>NC_140435.1:16450000-18850000 GCF_965140295.1 Lepidochelys olivacea | reverse complement strand
CAGTTGGCTGGGTGCAGGTTTTTCTCCAGAAAGTCGGCCGAGGCTTCGCGGATGTCCTGGAACTGCAGCATGTCCCCAGCCTCCAGCAGGGACTCCGCGTTCTCCTCATTGATCAGCACCCGAGCCGAGTAGATGTAGTCCAGCAGCAGCTCCAGGACCTCTGGGTGCAGGGAATTGTGGAAGTTGACTTCCGTATCTTTGCTTTCCTTCAGCCCGCCGTTGAACATGGCATCGAAGTACCGACTGCAGGAGGCCAGCACAGCCCGGTGGCAGTGGAAGGCTTGGTTCCCTGCCCGCAGCACCACGTCGGTGAAGAGATGCCGCTTACGCAGCAGGTTGAGCTGGGTCAGGAGGCTGTCGGCATGGCCAGGCTTGTGGAAGAGCTGGATGTTCATGGAGCCGGAGCTGGAGCGGGACTTCCGGTTCTCGTGATTGCTGACGGACATGGTCGCAAAGCTAGTCTGAAAGGAAAACAGCCGTGACCCTGGGCTCCAGTAAGAAAATCCCCACCTATTTCTCTCCTGCCTCCCCCAGGCGGCTCTCCAGCGGGCTCACACTCCTGCAACTAAGTGCCACTCCACCCATGTCAGCCCCTGGAGAACACAGGAGAGAGCAGCTCTGGCAGCATGGGCCCTGGAGCGAAACCGCTAGGCTGTGCTGAGAAGCTGGGTTCAGTGAAGTAGCCCAAGTCCCAAGATGAGAAGAAAGTGAATCAAAGGGAGGGAGTTACAGGAAAACTGTCATCGCAGCCACTGTGCAAGCTGGCCAAGGGCCCAAGGGCTGAGTTTAGTGTGAACTCGACAAGGGGCTGCGGGGCCCGAAGGTCGTGTTGGTAAAGTTCCAGCTACGCACTGTGCAACTCGAGAAAAGGCCCTGAGAGGAAAACTACACAACCTCAGGCAGCCCCCTCTCGCTCCCCACCCACCGCGGGCAGCAGGCTGTCCCGTTCCAGTCTCCTCCTCCCCCCCAAAACTAGAACAGACCCCCCCCAACTCCGGGCCTCCCAGGAGACGGGCGTGGGGGGCGAAGGGTGGGCGGGCAGCGGCTGCCCTACTGCAGTGGCCCGGGGCGTGGAACAGGCCCCGGGGGCCGGCGCGAGGCACGAAGCGAAGCCGCCTCTCCCCGGTGAGTCACAGCCCCGGGGCGCCCCTGCCTCCGAGCGGCACCGCGCCCATGCCCCTTCCCGGGCAGAGCCGCGCCCTGCCCGCCGGGGAGCAGCCCCCGAGAGACCGGGGGGGCCCGGCGCTGCTAAGGGGGGGGCCCGGCTGGGGGGGAGATCGGCGCTGCTAAGGGGGGGGGCCGGCCCCGGTAAGTGGGGGGGCCGGCTGGGGGGGGGGGATCGGCGCTGCTGGGGGGGTCCGGCTGGGGGGGGGGCCGGCCCCGGTAAGTGGGGGGGCCCGGCCCCGGTAAGTGGGGGGGCCGGCTGGGGGGGGGGGATCGGCGCTGCTGGGGGGGTCCGGCTGGGGGGGGCCCGGCCCCGGTAAGTGGGGGGGCCCGGCCCCGGTAAGTGGGGGGGCCGGCTGGGGGGGTTCGGCGCTGCTAGGGGGGGGGCCCGGCTGGGGAGGGGGCCGGCCCCGGTAAGTGCGGGGGCCGGCTGGGGGGGGGGGATCGGCGCTGCTGGGGGGGGCCCGGCTGGGGGGGGCCCGGCCCCGGTAAGTGGGGGGGCCGGCTGGGAGGGGGGGGTCGGCCCCGGTAAGTGGGGGGGCCCGGCTGGGGAGGGGGCCGGCTCGGGGGGGCCCGGCGCTGCTAAGGGGGGGGCCGGCTGGGGGGGGGGATCGGCGCTGCTAGGGGGGGGCCCGGCTGGGGCAGCCCGGCTGGGGGGGGCAGGCCGGCTGGGGGGGGGCAGGCCGGCTGGGGGGGGGCAGGCCGGCTGGGGCAGTCAAAGCAACCGGACCCTTCCGTACGGCGCGTTCCGCGCGGGGCCGCACGGAGCCCGGGCTGCAGGACGCGGCGCGGCGGGGGCAGAGGCCGGGCGGGGGGCGGCGCGGGGGCGGGCGCCGGGCCCGGTTCTGCCCTCTGAGCGGGCGCCGCGTGCAGGCCCGAGCCCCGCGGGGGACCCCAGGCCGGGCCCCCCGCGCCGGGCGCAGCGGCCGGCCCAGCCGTGGGGGCAGCGGACGGAGCCAGGTCCCGGACGGACCCGCGCAGGGCCCCGCTCCCCCGCACTCACCGGCGGCCCGGGACGCGCCGCTCCGCCCCTCACCCGCGCTCCGCGACTCTGGGCCGCCGCCGCCCGCCCCGCGTCCTTCCCGAGCCGCCCGCCCCGCCCCCTCATTGAGATGCAGCGCCCTGAGCCAATCGGCGCCCGACACCCTGCGCGGCCTCGCCGCGGCGCATGCGCGCTCCCACGGCCGGCGTGGGGGGGCTGCGCGTAGGGCCCGGCCCAGCAGAGAACTCGGGCGTCCGGCTCCAGCCCGGCGCCCCCGGCCTGGGCGCGGCCCCCGGCTGCCTGGCGCCTGTGGGGCAGGGCTGCCGTGGGGCGGAGCGCCCGGCCCGGGCCCCCCCGCGGGCCTGTCTGGGGCGCCCGGCACCTGCCCCTCCCATGGGGGCCCCGCCTTGCTCCCCGAGCGGGCCCGGCCCGGCCCGGCCCGTCCCCCCGCGGCACCATGTAGCCCGGAGGCTGGAGCCCTGCCAAGCCGCGCACGGCCGCTCCAGTTCAGCCTCAGCGACCCTGCACCCCGGAGCCCGGCCCCCGCCAGAGGCCTTGGCGCTGGGGACCAGGGAGGGGGCTACCGGGGAGGGGTTGAGCGCTGGGTGCCGGGGAGGGGGGTTGAGCGCTGGGGACCGGGGACGGGGGTGCCGGGGGGGGAGGGGGTTGAGCGCTGGGGACCAGGGAGGGGGCTGCCGGGGGGGGGGGGGGGGGGTTGAGCGCTGGGTGTCGGGGAGGGGACTGCCGGGGAGGGGGGTTGAGCGCTGGGGACCGGGGACGGGGGTGCTGGGGGGGGAGGGGGTTGAGCGCTGGGGGCCGGGGAGGGGGCTGCCGGGGAGGGGGGTTGAGCGCTGGGGACCGGGGACGGGGGTGCCGGGGGGGGAGGGGGTTGAGCGCTGGGGACCGGCGAGGGGGGGGGTTGAGCGCTGGGGACCGGGGAGGGGGGTGCCGGGGAGGGGGAGGGGTTGAGCGCTGGGGACCGGGGAGGGGGGTGCCGGGGAGGGGGGGGTTGAGCACTGGGGACCGGGGGGGGTGCCGGGGATTAAGCGCTGGGTGCCGGGGAGGGGGGTGCCGGGGAGGGGGGGGTTGAGCGCTGGGTGCCGGGGAGGGGGGTGCCGGGGAGGGGGGGGGTTGAGCGCTGGGGACCGGGGGGGGTGCCGGGGATTAAGCGCTGGGTGCCGGGGAGGGGGGGTTGAGCGCTGGGGACCGGGGAGGGGGGTGCCGGGGAGGGGGAGGGGGGTTGAGCGCTGGAGTCCGGGGAGGGGGGTGCCGGGGGGGGGGGTTGAGCGCTGGAGAAGGAGCCCAAGCTGCAGCGTCTACACGCCTGTCCATTCCTGCCGTAGCCTGAGCCACGTCCACAGACCCAGGCGCTGGGGCGCGCTGCTGCCAGGCTCCCCCCTTCGCCTTGTCCATGTGCCCGAAGAGCGGAGTCTGCCAGCAGGCCTGACGTGGGCGCTTTGCTGCTACCGGAGCGTACCTGTAATGGGCCGAGTCGGGACAGGCAGCCTTGGTGCGAAACTGCACCACGCCCAGCCCGTTTGGAAGTGCAACGCTGCCTTATGTCCGAAGGAACAAACACATAACCGGCTCCGCGCCTGGAAAGAGTGGGCGGGGGCCTCATTACACTCACCTCCCCTTTGGGAAGTACCTTGAGGTCCACCGTTGGAAAGCACTGCGTCTCCACAGTACTAACAGAGAAGGGGAAGGGCATTTGCCACATCAGGGCTCACCAACCCTGGCCTTGAAGACCGTATCTGAAAGCTGCATGGCCTCTGAACCTCTCCACTTGCAGTTTCAGAGCAGGATGTTATGTTTCCTATGTGTGGAGTGTTATTGATAGAGCTGGCCCTCAGTGAGCAGAGACATTCACTGGGTCTCACTGATAAAGGGCCATAAACACAGTAGCCATGGGTCTGAGCCATCACTCTCAGTCACACAATATAAAGCTCAGAGTGGCTGATTGGAGCCCTTCCAGCTCATAGCTTGCTGACAGCAGGGCCGTGGCTAACGAATCAGTTAGAACTCCCATTGCAGAGCAAACATGCTTTCCTGTAATGTGGTAGAACAGGGACTGAATGGGAACAAAGGCCCAGCGGCTGCTGCAGAAGGGGAAAATGTATTACTCTTTCTCAGACTCGTTCTATGGTGGAGAGAGACGTTCACCAGTCAGTGACTCTGCCTTCAAATCACTTGTGGGGACGTTTGGTGTGCAAATAAGAGCAGTTGAGCTGGAGCAAGTGCAGGGCTGGACAATCTCTGCAACAAGCAACAGCTGCCTAACCAGTAAGTGATAAAGGAAGCATTACTTTATGGTAAATTGTAACCATTCTAGAAAGGGGTCATAGCTGGGGCCAGAACTAATTCAGAAAGTAGCCTTTACCATTTCAGAACTGGTCCATGATATTAGGACTCCAGTTACAGACACCTAAACTGGTTTAAACCATGCTTAATCTGCATTAAGATAATGCACCTCTTTCCCCTTGGCTCAGTGCTATAGTATCTGTGCTGTTGCCCACTGCTGGACACAAGAAGCATGTGTACAAGAAAGCAGCAGTAAAACATTCTCATGTGGTGAGAAGTGGCCAATCTGATAGTAGCAGTAAAGCGCTGATGTGTTTAAGCATGGTTACTGCAGCCAAGTACAGGGGATGCCACTTGCCCTCCCACTTCAAGGGAACAACACTGGCCCAGAAGCAGGGTTACTCAGGTCATCCATCCAGTTGGAGTGCACTGGAAGGTCTGATGCAGATAGGGAAGAAAAGACAAGGTTCTTGTGCTTCTCTTGCTGATGCTCGGCAATTTGGTGTCTTGACCAGATGCTTTGTTTCCTGTCAGTGACAGCAAGTGCTGAGCCAAGTCCAGCAACATGCTTCCTCCGTGCCAATCCCCACATGGCAGCAGGATGAGCCAGGCAAGCAATCATGCAGAAAATAAGGTGAACTCGGAGGCGAACTTCCCAGAAGGCTGGTATGTGATAGAGTTTAAGTCCAGAAAGAACCATTAGACAGCTCACCTAATCTGCTCTCCTGGATATTATAGCCCATTAATTTCACCTAGTTACCCTGTACTGAGCTGTAACTTGTTTGGCTAAATCATAACTTTCAGAAAGGCAGCCAGTGTTGATTTGAAGAGAACTAGAGCTGGAAAACCCACCTCTGCCCTTGGTAGCTTGTTCCAATGGTTAATCATGCTCACTGTTAAAAATTTGTTCCTTATTCCAATTTGTCTGGCCTCAGCTTCTAACCATTGGTTCTTGTTCTGACTTGCTCCACTAGAGACACTTTAGTGTCTGGTATTTTCTCCCAGTGAAATACTTAGACACTGTAATCAAGTCACCTCTCAATCCTCATTTTGATAAGCTAAACAAATTAAATTCTTTAAGTCTTTCTCTATAATTTTCTTGAGCATTTTCTCCAGAAAGCAGTCCATTCTGCGAGTATGACCTGCCTTCCTTTTTTGGAGATGCAGAACTTTGCATTGGGCTATATTAAAATGCATTTTGTGTGGCTAAGCCAAATTTACCAAGCGATTCAGCCAGATCACTCCATGTGACTGCCCTGTTCTCATCATTATTAATCAGTCTGCCAATCTTTGGGTCATCTGCAAATTTTGTCAGCAGTGATTTATCTTCATCTGGAAGTAAATATAACAACTGTTGAATAGCTTTGGGCTTAGCGCCAATCCCTGCTGTTTCCCACTAAAAACACCTCCAGTTGATGATGATTCCTCACTGACAACTACTCTGAGATCTGTCAGCCAGTTCTTAATACATTTAATGTGTGCTTTATTGATACTGTATGTTAATGTTCTACGTGGGAGATTAAGCACCTCTCGGAACAAGCAGGTGAGCAGCACAGCCCAAGCAATATATCTCCAAGACATCAGCATGGAGGCCATGAAAAAATCCCCTGTGATGGAAGGTTAGGTAAGGAACAGTCTGTGCCTGTCCTTGGGCAGGTTTAGCTAACACAGTACAGCTTCAGCCATAATATATTCTGCAGTTTCAGAGCAGCTTGGAACCAGCAAATGCCAGATAAGAAGAGTTTCTCTCTAGCTCTGAACAGTAATGATCAAATCCTCAGACTATGCTCTGTAGTGTTCACTTCCTTTATTACTGGCACTGCCAGAGAAATAATTGTAAATATGACCTTTGGTGCAAACTCTGATCTTAGCATTCAGTCAATTGATCCATTACAAGGATATGAAATATGTATTTAATTATTTTCTTAAGAAAGTTTGTTGATTGGGGTGGAGCCTGACAGAAGAGCACCCACTGGAGAACTCCGTAGCGTGGCTGATGTTCCAGGTGACAGCATCTGAAGGTACACTGGACTTGACCAGTACAGGCAAAAGGTTTTCATTGCTAACATAAAGGGCTACCTAAGATACTGATAACTAGCTCTTCACCATATCACATGTGGCCTGAACAATAGAGACTGCCATGAAAACAGACCCTTTAAACATCTGCTTCTGTTTTGTAGTGAGCAGCTCTGACCTGGGGGCCTAGGGCCAGGATATTTGACAGGAGAAACAACATCTCCATAGACCGAAGACAAGCAAAACCCACTTCAGATCAGATGTCCCTGGCTGTGGCTGCACTGGCCAAGGCAATTTGGAAACTGACAGGTACTTGGCATGTTCTTTTACAGCTCCTGGCATCTCTCAGGAATGCTTAAATAAGATCAGAGCAAGAGGATGAGTTTGTGGAGTACTCTCCTCTGAGTTTCACAAGTCATAATTGTGTCCATTTCCCCACCCCACAATGAGTTCCCAGACTTGTCTCATGTTCAAGACAACAAGGGAGGTGACATCCCCACCTTTTGGGGCTGTGGGGACAAAATGAAAGAAGTCACTTGCTGTCCCTGATTTAATTTCTCCCATCTTTTGGAAATCCTCAAAGTCAGTCTCTCTTAATGATGATCACCATTTCATTTGCCCTCCTATTACTGAGCATATCGATCAGAGCTGAGATCTCTCCCTATACAGAGGACACAGTTAAGATTCCTGCCCTGATGAGGAAGAGCTAAAAACACATTAACCCTAACTAATAACATTACAGAGACTTTCTGATCACATTCTAATTACATGCTGCACTGATCCGTAACTGGAAGCATTCATACTTTACCCACAAAAAACTTAGCCTCCTGAAGCTGACCCCATGGTTCACACAGTCCCAGAACCTGCCCCTACAGATGTTGGTAGACACCAATCAGGGAAGATATGGTCCCCATGAGACCCACTAGCCATGGAGGAAACTGTCCAGCCCAAAGAAATCCTGGAGGCAGCCAGTGGACAGCATTGGAGAGATCTGCCATACTGCTGAGGATGCTCAAGACTTCAGATTTCACTTGGGTGTCCATTTCCTTTTGACTCTGCTCCAAGGATTCACTGTGGGGAGAAAAAGGCAGAAATGTATCCATCCTCCAGTCTGCCACTAGGGACTCTGGCAGAGTCACATGGCTGAAATACGCATGATGTGTGCAGTGACTTTCAGAGAGGAAAAGTATCAGAACAAATGATTCAAGCATGGACAGGAGGATGTATTTACATCTGTAAATCTATCAGTGGCTATTCCTTGCACCATCTGCCCAATAGACTCAAAATTATTGCAACAAATCCTAGAAGTTCTCTGCTGAACAGCAGTTCAAATGGCCTGTTCTTTTCTCTGAAAATTCGACATCTGCTTGGAGTAGTATTCTCCTGCCTGTACCACTGAATCACAATGATATCCATTACCTCTCCCCCGCCTCACCTCTGGAAGGTGAACATCCTCTCTTTCATCGCAAAGACACCTGCTTTTGGTCCTATATCTTACTAACCTCAAAGGCATAGCATTACTTAACAGAGCATCAGATATGTCACAAGGGGATTAATTCCAGCTCATTTGGTATCTACAGCAATAGCTGTGCCCCTTCTCCTGATCCACATTTACATTTGGGAAGCCAGTGAGACCAGATAATAGAAGAAGGATTTAGGAAACACTAATGTGTATTGTGCAAAATTATAAAGTAGACACAGAGGCTGAGAAGCATCTTGTCAGGAAATGTTAACTGATCAATTATCAGTAACCAAGTTTCTGTGTATAGGCGTCGTCATTTGAGATTGATAAGTAATAATTAGTGTCACCTTGGGTGAGCTACATCAGGTAATAAGGAGTATGTGTTAAATGACTATATTACATAGGACAGATATCATACCCAGTGCAATTTCTCAGCTTCCTTCTTAGCTGAAACAGAATTCTGAGAGACCTGAAAACAAGAGAGAGATGACAATAAGAGTCCAAGCTGTCTGTGACCAAGAGAGACTCCATCATCCGCTGAATGCTAAGGGTCCAGCTTAATAAGAACCACCAAATGTCAGCACTAGTCTTTGCCATGGGTAGAAGCATCCTTGTTATAACAAGTTTTATTGCCTACAGGCATGGAAAAGCACTGTTCTACAACCATGATAAGCTACAGGGGTTTAGCCTTGGGCTAGATCAAAAGCAACATGGAGCTCTCCCTCTCAAGAGCTCAATTTCTTTCTTGCCAGTCTGATCAAAACTAAATTCTAAGCTTGGTACAAATTTTTCTAGATTTACCTGAACTTTGGGCTTCTAAATAATGTAAGGAATATGGAATAAAAAGGCCAGGGACAATTAACTGTCCTTAGTGGAGATTTTTTTTAAATACCATCTATCATGCAGCAAAAACAATTGCTGGCGCCCTATCGGGGAGAGAAGGTTCTGATGTCCTTCATAGCTGTAACATTGCTTGCAGCTAATTTTCCAGAGGAAGTTTGTCTGAATCTGCCACCAAAGCTTCTACATGGAGCAAGCAGCTGGAGTAACATTCAAGCTACTCAATCTAGCTGAAGTAAAAAATGCCCTTTTAAAATCGTATGGATTAATGTAGCTCCCATCTTAGATCAGGGTTTACTGCTGGGTAAGTAATAGGGCTTCAGCCCCTAACTATAACTCAGAGAATTCTTCCTTCTCCATGTGGGAAGGAGAATAATGTGGAAAGTTTGATTTTACTAATGCATAAGAACATAATTACAGCCATACTATGTCAGATCAATGGGCCGTCTTGCCCAGTATTCTGTCCTTTGCCAGTGGCTTGGTGCTGGACACTCCAGGAGTGAATGGAAAAAGGCAATTTATCAAGTGATCCATCCCTGTCAGCCACGCCCATCTTCTAGCAGTCAGAGGTTTAGGGACACTCAGAGCATGGGGTTGTATCCCTGACCATCTTGGCTAATAGACACTAATGGACCATACTCCATGATTTTATCTAATTATTTTTTGAACCTAGTTATACTTTTGGCCTTCACAGCATCCCCTGGCAACACATTCCACAGGTTGACTGTGCACTGCGTAGGCTCGCCAGCCCTCCAGGATTGTCCTGGAGTCTTCAGGAATTAAAGATTAATCTTTAATTAAAAATTGTCATGTGATGAAACTTCCAGGAATATGTCCAACCAAAATTGGCAACCCTAGCATTGCAGGAAGAAGTACTTCAGGCTGTTTGTTTTAAACCAGCAGCTTATTAATTTCACTGAAGGTGACCCTGTTTTGTGTGTTATGTGAAGCAGTAAATAACGCTTCCTTATTCACTTTTTCTACACCATTCATGATTTTATAGACCTCTATCATATCCTCCCTTTGTTGTCTCTTTTCCAAGCTGAACAGTCTGTCTTTTTAATCTCTTCTCATATGGAAGCTGTTCCTTCATCATTTCTGTTGCCCATCTCTGAACTTTTTCTAATTCTAATATATATTTTTGGAGATGAGGTGGCCAGATCTATATACAGTATTCAAGGTGAAGCCATACTATGGATTTATTAAGTGGCATTATGATATTTTCTGTCTTATTATCTATCCCTTTCCTAATGGTTCCTAACATTCTGTTAGTCTTTTTGACTGCTGCCACACATTAAAGCAGATGTTTTCAGAGAATTATCCACAATGACTCCAAGAACACTTTCTTAAGTGGTAACAGCAGAAAGTTAACACTTAATGTGAAGACTAGAGGATTCACTTACTGCAGCAAGAAAAAAGGAAATGGGGCAAAACTATCTTGAGATAATTTTATAGTAGAGTCCAATTCAGTTTACAATTGAATCATATTTACCAGCTAAACATCTGGCTAACAGAAGGGAGGGGCTCTAACTTCAGGGTTCCCATGTTTTCCCACTTGGCTTTATTTGCTTGTGTTGGAAACTGAACTATTTTTCCCATTTGCTGTTTCACTAGATGGGATAAACAATGTAACGAGGAAACAGCTCACATAAAGGTGCCCTACAAACTGGGTGGGGCTGGAAGGATGTGTGTCCTTTAGGTGTCAGAAAAAAAGAAAACCATCTGAAAGGGTTTGTACTGTCAGAAGAAGACGACGAAGAAGAAGAGATGCATTTCTGGTTATGTTTTTACTTTGGAAACAGCAGATGTGCGAGCTCAGTCTTCCTCAAAATAGCATATACAAGAACTGAATCTCTAGTGTAAAATAGAAGGTGAAGAAAACTTAAAATCTTCCAGGCCTCCACTCATATGGCAGTCAAAAAAAAGTGCATCAGTCCCATCTCCTTCCCACCATACTTTTGCGGGCCCCTTTTTAAGGCAGAACTTTAGCTCAGACTGGGAAATTTTTATTTGCCTCTTCCCCTACATCAAGGAATACATTGAGAGGTGAGGAAGACATTTATTTTTTCATCCTAGTGGGTGGCTCAGGAGACTGTCTCTGGACTAGAAAAGTCTCATGATTAGTTAGCAAGATGGTAATAGTCACCACTAAAAATTTACCAATACCCTACAGGCTAGGAGGATTTCTAGCACTAAATTTTAGGATCACTCAGAATCCTCTTAGTTTCCAGAGTGTCTGTTACAAATAGCACAGCTTCCTTCTGAAGATGGATGCCAAGGCTTCTGATTCTGAGGAGTTAAAACTTCAGAAGAGTAACAACAAGGTTAGTAGATAATCCAAAACCACAGTGTTACCATTGCCCAGCCCCCAGGAACAGCCAGAGCCCCTCCTAAGATCTGTGGCCAGTAAGCCTTTCTGCTAGGCTCCAGAAGTGGAGATAGCGTTCCCCCTCATACCCTTTTAAGAGCTGCATCTAGTGAACATTACCGTACAATGCCCAGGACTAGGGAGAGCCCCCAGAAAGCTGTGCTTAATGTCCACCACTTGTGTGAGTTTGTGCGAATAACATCAGCATCGGCAGCCCATGCTACGTGCTCACAGGGGTAGTAGAGCTGATCAGCCAGGTTACTGAGGACAGAGAGCCAGCGGACAATGGCATCTTCTTCCTGTAGCACAGAGACAGGCAAGAACTTAATAGTGGCTGCTTTCTTGACACCACAGGTTAGTCTGTACACTGCACCTTGCAGCAGCATGGCTAATCCAGCTTCCTTGCAGCCCTAAGAACAAGCTTAGCTTCTTTCTGAGAACAGAGAATGAAAACAAGGCACATCACTAACATATCCTGTATTTTATATCCAGCATACGGCAATGAACTTGCAGTTTCTCATGAATATCCATCAAGCAGGGACTCTCAGCTGAGCCAGCAAGGGACATCTCTGCAGGAATCTCCACAAAAGCCAGCAAGGTTTTTGCTCTCACCCTATTTTGTTGTTTAAAAAAATACATTTCATGATGATGAAAAGTGAGGGAGCGAGAGCCCTGGAGGCTGCCATTCTGTTATTATTTATATTATGGAGCCCACAGTGCTAGGCACTGTACAGACAAAAGAAAAGTATGGACTTTGCCCCAAGGAACTTACAGTCTAAGAATATGAAAAAGAGACAATGGATAGAGACAGAAGTGGAGTAAAAGGAAATAATGAGACGCTATTGGTCAATATGATAGACTGTGGTCTCAGCACACCAGTGATCTAACTGCTGTCAAGTTTTTTGTAGGCATCGTGTCAGAGAAGAGTTTTAAGGGGAGATTTGAAGGTGGAGAATGAGGTAGCTTTAAGTTTACAGAGAGTTTCTTCCATGTGAGGGGCAACATGGGAGAAAACAGGAAGGTGTTTGTTTGAAAATGTAACAAGTGGGTGAGGAAGGCTGGCATTATAAGCCAACGGGAGGTAGAAGTCAACCTTTTGCTACTGAGAGATGATGGGTAGGGTAGAGATAGGCCTTGGAAGTGAAGGCTGGATTGGAACCAGAGACCTCCACAGCCCTTTAACAATCCCCTCAGGCAGCTAGGCCAGGGACCCACACTTCTGAAGTTGCTTGCACTTCTATAGCAGTTACAGGAGAAGCCTGTATTTGTCTTAAAATACAAAGAACGGTGAAGTTTATCAATACCATTTCTTGGAATGTGCTTAGTCCAAAATACATTTTAGTGAACAGAGTAGTTTGCAAGTTTGAGAAAGTGAGCCTAAGGACTAGCCTGTCTGTAACATTCACTTTGAAACTCCACTGTATCTTAGCACAGCCATGGAAAACTGTAAAGATTTCTTAGCAGGTGAGCTGCCAAGGGCAACAGGGCTCATGTCTTGCTGGGCGGTTGTACAGCACTTGGTGCACAGGGTCTGTTCCCAGTGGGGGACACCACAATTCAAATAAAGAATAGGAATGCTTCAGAGGAATATGTGGTAGCTGAGGCCTCTGAGCACTGGAGAGGTCATTAGACCTTAGCTAATGCTGCACAGCAGGCCCAAGCCTACACGGGGACCAGCTGTCTAGGTATCATCTGGCCTCCGGCCCCCGCAGGCGCCTCCTCCTCAGTCAGCAGCGCGGGGAGAGGGCAGCATTTTGCAGGATTGGGCCCTTGGATGTCGCGCTGCGCAGGGCCCTCGGTCTCCCACAGCACAGAGCGCCCGGCCTGTCCCTGATCCCAGGGGAGAAGGGGGGCAGGGACCCCCCTCGCCCATGCCTGGGGCAGAAAGGGGCTGGTTACCTTGGCACCCAGCCCGTACTGGCGGCTGTAGGCGAGCATGGCGAGATCATCGAAGAGGCGCAGCACCGTCCGGCAGTGGCTCAGCTGGGCTGACACAGCCAGGAGCCTCCTGCCCGTCTCCGACTCCGTGGGGCTTTTCCGGGCCAGGACCCCCCCGGCCAGCTGGCAGCCATAGCACAGGGTCCGGATCTGGGGGGGAAGGGGGGTTAGAGAGCACAGCCCCGGTACGGCCAGTGTGTGGTGTGCCCACGTCTCCCCTCGGTAACCCGACCGCCCTCCCGTAAACCCTGCCGGCCCGGTGAGCGGGGCCCGGACCCCGCCACGCACCACTCGGTCGCGGCCGCGGTACGACTCCAGCGCCGAGACCAGGCTGCCGAGCGGGTCCGCAGCTGCCGCCATGGCAACACTTCCGGGTTACTAGCCGCCACGGGGCCGTACGTTAGCAGCGTGATGACGTTTGGGCGCCCAGCGGGCAACACTCTGGCGCTCCGGGCGCCCCGGGATGGCGCGGTGCCTGCTGGGGGATCGCTGTCGCTATGGCGACCGTGCCCCGTCCCTGTGTGCGATGGGGCGGGCTCTGTCTCTGGCTAGGCCGCAGCTCCCCTGCCAGGAGCGCCTGGGAGGCAGCTGGGAATGGCCGGGGCCTGGCCCGCGGGCTGTGGGTCCCCGGCCCCCGTGTGACACCCATGTCCCCTCAGCAGGCGGGTGGTGCGAGTTCCCCGGCGCCTCGCGGCACCAGCCCCTGTGGTGGATCCGCTCGAGCGCCCCGAGCTGTTACCAGCTTCCCGGTGCTGCTGGTGCCGCCGGCCTGTCTCAAGGGCGCTCGCTCCCCCCTTCGTCAGGCGGGGTCTTGTTCACAGCCGGGGGGCAGGCGGCGTGGGCCGCTGTGCTCGCTGCAGCCCCAGGGCAGAGCGAAGTCCTTCCCGGCCGGCCGCAGTGCCAGCTTTGCCAGCCTACATCCTGCGAAGGAGCGACCATCCTTCCTCGGTGTTACTGCCGAGACTGGCTGGCAGCGCCCTTGCATGGGCAGCGGCCCTGGTGGCTGAGGATTTGTCCTCCTGTTGACCTGGGCCTGAAAGTCTCCATATCCTTTTCCCAGTCTGTGAAGAACCGGGAGAGTGAGACATGAACTAGCAACTTCTTGAGAGCGTGTGAGAAACCGCTAGGTTGTGTACATGTGATGTGTGGTGCTTCTACTCTGAGCTGACCTCATATCCCCTTCTCCCCCATTACTCTTTCAGCCCCGGCCAGCCGAGGGAGCAGAGCGACCAAACTCTCGTTCACAAGTTGCACGTTCCGTTCCAAGAAAAGGAGTACTTGTGCATCCGATGAAGTGAGCTGTAGCTCACGAAAGCTTATGCTCTAATAAATTGGTTAGTCTCTAAGCAGACTAACACGGCTGTTACTCTGAAACGTTCTGTTCCGTGTCTGTTCTGCGTGTGCCTCCTGCTCCCAGCTTTGCTGAGTCCGGCCTCAGGTTTGCGAATGAGGGTATGGTAGCTTTGCTCCCTGGGCTGGGATAGAGGGTTGTTGACTGGCTGATTTACCTGTGATGTCACAATCCCACGATGTCGCCACCCAGCCACGAGCTGTTGTGGGGCAGCAGACGGGGTTTGATGGGGACGGTAGTGATCTTGCCCATGCTGGGCTTAGGCACTGCTGCTTCTCTGAAATCTTGTGTCACTAGCACCTGTAACTTACCCTCTCATGTGCATGCTCTCCTTCCCTTTAGCTCTCTTGCTGCCCAGTAATTTATCTGTTTCTTGTTCTCACTTTCTCCATATTTGTTACTCCAGACATCATCTTCCTCACCTCTCCATTGCTGAGATTCCATTATGACATGATGATTTTATGATAACATCACAGGACACTGAAAATTCTAAAGTTGATTGTTTAGCTTTGGGTGGAGGTGAGTTACAGTCGACTTGTCTCAGGGGCAATGAATGGATGAGGGGTACCCTTTGAGGGCTCAAAGGAAGAGAAACATTGATTAGCATTATTGTGTGAGGCCTCAGTTCTGTTGTCAGATGCTAGTTAGTGTGTGAACTCCTGCTGAGCCAGCTCCTTTTTTAGGATTTGCCCCATTGGCTGTTACTCACTGGGTTTAGGTTGTCTTCAGTTCTCCTTTTCTAAATCTAAATAATTCCTTTTCTTGTCTGGTGTCTTGTGTTTGATGCGTCTGGCCAATTTATGGCTATTTAGGTTATAAATTCTTGGGCCTGTTGTTTCATTGTAAGTGTGTACCAGCACAATGATGGCTGATTGGGGTGCAAGGAATAATAATAATACATTGATCAAAGTCAGTCACCTTAGAAAGATAATTTAATCGCTTAATGTTTATAGGAAAGACCATCTCTGATACACATGCAGCTGTTTATTAAACACACTTAAATGCTTTGCATTAATTTGGACCATTGAGGTGCAAAGCCAGCCCACTGCGGTGTGCTCTGGGCTAGTGTCCATAGACGCCTACTGGCATGGGGCTCTACCCAAACTCATGATTTATGTGCATGGCCATTTATATAAGAGAACCCATTCAGGCTTTCCTGTCAGATATGGGAAGTGCCTCTCCCAGCCAAGACCAGTTTAGCACCACTCCTTTGACCAGCTTGGCCATGGGAAGTGAGTCCCAGCTGAGACTAGGACAGTGTGGCTCTTACTCACTCAGCCAGAGGGGAAGCGACGCTCAGCCTGGGTCCTATTGATTTGCTTTTGGGGCAGGCAGCTTTTGGTTCATGCTATAAAACTGCTATCTGAACTACTCGAGGCCCAGTTTGAGTCTCAGCTGCGGTAATAGGCACTGACTATACACATGGCACATCCAATCCTGTATGAGGGAGATTGGCTAATGTCCCTCTAGCATCTGACCCCATTTGGCCATGTTTTAAAATATTGCCCTTTTGGTTCCAAATCCAATAATTCTGTTAGAAATATCCTAGAGCCTGGCACGGGGTGATTAGCAAGTGGTCCAAAAGGCCAACTTCCTGCATGCTAAACTCCCATAAATCCCTGAGATTCTGTGGCCCAGATTCTTCCCAGTAGTAACCCTTCAATGTGTATGGATTGACAGCAGAGATGAATTTGTATCTGAGGCAGGACAAAGTCCCAGTTGCTTCTGGGCAGCCCTTATCATGGCGGCATCTAGGGCAGGGGTTCTCAGACTGGGGGTTAAAAAGTGTTTTTAATTTATAAGGGGAGTTGCACACAGAGGCTTGCTATGTGAAAAGGGTCTCTAGTACAAAAGTTTGAGAACCACTGATCTAGGGGGACAGCAGGACAGCTCCATGGGAGGATGTACCTGCAGTTCTGGGATTGTTGGGAGCTCATTTCATTGTAGTGAGTGCAAATGTGTGCAATTCACAGGTGGCTGCTTCTGGGCCTTAATTGGACATCTTGTAAGGAACAGTCAGAGAATAAAGATCCTTATCTCCTGTTCCTCCTTATCTCTTGGAGCCTCTTGCTTTAGGAAGGGACCAAAGCAGCAATGCACCTGAGTCTGATATTATGTCTCTTCCTTTACAGGGGAAAATGGCAGCCACTGGCCAGTCGTTAATCCCAGCCCCGCTCACAGGGATTCCCTTCCTAAAGGCCTCACATTTTCAGATAGGGTTTGACCACAGACCACAGGGAAACGTTGTTGAATCTCCTTTCCGCACTGATTTCCCTCCTTTATGGGGCAGTTACAAACCAGACCCAATTCTGCTTCCAAACTCCAAGGATGTTTTGAATCAGGATATGGATAAAGCCAAGGAAACCTGGTCAGAAACCCACCTGGCATTTCCAGTGAGATCCCTGGAACCAAAGCCCAAAGTCTGTCCACCAGAATCTCACCTCCGAATGCATGCAGATTCCCAGACCAAAATTTTCACCTCAGCTGCAAGGGAGAGCTACCCCTGGCCAGACGTGATTCTGCAGAGACCAGCCTCCACCAGAGCTGATTACAGTAAGGAGGAAGATCATTTTCCTTGTGGAGACAAAGATAAACTAAAGTTCCTGCCTTCTGTCTATCATTTTTCATACCCAGCATATGAGATACTCGAGCCCATTGCCAAAGCGCCATGTGTACATCTGGGTGAGTTGTTTTGGGCTCTCTCTGTCGGGCTGTGGCCTCACAATTCTCAGGGCAGGTGGCATTCCCGGGCACTGGGGTTTTCATTGGCTTGGTTTAGGTTCCCATTACAGCCAGTTTAAGTCTGTGTTTGCTGTAGTGAGTGGAGTCCATCATCAAAGTGCTGACTTTTAGGATCTAGAAATATTTAAATATCACTGGTTTCCCTTTTATATTTTCATGTGTGAATTTGATGCTCATGATAGTGAGAGGCTTATAGCAGTGGCTGGCGGTACACATGATACAAGTTTTCACTATGCAGCTCTGCCAGTGGACCTTCCTCTTTACCTGCAGCACCCTCTGATATGCTAGTCTTGGCCCCTGCTCCATAGCTTGGCTGGTGTACGCAATCCTGCCTTGCAGCAGTCCCAATATCCCTGGTTTCTGTTACAGTCCGCACTTCTCTTTAGCATAGGCTGCCAGCTGTGCAAAACTGTGGCGGTTTTGTGTGGTGTGTGTGTCAGTAGACCCCATCTGTGCACCTTAGTGACCTAGTGCAGAATTTGGACCCAGACCTCCAGAGTTGAAAGGCTAGTGAATGCATTTACTTGCCATGCCAGCCAGGGACCTCATCACACTAGACAATTACAGGAGAGCCAAGATGCAATATTGTTAAAGAAGTCAGTTCCCACTCACAAAGCCTATGCTTAAGGGCTTTGCTGAACTGGGGCCTCAGTTCCAGAGTCGTAGGGCCAGAGGAATTTGCTCCTTCAGTGGTGGTCTGTTTGCTTTTCAGCCAGGAGAGAGTGATCTTTGATCTGTGGAAAAGGCCACTTTGTGCCCTTGCTATCAGATCCTGATTTCTTAGCTCTGGATATTTGCCCAACCTGAGAGCCATCATGGTCTCCTAAACCCAGTGACTGGGGGATGGGCAGCACAAAATCTGTTTGTTCTAGGCAGACAGCGCCCCAGGCTGAAGGGTTGTCAGGGATGAAGTAGCCAAGGCTGAATAGCCTTTTCCTTTAGTTTTAGTGGGTAGGTACTCCGGGTCAGTGTGAGACTGGGCAGAGAGCAGCTGCCTTGGAACCCTACTTCCCATGTCAGTTTCTGATACTTCCTAAGAACTGTAATTGAGAACTGCAAAGGAGTAACTCAGATCATTCCCTCCCTGTGTTGTTTGGCAGGAGGAATTCCCACAATTAAAGGTGATAGATGCTCCTACTTTGGCACGTCTTATCAAGCACAGTTTGAGGGTGGCTGGATCCCTCCTGTGAAGACCTGTGGAAAGGTAACATCATAGTCCTACAAATTCAGCCATGCTGCTTCCAATTCATATTATGATGGGACTAAGTCTTCTGAAACACTGCTGCCCACTCAGGCAGCCTGATGGGAGTGGAGCCTAGTGGTTAGCTATGGGGAGGGGAGCATAGGAATTGTCAGTCCTGTGGTCTTGTCTCTGAACACCTGCTTCAGAAGAAGGTGCAGGTTACTCTGTAATGACCTATCTATAAGGGAAGCTGTTTTCTAACATCATCAGCTGGTGGTTGGCTTGTGCCCTGAAGCAGGAGGATCTGTAGCTCGTGTACATGTTTTATCCAATTTGTAATGCTGGCTGTTCTCATTGTCCATATAAATATCCAGTCCTTGCTTGGCGCCTTCCAAGCCCTTGGCCTCAGTATCTGTGGCAGTGAATATCATGAATCTTGACTGGGTGTCACAACTGCCAGGTTCTAATCCCAGCTCTGACTTGCTGTGAGACTGTTGGCAAATGTGGGTGCATAGTTGGGTATCTAAATCCATATTCAGATGCCAAAGTAAGTGGCCTTATTCTCTGAGGTCCTTGGCACCAGTGGTCCCCATTCCCTTCAGTGGGAGATGTGGGTGCTCAGGCCAGACATCTATGGCTTTAGATGCTCAATTTTGAAAATTTTGGCCAATGTCTCCACTTTACAGGGGTGTTGTGAGGATTAATTAAGGTTTTAGACCCTTTGAGTCTATGTGCTAAGGTGCTATGAGTGCAAAGAATTATGACATCTCTGTGTTCATCTAGACTCTGCTAGTCAGAACTATCCCAATCTGTGCACCCCACCTAGAGATTCACACTTGGATTTCCAATAAAACACCTGTTGATCCATGGAGTGGCCTATCCAGCAGCATTGTTAGCTTTCCAGAATGAAGGACTAGTCTCTTGGAACTGGGAGCTCCAGAAGGCAATGAAGGGGTGATGTGTGCCCTTGATCCTCATGGCTTCTGCACCACAGAATGGAGTATGTGCTGGGGAAGCCTGGGTGTTTGTGGAGACAGTCAGCAAAGTCCTTATTTCCCCTGTAATTAGCTGGTTAGCAGACAGCATCACTCAGAGGTGGTTTCTCTGTAGAGCAAGTCTTCCATTGTGTTTGGAGACCCCAGGAGCAGTGTCAGCACCAGCGAGGAGAAACATGCCTACACTCTCCAGGACACGAGGAACCACAGGTAGCCAAGAAGTACATCTGATGGGCTGTTGCTGCCCCAGGCTCTGTGGTGCTCACTAAAGGCAAGTTGTCTTTGAGCACTTCTCTCACAGCTCACTACCTTATCTCAGCAACTCTTATGCCTTGCAGAGTCTATAACAAAGAATGTGCTGCCTTCCAAATACACAAGACAAACATCACGCCAGGGGATGGTTGCACCAGATTCTTTACTGTGACATTGGAGTCGTTCCCACAGCGGGAGCTAGGTATGGAGGGACAGTGACCTGACACAGCGAGAGATCACATTCATAGTACTGTTTTGCCTTCCTATTGGCTGGAGAATGTACTCCTGGGGGAATTCTGTGTCACTAAGTGCGTGCATAATTCATGTGTTGCACATATTTTCAATGTTTTAATAAATGGAAGAGGCTAGGGGTCAGCCGGGTCTTCATGGGTCTCCCTAACAATCCCTTCCACTGCCTCCTCCCCCCCAGAAAAACCCTGTTCAATACTTTTCCCACCCATACCCAAAACCCCTCCAAGTTCACACCTAGGCTCCTTCCCAGCAATTACTTCCCTCACCCACAGCTCCTCCGTTATCCCTGACTCCACCAAGCCTTTGCACTGCTTCTGAGGGGTGCAGGAAATGTGGTTTTGTATTGTAGTTAAATGATTACTCAGAGTTCTGTATTAATATGCCTAGTATTTGTCAAAAAAACATTTCCTGAATCTGTTTTGTTGTCTGTATTGTTACAGACATACTTGCTGACAGGTATTTTGAAATAAATTACCAAAATAATTGAAACTGGTATGATTATATTGTGTTATTTTGACAAATAAAATATACAACATTTTAAAATATTGTGCGTAGAATTTTATTTTTTTGGTGCAGAATTCCCCCAGGGGTAAGAGTAGCATTTACAACTGACCTTTCCTGTCCCATGTTCCCTGCTCGCACTGTTTTCTACTTTCTGTAGATATTCCCACCGATTTCAAGGGGCAGACAGATGTGTGCTTTGAGCACCACACCTGTTAATTTCCTTGGCTTGACTCTTCCTCTAGTGCGTAGGCTGGGGAAGTTTGGTCTCCCTGTTACTAGCATGCTGTGAGATCTCACTGTTATTGCGCCTACTGGGCTAGTGCAAAACTTGGGTGACTTTGTTTTTGCCAAACCTAAGGCACTGCTTGGGGGATCAAATCTGGGGCCAGTTTCATCCAAAATTCCATTGTGCTCAGATAAATTTCTCCCCCATTGCTAAGTCTCAGAGACCATGCTGGGCCAGATAAATGTCTGATGTAAGTAGATGTAAATCAGTTGGCTTCAGCGGGGGTGACACTTGCTTACACCAGTTCTGCATTTGCCCATAGTTAGTGAAGATATAGTCTCCATGTGGATATCTGTCCTGTTCCCACCCCAGTGTTATTCCCATCCTTGCTTTGTCCCAGAGGCAGCAGAACCTGTGTCCAGAAAACTCGGCTGCCAGCATTCTGCCTCAGCTCAGACATAACTGGGAGCCACAGCTACTCAACCCTGTATCCGACCCCTTAGTGTTTGTGTTACAGTAGCAACAAGAGGCCCTAACGAGGGCCACGTGTCCCATTGCTGCACACGCACATAGCAGGAGACAGTCTCTGTCCTGAAGAGCTCAGAGGGGCGGGAGAAAGAAAGGATTATTGTTCCCATTTTACCAACAGGGGACTGAGACTCAGAGAACTAAGGCGTAGATTGTCAGGAGCTCAGCTCCTACTTAGGCACCAAAATCAGTGGCCAGATCTTCAAAAATGCTCAGCACCCAGCATCTCTGACTGGGAACGGTGAAGAGCCCCCACCTAAGCTCAGGACCCTTCATGACTTGCCCAACACAGGGAGCTGTAGCGGAACTGGGAAATGAACCTAAATCTCTTGCCCCTCTCCCCTCCCCCCCCCCCAGTGCCTTAACCACAAGACCAGCCTTTCTCCACGTGCTGTAGACGCAGCTGGAAGGGCCCTTCCAGCTGGCCATCCCACCTGGGAATGCTGCGGTAGCTACAACCTGTTCAGAATTGGGAACACTGACAGGATTCGCTTCTTGCCTTTACCAGCGCCCATGAAAGTTACGTGTCTAAGCAAACCGACTTCATCGATCCCCAAAGGCGACGAAAACCTTGAGAGGGGTCGGGAGCGTGCGACCACCACCACTAGCCGATTCTTCCACACCCAGGTCTGTGCCCTGCTTTCACCTTTCAGAAGCTGCTATCACAGAGCAGCGCTGTGTTCTAAAGATCACTGAGTGTGTCACAGGATCAGAGCTGCCTCCTGCTGCAGGCGGGGGTCTCTAAAGGACACTGTGTCCTTGCTCATTCGTAACATTCATGCACGGCCAGTCTCCTGTCCCAGTCTTTGACCACGTACCCTGGGAGGCCTGGCTCCTGGTCCGACTGCCACAGTGCACCCTTCGCCAGGGCTTGCAGAGAACCTCCAGACACAGGCTCGCAGCCTCAGAGAGGCTTGCAGCCTCTAAAGGCCATCTGGCAAGAATCTTGGGATCATTGGGGGCATCATTCCTAGGCAGAAGCAATGCAGGATGCCAGAGAAATACACAGCATCCTGCAGCTACCAATGGGGACCTGGGCCCTCTTTGTGTTGTCTGAGTGGGCTGCTCACACTTACGGCTGGAAGCTGAATGGAGCATTTGGCTACAGCACCTGCCCATTAACTTCTGCTCTTGTTTACTCCAGCTTGACCTGGGGGAACATCCACCTCAGCCAGATGTGCCACCGTGGAGACAACAAAGCAAAGTGCCCCTGGGTGACAAACATTTAAACGCCTGTTTCTTCAGCACGACGCAACACTCGGACTATCAGCCGCCACCCGAAAGCCAGAGGGAGACGTCTAGCAGCAAGAGCCACCATGAGAGCCACATGCCCTTTAATTATCCCAGTAAGGCAAAGTCCCTCCGATCCTAGCGCAGCTCCACAGCCGAGGCTCCCAACCCTGGGACACATCCCAGGAGCAGCTTCAGGCTGCTGTGCTGGGTGCTCTCGGCTGCTCCTTTGCGTGGGATCCTGGTGCTCTGCCCCTGCTAGTCACTCTGCCTGCAGCGGGGTGAGCTGGGTATTGAAGTGATGGGTGTGTTGGGATGGGAGGCTGCAGGCATTTGCTGCACTGGGATGGGGTTTGTGTTTGTCTACAAGAATGGGACAGTGACCCCCAAAAGCCAGGCAGGGAACTTGTGCTCAGCACAGCACCTGGCAGTGCTGGTCAGCACTCCCAGGGGCTGGCAGGTAGATGTTAATCTGGAAGGCTGGTCACCCTCCCAGAGGGGCAGTGTCAAAGTGCTCAGCGACCAGAAACATGCCACCTGTGTGAGCCTCAGGGTTGCGCTGCCATCTTGTGGGTGGCTTGTAGCATATGCTGTTGGACACTGGAGCCAGACACTCGCTCTTCTCTTCCTCTTGCTGGAATTTCCTCAGCTGACTTCCAGAAGCAAAGGCCTTATCTCGCTGGGTTGGAAGAGGTAGTGGAGTGTTTGAATTATAAGCTTTGCTTGTGCAGCCCCAGGCAGGGATTTATATTGGGCTTTGTGTGGAAGAGGCTAAAAAGATCCCCTCTCATCTCTTGGTTCTTTGCTCTGGAATCTCATTTACTCCTTGGTGGTGGGGGAGCAGGGTATCTCTCCATTCCTTTTTGTTTGCATTATTACTGACTGAATGTATGCTGCAGCGAGCAGGAGTGTGACCACCACCCGAGCACCCCCTCGTGGTCCAGGGTGCTGCTGCAGTGCCCTGCTTTTGTTTCCCCCTCTTCAGGGCACCTTCAGTGGCAGTCCACACATTCCTGCTCAATCAGTGCCCTTCTCGGGGTCTGGGTTTTTATTAAATGAATAAAGTTCCCAAAAGCAAACACACAAAGAAACAACCATCCAGTCTTACACTGTGAGTTCCACAGGTTAGTTATGCATTGGGTGAGGAAAAATCCTCCTTTGATCATTCTTAAACTTGTTGCCCTTTGTGTCCACCTGTATGGGACAGGGTGAAAAGTGACCAATCTGCCTTCTCCGTGCCATTCATGATTCTGTATATTGCTGTCATGTCCTCTCATGCACCTCCTCTAAAATAAACAGTCAGTCTTCAACATTTTCCTTTACAGAGAATTTTTTCCAGAACTCTTATCATTCTCCTCCCCGTCTCTGAACTCCCTCTAATCCTCTTGTGCCCTCTGAGCTGGGGTGACCAGTCCTGCACGCAGCATTCCAGATGAGGTGGCACCATTTATGTACAGAATGGCATTACAGTGTTTTCCATATCGTTCTTCATCCCATTCCTTATGCACTGTGGCAGTTTTTCTGCCTGCAGCTGTGCCTGGGGCTGCCAATTGTGAGGCCTGTGTCTCTTCTCTCAGTCAGTGCAGACCCCAGACAGGTCTGTGATTGAGCCACACTGTCTGTTGCCTGCTCATTTCATGCCTTGACTTTGCTCTTTATTCCATTTGTGAGCAGGTAAAGGAACTGTCACGACCACGCAAGCTATGCTCGTCCCACACAGACAGCAGACGCTCCGGCCCTCAGAAGAGTCACTGCAGCAGGTACGGCAATAACTGGTGTATGTGGCCAGGTTCAGGACAAAGGCCTAGTGAGACGGATAGCTGAGCAAGTCTTCATGCCACCCAGCAGCTGGGAGGGGAAAGGACACTGCAAGTGTACCTCGCAAGTAGGCCTCTCTGGAGGGAGCAGGGAAGGGTCGGGGGCTGCCCACCTCTGAACTTGGCCCAGTTAGTAGCCCAGTACACAATGTGTTGCCCCCCAGTGGGCCTGTTTAGATACCGAAGGCTGTCCAGCGAACAGACTGGCAGTGAAAGGGTGTGGGCATTATTGGGTGAGGCCAGAACCACCCCAGCTGCCATGGGGATCTGCCTCTTCCCTTCTCAGCAGGAAAGCCTCTGCTTTTCTCCTAGAGGGCACTCAGGGTCAGAGCAAGCGAGGGGGCAGGCAGCTCAGAGCTGCTGGCTTGCATAAACTTGAATCCTGCTCCCTACAGGCTAGTGCTCAGCAGCCAGGGAGCTGAGCGGTGGGTTGACTTCTAGGGGCTGTGAGGTTAACGACTGAATCCCCACCACCGCCACCAATGGCCTTTCCTGTCTCCCCAGATTAAATACTCTCACCTGGTCCCGCCATGGCAGGGCCAGCGCTTCTTCGGGACTGAGCATCAGGATGAGTTCACCCCCAAGTACAGCGGCCCTGTGACTATCTGCGGGGGGAACTTCCAAGTGAGCAGCATCCCCCTGGGCACCCTGAAGAAGTACAACCCCCAGCGGCGGATGGTCTTTGCAACATAACGTGCCCCCTTCCTGTGGTGGCTCTCAGTGCCACCCGTTAGGGGCTGCCAGCAAATAAACACCGGTACCTGGCTTCTGTGGAGATGCTCCCTGTGCTTTGCCCTCCATGGGTTCGGCAGCACCTGGCTGAGGTCTCTGTGCCAAACTCATCTCAGGAATTGGGCACAGTCATAGCAGGGATGAACTGGGCTAGCTGGCGACAAACCTGCCTCCAGGTCAGTGTCCAGCTGCACTCCAGGCTGCCCTCTGTGCTCCTGCTGAACTCCCATTCGCAGAGGGGAGGAGTCACAACCTAGCTCCATTTCCCCTTGATGGAGGCAAGTAACAAATCCCAGCTGGGATCAGAGCCCCCTTGTGCTGAGCGCTACTCACTCACTGGGAATGAGACTGTCCCTGCCCTGTCTGAACTGACAAGACGGACAGTGAGTGAAGAAGGGGACAGACACAGAGATGAAGCGGCTTGCCCAGAGGCATGCAGCAAGTCAGTGGCAGAGCTATGGACTGGCTAGGGAAAAGGGGCGACCAAGCAAGTAGGGTCTTGGGAGACCCGGGTTTAGTTCCCAGCTCTGTTGCAGCCTCATTGTGTGACCTGGGGTAAATCACTGAATCTGCCCTGTGAACAGGGGGATGATACTTCCTACCCCTGTGTGGCTAAAAGTAATTGATCGTGAGATGTTGGGCATGACCAGGAGGAGTCCAGACAAGTACCTTGTTAGAAAAGAGCCCAGGTCTCCTCAGGCCCAGGTCAGGGTCCTGTCCACTGGTCCCACCCTGTATCTGCTGCACAGCCTTCTCAGCCTGGCTGGGAAATGACACCCCCGTAAAATGCTTGAGCCACCTTCCTCACTGCCAGCCTAAAAAGCAACAAAAAGTTGGGTGCAGAGCATGTGGGCTGCAGGCCTGTAGCTCTCAGCCCCTGGTGGCAGCCACTCTCTGCAGTAACCTGGGGAGTGGGGGGCTGAGCGTGAGTGAAAGGGGGGGATGCTGCACTAATGGGGCTAATCGCACACTTCCCTCAGCCTCCATTCCTATCTCTGAGTGTGAGTGCAGGGAAACACTAGCAAGGCTAGGAGGGGCTCCTCTGCTGGGGCTCCCAGTTGTGAGGGGCTGTAATCCCCTGCTGGCCAGGGATGTAATATGACACAGTGGGTAGTACCATAAGAACCCTAGGGAAGAGTATGCCCCGTTTCCCACCCTGCTGAGCAGTTACTCACCCATGCAGTGCTGGTGCCTTCCATGCGTCTGCATGAGTATCCGCTCACCGGCATGCATACGGGGGTGCAGTTTAGTCTGTGGTACTTCATGCCAATAACCCACCCTTCTTCACTGGCTGTGCAGTGCAAAACTTCTGTTGCACAGAACCAGGGCCTGTGTTCTTTGCTCCTTTGTTGTGCAGGAGCAAGTGATGGGAACCCATGTGACTGAGAACAAACACTGGGAAAACAGGACGAAGCTGTAGGGCGATTCCCTTTGCTAGAATCACAGGAACCACTAGAGAGCCTGGGCCCATGCCTTCAAGTGCCTCTTCCTCAGGCTGTGAGTTGGCAGGGACAAAGGGATGTGTCACCTCTCCACTGGGTTTAGACAGAGATCAAAGGCAGCATGAGAGATACTGTAAGCTCCAAGTGTGGCTTGGAGTCTCTCCCCTCAATGAGCACTGGCTGCATTTCAGCACAAGGGCTTCGCACAAGGTCGGTGAATACTAGTGCAAAGAGGAACCCAAGGCTAAGGAGGTTGCAGGGCTGTTCTCCAGGGCAGTGTCTTTTCTACTGAGTTTGTAGCTCACTGTTTTCACCTGGATGCTGAGTTTGCACTAAACCTTCTCAGCATGAGAATTTTAATGCTGATTCGGTGCTGTACTTTTAGTCTGCTCCCTGGTGGGTGGAAGCAGAGTAAGGGGTCGGGTGCTGCCATGACAGCTCCCCCTTCTCATGCTCTTCCATGGATCTATAAAAGCAACCACACAGAGTAAACAGACTGTGGTTTACTAAACCATTTCAACCTACTGCAACTCTCGTGTGAACAAGACCCTCCACATTAAACATGTTAAAGCTCTGGGAGATTTTGAGGCTGCTCTGTTCCCATCATCAGCTACAGACCCCTAGGAAAGCTCTGGTTTTATGCCTGAAGATGTGAATTCCTTAGGAATCCTGCATCTCATGGGACAGGACAGGGCTGGTGGTGTGAAACAGCCAGAACCTAGATTTGTGATGAAAAGCTAAGACCAGCTGTCCTAAGGATTCATGGGGACAGCGGGCTATGTGGGAATGTTCTCTAGGGATATTTACCTGCTTACACAGAAGGAGAGAGCGCCAAGGGTTGCTCTTTTCTGGTTCGTTAACTTAGCCTCATTTTTAACATGAGATACAATACTCCAGGCTGTCTGGATTGTATAGTCCCTGAGGTAGGGAATGTGGGCCAAATCCCCAGCTGATATAAATCATTTATACCACCGGAGGAGCTGGCCCATGTATTTTACCTGACTGTGAAGTAGCATCCCCAACTGCACTGCTGTAGCAATAAATACTCCTACCAAATAATAACTAATCACCTCCCCTCCCACCCCCACCAATCTGGCCCAGCTGGGCTGGAGATTGGTGCAGGGCTTATTGTGAGTGAGGGGCTGAGCTGGAGAGATTTGCTAGCATCTGGAACATGTCTCCATGGAGCTGGGTGAGGCTGGTGTCTGCGGAAGCCGTGTGCGGGGGGTACACCTGACTGTGGCTGGAGGTGGTTGCTAACCCACTGGGGCTTCTTACATGCTGCCGTCTTTCCCAGCTGAATTTGGACCTAATTTCAGACTGTGAAATGACACTTGGCTCTTGAGGGAATGGGTTCTGCCTTGGAGCCACCCCCCGAAGTTCTTCCATGTTCTGCTCCCCAAGAGCACGTGCAGGCGTGGCCTGTGCGTGGCGGAGGAAAGGCTGGCCACAATCCTGGTTTGATTCCAGCGGTGACTTCCAATCTGCAAAAGCAAAATGTGTTGTGCAGCCAATGCACCGGCCCCTCCCCTGTGCTGGAGCAGTCGGCACGTAGCAGCTACGCACCAACTGCTTCTGTGCTGCAGAGATAAGGGGAGCTGCGTTAGGGCAAGTTGAGATTAAAAATAAGTAATGCTCCCTGGGTGTTCCCCGGCTGGCTTCACTCAGACATGACTGAAGTCACGCAGAAACCCAGGCCAGGGCGTTCAGTGCTGGAAAGTGCTCAGATACCACAGTGAGGAGCCCATTTAAGAGCCAGCCTAGATTAGAGGGGCTTCTGAAAAAATCCTCCAGAAGCCTGCCTCTTGCCTCATTCAGCAGGGCTACTGGCACTGTGTTCTCCCTACGCGTGTACACACATCCTTGGGCCAGGCCAGGATTCTGTGCCTAGCCTGGTTCTTGTGAACAACACACAACAGCAACACTAGGACAGCGGCCTGCTCCCTGGGCAGGGCTCTGGACCCAGCATCAGGGCAACCGGTTCTATTCCCACTTGTGCCACTGGCCTGGGTGATCTTGGGCAAAGGCGCTTCCCCACCCAGTGCCTCAGTTTCCCCATGTGTAAAATGGGAGCCATGTTCAGTGCTCTGAGCTGTACCGCTGACCAGGGCTGCGCCGTGTTGGGCTCACTCCTGGGCTGCTGCCCTGGAAGGCAGAGGAGACAGGAAGCGGACCCGGGCTCAGGGCAAAGCAGAGAGAGGAAAAGGCCTTAAATGGCATTAGCGCCCGGAGAGCAGGGAGCCGGGGCCAGCCGCGGGGCGGGGCTGCTGCGCTTTTCGGGAGGTCCCTGCGCGGCGCAGCGGGGAGGTGTGGCCGGCGACGCGCGTCGCTCCCGGGGCCGCCTGGTGCGGAGCTTGGGGCGCCGCGATGAGCTGAGCCGCCCTGCGCTGGAGCCGGGACTCCGCGGGGCCGAGCTCGCTCTCCGGAGCCCCAGCCCCGCCGGGGAGACCCGGCCCCGGGGGACAGGAGCTTGCCAGGCCCGGCGCCGGCCATGCAGCCCCTGGGCAAGATCCGCAGCTTCGCGCTGGAGCTGGCCGGCGGCCCGGCGCAGGGGGTGTACCGCGGCGGGGAGCTGCTCTCCGGCCAGGTGGTGCTGGAGCTCAGCAAGGTCCTGAAGGTGCGAGCGCTGGAGGTCTGCGCCCGGGGATTGGCCTCGGCGCACTGGCTGGAGAGCAGGAGCGTCGGCATGAACACGGTCTACAGCGACTACACCGCCTACGAGCCCTACCTCAGGGCACGCTACCAGCTCATCCGCGGTGAGTCCCTGGCCTGGGCGAGCTGCTCTCCGGTGCCCAGCCCTGCCCGCCCATGGGAGCGGGTCCTTGGCGCCCCTAGGGAGCCACATCGTCCCCCCTTCGCTGTCCGCGTCCCAGTGCCCAGCCCTGCCAGTCTGCCGGGAGGGTGTCCTGGCACCTGAGCAGGGCGTTTCCTTCACGTCTTCCCCCCTTAGCTGCTGGTACGTGGGACATGGCCTGCTTTGGAGGGCAAGGGCCAGGTTTGTCCCGCCCGGCTCTGTTCCCCGGGAGCACCTCCTGCTCCTTGCGGTGTGTGGTTGGGCTGAGAGAGGAAGCAGTGCCAGGTGACCCTGAGGGACCTTGGTGCAGCGTCTGCTCTGCGCAGCCCCACGGGAGCCGCTGTTGGGTGAACACGCCCCAGGGGCTCACGTTGAAAAGCTGTGGCTCTCCCCTTTCACTGCCCAAGTCATTGACTCTGGTCTCCAGAACTGGGAGGCGAACGGGGATCTCGACGTACTGCGCCACGCTCTAGCTGGGAAGGGGATGGTGCATGCACACGTCTCCGGTGTAGCTCCTTACCTCCAGTGCAACGGCACTTGTGGAGGTGAGATCTGCCCAAGGCAATCAGCAGTTTTCCATTTCTGCAGACAGGTAAGAGCTTGCCCGCTTCATGAAAGATTTCCTACCATCTCTGCATGGGCGGAAGGCAGGATCGAGCAACATGAGTTTTGCCTGGACTAGCCCGTCACAGGGCTGAGGATTTTACTTCTCTGAAATAGGGCGTCTGGGTCAAATGCAGTCAGACCCTCCCGCTGTGGGGAGTCTAGATCTGGCTCCAGCTCGAGTATGGTGGTGCCAGACATGCAGGGGCTGGGGATCCTTCCTGACTAAATACGAGCCCTGTTTTCCAGTAGCTTGAATTGGCCCTTTCAGGGGCTGTTCCCTGCCCCATGTGGAGGGGGAGTGACATTAGCTCAGTATTAAACCCTGCAAACCAACGGTTCGTTGGCCTCTCCCTGCCCACAGGCCTCTTACAGAAATAACCCTCGCCAAGGAGAGCTAGGCATTGGGCTCTCACGGGGGGCAGATGATGCCTGGCTCATGCTCAGGGCAGCACTGGCGGTGGTCTAGCTCTGGGCTGTTCCAAACTCTAAATCAGCCATGGAGCCTAGTCCGGCACTGGCTAATGCCGGTGGGCAAGGTGTCATGCTGATAGCACTTCCCAGGAAACCTTCCTCTGCCAGGCCCTGGAGACAGGAGATGCCAAACCTCAGAGCAGGGCCAGCATGACCCCCCACCCCCTGTCGTGGCGCCTCTCCCAGACCTGGCAGGGAGCAGCAATGAAGGCTCTCTCACAAGAGCTCTGTGAGAAAAGACCCCTGGCTCTGTGGAGCTGGGAGAGGCCAGTGCATGACCCAGGGCACCAGAGGGGATTTCACAGGGGTCACTCCAGGGGGGCTCTTCGGCTTCAGGCCTTTCACAAAGATGCTGCTAGGGAGCTCCGGCCCTGGAGTGCTCATGACCACAGCTCCTGTAAGGGCAGGTTTGCCCTGTGAGATGGTGGGGCGGGGGTTCAAATGCTTAACTGACCTATGAGTACAACTGCCCTTGGCTTTACTGGACTTAAGCCCCATTTCCCACTGAAAGCCAAAGGCACTCACTAAGTGCCTCTGACTCACCTGCTCCCACGCTAGCATCCCCTCGAGGGAGTGCTCTCTGCTGCCCGGCTGGAGGCCTCTTCGGACCAAATCTCTGTACCAGGGGCTCGGCCCTGGGACACACAAAGCTGCCCCAGCTCTTGCTTTGATTGTACAGTGAAAGGTAAACAGCGAAGTCTTCTCAGGTGTGAATGGAGCACTTAGCTGGCAGGCAAATATTTGTTGTTCTTCCATGGCTCTGGTCCAATACACCCCTCCTGGACTTCACCCTTAGTCAGCTTAATAGGGCCGGCCTGCTCAGACCCACCCAGCACAATGCAGCCAAGCTAGGATGGACAGGACTAATAGCACAGGGGTTCTGTGCTCATTAACAGCGATCAAGCCATTAGCTTTGCCTTGGGTAATGAAGATGTTCTCCCCATGGAGTCTCTGCCCAGGAGATACCCGTGGCAGTGATGGCCCAAAGGGAAGCCCTGTTCTGTATCCCAGTCGACCTGATTCTCCCCACCTGGCACTGTGAATGTTGGCATTTTGCTGAAGTGTAAATGCAGACTCAGGTGCCAGGTGGAGGGAGCCAATCCCTGTGAATTCACACAGCGGCCAGGTGGCTGCAGGGGTTGAACTGGGAGTAGACGTGTGACTGCCAAGCATGTAGTTTGCAGATCTCTGGCCACATCTGGCATGGGAACAAGCTGCTCATCCCAGAAGGACACAAGTGATATTTCTGGCTAGAAGAATGTGTTAAACAAAACTGAATAATCAGATGTGGGATGCGAGGAATCGCTGTCCCAGGTGGGGTGAATCGTGTTCGATCCTTTGGTGAGTTGTTTTTCTTTCAGGTAAGCGCGTAGGGCCAGATTTGCTGGTTCACGCTGGCTGCCCTGTGCAGCATCCTGGTGAATCCAGCCCTTGGTTTCCCTCCCCGTTGAGCAGGGGCTCTGGCTCCTACACTGCCACTATATAAGTTACAATGAAAGGAGGGTGAGTGGATAAGGGGGTTGGGGAGAGGCCCCACCATGAGCTCACACAGGGCGGTGCTCTCCTGTTTGCATGTAGCCGTGAGGGTGATTTCAGGAGCTAGGAGGATGATGGGGTGAGTTTTGTTCCCCATTAATACCTGCTGTGACTCTCCCCTGGGAAGCTGTGAGCTGCTGTCTGTGTTTAGATTTCGTGGCTTGGTTCGCATGATGCAAGAGCCTCCTGGAGCCGCGGGGGAAGCACGTAGCCAGACTCTGGAGCAATAAGATCAGTTGCTCTGTCCTGGCAGGACCCTGCTGTGGTGCAGCTTGGAGCTGAGATAAGTATTTCATTGCTGGCCCCTGGCCTCACCCACTGGGGCGGGAAGGTTTAGCCAGGCCCTGTGGGGAGCTGCGGTGGGGTTTGCCGGACCCCAGGGTTGGTGACTTTATTGGCTATGACCTTGTGCTGGGTTTGCGCTCTCCCTGGGGCACCGGGTGTGTGATTGCTGCTTCCTGAAGGACAGGAGGAGGCGAGAGACGTGCTACTGAGAAAAGCCATTGTGCAGTCAAGACTGCTGCCATGGGGCCCCACCCAGCGCTCATACCCCATCGTCAGGAGAGCTGCAGGGGCCCCAGTCCCTTCATGTGGACTGCCGGGGGTGCAGAAGTGCCTGTCGTCAGCACTCTGTGCACCACCCACGTGGCCTCTCCCTGCTTCTCCTGCAGCAGCTGCGGCTTCCTGGTGAGATCTACTGGTTGTCCGGGGTTTTAAAAAAAGAATGCAGCAGGTGCCATGGTAACAACGCAGAGCAGAGCCCTCGTGGGCTGGGGGCTGGGCTTCCTGCTGAGCTATGAGCACCTTAGAGCTCCTCCCGCGTGCAGCCAGGCTCCCAGCCAGGGAGCTGAGCCTAGGGAGATCTGTGCTGCACCCACATGCCCGTCGTGCAGGGGGGTTGTGTCCTGTGGTTCCCCCGGTTTGCTCTGGCCCAGCTGAACTCCGGGTTTACATCCTCTCTCCTTCTCTTTTCCGATCCTCTTTCCAGCCTGCAGAGCAGCAGCATTCCCCCCCCCCCCCCCGGCCCCGGGCTGCTCAGGCAGCCCTGTGAAGCTGTGTGCTAAGGGGACATTGTACAGTTGTACCAATTCCTCTGGAAAGCCCAGCCTGAGACCCCGACTTTCCTCCCCACACGGTGCCCTGTGCCGGGGTCACTTACCCCTGGCAGGCTGGCTGGCAGGCCATGCGCAGGAGGCAGCTGGGTTGTTGGCTCTGGTCTGGCGTGTGCCTCCTTTGGGGAACCCTTTGTTCGGACTGAGTGTGGGGGCAGTTAGGCTCCTGCTGTGTAACTGCCTTAAGCAGACGGACAGAGGGGGCTCAGCGGGCAGAGGCAGAAACGGGAATCTCCTTGGATTCTTCTGCATGAAATAACACACCGGGTATTTAGAGAGCGCCTGTGCCCAAAGCTGCCCTTTCCCAGCTCTGCCATCGCGATCCCAAAGCACTTTACATGGGGTGTAGCACCGGTGGTGGTTATTATCTGCATTGCAGTAGTGCCTGGAGGGCAGGCCCCACCGTGCTGGGCCTTGCACAAAGCTCCAGCAGAGCCGGCCCTGCGCCCAAGAGATCAGTCTAAGGGTAACATTGTCTTAGGAGCCCGCATTTAATTGAGTTTCAGTGGGATTTTGGCCCCTAAGTGCCTATGTTAGTTTTGACAATGTCACCCTGGGTCTGGGTTTTACGATATGCTCTTTACAGCCAAGGAACCAGTGACACAGAAAGATGAGGGCCTTGCTGGTGCAAACACTCACATGTGGGTGTAATGCTGAGCACGTGATTTCAGTGGGTCTGCTCACCTGGTGTCTGCAGGATTATGGCCCCAGGCAAGTCACACAGGCATCAAAAATGGACTGTAGCTTCGTTGAAGAACCCAGCTAGGGACACTAGGTCCACTTCTCTCTGCAGAATCGAGACTAGGCCTGGTTCTCCATTGCCCTGCACCTTGTGTTTCCATTTATACCAGTGCAAAGGGAGCGCAGTGTGGGGTGAAGTGAGCTGGGGGTGTTTTCCACTGGTGCTGCACTGGTGCAGGTGCCTTGGGAAGTGGCAGGGCGATGCAGAATTGGGCCTCCTGTGCAAAGTGGGCATGGCACACCGCCTTTCTGACGTGGCAGCTTTTGGTACCTGCTTTGCATTGGTGTCCCGAGGTGCCAGGCAGGAGGGAGCTGGGCTCAGTGCCTCTCGCAGGCTCTTACAGAAACTCCATTGCATTTGAGTCAGAGCTGCCCCTTGATAATTGACAGAACCCTGGTGGGCTCTTTCCAAGGGCCCGGCCCCGTGGGTGGAGAGCTGCACACGCCCGGCATTGGATCTGCATATTGGGTGGCTGGGCCTCTCCCTCACCTTCCATGATTGCATCTTGTCACAGGGTCTCAGTCCTCCTCGGCCTGCATAGGAGTGTCCTGGTTAGGGGGCAGGGTAGCACCTGGGCACAGGAAATATGGGCCTGGGTGCTCTGCCCCAGATGACATTAGTGATGCCGAAAGAAGCCCTCTTCTGTCAGCATAGCCGCATCTACGTTGGGAGCTTTGCTGGCGCAGCTGCGTTGGCTAGTGGTGTGTGGCTTTTTCACGCCCCTGATTGCTAGTTACGTCAGCAAAGCTTTGGTCAAGGCCCCCGGTGGGCCAACCTGTGCCAGGAGACCGATAGCTCACTGCTCTAAGCGTGTGACTCTGCTGTTTGGCCACTAGGTGCCTCTGGTTCCCTGCCCTGAAACACCAAGGCAAAGTCACCTTTTGGTTCCTCCCTCTGAGTGTTGCTAAGACGCTGGGCTTGCTTGGCCCCGCGGCTCCCGCTGGGTGGTGATGCAGGCTGCGGCATATGCTAACGCTGTGCACTAGACAGAAGATCCCTGTGATTTGGCAGTGCCTGGTCTGTGTGAAGCCCTGGTGGGCGCAGTGGGACTAATCGCAAAGCCAGGCACTGCCAAGGCGCTGCCTGCTAGTGACATTTTCCCTTTTGTACATGGGGAGAGCACATCCACTGTCAATGGCACCATGACCACCAGCGGGACTCAGGCTCAGGGAACTCTGGGATCCTGTCTGAGCACAGGGAGAAAAGTCAACCTCTTTCCTCTGCACAAGGTGTGATAAGTGAGTGGGGAAACCTGCGACATTGGGAGGAAAGGGAGAAGATCAAAAACCAGCTTCCTCTACCATGGGAATGCAAATGCTATTTATCCCATGGTAATCGCCTGGTGTCACTCTGACGGGCAGCTAGGGCTCTTTGGGGGCCTCCACTGTGCATTTGGATCCTTCACATGTTGCGATTTCTTTTATGTTTGACTTTCTCAAGGAATTGACTGCGTCAGCACCTGTCTTTAGGATAAGTACAGGGGCACTGCCATGTACTGTGAAATTACTGATACACACTTAACTCCCATTTAATGTGTGTGTGTTAGGGAATTAACGGACGGACCAACACAGATTTGGGTGGGTGTAGCCCTGGTGGAGAACTCCGTGGGGACCTTAACTGAACTCATTTTGTCTTAAATTTTCTTATTTGTTCTTTAAAAGGTCTCTGCCTTTTCCTCAACTCATACAGATTCCAATGATTTTCTAAAAGAATGTTTTACACATGATGCTGCTGCACCAAATTTACTGCTCCTAATTAGGTAATATGCCCATTAGATCACAATGCTGAACACATATATCATGCTCTCCTCTTCAAAGTGCTTTTCAAATGCTAATTAATAAGCAGACCTGGTTATCTCTGACGTGATTTACATGCCCTAGAGGTTGAAATGGGCTATCTGTGGTGGCCAGAAGGGCATAAGAACATGAGACTTGCCAGACTGATTCCAACCATGGTCCGTCTTCTCCAGTATCCTGTCTGACAGTGTCCTGCACCAGACCTTCGGAGGAGGTGTACACAACAGGGTAATTAGGGAGCGATCCATCCCTATCTTCTGCTCCTGGCAGTCAGAAGTTTAGGATCACCCAGAGGATGAGGTTGTGTGTCCTTGATCATCTTGGCTAAGAGCCATTGATGGACCTATCCTCCATGAACTGATCTAATTAGTTTTTGAACCCAGTTATACTTTTGGTTTCACAACATCCCCTGACAACATGTTCCACAGTTAGTTGTGCATTGTATGAAAAAGTACTTCCTCTTTTTTGTATTAAACCTGCTGCCTATTAATTTCATGGAGTGACCCCCAGTTTTATATTGTGGGAAAGGGTAAATAACACTTCTCTAGTCACTTTTTCCACACCATTCATGATCTTATAGACCTCCATCATATCCCCCCTTAGTTGTCTGTTTTCTAAGTTGAACAGCTTAATCTTTTTAATCTCTTCTTGTATGGAAGCTGTTCCATCCCCTTGATCATCTTTGTTGCCCTTCTCTGAACCCTTTGCAGTTCCACAATATCCTTTTTGAGGTGGGGTGACCAGAACTGGACACAACACTATGATTTATATAGTGGCAATATGATATTTTCTATCCCTCTCTTAATTGTTCCTATCTTACTGTTAGACTTTTTGACCACTGGTGTGCATTGAGCAGAAGGTGTCAGAGAACTATCCACAGTGACTCCAAGATCTCTTTTTTTGGGTGGTAATTTAGAACCAGTGTTTTGTATGTATAGTTGGGATTATTTTTTCCAACGTGCATTGCTTTACACCTATCAGGGCAGTAAGAGGAAAGGCCTCCAAAACTCCTGCAGTTAGATTTGGATCCCTACTCCACAGTGCACCTTACTGAACAGTGGCTTTCTCATAGCCCCTTGAAATTGAGGGGGCTCACAGAGGAGTCAGGTGCAGGCCTATAGATACCTTTACATTGCCCAGCCTGCTAGAATTGTAGTCCTATAGGTGAACCACAGTGGACCGATTAGCAACGTTGATGTGTCATAACACTGCTGCCCCAGGCTGCCATAGGATGCAAGAGTGGTGAGTCACACCAAGACAATGTTGCTTTTCCCATTGGCAAAGTCTTCCAAAATCAGATGTGCGACATTCCATTCATGTCAATGGGACCGTTGCCTAGTGAAATAACATTGCAGGGAAAACTGTTCGTCCACCTGCCCTGGCAGCATCATGCTCACCTCGCAGACAGGCAGTGACAACAGGCTCAGCTGCGGAGCCCAGACCCACCCTCAGAGACTCGATGCAGCTTGGAAAATTCCCTGCCTCTCAATGCATCTGTGCCTACCCCCATTCCGAACCCAGGCACAGACACTGTGAGGGGCCAGTGAAATGCATGGGACAGAGAATGCTCTCTGGAGAGACAGCATACGAGGAGCTATGGACAGGAAGGATGGTCCAGAGTTTAGGGAAGTGGGTTCACTGCTATTGGTACCCACACGAGGTAGCTCGGGCCTGCCTCACGTGTGCTACGATCACGCCCCCCGCCCCCTGATTGCATTGCAGACAGACCTAGAGTCTCTCTGTGACTCAGTTCCCCATCTCTAACATGCAGACAGTACTTCCCTCAAAGATTGTCGGGATCAGATGCAGGGGCATGGGGGCCATAGACAGAGTGGGGAAATTCTCAATCTTTTACAAGGGCCCAATCGAACTTCCACTGAAGTCAGTGCAAGTCTTTGCATTGACTGCACTGGGAGGTGTCTCCGGCCTTAAAACAGGACAGCAAGTATGTCTCTGTGGGAGTGAGGAATGATTGTATCCTGAGGTACCCATAGGGATGACAAGGAGCCTCCCAGAGCTGGCTGTCACAAATTAACTCTTCCTATGCTGTGGCCATTCCTAGTGGAATTCACATGCAAACTCCCATTGCAGGAGCTGAACCATGTGCAATCTGTATTGCTGTTTGCATGTTGGTAGTGGGTAGACCCCTGCCTGTGGGTAGACCCCTGTGCTGGGCACTGCACATACATGTAACAAAGCAACAGGCCCTTTCCCTGTTGCTGGATCAGGCAGAAACCTTCGAAGGAATTCAACATCGAGCTTTCCGAGCTGACCAAGCAAGCCTTACATGGCTTCAGCCCAACATGATCTACAATGGCTGAGAGAATAACGCACTCAAAGCAGGAGTTCTGGAGGGGCAGGTCCTGGACAGCATGGCCTGAATTGATGCTATATTATAGTCATGCTTTCTCCAGCCAATGATGAGGACCTTGTCTTCGTTGGTGCACCACCACCTCCAGGCCTGGGGGCAGAGCACACTTGATGCTTAACAAATTAATAGTAATCATTAAAGTGAAAGCTGCTGGAGCTGCTTTAATCCCTTAGAAGTCCTGGGCCATTTTACTGCCTTCGGTCACTTTTTACAGCCAGGCACGTGTCTTTGCATAATTAATAACAGAGGTACCTGCACCAAGGATCAACTCGGTATGCACAGAGCCTCCAGCACCCCACTGTTCTACCTTTTGCTGAACGCCATAAACAACTGGTGCGTGTTTGTCCTGGGTAATGGGGCACTCCATTTACACGCGAGATTGTTTAATTGTTCCTGGGCATTGTAGACTTGAAGCGCAGGACAGTGATAGGCCACTTACAAACCTTGTACAGCACTGGACTTGGCCTGGTTAAAAACACAAGCAAGACAAATTGCTCAGTAATTAATTGCAAGAGTTATGGGTAAAACACACCACTTTACAGACCTGGAAGCGTATAACGTGGTTTTCTCCCAGAGTGGTTCTCTCTGCAGCTCCAGTTTGGTAAATCAGGCTGTGGTAGGTGTTGAGCTCAGTGCCTAAGGTTGTACCATCAGCATCCCTGCTCTTAGGAGAAGAGTGGGTGTCTCCTTTGCTGTGCAAGCACATGGGCCAAGGAGCAAAATGAGGAGCAGCTAAGCTGAGCTGTTCCACTCAGTTCCCTAGTGAGAAGCCCCATAGCATCAATCTTGTCAACTAGGCTTCTGGGAAAATGGATTTTGGTCAATACTGTACCGAGTGCAAGTTGTCGGGATGCTGGGCTCAGCTAAATTGAAGTGGGAATGGGGAGCTGCTGGGTTATTTCTTTTGAAAGCATCAAACACTTACATCCTGAAACTCCTCTTTGTGTCCCGCAAACACACTCCTGTGTGCCCAGTCGCACCATAGCGAGTGCTGACTGGGCTGACTTCTTGCCTGCAGTCGGGCTGCCAATCTGCAGTGTTCTGGGCTTGGCCCAGTGCTTCACTTTTGAGCATTTGTGCATTTAAACTGTGGCATCAAATGCAGGTGGGACAGCTGCACTTGACTCTGTGAAGTCAGGTGGGGATGCAGCAGAACAGCAATGCAGAGCGGCAGGAGGGTTTCTCAGCATGGCCTGTACTGTAGCTTGTGTGTTACTGGACCCTAGGACAGGGACAGTTGGGAATTTGGAGGAGGAGGAGCAGGGGCATTTGCTAGCACTGAGTGGATGGAGGGGTCAGAGGAGGTGGCTGAAGCTGGGCCTGGGGACAGGGGACACATGGACAGGATGTGGCATGTCCAGAATTGAGATGGTTTCAGAATCCCTCTGTTTGGTTTCTGGCCATCATTTGTCTAGACCTAGGGACCCAGGAAATGATCAGCGGAGGGTCAGCCTCGCCTGGGGGGATCACTGTTATGGGCTTCTGCTCCCAGCATCGGGCACAGCGCTGGGGCGATAACCGGCCATGCAAGGGGCTGTTTCCTAGTGGTTCTCTTGTCATGTTTAAAAAGAAAGAGCGGGTTGTACTGGGTGTCTGCGGGAATCTGCCCTTCTCCGCGGACAGCAATTCCCGCTGGAGCCTGCCCAGCCTGCAGCCCGAGCCCCGCTTCCCAGCAAGCCCAGGGCAGGGCAGGCCCGGGAGCTGGGGACCGCCAGGGCAGCGGGCGCTGGAGATCGCGGCGGCTTTGCCCAGTGGGGGAAAGTTGATCTCGGGGGGTGGGGGGTTGCTCTACCCCCGGGCTCTGCCGGCAAAGCCCCAATGGGGGGGCGGGGCCGGGCTGGGGGGGCTGCTCTCCCCGGGCCGCCCCCACCCAGCTCAGCGCTTCGGGTCGCACAGCTCGGCCCATCAATCTCTCCGGCAGCGGGGCAGCCCCCGCCCGGGATAGGCCGGCGGCGGCCCGGCCCGGCGGCTCATTGGGCGGCGGGCGAGGGGCGGCCCGACCCGGCCCAGCCACATGGCATTTAAAGGGCCCCGGGGCCGGGGCTCCCTACAGGCTGCTCCGTCCGGCCGCTGCTCGTCCTGCCGCGACCCGACCCGACCCGACCCGACCCGACCCGCGATGCTCTTCGACCGGCTCCGCCGCTTCTGCGTCCTGCTCGACTGCCCCGAGCTGGACTCGCCGCCCGTCTTCAGCCCGGGCGAGGCCGTGTCCGGCCGGGTGGTCCTGGAGCTGGCCGGGGAGGCGCGTCTCGGCGCCCTGCGGCTGCACGCCCAGGGCTGCGCCCGGGTGCACTGGACCGAGTCCCGCAGCGCTGGCTCCAGCACCGCCTACACCCAGAGCTACAGCGACCAGGTGCCGTTCCTGAGCCACCGCGACACGCTGCTGGCCCCGCCAGGTAGGGCCCGGGGCGCCGCTGGGCGCTGGCCGGGGCGGGGTGCTCGGGCCGGGCGCCCCTGCGCCTGGTGCTTCGCCCGGGACCGGCCGGGGAGGCGGGAGGCGTCCCTCCCCGGGACCGGCCGGGAGCGCGGCTCCGCTGCCGTCTGCTCCGCTTGGGCGAGAGCCGTCGGCCGGGCCAGCGGCAGAGGGGACGCGCGGCAGCCGGGGAAGGTGCGGGAGGCCTGCGGGAGAGGGCTGGTGGGTCTCCGCCGAAACGCCGCCGCAGCAGCGCGTCCCGCAGGGTGTGACTTTAATTTTTTTACGTTTCCCTTCTCTGGTCCCGCCTCTCCTGGGGGATCCCTCTCAGTGTTTGAAGAGGGATCGCGGGTGCGTGTCGAGCTGCAGGGCAGTAGTTTGTTTGCACATCAGTTACTTCGGTCAGCAGAAATGGCGTGGCAGGATTTTTGCGAGCTGCAGTGCAGGGGAGGAAGATCTTGGCACGTGTGGGGTTTGGTATAACCCTGGAGCTCACCGGAATGTCCTCTGGGTTTTTAATAGTCAAAATATATTCACTTAAATAAATCTGATAGTCCTCTATCAAATGAGGACTCTTCTGTGTTCAATCTAAACGGCACCCTGCAGAGCCTCAGCCTGACCATGTGACAACTGTTGTGAATTCAGGTCTTTATTTTGCTTTTCTGTGTCAAATGCTTCAGCGACTCCTGAGTCAGAACGAAAGTAACGTGGCTAGTGGCTGGCTGTTTTGCAGTTCCTGTAAAGTGACAGCCAAGCAGCACTCTTCCGATAAGGAAGTCTTGCAAGAAAGATATGATCATACTCATCTTAAATTTTTCTTGTCATCTCCCCAGACAATGGTGAAGTCACAGTTCTGCAGGCAGGAAAACACGAATTCCCCTTCACGTTTCAGCTCCCAGAGTAAGTTCAGTTTATTTGTTGTGCTTGTACCATTGCAAGAGTCTGCAGGACGGGGTGGGGGCAGTACAACTGGTTAAGGACATCATCAGCTCCCCAGAGGAAGCCCAGTTTAAATATACAGGCTCTGGGTGTCTGCTCTGTAGGTGGATAAAGTGTCTCCTTGTGAATCCCGTGGAGGAACCCACCCCTAACCATTTTCGCTTCTCCCCGGGCAGGACTCTGGCCACCTCCTTTGAAGGCCGGCATGGTAATGTGCGCTACTGGGTGAAAGCCAGGCTCCACAGACCCTGGTCAGTTGTCAAGAAAGCGAAGAAAGAATTCACAGTGATCGAGCCCATTGACATCAACACCCCGGCCTTGCTGGTAAGTGAATGCCAGCCAGAGCGACATGCCAAGACCTGAGCCAGTGTGCTCAAGCTGACCTTAGCTCGGACTAAGATTGATCAGGAGTGACTAGTGACACAGTAGGGCCGCCTTTAAAGAGCCAGATGTTCAGAACATGGCAGACACCTGCCCTCTCAAAGCATGTCTGTCGCTGGGCTCCCCAAAACAGAGGTGCTCCAAATGGAGCTTCTCTCAATCCTGCGTGAAAACCTTGGCTTAAAAACATGAGGAGCCAGATCAGCATCTGCCCTGCCTGTTGTCCTGGCAGGGGGCTCTGCACAGCAAAACAAGAGATCAGTGGCAGAGAGTCTGAGCCCGGGCCAACTGACCTGGGCTCACAGGACTTGTGCTGCAGGGTGAAAAATATCCATGTAGACATCTGGGCTTGGGCTGGAGCCTGGCAAGTCTACACTGCTATTCTTAGCCCTGTGTGCAAGCTTGGGTCGGTTGACCTCAGCCCTGAGACTCATTGCTGGGGTTTGTTCTTGCTGGGTAGATGTGTCCTAAAGATGCAGGAGGAACCGTCCCTGAGACTTTTGCCCTCTGCTCAGTGGGTGCCTAATCTCTGATCACAACTCTAGCTGGAGACGAGCAATAAAATCTGCTTGAATGGGAGAGGACTGGCTGTGTGGCGATCCTGGGAAGTAGAGATGGGTGGTGGCTCTTGCCTAGAAATAGCTGAAACTTGTATCACTTCTGTCCCTTCCTCTAGGCTCCTCAGGCAGGTGTGAAGGAGAAGCTTGCCCGCGCCTGGTACTGCAACCATGGCCAGGTCTCTGTATCCGCCAAGATCGACCGAAAAGGCTACACGCCAGGTAACTCAACAGGCCACTCGCTGTTCAAAGGGTAATGCAGAGTGGGGCTTGAAAGGAGCTGAAGGGTTTATGGCAACGAGGCTCCTAGCACTGTGTTGTGATGGGGCTCTTCATACTGGTGTGAAGCTCCAGAGAGGCCCTGGCCCCTGAACCCTGCTCAGACATGCCCTTGTTTTGTGCAGCTTCTCAGGAACAAATAACTGAATGGCTGGAATTGCAGGAATGAGATGTAGCTTAACAAATGCGGTCCCAGGCTGTTCTGCATCTAAGCCGTGCCTGGTTTCTCTTGTGCAGTGCACACCACATGGCTGGGCCAGTGTTTGTTTTTTAATCGAGCCTGTCTCTCTCCTGCCAGGTGAGGTCATCCCCATCTTTGCTGAAATTGACAACTGCAGCACCCGCACAGTCGTGCCCAAAGCTGCCATCATCCAGACTCAGACGTTCATTGCCCGGGGAGCCAAGAAGCAGAAGAAGTCTGTGGTGGCCAGCATAGCAGGCGACTCCATTGCAGCTGGGAAGAGGGAAGTGTGGCATGGCCGAGCGCTGAAGATCCCCCCTGTGGGCCCCTCAATCCTGCAGTGCCGCATTATCCGTGTGGAATACACCCTAAAGGTAGGAAGTGGAATAAATCTGACCTGCAGCAGAAGGCCTTGAATAAACAGGCTGATGGGCTTCTCTGGCAGCTGCCTAGCTGATACATAGCCGTGACTGAGTGGGGCTTGGTCACTCTGCTGAAGTGCCCTTTTTGTGCTGGGGCCCCTCATGCCCATGGGTGGGAGCTGTCCCCACAGAGCCATGCCGCATTGCCAGTGGCAGGGTGAATTCCTAGGTTCTTACCCTGTGCTAATATCCAGTCCCTCCTTCCCCACTCCATCAAACTTAAGTATTTTACTGTGCAGGTAAAACCTTGTATTCTTGCTGGAGAGGCTGTCTGCCAGCTTCCTCCTGCACCTGGCTTAGCCGCCTACCAAGGGAACCTGCTGCTGGCCAGGCCGTGCTTGCACCCCACCCCCATTGGGGAGAGTGGGGTGCTGCCTGTCCTCATGGGCTGAGGGAATGCTAAGGAGTGACCCCTGTGTCCTCCCCCCTCAAAGGTTTGTGTCGATATTCCTGGGACCTCCAAGCTGCTCCTGGAATTACCACTTGTGATTGGGACGATCCCACTGCATCCGTTCGGAAGCCGCACATCCAGCATCAGCAGCCAGTACAGCGTCAACCTGGACTGGCTCAGAATGGTGATCCCGGAGGAGCCTGAGGGTAAGTATCTGTTCTTGGTGCTTTGGGATCCAGCCGCATGGGGCGGCAGCTCCAAGTGAGCTGGTCCAGAGGGAGTGTCTGGGCAAACTAGGAGCCTTGTCCTCTGCCCCGAACTCTGCCTAGCATGTGGCTTTGTGTGCCCTGGTGCTGCAGGGACCAGGTATCCAGGGGAGGGGATGTGGCTGAATGCAGACATAACTACCTGCATGTCTGCTGCTAGCAGATTCTTGCCTAACCACACAATGCCTCTGTTCTCCTTCCAGCTCCCCCTGAATATTCGTCTGTTGTGTCCAGTGAAGAGTCTGCTCAGAACCTGTCCCCACCCTGCCCGGGTGAACTTGGCAATGGCTTGGAAGGCCCTTTCTTTGCTTACATCCAAGAGTTCCGCTACCGTCCTCCTCCACTGTACTCAGAGGTAAGTACAGCCTCCCCTGGGAGGTTGGGCTAGGGGACCCTTGCTGGGATGACTTTCCCTTTGGTGTCTGGTACAACTCCTCTTGGCTTTTCAGGTGGATCCAAACCCCACACCAGACAGCATCCGGCCACGCTGCATGACCTGTTGAAGGAAGCGTCACTGAGTGCAGTTATTAGAATACCAATCTGGTGGGGCTGAGACACTTGCAGACTCGCAGGACATCAGCCCTGGGTATCCGGATCAGCGTCCAAGAGGCTATTGTGGGGCTGGTGCTCGTGTGGAGCTGAGAACCTGTTTGCTCACTGCCGCCTGAAACTACCTGATGCGGCTGCATCTCATGGACTGACTCCTCTTGCCCCAGAGCTGAAACGAGGGGGTTGGACTTGCCATGTGGGGTCAGAGCAGCTCCTGAGCACATGGGCAAGGGTGGCAGAGGAGGGTGTAGGGTTAAGAACTCTTCTGCGGGAGTATAGGGTTCAAACAAGCCAAGCTCCTTCATCTTGCAGCTACCATGGTCATGCTCCACCTAACTCCTGCCAACAGAAAACAGAACTGGGAAGTGCTTCTTGGGATTACTGGAAAGCATTTTAATCTTGCTCTGGGTAAGGGTTTAAACACCATGGTAATCTGAGGGCACCCTCCAGCTTCTGCATTCTTATAAAGTCACCAGGACTTCAGTTTCTGAAGAATTAAATGGGGTTGGTCTCCTCAGACTGAGGCTCAGCCCTTGCTGTCCAGCACCCATGAGCCTTAAGTTGTGCCCCGGGGTGCCTGCTGCCGAGGCTGTGCATTGCATCTGGTCTAACACACTCTGAGACATTAAATGTGTGAAGACTGTTCCCTTGAGTCAAGGCTTGTATAGGTGCCAGGGGAGGCAAGAGCTGTGAGCTCAGGGAAGAACTCCTGTTCTATAAACCACAGCAAGACCTATGGTGCTGTCTTGGTCACCATGTCTAGTTTGGTCCCTACCAGGCACCAGACAAACTTGCAAAACCCATTGAACCTTCCACTGATGCAGAAAGCTGTGCCTTAATCTTTAAAGGGCTTGTGCCTTTGGGGCTGCTAGAATGGTTCCAGTAGCATTTGATTGCCCTCTCTATATATTTGCCAGAGTAAAAGGTGAATGGGGAAAGCTGCCAGGCGCAGGGCCATACAGTTGCTGACATGGTCAGTGTCCCATAGCCCAGCACTGGGAGAGTATGTGTGATGAGGCCTGTAGACACTATAGGCTAAGTAGGTAACAGCCTTAAATCCAGTCCTGTTGCATGTGGAGTTGCCTGTGGACTTGCTGCCTTGTTAACACTTCACCCAGCACCTAGTGGGAAGAGCCACAGGTCTGCCTGCCATTAGCAGAGTGAGGAAGATGCTGCTGATGGTATGCACTGAAAGCTGGTAAATCCTGTTAGCAGGGGAAAAAGAGGTTGTAATGAAGACTGCTTGGGTGCATCTGCCTTTGGCTTCAGGCTGGTCTTACTGCTCCCTGTGCAGACTTGACAAGAGATCTTGGCCATTGATCATTCGTTAGTAAACGATGCATTCCATGATCTGAGGCTAAAACTACCAGCTTGCTGGTTAAAACCACTGACAGCCACAGTATTCCAGCTCAGAGCCAAAGCAAAAGGTCCCTAACCAGCTTACTTTAGCTATGCAGTCAGCTTCCTCCACTAAGGACTGGAAACGCAAGCTTTTTTTAAAAAAAATTTAATATACCTGTAACTGGTGTGTTTTTTGACTAATTCTGCTTTTGTACAACTCCAGGTTTTGAAATAAACTCTTGTTATTCTGAAGTTAGTGTCTGAATAGTGTCCTGGAAACTCTACCTCCTGTCCTCTTCTGCAGGGCCCCCCTGTTGGCATGAGGGTGTTGCAGGACTGCTGATGTGTATTTAGGGGAGCTCTCAGGCAGGCTGCCTGGTCCATTCCTACCCACTACTGACTTCCATAGTCCCCGGCTAGGGATAGCTGGGACCTGTCCATGCCCTTCTATGTTTGGGGCCCAGATCCTGACATGCTAACCCAGCCCTCTCCCATCACTGTGAGTCAGCCCCCTGGCTTCTGAGAAGCTCAGGACTGCTCTGCACAGCTGTCCAGGGGATCCAAAAGTGGTTCCTGATCTCACCTGAACTCAGCTGCCTCATCCCAGCCCATGGGAGGGTGTCACCTACCCCTGCTGCAGAGGGATGCTGAAGTGCACAGAAGGCCACACAACATGGGAGGTGGAAATGGAACCAGAGTCCTGACCCCAGGCTACTCAGCAGTGGAAGTTGCCAGTCCCATCCAGGCACTGCTGCAGGGAGAACAGGCCAGCTGGCCCCTGGAGCAATGGCATGTGCTGGGTTCAGCAGAGCATTGTGGGGTGGTCGGGGTTGTTTGTGCAGCGGTAGCTGGGAGAGGAGGCGAGGTAGAAGTGACAGGCCCAGGCCTCTTCAGTGGCAGGTAACTATCCCCCAGTGCTTCCTTCAGGACCTGTGGACTGGGCAGTGCACAGCTCTTGTAAGCACATAGTGGCTATGCATTGCACTTGGCTGGTCTAGGACAGACTGGTCCCTAGGGCCTGATCGCCCCTCCAAAGCCTGGAAGCAGCCCCGGGGGGGGGGGGGGGGGGGCTCAGGCTGGTGGGGAGTGGGGTAGGTTACCCTGCCTGGCGCCAAGAGACCAGCACAGTTCATTAGCACTGAGCCCCCTGCTGGGGGCAGCGCCTTGGGGGCAATGATTGCGGAGGTGCTGGGTAAGGGAGGGGCAGCAGGGCCCCCCATGAGGGGCACAGGGGGGCATGCCAGGCTGGGCACAGGGACTCTTACAGCTTTGAACACAGGTGCAGCAGAGCCCAGCCTGCTCTGTGATGGTGCGGCTGGGCCAGAGGAGGGGCCAGGCTCCTGGGCGGAAGGAGGCATGTCAGCTGCTCGTTAAAGGCTGTGGCACACTTCCTCTTCTCCCCCTAACCCAGGTTAATCAGGTCCCACAGCAGATGCCGCGCTTGACACTCCTATTACCTGTCTCTGCGTGGGGCCTTGGGGCACTGCCTTGGCCTAGGTTCGCTTAATTCATTTCCTGTTTTTGGTATTGTATTTTTCCACCTTTGGGTTCTATGTCTCTGTAGCAGCCAGAGTGCTGTCCAGAAGCCAAATGCAGCCGCCCTGATACTGAGGACCTGGTGGGCCCCAGCAGGGAGCCACTTGGGTCAAATTGGAGCACCGTATGCTGGGCCCTGTCAGCGCCACGGACTGCATTCTTGGCTTAAGCTATAGCACTTTGTGCCATAACACAGGGTTGCAAACTTATTTTTAATTTGCAGACCCCTAAACAATGTCACCTGCTGGCCTGGCCCCATCACCCTGGGTGGCTGCAGGCTGTGCTCAGATACCTCGCAGCGTTCGTGCTGCTGTTGGCAAACAGTGTTAGGCCTCTGTAAAGAGGTGTGCTCTGGGGCTGCACCTGGGCCAGCGCCCGTGTTTACACTTGGCACCTGTGCCCTTGCTCTCTCATGTTTTTTCCTAGTGGGTGCAAAAACCAGCCTGCTGTTTATGGGGAAACATGCTCCAGTGCGATGTCAGTACTCCTACAGCCCCGCTCTCCCCCCATGATCCCTGGCAGGGGGAGAGTGTAGTGTGAGCTGGGCACTGGCCTGGCACCTTAGGGAATCCAACCCAACTAGGCACCACGTCAAGCTACAGCCTGCGACTAAGACTTTTTTCAAGCGGAGATTCTTCCAGGAATTCTCCCAGGGGTTGCTGTAAAGCCGTCGTACACTTGGCTAAACCAGAGGGTGCATTAGGAGGACATGCTATGTCTGTTTCTAAGCAGAGGAGGACTGGAAAATGTCTTTCACCATGTTCATAGTGTATTACACGGAGATGGGCTGTGTCTAAACCCAGGACGCCTATGTATTGTGTGTTTGCATGCAGCGGAGACAGGCTGACATCACGCGAACAGGTTTCATAATCGGAATACCTCGTGTGTGTGGTAGGTGCTTTGAACTTTTACTCACAGATTGTTTATCTCCCCAGGTTCCAATGTCTCATGCCTCGGCCTGCCTGTGTATTTACGATTCCTTTGTTTATAAATTCAGCGGGGTTTTGTGTCTGATGCTATTTACCGTGCGGGTGCAGCGACCAGTACAGCAGTGTAATGACTCTTCCCTTTGCCCAGCGTGTCTGTTTGTCTTGCCGTGAGGCCATGCAGCACATCGCACCCTGGGCGCTAAGAGTTACTACAAGCCGGAACGCTTGTCACTGACGGCTTGCGGGGCATTGTCCTGTTGCTCTTGCCCCTGCTTCCTTGGATTGGGCAGTGGGCCTTGGACCAGGCCTTTATGTCTCAGTGCTGCTCACAAATGTATTTCACAGCTGCCCCTAGGAAAGCAGGAGCTGTCTCTCCAGCGTGCATTCCCTCTCCAGCTCCCTGTGGAGCCCTGGCTGGGTGTAGGGCTCCCAGGCCCCCAGCGCAAGCCCCTGCTGCTTGGCTTTGTTTGCTTGTGACAGATGCTGCAGCAGGGCAGGGCTGCAGTGTGCTGCTGCCCGGCTGCTTAGTCACAGCCAGGACACAAGGAGCTCTCAAGCACCTGACAGTGAGCGAACAAATGAGTCCTTGCAAAATGCAGCCAGTGCTGGGCTGTGTGGGCTGGCTGGTGGCCTCAGGGATTTACCATTGTGACATGGGCTCAGGCTAGTGCCCCATGGACAAGTGTCCAGCTGACAAAAACCACTGTCCCCTTTGGCTTACCTGTTCCCCTTGGCGGCAGCCCCACAGAGACTTGGCTGAGGTCAGTGGGAGCCTCAGCCTCACATAAGCCTCAGCCACAGAGCTGCCCTTGGGAAGGTCCTTTTGGGCACACGGGCAGGTGCAAGGTTGGCACGCTTGCCTACGGCCTGTTGTGTGCAGGACGTGGTGTATCCACGGGTTCCTGGCCAGAGCTCTGCGCCCACCACACATCCACACCCCCTGAACTGCAGAGCTCCCCCCCCGCAGCTTCCCCATGTGCCAGGCTGGGCTGGCGATCAGCAGGGTGGGTGCTGAGGCCAGTGGGGGGGGGGACGAGCCAGAGGCGATCAGCAGGGTGGGTGCTGAGGCCAGTGTGGGGGGGGACGAGCCAGAGGTGATCAGCAGGGTGGGTGCTGAGGCCAGTGTGTGTGGGGGGATGAGCCAGAGGCGATCAGCAGGGTGGGTGCTGAGGCCAGTGGGGGGGGGACGAGCCAGAGGCGATCAGCAGGGTGGGTGCTGAGGCCAGTGTGGGGGGGGACGAGCCAGAGGTGATCAGCAGGGTGGGTGCTGAGGCCAGTGTGTGTGGGGGGATGAGCCAGAGGCGATCAGCAGGGTGGGTGCTGAGGCCGGGGGGGGGACGGGGACGAGCCAGAGGCGATCAGCAGGCTGCAGAAGCACCAGCGTTGTGTCGTTTCGGTTTACTCGGTCAGGGAGGCACAGACCGTCCTGTACGACGCCGCTTACACAACGGCACCCGAACAAGTGCACAGCTCTGAGCGGCACGTGTGCAGCGACCTGATCCTGAGCAGGGGGCGTGTTGTGGTATTACGGTGCTGAGCCTATTTATGACACCTGGTCCAGCTGGGAGGGAAATGCTTTGGAGACTCCCAGGGACGATGCTGCCAGTGGTCGCTAGGTCTAGCTCTACTCCCTCCCTTTTCTCAAATTTTATTTTATTTAAGGGCTTGTTTATGCTCCTTTCTATTTTTTTTTTTTTTTTACGCTATTCCTCCCCAGCCAGGAAATGGCCCAGCCCGCAGCTGGATCTGGAGCATTGGGCCCCTCCCAGAATCTCAGCCTCCAAGCAAGACAGCCCGAATTGGAATCAGCTGGGGCTGTTTGCTGAGCAGTCTGGGGCCAGCTTGTAACCCTTCCTTAGGTTTCCTAGTGCAGCTGCTTTCAGCTAACCTAACGGCTCCTCTGGATTCCCCAAAGGCCCCCCCGTGCCCCTCAGTTCATGGTCAGCAAGCCCTGGCCCCGCTCCCTGGCTCACATGTGCCCCTGGGGGTCTCTCTCTCTCGCTGTCTATGTTGCACAGGGAAGGCAGGGGCATTTTCTGGGTGTTAATCCTCTCTGGCCAGGCCTGTCTCTGTACAGGGAGAAACATGCTTCAGGTTACTGCCTGGGGGCCTTTCTTATAGTGCTGGGGGGGGGTGTCTCTCTCTCTCTATTGTTTTTTAAATACCTATAACATACATACCGCAACATACAACACGCATCCGTGCCGCATGCCTCTCAACTGCTCTCAAAGCATGTCAGAACTAACGGCGCCCCAAGCCCATGTGGTCAGACAGGCTTAGCATCCCCACTCTGCTGTGGTAAAGAGCTGGGAGAGGCTTCCTGCAGGGCACCCAGCAAGTCCTGGGCAGAGCTGAGCCTAGAGCTCTGGGGCCTTCCTCCCCATGCTCTAGCCACATGCTGATACCTCCCCATGGGGCAGTGAGCACGCGGCTGCAGTTTGTCCCCAGAAGCACACAGAGTGAACATGGAGTGTGCATGTCCCAGGCAGGAAAGCAGAGAGCGCCCCACAGCTGGGTACCAAGGCAGACAGGTAACTCGAAAGAGCCCACGCCAGGGGCTGACACACAAGGCCAGCAGTCATCATTTGACCGATGTCTCCTTGGGCTGGTGCCGTAGCTGGTGAGTTGGAAACAAAGTGCAAATTATCGAAATGCTCCCGATGAGAAGTGAGCTGTAGCTGACGAAAGCTTATGCTCAGATAAATTGGTTAGTCTCTAAGGTGGCACAAGTCCTCCTGTTCTTTTTGCAGTTTACCCAGGAACTCCCATGGCAACTGCAGCAAGGCTGGCTGCTAAGGGTGAGAATCCTGGCCACGCCTGGAATGAGCTACAATTCCTTTTTAGGTTGGGACCCCAACAGTTACAACACTGAAATTTCAGATTTAAACAATTGACATCATGAAATTTACGATTTTTTAAATCCTATGACTGTGAAATTGACCAAAATAGACGGTGAATTTGGTAGGGCCCTAGTGATGAGCTTTCCTGCTGCTTGTGAAACTGATATCCCCAGGTAACTAACCCCCTTCTTGAGGTCCTGGTGTCCCTGCTGCCTTTGGGGTAACTTGAGGGCAGAAGCCAGCGGGCCCAGGCTGTGAGGTATTGTACTGGCAAGCTGTGTGTTTATGGATGGAGCTCTTTTGGGGTCATTGCCCTCTCCAGCAGCGGGTCAGAACTCTCTGGAAAGGGGGGGCCAGGCGAACCCGCCGAGTGTGAAATACCAGACTTGTGGCAATGGGATCAGGTGGGCTGGCCGGCTGATGGGGACAGACTGTGGGGAGGGGTGCTGTGACCGGGTCTTTGCCAGAAGATGGGTTGGGGATTAGTGGCCTGCCTGCTGTCTGTGGATTCCTGAGCTGCAGCTCTGGAGTCCCTCCAGCTCCCCACAGAGAAAAACAAGCGAGCCCAGCACTGCACTGGCAGCAGCCTCGCGGGGCGGGGGGAGACTCAGGCTGCGACCTCAGCTTGTGCGCCTCAGGCTGGTCTGGAGCAAACCAACGGAGGGGCTGGCTCTGCCCTGCCTGGGCCAGGCACATGCGGGCAAAGGGGGTGTGCGGCCGGGCCGCTGCCAGTAAACCCCTCGTTCTGAAGGTTACCAAGCCACACAGGCCTGAGCCCAAACAGGCCTGGCCCAGAGCAGCGCAGTCCCATGCCTCTGCAAACATGGGGCTGCTTGGAGGCATAGGAAGATGTTTATGGGGTGGGTGGATGGATCCCCAAAGCCCAACCCCACCCCAGTGCAGGGGGCATGTTTACTGGCCACTCTCCAGTGCTTGGGGGGGTCTGGCTGAGAGCCTGGACAGCCTGAGCCCCTGGGGACCCACCACAGGGTCCCCTACAGGAACCCGCTATCGACTGTCCCAACAGCTGCAGCCATGGATGTGCTTACAGCGGTTCTAGGCACGTGTTCCCTGCGTCCCCAATGCCTCTGTGGCTGACCTCGCGGTTGAGAGAGCCTGGAGCCCCAACGGAGCTGGTAGTGACTGGCTTTACGCTCTTCGCTGCTGCTTTTGTCCTCTTCGCCCTCTCATGCTGCCCTTGGGCCTAGAACAGCTTCCTCCAAGCTCTCTGCTCTCACGCAGACCCTGTCCCCCCAGTGCACCATGTTGGTCTGTTTCGGTCACACTGGAAGCTCCTTGGGGCTGTTTGAAAATAGCCCCATAAACATCATCTCGCTACTTCACAGGCCTCAAAACCTGCCTGTGATTCCCCTTCTCCTTATGTGCCTGTCCGATGGACCTGGACCTTGGCAGGGGGCACCTGAGTGACCCCCTTGTGCAACTTGCATGGATGGTGCAAAATAGGGCAGCAAAGGCGTGTTGTGATGAGTGAGAATCAGCAACGCCCTCTCCCGCCCTCTTGTGAAACACAAACTCCTGCAAACAAACACAGCTCGAGCCTCTAGTGGAAAGTTTGGGGAATGTGTCCCCGAGGGTGGCCCATTCATTGCAACTGCGTGTCACAAACATCCCATTAACGTCAGCTCCCCCCACCCTGTGCTGGGAGTGCCAGGACACTGCTATGCACTGGCTGGGGGCTGCCTGGCCTCTTGCGTACCATTCTGCTTCTGCACTTGGAGCGTCTAGCAATATAAAATGTACAGGCAGCGTCTTTAGAAGAGACGCAAGGCAGTATTTCTTCACACAACGCACAGTCACCCTGTGGGACTCGTTGCCGGGGGATGTTGTGAAGGCAAAAAGTATAACTGGGTTCCAAAAGAATTAGATGAGTTAATGGAGGATAGGCCCAGCAATGGCTATTAGCCAGGATGGTCAGGGACGCAACCCTAAACCTCTGACTGCCAGAACCTGGACCTGGAGAGCAGAGGACCGATCACTCAATGTGTTTGCTCCCTCTGAAGTGCCTGGCATTGGCTGCTGTAGGAGGACTGGCTACTGGGCTAGATGGACCACTGGTCTGACCCAGTGTAGCTGCTCTTAGGTTCTTGTTGGCAGGGGGTGGCAATGCTTCTGAGTAGCACTTATTTCACTTAAGTGTGAACACTCCTGCATGTGACTCCGGTTTCTCCTTCCCTCTCCCAGGGATCGCGCCTCCCCCCTTGACGTAGGTGCTGCTGTTCCTGGCTGGCATCTGGGGGTCCTGACTTTTTTCTGTAAAAAGCCCTGCCTTTGTTTCCCCCTGCCCCCAGGGACAGCAAAGCTGATGATGCACTTTCATTGGGGCCTTGGTAACCACCCTCCTGTGGCTGGGGCTTGACCTGTGCAGAGCTTTACCTGGCGCAGAATCCACCCTCTGAAACCGGCAGGTACCTCCTGTGCTGGTCCAGCTCTCCCGCCCTCTGCAGGAAGGGGCAGCCAAACCCTGGGATTAGAGTGACTCTTAAACTGTGGCCTCTTCACTGCTCTGACTTGTTTGCAATGTTCCCCTCTCCTGATGCCAGGAGAGCAGGTGCCTCACGGTCACACTGGACCTAGCTCCCGTGGTCCCGTCCACACTGGCGCTGTGCTGGTGGGAGAGGCTCATGCTGCTGAACCTGCTAGCAGGGTGCAGTGTCCTAGGCCCAAACAAGGGAACCGGGCACGTTCTCCGTGCAGGGAACTTACAGTGTGGAGAGGTTCCTGTGTCTGGTGCGAATCGCGCTCTCCCCAGCCTCCTTTGCAGGCTTCCCTATTTCTGATGTGAATAAGCTTCACCCTTAAAACTGAAGGGATCCCAAATGAACGTGGCCTAAAGTGAGGGGCTTCCCCAAACTGCTGGCCAGTCGGGAGGGCTGGAGACATTGTCACATGCAGCTGAATGAGGGTTCTCAGGCCCCCCCCCATTTGGGAGCAAGGTTGAAAGAGCCGCTTTGTCGAGTGGGACTGGTCCCGCTGCTGTGCTCTTGCTGCCAGTAGCACCTGAGAGGCTGTTTCCCCTCAGGCTCAGGGAGCTCTCGGTAGCATCTGATGGGTGCTGTGTCTGACTTCAGGGGTGCAGCCGGGCCCAGGGAACTGCTCCCTGGTGACTTGAGTCCTCCTTTGAGGGCCTCAGCCAGAGAGCAGCAACACGGCACCTCCGCCTGGCGGCCCTGCTGTGGGGTGCATTAGTGTGTGGCTCAGGTCTGGGGCTGGGAGTCAGGAGAGCTGGGCCCTGCCACCAGCTCCTTCCTCCTCTGATGCCAGGGGAGTCACATGGCCTCTAGTCCTCGTTTCCCGATGACGCTCCTTGCTGCCCGGCAGAGGGCTTGTGAGCAAGCCCTGCTGTTGGGTCTCCCAGGACTAGCTTGGCCAGGCCCTAGCCCAATGCATAGGTCTGTTTGTTGTGTTCTCTTGTCCTTACCACCCATGCTGTCCCTGTCGGTTTGATGCCCCTGCTGTGTCTTGCCTGACACCGGGACTGGGGGCTCTCTGAGGCCAGGCAGCCTCTGTGCCCGGCGCTGTCAGAGCGGTAAGGATGCTGCTCTGACTTGTGCCTGGCATTCCTGGCAATATACATCAGCATCCGCAGATCCATTCCTTGGCTACGCTTGCTAGGACTGTTCACTGTTGGGGGACTAAGAGAAACCACCACCAAGCCCCCTCTGCCCCTTTCTGTTTGTCCTTCTGCAAGATCAGAACTCCTCGGCACGTGGCTTCCACTCACAGGGACACGTACACAGACGTTTCCTCTTGGCTTTGCGGTTTTGTGTACTGCTGCTCAACAGAGGAGTCTTGATGCCACGTGACTTTTTTACAAATAGGCTGCAGCACCCAGCACCGGCAGCCAAAGCTGCTGCTGATGCTCCTCCCTCACTTCTATTTCTGACGGGGGCTAAACTCACTTTGGGCTGGATCCTGAGCTCACATGCATCGCTGTGAAGCCAGCGTGATGCTGCAAAAGTCCATGGCATTACTCCAGACTTAAGCCAGTGTAACTGAGATCAGAATGTGACACTTTCTCCAGCTGTATTTGGCTTCTAGGCTAAGTTAACTAGGTTAGCGGGGGACTACACGGCAGACTTCATGGGACATGACACTAACAGGTCTGTTTGCAGATAAACATACCTGCGTACATTTCTTGCACACCCACAACTGTGCTGATCTTCCAGAGCCAGCATCGCCACGGTTAGTTCATCCCCTGCATGTATAGAAGTGGGCGTAGGTGACGCCTGGGCCATCTCTAAGCTTGGATTGAAACCATTAATTCATTGCCTATGTCCCGTGGTACCCTGCACTGACCTGTCAGGGCCCCGCCCATTTGCTGGTGCACAGAGCCATGTGGACAGTCTGGGAGCCAGAAGCAAAGCGCTCTGACCTGCACAGCCAAGTGGGGTGGGCAGCTGGAGATCGCTGTCTGCCCTGCCAGCGGGCCTTGGCCATGCCCTGTCTAGGGAGGAGAGGCAAGTTCAGTCTCCAGAGCTACTCGCTGCTTGGCCTCAAGGAAATAAGCCGTGCCAGCTGCTTGCAATATGGGTGCCTGCCCTGCCCTCCTAGCACTGAGCGCACCCACCCGTCTCGGGCTTAGGTGCAGGATGCCACAACACATGCTGGCATTTGGCACCCTAGCACTGAGGCAGGACAGGCTTTTCCTGTGCCATGAGCTGGGTGGGTTACCGGAGAGGAGGGGCTGGAGAGAGCCCTGCAGGCCACGGGGCTCTCTGAGCTGAAATAACGTGGCCTCCCCTTCCCCTGAGCTGGGCCGGGTGTCTCCAGTGTGGTTTCTCCCTGGCGGAGGCTGTGTGCATGGGGACGTGTGTTTTCAATTCTGCTAAACCTGGGAAGTACCAGGTCAGCATTTCTGGGCTCTCCTCTGCACTCAGGCCTGGCCACTGCCTTCACAAACAGGAAGCAGGAGTCTGTGGGGAGTGAGCCCTTGGGAAGTCTGCAGCCAGTGAGCGCCTGCGCCTCGCGGTGGCCATGGGGCTGCAGCAGATGGAGGCAGCTCCCCTGACCCCACCTGGCAGAGAGCCAGAGACGCGAAGGAAGCTGGCGTCAGGGAATCTGTATCCAAACCACAACTGTGACACCCTGTGTCTGCCAGACGGCCAAGGAGGGTCTGGTCAGCCTCCTGGAGATTCCTCACCAGGACTCTGGACTGACCCAGAAGAGGCAGCTGCCAAAGAGCCCACCCACAGTGTTACCCTGGGCCTGGGACATGCTGAGATGAGGCTTGGGGGTCAGGTAGCCCTGGGGAGCTGCCCGCAGTGCAGACTTGTTGCATTGACATTGTCTGTGCTTTCATGGGGCACAGCTCGGGAGGCCACTAGGGAAGTACAGTGACCCCGGGTGGAGAGCATGAAAGCCCTGGGCAGGTTCCTTAGAGCTGGAGGAGAGTGGTGGCCCTGTCAAGGTGACATTCAAAATCTTAACTTCATCTGTTCCCAAAAGGGAACTCGGGTTCCGTGCCACGTGGGGCCTGCTCGGGCACTCCCCTGTCTGATCCCCCAGGCCTGCTTGGAGCTGAACCACCATGCACCTGCCCTGATGGGTGTGTGTAGCCTGCTTCCCTTAAGGTGACAGCACCCTGGCATGCTGGCTGAGGGTGGGAGGAGCAGGGGAACCATCTGGGGGGTAAGTAATGAAGGCAGGGGTGACGGGGGGGGGGTCTGTAAATTGCTCTGAGATCCTCTCAGTGAATGGGCACGGCACAGGGAGGGACGATTCCCTGCAGCATCTGTGCAAGCTGCTCTGTGGAGCTGTAAAAGTCTGCTTGGCTAGTCCTCCTGCTTCCTCTCCTTTGAAGAACATCAGCTTTCCCCCTGCCATCAGGCGAGTGCTGCACAGTATAAGGAGAGAGGCCTCTGCATTCACCAGATCTAGTGATAGGGAGCAGAGGAGCAAGGAAAGCCCCCCCGGCTCTTTACCTGCGGATTAGGCTGCCCTGCTCCTTCTGAGTTGTTGGATTTGGACCCTGCTGGATCTATGGGTGTGGGCGCAGTCCCCTGTGCACTGCTGTGTCACTGATTGCCCCACAGGGCATGCGGATCTCCCTCGTGTCACCACGAACGCCTTTGTTCTTGCATGGAGCAGTTTGGTCTGAAGCAACAACCTCTATTTCCAACCCCGCTTAACATCCCAGGGAAACTCCTGCTTGTGCTTCCCAGGGCAAATCTCCTATGCATTAAGGACTCTGTCCGGACCACGGAGCACAGGCCTGCCCAGGGCACAAGGCAAATCCCACAGCAGGTTACCAGACTCGCAGTTCAAACATAGATTCTAATCACACAGGCTCGGCAGCAGGAGCGTGGTGAGACTCCAGGCATGGAGCACGCTCCCAGGCCACCCCATGTCTAAACAGAGCAGGGGAAGGCAAGTAATGTAGTGCAGTCAGCTATTCCGCCTGTGACTTGTCACCTGTGTGTCTCCGCTCCCCTCTGTAAGATGGGAGTGATACTGAGGCATGCTGCCGGGAGGCTTTTGGCACAGAGCAGCTACGTCTGTGCAAAGCAGCACTGTACCAGAAACAGGCTCTGGGTGTTTAAAACACTTCCCAGCAAGTGCCTTGTTGCTTTCTGTCATGTCACCCCTTGAGTAGAGAGGGGCTCCCCTGGACCATCCGTGAAGTCACTGTCATCCCACAAACACTCCTCTGCACTGATGCCTGCAGATCACTGGACAGTGGCCGGCCAACTGGTGAGCAGTGACTGGTGCTGACCTAGCCAGCACCGTTCCATTGTTTCCTTGCGTTCTCCTTGGCTGTTTGTAACCACCTGTTGTTTTCAGTCTTGTACCAGGACAGTAAGTGCTTTGGAGCAAAGACTGTCCTGTCACGTTTGTGCAGAGCCTGGCACAGTGGGCTGGGGCCTCTGGTTGCACCCCTGGAGGGAGAGACCTTCTGTCCTGCGGCTCTGATTCTGAAGGCCACAAAGCGTGGGAGGCTCTAGGCTCTTTCCCAGAAGCCGTGGGGCTTTTCCACACAGCCGTTTGCCACACAGCCTGTTGATGCCCCAGGCCCCGCTCTGCCCACTGCCTCCCCACCCCGCCTGCACGTTGCCTTGTTATTCACTTTGTTAAAAACAGCCCCTTGTTTGTCTGCTCTGGTTCCTCTTGTTCCTAACATGTTGTTGGCATCACTTGCTCAAGAGACTCGCTGGGGCTGCCCCAGGCTGCCTGCATGGCAGGGCTGCCGCAGGCTGCTGGCTCTTGTTTATTGGTCACTTCCTCTGACAATGGAAAATTTTTACTACTTCTTACTCTTGCCCCAGTTGTTTCTGAAGCAGAAGTTGTTTCTGAGGCTGAGCCCAGCTCTCAAGCATGTCTATGTATAAACACAAGGGCTCAGCAAGGCGGCTGCTTCGAGAATAACAAACCATGCAGGCCTTGGCGCTTGCTGGGGCAGGCATGCTGCTACCGTTCCCTCCATTTGGGGCCACGGTTTGTCCTTAGCAGAGGCCACCCCTAAATACACCAACTCCAGCTACAAAGGGAGCCAGCGTCTCTTCGCTCAGTTGGAGTCAGGTCCGCCAGGCCCGGCGAGAGCCATAGACACGGTCTCAGTGGAGGATGAATAAATCTCTCCTGTCCCCACACAATGTCAGAGCGGGGCGGATCCTCCCGGGGAGGAAACCAGAGTGCACCGAGTGTTTTTATGTCTGGACTATTGGGCAGCTCTGGGACTGGGGATGGGAAAAGGAGCTTCTCCCCTCTGCCGTTTGGGGCAGGGACCCGTGTTGTGTTTGTGCGGTGCCTCGCCCTGTAAATATTAACAGGTGACTGAGCCAGCCCGAGGCCAATGCACTGCCAGCGTGCGTCGTGTGCAGGACATCGGAGCTCGGATCACAGGCAGGTACAACTGGGCCCTGGGATGGCCAGGGACAAATAACCCTGGAAGCTGTTTGCACTCGCCCTACAGGATCCCCCTGGTGATCCTCCTGGCAGAGCTGCCCCAGTTCTGGGGATCCATGTACACCAGTCGCCCATTACCATGGCTGGGCTGTGGAGAGGCAGGATTCAGAGAGAGTGAAGGCTCCCGCAGAGAGAGAGAGAGCAAAGGGCTCAGCCACGCTGCACTCTGTCTGCTATGGGGAATGAGTCTCACCAAAGCGCCTGTGGTCTCCTTGCTTGCTGGGTCCCTGTGCCCTGCTCTGTGGTGTCTGCGGGAGCCCTGAGGGCCTTGGCGCTAAGGAAGGCTCCATTTGCCTTGTGCAAGTTTTCTCGGCTCACTGGTCCCATTCAATTGGCTGCTGCAGAAAGCCAGGGCGTCTGGCACGAGTACGATGGGGCTTTGGTTGAACAAGGAGGCAAAGCTGTAGGAATCCAAGCAATTGGTTTGGAAACCACAGCCTGGGCCCACGAGCGGAGGTGCTGATCACCAGGATGGGTGAGGGCAAAGCTTGGCTGTCTGCAGCACGCTCGGTGCGGGCGACTGTGGGCCCCAAGGGACTTTATCTCCATACTGCTGGCCAGCAGATTTTCACATAGGGGAACTCCTGCTTCCCCATCTCCTCTGCTTCTCTTCCCTCCTCAATCCCTTTCCCCTCCCTCTGCTCTTCCCACACTGCAAGGTCCTTGTGAGCTAAATTAGCTCAAGTTTGCAAAGTGTTAGGAAAGGCCAAGACAACATGATGTGTTTCAATCTGTGAACCGAGCTGCTTATATAACCTGACACTGCCCAGAACTTTATTGTGTAGAAAGTCTTTCCACTCACAGAAATGACCAGTCTCGCCTGAGGGAGAACCAGAAATGGCACTTCTGGAGGAAAGTCGAGGAGCTGAGAGGGAGAAGATCCATAGTGTAGCTGTAAATAATGATAAGGATTTCAGAGAGCTGCAGTGAAATACCCTCTCTCCTGTTGTCTCAATGGAAGGGGAATATGGCTGAAAACCTGGCACCCATCGCAGTGGGTCTCAGTCGGGTGCTCTGACACTTCACGTGATGGAGCTGGCATTCAGCACACAGGGCAGGTGCAGATGTTGACAAGACACAGCACACCTTACGATGTAGCAACAGAGCCTCAAACTGGTGGGAAATGTTCATTGCCCCAAGGTAAACGTTTCCGAGTTTCTCACAAACACAGTGAGTTTAAAAAAATTCCAGAATCATCTGACTTAGGCACATGATGTGTTGACATATCAACAGAGCTGATGCCCTCGTTAGTCTGGGTGTGCTGGGAGGTCATCGATGGCTCCTGTGGAGAGGATGCGCCGTGCAGTAAAAACTACGCCAGAGGCTGCTGCCCTAACACTGAGGGCTCTGAGAACTAGAGTCGGCATGACCTTAGCCCCTCACTGTCCCTTTTATCGCTGTAAATATCCAGGGGCCCCCTGAGGGTTGATTAGTTGCTATTCCACAGGCCAGCTGCCCCGGGCAGGCCCCTGGCAACACTGTCACTCCATGCACTGGGAGCATTGCACAGTGACATTTCTTCTGGCTTGTATCGTTTGATGCCTTATTAACACCCCCAAGGATGTAACACTCAGGACGCCGGTGGGGTGGGGTGAGTCAGGCCTTTGGTTCCCCTCAGGGCCCCCAAAGACCTGCACACCCTGCTGCAGCACCCCAAACAGCGAGAGGATCCTGGATGTGGACTGGGTGGAGCAGGAGATCAGAGGTCATGCCCCAAAGCTTCTAGCTGTGGGTCTGTGAGGTGACAAGCTGTAATGTGGTTCTTCTGCCTGTCATGGGACGTGTGCTTGTGCTTAGTACACTGTCCGTTCACTGCCTCCCCTCAGTGTCAAGCCCTCCTAGGAACTGTGAGACCATCTCATTCCGTCCGTCTCTACTAAGCGAAAGATTAATGGGTCAATGGCAGGGGAGTCAGCTGCCATATCAGGCTTTAAGGACACCTGTGTGCAGCAGGGCTGGGTGAACAGCACAAACACCTTTCCAGTAATGGATCCCCATGGCCTCTGGGATGTGCCAGCTGGGCACCTCTCCACGCGATTGGTTTGAAACCCAAAGCTGCAAACTTTACCTGGCATCCCCAGTTTGCTTCAGCAGGCAAACAGACATTTCCAGTGGGGACCCAGAGGGATAGGAATTCTCTGCAGAGTCATTGCTCCACTTCTCCCACTAGAATGAGCCCCTCTGTCACTTTTGATCTGTACTCCCAGGGATCGGGTAGGACGTGGCATGAACAGGCCCTACCCCTGCTACGACGAGCGCGGCATTAACCTGCCCAGTGGAGCTCACGCACTTACATAGCGTGAGTTGGGCCCAGCAACCCAATAACACCACAACAAACACATCCACCTGTTCCTCTGCCTTTCGAATAGAGCTGGGAGATCCTGGGATCATCCCACTGTGACTTTAGCTCATTAAAATATGACCATATAGATCATTGTTGCAACCACTGTTCTATATTTGCAGCAAATATTGTACAAAGGTTGTTGAGTGAGTTGTCCATGGAAAGGTTATGACTGGCTGGTTATGATGATGCCATCTGTCTGCACGTATCATTTTTGTATGTGAAGTTATAAGTATTGGCTCCATTCTTGGATTTCAAATGTTTTTTCCTGGGGTAACGCCCACAAAGTAATTAGCCAGCACATCTTGGAGGGCCTATTCAAATTGAGTGGCCCATCGAAAGAACATTTGTGGACCATGGGAGACGCCCATCTACACTTAATGAAATTTCTTGCTGTGACTAGGTGACACGCATGGACATGTGACTTGCCCATGTGACTCCAAACTCCATCTTGTTGCTGTAATTTCCACAGTAAAAACAATGGGATGCCCTCCACATGGCAAAAGCTATAAAAGGCCCTGGAAACCCCTCCACTTTGTCTTCAATCCTGCTTCTACCTCTGGAGGAACTTTGCTACAAACTGAAGCTCTGAACAAAGGACTGAAAGACCCATCCAAGCTGTGGATGTTCTCCAGAGACTTGACTTAGGCCAGCAGTTTATTCCATCACTGCTACAAACCTGAACCAAGAACTTTGCCATTACTGTAGGTAATTGATTCCTTTAACCAATTTTAACTCTCACCTTTCTTTCTTTTTGTAAATAAACCTTTAGATTTTAGATACTAAAGGATCAGCATCAGAGTGATTTTTGGGTAAGATCTATGTTATATATTGACCTGGGTGTGTGGCTGGTCCTTTGGGATCAGAAGGACCTATTATTTGATGAGACCGGTTGTAAAGAACAACTCCTCTCTGTATCCAGTCTTTTTGGTGGTGATATAAGAACTGGAATGCCTGAGGCAACTGCCTTTATGTTTTCTTGTTAGCCAGTGTGGTGAAACAGGAGTTTATTTTTGTGGTTGGTTTGGTATATCTTATAAAAGAATAACCACCAGTTTTGAGTTGTGTTTGCCCTGTTTCTCAGCAGTTTGTCCTGAATTTGGCATCCTCAGTTGTGACCCACTAAGGCCCGGTTACACCCACACTGGACTTTTCGATCAGTATGGTGAGCCAGCCCATCTGGGGGCTATTCTGGCAGGTCCATCGGAGGGGGGAAATCGCAGAGCATGGGGAGCCAGCAATCCTGGGCTTTAGTCCTCTCTCGGTGGCCAACTCAGTGTGGGGAAACTTTCAATTTTTGCAAAAAGAAAAGGAGTACTTGTGGCACCTTAGAGACTAACCAATTAGCTCATGAAAGCTCATGCTCAAATAAATGGGTTAGTCTCTAAGGTGCCACAAGTACTCCTTTTCTTTTTGCGAATACAGACTAACATGGCTGTTACTCTGAAACCTTTCAATTTTTGGTGCCTCAGTTTCTCCATTACCATGGGGCTAATATTTGGGTTGGGGGTGAAGTTTAATGAGTGACTGTTTGTGAGGTCCTACCTAACCTTCAGTTGAAAATGCACAGTCCATGCAGGTAGCTGGCAGGAGCATCCCTGATGTGGATTAAACGTCGTTGCTGTCACTTGCAAGGTCTGTTTTTTCTGGCCACCAGCAAGAGCAACGCGGCATGTGGTGCTGGCCTTTAGGATCCAGCAGCCTGTTGTCCCAGCCTGAGCTGGGCGACACTAGGCTGCCTGTCGTATGCTGTGATTTGTCGCAGCTGGAGAGACCTGGGGACGAGCTCTCCTCTCTGGTGCTCAGTCGATACCAGCTGGTACCAGCTGTTCGTGTGTGAAGTGCGGCTGGTGCATGCTCCAAGCTCAACTCTCTAATTCTATTTGTATTTCTCGACTAGTTTCCAATGAAACCAAAAGGCTACCAGCGGATAACACTGCAGGCTGCCCCAGCAGACAGGCAACATTTCCTACGTGAAATCCAAGGCTGTGTTTATCTGGGCTCTGTTCAGCTTTTGGGTGTTGCACAAACATGTAATGAGCAGAGGTTTGTCTAGTCTTGATCAGCCCTGGCAGTCACCAGAAGGGCTGGACTTTCCACAAGGGCTTGGAACCCAGAGGAGCGTGGTGGGGGTCACATGAGGCCTTTCCCCTCTTACCTTTGGGGATATGGGACAGTGAGTTTGATTTCAGCCCAGCTCTGACTGGGCTCACCGCCGACTCCTGACTGGCTGGCTGAGACCTGAGCAACCACGGGCCGGAAGAATGGGGGGCTGCAGGCCAGACTGAGGGGCACTGGCAGAGTTGGAGGGTGAGGGGGCTGCAGTTCAGAGCTATGGGGCATTGGCAGAGCCCAGAGGGCAGCAGGGCTGGAATAGTGGAGGTGCTGCAGGTCAATAGTGGGGGGCATCGTCAGAACAGAGATGGCTGCAGGTCCGTGTGGGGGCAGTGGCAGGACAGGGGGGCTGCAGGTCAGCAATGGGGGCATTGGCAGAACGGGAAGGCTATGGGTCAGTAGTTGGGGGCAGTGGCAGGATGGGGGGCTTGCGGGTCATTAGTGGGGGGCTGCGGGTCAGTAGTGGGGGGCCTCAGCAGAAGAATACTGTGGGGCAGTGGCACAGATGGGTGAGGGAAGCTGGCCCAGGACCAGCTTGCTGTACACTGGCTCTAGGCAGGGATATCAGTCCCTCAAGCCCCTCCTTTTCCCCACCATAAAGGGCTGTTTCTTCCTCCCTAGGGAAGAACCAGGTCAGTGACGCAAGGTGCCAGCAAAGGCAGGAGTGGGCGGGAAGTTTGTCCCATGTCGAGCAAGAAGAACAGCCAGTGTGGGGCAGAGGAGTGCCGGGGTTCTGTGGGGGGGACAGGGAGATGGGGAAGGGGTTCATGCTGGGCCAGTGACCCACGGCGCTCAATGCTTGCTCGCCTGTCCCCATGCTGGGAGAGTGTGTTGGGTCTGTATGTAACCAGGGCAACCTAGGGGCTGTTCGATATCATTCCCCACCCATCTCCCAGGCAGTCACTAGTCTTCTCCTTTGGTTTTCTCTGCTGTCTCCCAGATGAGCTCACTGGTGGGAAGCACAAAAGCCCAGGTGCGAGCATGCAGTTTTCCCTCTCGTTTGTTATGGTGCGAGAACTGCTGCATATCCCTCCGGGGCTGGTGTTTCATAAATAAAGCTACCCAGACAATGAGCCTTCGCCTTCAAAAACATCTTGGCCTGGGGATGTAGGGGGTGGTGAAAAGATGCTGGTTGTATGTTACAGGTGGGGCTTTGCAGGAGGCAGGAGCTTAGAACCTAGGTCTTGGGAATCAGGAGATCTGGGATCCATATCTGGCTCAGCCACTGACACTTTGGGTAGGTCCCCATCACTCTGGCCTTAAGCTTTCCTACCTGTAACATGGGTATTCTAGCACCCACCTTTGTATGGAGCTTTGAGGCTGGCAGAGTACTCTTGCAGGCAAGCCACTCACCTGGGGAACATTCCCCTTTCTCACAGGTTTTAGGGAACATTTGGTCACAGAGCGAGGCAGCCTCAAAAGTGTTCACTGATTTGTATTACTCTATGTCCTCAGTAGGCAAATTAGCCACTGTCTGGACTCAATGTGAAGAAAAAGGGGATCGTAGGGAATAGGCAGCATTTTACTGCTCAAAAGGAATTTACTCAGCCAGGCTAATGGTGAGAAAAAGTAAGCCCTTGTCTGTGTGTATCTGTCTGTCTTTCCATCTTCCCAGGCTGTCTTGTCAGAAGAAGAGGGTGAGAGGGAATGTTTGTGGATACTTTTGACCTCCTCCTGTCCGTCTCTTTGGGTTGCTGGGTGTTTTCCAGCCACACAGCTGTTTTACAAACAATGGAATGGTGCCGGATTGGAGCACTGAATCTGGTTGCCCAGTGTGAACCTTACAGGGGCTGGTGTGACAGGGTTGGGCCAGATGGCTATAGGAGAGTAATAGAAGGCAGATATATTAGCCCCAGGCTAAGCAGGTCCCTTTTCCCTGGGTAAGGTAACAGGGAAGGTTCCAGAACAATCAGGAATCTTCTGGAGACAATTAAGACAGGCTGATTAGAACACCTGCAGCCAATCAAGAAGCTGCTAGAATCAATTAAGGCAGGCTAATCAGGGCACCTGGGTTTTAAAAAGGAGCTCACTTCAGTTTGTGCTGTGCGTGTGAGGAGCTGGGAGCAAGAGGCACTAGGAGCTGAGAGTGAGAACGCGGACTGTTGGAGGACTGAGGTGTACAAGCATTATCAGACACCAGGAGGAAGGTCCTATGGTGAGGATAAAGAAGGTGTTGGGAGGAGGCCATGGGGAAGTAGCCCAGGGAGTTGTAGCTGTCACACAGCTGTTCCAGGAGGCACTCTAGACAGCTGCATTCCACAGGGCCCTGGGCTGGAACCCGGAGTAGAGGGCGGGCCCAGGTTCCCCCCAAATCCTCCCAACTCCTGGTCAGACACAGGAGGAGAGAACCTGGACTGTGGGTTCAGAAAAATGGCCAAGCTGAGGGCTGCCATGAAGCTCCAAGGCGAGCAAATCCGCCAATAAGTACAAGACCCACCAAGGTAGAGCAGGAACTTTGTCACACTGGGTTAATGAGTTTCAGAGTAACAGCCATGTTAGTCTGTATTCACAGACTAATGAGTTAATGGGTTAATGATCACATTTAGAGTTGCATGGTATTCAGTGAAGGCTTATGCTGTGAACGCTTTCCCACCCTAACTCTTCTCCCTACAACCTTTCTCTGGAGACGTGTCTGCTCTCTGTATCAGGGTAATCACACAGAATGGCAACATTCAGGTCTCAGCATGATTTGGTGTGAACAGACTCCAGCTCCCTCACTAATGTGGAAGTCAGTAAAATGAGGGAGGCACAAATCAGTCATGTTGCTTAGACCTGAGCCCATTCTGTTAGCAATCCAGTGATCTCCATGCCTGAGTTAGCCTTTAGCGTTTTTCTGGCTCTCGGGGATGTGGACATTAATATATAACTGATTAAAAGCTGCTAATGTTAGTTTAATGGTGTTCTGCCAGCATTTCTCTGCCAGCCAGTTACTGTAGCTGGATTTAAAAAGAGTTGGCTGCTTTTATGACTAACAAAAATAGCATCTGTTGCCCTGTGAGCTAAGTGCTCCTGCTGCAGGCTGTCAGATCATGGCCACAGGGTTCAGGGCAGGGAAACTTTCCTCTCCTATGCAGTGTTGCACAGCTGGCCAGGTGCATGATGGTGAATTTCGCCTTCCTGCAAAACATCAAGTGTGACCCTATGGTCTGTTCTTAGCAGCTCTGTCCTAGTAGGATTGTGATTTTAGTTAAAATCATCCTCCGAGGGTTGTCTGTCTCTTATTGTCTGATGTTCCGGATGCAAACGGCCCTCTGCTTGGACACAGTTATATTGATAGGTTTCAGAGTAACAGCTGTGTTAGTCTGTATTCGCAAAAAGAAAAGGAGTACTTGTGGCACCTTAGAGACTAACCAATTTATTTGAGCATGAGCTTTGGTGAGCTACAGCTCACTTCAGCGGATGCATCACGAAAGCTTATGCTCAAATAAATCTGTTAGTCTCTAAGGTGCCACAAGTCCTCCTTTACAGTTAAATCAGTGGAGTTACTCTGGGATTATACCAGTGTAACTGAGAGCAGAATCTAGCTCCAGAGAAACTGCCCCCAAGAGCCCTCAGTACTCCGTATTTCTTAGCTCCCTGTTATCTTTGGAGGACATTTCATAGCAAACCTGAGGGGAAAAAAAAACCCTGGAAGTTTACAAGCAACAATTATGCCAAGTGTATAATTGTAGGAACATTATTGATGAATTAGAGGTAGCTGCTAGATATAGATTTATGCCATCAGAAGGTCTCTTCTCCAGTAGTCCTGGAGCACTGAGGGAAAAGGCTAGCTGGACTGGCATTTCTTGTCATGCTCCCTTCAGAATGGGGCCTAGCCCTACCTGACTGAAGTCCAAGTAGGAGTGTGAAAATTTAAGAACCTAGAATTTTAAAAAATTGAGATAAGCCAAACAGCAATTAACAATGGCTCTCTTCTTTAAGTGCCTTCCAGTGTTAAAGGGCTGGATGATGCCTTCAGAAGACAAAATGCTCAGAAAACCCCCCATATTCAGACTAGATTGTTTCAAGACAGTCATTGCGGGGAGGGGCAAAAGGTAATTAGTTCCTGCAGGCATGTCCTGGGTTGTATTGCCCTGTTAAACAGAAAAACTTGGGGGCTGTATTGTTGCTGAATGTTTCTCTAAACAAAAAGTTCTGTATTGTAACAGATAATGCGGTAACTTCCGGTGCTCATATGACAATGAGCTGTAAAAGTACTCATAACTTTCTAATGAAACCATTAGTTTTAAAGAAACAGAACAGAAACAAATCCAGTAGTATGAGCTGGCTTTTTCTCTCCCATCCCTGCTAGAAACTATCACACTCCAGTCCTGAATAGCAGACACATCTCACCAAAGGAGCTCTCAATTCTATTTACTCTGATCAGGCTGGGAAGTGTTCACAGCCAGGGCCCAGCATTTGGACACGTCAGGAGCATAATGACATGGTACCTGTTGCGGGGTGGGTGGAGGATCCTTGTATCTATAGTCTGGGACGAAAGTGGGTGATGTGCTGAGGGAACAATGCCGCCCTTGCAGGAAGATGGACTAGACCATCTAGTGAATCTTTTCCAACTCTCTTGACATCTGAGGGAGGTACTAGGGAGCTGCAGGCTGCTGTTACTGCTTTTGGATTTCCTGTAATGGTTCTCGCTGCTCTTTTCAGCGTTCGGTTTGGCCATGGTGGGTCTTTCCAGCTGCCAGTTAGTCATTGACTCAGTCAGTGTCTTCCCTGCTACAGCGGAGAAGGGTAGTTTACTGTCAACCTACCCAAGGCACCCTGCCAGCAGGAATTGTCAGTACTTCTCGGGGATTTTGCTTAATTTCTTGTATGATTATCATCATCCTATTTCTACTGGTTATGCGCTGTCAGCGTGCCCCATGACAGGTCGCCTTAGTGAGGGTTCATTTTAACTTCCTATCTGGCTGCTGGGATGACGGCGGGGAGTGATCTTTTCAGAAAGACAGCGGCTTTTCCCTGCTGTGCTCCATGGCCTTACTGTCTGGGCCATAAGTGATCCCTGCAATAGAAAGAAAGAAATGTCGTCAGAAGGAGTGAGTCATCCGCTGGCACTAATTCTGCATTGCAAGTTGTTTACTTTTAGCCAGGGAAGGGCTTGCTTTATAGAGCTCTTCAGGAGTCATGCAACATTTTCAGGCTGGGGAACTGGAATCCCTCCCTGTTCATATGGTAAATACAGAGATTCACAAGAGACCAGTTAGCTGTTTTCCCCCAAAATAGAATTGTTTGTTAAAGTCTGAGAAACATTTATGGGGCATGGCTGCAGGAAAAGCAGGGCATATGTATAGAATCTATCAGGCTGAGAATATTCAGGTGGAGCTGGGTTATTTTTCTTCATTAGCTAAGTTTTAGTTGTGCCCAGTTCCTTAGATTTTATTTTATGCCTTGTTGGGTCCTATCTTCTTTTCCTGGTAATTCTGTGTCTTTGGTTTTGTTACTGATGAATTCACTTAAAGGGCCAGATTTAGTCTTGATACAAGTGGTTATACCACCACTGAAGTCAGGCTGAATTTGTGCCAGATATCTTTTTAAATTAAATTTTATTTAAATTTTATTTTTTTCTGTATATATATATTTTAAATAAACTACATAAACTCCTTATTATCTATTAACTGTTTGCTATCTAATTGTAGCTATATGTGAAATTTAATTTTGTTATATATATATGAATGGTTAAAATATAAATACAATCAATTAATTGTGTTACACAATTCAGACTAACTAAATTAGTTTATAAAAATCCAATTAGCTAAAGAAAAAATTAAGATAATGTGAGAATAGAGGCCAAATTCAGAGGCGGGGAATAGAGATGGGAAGGGAAGGAAGTGGGTAGAGAGGAGGGGAAGACAAGGGGGCCTTGTGTATTAATAGGATCATTTGTGTCCCATCTTAAACAAACTGAGGACTGTCTAAATTTCTCTTTGCTAAGATGTGTTTTAAAGCAGCCTCTGTATATTGGCAGGACCCTTCATTCTCACCGGTTCAAAGCCCAGGGCCGGCTTCTGAGCTGTGACTCTGTCCCTTTGCATTGCTCAGGTAGTGCAAAGGAGCCAGCACACCTCCGCATCTCCCTAACTGGGTATTGCCTGGAGGGAGGAGTCTGTAGCTGGCATGAAGCAGCATAGCCAGCTCCTCCATCCCTCACTGTAGCCGCTCTGATGTGGCTGGCACTCTGCTCCTCCTCCAGTGAGGAAGCTGCTGCTGACGTCTTTGTAGGCTTCTCCCCTTGGAATCCAGCCCCAGCACGGCTGACTCGCTCTGGCAGCGATGGGTCCATGTTTCATCTGTGTCCCATCTCCATTCGCCAGCTCCCTGTAGCCCAGAGCTGTAACTTTTATCTGGCATCGACTGGTGCTTGATCTGTGTGGCTCCCGGTGGCCGGAGTTCACGTGACCCCTTCTCTACAGTTTGACACTTTCTGTTCTGTTTGAAAACAAGGCACCTTCCAGCTGAAGATGCAGCTCTGCCGAGCAAAACTAGATGAGCCTCTAGTGTTACTCATCGCGCTGGATGGTCCCAGGCGGCCAGGCTCCCAACTGTGGCTCATTCTGAGAACTGGCCTGTGGGACTTGCTGTTAGCATGAAGGCGGGTGGGTTAGGGATGCCTCATGGCCAGGTGCAGCAGCAGCCGTCTGGTTTGCCAGAGGTCAGGTGTGAATGGTAAATACCCCATCCCCTTTCTCTGCTCTAACCCAGTCTCTGTATTTACCTACCCTCAGAGCACCACAGCTTTGAATCCCAGCAGCGTTAACCCAGCCCTTCCTCCTTCTAACGAGAGCTGTATGCAGCCGAGGCAGGTCCTTTCACTGATGTATCTCCCTCCCGCCCAGTAGCACCATGCTCTGCTTCAGTCCAAGGCCTCTCCTGAGCAGAGAGAGCTGACGGGGCGGAGCTGTACACCATGTGACAGTGTTGTGATGTACAGTGTTAAAACAAAACCACAAACTACTGTAACTCAGCTCACTTTCCCACCAACGTCACGTCTCCAGAGATGAAAGCAGTAACTCGCTGTGCTGCTGAGCGATCACCTCTCTCGCTTGAGTGAGTGCAGTTGCTATCCATAGCAACTGCCTCCTGACAGATGGATCTCATGTCTCCTCGCATGCCAGGCCTCGGGCACTCTGAAGACCTACTGCCCACGTGGAACCTGTAGACTTGGGACTCTTCAGCAGGGCTGCATGTGCAGTGTCAATCCATGACTCATTCCTGTTCTGTATCCAGAAATTAACTTCTTCCTAGGCATGGCTTATTGGATCAGACCAGACAGAACCTCTCCTGGGGATTCTTGCATGGTCTCAGCCAGTTCTAAAAATGAAGGTGAGGAATGTAAATGGAAGACATGCCATGACTTAGTACAGCATAGTCCCGCTCACCCCATTCATGGATAGCCTCATGTTCTCCAGAGTGCCCCCTGCCATTCAGTGGGGAACTTAGATCAGGCTTTTTAGAAGTGTTAATTGATATTTATTATTGATCTTTCAGTAATGTCAGAAGGTCCCATCCCCATTGTACAAACACATAACAAAAGATGGTCCCTGCTCATACCATTTCAGTTTAAGACAAGAGGCAATAGATGGATACAGACGGATTATTAATGATAATAATTCCTTAGATATTTTTAAGGTCAGGCTTGACAAAGCCCTGGCTGGGATGATTTAGTTGGGGATTGGCCCTGCTTTGAGCAGGGGGTTGGACTAGATGACCTCCTGAGGTCCCTTCCAACCCTGATATTCTATGATTCTATGATCTGCTACCATCAATAATAATCAGTCTTTATAAAACAACAATACTTTTTCCTTCTATAGGACAATTATTATAAAGATCTCTAAGCAAAGGTCCAGGATTCTCAGTTAGGAAATAGACCCTTTCTGGCAGAACATAGAAAAGCCGCTCAAGAGACTGCCTGGGTCAGTGCACTCAGATACTAGTGTGGTGAGTGCAGACACTCATGGATAGACACGTTAATTCAAGCTGTGATAATCACTCTGGTTTTTTGTTTTTAAACAAAATTCTGAAATTCACTGGTTAATTCACCACTAAGACACAAAAAGCCAGGAAACTCCACATCCTCGTCCTACAGCCACAGTAACTTGGCCACAGTGTCGATATGGCTAAACACGGACATGTAACACCAGCACTGCATAAATGCAAGGGGTAAGATGCAGTTTCTTTGCTGAATTTCATTTGTTGACACTTGTAACCATGGTTCATTATTGCGGTTTCTGGCAATTCACTCACATACGCTCTTGTTATTAACCGAACCTGGACTGAGATATTGAGGAAACCACTAGTGCCACCTAAACATTTTCTTTCCTTCTCACTCAAAACTTCCCGACGTGTTTGGATGAGATTTAAATGAATTTCTTTGACCTCAGAAACGAGGCACTTTGCCAGCCAGTTGCAAACTCCTATGACAACTGCTGTATCTTTTGAAGGGGACCTGTTTAACAAGCTTCTCTCGTTGTACGGCCTCACAGACAATCCATCAGGAAATGCCCCATCATAGCCATGTTAAGTGCACAGTGCAGGGCCTAATTCACCCTTCTGCCCACATGGAGTCTTCTGCCCACATGGAGTCTGTAGAATGTGAAACCCTATGCCAGGGATTCTCAATCTTTTTCTTTCTGAGTCCCCCCCGCCCCCATGCTATAAAAACTCCAGGGCCCACCTGTGCCACAAGAACTGGTTTTCTGCATATAAAAGCTGGGGCTGGCGTTAGGGGGTCGCAATCAGGGCAATTGCTGGGGGCCTCATGCCACAGAAGCCCCCACACGCCAGGGGCCCCCGCAAAGCTACATTGCTCAGGCTTCAGCTTCAGCCCCATGTGGTGGGGCTCAGGACCCTGGGATTCGGCTTTCTACCCTGGGTCCCAGTGAGTCTAATGTTGGCCTGCTTGGTGGCCCTCCTGAAACCTGCTCGCAGCCCCCCAGGGGGCCCCTGATTGAGAACCACTGCCCTTTGCTGTGCCGACCTACAACATACTCCTTCCCATTCCCATAGCCATTATTTTCTTCCTAGGCGTTACTGGCTGTACAAGATGGACCCTCTCGTGAGGCCTCCTGCATGGTCAGTCATCCTGAGAACTCTAATTTCACCTGCTTACCATGAAGGTTGAGCAGCATCAAGAAAAAAAGAAGCACCAGGACCAGACATGCAAGGCCCCCCTGTATTATCACAGGCGGATGAGCTTAGACATTCAAAACTCCCTAGAGTGGCTTCTCTTCTCCAGAGAAATATCAAACTGATGAGGCTGGATTGCTTCTGAGGTCCACCAAGTCCAGCCCTCTGCCTCCGATAGTGGCTGGTCACAGATGCTTCAGAGGAAAAGGTCAGACGCCTCAGTGTAGCAGACATGGAGTAGTCTGTCCCTTCCTTAGGTCTCCTCCTAATCTCCAAGAGTTAGCGACTGGTGTCGTAAGCCCCAACGCATGAGGTTGAATATCCCTGCCGGACAACGTATTGTAATTATAACTCTGGCCATGGAATGGAATGGAAGTGAGCAGAGGAACGTTTGGGCTGGAAATCAGGAACACATTCCTAAAGGTGGTCTCTTGGCCTAGGGAATAGCTCCTTGACTGCCACTGATGTCTCTCAAACGGATTCTCTTTTCATCGTGGGCAAGGGATTTTGTTGGGAGCCTTACGGATGAAACTTAAACAATACAGAATCTCCAGCGGGACTGACTAGGCGGTGACACTCTGTGACTTGTTCCATTTTCACAGACATTCCCCCGAAATATTGCTATCCAGTTCACACCAGTACAAACCTCTCTGAGGCCTCCTGGACACCCACTGTTTTGGTCTCATGGCCAGTTCTTGCCGTAAAGGTGGGAGAAGTAAAGGGGAGAGGCCTGTCGCCCAGCCTGGAGCCATCACCCAGTTTATCTTTAGCACACGCCGGAGGCTCCTTGCATGAACGGAGGGGGAGGCACCAGGATGCGTGGCCTTTCGGAGCTATTAATAATGTTTTACATCCAGAACTAATCACAGCTTTTCTCACAGAAATGTCATTAGCTCTTGAATGGATGAAAGGCAAAATGGTCTTTCTGCGTGGCTGGTGCTAACTCTTCCCTCCTGGCATGGACCTGGGCTGCACTGACTGATTCCTTTCTGAGAATACAAGCACACGTGATTAGAAAGCTCTCTTGACAGTAACAAGGCCCTCTCCCAGCTGAACAGTGGATGGGCCATGGAGGCTGCACAGACATGAGCCCAGCGGCATCACAGCTAGGCAGCCGCCTCCCTGGGGAGTTCTGGGCTTAGAGCACCACTGCCAACAAGGTCAGACGCTGAATGTCTGATTATCGGAGCTTTACTGGCCAGTTTCAAGCATCCCTTTCCTAGCACAGATGAGCTCTTGGCTGCGACCTGCAGCCCAAAGCACTAACCCCCTCCTGCCGGTTAACATCTAATGTGTACTGGTGGCATCTCCTGTTTCCTCTGGGGTGTGACTTCCACCTGCCGTTGTACCAGTGGCTCTCGGTGACTCAACCCTCAAATCCTCACAGCTGGGTCTTGAACCCTTCTTGCCTGCTGCAAGGCCTGTTCAGCTCTGCCCCGTCAGCTGGGTGCGGGGCCATCAGACAGCATGTGTGTGGTGCCGCTCCTCTCTGTACAGCCAGGGTGGTGAAGGGGCAGGGCCTAGGAGGCAGGCCAGGAGCAACAATAATGTGGTTTCCTCTGGCTGGGATGCCAAACTAGCAAGCAGAAGAGCAGGGGCAGGGGCTGAATCCCAGCGTGGTGCTCAGAGACAGCAGGAGCCAGGCCTGTGCAAGATGCTCGCAGGGAGACGGTGCTCACAGGAGCCCAGAGCCATGGCAGGCAGCGCTCCGAGGAAGTAGGGCGCGTGGTGGCCACATCCCATCACAGCGCTCAGAGGGACCAGGAGTTTGGAGGAGCCGAGGTTGGGTGTGGCACTCAGAGGGAGCGAAAGGTCCTAGGTGGGGAGCCGTGTCCCAACACAGAGCTCCAAGGAAGATCTCCCTTCGTTTCCTTGGGGTATTCTACATGGCCAAGGAAGCCTGGGAGAAATTCCCTTTGCACCCCATTCGCACCTCTGCTAACGGTATGGCTACTGAACATTGCAGTGCCATCCTCCAGGGCTGGCTGGTTCCCCTGCCAGGCATAGCCAGGTCCCCTCCCCAAAGCTGGTGTCCGTGTTAATCTGCCTTGAAATGTTTTGCCACCTTTGAACTGGGTGACATTTGTCTTCACTGCCTCTCTGCAATGAAACTAAGGTGAAAGCTTGGCCCTATTGGAATCCATGGAAGTTTGGCCAGTCACTTCACTGGGGCCAGGATGTCACCCTGGGTGTAATGGATTGTGTGCCAGGAATTCCGCAAACCAAAACACCCACTTTGTACCTTCTCTATTTTAATTTTGAACAAAACCAGAAGGAAAGAGATTCAGAACAGGTCTGATAGGAGACTGACAGCAGCCTTCTGTCATGTCTGCTCCTTATTTACACTCCCCAGGGTTGGCCCAGGGTTCCTACACCCTTCCTCAAATTCCCCCATCCCCATGTAGCGAGGAATCATCTTTCCCTGCCCGCTGGCGCCCTCTATGGGAGAGTTGGTTTAATAGGCCTTTATGGAGAGGGCTCCGTGTTATTTCATGTATGTGGGAATGATTAAACAACACACAAACGTCTGCATTTCGCAAACTACCACATTGATTAGGGTCTGGATTGTCCTTCACTGTGCTGGGATTTCTCACCCTCTGGTGCCGCCATCAGTCTCATGAGCAAAAAAAAAATGAAAAGTGAAAATGAGTTTCGCTGTTTCACAGAAACCTCTGAGTGGAAACCAAAACCCGCAGCCCTGCCTTGAAAGCACAAGCTGGCGCAGCCGTGCCGGAAGGAGCCACATCTCTGTGCAGGGCATGTGGGGCAGCCCCCACAACCTTACTTCAGGAGAGGGAAGGGTGGGGTCAGAACTGGCTGCTCAAGGCCGAGAGCTTTGCCAAATAAATTTGGGCTGGATGTCTTGTCCCCCCCCCAACCTCGCTGCTGTCGGGTCAGAGTCTTGCATTCGGTCATTCCACAGCTTCTGTATTGTAATGTGGATTCTCTTCACACACACTGAATTTTTGTTTGTGTTACAATTTGTAACATCAGCGATCCAGTATTTTGGAACATTTCTGTTGCCTTTTAACACAAATTTTTGCAGAGGAGAATCTAATGTATATATTCGTTTTGCCGAAATGATGTTCCCACTTTTCAGGCATACGTTTTGAGTACCAGGAATTCATCTTCTGTGCTGAAGATCCTGGCTGGCTTTCCAAAAGGCTGCAGTTTGGTGTAAATCAGTCTATGCTCAGTATCTTCTCTCTGTCTCTGACATCCTCAGCACAAGCCATTTGCACTTTTGTTTTTATTGGCGTAATATACGGGAATAAGTTCTGTACAAAGGATGATTAGCTAGCTAACAGACAAATAACCACTGGCAATGTAAAATCATCTATTTGCTGTTAACAGAGAAAATCTTTGTTACAGCATGTGCTTTGGCCCATCACAATTTTAAACGGAGTTGCTTAAATATGTTCCTTAGCACTTTTACTTCTCATAGCACGGTGCAAACATTGACTAAGGTCGGTGCTATCCCCCATTTTACAGAGTGGGAAACTGAGGCACGGCAAGGGATGTGCCTTGTTCACAACTGTCGGGCCAGTCTCTGTCAGAGCAAGGATAAGAGCTCAGCATTTACTAGTTTCCAGGCTTGAGCTCAGCCAGACTTCCCTGCTCTATTAACTGATTGCTACTTGTTTTATAAGCACAAATGGCTGTGATCAAACCCTTCACCATTCCAGCAACCTGCAGGCGCCCTGGTGCTCCCAGGCCAAGGCTGGCCCTCTCATTGCACAGCCTATAGTGCCTTGTGCTGAGAAAGCCTTTGCACTGATGTAACTGAGCAGTGACCAAACAGGGTGCAGCAAAAATTCCTGCTCTGAAAGCAGCTTCTCCTTATTTGGGAGCAAGAGACACAGGAAAGATCTAGATGGGGTTAGCGATGTGTCTCCCTCCCTAGGAATCAGGATCACTTCCTGCCATTGCTGGGCTGCTGCAGTTACAGCACTTCCCATAAAATAACTCCTCAAAGTTGTCTTCCTACTGCAATTGACAGATGAAATCTCCTTCGTTCAGAAGCTCTTAGGAGCCCATATGAGGCAACAGTTCAGTAGGGGAGGCAGCTGCCAGGCAAAGGGCAGGGCAGAACATTCTGCATTCTGGATGCTGCTGCATCCTTATCTCGTGATGCTGTGAAAATACCAAGAAGCCATCACAGCACAAACTCGGGGGCAGCGTTGGCACAAGTCCATGGTGGGTAGCTGCCTACAGATATCACATCAGGGGCCATGGCAGCTGCTCCAGGACTTGACAGCTATACTTGACTCCCTGGGAGTGGGGTTCTGCTGGGGCAATCTCACTGCTGAATCCCTGTCACAAAGGTAGCTCTGGGGGTATGTGAGCTCTGGGGGATTTTGTTTCTTGTGGGGGTCTTTACTGTTTGTGGATGGTAAGTTCCCCATCCTAGCTCCTGGGCACCCACTAACTGCAAGGTCCCTTGCTCCTTATCTATACCTTGGGAAAAAAACCCTCTCGCTGCCCTGATGCATGTGCTTTGTGCCAGACTTTGCCATTACTCAGACTGGTTACTTACCACAGAAAAAGCACTGGGCTCAGGCAGCGAATGCTCCCCCTTTCCAATCAATTTTACAGAAGTAGATTTGAACCTAGCACTGAGTTGTACTTGGCCTTTTCCCTTCTCTGGGTGCTGCTGGGAACTGGTTTGCAGCCCCTGGAATCTGGCTTCAAGTTTGGGGTTCAGATTGATCCAAATACTCAAGTGAAACTTGATCAAAGCCTCTGAGTTTCATGTGAAACCACAGGAAATAGCCAGTTCGGGCTGGAACCAACAGGAACCCATAGGGGGTCCCTATGAGCTGGTAGTGAAATCTGACACCAGGTGTGGTGTCAGGGGCCTTTGCAATCTTGCAACAGGCTGAATGTGATTAGACCCTAACTGCTGCAGGGGACAAGAGGGGCTGTGTGACCTTTGCTGGGGCTGGGATTGCCTCTCCTCTTTTACCAAGATGGGGGCCAAAGGTCCATGGAGATGCAAATCTGGTCCTAAAACCTTTTAGAGACTCTTGGTGGGTGTGGAGAATTTTAAAAGGACTAGTGGGGGAGGGAATTATCTAGTGACAAGACTGGGTAACTACAGCTGTTCTTGAGCCCAAGAGATGAGGAAATCTGATAGCTGATGGGAGAGGCTGGGATTTCCCCAGGTGAGTCCTGACAATCAGTGTTGAGAACTGGTTGAAAGCTACTGGAAGCGGTCGGGGTGGGTTGCAGCAGGGCAGTGCTGAGTGGAAAACAATGACCAGAGCAAGGAGTGCTGGGTGGACGTGAGAACAATCAAAGGGGTTTATTGCCCTTCTGCTGCACTTCAAGTCAGAGCAGTTTAGATATGATGGCGGGGTGGGGGGTGCCTGCCAGTCAGTTTTTCTGCTTCCTGAAGGATTTTAGTAACAAAACCGCCAGAAAAAATAATTGGCTACCAAAGAGCTAACAACAATTAAACAAATAACCCTCAGGTAGAGGATGTTTTGGGGAGAATGATGGAGCGTGTTCTTGCTACTAACCTTATTTGGGGATCATCTTCTGGGTTTCACTGACTGTAAGGTGCTTGCCAAGCAGTGTTTTCCCCAGGAATTGAAATGGGGGTGTGTGTGTTCGAATTTACAGGGGGGGTGTCAGGACCAATGAGGGGTGAGACCGTGAGGGTGAAGGTGGCTGTACGGCACCATAGTAAAAACTGAAAAATGTTTCATGACTATTTTATTAGATTTAACTCATGTTTTAAAATCATCACACAAATTAAAGTTGGCTGCTCAAGCCTTCTGTGACAGACCCAGACCAGAGGGGTACAGGAGTCTGGTTGAAGGCAAATATACTGGCCACTGGATGAATAGTTTTCTGTTCCCTGAGTGACCAGAGCAGGGGCTGCCCTAGAGCAATCGGGAACCTGCTAGAACCAATTAAGACAGGCAAGCTAATTAAGACACCTGGAGCCAATTAAGAACTTACTAGAATCAGTTATGGCAGGCAGGCTAATCAGGACACCTGGTTTAAAAAGGACCTCCCATCAGTTAGTGGAGGGGGTGCAAGGAGCAGGGAGTGAGAAGGTGTGCTGCTGGAGGACTGAAGAGTACAAGTGTGATCAGGCTTCAGGAGGAAGATCCTGTAGTGAGGATAAAGAAGGTCTTGGGGGAAGGCCATGGGGAAGTAGCCCAGGGAGTTGTAGCTATCACGCAGTAGGGGACATTTGTAGACAGCTGCTATCCGCAGGGCCCTGGGCTGGAACCCAGTGTAGAGGGTGGGCCCTGCTTCCCCCCATCCTCCCAACTCCTGATCGGACACAGGAGGAATTGACCTGGTCTGTGAAAAACACCAGAAGGGAGGGTCTAATTTGGAAAGGGATCTGGCCTGTCCCTGACCCACTAGGTGGGACACAGATTGCGGGGATTGTTCTGTTTCCCCCATGCTGGCCAGTGGTGAGGTTAGCTGAATGAATGGCGGGTTTGAGCCTCTAGCAGAAGTGGCCAAACTGAGGGCTGCCGTGAACCTCTGAGGAGAGCAAATCTGCCAAAAAGCGCAGGACCCACCAAGGCAGAAGAGGAACTTGGTCACACTTCTATGAAGCACTACATCTACATCCTTCTTGGTTTCTTGTTATAATTTTGCACAACTCTGTCAATGAACTTCTTGAATGGAATGCATTCATCTTTGGTGGCTTCTCGTGTGTCCAGTGCTTCCATTCCTTCGGTTGATCTGCTCATTAGTTCATTCACATGATTAGGCAGAAGGCGACTTCTTTCAGAACACGAAATTCTATTCAATGATGAAAAAGAACACTAGAAGGTAGCTGTTGTGACTGGGAGTAGCAAGAGATTAATTCCTTCATCCGGGGAACAGCACAGAGATCGGGTCGAGCCACTGGTGATGATAAAAAAGAAGTTGAAATCAAATCTTCATTTGTTCGTCGTATGAAATTCTACTCTGTGTTCAAAGTCTCTGTTCTGTCCTGAGCGCACGGCAGCCCCATGGCTGACAGTGCCTCGCTCCACTCAGCTGTCGGTGTTTTATAGGGCAGGGATCTGTAAAAGCTACGTAGGGGTTGAGTAGAATCTAGAAGTTGCTGTAGTAGATTTTTAAGACTCAAGTCTATGTACTTTTTCAGGTGTCTTAACAAACACTTCTTGTCCTCTTCATTTAAGGATTCAATATAAACGCCTTCATTAGTCAACTTCTGGACTGAAGTATTTGCTTCTTCTAGTACTTTTTCAACAGATGGCTCTCTGGTTGATCCAAGTGTAGCTTCTATTGCTGGACAAAGATCTACTACTGTTGTTGCAGACCAAACAATCACTAAATTGGCAACACTGCATGTAACTAGTTCACAAGACGGGGGGGGGGGGGTTGGAGAAATTCAGGAGGGGTGTAGGGAAATCCCTGGTGCTTGCACTCCTTCCTTGCAAAGTGTGCATCCATGACCTACTTACCATCTGATGCCCCCTCATTCAAACGTCTGTTGCAATGAGCCTGTGAGTAGAATTCCATCAGCAATGGCTGAGAGAAGCATAGCTGGTGATGTATGTAGCCTTTGACAGAGCTTTACAAACTCACTTATCAGAAACATGAGTGGGAGAAACTATAAGCCTGGTTAAGCTGCAGTACACCTAAGAAACAGGCAGGCCTTTCTTTTGAGAGCTCTTGGGACCCATTCAGTCCCTCTCCCTAGCAGCAAATATCACACTGCTCTGCTCAGTCTAATTCTAAACATGCCAAGTGCAGGCATCTGCTGCTCAGGTAGGGGTTTGTATCTGGTTGCTGCAGAGACCAGGGCTAGAGCACTCTGGAGACCAGGAGCAGCACTGTGTTGTCTGGCAGTGTTGTGGATGCAACATGCTCATCTTATGGGGGAAAATATCCCACACCCTTCAACCAACTGGAATGCTCAACGGGGCTGCTCTCTGTGGCTCTTCCAGAGGATGGGTTGGCAGCAGACAGGACCTTTCTGGAGTGATTACATCGGAGACGTAAGGGGTTTCTGGAGGACTTCTGACTACCAAAAATAAATTGAGCTGTTTTCTAATCACATGGAAAGTCAGAGTTTTAGAGGCAACTGTTGGACAGGCTGCTGCTCAGTGCTTGAATTCTGGGGGGGCTGAAGGGGGCTGGCTCTTCTTGCTACTGTTAGGGGCTACCTCACTTCTGTCACTGTTTTAAGGCCAGCCACTTCACAGTCAGGGGCCCCTTATTCTCCCCCCCCCCCCCAAAAAAAAAAAAAAAAAGTTCTGCAGTGCTCCTGCTCCTCCTGAAAGCCGGAAAGAGCTGTCCGAGGCTGGAAGGGCCCGATGTAATCTTAGCTAAACGGTGCTGCCAGGTAAGAGTGACAGGAGAGCCAGAAGCTCTCGCCTAATCTGTAGGAATGTGAATCCTCCTGCTGGGTGCATTTACATTGCAATTATGGTGATATTTGTAGGGGAAACATTTTCTATTGTTGTGTTAGTTTCCTGATCCAGCTGGTTCAGACTGACCCAGTCTCCATCTGGTTTTGTTTTCTTGGCCGAGCCACCTCTAGCAGCCCGGCGGCCGATGATCCAGGAATGTCTGTTGCTGTGGTCACTGCTCATACTTGACATGTATGAACCTTCCCCTGCTCAGCCTTTCTGGGAGTGGGAATGAGACACTGCGACTCGTCGCTGCATCCTGGTGGTACAGAGCTGGCTTTCCCCTTCCCTCACTGCATAAAACACCTACATCTTACTGTTGTCTGTGAAAATACTCTCCCCACTCTGCCCTCTAAAGCTATGTGTGTCTGTCTGTCTAGGTGTGTATGACCCTCCCCACCACAGGATCTGAACTCCGGGTGGTTCATTATCCTTGTTTTCTCCCTTTGCTGCTGCCCCTAGGTAAAGTTTCAAACCGCATCCGTTAGGATAAGAAATTCAAGGAGAGAACATGTTAGAACAGGGTTGAATTAAGACAGGATTCTCTGGAGCTGGGCACATGGATATGTCATGGTAAGGGGCAGAGATACAGCTCCCTGCTGTGGGCTGGGACTGTCCCTTGCAGGGAGGGGCCTGAGAAACTTTACCTGGAGCAAAATCAAGGAATTGGGAGTGGGCAAAAGACAAATATCCATCAGGCAAGGGGAGGGGAGAGTAGAAGACAGAGTCTTGGGGCACAGGGGAGCTCAAAGTTTCAGGTCTTTTTAGCCTTAATCACCCCTGTTTAGCAGAGGGAGCAAAATATGTTATGGGGCAAACCTCTGGAAGCAGCCAGAGCCGAATCAACAGGCATGTGTGTGTTGATAGGGCAGCATGTCCTTTCCTGGGAGATAATCTGATAGCGAGAGTTGGTGAGAGACACTGTGAGCACCTCCTGGGACTTTCTTTGTTTTTGAGATGGGGAGTAGAAACTAGAGTCACAGCTGTTAGGGTCACGGCTGTTTCCATAAATAGCCACAGAAAGTCCCAGGAATAAACACCAAGGCAAGTCTGCCCCTCCTGTTTTCCCTGTGTGGAGGCAACTGCTTGGCTCACACACCCTTGTTTATAATGTAACAGCTCAGCTCAAGAAATCTCCTGCTTTCCGAAACTACCTGCCAAAGCCCTGGCTGCAGGAGCCTGATCTGTGCAGCAGAGAGTGGCTGGCTGCAGAAACGTAACTAAGGGTATGTCTACACTACGGAATAAGGTCGAATTTATAGAAGTCGGTTTTTTAGAAATCGGTTTTATATATTCGAGTGTGTGTCCCCACAGAAAATGCTCTAAGTGCATTAAATGCATTAACTCGGTGGAGCGCTTCCACAGTACGGAGGCTAGAGTCGACTTCCGGAGCGTTGCACTGTGGGTAGCTATCTCACAGTTCCCGCAGTCTCCGCTGCCCATTGGAATTCTGGGTTGAGGTCCCAATGCCTGATGGGGCTAAAACACTGTCGCGGGTGGTTCTGGGTACATATCGTCAGGCCCCCGTTCCCTCCCTCCCCCTGTGAAAGCAAGGGCAGACAATCGTTTCGTGCCTTTTTTCCTGAGTTACCTGTGCAGACGCCATACCACTGCAAGCATGGAGCCCGCTCAGGTAACAGTCACCCTATGTCTCCTGGGTGCTGGCAGACGCGGTACGGCATTGCTACACAGTAGCAGCAACCCTTGCCTTGTGGCAGCAGACAGTACAGTACGACTGGTAGCCGTCATCGTCATGTCCGAGGTGCTCCTGGTCGCCTCTGTGAGGTCGATCAGGAGCGCCTGGGCAGACATGGGCGCAGGGACTAAATTTGGAGTGACCTGACCAGGTCATTCTCTTTAGTCCTGCAGTCAGTCCTATTGAACCGTCTTATGGTGAGCGGGCAGGCGATACGGACTGCTAGCAGTCGTACTGTACCATCTTCTGCCGAGCAGCCATGAGATGTGGATGGCATGCAGTCCTTCTGCACCGTCTGCTGCCAGCCAAAGATGTAAAAGATAGATGGAGTGGGTCAGAACAAGAAATAGACCAGATTTGTTTTGTACTCATTTGCCTCCTCCCCTGTCTAGGGGACTCATTCCTCTAGATCACACTGCAGTCACTCACAGAGAAGGTGCAGCGAGGTAAATCTAGCCATGTATCAATCAGAGGCCAGGCTAACCTCCTTGTTCCAATAAGAACGATAACTTAGGTGCACCATTTCTTATTGGAACCCTCCGTGCAGTCCTGCCTGAAATACTCCTTGATGTAAAGCCACCCCCATTGTTGATTTTAGCTCCCTGAAGCCAACCCTGTAAGCCGTGTCGTCAGTTGCCCCTCCCTCCGTCAGAGCAACGGCAGACAATCGTTCTGCGCCTTTTTTCTGTGCGGACGCCATACCAAGGCAAGCATGGAGGCCGCTCAGCTCACTTTGGCAATTAGGAGCACATTAAACACCACACGCATTATCCAGCAGTATATGCAGTACCAGAACCTGGCAAAGCGATACCGGGCGAGGAGGAGGCGACGTCAGCGCGGTCACGTGAGTGATCAGGACATGGACACAGATTTCTCTGAAAGCATGGGCCCTGCCAATGCATGCATCATGGTGCTAATGGGGCAGGTTCATGCTGTGGAACGCCGATTCTGGGCTCGGGAAACAAGCACAGACTGGTGGGACCGCATAGTGTTGCAGGTCTGGGACGATTCCCAGTGGCTGCGAAACTTTCGCATGCGTAAGGGCACTTTCATGGAACTTTGTGACTTGCTTTCCCCTGCCCTGAAGCGCATGAATACCAAGATGAGAGCAGCCCTCACAGTTGAGAAGCGAGTGGCGATAGCCCTGTGGAAGCTTGCAACGCCAGACAGCTACCGGTCAGTTGGGAATCAATTTGGAGTGGGCAAATCTACAGTGGGGGCTGCTGTGATGCAAGTAGCCCACGCAATCAAAGATCTGCTGATATCAAGGGTAGTGACCCTGGGAAATGTGCAGGTCATAGTGGATGGCTTTGCTGCAATGGGATTCCCTAACTGTGGTGGGGCTATAGACAGAACCCATATCCCTATCTTGGCACCGGAGCACCAAGCCGCCGAGTACATAAACCGCAAGGGGTACTTTTCGATAGTGCTGCAAGCTCTGGTGGATCACAAGGGACGTTTCACCAACATCAACGTGGGATGGCCGGGAAAGGTGCATGATGCTCGCATCTTCAGGAACTCTGGTCTGTTACAAAAGCTGCAGGAAGGGACTTTATTCCCAGACCAGAAAATAACTGTTGGGGATGTTGAAATGCCTATATGTGTCCTTGGGGACCCAGCCTACCCCTTAACGCCATGGCTCATGAAGCCATACACAGGCAGCCTGGACAGTAGTCAGGAGCTGTTCAACTACAGGCTGAGCAAGTGCAGAATGGTGGTAGAATGTGCATTTGGACGTTTAAAGGCGCGCTGGCGCAGTTTACTGACTCGCTTAGACCTCAGCGAAACCAATATTCCCACTGTTATTACTGCTTGCTGTGTGCTCCACAATATCTGTGAGAGTAAGGGGGAGACATTTATGGCGGGGTGGGAGGTTGAGGCAAATCGCCTGGCTCTGGTTACGCGCAGCCAGACACCAGGGCGGTTAGAAGAGCACAGGAGGGCGCGGTACGCATCAGAGAAGCTTTGAAAACCAGTTTCATGACTGGCCAGGCTACGGTGCGAAAGTTCTGTTTGTTTCTCCTTGATGAAACCCCCTGCCCCTTGGTTCACTCTACTTCCCTGTAAGCTAACCACCCGCCCCTCCTCCCTTCAATCACCGCTTGCAGAGGCAATAAAGTCATTGTTGCTTCACATTCATGCATTCTTTATTCATTCATCACACAAATAGGGGGATGACTACCAAGGTAGCCCAGGAGGGGTGGTGGAGGAGGGAAGGAAAATGCCACACAGCACTTTAAGCACAGCACTTTAAAAGTTTACAACTTTAAAATTTATTGAATGACAGCCTTCTTTTTTTTGGGCAATCCTCTGTGGTGGAGTGGCTGGTTGGCCGGAGGCTCCCCCACCGCGTTCTTGGGCATCTGGGTGTGGAGGCTATGTAACTTTGGGAGGAGGGCGGTTGGTTACAGAGGGGCAGCAGTGGCAGTCTGTGCTCCAGCTGCCTTTGCTGCAGCTCAACCATACACTGGAGCATACTGGTTTGGTCCTGCAGCAGCCTCAGCATTGAATCCTGCCTCCTCTCATCACGCTGCCGCCACATTTGAGCTTCAGCCCTGTCTTCAGCCCGCCACTTACTCTCTTCAGCCTGCCACCTCTCCTCCCGGTCATTTCGTGCTTTTCTGCACTCTGACATTATTTGCCTCCACGCATTCATCTGTGCTCTGTCAGTGTGGGAGGACAGCATGAGCTCGGAGAACATTTCATTGCGAGTGCGTTTTTTTTTTCTTTCTAAGCTTCACTAGCCTCTGGGAAGGAGAAGATCCTGTGATCATTGAAACACATGCAGCTGGTGGAGGAAAAAAAAAGGGACAGCGGTATTTAAAAAGACACATTTTATAAAATAGTGGCTACACTCTTTCAGGGTAAACCTTGCTGTTAACATTACATACATAGCACATGTGCTTTCGTTACAAGGTCGCATTTTGCCTCCTCCCACCGCGTGACTACCCCCTCAACCTTCCCCCCTCCCTGTGGCTAACAGCGGGGAACATTTCTGTTTAGCCACAGGCAAACAGCCCAGCAGGAATGGGCTCCTCTGAGTGTCCCCTGAAGAAAAGCACTCTATTTCAACCAGGTGACCATGAATTATATCTCACTCTCCTGAGGATAACACAGAGAGATAAAGAACGGATGTTGTTTGAATGCCAGCAAACATACACTGCAATGCTTTGTTCTACAATGATTCCCGAGTACGTGTTACTGGCCTGGAGTGGTAAAATGTCCTACCATGAAGGACGCAATAAGGCTGCCCTCCCCAGAAACCTTTTGCAAAGGCTTTAGGACTACATCTAGGAGAACCGCAAATGCCAGGGCAAAGTAATCCTTTCACATGCTTGCTTTTAAACCATGTATAGTATTTTAAAAGGTACACTCACCAGAGGTCCCTTCTCCGCCTGCTGGGTCCAGGAGGCAGCCTTGGGTGGGTTCGGGGGGGTACTGGCTCCAGGTCTAGGGTGAGAAACAGTTCCTGGCTGTCGGGAAAACCGGTTTCTCCGCTTGCTTGCTGTGAGCTATCTACAACCTCCTCCTCCTCCTCATCTTCTTCGTCCCCAAAACCTGCTTCCGTATTGCCTCCATCTCCATTGAAGGAGTCAAACAACACGGCTGGGGTAGTGGTGACTGAACCCCCTAAAATGGCATGCAGCTCATCATAGAAGCAGCATGTTTGGGGCTCTGACCCAGAGCGGCTGTTCGCCTCTCTGGTTTTCTGGTAGGCTTGCCTCAGCTCCTTCAATTTCACGCGGCACTGCTTCGGGTCCCTGTTATGGCCTCTGTCCTTCATGCCCTGGGAGATTTTCACAAAGGTTTTGGCATTTCGAAAACTGGAACGGAGTTCTGATAGCACGGATTCCTCTCCCCAAACAGCGATCAGATCCCGTACCTCCCGTTCGGTCCATGCTGGAGCTCTTTTGCAATTCTGGGACTCCATCATGGTCACCTGTGCTGATGAGCTCTGCATGGTCACCTGCAGCTTGCCACACTGGCCAAACAGGAAATGAGATTCAAAAGTTCGCGGTTCTTTTCCTGTCTACCTGGCCAGTGCATCTGAGTTGAGAGTGCTGTCCAGAGCGGTCATAATGGAGCACTCCGGGATAGCTCCCGGAGGCCAATACCATCGAATTGTGTCCACAGTACCCCAAATTCAAGCCAGCAACGTCGATTTAAGCGCTAATCCACTTGTCAGGGGTGGAGTAAGGAAATCGATTTTAAGAGCCCTTTAAGTCGAAATAAAGGGCTTCATTGTGTGGACGGGTGCAAGTTTACATCGATTTAACGCTGCTAAATTCGACCTAACGTCCTAGTGTAGACCAGGGCTAAAACTGTAGTCCTGATACTGAACCTTCCTATTAGAAGTGAAGACTCCTGAAGCTCTTCACCCTAGGGCTCGTGTGTTTCATTCCATAGATGGGCAGGAGCAGTGTGAGAGGTATGGGGAGCAGGCCACCGAGTTATTTTGTCAGTGATGTGGAATTGGGGGTGAGCCGGGAGATGGCCAAATTTGCAGAGTGCCTCAAATTATTTTAAAAGCACGAGGAGTACTTGTGGCACCTTAGAGACTAACTTTATTTAGGGTGGTGAAAAGTGGGGAGGGCTGTGAGGTGCTGCAAAGGGCAGCTGGGGCCAGGCAAATGGCAGCCCCGGGGCAGGTGGGATTCAAGGCTGGCCAATGTCATGTCCTCTAAGCTGCTCAGCATCCCAAATTGCTCAGGACGCTGAGCAGCTCCCAAGCACCTGTGTGTCTCTATCTGGGGAGCAGAGGGCGACTGCAAACCATAAATACCCTTTGGAGTCTTCCAGGTCCAGCACGGCCCCTCCCCCACTGGTGGTGCTCTGGCTGGAACCCCGGGGCAGGGTGATGGACAGAGGCGTGCGATGCAGACAGGCCTCTAGCCCTTATGGCCAAGGCTGAGGAACATATTTGAAGCAGGGTCTCTGGTGAGGCCAGGAGGAGAGCCAGAGCTGAGATGGGTGGGCACAGCAGCACTCAGGATAAGAGGTTGGATGCCACGTTGAACGGCTCCATGGGAAGCTCAGCCCATTGGGGATCACAGAACAAGAAGTTGGGGTGAAGAAGGGACAGGGCAGAGAATAACATGGCAGTTGTTATAATGCAACTGGGCCCCCTCCACTGAGATAAAGTGGGGATGGATGCTTAGAAAGGAAAGGAATAAGAGGGTATTTTAGAGGTGTGCAGAAAAACGTTCTGTTAGAGAGAAGATAGGTCTGGAACCCTTACTCACCCTCCATAGAACATCCCTTCTGTCCTGAAACCTATGCAACTTGAGGGCAGCAAACTTAAAGCTGATAAACGGCCAGGCGTCCTACCAGCGGGCATTAATCACCCTGTGGGTTTGGACGCTACAGGATACCACTGACACCAAAAGCTTAGAGGGATTCAAGATAGGTTAAATGTCTGCATGGTAATAAGGGATATACACTGTCCTGCTTCAGGGCATAAACCAACCACGGGCTGCCATAGGCTCCAGAGGGGCTTCCCCTCAGGGCAGGATTAGATCAACACATGGCTAAAAACACCAGTGGCCATTATAAACTAACACTCCTACCACTCACACCACTGATGCTCGAGAGACAAGGCGGGAGAGGTAACCTCTTTTATTGGATCATCTGCTGTCGAAAGAGACTAGCTTTCGAGTACACAGAGTTCTTCGGGCGCTAGACTAACCCCATTAGCTGTCACTCTGCAGCAGCATGCCAGGGCTAAAATCATCCCAGGGCCTTTGAAAACTGTCTGTTTTCAAAGTAAGGAAGAATCTTTCCCATCATTATTGCATGGCCAGACATTGAGATGCGGAGGGCCTGCTTCATGTAGCAATACGACATGGCAGGATATGGTTTTAATACAGTTCCATTGTCAGCACTCTATCAGAGCAGCTAGGTATGAATGACTGCATTGTAATCCACGCCCTGCAGGGCCCTGTTGCAATTATAAAATGTTCTTAGAGGAAATAAACACTAAATATGTACATATGTAAGTAACTTTCCATGAAAAGAATATAGACTTGTATGAAAACTAGTCAACATTTAGTTGAAAAAATTAATTGGTTCTCATTTGTTTTTTAGCCCAGTCAATGCTTGGGATTAGGTGACTGTATTTTCAAAATAAGAAACTAGGACATTGTGATGATGTCATTTTTTAGGGTTGCAAAATAGTGATAAAGTATGTTTTGAGTTGTAAATGCATGCTGCTGTGGGTATTGCCCAACTCTGAATCAGCAGCAACAGGTGTATTTCTCAGAGGGAAGGATTTTTTCTGATAACTCGGTGTTGTGGTGTTAACATTCACACTGAGCAAGAGAACGGCTTTCAATAGTGTCTCTGCTTCTCTGACTTTTCACTCCAAACACCGTTCATCACATTGAACAGTCAAGTTGCTGGACTGTTTCTAATAAACACGGAACAAATTCCATTCATGGGTCTTGAATAAACATAGTGTAGTTGATTAAAAACAAAACAAATTTTGACTAATGAAATAGAAAAATAGGATAATTTAGGGGTCCTGGGACACTGAGATATCTCATGAAAAACTGGCCCAAGTGGGCAATTTATCTTCAGATTAGACTTCATTTGGATGCCAGAGCAGGATGTGTCTGAGTTGCATTGTCTCTCTAGATTGTAAAGCCCTGGGAGCAAGGCTCATGCCTTCTTTGTGGGTCATAGGGGACCCAGCATACTGGGTGCTAAATGAATAACTTTCCTCTCTTCTTCTTTCATCCAGCTCTTATGAGCCTTGGAATATGGTGATGAGAATGTAGCTAAAGTATGCTGTGCTGAAAAATAATTGTTATGGCTTTTTGTAAAGCCAGTGTGACATTTTGCTTTGTATATGCAAAATATTAAACATACTGTTCTGCTGTTAAAGTGGCAGTCCTAAAAGGCTGCTTTAAAAAAAAAAAAATCCTAGGGATTGATTTGTTTTTCCAAAGATTAAGTCAAATTAACTCCTTTGTCAACATCTAATTCTCTCCTGAGCTGGTTACACAGTTTACTTCACTGGATTTGTGGCTCTTTGCCCAGCAGATAATCCTTTTCTGTGTTATAGCTTGTTTTCAAGTTAGTTACTCTTTCCAATAACTATCTGGCATCAGGCTGGTCTTTCCCCTCCACCATCCACTGGGCCTCAACATAATAATATTCACTTCTGCTTTCCTATGGCTTGGAGCTAAGGAAGGAAAAACATGCTACATCGTAGGAAAAAGTCCTTAACTGCAAAAGTAATTAGGTAATGGAATGGAGGGAGGCAGAAATAGCACTCTGCCTGCAAAAATACAAGAACAGGCTAGATCAGGTATTGGTGGGCATGAGGTAGGGAGAAACCCTGCAAAGTACCAGGAGATCAGATGGAATCATCCGGTCTGGTATTTTACTATCTCTGAGTTTTGTTCTAAAGCCTGGAGCGAAGAGCTGCTTGACCTTTTGGCTGAACTCACTTCCCCAAACTGGATGGAATCACTCCTCAGGCCTGTGGTCATCAACACTTTATCTGCATTTCTTGAAGCACTCTGCAGAGAGGAGAGAGCAGACTCTACCCTTCAGGGTAGATTCTTCTCCTGCGTGTGAGAGGTTCATGTGCTGGGGAGGGCATGCCAGCTCTCGAGAGTTCAGCCTGGTTTTGCCAACACAAGAGCAAAGGATGTGAGTGTGTTGTATACAAACTTCAAAACTTTTTGCAGCGTGCCAGGACTATTTAGGAGGTGAGATGATCAGAAGACCTAGAGCGGTTTAGTAGTATTTCTGTTATCCCCAACCAGCTGCCACCCCATTTGTGAGATGGGGTTTTATTGTATTTATTTATTTGGTAGTGGTAAGAATGCTACCTGCACAAGAATCCTTCTCTTTGCATACAGCCTGGCACCTGTGCCTGGCGTCTGCTGGAAGGGAGGGTGTGCCTTCAAGCACAGGTTACTTGCAGCCTGAGGGTTGATTTTCTTTTTATAGTCAAGAGATTAATATTATCATTAAAAACATGAATCCTTGCCACATCCTTGCCAGTAGGGTGCCATTATTCCCCATGAAGACACTGACGCTGAAAGGTTAAGGGTACATCTGCACTGCAAAAAAAACCAAACCCTTGCGGCACCAAGTCTCGGAGCCTGGATCAACTGACTTGGGCTCGCAGGGCTTGCGCTATAGAGTGAAAAGTGTCAGTGTAGACACGCCCACTTGGGCTGGAACCCAGGCTGTAAAACCTGGCGAGAGAGAGAGGGGTCTCAGAGCCCCAGGGGGAATGTCTGCAGGCACTGCTAGGTTTAGCCCCATTGCGTGTGTGAGCCTCAGTCAGTTTATCCAGGCTGTGAGACTGGCTGCTGCATGGGTCTGGGTTTTTTACAGTGTAGGCTTACCCTCAGTGACTTGCCCAGGGTCTGAACCAGCCTTTGAACTCAGGTGATCTGGATCCCTTTGTTGTGATCGGGCCATGATTGGACTGTCTATCTCGCAACAGATTTTATTTACTTCCAGCTCTGCCTTGCTGCTCTCTCCAGCAACGGGATGGGGAGCAGATCCCGTTTCTGTTTCCCTCCTCAGTGTTAAATCTGTGCTAATCTTTCCCTCCTATTCCTGAATGATTCCAGACTGTAATGTTGCAAAGAGATCCTTGCACGAGGGAGTTAAGCTATTCAATTTGGCTTCTATGTTTTTAAAGGCAGTTCATTTAGGAACTGAGTCACAGAGGGCAGGCTGCTGTCTGAGAACAGAGGAAGTCTCCAGCTCCGTGACTGATTCGCACACTCGCTAGGGGCATCTGCTTAAAGCCTGTGTTCATTGGCCTTGCTAAATATGGGCTGTTGCTAAGAGCATGGCTCAGTTGAGGCAGGGTTGGCAGTGGATATCTGCATTGCAACAGGCTCTTTAGTGTGGGGCTGTTATTATTTGCTTCTGCCAGGTGTCCTAGTTGCAAATCAAACTGTGAAAACAAACTTTATTGTACTTCCTGGTTCAGAAGGCTGTGGTAAGATACAGCCACCAGCAGAACCGACTGGCTGCTAACACTTTCTAGAGACCAGAAGCCCTTTCACTGCCTTCAACACACTGACCCACATTCTCCTTCTTTGCCTGAAACACCCCATCCATGTTCACATGTATTAAATTAAGAGCCCTGTTCTGGTAGAGAGGTGACGAGGTAGCAGCCGGGGTCTTGCTCTATTGGTGACAGAGCAGCAGCCAGAGCCTTGCTTTCATTGCTGCAGGGCTGGGCAGCATGGCTCTTGTCTATAGGCGGGAGCGGTTTTCTCTTTGATGTGTCTGTCTCTGAAGCAAGATTAAAGCTGCCTACTTGCTTGTCTCGGTGAATAAGAAACAATGTAAAGGGAAAGGAGTACTTGTGGCACCTTAGAGACTAACCAATTTATTAGAGCATAAGCTTTCGTGAGCTACAGCTCACTTCATCAGATGCATATCGTGGAAACTGCAGCAGACTTTATATATACACAGAGAATATGAAACAATACCTCCTCCCACCTCACTGTCCTGCTGGTAATAGCTTATCTAAAGTGATGTAAAGGGAGACACTAACTCACCCAGGCTGCCTGTGACTTATTGGGTAGCACTTGTCTCTGGTCCAGCATCCCACCGTCCCAGGGTGTAGGTGGCTCATGCCCATGTTGACAGTACAGGGCAGTACTGGGAAGCTGGGGGTTACCTGGCTATTTCTATTGTTTATCATTTGTACTCGTGTAATCCTCCCTGAGTACACTCTGTCCAAAGGGATACAAAGACACTGTCCCTGCCTCAAAGAATTTAGTGTTGTCACCCGGTTGGTCCCAGGATATTCGAGAGACAAGGTGGGTGAGGTAATATCTTGTATTGGACCATTTCCTCCTCGGTGAGAGTGAAGCTTTCACAGAGCTGCTCTTCGGGTTCAGAAGCAAGAAAGTCTTGCTGTTATCCCACAAGGCTCCCATACAACAACCCCCGGAAGAGTGAATACTCCCCTCATTAGCTTGCACTGGACTTCAGTTACGCAGAATCACCAGGGAGATGAGCAAATCTTTGGGCACTGGTGGCCATAGGAACAGTCCTATCCGTTTGAATTGCATGGTGCCTCCTTCCTAACCTGCTAGCGGAAATGTTAACAGACAAAAGTATGATTCAGGAAAGCACCAAAATAATATAGACTAGAGTAGCGGGATTTTCTGCAACACTGGACATTCCAGGGATCTCAAAGCCCTGGACAGGACAGGCAGCGGCAAACAGAGCAGTCACCAGGTACTCAGGAGTAACTCACGCAGCTTGAGACATCAGGGCCATCCCCTGCTCTTAAGAACGTGGCCAGGCAGATCAGCCACATGCCATTTGTAGGCAGGCCCTTCGTACCCTCCCCTCCATAACTTTATCAAGCTCCAGCTCCAAGACAGTTCAGTTTTTTGCCCCCACTGCTCCCCTTGGGAGCCTGTTCCAGAACTTTACTCCTGCAATGGTTAGAAACCTTCACATAATTTCAAGCCTAAACTTGTTGATGGCCAGTTCATATCCATTTGTGCATTGCAGGTAGCTCAGAAGTAATTGACTTGCAAACTAATGCCTACTCATTATTGTTTGTGCAGTTCCCAGGGCACTTTGGCACACTGTGGTTCTGGGGCTTTGGAAATTGTTTCTATGGCTGTGCAATGTACAGTGTTAGTGCTAAGTGGGCAACAAGACTCTGGCGATGGAGACAGCTTTTGATTCTGGGAAAGTTTGGCTCTTCCTGAGGACCCCTCTGGAATCGGTTCCAAAGAGCTCGTTTGACTTGCTCTTGTTGTTTGATTTCCTCCAAGTTGGCAGGCTGTGGCCAGATGGATGGAAATCATTAGCCAATCTTGGTATTGGGTAATGGACCCAGCGTTCGGTTTTGTTTACTGCGTGGCTCCGTGTCTAATTTCAAACACAAACACTAGGGAAGGAGTTTTAAACTCCCACTTACTAAACCCAGGGACATGTATAAACAACTGAGGAAACTGCAGCATTTCCACTGTTGTTTACAGTCCTGATTCTAAACTGATGGGGGAAGGACCCATTTGGCTGCCCCTCCCATAATCTGTGGGCAGAGAGGCAGTGAAACAGCAGAGCTGATCTCTCTCTCTCTCTTGCAGCATGTAAGGAAGCCTGGCTTCCTTGGCTCAGAAGTCAGACTGTGTGCGTGTGTTATGTGAGGAAGCTAGAACCAGTTTGTACTGGCAGAGACAGGCTAGGAGATTCCAGATAGAGCAATTTCCCAGAGTAGACCAGAACAATTCAGAGCTAGCAAACAGTGTCTCTGTTCGAAATCTTCCCCTACAGGGCCCTTTTACTGAGAAACTTGTAACTGGAATCCTTCAGGTGTGAAAATCCAATGTTTAATAACATTGCAGCGTCACTATCATCCGATTGGGTAGCTCTGGAGTAGCCCAAACTCACTGCATTCTTCCTTCACTGACTGAAGAACAGGAATTGATGCATTTTTGGCTCATTGCTAGGGCCATTAGTAACCATCTGTCTCCTTAAAAAGAAAAAAAAAAAAAAGAAAAGAAAAGGAGTACTTGTGGCACCTTAGAGACTGACAAATTTATTAGAGCATAAGCTTTCGTGAGCTACAGCTCACTTCATCGGATGCATGCAGTGATGCATCCGATGAAGTGAGCTGTAGCTCACGAAAGCTTATGCTCTAATAAATTTGTCAGTCTCTAAGGTGCCACAAGTACTCCTTTTTCTTTTAACGGATACAGACTAACATGGCTGCTACTCTGACGTCTGTCTCTTGGGTTTTTTTGACCCTTGAAAGAGCAGGAACTTGGTGTTCTTTGAGCATGTGTCTGTTTGGATCCCATTATAGAGGTGCATGGGCTTCATGCACATGAAAGTGGCTTTTTATGAATAGCAGTGACCACTGGGGCCCTGTAGCACCTTGTGCTCCCATGCGAGGGCATAGAGGGTGGAGTGGTCATGACCCTTGCTCAGTTCCAGGCAATGGAACCCAGCACATGTCCGGCCCTCGGCTCCAATTGAGCTTCATGCTCTTCCTTTTTCGAAGGAATTTGTGAAGAAGTCTGTCTTTTACCCTCCTCATTCGTTAGTTCTTTAATTTGGATGCCCCTCCAAAAAAGGTTAAAGATACTCTCCTGTACAGAGGGGGCAGGTGCCTTGCACCTGCTTCTACGGGACTTTTCAGCTTGGAAGAGATGACTAAGGGAGGATATGACAGAGGTCTATAAAATCATGAATGGTATAGAGAAAGTAAATAAGGAAGTGTTATTTACTCCTTCTCATAATACAAGAACAAGTGGCCACCAAATGAAATGAATAGGTAGCAGGTTTAAAACAAACATAAGAAAGTATTTTTTCATGGAACACACTGTCAACCTCTGGAACTCCTTGCCAGAGGGGGTTTTGAAGGTCAATATTATAACGGGGTTCAAAAGGGAGCTAGATAGATTCATGGAAGATAGGTCCATCAATGCCCATTAGCCAGGATGGGCAGGAATGGTGTCCCTAGCCTCTGTTTGCCAGAAGCTGGGATTGGGTGACAGGGCATGGATCACTTGATGATAATGGTCTGTTCATTCCCTTTGGGGCACCTGCCATTGGCCAGTGTCAGAGGACAGGATACTGGGCTTGATGGACCTTTGGTCTGACCCAGTATGGCCGTTCTTATGGCAGACTCAAAATCCTGTGGTTTTAAACACTGCCCCAGCCTGCAACAGACTCATCTGCCTGGTCAATGGGCCTGGTTGATGAAAAAGTGAAAGAAGTTAAAATTGCTGAATGGCACGTGCCAGGACAGGGACCCCTTCTTGGGCACAAAGCCTACTCATCTGCTTTGCTGCCATTCTGAGTAGCAAACTGTCAGGCATTGTTTGTAGAGTATAACTTCCTAGCATGGGAAAGGGTGACCCTTGGTGTTCTGTAGCATTCTTTACAGAAAGGGGAAGAGCTAAGGGAGATCATCACAGAAGGCCAAATGGTTGCTAGAAAAGTCCCGGAGGCAGTCATGGGTGCCACCAACACAGCTTGGATTTGGAATCTGGAGCCACTGGAACAGGGGAATGCCAAAAGTCCTTCCTCTCCAAGGAGTCAGCAACAGCTTAGCAGAATTCCTGAGCGGATAATCAGTGACCCACCATGAATAGTCCCTGCACAGAGCATCACAGAAGTGATATTCTGTCAGCAGGATTCCTCCCCAGGATAGAGTTATTGGCCACCAAGGACAATGCTAAATGCCAGAACTTTTGCATGAGAGGAGCCCTGAATCCAGGGTCACTACTCAACGCCTTTCCCCTGCAGTAGAAGAGAGGTTTGCTGTACGCATTCCCACCAGTTCTCCGATTCTAAGAGTGACTGCCAAGATCAAAAGGGACATGGTCATGATCATTCTGGTGGCTCTGTATTGGCTGAGGCAGTTCTGGCTGATGGATCTACCACAAATGGCCATTCAGCTTCCAAACCAGCTCCTGGACCACCTGGATCTGATCTCACGGCACGCTGGCCAGATACTCCATCCAGACCCACCACCCCTGAGTGCACAGCTCTTGGGTGCTGAGCACCATGGACAGGGGACTGTGTCAGGATTTCCAGGATCTGTTGGGAGCAAAGAAGGATAACATCCATCAGAAGAACATATTCTTCCAAATGTAAAAGTTCTTGGTGTGGGCAGCCCAATGAGGTCCATACGATGAATCTTCTGTTGGGCAACTTCACAATCTTTCCCAAAGGGAAACTAATTTCATCATTTCTCACCAAAAAAAGCTGTTTTGGGGGTAGAAATGTCTGTCTGTCCTTCCCCACCAGTTCCCTCTCTGTTTTTGCTTGTGTCTCAGGTTTGTGTGTGTGTGTGTGTGTGCCTGAACCATTGTGTGTGTGGCAGAGCGGCTTCATCAGAGAAGAGAGAAAACACAAACTAAGTCATTTGGTCAGTCCGCTATTGGGTGTATGCATGGGTGTTTCATTGCAGTTCTAGCACTTTGGCTAGTCCTTTTTTTTTTTAGTGGATCTAATGAAGAGGTTCCTATGTCTTCCCTTGGGAGACTCTTCCATAGCTTAATTCCTGATTTCCCTGTTCTTAATTTCACTCAGTGCTCCTAGTGTTATAGCCTTTGGTAGAACCTTACATAATTTGTCTCCCTCCTTGGAGATCAGCCTCTTCACATATTTGTAGACTTACCAAGTCCCCTTGCTCAGCTATTGCAAAGACAATTTATACATACTTATCTCTATCTTTACTGATTGATAGTCTCTCTAGCTCCCTAATTATTCTTATTGACTACATGGAATTTAATTCCAAGATATGAAACCTCTTTTGATGATGATATTCTGAAAGCTAAACACAGTATTTCAGGTGCATTTATCAGAGCTACTACTGGTCACACAGACAACTACTTGCCTCTCTTGTGATGTCATGTGCTTTGATATGACATTCTTCAGTCTATGGTAGGCACCAAATGAACACATTCCTCCTGCCAAGTATAAGCTGAGCTCCCCTGGCTCTCTGCTACTTTTGGGGTGGCTCTCAAATGAATCTTTTAGACCAATGCACAAAGATTCAGAATGGGTCTGCTCCTGACTGGGGGAAGCAAGCAGGTCGTGATAATAGCTGCACAATAGCCTTGGTTTGCTCCTTGTGCTGGGCTCCTTTTTGTGTTTGGCCTGTCAGCGGGCAGGCCAGGGAATTAATGTTTGTCTTGCAATGGGATTTGTAAATCATTTGCATCTGCAACCAAATGCCATGTACAGTTACCTTGCTATATATAACTCGGTAATTTCAGGAGCCATTTCAGTGCCATTCTCCCCACACAGAAATGCCAGACAGTCCAGTTGAAGTGAGGTCAAGGGAGGACTCGCCCTCGCACTAAGCTGCGAATTGCTTTACTTGCTTCAGCAGACTCCTGTGTCATCAAGTCAGAGCTGTTCATGGGAGTTTCATCTGGGAAATATTTCTATGAAAAGCGAAGCCCTGAACCATCTATTTGCATTATTTTGCAGGCTGAATTACAGGGCAGCCTAATTAGATTGTTACTGCATGGGCTTGTGAGGTATTCCCTACTCAGAGCACATAATTCAGGAAACAATTGGAAGCTCATAGGGACAGTGCGTGCTACCAGCAGAGATCAAGTCAGGCACCCGATGTGGGTGAAAAAGGCATGTTTTGTAAATGTCAGAGCATTGCTCTGTCCTGTCCAATGCAAGTGGATAGGGGGCTTTCCAGGAAGGGCCAGAGCTATTCTGTGGAAGAGCGTAACGTGGGCCTAAATATTTTTCTAGTTTAATGCCACATCCTGTATGCACATTAGTCTCAACCTAGAGATAGTAAGCAAGGAAAACTTCCAGTGGCTCTCTGATCAGGGGTTTCAATTTGTGTTGGAGAAATTACAGTTTCTAAATAACTTTCCAGTTTGTTTTAAAGCAAGAATTAGAAACTGCCATCCTGGTTTAAACTTTCTGATCCTGTGTTGTTTACAGATCAATTTTATTCTCACTGCATCAGTGGCACTGAAAACAAGTGAAGTGTCTTTGTACTGAATGCTTTACACAAGACACGAAATATTTCAGGAACCAGCCAACTGTCTTGTACTGTAGTGGTCTTCAGTAGTCACTGTTATAGTTAGTTACAAAACTCTTTCATTTATAATGCCCAATTTTGACTTGCTCATAACTTTCTGGAAAAAAACCCTCTGTTTAAAAGAAGCTGAACTTTTCCACACCTGGTCTCTTCTCTCGACTCCTGGAAAATTTGAGCTAGTTGTGTTTGGCCATGTTTGAGGGTGAACCTCCACCCCTACCGATATTTGCTGTTCTGACCACCAGCTATTGTCAAGTAGGTAACTCAAAAGGAGCAGAATTCTGACTTCAAACCCGGGAAGAAATAAGCCCTCACTCATGGGTTTATAGTGCCCTTCTTAGGGTTTGAACAATTCTGGATTTGTGTTCTGTGTGAAAATACTGTTTGGCGCATTTGCTGTGGGGTGTAGGAAGCTCTTAAACCTGTGTACTTAATTTTTCATGATTGTTCAGAAGCACCAATCAAGACTTTGTATGCGGTGCCTGCAGGGTCGAGCCCATGGCTGTGATGCAATGGGGCAGAAACCCTCTACATTTTGGATCATCAAGCCATGCCGGAAGGAAGACAGGAGGGAATGGATGTGGTTTGGTTAGCTCGCTGGCAGCTCTATTTACTTAAAATATCTGGGAATACCCAGGAATAAATTGTGCAGTGCAGGTCATCATCACCGCCTTAAGAATTTCCACATAATCCTACACCTTGGTCCCAGCCATCCCATTGTTGGGACCCTGCCATCCTTCCCTTGAATGAGGTAAAAGGGGGCTATAAAAGGACTGGGATCAGTGCCCTGTGTTTCAGTCATAGAAACCCCATATTCTTCTTCCTCAGCTCCCTTAAGGGGGGGTTAGAAAAAAGAGGGCAGGGTCTCCCTGCTGTTCCCATCATAGGAGCCCCGAACCCCCCTTACTTAGTTACCCTAAGGGATGCTTTCCTTCCCATCTGTGTTGTCCAATAACTATCCCTTCCATAACGAGTACACGCCCTGGATGTCTGCCACAAGTTTTACTTACTCGGTTGTGATTGTGATATTATAACCTAGCCTCCCTACCCCACTGGGTCCCAGACCTGCTGTGGTGAAGGCAAAAAACCCCACCCCACTTGGGCAATCTGACAGTGAGGGGAAAATTCTTTCCCAGTCCCCAAGGAAACCTGGTCCTTTTGCAAATAGCGTGGTGGGTGGGCGCTCTTGCCTGATCCAGGTAAGAGCAGGCTTCTCCAGTACTGCATGGGGTATAAATATCACTCCCCTTCCAGTCAGCAGGAAGAGCACCTGGCCCAAGTGCTTCCTTCTCGGGTGAGCCTTTTCCTCCAGTACCTGTTGTCATGGAGAGGGCACTCTTAAAAAGGCAAGAACTCCCTTTTCCTCCGACAAGCCACACAAGGACCCGCCACAATAGAAGCTGCAGTGAGCACAATATCCTGTCTTTGGGATGTTTGCCTCTTCAGCCTCAGTGTACCACGGATGCTAGATGTGCATTTAAAGATACAACGCTGCACTAATCAGAATTCAGCCAGAACCCTTCTAACTTGTTCTGTTTTTATAAGGTCCCCTGTACGCTTAGGTACACAACATTGTGAGCTAGTTATCCAATTTCTGGATCCTTATATAACACTAGCATGGAGTATGCAGGCCATCAGTCTGGCTGAACTGAAGTTGCCAGATCCCGAGGCTGTTAGCAGCATGAGAGAGGTTATATAAGTTCTTTTGCTGGCTGTCTCTTCCCTTATGTGACAGCTGCCTCTGGGTCAGAAAAACATAATCAAGAACTGTCTGATACATTTGACTCAAAACCCAATAGTTGTCAAATTTGGTCTTGGTTTGAATTCGATCTGTGTGTGAAATAGCAGTGATTCATTAGAACTTTGTGTGTGTGTCCCCACAAATGATCTGTCAGAGTCTGCCTCCATCTAGATCTCTAAGAAAGTACTGGGGCTGCTGTTCCCTGGGAAATTGTAAGTTCGCTTTGTTTGATGGAGTACGTTGCATAGCATCTTCCTATAGGAGTACTACTTCCACTTCTGGTAATAGCATATTTGCCTATGTAATTGCAATGAAAATGGTAAAATTGTTAATGATAATGATGCAGAAAAGGCAGAAGTGAACAATAAATATTCGTTTCGCGTTTGGAAAGAAGCATCATGATGTACTTGTATTATACGACAATGATGAAGTATTTTCCAATCCATTAATAACTAAGAAGAATATCAAGCAATGTCTACTAGGCATTAACATTTTTAAATCCGCATACTCTTATAACTTGTACCAAGAGTCCTAAAGGAATTGGCTGAGGAGCCCTCTAGCCCCTTGATAATTTTTAATGAATCTTGGAATATTGAGGAAATTCCAGAAGACTGAAAGAGTGCTAATGTCATGACAACATTAAAAAGGAGCAACCAGGATGACCCAAGGAACTGTAGGCCAGTTAGCCTGACATCCTGGGGAAAATAATGGGAAAGATTATGCAGAATTCAATTGATAAACAGTTAAAGGATATGCATATAATTAATGCCAGTCAACATGGTTTTATGGAAAACCTGTTTTTGTCAAACAAATCTGAGTTCGTTCGTTGAGATTACAAATTTGGTTGATAATGGTAACTGCATAGATGCAATAGAGTTTTGTAAGGAATTTGACTTAGTACTGCATGACATTCTGATTAAAAACTACACTATGCAATACCTGTGAAGCACATGATAAATGGATTAAGAACTGGCTAACTGATAGATCTCAAAAAGTAGTTGTCATGTTCCTAGTGGGATTCTGCAGGGTTTGGTACTAGGCCCAACGCTATTCAATATTTTCATCAATGATCTGGAAGTAAATATAAAATCACTGCTGATAAAATTTGTGGATGACACAAAGATCAGCAAAGTGATAAATACTGATGAGGACAGGGCAGTCATACAGAGCAATTTGGATTGTTTGGTAAACAGGGCCCATTTAAACAAAATGCCTTACAGTGAGAGACTGAAAGAGCTCGGTTGGTTTATCTCCTCAAACAGAAGACTGAGAGGTGACATGACTACAGTCCCATCTGGCCTTAAACTCTATGAATTAGTGAAAAGCAACCACAGAGGGACTGGGGTCAGTCAAACCCAGATACTTTTGAAGTTCAGGGTCTACAAACCGATTTGCACACACAAAATGGTGAGTCCATTTTGAGCAGAAGGTACCAAGGTTTGAGCCTGGCAGCTTTTAATTCAGTTGCAAATTGGCTGAATCATCATAAATCCCCCCATAACGTGCTTTGCAGTAAGGGTCTCTTCCAGTTCCCTTGAGTAACTGCAGGATTGCTTTTGAAATCCAGCCAGAGATGCTCTGCTACACTTTTGTTAACGAGTCGCCTAATCAGCCATGGACTTGACTTTCTCCCTTTCAAAATCCCTTTCTCTTGTGGGAAGGGGGTTCTTTCACTTAGAACAGCTTTGTAGCAGATACTCTGGGTTCATCATTTCAGAGTCACTGTGCATTTCCCCAAGAGTAACCAGCCACTGACCTTACTAAAGCAGAGGCTGCTGTCCTGAGCAGGACAAGCCAGAACACATCAGCCTCTGGCCAAGGGATATTCTGAGCTGCTTGTGACTGGAGTATCATCTCTGCTTGACACTTTCTGTTTCCCAGCTGCCTGCTGAGTCATGGCTCCAGGAATGTGTTTATCTCTTAGTCTAGGCTCTCCCCAGGTGACCAAATTCGGCTGGAGATGCCCGGCTCTGAGCACCAGCTAGTAGTAAAATCCAGTAAAACTGTGGAGTTGCCATGTCAAACAGGTTTCAGAATAGCAGCCGTGTTAGTCTGTATTCACAAAAAGAAAAGGAGTACTTGTGGCACCTTAGAGACTAACCAATTTATTTGAGCATAAGCTTTCGTGAGCTACAGCTCACTTCATCGGATGCAAACAGGTGAGGGTGGGCTTATGCCTCCCCACAAAGGGATGTACCCCAATGCCTGAGATGCCTCTCTGCTCCTTCCCTGGGCTTCTCACTGCCATCTGAAAAAGCCTGGCACCAAATACATGTCTTGGTTTTCTTTTTAAATAAGAAAAATAATCCCTTCCCATACTAGAGCTGTCCAGTGACTCAGAACTGTCATCATTGTGGCCTGGCTGGCCTCCTTACCCCCCTCCACTCTGTGTCGTGGGTACAGCATCTGCTCCCAGGGACATCCCCAGAACTCCTGAGTCCTGGTATCCTAAGAAATCCATGCAAAGCCTGAGATGGAGCCGTCCCGGTGCAGGGTCAGGGCGAGGTACGTACAGGGGCTGCTCTGGGTGAAGTAAAGAGTGTCTCCTTGAATCCCCCCCATCTGACCCAGCTGCTCAGACGCCCCTTTCCTGATGAGTTTGTGTTTTGTTCAACAGCAGGTGCTCGGGTTGGAGCCGGCAGCCTGCCTCAGGGAATGCTGAGGCTTTGTGGTTTTAAGCCTAGAAAGCGCAGTGTGAGACTGGGCCCTGCCGGCTCCTCCCCTAATTACAGAGTTTAGGAGGCTGTAATCGGAAACTGACTGCCACAGTTTGTGTATAAACGCCTAATTACAGTGGCGGGTGTGTGCCACTGGGGCCTTTGTACAGCCTGAGCAGCGAGCCAGGTTGGTCAGACACTGGGAGCGGGAGCAGGGAAACCTCGGCCCGCTGCCTCGCCTCGGAGATTACATTACCTCAGGCAGCCCAGCGGCTCCCTGGCAGGGAGGAGGGAAAAGACCAATTTTACCTCAGGCTGTGGGGGTTTGTGGCCCGGATCTCTCCGGGGGGGCTTGACCCTTGATTCCACTAGGGGACCATGATACATCCCAGCTCGCCCACCCTCCAGACCCTGGGCTTTCCTGGGCCTCTCACTGACAGTCAGGGTGGATGGGGGACCCTGTCCACCATGGGGAATGTAGCTGCCACTTCTCAGCAAGTCAAAGTAGGGACAATGACATTGCTCCTTAATGCACTGAGCCTGTCGGTTCTCAGCTCCCCCCGCTGTGTGGGTGTGCCATGAACCGGGGACACAACAGAGTCCTGGAGGGCTCCTCAATGCTACAGTAATACAAATAATTGACATTAATAATACAAGCAGGGTGCAAGTGCGGCCCACCAGGTAGGAACATGGACTCCAACATTTCAGACCCATGTCTGAGAATCTTCTAGGGAGTGAACTAGTCCCACTCCAGATATTAAATCTGTCGAGCCTTTCCAGTTTAGTTTGTTCAAAATATTACTGAACACTTAAACCAGCAACAGTGCAGCAGAACCAGCTCTAGAATAGCAAAGAAAATCCAATGAGTGAGCAGAGGCATCCTGGAGCCAGGATGATGCCATTATTGTCATGCAGGACTTGGGCCAGAGCGGCCTCTGTGGTCTCATAGTCATGGGGGTGCGCGGGCTCCAGATTCTCTCTGCAAGATCATGGGCAGATTATGTCACAACACTGAGTTCTTTGGGTTCATGCAGATGCTGTAAACTTGTCTCCGATGAATGAATGTGGAATGACCACTTGGTGGCTGCCACTGCAGGTTGAACCCGGGACCTTCAGGGCTAAGGGTATGAGCCTCTGGAGGCTGAGCTCAGCATCACCCATGTGCAGCCTTTTCTTGCTCCAGCAGATTGCAGTATGACTGGAAAAGCCCTCTGCTGCCACCAGCGACTTCCAGCAAATTTCTGGGAGCTTCAGTGCTTGTGCCGGTTTGATTTGATTGTGGATGTGTTCTGTTGTGTGCTTCAAAATGCACCAAAAGGAAAAGAGCCTTGATCGATGACTGTCCTAAAACTAGGAGAAAGCCCCAGATCATAGTTTCCTCCACAGGGCAATAGTGCAGCGTTCTCTCAGCCCCTCTTCAGTTACCATATCTGCACCCAGAAGTAGTTCTAAATAGTCTCAGGTGTGAGGCACATTCAGCAATGATACTATCACAGGGTCACCTCCTAAAAGAGACGATGTATCCCCTCCCAAGGAACAAGAAAGTGAACTGAAAGGCACCAGCAGCTTTCCTGGGCAGAGAGATCCAGAACTCCTCTTTGCAATCCTGACTGTTAATGGTGTCAAATGTACAGACAAACACTTCCAGTTCAGTGACAGCTGTTAGATCTGGAAGGAATGGCACAGGGTGGGTGGGACACTTGCTGACTTGCTGTCCTGTTCTGGGAATTCGTGGTGTTATAAACAAGATGATGACGCTATATTCTAGATAAAATTGAGGTCCTGACCCTTTGTCGTTAAAGATTCCAGGGTGCTTGTCACGAGTGTGGGATGTTAACCGGGTGTCCTGCCCAGATTCCAGTATGGGCAGTCCTGTTCGGCTTCCCTGAATTCCCCATGCCACCCCCAGAAGTACCATTTGGACCCAGTGTTCTTCACTTCCTCCTCCTAATGCATGCAGGGTTGCTGTGCAGTTTAAACACGCACACCTCCTCCCCCCGGAGGGAGCTGCTCTGCAATGGGGAGTCAGATGGTCTTGTTAAGCACTTTGGGACCTTTCAGAGTGAGGGGCAATGGGGAAATCTCATGGGCTAGCAGTGAGCTGCCAGGTGGCTCCCAGGTAACAACATAGGGTTTATATGGAGCTGGGGGCGTGGTCCCCTCCTCCCCTCACTGCCCTCAGGACTGGAGGTTCATGGGAACTCTGGACGCACAACTCAGCTGAATCAGTGGGAAGATCCCCTGGGGAATTTAACATGCAGAGCCTGCCTGCTGCAGTGGGCACAGTGTTCAGAATGTCCTGCACAAACACATTACAAAAGGGGTTTCAAACTTGTTTTGCTTTCTACAACTTTTGACTTCTCACTTTAACTGTGCTACAGGCCTGGCTGTCTTCCTAACAGATTGGCCTCAGCTGATCTCCCAGTTGCCAGGAGCCGTCCCCTCTCTGCACCACCATGGGCTTGCTGAGCAAGCAAGATTCATTTACTTCCTGGCTCCTCAATTGTCAAGGCTCAGTTCTAGTTCCCATTTGCCCAGTTATTCAGCGGCTCATCACTTAGCCCAGCATATTCCTGCAGGGCTGGAGCGTGAGGAAAACATGAAGCCGAATTCAGTCCCATGTAACTCCACTGAGTTGGGATGAATTTGGCCCACTTGTGTCAGTGTGCTTTCCAGGAAAGAGGTTGCATTGAGGGAAGGGGCTAGGCTCCAGCTTTCATAGTACAATGTGCTTTTGCTGCTACCCTGTGGCCTGCGGTAGGCATGTTATGGTATTTCCAGATCACTTTCATTGCTGTCCTTGTGTGGGTGTGTAAAATTAGCCCCTCAATCCCTTGCTCTTATTCTGGAAGAGAAAGCAACAGTCCTACTGTGCGGTGCATGCTGGGCATCTTGGGGCACGCCATTCTCCCCTTTAAGACATGGTCGTTCACAGTTTCCCTCCTGATTTTACTGATGTGTAGGCTAGTGGCCTGACCACAGCACTGGGGGCCAAGAACTCAAGACTTGGCTTAACACTGACTCCCTCTGTGGGCTTGGTTGTGTCATTTCATCTCTGCTTCAGCTCCCCCACCTAAAAACCAGGGGCAATAGTACTATCTCACCGGGACATCAAGAGGATCAGGTGCTGAATGCTTGAGGAGCACCAAGAAGCTTAAAAAAACCACAATGTTTTATTTTCACTGGTACGCTAGTAATGACAGTCTGTTAAATTAAAGCTAAGAAGGTGGAAATTAATAAGGGACTCATGCTCTCTGTTGCCAGCTGATGTTGTGAATGTTACACTAGGGGTGGTGACATCCAGCTCTCAACCACTGGAGATGCTGGACCAACAGAGAATGGATCCCACTCCATAGCTAACCCATTCAAGAACAGCTTTGATGGGCGGATTTCCCTGGACTGACGTGGGGATGTTGCTGGGCAGTATTCAAGACATTGTCAGGACTGAGAGGATGTTGGTTAATCTGTAAAGAGAGGAATCTGGTCTTGGATGCCATCATCTCGATTCTCCATATTTCTGTACATGCCTTCCAATGTCACGTAGCAGGATGTGCCCTCTGCCACCAGGTGGCAGGACAGGACACGTTTCATGCTAGAATTATCCCTCAGCACTTCAAGTAATGAGCAGCGCAAAAGCTGTGTGGTCAGTGCAGGGGCCTCTCTGGATGCAGCAGGCTATGTATTCTGCACTAAGAAATAGCCCATCGACGGCTTGGAATATTAGAGCCTCTTGCTGAGAGAGAATCGAGGTGTAAAATGCTGGCTCAAACCCACCCCCTGCTCACATCTCTTTCACGCTCCTCTCACCAGTTTGAAAAGTGCCCTGGAAATCATGTAGGAATGTAAGATTCACAGCCAGATCTAGTCAGGTATCCTGTTCCTGCAGTGACCTGAGGCTTTAGGGTGAAGATGAGGGGGAGGGATAAAAAAACACCAACCCAACCACAAACACAAATGTGCAACATTACTTGTGAGAGGAGGAATCACTAGATGACCTCCTGTGGTCCCTTCCAACCCTGATATTCTATGAATCTTTCCTGACTCCTCTGGCAATCTGCTTATACACTGAAGTATGAGGTTGGATTGCCCTGGTCTGAGCATGTTCAAATTCATCCCTGGTACAGACCAAAGGGGAGTTTTGTGGTCAAAATACCCATGTTTTCCATTGACCAAATGGCAGTAGCCAGCATGTAGAAGGACAGCCTTGTGGGTAAGGCACTGGACTAGGACTCAGGAGATCTGTGTTCCATTCCCAGCTTTACCACGGTCTCCCTGTGTGATGCTGGGCTAGCTGCTTACCCTCTCTGTGCTTCAGGTCCCATCTGTCAAACAGGGAGAATTCTCCTCCTCCTCCAGCCTTGTGTATGTCCTGTCTCTTTAGATTATAAGACTTTAGGAGCAGGGACCAGGACAATGGAGCCCCAGCCAAGACTGGGGCCTCTAAGTGCTACCATAACACAAAGAGAACCTGCCTAGATGGAAATTCATCCGTATGTGCAGGGCAGCAATTGATCTTACCTGTTTTGTAAAACGCTTAGAGCTACTGATGGAAAGCGCTCTGCAAGAGCGAGGTGTGGCATTGTTGCAAAGCACTGACTGCCCCCATAACACCAGACAAAGGGAGGCTACAATCATAAGAAAATGTAGCAGGTTCCAGGGTTGCCAGCTCCCAAGCTCAGCTCCCCTTCCCTAGCACAGATGCTTAGGAAAAGGGCAACAGGGGTTGCTGCTTTGGAAAAGTTGACCTCAGCCAGCATCCCAGATCCAGGCTGAATACAGGCTGGGGAATGCTCCGCTTATTCCTTCTTGCTTGTGTTGACTTATTCTGATTCCTTGTTGCAAACTGTTCGGGATGGGGAAGACCTTGCTGACTGCAGCTTTGTTTGGTATTTTTTATGCAAAGTCCTTCCATCAGCTTAAAGAGGGTTATTGAAAGAAGTTATAAGTTCATGAGAAGGATGAAGACCTACAGCTCCAGCCTTCACAGAACAAATAGAACATAAAGATGTTTTAAAATGCTGGGCCAGATTCTCAGCTGGCCTAAATCAGCATAGTTCCATTCATGTAAGTGCTAACTTGCACCAGCTGAGGACCTGGTTCTCAAAGAATGTAATCCAGGGGAAGGAGCTATCAATTACACAGAAGCTAATACCGAAAACACACTTCAAAACCAGGCTATAATCAGGTTGCAAAGACCTGCAGTGGAAGCAAGATGAGAATCAGCCTTAGGTGCGTGGGGTAGATATTCTGCACGTTGGTTTAGCTGAGACTCACTTATTATTTTTATTCGTGTTGCGGTTCACTCACGTCAGCGATGCTTGATGTTTATCTCTTCATTAACATCAGTGATGTTTGGTTTCGATAGATTGCACAATCAGTACATATCACAGCATCTTCTCCAAATCCCTTAAGAGCTCTCCTGTGCAGCCTCTCTCCTTGACTGTGAGTGGGAATTGTCCCTGGAATGTCTGTTCCAGCCCTCAGTTGAAAGGACCAGCCCGCTTCTAAGGCAGAAGGGGGAATTTGATTCCAGACCCAAATTATTCACTCCTTCACCTCTGCTGAGACTACCAACAAAGGAGGCCCATTAGTGGTAAGCTGGTCAGGGACACACCAACGTGTTTCACCCAGGCCACCAACTACTGTCAGATGTGGCTTCTGCAGCTGTGCAGAATTCAGGCTACCGGAGACTAGACTCAAGGAGAGTCCTTAGCAGCATCTTGTGCTCGGACCCTGTCAGGTCCAACATTGCTGCGTGAGGATGGCCGGTACTCTGAAAAGAGACATACAACTAATGCCCAGGTACTGCAGGAAGTGGTGATGGTTGTTCCTTCCCTCTCAATTAGAATGAAAGAAGTGCCCCAGCATGGGGTTAGGAGACACTCTCCAACTAGAGAAAGAAAGATAAAGCTGGTCCGGCCCAGTGTGCTTATTAAAAATCTCATGGCACTTTTCACAAACGTGAATCCTGTTAATCCTGGTGCCTTTGCCAAATTCCAGCTCTGATCATTGCATTCCAGCTCCCTCTGTTTTCCTTGGTGTTTCAGTTGGATTGAATATTCACTTCATGCTCTAAACACTTGTACACCGTAGCTGAGTGTTGTGAAGCAGCTGTCGTGTTTCGTTCTGAAGTGGCAACATTTCATTGCTGGATGAAGTGATCCATGTGCCTCGTCTGTAAAGCACTTTGTCCTCACTCAGGATGAAAGGGGCTCCCAGTCTCTAAATAGCAGAGATTTTATTGCTGTACAACTTGGAATAGAAAAAAAAACAGGGCAGGTGACTATTGATGATGATAAGGTCAGTGTCTAAAATCCATGGAAAAGCAACAAGCAAGTGAGCAGAAGAGCTAGATGTCGCATCAGGAAGTGAGAGGATGATGCAGAGTGCTGATAGGTTTCTTAACTGGCCGCTACAGTTTCAGTGTTGGTGACTGGGTGAAGAACAGACTTACTTTCCATTGCCTGGTCTAAGTGGAAAGAGTTCTCCAGTTACTTTCAAGAAGCTCTGATGTAATGCTGTCTCCCCTAGTTGAGAGTATGCCCCCGTCAGGTCACAACAGCCCAGATAAGCCAGAGGCCAGGGCGTGACTGTGATAAACGATTATAAAGACTGAGGATGAAATCCTGGCCTTGTGGGAGCCAATGGCAAAACTCCCATCTCACCCTAAGTATAACTTGGCTAAATGATGCCTGCACTCAGAACCCCACCCTCTTGGCTTGGGGAGTGCGACAAAGCGGGGGGTAAGTTCATGCTGCCAGCAGGGTGGGAGTATTTTTACTTCCACCTCTCTCTCTCTCTTTCTCTCTGTCGGTTAAAAAGCTTCGCCTGACAATGTAGCGACTGCACCCCTCCCAGCCACTGTTGCTCACTGTTGGATGAAACAGACCAACCAAGATCTGGCAAGTGTTATCCTTAGGGCTGTTCCTGATCTGGGCTTGTCTCCAAGGGAATTTGTGAGCAATGACTGTCGCCTGGATTGTAGTGTTCTTACATCTGCAGAGATCTCACCCTGAGGATTAGTTCTCCCTCCACCCCAGGAAAACCGTTCTGCTCTGTGCCTACAATCTCCTGGTTCTTTCTAGCAAAGCCCTTGTTTATGGGAATTCCGATGAGATTGGAGCAAAGCCACACTTGCGCTCACAGCACCCCGTGGACTCCAGGCAGTGCTAGGGACTGCTGGGATCACACATGGATTCTCGGGACACAATCCCATTCCTAACACGTTTGCTTGTTGTTTGTCTGTATTCCGGTAGCACCCAGAGGCCCAGTCGAGATCAGAGCACTGCACAAACCTAGAGTAGGAGACAGTCCCTGCCCAGAACAGTTTTCCATCTAACTAGACAGAGCAAGTGGGGGAGAAAGGGATGCAACATTCAAGCAGAATGATTGTTTGCACATTATGTTAGTACCACAGTATTTGTTGTAGTTGGATTTTGTTGATTTTTGGGGGGAGCTATCTATTTTACTCTGTGTGGGGTGTTAAATGTAATCTATGGCAGGAGTGAATGAGGAAGATAGGCAAAAAGAGATTCGCTAAAATCTGGCTCATTAATTATTTATTAATAATAAATTCACCCTACAAATTCCGATCACTTTGGAGTACAGTGATGATTGGAACTGTAGGAGCTGAGCAGCGCTGCACATGCATTAACCAGTGGCATTGGGACCAGATTCACCTTTTTAGGCAGCTGGTATCTTTGCAGGGTGTGGGACAAGGCAGCCCCGCAACTGTGTCTCAGGTGGCCATGTGCCCACTGAGCCTGATTCACATGCCGCTGACGGTTTTGTGCAAAGAAGGTTGCTGAGCATCAGGTTTTCCCTGTACTTTCCCGAGCTGCTAAATGTGTTTGAACATTCAGCACGCACTGAGACTGTCTCCGAGAAATGCATCATCTAGGCCAAACCACAAGTTAACCCTAAATGCTGATTCAACCTTGCCTTAAATAAGACACGAATTACCTGCAACAGCCTAAGCTTGAAACATGAAAGCTAGTCTCTGAGCTGCATCCACAGAGTGTGGCATACAGGTGCCCTCCATGCTTCCTACTATACAAACAACTGCTGTGTAATATTAAACATGCAGGGTCCATTGGCACAGCAGTGGAGTGAACTAGCCTCTGTTCTAAAGCCTTGGCTTCAAACCCGAGAACAAGTCTGAAAGGAAGATACGTTTGTTAGTCTCTAGCTGATCCTAGTCTTCTGTGCTTAGTGGGTGAACAGAGACTTGGATCTATAACCAGCTTGTCAATTTTAGCGACCAAAGTCTTTATCCAGGAATGATTTTGTTCAGCATTCCGTAAGGAAACTCCTGCCTGCAAAACCACGACCACCTGTTATTGCCACCGTACGGAATCTCAAACAAGGAAGTGGGCTCTGGAATAATAGGAGACCGTGGCTGGACTGTGGGACCTTTTCTCGCATATCAAAATATAGAGGATGTTCGAACAGTTCATTCTTCCTATTCACTATTTCATTGTGGGACTGGGACATGTATAATAAAAGACAGTCCCTGCCGCAAAGAGTTCACACACAAAATCTGAAAGAAGACCTAACAGTGCTGCAAGGCTGAGGTCGGAAGTCTCTCAGGAGACCTGCTGAGGCTCCTGTGTCCTGCACCATGGGATCTCTGCCCAGATGGGCCTGAGCACACGGTGCCTTGTCACTGCAGTGCTCTGTCTTCCCAGGCTGTCCCAAGCTGAACCCTCATGACAAGGCTCACTTATCATGTAAACGGTCAAAGCTGCCCCCATTCTTTATTATGACAGGCTTGTCTGAGAGCAGCAAGGAGAGCTGCATCAGAGGCCGAGAGAGCCCTGTCGGCTCCATGGCAGCACCCTCGTCTGGGTGGGGCTGAGAAGGGCCTGTGCCTGCTTCAGCAAGGTTATTCTGACCACAAACAGCAGCAAATTCTCTGAAATCATCTTCTTCCTGTTCCTCTTCCGCTGGGGTCAGAAGCACCTGCCTTCTATACTCAAATGGCAGGTCATTGTCAGAGCCTGCCTGCCCCTCCTTGGCCTGTAACATCTCTGCCGTTTCTTCAGTCTGGGTGTAGAGATGCAGCGAGTGAGTCTCTGTGTTCAGGTCAGGCTCCCCTTTGTCTGACGTGAATTCGGTCACTAGCGGTTCTGTGCCGCTGACTTTCTCTGACGGCTCCACAAAGTCTGGCCGCGGCTTCACCTGAAAAGGACAAAGCACGTATTCAGTGCAAAACAGCCTGATATGGGGCATGTGTGTGTCAGTCATCTGTGTGCTGAGTACAAACCATTGTGTCGACATGCCGAAGGCAGAACAGACCCTGGTGCATTTCAGGCAAGAAGCTATGCTATTCCAAGCTCTCAGACCCTTCCAGGGCCTGCCACCAGGCTGGGAGCCTGACGTTGCTGGGACACAGGTCACATGTGTAGCACACTGGATGAGGGACTACGATCGGATTCCCTCTAGCTACTGGCCACAGTGACTCTAGGAGCCTGCTACTTGTGGGGCGCTTCCTGAACTTAGATGGGAAGAAACCTGTGTTTCTGGGGCTGAGAGACCCAGTTTCAAATCCTGCTGCTGACTGTGGGTCTGTATATCTATGGCACCTGGTACAGACCTTTTCCTCCCTCCATATTAGCCCTTTTGGGGCAGAGTTTGGGGGTCAGGTGTGCTCAAATTAATATTTTATTGGCACATTTTGCAGCAATTACATGAGAGCTGCAAAGCCTGATTTGATCGCACCTCCCCATGCAGCTTTGCTCTCCCTCAGACAGTGTTCTGACTTGTATCCCATGAGTTATCTCCTTCCCCCAGCAGACCTCCTGGCCTGTAGCTTCTTCCCAGGGGTGAGAGTTCGGGGTCAGAGACTCACCTGGCTCATCTCCTCAGCTGGGAACTTGATTGCTTCGCTGTCCATGGGGTTGGGCAGAGGCGGGAACAGCACTTTCTTGGCCCTGGAGGACGTTGGCAGAGATTGGTTAATGTGCAGGAGAGCGAAAGGGCAGGGAGAACGGGAGCAAAGTCAGCGCATTCACCTCTTTTTGCTGAAGTGGCAAAACGCAGCCAGGATAGGGACGCCTAGGAATATACTGAGGTACCTGAGGTTGAGCTTCCACTCTGCAGGGTTGGGACCTAGGAGGAAACACAGCTCTGTCTTAGAGCCCCCTGGAACCGGCATCACAAGGGACAGGGAGAACCTGCGGGCTCTGTACCAGTGACCATCCCCACCCTGCCCCGGTCCCAGTGTCCGCGGGCAGCACTTGACATTCGTTCCCAGCCAAGAAGGCAGGGATCATAGAATCTCAGAGTGGGAAGGAACCTCAGGAGGTATCTAGTCCAACCCCCTGCTCAAAGCAGGATCAACCCCAATGTACCGCAGTGAAGGGACTAGGCTTGAGCCTCGAGGTGGCCACGCTGTGGCCATGAACGTGGGTAGTCTCCTTCCCCCAGCACAATCCCTGGATGTCCTGGTTGCTTTCCTTGGCATGCCACCCTTCCCAATAGAGGCGTGTGTTGGTGTCCTGTGATTGTCCCTTGTTTATGCTGGTAATGGCACCTATGTTTGAGGGAGCTAGTTAGGGAATGTCTACACTGCAGTGGGAAGTGAGCAGCCCCGGGGGAGAGAGTGGGGCTAGCAGGGGCTCGAGCTGGCCAACTACAAATAGCTGGGTGGACATGGCAGCTCAGGCTGCAGCTTGGATCTCAGGCTGGGCGGGGGTCAGCCCGAGTGCCAGCAGCACACGCCCAAGGAGTGCCAAGGCCGTGGGTTCCTTTCCCGAGGGGTGACTTGTTTCTGTGGGGGCTGGGTGTCAGCAGGTCTTTTACTAACACAGGGTTTGGCCTCTGTCTAGCTGCTCCTGTGGTGTGTAATGGCAGATTCCAGTCAGGGAGGCTGTGGGGAGGCCAGGCCAGGCCAGGGGACAGGGTCAGGGCTTCAGCCATTCCAGAAAAGATGGTTTTGTGGTTCAGGCAGCAGGCTAGGCCTCAGGGGGCTGGGGTTCAATTCCTGGCTGTGTCACAGACTCACTGTGTGACCTTGGATAGATCGCTTAATACCATTGCGCCTCAGCTCCCATCAGTAGAAGGGGGATCATAATCCTCCCCTTCCTGCCTTACCTATTTAGACTGTAAGGTCTTTCCCTGCTTGCTGGTACAGAGTCTAAGACAGCAGGCCCTGAGCTCTGCTGGGGCCTCTGGGAGCTGCCAAAATACAAATAGAAGTACACATTCCCATTGATCGTTGGACCCCTGGAGGAAGCACAGACTTTTCTGTTTTTCCTGGTTTTGCCTTTGTGAGCATCTTTGCCCTCGGCTTCTACAAAAGCTGCATCATTCTGCTTTCAGGAGAGAGAGAGATGCCGGTCCCCGGGAGAAGAGAAACTCCCGCGGGCAGAAAGAGCCTCTTCCGAGAATCTGAGCCTCCAAGCAGCTTCTGCAACATGGTCACGTCAGTCCCCTCCCTGGGCCAAGCAACATGGGGGGAAGGATCCAGTGGCTGTTACCGAGCTTCGTGGTCTTAAACAGGAGCTGGGGGCTGCAGGACCCATCTCTGTCTGCTGTGGCTGCCTGAATCCCAACTCTGTAGGAGGTGCCAGGCTGCAGGTCCTGTAGGGTGTAGTGGGTCGCTAAGGAATTCGCTTCCTGATCTGATTAGATGATGATGGATTAGTTGAGCTATCAGCAGCATGGAAACCCCTCCCAATTCTGCTTTCTTTCTGAAACCGCTTGTCCCAGTTTTAGCTCTTAAACTGCTTACCACACCCTCCGCCTGCAGAACAGGGGCCCATCAGTCCTGTTCCTTCCTCCCATCTCTCTCTCTCTCTCTCTCTCCCTGCTCTGCCCAGCTTTTCTCTGCTCCTCTGCCAAGCCCTCCTGCACTCCTATCCCTAAATCTATTTGGCACATAGACTCACTGGCCATTCTAGAGGCAGCGGGAGCAGGAGACCAAAGAATCAGGTGTGCTCACTGGCTGATTTCTGCCCCGCTCAGTTATGTGGACTGCCTGTCTGTGAGCCTGGACATGCTGCAGCCCACTGGGGTCGGTAACGCGCTGGAAGGGAGAAAGGCAAAGTCAAGTGTTTCACACTCACATGCCGTTCTGTTGTCCTGCTCACTTGTGTAGCAGATAATGTATTTCTTCAGAATGCCGGGGCATTGGGAGAGTGGTGACGGCTTCCACAGCAGGAAAGCAGAGTTTGCTGTGATGTTCTGGATGTGAATGGGCCCATCAAAAGAAGCTGTGAAAGGAGAGGTAGGAAAGAAAAGCAGTAATTGGCTGCGTGCACGTGGATTCACAGCAAGAAAACAGACCAGGAACCCATGGATCTTCTCGCCCTGGCTTATTTCGTCGGCCCATAACCTGCAACCTTCAGTTCACTTGATCACTAGTGATGAACTAAGTGGTTTAGGGAAAATAAGAACTGACAATATGAGTCTTCAGCCTTTGCTTGAACACAAACCAAACCCTTAGAGGGCTGCCCCTAAAGAATTCCTGCCTCTGCAGAGTGTGGATTATACAGGCATCTTGCTTTCCCACGAATACAGACCAGTGCTCTGAAAAGCCACCCTGCAAGCCATGCGGGTTTGGGAAAGGCCCCTTATGTAGGGCTGGGGAGGACTTCCCCTTGCATCTGTTCTCGTCATGCACTTATTGTGTGACGTAAAACTGAGATGGTCCGTTCTGCAGGGCAGGGACTGTGGCTTTGCTTGTTTCTCTGAAGGGCCTAGCACATTTCACACAGGGCCATGGTGAATAATTTCTTGCTCCCTGGGTGAGGGCAGAAGGTTGCATGGAGGGAGGGGTGTTTCGGTTCTGGGAGGGGTTATTACTACGTGTAACTGGCCAATTTTTAGAACATGAGAAAAGAATCCCTCCCTACAACAATGTATTTAAAAAGAAATCATTCCACCATCAGCCCCCTCTTCTGAGATCACATGCCCTGCCTACTCCAGGTCATCTGTGAGTCACACTCTGCCCAGCACTTGCGTGATAAAAGCAAGTTTAGTGGGTCTTGCCCTTCCCCAGTGGAAACACACCATATGCAGACTTACTGTTAGTAGCAAAGTGGTACATGGAACCAAACGTCCAGTGCTTCTCTGGCCCCCCTCCGTGAATGGCAATTCTGTAACACTTCCTGGGTTTCACTGACCCTGGAGCATAAAATCAGGAGACGTCATCAAACGTCCCCACACGACTCCTCAGATAAGGGGATGAGAGAGAGACCTTTCTGTCCGAACTGCCTGGTCCCAAGGTGAGGGCCTGGCTGCGCCACGGTGTGACTAGGGCTGGGCCTTAGCAGGCACTGAGAAAGTGAGGCCGGCTGCATATCTCAGCTGATTTCCCGGCTTCGCCAAGTCGCGTGAGTTTCCAGCATAAGTAAAGGAACCTTGTGAGAGACCAAAACGTGCACAGGTCCCAAATGACAGCTGGACTCATCTGTAAATTGAACTTAGAAAGCATGGATGGCTTTGGCACCAGATGGTACCATGCACTTGCCTCACACTGACTCTTCCTGACTTTGGGCCATTGAAATTGATGCAGAGATTCATGCTGGCTGCAGTGGGTTTGGATAAAGCCAGCTGTTACCACATGGGCATTTAGTTTCCAAACAACTGGCAGAGGGAGGAGGGTCCCAGTAGGGAGGGGTGCTGGGAGAGGGAGGCTGAAGAAAGGTATGTTAAACAGGTGGGTTTTGTCCTTGTTACCTGTATTCACATTGCTGTCCTTTTCAAAGAATTGTTTGTGGCTGCATTCCTCTTGGTCCTCCTGGGGCTCTTCCAGGGGTTGCTTCTCAAAGCAGTAGAAGGTCCCATTGGTCTTTGCTGCCCACTGCACTGTCACATTGCTGCCATCCGAGGTGACGTTCAGAAAATTCATTTCTGGGAGGAAATATAAGGAGATATTTCAGCAGGAACACGGCACCAACGGCACGAAGACATGGCACCAAATTCACGGCATCCGGGGCAGGCAGCACTGGGGCAGGGGCACAGTCTAGTTCTCTGTTCGCCAGTTACCCAAAGCCCTGATCCTGCAGTTGCTCAGAGAGGGAGATGTGGGCTCTTGTCCCCCTTTGCAGAGGCCTTGCAACATTGAGAGCTTTGGGGATGCAGTTTGTTAAAATCCCAAAGAGGGAAATAACCCAGGGAAATGGCTGTGAGTCACTATGCCATGGAACTCAATGCTCTGCCTTCAGTCCCTGTCTGAGGCCACAGCAGCAAGGCCAGCAGTGGATGGGTCTGGTTCTTTCAGGAGGCTCGTTAGGGTAGCAGCTGTTTGGAGGGACCGCTGGTCTGAGGCATGGAGGGGAAGCTGAGGTCTCTGTACCTGTGCGATGTTCTGGAGGAATGTGATACGTCCGCACAGGACCTCTCCCTGCTGGGTTAGATGCGCTCATAGAAACGTGATACTCTGCCCCAGAGAGAGCCAAGATCAGCGTTGTCTCGTCCTTTTCAGGGACCTCCTTCTTCAGCACTGTGCACCTGCACGCTGGCATGTAGACAGCTAGCGTGTAATTGACTTTCCACTGCTCCTCATGGGCTTCCTGACAGGGGGTTGGAAGGGTGACACTAAGTGACAAGATCCTGGCTCCCCTGAAGCTGTGTGTGTGTGTGTGTATAACTTGGGCAGAATTAAGGAGCCTTGCATAAATGGTCATGCAGTCTGGGCTTGTTTATAGACCTCATGCAGTGGCCAGGAAGCTGCTGTCGCAGCTGCTGTATTACTGCGGCCGTAACCACCACCAGATTGAACACACCACAGACCCATCTGGACTCTGAATTAGGGAGGATGTTGGCCCTACAGCTTGCATCCTGATTGGACCAGAGGGTCCATAGCCCTGTCACAGGAGAGTTGAGACCCCATTCACGCTGCGCCCTGGAACTGCATTGTGACAGGGTCCCCGGAAGTGATGGCGTGTCTGGTGGTGGAGCTGCACCCCATCCACACACTGCATTACCTGCCAATGGAACGTCACGTTTCTCTGCCCGTTCCTCCCGAGTCTCCCCACCGTGTAAGTCACCTCTGGAATTTCTGGAATGACAGCAGGGAATTCTGGCCACCTGTTTGTTTCTCTCTGCAAAGTCCTGCCCTCTAGCTTTCCTCCCCTCAGATGCCACTTAGAATCATAGAATCTCAGGGTTGGAAGGGACCTCAGGAGGTCATCTAGTCCAACCCCCTGCTCAAAGCAGGACCAATCCCCAATTTTTGCCCCGATCCCTAAATGGCCCCCTCAAGGATTGAACTCACAACCCTGGGTTTAGCAGGCCAATGCTCAAACCACTGAGCTATCCCTCCCCTGACTTTCACTTTCCTCCCCTCCCCCAAGTCAGCCTCTCTTCTAAGCCATTCAGCCCAGAGTGAACCATGTGGAATCTCGCACCCTCAGGAACAAAGATGGATTTGCTCCAGCCGCTCCAGTAGCTGCTCCAATGGGCCGTTCTGTGCCGAATCTGGACTTCACAGGCTGCTGTTGTTTCCAAGCTGCATATCACTAAAGCAAACCAAGACACCGGGGACTGAGTGACAGAATCCAGCAGGAGTTTTCAGCTTCATATGGGCACCATGCCCTTCTGGCTAGCTGGAGTCAGTTTCAGGGAGCCTGGGCCTGGGGTCAGAGGGGCTTGGGTCCCCTGAGCATCAGAACAGAATCATGGGACACTACTCTTACTCGCTGCTGCTGGAGCTTGAGGCCACATTCCTGTCGGATGAGAAATTACCTCCCAGCAAGAGAGTTAAGGAGCAGGTGGGTGTTTGAGTGACTGGCAGTGCATGGATTTGATCAGCAGCTGTAATTCTGAGTGCCTGGAAAGGAGCAGAGGGTGGAGAGACGAGGCAACCTGGCACTCCCCCAGCTGCAGTGTGTTTCACAGAACAGAGGTTTTGCCACCGCTTTCCTCTAACAACACCCACTCCCAGTTTCTCTACCTTCAAGGCAGCACAGGCCTGTGTATCCATTCCCCGGGCGCTTCCGAGGGGGTCTTTGTGGGATGTGGGGACTCAGCACAAGGGTTTATAGGCTGTGAGCAGCCGTACAAATCTGGTTCATACATAAACCAGAACTGGGCAATAGGGGTGTTGACTCGAGCCCTCTCAGCCTCCCTCTCCCAGGAACGTGCAGTGATATTGAGAGGAACTCTTGGGCAGAAGGTGCACGGAGGGTCCCCAGGCCTTCCCGGCAGGTGTTTTTCTCACTGTGCTGGGATCAAGAGCTTCAAATGCCATTGGCTGTATCTGTGAGGGTACAGTATAATAAGCTGACCTGTTATGTTGTTACGCTTGTATTCACCTCGTGTCTGACACTCCACCTAAAAGCAAACCGGACAAGGCTTATACAAAGGCAGTATTTCTTCACACAGCACCCAGTCACCCTGTGGAACTCACTGCCGGGATGTTGTGAAGGCCAAAAATATAACTGGGTTCAAAAAAGAATTAGATGAGTTCATGGAGGACAGGTCCAGCAATGGCTATTAGCCAAGATAGTCAGGGACACCACCCCTTGATCTGGGTGTCCCTAAACTTCTGACTGCCAGATGCTGGGACTGGGCGACAGGGGATGGATACTCGATAACTGCCCTGTTCTGTTCACTCCCTCTGGCACATCTGGCACTGGCCACTGTTGGAGGACAGGACACTGGGCTAGGCAGACCATTGGTCTGACCCAGTGGGGCCATTCACATGTTCTTGTAAAGTGCTTTGGTGGTGGGGAGCCCACCTCTTACGATACTCATGCAAGGAGTTTTCTGCAAAACAAATACAGCAGGAGAGAAAGAGCCTGAGACCATCGGAGCAAAGCTGGCGCTTTCTCAGCAGGAGCAACTCCTGCAGCTTCATTGCTCTGCGAGAAAGCTCGAGGCACCTGCTCCATCCCAGAACAGTGTGGATTGCAGTGCTAAAAAATGAGAACTTGGGAGTAAGCATCCAAGTTTTGTCCCTCTGGCCTGGTCACTGTTTGTAACCCCGGAAGAGGTGGATTAAAGTCCAACAGGACAACTCTCCAATGCTATCTCCAGATGGCGTTCAGCCCCAGCTCAGGGCTCTATGCCATGACACCAGTGGCTGGCAGGGGAACCTGGGCCCACCCTCTACATTGGTTCAAACCCAGGAACCCCGCAACCAGCGATCAGGGCTGCTCAGTCCCAGTCCTTGCTGCTGTTTCCCTGGGCTCCTTCCTGCCCAGCCTTTCTCTCTCCTTGCTTGTTTCTGGGTTTGCCACTGGAGCTTCCTCTACTCCCTGTTGCTACCTCACCCCTGCCATGCCTCTTGCCAGAGTCCTTACTCCAGGGCAGGATCTCTGGGCTTACTCTGCCCTTGGAGTCTCTCCTTGTTCCTGACATTTCCCTCATCCCAGGGATCGTCTGCAGCCTCCTTCCCCAGCAGCCCCTTTCTGCTCTCAGCTGCTTGGCTCTCCAGTGCTGGGTTTCACTCTGTTAACCCTGGCCCTCCTGCTCAGGTGAGGCCAGGAGACTAACTGGCCTCTCAGGCCCTCACTAACCCCACCCCCCTAGCTCTGGTATGGGGTGCTGGGGCCTGGGTGCTGTTGGCCGGTGCAACGAAGGGGCAATTTGTATCACATCTTTGAGAACGACTTCATTGGAAACAAACTGCAGGATTTTATTATTATTATCTGGGTTTTTCCTCCTATCTAATCCCTGCAAACAAGCCCCAGATCCTGTCAAGGGAGACAGCATAATCCATCCCTGGTAAGGGAGGGGAGACTTTATTATACAATGAAACAGATGGAAGGAGCAGCTGGGCTGCGGGAAATACGTCACCAGGGCCCTGAGCTGCTCGGGCAGTGGGTGCACGAGACGTGCTTACAATGGTAACGACGATTAACGATCATCAGCTTCCACCATCAGCGTCCTCGCTGTGGGATTACTGGGAGGAGAAGTAGTGAGCCTGAGCAGGGCTGGGGTCACTCACCTTAGTGTCCCTGCCCCTTGGGCCTTCACTTTTCTGAGTGCTGGTCACTGTGTCTGTTCAACCCACCTGTGTCCATTCGGTGTCATTCCTCTGTCTGTACCGAGCTTCCCTTCGTAACGGCTCGTATCTGACCGTCCAGGAATCTAGCTGCTGCAGTGTAAGCGTCAGGGTACCGCTGGATTTAGAGAATGTGATTCGATGAGGCAGTGGCGGATCCAATTTGACTGGAATGACAATGTGACAGTAGGCGTCACTGGGGCTTGTAACAGGCGGGGCAGATGGGTGGAGGTGGTGTGTGATTTCAACAGGGCCAAGGGCACCTCAGACACCCATTGTGTGTGCGCACACACAAACACAGTGGTGTCCACATCACACAAAACACCAGCGCAGGTGCCTCCGGCTGCCATGTTGGCAGACCCAGCAGAAAGGCCCAGGGATGAATGGCTATGGAAACTGAGCTCCACAATTCTGCTAGCCCCATCTGGGGCAGAGCTGGGATACACGGTGGGGGGGGGGACATGTGGAGCCTCCCCTGCCACTGTCGTCCTGGGGGCAGGACGAGGATGCAGGTTCCAGGTTTGTCAGTCCAGCTGCTTTCACAAGCTGTAGATTTTGCATCACAGGAAAGCAGCTGTTTGCTTCCTAAGGAGGCTCATGTGGCCCCCTGCTAACCCAGCTGCAGCATCAAGGGAGCTGGCGTTAGCCCCCGCCCCAGCAAGGGCCAGTGCTATGAAGAAAGCATACTTCAGAGGGCTGCTTACTGGCGTTCTCCAGTTGCAAAGTGATGTTCTGGGTCCTCTCAACTCTGCCTCCACTGTGGGATTCCACCCAGGCGGTGAGGTTCTGTAGGACCCGCAGTGTCCGATAAGGAAAGCTGCAGTGAGTGGAGGACTCCGTCTTGAATTCCTTGCAGGGATAGGTGCTGTGATAACTGTGGAAGGAAGAAACCTGGTTGCTGCAGTGCCAGGCTGTCCCCGTTATTGGCTGTAGCGCGTCCGTGATGCAGTGCCAGTGTGCCGCTGTTGCCCATCCGCCCCCGGCCTACCCCTTGTTAGGCAGGCCTGGTGTTGCTCTAGCCAGCCTTGCCCAGGGACCGTGACTGAGAGGAAAGCTGGAACCCCCTGCTCTTGGCAAGGCTCATTTGCTGCTGAATCTACAGAGGATGACTTATGCTAACCAGGCTAGATCCTGAGTGTGTCTGAGCGAGGCCTGCGCTGGCTGAGCCAGGCACAGCTCAGGGCAACATGGCCAGCAGCGGTGGAAGAAAGCGAGCCAATCTTCTTCCCTACTGCTTTTGCCCCTTACTCTTCCTGCTGCTGGCACCAGAGGGCCTAACGCGCACACTTTGCAGCCCCAGAGCTGAGTCTTATTCCTTTGGCTGCGTGCTCAGGCCGCCTGGAATTCAAATATCTTCACCATCCACATGTACAAACTGTCTGCAGGGTTCTGCGCAGGAACTCTCGCTTGTTTCTAATGCTTTTGTATGGGGTCCTGGCTGAGAATTTAGGGAGATGGATGAATGCTAAGTTCCCCACCTCCCTGTCCAGATTCTACCTACCCCATCACCTTCACTGGCATTCGACTTACCCTCCCCTCCAGTGGATTTCTGTCTTTCCATCCCCTGTCACCTTCCCTGCCTTCTATCCATCATCCTTCTCCCCAGCATCTTTATGCATACATTACCTGACATCCCAAAAACGTACTAGTGAGTTAGTTTTGTGTGCTTTGAGATGTGCCATGAATCCTTCTCCATCACCACCACCCACTCCCTGGTGCATGATGCAGGTGGGTTTTTATTCGCTTGATCTACCTATCCATCTCTATTGTTCCCATCACCGTAGTAGGCAGACAATGCCATCACGGCACAATCCTTCCCACTCACTTGGTCCCACTGTTGGGGCTTCCGACTCACCAAAACTTAAGAGTATAGGTGACATTTCCTGATGTGGGCTTAGCTCTCCAAGTGCAGATGAAATTGCATTGGGTGCAGTTCCTGTAGCAAACCAAATCAGGATCCTCGGCAGAGCCTGCGGCACACAAAGAAACAGTTGGAGTTGTTCTTTCCTGTTCGATTGGCTTAGCAGAGGTGCAGTGTGTGTAGGGAGTAGCAGGAGGCTGGTGCGAGTGTCTGTACAGAGCCACTTAGGCTACAGAACCTTGGGGGTTTGCCACAGGGTTGTTTTCCTTTCCACCTGCCCACACAATGGGCTACAGGTTTTCACTCCCTGCCCAGCGACCCTGCCCTCTGGAGCTGGATTCAAGGTCCAGGGCAAAACGTTACCAGGATCCATAGGAACTACCCCACACTACAATGGGCTGTGCCTATGTCAAAGAGAGAGCACAATCCTGGCACCTTTCCAGGCCTGGCCTGTGGTTCTAGCCTTGGGCTGCCTGATCATGGTAATGGGCTAAACCCTAGCACAGGGCTGAGCATCTGCAGCATGCCTTCTTCCTCTGCTCGCAGCCCATGCTGCAGTGACCCCCAAGGCCAGCTCTTACCTCCACTTCTTTGTCTGTCTTCTGGGTTTTCAAGCCTTTAGAGATATGTTCCTGCCCCCCTCCCCTCCCCCAAGTGCAAGAAAGACTATGGGATCATCTGGGGCTCTGTGGGAAGCCTGCTCCTTACCCCATCTAACCCCGTCCCCATTAGCCACAGGCTGAAATGAAGCGAGCCCCGCAGGGCCACAACAGATCTGCCCTTCTCTGCAGGAAGGGAAAGAAGGGTTTGATGCTTCCAAACTGTGGGTGTGTCTGTCTGTGCGGGGGGGGGTATGTCCAAGGGTGTATGCGGGAGAGAGAGAGTGTGTGTGTGTGAGGGACTGTGACTGGTGCATCTGTGTGCGCTAAAGAACATGTGCGGGCAGTGTATGAGTGGATGAGTTTGTATGGGGCAGAGGGAGAGATTGGAGAGGTGAGAGAGAGATTCTGTTTGCATATGGAGTAAGAGATAAAGTCTATGTGGCATTTGTGTTTGCATGAGGTGTGTGGGAGGGGGGAAGAATGTGTGTGGTTTACTCGGCTCGCTTGCAAGGCTTCTATTTCCTTCTGCTCAAAGTGTTGGTGAGTACAGATCCCCAGAGGAAAATCACCTCTGTCTGAAAGGCACTAAGTAGCTACAGCCCCTATGACTTACGGGGCCACAACTCCCCAGGTGTCTCAGTGGGATAGCCTGGGTGGAAGGATAATTTTCATTTGTAACATACAATGCAATTTTGTTTGTTCTTATTGCTTTTGTAACATTATCAGGCAGGTTGTGTAAAAAAGGCCAGTAGCTGCAGCCTGTGTCCTGCTGATAATAGCTTTCTTTGAAAGGGTAATAAGCCTTGTGAACAGGGTGGAAGCGGTAGATGTGGTAAGTGACTTTACTAAGACTTGACTTTACTAAATCTTTTGATACTGTCTCACATGACCTTCTCGTAAACAAACTAGGGAAATACAACCTCAGTGGAGCTACTATACAGTGGGTGCATAACTCGCTGGAAAACCGTTCCCAGACAGTGGTTCATAATCACGCTGGAAGGGCATATTGAGTGAGGTCCCGCAGGGTTCCCAGTTCTGTTCAATATCTTCATCAATGATTTAGATCAGGGGTTCTCAAACTGGGGGTCGGAACCCCTCAGGGGGTCACGAGGTTATTACATGGGGGGAGGGGTCACAAGCTGTCAACCTCCACCCCCAACCCCACTGTGCCTCCAGCATTTATAATGGTGTTAAATATATTAAAAAGTGTTCTTAATTTATAAGGGGGGTCGCACTCAGAGGCTTGCTATTTGAAAGGGGTCACCAGTAAAAAAGTTTGAGAGCCACTGATTTAGATAATGGCATAGAGAGTACACTGATAAAGTTTGCAATCAATAATAAGCTGGGAGGGTTGCAAGTGCTTTGGAGGACAGGATTAAAATTCAAAATGATCTGGACAAACTGGAGAAATGGTCTGAAATAAATAGGATGAAATTCAATAGGGACAAATGCAAAGTACTCCACTGAGGAAGGAACAATCAGTTGCACACGTACAAAATGGGAAATGACTGCCTAAGAAGGAGTACTGGGGTAGAGCAATCTAGGGATCATAGTGGATCACAAGCTACTTATGAGTCAACAGTGTAACACTGTTGCAAGAAAAGCAAACATCATTCTGGGATGTATTAGCAGGAGTGTTGTAAGCAAGACATGAGTAATAATTCTTCCACTCTACTCCACACTGATAAGGGCTCAACTGGAGTATTGTGTCCAGTTCTGGGGGCCACATTTCAGGAAAGATGTGGACAAACTGGAGAAAGTCCAGAGAAGAGCAACAAAAATGATTAAAGAAAACATGACCTGTGAGGGAAGATTGAAAAAAAAATGGTTTGTTTAGTCTGGAAAAGAGAAGACTGAGAGGGGACATAACAGTTTTCAAGTACATAAAAGGTTGTTACAAGGAGGAGGGAGATAAATTGTTCTTATTAACCTCTGAGGACAGGACAAGAAGCAATGGGGTTAAATTGCAGCAAGGGAGGTTAAGGTTGGACATTAGGAAAAACTTCTTAACTGTCAGGGTGGTTAAGCACTGGAATAAATTGCCCAGGGAGGTGGTGGAATCTCCATCATTGGAGATTTTTAAGAGCAGGTTAGACAAACACTTGTCACGGATACTTAGTCCTGCCTTGAGGGCAGAAACTGGACTAGATGACCTCTCGAGGTCCCTTCTAGTCCTACAGTTCTAGGATAAGGGTGACATAGGATCCAGGCAGCTGGGCATCTCCGACTCAATAAGGCTGGGTGCACGCACAGGCTAGGTGATGAGCAAAGGCCCTCTCCCCCTCTGCTCTCAGGGGACTGGAAGCTCATTTCTCACTGTAAATGATTGTGAAGAATTGGAGGCTTTCCCCCAGCCAGGAGCCAGGCCTGGCACTGCAGCACCTTTGAGTGTCCCCAGGACACGATGAATGAGATGTCCCTTGGGGGGGCCTGTGCCATTGTGGGGAGATTCAGGGCAGATGCCATTGTACTCTGACCCCCCCCCATTTTCAGCTTGGGAAGCTGGGGGAGAAGGTCCGAGGGGCTCCCTGGAAGCACTTGGGGGGCCAGTTTCTGTGAAAGGGGACTGTTTTGTATTCAGGACTACAAAAAGGAAGGGGGAAAGCAGGGATAGGAGTAAGGCGAGCTAATCGCCTTCAGGAACTGCAGCTCCCCCGACCAGTCACGCTGCCAGCTCAGCTCAGCTCTCTGCACTAGAGACACGCAGCCTAGGAATAACTTGCCCACACGTCGCTGCTTCAGGAATTCCGATGCAGGTCCAAACGTAACAGATGTTGGCCAGAAAATACGGACTCCTGAAAAGGAGGGTTCGTCTCCTCCCAGCTGAATCAGCCTCATACTCGTTCTGGAAAAGCTGCTCTAGAAGGGCTTCTGCCCGTGGCAGAACAGCCGAAACTTCCTGACGGGGAATCTGAACTCGACGTAAAGAGAACCCTGCTCCCTTTTGCCCAGGGCAGGTTCTCAGCACTGAGCCCTTGTAATGGAATCGTGACCCTTTTGCTGTTGCTTTAGAAATAATCCCCAACCCAAAACAGCAACAATTTACTGCCAAAACCCTGGTCTGTGAGAGTGAGAGTCTGTGGAGGGGAAGCCTCATTATCACCCAGCATCGCTCGTCTGATGGTTCTTTTAAAGATATCTCTGATCTCTGTACACCACAGAACCACTTACCGCTCAGTGCGAGCGCAGCCAGCAGCAGCAGCCAAGCCATTGTCAGTCCAGTTGCTCCCGCACCATAACCGAGGGGAGCAGCACGGAGGGCTCAGCGCTTGGTGACTTTACTCCGGGCACAGTGACTGGCTCTGCAGAGTGACCCTCCCGAGTCTCACAGAGCTCCTGGACCCAGAGCAACTCGGTGACAACTCATCTGGCACGCACATTTCCGATAAAAGGTGACAAATTTCCCCATGCATACTAAAGGTGCTCACACATTGCAGCAGAAACTGAGGTGTCATTACACGCCTCGCTTTTACCAAAAGCAAAAGAGAAACAAAAAAAAACTATCCCACTTTGAGAGGTGCACCATTCTGTTCTGTCACTTCAGGGAAGCATCACCAAAACCACAAGATCACACCACACATAGAAAGCGGAGAGAGAAGAGCAAAGTAAGCAAAAGCATTGTGTTCTTATGAACCCCACACCGGAGTCCATCTCTATCACACAGGACTGAATCTGGAGTCTTTCAGACTCCAGTCCCTGTTACAGAGGGGCAAATCTGGAGTCATTCCACTGACGTCAGTTTAGTTACTGCAGATTTACACCAGCGTAACTGAGATGAGAATCTGCCTGACACATCCAGGCGTGCATGAGTGTGTGTGTTTGGACTTCTCTTATTTCCAGAGCATGACTCCCTATGTGTGTGCGTGCGCATGTTTGTAGGGATGTGTGAGTGTGTTTGCCGTGCATGAAGAAGCTTTTCTGATGAGGTTTTCCTAGTTTTTCTGATGCTGGCATTTCTGGGCAGGATTTTCCATCCCTGGTTTATTTAGGATTTCTTAGGCAAGGTTATTTCAGAGAAAAACTAATCTCTTTAAAGAGGGGCTTTCATTATGAGGAGAACACAGAGCTATGAGTCCTCCTCTGATGAAATTGTTCCCTTAAGCCCTAGCTTCCCCTTTGATCGGATCCTGGCATGGTCCCTTGCTTATGATATCACAGCCTGTTGTAGAAATAACTGTGACTGTAATAAATTCAGCACAGTGTCTTCACTGGAGGATCCACAAGAGGAGCAGATGGGCCAGGATAGGAAAACCTTTTTGTTTAAATAAAGAAATAATTAGCAAACTTGCCTGGGGAGAGGGCAAAGCCCTCAGGAAAGTTTACAAGAACCCAAGTTTTAAGTAAGATGTGTTTGAAATTTTTCCTTCATGCCAGTTCCCTGCGTCTAGACTTGAAGCGAGTGGCAGTTACTGCTGTTCACCCTAGAAGACTCTCTCCACTCTCCTGTCTACACTGCAATCAAACAGACAAACCCCACGACAGCACCTGTCTCAGAGCCCCGGTCAGCTGACTCAAGCTCATGCTACAGGGCTAGAACTTGAAGTGCAGACGTTCCTGTTCGGGCTCCAAAACCCAGCCAGAGGGCTGGGTCTCAGAGGCCAAGCTCCAGCCTGAGCATGAATGTCTACACTGCTATTTGTAGCCCTGCGAACCCAGAGTCAGTTGACCGGGGCTCTGAGACTCTGCCGCACTGTTGGTTTGTTTTGCAGGGTAGATGTACCCTTAGAGGCACCTTCCAGCCAAGGGTCTCAAGCCCTTTACAAACATCAGAGAATGAAGCCTGCCACATCCTGGCCCAGAGAGGGCCCCGGACCAAATGAGTGGTGGTGTGACCTGGTGCACAAGGTCACAGACCCACCCAGGTTTGGCCCAGCCACCCCACCTTCCCCAGCATGACGGGGGGGCCGGGCCAAACCAGAGTGGTGCTGTGACCCCATGTGCCAGTCACAGTGCTCAGAGCAGGGAGCCGGGTGCAGCCCGTGGGGTAGGAGCCACCATTGAGGGGTGAGTGTGGAGTGGGCCTAGATCGGGGATGGGCCTATTATAGGGTCTGCTGGCTGCCGTGAATATTCCTAAGTGTTCTGCCTCTTTTGCCCATAACTAACTTCCTCACCCTAATAATATCGGGGCATCCTTAGCCTATAGGCAAGTACATTAATTATCCCAAACTTGTTAGCACATACATCAGCTGGTTACTATGGCAATCCTGCAGCTATGCACCTGCTGAGGTTGCTATCTCAAAATACCCCAAAACCAGTATCAACTGACTTCTCGTGGTTGCCAGTCAGCGTTTTATGCAAGATCACAGCAAAACTGCATATTGCACAATAAGATATTAAGGCATCTTGTGACTTAGGATCACCGCTGGTCAACTTACTTACATTAAGGCTTCTAGGCCTAACTGCCTTATGCTAATATCTGACAGGGTTGGGCCTGTAGGTTGTGTGCATTATTGCTAGAGATGAGATCTTATCTTAAGGTAGGTTCAAATCTAGAATGTACTGCATAAGCTACACCGAAGAGGATGCTAGAAGATAGGTGTGACGAAGTGGAACTGTTCTTAATGTTTCCTCTGAAAAGTGTGGGGGTGCCTCAGTTTCCCCTAGGCAGTTCTTAAGTATCTAGGGGGTGGGAAAAGGGTGTATGATCATTGCAGAGCCCTAGAGGGCAGGTGTGTGCAGGGGTCTGGACACAGACAATGGCCGACATCCTGTTTCCTGGCAACTGGTGCCCTGGGCCCTTCCCGGCTGCAAGGTGAGAGCTAATGGGTTGGAGAAAAAAGGAATCCGGTGACCTCCTGGCCTGGGAAAGGGACAAAGCCCAGAGGAGGAGGGGCTGGAGGGAGTTTCAGTTTGGGACTGGCTGGAGACATGGAGTGAAGGGCAGATGTGGTTGTCTGGCTCACTGCCCCCCAAAATGGACCAGGCTGAGGGGTCCTGTTCTCTGCACTTACAAGCTCTGGTTTAGACCCTGTTCGTGTTGTCTAATAAACCTTCTGTGTTACTGGCTGGCTGAGAGTCCCGTCTGACTGCGGAGTTGGGGGGCAGGACCCTCTGGCTTCCCCAGGACCCTGCCTGGGTGGACTCGCTGTGGGAAGTGCACGGAGGGGCAGAGGATGCTGAATGCTCCGAGGTCAGACCCAGGAAGGGGGAAGCCGGGTGAGCTGTGTGTCCTGCAGACAGGCTGCTCCCAGAAAGGAGACTTCCCCAGAGTCCTGCCTGGCTTCGTAGGGAGCAGCTCCAGAGCATCGCCCGGGGACTCCGTGACAATAGGCCCCAATCCTTTACAGGGCATCAGTTTCAGATCTTGGCCTGGGCCCCCAAACGCTTCCCGTGTGGCCCTGCCAAGGTCACATCGCAGGTCTGTGGCACAGCCAGTGCTAAGCCGGTCAAGACTCTTGTCTGCAGCTGCTTGTATATGCCCCATACTGTGCCTGGAACGGGCTCTTCCCAGGCAAGCCAATGAACTGCGAGCCTCAGGCCTCTTCCCAGCTCTTGTGCTGTGGTAGGAAACCTCCAGCCCTTCTAGGGCAGGCACGCAGTCCTCCTGCCTTCCCGCTGCCTGGCTTGTGCCCAGTGCTACAGGAGCCGCCCTGGAGGGCCCCCGGCCAGGGCTACGCTGTCCCCACAGATCCACTGGCTGCAGGGCACTGTGCACGGGCTGCTCCAAGCCGTCATGGCTGCTCCAGCACCCTGTGTCCACACGGGCCCCGCAGCCATCAGCAGGGTCCGAGCCAGGATCTGCAGCAGGAAATGCAGACGTCCCTGCTGCTGGGGCTGGAGGAGTCATTCCCTTAGCCGTGTGTATGTAGCAGGCTGGTGCAGTGGCTGGGACCAGCCACTGCAGGGAGACACTATCCCAGGCCGAGCCAGCGCTTCAGAATTAGGATTAGCAGGTGTTGTTCTGGCTGTAGTGGTTCCAGGCCAGCGCTCGCACTGATAAGGGTGTCTCTGACCAGCAGTGCCCACTTCTCCCTTTGCCAAGGATCCTGATTCCACAGGGAGGGCAGGAAGCAGGCTGAGACCCCCTGACCCTTCTCAGCAGAGAGTGCTGTGCCTGAATTAATGTCTGAGCCTGGTCGCACACCCAGCTGGACGGGAAGAGATGCTCCAGCCCCTTCAGTCCGCAGCACAGAGCAGAGTGCGCGGGGCCTGACTGCCCAGCGTGCTGCACGTCCCTTATGCTTGGCGGTGTCAGTCGCCTGACAGAGACCCTGGAACTCCCTGCGATGCCGCGGCCTTGGGCCTCCCGGCTCTAGCCATGGTCTGAGAGTCCATCCAGCCGGAGAGGAGGAGAGACACGACGTGACTGATAGCAAACTTGCTGGGGACAAGACCTGACCATGCTGGCAGCTGGAAATAGCTCAGCCCCCCAAATGGAGCGGGACAGAGGCAGGGCTCCAGCATAGACAGGGCTCAGCAGAGCAGAGGGGCTGGCACCTCCAAGGCTGGTGGGGCTGCTGCTCCCAGCCCCAAGGGTGAAATTATGATAGTCTCTCCAGCTGGATTGGCTTGGGCCCTGTTTGAGTATCTCCGCCATCAGTCTCCGGTGGGGGTTGCTAGCTGGAATTAGTGCTTCAGGCTTTGGCAACTGGCTGCAGAAGATGCTAGTCACGTCCTTTCATGTTCTCCTGGAGGGTGCCCTGTTGCTGTTGTAAGATGTAATAAGATGGGCTTCCCTTGCCTCTCTGACATGGGCTGGGGCCATCGTGCTGGGCCCTGGTGCCCCATTGCTGCTTGCCAGTGCTCGTCTTGCAGCGTAGAGCACTCCCAGCCTCGCACCAGTGGGGCCAGACTCTGTTCCGCAGGCACTGGGCGATACAGTGAAACCTCCTCTTCGTAAAACAGCACAGATACCTGCAAAGGGTGGGAACCACTGACCTAGAGGCCAGCAAGAGGGCATGCACTCAGATAAGCCTGTGTCGTCCCTCCAGCAGCCCCGGCTTGGCAGGTCCTGGAGCTACTATTTCTGCAAATACTATGGTTCCCTCATCTGGTTTCCTGCGATCACGGGAAGGAGGCTGAGTGAGTTTAACTCAGGGGACAGCAAACATGCACAGCATCTTCCTGAAAGCAGCGTCCCCTTTGATGGCGTCACACAGGGCTGCAAGGCAGCTATCCGGGTACTCTGCAATTCTGTCTGAGAATTGTGAGAGAGAACCAGAGCAAGAGGAAATGTCTGCAGAAAACACAGTGACAGAGCTGCCATTCTCTGAGTGACAGAATTCACTTCCTCTCCTCTATTGTTGCGTCTGAGCCAGCAGATTGCTGAAGATTAGAATTGTAGCCCAGTAATAGGCCCAGAAAGCAAACCCCCCTTTTGGAAGGATGAACACCACCTGGCCAAGCACAGGTGTCCACTCCAAACTAAAGGTCAGCTTATACCATGTGACTGTGCTGAGCATGCTACTGGCCAAGGGCAGGCGCTAACAAGAAGAGACTGGAGGTGGCCCATCACAGATGGCTGAGGAAGACGAGAGAGAGAGAGAGAGAGAGAGAGAGAGAGAGAGAGAGAGAGAAGAAAGGGCCAGTCTGGAGCCAAAGGGAAGAGCTGCCAAGATCAACATCAGAAGAGGAAGACAAAGGGGAGTCAGAGAGCAAGCAGACAAGCGCACAGACAAAGGAAAGAAGGAAGAGCAGTCGGTTACTATCCTGCCTGCAGGTGTGGAGGAGCAGATAGCCTGCCCTGCCCTCCACTTAAAGCAGGGAGTGGCCACTTGGCCTCATTGGGCTTTTCAATGTCAATCAGAGTTTGGGATGTGAAGAGCTGTGCTGGAAGACGTGTCTCCTCAGTTACCCTGGGTTATTGTTGTGATGTTCTGTATCTCAGGGGATCACCCAGCACCCCCATGTTCATCCTTATAATATGATTGTGTGGTATCCAATGCAAAGTTTGTCATGTCGGGTGTCTTCGGAAGGCTCATGATGCACTGAGCATTGTTGTTATAGTGATGTGATAGTAATTGTTGTTACAGTAATGTTATAGGTTGTAATTTCATGTATATAGTTATGAGGCTGAAAATGTGTCTTCATGGCTTAAAACAGACCCAGGCAAAAACTCTCCAGGAATAGAGGGTCAGCTCACACCTCATCAGGGCATGTATGGGACAAACCCAGCCCAGCCTCACAGGAACAAAGGATGCTGGCCGAGGCAGCAACAAAAGGATCTGTTGGACTCTCGAGTGAGTCACCCCCACTTCCACTGGTCAGCTTGGCACAGCGATGAGGTAATGCTCACCTGACTCTGAAGGGGGTGGGCAAAGCCAAGAGGGAAGAACGGACATGATAAAAGGGAGAGATTTTGCCATGCTCTTCCTCTCTCTTCCACCTCCATCTACAGATACCACCACCCAGCGACTGAAACGCTGATCAAAGGGGAGAGCCTAGCTGAAAGGCAACCAGCCAGCCTGTGTGAGAAGTGTCTACGTTTGTAAGGGCACTGAAAGTGTTAAGATCAGCTTAGAATGCATTTTGCTTTTATTTCATTTGACCAAATCCGATTTGTTATGCTTTGATTTATAATCACTTAAAATTTATCTTTGTAGTTAATAAATCTGTTTATTCTACCTGAAGCAGTGCGTTTGGTTTGAAGCATGACAGAGACTCCCCTTGAGATAACAAGCCTGGTACATATCAATTTCTTTGTTAAATTGACGAACTCATATAAGCTGGCAGCGTCCAGCGGGCAGAACTGGTCACTGCAAGATGGAGGTTCCTAGGGTTGTGTCTGGGACCGGAGGTATTGGCTAGTGTCATTGGGTTGCACAATCCAAGGAGCAGCTTACATGCCAGAGGCTGTGTGTGAACAGCCCAGGAGTGGGGGTTCTCACAGCAGAGCAGGGTCAGGCTGGCTCCCAGAGTCAAGGATTGGAGTGATCTAGCAGATCACCAGTCCGGATAACACCAGAGAGGAACGTCACAATCGTTAATGAGGCATTCACCTGTTATATCCTCATGCCTTGCTGTGCTCCCCGCTTTCGTGGCCAGCTGCCCACGGTGGGAGTGTTAGTGTAGACAGACTCTGGTGCCTGGTGGCACTTTGCCGTCTTGTCTAGCTGCACTGGGAGCAGAGGGGGTGACAGTGACTGGCTGCTGCTGCCCACGGTGTGGCACCAGTAACAATGGTGGGAACCATTAAGAACACAGCTATGGCTAGTGGGGGCAGCATGTAAGCCCCTGGCATTTCCTTCCTGTTTCTATTGGCCCTGCGAAGCGCGGGGTCTGCTGGAGCCATGTGGACCACACAACAGCACGTGCGGGGAAGCAGGCGTAGGGTGGGATCTGTTATTCAGCTCCCGCAGATGGGCAAAGGCTGTGAACGGTTGGTGCGGCAGTCGCTGGGGCCCGGTATGGAGCGGCGTCTGGGAGCGGGCATCACGCACCGGAGACGGCTCCTGGGGCCGTTTGACATTTCAGGGACATTTCACAATGACTCATGAACACGGACCAGTGTGGCTAAGCCTGTGCCGGCTCTCAGTTCGGAGCCAACAGCGCAGCCTGCCTGAATCCACCGTGGGCAGAAGAGGGGTGAGGCCAATCCAGGGCAGGGAGCGGGAGAGGCAGCCTCCCTCTCTCTCCCATGATGCTCCATTCTCACAGGGATAAACAACTGGTTCCAGGGAGGTAGCAATGGGTGTTTGTTTCCTGGGGAGGAGATGAGGCCCCCCTGCGGGTGAGGATGGATTCCTGAGATCCCAAACAGACACAATGTCCCTGCCCGCTGCGCTGAACAAAAGCCCCAGTGAGCGCCACTGCCCGGAAGCCAGCGGCTCAAGGGCTGCCTCTGAATGCAGAGCATTTGTCACAAGCCTCCCGTGTCACTGGGAGCCTGGCCGTGGGGCCGGCGCCACCACATGAGCAAGCAGACACGGGTGGTACCGGGCCTGGCACAGAGTCCCCATTGTCCAGGCAAAAAGCATCCCTTTCACCGGGATCAGCCCAGGAGGGAAGGCGGCACAGATGAGAGGGCCCTGGCCAGCCCCTGCCCCTGAAATGAAGGCTGCAGGGCTTTCTTGACATGCTAAAGTGATGAATCCCCAATCATTCCCCCAGCCCCTCTGCCCCAGTGAGCAGAGCCCAGCAGACACTGTCATTACCCACTGCCGGTTCTCCTGCCTCCTCCCATTACCCAGTCTCCCTCCTGACCTGGGAGTACCCCCCATTTTGTGTTGTGCCTTTGAAGCCACAGGGACAATGCAGGCCCCATGGGAGCTTCTCCCCTGAACGGAGCCTCCTGCCAATGTGGGAGCTGGGTCCCTTGTTGTGAGCAGTGCACCTGGTCCGAGCCCTTCTGGGGGGCCCAGGATTCACCAGCTTCTTTGGATGCTGGGCCTCATCAACCCATCTGTTCTGTTTCTCTCTCATTAACACCCACACACCAGGTGTCTCTGCTCCAGCAGCTGCTCGCAGCATTTCACATAGATTCATAGATATTAAGGTCAGAAGGGACCATTATGATCATCTAGTCTGACCTCTTGCACAATGCAGGCCACAGAATCTTCAACCAGTGGGTCCTAGCCCTTGAAAGGCAAAGGATCCACCTTTCTGCCCTCTCTCTGGGGGCACTCCCCACTCAGCCCCAGCTCTAGACAGCTGTGCAGGTGAGCATCCTATGGTCATTTGGGCCAGGCAGTCGCTTCAAGGCTGGGTTATGTTTACTGTCAAATGGAAGTCGATGGGTCTCTCGAGTGGGGCTGGGTCTCTGGAAGGACTCTTCAATCGATACTCTGTTCTTCCATGCACAGGGAACTCAGCTGGGCTCGGTGAAGAGCCATGTTTGGGTTGAAGCAGGCAAAAGGCAGATTGATGGGTTTGAGGCCAAGTCACAGCGCTGAGAGACAGGAGGCAGCAGAGAAGGAAAAGTTGCAGCAGGCCAGTCAGCCAGCCCCACTCCTGATCTCAGGATAAGATTTGTTTCTGGCCGTGGAGGCTACATCCTCCTGCAGGGACCACTAACACACGCAGTCAGGAAGTGGAGAGCTGAGGCTGCCCATCGGCCCAGGAGCGGTTCCAACAGAGCAGCCCATTCAGAGCAGAAGAACGACTGTGTGGGGTCGGACCTATAGTCCATCTAGCCCAGTGTCCTGTCTTCCCACAGTGGTCAGTGCCAGGTGCTTCCGAGGGAATGAACAGAACAGGGCAGTTATCGAGTGACCCATCCTCTGTTGTCCAGTCCCAGGTTCTGGCAGTCAGAAGCTTAGGGACACCCGGAGCATGGGGTTGCGTCCCTGACAATCCTGGCTAATAGCCATTGCTGGACCTGTCCTCCGTGAACTGATCTAATTCTTCTTTGAACCCAGTTATACTTTTGGCCTTCACAACATCCCCTGGCAACGAGTTCCCCAGGGTGACGGCGCGTCTGTTTGTTTTAAAGCTGCTGCCTGGTCATTTCACTGGGAGACCCCTGATTCGTGTGCTATGGGAAGAGGTAAATAACATGTCCCAAGTCGCTTTCTCCCCCCCCCCCCCCAGACAGGGATTTATAGACTTGCATCATCTCCCCCCTTAGTCGCCTCTTTTCTAAGATGCACAGTTCCAGTCTGTTTACTCTCTCCTCCCCTGGAAGCTGTTCCATCCCCTTATCATTGTTGTTGCCCTCCTCCGAACCTTTCCCGATCCAATAGACCTTTTTTTGAGATGGGGTGACCAGAACTGCCCACAGTATTCAAGGTGTGGGCGTGCCATGGATTTATATAGTAGCGTTATATTTTCTGTCTTATTATCCATCCCTTTCTTAACATTTTCTCAGCCTGTTTGATGGCTGCTGCACAGTGAGTGGATGTTTTCAGAGAACGATCCACCATGACTCCAAGATCTCTTTCTTAGGTGGTAACAGCTAATTTAGACCCCATCGTTTTGTATGTATAGTTGGGATTATGTTTTCCAATGTGCATGACTTCGCATTTATCAACACTGAATTTCATCTGCCATTTTTGTTGCCAATCACCCAGTTTTGTGAGATCCCTTCGTAGCTCTTCGGAGTCAGCTTTGGACTTAACAATCTTGAGTAATTTAGTCTCGTCTGCAGACTTTCCCACCTCACAGTTTACCCCTTTTTTCCCAGCTCATTTAGGAATATGTTGAACAGCACTGGTCCCAGTAGAAATTCCCCCCTTGGAGTACCCTGCAATTTACCTCCCTCTACTGTGAAAACTGGCCATTTATTCTTTTGGTCCACCTGGGTCCCCTGCTGTACTGCCTCAGGCTGTTGGTCCAGCAGGCCCCTCTCCTCTGGTATAGGTTCAGACCATGAATCCAGCTATCTGATTCCTATACTGGCAGTGTTTAATTTGGGCCGAGGCTTGCCAGGCCTGAGCCCTGGCATCTCTGGGTCTGGCAGTTCATAGCCCCAGCACCTCTGGGCTTGCTGCATCAGTTCTGAAAGGGAAAAATGCTTGAGCCCCTGTACGTCTTTCGTTACAAATTAAGTACTGCATACTGGCACCGGATGAGTCCATGCAGCTTTGGGATTCGTACCCCATTAGGGCACTTGGCCTCAGTTGTCAGTGCTTGGTCTCCACAGGGCACGTGAGGATGCTCTATATAAGGCAGCAAATGTGGATTACTTCTCTCCTTGTCTAATTCAGATAGGCCCAGCAAACATTCCCTGCAGCGACTAACATGGCAAGAGCTGCTAAGGAACCCCAGCGACTAACATGGCAAGAGCTGCTAGGGAACCCTACTCAGGTAATTGATTTTAGGGACCATTCTGATCATCTAGCCCAGAGTTTCTCCGGGGGGGGTCATCACCCCCAGGGGGTTGTCCACGTTCATGGCGTCTCAGCTGGACGACAGCAATGCAACGTACCTGGGCACGAAACAGAGCTTTCTAGGGTCCACCCCAGACTGTGGATTGAACTTCCCCAGGAACAGACTGTCCCAAACCTCCCCACCTTCCACCCCAAGTGCCAGGAGCATTGCTTGGTCCTGTCTTCTCTCACATAAATGCAGAGCAAGATGTTCCCCCCTGCAGCAAGGCTGAGAGGACAAACGACAGGTTCCAGAAGTCAGTCACTGCCTAATGCACGGCTGGAACTAGGGCTCAGAGACTACGACGCTGCAGGTGTGTGCCAGACAAACCCCACGCTGGCCAAGAAAGCGTTAATGAGCCACTGTGGGCTCAGTCAGCCCTGTCCCGCCCGGCCCTGCCTGCAAGTCTTGGAGGGACGGGCTAAAAGCGTGGAGGGCCCCACTCAGGTCAGTGGGGCTGAACAGCTGATCTCCTGCTGATGGCCAGCCCCATGGGACTGGCCTTGGCTGACTTCTCGGGTGGTGTCTTGCCTGGGGTTTCAGAGGCCGGTGCTGGCCTGCCTGATGGGGGAGGCCGCCAAGCAACAGCCCAGACTCCTTGCAGCTGAGCTGCGGTTTGTCCTGAGCCCAGCACCGCCGCAGGTCGCTGGGCCACCCTCTCCCGCACACAAGCAAGGGGCAGGGAGCCAGGCCGGGCCAGGTGCTGACAATGTCGCTGCAACTGAAAAGCAAAAGCAGAACTTGCTGCCCCGCCCCCATTCTCCGCTGCCCTTTGGACAGGCTCCCCGTGTTGAGTGGGGGGGTCGCTGCGCAGAGGGGCTCCCCAAAGGCTGGGAACCAGGGCGGGGGGCGCAGGGAGGCCACCCAGGGGACCTGCTCCCCGGGACCCGCCCCTAGCTGCGCTGGCCGGACCGAGGGGCCGCTGCACCGGCCGCCTGGCCCCAGCCCCCGGCGCTGCGCGGCGCCGGGCGGGGGATCAGCTGACTGGCGCCGCGCAGCGCGGAGGGGCGGGCGCCGCGGCGCAGGTTGCGCGCAGCGCGGGGCCGGGAGCGCGGCATGGACGAGCCCGGCCTGCTGCGGCGGCGCGGGCTGCAGGTGAGCGCGGCGCCCCCGGCCCCGGAGCGCCCGGCCGGGGCCGTCCCCGGCGGTCGCTTCACCTGGCCGGGTCCCGGCTCCTGTCTCGGGCGCTGCGGCCGGGGGGTTCCCGGGGAGCCCGGGCTGAGCGGGGTGTCCCAGGGTGTGACGGGTGGGGGGGCTGTGTGGGGGTGAGGGGTGTGATGGGGCGGTGAGGCTGTCTGGGTGAGGGGTGTGTGGGTTTGATGGGGGGCTGTGTCTGGGTCAGGAGTTTGATGGGGGGCTGTGTCTGGGGTTTGATGGGGGGCTGTGTCTGGGGTTTGATGGGGCGGTGAGGCTGTCTGAGTGAGGGGTGTGATGGGTGTGTGGGTTTGATGGGGGGCTGTGTCTGGGTCAGGGGGTTGATGGGGGGCTGTGTCTGGGTCAGGGGGTTGATGGGGGGCTGTCTGGGTGTGATGGGGTGGTGAGGCTGTCTGGGTGAGGGGTGTGATGGGTGTGTGGGTTTGATGGGGGGCTGTGTCTGGGTCAGGGGGTTGATGGGGGGCTGTCTGGGTGTGATGGGGCGGTGAGGGGTGTGACGGGTGTGTGGGTTTGATGGGGGGCTGTGTCTGGGTCAGGGGTTTGATGGGGGCTGTCTGGGTGTGATGGGGCAGTGAGGCTGTCTGGGTGAGGGGTGTGACGGGTGTGTGTGGGTTTGATGGGGGGCTGTGTCTGGGTCAGGGGTTTGATGGGGGCTGTCTGGGTGTGATGGGGCAGTGAGGCTGTCTGGGTGAGGGGTGTGACGGGTGTGTGGGTTTGATGGGGGGCTGAGTCTGGGGTTTGATGGGGGCTGTCTGGGTGTGATGGGGCGGTGAGGCTGTCTGGGTGAGGGGTGTGACAGGTGTGTGGGTTTGATGGGGGGCTGTGTCTGGGGTTTGATGGGGGCTGTCTGGGTGTGATGGGGCGGTGAGGCTGTCTGAGTGAGGGGTGTGACGGGTGTGTGGGTTTGATGGGGGGCTGTCTGGGTGAGGAGTTTGATGGGGACTGTCTGGGTGTGATGGGGTGGTGAGGCTGTCTGAGTGAGGGGTGTGACGGGTGTGTGTGGGTTTGATGGGGGGCTGTGTCTGGGTCAGGGGTTTGATGGGGGCTGTCTGGGTGTGATGGGGCGGTGAGGCTGTCATGGTGAGGGGTGTGACAGGTGTGTGTGGGTTTGATGGGGGGCTGTGTCTGGGGTTTGATGGGGGCTGTCTGGGTGTGATGGGGCGGTGAGGCTGTCTGGGTGAGGGGTGTGACAGGTGTGTGGGTTTGATGGGGGGCTGTGTTTGGGTCAGGGGTTTGATGGGGGCTGTCTGGGTGTGATGGGGCGGTGAGGCTGTCTGGGTGAGGGGTGTGACGGGTGTGTGGGTTTGATGGGGGGCTGTGTCTGGGGTTTGATGGGGGCTGTCTGGGTGTGATGGGGCGGTGAGGCTGTCTGAGTGAGGGGTGTGACAGGTGTGTGGGTTTGATGGGGGGCTGTGTCTGGGGTTTGATGGGGGCTGTCTGGGTGTGATGGGGCGGTGAGGCTGTCTGAGTGAGGGGTGTGACGGGTGTGTGTGGGTTTGATGGGGGGCTGTGTCTGGGTCAGGGGTTTGATGGGGGCTGTCTGGGTGTGATGGGGCGGTGAGGCTGTCATGGTGAGGGGTGTGACAGGTGTGTGTGGGTTTGATGGGGGGCTGTGTCTGGGGTTTGATGGGGGCTGTCTGGGTGTGATGGGGCGGTGAGGCTGTCTGGGTGAGGGGTGTGACAGGTGTGTGGGTTTGATGGGGGGCTGTGTTTGGGTCAGGGGTTTGATGGGGGCTGTCTGGGTGTGATGGGGCGGTGAGGCTGTCTGAGTGAGGGGTGTGACAGGTGTGTGGGTTTGATGGGGGGCTGTGTCTGGGGTTTGATGGGGGCTGTCTGGGTGTGATGGGGCGGTGAGGCTGTCTGAGTGAGGGGTGTGACGGGTGTGTGTGGGTTTGATGGGGGGCTGTGTCTGGGGTTTGATGGGGGCTGTCTGGGTGTGATGGGGCGGTGAGGCTGTCATGGTGAGGGGTGTGACAGGTGTGTGGGTTTGATGGGGGGCTGTGTCTGGGGTTTGATGGGGGCTGTCTGGGTGTGATGGGGCGGTGAGGCTGTCTGAGTGAGGGGTGTGACGGGTGTGTGTGGGTTTGATGGGGGGCTGTGTCTGGGTCAGGGGTTTGATGGGGGCTGTCTGGGTGTGATGGGGCGGTGAGGCTGTCTGGGTGAGGGGTGTGACGGGTGTGTGGGTTTGATGGGGGGCTGTGTCTGGGGTTTGATGGGGGCTGTCTGGGTGTGATGGGGCGGTGAGGCTGTCTGAGTGAGGGGTGTGACGGGTGTGTGTGGGTTTGATGGGGGGCTGTGTCTGGGTCAGGGGTTTGATGGGGGCTGTCTGGGTGTGATGGGGCGGTGAGGCTGTCATGGTGAGGGGTGTGACAGGTGTGTGTGGGTTTGATGGGGGGCTGTGTCTGGGTGAGGGGTGATGGAACAATGTGTACAGTGGGGGTGCTGGGAGCCATTGAACCAAACTGCATATGATGGAAACCACTTCAAGCCAGGGGGTGCGGCAGCCCCCCCAGCACCCCTAGTTCCAGCACCGATGGTGTGAGATAGGGTGCCATGTGTATGATGGGTGTGACGGGGCTGCATGTGTTTGGGGGGATGCACGAGTGGCAGTGGTGGGTACTGGCCTGTGCATGATGGGGAACTGAGGAGCTGTGCAGAGCCAGTGTCTGCATGTGATGGGGGTGAGGGGTGCTGAGAGGCTGCATAGCACCCTGTGTATGTGATGGGGGGAGGGGTGGGGACAGAGGGATGCACAGAGCCAGTGTTGGCCTCTCTTGAGGGGGTAGGGGGTGCAGCAGAAAAGGCCTCTAAGCATGAGAGTGGCCCTGCCCTGGCCCTAGGCGGCTTGTTCCCATGTACCATGTGGAGTCATTTTGCTCCCCAGTCTATGCTCTTTGCACACAGGGGCCAGGGTGGCGTGTGGCATTGAGATGGAACGTGGGATGAGTCAGGCCACGAGCCATTGCCCGCAATGCCGGGGGTACCCATGCGTCCTATGCAGGGGCAGCCCCATGGCTGCTCTGAGATTGGCTTTCTGCCTGGCATCACCTGTAGCCTATGGCTTGCTGCATACAGCTCCTGGCCTGGTGTCTTTGGCACCAGGGAGTCCAGCAGAGGGTGGGCTTGGTCCCCTGACAACTGTCTGCCCCCAGTCCATCCTCTTGGCCCTCATGCTCCAGAGGGGCGAGGGGCCAAGGTAGAGACTGGGACTGGGCGCCCAGGGTTTGCCTGCAGAGTGATGCTCTGCATAATGCAGAGGTGGGTGGCTGCAGCACCTGCAGGTGCTCAGCACAGTGCCCTGGAGGGGAAAGGCCGTTTACCCTGGGTTACGCTGGTGAATTCAGAGCCCCACGGATGGGAGGCAGAACCTGGCCCAGTAGTGAGGGAAGGGAGAGAAGGGCCATGCCCTGAGCTGCAGCGGCACTGGGCTATGTGAGCACAGAACTCCAGTAACTTCTGCTGCGACATTGAGCAATTGCGTCCTGGCTGCTCCAGCCAAAGGAAGCCTCCCGCTGTGTGTCTATCCATTCTCCACTCAGACTCCCAGTCCAGCAGGTTGGTCCACTCCTGTCCCTTCCCCGGCTAATGTTAGGCAGTACCACTCAGAAACCTGTGTGAGTGTCCCCCTAGTGCTGTGTCTATGGCCTCTGCCTGTATGTACACCCTCCCTGCGATTGCCTGCACCAGGCCTTGCTGCAGGGGATCAGCTGGCAACTGTTTAGTGAGCAAGGTGTTTAGAGGAGATGAAGGCTGGGTTCTGCACATCCAGGGTACGCAGGACTTGCTGGTCAGACCCAGTGCCCCAGTATGGCTGTGGAATGGGCAGGCTCCTGTCAAAACTAGCTTGGAAATTCCTTGGGGCAGGGACAGTCTCTTCATTTCTTCTTTAAGTGCCCCATAACAGTGGCTCCAGTTTGCTGTAGGCGGTATAAGACGAGACTGGGGTTACAAGCTACAGGCGTGACACACTCGGGAGCGAGCGCACGACAAACAGCAGCGTTGCATGGGCAGTGGCGAGAGGAGGGAGGAGTTAGCCACCCCACGCACTGCCACCCCCCCTCCCCCCCGGGCCCCACGGACATGTTCTCAGGGCAGTCAGGCTGGGCCGCCACTCGCTGCTTCCTGTGCTGCTGTTGCTGTCTTACTTTTAGCACGTTACCTCCGTGAAAGCTAGCGAGAGTCTGTCTCCGTGGCCTGGGAATCCCACCCCCAGGGCAGTTTTATTTGAGAGTCAGGACTCTGGGGCTCTGTTCCCAACTCTGGTTTGCTGTGTGACTTTGGGCAAGTCATGTTGTCTCTCTGTGCCTTGGTTTCCCCATCTGCAAAAGGAGCTTGTGATGACAAACCCCCTGTCAGGGCTGGTCTAGGTGTACGTGGTCCTGCCTCAGCATAGGGGGCTGGGCTGGTAGTCCCTTCCAGCCCTACGGTTCTGTGCTGCTAGGGGCTTGTGAGGTGCAATCGCTGAATGTCAGCGAAACTCTCTGGGCTGTTGCACAAGGGCACGGTGTTACTGTTATTTAGTCTGGCAGCTCCCGGGGCAGGCATGCTCTGCTGTCTGCCTTGTGTTCATCTTTCTCCATTGGAATACAGCAAGTGAAATCATCCGTAAACACCCTGCAGCATGGGAGTGGGATGTGTGGGGTTGGGGTGCATAGGGAGGTGGGGTGTACAACGGCCCCCCTCCCCCAGAAACAAATCCTTCATCAGCACAATTCATAGAATCATAGAATATCAGGGTTGGAAGGGACCTCAGGAGGTCATCTAGTCCAACCCCCTGCTCAAAGCAGGACCAATCCCCAATTAAATCATCCCAGCCAGGGCTTTGTCAAGCCTGACCTTAAAAACTTCTAAGGAAGGAAATTCTACCACCTCCCTAGGTAATGCATTCCAGTGTTTCACCACCCTCCTAGTGAAGAAGTTTTTCCTAATATCCAATCTAAACCTCCCCCACTGCAACTTGAGACCATTACTCCTTGTCCTTTCCTCTTCTACCACTGAGAATAGTCTAGAACCATCCTCTCTGGAACCACCTCTCAGGTAGTTGAAAGCAGCTATCAAATCCCCTCTCATTCTTCTCTTCTGCAGACTAATTGCTACTCAAAGTCCTAAAATACTCTTGCCAAAACCGGTTCCTTCCTCGAGCGCGTGTGACTGGGCAGGGAGGCAGGTGACCGTGTGGGGTGCTGCGCCATGGAGGGTCTGTGGGGGCATGCACGGGAGGGAGTGTTGTGCAGGGGTGCGGGACATGCACTCTGCGAGGGCTGCAGCTGTTGGGGGGCTGCTTGCTCTGTAGGAACCTGGACAGGAGCTATTCCAGCTGTCAGCCCCCTGCAGCGTGAAGTGGCTCCCGGTTTCCTGCACTCTCTCCTCTGCTGAAGTTGGGGCACACGGCCCTTGGATCTAATTCCAAAGCGTTGAGCATCATGGCCATCCCGATAACAAATGTTTAATCTCTAATCCCTGGCTCCGTCCCCACCACAGGGCTCGGGGCTCAACGGCTCCTCCAGGGAACCTGCACAGGGGTTGTCTCCAGCCATCCGCTCCTGAGCATGACACATGGCCTCCCGTAGGCAACCTGGGGAACAGGCACCAGCCACGCAGCCCTCGGGATGGCTCCGTGCTGGCCTGTCATCTTGCAGAACGAGGGCTGCCTAGCCAGGACTCTCTGATTCATAAAAACGCTGCACAAATGTTCCCTGATTAGCCTGGGCACACAATAGACTTGTTTTCTAAACCAATCGGACTGCACCTGGTCACTGACAAACAGGATAGGGAGCATCCTGTAGGAATGATTGGGGGTGGAGGGTAATCGGGGAGGAGATAATCTGAGTAATAGGGGGGTTTATTGGGGGAGGGGATAACTGGAGTAATCGTGTCTCAAACAATTTTACTTGTTTTTTTATGCGCTATCTCCAAATTTTGCTAAATTAAAACCCTTCCTCCCTGCCCCACAGCATCCCTGACTCTTCCATGCCCTGCCCTACAGCATCCCTGATTCTGCCCTGCCCCACAGCATCCCTGACTCTTCCATGCCCTGCCCTACAGCATCCCTGATTCTGCCCTGCCCCACAGCATCCCTGACTCTTCCATGCCCTGCCCTACAGCATCCCTGATTCTGCCCTGCCCCACAGCATCCCTGACTCTTCCATGCCCTGCCCTACAGCATCCCTGATTCTGCCCTACCCCACAGCATTCCTGATTCTTCTATGCCCTGCCCCTGCCCTTGCCTTGCCCCACTCTGCCTGCATCCTTTTGCTGCCTTATTGTTGGCCTTTGGGAGGCAGCGTGGTTGAGTGGATGGAGCAGGGAGCTGGTATTGGTGTGTGTATCAGAACATCTGCTGTCTGTTCCCAGCTCTGCTGCTATCCCCCTTCATGTCTCTGTGCCTCCTTCCCTACCTGTGAAAGGGGATACGACACGCAGTCCACCCCCCGCCAGCAGCTGTGTGGATTATTTAGCACTGTGGAAGACATGGGTGCTAAGCCCCGCTGGCGGGCTGAGGCCTGGCACATGTGGGCTGCAGGGGGTGGACAGAGGTTGCAGCTCCCAGAGCTCAGGATTCTGTGCACAATTCCAGCTGCCCCTGCTCTCACGAGGCAGCGACTTCTCCCCGCCCCTGCCATCCCCTGAGAATCCCTGGCGCTCCTGGTGCATCACTGCACTGTGACATCAGTGGTTGCCATGGCAAATGCCTGCCTGCCTCTTGGCATCCCAGCTTTGATCTGGGAAGAGAGAAGCCTGAATGAAAAGCAAAGCCAGGGAACCCCCTTAGCCCCTGGGCTCCTGGAAAGGGCCTGGTGGGGCCGCAAAGGACTAAATGAGGCTGGAGAGCAGAGGATGGGGGTTGGTGCTGCTCTGACACGATGGCATGTACTTCTGGTGCATGGAAGGTTGCAGTGCTGCTCAGGCCAGGCTTCTGTACCAGATGTGGAGCGGCTACAAAGCTCCTTCTGAGTGCAATACGCACCAGATGTGATCAGTGTAGGATCCTTTAATGCTCTGCTAGGTGGGGCTAAGGTTAGTCTAAATAAGGTAAAAAGAAAAGGAGGACGTGTGGCACCTTAGAGACGAACCAATTTATTTGAGCTTAAGCTTTCGTGAGCTACAGCTCACTGCATCGGATGCATACTGTGGAAACTGCAGAAGACAGTCTGCATCCGATGAAGTGAGCTGTAGCTCATGAAAGCTTATGCTCAAATAAATTGGTTCGTCTCTAAGGTGCCACAAGTCCTCCTTTTCTTTTTGCGGATACAGACTACGGCTGCTACTCTGAAACCTGCCTAAATAAGGTGTTACACACAGTGCCACCTAGTAGCCGACCAGTGTAATAATTTAGCATAATATTCCATCTTCCCCTTTGCCTTTTCTACCACTGACAAAGTTTACATTATCATCACACTAGCTTTGAGGTTCAGCATGGATCCGTCTGTTACGTGTCTCTGAATTGTACTGGTTTTCTAATGACACAAATGGAACGTATAACAACTTGGCCATCTGCCTGTACATTAGTTGTCACGACTGGCTGTGGTGGGTTTGGAATCCTTATGTCATCTTTTCTGCATGCGCCATCCATAGCATTTGCTCTGTTGATTGTTCTTTCTGAGGAACAAACTGTAGATGTTGATGGTTTCTGTTGAACTCCCCACTGCCAATCTCAATTGCATATTAGCCCTGAATTCTTTTTCTATGTGACAGCTGGAGTTGTCCGTCCTTTTTCTCCATCCAGGTTGACACAAACGTGATCACCAGGTTCTAGACTCGGCAATTCTCTGAGTCACATCTGTTATAAAAGTGTTCATAATCTCTTTTTGCTTTTCTATCCGATTTGGCTAGTCTCTTGCTGTCGCCACTTTGGAGATAGATTCTTTTCCAAAGTTGGAATGGTAGTTCTGAGTTGTTTTCTAATCACCTGTGGTGCTGGACTATATCCAGGAGCCATTGTAGGTGTTGATCTGTAGCTCAGAAGAGCAAGGAAAGGATCTTCCTGCTGTAGCATTTTCACGGCTGTCTGTACATCTATCTCAGCCTCTCCATTTGCTTGTGGGTAGTATGTGCTGCTGGTAATACGATCAAAATCGTATTTCATTCAGAATGACTTAAATTCTGCTGCAGTGAATTGTGTGGCCTGTTGTCCATCACTAGTTCTTCTGGAATACCAAAGTGAGCAAAAATGCTTGTCAGTTGTTCAATAACACTGTGTCCCAGTTATGTCCTTCAAATACATTATTTCTATATGCATGGAAAAATAGTCCACTATGACCAGATGATGTCCACTGAATTGCCATAAATCCGTAGCTAGTCTCCTCCATGGTCTCTGGTGTTTGTACACTGTAGGGTTCAGCATCGTCTCTTAAGTTGATTTGTAGGGGATCCCCTTTCAAAAGTCCAGTATCATCAAATAATCCATTGAGTCCTTTCTCACTTGGCCCCTCACGGCTGCCAGCCTGCATCTGAGAAGGTCTGTTTTTAATTGTAGCTGCTGTGAAAGGTTTTTATCTGTTGACCCAATAACCAGCCTGTCCCTAATATTTTCATGTTTTGCCGTCCCCAAACCACAGTTTGCAGTGAATGTATGGAGAGCTCTTAGAAAACAGTCAACATTTTCTCTTGTTTCTTGAATTCTCTGGTGAAATAAAATGTGCTCTTTCATAAACCACATTTCTCTGAGGTGTAAAGTATCCATCAAGTGTAACCAGGACCCTTTCCTAGTCACCTCTGTGACTGCGTCAGTAAAGGGAAAAGATTTAAAGATATACTCTGCTTGCTTCACCGGAGCATCAATTAAAGAAGATACCTGAATATCATCCATTTCCTTGTGGAGCTTGGAAGCAATGCAAAGTCTTGCTTCCAGGCTGTTCACGCTGAAGGTTTGTCACAGCTGACGTTCTCCGGAGCCCACTGGAGAGGGAGAGGTTGGTGAGATCCTGCAACCATTGGTGCTTTGTTCCTTGTTGTTTCTGTTCTTTGGCCCTAGTTTACTTTTGACACCAGGGCATGCCCCTGGGCCAGATATAGACGGGCTACAGAGCTTCCTTCTGGGAGAGAGACACACCAACCAGTCTTTTATGTTCTGCCCGGTGTGGCTGAGGTTATCTTAAATAAGGTGTGTTACACACAGCTCCACCTTGTGGCTGGACTGTGTAATACCGTTTAGCATTCCATTACTGTACCATGGGTGGGGGTTTCCCCATTCTGGGATGGGGGGAGACAGGCTGTCCAGGAAAGAGGTGTGCGGGCACACCTGCGTGTGCGTGGACGGCAGGGGTGTATGTGGTGGGGTTGTGCTTACGTGTGGCTGTGTTTGAGTACATGTAGGGAGCACACCTGCGTGTGCATGTGTCAATAGCCAGGTCGTTGGGGGCGTGTGTCTGGGGGAGCAGATGTGAGTGTGTGCAAAGGCCCTAGAGTCGTGCCAGTAACTCGGTGTGATTTCACATCTGTGTCTAAGCTGCTTACAGGGGCTGGGCAGGGCTGGGGCAGTGGTGCTGGAGAGGTGCGTTCATTAGCTTGTTGCTGGAGAGCGTGGGAATCTGTGCAGGTGTGGGGCTCGGGGTGTTAGGCCTCCGGCTGCTGGCAGAGCAGTGGAAGAAGCACCAGCCTGGGCAGGGGAATGTTCCTCCACTTCAGTGTGTGCACAGGCACCCCCACGTACAATGACACACACACAACCTGCCGTTTGTGCACGCGCCGTGCACCCCGCCGACCTCACTGAGAGGAGCCTGTGTCTCTGCCCCTCGGCACACAGACGCGCGCACCCAGATGCAGTTGTTCCCAGCACCACCCTCTGATATTCCCAGGGGCCTCCGAAGAACTGACCTTTGTCCCCTCATGTCACGCGCCAGCAAACCACTCTTGCAGAAATATGCCCGAGGGGAAAAGTAAACAGGGCTCTCATTGCTGCTTGCTGGCTGCTCCGCACATGCTGTGGGCTCACGCTGGGCAGGTGCCAGGCCTCCAAGCAAAGCATCATGGGATGGGCAGCCTTTCACCCCCAGCCCAGGGGCTGAAATGCAGCTTTGCCAGCTGCTGTACAATGCCTCTGTTTTGCTTCCCTTCCTCCAGGCGTCTGTCTCCCTCCTGCATGCTGGGGTTAGGGGTCTTTGCAGGGAAATGCCACTCACTGTGCCCGACCTGGGCAAGGGGAGGGGATCCGCCAGGGCTCTGTGATTTGTTAGATGTTTGCTGGGGGTTGGGGAGTTTACAACCGTGGGAGAAGCTGAGCGTGCTGCTCCCACAGGACTCAGAACACGAGACAGGGTCATGGGGTGCTGATGTTCGACGTGGCTAGGATCACTTTAAGGGCAGTGTCTGTGTAAGCGGTGCCTCGGAGAGAACCCAAACGTGGGGAGCCCAGACACCCATCCATGCCCAGGCCACGGCGCCGTCAGCAGTCTGACCCCGAGGAGAGGTGATGGACCTGAGACGCAGGAAGAGGCTCAGCAGGGCTGCAGCTTGCCAGGATACGTGAGAGCAGAGCTGTGGGACGCTGCAGGGGGGAGTGTGCTCAGTCGGCCTGCCCTGGGCTCCCTACTCAGAGCATGGCGTTCTCAGCCTCCCCTGCTAGGCCAAGGGCTGGCTCCCCCAGACAAGGCACACGCCTCTCCATGTGGGTCTCAAAGACCTTCAGAATCCTCAGCCAGCGAGGCCTTGCGCGCCCCCAAAGAGAGAACTGTCCCAGACGTGCCCAAGGACCCGCACTGTGCCAGCTTGGGAGCGAGAAAGAGAACCCAGGAGTCCTGCCCCTCATCCTGTGTGTCAGCAGCCATAACTAGCGCCCAGCGGCGAGGCTCACGTGGTGGCACCGCTGGTTGGGAGCTGGAGGAGGCTGAGCTGCAGCCATTTGTCTCCTCCCAGCTGGCAGAGGGGGCAGGGGCAGAGCCTGTGGCGGGCTGTGGGGTCTGATGCGCTGGCTGGGCACCGTGCCTGCCTGAAATCCCCCTGGCTGCTCTGTGGCTGCAGCAGGCACGGTGCTGGCAGCAGCTGCCATGGCACGGCGGGGGAAGCGGCTGGCTGACCCCTCTCTTCTCTGCCCTCTCATTGCAGAAGGAGCTGAGCCTGCCCCGCAGAGGAAACATGTAAGTACGAGCGACGGACGCCTGCCCAGCCCTGCTTTTCAGCGTGAGCTTTAAGGTCCAACTGGCCCAGAACTTCTGGGACGGGATTTCTCCCGGGAGAGAGTTCTGGCCCTTCCCTTGTGCTGCGGGGCCCAGCTGGGACTGGAAGGCACCATGGTCCCTGCTGGAGTCAGGGGAGGGGGGTGCTTTTTTAAGGGTGTCATTTTTCTTTGCTCAAATCATTTCCCTGCTGGAACGGGCCCCCAGGGTGCGGCGCTCCAGCGATATGCCCCAGTCGCAGCCAGCCCTGGGGCTACCCGTGTCAGGGCAAGGTCGGGGGGTTGGGTGCAGCAGGGGCTGTTTTGGAGGGCTTGGTGGTGGTTTGCTGTCTCCTTCCGGGTGGCTCCGTGCTCAGGGCGGCTCCGGCCCAGGCAGCACTGGAGGCTCTGGCCTGAGTCTCTCACTGGTACGCTGGGGAGGGACTGACATTGGAGCTGCCCACTCGCCCCGGGGCGCTTTGCTCTGAGTGGGGGGAGCCCGGGCACTGAGACAAATCCCTCCTGGCATCATGCCAGTGGGGTCGAACCAGGGATGGGTTTGGTCCTGTGTCTACAGTGGCACCTCAGGGCCGTGCCGAGGCCTCTGCCAGGAGGCAGGGAGCCTGCGGGGCCAGGCCCGTTGGACTGTGGGTGGGTTTGGCCCATTTTCCTCTGATGCAGTGTGGAAACCCAAGTGAACCTGAAGGCCAAGCTCAGTTGCCTTCCCAGGCTCAACCGCCCCTGTGGGCTCCAGGGTGGTGCCCAGCAAGGGCCGGGGAACACAGGTTAACCCTTTGCCTGCAGATCTGTGCACGTGCTTGGGCCGTGCAGCACACAGGGGTTGGGGGAAGTTTTCATGGCTGTGCCAAGGGCTCGCCCAGTGATGCCAGGACTCGCCGCCAGACAGACCTGCCATGCGAAGGCCCGTCCTGGTGGAGGGTTTGCCATGAACGTGGTTTGAGTCTGACTCCTGCCCTGACTCCCGTCTGGACCAGGGCCTGTGGATGAGACCCTCAGTGGGCTGGCAGCCTGGGACTGGGAGTAGCCCGGCCTCTCGGAGGGGGCAGATTGCCGTGGGGCTGAAGGTTGCCCAGACTCCGGGCAAAGGGCTGAGAGCTGGTGTCACGTCTGTTGCAGCTCCAGGAAGGGAGCCCAGGCTCAAGACTCAGTTGTTGGCTCATGGGCCTGTATTTGGCCCAGGCCCTACGGGAGAGCATGGAGGGGGTGGGGCAGGGGGCACCTGGACCTTGCACAGCCTGGGGCTCCCCTCGGATCTGCAGGGGCCCCTGCCACCTCGTGCCCCTGGCCCCAAGTGGCGCGTGGTGGGTGCTGGGTCTGGGACCGTCCCCTGCAGCGCCCCGGCGGGTCGGGCCAAGGCGGGTGGCGGCCCCGGTGCGCCGGGAGGGGCCCCGCGCTGCGCCCGGCCGTGCTGGGGGCGGGGAGGGGGCACGGAGCCAGCCCCGCAGAGCGCGTCGTCCCTGCGCCGGGGCGGGGGCCGCCTCCCCCTGCGGGAGCCGCAGCCCCTGAGCGGCGGGCGGGGGCGGCCGGTGCCCAGATCGCTCCAGCGAGGCTGGCGCCTGGTGCCGGCCGCTGCGCTGCTGGGAACCGGGCCGGGCCGGGCGGGGCGGCGCGGCCGCCCCCAGCCATGAAATCGCGGAGGGACCGGCTGAAAATCCCGTCTCTGACCTTGGAGTGAGTCCGGGGCGCGCAGGGTGCGGGGCTGCGCTGCGGGGGGGCTGCGCGGTCCGACGGGTCCCTGGGCTGCCCCCTGCGCGGCGGGACCGTCTGTTCCCGGCCGGGAGAGCGCAGGGGCCGCGGACCCTTCCCCAGGGAGAGCCGGGGGCAGGGCGCGCTTCTCTGCGCGGGTCCGCCGGGGCCTGGCTGGAGCCCGGCGCGGGGAGGGGGACCCGTTCTGGTGCCCCTCCTTCCCGACCCGCAGCCCCCTGCTTCCCCAGCCCTGGGCTCCCCCCAGCCCGCTCTGCCCGTGCCCCTCGCTCCAGACCCTCAGCCCCCTGCTTCCCCAGCCCTGGGCTCCCCCCAGCCCGCTCTGCCCGTGCCCCTCGCTCCAGACCCTCAGCCCCCTGCTTCCCCAGCCCTGGGCTCCCCCCAGCCCGCTCTGCCCGTGCCCCTCGCTCCCGACCCGCAGCCCCCTGCTTCCCCAGCCCTGGGCTCCCCCCAGCCCCCTCTGCCCGTGCCCCTCGCTCCCGACCCGCAGCCCCCTGCTTCCCCAGCCCTGGGCTCCCCCCAGCCCGCTCTGCCCGTGCCCCTCGCTCCCGACCCGCAGCCCCCTGCTTCCCCAGCCCTGGGCTCCCCCCAGCCCGCTCTGCCCGTGCCCCTCGCTCCAGACCCTCAGCCCCCTGCTTCCCCAGCCCTGGGCTCCCCCCAGCCCGCTCTGCCCGTGCCCCTCGCTCCAGACCCTCAGCCCCCTGCTTCCCCAGCCCTGGGCTCCCCCCAGCCCGCTCTGCCCGTGCCCCTCGCTCCCGACCCGCAGCCCCCTGCTTCCCCAGCCCTGGGCTCCCCCCAGCCCGCTCTGCCCGTGCCCCTCGCTCCCGACCCGCAGCCCCCTGCTTCCCCAGCCCTGGGCTCCCCCCAGCCCGCTCTGCCCGTGCCCCTCGCTCCCGACCCGCAGCCCCCTGCTTCCCCAGCCCTGGGCTCCCCCCAGCCCGCTCTGCCCGTGCCCCTCGCTCCCGACCCGCAGCCCCCTGCTTCCCCAGCCCTGGGCTCCCCCCACCCCGCTCTGCCCGTGCCCCTCGCTCCCGACCCGCAGCCCCCTGCTTCCCCAGCCCTGGGCTCCCCCCAGCCCGCTCTGCCCGTGCCCCTCGCTCCCGACCCGCAGCCCCCTGCTTCCCCAGCCCTGGGCTCCCCCCAGCCCGCTCTGCCCGTGCCCCTCGCTCCCGACCCGCAGCCACCTGCTTCCCCAGCCCTGGGCTCCCCCCAGCCCGCTCTGCCCGTGCCCCTCGCTCCCGACCCGCAGCCCCCTGCTTCCCCAGCCCTGGGCTCCCCCCAGCCCGCTCTGCCCGTGCCCCTCGCTCCCGACCCGCAGTCCCCTGCAATTCCAGTTCTGGACTCCTTGCACATAAACAGTTGTGCTGGTGCTCCCCTCTCCTTAGTCTCCTGGTAGTCCAGCCCCACGCCCGAAGGGGCCTCTCAATCCTGACCCTCAAGACACCCCATAGAAGCCCCACTGGAGGGTCTGTGCAGCCTGGAGGAGTGTGGCCTTGTGTCGCTGCTGGCCAGCGCTAGGGTGCATGAGGCGCTGGAGGGGGTGGGCATTTGAATTCACACTGGTCTGGTGCATCTTGCTTTACAGTTTGTCTCCAAGTAGCCAGAGCCCGACCCTGCTCAGCCCCTGCAGTCCCTGCAGCCCCTGCAGCCCGTTACTAACCCTGCATCCCTGGAGGTAAGACCCTGCGGTCCCCTAGCACCACCCAGCACAGCTGGGGCTGGGACAGAGCTGTCAGGGAGGACGGGAAAAGGAAGCAGCCCTGGGGGCGCTCTGGGGAATGCAGCAGGCTGTAAACCCTCTGGTCGCAGTTCTGAGTGGGAGCCCCTGGGTGGCAGCGGCCCCACCCTTTGCACGGGGCAGATGGTGCAGATCGAAACCCTCCTGGGCAGGACAGGCAAGGGAGGTTCCTGCTGCAGGGCTGAACGCACCTGCTGCCCTGCTCTAGGGCCAGGCGTGTCTGAGTGCTGCCGTGGGCTGTGCTCTGCCACGCAACATCCCTTGTACTGGGGGGGGGGCGGGGACGACACACGTTCCAGCCACGCCAGGACAGCCGGGGGAAAGCGCCCATCCCTCCTCTGCACTTGGGCCCCCAAAGGGGCCTGAACCTTCTGGCTGAGGCTGCTCGTGAATGGCCCCGGGGGGGTGGGGGAGAGCGAGTCAAGGGGGTCCAGCCAAGAAACCCACTGTGTTATACCCGGGATCGTCTGGGTCAGTGCGGGGCTCAGTGCCTTGCTGCACCCCACTGTCACTGTGCAATTAAACTGCCCCTCCCCTCAAACAGCTGGACGGGGCGGTGACAGCGAGGGGGGATGGGGAGGGTGGCTTGGAAGCCTGCAGCTGGAGTCATGATGCAGTGTATGGCCCATGCTCCTCCTGCCGGATAACGTGTGGAGCTGCAGGAGTTTCCTAGCACTGCCTGTCAGGACCGGGCACCGCAGGGCTCGGGTGCGAGGGGCCCTCGTCTGGACTGGCTGCCACCCGCGCTGGTGGCAGGTGACCTTGTTTCTCTTGGTATGAAACGGGGCCAGTGCCCGAGTGCCAGCACCTTTAACCCCAAGCAGGCAGCCTCCCAGCCCAGTCTCTGCATCTCTGTCATGGGGGACAGGCTGCACGGCTGCCTTCTCCAGCCATTTCCGCTTGTCAGTGACCCCTGCTCTGAGCACTCCTGTCTCTGAGGCTCTGCGGGTCGGGCTGGGGGTCCTGAGTGGCCTGGCTTTGCTCATGGCTGTGCGGGTTGGGTCTCTCAAGGCTGGGGGCGGGGATATCTCTGTGGGGGGGTTGGCTCTCGGCTGTGTGGGGAGGGGCTGGCCCTGTGGGTCAGACTGGGGGGCCCCGCTCTCGGCTGTGTGGATTGGATTGGGCTGGGGGGGGGCAGCTGTGTGCATCGGGCTGGCGCAGGGTCTCAGCATTACGGGCTATTAGTTCACCTCTTCCCCTTGTCTCTGGTTCCAGCGGGGAGCGACCGTTAATGGGGCAATGGGAAGGGTTTTGTCTGACAGGTTAATTCCCACTCGGCTCCTGCTCCGTCTGCAATGGGGCATTAATGCTGGACTCCAGCTGGAGGGGCAGGTCCTGCCTGCCCCACACACATCCAAGCAGATCCAGAGCCAGGCTCCTTCTGACCGCGTGGCTGTGTGCTGGAGAGAGACCAGCTGGATCTGAGAGCAGTCGGACCCCGTCTGCCATTAGCCGGACAGGCACGTATGTGACAGCGGGGAATTGTACCCTCTGTGTGTCTCTGTAACTGTGCCCATGGCTCCCTGAGATGCCTCTCCCAAAGCGTGCCCAGCAGCAGAGGGGGTGAGGGCATTTCTGGTGGCAGGGACTCAGGGAGCAGGGTGTGGGGAGACGCTAGGCAGCTCCTCTCGATGCCAATGTGTCTGTTTGCCCCGCAGGACGCAGCCTTGTGTGGAGAGGGCAGAACGTGACCTGGGTGCTGCAGAGCTGTCATGGCAGCAGGGAGGATGCACCCAAGACTTGGGCAGTTTCCCAGCTGTTTGCTTTCTCTGGCTTGGCTGGAGGAGGCTGGCGCTGCTCAGTGGGGGGCCGCACAGGTGGGCCCCATGGTTCCCAGTGGTTTTCAGGCACTCCAGGGCCCCACTGCACCAGGCCAAGGGCCTGTGGCTAAGCCAGTGGCGTGGTGCTCGCCCCCAGGCTGCAGGGGGCATTTTCTGGAGCCAAGTTCCCTTCCCAGTGGCCGTGTGCCCCTGGGGAAGGCTGGGGGTTCGCGCTGTCTGGCGGCAGCTCCTTCGTCTGAGCCGGCAGGGGCTCCGTGGGAGTTGGGAACATGTCAGTGCCCGCTGTGTCTCGCGCCCGCCCCCCCCCCAGCTCACAGCCCCCCCAGGGAGGGGCTAGGGTTGCCAATTCTCTAATCACACAAAACCGAACACCCTAGCCCTGCCCCTTGTGTGAGGCCCCGCCCACTGCCCACTGCATTCCCCCTCCCTCGCTGTCTTGCTCTCCCCCACCTTCACTCACTTTCACTGGGCTGGGGTAGGGGTGCAGGAGCGTGTGAGGGCTTCGGCTGGGGGGGCCAGCTCTGGGGTGGGGCCAGAATTTAGGAGTTCAGGGTGCGGGAGAGGGCTCTGGGCTGAGGTAGTGGGTTGGGATGCGGGAGGGGGTAAGGGCTCTGGGGTGGGGTTGGGGAGGAGGGGCTTGGGGTGCAGGAGGGGGCTCCAGGCTGGGGCCGAAGAATTTGGAGTGTGGGAGGGGGCAGCAGGTTGTGGCAGGGGGTGAGGGCTCTGGGGTGGGGCTGGGGAGGAGGGATTCAGGGTGTGGGAGGAGGTTCTGCGCTGGGGCAGGGGGTTGGGGTGAGGGCTGTGGGGTAGGGCTGGGGATGAGAGGTTTGGGGGGGCTCAGAGTCGGGGCAAGGGGTTGGGGTGCAGGGGGGGGTGAGGGCTCTGGCCTGAGGGTGTGGGCTCTGGGGTGGGGCCGGGGATGAGGGTTTTGGGGTGCAGGAGCGGCCTCTGGCTCAGGGCAGGGGCTTGGGCGGGGGCTTACCTCCAGCGGCTCCCAGTCAGCGGCGCGGCGGAGGGGCTGAGGCAGCATGCCGTAATGTCAGCATGGCCAACTCGGGCGAACCTGAGACTGAGCCTCTGGCCATGGGCTGCCCTGCCCTCGGGTCCCTGTTTTCTGGGATTGAAAGTTCTCTGGTTTCAGGGTGGCCAAAAAGGGCGGAGAAGCAGGGAATGGGCAGTGGTGGGAAGGGTGCCCCTCAGCACAGGGAGCTTGCAGGCTCAGGGCTTGAGAGGCTGCGTTTTTCCTTTGCAGTCTAATAAAGAGGCACTTTCCTCACTGAGCATCAGGCTGGGAATGAGAAGACAGCGTCCTGGGCAGGCCGAAGATCCATGTTTCTCATGAGGTCAGATCTGGTGGCAGCAGAGACGAGGGTCTCAAAACCTTATAGCTGCGCTGGGTACTTGTTTACAGCTAACGGGAACACTGTATGCGTGTACCCACTCTGCTCTGTGTTTGCGTGTGACTTTATTCTGTGCATCCTGGTGTACACACCCTATCCCAAAGTGCTTTGCTGAATTGATGCGTTTACCGAGTCTAACTAAGGACAGGTGGGAAAGAGGGAGAGAGGTTTGGGGCAGGGCCAGAGAGAATGGGGCTGTGTTCGGCTGAGATCTGCTGGGGATCAGAGACGTAGGGAGGTTGATCCAGATGAAGCCTGCTCCTGCCCCAGTGATGGTGATTGCTGAGTGAACAGAGTGCGGGAGGAGGGGCATGGAGAGACACAAGATCCAGAAGGTGTAGCTGTGGTGGTGAGGTGGGTAGGACCCTGGATCCTGCACACACTGGATGGAGTATGGGGTGCTGGCCCGGGGCAGGCCTTAGTGAATGGCTGGTCTGCACCAGGAGGCTGCATGTGTGTATCTGTTACACTTGGTGTTATCCTTTTCCAGACAAACCTATTGTGATCCCCAAATCTGGATTCTCTGAGATCAGCCCAAGGGCCTGGTTCACTGCCTAGGCATTAGGACCAGGGCTCTGAAGCCCCTCCCAAAAGGCGTCTCTCCTACGTTACAGGGGCAGGTACCTGGTGCCAGTGGCACTAACCTGCGAAGAGGGTCTGAGTGGCACAAGGCATGCCATGTCACAAGGGAATCAGCCGAAAGGCTCATGTTTCTTCTCACCAGGATGTTAGCCCGGTTCTGGAACCCTTCGATTCCTTCCTCTCCCATTAATTAGACTTGAGTGCATATTGAGCGCAGTCAGTTTGCTCTGTGTGCTTATTTGTGCTTGTGTGTGCCATGACTGCGTGTGTGTGTGGCTGTGCAGACTCCATGTATGCACCCAACCAGCCCAGCATATGGTGCTGATAAACCAGAGGCTAGAGACTTTTTTTGGTTGGGTGCATTTTTACATGCGCAAAGGTGGGGGGTCCATAATGCTTTGCTCTCTCATGGTCCAGCAGAGGGAGTTCTGCTGGCTTGCACCACCCAGCATCTATCTGGGGAGCTGGGAATTGACTTGCCATTTTCCTCCTGGAGGAGTCTCCCAACCTGTAAATCCAACCCCCCAGCTGTGGACTGACTCTTCTCTTGGGAAGAGCAGGTCTGGGAGTGCAGGGAGCCCTCAGAACATCCTAAGAAAGAAAAATTCGAAGCCTTCCCCAAGCTGAACCCAGGAGAGACCCTGGGGTGCTGGTGGCTGGTCGATTGACTGTGAGCTTCTAAGTGGTTTGTGTTTCTCCATTAGTAAGCTGGCAGTAGGGGCACCAAGGTCTAAAGGGATGAGCTGCCATATTACAGAGAAGGAATTCATTGAGGTAACTGCACAGAAACAGTCAAACTAAGAATCACCTCTTCTCTGCTGAGCTTAATTATCCTGCTAGAGAGTTTGATTCTGCTTCATCATGGCCCAGAATTATGCAGGTTCTTTCTCCCGTAGTTATTGTTCTTTCCAGAGGGGAAAAGATGCACTAAACCAAACCACACTGGGGAGATGCTGCAGTGCCGCAAAGCTCATTCCAGATGTCGGTCGCAGTTGGGGACAGATGTGTGCATTCAATATCTCTCCAATTTCAGAATACACTGCAGGGAGGTGGGGACTCACAGACTTACGGTCAGAGGGGACCATCGTGATCAGCTAGTCTGACCCCCCACACATTGCAGCCACGGAACCTCACCCACCCACCCACCCACCCCTGCAGTAGACCCCTAACCCCTGGCCGAGTTCCTGAAGTCCTCAAATCATGGTTAAAGACTTGAAGTTACGGAAAATCCACCATTTACACTAGTTCAAACCTGCAAGTGACCTATTCCCCATGCTGCTGAAGAAGGCAAAAAGTGTTGCTTTCCTGAGTGAAACTTCTATAGGAATAGAATCCTGGGGTGGCAGGTGCTTGTTTTTGAGGATTTTTTTGCTGATGTTTAGTTCTTAGGCCTGTTTGGTTTCATTCTTATACAGGTAGGATTATGAGACCAAATTATCTTAAATCGGTGGGGTTGCACCTGTTTACTCAGATAGAAAATTTGGCCTACGTAATCTGCAAGCAAGATAGTAGTTCCAGAATGATTCTTCAGTGTTTCAGGCCACGAGCCTGACCTTTCATGGCCAGAGAGAACTCCCTTTAAAGTCTCTGCCCTGCTCTACGCTGCAGAATTAGGTAGATGGAAGGCAGCTTATGTCGACCTAACTCTGTAAATGACTACACCAAAATTTCTCTTCCACCAACAAAACTTGCCTGCTATATTGACTTAAGAACTCCACCTCCATGAGAGGTGTAGAGTCAATGTCGATGTAGTTAGGGCAACATGGTGAGAATGTAGACACTGCATTGCTTACATTGACTATTGCTGGCTTTCAGCAGCCGTCCCACAATGCCCTGCACCGACTGGTGCAAGCGCTGCTGGTGAGGACATGCTCTGCCGATGCAAGGAGCAAAGTGTAGACGCACACAAGTAATGTAATTGCTGTGGTGGCTGTATGACGACATAAATTAGGTCAATTTAATTTTTGTAGTGTAGACATGGCCTCTGTGCCTACAGAGATTCAAACCATGCTGGAAGCTCTCTAGAGAACCTCTGACACTTAACTGCTCCTGTTCACACTTTCCAGATACTTGCCCTGTTTGCTGCAATGTTTTGGTTTTACAGTTGCCGTTTAAAAGGCTTTAGACTGTGCTTTTCAGGCAGCTGTTGTACACTTTCTGAAAACGTGATAACAAGCAATTTACACTTGTGATCACTTAGCACCTGCCCTACTAATCAAGCCAGGAGAGGAATTAAAACATAGGGGGATTATATCTCTAGGTTTTTCCTTTCCCTGTTGCAGACTTTCCAATGTTACAGAGATCTCTCTTGATGAATATAAATGCCTGAGAGAATTCTCCACCACAACAAGTATGTGATACTGTGCCCAGAAGTGGCTGTACAAGACAGGGTGAGTACAGGAGGTCTCTGATGATAAGTCTAGAAACAAAATGACCCCGCCAGCCAGTCAGCAACCAGTTTAATCATAAATATAGCAAGAGTCGTCTAAACTGCACTTTGCAGGGCATGAATGGCTGCGGCATGGAATCTGTCTGGTCTCTCTGGCCGTGGGAAAACAGCAAGCCTACAAATCTTTTTTCTTTTTTCTGACCTCCACTGTAATCATCAGATTCATGGGTCTCAGGAAGGACATTTATTTTGCATACAAAAAGAAACTTTCTGGGCATGATGATAAAATAGCCACTTGCTTTCTGCACAAAGGCGGGGCCGTGTTTAGCAAGGGTTGGCCTGGGCTGCAGAAGGGCAGGCTCTAGACATGTCTACGCTAGGGGAATTCTGTAAAGATTGCTAAAGCCAACTCAGTGCCACAAATGTTCGCACAGCTGCCTGGGAGCCCAGTGTGGATGGCTCTGAGTAGGGCTAGATTATATGGTGCTTAAAACTCTGGCTGGTTATGTAGAATCTTCTGAGGGACATGAACAGGTGTTAGCAATGGTGGGAGATTCTTGCAAAATCTCCCCAGTGTAGATAAGGCTTAGGAGCCATGTTTTCACAGTGTGGGAGGACTCCCTTTTCTAGGTGCAATTTAATCCAGGTACAGTACTTGATCCTCTAGCTACCTAATTGCAGGGGAAAGAGTGGTGGTTGGAAATTTACTTTGAAGGTTTTTGCAAAAAGAAAAGGAGGACTTGTGGCATCTTAGAGATTAACCAATTTATTTGAGCATAAGCTTTCATGAGCTACAGCTCACTTCATCGGATGCATTCAGTGGAAAATGCAGTGAGGATATTTTATACACACAGACCATGAAAAAATGGGTGTTTATCACTTCAAAAGGTTTTCTCTCCCCCCACCCCACACTCCTGCTGGTAATAGCTTATCTAAAGTGATCACTCTCCTTACAATGTGTATGATAATCAAGGTGGGCCATTTCCAGCACAAATCCAGGGTTTAACAAGAACGTCTGAGGAACGGTGGGGTGGCGGGGTAGGAAAAATCAAGGGGAAATAGGTTACCTTGCATAACGACTTAGCCAGTCCCAGTCTCTATTCAAGCCTAAATTAATTGTTATTGAAGTTAATTGAAATTGAAAGTTTTGTCCTCCTTGAATCCAGCCCTTGGGCAACATACATAAAAAAAAAGGCAAGCTGAAGGCCATAAGAACGGCCACACTGGGTCAGCCCAAAGGTCCATCTAGCCCAGTATCCTGTCTTCTAACAGTGGCAATGCCAGGAGCTTCACAGGGAATGAACAGAACAGGGACTCATCAAGTGATCCATCCCCTGTGACCCATTCCCAGCTTCCGGCAAACAGAGGCTAGGGGCACTTCAGAGCATGGTTTTGGATCTCCCAGCCGGAAGCTGGTCAGATCATCATGTCCTAGTTGTTCGCCACTAATAAAAACCATCCGATGCTTTCCCAGTGTGACTGCAGAAAACACATTGCTGGCCCTTAGGAACATGTCAGTTGCAGATGCTCCTTTGTGCATTCCAGCTCTAACTGCAGCACCAGGAAGAGTGAGCTAGAGGAAGTTGTCATGGTGACGCAGTGCTTCTGGCACAAAGGATCTTGCTGGAAGCATAGTGATGACTGGGTGGGGGAGGTGGCTTGCATTGTACAGACACAGTGTGGCTGAGCTATGGATGTCTTGGCAGCCTTCAGAATGCCCTTGCTTTAATGACTGTGTCTCTTATTGTTTGCATTAATTAGGCTGCACCCATACTATCTTTTGCTGTGATCTTGTCAGCTCTCCAATGAAGCAGGGCTGGGCCTAGTTAGTACTTGCATGGAACCCTCCAAAGCACCCAGGTTCAAGTGTGTATTTCCCTTTCCTGCAGTCATGAACAGATGCTCCAACATGCAAAGTGCTGGTGGGGGTGCTGTTTTGGGGATAAGATGTAAACTGCAGTCTTGGCCACTCAGAAAAAAGAAAAGGAGGATTTGTGGCACCTTAGAGACGAACACATGTATTTGAGCATAAGCTTTCATGAGCTACAGCTCTCTTCAAATAAATTGGTTCATCTCTAAGGTGCCACAAGTCCTCCTTTTCTTTTTGCTGATACAGACTAACATGGCTGCTACTCTAAACCTAAAGATTCAGAGGCACTCTTGGTAATTGTTGTGTGCTGGGTAAATTCCAGCATGAGTAATTGCTTCCTGCCTCCCTAAATCCCCTGTGTCATTTTCCTTGGCTATGGTATTCATCTTCATTTCCTGTCCTGAAAAGTTGTGTAGTGTTGCTCTGTGTTGTTAAACGGGTGCTGTGTCCTGTTCTGGAGGAAACTGCTTGTCAGTCCGGGGCAAAGTAATACCTATAGGCCCTGATCCTGCAGTGATGTCGGCATAGGTGGATTCGAGCTTGCTCAGAGCACCAGTGGGGCCGTGGACAAGCAATGGGGTCTGTCCATGTGGTCAAGCCCGTCAGGAGAAATTTGGGGCCCTGGTGCATCGTGTTCACTGCAACCACTTTCATCTTCACCACAGTCAGATATTTTGGGGGCCCTCCTAAGTGTGGGGTTCCAATACAGTTGTCCCCCTTTCTCCCCATTTCTTCGCTCTGCATGTGGGTCACACTGCAGAGTCCAGTCCATGGTTTGTAAAATGCACTGAGAGATCCGTCTGGCTGAAAAGCACTGGACACTCTTAATGATTAGTTATTAATAATTATTCAAGATTATTCAGACACCGATATTGTGTGGGATTGGGAAGAAGTGGATTTCTCATTATTGTAGCTATAAGAAAGCTGAGATTGGGTCCAGGTTTCTCTCTCAATTTAGATTTCTAGGTACTAAACTCCTGGTTGTGTAGGAGCTAAACTGTAACAAAGGAAGAGACTGGAGGCTACAAGTGTTAATTGTAAAAAGGGAACGGTTGGAACGGACAAGCCTCGTAACTGGAGAGCCAGACTCGCTTGGCACTAAGCTTCACTGTCACGCTGATCTCTGCCAGCAGGGCTGAGTTTGGCTTGTTGCATGGGGATTGTGATCATCTCACGGGTGAACTGCAACAAGAGCAGTGGGAAATTCACGGCTTTCTGGAGGGCTTGTCTAAACACAGAAGTGGCACCCCGTTAACCGTGCCAGTGTAGGTAAAGCAGAACAGCTCCCTAGTGCAGACAGCATATTCCCTCTATGCTAATATAAGCCCCTTTTTACTGGCATAACTGTGTCCACACAGGGACTGCACCAGTATCTCTATTCCACACCTCTAGCCATAGTCACAGACTGGTACAAACGCTGTGTGTAGACCAGGCCTAAGAAAAGAACGTGCAAAATCTGTAACGTGCTGGCTGGAGCTCTTCTGCCAAGGAAGGAAGAAGCTAGGCACATTTTTGCAACGTTAAGACACTCACGCTATGTGACCACAGAGCGGAAAAGCCTCCTGCTCTTGCCCAACCCAGTTCCCTCGCTGTGGAGGGGATTGCTTTCCTGTGGCTCTGGGGTTCTGTTCCCGCAACAACCCTTTTGCTTAATGCCTCCTTCACTGAGCAGACATGTGCTTAAAGGAAGCTTTTCATCCCTGGCAAGCCCAAAACAACAGAACATTTATGCAAACAGCAGTTTAACTTTCTTGTAACTTTTGGTCTCCTCCTCCTACCTTAGTGTTGAAGATCCTTCAGTTGGCCCAGATGGGCCGGCTTCTCCTGTGGGATTGCCTGCTGCGTTGAGTGTTACATCAGACGGTTGCTGTGGAGACAACTGGGGTGCCGCAGATTCAGTATTAATTAGGACTTTCAGGAGAGGAAAAAGGGAGATTGGGATTAAATTCTCTCTCTCCCAAGTATCTTCACTGGCTAAAATCCAGGCCCATGCTGGGGCCAGCTGAGACTGCGTGCAATTCCTGTGGGTGAGATGATTCCAATTCCTCGATTGTTTTGATGTGTTTGTGGTCAATGATGCTTCAAATGACATTTTGGTTGTGTTTGTATCATGTCCCCTGCATTGAGGGGCTGAGGTGGACACTGAACGGTAGAGATACGAATGTTATAGGCAAGGCAGCAGAAACACCTGTGCTTAAGGTTCCTTAACATGACCTGTTCTAAGTTTTCTAACCCTTTTTCAGTTGCTTATAACTTTAGCAAACTGTTTAAGTTGAAATTTTCCAGGCTTGGTCTCTGCTTCAAGTTGAATTTTTTGTTTTAAGGTTTTTGAAGTTTTGGTCAGTTGTTTTAGAGAACAAGGTTAGTGGAAAATAGGGCTCCGTGTGATAGACCAGTGCCCTTTGGAGCCGCTGGAAAGCCTTCCATTGGGTTCAGTGGGAGTTGGCACACCCTAATGGGCCAGGATTTTCAGATGGGCCCAGTATCCACAAATGGGCCCAGATTTTCAGGAGCTCCCACTGAGAACAGTAGGCATAGAGTGTTTTTGAAAATCTGGCCCTCGAAGTCAGCACGTGGTTGCCCGGGCGGTCTTCATTCTGCCGTTTCCTAACTGGAGTGCTTGACTTTTTTGCACTTGTGGCGGTTTTCCTGTCCCATGGTAGTTTGTCTGGAATTAATGTCTGTCTGTCAGGCGGGAAGGGCCCTCTTTTGCAGGGTGTCTGCTGGTCCTTGCTGCACAGGGCTCTGTGGCAGAGATGTGCAGGGGAGCTGCATGGAGGCTGTAAAATCTGAATGCACCCTGCTGGGATTTCAGTGGATTTCCACTAGGCCCCGCTGCTGCCTGGGCCTGGCCAATGTGACGAGCGCTGCTTGGCTTTGCCATGGTACGTCTACAAAGGTCTGTATTTATATGTGGCTTAGACAGCAGGAAATACCCAAACGCCACACAGTGACCATGACAACTGCTCTGGCCCTGCACACACCCCAGCAAGGTGTCTACAGCCCGTGGGGCAGGATGGGTGCGGGGTTCGCAGACAGCGCCTCCAGTGACCCCACTTGCCAGCACCCCCCTTCCACAGCCCCAGGGGCAGTGTAGCCCCTCCTGGGTGGCTGGAGCGGCAAGGATGTTACCTGGGGGCTGGGAAAGGAAGGGGGGATTAGATCAGCCTGGGGGCAGGAAGGGGGCCGATGGGGGGTGTGGGAGGGAGGCTCTGGAGGGGCTTGGAGGGGGGCAGGCTGCGGCGGGGGGGTGGGGGAGGCAGGCTCGGAGGGGGGTGGGGCAGGCTCTGATGCGGGGAGGGAGGCTGGCTGGCTCCAGGGGGGACAGGCTTTGGCGGGGGGGCTGAGGGAGGAAGGCTCCGGGAGGCTCGGGGGGGGGCTCGAGGTGGGGGGGGAGGGAGGCTGGGGGGGGCGGGCTCCGATGGGGCTCAGAGCTCGGGGGGGGGTAGGCTCCAGGGAGGCTGGGGGGGGGCTCCGATGGGGCTCAGAGCTTGGGGGGGGGGATGGGCTTCGGGGGGGGAGGTAGGCTCCAGGGAGGCGGGGGGGGGCTCCGATGGGGCTCAGAGCTTGGGGGGGGGTGGGCTTCGGGGGGGGAGGTAGGCTCCAGGGAGGCGGGGGGGGCTCCGATGGGGCTCCGAGCTCGGGGGGGGGATGGGCTCGAGGTGGGGGTGGGGGAAGGTAGGCTCCAGGGAGCCGGGGGGGGCTCCGAGCTCGGGGGGGCGGGCTCCAGGGAGGCTGGGGGCGGGCTCTGACCGGCCGGGCCCAGCCCCGGGGCGGGAGCGGCCCGCGCGGGGAGGCTGCTGGGCCCGCCGCGCCGCGCTCTGGTGCCGGCTGGGCCCGGCGGAGCGGAGCCGGGAGCCGGCGCCCGGCGGCGATGTCGGACCCGAGCTGCTGGGGCGCGGCGCCGCCCGGCTACCGGGGCCAGCGCGGCCAGGGCGACCTGCTGCAGCGCTCCAAGAGGTGCGGGGGGGCGAGCTGCGGGGGGGGCGCTGTGGGGGGGTTACATGCAGTGGGGGGGCTCTGTAGGCTGTGGGGGGGTTACATGCAGTGGGGGGGGCTCTGTAGGCTGTGGGGGGGTTACATGCAGTGGGGGGGGGCTCTGTAGGCTGTGGGGGGGTTACATGCAGTGGGGGGGGGCTCTGTAGGCTGTGGGGGGGGCTCTGTAGGCTGTGGGGGGGTTACATGCAGTGGGGGGGGCTCTGTAGGCTGTGGGGGGGTTACATGCAGTGGGGGGGGGCTCTGTAGGCTGTGGGGGGGTTACATGCAGTGGGGGGGCTCTGTAGGCTGTGGGGGGGGCTCTGTAGGCTGTGGGGGGGTTACATGCAGTGGGGGGGGCTCTGTAGGCTGTGGGGGGGTTACATGCAGTGGGGGGGCTCTGTAGGCTGTGGGGGGGGCTCTGTAGGCTGTGGGGGGGTTACATGCAGTGGGGGGGGCTCTATACACGATGGAGGCTACACATAGGTTCTGGAGTGAGGGGGGGCTGCTGCACCCCCCTGGTTTGAAGCGGTTTCCATCAGATCCAGGGTTTACAGTTTGGTCCAATGGCTCTCAGCACCCCCACTGTAAAAACTGTTCCAGCGCCCTGGGGCTACATGGCGGGGGGGGGGAGGCTCTACGCAGTGGGGGGCCTGTATGTGGGGGGCTACATGCAGTGGGGGGGCTATGTGCTGTGATGCGTGTCTGTGACTCAGGATTTGGGGCCCCCTGGTCCTGCTGCCCTGGGGAGAGGATGTTCCAGGTCTCCAGACTCAAGGTCTGGCTCTGGCTGGGCTCCTCTCCTGCTTGGAGCTGCTGAGCTCTGGGCTGGAGGTGAGGGCCAGAGCAGTGGAGGTAATTGCAGGGGGGTTAAAGTCACTTCAGAGAGCCCCAGTGCAGCAGCAGGATGGAGCTCAAGCTGGGGCGTTGTGCTCTGGAAGGGGAGCCACCTCGGAGTCAGGCCAGGCCCCAGCTAAGGAGTCAAGTAGGAGGATTCAGCGGGGGCGGGAGGGGGCATTTGGTCTGTAAGATCTTTGGGGTTTCCCAGGCAAGGCCTTTGCAATCCAGGTCCTGAGCACACTCCAGCTGGGGCTGTGCTAACAACACCAGCGTCTCTGTCCTCATTGTCCAGAACAGATCTCGGTTCTTGGGACAGGAATTCCTGCCCAAAGTAGGCTGGGTTTAAAACTAGCCATTAAAACAGCCATTGCTAGCGAGTTCCTGCCATGCGGATAGGGCCCGAGCAGTGCACTGCTCAGGGCAGGTCAACACTTAAAATGCTGCGTCAATGCAGCTGCTGCGCTTTAATGAAGACGCTGTACGCCAACACGAGGGGCTCTAGTTAGCCCACCTCCCAGAGAGGCAGTAGCTGTGCTGGAGGGAGGAGAAGCCGTCCCGCTGACACAGCCTGTCTACATCTGGGGTTTGGTCAATATCACTATGTTGCTGAGGGGTGTGGATTTTTCATACCCCTGAGTGATACAGGTCTGTAGTGCAGACCAGACCTCAGTTTTGCAAGTATTACCCGTGTTCTTGCTCTCTCCCCCAGCCAGAAACCAGGCCAGAGCATTTCACCCCTCTCCTACCAAACAGGTCTTGTTCCCAGACCAGGGGAGCTGTGTTTGCCCAGAGCAGCGGCACTAAACAAATGGCTGCTGCTGGGATGGCCGGAGCTCATTTTTTCCAAAAACATTAATCTTTTTCTGTTGTGTATTTTCTGATTGTTCCCAGGACTAGCCTGTGTGAGGGCTGAGTGGCTGCACCGTCTAGTTAGACAAGCTAAAAATGCTTCCCTAAAAACATGGAATCCAGCTTTTATTTAAATTCAAGTGGGTGATTAATCTACTTTTTAAAATGTTTGCTCCCTAAAAAGGGCTCTTATTTATTATTTGCATTATCCTAGTGCCTACGAGCCTTAGTCAGGGGCCGGGACCTGGTGTGCTGGGAGCTGTACAAACACAGAACAAAAAGAGAGTCCCTGCCCCAACAGTCGGAGCATAAGCCAAGAGACATGTGGTTACAGGCAGGGGAGTGCAAGGAAACAATGCAATAATAATGGTCAGGGCGACAGGCAGTGATATCCGCATGCCAGCAGCCTAGCCACTGCCAAGTTGTTTGTAGCATCATGGCAAAGGAGAGCTTTGGGAAGGGGTTTAAGGAGAACAGTGAGGGGGCTTTGAGGGTGTGTACAGGGTGTGAGGGGCAGCCTGGGGGAAAGCACCAAGGCACGTGTTTGAAAATTTAATAAGTGAGCAATGGGGGCAACATTTTGATAGGAGTGAGATTTGAAATCTCTGGTTCCACGTTTAATCCAGGAGTGAGTGTCTTTGATATCTTTATATAATGTGGGTATTTAACTCACTTGCACACAGACTGATACACAACTGTAAAACTGCCTTCCTCAGTCTCAAAATGTCAATGCTTTTTATTATAAAGAGGAATAGGAGAGTGTATTTTCTTAGCAAATTCATGGATCCATCCCCTTCTTGGGCCCAATCCTGCAAACCACAGCTTTAAAGACTTTGTCCCTTTGACTCACATGTATAAAACTTAATGAGTGCTTGCAAGTTTGGGGATGAAATGTCACAATTAAATGGCAGGCGGGGGGAAGAAGAATTTCTGGATAAAATGTCAACTTCAGTTGTATTGGTGGGAGTATGAGTGGCACCACTGTATCTTGTATAATAATAATTGTACTCATGGAAGCATATCTGTGAAATGAATGTTCCGTGAAATGACTTTTTAAAAAATACACATAATCAGTGTGATAATCTAAGGAGTCGTGTGCATCCAGCGGAACCTAAAGAGGCCGTAATTCTCCCCAAGGGCTTGGGCAATGCTCTTGTGGTTCATTAGTATTGCTAGAACCCAGAGATGGAATTACAGTGCGGTGTATTTTATAATAGCTAAGAAGCATACAGTGTTGTTTGGTATGATGAAGAGCACTGTAATGTATGAGGAATCCTAGCTTCCTGCCGCGTGGCTGTTGAAATGGCTGGTGCAGAGCTGGAACAGCTCAGCAGAGTAGGATGGAGCAGCCTCTGAGTGATCTTGATTTATCTTGATATTTAACTGACCCTTTCTTCCTGCATGGGTGTCAGACCTGCATGTTGTTGGTGTGACGACAGCACTGCACTCTGACCTCAGCCTCTCTCACAGCAAAACCTGGCTATCGCATCTGAACTCTAGTGTCATGGGCAGATGGCTGCGAGATGTTCAGTAGTGCCCATTGGGTTAGGATGGGGTTTAATTGATTAAGGCCTCCGGACTCAGCAGCAAGTTTAGGCCCTGATCTTGCAAGCACTTAAGCCTGTGCTTTAGCTTTTGTTCAAGTTTCTAGCTGTCGTGGTTGCAGAGAAAAGCTTGAAAATGTGACCAAAGTGTGACCTAAAGGCTCTCCCCCCGCCCCCCAGTTAGTGCAAAGAACCTGAAACGCATTCGTTTTTAGAATCTCCTGAGTTTTAAGCCCATCTCGTGATTTTGGGGGCTTCTGGCTCATAACTTTTGGACAGTTGGGGTGGGTGATGCTGCTGCCCGTGCTGTGCTGTACTCCATTACGTTGCAATAGGCCGTTCTGAAATTCTTTGACAATGCAGACTGTTAAAAAGTAAAGAAGTCACTACGCGAAGGGAATTGTCTGAACCCATTGTTGAGTTAGAACAATGTAGAGAGGAGTGTGTGATTGGGCGGGGACTAAACATGTGCATCACAGCTGCTGTCTGTAAACTGATCTGAGGTGAGTGGCCCAGACAGCAGGCCTGGGTAAGCCCGCTAGCATCTTTCCAGTGAGCTACAGTTCGCGCTAGAAAGCGGCTGACTCTTTCCCTGAATGGTGTAGACAGGGCCTGAGAAATTGGTTAACAGGGCCAGCTGAATTATACTGTCCTCTTGAAGGCAATAGTTTGGTTGTGGCTGACAGCGCTTTGCAGTTGTTAGCCCTTTAAACCCTGGTGTACACTAGCAAAATTACTTGTTGCACCCTGATCTGATGCCAGTTTCGTTTTAAAAAATGAGTGCTACTTTACCTTGTGATTTTAGTCCAGCAGTCTCAACGCTTTTGACTTGGATGTTGCCATTTAACCATTTCAGAAGTGAGGAAACTGAGGCACAGAGCGGGGAAGTGACTTGCCCAAGGTTTCACAGCAAGTCAGTGCCGGATTCGGGAATAGAACCCAGGAGTCCAGACTCGGCTCCTTGTCTCGTGGTTACAATGTGACCTGTGGCCTGCCTACTTATTGAGATCCTGTTTTTTAAAGAAAGGTGTAATTCTCCTGTGTTATCAGACTGGATGTATTGAAAATGTTCCTGGGTGACTTGTGTGGTTTGTATTATGTGGTCTGCACTGTCCCATGCACCTCTGTGGCGCTCAGAGGGCGAGGAGATTGGGCTCATCAGGGTGGGGGCATTGCAGGGAAGCAGCTGGGATTGCATTGCAGTCCTCATCCAGCAACAGTGTGCCCTGTGCCTGCATAGTCTGCACTTGGGTCTGAGTGGACTTGCTTGGCCCCTTGCGTGCCTTTTACTGTAGCTAAAAATGTTTGGGTTGAATTGAATGCTGGTGAAATCCTCCACTCAGAGTCAAACTGGGCAGCCGCAGTGCAAGCTTCGCTCTCTGCCTCATCCTGCCCTGGCAGGGCCACCGGTGCGGGAGTTCTGTTTCCAGGCTATTGGACAGACTGGGCCTGTTTTGAAAGTAGGTTCCTTGGATCCCTGGGGAGCTGGGCTAGACCATCCAGTCATTTTCCATAGGCCACCAGACAGCTCATAACAGCTGGTCACCTTGTCACCAGGTTTTGATTTGAGCCCATGTCCAAGGCAAAGGGGCCTGTGTCCCATTCCTCAGAGCCAGCCTGGCCTTGTGGTGCCCTGGAAGGTGTTTGTAACCAGATGCTTATTTCTCTAAACATTTAATGGAGAAATGTGATAGGCCCCTTCTTAGGCCTGGTTCTGTAGGAAAGGCACAAGACACCTGAATGCATTGTGCCCTGATGGTAACGCTTTGGTCGAAAAGCCTTGTCTACGTGTTCTAGCTCTCAGACTCTGCTTCCTGTCTCTCTTGTGGGGCAGCCTGGGGTGGGATTGCCTTGCTTATATTCATGAAATAAACCTAAGACTGATACTGTGAGCCGCTGCCAGGTGGAATGGCCTGGGGTTGTGATAATGAGATAGGTCAGATGATGCAGTTCTCAGCCTGCTGTGGTGTTTACTTCCTGTCTTCTGTAGCAGGCTTTCTTGTGCTGTCACAGGTTGTTGTGAGGGGCTTTTGGGTCACAGTTGCTGCAACAGTTCCCTGATCTGTGAGCGTGTGCTTGAGGGTGCGATGGTTGCTCTGGTGCTGCTGGAAGGTGACTTTGGAGATGTGCCGCACTGAGGGTGCGTTGTCACATTCTTCTGTAAATAACCTGATCTTTGCTGACTGCTGGTTTCCACTCCATTTTTGGCAAAACTTACAAATGTAGGATTAGAGCCAGAGCACTGGGGGCTGGGTTAGTGCCCCTCACTCCTAACTTTGAGAGTAAGCAGCCGTTTTTGCACAAGGCTTACTTATTTTGGAGGAAGGGAGCCAGATGCAGCTGATGCATCGGGCAGGGTTAAAATGGCGCGAGATAGCTGTAGCACCGAGGGTGGAGTGCGCAGGAACAGGAAATATTATCAGAATCTGTCTGTATAGAGATTACGGGAACTAACCTAGCCAAACGTTTGTGTTCACTTTAAAAATAAACCTCCTGAGGGGGAGTGTGCAGGGTGGTCGTGTCTCTACAAAAAATGATGCATTGTATTGCAGAAATCAGTAAGCTGCACCAAGCTCTTCAGATTTTTACATGCTGCCGTTCTAAAGATTATTTTGGGGAAGTCCTATGGCCTGTGTAATACAGGATGTCTGACTAGAGGGTCACAATGGTCTCTTCTGATCCTGGGATCTATGAATCTATGGAAGACGGCCGTGGTGTTCTGCACATGTTCGCTGTCGTTAATTATTTACCATTTCTCTAGAGCTGACCTCTTGACGTGGGTTAACGAGGTGATATGAGAGCTTGCTCGTTTATCAATCAAAATCACTGCAAAACATCCATTCAAATTTGTTTGTTCATTATTCTTGGGGTATCTTATGTATGTCAGTCAATCTTCATCTCAGTGTAGCTACAAATTAGCATTAGAAATTTGCTAACATGGAATTAGAGTAGAAGTGAATCCTCACCGGTCCATGGGTCAGTATTTCAAACGCTTGGGGGTCAGAGGGGAGGGGTTTGCTACTGTAGATGCTATACCTTGTTTAAAAAAAAAAAAAAGTCAAATACCAAAACAAACCCACTGGAGTGGGCCAGGAAAAAATGATGGTGGAGGAAGACTGGAACTTCTGGAGTACCAGTCTGTGGCAATCCCTAGCTGCTTTGGAGGAAGGGCAACACACCTGGTGGTATAGGGTTCCTCCAAGGCTGGTTTTTTCTTTACCCCTGTTAATTAGAGGTCCGCTCATGTCTTGCAGCAAGAGCGGAAGAGCCATTCCAAACGTCCGATTTTACCCGTATTTACTGTTGTAACTCTGGATGTTCTCGTTATCCACTCAAAGGTCCAATCATTTTCTTGCATTCTGCTGAGCTCTTGGCCTCCTGGAGCTCTGTGTGGGCTCTGGAAAATGCCTTTGCAGCCAGAGGAAACAACTGTCTTTCTAGGCCAGCATTAATATGGGGAGCACTGGGGATACAGCTCCAGCAGGGTAGGTACCAGAGAGACTGCAAGCCCAGTCATAACTGCAGCTGAGAAAAGGCTTCTGTTGCCCCACGCGGGGTAAAGATGAAAATGCTTAAAGACACATATCTAACCCTTGATTTAAAGTATTTCCCTCCTTCCATCCTTCGCGGCTGGTGCTGCAGCATTGCCTCTCTATGCTGCACAGTTCCATCAGCTGGGTAATTAAAATATGGCCTCTAAGTAAACGACTTCTCTGATAGGAATGGCAGGCACCACAAGGGATTTGCAGGTGAGAAATGAGGAGAGGTGTGGGAAGTAGGAAAATTGGTTAGAGCCTGTGGAAGCTTCCTGACATCCTCCAGTGGCTAATGAATATGCCCTTGATGAGCACAAGGTGCGGGCTCACCCTCAGCAAAGGGGACTATTCAGAAAACAATGAATGTGCATGGAAAAATGTTCACACGCTGCTGTGTGGGTACACTGTGTATCTGTGTGAAGCCACGCCAGGCATTCCTCCTGCCAGGGGGGTGTTGGGGCCCCCGCGTGGCAGGACAGACTAATGCCCACGAGGTGACTGGGTCAGCCGCTGACGTTCGTTTAGTGCAGTCGGTAGCAGGTTGTGCACTGATGCAGTGAGAATCCATACAGCAGTTATAGAGGGTCTGTGTGGGGGTTGTCTGGAGCTAAAACATTGTATTGCCTTACTCCTGGTGCAAATAACTTTTCTGCATTCATAATTAGACCCCACAGAGAGTCTTCCCAGGCTCCTTGGTTTTCTTTTCTTTGATTTGAAGCTCTGAGCTAATGTGGGTACCTCATGATGGTAAACTGAGTTGTTATTTTTAGTGCCCATGCGAGGGTTTCTGTTCCCAGCTTTGAATGGAAATTCTGCACAGCCTTTTTACTGAGCAGTCTAGGATTACAGCAATCCAGGAGACATAGTTTGACTTACACCCGAGAGCCAGATTTAAATAAAGTATTCTTGTTTTCATGGAAGATGTGCCTTTGGTCTGACATCTATGGAAATCTCCCCTAATTTTAGTTTGTGACTCTGTAGATTGTGTTTTCCTGCTTCTGGGGTCTGCTCTGAGTGTTTGCTACTTTTTATTCATTGTTAAATAATAAATATTCGGTGTGTCCAGAAATATGGCAGGCAGTCTCACTAGCAAGCAGACACGGGCCTGGCCCCCAAGCACTTACTGACTCCGTTTAATGGGAGAGGAGACTGGAACAATTTTTCAGCCGAGTCTGTTTCATTATATACTCGTCACATCAAGCATCTCTGTCAAGGCACTGAAAGGCAGCTTTTTATACTGGCCACGCAGGTCTGTGACGCAGCGAGGCGTTTGAAGTTACGGATGCTGAAGGTGAAACTCGTTCTCCTGTGTGCAATAGACTATACTGGGTTTTTATTAAAAGCTATTTGCAAGGGAACATCTGCAAAGATCAGAGGCCTGTAAGTCCTTTGCTCAGAGGAGCATCTTAACAGTTTGTGCAGCGAGAGGCACATTGCACCAAGGATAAACTGTGAATTATAATTGGAAACGTGAGATTAAAATCAGCAGTCTGGAGTCTCATGCGGCTGGCACCTGTTGTTGCTGAAAAGGGAAGTTATTTGTTACAGCAGATCCTGAAGGAGGAGACTGAACCAGATCCTGCAAATGGATCCTCATAGGCCCAGCCCTCTTGCTGTGTTTACTATCCTGCTCTCAGTACTTGATATACTCAGATGTTCAGCCCAGCACTGATGGTGTCTCATGTGCCCCTTTTCAGCAAAATGGAGGGAGGCCTGGAAGGAACCACTAATTATAACTGAATTTCAATTTAAAAAATTGACAGCTTATACACTGCAAGAAATGCTTAAGGCTATGAGAATGGCTTTATATCGCACTGTGCAGAATTTATATCGCAACTTTTTAAAAAAAATAGAATGCATTGGTCGATTGTTAGTAGGCACAGACAGGATGAGTGTGAGTAATTGTATCAGGAATCTTGTGATAATTGGCATTCAGACCCCAGCTGCTAGAGTCATGTAAAATTAAAAATATATTTTTTTAAACAAGTACATTTCTAGCCCTTACAGAGAAAAGCATGAAAATGTGACCTCATGTATCTTAAATACTCAAAAACCTGACCTCAGACCTTACTTCCTCCTGTGCTGCAGTCCAGTTCCTCCCCTGGTTACGGTCAGTCACTGGTTGTGATACTTCCTCCCAGATGATGCCAGTGTCTTCAATATCTTCTGGCACTGTCTTCTGCTAGTTCTCCCCTGACCTTTCTCTTTCCTCCCTCAGGCACCCAATTCAAGGCTGGCTTAGCATGTCTCCCATCTTCTATGTGGGGTACGTGTCCCAACGTCCTGAGCCGACTTTCTTTGATGATATTTTCTAACACGTCTGGCTCTGGCAGCTCCCTGACTTCCCTTTGTTGTTTTGTCTTTCCAGGAAATACGTAGCGTCTTCCTCAGCCATCTGTGATGGGCCACCTCTAGTCTCTTCTTGTTAGCGCCTGCCCTTGGCCAGTAGCATGCTCAGCACAGTCACATGGTATAATCTGACCTTTAGTTTGGAGTGGACACCTCTGCTTGGCCAGGTGGCATTCATCCTTCCAAAAGAGAAGTTTGCTTTTCCTGATCTCTGATGCATATCTTTATCCCAAATGTCATCGCACTCTACAGAGAGAGGGACTTGGACCTGTTGGATTTCATTTCCATCCACTCTGTCAGGAATCAGGGCCTGCAGCAGAGCTAGTCTCTGGGCAACCTAACACACCCAGCTATCCTGTAGTAGGCAGCTGGATTTGGTCCCCCACCCGATTGCTGGGAGGGTCAGCATACCAGCTCTTGAGCCAAGCAGCAGCAGTTCGGCTGTGTTAGCCTGCTGGTTCCCAGCCTTGCCCCTTTCTTGCTGCACTTTAGGTAACCTGGCTCTGACCGTTGGCTCTGATTCCTGACCTGTCTCCAGTTCTGACCCTCTGCTCTGATTCTTGACTTTTGAGTCTGGCTCTGACACTGGATTCCTATTCCTTGCTTCCGACTCCTACGCTAATCATAGATTCCAGAGGAGACCCCAGTGATCATCTAGTCTGACCTCCTGTATAACACAGGTCAGAGAACAGCCCCAAAACAATTCCTAGAGCAGATCTGGGAACCACTAGGCCTGACCACCCACAACCCTGTCTCTGACACATGTTAACCTTTGCATCTGTTCTCCAGTTTCCTGCCTTCATAATCTGGGTTTTCTCTACATTTACTTTCAGTCCAATTTTTGCTCCTGTTCTCCCTCTGATGGAAGGGCAGTCGTTCTGTTCAACGTCATGCTTTGTAAAGCAGTGTCATTGGCAAAGTCTACTCATCTATGCTAACCGATTTTACCCCTTCAGTGATGCCTGTTGTTGTCTGCTTTATCACCCAGACCGTCGATAGTACAAGGCAAATTGATAACAGACACCCTTGTCTAAGTCAAGTCACAATATCGAAACACTCACCCAGGACTGTATCTGATCCTACTGCATATTTGCTTCCATCATATAAACTCCTTATTATGTTGATAGCTTGTCTGGTATCCCCTAGCTTCTAGCAATATTTCACGGGTCTCTCTATGGACACTGTCAAACTCTTTCTTAAAGTCAGTGAAGTTAATTAAGATGCCTTTTGCCAAGCAATAGCTTTTTCAGTGATCTGTTGAAGAGCGAATATCTGTTCACAACATGATCTACCTGGACAGAACCCAGCTTGCTCTTGTAGTATGGCATCCACTGTAGTCTTCATTCTGTTCAGCTGATGGTAGCCGATACTTTGCCTGGAATTGATAGCCTTACAGTACCTCCCTTGTTCATGCACTAAGATCCCCCCCTTTTTTGGCAATGCCACCATGATACCATCTTTCCAGTCTGGTGGCACTTGTTCTTTCACCTATGTTTGGTTACTTTTGTTAGCTGCTCAGTCAGAATATTGCCTCCTGCCTTCAGTACTACTGCTTGAATTCTGTTAGTCCCGGGAACTTATACCTGTTTGAGGACTTGGATAGCTGCTACAAGTTCATTAGGTGTTACTGGTCCTACTTCTATTTGTGCATAATCATCAGCTCTGAACAGTTTAATGTTCTTTCCATTGTTTGGCTTTTTCTTCAGATGTTTTCAGCATCTGTCCATGAGAGTCCCTGAAGGGCATCACAAGGGATGGTCTGGTGCTTCCTGAGAGGTTTTTCACTGTTCTGTAGAGCTGCTTGAAAGTCTCCCTTCTGTGCTTCTGCAACCTCCTGAACCCAAACATTTCTCTCTTGCCTGCATCTCTCCTTTATTTCTTTATCCCTGTCTCTGTCTTTTGCATCCACCTGTAAGAGTTCTGCCTGTCTTGCACTGTTCCTTTTTTGCCTTCAGAGCCTTGTCAATCACTGTTCATGTTCCAGATGTAATCCACGCGTCTTCCTTCTGCCTCCTTCAGTGGCCCATTACTTCCTCTGCTGTCTCAGCTACCATCTTCTGTCAGTTTGACCATCTGTCTTCCAGGTTTTCATCAGCCTGATCCTGTAAAACACCGGAATGGTTGCTAAATGCAATCTGATCTGTGTTTCTTTGTCCTTGAACTTCTCGCTTGCTGTAACACTCCTGTTGCCTATCTTTGTGATCTTTTTGAGCATACATTGTAACATGGCAACTAAAAGATAATGATCTGAGCGAACATCTGCTCTTCTGCTGATTCTGATATCTTTCAAAGAAGATGCCCATCTGTTAGTTATACACTCATGGTCTATCTGATTGACTGTCACATTGTCTGGTGGTCTCCCTGTGAGCCTGGGAGTACTATTGTGCTGGAAAAGACAGCCTCCTCTTAAGGGGTTTGTGCCACAGAGATTCAAGAGCCATTTGCCATTATCTTGGATGTCTTCTGCTACTGTGCCCATGACTTCTTCCCAGCCAGTAGAGTTGTTGCCACTTTGTGCTTGGAAGTCTTGCCTGTCATCAGCTTGATGTTGTGGTTAGGCATGACATCCAGGACTGCTGCACCTGCTTGTAGACTGTATCCTTTTCACTGTTGCTTGCTGTGCATTTGTTGGTGCATATCCTTGGATTAATGTTCCCTTGACATGTCTTGTTTCAACCTGGTTGTTAGTCTGTCTTTCACTGGCTCCCAAGCCAGCAGGATTTTCACTGTGATGTGGTCCAGCATAATTCCTACACTTCTTTTCTGTGTTCCTCCTCCTGAGTTGACGGCTGTAGCGCCTTCAGATATCATCTTCCCACTCCCTGCCCATCTCGTCCCACTATTACATCAAGTATCATCAGATGGTATTTTTTCATTTATCATGTAACCTGTGCCAGCTTTCCCGCACCATACAAAGTATGTACATTCCACCTGCCTAGACTTGTTACAGCTTTGGTCATTAGGATTCCATGTCTCAAGATCTCAGGTTCCTTTTGGCTTTCACTGAGCTCTGTCAGATTTGGGTTTTGAGTGTCCTCTGCACCCACTGTCCTCAGGTTTTGATTTAACTGTTTCTGTTGCAGTAAAGTTTTAGCTGAGGGGGTCGCAAACCTAACTGCAGAACCCTCCTCTTCTGTCCAGGCCTGGGACCAGCACTCTGGCTAACAGTGGCAAAGTTTTCAAAAAGAAAAACAGCAACAACAAAAAGAATCCCCACATCTATGGCTTAAAAAAACATGAGATTTTGTTACAGTCTCATGATTCTTGAAAATTTGGGGTTGGAGACTCTCTGCTAAGGGCACTTACGGGGGGGTACCAGCACACAGGGACAGAGCCCATGGGTCTGATTCCAAGGCAGTGAGCCTTCCTCGGTTTGCAGGTTGCAATGCCCTCCTCTGTGCTGTAACAGCTGATCTAGGATAAGTCAGAAGATTGGGTTATCCATGGTTATAACACAGTGATTCCTTTGCTTGGATTGGATTCTCAAATAGCTTTCCAGCTAGCAAAAGGTTCTCTGCTCCTTCCTGGCCCTGTTGCGCCCTTGGTTTCTTGCTCCTGTTTTCCACATCCTTTGTTTAAAGAAGGCTCTCCAGGTTGAACCTCTGGCCGGGGAGTCACCAAAGTCCTAGTGTTTGAATACAGACATGGAGCACAGCTGAAAGGGGAAACTGATCCTGCAGCTGTCTTTTATGGAGCAAAAGCCAGCACAGTTTCACCAGTGGTGTCTCTGCAGCTGTGGCAATAGGGCATGCTCTTCCATTCGGGCTCACAGGTATCAGAGCAAAGTGGTTTAAAGTTAGACCATAAACAACAGTGATTTACTGTATTATTTGGTTACGACGGTGAATTTAGGAACCAGAGGGCCTTTTCCATCAAACTCTCGTTTATGGGCATGAAACCACTTGCCAGTTTCTTCTTTGCTTCCACTTCTTTAGGTCCTTTTGGCTCTTTTCTATTCTTATTTGCTGGATATTGGCTGTCTGTGAGCTCCATCCTCCCCTAGGTCCAGCAGGAACTGGAAGTCGGACCTGGGCGAGACCAGTTTCCTGTTAAATAAAATCATGCCAGCCCTCTTCAAAAGCATTCGAGAGGCCACGCTCTTCCCTTTTGCTGGGCTCCTCATGGTCTGTTCTGTTATACCAGAGGTGCTGAGCTCTGGGGCTGGCACTCCGGTGGGGCTCTCCTGCATGAATTGGGGGTGCTACAGTTGTAAAGCAAAGCACTTGGAGTGTTGAGATGGTTTATAAATCCCGAAGCCTTATAAACTTCCGCGCCCCTTTGCTTTGGCTTCTGGGAACCATGCAACAATGACACTCTGTTTTCCCTTTCTAGCTGCCGGAGCAGTAACAGGAAAAGCCTGGTGGTGGGAACGCCGTCTCCAACCCTCTCACGGCCTCTCTCCCCGCTCTCTGTGCCGACAGGTAGGGAAGGTCTGAGCTCTGGGGGCAGGCTATGCACCTGCCGTGGTTTTATCCTGGTTACTTTGGAGGGGCAGTGCGTGGCCCTAAGGTATCTTGAAGGCAGCTTGCTGACACCTTCAGTCCCTTGCAGGATCCTTTGTTGGAAGGACTGGAGGGGCAACACCAGGTTGCCCCTGTGGGTTTTGTTTTTTTTTTATTCAGATTATTATGAAATCCCTTCTCAGTGGTGTATGTGCTGTGTGAAGATGCTGTGGGCCAGAAGTGTTGATTTCTCTATTTTAGCAGTAAGCCGAGCGTCAGCCCCTTGGGACGGGCGTGTGTGTTAGACTTGGGGTTTGCAGAGCGGCAGCTGCACAAGACATGGGTTAATAAATAAAGATTGGAGTGGGGGAGGCCATGTTTTAACTTTGTCCTCGTAGCAATTGCGGTTGTCTTGACAGTGACGGGGACAGTTATCTCCCCACAGGATGTCTCCTGTCTTCATGGAATGGGTTTATTTTCCAATAGGAATATAACAAATCTTTACAGCACAATTTACTTTGTGACTCTTTAACCTTAAGTAACCTCTGCTGTCAGAGGTGAGATCCCAGACAACAAGCCAATGGGCTGGATCAGAAGTTGCATTAATTTCTCTCTCTCTCTCTGTCTGCAGCTGGGAGCAGCCCCTTGGATAGCCCACGAAACTTCTCCACTAGCACGTCTGTCAACTTTCCCTTTGCTCGCAGGTAAACCGGGGCTTGCTTTCTCCTTCCCTCTCCTACCCCCAACAGAGAAAGTAAATACCAGCAGACAGGGCTGGACTGAGAGAGAAGTGAAAGAATCCACTCTCATTTACAGTATTGTTTTCATGGCAAAAGGTGGCGCAGTGGGTAACTGCTGGCTGCTGCCTTTCACCTCCAGAGAGCAGTGTCCACATGGTGCACGTGCTCATGGGTGAGAATGTGCTTGGGGATTTCATCATGTTCTTTAATTAATCCATGTCACATTTCAGTGTGATTATCAGTCTCTGTTCAAGAGTTATCCATGGCTGGAGAAAAAGGGCCAGGGGGATTTGCAGGGCCTAGACTGAGAAGGTCCAATGGCAGAGTCACTGCGCAAACCCTGCCTGCTTTGCACCTGACTCAAGCCAGAACTAACATAACAGAGGAAAACTCACTTTGGGTTGTGGGTGGGTGTTTAGAGACAGCCCCAGCTGGGTAGAAAGAGGAGGCCCTCTTTCCTGAGTCCCTTCATAAATTAGAGCACAGCCCAAAAGGGCTTCAGAGCACTTCGTTAGCTGAAGCATTTGTCCCCAGAGTTCTGCTATGTGCAGATTTTCCCTCTTAGCTCTTTGGAGACTGGGTGAGCTGTGATGCCTGCTAGAGCTGTCAGTGTTCCCACGGACAGAGAGAATACGGTAACCCGTGAGCCTAGGAAATGACAGCAAGCCTGGGAGTGTTGTTCTCGGTTACCGTCTTGTTCTTTTTTTCCTTCTTTCTGTTTGTCTCTTTCCTCTGCCACTGTGTCTCGCTCCCTCTTCCTGGCTGATAATCTCCCACCACCCTGCAGTCATGCTCCTCGGACTGACAGGTAATTACGAGAAGGAACCAAGCCTTTCCAGAGAGAGGTGCGGAATGGAGGGGGCCTGTGTTCAGTGGGTAATGCCTGCTCCACTTTGACATGTCCCTTGTCGCTGTGTGTTCGTACCTCGCTTGTCCTGAGCGTAACCCCCATTGTGGCAGTGCCGGATTTAATCAGTCTGTGACTGGCCTCCATAATTCTCTGCGGCTCCAGGCACAGACACGGCTCTGTTCCCCTCATGCTGCAGTTGGCCAGGAGTTCAGGCCCAAATTCTGCCCCACTTTCACACTTCTCACCAGATTATAAACAGTGTCCTGGATTCTAAACAGCTGCTCCTCTGAAATCTACAACTAGGTCACCAGGAAAAATCGCCAATGCGTGTGCAGGGTGGAGATGGGAACAGTGCTCTCCAGGCCCTGCTGGGTTGATGCCGTTAGCCTCCCTGGTGTACGCAGGCAGAAATGAACAGGAGGTCAGGTTTAATTTCAAGGATCATTAGGGAAAATGGGGAGTGTTAACTCCTTGTTTGCCAAATGGGAAAGAGCTAGGATGGAGCAAGTGACACTTTATTCTCAAGCTGCTAATGATGGGAAAACAGAAAAATGATAATGCAAGCAACTTACGAGGTTGAACCAGCTCCTGATGCGAGAGTCCTTGGCACTGCTAAAGGCCTTACTGTGGGGGCTTAGCCAATTCTCGTAACTTATCCCGGCGAGCTGCTGGGATAAAGCGGGTATTTTCTGTAATATTTTCATGAATCCTATGTGTGCCTCAGTTTCCCTGTGTACTTTGCATTGCTACCCTGTGAAGGGAAAAGGGTCAAGTCTCCTCTTGGGGACAGCGCAAGACACAAGGTCCCCTTGCTGACTGGGCTGTAGTGAATAGGCTCCTTAAGAAACTGGTTGAAACTGACCCAGATCAACAGAGGGTCCAGCAGGACAATGGAAGCCCCAAGGACTGAACAAAGCTCTGGGACAGGGTGGGGGTGAACACAGCATGGCCCTGCCTGGAGACAAAGGACTGGGAGGTGACCAGCAAGGGATAAAGAAAAGGCTTCTGGAAGAAGCTGGCTGCTCTCACCTGGGACTGGCTAAGGAATCAGAGAGACAGAGCCTGCAATGGAATTCAGTGCAGTTTGGCTGGTGGATTGCTCTGGCTTGGCTGGAATGAACTATTTTCACCTTTGTTTCTCTGTGCTAATCTAAGGACTCCCAGTGCTGCATTCCAGTTGACTAATTAACCCTACTCTGTTTGAAAAACACTGCTTGGTGTCCTGCACATCCTGGCTGCAGTGCCGCACCCCCTGGGGCATGTACAAGTCTGGAAGCAGGAGTCTCTCAGTTGGACTCCCTGAGCAGAAGTCACAGCACGAAGCAGGCTGGCTGAAGCCCAGAGGCTCAGTCTCAAAGGCAGTGGGGCTGCATGGCCTTTCCTGAAGGAACAGTGAGAGCCCTTGGGGGTCTGCATTATGAAGGGTTCTCCAAGAGACTGGTTAAAACAGGGGTGGGCCAAGTTTTTCGCCAAGGGCCACATCTGGGTATGGAAATTGTATGGTGGGCCATGAACGCTCACAAAATTGGGGGTTGGGGTGTGGGCTCCAGCCGGGGGGGTGCGGGCTCTGTGGTAGGTTCAGAAATGAGTTCAGTGTGCGGGAGGGGGCTCCAGGCCTGGGCAGGCAGTTGGGAGGGCGCAATGTTCCCTCTAATTTTTGACAGGCTGTGTGCACAAAAAATGTGTTCTGTGCAAATTTTTGTGAGCGTGGTGTTTCGCCGTGTGTGCGGGGTTTAGGATCTGTGCACGCGCGCACAGCTTAGAGGGAACAGTGGGGTGGGGCTCTGGGGTGCGGCTGGGATTAAGGGGTTCGGAGGGCAGGAGAGGGATATGGGCTCGTGCAGGGACTTGGGGCATGGGAGGCGGTCGGGGTGCAGGGTTCAGGTGGCACTTACCTCAGCAGCTCCCAGAAGCAGTGGCATGTCCCCTCTCCAGCTCCTATGTGGACGTACAGCCAGGCAGCTCTGCACGCTGCCCCGTGCACAGATGCCGCCCCTGCAGCTCCCATTAGCCATGGTTCCCAGCCAGTGGGAACTGTGGGGGCAGCACTTGGGGTGGGGGCAGCGTGCCGAGCCTCTTGGCTGCCCATATGTGTAGGAGCCGGAGAGGGGTCGTGCTATTGTTCCGGGAGCCACACAGAGCCACGGTATGCAAGGAGCGGGGCAAGCCCCCAACTCCGCTCCTTGCCTGGAGTGCCGGAGTGGAGCAAGCCCCGGATCCTGCTCCCTAGCGGGAGCTCGAGGGCCAGATTAAAATGTCTGAAGGGCCGGATGTGGCCCCTGGGCTGTAGTTTGCCCACTCCTGGTTTAAAAGCTGGGGCATAGCACCGGTCCTATGGATCCATGACAGCTGGGTTAGGCAGATGAGGCCAGACAGGTGAAGTGATCTACACAGTGAGTCAGTAACATAGGGATGTAGAGCCCTGGGCTGAGCTCCTAGGCCCTTAGACTACTAGAAAACACTTCCAGCAAAAATATCCTTCTAGGTTTTAAGTTTCCGGCATCTTGTTTATTGCAGGGGTGGGGTGGGGGCATGTCCATTGTGCGTGTTCACTTTCATACGCCCGAAGGAATCATGCTGTTCTGTAGAATAAAACCCCGGGGCCCAAATTTGACTCTCATTAAAAATCCCACCCTAATGGTTTTCCCCTTCCCTAAGTGGATTCGTTCGAGCGCAGCTTGGAAAGAAGCCAGGATAGAGCTGTCACATGGCTGCAGCCACTTCCGAGTTGTCACCCCGCTCACTGACTGAGAACAGCACCAGTTCATAGGGACACGTGCACCAGTTTGACCCTCTGCTGCAGCAGGGGACAGAGCCTAGTTTCTAAGATTCTAGCATTACATTCCTCTCAGCCATAAAATTAATTGTACAAAGTCGTTATTACTTACATGAAGTGATATCAAAATACATTTGGCATAAGAGGCGTTGGATTGCAGCTGTCTGGGCCAGAGCGAGGTGCCTGTTCCTGCCCACAGCACTTCGACATTCATTGTTCCTTTGTCTGCATTTAAACAAAGTTTTCTCTGTGTGATCCCTGTGTTTCCTGTTGCAGGGCTGATGGCAGAAGGTGGTCACTGGCTTCACTACCCTCGTCTGGCTATGGGACTAACACCCCCAGTTCCACTGTCTCGGTAAAGCTATCCAGCCGTCTGTAACAGGAGAGGGAAATCTGAAATAGTGGCCTGCCCGGTGTGCCTGCCTCAGTTTCCCTTTCAGTTGTTCTCAGAAATAATCTAAAAGCTCCTTGAGTATAAATACAGCCCTTGGAGGATTAATTTAATATGAACAAAAGCCCTTTGTGCACAAACTGTAACAACACAAGTCCCCACAGTCCATCCATGAGAAACCTCAGCGTCTCTCACCACGCTTTCCTCTCTGGTATGGTGCTAGTGTCCCGCAGCCTCTCTAAGGTCCTCTGGCTTCAGCTCTATAGCCCAGAGAACCAGCAGGCATCTGAGCCTGCAGCCCTCTCCTGCTTTCTTTGGCATGGGAAGATCAGCAGCCTAGCCCCATCTGGTCTTCTCAGCTTCCCGGCTCTGGTTCTCTGGCACCGGAAGGTGAGCTGGGTGGCCCCCTCCACTGGCTTCCTGACCGTTCCTCCCTCTTTCGCGGGAGGGCCTCATGAGCCCGGAGACCTTCTCCAGTCTCCTGGTCCTTGTTGCCTTCACCTGACTCACCCAGTCTGTCTCCTCAGGCCCAGGTGCCTCTTTTAAACCTAATTGGGAATCAGAGGCTCTGGACTTGCCTCCCTCTGAAGGGGCCAGTGCCACCATGTCCCATGGGGTTTAAATTTCCCCTGAGCTCCATAGTTTCCCTTCCTCAACATCGCATTCTCTGGGGCTTCTCTGCATGGCCAGATGTTTTGTTCAGATGTTATTTTTACAGTGTGCATCTGAGTTAGCTGCAACACTTTGTAGATGGCGGGTTCTTTTGTCGCAAATTAATACTGGGGGCTGCATGTCTGGGTTGGGGTGTACTGTGGAGCTGTTTGGGGAGCCCAGGGCTGTAACAGAAGAGGATGCTACAGACTGGGACTGAGGAGCAGCTACAGAGTTGTTCTGTAGGGAGCTAGAACAGCAGAGGAGTTGCAGGTCAGAGTTGTCTGGGGCAGCTGGCGGTGCCTGATCTCATGGTGTTTGGGGGCTAATGCAATGCATTTTTCACACTTATGTGCAGCGGATTTGGGAGTGTTTGTAAAAAGCAAGGCCCCCAGGTTGCCTGTCAGGATTTCCAATCTATTAAAGGAGTGTGAGGCAGCTGTTTCTAATGAACTGTTTCCATCCTGCTCCAATGGAGGAATTTAGCTGTCTCGTAACTGCTTGCATTTGTTGTTCTATCCAGTCGTCTTCATCCTCTCAGGAGCGTCTGCACCAGTTACCATACCAGCCCACCCTTGATGAGCTGCATTTCCTCTCTAAACATTTCCGCAGCACAGAGAGCGTCACGGACGAGGAGGGGCGCCGTTCACCCTGCCTGCGGCCACGATCCAGGAGCCTAAGGTATCCAAAGCCTCTGGCTGCCCCTGGGCTTTCCACAGTGTGTGTGTGCGTACATGTATGTGTGCACACGTGCATGAAGTTGTGTGTCTGATGCATGTAAAAGATGCTGGTGAAGGAGGCATTTCATTGTCATAGGCATTGCCAGACTGGAGCAGGCCCATCTAGCCTGGGATCCTCTGTCTGACGCAGGCTGGCTTGCCGCTTCAGCGGAAGGTGCGGGAAGCCCCCTAGTGGACAGTTATGGACTAGCCCCGTCACAGTTTGGCTGTACCAATAATGCTGACCACCAGTCTGATTCTCTGCTCTCCGTGAGAGTCTGGGGGTGTGAAACTTGGTATTTCTTGTGCTTTACTACACAGACCGTGTTCTACAGAAATGCCACTGCTTTCCCTGCAGCACTTCCACGAATGGAAAATGGCGGGAGTTTAATTCCAAAGCACAGTGTAATAAATCTCACGCTAATCCTGTCGGCACTCCCTGCCTCTCGGGGGGCTCTCCTCTGGACTTGGAGTACAAGCCATACACAAGTCTGCTAGCATGAGGCTTTTGTTGCTGGAAACTGTTTACGCCTGAAATGCAGGCTCTTGAGGCTGAGATTACAGAAGCTTTGTTTGAAGCGCCTTGTTATGTTGTTTGTTTTTGTGTCCTTCAGTTGGGACTCATGCCTTCACGCTGATCCTTGGGTGGGTCACAGCAGATTGAGAGGTAAATTCTCAACTGATCCTCAGATCAGATCAGGGCATACCTGATAGTCTGTCGTTGCAGACCCTGCTGCAGGTTGGGATCTAAGTCAAGAGGCCAGGAATCAGACTTACCCTTGAAAGATTTAAAAAAATCTGTTTATGTAACTGGATCTAGAAGCATTATGCATATTAAATAAAAGCTAGGTGCTCTGAGTACATCTGTTTGCAATGCCTTTTTTCTTCCCTCACCCCTGTTCTCCCCAACCATTGCTTTTTCAGACCCAGGGCCGCAAGCAGGTGTACAGCATTCTCAGAGATTTCAGACATGCAGTGTATTTGTGTGTAGCTGCATCTGTCTGTTCCCTTCTTGTACATAGGCACATTGCATGAAATTCACAAGAAAGGTCCAGCATGGGAGTGGAGCAGAGAAGTACAAGCAAGAGTGCCTGGCAACTCCTCCTCAACTTCTGCAACTGACAATAGACTAAACATGCAGACCTCCTGAATTTGACAGTGCCCCTTCATAAACTCGCTGTGCATTGGAATGTCGAGTTTCCATTCATTGGTTTGTTCTCCAGTTGTCAAATGCAGCAAGTGTGCATCCTTACAGGGAATATTTCAGTTAAATACTTTTTCCTGTTGTGGAATGTGTTTAGAGGCCTCATTAGTAGGGCGAGAGCTGTAATTGGTCCTGGGCTTTGTTGCCTGAAATTTCATTAAAATTAGATTAATTATCTCAAGGGCTTTACAAGTGGATGAATGTTTTACCAAAGAAATGCTAGTTATATGACTGCCATCACTTGTACTTAGAAAATACAAAGAGTCCCTCGCTAAGCTGTGGCTTACTTCTTAGTTACTGAAATGAGAATGGGGGGAGAGTTGAAACTGGTCTTGATCTTGGCATTTGTTATATCTTGGTTAACAAGTAGGTGCTGCTCCCTGTATCTGGCTTTGTGTAACAGGATTAAGATTCCAGTGGTGGCGCTGTGGCCAGGGGAGAAAGAAGGGTCCGCTGAATTCACTGGTGGGCTAAAAAAGATAAACAATTCATGTGAAGATCTCTCTGTGCCCTGCAAAGAACAAAAATCAGTTGTTTTGCTGCCAGTAGTGAAAAGACAACTATATCAGCAGATCGAGAGGCCCTGGGTGTCAGGCATGCTGGCCTGCTCACAGTTGGCTGTGGTCTAGGCATCTCGCCAGTGGCATTATAGTTTGCTGTCTGTAATACTGGCATTAGGGTGGGGACTGGGACAGAAATTATAACCCTGAGGGAAAGAAAAAGGACAAGCCCTTTCTTTAATGGACACATTAGTCTCTCAGCTCTGGAGATCTAGATTCAAAACTACCTTGGTTTATAAATGCCATGAGTCTGGAGGTCGGAGTAGCTTATTGCAGACAATTATTCAGCTCAGACAGCTGCCAGGCAGTCTCTTCCGTCGACCAGTCTCTCTTCCTGGAGACTAACAGCTAGGGGTGCAGATTGGGAATGTGGTGGGGGATGTTCTGTGAGTCAGGAATGACGAGCAGTTCCAGAGGGGATGCTTCAGGGCAGCAGTGAGTTGTGTTGCTGTTGGTGGGAGGGTAGGGTGGTGGGGGAGCTGCAGGCAGCCATTGAGGTGCATTGGGGAGCTGTATTTGGGGGTGGCGGTGCCCTGGGAGAGTCACTAACTGTCAGGATGCTGAGTGCTTGGTGTGAATGTGCTTTAATGGCTTGTGAAACGTAGCAGTTGAATAGAAAACAAAGTGTGATGAGTCTCCAAAGGCACTTAAGACTGCACAAACCCATAATTACTTGGTTTTCTGAAGATAAACCTGTTTTTCCCCCCAGCCCTGGACGAACAAGTGGAGCTTTTGATAATGAGATTGTTATGATGAATCACGTCTACAAGGAACGATTCCCGAAGGTAACTGCCCAGAGCTCAGAAAGATTATTCAAACATAACGTATCTTTGGCTTTTCAGCAATTTTGTCTCCAGCAAAATCATTTCTGTTCTTTATCCTGGGACAAAAGGTGTACCTTACAGGGGAGGTGTGTGAGGGGGCTGGAAACCTGATAATTCACTGGGGGAAGAGCTGAAGATTCATAATGTCCTCTCCTGGTCACTGTGGAGCATGTGTTACTGCAGCAACATAAAACTCTCATTAACAGTCTCTGGAGACCACTTCTTGGTTAAAACAATGTCCGTGTAAGCACAGGAATATGGTGCTGAGATTTTCAAATGAAACAATATCAGTGCAGTTACAGCACAGTCTAAAATAGTGAGACATAATATCACAAAAGCAGGGAAATTCTCGTGCCGGCTGTTTGTACAGCTGCAGTGGTCCTAGGGTGCCATGACACAGCTCAAAGTCGCATACATAAGAGGAACATTCTTTCCAGCACATCTCTAATGTGAGGATCAGTACAATTATTTTGTATGCCGCTGGCATGCTGCAGTCATAAAAGACAGCCCAGTGCGTGCCAGGCTCCGGTTCTGTGCGAGCTGGGATCCAGGCTGATGTGCTGCATTGCTGGGCACAGCAGCTCATAGCTTCTGGCAGCAGGTTTTTCCATTTTGTCAGCTGGCAATTTCCTGGCTGCGGGCCTGCCAGGGGTGACAAGCCCCTCTGTTTTCATCCTTCCTGTGGTTTCACATGCTTCTACTTAAAGGTTTACGGGAGAAAGAGCTGGTAAGTGCTGAGTGCCAGATCACTTGGAAATTACCAATCTCGAATGCACTGTCATACTGAAACGCCTGTCCTGTAGCTAGGAGTGTTTGGACCACAAGGGTCTACTCTGCAATCTTCTTGGATGTTCAGGAATATGTGTGTGTAAACCCCAGGGCCAGAGCATCAGCTGGTGTAAACTGCCATAGCTCCAAGTTCACTCCAGCTGAGGACGTAGCCCCTAGTGTAAACATGCTGCACTTGTGTAGGTCCTGGCTTGCCCCAGGGCAGCGCACTTGCAGTAGGAGTTTGCACTGGGTCAGCTGTGCTGATGGCTAACACCCGGATGTAGGCTCAAGGTCTCAGTCCCACTATAGTCATCTCCTGCTCTGCCCTGCAGGCCACAGCGCAGATGGAGGAGCGCCTGCAGGGGACCATCACCAGCTGCTCGTCGAGCAGTATGCTGCCCCTTGCTGATGGCGTGCTGGGGTTCATCCACCATCAGATCATTGAGCTGGCCCGAGACTGTCTGGCCAAGTCCCAACAAGCTCTCATCACTTCACGCTACTTCATGGAGCTGCAGGAGAAACTGGAGAAAATGCTCCACGATGTGAGTGTTTGGGTGTTCTCGCAATCCCCCGCTCCTCCCAACCCTGGCTCCCCACTGACAATGGCTGTTTGGTGACCTCAGCATTCGTCTCATTCTCTGCAGGCCCAGGAGCGTTCAGAGAGTGAGGAAGTGAGGTTCATTGACCAGCTGGTCAGGAAGCTGCTGCTAATAATATCCCGCCCTGCCCGCCTTCTGGAGTGCTTGGTAAGGAGTACTGCGTGGCCTGCCAGGCTGTCTGCACGTGCAGGTCTGTCATGGGTATGCCTCATTTGGAAAGGGAAGTGCTCATTACTCATGGAGTAAATTGGAAAGAATCCCTTCGCACAGAACAGCTCGATCTACGTTCGTGCACCCAACAACTGAACAGCAGTGCAGCTCCTCTGTCGCGTACGCAGTAACTGAGTAACCCTAACACAAGCTTCACTGTACTCGCTAACCCAGCCACTGGGCTTCAGACTCACCGTTAGGGAACTTGGTTAGGGACCAGAGAGAGACGACGAAGACAATCAGATCTTTAGATCCATGTGTTAAAGAATATTACAGTACAGGATGGGAATTACAGTGAGGTGGGAATGTCTAATCTGTTTTCCTTTTCTTGTCCATCTCTAGCTTTTATCCGTTACACTTAATCTCCAACACACATTCTCCTTTGGTTATTAATCCACCTTGAAAACCTAAAGTTTTCAGTGGTGTATTTCCAAATCTCTCTCAGTAGGGCTAGTCCGAGAATTATTTACAGCCAGAAGGAATAGTAGGTATGCCAGCTCAGGCATACAGCCAGCTTGCCCCCTGAATTCTGGGACATGGGCACATGGCTGGATTTTTCAACCAGGGGGGATTACACTGGAAAGGCAGACACAAACCCAAGATCAGGGGAGCTATGGTTCTCCTGCAGAATTCTGATGCCCACGTAGCATCCCGTAACTCCAGAGCTAAAGGGAGCCCTATCATTACAATCTACGATAGTTACTCTAATTCCGTTTAAGAATATGTACATGCCTGTGTACTGTGATGCCTGTGAGTTGTGGTGGGGGAGGTGCTTTTATTTAAAGACACAAAGGCAGAACTCACTTCTTGACTGCACTTATTCTCCTTTGGCTAGGAGTTTGATCCTGAGGAATTCTATCATCTTCTGGAAGCCGTGGAAGGACATGCTAAAGTAGGCCAAGGAATAAAAACTGATATCCCGCGGTACATCATCAGCCAGCTGGGGCTTGCCAAGGACCCTCTGGAGGGTAGGGATATTTTACAGCTCTTGGACTGTGTCTCGCTGAGTGATCAGGCAGGGGATCAGGAACAGGAGAAGGAGCCTCTTGCACATGGCTGCTGCCAGTTAGTCAGAGTTAGCATGTGTTGGAAGGTCTCTGCTACTCCCAGGCTAGGAGCTGCCCAAATCCGAAAAGTCACCACTGCAGTTAATGCTAGTGTCAGCTTTGCTGACATTCTCAGCCAACGGAGAAGGACTGAACAGGCTCTTCTAAGGGTGGTCCCTCCAGGGCAAAGGGGTGGGGGGTGGCATGGCAGCCTGGTGTGGAGAGATTTGTGCTGCCCCTGCCTGTGCTGAAAGTGCTCCACAGACAGACCGAGAGCTTGTCGCTCCAGCGCACCTTGCTGCTGGGCAGAATGACAGAGATGGACCCGCACTGTGAAATGAAACCAAAGCAGATGCGGCAGGACTGTCAGAAATCACTATGCAGTCAGCAGGTCAGGTCTAGGTAGCTGTTGGTGTATCCTCTGGGAGGCCCTTTCCCCTCAACTCTGGTGAAGGTGCGTAAGGCAGTAACCCCCCTCTCAGTCCCGCAGTGCAGGTGACTACTGCAGGATGGGATTTGTGATTTCTCCCCAATGGATCTTGTTCTTTGGTAAGTGTATAAACATTGCATCACCAAATGTTAATTGCCCAAGTGTTAAGGTTCCGATAGCATCGTTAACTCTGCCTCCTGTTCCTTACACATTGCATTGGAATAGATGCTTATGAGGCCAATCAGGAGATCTCTCAGACCAACAGGTAACTCTTTCTTCAGCAAGTTCTGGCTGATACTGATTGGAATTAGCCTTGAAGTTGTTGTTGGAAATGTACCTCTCTAGATACTGTGGTAGCAAGGGTTCAGATGGCATGATTGCCTTTGCAAGGATTAGCGCACAGTACTGAAGCAGTCTGTGCAGGGATAAACGTGCATCAGCTTCCAAACCCACCCATGCTTGGACTGTGGTAGTGGAGTGGGATGTGCATTCTAGGACTGTATCCAAGTCTCTCTATGCCAGAACCAAATTTTTCTTCATTATCGCTTGCTACATATTAAATATTACTTTCAAGAACACTTAATCCATGGGAAGCCAAGGCCTGTGGGGGAATCATAATCCTTCAAGAACACTGAAAGGATGGTGCAGAGTAGATAGAATTGTATAAATGTTTAACCCCTTGATGCCAGGACCCTGAATTTCCCAGCAATAATGGCTAAAACAAAAACATACAGACGTTGTGTGGGCTCCAGGCAGGCAGACATCAAAGAAACATCTGAACACAGAGCGCGGTATGGATGGTGACACTTTCTACTTTCAGCATTAGTTTTTGTTAGTGATGAAGGCCTCAAAGAGCCTGAAGCTTCCATTCTGACAGATATCTGTGAGTCAGGCTGCCCGCTGCCTGCCAGCGGGCTTCCTTGTGGTGTTTTGGTGCTCCCAGCCCTGGGAAGAACTGATCCTGGACTTGCAGAGGAATGGGTGAGAGACCAGAAGTTAGTCAAGCACTTGAGGATGGCAGAGGCTCGATGTGGGCGAAGTTTTGTATCTGTTCTTCTTTATCCAGACCAGTTTGCTGATCCCACATATATAGCAGCCCATCACATCCCGTTGAACAGTCAGAATATTGGCTGCAGAGGGATTGTGTGTGCAGCAAACCCAGACAATGTAGTGGGAGTAGGCCAGGAAAAGCATCTCTGCAGCTTCTGGTGAAGTTGGCACCCAGTGCAGGTTGCTCAGTGAACTTGTGCAAGGCATCTTGTGTGTAGACGGCACCTTCTGCCAGCCTGATACTAGCTGCGGCAGCAGGGTCAAGCCTATGTCTGGAAAAGGTGGTTAATTTTCTAACAAAAAACTTCCCCGGAAGGGAGCAGTGTGCAAATCTCAGTGGAGTTCCTTTAATCCAGGATAGACGGGTTTCAGTTCCTCCTCCCTCTGAAACAGCAGCAGCGTGTCTCTGTGGTCTGTTGAATTCCTGACGGCTAGCTCTTTCCGTTTTTCTGCAGAAATGGTTCAGCTGGATCATTTTGATAGTGGGAACACCATGACCCCAGAGAATGACGTCTCCCATGAGGTAAGACCATCCAGCCTGAGTTAGTATTCGCATTTCCCAACCAGCTTCTCTGACACTTAGCAAATTAACTCTTGGCATGCCATATAAGGCAATGCCAGGAGGCTGTCTACATTCCCAGGGAGCTTGGAGTTTGAATTGTCCATCCATGGAGGGTTGCTGAAACTGTGTGAATTTTTGAAGGTACATGTCTCATGGACACCTCTATTCCTGTACATGGACCCTCCAGTTGGCACCTGGACATGTGGAACGGGCATGTGCTTGAGGCAGTTTTGACTTGACAGTTCACAGTTTGCAAAGTGCAGTTGATTTCTGATGTGGTGGCTTCTAAGGATGCTGAGCAACAGCAGCCTCCTTTGAGTGTAGGTCTAGGTTTGCTTTTACTGGTCGGACTAGCCCCTTGTAGCAAGAAAGCGTCCCTTCGTGTGATGGGTACCATAGGGGTAGGGAAGGGTGGGCAGGAGTGTTTCCCAGGGCTAGTGAATTGTGGAGGGGAAGCATACGCAGTATTTACAGTCACAGCACTGGGATGTGAAGAAAGATCAAAACACCCCTTTGTGTATGTCTCATGCAGAGCCGGGCCTCAGCTGCCACTTCTCGGAGGAAACCCTGTGAGAGTGACTTTGAGACCATCAAGCTGATCAGCAATGGGGCCTATGGGTAAGTTGGAGAGAGCCTCTGCTTCAGTGCAGGGCGCTCAGGAGCTTACAGGCTTGGGGCTGCGCTGAGCAATCCACTTATGACCGCAAACATTGGCTTCTTTTTGCAAACGATCTAAGTGTGAACTAATCATCTTAGTGTTGGGCCTGGCCTGAGCAAGACCAGCTCCCCTAGAAAGCAGGCACAATGGTGGCGAGTGCAGAGAGACACAGAGCAGGCCAGGTATCTCACTTACTATATCAGTCTTGGCACTCCAACGCGACTCCATTGAGTGTGTCATTACAGCTATTGCACACAAATCCTCCTGGCGAGGAGCTGCTTGCCACGTCTGACAACGGCGCCTGCCTCGCTGCTTGGGTTGTAAATAAGGCCAGTGTCCAGTAAGACAGATGCAGCTGGCAGCCTGCTTGGAAAGGCCCATTGTAATTGACCTACTTGTCAAATTCACCCTTTGCACATGGGGAGCACAGTGCTTGGCAGGTTAGAGGCTAACCTCCAGAAACCCCATGCCAGAGTCCTGAGTGAATGCTCGCTCTCACTGGGAACTACTCTAGGTGGCGGGAGATGCAGGGTTTTCTGTGCTTTACAAGTGTTTTGAAGCAACAAGACCAGCTCTTCTGGTCGATAAACTTGACAGCAGCTGCTGGAGCCCCATGCACTCAGTAATGAACCCTGCGGTGCCTGCAGCTTGGCGGGTGGTCTCATCGCTTTCTCCCCTCCTAGGGCCGTGTATCTGGTGAGGCACAGGGAGACCAGGCAGCGTTTTGCTATAAAAAAAATTAACAAGCAAAACCTCATTCTGCGGAACCAGATCCAGCAGGTGTTTGTGGAGAGGGACATCCTCACCTTTGCCGAGAACCCCTTTGTGGTCAGCATGTTTTGCTCCTTTGAAACCAAAAGGCACCTGTGCATGGTGATGGAATACGTGGAAGGTGAGAGCCAAGCTGGTCACCCAAGGGCTGAATGGTGACTTTACACTGTGGTTGTTAGAGCAGATTTTTAAACCTTAACCTGCTGTCTTAGGGTAGGAAAACAAAGATCCCCAACATGAAGGTTGCGGCCTGAGAATGCTTTTAGCTCTCATGGCCATCAGGCCCCTCGGTGCTGAATGTCTGTGTGATGTCCTGTGCGAGCACGTCACGCTGCCCTCTGCTCCCCGTGCCTGTCCTGTTCCTGCAGGAATGGAAAATCCTCCTTCCTTCGCAGAGCAGAGACTCAAAAACCATCTGCTGCCCGTTGAGAGAGGAGCTTGGTCTGTGCACACAACTTGGAGACAGGTGCTCCTTGTGTTTCCCTCTCTCTGCCTCCGTTTCCCTCTCTGTAAAATGAGGTGGTTAATACCTCCTCTCGGGGTGCAGCAAGGATTGTGTGTGTTAATGTCTCTGGTGTGTTCCCTCTGCCAACCTCTCCTGTTCATCTGCATCCAAACACGTAACAAACATGCATTCACCAGGTAATCGATGTCTTTGAGCTGCAACAGACCCTCCTTGCTGGAGTGCCCTCCGATATGTCTCAGTCTTAGACCTGCTGTTCTCAGCTTGTACCAATGCAACATCCCCAAAATTGGAGAGCCAAGTGCCACCTGAAGCAGCAGCAGGGCCTGGCAGATGGGTGGCCATCCAGGTTCAGAAAGAAACGCTTTTCTGCCATATGCAATTGGCCAGGTATAGCATTGGGTTGCGGCCACTCTGAGGCAGTATCCAGGACTTGACAGCTCAGGGGTCTGATTTGGTGTAGGGAGGCCTACATTCCTGTTAAGAAGAGGTTGCTTGAAATACTTCAGGATGCTCTCAGCCCAGTCCTGCATGCTGCACAGTTGCCTGTGGCTCATGGAGAGTTTGTATGTTTCTGTAGGTGGGGACTGTGCCACGCTACTGAAGAACATGGGTCCTCTGCCAGTCGACATGGCCCGGATGTACTTTGCAGAGACTGTCCTAGCTCTGGAATATCTTCACAACTATGGGATTGTGCACAGGGACCTGAAGCCTGACAAGTAAGGACAGAAAGGGGGCTCAGGGTTGGAGGAGCATGGACAAGAGGCTGTCAGATTCTAAAGCGGGGAAGGAAGGAGGGGTTTCCTTTGTGTCCCCTTTCCCCATTGAGAGTGGTGGGAGTTGCTTCTGGCTGAGTGATCCCAAGTCAAGACCATGGCATGAGCAGAAAGCAGCCAGCCTTTTCAATGTAATTCTCAGAGCGGGGCCCTGCTTCTGCTCTCTGCTTTGTACCAGGCTCTGCTAGGGAGTGAGCCAGTGAGATTACGCATACATCTTCTCTCCTGCAGTTTGTTAATCACTTCGATGGGCCACATCAAGCTAACAGACTTCGGCCTGTCAAAGATTGGGCTGATGAACATGACCACAAACTTGTATGAAGGGCACATTGAGAAGGACACTCGGGAGTTCATGGACAAGCAGGTACATTCAGGATCTTGGTAGGCTCAGATCCCACGCTGTAGTGGGTGGGGCCATTGGTTCAAACCATCTCTCTTGGTCCCTGGGGAGAGGGTGGGAATCCTGTATCCATCTCTCCCCATCTCAGGGAACCAGCATAGTTCTGGGCATGCTGCAGCAGTACCTGGGCTGCTATAGAGAGCAGAGGTTCCAGTATGACCGACACCTCTTTGAATGCAGGTGTGTGGCACTCCCGAATACATTGCTCCAGAAGTGATCCTCATACAAGGCTACGGGAAGCCTGTCGACTGGTGGGCCATGGGCATCATCCTATATGAGTTCCTCGTGGGCTGCGTCCCCTTCTTCGGCGACACCCCAGAAGAGCTCTTTGGGCAGGTGATCAGCGGTAGGTCTCTAGCAATGGTCGATACCCTGAGTCCATCCTCTCGTCTTCGTTCCAGAGGCTTTCTGGGTCTGAGAGTTCCTAGCCCTTCTTTGTCTTGGGTTATATCAGCACCGGGTCTGGGGCGTTTGGGTATTCGGGTTAGTGCTTCTGGCACACTGAGACTCTGAACCATGCGGGCACCGCTTCCTATTATAGGCCGCAGAGCACAGCTCATCTGCGTATTAACAATGATGAGATTTTGCCCTTCTCTAGCCTCTTCTATCCGTGGTCCTTGAAGGGCTGTACAAACGCTTACCAATGAACATTTGCCTGCAGGGGTTCGTGGGCTTCTCTCACGACTATGGCTGGGCGTTGGCGCAGCCCTGGCTTTGTGGCAGGTTAGAGTGCGCAGCTGGCTCGCAGGTGGCAGGCACTGGGCCAGGCGTTTAGTCTTTTGAACTGATTCAGTGACCCCAAGGAGGTTGGGATCCTCTAAATGAACAGATTCCTTTTTACTCCTGCCTCTGTTTGACTCCAGGCGAAGGAGGAAGGACAATGTATTCCTTACCCAGGACAAGGTGAAGGGTACCCAGGACAAGGTGAAGAAAGGAGAGATGTTTAGGAACTGGCTTAGGAGAATGCGCAGCCTAACTGTTGCCTGCACTCAAATGCTGTTCCCTGGAATGAGGGTTGGGCCACAGGGGTGTTTCATCATCTGATTTAGACATGAGTGTTCTCGAAGTGTAGATGGGCCATGTCTAGTTGGGTTTCGCTTCCTTCCTAGGCTTTGGGGGAAGCGTGGCTTGCAGGGCTGTCCTTGTACAGCTGTCATTTCACTTTTCTCTTTTGATTGCTGCTTAATATTTCTTTTAACAATAACTCTTCTGATTAGGTTGTTGGGCATCACCCAGGTCTTGCAGCATCCTCACCTTATGATTAGTGAGTCAGAAAGATAGCTATGATGTAGCTTTAGAGTCACCGAGTGTGGACATGGGACTCTTCGCTTTCCCAGAGTTAGGTGACTAGCATATGCTTTGCAGTTACTCTGTGGCATTTTTCTTGTGCAAAAATAACTTCCCTAGCAAAGGTACTTTGCCTTAAGGCCACAAGTCATAATGACCTTTCTTCAACTCGCTCCTAATTCTGACCCAAGTGGGATGCTCCCTGAAGCCATAAAGGCAGGAGACCTGAGGTCAGAGCTGCTCATCGTGAGAAAAATAGGGCATGAACCTACAGCTTCCTGCCCCCTCCAATCCCAGCCACTTTTGGGGTACCTGTTGGATGGAGTCCCAGACCACAAGCTATGGGGGCCCCAGGCAATAGTGCAAGTCACTTGTGGAGTGGACAGTTACAAGTCTCCAGCTGGTGTCTCCATGATCCGCTTTTGACCCTGGCTGTTCTTATGCAAATGGCCTTTTGCTCTCAAGGGAAGGGGTCACCTCATGATTTTCCATTTTCTTCCAGATGCCGTTATGTGGCCTGAAGGCGATGAAGCTCTTCCTGCTGATGCTCAGGATTTGATCACGAGGTTGCTAAGGCACTGCCCACTGGAACGCTTAGGCACCGGTATGCGCTTACTGTACCCTACTTTTACAGCTTACATCTGCCAGGCAGCACAGGGCATGGTCACCGGTGAGATGGCTGGAGTGGCTCCTGGCTGATTTGCATTTGTCTGTTCAATTGATGTCTGTCTCGCCTTTGAGATGGCTTCCTTAAGCAATTAGAAGTGTCCCTAGGATGTTTATAAGAGCTCTTCTTTAGTATCTGACTTGTGGGCTTTGCTCTCTCATGTGGTACTGCTCATCTCAGCCTTGAGCATAGCTTTTCTACAAACTGTATTCTGCCATTGGGGTAGAAACATTCCCCTCCACTCCAGATGTCCGCATCCCTGGAGAATCTGGGCAGTGCTGACTGCATGATGGCACCCTATGTGGATAGGTACTTGATGGGATTAAAGCATGCTCCTGATGCCCCGTGGCCACCTGCAGTTGGAAACCTACAGCAGTGCTTAATAACCCATGGCTCCTGCTCCTGGCTCCTGCAGGTGTTGAAATGTTAGTGGCTCTGTCCTGAAGAGCCCTGGTTCTCCTTCTGGTTCCCACCTAGCTTTTTGCTTGCCTTTCATTTCACCTTCAGCCTCCTGCATTTGCCGGCTTAGCACGGTTGCTACCCCTCTGTTGGTATATACAGCCCAGGGCATAGCTATGGTTCTGTGCCACTGCCGTTTCCGGCTTTAGGGTCCTGCTGCCTCTTCCTGCTCTAGCCATTGCTCGTTGTTCTCTGCTTGGCTAATGAGAAAGCGCCAACAAACATTTTGGCAGTAGGCCAGATCCTATCTCTGTTCCTGCCACATAACTCTGTAAATGTCAAAAAATTACTCTGGATTTCTCTTTGTTGGTGTAACCAAGAGCAGAATCTGTCCTGTTGTTGGAGACGTGCTGGGGAGGCCAAGGCCAGAATTTGGTCTTGTGAACTTTGTTGGGATTGGCTTTGGGAACCTAAATCCAGGCTGATTCCAGTCTATCCAAGCCATCTGCACTGGGGGTCAGATAAAAATAAACTTGTTTCCAAAGTGAGAGCGCTTCCTGGGCTGAGGGGACAGCTCTAAGACCTGAAGTCATGCCTGCTCTAACCTACGTGATTCTGTGCTGGACACCAGGTGGCGCCCATGAGGTGAAGCATCATTCCTTCTTCCACAACCTGGACTGGAATGGGCTGCTGCGGCAGAAGGCTGAATTCATTCCCCAGCTGGAGGCTGAGGATGATACCAGTTACTTTGACAGTAAGGCCAATTCTTGCTTCTCCTCTTTGATTCCATTGTCCCAGCAGTGAGTCTGGGTAGAATTACCCAGAACAAAGAAACTTTCTCCAGGAAGCTGTGGGCAAATTTCTGACAGTGACTTTGCTGTAGAAAGGAATGATCAAGTCATTGCTGTGTGAAGTGAAATTCTCCTGGTCATTCCGCAGGTGGCCGTGCCTCCAGGTGCACCAGCTCCTTCGATTTGCTCGTATAAGCCCTTTGCTGATGGTGCCCCTGGCTCAAGAACCTCCTTGATGCGCTACCTGCCAGGCACAGCGGGAGGGACTGGCAGATCAGACTGAGTGCAGAGGGCTGTGGCCGGAAGAGTTCACTTGTGGGATTTTGCATACAGACTCTGGTGCTGCAGATAAAACTAAAATCTGGCACCAGGGTGATAGTTCCTAACAAGCAGTGAAGGGGCTTGCTGGCTGCACCTTGCTTTGCTCCCCTCAACTGCTTTGGGAAGTGGAAAAGAAACATCCATCCAGGGAAACCCCAGCCCTCAGCGATGTGTCTCGAGGAAAGCTCCTGTTGCTCTGCCCTGCATGCCTGAAGGCATTGATTTCTTGTGTACCCACATAGCTGACCAATGGTGCATCAGGGGTTAAAGCTGGAGTTAAATGAGTGTGCAAGGCTGAGTGCACGGTAACCTGAGGCTCACTGGGGAGCACTTTGGGGGTTGTAAAATGCATGGTTAATTCCCCCACTCCTGCAAGGCTGTGATATAGGTGACCTAATTACTTAGAAATTTGGTGTGTTTAAAGTTTGTTCTATTCACACGCTGAGAAACATAGGACTTGCTGGACCAGATGAGACCCATGGTCCATGTACTCCAGGAGTCTGTCTGTCGTTGGTCAGAACCAGACACTTCACAGGAAGCTGCAAGAAACCTAATCCCTATTATCTAGAGACTGGCGTAAGCCCTGAAGCATGAGCTTTAAGATCTATTCCAAAACTTCCTAGCATTAGCAAAAGAAAATAACTTTCACTTCTGTGCCAGGGCTTCCCTGGGATTTAAACCTTGGCCCTCTGGCACGGTAAGCAAGAGGTCTACCCCTGTGCCATTTGGCCATCAGGGCCCCTCTGAACTGGTCCCCATGTGACAGTGATGGTATCCCTGCTTCAGCCTTTATTTCTGCGGTGAGGGGCTCTGGCAGACAGTAGGAGAGATGTTATTATTTTCTGTAAACAGTGAGTGTGGCCAAGTTGCTGGGATTGTAGCTCCCTGGAGGATTGACCCACCCTCATGGGAGGACCAGCCCTGGCTGCATTATCACTTCTTGCTTTCAGCTCGCTCTGAAAGGTACCGTCATTTGGGCTCCGAGGATGAGGAAACTAATGATGAGGAATCATCTGTGGAAATCGGCCAGTTCTCATCATGCTCTCACCGCTTCAGCAAGGTACTGGAAATGCCCCTGTGGAACCAAGTGGGCTTGGGGGTTTAGAGAGACCTTCCCCCTCTGGTAGGGCCAAAGCCCCCAGCTGTCACTCTCTGCCAGAACACAAGTTTTACTAGTGACCTGAGAGGGGCTTTCTGAGCTCTCAGGCAAGGGAAAGCCCAGGGAGTCGGCTCACCTGCTGCAGGAGCACCATTGAAAGCTCTGCAGGGAATGCTCTGGGAAAGGCTGCTGGTGATTCACGGGGGGGGTGCTCTTCCTTCCAAGTGAGCACTGACCCAGCACCCCAGCCTGGTACTAAGGAGGGAGATGTTGCTAGAGGTGCTGCCCTTCATGACAGCTCAGGTCTGGATCTTGACTTTTCTGGGATAAGGATCCCATGGCACCATGCCCCAGGGTAGGAGAATTAACCCTGGAGTGTTCACCAAGGTCCCATTTGGCTGGTTGCTTCCTAGAACGCTCCTGGATTTATTATTCTTCACTCTGTCCTGAACTGTTATGTGGAGTTGCTGTGAGATGTGGTAGCTGTTTGACCTCAGAGGTGGCTGCATTTCATTGGTGGGTGGGTGATTCCTGTAAACATGTAGTCAGAGTCTCTGCTTCAGTAGTTCAAGTGACTTTGGTGGAGCCATGCCGGCAGAGGCTGGCCTGTAATATGTAAAGTTCCTGGCTGAACTCCACCTTCTGCTGGCTTCTAACATGTGGCCTCTTTGTTGCAGGTTTATAGCAGCTCTGAGTACCTGGCAGCTCACTCCAACTTGAGCCTCTCATCCTCTGAGCGCAGTCAGAGTGAGGACAAAGAGGACAGAACAGAGCGGTGGGACAGGAGCTCAGGAGACGAAGAGAAGAGCCGGCTGTCGGGCACAGAGACCAGGTGAGCTGGGTGGGACGATGCTGCAGAGACCTGGCTGAACCTCCACTGGTGCATGCTCTCCAGATCTCCCTCCATGGAGCACGAGCCTCCTGTGCCTCTAGGGCAGTGGTTCTCAAACGTTTGTACTGGTGATCCCTTTCACACAGCAAGCCTGAGTGCGACCCTCCCCCCCCCCATAAATTAAAAACACTTTTTAATATAGTTAACACCATTATAAATGCTGGAGGCAAAGCAGGGTTTGGGGTGGAGGCTGACAGCTCGTGACCCCCCAGGTAATAACCTCACGACCCCCTGAGGGGTCCCGACCCCCAGTTTGAGAACACCCGCTCTAGGGGAAAGCGGACTCCCGAAGGCAGCAGGGATGAGCAAAGTGTGTGGACCCTCACACCATTGTTATGGCTTGGCAGCTCAGCCAGCCCTGGGCACTGGGATTTGCTCCCAGCAGTCGCCTGACAGAGGGTGGGGGAGTCCCCTTGCTGAGGGGGCGGCAGGAGATCCAGCAGTGGGTGAGTCCTGCTCCTAGAAGACTGGTTTGGAACCCCAATGAGATGGTGAAGTCCCCATAGCAGGGTCCTTGGCTGCTAGCAGTCCAGTTAGCCCTGAAGTTGGAGAAGTGGCCCAAGGGGACCCTATGGTATGGTGCTGGTGCTGTGTCTGTCCCCAGCCTCGGTCACTCTCTCAGACCATCTCTTTCCTCTCAATAGGCTCCGATCGTGGACGTCCTGTGGCTCAACGGCCTACTCCTCCCGGCATGAGCGAAGCTGCAGCCCTGCCACCCTCACTAGCACCTTCAGCCTGGAAACCATGCCGAAGTTTGCTTTCTCCTCCGAAGAGGAGAGCCCCTGCCCAGGCTCTGTAAAGGCTGAGAGACCAATGTTTGTGCTGGGGGACCCTGAAGCAGGGGCAGGAGGAGTGGCAAAGTCCTCAGCGTTATCAGGTACATGGGCTGTGGATGGCGGAGCTGGGTATTAAGGATACTGCAAGTGTCACCTTTTGCCATTTGGCAAAGCTCTGTGCTAAGTGTGGGACACAGCGTTGTGTCTGGCCTTCTGCTGGGGAAGCAGCCTGTATACATTGTGCAGGGCATTTACGCTGGATTGGTTGGTAGAGGCCCAGGCCATTGGGAAGCCTCCAGGTAATTCTAGCTCTAGGGTTCCCTGTTACTCCCCAAGGTTCCAGGGCAGGTGAAAGACCCTCTGTATTTATGCCCTGTTGGCACGGCATGCAGACTCTACGCTCTTCTGTCTCCCCCATCATTTCCCTGATGAGTACAGTTGGAGACCTCCGGAGCAGGTGTGTTACGCTCTGAACATCCTGCACTGTGCAGAATGGCTGGGCGTTCAAGCTTGCATCACTTGGTGGTAGGGGGCTCATCACGTGCCTCAAGGGGACGGTGATAGCTTCCCCGGTGTGTGCTGCTCGTCTCTCCTTTACCCCTTTGGGGGGGGTGGCGGCAGCGTGTGTGGTCTGTGAGGGTGCTGAGGGTGCTACACCCATGCCCCACATGTGCCCTTGAATAGGCACTGACAGGCTAGGGAGGGAGCAATTGCTGGAAGAGGGAGCCAAATGGGGGATGGGGCTTCTGGGGAGACAGCCATGTGTGGGAGTAACCACTGGGAACAAGATGGCCCTAGCTGGGCATTTGCTTAGTAGCAGAGTCTAAACCTTGCCAGTTCCTGTGGAAGGAGGTTACCTATGAGCAGGGGGAAGTGACAGTAAGGGCAGTGGCTCTTAGACTGGATACTGTTCCAGTGAATGATTCAGGATCATCCCCAGCTGGCCAGCAGCAGAATGGCTCTGCAGTGGCATTATTGTGCCTAAGAAGTAGCCGCTTGCTGACCCCCTTCCTCCCTCTTTGTCCAGCTGATATTGTCAGTCTGAACCGCGTCCGCCTGCGGAGCAACAGCACTGGCACCAAGAACTCCGCCCCGAGAGCCCTGGAGCCTGGGCTGGGCCGCAGGCTGGGGAGTCCGAAGAACGCTCCAGAGAAGCAGAGAGTGTCTTCAGGAAGCAGAGTGCCGAAATCTGCTTCTGTCTCAGCCCTGTCCCTGATCATCACCTCAGGTCAGTGGGAAGCAGCTAGTGAATCTGATGCCCAGCGTTAGCTGTGTAATTAGCAATGCATGTTTCAGACTGGAACATCTCCACCGTGCACTCCTGCACCTTGGCCCCAGCTGCCCTGCCCCACAATGGCAGCCCTTTGTAGCTTTTATTGTCTCTGTTACACTTTCAACAGCTTGAGCATTACCAAGAAGGCTTCCCAGGCAGTTCCTGCTCAGTTAAGCCCTCTTGGGTTCCTCTGTGCCCCTCGGCAGTGGGACCCATGTAAGTGATAACACTGAACAAGAGCCAGAAAATGGAACTAGCTTTTGATGAGAGGGAAGCTGGCAAATCTTCAGAGTAGCAAAGGGAGACAAACTGTACAGACAGTGGTAAGGAAGTGAGATTTTTAGGCTCCTTTGTGGAGCGGACTGAGGTGCTCCTCACTCGGACAAAGAAGTTTCTGCATATGGTTGTCTGCCAGGCCAAGTCCTGTTAATAACAGCAGAGTTTGGCAGCCCCATTACTCTTTGGTGTGAGGGGACTGACTCCCCGCTGCGCAGTGCTGGCAGGCACGTGGGATCCAAGGGGAAACGGACACTGTCTGTTGTTTGTAGATGACTCTGGCAGCGGAGCCCTCATGAGCCCCATCTCCCCACACTCTCTCTCTTCCAACCCATCCTCTCGGGACTCGTCCCCAAGCCGGGATTCCTCCCTCAGCATCACCAGCCTGCGTCCGCCCATCATCATCCACAGCTCTGGAAAGAAATATGGCTTCACCCTGCGCGCCATTCGTGTGTATATGGGGGACAGCGATGTGTACACAGTGCATCACATGGTGTGGGTAAGTGACTGACTGGCTGGGGAGTCTGCACATGAAGGGAGCAGTGTTGTGCTGCGTAAGGCACGGTGCTCTGCATGCTGAGCATCAGTGGTGTAAAGGGACCAATGTTCTCTGAAGAGGAGAGGGAGGTGGCACCAACCGGCAATGAAGCCTAAAAGCTGTGTGAATAATCCTGAGGATCTGCTTAAGTAATGTTTCCTGGTTCTTCAATTCCAGAGCGTGGAAGATGGGAGCCCTGCCCAGGAAGCTGGGCTGAGAGCTGGGGATCTCATCACACACGTGAATGGAGAGTCTGTGCTAGGGTTAGTTCACATGGATGTTGTGGAGCTGCTGCTGAAGGTAAACAGCTTGCTCTGGTTGTAAATGTGCCACCGGGTGCTTTGCTCTTTGTGGAGCTCCTTCTAACACTTTGCTCCCTCTGCACATGCCTCCTGAGCCCCCGGGAGCGAGCTGCTGTTCAAGACTTTGAGCAGCAAACTTTTTGTTTAATTATCTGAGAGAGAGAGGGAATTCACAAATCAGCAGGAGTCCAGCGATAACCCCTCTCTGTTGTGGCTTGGCTTTGCCCTACGACAGTGTGGCTCTGACTCACATGCTGTGTCTGCTCCCCTGAAGCAGAGTTCTCAAACATGGGATGTACAGAGCGGGCCAGTCACTGGGGCCTGGCTGCTCCTCCTTGCTTCCCACTGCCAAATTCTATTAAAAGATGCTGAAAATCCAGCAGAATGTAGTCTCCCATGTAAGCTATGGTTGGAATTGGCTTAAGGATTTTATGAGATCCCAAATGGGAGGGGAGGTGGGTGGGGCTGCATGATTGCGAAGGGGTGGCCCCTCTGGTCGCTTGCTGTTCCCCACAGATGTCGGGGCCTCATGACTTTGCCTATCCCAGGGTGTAATTTCACATTTCTCTCATTCTTAGACTTGGCCCGGGCTGTAGTATCCTGTGTACGGACCATGCTTAGCCAGTAGGTCCAGTAGAATTCAGACACCCGGGTTCTTTCCTTCAGGACTGTGTGACCAAACAGCCTTCTTAAACCTATTGCTTATTTTAACAGTAGGAACAAAGCTTCTTCAGAAAAGAGGATTTTAATTCAACAAACAGTATCCATGCATGTCTGTGGCTTACCAGCCCAACAGTACTGTAGGCAGGACTAGCTTCTTCAGACACACCCAACAGGTGTCTGAAGTCTGGTTCCCCAGAATAACTACCCTTCTCTTCGGAGTGTGTCCCTTTTAAACTTCTGTAGTCCTTTTGTTGTTCTATGTTCTTGGGCTTTGACCCTTCTGGACAAAACCAGTCCTGTAAGCTCAGCAGGATATTGAGCCTGAGTCCTCAGAGCCAATGGAACCATAATAGCCCGCAAGTGTTGGCTGAGGGGAGGCTTATCTTGAGCCATTTTTTCCACTTCCTGCTTCTTTTTCCTTGCAGCCCCCTGTTAAACTAGACCAATATGTGTATACAGTAATATCCCAGTGACCAGGTCAGCATACAGCATTAATACATTATTGCAGAACAGCTGCATATCCAACACAGTGCCATCTAGAAACGCTGTGAAGAAGTTTGAGAACCCCCTTGCCCTAGAGACCACATGGCGGAAGTGCAGTTCTCCCTGTGGATGCTGGCAGCCCAAAATGTCTCTCTTTTCAAAAGGCAATTCTCCTGGGGTGGTTGGGACCTTTGTGTTCCACAGACTGGGCCCTGAGGAGAGAGGGGGGTCCGCTCCCTTATAGTCCTGTCTCCTCACTCAGTGACAGTGAGACAAGCATATGTACGTACAGTGGCCCACAGACGATCTATTTTTAATGAGGTTTACACCCTTCCTCAGTAGGGTTAATTACGGGGGGACCCTCAGGGCAGTGGTGCATTCCATAGGCTGAGCTGGAGACTCAAGCTTCAGTGTGAGAGCGCCACTGGAATGGAAGCTCAGCCTCCTTACTACCATATGCCATGAGTGAGGCATGATCTAGCAGTCTGAGCAGTGGACTGGGAGCCAAGACTACCTGAGTCCTGATCCCAACTCTGACAGTGACTCCTGCTGTCGGCTTGGTGGACCAGGTCACTTATTCCGCGGGAGGTCAGACAAGATGATTCTGATGGGCCCTTCTGGCCTTAGAATCTGCTGTAAACAGGCTCATGCCGTATGCGTCACAACAACTCGCTTGGTGCATTTCACAGAGTGGCAACAAAGTAGCGCTGCGAACCACCGCCCTAGAGAACACATCCATCAAAATTGGTCCTGCTCGGAAAAACAGTTCCAAGACCAGGATGGCCAGAAGGAGTAAGAAAAGCAGGAAAAGGGACAGTCAGGACCGGTGAGTAGAAATAGACTGGGAACCGGATGACTTCTGTTACTGGGCATCTCTGTGTAGTTCTGAAGAGAAGCTGGCGTGTGAGCCCTGAAGTATCTTGGGGAGCTTTGAGTTTATTCACCTAAGATAGGGAAGGAAAACGTCTAAATGCTGCCTCCACCAGGGAGAAGCTCTCCCAACTAGCAAATGCTACTTAGTGTTAGCCAAAGAGACCAGTGCCTTCTGTACTTACTCTTGGGCCAGCATCCTCTTGCTTCACACAAACAGAAGGGGTGAGAATTTACTCAGCTTCTTGAAGCCACAATGCCTGGTAGTGCCATGTTATAGCATGCCCTGGGGAACACAGGTTGAAGGCTCAGTGAAACAGGCTGTAGATATCAAGGGCAAAGAATAGAGATTTTTCCTTTAAAAATTCCATGGATGTTAATGGCTGCAGTAGCTTTTAATGGTAAGGTTCCTGTATGTGCTTGTTGGCAGATCTGGCTCTTTGCAGCTTGCTATAGAATATTTTTATAAGGCATCTTTTGTCTGAAATGGTGATGCAGTAAATTCCTTTCCCCATTGTTCGTAGCATGCAGAATCCTGAAGTGTTGAGTTCTTGGCTGAAAACTCAGCCTGGAGTTGTAGACCTCCCTAGAAGACAGACTTGGGAGAAATCTTGTTTTTTAATGCCCAAGGGGAATACAAAGAGGTTTTGTGAAGTTTGTTTCTAATGGGCCCTTCCATGTAAATCCTGCCCCTGGGGCTTTTTTCATCTCAAAGGAGAAAGTGCCTTTTCAAAAAGATCTCCAAGCAAACGACTGTACTGCACACCAGCCGGAGCTTCTCATCTGGCCTCCATCACTCCCTGTCATCAAGCGAGAGCCTTCCAGGATCTCCCACACACAGTCTGTCACCTGGACCTACAACTCCCTGCCGCAGCCCTGCTCCAGACCTCCCACTAGGTAGGGGTTAGTTCTGATCACTCACCCAACTACGGCTTCTGCTACTTGTGAGGTGGCTTGCCCTGTGCTCTGTCCATTCCATGGGTGGTGTATGTGGCTGTAGAGCGTGTGCTCTCAGGCTGTTCCTGCAACAGGATCAAGGCTGGGAATGCGACTGTGTCTCCAGGGTTCACTCGGGGGGTTGTGGACACTCTAAGCCTGCTCCACTCAAAGGAGAACACTATGATAACTTGTACAGATGGGTATCTCTGTCACTCATGCGTTTATGGCAACAGTGCTTTGTGCCAAAGGGCTTGTCTGCCCCAACTGCTAACTTGCCTTTCAAAAGGTATTTTGACATGTTGAGGATCATAGTGGCTCTTGGGAATAATCTTCCAGAGTAAATGAACATTTCCCTGTAAATTCACAGTACGGGGCAAGGACGGAGAAACGCAGTGTATAAAAACACAGGGTAGAATGACAAGAGGGAGCACTAGGTCAGCTGCAGTTGCAGCTGGGTTCGTATGCAGTGATTGGAACCTGTGGGTCCCCCTGTAACTTGCAGTGCTGCTCAGAGTAAAGTAGCCAGGTTCCAAATCATTCATGAAGTGCCTTGATTTGGCGGACATCTCATTCAGGCCCACCATATGTGAGACTGATGCTGGAAATGCTGACCTTGCCCGAGCCCTGTGATGTGTAAGGAATGTGAGCATAGTATTCATCTTGGGTGAGTTGATCTCTCTCTCTCTCTCTCTCTGGCAGATTCTGTCTCCCCACAGAGCACCTCCCCATCCTCTAGCACCCCCACCTCTCCTGCAGGACACATCAGACCGAGCTCTCTTCATGGGCTAGTGCCGAAGCTCAGTGGTCAGCGTTACAAGGTGGGGCGCCGCAAGTCCACCAGCAGCATCCCCCCATCTCCCCTTGCATGTACTCCTTCTTCAGTCCCACAGCCACCTTCTCCTCAGAGGTCCCCATCGCCACTACCAAGTTACACCAAAAACGTTCATTCCTTCCAGGGCAAGACCCTGTCTCCCCCCACCATTGTCAGGCAAGTGTCTCGGCCCAGGAGTGCCGAAGGCCCCAGGTCCCCTCTGCTAAAACGAGTCCAGTCTGCTGAGAAAATAGCTACCTACCTAGCAGAAAAGAAAACCATCAGCAGTCGGAAGCTCACACTGGAAATGCCTCCAGGAGACGGGATGGGGGAGTCTCTCGGGGAGCGGGAGACTCCTATCCAGGCGGGAGAGCTCTGTGCTATGGCTTACCCAGGGACCCCCCGAATGAGAGACTGGACAGGGGAAAGGCACGACCGCGACCAGGAGGTTGTTGTCATGAGGAGGTTGAACCTGTCAGAGCGCAGGGACTCCTTTAAAAAGCAAGAAGCTGTCCAAGAAGTGAGTTTCGATGAGCCAGAGCTGGTGCCTGTGAGTGAGGATGGCACGAAAACAGAGGCCAAGCTGGACAAGGAGCATGCGCCATGGAGACTTTCCCCTCATGCAGCTTCCTGGGTGGAGACCAGACCAAGTTCAGTATTTGGTAGCTCTTCAGAGCCCCCAAACCCAGAGCAGATGCCTACTGTGGTGCCCCAGATAGCAGTTCAAGGGTCAGAGAGCGATGAACAGGAGACTAACACAGCTGAGTGGGAATGCCAAGGGTCCTACCCTATCCAGTTGATGGCCAGGGTTTATACTGAACAAATGGATGGAACTACAGCAGTGGAATACAAGAGTGTCTCCTCCCAGTGGAGAGAGAACCGGGGGCAGAGAGAGCTCTGTGCGGGGCAAGAGCCCTCACCAGCTTCTGGGTCCCCACATAGGACATGTTGTGGTAAGGGCATGGTGGGCTCACCCCAGCTGAGCAAAGCGCCTCCAAGGCTGAAGTTGTGGGGGAGCACAGGAATGCAGGAGCATGAGTGCACAGAAACTGAGACGCCCAGCGCAAATCAACAAAAGATGCATGATCAAGCTCGTAAAAAAGTCAAGGATGAGTAATAGCCACACGTTTAGCAAAAGGAACTGCTAAAGGTGAACAGTCAACACAGTGACAGGGCATCTTCAACTCTGCATGAACTCCACAAGGGATCAGCTTCCAGAAAAAGCAAATCTGCGCTGGAGACTGGCACACCATCCAGCTGCTGAGATGTGCTCTTCAAATTACATACCTGCGTTTTGTGAGAGTAAATGCACCTGAAACATTTTTAACATCAGACCTGGCAGGGGTGGGGAATAATTTGACGAATTTACTTACAAAAGGTTTTTGTACTAACTGGAAAGATGTTAATATTTTTGTAGAGCTAAGGAAGCTGCTCTGTTGTGATGGCGTTTCCTCAGTAGGACCTAAACCGTTGTAAATAGAAAGGACTAGACGTGAATCCTTCTAACTAATTTATTACCTTTATAAGCTAAGAAGAGGCATCTGAGGGCATCTCAACTGACTTTTGTGCTAGGGGAAGCATTACCGCTATTTTGTAAATGTTTATAATCCCACCTCTGAAATGCACTATATGTTCTATCATTTCTAAGAACCATTAGTTTTGCCCCTTTTGTTATTGTCAGTTTCAAGAGGCAAGGCACAAAGAAAACAGTTAAGAGCCAAGCTTTAAAATACCGTTTTTGGTAGGGATATGCACAGCAGGGTATGTCTTGGTGCCTTGATCTTCATACAGGTGTCTTATTCTTCCCGGAAGAGCTGGTCTTCATTGAAGGTAAAAGCAGTAACTTTATAATGATGTGATTCGTGTTCTGGAACAGACCAATGGTCCATCTAGTCCAGTACCCTACTCTTGCCAATGCCAGATGTCTCAGAATTAGGCATAAATTTCCCTCTCCCCAATATGTTTGTTTGGGAAGAATTTTTGCTTTGGTGTTTTATGATGCTCCTGGGCAGGGGACACGCGTGTGATTGATGGCCACCAGGAATGTATAAATCAAGTATTACAAATCCCAGACAAACGTTGTTGAACAGTTTCCATATCCTGGCCTTGTGCTGTCACTGGCATTGAACATTTCTCCCCCAGAATGTTGTGTATACATCTCAAACACCAGCTCCTCTTTAGTGTGTGCGCTGAATCATTACTCTTCCACTACTTCTTCTTTGACATGTTGACTTGGCCAATTCTAGGACACAGTGGTACTGATAAAGGGCAGCAAGGTCTCTGTGCGCATTTGTCAAGATGGGACTGATTTTGAGAGTGAGAGTGAGAACTCCCTTGCTGTGTGTGGCCAGTTCCCATCTATGTTAATTGATGCTGCATATAAGCCAGGGTGTTTGGGGTGGAAAATGAATGTTTTAGTAACCTACAGAAGTTCCCTCCAGTTCTTTCCATGTTGCGGTTATCTTTCTTGGGTGATAACAGATTCAGAGCCTTCCAGTGTCGCTGCTAGCTCAGCCAGAGGGGTTTCTGCAGAGTGAGGTGAGCTGCTCCCTCCTAGGTGCTAATTGTGTTTCCTCCCCACAGAGCAAGAGACTCTGCTGAGAATCTTACCATGCCTGCCTCATGGAAATGAGAAAAGGAGGACTTGTGGCACCTTAGAGACTAACAAATTTATTTGAGCATAAGCTTTCATGAGCTACAGCTCTCTTCATCGGATGCATTCAGTGGATCCGATGAAGTGAGCTCTAGCTCATGAAAGCTTATGCTCAAATAAATTTGTTAGTCTCTAAGGTGCCACAAGTCCTCCTTTTCTTTTTGCAGATACAGACTAACACGGCTGCTACTCTGAAACCTGTCATGGTAATGAGCATCACCAGGCTGGCTCATCAGGAGTGATTTAATCATGTTAGTCTTAGTTGCAAGAGATGGCGCTTGGGGATCTCCTGGCATTTGGTGATTGATCAAAATTGCTATTTAGCAGCTGAGGAAATTGAGGGATTTTCACTTGAGGTGCTGCTGGCAAGGGGGGATACACCAAGGGATTAGACTCCTTTAAATCATGTGACAGAGATATGTGATGTATTGGGCTAGAATATGTCTTAGTGTGTCAGTTTATAAGACACTCCAGGATTCCATCTTTTGGAATCAAGATGACACCTAAGAAGCAGTTTGACAACAGCTAAAGAACCACAAAGCTGGGATTAGTCTATGAGCAATATCTATCCTCCTCTTGTCGCATTGTTAGGTCCTGTGTTCCCTGTCTTCATGCACCTTCTAGTTCAAATCAGAGGACTAGATGTGATGGGCAAGGAAAGTCTGGACTGGCTGATGTCCCTCGGTGCTTTCTACCTTTCCTTGAATCTGCAGCATGTGAGGACTGTCATTGTTCAGCTCAAGGCCCTGTTGTAAAGGGTGAGCCTACAAACCCTGCCCACTGGCTTTACATGCTGAATAAGCAGCCAAGTGCAGGTTACCTCTTGGCACCAGATATCTAACCTTGTTTAACTGTTCCTGTTTTCCAGCTGCTCTTGGCTAGCCTGGTCCCATTCATATTGTGCTCCCATGTTAAAGGGAGACAAGAAAGGCTATAAATTTGACTTGACAAGAAGCACCTTCTTAAGATCTTTACTATGAGTAGAACCAGGAATGGAGGGAACATTAAGAGATTTCTTAAGAGGAACTTGCCTATTTTTTCCATTTAAAAAAAAGACTTGAACATCTCTCCTCCCAATCCCTCATTCAAACCTCGTCACCAACAAAGATGATGTAATTATTTAATGTGTTCTCTACCCCAGGTATGTCCTTTTCCTCTCTCCCATATAACCGTGCTCTCCATGGCAGCTCCTAGGAGTAGGGTAGGGCAGTACCACCTGCCAGCCTAGCTTTTCCAAACTGAAGCTCTAACTCATTTGGAAAGTGTATATTCTTTAATAAACAAAACACAAATAGACTGTATCACTGGCTGTTTCTATTGTGTCAGCCTTGTTCAGGGGCTAGAACAGGAACTCAGCCCTCAAACAGAAAATACTAGTTGGGGTTTTGCATGTTATGCTGGGTTTCTAGTGTGGGGTTCTTTTTATGACATCTGGGCAGATTATGTGAGCTTTCAAGGACTCAGTGATGCTCCGCTGGCACTTGTGCATTCCTGCCACATTAACAGCATCTCAACATTTGAATATTTATAACTTCCAATATTAAACTTTTTAAAGGAAAAGAAAAAGTAGAATTCTCGTGGTCTGACTTCCAAAGACTGTTTGAGCTTGGGCACACTTTTAAATGTCCATGCGATGGTCAATTTGTACTTTTAGACATATAGGCAAAACCTAGATAGTTGTAGAGGTTTGTAAGAGTTTGTGTGAACACCCCATCTTGTATCTCATGCATGAGAACTACAGCACTGTACTGCCTATGCCTATCCTCTGAAAGTATTTGTTTTTTCAGGCTTTGTGTGAGCAATAGGATTGCCAGTGAAGATGTAATAAGTAGGCAAGCTAGGGGTTTGATAGATCTGTCAGACCTCAAAGCTCATTCAGGGACCTGTGTGTCTGAACCAAATGAAAATTAGCTGAAGGGTTACTAATTACTTGTGACTATTTAGAATGGGGGTGGGGGGAGAGAGAGGAACTTGTTTTCAGACCGCTTGTTTTAGACATGATTGAATTTTATAATCGTATAGAGGGTTTTTGTTTCTGTTTAATGCTTTTTTTTCCTTGTAGAGAGAGATTTAAATACTTCCGAGCCAAAATAAATTAATCAGTTTGATCTTCTTTTCTGAGATGTTCCACATGAGACAGAGTTGGTTAGGAAAAGCACAACTGGAATTTATCCATCTGTTTCCCTCCTTCCCTGGGCCAGGTTTCAGAATATTCATGCAAATATTGAGTTTTTGTTTATTTTCAGTGATTTGCAGTTTCTCTGCTGTATTCTGCATAAAGCTAATTTCTAAAACCTTCCCCAGGATGTGCTTTCAGAACATACAGACATTCCACAGAGGCTTCTGAGTGAACGGAGCATTTAATTAGAGCTCTACCTTTTTATTAAAAATGTAATAAACTACACTGTGTTGTCTCAGTTGTCTTTAGTTGTAATTTCTGAATTCCCTTTCCCTCTTGTGCTGGTGGATTTTGTATGAAGAGTCCCTCTGGCATTTTCCAGCATTTCTAAGGTTTTATATGATGTAAATGTTTACATTTGATAATGCATGTGTGTTTTTTCTAACTGCAGTGTTTGCAGAAACTGACACAGTGCAAGTATTGGGCTTTTATGTCAAAACACTTATTTATATCCTTCCCTGTACAGTTTGTATGGCGATGATACCTAACCATGTGTGCAAAGCTGTCAGAATGGTATTTTTTTATTATTATTTGTATAATGCTAATGTCTATGCCATTTTGTAGCACCAATCCCACCGTAAAGTGATTCCTTTTCCCACCCCAGACTTGAGAGTAACTGGTGATGCTAGCTTTCTATTTTGATTGCTTATTTAAGCAGAATTTGGTTTTTTTACGTTTGTGTGGCTGTTTTAAATTGACTGCTTCTCCTGTGTTAATCCTTGTAGTAGTTTACCCAGAAAACAAGCAAACAATCATGTTGGTGGCCAAGAGCATGTATTAATTCCACATCATCAGCCTGTGGAGGCACAGAAGCACTTTCTGGTCTTGGGGTTTAGTGAACAAAATGGTTCTTTGCTAGAAGATGATGCAGAATGAAGTGTTTTTGCTTCTGAAATGATGTTGCCAACAATTACTCTCTGTTGTAATCCTGTTTCTGCGGAATCACTTGTTTCCTTTTTATTTTATTTTTTTTATTTTTTTATTTTTTTTGCATCTCTCTTATTTAGGATAGGCTTTCTGCTTGCTTCCTCTGCCTTCTCTATTAACCACTCAGGAAGTTAGCATTGTTGTTTTGAAAAAAACTAAAAATGGACACCTCCTTTACACTGACCAGCTGTAAAAGGGGATCAACAGGACAGTGGCTGAACTAGTATTTAAGAATAAAACTCTTGTTTCAGAAGTTGTATTAAAAGGATTTTTATGGAAAATGTCTTAAAAGTAAACAGGACTCTGTCTTCCTGTATTATACTGAACACTGGTCTTGGTATGAATCTATTCAGAAAAAGTTTCATGTTGTAATAAAATTGTTCCTTGAGATGGAGCTGAAGTTCATAGCCTTCTGTTCAAGGGGGGAGTACTTAGTTCAGAACTGCTGATACTGAAGCTTGGAAAGAACATTTTGGAAATAGATTTCTTATTACTCCTGCATGTTCACTACCCAATCTTCCTGATGTGTAACACGAAGTAAATGGCATGCAGTGTAACAACTGCTTCAGTTCCTTCCAGATTTTGCAATTCCATGCCTGTGACTACACTGTCAGTTTGTTCCTTGGTGTGAAGATCTTGTTGAATGGCAGTTCACATCCCAGCTTCATCCAGTAGATTCTAGAGTAAAATCCTGAAATTAGCTGAAGCACTAGCTGATGCTGTCAACTCAGCCAGCAGGCTCAAGACCAGGATTGCATCTGTGGCATTGACAACTGGTCTAATCAAGTAAAAGGATGCACAAGAGTGACCAGCCCAAGGAGCTAAAGTATAGTACCTGGGACCACCAAATATTTCTCATTCATGACCTCCTTCCCTTCCTTTGCTCTGCCTGTGACAAGTTCACTGCAACCCATGATCTACATCAGTGATGCGCAAACTTTTCCAGTCATGCCCCCTTTACCATTGGTCACCCTCCCTCCCCCACATCACTTGTAGTCTGAAGTAATCCTGCTGACGCCCGTGCTGCCTTCAGGGCTGGGCGGCTGGAGAGTGGCTGCTGCCAGCCAGGGCATTCATATTGTTTGCGGTATGGGAGAACTATTTTTTTTTTTAATCCCTCTCCTGTCCTGCTCTGCAATACCCACTCTTTTTATTCCACTCCCGCTATTATGGCAGTGGGTCCTGTGGGATGCACGGGATTCCCGTTTCTGTGCGCCTCCAACCTCTTGTGCATGCCTCCCCAGTTTGTGCCCCATTGACCTCCATCTCACTTCTTTTGTCTCCTCACGCTTTCTGAAAGCCAGTTCTCTGCCTCCAACCGCAGACTCTTTGCTCCCCTCAGCATCACTGCTGTCCAGCTTCTTTCATTTCCAGCTATTGTCCTGTGGCATCTTCTACAACCCAATCAACCTGCCTCACTCTTTTGTCCTCCTCCTCTGGGTGGCTGCCATATCCCCCACCCCATCCTCCAACCTCTCTGATGTGATGTCTTTCCCTTTACTCTGCTGAACTGCATGAGGCCTCCCAATCATGGCCTGGACTGACTAACAATCTTGGTGACTCACTTGACGTGGTCTTCAAGCACTGCATGCTCTCTCTTTCCCATCTCCTCCCCTTTCATTTCTGTTCCCTTATTTATTTGTAGTGTCGTTGTGCCTAGAGGCCCCACTCAGGGATCATGGCACAAGGTGCTGCGCAAACAGGAAGATGGTCCCTGTCCAAAGAGTTTAATCCCTTTCTCCACTCTCTGATTTCTTTCAAAATTGGGCACACTCTTCCACTTCCTCTTGCACAGTTCTGTGACCTCAAGCCTATTGAACTCCACACCACTGACCCTGTCACTTCCGTCCTCTCCTGCCTTGTTCAGAGGACCTGCGCTACTCCAGCCTTCTTCAGTGTGTGAGATCTTGTCAACCACTTTTTCCCCAAACCTAAGGAAAAAACCTTCCTTTACTGCCTCCTACCCATTTCCTCTCAAACCTCTTTGGGAATGCTATCTGTGCCCTCTGTCCACTTCGTTCTGGCTTCTCTCATCAGGGACAGCACTGACCACCTGGACAAATCAGAAAGCCTGGTCTCTATTCATTCCACTCTAGATATTTGAGCCATTGTCTTCCCAGCTTACTCTGTTTATGACTGGTTGTCATCTGTGGGAGGCCTGAGTCACCCTTTGATCTGAAATTAATTTAGCATGGACAAACTGACTCTGGCAGCACCCTGGATCCTCAGAAACTTGCATAAATGACAAAGTGCTCACTAAACATGGGCCAGAAAATTGGATTCTGTATTTACCCTGGACAAAAATAAAACTGTCTCCATTTTGAAATGTATTTCCAGTGAGCCATGTCAGCCAGTTGCCAAATCCAGTGTGCTTCGCTGGCAGGTGAGCAGCATCTCATCAGCACCCATTTAAACATGGAACTGGGCCTGTTCTCACAAAATATTTAAAATATGCTTTAGCTGAATCTAGCTGCTCTGCTTTCCCACCCTGCAAGAGTCATCAGCTAGCAAAAATGTGCAAGACTGGAAAGACAAATCTTCCTCTTCCATATGTACACAATTACCTGTCTGACACCTACCAGCTGAGATGTGTCTGCACAAAATCACGCTTCCAGCTGCCTGTCTCTCATTGGCATGGATTGCAGTACAACAGCAAAAGAATAAAAGACAGGCTGCTCCCACTGCCACCATAAAGCTTCCATTCTGCGGGGAAAAGATGTTACTTAAACCTTTTGGAGCTAATCATGTGTGTCTCTCTATTTTCCTCACTGCCTTCTGGGATGGTAGCTGAGCCGGGCATGGCAAGACCTGCTGCCATAAGCATCAGTGCTGGAATTAGGCCAGAGCTGAGCTTCAGTAGATTAAGGAGGAGGTCAGACTAAACAAGAGCCCCAGTATCTCTTGGGCAAAGATGACAAGTACATAAGAACGGCCAGACTGGGTCAGATCAAAGGTCCATCTAGCCCAGTATCCTGTCTTCTGACAGTGGCCAGTGCCAGGTGCCCCAGAGGGAATGAACAGAACAGGGAATCATCAAGTGATCCATCCCCTGTTGCCCATTCCCAGCTTCTGACAAACAGAAGGTAGGGACACCATCCCTGCCCATCCCGGCTAATAATAAGTGATGGACCTGTCCTCCATGAATTTATTTAGTTCTTTTTTGAACCCTGTTCAACTTCACAACATCCTCTGGCAAAGAGTTCCACAGGTTGACTGTGCATTGTGTGAAGAAATACTTTTATTTGTTTTAAACCTGCTGCCTATTAATTTCATTTGGTGACCCCTAGTTCTTGTGTTATGAGGAGTAAATAACACTTCCTTATTTACTTTCTCCACACCATTCATGATTTTATAGACCTCAATCATATCCCCCCTTAGTCATCTCTTTTCTAGGCTGAAAAGTTCCAGTCTTTTTAATCTCTCCTCATATGGAAGTTGTTCCATGGCCCTAATCATTTTTGTTGCCCTTTTCTGAACCTTTTCCAATTCCAATATATATTTTTTGAGATGGGGCGATCACATCTGCATGCAGTATTCAAGATGTGGGTGTATCACAGATTTATATAGAGGCCATGATATTTTCTGTCTTATTATCTATCCCTTTCTTAATGATGCCCAATATTCTTTTGTTTTTTTGACTGCCGGTGCACATTGAGTGGATGTTTTCAGAGAACTGTCCACAATGACTTCAAGATCTCTTTCTTGAATGGGAACAGCTAATTTAGCCCCCTTCATTTTATATGTGTAGGTTTTCCAATGTGCATTACTTTGCATTTATCAACACTTAATTTCATCAGCCATTTTGTTGCCCAGTCACCCAGTTTTGAGAGATCCTTTTGTACATCTTTGCAGTCTGCCTGGGACTTAACTATCCTGACTAGTTTTGTGTCATCTGCAAATTCTGCCACCTCACTGTTTACCCCCTTTTCCAGGTCATTTATGAATATGTTGAATAGGCCTGGTCCCAGTACAGACTCCTGGGGGACATCGCTATTTACCTCTCTCCATTCTGAAAACTGACCATTTATTCCTACCCTTTGTTTCCTATCTTTTAACCAGTTACCAGTGCATGAGAGAACCTTCCTTCTTATCCCATGACAGCTTACTTTGTTTAAAAGCCTTTGGTGAGGGACCTTGTCAAAGGCTTTCTGAAAATCTAAGTACACTATATCCACTGGGTCCCCCTTGTACACAAGCTTGTTGATCCCCTCAAAGAATTATAGTAGATTGATGAGGCATGATTTCCCTTTACAAAAACCATGTTGACTCTTCCCCAACAAATTATGGCCATCTATGTGTCTGACAATTTTGTTCTTTACTATAGTTTCAACCAGTTTGCCCGGTACTGAAGTCAGATTTACTGGCCTGTAATTGCTGGGATCACCTCTGGAGCCCTTTTAAAAAATTGGCGTCACATTAGCTATCCTCCAGTCATCTCGTACAGAAGCTGATTTAAATAATAGGTTACAGTCTACAGTTAGTAGTTCTGCAATTTCACATTTGAGTTCCTTCAGAACACTTGGGTTCCATCTGGTCCTGGTGACTTATTACTGTTTAATTTATCAATTCGTTCCAAAATGTCCTCTAATGACACCTCAATCTGGGACAGTTTATCAGATTTGTCACCTAAAAAGAATGGCTCAGCTGTGGGAATCTCCTTCACATCCTCAGCCGTGAAGACAGATGCAAAAAATTCAGGTAAAGGGAAGAGCCTTCTGTCCACCTGGGAATATTGAGAAGGCTTTCCCTGCCTTTTAGTTTGCTGATCTGAAAGAAGATGGGATCTTTAACTCTGCCCTTTAAAGTGACTTGTTTGGGTGAGCCTTGTGGAGCATGCTTGAGGCCCAAAATTGAGCCAGTAAAAGCTGTATTCCGCCAGGCCCCAGTGCAGTGTGAGTGGTCCCATGTACTGTGGGAAGTTTGAATGTGTCTAGCTGTGTGTGTCTGTGCAGTGCTGCCAGGGCTGGTGGCTTTTTTTTTTTTAACCAGTGAAGGGATTTGCTTGGGGCTGGAGCAAGGCCTCCGACACACTGAGATGTTCCAGGCTCCCAGGGTGCTTAAGACCCCTCGTTGGCTGTCTTGTCCAACTTGCCTGCTTTCTAGGACAGAAAAACCTCTTAAAGCTGCCACAGGCAGCGCTCTCTCCTCATCAACTCCAAGCCATTCTCGCAGGAGGGGGGCCAAAAGCCTAGCAGCTCAGGAGCCTTTTCCCTTCCCCTCCTGCAAACAAGGGGCACAGATGGGTCCTCTATTTCTCCCCCACACACCTAGGAAGGAATGGGGGGGGTGCCACTGCAGCCCTGTGGGGGAGGGGAGTGAGCCCCAGGAGGAGTGGGGGTGGGGGCTGAACTGGAGTGGGGATGGGTGGGGCTGAATTAGTAGCTGGGCAGGAGATGGGGAGAGAGCACCTGCAGCAGGGACCAAACCCCCTTACTCAGTAAGTTTGGGATAGGGGCAGGGCAGCACCTGATAGACCAAACACACATGATTGTAAAAAACTCACCATGACAATTTGGGTCCCACACGTGCGGGTTCGGTGCTGGTGTGTCCATACTCCCTGCGGGGGACAGGAGGAGCTGTCAGCATCGAGGTGCCCCAGGCCTGTTGGCTCTCTGGATGCCTGGGTGTGATGCAGGCTGGAGAGCAACCATGGCGCCCCTCAATGACAACAACATCACAGAGAGGCAGGGTGGGCACAGGGGGGGTGTCTCAGAGGGAGATGATGGGTGCTGGGGGGGTCACTGAGGGGTGCAGCTGGGGGGGGCTCTGAGGGGCGTGGAGGATGCTGGGGAGGTAAAGGGGCTCTGAGAGGCGTGACAGGTGCTGGGGAGTGGTGGTGGGGTCACTGAGGGGAGTAGCTGGGGGGCTGTGATGCATGATGGGTGCTGGGGGGGGTCACAGGAGAGTGGCCGGGGGACTCTGAGGAGCGGGGTGGGAGGTCACTGAGGGGAGGTGCGGATGCTGAGGGGGTCACTGAGGGGAGCAGCCTGGGGGGCGGTGGGGGGGTCACAGGGGAGCAGCCAGGAGGGAGGGTTCTGAGGGGTGTGATGGGCTATGGGGGGTCACTGAGGGGATCGGCCATGGGGGGGCCCTGAGGCGCAGGGTGGTGGGCACTGGGGGGGTCACTGAGGGGTGCAGCTGGGGGGGGCTCTGAGACACAGGGCGGTGGGCGCGGGGGGGCTCTGAGGCGTGGGACGGCAGGCGCTGGGGGCCTCATAGGAGAGCGGGGGGCTCTGAGACGCAGGGTGGGGCGACGGGCGCGGGGGGGGTCACAGAGGGGCGGGGGGGGCTCTGAGGCGTGGGACGGCAGGCACTGGGGGCCTCATAGGAGAGCGGGGGGCTCTGAGACGCAGGGTGGGGCGACGGGCGCGGGGGGGGGTCACAAGGGAGCCTGGGGCGGGGCGACGGGCGCTGGGGGGGTCACAGGGGGGCGGGGCGGCGGGGTCACAGGGGAGCCCTGAGGGGCGGGGCGGCGGGTGCTGGGGGGGGGTCACAGGGGAGTGGCCGGGGGACTCTGAGGAGCGGGGTGGGAGGTCACTGAGGGGAGGTGCGCTGGGGGGGGTCGCTGGGGGGCGGGGGGCGCTGCGCTGGGGGACCCTGCCCCGGGGGGGGACCCGGACCCACCCCGCCCCGCCCCCGCCCGTTCTCTCGAATCACCCTCCTGCCAAGGGCGGGAGCGCGGCGGCCGCTCGCAGACGGACACGCCGGTCTGGGTTTCACCCCCGGAAGCTTGTGCCCAGATCGGGGTGTCCGTCCCCGGCGCCGCCGGGCTCTTTTCGGGGTTCAGGCGAACCCGGCTCCCGCCGCCCGCTGACACTTTAAAAAAATGGATGTGACGTGGGGGCGGGGGCGGGGGCGGGCGGACTCGGGTGTTTCCGCCCCTGCTCGGGACTCGCCGTTGGCTCCGGGAAGGGGGCGGGGTTTTCGCTTCGGGTGTCTCCGCCTTCGCTCGCGGGTTTTCGGGAGCGGCCTCGGGTCGTTCCGCGGCACCTCGGCTGTTTCCGCCGCGCGGGGCGGGGCGGGGCGAGCTCGCCGCTGCCGGGCTGAGGCTGGCGGGACGTGGGGCTGCGGCGGGGCGGACGGGGCTGGCGCCGGCGGAGCGGTGGGTCTCGGGCCCGGTTTGTGCGACGGTCGCAGCGTGGCTGGGCAGGCGGCACGTCCCCCAGCCGCGGGGGGGTTGTGTGCGTTGTACCCCCCGCCCTGGGGAGGCGAGCGGGGGGGGGGCTATGTGCACTGCACCCCCCCCGCCCTGGGGAGGTGGGGGAAGGCGAGCTGGGGGGGGCCTCTATGTGTACTGCGCCCCCCCCCCGCCCTGGGGAGGTGAGCTGGGGGGGGCTATGCGCACTCCACCCCCCAGCCCTGGGGAGGTGGGGGAAGGCGAGCTGGGGGGGGGCTCTATGTGCACTGCCCCCCCACCCTGGGGAGGTGGGGGGAGGTGAGCTGGGGGGGGCTATGCGCACTGCACCCCCCCGCCCTGGGGAGGTGGGGGGAGGTGAGCTGGGGGGGGCTATGCGCACTGCACCCCCCCGCCCTGGGGAGGTGGGGGGAGGTGAGCTGGGGGGGGGCTATGCGCACTGCACCCCCCCGCCCTGGGGAGGTGGGGGGAGGTGAGCTGGGGGGGGGCTATGCGCACTGCACCCCCCCGCCCTGGGGAGGTGGGGGGAGGTGAGCTGGGGGGGGCTATGCGCACTGCACCCCCCCGCCCTGGGGAGGTGGGGGGAGGTGAGCTGGGGGGGGGCTATGCGCACTGCACCCCCCCGCCCTGGGGAGGTGGGGGGAGGTGAGCTGGGGGGGGCTATGCGCACTGCACCCCCCCGCCCTGGGGAGGTGGGGGGAGGTGAGCTGGGGGGGGGCTATGCGCACTGCACCCCCCCGCCCTGGGGAGGTGGGGGAAGGCGAGCTGGGGGGGGGGCTCTATGTGCACTGCACCCCCCCGCCCTGGGGAGGTGCGGGGAAAGTGAGCTCGAGGTGGCAGCTGTGCATTGCAACCTCCCATCTCAGGGTGGGACAGTGCGGGGAGAGGCCGTGTCCATTGTATCACGGCTGGGCACGTTGTACCACTACACTTCAGGGAGATAGTGCGTGCATTATGCCAACCCATCTCCTGGAGTGGGGGGAGGGTGTAAAGTGACTGCTGTCTGCAGGGGCTCCCGATGCAAGGGGGTGCTGTATGCGTTGCAGCCATCCCAGAGGAGTGCAAGAGCCCCCAGTGCTCAGAGGAAGATGTCTTGGATGATGATGCTCTTCCCTCCGGGGGCCATTCTCAGTTTGCCTGAGGAGGGGGCTGCAGGACCTTCCCCGTTGCTGTCAGTTGGCTGCGGGTACAGGGTAGGCTGGACTGGTTACAGGGGGATTTTGAATGTAAAACCCCAAACTCATGTTGACTCCATCTGCCTGGCTTTTTACTTCCTCAGAAACCATGGAGTGGGTCTTGACTGAGCCTGGCAGTCAGGAACCTGGCCCTGAGAGGCAGTGCATGTGGAGGGTGTTTCTGAAGCCTTGTTCCAGGCTCTGGCTGGGGACAGGCCGGCCCTTAGCATAAAGTGGATTTGAAATGGCTGTGAAATGAACTTGGAGCGCTGCCCAGGAGAGGTGTGCGTGTTGGTGATGTGAGCGGTGCCAAAGGCCCCGACTGGGATCTGGACCCCACTGGGTTGGGCCCTGCGCAGATTTGGAAAGAGAGAAACCCTGCTGGGGCTTAGTGTCCAGTGCACTGAACAGAGCATGGGGATCCAACAGACAAGCAAATGAGTGTGGTGGAGACTTGGCATGGTCCATTGTGGCTCTGGAGAGAAAGTTGGTGGAGCAGGCAGTGACATTTGCCTGCAGAGGCCTAGTTTGGGGAGGAGGATGGGATCCTAGTTGAGCTAAATGGCCTCTGCATGCAGTCTACATGGAGATTGCTGCTTGCAGCTCTCTCTGACTTTTGTTGTCATTTTAGAGGCTGGCTTTAACCCTTTGTGTCAGGCATGATAGTGCAGCTGCCTATAAATGGGGATTGTGGGCATCCTTTTTGCATATGGCAGATACCTGGAGCCTGATGATAGGAATTCACTCGTTCTGGGGGGTCTCCAGGCAGAAAGCCTCTTTCTTTGGCTTGTCAGCTGTATTCTGGCCTCCTGTGTATTAACGACTGCCTGGCTTGGTTTCTCAGTCATGTCTGTTTGGAAAGTTTAACATTTTTTAAAAATGGGAATAATGGCCGGGCTGGGAGAGGGGCGCCTCTCTCCCCATCTGTTTGTGTTAGCAGCTGGGCCATTTTGCGTGTGCTACCCAGAAGTACTGGGACCAACTTGAAATGATTTTGTAAAATGAAAGCTGAACCCAGGAAGTTGGTGGAAGGAATTATTGCTTTGATATGGACGGCTACTGATGAACACTTCTTAAACTCATTGCAGCTGGAAGATTGATCCAAAGGGATGAGAAATGTAGCAATTTCTCTTACTCTAAACCCAAGCAGTCCTCTTCCCCATGTAACATTACAAAGTCCCAATCTATGCATCATAGATATCTGCCTTCTAAAAGACAGGGGCAGACCTGCAGCAAATCTGACCTGTTTATAGTATATTTTGCAGTTTTATTTATCAGATTGCAGGGACACTCTCATTCTCTTTGGGAGGAACTTTCTTCTGTGTCCACTGACTTCCAAGGCTGATGTTTAACACTGGGGTGGGGAATAAAATCTTGTGGAGTTGCGTGGGATTTGGCTAGCTGAGACCCTTCTATAACTGCCCCAAAATGAGCTCCCACAAAGTGAGAAGGTGTGAGGACCCTGAAATGATATGGCTGCTTGCTTACCTTTAATGCTGACGCTGTCTCCTTTGGATGCTAAGCAGCCTTTCTAGTGACAGGAATGGAACAGTGGCCTCCTTTGCTCCCCCGTTAATATATACAGCATTATTTCTTTTATTTTTAGGGCAGTTCTCAGAACCACCAGGAATTTCACTCTGTGACTCTCGCTGCAAGAGCAGAGAATGAAGACAGCTGAGTAAATACAGCCTAAATAATTTTTCTACTCTTCCCCCTCCCTCCCCCCTCCAAGTTTAACATGGGAGGGTAAAGTAGTGTGTTAGCCCATGCTGCAGTCACTAATATCTCCAGGATGTGGGAAAGGTCCGGTGATAGTTTGGTTTCTTTCGCGATTATCTATTTGTACTCTGACCTGTTGGACTTGCTCTCAGATCCTGCTGCGGAATTCAAAGTAGCCGTTACTGTGTCCCCATCTCTCATTTCTTAAGATACTTGCATCTTGGGTACTTCTAAGGGTAATTACTCCAAACCCCTTATTTTGAACTCGGAACAACATTCATCAACTTTGCTCTTAGAATGGGAAAAAATCCTGCCTCCCTCAGCCAACTCTTGTTGGACCAAAAACTCTGGGTTGTGAGAGAAGCCACAAATCAAAAGGAATCCAATGAAGAATGGACCTGGCTGCATCAGTGCCTCCGTTGAGGAATTGATGCATGTTTCCAGTGGAAAATATTTATCATATTGGAGGCTCCCTTAGTTCCTGAGAGAGGATCTGGAGCGGCTGCTGCTTGAAGCCGATGTGATTTGAGTAATGGGAGATAAGCTGAGAAAGGAAAAATGAACTCTGAGTTAGACTCTAGCTCCCTCAGCTCAGTAACTTGTGCATAATTCCAAATATTTCAGGGAACAGATAACATTATTCCCAACAAATGCCTCAGCTGAAAGAGTGGCTACAAGCTTTTGAAAGATTTTCTTATTGGCTTTGGAATTGTAAGTGATGAGTGACATATCCAAAATATAGTTAGCCTTTTACTTCTGAAATTAGGTATTCCAGGAAACCAAACATGCAAAGAAGATGCTTCTAAAATGGGGGTGATTTACTCTGGCTACTCAGGGATCCAAATTAAGGGATAACTGAGCAATGGGACAGTTCTAGCAGGGGCACTTTTTTTTTTATTCCTTTCCAAACATTTCAGATACCCCTTCATGCCCACGACTTCAGTAACAAATCAACTGCAGAATGCTGCATTAACACTGCAGAAGTTCAAGCAGGAAGCAGCCTCCCCTTAGCATACACACAGAGTAACAGTCATGGACAGGACGCTCGTGATCCTTTGCGTCCATGCTCTTGGCAGGAGGAGGCAGCCAGGTTCAGGAAACTCTGTCTATGAGTATATCGTCATTGCAAATGAAAGGTGTGTTCCTAACTCGGGTTAGCAGCTTGAGTTCATTCGAGCAGCTAATCTGAGTTAAAAGCTGAGTTGCTGGGTCTACACTGCTAGTTTAACCCGAGCAAAGTACACACCACTCTTTGCAGCGAAGATACTCGTAGTCTCTGGTGAGAGATTATGTGAAAGCAGCCAGCGGGCCGGGACTGCAGCCCACACACAACAAAGGCATCCAGAGGAAGAGGCGCTTGTGGTGCTTGGCAAGGAGTACTCACTGCAAAGGCCACTAATCCTGAACCTGGGTATTTCATGTCACGGGGGACCAAGGAGGCCCCCCAGCATGCCTGGGAGGGTCATGACTGTCACCTGCCAAGAAACTGGAGAACCTCAAACAACTTTCACCTTTCAGTTCCCACTTCTTTTCTGTGGTGAGAGCCAGTAATTCAGTGTATTGCAGCTTCCGTCTGACTGTGCAGATACTCCCCAGGTAAATGTTTCTCACTTTCACTCAGGTCAATCCCTCCCTCATGCTGTGCCCATCCCAGAGTTCTCGCCTTGCCTGCTGTCATGTCACATCTTGCTCAAACTCTCCTATAAAGGGGCTCTTTCCAGTGAGGCCTCCCTGGAACCTCACCCTCATGCTGTGATCTCATCCAGCCTCAAGCTAAGCAGGGTTGTACCTGATTGGAACTTAGATAGGAGACCTTGGATGGGAGACCGCCAAGGGAAATCCAGAAATGGTGTCTGTGAGTGGTGCTCTTGTGAGTCAGTACTGAACCAGTGCCTGGGGATGGGAGCGCTGTACTGTTTGGTATGTTATCATTAAGACAGTCATTGTTTGTCTGTGTTGCAGTAACACCTGTAGGCCCCCATCAGGGCTCTGATTCTAGGTGCTGTACAGACACAATGAAAAGATGGTCCCTGTCCCAAGAGTGATGGGAGTTAGTCTGCTTAGGTGCCTGGTGGGATTTTGGTGCCTAAAGACCTTTGAAAACGTGGCCCCATGACCATCAAGTGTTTAGAATGAATACTCTCCCACTTAGTTTTCAGTCCTAGATTGGAATAAAGGGGGGAACAAGCTCTCCTGCTGCTTCAGCTCCCCGTTGGTTTCCCAGCTTTGAAGGAACTAGTCCAGCTGAAGACACAGCTCTCAGGGCACTTGCTAGCTAACCTGACTCCCAAAGGAAGTGAGGTGCAAAAGCTTTTCCACACAGCAAACTGGAAGTGCTCCCAAAGGGAAGATGTAAATACCAGCGCTCGTGCTATTGTAGTGACCGAAAATAAAACAGATGTGTCCTGCGGCACGTGACATAATTCTGGGTCCGGTTCTGTTCAATAGCTTCATCGCTGATTTAGATAATGGCAGAGAGAGTGCACTTATAAAGTTTGCGGATGATACCAAGCTGGGAGAGTTGCAAGTGCTTTGGAGGATAGGACTAAAATTCAAAATGATCTGGACAAACTGGAGAAATGGTCTGGAATAAATAGGATGAAATTCAATAGGGACAAATGCAAAGTACTCCACTGAGGAAGAAACAATCAGTTGCACACATACAAAATGGGAAACGACTGCCTAGGAAGGAGTACCAGGGTAGAGCAATCTAGGGATCATAGTGGATCACAAGCTACTTATGAGTCAACAGTGTAACACTGTTGCAAGAAAAGCAAACATCATTCTGGGATGTATTAGCAGGAGTGTTGTAAGCAAGACATGAGTAATAATTCTTCCACTCTATTCCACGCTGATAAGGGCTCAACTGGAGTATTGTGTCCAGTTCTGGGGGGCCACGTTTCAGGAAAGATGTGGACAAACTGGAGAAAGTCCAGAGAAGAGCAATAAAAATGATTAAAGGTCTAGAAAACATGACCTATGAGGGAAGATTGAAAAAAAAATGATTTGTTTAGTCTGGAAAAGAGAAGACTGAGAGGGGACATAATAACAGTTTTCAAGTACATAAAAGATTGTAAAGGAGGAGGGAGAAAAAATTTTCTTATTAACCTCTGAGGATAGGACAAGAAGCAATGGGGTTGAATTGCAGCAAGGGAGGTTAAGGTTGGACATTAGGAAAAACTTCCTAACTGTCAGGGTGGTTAAGCACTGGAATAAATTGCCCAGGGAGGTGGTGGAATCTCCATCGCTGGGGGTTTTTAAGAGCAGGTTGGACAAACACCTGTCAGGAGTGGTCTAGAGAATACTTTGTGCTACCACGAGTGCAGGGGACTGGACTCTCGAGGTCCCTTCCAGTTCTGTGATTCTAAGATTGAGACACATTTATGATATCTAGCTTGAGCTGACTTCAACAGCTAGATGTTTTCCTGCAATTCTGTAATTAAAAGAGCAGCAGCACCCTTTAACTCCTTAGAGCTGGAGAGAGAGCTCATTGGCGCAGTCTTGGTTTTTGTTTAAAAGATTTTAGGAGATTATAGGAAGTTTAGGCTTCAACGTAGGTTTTCATAGTTTCAAATTTAACAGTAAACAGATTTATTTTTAAAAAGAAAAATGTTTACATAACTGATTTAAATTAAAAAAATCCAAATATGTTTGTTTTATCTAGTGTTATAGTCTCCCACACTGTGTGGGGTTTGGGTGGGGACTTTGGGCCCTGGGGCTTTGGAGACTGCTTGCCTGCTCCTGATTGGGGTATGTAGGCTGGCTTGGTGAAGAGGGGGCATGATGGGAAGTTGAGCTTTGGTATCCGGGAGCCCATACTCTGTGTGGCGGCCAGGAGAGCAGAGTTGCTCCATCGGCTGTTGGGGGTTTGGGGCTGGCTATTCTGGAGGTGAGGGGATTGGGGCGTGAGGAGACCCTGGCCTGGTGGTCGTGGTTGCAGGATGGGATAGACCCTCTCCGAGCAGAGGATCCTGGTCTCAGCTCTTCAACAGCTGATGCTGCGGTGTCTCCCCTGGCCTCCTGGGGCCCGTGGTGGCTGGGCTCTTAATCACTGTGGTGTCTGCACCACCCCTCTGGCGGGACAGGAAGCAGCAGGGGCAGTCTGGGCTGCAGCTCACTGTGAAGGAGTCAGGCCCCTTTCCTGGCCCGCCCCCTCCAGGTTGGGATCACCCCACTAGCCACCCCAGCAGAAGCGGGGATGCCCATGTCAGCCTCCCTGCTATGGGACAATCACAGCAGTGCGGTGGGGGCTCACTGGCCATGCATGTCTCTTGACATGAAACTCAAACGTCCACCCAGGACACTGCCAGAAATTAAAAAAACAAACCCAAAACCCATGCAATTTTTGCAGGGCCTCACCTTTGGGACCTTTGTGCTGTGGCACGGAGTGGCTACTTGTGTGCTCTCCAGGAGAAGCCTGGTGGTGAGGGAGGCAGTCAGTGCATGTGTTCAGAACGGGCTTCCACCTCCAAGTCAGTGGGGGATTCTAGGGACTATGGGTTTTTTGGGGGCCGGGGAAAACAATCGCTGTCTTTACGCAATGTTAAACCACCTCCATGCTGAGGGCATGCCCCTGGGACAGGCATGTGCATGGCCCCTATCCCTGGCTGACTGCCCTGCTGTGGGACTTCACTCCCAAGTGTTGGAGCTGCTGGTACCCTCCAGATATCTGTTTATGGGATTTGGCACATAAGCCCCATCTCTTAGCACAGATTCTGTCCTCTGCTTTCCATTGGGCGCCAAGGTTTCCTGATCTGTGGTTGCCGCTGCGCGCACGCAGTTAAGCTGCTTTCCTGGATGTGTGGCGGGATGTAGAACAACTGTTTCCCCTGCAGAGGACAGGTGCAGACACCGGAGATGTGGGCTTGTTTGCTTTGAATAGGCTTTACCTGGCCCCTGCTGCACAAACGGCTGGGTTGGCTGAGCCAGGAGAGCAGGCTGGTAAGGGGGTTGCTTTAGCACATGTCTGAATTCAGTTGAGCTTTACTCTTGTGCATTCGAGCGAATGCGTTGTTGTCGGAGGCTCTGTGGAGGGGAGGCAGCATAGAACGTGGTCTCCCTCCGAGTGTGTGTGTGTGTGGGGGTGTTGTGGGGGGGCACTTAGATAGCGCACCACTGTGGAAGAGCAGACACCCAGGCTGAAGGGAAGATGTCAGGGTAAGTCATCTGGTTAACGGCACCCCCACGCCTTACCCTCATGGAGCTGTGGGATCCTCTGTCCGGAGAGACTCCTTGCACCACTGTTGGTGTTTGCCTCCTTGCATCCCCTTCGAAAACCAATGGGGCATGTTTCTCCCTCCCCCATCCTGACTCAAGCATAGAGGTGCTTTGTTGTGCCTAAAGCTTTGTGCTGGGATTCCCGGGGATGTGGTAGGTGCTTTGTTCCCCTAACCCCAGTGCGCCTGTTCTCCATGCTGCTCCAGGGTTCTCTGCTGGGACTTACCCTCCACGGCAGAGGAGAAACTGGCACATTCCTTGGCAGCTTGCACCCTTCCTGGCATGCAGCAGCTGCACGGCGCTGCTCAGACCCCCTGCTGCTGGGGCACTTGCCACCGCTTTGCTGACTCTTGGCTGTCCCCCCACATCAGGCAGAGTTCAGAGGGGCGAGGGGCAGAAAGCTGAATTTAATCCTCTCCTTCTTTATGTTGTGGAGTATGAAGTAATATTTTCCTGGCTGGAGCTGGCTGAGTTCTGGAAGCGAGAGCTCTGTTCCGCTCGGCGGCTGCCATGCCAGGACAGCGTGAACTCGCGGTGCCCTTGCCTGGGCCGCAGCACTGTGGTTTGAGATGTGCCTTTCCTTCCACCGTACCACCGGCTTGCTCACATTCATCGTGTTCTTCTGGCATCGAGATTCTGGGATCCAAAACAGGTCAGAGCTTCTGCAGTTCTCAGTGGCGCTCCAAAGTGGCTCCCATCCTATAGCTTAGGATTTCTTGCAAAGTGGGGCAATTTTAAACAGTTTGCTGTAGCCCCCTCAATCAGAGAGGAAGGAGGGTGCCGTGGTTCGGGCTTATGCCCTAGGACATGGGAGACCTGGGTTCCAGCCCTTGCTCTGCCCCAGACTCCCTGTTTGACTAAAGCCGCTCGGAGCACTGGGGATAAGGACACTGATAAATACCTTGCAGATTGTGAGGCGCTCAGATGCTGCTGTAGTGGGAGTCAGGTGGGGCTGGACAGCGGTTTCCTCACCGCCCCAGTGCCGGGGCTCAGAGGAGGATTTCACTCTGGTGTTTTAAAGGTGCACTTTTATCGCAGTAGCCCCATAGGGGCCTCGTTGGGCCAGGTGCTGTTCAGACACATAGTACAGGATGGTCCTGCCCAAAGAGCTCGTGATCAGTCTGTGCAGATTACGACCTGCTGCTCACCTCACAAAGCTGCCTGTGCAGGGGAGCTTTCTGTTCACGCTGTTTCACAGGGACAGCAAAGTTGCAGGATTACTGCAGGCTTCACTCTGCAGAGGCCTCAAGCAGCAGGTAGGGAGTCTGCACTTGGATATTGTGTGTGCTGTTTAACTGCTCTGGGTGTGTGACAGCCTCCCCGGCCAGAGGGGAATAGGGACTGCAGGCACGTCAACCAGTGGAGGGAAAGGTTCGCTGTATCCTCCACTGAAATGCTGCTGTGCAGCTCCGTACCCTGCACCCAGGGGACTCACAAGGGCTCTCCCTCTGCCTGCCACGGCGCCCCAGGGAGCTTCTCTTCCCCTTCTGCCGGGGTGGAAACACACTGGTGTGTCACAGGGCGGCTGTGCTTAAAATGCAGTCCTGGAAATGGCCTGCTTCGTGGTGTGCCGGTGGCCTGGGTGTGAATCTGGCATCTAATCAGCAGAGAGATTCCAGAGGAAGTGCCTCCCTGCAGTGGGTTGTCCCCTCCCACACCACCTGCATGCACAGTCTCCCAGGTCCTAGGTTTGGAGCCAAAGTTCTGGCAGGACTTGGCGCCTTGGTTAAAGTCACACGCCCAGATCCAAACGAACCGGGGAGCCTTGCAGTAAGGCCAGTCTGCGTGGCTCCGTCACTACCCGCATCCAGGCTGATGGCAGCAAGGGATCCCCCACCATTTGGCGCTCGGGAGATGCCCATAGGGATGGGGTATAATGGGTGGCCCGTGAGGCCAGAGCTGAGGAGGCCTTAGGAGAGCCAGCCGCTGCAGGGGCACGCTGTCTTACCACTTCTCCCATGCCAAGGAGCCACTGTTGGGAATTAAACCCAGGAGGGCAAACCCAGAGCGCCTCTCTGGAGTGAGAGGTGTCGGTCCTGTGACAGTCTGTGGTTTGATTGGCTTAGAGGGCCAGCCTCAACCAATCGGAAGGCCCCCTCGTTTGGAAGAGGAAGCTCCTTTGTAATGAAACAGTGTGTTGTGAATTGCCCTGTCGCCCCATGTCTGGGGCGGGGGGGGCTGTGGATGCCACCCCATGGCCCTGTGTCTCGGGTTTACCAGGTTGTCATGTGAGGGGTCACAATGGGAAGAGGAATGGGCGGTGCCAGCAAGCATCCCTTGGGTGGAACTAACGATCCCAGAGGAAGAACTTGCAGTTCTGGCATGAACCTGGCCTAGCTGCAGTTAGGATGAGGCTGGCTGTGGTGGAAGCCTCGTTTGGGGTCCTGGGACAGATGCTGCTGGTTGGTGAGGCCAGCTGTAGATGCAGAGTGTCTTTTGCGTGACTTTTGGCCACTGGTGAATCATGAGCCTGTAGTCACAGAACTCAACAGCTAGGGAAGAACCGGCTCCTTCTAGGACCTGCCCCTGGGCGATGGTATGGCTGGGGTTTGCATGGAACATCATCGGCCCCTTTGGGGGCATCAGACTAGGGCAGAGCTTTGGGGGCATGAAATCCTAGACTGTGCCATGCAGACCGGGAAAGAGTCTCGGGGCCAGACGTTAAGGAAGGGAACGTCAGGACCCGAGGGTCCCAGACCCTCAGCTCTGCACCAACTACATTAAGAATTCGCCCAGGTTCCCATGTGGGGGAGAGTTGGAGGTTTTGACAGGGGCAGTCTCCTTCCCCCAGCTGCACTTGGTGCGATGCAGTGGGGTTATCGCTGGGGAGGGTGGCACTTTGTCAGCCTGGTTCAGGTTTTGAATCTAACAGAACTCGCAGGTACCCAGCTCCTGGCTGAGAGGAGCCTTCACTTCGCTTAGCGGGAAGAGGGTGCAGATCGCTGCCAGACAAGTGAACTCATGGTTACAGACATTCTCCCCCTCACCTTATTTGCAGAGTCTTTCATGGCCATCACCTTGCTGTTTCCTACCCACCGTGTCTCCTCCTTGTGCGTCAGAACCCTGTCTGTTTCATAACCTGTTGGCCGCCACAGGTCTGATGATACAAAGTGGGGGGGGCCTTATAGAAGGTAGAAATGGGGTCTCTGAGCTGCATGCCCACTTGTTCTTGGGTCTGTGGAAGCTGGTTAACCTCTCTATAGCTGTCCTCGTCTGTGAGCTGCTGTGTTAACTCCCAGTCTGTAAAGCACCCTGAGACCTGCACGCATACAGAGGGGTGCTCCAAGGCTTCAAGCCAGTTCCCGCAGGATTAGAACAAAAGCACCAGCAGCTTTCAGTGGGGCTGGCATCGGAGTCCAGAGGGGGGATGTTCAGGGTTTGAGATGTCCTGGGTCCTGGTGAACGTAACACAGCTGTCTTGTCTGTGTACCAACATGGAGCCTTTGGGTGTGAGTAACTGAGTGGTTTGTCATTCTTTCTCCCAGGGTTCCCAAAGCCTGTGTCAGGAAAGCGCTTGGATTTGGGCAGAGAGCTAATGCTGTTCTGGGGCTGGAGTGGAGCTCATTGCTTTTGAGAGCAAAGGGGAAATGGGGTGTGGTGCTTGGAAAAAGGTGTCTGTAAACACCCCCCTGCCCCAGTGATACCAGATATCCAGGGTGCTCTTGCGGCCGCATGACAGTAACTTGGATACTCTGTTGGGCGCAGAGGCTGAGTTGTCTTGGGGAAGCTGGAGGCAGCTGGTGTCTGGATAAGTCCCACATGAGTGAGCACAGAACCCTGAAGGGGAAATGGTAAGAGCTGGACGTGGGACTGGCGCAGTGAGGTCTGACTGGGCCCATCAGTCTGACGAGCTCCTGGGATCAAAATCCTGACCCTGAGCGGGACTCTTGTGGGTTCAGAATGAGCTTTCTGCTCTCACCAGGAACTTGGTAACTGACTGACACTTTGATGTTACCACATCATTCATTTGGTGTCCCTGCATACTAACCCAGCCCAGCTGGGGGCCAATGGCCAGCCCCAAACAGACCCATCTCTCTTGGTCAGTAGCAGCTCTGCAAAAACACATGGCTTTCTCACAGGGCAAATTTAAAACATCCATGCATTTCTAATTATGGGACGGAGCCTCCTCGTGCCTCCATCTCAGCAGCGTTTGTTTACTCCTAAAAATAGCTCTGGCTTTTGCTAGCTGGGTTCGTGCTGGGGGCTAATCAGATGCCCGCTGTCGAACGGGCTGGTTCCTGTGACCTTCAGAAGTGCTGCTCCGAATGCTGTCAGCGTGACTCCATAGAGACGGGGATGTGCCATCTGAGCGCACCTCGCACAGTCTCCACTGCTCCTGTAGCACCCGGAGGTTCAGGCAGGGTCAGGGCTCTGTTCTGCTGGGCACTGGGTGAAGGGAAAAGGGGGTGTGGAGATGGTTCCTGCCCAGAACGCCCTGGGCCAGCACCGTAGCCATTCTGCACTCCCTCCGTGGCTGGCTTCCAAGCTTGTGCGCGTCTTCTGCCTGCAAAGAGAACTTGTCCGACGCCAGGGTCGGAGGGCCAGTGAAATCTGGAACCCTGGCAGGAGCTGGACTCAGTGCAGATGGTGAGCAGCTGGAGGAGCTAACTAAGAACAACAGCAAAGGGAACAGAAACCAGAAGTAATGCAGAAACAGAAGCCATGCAGTAATGTCCCGTGGGAAGGCAGGGAGCCCTGTCACTTGGGACACAGACTGCTCAAGACGGCCCCTAGGAATAGAGCGAGCCTGCACTACAGTGGGGGGGGGGGGGGGTGGGCCCTGCTAGGAGTCCTCCCTCTCCAGGTTAGCTAATTCAAAAAGCAGAAACCTCAGCAGCCATAAATGGGGGCTAGTCCCTTCCCCAGCACAGTAGCTGGGGGCCAAAGCTACCTAGTGGAGCATGGCGATTAAAGGGCCAAATGTGCTTTAGCTGTGGGGACGCTGCTGGCTGCAGCCCATGTGCCCTGCCACAGCATATCTGGTCTGCAGTGCAAATGTTTGCAGCTGTCAGATGCCAACAGGCTGCAGGTGGGTGGCTCCAGGCTGCTCCTGCCTCCCCTCTGCATCCTGAGAGCATGTGGGTCCTGCAGGCTTTGTTCTAACACACATCTTACGATCGGCTTAAAGCCAGATTAGTTAAACGTGTGCCGGCTAGCTTCATTTAGCTTGTGCCAGGAAACGTATTGATGCAAGGACTCAAGTGGTTATCCCACTTACTGGGTAGCTGCCCCTCTGTCCCCTCCCACCTGGAGCACACCCCCTTTGTGGTGGGATCCCATAATTCTGCCATGCTTGGCCAGGGCCTGGGCTGCAGTCCCCTGCGATCGCTGGCTGAGACCCTGCAGCTCTCTTCCCACCGGGAGCACTGCCCGTGGTTCACACGGTGGCCAAGCACAGCGGTCCTTAGCTAGAACCAAAGCATTTTGAAGCCACCAGACTGGACACGGAGCTGTTGCCTGGCCCCTTCCTTGCCTGAGAGGGGCTTTTAACCCTTTAGGGTTCTTCTGTGTGCCAGGCTTCCAGCTTTGGCAAAACCAGCCTTGTCAGAGGCAGGATCCTTGATGCTAACAGCTGCCCCTTTGTCTTTCAGTTGGGTGCTGAAGGATGCTTATCTAGATCTGTTGTGTTGCTTTCCTGTTTAGGTAGCTCAATAACGTGGCCAATACGAACACCCCTGAGTTACACAGGACTGTAACTTTACCTCCCTGCCCAGGTTGTGTGCATGCAGATAACCCGACCTGCTCCTGGGGGTGGCTGCAAGAGGAAGATGGAGCTAGTGTCAGATGGCTTCTGGCATGGACCTCTCAAAAGCAGCTTGAGTAGCTAATAGGAATGGCATCTGGAATTCCCAAAGACATTGAAGACTGGAGGAATTCCGATTTGAACTGCTCTCGGTAGCTGCAGACATTCTAGTGCCACTATCGGTTTTGATTCAGCTGCATGTCCTGTAGAAACGCCGCGTCTTACCCCGAGGGAAGCGGAGTCAAATGGGAAGCTTGGGCACAGCTGGTTGGAAGTGCTGTATGGGTGTGTGGGCATGCCATCGTTTCTCATTGGACTCAAATGATTGACATCTATTCTCTCCAAATTAAAATGCTGTTAAAAGTTTGTTCCTTTTGGCTGCTTTCTGGGTCAGGCAGGCCCCATGTTCTTCTGCTCTTTGTATTTTTGAATCACTTAAAGGCAACTGGTGGCTCTCAAATTTGAGTAGAGTTGAGGGCGTTAACAATTCATTTCTTCCTAACTCCCTCCCCCCTCACCTCCCTCTGTCCAAGAAAAATCTCCTCTCCCCCACATCGCAGGCACTCGCCTGCACTAGGTATCCAGCAGCAGAAGTGGTTTTGCTTCAACCTAATCTTTGAACCTCTTCTGTGTGGCAGCTGCCAGGCATTTGCTGAGCCTGTAGACTACAGGTGCAGAGACTTAGGCCACGTCTACGCTCTGGACCCTGCAGCTGGACTGGTGTAGCACCCTAGCGTGGTGATGCCCGACGGTGATGAAAGGGGTTTTTCCATCACCGGTGATGATCCACCTTTCCAGGTGTTCGGTGGAAGAATTGTTCTGCTGATACAACCCCATCTGCACTGGGGGTTAGGTTGGCATAGCTACGGCTGTGGCTATGTCGATGTAACTTTTCTGTGTAGGCCAGGCCTTCGTGGTGGTGATCTCCAGAGATTTCTTAGTGCACAGGAAAACATACATTTGTGAAACGTGTATTCCGTTTGACACAAGAAGGAAATTTGGTGTCAGGTTCTGGGTGGCTTGGAGGGCTCCTTTATCTGTTTGTAAACGTTGCTGTGTAAAAGATCATGCAAACAGGAAAACAATGAATTACTTTTCACAAAGTGCTATCAAAGAGAGCAAACTGCAGACAGGCAAACAAGGCCCTGTGTTCTCTTTGTCTTGCAGTTACCTTGGGGTTGCAAGTCCCAGGCAACAGAGTGATCCTGCAGTGAGCAGGGGCTTCTCTCATGCTTTTGCAGTTTATGGAGCAAGTCAGTCCCATGCTCTGATGTTCCTGTGCTTGGGATCCAGGTGTCAGTAAAGGACTGACTTGATTGCCTAGTGCCTGGAGTTTGTTTTACTGAAGTGGTTAGCATGGCGGGAGCCGTTTGGATGTTGGGGGCATGACAGGAAGGGCCATGCTCTGGAGCATTTGGCCATGACCTAACAGACCCTCGTTCTTCCCCCTTCCAGGTTCTGGGAAGAGAAGCGGGAGCACACACCATGCTTGGCTGGAAACACGCTGTCCCCTCGCCCTACGGACCCTGACACACCTGCCCCCTTCTAGGACTGCAGAGCCCTGAGCTGCCCCTTTCTTTGCTGCATGCCCAGTCACGAGTGCTGGATTATGTTCGTCGCATTCTCCCTCTGCTCCATCATTTGGTTGAATCGTGGCTTCAAGTTAAGGAAAAGGGGCTGCACTGCAGCGTGCGTGGGCGGGGCTGTCCTCACCAGGCTTTGCTCATCCTGGCTCGTGCAAAGATGTTAAACCCACAAAGAATGGTGGAGGGCGAGAGCAGTGCCTGAGCCCCCTCCCCGCCTCTCCACGTCCCGAGCAGCTGGCCCCGGCACCAGCTGCCCTGTGCAGCAGAGAAGATGGGCAGCACCGAGGGCTTTCAGTACCACGCACTCTACCAGTACTGCAAAGAGCGTGACGAGGACATCGACCTGCTCCCCGGGGACGTCCTGGTGGTGAGCAAAGGAGCCCTGCAGGCCCTGGGCTTCAAAGATGGAGACGAGCAGACGCCCAACCAGATTGGGTGGATCCCAGGCATCAATGAGCGCACCAAGCAGAAAGGGGATTTCCCTGGCACCTATGTGGAGTATATTGGGCCCGTGAAAATCTCCCTCCCTTCCCAGAGACCCAGGGTGCAGAGACCGCTGCCAGCGACTCCTGGGGCCAGCACCTCCCGCATGCAGGAGGTGCTGGAGCAAGGTAAGCCCTACCCTGCACAGCAGGGTCTCACTAAGGTGAAGGTATAAGGAAGTACGGCTTTTCTGCCTCCTCCTGGCCTGCAGAGGCTCCTCCTCTCCAGTGAGGTTGAGAGTGGAACATGCTGTGGGGTGCTCTAGTGGTTAGAGCAGCAGGCAGGGGGCCAGGACTCCTGGGTTCCAGTCCCAGCTGTAGGCCCTCATGTGCTCAACCCCCTGCCCCGCCCCTCCTTAGCAAATTGAGACTGCGCCTTCCAGGGCTGCTGAGGGTTAATCCGCTTGTGTGGAGCCTGCTGGAGGTGCTGATCGTGTAGATGCATTCGTGATAAAATCCCCACCTCTGGGGAGGTGTGGGCTGGGCCCCCCCTGCCGCTGTTGCTCAGCTGCGGTTTTACTCTCACAGCTCAGGCTGGGTGGTATCATGTGAGCTCTTTCCCTCACCCCATGGCCTCTAATCCCAGACAGGCCCAGAGATGCAGGCATCCAAGGGGGGCTGTGTCAGATGCAAGTCCTGGGATGGATTTCCATCCTGCTGAAGCACCCTCCCTCCCAGTGCTGCTGCACCTGCATCCCATGCCAGCCACAGGAGCCGTCGTGTGCACCCAGCCCCCGGCCTTGAGCTTGTGCAGGTGCTAAATAGCCTCTCTGACCAGGCTGTCCTGAGTACGCTGCCCAGCCAGTCGTGAGTCACCCCCCCGTGGTTTTCAGCTGCGTTTGAACTTGGTCAGCCGCAGTGTGCCCCAGCCACCCAGTGCAGGGCAGTTGGCCAGCCCCTAGGCAGCATGTCCTGCCCCATGCGGTGCTGTCTGTGTGCGAGGGCCCTGCACACGAGGACTGTGATGGCACACTCCGGGCGTGGGCACAGTGTGCATGCCCGGGCGTGCAGGGCTGTATGACCTGACCATGCTGCTCTGTGTCTAGCCAAGAGCACAGAAGGAAGTTTTTCTGTTAATCCTGGCGAGGCCCCAACTGTGGGGGTGGGGAAGGCGGTGTGGGGGGAGGAGGATGGGGTAGATGGAGGTCCTGCGGGGGGGGGAGGTCGGGGGGGAGGACAGGGAAGGTGCGGGTCCAGCGCGGGGGAAGGCGGTATCGGGGGAGGACGACAGGGAAGGCGGGGGTCCGGTGGGGGGGGGAGGTGGAGGGGAAGGTAGTGTAGAGGGGGGAGGACAGGGAAGGTGGGGGTCCCGCGTGGGGGGAGGAGGACGCGGAAGGCGGGGGTCCGGTGGGGGGGGAGGTGGAGGGGAAGGTAGTGTAGAGGGGGGAGGACAGGGAAGGTGGGGGGTCCAGCGGGCGGGGGAGGATGGGGAAGGCGGGGATCCGGTGTGGGGGAAGGAGTAGAGCAGCTGTGGGCCCCCATGGCGCAGCAGAGCATGTCTCGTTGGGGAGAGGGCGCAGCAAGGGGCATGGGGGACAACACCCCCTGCAGCAGGAATTCAGGTTCCCGCTGACCCTCGGAGCGCTGCCTTTCCGTGCGCTGGGTGCTGCCCCGTTCCGCAAAGCTGCTTCTGTTCTGCCAGCAGCGCCTGTGTGGGCAGGGGCCGTGCGGCTCTGGGTGGCAGGAGAAAGATCCGTGGCCCGATGACTCCTGCTCACAAGCTGCAGGTCCACGGGCTTCCCTCCAACCCAGGGCTCGTTCCACATCGGGTGTGCTGGCCTCATTGGCCCGCAGGCCTCGCTCTCCTCGTGAGGCAGCGCGGCCTCCCTGTCCCCAGCAGGCCTGGCGGAGGTGCGCTCGGCCAGATGGCCCTTGCGCTCCGCGCCGGACGAGCAGGTCAGCCCAGGGGTGCTGGCTGGGGCTGTGCGATGGGGTGGAATGTACGGGACCAAACTCCTGGCCTATTCTGGCTGGAAAAGGGGCCAGAAATACGGCCCGTGCCTCCAGACCGGGGAGTGCTGGACCCTTTGAGGACCAGGACTCGGCCGGCGCTCTGACGCGTCCCTTCGGGCTGGCCCCAGCCTGTAGCCAGAAGAGAGCGTGTGCGCCCAGATCCAGGGAGTTCTGGCTGCTCTCCACATCTCAGCATGGGGCTGTATTTGAGTTGAAACAGGAAGGTGAAGGAAGGTCCGGGGAAGCAGCTCTGAAATTCCTCATGCACTCTAAAGGGGCCGTTCATCTCCTCCTCCTCCTCCTCCCCTGGTGAGCAGCTCTGCAGAGGGAGACTCATTTCAGACTTGCGAGGGCACTTTATGCCCAGCAGGGCGGGGCAAATGGTTGGAGATTGAGACAAACGTCTTGTGAGAAATCCGTCTTTAGGAAGAGGCCGTGGTAGGATTGGTCTGTCGCACGCGTCGCATCACTGCGGAGCCCCGTCGTCTGCTCATTAACCATCTCGGTAATTGTACTGTGGGGGGCTGGAGCTGGGGGCTCGGAGCCGGGATTCCTGGGCTCTGTTCCAGCTCTGCCACTGGCTCAGGGTGGACAAGCCCCTTACCCCCGCCCCCCTCCTTGCACCTGTGTGAGGCGTGCCTGTGGGGAGAGGGTAAGTGACTGGGGGTGAAAGGCGCTCATGGGCACAGGGGCTTTGGTGGTAGCAAGGAGATAAGGGGGCTGTTTTCATCACACTGCATCTGGTGTGAGCGGCAGCCCCCGGAGTGAGGTGGCTTAGCCGGTGTTTGCGGTCTGTGAGGCGCGCGCGTGCGGAAAGGGTACCTCGGGAATGTTTCCGCTGCTGCCGTGTGAGCCGCCGTGGTCCCTCCCCAGCCTGGAGATGCTGGCGGCTGCTGCTTTCTGAAGCAGCACACTCCAGGCCGGCCACGTGGGGAGTCTCTGCAGTTGCCCTCTGGAGCCCTTCCAGTCGCTCTGGGAGCCTTGTGCAGTCCCAAGCAGCTCTAAGTCTGGCTCTCTCCGGTAGCGGCCTGGGCTGTGCCAAGCTCCCCAGAGTCCGGCTTCCGGCCCTGAGCCGTGCTGCAGCCTGATGCACATTCCTCCTTAGAGCGCCTCCAGAAGGCCCCTCAGTGATGCAGCCCTGTTCTTAAGCCATTTGATGAGATTAATAGCCCCTGGGTGTGATTCCCAGTGACGCCATCCCTGCACTTCAGTGGGGGATGGGGGCTTTAACCTGCCTTTCACTTGCTCCATGTATTCTATGGCTGTGCAAGGCCTGACCCCCCCAGTAGAGCAGCCCCGAGGGGGCTCTGAGTTACACTGCTTTCTGCGGCCCATAAGCGCCTAGGGGAGCAGAGAAAGCTGCAATGCAGCAGACTGTGGCTATGCCCCCTATGCTGAGGGCTGGGAGCAGAACCCCTGCACCTTCTCCATGCAATTGGGGGAGATCCCTGCGCAGGGATGGCCTTGGGGAGCTGTGTGTACCCACTTTAAGGCTCCTTTGTGTTGCCTGATCTCCACTGCAACTCTCCCTTCTTGCTTTTCACTCACCCTCACATCTGGGATTGGGAGCGTCAGGGACTGGAATGTGAGCACTGCATCCTGTCTCCTGAGGCCTGCCCCAGAGTGGTGGGCTCGGTAACATTAGTGGGGTCCCTGCAAGATTCACAGCAGCTTTGGAAACGGTCAGGTGCCAACAAACGTCTCCGGGGCACATTGGACTCTTGAGAGGATTCCGGCACGGGCATGACGGTGGAGACGCCTCTGAAGTCTGCGTATCGGGTCTAGTGGCACCATTGGCAGCATCCTCGTTGTGAGTGCAGAGGGTAACCTGTCCGTGTCGCAGGAGTTCAGGTGTTGTGGGGCTGCAGAGCAGAGCCCCCCCTGGGGTCACCACCCCAGAGCCCACTTAGTGCCACCCAGCCTGGGCACTTGGTCTCTGCCTGTCCCACGTTCTGTCGTAGGCAGCTGGCAGGACTGCAGTGCCCTCCTGGACTGAACTAGCCCCTTACAAAGAGCCCTGCAGAGACACAGTACTGAGCGACTGGAGAGCTGCGCTGACCTCTTTCCTGAGAACACAGCGGGCATGGTTGGGGGCTGCCCCTCTCTCCCCTCCTGGCCTTAAAGCTTAGCCAAGGAGCCCAGATGAAGGGTCACAAGCAGTTCCTGGTCTGGGGCGAGGGACCAGTGTCTGAAATGGGCAACCAGGTGACAAGTGGCGGCCACCCCAGGATCCTCTAAGCAGCCGCCCTGCCCCAGGTGAATGCCCAGGGCTCAGTGTGGCTATGTCCTGGCGGGCAGTGAGCGTTTCTGGCTAGGGACTGTATGTGGGAGTGCCCCCTCCGCCCTTGCTGCAATGCTGATGGCCGCAGGAGGCGGGTCCTCAGCCAGCCAGGACCCACCGCCTGGAAGGACTCCAGAGGGAGGGGCCTTGTGTAGCTTGGGCTCGGGGTGACGCTGCAGCTCTGGACCTACCTGGTGACTGCTTCAGCTGAATGCAGGGAGCCTGGGTGCCCAGGAGGGCCAGAGAGACGAGCCCTACTGTGACCCTGCATTCATAGCTCCTGAGCATGAGAGCTTGTAGCCAGGAACCTTGAGTCTCTCTCACATGTGGTGAGTTGCTGGGTCTGCCTGCATCTCACAGGCCAGGAGCTGAGGGCAGGGCTTGCCCTGGGAGAGTCTCTGCAGCAGCCCCAGGTTGCAGTCTGGATGGCACACTAATGGGCATGGCTTAGCATTCGTGCACAGAACACAATAGCTTGTCTGGGACTGCCAGTAACCCTGGCCCTGGGGCCGAGGCTGGTTTGGCGCCAGCAGCATGTGGGTGCACTGAGGGAAGGCGGGCAGTGCCTTAAAGCCCCTACATCTTGCAGAATCCAGCTTTCCCATGGGTCTAAATCTCCCATTTCTAGCCCTGATGCTTCCCGGGTCCAGGAGTGAGGAGCCAGAGAGCTCTGAGAGCTGTTCATGGAGCTCGTAACAGTAACAGACTGGGTGAAGCCAAGCACTAGCCCCCATAGTCTGGATGGGCTGGGAGCCTGTGGAAGTGTGTTCGGGTCTGGCAAACATCCTGACACACCCAGGTTCTGACTCAGTGACTGTGATGGGCATGTTCCCAAATAGTCACTGTGTTCTTCATCTGTAACCAGCTTCGTTCCCAGAGCCCTGCCCATGGGGCCTTTTCTTATGTGAAGGAAGAAGCCCTACGGTAACGCACTGTTTGGCCCTGGGATGGCTGTGCCACGCAGCTGCAGGGCCTGCAATTCAGCAGCCTTCTGCTTGCATCCCTGATGTGGCCGGGCTGTCCAGCACCACTGCAGGGCCCAGCATGCTTGGGGATTTCACGCTGAGACCTGTAATCTCTGTGGCCTGCTTCCACACTGAAGAGGGAGGTTCCAGACATCAGTTCTCTGGGAGCTGGCAAATTGGCATGGTGTGACCCCTCTGCGTACCCAGCAGACATCGCGATTAACGTGCCCAAGCATAGCACTGGAGCAGGGTTTCCTGACTCGCTGCTGAGCATGTGTGTGGAGACAGGCTCCTGTTAGCTACAGTCCAGACACTAAGCAGAAGCAGGGACAGTCTTGGAACCCTACAGTGCTGCCGTGGCCTGAAGCAGGGCCTTGGTGTGTGTGTAGCAGTCGTATGATCAATTGGTATCTGCGGTCAGGGCAGGGGGGTGGGGGTCTCCTGACTGATCCTCCAGCCTCTGGGAAGGGTGAGGGGGGACCTGGGCCTGGGTCTCTGCAGGGAGTGCTGAGTAGCAGCTCCTGCCTGCAGGAGGCAAAGGGCCAGTTTCCATGTTTAACAAGCAATCAAGGGCAGGAATGTGCTGACATGGCATTCTCTCTGGATCTGAGGATTAAGCCTGGCTCCCTGCAGCCAGCTCCTCCCCCCACTCCCCAGATCCGCCAAGCCCCCCCTTAGCAGCCAGGGCCAGGCACTAGATCTGGGCCTGGAAGGTTTGGATGCTGCATTAACCCTTCCTGTGCCTGGTTGGGTCAGTCTGGCAGGAGTTCGAGTTTCTCTCCCCCTTGGCTGGGACTGGGTTAATTCTCGCAGGGCGCGTGGCTCTAAGGAGTGAAGTAGGGGAGGGTTTTATCCTTCCCCAGTACGTCCCCCTCCCTCCTGCCATTGCATAATTTTGCTAGATTAAAACTTCCCACCAGTGAGCCCTGGCTACCGGGAGAGACGCAAACCGCACCCTGAGGATCAGCTGGCCTGGGATCTGACCCAGACCCAGCCTGGGCTGTGCTTAGTCGGCGACACAATGGGGCTGGTTCCTCTGAGTGTCTGGTCCAGTCCGGTTCTGTCGCGGGGTGCGTACGTGCCTCGCCACCGCTTCCTAAACGCCTGAGCTTCAGGAAATTATATCCCTGCTTGCAAAAGAATTGTAGCATTGCTCTCTGCCAGGAAGAGGCTGGAGCAGCTCTGGCTCCACATGGCCCCTCTCTCCTCCCCCTGCCCCAAGTCAGCCTGCCCTAAGTGGAAAATAACTTAGCCCTCCCCTGAGCACCAGCCCCACCCTGGGGGCCCTCCCTGCCATCCTTCCCCCAGCCCTCCATCGGCGGGCGGGGGCACCTCCCAGGCCCTTGGCTCACTGCTAGCATGAGGCCAGCCAGAATCAGTGCCTGGTTGCGCCAGGTCCTGGACAGGCAGGAGGAGAAGCTCCCTGACCCAAGGGCTTGCCCCCAGGGCACTGGGTGGGCTGTGGTACCTTGGCTTGCTGAGTCCCTGCTGAACGAGCCAGCTGCTGACCTGCTCCTGTGTGCTGGAGTGTGGGGGCTGCCCCTCCCCAATGGGGAGGCAACCTGGCTGCGGGCCCAGCAAGCCTGTGCGGTGGGTTGGAAGTGAGCCAGGCAGTCAGAATCAGTCCTGTGGCCTCAGCCTCTGGCTGTCAGGTGCTACATGGGCTCTAACTGCCTGCTCTCCCCTGCTGTCTCCATCAGCATGGCTCCTCCCGGACCTGGCGGAGCAGTTCACCCCCCCTGAAGTCGCGCCCCCGCTTCTGCTGAGGCTGGTGGAAGCCATTGAGAAGAAAGGTGAGAGGGGAGGGGAGGGGGCTGGTGTCCTGAGCCCCCGTGTGAGGTAGCAAAGGGGCAGCATCCATTGTTAACCCCTTCTCTGCCAGGGCTCCCTCCGGGCACAGCTACTCCACTGAGCCGCTGGAAAGCGGGGCCAGGAGTGCCTGGCAGGCGGCAGGGAGCCGTGAAGCCGGACACGCTGGCAGCCTGGCAAGTTCTCGTTATCAGGATGGGTTTAGTCTGTGTCCTGTCAGCCCAGCTGGTGCCACCTCAGCATGAACTCGCCATGGGACTAGCTATACGCAGCAAGTTCAGGCAGTGACCCTTGGCCCACCTTGGCGGCCGCTGGCCCAGGAACCCTGTGCTAGTCCAAGGCTGGCAGGTGGCTAGTTGTTTGGAGGCCAGGACTTAGGCTGGGTTTCCTAACGGATTGTGCCATCACCTCGGGGAAACAGCAAATGCTCTGTCTCTGGAGTCTGTTAAAACAGCCTGATCCAAGGCTGGTTAGCCCCGGTTCAGCTGACGTGAGTCAGAGTCTGCAGATCAGGACATGGCTGGTGGGCAGGGAATGGAGCTAGCGTTCCTGCCGCAGGGCTGTAGCTCCCTTGGGTTAATAACTGCTGTGGCTGCAGCTCAGAGATTATCAGCACTGCTGAAGTGGCTGCCTCTATTCACAGAGCTAACATAAACCGTCCTGCACTTCCCACAGGCTTAGACAGTGAGATGTTATACAGGACGTCTGGCTCGGAGTTGAGACAAGCGCTGAAGACCGGTAAGAACCAGTTCTGTACGGAGGGGAGGCGAGCTGGGTCAGATGGATGAGATTAGTGGACGTGACCGTGCCAGCAGTAATGAAATGCAGGCCAAGCTTGTCTTCTGTCCTCGGCAAGTGGTAACTCCCCAGCAGCCGGTGAAGGACGGGCCCGTCTTGCTGTGTTGGTGTCATTGCACGTAAGGGAAGCCAGCAAGTGTCGCTTCCGAGGCGGTTGCACTTTCCTGCAGTTTGGCAGGAGGAGGAGGAGTCTTGTGCAAGGGAACGTGGACACGAGTTCTGCTCTTTGGTTGTGGGGCATGGAGCTGACGTCGCAAGCCAGCTCCTCCTGGATCTCCTGCTACACACTGAGTGTGGTGAGCCCGGTCCCCTCCCCAGTCAACTCCGTGTTGATGGCCATGCTCCCACGCTCCCCTGGCAAAGGGCTAAATGCTGCTTCCTCAGCTCCAGGCTGTCCCAAACCACGAATAAGCCAGAGATCAGCTCAGCCATGTCACTTGCGTTTGCTCACTTCCTGCACGTGCAGCTACCATGGCAGCTGATCTCACTGTGCCGGCTGCCCTCTTGGCTGGGCCCTCGGAGTCCTGGTTTCAGGGAGACAGTTCCCTGCCCTCCGCCGGACTGGGGTGCAGCCACCTGGAGGTGGCTGCTGCTGTGTTGCCCCAGGGCTGCCCGATCCTCCTCCTTGTGGAGAGGTCTAAAAATGCAAAGGCCCTAAACCAGCTGCGGCAGGGAGTCTCTGGCCTGCCCGACGCCCGCTCCCTGCCGAGCAAAACCAAGCTCCAGGGTCCTCTGGTGTGAGAGGAGAGTAGCGAGCCTTTGTGCTCATGCCAGTGGAGTTGCACTGGGCCGCGTGGGATTTGCAGAGCTCCTGTCAGGGCTGGGGCGGGGCTGCTGCAGTCTGCGTCACAGCGAGGCCTGTATGCCGCAGGTCCCTGGGGATGGGAATCAGAGAGCATGTCTGTCCTTGGCAGCTCTGCCCTGTGCTGGGCCTTGAGGGACCCCGCCCATATGCCACCCCCTTGCTGTGCCCCAGCAGCAGCCACTGTTGTGGATTCTGGGGTGTCTCATGCCCCCAGGTTCCACGCTGGGGAAACTCCAGATACATCCTTCAAAGCTGAGCTGGCCAGAGAGCTGCCAGGGGCTGCCGTGTGTGAGCCCCGGCACCCGCTGGAAGGGTCTGTTTGCTCTGTGCAGATTGGGTGCTGGGTGACGTGGAGCCATTCGACGTGCATTCCCTGGGTGAGGCGCTGCGAGGCTTCCTGCAGGATCTGCCTGCTCCTGTGGTCCCGACATCTGTGCATGGCGAGATCCTGTGCATCCTGCAGGGTAAGGGCTGTGCTGCAGGGGGTGGGGAAGGGCATTGATGGGCTCCAGGGCACAGTTGGTGATAACCCTGGTGCACAGAGGCAGGTGGATTACAGAGCAGCCCGTATGCACTGGGAGCACTGGGGAGTGAGGCAGGCCTGGCCCCTGCCCTTCCAGCGTGTCTCTTGCTTCTCTCCAGAGATCCCACAGACAGAGCGCTGCAGGAAGCAGCTGCTGCTGGCGCTGGAGTCTCCTGCGGTCCCTCTCCAGAACCTGCTCACCTTGCAGTTCCTGCTCCACCACCTGGGGAAGGTGTCCCAGCAGGCCGAGAGCAACGGCCTCCACCCTCGGGCCCTGGGCGAGATCTTCGGCCCTCTGCTGCTCCGGCTGCCTGGCACCAGGTACGCGGGCTGGGGGTTTGCGTCTCACCAGAGGGCAGATGGGTGAGAGCAAGACATGGCTGGTGGTGCTCTGCCCCGGGAGCCAGCCTGCCAGCTCAGCTCACGCTGCCGTGGGCCAGGTCTCTGAGCTAGGGGTGTGCAGGAGCCCAGAGTGTGGCTGAGGGCCCTGTACTCGACGTCCTGCATGGTGACACTTTGCAGACAGTGGCCCCTGACCTTACTCTGTCACACCCAGATCACGCTGCCTCCTGCACCAGCATCAAGGGGAGACAAATGGGGTCGGCCCCTCGCTGGTGGTCTGTAAAGAGACCCTGACTTAGCCCCGCCGGAAATAAACTGCTGGTATGAGCAAGGGGCGCAAAGCCCAACTGTAACAGCCAGTGCCTCCCCATGGCCTCTGGCAGCTCCACCCCGCAGCTGAGTACCTGTTCAACCCTAGAGTGGGGAGCTGGGGCCACAGGTTGTAGGCAGAGTTGGGACTAGAAAGTGGGGCAGACCCTGCATCTGTCTGTCAAGGAGCACCTTGCTAGCTTGGTGAGTTGGGGACAGTAGAATGAAGTCCCATCCCCCCAACCCCCCACCCCGGGGTTACAGGCTGTCCGGATAATGCAGCATGCTGCACTGCTCATCTGAGCGTGCACCCTAGAGCCTGGGGGGGGTGCTGGGGCAATGAACCCCCATCCCCCTCTGGCTCAGTACCTGCCGCGATGCCTCCTTCCCGGATCTGTTGGCATCTCTCCCGGGTGCTGATTTCCAGTCCCTGTCTCCCTGCAGTGCAGAGCTGAGCCCCGATTTCTCAGGACTCTTCCTGGAAACACTTCTGCAGGTGAAGGACTCGGAGCCAGAACAAGTGCCGCCAGGTACTGAGCCCCACAAGCTGCAGCACCCTGGGGCCCTTCCGGGCTGCTGCTCACTTCCTGTGTGACTTGGGAAGGAGGAGGCTGTTCAGCCTCCGCCAGGGCTGTGTGTTTGGTTCGTTCCCGTCGGCCCCCGTCACAGAACGGGCACTGAGCGGGGCACTCGCTGAACTGGCCCGAGTTGGGACGGGCGCAGAGATGGTCTCTCCCGTGCACGGGGAGGCGGTTGGGGGGGGCACTCAAGGGAGTGGGTCCTGCCTGGAGGATGCTGCATCAGGGCTCTCGGGGTGGCACCTTCAGCACCCCCAACACCAATGCGGTTCGACGCCCATTTGGAGCTGGGCCAGGGCAGCCCAAGCCGGGCAAGTGGCACGGTGCTGGGGCTGGTGGCGAGCAAATCCTGGCCGGAGCAGGGCCCGAGCGCAGCCCAGCTCCAGTGCTCACCTGGCTCTCTTGCAGCTCTGCCTCCGAAGCCCTCGAAGCCAAAGCCCGGTGGAGCCAGCCTGGCCAATGGGAGCAGCGCGCCCCTGCAGGAGGCGGAGTGGTACTGGGGCGACATTTCCAGGTACCGGGCTCTTCACACCGTGTTCCTCTGGGTAGTGGGCCAGCGAGAGCACCCCCCGTGCCCCCTGGGTAGCCATTACACCCTCAGGAGCCGCTAAAGGCGTGGGGCCCCCCTGTTTGGGGATGTGTGGGGCTGGGGCCGGGCAGGGTGAGACTGACTAATCCCTACACTCCAGCCCCCCACGGGCGAGGGTGGGTTCTGTGGGTCGTGCCCTGGCGGCTGTGACCACGCGTGCCCTGTCCCCTCCCCAGGGAGGAGGTGAACGAGAAGCTGCGCGACACACCAGATGGCACCTTCCTGGTCCGCGATGCCTCCAGTAAGATCCAGGGGGAGTACACGCTCACACTGAGGTAAGGGCGCCCAAGCCCCTTAGGCAGGGCCACTAGCCGTATGCCGAGGTACGCGCCTGACTGGCCGGGCTCTGCCCACTGTGCGTGCCTGGCTTGCGGCGGTTCCCTGCCCCAGGACTAGGGCTCTGAGCCCCAGTGTGGCGGCAGGGCTGCAGCACCCCCGAGCTGTAGAGCACTGATAGCCTGCTGGCTTCCAGACCAGACAGGCTCCCCCGCTGCCCCGGGTGTCTGTGAGGGGCTAGGGGGAACGATGCAGTGAGGGAGGGGAGGAGTGTGGCATCTGCAGAAGGGGTGGCAGTGGGGGGGCTTATCCTTGTCCCGTGCCCAGCCTCCATCACTCCCTGATGCTGGACTGAGGGGATGCCCGTCGGCCAGGCTTGTGCTGGGTGCTCTGAGCCCCACAGTGAGTGTGAAGGTTGCCATGGCCGGAGCACGGGGTGTCACGGAGTCCCTGGGCGATGCTCTGGAACTGCTCCCCATGAAGCCAGTCAGGACTCTGGGGCAATCGCCTTTCTGTGAGCAGCCTGTCTTCAGGACACACAGCTCACACTGCTTCCACCTCCCTGGGTCTGACCTCAGAGCATTCAGCATCCTCTGCCCCTCCGTGTGCTTCCCCCAGCGAGTCCGCTCAGGCAGGGCTCCTGGGGAAGCCAGAGGGTCCTGCACCCCAACTTCGCAGTCAGACGTGACTCTCAGCCAGCCAGTAAAACAGAGGTTTATTAGATGACAGGAACATGGTCTAACACAGAGCTTGTAGGTGCAGAGAACAGGAACCCTCAGCTGGGTCCATTTTGGGGGGCAGTGAGCCAGACAACCACGTCTGCCCTTCACTCCATGTCCCAGCCAGCCCCAAAACTGAAAATCCCTCCAGCCCCTCCTCCTCTGGGCTTTGTTCCTTTCCTGGGCCAGGTGGTTACCTGATTCCTTTGTTCTCCAACCCTTCAGCTTTCACCTTGCAGGGGGGGAAGGGCCCAGGCCATCAGTTGCCAGGAAACAGGGTGTCGGCCATTCTCTGTGTCCAGACCTCTGCACACACCTGCCCTCTAGGGCTCTGCAATGATCATACACCCTTACCCCACCCCCTAGATACTTAAGAACTGCATAGGGGAAACTGAGGCACCCCCACAATATTCGGAGGAAATATTAAGAACAGTCCCACTTCGTCACACGGGGGCAGGTCACTGCCAAGCTGGTCCCCTGGGGATGTGACAAGTGGGTCTCTGCCTGGCGCTGAGCTCGCTCCCTGCTCCCACTTCCGCCCCGCAGGAAAGGTGGCAACAACAAGCTGATCAAGATCTTCCACCGGGAGGGGAAGTACGGCTTCTCGGAGCCCCTGACCTTCAGCTCCGTGGTGGAGCTCATTAACCATTACCGGCACGAGTCGCTGGCCCAGTACAACGCCAAGCTGGACAGCAAGCTGCTGTACCCCATCTCCAAGTACCAGCAGGTCAGGCCTGGGCTGGGGGGTTCTGAGCCCCGCGGCTGGTGCTGATACGGAGGAGCTGCCCCAGCCCTGCTCCCCACGCTGAGCGCCGTCCATGTGAGCATAGGGCCCAGCCATGGCAAGTGGCCGTGCCAAGGGCTTGTGAAAATGCTGGATTCCAGGTCCCTGGCGGAGCTGGCAGCAGATCCTCCCACCTCCCTGGAGCGTGCGAGGCCCGGCTGCCCAGGGGACGCTCATTGGCCAGGGAGTCAGCAAGGGGAAAGGGAAGCCACGTTTGCATGGCGTCCTGGGACACGCTCCTCCCGACCCAGCTGCGTCCCCTGAGCCATGGGGGACTCGGCCCCAGCCTGACGCTGATGTCCAAGGGGCCGTGGCCAGGGTGGAGGAGCTGGGGCTGCCCAAACCATCCCCTGGGCAACAGCACAGCCTGGAGAATGGGACACTTGTCAGTGGGGTCCATGCGACAGGAGGGGCAGGGGGCTGGGCCAGGCTGCTGAGGGGCGCAAGCAGGGATATGTGGGCAGACCCTATATTCCGGGGCTGTCCATGGGGCCTCTGGGTGCCTCCCGCTGCCAGGTAATTCTGTCCTGTCCACGGGTGGAAGAGGCGGGGCTCGGTGCAGGCAGGCACAGGGCCCCACAATGCCCTGCTGTCTCATCCTTCCTGGTGCCCTGGGAGCTCCCCCGAACCTGGCCCTACCCCAGGCCTCTCTCCACCTCCTTCCTATGGCCCTCTCACTCCTGGGCAGCGCTGGCATGGTGGGCCAGCCCCACGTCCTGCAGTGAGAGTACAGCGGTGCCCGCATAGCTGGTGGGGTTGGGTGGGAGGGCAGTGCCAAGCTCTGACGTGCCCTGGGGCCTTCTGTGTGGCAGGACCAGCTGGTGAAGGAGGACAGCGTGGAGGCCGTGGGGGAGCAGCTGAAGGTCTATCACCAGCAATACCAGGACAAGAGCCGGGAGTATGACTTGCTGTACGAGGAGTATACACGCACCTCGCAGGTACCCCGGGGCCATGCGCCCCCCCCTTCCCCTCGCGGGTCCCCCGGGGCCACACGGCTCCCTCGCGGGTCCCCTGGGGCCACGCACGCCCCGTCCTCCACTGCTGTTCTACCTGGCACTCCAGCCAGCACAGGGGTGTAATACCTTGCACGGCTTCTCGCTGCCAGTGGGGCCTGAGCTCTGGCTGGCTTGCCCTGCTCTGTAGGTGATCTGGGCCCTGGAGAGCCCTGGGGGAGCTGCGCTGGGGTGCAGATACCCAGCCTGCTGGTGAAGGGGGAGGAATTGGCAGAGTCGCCTCGCTGAGAGGCTGTAGGACCTCAGAAGACGGTTCCGGCTGGGGGCTGAGGCGTGGCTGGGAGGGCTGGGCTGGGGATCAGACCATTGCTGGGCAGCCCAGGGTGGGGTGCAGTTGGGGCGTTGCTGGGAAGGCAGGGGACTGGGCTGGGCCCCGATTCTCGGCTCTCACTCAGAGTGCCCCCTCCCCCCAGGAGCTGCAGATGAAAAGGACAGCGATCGAGGCCTTCAACGAAACCATCAAGATCTTCGAGGAGCAGTGCCAGACGCAGGAGAAGTGCAGCAAGGAGTACATCGAGCGCTTCCGGCGGGAGGGCAATGAGAAGGAGGTGCAGCGGTGAGGGCCCAGCCTGGCGCTGCCAGGGGCACAGGCCCCAGGGCAATCTCCGCCCTAGCTGTGGGTGCTCAGATGCCTCGGGGATGGGCGGAGCCTGAATGGAGCAGGGCTAGTTCCTTTGCAAGGCAAACTGCTTGCCTGATTTTCCTGTCACCCCGCAGCCCTACCACACTGCAGCTGCTCCCAGTCCTTCCCCCCCCTGCCCCTCCACCAGCCAGCTCCAGCTGCCCGGCAGCCCTTCCCCTTTGGCTCCGGCATCAGGCCCAGGTTCCCCTCCCCAGCTTGTAACTCCTGTGCCCTCCCCGGCAGGATCCTGATGAACTCCGAGAAGCTGAAGTCCCGCGTCACTGAGATCCATGACAGCAAGATGAAGCTGGAGCAGGACCTGAAGAAACAGGCCTCAGAGAACCGGGAGATCGACAAGCGCATGAACAGCCTCAAGCCGGACCTGATGCAGCTGCGCAAGCTTCGGGACCAGTACCTGGTGTAGGTGCCGCGGCCTGCCCCGTCCCCCTGCCCCAGCTCCCGGCTCTGGCCTGGGAGTGAGGGAAGAAGCAGCCCGTGGGCCCTTCTGTGGCCCCAGTTGTGATCTGTCCTTGCTGCTCACTGATCCCGGCTGGCTTCTGGCTGGGCGTCCAGCCGTGTTTGGGGCTCTGGCCCCGGTACGCCCTCCTTGTGCCCTGTGGGGCTCAGCTCAAGGGGCAGCTGGGCCCAATCCTGCCTGCTTGGCTCATTCCGTGGGGGATTCTGCCCCCTGGTGGATCAGTTTGTGAAGGAGGCCGGAATGAAAAGCTGCTCCTCTCCCGCCCTGCAAATCGCTCAGTTCTCGTCTTCCTCCCCCAGGTGGCTGACGCAGAAGGGGGCCCGGCAGAAGAAAATCAATGAATGGCTGGGCATCAAGAATGAGACGGAGGAGTAAGTGTCCCTCCCCACTGCGCCCAGCGCGATGGGGCACTGCGGGCTGCTCGGAGAGCCCTTCCAGCCTGGCCTGGCTTTGAGTGGAGGAGTGGCCCGAGCATTGCTTCCCCCTCGAGGCCTCGCTCTGCTACTGCAGTGCAGAGCACTGCACACACGGCTAGCCCCCGGCGCCGGGTCCCAGCCCCGTGCTACGGAGGGGGGAGCTGAGATGCAGAGCGGGGCAGGGACTCACGCAGCGCGACGATGGCTGGGCTGGGCTGGGCTGGGAGCAGGAGCTCCCGGTCCCCAGCCCTGTGCTCTCACCAGGCTGGCTGTAGAGCTTCTCCTCACGGGGTGTTGAGACATGGGGGAGATGCAGCTGCCTGTGTTTCAGGGGCTTCTGTCGGCACTGACGTTGCCTCTGTGCTGGTGGCTTGTGGGCTGCAGGGGCCGAGGACTGCGGGCTCAAAGCTGGTACCAGGCCCTGACGCTGTCAGCCTCCCTCAGGTTACAGTGAGAGCTCCCTGGGTGCCTCGGGTGCCTGGTGGAGCAGGGGGCTGGGGACTGAGCCATGGGGAAGGGTCAAAGGCCCGGGGGGTATTTGGGAAGGTGCTGGAGCTGGGGAGGCACTGCTCTAGGCTGGGGTCTCCTGCATAGCAACGTAGCTCTGCGTGTGGGAGCGGAACTGGCCTGGCCTCCCCCAGCAGTGGGCGCATACCCTGTGGGGGAAGGGTCTGCTCAGCCCCAGGCTTGTCTTGCAGCCAGTACTCCATGATGGACGATGAGGAGGAGCTGCCGCACCATGAGGAGCGCACCTGGTACGTGGGGAAAATCAACCGTGTGCAGGCGGAGGAGATGCTGTGTGGCAAGCGCGACGGCACCTTCCTGATCCGCGAGAGCAGTCAGAAGGGCTGCTATGCCTGCTCCGTGGTGTGAGTTCCCTCCCCCTCTGCAGGGCCACCGTGGGTCTCCCTCCAACTGCCAGCCCCAGCCCGGCTGGGGAAGGCGGGCCGGCCGAAGCAGGGTGTGCAAGGGACTGCTGGGCTCTCCCATCAGGGGAGAACAGGCTGATTGGGCGCAGGCGTGATGCCTGGAGCAGGCTCAGCTCCCGACATGCAGGGCTGAAGCTTCTCTGCTAAGTTCGCAGATAGGCTGGTCGATTCCTGCAGGGACGTGGGGGTCTCTCGTCCCCCGCGGGCCGCCCCTGGGAGGCGGGGAGTGGCGGGCCTCTCTCGTCCCCCGCGGGCCGCCCCTGGGAGGCGGGGAGTGGCGGGCCTCTCTCGTCCCCCGCGGGCCGCCCCTGGGAGGCGGGGAGTGGCGGGCCTCTCTCGTCCCCCGCGGGCCGCCCCTGGGAGGCGGGGAGTGGCGGGCCTCTCTCGTCCCCCGCGGGCCGCCCCTGGGAGGCGGGGAGTGGCGGGCCTCTCTCGTCCCCCGCGGGCCGCCCCTGGGAGGCGGGGAGTGGCGGGCCTCTCTCGTCCCCCGCGGGCCGCCCCTGGGAGGCGGGGAGTGGCGGGCCTCTCTCGTCCCCCGCGGGCCGCCCCTGGGAGGCGGGGAGTGGCGGGCCTCTCTCGTCTTGCATGGCTTGTGGGAGGGGTCCCCGGCTCCTGACGGCAGCCCCGGTGACTCGTGTGTTTCTGCTTCCCCGGCAGGGTGGATGGAGACACCAAGCACTGTGTGATCTACAAGACGGTGACCGGCTACGGCTTTGCCGAGCCCTACAACCTGTACGCATCCCTGAAGGACCTGGTTCTGCATTACAAACACATGTCCCTGGTGCAGCACAATGACTCCCTGAATGTCACACTGGCTTACCCGGTCCTCTCCCAGCCACCTGCCAGATGAGCCACTGACGCAGAGCACAATGGCTGTCTCTGGCTCCTCCTCAGGCTCTGGCCCTTGTCTAGATGAGTCTCCTGCCCCTCCAGAGCCTGTGGGATGTTGTGACCTGCTCCTGGTGTCCCGCTCGCTCAGCAGTAGAAACCCAGCTGGACGCTGGCCGACGGGGAGGCAACGCTGGGCCGTCGGCTTGGGATGGAAAAGCCGCTCGTGACTTCAGCCTTGCTGAGGAGGAGTCCAGTCGCAGGCTAATTGCTGTGTGGGGCTTTGTCTCTCCCTTCGCAGTTCCCACTCCCCCACTGTGTGTCGCTGTACAGCTCGGTTCCTAGGTCCGGGGTGCACCGTGGGGTCGCCAGCCCAGCGGCCCCGTCTCGCGTATAACTCTGGTGCTGTCCCTGTCCCAGAGCGCTGGTGGGACCAGCCCTGCGGGGACGGGGCAGGTAGCGCTCTTGCCTGACCCCCGAGTGGTCGTTGCTAAAAGCGTTCTCGCCTTTCCCTCCACTTCAGTAATATTGTGGACTGGAGTGAGCGCTGGCCTTTGGTCTGCGGGGCACCAGCCTCACCCAGGGAGAGCTAGAAAAGGGGGCACTTGATTATTGAAGGGCTTGGCGAGGGCATAGCACGCTGGCTCCTTGGCGGAGAAGCCAGGTGTTGGCAGCACATTCCATGTAACCTCTGTGTGTGGCTTGCTGGGGGGGCCCCATTAGATTAGTTTGTTACTAACCCCCCGTTTCGCCTTGGTTGTGCCAGCTAAGCTGTGAAATCCATGTTGGTACCAGTGCTTCCCTTGGCTGCCCCTGGGGGATGCACAGCTGTGCTTGTCCATTGCTTCTGGGAAGTCTCCTCAGTGTCCCTGATCACAGCGAACTGTAGCCATGTGAATACGGTTATTTTATAATCAGCTGCTTGCTAGTGCTCATTCGTATGCAGAACCCTTGTTATGATATGCAAGCCCTGGGCAGCGACAGACCGAGCACATCCCCGGCCCTGGGAGAACGTGAAGTCAGAGGTGCCTGGAATGTCTGATGCTGCGAGCCCTATGCAAAGAGAGGCCCTCCTGCAAGGGAAAGGTGTGGACTCGGCCCAGCAGGGAGCAATGTGTATGCATGAGGTAGAACTATGTATGCAAAGCCAACTGTTTCCGAAGCACTTCTAATCCTGAGTACTGTAGGGAGCGGGCATGGAGCTTAGCCCTGGGGAAGGAGCTGGGGATTTCTGTAGTATTTCCAATCGTGTCCGTTTTAGTACGAGGGAGCAGGAGAATTGCTGTGTGTTTCCTAATGATGCCTGAGCCAGGCAGCAGTGCAGGGCATAGGTCTGACTGCTGTGGGGCAGGGGCCAGTGTTACCTACTGGGTGAGACGGGGGGTTCTCTTCGACCGAGCAAAATGGTTTGGGAAGCTTCCTGGGTGGGATGTGGTACCTCTCCCTCCATGTCGGGCCTCAGTAGGCACCAGCCCCTTGCAGTGCCTGCCCCTCTGCCCCAGCGTGGCTGGCAGTGCCAGGAGGGTTGAGGGGTGATGCTTGGTATCCCATGGCACTCTCCCCTTGGCACTGTGCCTGCCCAGCTCTAGGGAGGTGCTCCTCACCCCTTGGTCTGTCTCCAAAGGCCTTATGCTCCGTCCCAGCTGGAGGCAGACGCTTGGTCTGTGTCAGTCGCGGCATGGTTAGGTGCGAGGTGGGCGGGGGAGACCTCAGCTGGCAGGGTAGGGAGCATGTGTGAGATCTGCTGGGGTGGGGAGTGCGTCCTGTCGTGCGCATGCTGTGTGTGGGCGCGCTGGGGCGGGGAAGAGTTTTGGATGCGCTTCGTTGCCACGACCACGCTACTCCCCGCACCCTTCCCACCCCTGCACCATCAGCTCTGCTGTTCATGTCCTGCTGCTGGGGCCTGGTTTCCTCTCTAGCTCCTCTGGAAATGGTGTGGGTGGAGCCCAGTGCGGCCTGCCCTGGGCTCTCGTGGCACTGGGAATTGCAGGAGCTGATGTGGCCCTACGCGTGGCGGCGTGAGCATGGGTCTCTCTTCTCCCCCCCGTCCACGTGCCCTGCGGCACTGGTGGGAACGGACTCGGGGCTCAGCGAGCGAGTGCTGGCGTCTCCTCGCTGGGTGGAGCTCGGCTGTCTGAGCTCCCTGGACTCCGCCAGTGTCAGCCAGTGGAGCGAGGTGGCTGGAGGACTCGCGGCTGGGTCCAGCCACGTGCTGGCCAAAGTGAGCCGCATGTGTGGGGCAAGAAGGGAGTTAGCTTCAGGCTGAGGTCAGCAGCCACGATGGCTGCTGCTCCTTCGACCCCCTTGGCACAGGGGGACACTGAGGACTGGATTTGGGGATCTCTGGGCAATGAAGGGCAGAGCCAGTGAGTTTAGCCCAGTGTGGCAGCTGTCAGTAGGTGGGAGGCTCAGGGAGGTAAAGCTCCCTCGGGAGAGGCCTAGGAGATGGTGACTCGATTGGTCAGGAAGATCACCCCCAGCTTTTGGCTGGTTGGAGTCCATGTCCCTGCGCCAGGAGACAGCAAAGCACACGAGACCCCCTGAGAAGCTGGGGCAACCCTACCTGCTCTCCCAAAAGCTGACTTGCTCCTTGAGAAATTAAGCCATAAAAACTGACCCCTCTATTGTACATATTAGTATTAATACTTAGCCACTTACTTCCTCGCTGGCCTTCCCCACACCTCAGTGTGGCGACTTGGCTCACGGCGCCTGTCTGTGCTGCCAGACAGCGGGATTGTTGGGGTAGGGTACAGCACCTGGGCGGGGGGTAGAGGTGCTGCTCTGTCCCTGGGGCACACGGGCTGGCAGGTGTTACATACACTACATCCATTGCACAGCTAGGGAGCTGGCTGGGGATGCTGTGTTCCGGCTCCTCAGCCGTCCTGTGTTTGGAAGCACCTTGGTAACTCCGCCAGCATTGTGTGTTGGGATCCTGCTGAGATTAGGAAAACCTCTCCCCTCTGCTTCTAGCCTCACCCTCCTCTCGTTGGTGGGCTCACCCGCCTCTCCCTGCATGGACGGTTCTAGCTCCTTGGGGGAGACTTGCCCTCTGCCCACTTGGCCTGGTCTGTTGCTGCCTGACCCAAGCCTGCTTCTCCTCAGGGGAATTTGAAATTCCCCCTTTGCTCCCTGGGAGCTGAGCCAGCTCCATGTGAATGCTCTGACCAGTGGTTGCTTTGCTTCTGTGCATCTGCTAGCACGGCCCTTTCAGAGTGGCTAGAACACTGCTGAGGATGGAAATGTGGTCAGTGGCTGCATCCTGTGCCTGTTGCAGAAGGAAGGCTCTGCTCTCCTCAATCCAGTACGCAATGAAGAGTTCCCCCCCGCCCCTCGCCTCCCCGGCTGACTTTCTCTGATGATGCCTGACTTGGCTCTTAGAAACTTGGCTTTTTCTCCTCCTCCAGTGGAAGAACAAGGCCCTTGAATGAATCTTTCTTTCTTTCTTTTTCTTTTTTTTATGACATGACTCCTTTGGAATAAGCCAGTTGTGATTTGGTCTTTGCTTTAGCTGTTGCTGTTTACGTCTTCTGGGTTAATCCGTGAGAACACTATCTTTGGATCGCCTTGGTTGTGCTCTGCTGTCTGTGATCTCATCTGCACCCTCGGTCAGGATGTGAACCAGAACCTCTTGTGATTCTAGGCCCATCTTCTGCGTGTCCTCGTCCCACCTGGCAAACGTAAAGCCGCAAGCCAGAGAGTCGGCTCGTTCTGCTTTGCACAACTCCAGGCTGCCCAACATGAAATAGCACCCAGCCAGCCTTCCCCTTTTGTCTTGGCTGCCATGTGGGGGTGGAAGAAATTGACCTAATATCCTTGAAATGGGGCTTTGATTTGAGACCAAGTGCCCAGTTCCTGGCCAGGCCCTTTGCTAGTTCCCTTCTTGTTTCTCTCCACTCCTCCATCCACTATGGGCCTGGTGACTGCGCTGCCAGGGTTACTGGGTAGGGGGGAAAGTGCAAATCTTCCCCCTGGCATCAGGGCAGAGGAGATGTGGGGGTGGGGAATGGGCAGTGTCACAAGGGGAGGGGGGAAGCTGCTTTGGGGGGCCTGAGCCACTCCTGCTTCCCGGCTCCATCCATCGTAGTTTGTGCAGCACGCGGAAGCTCGGGGCAGGAGCACACATGCCAAATGCACGGGGTCACCGCCTGGTTGGGAGGACAGCAAAGGAGGCCCTGGTCTAGAACCCCCCTCTTGGCCTCAGGACCATGTGGCTTTGTGCAGGATGCTGAAATTCTGCTTGTTCTGCAGGAAGCTCTGGGCTGCATTAGTCAGAGGTGGTTTGTTTTAAGCCTGCAGCCTAATTTCATTGGAGGAAAGAGCCCGTTTGGGTTGTGAGCAGACAAGAGCCTGATTCCTTGCATGGGTCCCTGCCTGCTGGGGGGCGGGCTGACATGCTGGGATTTGCACTCAGTCTGAGAGGAACTTGGCTGGTGAGCACTCCTGAGGTTTTAGCTCTTATGAGATATGCAATAATAAATACTCTAATCGCCATGTCTTCTGTCTGTTAGCAGAAGACATTCTCTGTGCTCTTTCTGTGTACGTTTACTAACCTAAGCCCAGGATTTGTTACTGTCAGATCATTTTTGTACGGTACTTTAAACAAAGGAAGAAATAAACTGAAAGAATGAAGCTGCTGGATGAGGGGAGGGGTTAATTCTTTTAAAATGTTCTTGTAAGTTCAGGAGTGTTTTTTGTCTGACTTCTGCCTTTTCCCCAGAGGGTTAAATTATCTCGCTGGGGAGCTCTGGAGCAGGAGCCGGCTGGTTATCTGTGCTGCAGAGAACAGCAGGTAAAACTGGGCCCCGTGTGGGAGTTCTCCACCGCTCACGCTCTGGCAGGCAGCACCCACCGCCTCTGCAGGGCTCCAGGTGCCTCTGGCAGGGAGAGGCCTGTCCAGTTGTTTAGAAGGTGTCAATTGCCAGACAAAGACCCTCCCACCAGGGTCCAACTGCGCTGCTCCAGGCCTGCCCACAGGAGGCTGCAGTGCATGGGGGACCCATGGAGGGAGCATGTGACCCCAGTAAGACGTGACTCTGGGCCCCCATGGCAGTGGAAAGCTCTCTTGCCCAGCCAGCTTGTGATGGGGTGGATTTCCCATCGCGTCCAAGAGAAAGTCACTGAATCTCATGCGCATTAGGCCCTGGATCCCTAACTGGGGGCTGCTGGTGTCCCAGGCTCTCCCTACTGAGCAGGGGGAGATGTGGACCCCGGGGAGACAAGCTTGTGACAAGCTGACCCCCTGACAGGGCAGGAAGTGGCCATATGTTGTTTTTCCCTAGAAAAGGGAAGTTCCTCAAATCTCTCACATCAGTGTGGCCAGCAGATTTTTGTGCCATGGGAAGTAGCCAGCACTTCTGGGACTTGGTGTCCTCGGGCACTGTTCAGGGTAATGCAGGGGGATAGGGGCTGTTGGCTCAGCGTGGGGGTCATGTGTAGAAGTCTCCCCATGGCCATTGGGGACAGTAGCTTGTAGCATTTTATCTATGGAACCGGCCGTGGGAATGCCACAGGGTGTCCTATGTTCACCCCAGCATAGACCTGCACCCAGGGCTTGCATGGTGCTTTCCACTCTTCCCTCAGCAACTGCTGGCCACCCGCCCGCCTGGGGGCTGGACAAGTCGCACAGGGAGCCTGTGGCCAGGGTGCCAATGCAAGCTGTTCTGCCCAGGCAACATCCTGAGCCTCTCGACTTCTCACCAGTTCAAAAGGGCCTCCCCCAGGTAATGCCCAAGGCCATTGCCCTGGCGTGCCAGTCGGAGCAGCAGGGCTGTGGTGTGACCTGCCAGCAGCCAGGAGGCCATGCGTGGCGCTCGCTCAGTGTCTGCTGGGGCCCAAGGAATGGTGTGTGCGCAGACGTGGTGGAGCAGGCAGCCAGTGGGGAGGGCTGGGGAGGGCGCTGTGCATGTGTAGCCCCTTGTCCCTCATCTAATTGGGAGGGGTTGAGCCTATGGCTGTGCAGACCCCTCTCCTGCCAGCCTGCCCCCAATGTGAAGCAGGGGGGGCTGAGAGCCTCCGGGGCACTAATTCCCTGAGCTGCCTCTGAGCCTGCCTGCCCCACGGCACCTGGGAAGCAGCCTTGGCTCTGGGGGCAGCAAGGGGCCCTTTCCCCAGGGGGTGGGTTACAGGCCGATTCACCCTCCTGTGCAAATAAATCCCCCATTGAACTGCTGGGAAGGGAGCAGGCCCCAGCCCAGCCCTGGGAGCCTCCTGGTCTCCGTGCGTTCCAGGGGGACTGCTGCTGATTTCAACAGGCACAATGGGGGCCAGGCAGCTCCGAGCAATGCTGCCCTGGGACAGAGGGAGACCCTCTCTCTCGGTCTCCGCAGCGCCACTGTCCTGTCCTGCCAGCCTGCTGCCTTCACCTCCATCCCACCACTGCCTCACCTGTTCCCCCTTGTCCTGCATGTAGACTGTGAGCCCCTTTGGGAGGTTGTACAGCACCTAGCACCCTGACCCCTCCCCGGGGTTTGGGGGTGTTACCCCCATACAGTGAAAGGTGTGTGCAGGAGGTGGTCAGTGCACGGCTCGTTCCGTCCCACTGTCCCCTGCCCCCTCTCTGGTGCCCAGATGTGATTGCTGTTCCGGGTGCCAGCAGGGGCTGAGCTGGAAGGTGGGGCAGGCACAGGAGGAGGAAGAACAGGCCGAGTTGGGCGGGCAGGCAGGCAGGCAGCTGAAGGCGGGACCAGAGAGCGTTGAAAGTCCCAGCTCCTTCCCCAGCTCTACTCACTCTGGCTCCCCTCCAGGCTGATCGCATCATGAGCCGCTGGCTGCTGGCTGCCCTGGCCCTCTGGGCTGTGAGCGGTGGGGACTCCCTGCCAGCCTGTAACTACCCGCCCAGGCTCTTGTGCAGCTCCTGGAAGATTGCCATGGCCTGCCAGGTAAGGGGGACGACTCAGGGCAGCCTGTCCTTGGGGAGCTCCAAGCAGGAGCTGGGGAGCTGGCATCTCGCCCTGCTCTGTCCTGTGGGTTTGGCAGCAGCTGCTTCCTCTCTGGTCTTGGGAAAGCGGAGAACCTGCCTGGTCCTTTCACAACAAGGCTGAGCTGAGCTTCCCCCTCAGTGACCCTGACCGCAGAGAAACCGGCTCAGACCCCTGGAGACTCGGGGGGAGTACATGTACTCACTGATACTCCAACACCAGTGTTGCCTACGGGCCCCCTGTGAGACACAGCAAATCCCTTCCCATCCCTTGTCCCCTCGCTTTCGCAGGGGCAAGGCTGGGTAAAAGGCAGACAGTGCTGACTCCTTCCCCCTGGGGCTGGGGCCTTGCAACCCACTCAGCAGGCACCCAGCCTGCCCCGAGCAGACTCGCAGGCCACAAGCCCCTGGGCTCCTGGCTGTGGATGTGTCCATAAGAGGAGGCGTTCCTCGGGCGCTGTGGGGAAGGGAGAGAGGTTTGCCTCTAGGGGCTAGCCCCCCTCAGCTCTCCACTGCAGCAGCAGCAGCCCTATCCCCATGAGCTTCAGGATAGGGGCAGAGCTGGGAAAAATAAGCACAAGGCGGAGAAAGAACCCCCCACTCCCCCAGCCTGAGTTCCTGCCTGCCCAGCGTAGAATTTGCCCATCACCCCAATATCTAGGCACCAGGATCCAAGCTCTTAATTGTAATCTCCTGTGCCTCACTGGGAGCAGCGCAGACAACGCTGTGCCTCCCCCCCCCCCCCGCCCCCACAGGGGTTGTACATGGGACCCAGCAAGCGTCTGGTTCCTGCTCTTTACCCTATGATCCAGGGGTAGCAGTGCCCAGTGCCAGTGACTGCCTGTGGCCATGGCCCCAGGCCTAAAGGGGCAGCACGCTGCAGCGCCTGGATCCTGAGCTCTTCATGGTGCTGAACAGCCTCCTAGCTCCGGCTAACTCCCCACACCTCCCTGTTCCTTAGTCACCCCCTGAGCCGAGCCCAGGCCTTCAGCGCTGGCAGAAGCCTCAGGCTGGGGGAGCCCCGCCATTCGGACCCTGCGCCTCGCCTGGTGGCTCAGAGCTGCCCCTGGCCTCCCTGACGTGGGCAGGCTCAGGAGAGAGCCTGCAGGGCAGGGGGAAGCTGGCCCCTGTCCCTGGCTCAAGAGGGAGCCAGCTGGGGCCCTGGTCCATTTGCCATCCCCATGGGAGAGCTGCGCTGCCGTGCAGCTCCTGACCTCCGTCCCCGCACCCTTGCCACGGCCCAGCCTGCTCTGCCCTCACCCCATCCAGCTGTGTGGGGGTATTGGTGATACTTCTGCTTTTTCTGCCGCTCTGAGCACAGCAGCCATTAATAACCCTCCCATGGCGGAGCGGGAGCAGGGCCTGAAGCTGCACAACCACTGCGTGGGCTTCAGAGTGCGGGGCTCAGAAACTGGCAGCCCTGACCAGACGCTACTCCAAACTCTCAGCTTCAGTCCACCCCGCGGGCCCGGCCTGGCGACAGGAGCCCGAGCCCCGGGGGTCTGTCCCCGCGGGCCCGGCCTGGCGACAGGAGCCTGAGCCCCGGGGGTCTGTCCCCATTCGGGTGACCAGACAGCAAGTGTAAAAAATCAGTGGTGGGGGGTTATAGGCACCTATATATGACAAAGTTCTGAATATCGGGACTGTGCCTATAAAATCAGGACATCTGGTCACCTAGTCCCCATGGACCCCACAGGCGCAGCCTGGTGATGGGAGATAGAGCCCTGGCCGGGGTCTGTCCCCATGGGCCCCACAGGCCTGGCCTAGCAACGTGAGCCAGAGCCCCAGGGTCTGTCCCCATAGGTCCAGCCTGGCGATGGGAGCCAGAGCCCTGAGCTCTGGCCCCATGGGCCCCGCAGGCCCGGCCTGCCAACGGGAGCCAGGCTCTGCTGCGTGTGTTGCTTACAGGCTTGTCTGCTAATGCCCCAGTTGCTGGGTTGGATTCTGCCCATTGAACAGAAGCCAGAACTGGGTCTGATGGGACGTTGAAGCAGGAGAGAGTCTAGGGGCCCGGATGTGCACTCGGAACCAGAAGGAAAAAAGCCCTTGAGTGCTCTGGACCTGGATGTTTCCCCCACCCCCCAATCCCTCCGTGGGGTGTGGACTCATTTCGCTAAGCGTTTGAAGTGCACGTTTGAACCAAGTGGATTGAGAAAATCCCCTTGGAAAGCCCCAGCAGCTGTTTGGTGTGTGGCAGGCTCGGCTGCAGCTCCCCAGAAAGCCCCCCTGAAAGCCCCGGCATCCTGTTTCACTTCCCTTCTGGCCTGGATTCTTGGGGAGGGCTGGCAGGTCTCCCAGCTGTTTCCTCTAAAATACAAATGAGCTGGGCTGGAGGCAGAGCACAGTCCTAGGACAGGGACCCTCCGTGCACCTGTCGGCACCAGCTCACTTGGTTGCTATTTAAACACGACTCCGGGTGGCACCCCCATCCTGTCCGTCAAGCGCCTCTGGGGAAGGGACTTTGTCCCCAGGCCCCTTGCTGGCTGTTGCATAAACGGGTTGAGCAGAGCAGCTGCTGCAGCACCCTGGTGGCTCCCAGCAGGGTCAGGTTTCTCCTCCGCATGCCCCAAGAGGCTCATGACTCCCTTGTGCACGCCCGGTTTGCCTGTGACCGAGCCGGAACCAGAGCTCAGGATGGCCGGGTCCCAGCTCGCTCTTTGGGGCAATGGGGTCTGTGCCAGTCCTGGTTCTGCCGGTCCCAACCCTGCTGCTCATCCCCGCTCCCCGTATCTTTCACTGCCCGCAGGTGGAGAAGCAATGCACCAACTTCTACCGCCGCCCCCAGGCAGCCGACCCTGTGTCGCTGAGCCTGTATTACGAGAGCCTGTGCCCGGCCTGCCGCGGCTTCCTGGTCACCCAGCTCTTCCCCACCTGGGTGATGCTCAGTGACATCATGAACATCACACTGGTGCCGTACGGAAATGCCCAGGTAAGCGGCAGAGTCTCTGGCTGCAGAGGGGGGGGGAAGGGCCCTGCACCCCAGTTTGAGCCAAGGGTAGGGACTGCATGACTGTTCTGTCCCCATAGCCTGGTCTTCCCTCCCCCCACTGCCCTGATCCTGGCAGGGCGTGTGGGGCACACGCTACGGGGCGAGGGGGAAGTATGGGGGAGGGGTAGTGTTATCTTAGGCTCTGACTCGGTTTCCTTTGCAGGAGAAGAACGTCAGCGGGAAGTGGCAGTTCGAATGCCAGCATGGCGAACCAGAGTGCAAGGGGAACATGATTGAGGTGGGGCTGGCCCCAGGCATGGCATTAGGATTGAGGGGGGGGTGTGTGCTGTCGGTGGAATGTGCAGGACAGCGGGATGGAAGGAAACAGTGGCTCCTGGTTAGGTGATGGGGACCCCCCACACTCCGCCCCACCCCTGTGTCACTGAGCCAGGGGCGACTTGGACTCACTAGCTGTGCTTGGAGTGGGGGAGGAGGGGGCAGGGCTCCCTCGTCCCTGGCCCGGAGGTGGGGCCCATGGTGAGAGCCGCAAGGGCTCTGCTATGGGACTAGCCTGGGGTGGAATTAGGCCCTGTCCCACGTGTGGCCTCAGCACAGTCACCATGTGACACGCGAGTTGCTGAGTTTCACATCCTTGCTGGCACAAGGGAAGGAGCAAGGAGGCCCCTGGCCCCACAGGGCAGAGTCCAGGAACCACTCAGGCAGCTGTGCTGGCATCGGGAGCCAGACCCAGGTGTGATCTATGGGGGTGAGCCAGGACATCTCGGGGTGAACATCAGAGAGCAGCAACACCTTCCCCGGGGCCTTCCACAGATAGCGGATTCGGGGGGGTTGCCCCTCAGCTGCCTCATTATAGGCCTCTCAGCATCATCCCACCTTGGGGAAAGGACTCCATAGGACTCTCCCAGTTGACAGTGAAGTGTGGGGCTCCCCCTGCAGCCATTCCTCTCTCCCTAGGAGGAGAAGCTGGTCATGTTAGGCTCTGCCAGCTGGAGAACCCCCGGGGCACAGCCTCTCTGGGCTCTTCAGACAGGGCTTCTGCTCCTGGGTATGTTCCCGCTGGGCTCAGGGCACTAACACTGTGGCTTGCCCTGCTCTTCCAGACCTGCCTGATGTACCAGCTGAAGGACTTTGATCAGTCTTTCCCTGTGATCTTCTGCATGGAATCGGCGGGCTCTGTGGTCGAGAATCTTGCAGCTGTATGTTGGCAGTGCTGGGCGGGCCCAGAGCTATAAAACTCCGTTGGTTCAATCAAGTCCTGGGGGGAGCTGCCTCAGCCAGCTGGTCTCTGCACCCACCCCACAGTAACCCCCCTTCCACTTGCCCCTTGTTCCCCTGCCCAGGTCCAATCAAGTGTCTTGACCCAACGCCCAGAAGGGCTGGCATTTCCTGCCAATCTGTGCCTGGTGGGACATCCGGCCTTGGCCATTTGCAGCTTAGTGACAAGGACAAGGCCATGTCCATTTCTTGCCACGCCTCAGCCATCCCATGTGGACTGCGAGGACGCTTTCCCCTCCGTGCTGCCACCAGGCACCTGCCCTCACTCCAGAGGTGCTCTGCAGGAGTGAGGCCCAGGTGGCAGGTGAACTGGGACATGCTCTGGAGACTCTAGCATTATGCAGGCAGTCACGGGGGTTGCCCCTGGGACTGGCTGAGTCCCATGGCCCGTTGTGCTTCCAGCCTGCACTATGAGTTAATGAGTTCAGAACAGATAAGAGCCCCTGGCCTCAGCCTTCCTATGTGGTGGGGAGTTGGGTAACCAGCTCTCTGCACTGGTTCTGACTACTCCTCTCCTCGCAGTGCCTGCAGGTCTATGCCCCAACTACCCAGCTGGCTGAGATCACGGCCTGCGTGACAGGAGATCTGGGGAACAAGCTGATGCACCACAATGCTCAACTGACAGATGCCCTCAACCCACCCCATAACTACGTGCCATGGATCCTCGTCAATGGGGTAGGAGACATGGTGCCTTGTGGCCTTCCTGCTGAAATGCTGGCAGGGCCCATGGGCATTGCCACACAGTGAATCAGTGGGCAGCAACCAGAGCCAGAAGTTCAGTGCAGCGTCCATGTGCTGCAGATAATAGACGTGCATGGGAAGCACGGGCTAGAACCTGGGACCTTCAGCTCCAAAACCCAGGCCTATTGCCCTTGAGAACACTGAGGCAGGGCAGTCGGTGGGTCTCGTAGCCAGAGGGTCAGTCTCTTGCAGTCCCACACAGAGCTAGGTGTTACAGCATGGGAGCACCAGCCACCTAGCATGTGAAATACGGGGGGGCGTCCCAAAGCACATGCCTGTTAATGCTATGGAGCCCATGCACCTGGTATCTAGCTCTGGTAGGTGACTTGAGTGCAATGCATTGTGGGATTAGGGAAGAATGAACGGCTCTCAGAAGCACCCACAGAGCCTGTCTTTGTGGTGAAGCGAAGGGTGAAAGTTGTTGCAGAGTTTTTGAGGAAATGCTTTATCTCAGCAGCCAGGCCCTGCCGCTGCATGAGCCTCATCTGGCTGCCCTTGGTTGCCCTGCAGTGAAGACAAAGGGGCAGGAAACATAGGGGCATTGCCAACAGATCAAGGGATGTGATCGTTCCCCTCTATTCGATCTGGAGTACTGTGTCCAGTTTTGGGCCCCACACTACAAGAAGGATGTGGATAAATTGGAAAGAGTCCAGCGGAGGGCAACAAAAATTATTAGAGGACTGGAACACATGACTTATGAGGAGAGGCTGAGGGAAGTTTAGTCTGCGGAAGAGAAGAATGAGGGGGGATTTGATAGCTGCTTTCAACTACCTGAAAGGGGATTCCAAAGAGGATGGATCTCAGTGGTAGCAGATGACAGAATGAGGAGTAATGGTCTCAAGTTGCAGTAGAGAAGGTTTAGGCTGGATATTAGGAAAAACTTTTTCACTAGGAGGGTGGTGAAACACTGGAATGCGTTACCTAGGGAGGTGTTGGAATCTCCTTCCTTAGATATTTTTAAGGTCAGGCTTGACAAAGCCCTGGCTGGGATGATTTAGTTGGGGATTGGTCCTGCTTTGAGCAGGGGGTTGGACTAGATGACCTCCTGAGGTCCCTTCCAACCCTGATATTCTATGATTCTATGAACATCCACTTGCTTTGGGGTGAATCTGCTCAGGAAACTGAATCCAAGGGACTGGCTCCAGCCAGGTGCGGTGTGAGCTCCCTGCATGCAGTTCTGCTGTGTCCCCTTGAGCCCGTCCTGCTTGAGGCGTGGCACTCCCCTGCCTGACGCCACGTCGCGTCACTTACACCTGGGCCACGTGGGGGCCTGATGCTGCTGTTCTGCTCAGGTGACACATTGTACCCACTTGGCCCAGGTGTGACCGATGTCCCCCATGGGTGCAATGATTTGGGCCTTGGGCCGCAAGGGGATTTCACACTGACTTTCCCTGGCGGGCTGCATGTTCTGTACCCGAGCCATAGCCCCCAAGAGGCTGCGCTGTGCTCAGACACAAGCCCTGGTTTTGTGCTGACAAGAAACACACCCATTCTGCAGCTGCTCAAACAGGGACCCCGGTGAATGCTGAGGGCACCATGCAGGTAGCGACTGACGCAGTCAGGTAGCACCATCCGATCTCACTCCATCTCGTCCTGTGCGTCCGGAGCAAAGCGCTGCAGAGCTGTCGCTCGTGTTCCAGGCAGCAGCCCTAGCAAAAGGCATGTCTAGATTCCTGGAGGAATTACTGAGCACCTGCCTGCCTTCTCCAGCCAGAGGCTGAGCCTTGGAATGGGCTTGTCCAGCTGCTGACACCGATTTGTCCTCTCTCTCTCCTGCTCAGAAACACACAGACGCTCTCCAGGAGCGAGCGCAGAGTGCTCTGTTCAAGATGGTTTGTGAGATGTACACGGTGAGTGGACCCTGGCAATGCATGAAACCCTGTGTGGGCAGCTGTTCCCAGTGCACCACGGTCACAGCGCCCTGCTCCCCAGGCTCTGGGCAATGAGCTGCAGTAGCACCTTGGCCAGCTCATGCCCAAAGGATGCCCACTAGCCAGATTCGGGGACGCCCCTCTACTGGTGGAACTGCTGGAATAGCTGTTGTCCTGCCTGCCCAAAGAACAAGCAGCTCGAGCCTGCCTGCCTCCCTGGCAGGGTGCCCGCTGGGGCTAAAGGCCAGGGCCAGCTGGGAGGGGAGCAAGGCAAGGACAGGGGCCGAGGCTTAGTGCTCCAGCAATGCGACTGCAGCCATTTCCTCTCTACGCCCCTCCCGGTGTCTGGAATGTCGTGAGGGTCCCTGACTGATCTGTGTCTTTGCAGGGTGAAAAGCCAGATGCCTGCAAAGATGGGGGGGCTGAGTCCCAGTTCCTCTGAAGACCCAGTCTCTCTGCCTGAATTAACCCCCAGCCTAGGGCAGCTCCCTGCACCCCAGCTCCTGGCCTTGCAACTGGGGTGACCAGACAGCCAGAGGCAGCAGGGGATGTCTTTTTGCCTGGTATGATGTCAGCTCTGGGCTCATGCCCAGTAAACTCTGCTGCAGGTGGGGGCAGTTCAGTTGTGAGGGGGGGTTGATGGGAGAAAAGGCACAAGATGGTTTGAATTTGGACATGGGAATTCGAAGCATCTCTTCACGCAGGGTGTCTAGCACCAGGAGCTGTGCTAGGGAGAGCCCAGCCTTGTAATCAGGAAGAGCAGCAGCAGGAGCCCTGCAGAGGTCAGGGAGCAGCACCAGCTGGAGAGTCGATTAAAAGAGCAGGTTCTGCTGGAGAGAGGCATCTGGTCACCCTGACTCCAGTAGGCAGCCTGGCTGAGCAGCTGGGCAGCATGGGCCTGGAAGGGCTTCCAGATATCTCGGCCAGTGTGTGTCGAATACACCGTATTGAAAGCGCAGGAGCAACTATCCACATCAGGGAACTCCCTGACCCCCTCGGCTCTTCCCTCTCCAGATCTGTCGAGATGACATAAGGGAGGGTACATTCCGGCTCACTCTCCGAGGAGGTGCCCCATCCCTGGGCTGGAACCTGCGCCTCTCACAGCAGACAGTCCAAACCAGGAATGGGGCCCCACGCCTGCCCTGCTTTGCCCCGGCCTTGGGCACCAGCAAGACTGGCTGAAGATCTTGCTTTATGCTGCGCAGCTTGCTGGGTGCTGTGACCAGAGGGGGACAAGCCTTAAGCACAGCAAATCTTGGGGGACACGCTACATTTGCTTTGCTGATTTGGTGCCTGACACCTGACCCTTTGCCCGTACTGATGCCTTATGTGAACTAGCTCCACCGGCCCCTCCAAATGCTGACATCTCCATGTCCTCTACCCACTGGCCCCTCCAGGAAATGGTTCTGTGTCGCTAAGCCCCATCCTCCTTCCACGCAAACAGACCAGTGCCTTACCCTCCCAAGCCTGATGTACACTCCCTTCTACTTGCTCTAATTGTGTTGATGTCACAAATGCAGATTTTTGGGACTCAGGGTAGGAATGCCCTTCCTGCAAATGAATCTACTGAGTAACTTCCTGGCCTAGTTCTCTCTCATTTTGGGTCTCTCCTGCGTCTAGCCCTGAGCCCAGGGCTGGGGTGGGGTGGGAGGAGGGGTGAGGGGCAAGGCTGGTGTGGGGATGTTGGTGCCATGTCTACACTGGGGAAATGTAACAGTCCCTCTGGTGCAGCTGCTCTCACTTCACCCACTGGGTAGGGATGGCACCTTGCTCACGGTTATCTCAAACATGGGCATTAGCTTTCAGCTAAAGAGGGGCTCTTGGAAGCTCCTCCCCTGGGGAGATGCTCTTCTCTGTGCCATAGCCAAACAGTGCTGTAGGAAGCCTGGACCAAATTGGGGGGAGGGGTAGAGACCTAGCTCTGGGGGCCAGATGCCTTCTCTGTGCCTTGGGGAACTTCCACTGGACTGAGCTCAGGAAACGCTCAGTGTATTTAAGTGTTGTCACGAGTTCCCTGTGGTTTTACTGCAGTAGCCTTGCATTTGCCTAACCCCTGATGTGGTAGCTGCTGAGCCCAGTCCTAGCAGCAGGGGCCCATGGCCTTCTACGGGGCTCTTTGCAAGGTCTTGCAAACTGCAGTTAAGCTGCTGACAGGCTGAGGCCCTTGCACTGCCCAGCTTAGCTGGGAGGATCACCAGGACAGAGGGGATGTCCTTCACCTCCTGAGCGGGACCCACGGGTACCCCTTTGGCTCCTTGCTTCCCCATCCAGGGCCACAGGAGGGGAAGTGAGAAGTGTTCCAGAGGGGGTGGCCGGGAGGAGAAGGCACTCGGCAACCCAGGAAACGGTTACAAGAGGGCAACTCAAATGGCACAGCCTGGAAGGAAAAGCTGAGCACTTCTTGGTGACTCCAAAGCACCCGCTGAACCGCATGGTCAGGTGCCTTGCCTGGCTGGGTGTGGGCAGAGGGCCCACGGGATGGGCTGCTTGGGTGGGAAGAAGCGCAATCTCTTCTGCAGTGCGGTGATGTCCTGTGACCGCCCTTGGCGGGGCGAAGCTGACTCCCTCGCAGACGGCCTGATGTGCACCCAACCAGCCGCATGGGCAGGCCGTGAGCCCACGGGCACCAGAACGCTCAACGGCAGCTGCCCAGGCTCCGCGCCCTGCTGGGCTGGGGGCCCCTAGCACCCCTGTCTGAGCGCAGTGGAGGGGGAGTGGGCGGGGAGGGGGCGGAGCCAGGAGGGGTCACAGAGCTCCTTGGGGAGCGAGGGGGGGCAGGAGCTGGGACAGGGGGGTCACAGAGCCCCTGGGGGAGCAAGGGGGGTCAGGAGCTGGGAGTGGGGGGGTCACAGAGCCCCTGGGGCAGCCGGGGGGTCAGGAACTGGGATGGGGGGGTCACAGAGCCCCTGGGGGAGCGGAGGGGGGCAGGAGCCAGGAGGGGAGGTCACAGAGCCCCTGGGGGGGGCAGGAGCCAGGAGGGGGGGGTCACAGAGCCCCTGGGGGACCCGGGGGGTGCAGGAGCCGGGAGGGGAGGTCACAGAGCCCCTGGGGGGGCAGGAGCCGGGAGGGGGGGTCACAGAGCCCCTGGGGGAGCGGGGGGGCCAGGAGCCGGGAGGGGGAGCAGGAGCCGGGAGCGGGGGGCAGCACAGAGCCCCTGGGGGGGCAGGAGCCGGGAGGGGGGGTCACAGAGCCCCTGGGGGAGCGGGGGGGGCCAGGAGCCGGGACGGGGGGCGGCCGAGAGCCCAGTTGCGCCGCCAGGCCCGGTACCGTCCCCGTGCTCGGCGCTGCCCGGCGCCGTGCGGCTGCTCCGGCCCCGGTGCCACAGGCGGGAAATGGCGGGAAGCGGGGGGGCGGGAAGCGCGGGGGGCCGTTAGGGTTACCGGCCGCGGGCCCAGGGCACTTCCGCCTCGGCCGCCGGGCCCCGGAAGCGGAAGGCGCAGCGCCGTCACGTGACGGGGCGCGGGGCGCGGCGGGAGCCGGCAGGAGCGAGGTGCTGAGCGGAGCCGACCCAGGAGACGGGACCCTCCGGGGTCAGGGGGCGGGGGCGGGGGGGGCGTCCAGGGCCCTGAGGTGGGGCGGGGCCGCGGGAGCCGCCCGGATCCGGCTTTGAGCGACCCGCCACCCCCCCCGGGACGCCCCCCCCCCGCGGTGCTGCCTTTTGCCCCGCGACTCCCCACCCGGGCTGCACTCCGCACCTGGTGGAAATGGAGACGTTTCACACACCGGGGGGAGGGGCGGGGGGTACAGGACACGTGGGGGCGGCATGGGGCTGTGAGGGGAGGGGCTGTGGGGGAGGGGCACGGGACACTTGTGGCAGGAGGGGGCTGTGGGGAGAGGGGTACAGGACACTTGGGAGGGGCCATGGGGCTGTTGGGGGGGGGTACAGGACACTTGTGGGGGAGGGGCTATGGGGGAGGGGCACGGGACACTTGTGGGGGGAGGGCCTGTGGCGAGGAGGGGGAGACGCACTTCGGGCTGAAGGGGGCGTCCCAAGGCCTGTGTGGCCCTGCAGGCTGGCGCTCTGGGGTGCAGAGCGGGCGACGGGTGGGGCCCGGCAGATCAGGGGAGCCCCCCGCTCCGGGGTTCGTGTGGAGCTGGGCGCAGGGACTCGTGGTGGGCGTGTGGGGCACAGAGCTGGGGACGAGCAGGCTAGGCTGCCCAGGGCAATGGCAGCGGTTTGGCGCAGTGCCAAGCACCCCGACGTTTTGTTTCGCTTTGGCGCAGGCACAGCTGGTGCAACCTGGTTGCTGAGGGTTTGTTGCTGAGCGAAGGATGCTGGCCCGTGGCAGACAGATGTTCGTTGGCTTCTCGGGGTATTGGAAGCCTTTTTTCAGAGGCCGGTTGCTCCTGGTTACAAACACTCTGAGCTGCGGGGCTCTCCTGGCGACTGGCGACACCGTCCAGCAGACGTGGCAAATGAGGAAGGACCCGGAGCGGAAGCGGGAGCTGGGCCGCACAGGTGTGTTTGCTGTGTGCTTGTTTGACAGCCAGCTGTTGTGCCACAGGAGGGGTGGGCACATACCACTCACAGGGCTCTAGTGTCTCCCTCTGCCTCCGGAAAGGACCCACCAGCTGCCTCTGATCCATTTAAATGAAATGAGGGGCATCTTCATGCCTGGCTCTGCCCAGCCTGAGAGTTCTCCTGCTGTTTGGCCTGTATTGCCAGCAGCATTGGGTGGGAGTAGGGGGCTGGAAACAGCATGTGGGGTCTACTCTGTTATTTATTATGTGTATTGTGGTAGCGAAGGGGCTCCACTCTGCTGGGTAAAGCCGCATACACATAGCAAGTGAGAATGTCTGCCCTGAAGAGGTCACAGCCAGACAGAAAAGGAAGATGGGCACCGAGGCCCAGAGAGGATGAGGTGAGTTCCCCAGCATTGCTTAGTAGTGGTAGATCTGGGGATCATACCTACTCTCTGCCTAGTGCTTATTAGGTCAGTCTTCCTTCTGTGCGTGAACCGTGGCAGCTGTCTGTCATCTGCTGGGGCCAAACTTCCCAACAACATCCGACCCTTGGGGAACTGCTGCGGTTTTAACCATTCTGTTTTTAAGGCCATTTTTGCAGGGAGTCAAAGCAACATTCAGAATATTCTAGACTGAAATCTGCCATCATCTCCATGCGTCTCTGTGTCCTTGTGTGAGGCAGGGTACATGCACCTTTTGTAAAGGGACAGATATTCTTACAGAGCTGTGTCAATAATGCATGATGGCATTGTGCTGGGCATTTGTATTTATTAATAAGGTGGCATTTTGTTGCAGTTCGGATGTTTGCTATTGGCTGCAGCATGGGCCCGTTAGTGCATTACTGGTATCTCTGGTTAGACAGAGCATTTCCTGCAAGTGGATTAAAAGGAATTAAAATTGTCCTGAAGAAAGTCTTCATTGACCAGATAGTAGCATCTCCGGCCTTTGGAATCTGGTATTTTCTGGGTAAAACTTTTAATATCACTTTCTCATGTAAATGTTACTAATAGACTATTCAAACATGTGCCCTCTCCAACAGTCATCAGTCGGGGAGCATTGAAACCCTTCTGCACCAAGCAGGCCTGCTCCTTCCCCCTGAAGTGTTTCCCTGCCTTGGCTGGGGAGTGGGTGTAGTGCCCAGGCTCTATTCCAACATGTGCATTAAGCAGCTGCATTTGCAATGACTCAGAGAGCTCACTCTCCTCCAGCCAGTCCTGTTTTCCCGTTAGCTGGGGCATGGGGGGGTTGTACTGCCCCATGGAGCTGAGAGGGAGAACAGAGCCCTTGGGAGGCATGTTCTGTCCTGATAAACACAGAGAGCTCACAGCAGGTATGGGTTAGTGGCTGCCATACTAGATGAAAGCACGGCCACTGCCTTTTCTCCCTGCCTTACTAAGCTCCCCATATAGCTGAGCCAGCAAAGTCCCTGGCCTGCTGAGACTAAAGATCACACTCCCTGGCTCAATGACAGGTTTCAGAGTAACAGCCGTGTTAGTTTGTATTTGCAAAAAGAAAAGGAGTACTTGTGGCACCTTAGAGACTAACCAATTTATTTGAGCATGAGCTTTCGTGAGCTACAGCTCACTTCATCGGTTGCTACAACTTTCGGGATGACCACTAGGGGACAGGAACAAAGGTACACTAGTAAAGCAGGGGGCCAGGGCTGCTCGCTCACTCACCGGCAACCAATTGTGCCTTGCACAGGGATGGGGTTACTGGAGGGGCAGAGGCTGGAGGAAAGCTGGGACGAGCTCAGAGAGAAGTTCTGGGAATTTTACAAGGTAAGGCTGCTCCGAATCCCTGATAGCTTCCCTGCCCCCTCAGCCTTTTCTCCCCTTTCTTAATACTTGATTCTCTTTCCCAGGCAGACTGGTGCATCTGGCCAGCAGCTCAGGTGATTAACTTCCTGTTCCTTCCTCCCAAGTATCGGGTGATATATGTGAACGTGTTGACCTTGGGCTGGGACACATACCTTTCCTATCTCAAACACAGGGTCAGTATTACCCAGACAGGCCATTGCAGGCTGCTGTCAGCTCCCCAGCCCCTAACCCCTTGTGCTGGAGCCTTTGCTGCTCCAACAAACATTTAATGAATCATGGTTCAGTCAATTTCTTCTCTTGCGTCTGTAGCACAAGCAGCCACTCGGTGCTGAGGCTGAGCTGAAGAGCAGTACTCAGCCCCACCGCACTGGGGTGAAAACTGTGGGCTGACAAGCTGTTTGCAAGGATGGCTGCTCTGTTTCCATCTGTTCCTGGGGGAGGGAGCTGGCTCCCATGCAGACCAGAAAAAATAGCTTGATCAAGTGAACAAAATGCTTCCTGGAGACAAATCACTACCGTTGTCATGTGGCTGACCTATCCTGATGGGTGTGGAAGAGAAACATGAGGGGGTCTCTCTCTGAGTTAGCATTTAACTCGCTAGCCGCAAACCCAGTGACTTTTTAAAACGAAGAATCATGTGTCAACAGGCTGCCTAATATAACTAAGTTTCTTATTCTTCCACTGACTTCTGCGGAAGTGGGGCAGGTGCTGCACATTACTGTTTTGCACCTGAAACCAAGGTGCCAGGCATCCCTAAGTGAGCCAAGATCCTTAAAATAATCCCATGACTTGGAACCAACTTAATTTATTCTCACTGTGTCTGAAAACTGTATTTTGCTAGAAACCGTGATGTACCAAAATGTCACTTAAAAAATAATTAAATGAGACCTTAATTATGTAGCTTGTCTTTTGAAACAGTAACTGTGTCCCACAGTGGGAATTTAAAGCTCACCCGTTGGGAAGGGGGGTGGGGAGGCTACTCACTTAAAACTAGAACCATGGGATTGGTGAATGTTAATTAAGAAACCAGATATTTGGTCTTCCTTGCAGCCAGGTTGAGTGTCTGAAAACACTGATCTAAGCTTGGCCTCAGCAAGGCAATCAGACGCCTCAGGCTTGAGAAGGGACCCTGGATCAGTCAGATCCAGCTTTGTAGAAAGAGCCCCCAGTCCAGGCTTAAGGAGTAGATGGGGTCCCTTCCCGCCACAGACTAGAGTGGGCTAGTCCCCGTTAGGCCTCGCAGAGCAAGGACGTTCCAGGACAGGTGAACTAGTGCAGTGGTATGGTGCTCGGGCACCTCTGCTCTAGGACTAGCTCCTGACCCTCACCCCATGGGGCTGCGGAAAATGAGCCTGAAGGACTTGTGATTAGCATTGATTTATTTCTTCACACCAGCTCTTGGATACAGTGATCTTTAGGAAATTTTACTTTGACACTTTTGACATTTTTACAGTAAACATCACAAAAACAGGAGGCTGGATGTGCGTACCTGCGAAATAGAGAGAGTTCGCCAAGAAAAATAAATAGAGGGAAGCAACGCACCAGGTTTGGGCATTGATAGAATTCGATCTACTGCTTCACAGTCTCTACAATAACACATTACTATAGTAACAGACAAGGAACAGCGAGGCCTGTAGCAAACTAGCACCCTTCAGCTGCTAGTGCGACATCCTGGGGCAGGTGGGGTGTCAACCCCACCCCCAGCATGGAATGGGGCAGCAGTTCGGTGGCTTGTTTCTTTGCTTGAGGCAAACCATCAAAGTTTTTCCTCTAGCACGAGGTTTCCATTGGTCATCCACCACCGGGCTGGGGCTAGTTTGGTACAGGAGTGCCTTGGCCCTTACTCAGCTTTGTTTTTAAATAATAGATTTAAAAGTGATATTCACAAGCAGGTTCATACCACACTGATAAAATAAATACATCTGCACAATCACAGCACAGCATGTCACACCATGGTCACTCACTACTTCTATTTACAGGAAGGTTGTTTTTATGTACAAGGAGGAAGACAGCAGGAGCATAAATTAGCATCTATTTATACAATAGTCAGGAACTAGCCATCCTTGGTGGGGGAGAACAGAGCAGCAGAGGAATGAAAGTCAAGCGGCTCTTCAGCCAGCCAGCGTTATCGGCCAAGGCCTCTGTGCTAGCAAGGAGAAGTTAAGGGGAGGTGTAAAGACAGGGCTGGAACACATCTCTATGAAGAACAAACCACCTGCACTAATGCCTTACTGGGATCTAGACGCACCGTTTAGGAAGTGATTGAATTGTCAAGGTTAAAATCCACATCTGCCCCGATGCAACCCCAGTGTGTCACCCCCTCAGCAGCACTACAGCGAAGGGAGCAGGTCTCTGGTTCCATGGGGCAGGGCTGTTTGTTCAGGACCAGGTGGACTCTAGTCCTTTAAGCTGCTGTCCCCTGAGCAGGGCTCCTCCCACCACCCAGCAGCAGGGATCCAGCTGGGAAGGAAGGAAGAAAGTAAGGAACACATTGGCCAAGCTGAGTCAGCTGGTTAATGCAGGATTCTGCAATTAACCCCTCCCCCCTTCCAGCAAGATAGACAATTATCTATAAACAAGGGGGCACAATCAGGAAATAGTTAAAAGCAAACAACAAAAAAGTTTCTCCTACCATCCCAGGTTGGAAAACTGGAGGGCACGGGGAGGGCAGGGTGACGCCCCACGGAACCTGCAGACTCTGAGAGGGTGGCCAGAGCCCTTTCAAATCCTGCCAGGTGAGAGCGGACAGACAACTCCTCGCTATGGGCCATCCCACCAGACCTCGTGATTGGGGTGTTCAAGTGGGAGCACAACTGAGCGTAACTAGGGCACTGGTTACTTGGAGGGGTGATGTGGCCTACGCGGGCAGAGGGGGCCGTCCTGCAGTCTCTAACAGGCACAGTCCTGGTGGGGGGGTGCTTGCTGGTCAGTCAGCTGCGGCCCTTGTTTCGCACCAGTCACTGCTGGGTCTGCCGTGTCTAGGGACTCGGACATCTTCTCGCAGATAATGTCGACGAGCCGCTCGAATGTCTGCTTGACGTTGATATTGTCCTTTGCGCTGGCTTCGAAGAACTCAAAACCTGCCCAAAGAGAGATGGGAGAGTGTGAGACTGGCAGCCGGGAGGGACTTGGGGCAAGGCAGGGCCTTTGCTCACCAACAGGGGCCCCTGCAATGCACCTTACCAAACGATTCCTAAGCCCTGGGAAGTATTTTTAGCTGGGATAATTAAAGACCCTGGAAATTAATCTGTCCCAGGTAATTACTTTTACATGGCCCCAAATGTTCATGGAAAATAACAAGGCAACCTCAGCAGCAGGCAGGGGCTGCATAGGCAGCGTCAGCAGCCGGGGACCATCGCTCTGGCCAGCGAAGTCACCCCCCGGCTCTGTTAAATGGCCCGGGATGTTCAGCTCAGACTCCTGCTCCCCATCACAGGAGCTGCTGATTCAAGCTAACTAGGTCAGTCAGGGGAAGGCATTTTTACAAGCTTTGCATCTCTGACGGCAAGAGCCGAGATCCGGGGCTGGGATTCCACCAGCTTAGAACCAAGTATCAGTGCTCAGCATCCCTAGAGCTGAGTGTTTTCTGTGCAGCCAGGTGAGACCCACATGCAAGGGACCCCACCTTACAAAGCCCAGCAAATACCCACGCCTCTTTGATCAGCAGTTGGGTCTTGACTGACCGTTTAAAGATGTGGGGTGGGGGTAACTTAACATTGATTGCCCAAGTCCCGTCCAGGTAGGTGACAGAGTCCATGGCCGGGGCCACTCAGGCTCCTGCTGGCTATAGACAGTTCTCGTCATGTGCATGATAAATATGGAAAGTCTCTGAATTTTTAAGGGTTTTACAGCTCCTCCTCTGGGCTGTTAAATTTTAATGGCACACTTTGCAGGGAAAAGGGTTTAGTTATAAATCCATAAACTCGCCCCACGTTCTAAACTGGGTTCAACCTGCTGTTCAATCCACCCAGGCCGACTGGTTTTCCAACCACTTTACAGCAGTAAACGCAGGGTTTATACGGTTGTGATAATAACAGATTATAATAGAAACAGTTGTCGAAAACACTGGCGCTGGCTCGGCAATTACAGTTTTGTTAGAAGACAAGCCATGCTGCTACTTAATGACAGGATTATGGCAAGTGCAATGAGTCAATTAAATTACTCTACAGGAAAGAAACAGACACACAGGTCCCCTCTCAGGGTTACAGCCCCTGTGCCTGCCACACAACCGCACCGCCTCCACACACGCGCGTGTGCACTCGCACAGACAGGTCCCCTTGCAGGGTTACAGCTCTGTGCAGCACCCCCCATCTTCCCCACACCTGTCAGGCCCCTAAAAGATGCTGCCCAGGCCTGCAGGGCACCGTTACGGCCATCTCTCAGCACAAGGACGTCCAGATGCCTTTTGGGGCAGCAAATGCTGGTGCTCAACTGGCCAAAGAACCTTCCCATGCCCAGGACTTACCCACGGTGCTTCTGACCTGCTCTTGTGCAAGGCAGCGCAAAGCCCCAACAGCTCGGCAATGCCTGGAACCCTCTCAGATGCTCACATAAGACTGAATCCTGAAAGGGCCCGAGCGGCGCCAACCGGAACCTTGCAGGGTCGGCACGTTACCTAGGCTGGGGCTCAGTGCACAGCACCCAGCACTTACCCAGGTGCTCCGCCAGCTGGCGCCCTCTCTCCGCCGCCACAACTCGCTCATCCTCCATGTCGCACTTGTTACCCACCAGTAGCACCTGTGCATTATCCCAGGAATAGGTCTTGATCTGGGTTGACCTTAAAGCCGCAATAGGGGAACAAATAATCACAATATTCAGACAGCAGGGCTGTGGGCAGCTGGTTATAGACAAAGGCCCAGATTGTCAAAGGTGCTGTGCTCAGCGTTGCAATGCCTAACTTGATTTAGGAGCCTTTAGCTCATTTTCAAAAGTGATTCACACATTAGGAGCCAAAATCCCATTGACAGGTAATGCAATTTAGGCTCCTAAATCAGTTAGGCATTGCAGTGCTGAGCATAGCAACACATCAATACTTTTAAAGACTCTGGGCCAAAAGTCCCAGATCCCAGCCAGAGACTGAAGCCAGGTTCTCTGGGTCAGTGGCAAGAGGCCTTCACCCCCCAGCCTCTTAGCAGAGAAGTTTCGCCTTCACCCCATTTCAATCAAGCCATCAAAGCCAGACTGCCAGAGGGCATGTCAGAGATCCACCACAGCTGCAGCCACAGAGTGTGAAGAAACCAGCAAAGCAGGAAGAGACCTAAAGAGAGAGCTAATGGGAAGAGAAACCAGTAGCAAGATGCATTGGTGGTCAGTGCACAGAGAACAGGGGAGCAGAGGAAGTGGGGAGAGGGGGACAGCAGAGATGGAAAAGCTCAACCCCAGTGCTGGGGCAGGGGCCAGACGAGCAGCCTGGACACCCCATGGCTAGCACAGAATAGACAGCAACAGAGCAAGCTGGGCTCCCCTCCTCCCACAAACCACTCTGCGACTTGCCTGCCCCCAGCCCTAGCGTGCCCAGCTGGGGTGTCCAGGGCTTCAGCTTCTCTGCAGAGACTGCCATGAGGGGCATGCCTGGGGGGCTGCGTGCGAGTGTGCTGAAAACACGCCACCTGTTCTCTGAACCAAGTGCCAGGAAAGGATTTCGGTCACTGCCCATCCGGGAACCAGCCTCCTAGGGGGAGAGCTCTGGACGCCGTCACCAACAGCCAGAGCCAGGCAGCCTACCACCAGCAGCGCGAGATGCACGGAACGGGCTGGCAGGGCCCAGCACAGGCTCAGTTAAAGGCCAGGAACTCTGCATGTACGTGGGACTCTCCAGCTACACAGCAGGTCTGGGCAACATCGGGGAGGGGAGGGCACTAGGGTGAATTTCTGAGAGATTCCCAGTGATCCAGGGCTGAAAGCAGAGCCTGGGGAAGTGGGAACCAGGCCACGCTAGACTGACAGGACCCTCTCTGAACGCACTCGGGGGCTGTTTCGGTCTTGCATTGGGGAGGTAGTGGGCGGCCCAAACAGCCAGCCAGGCTCAGTGCCAACGGGACACGTTCCAGCCCAGATTCCAGCTCTCGCACTTGGAGCCTGGACTAGTTCCACGGACATGGCCCGTCAGTGGCTGCTTGGGGCACCTTGGCACCTGGCTCAGGGCAGCTCTCCCAGCCTGCTGCAGAAGTGTTCCTGGGGGCTCTGAACTCATCTCGCTGCCGTGGGCTGGGGGAGGAGGCGGCTCCTGGCCCAGAATTTCTGCAAGGGCTGCACTTCGTTTGGCTCAGGTGCAGAGACAGCCCACGCGGGCGGGTTATTAGCCAGGCTGCTGACAGCACAGTACTCAAGGCTGGGGACCACCCTGTGGGGGGAGCCATGCTGGCTGCATTACAAGCAGCCCCTGTCCCCTCAAACCTGGGCAGAGGCAGGAATCGCAGTGCGCAGAGGAGGGAGAAGCTCCAGGCAGCAAACCTTGCCCTGTCTCTGGGCGACAAGAGCTGGGGGCATCGCAGGCCAGGCCAGCTCCACCCCGCAGAGAAGTATTTACCCAGATGTAGGAAACACCCACTTCAAATGGGGTGGGGGCCGCAGCGGAAAAGCAGCCAGCAGCAGCTGTGCAGAGTCCAAGCTGCAGCCCTAGGAGGAGGCAGGGGGTGCAGGTGCCAAATGTGCGTGTGGGGGGAGTTTCCTTAGCAGAGGAAGACTGTAAGTGGGGGAACATCTTGGCAAGCTTCGAGAAGACAGCAGCCCCTTAGGAGCACGGCTCTGCAGCGGAGCAGGCCCTAGAGGGCACCTGGTGACCAGCTGGCGGCAGAGAGAGTCACACGCAGGGAGTGCTCCCAGCGGGACCACAGTCCGTGGGCATGCAGACATGGCCTGGGGGAGGGGTCCCGGCTACACAGTCCAGTTCGGGACTGGGGCTGGGCAGAAGCGCAGTTAGACATCTGCTGAGTGGCCTGGTTGCCGGGTCCCAGCATGGCTAAAGTGACGGCAGTGAGAAGCTGGCTCTGCACGATGGAGAGGCTCCCTCCCCCTCTCCCCCATCCTCACTGGCTCTGCTAACGAGACGCTGGCCCCGTCTTGGCACTGGCCAAGGCTCAGTGTTGCTTTCCCTTCCCGGTGCCCTCAGAGCCACCCGCTCACCAGTCCTGCACAGCGTTGAAGGACTCCTCGTTGGTGATGTCGTACATCAGGATGAAGCCCATGGCCCCCCGGTAGTAGGCGGTGGTGATGGTCCGGTACCTCTCCTGGCCCGCGGTGTCCTGGGGAGACCAGAGCAGGGTCACTTGGGAGCAGCAGGAAGCATGTGGGAACTCACCCTAACTTCTGTGCACCCCCCGCCCGGGCCCCGGAGCTCCAGCACTGCGAGACGGGAGGAGACGGATCCTGCCTCTGAGATTTAAAGAAGGAAAATCCAATGTTTAGCCAAGTCTCTGGAACTTTCTCCCAGGGCTGCTGACCCCCACCCAGAATGATCTAGGGCACGGGGCCAAGCCAGTGCGCCCCCCTTCCCCATTCGGCGTCTCCTGGGCTGGGAGAGTGTGGGACACGGCAGAGCGCCTCTCCCACACATCCCCTCCCAAGCCTGGCAGTGAGATCACACCCAAGCAACCCTGCGTGTGCTATGGGGGTGGGGAGGGGGACGGGGCCTCCAGGGAGCCCTGCCAAGGAGCAGGGGGAAGAGGAACCGCGAATCCCTGTCTCTGGGGTTTCCCAGGACAGCTGGGAGGCTCAGCCAGGCCTGCAGTGGAGCTGCCTGCGATTCACCATGGCAACCTGTCCCCGTGCCAAAGGGAGCCTTGGTCCCACACTGTGCACCCAGCTCCAGGGACAGGCTGTGGTTTGCCGCCTCCTGCGGGCAGCTCTCGCACCCAGAGCTGGTGGGCCCAGGCCCTCCCTTCCCAGCCCTGCATGCGGCTGCACCAAGGGCAGGGCTGGGGCCCGGTCACTGTCAGAGCGATGCCTGCAGACACCTCCTCCATGGCCCCACGGACCCCCACCGACCCTGCCCCAGGCCTCCAGCCACTGCTGATGCATCCCAGACACGTGTGCTTCGGGACGCCACAGCTCCCCCCGCATGCACACGCCTCTTGCCAAAGTGCCCCGCCCCTGCATGCACATGCCTTCAGCTCCTGCACTCCCTCCAGCCACTGCGGCGAGCAGAGCGGGGTGCAGCCGGCGCAGTGGCTCCGACCTGCAGGAGTCTGGCTCAGGGCCAAAGCGGTGTGCTCAGTTTGGGAAGAAGCCGGCCGGCCCCGGGCCCAGGAAAGAAGCCCGGGGTCTGAGCAGGGCTGCGAGCCACAGCACCCACCCGAGACATTTGGCCAGACCCTGCCCTGGGGATCCATGTGGAGGGTGCCCTGCCCCAGACCTCCCCGCAGGGACAGGCAGAGGTGGGGAAGCACCTCACAGTCTGGCTTTGGCCCCCTGGTTCCTGGCAGCAGGAGTCCCGAGTGGCCCTACCTGGGCATTTTTTGCCTCCTAGCAAGATCTGACCCAGAGCTCCCACAAGTGCTGGTAGGGGCGGGGGTGGAGGGCAGGATCCAGGGAGTTTAGTCATCGCTCCGCTCCGTTATTTGGGACCCACAGGCCCCAGGAGCTTGGCAGAAGCCCCTGCTTATTTGCCTGGACAGTTCAACCCAGTGCTCCGGAGCAGTGCAGGGCCTGGAAACCCCCGTGGCTGTCGGCCTGCGGAACAGGTGCTGCAGGGCAGGCCATGGAGAGGAGAAATCCACCCCGAGCACTGAGGGCAGTAGAAGCAAGATGTTTACCAGCCGGTAAAGCGACACCCGTGGGCAGCTCCAAGCACTTCAGACAATCACCAGCCCCGACTCCTCGGTGGGGGTGGGAAAGATTCCTGCCCATTTCACAGATGGGGAAACAGAGTCAGAGAGGCCACATGAGCCAAGTGAGTGGCAGGGCTGGGAACAGAACCAGGGACTCCTGGGTAAGTCCCTACTCTAACTACTAGGTAACTAACTGTATAACAAAACCACCCCAGTGGCTGGCCGACTGCAGCGCTACTGTGCCAAGTAACTTGCCATCCCCACCCAGGGGTCTCTTGGGTTGGAGGAGCTCCCCGTCCCCAGTGGGCAACCCTGGACCACCTGAAGCACACGAGGCAGAGACGGGGACTGGCAGACCTGCCATGGCATCGCTGCTCAGGAGAGGAGAGGTGCGTTAATGGAACCCGTCTCTCTCCAGGGCTGGGTTTCAAGCAGATGAAGGGGGAGACTTTGGGGTGGATTCGCTAAGAGTCTCAGCCTGGCCAAGAGACCGGTTCCCGATTTCCGCTCTGATCCCACTGGAATCGCCATGTCTCTGGTTTTATATTTGAATTATTTTATGATTCTTCCAATCAAAGAATTTCCAAATTCTCTGCAGATCTACCCTTTCCCTTTGGGCCACCCCTGGCTGCAGGGCATGCTGGGAGGCACTGACAGCAGATGCCAGCTGCCTTGCCAGGATCATGTCAATGCCGAGGAGCAGGACCCAAGCAGGGCTCAGCTGCAGAGCGGCCAATAGGGGCTGGGACTGTCCTGTCTCAGGGAGGCCTGTAGGGAGAGGCAGGCCCAGGCACTCCCGACACACCAGCTTCTCATTCGCCTGCCGTTGAATGGGAAGGGGGAGCCCTTCGTTTCAGATGAGCCTGTGGGAGTGGGGTGCCCGGCGATTAGCCACATGTCTGCGTGAACAGCCCAGCTCACCGAGTTTGCAAAGAGCAGCCTGAAGCAAGGCTGGAGAAGCCCCTCCCTACGCACCCTGACAGAGGACAGACGGACCAGAGGAGCCCAGGGAAGAAAACAGGAAGCCACAAAATTTACAGGGCAAAGCCCAGCAGGCAGGGGCAGGAACACCCCCCGCGTGCCCCAATGTTCAGACAGCCGCCCTGAAGCGGTTCAGTGTCAGACAGGGGCTCCCCTCCCAGCAAGGGACCGTTCTGCTGCCTTCAATGCTACCGGGGGAGCTGAACGCAGCCCCAGCAAAGAACCCCGAACTCGGCTCTCCTGAAAATTAACCCCCACTCTGCACTCCCAGGCAGTGGCTTCATTAGGCTGGGAACTGGCACGTGTGCCCAAGAGACCCCTCCCCGCTCTCCAAGAGTCACCAGGCTCATCGCTTCTCTGGTTCCACCACCCAGAGCCTTTCATCGCTGCGGCAGGCAGCTCAGAGCCACGAAGCTGCATTTACATCCCACGGGAACGAGGGCAAAGCCACCGCAGCTAAATCTGTCACTCCGGCTACTCCCTCATCTCTGCTGCTGAGACTGTTCTGGGCGCTTCTGTGTTGACGCTTTGTGCCCGGGGAGGCAGGGAGCCTGTCAGCACACGGCGCTGCGGAGCGTGAGGCCACCTCTGAGCGTTCTGGAGCCAAGGCCTTGGGCTAATGGCTCCTTCCAGAGGCTGTGTGTGTGTGAGAGTGGGGGGGTGGAGGGGGCCAAGGTGAATCAAGGTGGAGCTGACAGCCTGGGTGCAGAGCAAGGGGCAGCCCAGGCTTGCTCTGCAGCGGCTCGGTGGAGGAGCTGGGAAAGGCCATGCTGTAGAGCTGGGCTTTAGAACAGCCCTGAGCCTACGCGGGGTGCTCAGGTTCTAGGAGACAGCATGGCCACAGCCACCACCCGTCCAAGCCTCTTCTCACTGCCGCTGTCCCACGCGGACCACAGTCCCAGGGTGTACACAGCACACCAGGACCCCTCTTCTGAGGGCCACTCTGCCAGGCCGCCGCGGGGCTAGCAGCAGATGCAGGATGCTCACACTTCGTGGAAGTGGTTAGTTAGCAACCTGTGTCCTGGGGGGAAAGAGCGTAAAAGAAACCAGAACCGGCATCACCCATGTGATGTCCGACCTTCGGAAAACACTCCGGGCTGGTTATCACTTCGTGAACATCTCCCCCAGCAAGCACCGATCCCATGGTGCCCACTGACGGCCTGGGGAGAACACACCAGGCACACCATGCAGCAGCCAAGGCCGGAGGGCCAGTCTAAGCCACAGGGAAGTTGAGGGTGGCTGAACAGGACTCCCCGGACTGAGGCCTGGCTAGGACTCTGGGTTATCACCCCAGCCCTGGAGCAGCTGGCTGGGCCAGGGAGGTTTCAGTGCACATCTCCTGTGACATACAGCAGCACAGAGCCCCCCTCACTGCATCCCACAACCCCCAGCACCTGCTGCGACCACAGCCCCTACCCAGATCTGCAGCTTGATGCGCTTGTCGTTCCTGTAGATGGTTTTGACTTTGAAGTCGATGCCCACGGTGCTGACGAAGGCGGGAGTGAAGGAGTCATCAGCGTACCGGAACAGGAATGAGGTCTTCCCCACGCTGCTGTTCCCGATGATCAGGATCTTGAACATGTAGTCGAAGTTCTGATCCGAGGATTCCTTCTGGCCATAGCGGGAGTCGGTAGCGGAAGCCATCTGCAAAGGGAAGCATACGGCAGAGCTGGGCTGGGGGCGTACGTGCTTCCTGGGGGATTCAGGCATGCTCGGCCCCATGGAGTCACCAGGGTGGCTGCTCCCCGCTCAGACCCAGAGAGACCCCACCACCAGCTTCTGGGAGGTCAGAGCGAGGCCACGTCATGCAGTATCGCAGCCCATCACCCCTCTGGGTGCAGTAACATGGGCGGGCACCGTGAAGCACCAGAAATGGCACCCAGATATGCCCACCCTTTCTGCCCTGCAATGGGGAGGGGGGAGGCTCATGGGGGTGCCCTTCCGGTGGGTCATATCTGGTGTCATTCGCAACGGAGTACTGCAGCGTCCAGCACCCTGGAACGAAGGTACAAGGTTTCTCAGCGAGGGCGGAGTGACCAGAGAGCTGGGAACAGAATCCAGGTCTACGCATACCCAGAACGGATTGGTCAGATTTTAAACATGCTCCTCTCTGCCATGCTGTTTTAGGATAACCCTGAGACCGCAGCCCTGCCTGAGCCTGGGCCCTGCCCCATGTTTCCCCACTGGCAGCTGGGGGTGATCACAGCACATGCCACCCACCAATGCGGCTGATGCAGGAAGTTGGACCCGGCAGAGGACACCAGCCCCAAGCCAGCTGGGCTCTCTGATCCAGCCTCTCCCAGACCTAGCTATTCTACAGGATCTCCCTGCCCTGTTCACAAGCCGGAAGCCACGAGGCCCAGCAGACCACAGGCCCGGGCTTTCTATCCCGGCACATACCCGGGGTACGTTACACCCGGAAGTCAACAAGGGGGAAGAGGCCCATTCCACCCAACCCATCACCCAGCCAGCACAAAGCTGCTCCTACAGCCTGCTCCCCAGGGCAGCACCCAGAGCAAGGCTGTATGACTCCAGGCACAGCTCCCCTCATCCCGCCCTGGAGAGCCCCATCACGGCCTAAAGCCTTCCTGCTACCCACCTCGAGTCTCTGCATCTTCATTCCGTCCCTCTGGCCTTGCCCTCAGCAAAGCGCCCCATCGAACCCCGTGGGCTGCTGCTGCTTGGCCAAACTAGGCAGAGTTCCTTCCCGATCCCCTCAGAGCTCAGCCCCTCCAGCCCCCCAGGCAATGCCCCTGCTCTCCCCAGACCTTCCTGCACTTTGTCTGCAAAGGGCCGGTACGAGGGGCCTAGACAATACTGCGTTTCCCCCTCGCCCCTTTGACTTGGCCAAAGGCTCAGGCTGCCCTTGCTGTGATCCTTGCAGCCCCTGCCAGGGCTCATGAGAGGTGCCGTGTGGGGACAGTCCTGAAGACTGATGCCCTTTGATTACCCAGTGACATGGGCAGCTGGTGTCCGCTATTCCCCACACCCCCAACCCTGCTAAGGGGAGTTCGAGCCCCACAGCCCATTCAGGCCGGGGCCCTTGGGGGGATGGGCAGCACGGGGGCCAGTCCGTTCCAGGTGTGGCAGCAGTTCTGTGCCAGTGGAAACAGGACCGAGCCCCACAGAACCGTCAGGGATCCAGACCCATGATGACGTTTCTGAAGCCTGTTGCTGGCAAGCGATGGATATTCAGGGTCTGAACAGTTGGTGGAGACACAGCAAGCAGCATCTGCGAGTGGAGAATGCCAGGTCCGTAGCACTGGGCACAGCCTCTGGGTGTGGAAAGAGGCGACTCTGCTCCCCAGGTTCAGTGGGGCAGGAAAGAGACCATTGGGAAAATGGAAGGTGTGACAGACGGGCCCCCAAACAGCAGCCCTTTGCATGGAGCCCCTGTGGCTCACACTGGAGGTGGGACGGCTCTCTGCAGCCCCCATAGCTGCGCTCCGAGTCCTAGATGGAGCGGGAGCCCAGCTCGCAGGAGCCTTACGGCTACCAGCCTGGGGAAGCCACACGCGTGTGGCCAGTTCCTCCCTGGAACGCTGCTCTCAGCCGTGCCTGCACAAGGGCCTCTGCTTCCTCTGCTCATCACCACCTTTGTCTCCCTCCTTCCCAGCTGCTGGAGTGAACTGGAGCAAGGCACCAGCCAACACTCAGCATGCGCCTCAAGTCCTGCTTCCTCCCCAGCGTGGAGGGGCTAACCCAGGGCAAGCTCTAGTCCAGACTCCTCGGCTGAGAGTCCACCCAGCTTCAGCACAAAGCAAACTCAGGTCTCTGCCACAAACTCCTCAACTGCTAATGTAGCTGTGAACTACCCCAGCACATGCGTCAACCAAAACAAGGACCCCTCGGGGCTTCTAACGGAAATGGCCCCCCCAAGGATCTGTACGGGGACCAACAATGTTCAACATATTCATAAATGATCTGGAAAAGGGAGGGAACAGTGAGCTGGCACAATTTGCAGACAATATAAAATTACTCAAGATCGTTAAGTCCAAAGCTGACTGCGAAGAGTTACAGAGGGATCTCACAGACCTGGTGGCTGGGCAACAAAATGGCACCTTGAGACTCAGTCTAAGTGCAAAGTCATGCACATTGGAAAACATGATCCCAACTATACATACAAAACGATAGGGTCTAAATGAGCTGTCACCACTCAAGGAAGAGAACTTGGCATCATCCTGGCTAGTTCTCTGAAAACATCCGCTCAATCTGAAAAATCAGCCAAAAAAGCAAACAGAATGGTAGGAACCATTAGGAAAGGGATAGATCATAAAACAGAAAACATCACAAGGCCACTTATAAATCCATGGCACGCCCACACCTTGAATAGTGCGTGCAGTTCTGGTCACCCCATCTCAAAAAAATATATGAGAATGGGAAGAGGTACAGAGAAGGGCAAGAAAAACTGCTAGGGATGGAACAGCTTCCATGGGCGATTAAAAAGACGGGGACCGTCCAGCTTGGAAAAGAGACGCCTGAGGGGGGAACATGATTGAAGCAAAGAAAACAGGACTGGTGTGGAGAAAGTGATTTTTCCAGTCCCTGGAAAAATCATGGAGCAGGTCCTCAAAGAATCAATCCTGAAGCACTTGCATGAGAGGAAAGTGATCAGGAACAGCCAGCATGGATTCACCAAGGGAAGGTCATGCCTGACTAATCTAATCGCCTTTTATGATGAGATTACTGGTTCTGTGGATGAAGGGAAAGCAGTGGATGTATTGTTTCTTGACTTTAGCAAAGCTTTTGACACGGTCTCCCATAGTATTCTTGTCAGCAAGTTAAGGAAGTATAGGCTGGATGAATGCACTATAAGGTGGGTAGAAAGCTGGCTAAATTGTCGGGGTCAACGGGTAGTGATCAATGGCTCCATGTCTAGTTGGCAGCCGGTATCAAGTGGAGTGCCCCAAGGGTCGGTCCTGGGGCCGGTTTTATTCAATATCTTCATAAATGATCTGGAGGATGGTGTGGATTGCACTCTCAGCAAATTTGCGGATGATACTAAACTGGGAGGAGTAGTAGATACGCTGGAGGGGAGGGATAGGATACAGAAGGACCTAGACCAATTGGAAGATTGGGCCAAAAGGAATCTGATGAGGTTCAATAAGGATAAGTGCAGGGTCCTGCACTTAGGACGGAAGAACCCAATGCACAGCTACAGACTAGGGACCGAATGGCTAGGCAGCAGTTCTGCAGAAAAGGACCTAGGGGTGACAGTGGACGAGAAGCTGGATATGAGTCAGCAGTGTGCCCTTGTTGCCAAGAAGGCCAATGGCATTTTGGGATGTATAAGGAGGGGCATAGCGAGCAGATCGAGGGACGTGATCGTTCCCCTCTATTCGACATTGGTGAGGCCTCATCTGGAGTACTGTGTCCAGTTTTGGGCCCCACACTTCAAGAAGGATGTGGATAAATTGGAGAGAGTCCAGCGAAGGGCAACAAAAATGATTAGGGGACTGGAACACATGAGTTATGAGGAGAGGCTGAGGGAGCTGGGATTGTTTAGCCTGCAGAAGAGAAGAATGAGGGGGGATTTGATAGCTGCTTTCAACTACCTGAAAAGGGGTTCCAAAGAGGATGGCTCTAGACTGTTCTCAATGGTAGCAGATGACAGAACGAGGAGTAATGGTCTCAAGTTGCAGTGGGGGAGGTTTAGATTGGATATTAGGAAAAACTTTTTCACTAAGAGGGTGGTGAAACACTGGAATGCGTTACCAAGGGAGGTGGTAGAATCTCCTTCCTTAGAGGTTTTTAAGGTCAGGCTTGACAAAGCCCTGGCTGGGATGATTTAACTGGGAATTGGTCCTGCTTTGAGCAGGGGGTTGGACTAGATGACCTTCTGGGGTCCCTTCCAACCCTGATATTCTATGATTCTATGAATACGGAAGCGTTATTTATCTGTTCCCGTCACACACAAGCTAGGGGGTCATGTGTTGAAAACAAACAAACAGACGTACCGCTTCACACGGCACACCGTCAAGCCATGGAACAACCCATGGTCATGGCCCGGAACGTTGTGAAGGCCAAAAGTAGAACTGGACTAGAGAGTTAGATACTTTCATGGAGGACAGGCCCATCAATGGCTGTTAGCCAGGACTGTCAGGGATGCAACCCCACGCTCCAGGTACCCCTCAACCTCCAACTGCCAGAAGCACCTGGTACTGGCCACCGTGAGAGACGGATATTGGGTTAGATGGACCATTGGTCTAACATCAGCATCGCTATTCCTAGACCAGTGGTGCCCAAAGACACAGAGACCGTCCCTGCCCAAGACAGGCACATGGCGGGAGAAAGGGAATACAATCCCCATTTTGCAGGTTGGCAACTGTGCCCAGAGGGGTTATGGGCAGGATTATCAGTGGCCAACTCTCCTGGGTTTTCAATGGGAACTGGGTGCCTGAACTCTCTCAGCTGCCTGTGACAGCCCTACCCCAGTGACACTGGACCTCTGGGGCAGAGCAAGGAACCAAGCCCAGATCTCAAGACTCTGTCTAGAGCCTTCCCCACAAGGCTACGCGAATGTGGAGAGGCATGTGGCTGAAGGAGCAGGGTGAGAGCGCCCTGGACAACCCAGAGCAAAATTCCTGAGAACTAAGGGCAGGTCTGTGCCTCTAGATTTTCCAGGGACATAGCAGGGCAGACAGCACCAGCAAACACTGTTGCTCTGGGAGGTCCCAAGAGCTTTGAATGCAATAGATCCAGGAGGTCTGTATTTACTAGGTCCTGAGACAAACTCCTTCCCCCCAGAAATTAATGCTCCCTGTGAAGTAACAGTCCAAGTGCACCATGGTGTTTTTCCCATTATATAAGCTTCCTCAAAAGAAACCCTTGAAGCGAACAGCTTGCATGAATAGATAAGGTTCCAATTTCCTTCTTGAGGCAGCCAGCCAGTGCGGGCCTTTGATCCATGCAGCTGTGATGTTCCTGCACTCGGTCTGAACCACTACAAAGCCAGGCCTCCACTACTGGGTCTAACGTGCATCCCACCGGCCTGGGTGCTGGCAGCAGCCAAAACCATGCAAACAAAGTAAGATGTTTTAACATAAGAACGGCCACACTGGGTCAGACCAATTGTCCATGTAGCCCAGTGTCCTCTAACAGTGGTTGGGACAAGACAGGTCAGAGGGAATGAGTGGAAGAGGGCAATTAACCAAGTGATCCATCCCGTCACCCAGTCCCAGTGTCTGGCAGTCAGAGGTTTAGGGATACCCGGAGCATGGGTTTGCGCCTTGACCATCTTGGCTAATAGCCCCCCGATGGACCTATCCTCCAGGAACTGAGCTAGTCATCTAGAGATTTGCTTTGTTTTACAACAAGCAGCATGAAAAACACTAGTGAAGTCAGTACAAACTAAAATTTCATACTGAAAATGACTTGCTTATACTGCTCTATATCCCATGCACTGAAATGTAAGTACAATATTTATATTCCAATTGTTCTATTTTATAACGATATGGTAAAAATGAGAAAGTCAGCCACTGTTCAGTAACAGTGGGCTGTGAGACTTTTGTATTTCCATGTCTGATTTTGTAAGCAAGTCGTTTTTAAAGTGAGGTGACACTTGGGGTACGCAAGACAAATCAGACCCCTGAAAGGGGTACAGTTGTTTGGAAAGGTTGAGAGCCACTGCTCCACACCATTCAGGACTTTACAGACCTCTATCATATTCCCCCTTAGTCGTCTCTTTCCTAGACTGACGAGCCTGTCTTTTTACTCGCTCCTTATAGGGAAGCTGTTCCCTCCCCCTGATCATTTTTGTTGCCCTTCCCTGTACCTTTTCCCTTATAAACCCAACTGTGCCTCCTACACACCCCCTTTTCTTAAGTCATACCAGCCCCAATATTAGTGGGTTAGGGTTAGAGCCAAGGTAGAATTTCCCCCCCAGTTTACCTGAATTGGATAAGCAGCTCCCGAATTATGACATCCTAAAAACAAAGGCATTCACTGAAGCTCATCAAGTCTATTATTGTGCCACTTTGTAACAAAAGGAGCGGATTCTCCAAGCTGAGATCTACCCCCAGGTCTGAGATGACTCGGTTGTGATCAAACATGAAGAGCTGTTAAACATTTTTTAACACGGGCACTCTTGTGGATCATCAGCCCCAACAAGCACTGCGCAGCACAACTTGTCAGCGAGAGACCAAAGGCAACATTGTCAAAAGGGCCCAAGTGGCTTAGGAGCCTAGGCCCTATTTTCAAGTGACTTAGGCACTCGGAGCCTAAATTCCATTCGCTTCCAATGAGACTTAAACTCTCAAGGGACTAAATAACTTTCAGAAATAGGACTTAGGTGCTTCTGAAAACATTACCCCAAAGCTCTCGTTGAAAAGCCACCAAGGGTAGGTCTGCCCTGCAGCTGGCAGTGCGATGGCAGCACGGGTCCGCACGACCATGCCAGCTTGAATCTAGCGAGCGCAGCTGGCTACAACAGCCATGACAATGCAGCGGCAGGACTTCGGCACGACCTGTGCAATGCACGCTGGGGACACGCTTGCATTAGCTGGCCCACACTGAAGCTCGGGCTGCCATTTCTTCACTGCTATTTTCAGCCATGCTTGCTAAGTTAACGTTAGCACAGGTACGCCAGCGTGTGCTGCATCACACCTCACAGAATCATAGAATATCAGGGTTGGAAGGGACCTCAGGAGGTCATCTAGTCCCACCCCCTGCTCAAAGCAGGACCAATCCCCAATTAAATCATCCCAGCCAGGGCTTTGTCAAGCCTGACCTTAAAAACTTCTAAGGAAGGAGATTCTACCACCTCCCTAGGTAACGCATTCCAGTGTTTCACCACCCTCCGAGTGAAAACGTTTTTCCTAATATCCAACCTAAACCTCCCTGTGACGATGTGACTCAGCAGGGAGGGGGGAGTGTTGACCTGGGAATGTGCCCTGGGGATGGGAGACCTGAGAGCCTGTCACCTGAGCCAGGAGGGGGAGGGGGAGGTAACACCTCTGCCCAGGAATGTGGACGGAGGCTGCAGCAGGGAACCTGCTGGGTGGGTTTAGTTTCAGTTTGGGGCTGGGTGGAGGAACACAGGGAACCCCAGGGCTGGGGTCTAAGCTCCCTGCTCCCCCAGAAGGACTTGACTGAGGGGTCCTGGTTGTACCCACAAGCTCTGTTGTGGACTGTGTTCCTGTTGTCCAATAAACCTTCTGTTTTACTGGCTGGCTGAGAGTCTCAGTGGATCCCAGGAAGAGGGGTGCAGGGCCTGGACTCCCCCACACTCCTTGTCCTGTCCTCTTCTACCACTGAGAATAGTCTAGAACCATCCTCTCTGGAACCACCTCTCAGGTAGTTGAAAGCAGCTATCAAATCCCCCCTCATTCTTCTCTTCTGCAGACTAAACAATCCCAGTTCCCTCAGCCTCTCCTCATAAGTCATGTGTTCCAGACCCCTAATCATTTTTGTTGCCCTTCGCTGGACTCTCTCCAATTTATCCACATCCTTCTTGAAGTGTGGGGCCCAAAACTGGACACAGTACTCCAGATGAGGCCTCACCAATGTTGAATAGAGGGGAACGATCACGTCCCTCGATCTGCTCGCTATGCCCCTACTTATACATCCCAAAATGCCATTGGCCTTCTTGGCAACAAGGGCACACTGCTGACTCATATCCAGCTTCTCGTCCACTGTCACCCCTAGGTCCTTTTCCGCAGAACTGCTGCCTAGCCATTCGGTCCCTAGTCTGTAGCGGTGCATTGGGTTTTTCCGTCCTAAGTGCAGGACTCTGCACTTATCCTTATTGAACCTCATCAGATTTCTTTTGGCCCAATCCTCCAATTTGTCTAGGTCCTTCTGTATCCTATCCCTGCCCTCCAGCGTATCTACCACTCCTCCCAGTTGAGCTTCTCACACTCAGGCCTGGGCTACGCTTTAAATGTAGGCTGACATGGCTACAGCGCTCCTGGGTGCGCACTTTTCACCAGGCTCTGCAGACCTTACCCCTCTGCATCTACGCTCTGCGGCTATGGGCCACAGCTACGTGGCTGCCGCCCCCCAGTGCAGACGTGGTCTCACTCTCTCTTTTTCCTGCAGAGCCAAACTGCAAAGTTTAACTCGACTCTCCAGGGGTTGTCGTTTGCATAGCACCTACCACAACAGGGCCCAACCTGGCTGTGGCCTTGAGGGACTATTGCAATGTAAATGTCACAGAATCATAGAATCTCAGGGTGGGAAGGGACCTCAGGAGGTATCTAGTCCAACCCCCTGCTCAAAGCGGGACGAATCCCCAATTTTTGCCCCAGATCCCTAAATGGCCCCCTCAAGGATTGAACTCATAATCCTGAGTTTAGCAGGCCAATGCTCAAACCACTGAGCTATCCCTCCCCCCAAAACACCACAACAGAGAGGACAAAAAGCCCTGCAATACAAAAGTGAAGCAGAGAGGCCATTTGTAAATTCAGACATTAAGAATTGGTGGTCGCCACGGCTAAGCTTCAAACATGTCATCGCCAGACCCCAGTGGGAGGACAAGAGACAGTTACCTTCACTGGAGTAATCGCTCTCCTGGGCTAAACAGCTCCCGCCCTGCTGCCCAGCCCTAGGCCCCTGTGCTCCCCACACACACTCAGGACCCCTGCTCCTCTCACCGTAGCAGATCTGTGGAGGACTGGGAGGAGAGAACAGATGATCAAGATTGGCTGTTTTGCTAAAATAATGTACTGGGAATGATTCTGGGGAAGTCCTGGGCCCATTTTCAACAGAGGGAGACACTAGATGTCTGCAGTAGATTCCAAGGCCAGAAGGGCCTAGGAGGGTGCTGTTCCCCTCTGCTGTGAGCTTCTTAAGAGGGAGAACCTGCAGCAAGCCTTAACAGGCTGATTGGAGACCCCCACGTCTCAGAGGGTTCACCAGGGACGACCCCTTGACCCCTCTGTAACCCTTAGTAGCTTTTTTGGGGGGGGGAAAGGGGAAGAAGATAACCATAAACTTTGCAACTTGGAGCAGAGTACGAACGGATACAGGAGCATCTTCCTGAATCTGCAGACAGACCTTTCCATTGCTTCTGCTGCTGCAGGAAAGAGTTCTTTTCAGCAACAGCATGAAATTAGTTTCAAGTATTTAGTCTCAGCACCTCAGGGAAACTCAAGAACCATGTCAACTTCAAGTTGGGCGCTCCAGTCATCTGCAGTCGGGAAGGCACAAAACAAGATGGCTGTGGGAAGCAGCACAAACCTCCTCTCCTTGCCATAGGCAGGAGGTTCTTCAGACAGGCAGATCCTTCTCCCTTCCAGCAGCTTGACATTTATCAGATCCCTACCACCCAGAGCTGAGAAAGAGCCCTGAGCATGGTCCAGGGGCAGCTCATTGGTAAGAATCCCAGAGCCAGGGAGGAAATGGGGGTTGGCTACTGCTTCACACCAGGGAGTTGCCCACATAACCTGCAGACGCCCACCTTCTCAGATTTGCAGGCTGGCCCCGGCTAATCGCTTCAAATCTCCGGTGACGTTTCCGAGCCCTGTTTATAAAGCACAGAGACTAGATTCGGCTTGATCTGAGTTGTACCAGGGTGCACAGTAGCATGAGCTTTTAGCTCCAAGATTTAAGTACGTGGGATATTGCTTGCACCGGGTATGCTGTCTCCCTTTACCGCCAATTGAAGCTGGCAAGGTGGGTGAGCTGCATCTTCCCTGTTCTAAGGTCACCCTTTGCAAAGGAGAAACAGAGACTCCCGAGCCACAAAGTACTTTTTTCTCTTTCTGTGAAATAATATCGGGAAATGCGACCTTATAACCTCATTCATAGTCACTACTGGGCAGACTCCTACTCTGAGTCTCTAATCGCACTTCCTGAAAAATTGTTGTACCTTTGTTTTAGTCTCTGATCACTTAATATTCAAGCAATAAGGTGACAGGCAGAGTACACGAGGCAAGCGTGTACGCAAGGCGGTGTACGCACGATGCACAAGGCAAAAGGTTGAACAACTTCAGTTTTGAGTGCAAAACTCACCCAGAAATACATGGCCACTTTCTGCTTCCCTTTATCAAACTGAACTTACAAACAGCCAGAAGGAGGAGAGTTTTTGTTTTACAAGTGCTGTCCCCAGTCCAAAGGCACCTCAAATAAGGAGCACTCGGACGTACTGGGCAGTACAGTTATGGTCATGCCATTACATGCCGTCAGGAAGCTTTAATGGTGCACCGAGCCGAACGCCATTTCCTAATAAGCTGCACAATTCAGAGTTTGGGGGGGGAAAAAAAATCAAGAGAATTTTCAGCCTCTGAGAAATCAGCCCTGCTCCATTTCTCTAAAGCCAAACAGAAGAAAACCTCCGAACACGTGTATGAATAAGTATGTATCCGATTAATAAGTATGCATCCACAGTATGCATCCGATGAAGTGAGCTGTAGCTCACGAAAGCTTATGCTCAAATAAATTGGTTAGTCTCTAAGGTGCCACAAGTACTCCTTTTCTTTTTGCGAATACAGACTAACACGGCTGTTACTCTGAAACCATGAATAAATCCTGTTTACATGGCTAATCTGCCAGCAATCCAGATCCAATGGGAACTATACAATCCAGCAAGTCACTTAGGCCATTTTAACAATATGCAATTTAACTCAAATAATGGGTCTCAACATAATATTAGTCATTTGGCCCTTGTGGACCAAGTTCATATTTAGAGAAACATTTTATTGCTACATTAAGCCAGCCACTTAGTGAGCTAACTCCTCCAGTGCATTTTAATTACAGTACTCTTAATACCTACAGGCAGCTTTCCTGTATACTGTCTCCAAGCATCTGCATTGAACAAGGAACACACACCTCCTCTGACAGGCACATGGAGACCCCAGCAATGAGCTAGCGCTCCAGCAAAAGGGAGGGCGATTCCCCACTAGCCCTGCTGCCCCACGACTTAGTGTTTGCCACCCAAGTAAAGGCATCTCTCTTCTGCCAAGGCTCAACTAAGACACATGACCCAAGCCGCACCGTAAGGGACATAAGAGAAGGGACCGTGCAGATCAGGCTGGTGGTGGGCTCCATTTCTGCAATGCCTTTGGACAGGGCAGCCCAGTCCTGGCCTGGCCGAGCCCTCTATTTTTCATGAGTCTATGGCAAGATTCTTCGTAACCTCACAGCGTCCTGGTGTAAAGTAACGGACACTAGTGACCCTGCGCTAATGAGCAAAGCTTGGTGGGGAGGCAGATTTGGGTTGGTAAAGTCAGATAATTACACTGAGCTAGGCAAGGCATGTTGTGAGGAAGAGGGTAACAATGAAGCGGGGCTGTACCTAGGACCTGGGCAATGAGTGTCTTTCATTAGCTAGGGCTTTTCTGAGGGAGGGAGCAGTTTTACTCTGTAGAGAGGAGTGTAGAGATAGCAGGACTGAAAAGGGTTCGTGGTATGTCTGCACCAAAAGCTTCTGCCCTAGCAATGGGCGCTCTTCTCCTGTGTTCTTCTGGAAATTTCATCCTTTAATATCACCCAAGAAACACAAAACACCCATCATTGTAGGCAGATCATCTCAGTCACTGGTTTGCCTTCACCATGCAAATGTCACTGAGTGCACAGATGCCAAGGCAAACAATCACTCAGGCCCCCACATCCATTTTGCTCTCTGTTTTAAGAGCAGCATTAGGCACATGTGAAGTTAGTTATAATACCCATCAAAAGGAGAGCAAAGCAGTAACCTTATACACCACCGCATGGTACAGCAGGAACCAACTAAGCTGCATGCTTGGTTGGATGTGTTAATAAATGATCGTCACTCAGAGACCAAGGGGTTGAGTGGATGCAGATGGCTTCAAGCTATTCAGTTGTCTGTACCATTCAGCCCTCAGAGTCCCCGCCCTGCTATCAATCATTCATATTAAAACATCCTTAACCAGCTCAGTGTTCTTTTATTTAACAGGCTTTCTCTGGATTGCATCAGTGAGCACCCCCCCGCCCCAACACTGGCAGAAAAGGCTGCATGCACAGCAAACATCACGTCTATGTTATTCTTGAGGCCCAGCCAAATCTTCTGACCTGGCACCAACCAAGAGAAATGTCTCACCTGGGGCCGAGAGAGAGAAATATTCAGTGACCCTGTTTGGTCCCCTGAACCTCCATGTTTCCCCACGTTACCAGCCGAGAAATCACATTTGCAGAGCCTGGCAAATCACTGGAACGGATTCAGCCTTCGGTCCAAAAACGACCCTTCAATATGTTTTATACAAATCCCTAAAATGCCCCATCACCCCCACTCCAGGTAGGAGGCCAAGGAGCTCCCGTGCACCCCAGCTCCCCTCAATCCCCCCCGCCAGACAGGCAGCGTAGGTGGAAAAGGGGGGGGAGCGGAAGCTCGTTTGCTCTCCCCCCCAGGCCGGATAGAGACGGACATGGATGCAGAACGCTGACCCATGCACCCCCCCCCGCCAGCAGGTCTGTGTGCATGCATCACCCAGCGGGGTTTGTGCACACCGCCCCCCATTGCTCTGCCATGCGAGGGGCGCCCCCCAAGCACACAGCCCCCCTCCCTCCATCCTTCAGCAGGAACCGAGCCCCCTGCTTGCCCCCCCCTCCCGTGCAGCCACGAGCCCCGCCCGCTGCATCATCATCCCCCCGGGTGTCAAATGAAGGTTATCGCCCTGCACGCGGGAGGCCGGGCGGGGCTGCCAAGGGGGCCGGGGGGGCGGCCGGGGGGGGGGCGCGCGCTCACCTCCAGATCGCGCTCCCCAGCCTTCTCTTGCACCAAATGCAGCAGCACCGCGCGCGGCCCCGGCAATTGCAGAGCCCGGCTGACGTCGCCAGCATTCCGAAGGGGTGGGGACCGGTATGCAGATGAGAATATGACGTCAGGAGGCCGGAGACGATCCATTCTGAGCTATTCCCTCAGACTCCGGAGGAGGCGGGCTTCTACCCAATCTTGCGCGATGATAGGCTCGCGCTAATGATTGACAGCATGAAAGCACCACCCATTCGACGCTTTCGTGAGCTTTTGAGTGACAGCCTCGAGCTCGAGCCTCCTTTAGGGCGGCCAGCTGGCCTGGTCCCTCAGGGGTGGCATAGCCCCCTCAAGGCAGTGGCTGTTAGTGGCACGTGACGTGCCACCCCTCCACACCGTAGGGCAGTGGTACGAGCCAACACTACCAAGATATATGCCACCCCCACAGGAAACAGTGGTATGAACTGGATCTCCGCCTCTCCCCTGTCAGGACATGGCACCATCCTGCACAAGGGCCCGCACACGTCATCTCCCCCGTCACAACAGGTTTCCCCCCAGTAGGGATAGTGGTACAAGCCACCATATATGCCCCCTCCTCTGTCACAATTCCCACCTGCCCCCAGAGGAGCTAGTGGTATGAGCTGCCGCATGCTAGTTTCCTGCCCCACAAGTCACCCCCCATGGGTCGGTGGTACGAGCCGCCCCGGCCTGCTCCCCTGCCCCACATGTCACCCCCATGGGTCAGTGGTATGATCCACTCCAGGCCATCTCCCCTGCCCCACATGTCACCCCCCATGGGTCGGTGGTACGAGCCGCCCCGGCCTGCTCCCCTGCCCCACATGTCACCCCCCATGGGTCGGTGGTACGATCCACTCCAGGCCATCTCCCCTGCCCCACATGTCACCCCCCATGGGTCGGTGGTACGAGCCGCCCCGGCCTGCTCCCCTGCCCCACATGTCACCCCCATGGGTCGGTGGTACGAGCCGCCCCGGCCTGCTCCCCTGCCCCACATGTCACCCCCCATGGGTCGGTGGTACGAGCTGCCCCAGCCCGCTCCCCTGCCCCACATGTCACCCCCCATGGGTCAGTGGTACGATCCACTCCAGGCCATCTCCCCGGTCCCGACATTTCACCCCCCATGGGTTGGTGGTACGAGCCGCCCCGGCCTGCTCCCCTGCCCCACATGTCACCGCCATGGGTCAGTGGTACGATCCACTCCAGGCCATCTCCCCTGCCCCACATGTCACCCCCCATGGGTCAGTGGTACGATCCACTCCAGGCCATCTCCCCGGTCCCGACATTTCACCCCCCCGAGTCGGTGGTACGAGCCGCCCCGGCCCGCTCCCCGGTCCCGACATTTCACCCCCCATGGGTCAGTGGTACGAGCCGCCCCGGCCTGCTCCCCTGCCCCACATGTCACCCCCCATGGGTCGGTGGTACGATCCACTCCAGGCCATCTCCCCGGTCCCGACATTTCACCACCCATGGGTCGGCAGTACTAGTCGCCCCGGTCCGCTCCCCTGCCCCACATGTCACCCCCCATGGGTCGGTGGTACGAGCCGCCCTGGGCCTCTCCCCTGCCCCACGTCACCCCCCATGGGTCGGTGGTACGAGCCACCCCGGCCCGCTCCCCTGCCCCACATGTCACCCCCCATGGGTCGGTGGTACGAGCCGCCCCAGCCCCATGTCGATGACCGGTTTTCGGGGGCCGCGCCCGGTCGAAAAGGGAGCCTGGTGGCTCTGGTTGACGCTGCCGACCGGGCCGTTAAAGGTCTGGTGGGCGGCGCAGTGGGAGCCCAGGGCTAAGGCAGGCCCCTGGCTCCGTGTGGCTCCCGGGAAGCAGCCGCCAGTTCCCTGCGGCCCCTAGGCACATGGGCAGCCAGGGGGCTCCGCTCACTGCCCCCGCCCTGAGGGCCGGCTCCACAGCTTTTATTGGCCAGGACAACCAATGGGAGCTGCGGGGGCGGCGCCTGCAGGTGTGAGGGAGTCACTGTTTCCCAGGAGCCGTGGTAAGCACTGCTGGGACCCCGCACCCCAAACCCCCTTCTGCATCCCAACTCCCAGCTCCAGCCCGGAGCCCCCTCCCACACCCAAACTTCCTCCCGGAGTCCGTAGCCCCTCCAGCCTCTTGCCCCAGCCCCATCCTGCACCCCAAACCCTTCATCCCCAGCCCCACTCCAGAGCCCACACCCCCAGCTGGAGTCTGTCCTGCCCCCCAACCCCCTGCCCTAGCCCAGAGCCCACTCCTGCACCCTAAACTCCTCATTTCTGGCCCTATCCATAGCCCACACCCCCAGCCCAGAGCGCATACCCCCCCCTCCCCACACCCCAACCCTCTGTCCCTGCCCAGAGCCCTCTCTCGTTCTCCAAACCCCTTATCCCTGGATCCACCCTAGAGCCCACACCCCCAGCCGGAGCTCTCACCCCCTCCCACATACCAATCCCCTGCCCCAGCCCAGTGAAAGTGAGTGAGGGTGGGGGAGAGTGAGTGATGGAGGGAGGAGGGATGGCGTGAGCAGGGAAGGGGCCTTGGAGAAGGGGCGGGGCCTTGTTGCAGGGGCGGGGCCTCAGGTCAGGGTTTCTGTCTTGAAACGAAGGTTTTGTGCAATTAGAAAGTTGGCAACCCTACCCCAGCTGCCAAGCCCTAGAAGCCCAAAATTAAATTCTAGCCCAGCGAGCCCAAGATGCCTTGATCCATATTATCCCAGCGATCGCTAGGGATGAACCCTAACCCCAGCCTGGGGAGCCCCAGCGCCCCAAGCCTAAATCGAGCCCAACCAGAGTCACCAGCCCCAATCTCAACCCTACCCCAGGGAGGCCTATGGGCCATGACCCTACTGCTAGCCTGGGAGCCCAACAGGCCCATATCCTTGCCCTAGCTAAGGAACCTCCCCAGCCCTGTCCTGCACCCCAGCTTGTGCAGTCCTACAGCGCTATCCCGAACCTGGGCAGCCCTATGGGACCCACACCTAACCCTGGCCCTGGCAGCCTTTCAGACTCAGCCCACACCCTAGTCCTGGGTGTCTCAGCAGCCCCGATCCTAAGTGCAGGCCCAGGTGCTCTACTAACCTCAACCCTAACTTTAGCTCCGGAAGCCTCACCTGCGCCCTGGCTTGGGGAGACACCCCAACTCTCACCCAAGCTTGGGGAGCTCTACCAGCCCCAACCCTAACTTGAACCCAGGGAGCTCTATGGGGTCCAACCCTAACCAGGGGAGCTCCACTGACTGCAACCTAATCCTACCCCTGGGGGCCCCACACATCCCCACCCTGCCCATAGCCAGGGAGCCCTACCCCCAACCCTCTCTCTAGCCTGGGGAGGTCTATGGCCCCTAACCCCAGTCACCTCCATTTACACGAACCTGAGCCCAAGGAAGGCGCTGAGCCATTATTCGCGCGAAGGCTGCACGCTGACGTCCCAGCAGCACTGAGACCCCTACTCCAACAAGCAGCAGTGCCTGGAACTAGGTCTGGCGTCCCTGGGGCCCGGCCAGTGCCCTGTCCCAAAGGGCTCAGGCGATTGGCTTGGGGGATTAGGTGGAAGCACCATATGTCACAGTCGCACACGCGCTGTTGTTTTCAGCCACAGTGGCTTCAGGCGTTAAAGCCCCTGCATGCAGCCCTGAGGGCACAACCCGTCTCACTTTACCTGCCCAACAGCCGGTCACAGCGACCCACCAGAAAGGCGGCCCTGAGCTACCAAATCTATCCAAGGATAATTTCATCAGTTGCTGAAGCATCAGCCGGAGCTAAGAACAATCCCCAAAGAACACGGGCTGAGCAGCCCTCAGCAATATGCCCAGAAAGCAGGTTGTAGGGAACAGCACTGCACAGACCCCAAAAGCGTGGGCTGCCCCAGACCTGGTGGGGCCTTTCTGGTCTCTAATCGCTGCCGTTGATGGTGAAATGTGGCTCAGAGCAGCAGTGTTGGCGGTGAGGGGTCTGGCACACTGACGGCGTTCCCCCACGCTGTGGCAAGTGAGCGTAGGGAGCGGGCAGGGAGGGCGAGTGGGATGGAAACATGTCACTGCCCGAGTGAGGGGGTGGGCGGAGTCCCAAGCTGGTGAGCACGGTGTATGTGACATGTTTTGCCCCTTCCCAGCCCCCAGGGAGGAGATGGACCCTGGGCCTCAAGCCCCGTCGTGCCCTGGGCAGAGGCAGTGATGGAGGCGACGTGACTGACCTACCGGGCATGGCTGGGAGAGCCCCCATCCCATCCCCCAGCCGGCTGGCAGCAAAGGCAGGGCAGCAAACCTCTCCCCAGCCCTTGCAGGGTCCTTCTGGCTAACTCATCTGGCCACTGGGTGGTGCCATTGAACCGTTATTGGGAGCATCGTGGAGGTGGGGGGCAAGGACAGGTGGCTTCTCCTGCTCTGGGTGCTCAGCCCCCGGGGGTAGCCGGCCCCACCCTGTGCGATCTGGTTCCGGGCCCTTAAGGCCAGAAGGGACCCTCGTGGTGACTGGTCGGATGCCCTGCGGGCACGACCAGCATGAGAGTCAGAGCCCGGCAGCCCCAGCAAGGCACTGGGGGCTGAGCAGGCGCCTCCCAGGGGAGTCTCACAGCCGGCAGCCACACGCAGGCGGGAGGGCACCAGGGGCTCCCAATCTGCCTCCTGCCCTGGACTCCACGGCCCCCCACTTCAGCCCTGCTCCACCCCCCGGCCTCAGCTCCATCCACTGCCCTGCAATGGGAGGTGGTGGCTGCTGCTGCCCAGCTCAGTGCTACAGGGAGTTGGGGACCTCTCCAGGGCCCTACCCGCTCAGGGGACCCCAGAGGGCCAGGGAGAGCTGCAGGTGCCATTCCTGGGTGGGTCGGGGGCTGCACCCAGCTTGCAAATTGCCTGCGTCCTTTACCCTGCTGACACAGCACCGCCCGGACCCTCACGGGCAGGGGAGAGCCAGTCTGGCCTAGGCCACTCGCCTCCATAGCACTGGGGGCATCGCAGGCAGGCAGCCTGCGCGGGAGGAAATACCCACCTAGCAGCAGTGGCTAGGATGAATCTCTGCAGCTCACAGCAGCCAGCAAAAGCTACAGCCTGCCCCCCATGCCCTGCCCTGGGTCTGCACTAACTCAAGCCAAGGTGCGGTGCAGGGAGCAGCCTGGGTGTGGCTAGGGGAGCCAGTGATGGCTAGGTGGGTGGACAGTGCCAATGGTGAAGCGGCATGCTGGAGCACGTGCCCAGCTGGGCTGGGCGTTTGGCTTTCTCCCTGTGAGGCTCCCCTGGGGAATGCAACGCACTTCCTCTGCCTGGGCCTGTTTCCCATCAATCCGCATAGAGCACAGGCTTCCCCGGTCACCGGAGGCCCGGGGAGAGGATGAACAGCCCCCCAGAAGTCAGGGATGATGCACTCCAGAGCCCTCTAAAAATACACTCGGCAGGCACATTCTGCGCTGCTCCCTCCCAGCCAAGCCATGGAGTTCGGGGGCCCCGAGCTGCCGGTTCCTTTCCTCTCTCGGCCCTGCCCATGCATCCCCGGCTCCTCAGCCACCTGGCTGGACAACGGGTGAGAGGAGCCTTTGAAGCCAGTGCTTGTCATTCTCCCAGGGCCAGGGCTGGCCATGTCACCCCTGGGAAAGGACACAGCTACTCTGGGTGCCCCAGGCTCCCTTGGCTAGTCGGCAGCGCTGGCTAAGGTCGCTCTGGGGCAGAGATTAGTTTTAGGAGCTGAGTTTATAGCTGGCTGCTTCTTTCAGTTAAATTTGTCAAGGCCCCAGGGGGAGCCCAGCTCTGCACCCTGCATTCAGGACATGGGGCCCTCTCCCTGGGCTGTGGCATGACAGCCAAATACTCCAGGGACAGATCAGCTCTCAGTGACAGCCAACCACTGTGGGGAAAACTCACTGTCCAGCCCCAGATGCCACCCAATTGCCCTCCATCAGACCCTGCCCAAATCCAAACCGCTGGAGCGGGGCTATACAGAGTAACATGCATAAACCGTCTGAGAGCGACCAGGCAGGTGTGGAGCAGAGCTGGCCGCAGCCTCCTCCCACCCTCCCATTTGCACCTTGTCACAATCCCAGCTTGCGAGTTCCCTCAGGCAGGGCCTCAGTCATATGTGCGGTGGTACTGCCCCTGGCCCGGCCTGGGTCTCTGCCTCACCTAGCACAGTGGTGCTGTTGGGGGGCCCCCAGGTGCTATTGCCATATGTAAGAATACAGAACCACGGGTTTGTGAATTCTGTCTGCAGAGATGCTCCATACCCAGATCCGGAGGGCATCCGGTGCCCTCTCTAGGCAGGTCCAGGGATGCCCAGACCTTGACCCCTGCATTCGGTTCTGGGCTCCTCGGCCGCACAGTGGCTGGGAAATCTGAGGGGGATTCGGAGGCACACAGCTAGAATGACGCAGAGGCGGGAGGAGCAGAGGGCTGAAGTCTGGTAAATAAGTAAGTCCCGCTTTTGAGTAAGAGGAGAGGGGGGAGGAGGCTAGGCCGTGTTAGCTAGGGGGGATGCAGAGGGGGGAGGAGGCTAGGCCGTGTCGGGCAGGGGGGATGCAGAGGGGGGAGGAGGCTAGGCCGTGTCGGGCAGGGGGGATGCAGAGGGGGGAGGAGGCTAGGCCGTGTCGGGCAGGGGGGATGCAGAGGGGGGAGGAGGCTAGGCCGTGTGGGGCAGGGGGGATGCAGAGGGGGGAGGAGGCTAGGCCGTGTGGGGCAGGGGGGATGCAGAGGGGGGAGGAGGCTAGGCCGTGTCGGGCAGGGGGGATGCAGAGGGGGAGGAGGCTAGGCCGTGTGGGGCAGGGGGGATGCAGAGGGGGAGGAGGCTAGGCCGTGTGGGGCAGGGGGGATGCAGAGGGGGGAGGAGGCTAGGCCGTGTGGGGCAGGGGGGATGCAGAGGGGGAGGAGGCTAGGCCGTGTGGGGCAGGGGGGATGCAGAGGGGGAGGAGGCTAGGCCGTGTGGGGCAGGGGGGATGCAGAGGGGGAGGAGGCTAGGCCGTGTGGGGCAGGGGGGATGCAGAGGGGGAGGAGGCTAGGCCGTGTGGGGCAGGGGGGATGCAGAGGGGGAGGAGGCTAGGCCGTGTGGGGCAGGGGGGATGCAGAGGGGGAGGAGGCTAGGCCGTGTGGGGCAGGGGGGATGCAGAGGGGGAGGAGGCTAGGCCGTGTCGGGCAGGGGGGATGCAGAGGGGGAGGAGGCTAGGCCGTGTGGGGCAGGGGCTGTCACTGAGTGCGTTTGCCAGTGCTAGTTCAGTCGCACAGTGGGCCCCGGGCTGGCGCCTCTTGGGCAGCAGCTTTATGAATAGCACTAGGTGAGGAACGTGCCTGGGCATGGGGGGGTTATACTGTGACAAGGGAGCAGCGGCCCAGGGACGGGACTAAAAGCAACAAGCTGGAAACTTACGCCGAGACTAGGGAAAGGTCAGCGGTGACACAGCCCAGCAGGACTGGCTCAGCCCGGTGCCCGCAGTCCTTGCATGGAGTGGGCGCACATTCGTGTCCAGCAGCCTGGCTTGCCCCGGGGCGTCAGCTTCCTCGCAGTGTCTGGGGCTGGGCTGGCGGGGGCGGCGGGGCCCAGGCTGGGGGGATCTGGGCTGTGGGCGGCAGGCAATGCTGGGCTGGAATTTGGAGTCGACGAGAGACGAGCGGCAAGGCCGGAGCCTGGCGGAAGCCTGCGCTCAGGGATAAATCACGCAGGCGAGCGCCAAGGAGGAGACAGGCGAGGCTGCGGGAGGGGAGCAGGGCTTGTGCTGCACTGCGCAGGGGCCAGGCTCAAGTATTTACTTTAGCTGGGTCGGGAGCATCAGAGACAAATTCACGTTTCCTGGGGAGAACCCGGCCCTGCTCAAAGGAACGGAGCTTTTCTGCGGAGAGCGAGCTGCGCTGACAACATGAATCCCCGCTGCCATGTGCCCGGCCACTGCCATCACCGGCCTCAGGTCTAACCATCCCAGGGCTCATTCTCCCACAGGCGGCTTGGGCCCAGGAGAGAGGAGCTGCTGGGGGGCATGGCAATGAGGGACTCTGGGAAATAACGGCTCTCTTCCATGGCCCACGCCCAAAGGGACTGGCTGAGTCCTGCAGTGGGCGGATGGCATGAGCACTGACTGATCGGAGGAAGCAGGTGTCAGGATCCTGACAGGGCAGCTGGGACCAAGGGTCAGAGCAGGGCCAAGCCTGAGGCTGGGAGGAGCAGAGGAGTTTTGTAGGCAGGTTCCGGCCAGCGTCGATATCCGGGGGCCGAGTGTGAGTTGGGTTTCGGGGGCTGGGTCAGGAGGTGAGGTCCAAACCGAGGGGAGGCCGAACCCAGGCGTTTGGGAGCAAGGCTACGAGTGGCAGCTACAGGAGAGCCACGCTGCTGCGTGGACACTGACTGCAAGGCCCCTTGGGCTGGGACTTCCCATAGTCTGTGTGTGTCCACAGTGGGTCATGGGCAGTGGAGTGCAAGCTGGGTGCAGCCTGGAGATGCCAGCAGCCTGGTAGTTCTGCAAGCCCACCCTCTAGACCAGTGGGCCCGACCCACATAAGGCAATAAGACAGGGCGGAAAATCAGGGAAATGAGGCTGTTGCTGGCAGGCAGAGACCAGTCCCTGCTGCAGCTGGCCATGCGGGATCTGCCTCTCACTGCAGGAGCAGCATCCCCCAGACGGGCTCTGTGACCGCGGCTGCTGCTATTTAACCCCTGAGGATGCATCTCACCTCTGGATGCTGGGGGGAGGGGGGCTTTATTCTAAGGGACAAAACCCAGACATGTGAGAGCGGGTGGGGGGGTGTCACGTTATTGACTTGAACTGGGACCATATAGAACATGGTTGCAACCACGGTCCTGTAGTGGCATCTAATAAGGTGTCTCACACAAGGTGATGGTTTGCTGGTTATGATTGTGCTGTCTATATGTGTGTATCATTTTTGTAGTTGAAGTTATGAATATTGGCTCTATACTGTCTGTATTTCAAACTTATGCTATTCTTCTGGGGGACACCTCAGACAAGCTGGTGACAGCTCTGCCTAGCCTGCTGGATGGCCCATTAAGGACCATCAGCTACACAACTGACCCATTGAGACAAGGCAGACACGCCTTGGGACTCAGCAAGGCGTGCAGGGACCTGCCCATGGACCGAACTCTGCGGGTTTTCCAGGCCGTGTGATGGACAGCTTGTCCTTGGGACAAAGAAAGACAGACCACATAAAGCTGCTGCAGCTCCTCTATCTTCAATCCTGCTTCCGACCTCTGGAGGGACTTTGCTACCCTGAAGCTTTGAACCAAGGACTGAAACATCCCAGCTGGGGATGTTCTCCAGAGACTTGATCTGAACCTGCAGTTTATTCCATCACTGCTACAAGCCTGAACCAAGAACTTTGCCATTACTGTATGGAATCGATTCCATTTCACAATTCTAGCTCTCGTCTCTAGCTTTTTCCTTTTATGAATAAACCTTTAGATTTCAGATTCTAAAGGATTGGCAACAGCATGATTTGTGGGTAAGATCTGATTTGTATATTGGCCTGGGTCTGGGACTTGGTCCTTTGGGATTGAGAGAATCTTTTTTCTTTTACTGGGGTATTAGTTTTCATTCATCCCCTTAATGAGTGGCTGTCACGGAGTCCCTGGGCAATGCTCTGGAACTGCTCCCCCCAAAACCGCTCCTCTCTGAGCCTTCAGCACGCCTGGTCCTCATCATTCCCCCTTTGTTTTACTGCTCCCCTGTCACTTACTGCAGGAAGTGCCATCCATGGGGTGCAGTGCATTCCACCACTGCCACCAGTTGTCACGGAGTCCCTGGGCGATGCTCTGGAACTGCTCCCTACGAAGCCAGTCAGGACTCTGGGGGAGTCTCCTCTCTGGGAGCAGCCTGTCTGCAGGACACACAGCTCACCCGGCTTCCACCTTCCTGGGTCTGACCTCGGAGCATTCAGCATCCTCTGCCCCTCCGTGTGCTTCCCACAGCGAGTCTGCCCAGGCGGGGTCCTGGGAAGCCAGAGGGTCCTGCCCCCCAAGTCCGCAGTCAGACGGGACTCTCAGCCAGCCAGTGAAACAGAGGTTAATTCGATGACAGGAACATGGTCTAACACAGAGCTTGTAGGTGCAGAGAACAGGACCCCTCAGCTGGGTCCATTTTGGGGGGCAGTGAGCCAGACAAGCACGTCTGCACTTCACTCCATGTCCCCAACCAGCCCCAAACTGACACTCCCTCCAGCCCCTCCTCCTCTGGGCTTTCCCTTTTCCCGGGCCAGGAGGTCACCGGATTCCTTTGTTCTCCAACCCTTCAGCTCTCACCTTGCAGGGGGGAAGGGCCAGGCCATCAGCTGCCAGGAAACAGGGTGTTACCTGTTACCCGTGCTACCTGACGCTTCGCTTTCCCCATCCAAGCTGTCCGGAGCTGGAGGGAGGGTCCCGCTGAGGGCATTTTGGCTCATGCGGGGTGGGGGGGGGCTGCTGAGGGCTCTGAGCTGTAACCCCTCACACACACCTGGCTGGTTCTTGTCTGGCTCTCCGCAGGAAGGGCCCCATGCGCTTTGGCTGCGCAGCACCATGGGGCACTGGTCCCTGGCGGCCGGGGGTCCTTAGCTGCCCCCCAGCAGAGTGATGCTTAATGTTAACAGTGCCCCCCAGCAGCAGGCCTCCACAGGCACAGCCGTGTCAGCCGCGGGGCTGCACGAAGCGAAGCCTCCGGAGCCAGGAGAACTCGCCCCCCCCGGGCAGCGTGACCCCTGGCCTGGCTGCTGCCAGGGAGCGGGCAGGATGGCGTGTGCTCTGCCCTGCCTCCTCTCAGTGGTCCTGGGTGCCTCTTCTCAGCTCTGAGGATGACACGGCTCAGTCTGGAGCCTGCCCTGTGCCCGTCGCTGTGGCCTGTGGACCAGCCTGCCTTCTGAAGGCTGGGGCACTGTGCGGGGCGCCATGCCCCAGCCAAGCGGCCAGTGCAGGAGAACCCGGGTGGTCGGGAGCCTCTCCGCGAGGGTGGAAACTCCTGGAGCAAACCTCTTGTTCCCACAAGCTTCAGACAGACCCAGCCCCCCACGGATCGGCCCCTGAAAGCCCCGCCGGCCACACGGTGTGTGCAGCGCGGACCAGCCCCACTGGAGAAAGAACTGGCTGAGTCCTGCCTGGGGTGCGGCTTCCCTCAAAGCCCGCACCCCCCACACAGCAGGGCGGCAGAGCACGTGTCTTGTTCCCAGTCTTTAGGGAGCCACCAAATCCACATCTCGTAGAATCTCGGGACTTTATCTCATGATAAAAACACGTTTACATGTATCACACTGAAAAAATGAAAGAGACGGGACAGGTTTAATACCCGCCGAGGAGAAGAGTCTCTCCCCTAGCTCAGACCCACGGCGAAGGAGGAACAGGGCCCGGCGCTCGGCTGGGCCGCCAAAGCGCCAGGTATAAATGCAGCATTTCGAGTGCTGATCACAGTAAAACCAGTGTGTAAGGAAGGGACGCGGGAGTGAGGATGTGAGTGGGAATTAAAAAGTGAGCTACAAAAGGCTTTAAAAAGTGAACGTGCCCCACAATAAATTAAACACGCTGCCTAGTGCACAGTGGTCTCCCCAGGCCCCGCAGCCAGCCCCGCTCTGCAGCGCTCCCTGGTTTCCCCAGCCCCCTCCCTTGTAGCACTCCCCAGCCAGCCCCCCACAGCGCTCCCTGGTCTCCCCAGTCCAGCCCCCCCCAAGCGCTCTCTGGTCTCCCCAGCCCCCCCAGCCAGCCCCTCCCCCCCAGCGCTCCCTGGTCTCCCCTGTCCAGCCCCCCCACAGCCCCCCAACACTCTCTGGTTTCCCCAGCCCCCTCCCTTGCAGCACTCCCCAGCCAGCCCCCTCCCCCCACAGCGCTCCCTGGTCTCCCCAGCCCCCTCCCCTGCAGCTCTCCCTGGTCTCCCCAGCCAGCCCCCCTCAACGCTCTCTGGTTTCCTCAGCCCCCTCCCCTGCAGCTCTCCCTGGTCTCCCCAGCCAGCTCGCCCCACCCCCGCAGCGCTCCAGGGTCTCCTAGCACCCACTGCCCGGCCCGCTCAGCCCCCTCCCCCCCCAGCCGGGGTGCTGTTGCATTGGGGAGCCATTGCTGCTTTGCGATGGGGAACTTTTAAAGCAGTGTTTTATGCATCTCCCCTTTCGGTTCATATTTTGCAGTGTCTGCCTGCAAAGGGCTGTTTGGCATCAGGGAGGCAGGGGCAGGTCAGTGGCCCCCTGCCGAGGGAGGCCAGCCCATTAGTTTAGTTGCATAAATTAGAGGCAATGGAGATTCACAGCAGCACACCAAAGCCTACAGTACTTGCATGGCCGAGGTCCCGTGTACCCAGCGCAGGACAAGGCGTGAGAACGGGGTGTCCCTGGCGGGCAGACTAGATGCTTTTCCGTGACAGCTCCTGTAAATACAGAGACCCGCTGCCCCGCTCTGAAACGCCCATTCCCAGCGGTGCCTCCTGCTGGCTTCACTAGGCCCCACACAGCTGGGCCGGGCGGGACGGGGAAGGGGCTACCCACAGCTTGAGCAGCACAGCTCTGGTGTGGCACCAAGAGCCCGGATAAAGGTGCCCAAGACCCAGACAGCTTCTCCTTCCCCTGTGGGAACAGCTGGGCCTGGGCTCTGGGCCCAGCTGCTATGCAGGTAGAATCCAAACCCTTCGACAGGGAGCCACCTCCCTGGACCCAGCCCGCGGGGAGGCCTGGGGGAGAGGGGCCTGCGCCCGGTGACATGGACAGGGTTCCTTCCTGTCTCCCGGCTCTGTTCCTCACAGGGCCCGAGGCCGGCAGCTCTGCTGGGTACCAAGGAGCTGTGCCAGGCCACAGGAGCTGAGTGCCCGGCCCCAGAGCTCCTGGGGAGATGATGGGACAGGCACCCTCTGAGGAAATCCCAGCTGCGGCCTGCATGCACCCAGCGCTCCAGCCACGGGACGCAGTGCTTGGAGCTGGAACGTGGGGGCAAAGCCCCACCTCCTGGAAGGGAGTCCCTGCCCCACATCCCCTTCCACAGGAGGGGGTGGCTGGCTGGGGAACTGCCCAGGGAGCAGAGTGTCTGGACGGGAGGGAAGTGGCGAGGCGCTGACTGGTCTCTGGGGACTGCCGCGGCAGGGAACACGCTGCACAGTGGGCGAAACGCACAAGGAGGCGGGGTTGAGGCTTCACGGAGGGAGCGCTGGGCCGGCCCGTGGGGGCCAACGAGGCGCTAATAGGCAAGAGGCTGCAGACTGGCTGCGCAGGAGCTCGAGGTGGGGAGCCAGGCCAGCAAGGCAGGGATGCTGCTAAGGGCTTAGCTGGGCCCCCGGGCTGGCACAGGTCCGATGTGCATGTGGCTCCAAGGCCTGGCCTTCCTGGGAGGAGAGTCAGTGCATCCCAGCAGGGGGAGGGGGAGGGAGCCAGGCTCCAAGGGGGACCGGCCCAGGGGTACCAGGGAACATGCTCCCCACTCGGGAGCCAAAGGGCATGTGCCCAGAGCAGCAGCCTGAAGGGGACACAGTGCTTAGCTGTGAGCAGCAGGGATGCTCATGGGTCTGCATGGCCCGTCTGCCCTCCTCTCCGCTCCCAGCCCTTCTGCCCGGCCAAGGAGGGCCCTGGCTGGCAGGCGTGGGGACGCAGGGCACAGGGTGAGACCGAGGAGAGTGAGGCAAGACACACATGACAATGCTGCGGCCGCAGCCCCGTCCGAGCCCAGCGACAGCACGCAGACCCGCCCAGGGTGGCTGGGGGCCTGCTCAGGTACAGAGCCATTCCCACGCCGCCTGGGAGCTGCCCGGTCGCCACTTGAGGGCACACGGCAGCTTGACAATTCCAGTCCGGGCCCGCCTGGCCAGCTGCTGCCTGCTCCCTCCGGAGGGTCCCGATCTCAGTCCCCAGCAGGTGCTATGGGAGGGTGGGGGCCCACAGAGCTCATGTGCTCCATGCCAGGCCGCTGGGAGGGGAGCCAGGACATGGCCCCGCTCTCGCTCTCTTTATTAACGACCCTGCGGCGCCCAGTCTCCGGGTGGCTCCCAGACCCAAGCAATGGGCACAGCGGGCCCCGCCCGTTACGTCCCCAGCGGCAGAAACGTGAGTTTCCCCTCTGCGTCCAGGCCCAGCTCCCCGTCCACCAGGCTCCCCCTGCGGCCCAGCTCCGGGCACTCCAATGAGGTGCCGCCGTCGGGCTGCGAGAGCGTCCTCTCCAGAGCCCTCCTGTTGTCAAAGTGCAGGGCCTCCTTCTGCTTGACCAGCATGTTCCTGAGCGGGCCGCCGTGCGTGGGGGGCGGAGAGTCCCTGCCAGCTGAGCCGGGGGACAAGCGCTCGAACTCTGCCGACTCCGAGTCGTCTGTGGCCAGCGTCTTGGAGTCGCTGCCACTGTTGTCCTCCTCCAGCGGGCTCTCGGCCTCCTCCGGCTCCGTGTCCGACTCGCCCTCCTCCTCCAGGGTCAGCTGGAACTGGAACTTCTCCCCCCCGCCGCCCTTCTCAGGGTCCTGCTCCTCAGGCAGTGAGGGGCTGTGCGGGATCATGCTCTGGTACCACTCCCGGTTGTCCTCCAGCGTGTCCAGGATCTCCTGGGCGTCGGGGTGCACCAGGTCGGCCCACGTCTCCCACAGCGGGTGAGCGATGTAGTCGATGAAGCCCACCTGTGAGCAAAGGCAGAGCTGGGGGTTACGGGCAGGTCCAGGTACGTCCCCAGAGGGGCAACATCCCTGCCCCCGGGGATTCCTGCAGGCAGGCCCAGCATCTACATCACCTCCCGCCATCCAACTCGGACCACGCGGGGACCTGCCCCTGGGACAGGGCTCTGCTGATTTCCACAGGCTGCTGACGGGAGGGCCCATGGGCGACTCTAGGTGCCAGCTCCTCCCTGCTTCACCACCTGCTATCGCCCTGTGACGAAGCGGGGCTGCTCTTAATGTCTCCTCTGAATGCTGCGGGGTGCCTCAGTTTCCCCTAGGCAGTTCTTAAGTCTCTAGTGGTGGGATAAGGGGGTGTAATTGTTGCAGAGCAAAGGGCCAGGGTACATAAACAGCCGATACTCTGTCTCCTGGCAACTGATGGCCTGGGCCCTTCCCCCCTGCAAGGTGAGAGCTAAAGGGTTGGAGAACAAAGGAATCCGGTGCCCTCCTGGCCCGGGAAAGGGACAAAGCCCAAAGCTGGAGGAGGAGTCAGTTGGGGCTGGCTGGGTACAGGGAGTGAAGGGCAGACGTGGTTGTCTGGCTCACTGCCCCCCAAAATGGACCCAGCTGAGGGGTCCCGTTCTCTGCACCTGCAAGCTCTGTTTTAGACCATGTTCCTGTCGTCTAATAAACCTTCTGTTTTCCTGGCTGGCTGAGAGTCCCGTCTGACTGCGGAGTTGGGGGGCAGGACCCTCTGGCTTCCCCAGGAGCCCCGCCTGGGCGGACTCGCTGTGGGAAGCGCACGGAGGGGCAGAGGATGCTGAATGCTCCGAGGTCAGACCCAGGAAGGTGGAAGCTGGGTAAGCTGTGTGTCCTGCAGACAGGCTGCTCCCAGAGAGGAGACTTCCCCAGAGTCCTGGCTGGCTTCATGGGGAGCAGTTTCTGAGCATCGCCCGGGGACTCCGTGACACGCCCCCAGGGAGTTGCGCCCAGGCTGCCTCTCCCCACCCGAATCCTTCCACAAGAGCCCGAATGCTGCCTTGGAGCGAACATGCCGGGTGGATGGGGCCGTGGCAGGATCCTCCCCACTGGCGAGTGCAGTGGGGTGGAAGCAGAGGGGTTGGCCCAAGAGCCCCTGCCCTCTGCTTGGTGACAGTTCCCCAGGCTAGTGGACGCAGAGGTCCCCCAGAGATGACTCCTCCCTGGGCCACATCCCTCCCTCCTGCTGGGCTCCATGGTGCCTCGCTGGCCCCTCCACCCCACTCTGCATTGTCCTGCCCAGCACTGAGCCCTGACGGGGCCACCCCACCAGCCCAGCACAGCCCCGGCTCCAGCCCCCGCCCCACCTGGGACTTCTCCACAGAGGCGCTGAGCTTGTCGCACATGGGGCTGATCTCCATGCCCTTCTCCCGCTCCCGGTCCCCCTGGCGGAAGAACTCCACCATGATCCGGTCAGTCCACTGGCGGTACAGCTCCAGGGGCTTGGTTGGGTTGCTGAGGTCAGCACAGTGAACCATGTTCTGCAGGACCTGGGGGAAGGACAGTCACAGCTTTGCAAAGAGCCCGTCCTCCTCCCCGATGCTGGGCTGCCCTGGCCAGCCCCACTCCCAGGGCCCGTCCCTTGTGGGCAGCGCTGAGCTGGGACCTTCAATGTCTGCACGAGATGCCCAAAGCTGAGGGGGCAGGGCCCTGGCTGGGCATTCGCTTGGACAGCACCAGAGCATCCCCCTGGACAGCACCAGAGCAACCCAGCCTGGAGCCAGACCTGGCTGTAGCAGGGCCTGGGGCTGGAGCTCTGAGTGCTGGGGTGGGGCCAGAGAAGGTGGGTGGTTGGGGTCTGTCTCGGGTTCAGAAGGGCAGAGGGGGCAGCAGGGAGGAATGTCTCTGCCAAGGAGTGTTACTGTCGCATCACAGGCCGGAGACCAACCTACGTGAGCAGTTCAGGCCGATGGGGAAAGCAATAAGGAGGAAGGGCTGCGGCGTGCCCTGGCCTGCAGCCACGCAGTGCTGAGCTGCCCCATTCCATGGGGTCGGGGTCCCAGAATCCCTGGACCTCACCTGGATTCGGTCCGAGTAGTTATCCAGCAGCAGGACTCCCAGACTGGTCACCTTCTTGGTCTCCACCATTGTCTTCAGATCTGCCAGCAGGTTCATGTGTTTGGACATGTCCGTTGCGAGCACCTGCACAGAGGAGAGGGCACCCATTAGCCTGTGTCCAGCTGAGCGGCCCAGCCCCACGGTCAGCAAACCAGGCAGCCTGTCCCTCCATTCCCCCAGTACCCCGGGTCCAGCAGCCACATCCACAGAACTGAATGCAGGTCTCTTGTGCCTCCTAGGCCAGTCCGATCGCTGGGGTCTGGGGTGGGGAACAATCCCAGGCTGGCTGGGGAGGGGGCAGCTAGAGGGGACCTCGCAGGCTGCGACTCTCCCATTCCAGGGATGTCACAGAACAGGATGGAGACCGAGATCAGCTGTGCCCAGAGCAGCCAGGTCCTGTTGGGAGTGAAGGGAACAGCATGTCCAGCTCCCTCTGGGCCACCACTGAGTCTGCGGATTATTGACCCTGACTCTGCCAAGCCCTGCTGGGAGCTTGAGAGACACCAGAACCAGCTGCACTGGGGCCGTTGCTCTGCAATACCACTGCACCCAGGGCCCCACGGAGCTGACAGGAGTCAGGTCAGTCAAAGGGGGCCCGTTACTGTCAGGCTGTCATTCCGTGCAGACGTTGGGGGTTGACCGTGGGTCACCTGCTTTATGATGGCACCACACTGCCCCGCCCTGGTGCTCAGGGTGGCTCTGGCCCCAGCTGCATGTGGGGAGTCTGTAGGGAGTACCTAGGCCTGACCCCCCTGGAGTCGGGGTCAGATCCTGCGTCTCATAAGCGCTGAGCAGGCCCTGGCCCCCTCACCATGTCGATGGCCATCTTGCGGAGCGACTGCCGCTGCTTCTTGCTGAGGTGCTGGAAGATGTCGCAGTTTTCCTCCTGGAGGAGCCTGAAGCCCACAGCCAAGTGGTGATTCTCCAGGACAGAGACGTCGTTGTACATCAGAGCCAGCTCCGAGTCTGCAGAGACAGGCGGGGTTAGCACAAGAGGCCGACGCGGGCACCCGGCCGCCAGCTGCTGGCGGCTCTGGGTGGGACCCCCGCTACAAAGGGGCCTGCGCTGAAAAATGGCTGGCACCAGCCAGGTCTGGGGCACCTCATGGGGTACCCGGGGCCACGTCAATACCAAGTGCAGAAGCCATTCGGGGGGCCGGGCCTGCCTTGCAGTAGGTGACCATGTTTGCACCGTGACTGTTTGCAGAAGAACTGCAGGTAAGCTCCCAATGCCCACGGTTACACCCGGGGTTCAGACCCACCGCGCCCAGCACAGGGACCTCACGGAGCTGGGCCACATGGCACAGGGCCCCCGTACCGTGGCTCTGCTCTGCAGTAGGAGCCCTGGATTGGGTCAGGGGAGGCTGGCAGTGGAACTAACCCTGTGAGTGCCAGGCCTCTGCAAGGGCTGCTTCACCTGGCCAGTGTCTCATCACAGTGACCTGAGGCAGCCAGCCATATGACACACGCGTCTCCAGGGACCAGCCTGGGACCAGCGGGTTCCTGGGAGATCTGAACTCACTGGTGTTGATCAGGAACTGGTTTGACACGCCTGGGTGGTCAACATCATGGATGGCGCTGGCGAAGATGGCAGCCATGACCTCCAGGTCCGTGAACACCGCCTGGAATGAGGGACAGGGGGAAGGGAGTCAGAACGGAAAGAAAGCTGCTCTGCAGCATGACGGACATGATGGGCCCACGCATCGAACACGTGGGTTTGCATGCTGGGCAAGCCCAAGGTGCACGTCACCGCAGCCCATTGGGAGCAAGCCTCTTGGCTCTGGTTAATTGTGGCTGGAGGTGCCTGCATCCCAGGCTGCCTGCATTCTGGGGCAGCGAGCCGGGGTGAGGGAAAGTCGCAGTATTTCCCACACACTCCAGGCAGAAGGTGTCCCCCAGCTTGGATCCTGGTATGAACAGGTCCAGGATAGGACTGTGGGGAGACCCAGCATCTGCTGGACAACATCGGGAAGGAGCAAATGTAACTCCTACCCCTCCCCCCTGCAGCCATGTGTCCCACCCAGACAGTGTGACCTGCCTTCAGGGACCACCCAAAACTCCAGGGAACTGGGCTGCACGAGGGGACTGAGAGGAGACATGATAACAATTTTCAAGTACGTCAAAGGTTGTTACAAGGAGGAGGGAGGTAAATTGTTCTCAATAACCTCTGAAGACAGGACAAGAAGCAATGGGCTTAAATTGCAGCAAGGGAGGTTTAGGTTGGACATTAGGAAAAACTTCCTACCTGTCAGGGTGGTTAAGCACTGGAATAAATTGCCCAGGGAGGTGGTGGAATCTCCATCATTGGAGATTTTTGAGAGCAGGCTGGACAAACAGCTGTCAGGGATGGTCTAGCTAATACTTAGTCCTGCACTGAGTGCAGGGGACTGGACTAGATGACCTCTCGAGATCCCTTCCAGTCCTACGAGCCTATGATTCCTGTGCAAAGATGGCTCCTTAATTAAAGGATGGACAAACCTCCCTGGGGATGGATGGCTTGTGACGTGGTGCAGACCTAGCCCAGGTTGCAGAGACGTGCTCTGGGGGGTGCTGAGCTCTGGCGCCCAGGGGAAGTCCTGATGTGCCGTTTTCCTTCCCTCCATGGAGTCACACCAGTGTGCAGCCCCGCCAGCCACCCAGTCTGGAGCCTGGGTAGGGGAGCGACTCCGAGAGTTGTCCCCACCCCCTCACCTCCAGAGCCGGCGTGGACAGCAGCACGTGCGTGGACTGGACCACGTCTGCGGCGTGGATGTTGTTGTGATAGGCCACATCGGCGTGGTAATGGTCCTCCAGGGTCATCATGAAGGTGATGAAGGTGTCGGCTGGGATGCGGAAGGTCTTCATCAGGTCCCGCTCCTGCCGGGCATCAGAGAGGGTGGGATGGGCTCAGTGCAGGGTGTTGACCTCCCCGCCACCAGTACAGCTTCAGTATGAGCCAGGGTCAGTCCCTGGCTTCAGGCCCAGCTCAGCAGAGAGAGAGCCCCAGGTACCCCAGGGCCAATGTGCTGTGCCAGCCATGCCCAGCCCCTGCCTGCCCAGGAAAGGGTGGGGTAGGAATGGTGGGAGCAGCATTGTGCCCGCTGCCCGGCTGCTTCTGCAAATCCTCCCCATCCCCTCCCCTAGCCAGGGGCTTCCACCCATGCCTCCCCACTACACTGCCACAGCCAGGGCCTTGCTGAGCTCAGGGAGGGAATGGTGGGGGGGGAGGCGTTAGCAGGATCAGGGCGGGGGCACAGCTCCGTGAGCGGCAGGGACACCCTGTGACAAAGTGGGACTGTTCTTAATGTTTCCTCTGAATACTGGAGGGGTGCCTCAGTTCCCCCTAGGCATCTTTTAAGTCTCTAGGTGGTGGGATAAAGGGGTGTAATTGTTGCAGAGCAAAGGGCCAGGGTACATAAATGGCCGACACTCTGTTTCCTGGCAGCTGATGGCCTGGCCCTTCCCCCCTGCAAGGTGAGAGCTAAAGGGCTGGAGAACAAAGGAATCCGGTGACCTCCTGGCCCGGGAAAGGGACAAAGCCCAGAGGAGGAGGGGCTGGAGGGAGTTTCAGTTTGGGGCTGGCTGGGACATGGAGTGAAGGGCAGACGTGGTTGTCTGGCTCGCTGCCCCCCAAAATGGACCCGGCTGAGGGGTCCTGTTCTCTGCACCTACAAGCTCTGGTTTAGATCCTGTTTGTGTTGTCTAATAAACCTCTGTGTTACTGGCTGGCTGAGAGTCCCGTCTGACTGCGGAGTTGGGGGGCAGGACCCTCTGGCTTCCCCAGGACCCCGCCTGTGTGGACTCGCTGTGGGAAGCGCACGGAGGGGCAGAGGATGCTGAATGCTCCGAGGTCAGACCCAGGAAGGGGGAAGCCGGGTGAGCTGTGTGTCCTGCAGACAGGCTGCTCCCAGAGAGGAGACTCCCCCAGAGTCCTGCCTGGCTTTGTAGGGAGCAGCCCCAGAGCATCGCCCGGGGACTCTGGGACACCCCCCCGCCGGCTGGACAAAGGGTTTTTAATTCAAGGCTCCAGGGAGTTTCTCCGACCGGTGGCTGACCTGGCACCTCCCCAAACCGCTGCCCTGTAGGGTCGTTCGGACAAGGAGGAGCTTGGGAGAGGTGAGGCCAGCGACTGTGCTGGGAGGTCAGATTAGAGTAAGAGGCACCGTGCTGTTCCCCCCGCCCCCGCCTACCCCCCCCAGCCCTGTCCTGCCCTGCCCCCATCCCCACCCTGCTCCCATGCTCTGCCTCCTACCCCTGCCCTGCCCCCATGCTCTGCCCCCTGCCCTGCTCCCATCCCTACCCCTGCCCTGCCCCCATGCTCTGCCCCCACCCCTGCTCCCGTGCTGCCCCCATCCCTTGCCCCCCACCCCTATCCTGCCCCCCGTCCTACCCCCACCCCCACCCTGCCCCCTGCTTCCTCCAGCTCCACGCTGCCCATGCCCTGCCCCCACTGGGAGCCACCCTGGGGCTCACTCACCTGGAAGATACTGTACATGATGACCGTGAGTGGGCGGTTGCCAGAATACTCTGTGATTTTAAACATGTCAAGACCCCATTTGTTTGTATCTTCTAGTTCCTGGGAGAGACACGTGGCAGTGAGTCAGCAGGCACACACGCGTGGCGATGGGACGGGGTGCGGGGCACGGCTGGCACACGCGTGGCGATGGGACGGGGTGGGGGACACGGCTGGCACACGCGTGGCGATGGGACGGGGTGGGGGACACGGCTGGCACACGCGTGGCGATGGGACGGGGTGGGGGACACGGCTGGCACACGCGTGGCGATGGGACGGGGTGGGGGACACGGCTGGCACACGCGTGGCGATGGGACGGGGTGGGGGGGCACGGCTGGCACACGCGTGGCGATGGGACGGGGTGGGGGGGCACGGCTGGCACACGCGTGGCGATGGGACGGGGTGGGGGCACGGCTGGCACACGCGTGGCGATGGGACGGGGTGGGGGCACGGCTGGCACACGCGTGGCGATGGGACGGGGTGGGGGGCACGGCTGGCACACGCGTGGCGATGGGACGGGGTTCGGGGCACGGCTGGCACACGCGTGGCGATGGGACGGGGTGGGGGGCACGGCTGGCACACGCATGGCAATGGGACGGGGTGGGGGGCACGGCTGGCACACGCGTGGCGATGGGACGGGGTGGGGGGCACGGCAGGCACACGCGTGGCGATGGGACGGGGTGGGGGGCATGGCTGGCACACGCGTGGCGATGGGACGGGGTGGGGGGCATGGTTGGCACACGCGTGGCGATGGGACGGGGTTCGGGGCACGGCTGGCACACGCGTGGCAGTAGGACGGGGTGCGGGGCACGGCTGGCACACACGTGGCGATGGGACGGGGTGGGGGGGCACGGCTGGCACACGCGTGGCGATGGGACTGGGGGGCACGGCTGGCACACGCGTGGCGATGGGACGGGCTGGGGGGCACGGCTGGCACACGCGTGGCGATGGGACGGGGTGGGGGGCACGGCTGGCACACGCGTGGCGATGGGACGGGGTTCGGGGCACGGCTGGCACACGCGTGGCGATGGGACGGGGTGGGGGGCACGGCAGGCACACGCGTGGCGATGGGACGGGCTGGGGGGCACGGCTGGCACACGCGTGGCGATGGGACGGGGTGGGGGGCACGGCTGGCACACGCGTGGCGATGGGACAGGGTGGGGGGCACGGCTGGCACACGCGTGGCGATGGGACGGGGTGGGGGGCACGGCTGGCACACGCGTGGCGATGGGACGGGGTTCAGGGCACGGCTGGCACACGCGTGGCGATGGGACGGGGTTCAGGGCACGGCTGGCACACGCGTGGCGATGGGACGGGGTGGGGGGGCACGGCTGGCACACGCGTGGCGATGGGACGGGGTGGGGGCACGGCTGGCACACGCGTGGCGATGGGACGGGGTTCGGGGCACGGCTGGCACACGCGTGGCGATGGGACGGGGTTCGGGGCACGGCTGGCACACGCGTGGCGATGGGACGGGGTGGGGGGCACGGCAGGCACACGCGTGGCGATGGGACGGGGTTCGGGGCACGGCTGGCACACGCGTGGCGATGGGACGGGGTGGGGGGGCAGGGCAGGCACACGCGTGGCGATGGGACGGGGTTCGGGGCACGGCAGGCACACGCGTGGCGATGGGACGGGGTGGGGGGCACGGCTGGCACACGCGTGGCGATGGGACGGGGTTCGGGGCACGGCTGGCACACGCGTGGCGATGGGACGGGGTGGGGGGCACGGCAGGCACACGCGTGGCGATGGGACGGGGTGGGGGCACGGCTGGCACACGCGTGGCGATGGGACGGGGTGGGGGCACGGCTGGCACACGCGTGGCGATGGGACGGGGTGGGGGCACGGCTGGCACACGTGTGGCGATGGGACGGGGTGGGGGGCACGGCTGGCACACGCGTGGCGATGGGACGGGGTGGGGGGCACGGCTGGCACACGCGTGGCGATGGGACGGGGTGGGGGGCACGGCTGGCACACGCGTGGCGATGGGACGGGGTTCGGGGCACGGCTGGCACACGCGTGGCGATGGGACGGGGTGGGGGGCACGGCTGGCACACGCGTGGCGATGGGACGGGGTTCGGGGCACGGCTGGCACACGCGTGGCGATGGGACGGGGTTCGGGGCACGGCTGGCACACGCGTGGCGATGGGACGGGGTTCGGGGCATGGCTGGCACACGCGTGGCGATGGGACGGGGTGGGGGGCACGGCTGGCACACGCGTGGCAATGGGACGGGGTGGGGGGCACGGCTGGCACACGCGTGGCGATGGGACGGGGTGGGGGGCACGGCAGGCACACGCGTGGCGATGGGACGGGGTGGGGGGCATGGCTGGCACACGCGTGGCGATGGGACGGGGTGGGGGGCATGGTTGGCACACGCGTGGCGATGGGACGGGGTTCGGGGCACGGCTGGCACACGCGTGGCAGTAGGACGGGGTGCGGGGCACGGCTGGCACACACGTGGCGATGGGACGGGGTGGGGGGGCACGGCTGGCACACGCGTGGCGATGGGACTGGGGGGCACGGCTGGCACACGCGTGGCGATGGGACGGGCTGGGGGCACGGCTGGCACACGCGTGGCGATGGGACGGGGTGGGGGGCACGGCTGGCACACGCGTGGCGATGGGACGGGGTTCGGGGCACGGCTGGCACACGCGTGGCGATGGGACGGGGTGGGGGGCACGGCAGGCACACGCGTGGCGATGGGACGGGCTGGGGGGCACGGCTGGCACACGCGTGGCGATGGGACGGGGTGGGGGGCACGGCTGGCACACGCGTGGCGATGGGACAGGGTGGGGGGCACGGCTGGCACACGCGTGGCGATGGGACGGGGTGGGGGGCACGGCTGGCACACGCGTGGCGATGGGACGGGGTTCAGGGCACGGCTGGCACACGCGTGGCGATGGGACGGGGTTCAGGGCACGGCTGGCACACGCGTGGCGATGGGACGGGGTGGGGGGGCACGGCTGGCACACGCGTGGCGATGGGACGGGGTGGGGGCACGGCTGGCACACGCGTGGCGATGGGACGGGGTTCGGGGCACGGCTGGCACACGCGTGGCGATGGGACGGGGTTCGGGGCACGGCTGGCACACGCGTGGCGATGGGACGGGGTTCGGGGCACGGCTGGCACACGCGTGGCGATGGGACGGGGTGGGGGGCACGGCAGGCACACGCGTGGCGATGGGACGGGGTTCGGGGCACGGCTGGCACACGCGTGGCGATGGGACGGGGTGGGGGGGCAGGGCAGGCACACGCGTGGCGATGGGACGGGGTTCGGGGCACGGCAGGCACACGCGTGGCGATGGGACGGGGTGGGGGGCACGGCTGGCACACGCGTGGCGATGGGACGGGGTTCGGGGCACGGCTGGCACACGCGTGGCGATGGGACGGGGTGGGGGGCACGGCAGGCACACGCGTGGCGATGGGACGGGGTGGGGGCACGGCTGGCACACGCGTGGCGATGGGACGGGGTGGGGGCACGGCTGGCACACGCGTGGCGATGGGACGGGGTGGGGGCACGGCTGGCACACGCGTGGCGATGGGACGGGGTGGGGGGCACGGCTGGCACACGCGTGGCGATGGGACGGGGTTCGGGGCACGGCTGGCACACGCGTGGCGATGGGACGGGGTTCGGGGCACGGCTGGCACACGCGTGGCGATGGGACGGGGTGGGGGGCACGGCTGGCACACGCGTGGCGATGGGACGGGGTGGGGGGCACGGCTGGCACACGCGTGGCGATGGGACGGGGTTCGGGGCACGGCTGGCACACGCGTGGCGATGGGACGGGGTGGGGGGCACGGCTGGCACACGCGTGGCGATGGGACGGGGTGGGGGGCACGGCTGGCACACGCGTGGCGATGGGACGGGGTTCGGGGCACGGCTGGCACACGCGTGGCGATGGGACGGGGTTCGGGGCACGGCTGGCACACGCGTGGCGATGGGACGGGGTTCGGGGCACGGCAGGCACACGCGTGGCGATGGGACGGGGTTCGGGGCACGGCTGGCACACGCGTGGCGATGGGACGGGGTTCGGGGCACGGCTGGCACACGCGTGGCGATGGGACGGGGTTCGGGGCACGGCTGGCACACGCGTGGCGATGGGACGGGGTTCGGGGCACGGCTGGCACACGCGTGGCGATGGGACGGGGTGGGGGCACGGCTGGCACACGCGTGGCGATGGGACGGGGTTCGGGGCACGGCTGGCACACGCGTGGCGATGGGACGGGGTGGGGGGGCAGGGCAGGCACACGCGTGGCGATGGGACGGGGTGGGGGCACGGCTGGCACACGCGTGGCGATGGGACGGGGTTCGGGGCACGGCTGGCACACGCGTGGCGGGGGGTGCAGCCAGGGGGACATGGGGCCGAGGGGCCCTGGGGCGAAGCATTCCTCCCCCTGCTTACCTTGGCCAGGAGCCCTTCCAGGTCCGTCTTGACCCCGAAGCGAGGGATGCCGGAGCTGATGAAGCTGGAGTTGTGTGTCAGTTTCTTCAGGCCGCTGATCTGCGCCATGGGGCACATCGACTTCTCCGCGACCTTCTCCTTGGGCGTCGGGGAGGGAATTTCCACCTCATGCTGCTTGTCTGGGGGAGAGAAAATGCAGGGAACGGTCAGCGCATCGGGCACGGCCCCCCTGGCAGGCTGTCGCCCTCTGGGAGTTGGGGATGCTGCCCGGGTCCGGACCTTGTGACCATTCCAGAACCTGCCTCTGTCCTGCTTCCTTGAGCAGCTGGTGAGCCGAGGCTGCTCTGAGAGCCAGCGGGCCCCTGGCTGGTCAGAGCCCACTGAACGCCCCCCACCTCGGAGCCCCTTGGCAGCACAGCTGGGTGAGGTCCATGAGCAACATGACACTGGCAGATTTCCAGCGGGGGTGCCCAGGATCGGGACACCTCTTCCAGGCCGGGGGAAAGCCCCTGACCCTGTGCCCCAGGCAGCGGGTGACAGGCAGCAGGGGCAGTGGGGAGTTCAAACCGGAAGCTCCCCCCTCCCCCTGCGAACACTGCGTGACCCTTGCCAAGCGCCCGTCAAAGTCCCGCACTGCAGCCCAGCGCCCGCACTCAGCGCCTGAGAGCAGCCGGCTCAGTGCCCTGGCCTGTGACCGGGCTTACTGCTGTCAGTTTCCGAGAGAGTTAAAATCCTGGAGCAACCCCCGTGTGCTTTCCGCCCGAGCCCCACGGCTTCACGCTGCTCAGGCCTGACCCACCCGCCATACGACTCAGACCCAGAATTGACGTAAGCAGAGTCGAATAATATTATCTCTGCCATGGCAACGGGAGACAATGTGCTGAGGAATGTTGGAGCTTCCCAGCTAAACTGATGTTTCAAAGACCAATTCCTCCCCTCTCCCCTGGTGCACACGCACGTGCACAGATCGCCTGTGTAAACCACCCCCCGCCCTCTCCCCGACACACACCAGCACCGGGAACCGTGGCAAGCCGGGGTTCTTCATAGAGACACATTTCATTTCCAGACAACTCTGCTCCATCGCCCTTAGGGTGCTGTTCCGAGATCTGCCAGAGGCTCCCAGGAGAGCCGCTGACCTGCTCTGTGCCTCAGTTTCCCCATCTGTAAAATGGAGCTGCTGACGCAGCCCAGAGGCAGGGCTGGGAACCTGCATTCATTCTGACTGGTAAAGTGCCCCAGGGGGCAGGAGTGGTGCAGGTTTTATCTGTGGAGGCCTCTCCTGTTCCTGCAGCCAGGTAGGTACCCAAAGGAATGCTTCCTTTGTTAAAGCCCCACTATCTCAGCAAAGGGCCTGAGACTTTGCAGGGAGCCCCAAGGCATTTGCATTCCTCAAACAGGCAGCTGCTGAAGGGGGGCGGGGAAACTGAAAGCAAAGCCAAGTCTGTGTGCAGGACAGGGCTGATCCAGAGGGACAAGCGCTGGCTTACCAGGCTGCTTTGAGCCCTCAGCCCCAGGAATGCAGGGTCTGTGCACGGCCCCATGCAGAGCTGGGCAGTGCAAGAGAAACCCAAAGGAATCGGCTGCCAGCTGCACCCAGCGCATGCTGCCCAGCTCTGCCTGGACACGGCACTGCAGTTCAAGAGCCAGGCACCCAGAGATGAGCCCCCTGCCCTCCCACTGCCAGCTGACTCCAGCAGGAGGGCTCTGGCTGAGCTCCGGCTCCACCCTCAGCTCTGCTGGGAAAGGAAGAGACACAGGGAAAGCATCTCGCCTCCAGGTCAGGTCTGGATTGCAGTTACAAAGGGACACAGAGGACAGAGCCCTGGAACAGCTGTGGTGCTCTGTGCCGGACATGGCTGGAGGCGCATGGTGAGAGGCCAGCAGCCTCTGGCTGGCACTGGGCAGCGTTCATACAGCCCCCGGTGTCGCCGTCTCTCAACGGTCGGTCCGCACTGCTCTCCGGTCTGCAGCAGGTGTGCGTACAAAGCTCACTTTGATCTGGCGACCTCCAGTAACAGCAGCAGTGAAGATGGAGGAGCCCCCCCATCCCCCAGGACGCTGGGTCATCCTCAGGGGGATAGCGCCCCCAGCTACCATGGCTATGGTGCTCTTGTTCTTGGAGCGCTCGGGTGTGCTGATGCATGCTGCAGTCCCACTCCCAAGTGCTCTGCAGACAGACCCTCTGTTACCGGGCAAACCCTCCTCTTGGACGCGGGGGCTGGTGCGCACGCTGAGGAATGTATCTTCTGGCCTCTGTGTCACTATTTTGTGGCACTAGAAACGTGGCCGGCTCTTTAACTCCAGCTGGAAAGCCGGCAGAGTGCCCTGGGGCAACAGGCTGAATTGCAGCTGGGGACGTGTTAAACCAGGCCCTTCCTAAACCCTGGACACACCTTGGCCACTGCAAGGCTGCTGGACCCCACCCCAACCACACTGACACGTAGAGAGTACAGCGAGCCGAGACACAGAGAAATCCCTCCTGCCTGCCCCTCAATCCTGACTGGGGGTGGAGGGGGCCCAGGAGAGAGCCACAGCCCCAGCTCTCTCCGACAACCTTGCTTTTGGCACTTTAATCAGCCCTGTCACATCCAGCAGAGACCACGTTCCCACAGTAACCCAGCAAGAGGTCAGGAGGGCAGATAAGGCCACTTCTCCTTTCTCTGCCGAAGGAGATAAAGGGGAGGCCTCGTTATTTCCACGGCCCATCATTGGGAAGAAGTGGCTGATGTGCTTAGCCAGGGCATGATGCAGGACCAGGAGACTGTGGCATGCCCTGTCTCTTTAGTGGTGTGTCACACAACTTCCCTAGCTGGCTGACACAGCATTGCTGGGTACAGCATCTTCCCCTAGCTACCCTCACAACAATCATTAGCCCTGTGATTACAGCCACCCCTGGCTCGCCCCAGCCCCTTTGTGCTGGTGCTTTGTAAACCCTGCCCCAAAGAGATTACACAGAATTGAATCAGAAACAAAATGCAAGAGGCAGGGCTCTTCCACCCCATGCACCAATACCCCTCAATGTTTTCTGCCTGGGTTTGGCCCAGTCTAGGAAAGCCTAGAGACAATGGGGCTTCCGCACGTGGCTAGGGCTCGTCTCTTTGCTTAGCACTCAGTGGGGAGGTGATGAGGACAGTGAAGCACAAGAGAAAATCTCTGGCTCCAGCTGCCATCCCTGGCTTCTCACTGGTCTTTCAACTCCAGACATCACATTCTCTAAAGGAAAGTGCCACCGTGTATGGATGGGGCACACCTGGCACACGGACGGGGCAGGCATGGCATCCCCAGCTCTGCTACTCACCCAGGAAGGTGCTGGAGATGTACTCAGACACCTGGTTGCCAGAGCGGCTGGTTTCGGAGAGGTGTGACAGTTCCCTATTCAGCATCCTTTTAAACTGCAAAGACAAGAAATAGTGCCCATTAGGAACACGGCCAGGGGACCTGAGCAGGGGGACCCGCCCCAGCCTCCATGGCCCTGCCCAGGGGAATGGGAAACAGGTGGAGTGGAAGCACCAAGCGGGCTCTGGGGATGGCAACAGGAATTCATTTCCCTGAGCGTTGCAGCACTCTGCCCTGGGAGGTTCTCACGTGTTTTATTGTAAGGTGCTCATAATGACCTGGGCCTTCCAAGGTGTACGACACCAGACCTTGCACCGCGGAACGGCACCAGCAGGTAAACACAGAGCCGTAGCCCACACAGGTGCGAGCTGCACGGACGTGAGCACGGGCTGTTACAAGAACTCGCTGCATCTGGGCCTGTGACGCAGGAGGGAGCGGGGTGGACTGACCGAGGAATGTCGTCTAGTTCTACTGGGACTGTGCCCTGGGGATGGGAGAGAAGGGGATGAGCCTGTAACCTGAGCCAGGAAGGCGGTGGGGCCAGGTGACACCTTTGCCTGGGAAACTGGACAAAGGCTAGAGGAGAGAGCCTGCTGGAGGGGTTTTGGTTTCAGTTTGGTGCTGGGTGGTGGAAAGCAGGGGAACCCCAAGGCTGGGGTCTAAGCTCCCTGCCCCCCAGCAGGACTTGACTGAGGGGTCCTGGTTGTACCCACAAGCTCTGTTTTAGACTGTGTTCCTGTTGTCCAATAAACCTTCCATTTTACTGGCTGGCTGAGAGTCATGGTGAATCCCAAGAAGAGGGGTGCAGGGCCCTGACTCCCCCACACTCCATGATAGGGCTGTTGTCCCATTTCATGGTCATTCTTGGGGAATATCCCAGCAGGTGCAGCTGAAGCAAATTGTTCTGATCACAGGCTGCTTTCAGACTGATTTCCTTCCCCGGGAGTGGGCTGGACCCTGCGTTCACACCATCATGTCTGACACACGTTGCACGTGGCACAATCACAACACACTGGCAGCCTGGCCCCTGATCAGCTGGGAGGCTAAGGGACTGGCTGGGCCTGGGAGGGAAGCCCAGAGCTCAGGACTGGCAGGCCGGTAATTTGAGCACCCATTCAGGAAGCTGGCTTTGAAGATGATCTGCTCAGTGAATGGCCTGCCACCTGAAGGCTTTTATCGCTGCTGTTATTAGGGGTGGTCTCTATCATGGGAGGCCCAGAGGCCCCGGTAGAGACTTGGGCCCTAATTGCTCCTCAGACGTTTGCCAAGTTCGCCTCTAGACAGGTCAACACAGGGTCGCGCCTCTGCTCAGCCAGGAGCTTGGCAGCAGATCTTGCTCCCTGAACCGTGTGCACTGGGATCTAGCTTTGGCCCTTCATTCCCAATCACGCCCCTTTGGGCAGGAGACGAGCCGTACGGCCTGTGTGGCCGGGTGACAGCAGCTGCTCAACCCTCTCCGGGATGCCCACACCAGTGCATGGCCCACTGATGGCCCACTGCTCCCAGCAGAGCACGGAGCCCCAGGGATTGGGTTAACTCTTCCAGCCCAGGAGTGGCAGGCATCAGTGAACATGCATATCTGTCCCTGGCATGCCCCTCGCCCTAGTCTCCCGGCAGGCAGTGGAGCATGGCCCCCCAGGGCTGCTGCAGTGCTGGGCGAGGGAGGGAATTCACTCTGGATCAGTCCCACTGCACAGCACCACGTGCGTGTGAAAGGAGCAGGGAGCACACAGAGCGTGGGAGCTACTGCCATGGGCACAGGCTCATGCCACCCTGGAGAAGGTGCCTGGCAGGGACCCTGCGAAGGGCACTGGCTGAGCTCACCGGGAGAATTTCCAGGGGGTGACGTTGGTTCTGGGGCAGGAGACAAAACATGACTGGGGCAGCTAAAGCCATCACCAAGGGCCAGGGCTGGAGGCAATTGCTCGAGGCAGAATAGGACACCCACTGGGAAATACGGCTGGCCCTGCCTCCCCAGGTGGGCACTGAGGCGCATTTTGGGAACCTGTGGCTGGAAAAGCCGGCCTCCCTCCCCACTGCAGGGGGGCTGGCACTGTGAGGACGGGGGGCCAACCTGCCATCCCCTGAACAGCTGCCATGGGTGACACGCTAGACCCGGGCTCTCCAGCACAAGGGTGCCCGGGGGTGCAGCCTGTTCCCAGCACTAGCAGGCTGCACCCTGCTTGGGGTGTGAGAGCCAGAGGGCGGGACCGGACCAGGCTGCCGCGCCGTTTGCTAGGGTGACAAGCCCCTGGGCCTGGGGCCAGCTCACCCACTTACCTTGATAAAGCCCCAGGCTGCGGAGATCCAAGGCCTTGCGTCAGGCATCTCAGCTTCCCCCCCGCAAGCCTGGCACCATGCAGCCAGGAGCCTTCGGCGGAGCCAGGGATGCTCCTTGGGAAACGGAGATTCGTCCCCCCTTGGGGGGGCCAGGAGCTGGGGGGGCCGGGGAGGATCAGCCGAAAACCTGATGCCCCACGAATTGGAGCGGGATGCTGAGCGCGGGATGCGGCACAGGCCATGGGGGCCCGGCGGCTCAGCTCTCGGCTGCATCGCGGCGGGCTGCAGGGGTCCGGACCCATGTCCAGCACCTTGCGCCTGCCCTGGGCACCCCAGGGCTGCTCCGCCTGTGGTAGGGAGCCCCCCCGAGCGCTGCTGCCCAATGAGAGAGAGCTCCGCAGCAGGGGCAGGACCCAGCACCGCTCTCCCATTGGCTGCCTGAGCCCCCGCCGAGGGAGCCCGCTTTAACCCTTCGTGTGCTGCAGGCCAGCCTCCATCTCAAAGATTGGCCAGGGGACGGAGCCTGGCTCGGTGCAGCTGCCAGGACAGGCGTGGGGAGGGCTGCGGAGCGGGGGTCATAGAATCATAGAATCATAGAATATCAGAGTTGGAAGGGACCCCTGAAGGTCATCTAGTCCAACCAATTCCCAGTTAAATCATCCCAGCCAGGGCTTTGTCAAGCCTGACCTTAAAAACCTCTAAGGAAGGAGATTCTACCACCTCCCTAGGTAACGCATTCCAGTGTTTCACCACCCTCTTAGTGAAATAGTTTTTCCTAATATCCAACCTAAACCTCCCCCACTGCAACTTGAGACCATTACTCCTCGTTCTGTCATCTGCTACCATTGAGAACAGCCTAGAGCCATCCTCTTTAGAACCCCCTTTCAGGTAGTTGAAAGCAGCTATCAAATCCCCCCTCATTCTTCTGTTCTGCAGGCTAAACAATCCCAGTTCCCTCAGCCTCTCCTCATAAGTCATGCGTTCCAGTCCCCTAATCATTTTTGTTGCCCTTCGCTGGACTCTCTCCAATTTATCCACATCCTTCTTGTAGTGTGGGGCCCAAAACTGGACACAGTACTCCAGATGAGGCCTCACCAATGTCGAATAGAGGGGAACGATCACGTCCCTCGATCTGCTCGCTATGCCCCTACTTATACATCCCAAAATGCCATTGGCCTTCTTGGCAACAAGGGCACACTGCTGACTCATATCCAGCTTCTCGTCCACTGTCACCCCTAGGTCCTTTTCCGCAGAACTGCTGCCTAGCCATTCGGTCCCTAGTCTGTAGCGGTGCATTGGATTCTTCCATCCTAAGTGCAGGACCCTGCACTTATCCTTATTGAACCTCATCAGATTTCTTTTGGCCCAATCCTCCAATTTGTCTAGGTCCTTCTGTATCCTATCCCTCCCCTCCAGCGTATCTACCACTCCTCCCAGTTTAGTATCATCCGCAAATTTGCTGAGAGTGCAATCCACACCATCCTCCAGATCATTTATGAAGATATTGAACAAAACCGGCCCCAGGACCGACCTTTGGGGCACTCCACTTGATACCGGCTGCCAACTAGACATGGAGCCATTGATCACTACCCGTTGAGCCCGACGATCTAGCCAGCTTTCTACCCACCTTATAGTGCATTCATCCAGCCCATACTTCCTTAACTTGCTGACAAGAATACTGTGGGAGACCGTGTCAAAAGCTTTGCTAAAGTCAAGAAACAATACATCCACTGCTTTCCCTTCATCCACAGAACCAGTAATCTCATCATAAAAGGCAATTAGATTAGTCAGGCATGACCTTCCCTTGGTGAATCCATGCTGGCTGTTCCTGATCACTTTCCTCTCATGCAAGTGCTTCAGGATTGATTCTTTGAGGACCTGCTCCATGATTTTTCCAGGGACTGAGGTGAGGCTGACTGGCCTGTAGTTCCCTGGATCCTCCTTCTTCCCTTTTTTAAAGATTGGCACTACATTAGCCTTTTTCCAGTCATCCGGGACTTCCCCCGTTCGCCACGAGTTTTCAAAGATAATGGCCAATGGCTCTGCAATCACAGCCGCCAATTCCTTCAGCACTCTCGGATGCAACTCGTCCGGCCCCATGGACTTGTGCACGTCCAGCTTTTCTAAATAGTCCCTAACCACCTCTATCTCCACAGAGGGCTGGCCATCTCTTCCCCATTTTGTGATGCCCAGCGCAGCAGTCTGGGAGCTGACCTTGTTAGTGAAAACAGAGGCAAAAAAAGCATTGAGTACATTAGCTTTTTCCACATCCTCTGTCACTAGGTTGCCTCCCTCATTCAGTAAGGGGCCCACACTTTCCTTGGCTTTCTTCTTGTTGCCAACATACCTGAAGAAACCCTTCTTGTTACTCTTGACATCTCTTGCTAGCTGCAGCTCCAGGTGCGATTTGGCCCTCCTGATTTCATTCCTACATGCCCGAGCAATATTTTTATACTCTTCCCTAGTCATATGTCCAACCTTCCACTTCTTGTAAGCTTCTTTTTTATGTATAAGATCCGCTAGGATTTCACCATTAAGCCAAGCTGGTCGCCTGCCATATTTACTATTCTTTCGACTCATCGGGATGGTTTGTCCCTGTAACCTCAGCAGGGATTCCTTGAAATACAGCCAGCTCTCCTGGACTCCTTTCCCCTTCAAGTTAGTCCCCCAGGGGATCCTGGCCATCCGTTCCCTGAGGGAGTCGAAGTCTGCTTTCCTGAAGTCCAGGGTCCGTATCCTGCTGCTTACCTTTCTTCCCTGCGTCAGGATCCTGAACTCAACCAACTCATGGTCACTGCCTCCCAGATTCCCATCCACTTTTGCTTCCCCCACTAATTCTACCCGGTTTGTGAGCAGTAGGTCAAGAAAAGCGCCCCCCCTAGTTGGCTCCTCTAGCACTTGCGCCAGGAAATTGTCCCCTACACTTTCCAAAAACTTCCTGGATTGTCTATGCACCGCTGTATTGCTCTCCCAGCAGATATCAGGAAAATTAAAGTCACCCATGAGAATCAGGGCAAGCGATCTAGTAGCTTCCGCGAGCTGCCGGAAGAAAGCCTCATCCACCTCATCCCCCTGGTCCGGTGGTCTATAGCAGACTCCCACCACTACATCACTCTTGGTGCACACACTTCTAAACTTAATCCAGAGACACTCAGGTTTTTCTACAGTTTCGTACCGGGTCCTGGGCTGTCACGGCGACAGCTCTCGCCTCTGTCCCCCTGGTGCAGGAAATGGGGCCCAGTCCTCGAGGTGGGTGCAGCTCAGGACGGCAAGGTGGGGCCAGGGGCACAGCAGGGCTGGGGGTGCACCCCCTGGCTTGAAATGGTTTCTATTATATGCAGGGTTTACAGCTGGGTCAATGGCTCTCAGCACCCCGGGCCGAGGGCTGGGCTGCCGGACTGCGGGTGCTGGAGCGAGAGCTGGCGAAGGAATGCCTTTTACCAGACCCTCGGCTCTTGGCGAGAGAGACAGCACGTGTGTACAATGCAGCCTGGGGTAGCCTCTGCTCCCGGTTACACCCCTGGCACCCCGCTGAAGCCTGAGGTCCCGGTTCCGCTTCTGCGTGGTGCGTGTGTGTATCGGGGCTCTCCCCCACCCCGCAGATCAGACCAGTTCTAAGGAAGGCCCAGCCCGCAGCCCTGAGCCACTTGGCAATGCAAGCTCCTGAAACCGAAATGAGCCGGAGAAGGAGCTGAGGTGCAGATCGAGCAGCCGAGCACATGCTGCCGCAGCCGCGTCTGGTAACGCCAGGAAGGAAGGAGCGGGCGACGTAAGCCGAGAACTTGGTGCCGCACACACACGAGCGTCTCCGCTGCCTTCTAGCGCGCTCCAAACATTCGTCAGAGCGGAAGGACCAGGAACCTAATCGCTCATGGGCTTGGCTTCTGCAAGAGCAATTGGCCAGGCAGGTCCCTCCGGAGGAGAGCGGGATTTTCTGCCTCACATTTCGTCAGCACTGATGAGTTCCAGGATGGCAGTGGAGACAACATCCAACCCTCTCCGGGCAGGACTCGGCAGCTTTCAGAGCCCCTGAGCCTGGATACGCACGGCAGAAGAATCTGAGCACATCCTAAGTGTCTATGGACCTATCTTCATGGCCCTCCTGGAGGCAGGGAAGCATCATTGTTCGCATTTACAGGTGGTGAACTGAGGCATGGAAAGATCCAGTAAGTTGCCCAAAGTCACCCAGGGAGTCAGAGCAATAGCTGGGAACTGAGCCTCGCTCCCCCGACTCCCACAGCCGGGCCATAGCCACACGGCCACCCTTCCTCCATTGCCGCCCTGGTGAATTACGGTGCAGTTCTTGCCAGTGCCGAGAAGGCCCCAGTGACTACACACCAGCACCACCCTGGTGCTCCCCTCTCTCCACAAAGCAGGGGGAAGTCCTTTGGCTCTTCCTGGGTTGCTCGGCAGACCCTGGTGGCTGAGTGTGAAGGCCTGAGGTCACAGGCTTAAGCGAGTGCCGAAGGCTGCGGTCTGCCTGGAGATGGAGAGGCATTAGACCAGCACTTTAGAGGCTGGGCTGGCTCCCAGTGTGTTGGCTTTAAGCTCTGAGCCCTCGCTTGATGGCCTGGGACCCGGTTCCCTGAGACACACTTTCCCTGTGCCAGGACACCACGGCTCAGACCAGCGAGGCCTACAGCTGAGAACCCTCACTAGAAAGGGCCAGGAGCTGTGGGCAGGGCATTCACTCGGGTTTGGCACTCACCCCCCGTTCGGTTTGCCAGAGCCAGGGTTTAACCTTTCAGGCCCACTGCACAGCCCAGATTCTCTCTGGCTGCTGCAGCGTGAGCAGGTTGGGGCGGGGCTGTGTGTATGCGCACCCCTTGTGCGTTGAACCCCATGAGAAAGGCACCAGAGCCCACCCAGTCAAAGAACTAACCATAAATATGACTACATCCTAACGCCTCCCTCCACCCACCTGGGCCTGCCATCAGCCAACGGAGCAGCAATGTCCAGCCCTCTGAGTGGGGCACACTGTCACCGAAGGACCCCATTAGCCATTGCACCCCAAAGGTAAATCTGATCTGGGAGCGAAGAACATGTCAGTGCAGAACCCGACTTGCCTCAGTCAGAGAAGAGCCCTGAAGAGGGAACGTAATTCCTGAGCTCATGGTGCGTGGGGAATCCCAGAGCTGGGCACATTGCTGAGCCTGCTTCTTGCTACCCTGGTCAAGGGCCCTGAAGCAGCAGACACCCTCTTGCCAGGAGCCCCCTGCACCACCCCAGAGGGAGCGCACCCCTGGCCACACACCGTTTCTGGTGGAGATGTTACCCACGTGTCCCCCATCCGGACAGTGGGAGCCAACGCACAGGGGGCAATGAGGCCGAGTCTGGCACTGGGGTGTGACGATGGGACGCAGCAGGGAGGGGGGAGTGTTGATCTGGGAATGTGCCCTGGGGATGGGAGACCTGAGAGCCTGTCACCAGAGCCAGGAGGGGGAGGGGGAGGTGACACCTCTGCCCGGGAATGCGAACAGAGGCTGCAGAAGGGAGCCTGCTGAGGGGGGGTTAGTTTCAGTTTGGTGCTGGGTGGAGGAACGCAGGGAACCCCAGGGCTGGGGTCTAAGCTCCTTGCTCCCTCAGAAGGACTTGACTGAGGGGTCCTGGTTGTACCCACAACTGAACTGTGTTCCTGTTGTCCAATAAACCTTCTGTTTTACTGGCTGGCTGAGAGTCTCAGTGAATCCCAGGAAGAGGGGTGCAGGGCCTGGACTCCCCCACACTCCGTGACAACTGGTGGCAGCCGTGGGATGTACTGCACCCCGTGAATGGCGCTTCCTGCAGTAAGTGACTGGGGAACAGTAAAACGAAGGGGGATTGATGGGGACCAGGCGTGCTGAAGATTCAGAGAGAGACAGTTTCAGGGGGCGGTTAACCCCTGGGAGTGTGTGACCAGAGAGAAGGACTTTTGCAGTAACAGGGTCCCCCGGGGGATTGCAGCGAGCGGTCCCAGGGGGCAGGAGTCTGCAGCTCGACCCTGGCAAAGAGGTGGTGACCTCAAGAAGGACTGGCACACGAGGGGTTCTTCCTGGACAAAAAACTAAACCCCCGCAGCAGGCTCCCTTCTGCAGCCTGTCCTCACATTCCCGGGCAGAGGTGTCGCCTCCCCCTCCCCCTCCTGGCTCAGGGGACAGGCTCTCAGGTCTCCCCTCCCCGGGGCACATTCCCAGGTCAACACTCCCCCCTCCCTGCTGCGTCCCATCCTCACATGGGGTACGCCCGGTAGTGTCTCTGTGGCGTGGGGCGGTGTCTCGCCGGTCTGTGGTTGTGCAGCGGCCAGTGCAGTGGGTCCTAGCCAGTGGCTGGGGCACCTGGGCACGACGGTGACACACAGAGCAGCAGCAGACCTATGCTGAGTCGGGCCCCGCAGGAGTTGCATGGAGCCAGGTTGCCAGAGGGCTACTCACCCGTAGCTGCCTTGGAGTCCGCTGGAGCTACTGCTACCAAACGCAGAGGCACCTAACCCAGCAGCTTCTGTCGACAGGGTTGGCCATAATCTGCCAAGCGCCCAGCAGAAGGTGCTAGCCCCACGGCTCTGGTCTGGGGACCATTTTCCAAAACTTCCCATGTCAGCTGGCTAGAGCGTTCTCCACTTCCTGTCCCGATCTGCTGCGTGCCATCGCTGTGTGTCAGACAGCTGCCGCACTCCAGCCCAGAGCAGGCTGCATTCCTGTGGGGAAGGGGGCAGGGGAGTGCGACCCCCTGCGTCCAGGCTCTGCAGGACGGGGCGTGGGGCTCGCCACCAGCTCTCTCTGCACAGCTGTGGCCCACAGGACGGCTGGGGTGGGGGGTTTTAGGCAGGAGCAGGGTCGGTCAGGGATCGTGGGCTCCCGCGAGGAGCTGCTGCGTCTCTCACCTTGTTGGAGGCCATCTCGCTGACAGAATGCCTGGTCTGCAGGGTCTCCAGCTGGTCCAAGCACCAGTCCAGCTCTCCCAGGGTCTCGATCGCCAGCTTCTGACAGGCATCCTCTGCGGACAGAGAAGCAGGTGGCATGGGGGAGGGTGCTCGCTGGCCAGCTGGCCGGAGGCCATGCCAGCATGCCCCAGGCTCTCAGCATCACGCCCGTGCCCCCTGGGCCATGCACAGCAGCCGCTCTGCTCCCAGCATTGAACGCCTGGGCCCAGACGTGCCCTTGCTTCACAGACCGGCGCCCGGGCAGCGTAGCAGCCTCTAGCCCTGAAGTTTTCTCTCCCGCTGCCTGGCCTGCTCTGCCCTCTCCCACCAGGGCTGTGCTGCGCTCGGCCTGCCTGCCGGCCGCGCGTGGTGCGGGGGGAGCAGAGCCAGGGGTGCTGGGGGCCGGCTCGTTACATAAAGCACAAATAGCAAATATCGGGTGGAAGTTGCAGCCATTGGTTGTGTTGCCATGGTGACAGCAGGGGGTTGGGCCTGCCGTGTTCGGTGCCAAGGGAAGGGGCAGGGCCGGGGCTCTGGGGGGATTTGGGGTCCAACAGGATAACGATCTCCGTCAGGAGCTCGAGAAGGGAGCTCTGCTCCCCCGGCTGCTGCAGGCACCAGCTACCAGGCGAGTCCTGCCCGGGGCCCAGGCAATCACACGGACTCCAGCACTGGAGCTTGTGAGCGGCATCATCCCTCAGAGCTGCCCTGGAGCTGGGTCTGCCCCCAGCGGTGCGGTGCCAGGCCCCGGACGTTGCCGGGAGCTTGTCCGAGACACTGACCGAGGCACAACCGTGGCACAGAGCCAAGGGGGAGCCGAACCCCAGCCTGGCTGGGGGAATTGCTGCGTGACTTTCTGCCATGAAACAACAGGGATTTCTGGGCCCAAGCGGCTGCTTTCCCCAATAACAGGCCACACTGCACCCCCCAGAGTCGGGGCGATGGGAGCTGAGCCCAGTACACACAGTGGGGCTTGGCCAAGCTGCCGTTTCCTCTGGGCAGCAGCCCATGGGGTGAATGTCCCTAGCCCAAGGCCCTGCTGCCCGGCTAGCTAGATTCTGAGGGCAGAGGGGATGTGATTGTCGGACCTCCTGCCGGGCACAGCCAGTGACCTGCCCTGAATTAATGCCGGTTTGAGCCAGGGTATAGCTTTCAGGAAAACCATCCCTCGTGAGGGAGACCCCAGCACAGCCCATGGCTAATTCCACTCATTGCATCTTATTCCCAGTCTGAACTGGGCTAGCTTCAACTTCTGCCGTTGGATCTTGACAGACTTGTGTCATCATAGTCCCCAGGCCAGATTAGGTGCACAGCTGCCCTGGCATTGATGCCCAAGGTGCAGGGGGCGAGGCCCCAAGTCCACGCAGGACCCCTGCCAGGATTGGGCCCTACACTGGGCCTTATGACCCTGCCCCAGACAGAGATGTCCTGGGATACCCTGTATTATAGCAGAGATGTCCTGGGACACCCTCCCATCCAGCTACCCAGAGAGGGAGATGCCCACGCCCCCTGTCCTACCCAGTAAGGTCAGGCCAGCCTCGAGAAGTACTTGGCCCTTCAACGGGGCACAGACTTCTGCAGGGCTGCCAGGCGCTGCGATGATAGGGTTTATGCCCTGCTTCCACCCAAAGGTGCCCAGGTTCCCCACTGGCTGGCTGAGGGGTGCCCCTCTGGCCCCCACATGGCATCAGCAGCCCCCACGCTCACGCCCCAGGCTGAAGCCAGCTGCACTCAGGTTTGTGTGTGTGCTGCAGGTTGGCCGGGGTCAGAGGAAGCCGGGACAGGGCCCACCCAGCAGCCCAGCTGCAGGCAGCAGGCCTCCCACCGGGGCTGGAACTCAGGCCTGGAGACAGGAGCAGAGAGTTTTATTAATGGAACGTCTGACGTCAATAGGAGACTTTTCCATCCTTGCTGCGGCATGAAGAGGAGCGAGCCAGGAGGGAGCAGGCGAAAACCCGACATGGATCAGGAGGGGCCGTGCCAGAGCCACGGCACACTCACCCCTTGGGGGACTAGGCTGGGGAGTGTGAGGGGAGCTTCATTCCCACAGGCCTGGCCACAGGAGGCCCCATCTCCTGGAAGCTGCCATTGCAGCACCTCATGGGACATGGCTCCCGGGGCTCATGATGGGGACGGTGCCAGTGACACCATAAGAGGGGCCAGGCATGACGGTGCCCATGGCAAAGGGTGGTGCCTGTGACGAAGTGGGACTGTTTTTAATGTTTCCTATGAATACTGTAGGGGTGCCTCAGTTTCCCCTATGCATTTCTTAAGTCTCTAGGTGGTGGGATAAGGGGGTGTAATTGTTGCAGAGCAAAGGGCCAGGGTACATAAATGGCCGACACTCTGTCTCCTGGCACCTGATGCCCTGGGCCCTTCCCCCCTGCAAGGTGAGAGCTAAAGGGTTGGAGAACAAAGGAATCCGGTGCCCTCCTGGCCTGGAAAGGGACAAAGCCCAGAGGAGGAGGGGCTGGAGGGAGTTTCAGTTTTGGGCTGGCCAGGGACAAGGAGCGAAGTGCAGACGGGGTTGTCTGGCTCACTGCCCCCCAAAATGGACCCGGCTGAGGGGTCCTGTTCTCTGCACATACAAGCTCTGGTTTAGACCATGTCCCTGTCGTCTAATAAACCTTCTGTTTTACTGGCTGGCTGAGAGTCCCGTCTGACTGTGGAGTTGGGGGGCAGGACCCTCTAGCTTCCCCAGGACCCGGCCTGGGCCGACTGGTTGTGGGAAGCGCATGGAGGGGCAGAGGATGCTGAATGCTCCGAGCTCAGACCCAGGAAGGTGGAAGCCGTGTGAGCTTCTTGCCCTGCAGACAGGCTGCTCCCAGAGAGGAGACTTCCCCAGAGTCCTGCCTGGCTTCGTAGAGAGCAGTTCCAGAGCATCACCCAGGGATGCCGGGACAGGCGCCTGAGCAGATGACGTGCCCATGTCCACCGTTCTCACCAGACTGACGTCCCAGCACCAAGGCGAGCTGCAGCCCTGGCACTGGACAGCAGGCAGCTGCTCTGACTTCCCGGCCCTGGGCTCTGCAGGGCAGGTGGGTGATGGCTGAGGCCGGAGATTCACGTCCTTCTTGCTGGGGAACCCTGAGCCTTGGCTCTGATGGGGCTGGGAGAGAGGGATCCTGGGGGGAGGCCAGTCGGGAGAGAGAATCCTAGGGAGGGTCTCACCCTCCCCTGTCAACTCTAACCAGCTGCTGCTGGCTGCCTCCATGCGAGCCGCCTGCGCCCCGGGACAGCCCTGTGGTTGGTTCTGTTGCTGCAGCGAGTCTGGCGCCTGCAGGGAACTTACCCGACAGGCTGGCCTTGCACACAGATGGTGGGTTGCTGCTAGAAGTTCTCCTGCAAGACACGTGGGACAGGCAGCAGCTGAGCGTGGCATTGCAGGGGTGCACCTGAGTCAAACAGTCCCCTCCCCAGGGCCACCTCCCGTACACCGGGAAGCAGCTTCTACTGTGTACATGGGAATCAAATTCTCCCCCATCTCCCCTTCCCAGCCCATTGTCCCCAGGATCATTTGCTCTGTGCTCTTGGATCTGGGGGATGCTCCCCACTTGCCCTTGGGACCTTGCCCCCTGGGATGGGCCCCCCAGTATGCATGTTCGAACCCCTCTGCTGCTGGCTGCTCCCCACTCACTTGATAGCCACGCGGTCCTGCAGATGTGTCAGCATGGCAAAGTTGCTCCTGACAGTGCGCAGGCTGGCCAGGACCTGTGGGAGAGGAAGGCAGCTGCTGAGGGCAAGCAGTGAAGAAAGACGCTGGGCAAGGGCCTGGAGCCGGACAGCTCAGCAGGCTCCCGGGGAACTACGCCTGAGAGCCCCGTGGCTGGGAGCCTGGAACGTCAGAGCTCAGACTGGAATTCACGCCACAATCCGCCCCACAAAGATGGCAGGAGCAGCAGCCCCATACGGGGAGAGTGTGGGGTTCATGGCCAGAGCTCACAGGCAGGATCTGCCCCAGGCCTGGGAGGTGGGTGGAGGTGGAGAGGAGAGGGGATGTCCCAAAGGCCTTTCTGAGCTCTGGAAGCATGTGCCAGGATGGTGCCTAAGTATTTGGGGTGTCAGGGAGAAGCTGGTGTTTGGATGGGGCAGGTGAAGTCCAGGGCTCTGTGCTAGGCCTGTCATTCTGTCCTGTCTGTCTGGACACTCCCTTCCCAGACTGCCTGACTCAGCGGCTGGGACCTATTATGCAAGAGGCAGAGTTTTCCCTCTCGGTAGAAAAGCCAAGGAGACATTCAATACCCTGGGCTCAGGGTTCTTGGGAGCAGTTTGGGGCAGGGACGGCCGTTTGCTGCGTGTTTGTGCAGTGCCTGGCACAATGGTGCCCCAAGCTGCTGGGCCTCCAGGCACACGTCTATGGGAGCGTAGGGGGCCAGTGCAGTGGTGGTAAGACGTGGTGGGTGCTGGATGGAGATGTGCTTGTCTGTGGGGAGCATGGCTTAGATCCAACTCCAGAGCAATTCCCAACTGTCCCAGCTTTGGGCCGGGACGGGACGGGCGAGCCAGGGAGGAAGAGACTCTTACCTGCGCGAAGGGCGTGACAATCATGTCTTCTCCATGCCTGTATGGGAAAAACGGCATATGAGGCCCCGAGTGAGCAGCGAGGGAGGGGCTGGGGGGCGAACCCCATGCACAGGGCTGCCCCAGAGTCTGGGCACCACAAATTAGGGGGTGAGTGATGTGCTGGCATGGAACCACCCTCTGCCCAGGACGGGTTCCAGCCTAATCAAGGAAGGCCAAGACATGCAAGCCGTGAGTCTGGGGAGCCCAGCTGGGGCTGGCCTGGCTGCTGAGCGGGCCCAAGCTGTGGTGTCTGGCCCCTGCGTTACACTAGCTGCCCCTTGGCACGATGCCCCCAAGCAATGCAATTCCAGCCCCAGCAGCTTGGCACCAGGCTCCCGCTGTTCCCTAACCCTGTTCCACAGCTATAGCCCGGTGCCCTGTGCCTCTTCTCCCTTCAGCACCAGGCCCACACTGGCTTCAGCTTTGTCTGGCTGGACTAAAGACAGACAGACTGACTCCCTGTGGGAAAGGGCCCACACAAGGGCTAGGCCCACCTCTAGTCCCACTTTGGCCCTAGGCTGGGTGTCTTGGCCTATGATGGCCTGCCAGCCCAGGGCGCATTCCCCCCGGGGAGGGGGCGTCCCAGAGGGGCTGCACGGGGACGAGGCAGGGCTGGTGCTTACAGGTCGCTGGCGATGGAGGAGTTCCGGGACATGGCTTTGGGAGACAGGTCATAGTCGCTGTCGGAGCGGTAGAGGAAGGACTCCCGCCGCTGGCTGTGAGGGACGTTCCCATGCAGGACCAGCCCGGAGCCGGGGCTGGCTTGGGGGTCCAGCGGGCTCCTCCCCGACGAAAGGCCATTTTCAATGTCAAAGCTGCAGAGAGAGGGAAGGAGGAAAGACTCAGAAGACGGAAGGCAGCGAGCCAAGACCTGCCATGGGCCCACACCGCCTTGCCCAGCACGGGCTGCTCTGGGACGCTCCTGGCTAATTTCTCACAGCTCTGAACCCCACTCAATGCACACGGGGCCAGGCCAGGAGCCCAGGGAGCCTGAGGAAGGGGAGGGAACACAGGCACAGACTGATGAAAGGCCCAATAAGGGGCAGGGAAAGGGGTTTCTGAACAGCTACAGCCCAGACTCCTCCATCAAACTGCAATTAGGGGACAGGGCTGTGGGGCAGACCCAGCCTTGCCCCACAGGCAGCCAGGCACACTGGGGTGACTGTCACAACCCCCACTTGCTGCTGGCTCTGTGGGTAGCACCCCTACTCCACCCCAGCATGCCCAGCCCCATGCCAGTCCCCCGGCACCCCGAGCACCCCCAAGGCCCGGGCACGTGGGGCTAAAAGCTAAAAGCCCCCTGCAGTGCCCCATTTACCCCCACACCCCCATAGTGCTGCAACCCCCCAGCCCTACTGCCACTGGCCCAACTCCTGCCCCCCTGGGGCAGGGCAGGCATCCTGCCCATCTCACACTGTGGTCTCCCCTCTGGCAGATTGTTTTAATCCGAGGGGAGCGGGGTCCTGGCTCTGGGAGCAGCATTGGGTGGGTGCAGATCTGGACCATGAAGTGACGCTGGGGGACGGTGCCCAGCCCTGTGCCTTGCTGAATGGGCAGGTTCTTATCAAGCTACAAATGGAGACCAGGCCTGGCCCCTGGGCATACTAAGTGCTGCTCCCCCAGCCTGAGCCTCATCTACCTGGATTCCTGCACTCAGCCAGCTGCCACCCCCTAGTGCAGGGCTATGAGCCATGCCAGGGCAGCTCAGGCTGGTGGGGAGGCCAGGGCAGGCTCTGGGCAGCCAGAGACTTCTGCCAAATACTATTTGTCTAGTGCCTGAGTCCTATTGTGGGCTTTACCACTGACTCACTAGGCAGCCTTCTGCCTCAGTTTCCCTGTTTGTGTAACAGAGGGCATGATATTCACCCGCCACTGATGAACTTCTGGGATGTGCTTTAGGCCCCCTGCAAAAGGCAGCTCTCCAAGGGCCCGGTCCAAAGCCTGCTCCAGGGAGACACTCCTGGCAGTCCTGCAGGCTGTGCACCAGGCCCCCACGATCCCTGCTAGGGACAGCTGTAAACAGCCAGGACGGTGCAGGGACTCAACACACAGGGGGGCTCAGTGCTGCTAGCCCCGGCTCTGCCCTGCCCGATAATAGTCCTGGTGGCGCTGCCCAATCCACCAGCACATCCCCCAGGGCTGGAGCAACCCACGGCAGCAGAGCCGACCTTGGGAAAAAGAGGTCAGCGCAGCCGAATGCTGCTCTAACAGCCGCTCTACAGGACTTTCCAGCAGCAGCTGTTGCCCCCACTTGGGGATGGAATCAGGAGCCCCCGTTCCCATCGACTGGCCCAGCTCAGCTAATCAGCGCGCTTGTCTCCTTCCCTGCAGGAAGGTCACAGCCGGGGTGGGGAAGGGAACAATGGGCTTGGCCGAGCCATGTACCATCCAGAGGGCTGGTTCACTGGGATTTGTAGGAACCTGTGTGTCTGTTGCATGCCCCACACTGGCTGTCCCAAGGAGTGGCAGGGAGCTGGGCAGCAGCCTGGCCTGAGGCTCAGCCAGAAGGCTGGTAACGTGGGACAAACTCTCCAGGGAGCTGGCAAGTTCCGGCTGGGTTTGGTTTGGCTCAGCCCCAAGGCCATGGCACTGGGCTCTAGCCTGTCTGAAGCGTCCCTGCTTGCAGCCTGCCCAGCTCAGATTCGCCCGGCAGTGCAAACAGCCCTTCAACGCCCCCATAAATATTAACAACCATCCCTGGTCTGGCTCGCTCCCCAGCCCAGCACTGTACAGCACCTAGCACACCTTTGTAGAACTACAGAGAGATACTGAAACGGGCTGGCAGCTTTCCTGGCACCCACCCCCTGTACAGCATGGTCCCTCCACGGAGCTTGGTGACAGAGGGTGCCAAACCGTCCAGCTAGGCCTCTTTCCCACTACTGCTCCCTGAGACCAAGAGCTGTGAGAGAGATGGCCTGCTGCAGTTTCTGGCATTAGGCAGGTGTTTTCAGACATGGCAAGTCCCTGAGCTCTCACTCAGTCCCACTCGCGAACGTCTCATGGCTGAGAAGCATGTCCCCACCTTCAGCCGGTATCGTCCCTTCCTTACCGTCACCCCGTTACTCCCCAGACAAGCCCTGCTCCAGTTCTCATGGTCGGGTGGAACCCACCCTTGTTTATGGCTAGAGCTGCATATGGAAACGCAGCCCCCGCTGCGAAGCTGAACTGAGAACCATCCCCACCCCCTCGATGGTGCAATGTCAAGGCCCAGGGCTGCTTTTCAGCAGCCCTGCCATTTCCTGGACACTGACAACGGAATTATTTGCTTTGGCCTGAGCTGCTTGTCCTCCTCACAGGACGCCTGCCCCCTCCAAGTGGATGCTGGGAGGTGGAAAAGGCCCAGCAACTTGAGTCAGCTAGTTTGGGAGCTGGAGGGGGCCCCAAGATGGGCTGAGAATTGCTGAGGAGCAGCGGGAGTGTCAGGTAGCAGCGGAGAGAGACAGTCCAGCTGTTGCTCTGCTGGTGATACAGAATTTACTGATTTGTCAATGGAAAAAGCCCTCGACTCCATCGCTTCCACAAAGCAATAGCGGATAGGGGAGTGCGCTGACCAAATCTGCCGCTGAGCCCCAGCTGGGAGGGTTTTCAAGCACTTGGGAGGACAGGGTTACAATTCAAAACGACTTGGAGAAACTGAAGGCTTGGTCTGAATTCAACAAGATGAAATTCAATAAAGACAAGAGCCAAGTACTTCACTTAGGAAGGACAAATCAAATGCACAGCTACAAGCTGGGGAATACCTGGCTAGGTGGGGGCGCTGCTGAAAAGGATCTGGGAGTTATAGCAGACCACAAATGAATGAGAGTCAACAATTTGATGCAGCTGCAAAGAAGGCTGCTATTCTGGGGTGTATTAACAGGAGTGTCGTGTGTAAGAGACAGGAGGCCATTGTCCCGCTGTGCTGGGCTCTGGTAAGGCCTCACCTGAGTCTTGTGTCCAGTTCTGGGCCCCGCGCTTTAGGAAAGATGTGGACAAACTGGAGAGAGTCCAGAGGAGAGCAACAAACCTGCTACAGTTCAGAAAACCTGACCAGTGAGGAAAGGTTACAAAACTGGGCATGTTTGGTTGGGAGAAAAGACGACTGAGGGGGACCTGGTAACAGGCTGCAAATCCGTGAAGGGCCGTTCTAGCGAGAGGATGTGGCCAATTGCTCTGTGTGTCCTCTCGGGGGGGGGGGCTGTCTGCAGCCAGGGAGATGGAGGGAGATGAGCCCTGGAACAGGCTCCCCAGGACGGTGGTGGAATCCCTGTCTTCGGAGGGGTTTAAGACCAGGTTGAACAAGCCCGTCAGGGCTGGTCTGGGTTTCCTTGGTCTGGGCTCAGCGCAGGGGGCTGGGCTCGGTGACCTCTCGAGTCACTCCCAGCCCAAGGTTGCTATGATGCTACGAAAGGACAGGTGCAGGACTCACTGCCCCAGCCGGCACCCCACACCCAGCCCTTCCAGCCCAGCTGCACTGTGCTGTCCGGGGGCGGGGGGGGAGCTGGGCGTGTTATGTGGGGGGCTCCTGCCCCTCGCAGCACATATAGAAGTGACGGTAGCTCTAATGAGATTCCTCCCCCCCGGAGTGCACACATTCCCTCGGGTGACACGCTGCGTTCTGCTCAGGTGACAGGCCCCACAGGTGCCAGGGTGTGTCAGGGAGCCACTGGCAGGATAAAACCACCACATGGCCTGCCCTGCCTGGCGCTGACCTGGGCGGGTGGGCCTGGAGGCCTCATCTCACTTTATTCCAGTCCTATAGATAGCACAGGGAGAAACCTGGGCTCTGGCCCCACACGTCGCCCGTGGAGACTTTCACCTGACGGGAGCGCTCCCCTCAGTGAAGGCGTAACCCCACCTGAAATCAGAGCTGGTGGGAGCTGCCCTCCCCAGCTCCCTGGCTTCCCGTGGGCTCAGAGACACCGGCTGGACCTTCAGTCCCTTTCTCCTCAGAGGTGTGCAGTGCAGGACTCCATGGCACAGACCCAGTGTGCCCCTGAACAGCACGCTGATCACCCCGGGATCCTCTGCTACTAACGGGGCCTCCACCCAGCCCTGCTCCCCGGCCCGCCCCGGCTCCCTTCAGCCTGCAGTGTTCCCACAGCGCTAGCCAGGGGCCCGCAGAAAGGCAGCCTGCACATCCCAGCCACCAGTCGTGGGGATCGGCCGCAGCATGTGGGGCTGAGCAAGCAGGGTCCGGGGATGGGCTTTGCTGCAGCTCAGGTGGGAAGGGCCAGGGGGGCCGTGTCCTGCCCGTGCCTGTCGGTTGCTTTCCAGGTCTGTAAACATGCCCAGACGCCGTGGTCTCTCCTCATCCAGCAACCGCTGCCCTGCCCCTCCACCCCCCATAGAGGAACCTTCCTCCTCCCTGCACCACCCCACCACACTCCAGGTCACTCCTGGCTGGGGGAGCTGGGTGCAGAGCCCTCGACACACGTTACCCCCTGTGCCTTCTCCCCTCTGAATGTGCCCAGAGCCCACGAAAGGGCAGCCAGCCCCCACTCTGCTTCCTTGCCCCATCAGTCCCAGGAGGGGAGGGAGCGAAGGATTCTCCCCAGGTGGCCCCCAAGCACCTCTAAAGGCAGCAGAGCCAGAAGGAGCCCCTCGGGTTGGATGCCCTGGCATTACAGGCCATGCCGAGGCAGCAGGCTCCAGCCCCAAAGCCAACAAGCAATGGGGTTCCCCGGCCCCAGGCTGGCTGTTTCGCACAGAGCCCATTGCCGGAGCCTGCACTGTGGTCTGTGGGCTGGCAGTGTCGGCAGCCAGCTGGCCTGAGCCTGGCTGCCCCCAGGATTTGACCCCTTCCACTGGGGAGTAGTGGCCATGCGGCAAGCGGCGCAGTTACCGTCTGTGCTTCTGCACGATGTCGATGGGCCGGTTGACAGCGCGGGATGAGCCGGCCAGGTGGCCGTTGCAGACCATAAGGGCGCAATCTGCCAGGGCCACAGAGCCACAGTTTGTGGGCAGGCTCATTCTGTCCCGTGCCCTCCAGTAGCTCTCACGCCAGCAGGCCCCGGCCCCTCCACAGCTGCAGAGAGGGCGAGTCTTCTCCTCTAGCGAGCTCAGCGCGGGGGCCTGGCCCGAGACTCCCGTGGGCTGCCCTGCAGCACCACCATCACTGCATCCAAGGCCAGCTCCCCACGGCACCTTCCGCTGCACCCCTACGTCTAGGGGGCTCTGTGGAGCTGCAGCCCAGGGTGGGCTTGGCACGGGCACCTCGCCATGCCGCGCCCAGCTTCCTTCAGCCTCTCTGCTCCCACGAAGCGGCTCCACACAGCCATGGCTGGCTCTCCCAGCCTGTCCCCTCTCCACGCTGCCCAGCTCCTAGCGAGGGTGCCGGCTCCCCCAGGCTGGCTGCAGGCTCAGATGCACCCCCCCTCTTCTCCCTCCCCCGGTGGCTGGCTTGGCTTTGCCTTGCTCTGCCCCAGAAGTTCCTTCCCTCTGCCCTGCTGCCAGCCGCAGCTCCCAGCCCTGGGTTGCTCCCCCCTGCCAGCAACCGGCACAGGACCCTCTGTGAGCCCAGCTCGCCAGCTCCGCCGTGATGTCACTGGGGGGAGGAGGGAGGGGCCAGCTGGCACGTTCAGCTGTCTGCAAATATTTCCCTTTAACTCCTTCCCGCCCAGCATGTGCCTGCTGGCTCCTGCCCACGGCCTCTCCCTGGCGCGCCCCCCGGGGCACGGCTGGCACAGGCTGCCTTGTGCCCCAGGAACCAGTGTGCCCGGGGGTGCAGGCAGCAGAGCTGTCGGCTGGGCAGAGCCACTCTTGCAACCAGCAGGTGAGGAGTTAACACAAGTCCTAGGGTGGCCCCCTGGAGAAGCAGGGTAGCAGGGGCCGTGCTGGGGACACGGGGGCTGGATACCACCTGGCAGCAGGGTAATAACTTTGTGGTTCCAGACACTGCAGCCTTTTTGCCACAGTGACCATGAGAGGCAAATCCACCTCCCCCAGGCTGGTGCCCACGGTTCGTGTCCGGACACAGACGTGGGGCTCAAGGGCACTACAGGCAGGATTTCACCCCCTTTGCTCAAAGCCCCAGATTCCCCCTGCTTCCCCAGGGCCGCAGCTGAGCCTGTCCAGGAATGGGAAGTCATTTATTAGTGACGCTCTGTCCCACTCTACAGCCCCCACGACCATCACATCCGAGATCCTCGCTGCGGGGGACACGTTTCCCGCCACTCCCTGAGGCAGGGCTGTGACCCCAGGAGGCAAACGGGGAAGTGAAGCACAGACAGAATCAGCAGCTGGTCCATGCTCACAGAGCAGGGACCTGCTCCCACTCTCCTGAGTCCCACGCAGTGCCCTGTCCACTGGGCCAGCCGGCCTCTTGCCCCACGGCTGCTGGGCTCGCTGCACCGTGCTCTGCAGCCTTCCCCCCACCACATCCGTTTAGAGGTGAGGGCAGCAGAAGCAGCCCAGTGTGGACGCAGCTAACGCTGCTTAGCATGGGGTGACTGTTCCCATGGGGCAACGGGGTGATGCTGTGCTGGGGGGTCCCAACCCCAAAGCCTTTCCCTGGCATTTCACACAGGTTTGTCTGGCTCCTGCTGATGTTTCCAAGGGTTCTTCCAGGTGGATGAGCGGGGGACCCCAGCCTAGCTGGGTCCAACTCCCTGCTCTGCCACAGGCTTCCTGTGGGGATCCTGGGCACTGTGCTTCAGTTCCCATCTGCCTGGGGGTAAGAGCCTGGCCCTGCCTCCCAGGGGGCTGGGAGTGTAAACACAATGAAGACCATGAGGCTAGCACCTACCCAGCCTTGCCCCAGGTTCCTCGCAGTGCCTGGGGCTGATCACCTGTCCGCATCCTCCACCAGGGCAAGTGGCTGGCCAGGCGCACAGAACCTGAGCCGGGGCTGCTGGGCTCAGAGCTACTCTTCAGGCCAAACCACCCAAACAAAGCAGCTCCTCTGCCCACCCTGACTTGGCTCTCAGGCTTTCCCAGTAGGGTCCATTCCTGCAGGAACCCAGCTTCCTAAGGTCAGAGAGGCTGAGCATCCTCAGCCCTTTACAGAACTCCTGGCCCTTTCCCAGCTGGGTCGGATCAATGGGCAAGGTTGGCCGGCCCTTAAAGGGGCACTGCCTCACGGCCCCTGCTCTCCTCCTCTGGACCCCTGGAGGGGCTCTGCAGACAGAACTGCCCTCCGCAGGGTTCTGCGGGGTGAAGTAGGTGCGAGTGCCAGGAGAGGCCCCAAAGTGGGCAAGGCTGGCAGCTGCACTGGTGTGTTACTGGGCGAGAGCAGAGCATGCAGGAGAGCTCCCCTCGGAGCTGTCCCTGCCAGCGATACCGCCCATGCTTCAGACAGGCAGCGCTGTGGAGCACCAGCCGAACAGCCACCCGGGCTCTGCCCAGGCTGGCAGCAGAGAGAAGCAAGACTTCCCACTAACGCCCCTTTCCAGTCACCCTCGGCGCGATCTGTAACTCCGGCGGGTGCACACAGTCCGACGACCGAAGTGGGGTGGAAATTAAGGAGCTGAACTGGCATGCGGCCCTGGGGTTTTTAATGGCCATGTGCTGCCAGGGCGTCAGTTTCACGACTCTCGGGAAAGGCTGCATCTCCAGCAGTGCACCAGGCTGGGCCCTGGGTCAAAAGAAACAGTGTCCCCGGCTGACGCGCCAACTCCACTTTCTGCAGAACCCGGGTGCTCCGGAGAAGTCTCCTCCCCTTGGCCTGGCTAGCCGCTGCTCAGCTGGTGAGCTCTGATCGGGCCAGGCACAAGCCAGCAGAGCTGCAGCGTTGTCAGCTAACGGGTTAGTTTAGCTTTTCCTGCACGAGGAAAACCATATGCAGACAGGTGCAGGCAAACCCTGAGGGACCACCAGAGCAGAGGGGCCTGAGAGCCCCTCTCCAGCTCACAGCTTGCACCTTTGCCCATGGCCCATTCTGCTCCCCGACATAGACACACACAGCTCCTGGCATGGGCGCTGCCTGGGATGTTTCTGGCCAAAATGCCAGGGCAGAGTCTAGGCTCCAAGCAAAATCCAGCCCTGTAATATTTGCTCCAAGCATCTGGGTGCCTCCCACAGGCCAGAAGACAGTGCTGGGACAGGGGGATGGGACAGTATTTGGTCTGAAGGCTTCTAACCTCCCAAACCATGTGTAGGTGCAAAAACTTCCCCAGCCCGCCAGACCTCCTGGGCTGGGTGTTATCCCCACTCTAGTTCAGCACAGAGGGTACTTAATCTCTGCCCAGGTGCCTTTCACACTGGTACCATTTCTACATCCAACGTGAATGGTCTGGCAGGGAGGAGGGGGCATCCCCTGTCCTGTGTCCATCTGGACTCTGGGAGCAGCACCAAGGTCCCGGCAGACCCCCCCTAACAGCCTTTCTTCAGACGCCTCTGGAATGCCAGGCAGACTCCTGTGTGCCTGATGCTCTCTGCAGAAACATGCCGTGCCAGCAAGGCAGGATGGCATGTGCCTCCGTCGAGGAATGGAGCTGGCACGAACCCCTGGACCAGCACAGGTTTGTCTGGAACAGCATGTTTACCAACATGTGCTGTGCACAGACAGTCTCCCCACCCTCTCATCTCACCTGCCTGGGAAAGGGAGCTGCAGGCCCTCTGAGAAATAGACCGATGGCTATCTGGATTCACAGGATACATTCACACTGCAAATAAAAGGTGTGTTCGTAACCCACGTGAGCAGGGAAAACACGGCCACTCAGCTGTCCACTTGGGTGTTAATCAGAGCAACTCCAGGGGCTGAGACACGTTGAATTGCAGCCTCTTCCCTGCTATCTTATCCTGAGCTAGCTCACGTGGGTTATGAACACGACTTTTACTGGCAGTGTGCACATGTGCAGACTGTCCCCCTGCTAGAGCCCCCCCAGCCGGGATGTTCCTTGTGGCACCTGACTGCACCCCCACTCAGTGAGTCCCCAGGGCTGCCCCACAGCAACACACTCAGCAGGGTGGGGTGCAGGGAGGGGCTCGTTCTCCTTTCTCCAGCAAGGGAAGAGACTCAGGGCCACAGTTGTGCCAAGCACCTTCCACCAGCACGAAAGGTGAGCTAAGGACCCACGGCCCAGCGAGGCTGCCGGCCTTGTGTGCCGGGGAAGCCATCCCCACAGCCTGTGCTCCACCAAAGCATGCACAGGTCCCGCCAGGCCCCTCTCCCCGCTTGCCCCTTCTCCAAGCCACCACTGTGACAGAAACGGTGCAGCTCACAACCGCGCGCAGGGAAATCGTCAGGAAGGTTTCCTGGCCTGGCACAGCACCCCTGCGGCTCCCATTTTCCCAGCTTCTCCCTGCCGGATCCTGGCCCGGCTTCCATTTCCATGGTGCCATGAGAAAGTGCGTGGCCCCGGGAGCAGAGTAAGGAGGAAAGCCACCCGGCCAGGGGAAAACAAGCTGTGTGCCCTGGCCAGTCTGCCTGTGAAATCCCTTGTGACAGCCCCACTCACAGGGGCAGTGGTGGGTCCACACGCTGGGCCTGGGACGGCCAGTCTGGCAAATCACTTTCCTGCATGCCCATGTCCCCCCTGTGACGCAAGGCTGATGGGGAACCATGGTGCCAATGGTCAGAGACTGCAGCCCTTGGGCTTGCAGCAGCATCCTGGGCCCAGAGCCGAGCTTACCCTGCAGGGGGTTTCTCATCTGGAGCTCACCCCAGGCCAGACCTGGCCCCGTTCTCACTGCCAGAGCCACATCCCCTGCCAGTGCTGCCCAGCCTCACACAGAGGGGGGTAATGATGTGGGCTCCCTGCACTGCCCATCACAGCTGCAGGCTGGATCCCAGCTGCCCTGGTGCTGGGCGGACGTGCGTCACTGGAGCAGCTCCCCAATTGATCCAAGCATCGATCCACCCGTTTGTGCCGAGATGCGACCTTCAGCGACCTCCATGAGCCAGCCGATCCCCAGACACGCAGCTGGGACGGGTGCTGAAGAGGCCCCATGCCACTCCCACTGGCCTTGTTCTGAAGGCAAGTAGAGCGAGGGCCCAGGAGGAAGGCAGGAAGCCCATGGGGGCAGCAGGCTGAGCGGGAGAGCTCTCCCTGGCGGATGGGCCCCTGGCAGGCAGCTGCACATGCTCTGCTGTCTGCAGTCACAGCCGGTACCCGATGGAGGTGGCTCATGGGTCCCATTGTGCCCATCTCTCTCTCTGGGGCCAACGGGATCCTTACAAGACGTCTCCAGCACGGGGGCTTCCAGCCTTTCTGGGGAGACAATTCCCCAGGCTCATACATCCTCCTGGCAGGGCGTCCTCCTTGGTACTCGTCACTCCAGTTCCTTGCCCTATGCCCCGGGCCTGTCCCATTTGTCCTGGAGCTGGCCTGGGATGGGACTGTCCTGGCCCAGCAGCATGAGGCCAGCAGGTGCCTGGCCGAGCAGCACAGGAAGGGTTTCCTCCCCTAAATACACGGGGCTCGGAGCAAACCACCAACCTCCCGCGGTCTCCTGGTCCATTGAACTGTCTGATTTCAGAACACGGATACTTTGCACTTATGCAGACGCAGGCCTGCAGCCCAGCGTCCCCAGCGCTTCATTCATTCAGCATCTCTCTGCAAACGGCAGCAGCTCTCCTGAGTGAGGCAGAGGAGTTAAGATCTGCGGCAGAGCTGGGAACCCAGGAGTCCGGACTGCTCGCTAGCGCAGCCTGGGGGGACGGGTCACAGGGGGCTGTGAGTCTGTTCGCCCGTTTGCCTGCCTTTGCAGCGTGCAGTGACGCCATGGGAGAGAGGTGCTGGGGGCGTTAGTAGGAGACCGATTTCCACGACTCCCTCAGGTGTCAGAATGCAGCCAGAGTGTGTCGCAGAGAGCCCCGGAGATGCTGCAGCCGTGGCTCCATAGTAGCTGATTTGGCTCTGTCCCAGGTGCCCAGGCCTCCCACACGCAGATGGGCCAGGAGGACAGGGTCCCCAAACATCACCCTCCATTCTCCCCCACCCCATGGGAACCGTACCTTAACCCCCCTTTCCCTTCCGTACGTACCCCATGCAGGAGTGCCTCTGGACAGGGGAAGGGCTGTCTGGCAGCATGCTCCCGGGAGCCAGAGACTGCCTAGCTCAGGACCAAGCTGCAGCGCAAATCTCCACGCTCCCACCCTCACCTCCTGGCATCTCTCCCGGCCCTCTGACTCGGGAACAAAACCCCCTCTGCCATGCCCGCTGCGGCCCCATTGACTGCTCCACTCCAAGTTCGGAGACTCACTTTCACTCGGCAGAATGCGCTTGAAGAGGGAGTCTGGCGGCAGGGAGACACCTGACCCACAGGGCTGTGATGAGCCGCCGCGAGGTGCGAGCCACCAGCAGCAGCCCGGGATTCCAGGAGCCGTGCGACCGGTGGGGAAACACGATGTTCGTTGTCTTCAATTGCTTGTTTTCACGTTGCTGGTTCATTTCTCCCATGGTACCAGAGATATGGAGCCCCATTGTGTCTCCTGTTCTCCAGTACAAACCGTCCTGGTGAGCTACAGATCTGTGGTCTATCCCCAGCCCCCAGACCAGAATCTCTCTGATACCGTCCAAGCTGGGCCCTGCAGGTGTCAGCAGCTCCAGTAACTTCAGCCACCCCTGAGCCAGGTGGCCCCAAGCCCAGAAAGATGAGCCATCCGCCCTCAGAGGGACCCAGGACAGCGAACCCGACGCAGGGAAGAGAGAGGGTCCTGGGGGCCCTTTCCGACATGCCTGTGAAGCCCTGGGAGCAGGGGCTTGCCTTGCCCCAGCAGCAGCCAGCGGGTGGCCCCGGGTTTGTTCCAGGCCCCTGGATAAAATGGCTCCATAACATTATTTTGCGCGTCCTCCCAACACGGCCGCTCGCCACAACGGCAGATCAAGAAGCACCTCATCATTTGCAGCCTGGTCCCGGGCCAAGAGAAACTGCTGCATTCGCTCCTAAATAGGAAATTCTGGCTCTCAAGGGCAGACACCACTGCACTCCATCCGGCAGGGGCAGCTCTGGCCGCGTCTGCCAGGCTGCCTCACAGCCGCGGGCACGGAAACCCGAGCCAGGCTGCACTGGGCAGCCCCTGGCCTGCCCCTCTGAAGAGAGGCTGTAGCTCACCCTTTCCCAGCCCCCTCCCCTATTCTCTCCTCAGCACCCTGGCCCAGCGTCGGGGCGATGCCCATGGACCCTCCGTCCTCTCCAGCAGGATCCCCAGGTTCCTGGGGGACTCAGGCTTCACAACCCCTCCAGGGCCGGTCCTCGATACAACAAAGCTCCCGAGCGGTTGGTCGGACGGTGAGGAGAGAGACTGAGGGGAAAAAAGCACTGCAAAGGCTGTGGATGGGCAAGAGGAATGTGCTGTGGCCAGGCCAGAAGAGCCCAAGGAACATGCTCCTCCAATGCCCCCCAGTGCCCACCCCTAATTCCGGCTCATGGACGCAGACCTGGGGCACAGAACCCCTTGTGAAACAGACTGGAAGGGGAAGCTGTGACGAAGTGGGACTGTTCTTAATGTTTCCTCTGAATACTGTAGGTGTGACTCAGTTTCCCCTAGGCATTTCTTAATGCATGGTGGGATAAGGGGGGGGTGGGATAAGGGGGTGTAATTGTTGCAGAGCAAAGGGCCAGGGTACATAAATGGCCGACACTCTGTCTCCTGGCAACTGATGGCCTGGGCCCTTCCCCTCTGCAAGGTGAGAGCTAAAGGGTTGGAGAACAAAGGAATCCGATGACCTCCTGGCCTGGGAAAGGGACAAAGCCCAGAGGAGGAGGGGCTGGAGGGACTTTCAGTTTGGGGCTGGCTGGAGACATGGAGTGAAGGGCAGACGGGGTTGTCTGGCTCACTGCCCCCCAAAATGGACCCGGCTGAGGGGTCCTGTTCTCTGCACCTACAAGCTCTGTGTTAGACCATGTTCCTGTCGTCTAATAAACCTCTGTTTTACTGGCTGGCTGAGAGTCACGTCTGACTGCGGAGTTGGGATGCAGGACCCTCTGGCTTCCCAGGACTCTGCCTGGGTGGACTCGCTGTGGGAAGCGCACGGAGGGGCAGAGGATGCTGAATGCTCCAAGCTCAGACCCAGGAAGGTGGAAGCCGTGTGAGCTGTTTGCCCTGCAGACAGGCTGCTCCCAGAGAGGAGACTTCCCCAGAGTCCTGCCTGGCTTCGTAGGAAGCAGTTCCAGAGCATCGCCCGGGGACGCCGGGACAGTAGCGCGTCCGGGCCCTGGGGAGGCAAACAGCTGGTGCGATTCACAGCACATTGGAGCCCAAAGCAACACAGAAGATTGACCCAACAGGCCAGGCTTCACAGGGAGAGATCAGTGAGTGTGGGCAGCTGGGGCTGTGCCCAGAGCCCTGGCAAAGGAGGTCACTGCATGCCCACGGCTACTGTGCCTGCAAGCTCCCAGCGGGCGAAGCTATTCTCCAGCCAGAAGCAAATGCTGCTACATGCCCTGCAGCAGTGCCCCAGGCTTGGCAGAGTGGCCCCAGAGCCTTCTAGAGCCAGACTTGCAGCAGCCACCAGTGAAAGGAGAGATTGCCTGTGTCTGCCAATGGGAGCTCAGATTTCCTGGTCAGTCTCACGTGATTTGGTGTCTCCCTGGCTGCCCCAGCTGCTGGAGTCAGGGGATTGGAGTGGGCTTGTCTCTTGCTGAAGAAAGAACAAGAGATTTCTCGTCCTCCTGGCTGTAGAGCAAAGTTTGAAGTTGTGGCCCGGGGGTGACGCCGACTCTCAGAGACAGGTGAAGACCCAGACCCCCCGGTACGATCTGTCCAATGCTCCCGGCTCTGGGGCCGGACTCGTGATCTTTGCGTGTTTGGCTGGCTGCTGAGCCCATCGGGAGTTCTGGCCCTGGCTCACGCTCATCTGTGGGGTGGAGTGTCCAGAGCCCATTCCCTCTTCCTGCTGCCAGGCCGCGCCGTGGGGTCCCAGCAGCACGGCAGAGCCACAAGGAATCGCGAGAGACAGTGGAGAGGTGGAAGTGGCATTGTTACCTTGTCTGCGCCATTCTCTCTCCCCCGGATCTGACCTGATCCCGGGGGACTCAGCCCTCCCCACCTGCTGGGCCTGTTTCAGGCTCTGCGGAGCTCCCCGGAGCAGGGATGGACACAGCCACCGTTCGTGCTGTGGGTGCCCAGCCAGGACTCCGCAACCCTGGCCTCCAGCTGGAGCTGGCCACAGCCCTGGTGCTATTTCGACATGGCTTTGCCTTACTGATGGGCGGGTGCTTTAAAAGCCAAAGGTCTCACTGCCCCCTGTCGCCTCCCGCGGCAACGGAGGGAGCTCAGCGTTGCTGTCAGCAGAGCTCTCGCTCCGTGTCCTGGTGCCCACCCACGTGGCCTGCGAGCTCCAGCAGCAAGGCCCCTCCCCGGCCCAAGAGCCCCCGCCCTGAGCCGGGCCCCACGAGGCATTTGGGGCGCTGGGAGCCACCCAGGGCAGAGCTGGTCCAGGGAACAGCCACTGGATGCAACGGCTGGAGCTGCCCAGGAGCCATTGGACACCTCCTGTCCAGAGCGATGTTGGGCTTGGGATCTCCTATTGCACCTCTCTCAGCAGGAGTTTGTCCATCCGTCTGTCCATCTGAGAGGCTGGTAAAGTGCCCCCTGGCTTCGGTTCCCTGCTCTCCACATGCAGAGCCTGGTTTGCAGGGGCGGAGCTCCCACTGCCCCCAGGGAAGGCCAACGGGCTGCAGGTGGCTCAGGTGAATCAGGCCCAAGGGGCAGCATCCAGCAGCTCCCACTCAGAGCCATGGAGAAGCCCCCTCTCCCCCGAGAGCAAGAATTTCTTGGAAGATTTGGCCCTAGGTGAGTGATGCTGAGGCCCCCCACCGGTGCCCAGCAGGAACAGCTGCGCTGCATTGGGACTGTGCACGGCCCAGCAGTGCAGGCGAGAGCCCTGGCTCTTTGGGTGCAGGAATGCACCACAGACCAGCAGCCCCAGGGAGCAGGCTGCAGCTTCACTGCGACCTCTGGCACCGAGCGCAGGGCAGGGCTGGACCTGCACAGGGGAGCTCCTCGGATTTTATTGCTGGGTCTCTGGCTGGCTTCACTTCCTAGCAGTGCAGCAACGGCATTTCCGCCAGATCAGCAAATCTCCATTAATGCTGAGGGCCTGGGCCCTCCTCTCCGAATGAAGTGCCTAACGAGAGAGACCACGTGCCAGCTGCATGAGCATCTTGGCTGAAAAAAAGCCACCGGGCCCAGATCTGCAAACAGCGAGAGCCAAGTCCTGCCATGTCCTTGCATGGGCCAAGCCCTGAGTGGGGAGAGGCCATTAAACGAGCAGGGACCTCCACTCACCGTAGCCACACAGGAGCTGTCAGCACTGGCACCAGAGCTGGGGACTGCTAGCCATTTCCATGGTGAATAGCCAGGGCCCCTGTGTCACGGAGTCCCCGGGCGATGCTCTGGAACTGCTCCCTACGAAGCCAGGCAGGACTCTGGGGAAGTCTCCTCTCTGGGAGCAGCCTGTCTGCAGGACACACAGCTCACCCGGCTTCCACCTTCCTGGGTCTGACCTCGGAGCATTCAGCCTCCTCTGCCCCTCCGTGCGCTTCCCACAGCCAGTCTGCTCAGGCGGGCTCCTGGGGAAGCCAGAGGGTCCTGCCCCCCAACTCCACAGTCAGACGGGACTCTCAGCCAGCCAGGAAAACAGAAGGTTTATTAGATGACAGGAACATGGTCTAACACAGAGCTTGTAGGTGCAGAGAACAGGACCCCTCAGCTGGGTCCATTTTGGGGGGCAGTGAGCCAGACAACCACGTCTGCACTTCACTCCTCGTCCCCAGCCAGCCCCAAACTGAAACCCTCTCCAGCCCCTCCTCCTCTGGGCTTTGTCCCTTTCCCAGGCCAGGAGGGCACCGGATTCCTTTGTTCTCCAACCCTTTAGCTCTCACCTTGCAGGGGGGAAGGGCCAGGCCATCAGTGGCCAGGAAACAGGGTGTCGGCCATTCTCTGTGTCCAGACCCCTGCACATACCTGCCCTCTAGGGCTCTGCAATGATCATACACCCTTACCCCACCACCTAGATACTTAAGAACTGCATAGGGGAAACTGAGGCACCCCCACAATATTCAGAGGAAACATTAAGAACAGTCCCGCTTCATCACACCCTGCTGTGGGCGGAGAGCAGCCACTGGCAGAGCAGAGAGAGGAAGGGGCTCGTGTGGCGTGGGCTGGGTTGCCCGCCATCTGTTTAGCCAGGGCTGGTCCGGTGGCACTCAGGCCTCTGCCAGCCATTTCCCAGCTGCCTGGCAGGGAGACCATGCTGAGCAGGAGGCAGGGCCAGGTGCCACTGGGGAGTCACCCTGTTCAGGGCTTGCTGTTGGGACCCCGGCAGGGACCTTGCTCCCGGGGAGGGTGCTGGGGGGAGCATTGTTAGTTGTGCCAGGGGCTTTGCCAGGCACCCTGCTGCCCTAGGAGCCCCGAGCCCCCGAAGCAGCAAGGGCCCCCAGCAAGCAAGGCCCTCACATCAGGGTGGGTTCTGTGCCCACATCTGCGAGGTGCCCCGTGTGCTGAAGAGCCTGCCTGGCTGTGCAATGGCCCGGGCACTGGGTTGGGTGTCTGTCAGGACTCCTGGGTTCCAGTCCCAATTCTGCTACCGACATGCTGCATGCCAGCAGGAGGGGCAGACACCAGTAAAATGGGAGCAAGGGGGCTGACCCATGGCTGAGCCAAGAGGGGCCAAGTCGCTGTTATTATTTCAAAAACCCACAGTAAGGTTAGCAGGAAACCAGTGCAGCCCCAAAGAGTGTGGTGCAGCCCGGAGCCACTAGGTATCAGCACAGACAGGTCCATGGAGACACTGGCATGGCCCCGGGAGCCCGGTGTGCCCGAGGGCCGTGCCGCGGAGGTGCCAGGGGCCCGCCGGGGCCCAGCACACTCAGGTCTTGGCACCGCGCCCTTCCCAGGAGACTGGTAACTGAATTCAAACGTACTTTCCGTCCCACACTGTCTCCTTTGATGCACACCGGCCAGTCTGGGCCTGGGGCAGGCCAGCCTGGGAGGTTTGTTTCCTCTATAAATAGCTCTTGTTGCCATTGCAAAGGGCTCAGCTGCTCACGTCCTGCACCGGAGGCAGGGCAGCCCCGCGACCCTGTGCACGGAGACCTGCCGGGCCAGCTCTGGGGCTGTCATTCCTGCAGTAGGCACTGCCGTGCACCCTGCCCCCCAGCTCAGGGACTGGGGGGAGAGAAATCCCAGGAATGGAGTGGAGCTGCCAGCATCACAGGCCGCCTTACGCAGCCTGTCTGGAAAGGTCACCGGGACTGCGGGCCGGCGCCAGGCACCATCTGCGGAGCAGTGGCCCAGGGGTGCAGCCCGCCACACTGCTTGTTGTTTCATGTCCAGTCACCCCGCCGACCCCTGCCCCAAGTGGGCAGATGCAGCCGGCCCCTCCCCCCAGAGCTGGGCCCCCGCCGGGCGGGTGCAGTGGCCTTGGGAGAACAATGCCTGCTGCTGCCTGGCATCCATCATGCACTAATGCCCCTCCCCGAGAGCTTCCACTTGCCTCCCCAGACTCCTCTGTGTGGGACATGCCAGTGGGCAGCCCAAGCAGGGGCGTGGCCGGGGTCAAAGGCCCAGAGGTCCCCTGTGCTGACTACAGGCAGCATGCGGAGGACCCGGCTGGGGGGCAGCCTGCTCACGCGCTCAGCAGCACCAGGCCCCTGGGCAGGGCGTCCCAGTGCCGAGGCCAGTGTGCAAAGCTGGGGCATTTGCAGCGCGCTCCCTCCAGGCCGAGCGGGACAGCTCTGCTCCGGCCTGGGGCTCTTGGCAGGTGCAGGTGGGAGCCGAGGGGACGCAGAGCTGGGGCATCAATGAGCCCCCAGCCTTGCTGCATCCAGGGCTGCTGGCTCCTGCGTGTGTTAGCAGGGGTGGGGCTGGGCGTGCTGGGGCAGGGGAGTTGATGGGGAAATGGGTGGAGTCCCAGGGCTCCCCACAGGTGCATGAGGAGAGGTGCTGGTTGGCTCCTGCTGGCAGGACAGCCGAGCTGGCAGGCCGGACCCAGCAGCACGACCCCTGTGGCCCACCTGGCCTGCCCAGCTGGGGGGGCGGGGGGGGAAGGGGGGCACAGGATGAGTCTGCTGCTTGTTTTCCTCTCTCTGTCATAACAAACGCCCTTTCTATTTACATTCCCACATCTGTTGTGCAGCTGCAGCCCAGCTCCCAGACAGCCTGGCTCCTCCCGGATCCCCAGCACCCTCCGTCCTCATAGCCCGGCAGCCCGCTGGCCAGAGCGGGGCTGCCCTGGCCCCAGGCCTCTGCCAGGTGGAGTATGGAAGAGGTAGGAAGTAATTGGCCAGGCCAGGCAAACAAAGGCCCTTCAGCCAGCGGGAGGCTGGACTGGGACCTTCACCGATTTGCAGAAGCGGATGGAGGGCTTGATCCCGCAGAGCTGGAGCTGTCCGACCTGGCCTGAGACTGCTTTCCCCACTCAGCTCCACAGCCCAGCCCCACATCCCCTATGCACCTGGCCGGCTGCATGCTGGGGGCTGGGCAGGGGGAACCCTGCAGCACCCCAGGGCCTTCGCCAGGCAAGAGGTGCTGGGGTTGCTGGCCTCAGAGCTGCTTTTGCTCAGGGCTGCAGGGTCCAAGCAGGGTTGATGGCTCCTGGCACTAGTGACACCCCGTAGGCCAGCTCTGCATGAACCTCCCATGGTGCGGCCAGGGAGACAGACCAGCAGTGGGGAGCACCCCCACACCACACCTGGCTGGAAGGCACCTACCGAGCACCCGCCAAAGACAGTGCTTGGCTGGGGAGCCAGCTCTGGGCACCTCCTGGCATCACCCTGCGCTTGTCAGCACCCACCCATGGCTGGTACCTTGTGTCACCCACATAACATGCAGAGCTGGGCTGGGGCCAGCCAGGTGGGGAAGGGAAGTGCCCCAGGCCATACAGACAGGCCTAACTGCCCAGCTCATCTTCAGGCACCTCTCAAAGTCTCCCAGTGAGTTCAGGTCTCAGCACCCTGTGAGCTGCCAACCCTGGAACCGGCCTGCCAGCGGTAGCCTCTGCCATGCCCGGCTCTGTCCTGCCCTGCCCGGCTCAGTCCTGCCCAGCCCTGCCCTGCCCAGCCCGGCTCCATCCTGCCCTGCCCTTCCCTGCCCTGTCTGGTGGTGGGCAGCCCCCCTACCTGCCCAGCCTGGCTCTGCCCTGCCCTGCCCAGTGGCGGGCAGCCCCAGCCCTTACCAGAGGGGGTGAGCCACGGTAAAACGCCGCTGCATGCGGATGCTCTGATTCATCATGAGCTTCCTGAAGAGGATGGGCGAGTTGCAGGGGGAGCTGCAAGGGGAGGCCCCCGGGGAGCCATGCTTCGGGTTCAGCATTTTGGAGCCACAAATTAGTGGGGGGGAGCCCACGTGCACAAGAGGCTCAGCTGGGCCTTCACCCCCCTGTTCACAAATCTCCCCCAGGAAAATCACTTTGAGGGCTCCCCTGCCCAGAGCGGGGACCTGCAGGGGATGGCGGAGCCAGAGCCACAGGTGCTACTTCAGTCCCGTTCACGCAGCGGGGTCCAGGCTGGCAGAGAGGGGGTGCGGGGTCCTCTGCAGTCACTTTCAGGCCATCAGTTTGATTGTGCGCAGAAGCTCCATGGAGGCTGCCTGCCCCCTCTCGCTCCGGCTCCACGCTGTGCTCTGGCTGAAGGTGAACGAGCGTGACCGGGGGGCCGGTGGGGCGTTGCTACGAGGCTCCGTTTCCCGAGGGTCTCACAGGTCCGTCTCCCCGGGTCCCATTCAGAGAAGACAAACTGTCCGTTTGGTACAAAGCAGGAAGCGCATTGCAAACACAGCGCTCTCGCTCCCAGGGAAACTTTCCATTCCCCTCCCGTCCCTGCCTGGGAAATTAAACAACTGTCTGGCTCAGCAGATACTGACTGAAATACGAAGCAAGCCCCCCTCGTTGCTCGGGCTGGGCCAGGCCAGTCTGGTACAGGGACGCTCGCTCCCTCGCCCGCTGCATGGACGAGCCAGGGCTTGCTGGGGCTCTACATGGAAGGGAGAAGCAGCGCAGCACCCCCCAGCCTGGCTGCTCCCCCACGCAGCACTCAGCCCTTTCCCTGCCAGCAACAGCACTGGCTGCCTCAATTGCGCAGAGACGTTAAACTGCGCTGGAATCTGGGGCAGGACCGGCGAGACGTTCCCTGCTCAGGACGTAAACCACAGGGGCTGGATCCTCAGCTGGTGTAAATCAGCGTAGTTCCGCTGACTCCAAAGACTTCAGTGCAGCTACGCCAGCTTACGCCCTCTGGGGAGCTGGCCCTCTGGCTTCCATGCAGCGCAGCACCCGTGCGGGAGAAACACCCCTGGCACCAGCTTGCACCCTCCTCGGCCCGGGGGGGCTCAGCCGAGAGCTATCTTGCTGTGTCCTGTCCTGCTCGCCCTCATTCTCCCAACCCAGAGCGTGACAAACCCAGCACACGTGGGACCCAGACGGGTTCCCCTTTGGCTCCTCCCGTTCCCCAGAGAGGCCTGGGAAGGAGAGCAGTGGGGCAGAGCTCCTCCCTGGAGCACGGGCAATGGACAGCCCAGCTGGGAGCGCTTCGCTGCTGGTTGTGCAAGCTTCACATACGGCTTAAACATCCCCCACAGCCCCGCCAGAAAAGGGACATCTCCAAACAACCCCGCCAGAAAAGGGACATCTCCAAACAGCCCCGCCAGAAAAGGGACATCTCCAAGCAGCCCCGCCAGCTGCAGCCCCACTAAGCAGAGTGGCAGGGTCGCTCCTGGGATCCCCACAGCCCAGGACAGACCCAGCCCTGCTCCGAACCTCCCCCCATGGCACCAGCCTTTCTCCCAGCAGAGCAGCCGGCCCACAACAGCCTCCAGGCCAGGCTGCTGTCCCAGGCCCCTTTCAGGAGTTCTGGGTCCCCCCGCTCCAGCCTCCGCCATCAGTGCCACCCTGGGAAAGGGACTGGAGGCTTCCAGGCCCCAGGGCAGCGAGAAGAGCGGGGCCAGGTGACAGGGTTTCCGGGGTGGAGAGTCAGTGGGGAGGGAGCCGGCAGCAGTGGGTCAGTGTCGCTCCCACGCAGGGAGCTGCGGGAAGAGTTGCTGGGGCACAGCCAGGAGCTGGTCTGAGCGATCTCCAAGCCCCCGAGCCGGCACAGCCGCTGCCTGGCACAGACACTGGGGCCTCCGCTGCTCCCAGCGCCCGGGGACACGGACACAGACACGGACACACACACCCTGGGCTGCCCTGCAGGGAAAGGGGCGGGGGGAAGCATTGCAGGCATTCAGCCTTGGAACTGGACGGGGGTTCCCACCTCATGGCCCTTCCCAGGCCCCAGCACAATCCAGCCGTGGGGCCCCAGTTTCAGGAAGCATGGTCGGAAGCCCTGTCTGTCTCCACTGAAGGTCTCACTACAGCTCAGATGACACATTGTTAACCCCTTGCCAGCTCCCTGAAAGCGGAGAAGGCCCAGCTGGCTGTCACACACCCCCCTCCCCTGCCCTGCAGACCCATCACAGGAGGGTCCTCCAGTGAGTAATGGGAACTGGAACCTGCCCTCACACCTGGCACCACGTGGCTCCCTGGGAGACTGGGCCAGACTGGGCCATGGGGACTGAGCTCCCCGCCGATCAGAAGCATGCGATCACCATGTCTAACATGAGTCACAGTAACATCCAGCTCACGCCGTCCCCGGAGGCGAGGGCTGCGTCACCCTGCGCTTTGGCTTGCAGAGGAGCTGCCTTGCTGAGCCAAGTCCGGACACCGCCCCTCGGGGACGGCGGCATGGCAGGCTCTCACCAGCCCTGGGCAGCTGGGCTGCACCAGCCTCCTACGGTTCTTTGAACAGCTGGTAGAGGAGACCTGGTTGGCATGATTTACTGGCACTCGGGCCACGCCTGGCAGATGCAGTGGCAGGGGATGCAGTCTGGATCTGGATCCAAGTGCTCTGCCCGGATCCAAGTGCTCGAGGGGGCGCCTGCCACCCGGGGAGAGCTCAGCCTGCTGCTGTACTGAGGGGGCGGCCCTGCAGGACTCAGCGTCCCACGTGGGTCTCTAGCATCCCCTGCCAGAGGGTGAGCTGCGGGGGGGGGGGGGGCAGCGGGGAGACAAAGGCTGGAGGAGGAGCCGGGGGGAGGCTGCCAGAGACCGCTGGAGAGAGTTGGAGTTGAGAGCTGGCTGGGGAAATGGAGGGAGGGCCAGATGGGGCTCTGGCTCACTGCCCCCCCCAAATGGACCCGGCTGAGGGGTTCTGTTCTCTGTACCTACAAACTCTGTTTTAGACCATGTTCCTGTCGTCTAATAAACCTCTGTTTTACTGGCTGGCTGAGAGTCACATCTGACTGCGGAGTTGGGGGGCAGGACCCTCTGGCTTCCCCAGGACCCCGCCTGGGCGGACTTGCTGTGGGAAGCACACGGCGGGGCAGAGGAGGCTGAATTCTCCGAGGTCAGACCCAGGAAGGTGGAAGCTGTGTGAGCTGTGTGTCCTGCAGACAGGCTGCTACCAGAGAGGAGACTCCCCCAGCGTCCTGCCTGGCTTTGCAGGGAGCAGCCCCAGAGCTTGGCCCAGGGACGCCAGGACACTATCACCATCCCAACGCCCTGCTCTCGTGCCATGCGCTTGCCTGCTGCTGCGGGAGCAAGACTTGAGGGCGGCCTCTGCCCTGAGGAGTTTGCAAACCCTGCTGCCTGCACTAACGGTGCTCGGAGCTGGACCTTGGTGCTCTCATGGGACTCACCCTTGCATGCTGCTTTGTACATGCACCCGGCAGGAGACAGCCCAACTCTGCTGAGCTCCTCCACCCTCACTTCCTCCCTGGGATCCCATCATGGCAGGGGGAGGTGGGGATCTTTGCCCAGGACACAGGAAGCAAAGTCTCTGGGGTTTGGCTGGTGAGATTCACACCGATGAGAGCAATACAGGCCCCAGGACACTGACCGACTCCAGGGGGTCTCCAGCGTGTCTGGTAACCCCCTGCTCCACCCCTTGTGCCTCAGACACGTCCCCCCCTCATCTCAGGCAAGGCCCTGGGGAGGCAGCTAAGATCCTGGAGGATGGTTGCCTCGCTCATCGGACAATCCTCTCCATAAACTCATCAAGCTAAGTCTCGAAGCCAGTTCAGTTTTTTGCTCCCACGGCTCCAGAGCTTCACTCCTCCAATGTGACAGAAACGTTTGTCTGGTGTCCCGGCCAGTTTATATCCATTTGTTTGTGTGCCACCATCGGCCCTTAACTTAAATCAATTCCTCAGTCACAGGGCACAAGCCCGAGTTTAGCGATTCATTAGAAATCCTGGCTATTGGCCTTGCAATTCCGTTAATATTCTTGGATGGAGATTTTCTGAGCCCCCCGATTCACTCCCATGAAGTTGTTTGAGTTTGACATCTGCCTCGGACGTGGTCATTTCTACCTCCACGTCCTCGTCCCCAGGAGGCCCCTGCCACGGTCCCCAGGCAGAACAGCCACAAAGGGTTTGCATTCGCTAAAGCTACTCCGACTGCCAGCTCTGCAGCCAGGGACCGGCTGTGTGTCTGGGTCTGCCCAGCGCCTAGCGCCAGGGACCCGGGCCTGCGATTGGGGCCCTAGGAGGCCCGACCGAAAGCGAACCATAAACAGCGGGTGGCCCATGGAAAGAGCTGAGGGTTTTGATGCACCAGTGAATGCCACTAGATGGCAGCACAGAGCTAACTTGCTTCCCCCTGCTGCCCCAAGCCCTGGCTCCAGCTCCAGGGCGCCGGGACTCAAACTCGCCGCCCTGTGCACAGGTGGCAGGGCTTGCTGGGCTGACGCGCGGGCCCCTCCGTGGCAGCAGCCTCCATGTCACGGGACCCCACTCCCGCCTGCTGCCCCTGCCCCCGAATTCCCCCCCGCCCCATCCAGCAGGGTCTGACACCTACAGCGGTGCCGGCTCTCCCTGCTCAGCATCTCAGGCAGCCACCCACGCCTGGCAGCCTCGCCCACCCCCCGGCACTGGGGGAGCGAGGGGCCAGCGAGCTGGGCCCCGCAGTGCAGAGCAGCCCACGCTGTGCAGGCGCATGGCTCCCTGGCGGGCACTGACGAAATCGGGGGCATAATTCTACACCAATCTCAATGCCCAGGGAGCAGAGCACGCTGGGAGCGGCCCCTCCCCGAGGCTGGACTCTCCGCACCCCGGAGCAGCCAAGCATGGATTAATGCAGACCCAATGTCAACACAGCAGGTCAGCCAGGGCAGGAGGGGCTGGCAGAGCCGGGCAGGAAACCCAGAACGTTCCTGCTTCCTTGGGGTGGCACCACGCTGGCTGAAGCTTCCCCTCACTGCACAGGCCATTTGCCCAGTGACTGGAGCGGAAATCCTGTGTTCTTGGTGTCACCGAGTCCCCAGGCGATGTTCTGGAGCTGCTCCCTACGAAGCCAGCCAGGACTCTGGGGCAGTCTCCTTTCTGGGAGCAGCCTGTCTGCAGGACACACAGCTCTCACAGCTTCCACCTTCCTGGGTCTGACCTCGGAGCATTCATAGAATCATAGAATCTCAGGGTTGGAAGGGACCCCAGAAGGTCATCTAGTCCAACCCCCTGCTCAAAGCAGGACCAATTCCCAGTTAAATCATCCCAGCCAGGGCTTTGTCAAGCCTGACCTTAAAAACCTCTAAGGAAGGAGATTCTACCACCTCCCTAGGTAATGCATTCCAGTGTTTCACCACCCTCTTAGTGAAAAAGTTTTTCCTAATATCCAATCTAAACCTCCCCCACTGCAACTTGAGACCATTACTCCTCGTTCTGTCATCTGCTACCATTGAGAACAGTCTAGAGCCATCCTCTTTGGAACCCCCTTTCAGGTAGTTGAAAGCAGCTATCAAATCCCCCCTCATTCTTCTCTTCTGCAGGCTAAACAATCCCAGCTCCCTCAGCCTCTCCTCATAACTCATGTGTTCCAGTCCCCTAATCATTTTTGTTGCCCTTCGCTGGACTCTCTCCAATTTATCCACATCCTTCTTGAAGTGTGGGGCCCAAAACTGGACACAGTACTCCAGATGAGGCCTCACCAGTGTCGAATAGAGGGGAATGATCACGTCCCTCGATCTGCTCGCTATGCCCCTACTTATACATCCCAAAATGCCATTGGCCTTCTTGGCAACAAGGGCACACTGCTGACTCATATCCAGCTTCTCGTCCACTGTCACCCCTAGGTCCTTTTCCGCAGAACTGCTGCCTAGCCATTCGGTCCCTAGTCTGTAGCTGTGCATTGGGTTCTTCCATCCTAAGTGCAGGACCCTGCACTTATCCTTATTGAACCTCATCAGATTTCTTTTGGCCCAATCCTCCAATTTGTCTAGGTCTTTCTGTATCCTATCCCTCCCCTCCAGCGTATCTACCACTCCTCCCAGTTTAGTATCATCCGCAAATTTGCTGAGAGTGCAATCCACACCATCCTCCAGATCATTTATGAAGATATTGAACAAAACTGGCCCCAGGACCGACCCTTGGGGTACTCCACTTGATACCGGCTGCCAACTAGATATGGAGCCATTGATCACTACCCGTTGAGCCCGACAATCTAGCCAGCTTTCTACCCACCTTGTAGTGCATTCATCCAGCCCATACTTCCTTAACTTGCTGACAAGAATACTGTGGGAGACCGTGTCAAAAGCTTTGCTAAAGTCAAGAAACAATACATCCACTGCTTTCCCTTCATCCACAGAACCAGTAATCTCATCATAAAAGGCGATTAGATTAGTCAGGCATGACCTTCCCTTGGTGAAGGTCATTCAGCATCCTCTGTCCCTCCGTGCGCTTCCCACAGCGATTCCGCCCAGGCGGGGTCCTGAGGAAGCCAGAGGGTCCTGCCCCGCAACTCCACAGTCAGACGTGACTCTCAGCCAGCCAGTAAAACAGAGGTTTATTAGACAACAGGAACAGGGTCTAAACCAGAGCTTGTAGGTGCAGAGAACAGGACCCCTCAGCCGGGTCCATTTTGGGGGGCAGCGAGCCAGACAACCAGTCTGCCCTTCACTCCATGTCTCCAGCCAGCCCCAAACTGACACTCCCTCCAGCCCCTCCTCCTCTGGGCTTTGTCCCTTTCCTGGGCCAAGAGGTCACCTGATTCCTTTGTTCTCCAACCCTTTAGGTCTCACCTTGCAGGGGGGAAGGGCCCAAGCCATCAGTTGCAAGGAAACAGGGTGTTGGCCATTGTCTGTGTCCAGACCCCTGCACACACCTGCCCTCTAGGGCTCTGCAACAATCATACACCCATATCCCACTACCTAGATACTTAAGAACTGCCTAGGGGAAACTGAGGCACCCCCACACTATTCAGAGGAAACATTAAGAACAGTCTCACTTCGTCACATCTCTCCCCCCTTCGAGATCGAACTGAGCGGGGTCACTTTAGCTGGTGGCCTGGGGAAGTTCGAAGCCACCAATGTTCCCATGGATGCCCCAGCATCTCTCCCCTTCCTTGGTGGGAGTTACACCAGGCCCTTCCAGTTTCACACCCTCCCTTAGGTTGGGGGTGGTCGATAGCACGCGCAGGCCGCATGTGGAAAGGTTTATGCGGCCCATGCCCTTTTGCCACCCCAAAACCCCCAGGGTCAAACTGGGATCGGGTCTTTTCCCAGCGCTCCAGTCTGGAGGCCTGCAATTCGGGCTCTCTTGGTTAAGGGCCCCCATCTTGACCTGGGCCACATACTGTTCACTTACAGAACTAGCATGGAGACATCCCTTTCTCAACAACCTTGTCTCCCCAACAAGCTGGCCAAACAGCCACTTGGTTTTAGGACTGTTTAACTTGCTTAACAGCTTTCACTCCATTTGAGACCTTCTCAGACTGGGAGTGAATGAGTCATTACACAAAGTAAAACTATTTCCCCAAGTTTATTCCCCCCCCCCCCTGCTCCTCCGACAACATTCCTGTTAACTGCTGGAAATGGCCCACCTTGATTATCACTACAAAAGGTGTTTCTTCCCCCCCCTCCCCCCAGCCCCGCTCTCCTGCGGGTAATAGCTCATCTTAAGTGATCACTCTCCTTACAGTGTGTATGGTAACACCCATTTTTTCATGTTCTGTGTGTATATAAATCTCCCCACTGTATTTTCCACTGAATGCATCCGATGAAGTGAGCTGTAGCTCACGAAAGCTCATGCTCAAATAAATTGGTTAGTCTCTAAGGTGCCACAAGTACTCCTTTTCTTTTTGCGAATACAGACTAACACAAACTTCTCAAAGCTATCCACACTGGATCCGTCAACAGGAAAGTCAGTGGATCCATTCATAACAGAAAATTTCTGGCTGTTAGGAACTGAAACTTTCTTGATTAAATCACTTTCACACCCTTCAATTGCAGTAAATTGCTTGTAAAGACTCCATGAGGATTTCTTTCCCTAGGGCTTTTCTATGCAACAATTCACCCCTCACAGAAATTCTGCTCTTACCCTCTTTACCTAGGGCTTGCTCTAGAGGAACACTTTCCTGAGCAACAACAGACTCTTTCTGGGTCTCCCTTACATCCAGAATTACCTCTGGCCCATCAGGCGGATTGCTACACAATCCCCTTTCAGGCAAACTGACAGACTTCCTAGATAAAAGGTCGGAAGCATTCTCCTTCCTTTTGCCACACACAAGTTCAGGAATCTTTTCCTTCTTGCTACAGGTTTCCACACCCTCAGTAGGTAACACAATCACATCACCTTCATGCTCTCCTTGTGCCCTGGCTAGGATCTCACCCTGATTAGACAGAGTTGCTGCACCCTTTCCCAACAACACACTAGCAACAGGCAAAATACAAGCACCAGAATTGTCTGGTCTCTGGGATTTTACATAGACACTAACTGGATGCGATCTAGTCACAGGGCCATTCTCCCGAGCAGACACAAACTTAGGGCCATTCCCTTCCTGGGCTTTAGCTGAATCCAGAACCAGCTCTGAGACAACTGCACGACCCTCAGCCATCACAGGCTGAAAGGCCCCTTCTGTCTGCTCCACAGACGAAGAGCCGGACACACTTTCTCCTTTCCCAGACATACAGCTTGGGATCTCATTCCCCTGGTCCCAGCACACAAGGCTGGTCACAGACAACTGCTTGGAGATCAGGATAGCTCCCTCCATAGGCAAGTCAATACCCCTGACAGACACAGGCACGTTTCCTTCACTGTCCCAATTCTCCACCCAGCTAACAGGAAATGTACAGGGACACTCATCTTCCACTCTCCTCGCCTTCCCACCCTGCTGACTAGACACAGCCATCAGCTCACAAGGCGGCCTAGGCTCATCCAGACTTTCTTTACCAAGCACCTTGCCACTCCCAACAGATCCCCTGCCCTGCCTGTGTCTCCCCCCACTCAGCTGGGGTCTCAGCTCCCCCCTTGCTCAGCACTGCCCTTGCTGTCCCCGTGGGGGTAGGCAGCGAGCTCGCTGCTTTCCTCAGTGCATCAGAGCCAGCGTGAGCCCCCTCTCCAGTGTGCAGGGGGGCGGGGAGCATCTCTCTGTCCCAGGATCTCGCCACCCCAGGAATGTCTCCCCATTGACCATCATCTTCCACTCCCTCTGGGGAGGGGCTTCACCCCAGGAAACTCCACACAGACATATAGGTTGGGACCAGGAGTGGGAGCCTGTCCACCTCCCCACCCATCTGGCTGACGGAGTCTATGGCCTTGGGACCCAGCAAGGGAGCTAGACACCGGGGCTTTTCTGCAGGGTCCCCCTGGTTCAAATCGCCAGCCTGCTCAAAGGCAGTGAGGTGGGCATCCACACACCCCCCTCCTTAACCAGGGGCAGCAATTTAGTCTCGAGGTTCCCTGCGGAACTGGCCCCCCGGGGTCTATCCCCACTCACCCCTGGGAGGTCCCCTAGGCCTCTCCACTCCCCCACCGCCAGTTCATGCTGCTGCTGCTTCTGCAGCTCTTTCTCGGGCTCTCGCTGTCTCCCACAGTCCTCTTGCTCTCTCGGACTCAGCTCCAATCCCGTTCGTCTCCGATCCCCGGATGGGGAACCCGATCGTGAAGACCCTCGTCTGGTCGAGGACAGGAGTCTTGGTGATGCCTGGCTCCCGCTCCAGCTGCTCCCAGATCCTGCTATAGCCCCATTTGGGGTCAGGAATCTGTTCCTTAGAGCGGTCATCCTCCTCCAGCTGCACGATGAACTGTGCTTTGGTGAACTTCCCAATGCTCAACCCTCTCTGTTTGCACAGGGTTACAATGTCCTTCTGAAGGAGACGGTGACAGGCCGTCACTCCGCTCTTCCCAAGTTGTTGTGGACGCACAGGCCTGTGTGTTCTCAGCTCCCCACGGTTTCCAGGGAGAACCCCTAGTGTGCCAGCCCTTCTCGAGGTCACCACCTCTTTGCCAGGGTCGAGCGGCAGACTCCTCCGCCCCTTGGACTGCTTGCTGCAATCCCCAGGCGAACCCTGTTACTGCGAAAGTCCTTCTCTCTCCCAGGGCCAAGCCGCAGGCTCCTCCGCCCCTGAGACTGCTCACCACAGTCCCCAAGGGGACCCCATTACTGCACAGTCCTTCTTGCTGGTCACACACTCCCAGGGGGTTAACCACCCCCCCAAAACCGCTCCTCTCTGAGCCTTCAGCACGCCTGGTCCTCGTCAATCCCCCTTCGTTTTACTGCTCCCCAGTCACTTACTGCAGGAAGCGCCATCCACGGGGTGCAGTACATCCCACCGCTGCCACCAGTTGTCTCGGAGTCCCTGGGCGATACTCTGGAACTGCTCCCCATGAAGCCAGTCAGGACTCTGGGGCAGTCGCCTTTCTGTGAGCAGCCTGTCTTCAGGACACACAGCTCACACAGCTTCCACCTTCCTGGGTCTGACCTCGGAGCATTCAGCATCCTCTGCCCCTCCGTGTGCTTCCCACAGCGAGTCCACCCAGGCGGGGTCCTGGGGAAGCCAGAGGGTCCTGCCCCCCAACTCCACAGTCAGACGGGACTCTCAGCCAGCCAGTGAAACAGAAGGTTTATTAGACGACAGGAACATGGTCTAAACCAGAGCTTGTAGGTGCAGAGAACAGGACCCCTCAGCTGGATCCATTTTGGGGGGCAGTGAGCCAGACAACCCCGTCTGCCCTTCACTCCATGTCTCCAGCCAGCCCTAAACTGAAACCCCCTCCAGCTCCTCCTCCTCTGGGCTTTGTTCCTTTCCCCGGGCCAGGAGGTCACCGGATTCCTTTGTTCTCCAACCCTTTAGCTCTCACCTTGCAGGGGGGAAGGGCCCAGGCCATCAGTTGCCAGGAAACAGGGTGTCGGCCATTGTCTGTGTCCAGACCCCTGCACACACCTGCCCTCTAGGGCTCTGCAATGATCATACACCCTTACCCCACCACCTAGATACTTAAGAACTGCCTAGGGGAAACTGAGGCACCCCCACACTATTCAGAGAAAACATTAAGAACAGTCCCACTTCGTCACAGCTTCCCACAGCGAGTCCGCCCAGGCAGGCTCCTGGAGAAGCCAGAGGGTCCTGCACCCCAACTTCGCAGTCAGACGTGACTCTCAGCCAGCTAGTAAAACAGAGGTTTATTAGACAGGAACATGGTCTAACACAGAGCTTGTAGGTGCAGAGAACAGGACCCCTCAGCTGGGTCCATTTTGGGGGGCAGTGAGCCAGTCAACCACATCTGCACTTCACTCCTCATCCCCAGCCAGCCCCAAACTGAAGCTCTCTCCAGCCCCCCTGCCCCCCGCTTTGTCCCTTTCCCGGGCCAGGTGGTCACCTGATTCCTTTATTCTCCAGCCCTTTAGCTCTCACCTCGCAGGGGGGAAGGGCCCAGGCCATCAGTGGCCAGGAAACAGGGTGTCGGCCATTCTCTGTGTCCAGACCCCTGCAAACACCTGCCCTCTAAGGCTCTGCAATGATCATACCCCCTTACCCCACCCCCTAGAGACTTAAGAACTGCATAGGGGAAACTGAGGCACCCCCACAACATTCAGAGGAAACATTAAGAACAGTCCCGCTTCCTCACACTTGGCACCACAGCTCTGGCCATAATGCAGGCAACACCAGTGGCTGGGGCTGGGGGCCATGGATGGAGGGCAGACGTGCTGGCCCAGGGATATCCCAGTCCTGGGTCTGTGACACTGCGGAAACTGTGCAGCGAGAAGGACAGAAGCAGGCCAGGGTTTCAGCCTGCCTGAGTCCTGTCTCTCCAGCTTGCAGAGGGCAGGAAAGGCTGCGCCATGCAGCAGGGAGAGAGCTGGCAAAGGCCGGCGTCGGGCTCTCTGACATGGGGGGGACTGGACAGCGACAAAGGGAGGCTAATGGATGCTGGGAGTTAGGCAGCTGTGGGAGCCCCCCTGCCCCGGGGGTGTGAGCAGGGGCTGTGCCAGGTAGTGGGGGAGGTGCAGGGACAGTGACAGATTTGTTTAATTTGCACGCCAGCCTGAGTGAGGCCATTTTGCAGGGAGCAGCAAGCACCGCGGCCCCTTCCTAAGGGCTGGTTGTATATGGGCGCTGTCCCCAGCTGGCAGCTCAGCCATTGCAGGGGCAGTGGGAGAGTGCAACCAAATTATCCTCTGGCTGCAGGATCCCCCGGGGTTGCTTACCAGTAAAGGCCCTGGCCTCATGTCTCTTCATTCACTCCTGATGGATGAGCAATAACCCGCCGAGCCCCCTGCTGCCCCCGGGCACTCTGGGCAACCACCTGGGCCTCGAGGTGCCACACGCGGCAAGCTACACAGGAAACGCCTCCTGGCTCTTCAGGTGGCTGCCCTGGCCCGATCCCTGAGTGGGAGGGGGGCACATGGGGCACATGCAGAGCAGAAGGGCCCACAGCCTGTCCCCTTCTTAGCCCCACCAGCCAGCCACCTGCTGAGCTATGGGCAAGGCCTAGGTGGAACGGTGAGCAGCCCTGGGGGGGCAGAAGTGGTTTCTAGAGGCGACAGGAGGAACCTGGGAGCCCGAGCTCCTGGGTTCTTCAAGAACTGGCTCTGCCCTGCCCCCCTTTCAGTGGGATAGCCCTGAATGCAAACGGAAAGGATTTAACATTGAACTCTCCTCAGTCCATGGTCAGGGTCTTTCAGGCCAGTCCGTGAGTGCTGCTGTCCCCCGCCCCACCTGCCTGCTACCTCTCTGGCAGCAGCTTTGCTGCTGGTACTGGACCCCAGGGCTGCCCGAGATGGACTCTGCCCAATGCACGGTGTGCCCTGGAGAGAGAGACACCCTCTGCTGTTCTAGGGACGCAGGACCCTACGGGGCAGCCCCAGGGGGAACGGCCGGCCCCTGTAACCTGTGTCAGTGGACAGTGATGTGGGGTGCTGAGGGTCTGCAGGGTGTGACAGTGGGTCTGTGTCACAGCACAGGCATGGAGGGGTGTGTGCGTGTGTACATGCATGTAAACGTGCGCACAAATTAGCTGTTTTGCTTAGTACAGATGCTAGAAGTCTAAACAATAAGCTGGATGAATGTGAGTGCCTGGCATTCAATGGGGATATTGATCTAATAGGCACCACCGACACTTGGGGAACGCTGGCAATCAATGGGACACGGTAACACCATGCATCCGATGAAGTGCACGGTGCATCCGATGAAGTGAGCTGTAGCTCACGAAAGCTCATGCTCAAATAAATTGGTTAGTCTCTAAGGTGCCACAAGTCCTCCTTTTCTTTTTGTGAGGGGTGAATTGTTGCATAGAAAAGCCCTAAAGGGAAAGGAGTCTTTGCAAGCAGTTTACTGCAACTGAAGGGTGTGAAAGTGATTTAATCAAGAAAGTTTCAGTTCCTAACAGCCAGAAATTTTCTGTTGTGAATGGATCCACTGACTTTCCTGTTGAAGGATCCAGTGTGGATAGCTTTGAGAAGGTCTCAGATGAAGTGAAAGCTGTTAAGAAAGTTAAACAGTCCTATAACCAAGTGGCTGTGCTTGGCCAGCTTCTTGAAAGAAGACCCAATCCCAGTTTGACCCCCTGGCATTTTGGGGTGGCCAAAGGGCACGGGCCACATAAACCTTCCCACATGCGACCTGCGAGTGCTATCGACCACCCCCAACCTAAGGGAGGGTGTGAAACTGGAAGGGCCTGGTGTAACTCCCACCAAGGAATGGGAGAGATGCTGGGGCATCCATGGGAACGTTGGTGGCTTCGAACTTCCCCAGGTCACTGGCTAAAGTGACCCCGCTCAGTTCGATCTCGAAGGGGGGAGAGATGTGACGAAGTGGGACTGTTCTTAATGTTTCCTCTGAATAGTGTGGGGGTGCCTCAGTTTCCCCTAGGCAGTTCTTAAGTATCTAGGTGGTGGGATATGGGTGTATGATCGTTGCAGAGCCCTAGAGGGCAGGTGTGTGCAGGAGTCTGGACACAGAGAATGGCCAACACCCTGTTTCCTGGCAACTGATGGCCTGGCCCTTCCCCCCTGCAAGGTGAGAGCTAAAGGGTTGGAGAACAAAGGAATCAGGTGCCCTCCTGGCCCGGGAAAGGGACAAAGCCCAGGGGAGGAGGGGCTGGGGAGAGTTTCAGTTTGGGACTGGCTGGAGACATGGAGTGAAGGGCAGACGTGGTTGTCTGGCTCACTGCCCCCAAAATCGACCCAGCTGAGGGGTCCTGTTCTCTGCACCTACAAGCTCTGTTTTAGACCATGTTCCTGTAGTCTAATAAACCTCTGTGTTACTGGCTGGCTGAGAGTCACGTCTGACTGCGGAGTTGGGGGGCAGGACCCTCTGGCTTCCCCAAGACCCCGCTTGGCGGACTCGCTGTGGGAAGTGCACAGAAGGGCAGAGGATGCTGAATGCTCCGAGGTCAGACCCAGGAAGGTGGAAGCTGGGTGAGCTGTGTGTCCTGCAGACAGGCTGCTCCCAGAGAGGAGACTTCCCCAGAGTCCTGACTGGCTTCATGGGGAGCAGCTCCAGAGCATCGCCTGGGGACTCTGAGACACCAGGGTCACCCAATGAAATGAGCAGGCAGCAGGTTTAAAACAAACGAAGGGAAGTATTTCTTCACACAACGCACTGTTACCCTGGGGAACTCATTGGTCGGGGATGTTGTGAAGGCCAAAAGTGTAACAGTTCAAAGAAGAACTAGATACGTTCCTGGAGGACAGGGCCCTCGATGGCTGTTAGCCTAGACGGTCAGGGACGCAACCCCATGCTCCGGGTGTCCCTGAACCTCTGACTGCCAGACTCTGGGACTGGACGACAGGAGAGGCATCTCTCGATAACTGCCCTGCTCTGTTCACTCCCTCTGACACACCTGACACTGGCCACTGTCAGCGACAGGCATGGGGCTAGATGGACCATGGGGCTGACCCAAAGTGGCCACTTGTATGTCCTTACTCCATGCTGCTATTGCTCCCCCACAATGCCCTGCAGAGCAGAGGTTATAAGGCTTCCATTTACCCAGCAGACCCCCAGCTGGTGTGTCAGTCCCCTGTATTGACCCATCCACTGTGGAGTCTCCCCCCAGCACCTCCGCCTGCTCGGGAACCAGATGGAAACACTGACCATTTTGCCTGAGAGTCACCCAGTTGCACGTGCCTGCGCGTGGCTAGGAGAGTCACAGACGTGTTCTTGCCCCCGAAAAGCTCCTAAGGCAGAGAAAGCACCAGACGCCCACGCGAGCAGCTATCGCTCCTCAGCAAGTTAGTCTTCAGACTTCATTTCTGTTCGGTTTATGGCGGGGGGGCCTCTCATCGATCTCTAGGTGCAATTACAGTGAGCGTTTACAGGCACACATCGCTCTCTGCCCAGCCTCAGCCCTAGAGCAGACTGCAAGGCTGTCTGCATCCTCCAGCCCTGCACGCAGCTATTGCTTTCCTCGCTGGAGAACACACCGCAGGGCAAGCGAACGCCTGGTCAAGGGGGTGAGTTTATTAGCCAGCCTACTGGCAGCAGGGTCTGCTATGTTAGAATTGCCTTCTGGTCCAAGATCAGGCTGGGACCCATCTCTCCAGCCTCCCACACAGGGCCAGTGAGGGATGAGCCTTACGGCGGGGAGACCAGGAGCCCCCAGTAAGGGGAGCTGCAGCAGCCTGTCCCTTTTCTGGCACAAAACCCCACGTCTGGGATATTTGCAGCACCAAGGACTGTGGGAGGCTGGTAAATTTCCATGTAAAACGTCATCCCTCCCCCCAGTGCATGCCTTGGCCCAGTGCTGCAACAGGAGCCAGCCCCCAGAACATGTTCAGTCATTGCAGCGCCATGCAAGTGAACTCACAGCTCTCCAGGGCCTGTCGTGTGGGTCCCGGCGCCCAGGACCCTGCCCAACGCGGGACAACTGGGATTTTATTCCATGCTAGTGGGATTGTACAGGAACTGGCCCAGCATTAGAGATGCAGAAATGGGTCGCAGGCAGGTGTCCTGCCCTGGCTGGCAGCGCTCAATGCTGGGGCTCATTAATTCCTGCTCCCCCCTCTGGGATCTTTCCAGTGCCAGCAGCACTAGAATGGGCGGAGCATGGGAGGCTGGGCATTACCCTGGGTTAGCGTCATGGTCCAGTGATGGAACGGAGCACGGCCCGGGGGCCTGGGCTCAGTTCAGCTCATTTCCTGCAGCCCTGGCATCGAAACTCTCCCCGATCAGCCGAGCCTTGGACGATGCGGCAGCCAGGAGAGTTTGGGGCAGGGCAGGGCACGGGGTGGGCTGGAGCCAGGGACCACAAAGAATCCCAACAGCCACAGCGTGAGAAGGCAGCGAGAAGGGGTGGGCAGGGGGCAGGCGCCATCCCCCTGGGATTAACTCAGAGCAGAGAGCACGGTCCCCTCCCCAAACACAGTCTGCAGCACCAGCTGAGCACGGTGTTGCCCATCCCCCTTTCTGCCCGTTACACTCCCCTTGGGCAGGGGCTCTGAGACCCTCACTCTGCCACGCCTGGCACCCGGGGGCCCTACCCAGCAGAGCGCTGGGGTCTGAACTGCTGGGCACGGCCCCAGTGCAATGGGGGTCCCAATGGCCCGAGCACAGCAGAGCTGTTCTCACTGTCCCATTGTCACAGCAGCCGGACGCAGCGACCTGGAGCTCCGGTGAGGTGCTGCCCGGAGCCCGAACCCCAGAACACAACAGCAGTGACAGCGCAGGATTCACCCCCATTCCTGGGGCGAGGGGAGCCCGTTCTCCACAGCTTAGGGGATCTGCTCTCTGAGCCTGGGCAAGCGCCCTCTCCTCTCCGGGCCCCCGTCCCTGCCTGGAGGGGGGTCATCACCTCCCTCCTGCACAGGGCCATGGGGAGCAGAACCTCCCTAAGCAGCACCCACCCAGCTTGGGACATGATGGTGCCAGGCCCGGCCCAGACCCAGCGAGAGCCAGCTCCTGCCCCAGAGAGCCCATAAGCAGCCGTGGGTGGGTGTGTGTGGGGAGCAGGGCCTGGCACAGGGTCGCAGTCACCCTGCAGCACAGCGAGGATGTTTGTGGGACTGCCAGGCCTCGCCCCCTTGCTGTGGGAGGTTTGGGCCGGTAACCCCTGCCAGCCAGCGGATGGGATCACACCGCTTTCTGCAAGACTTTCAGAAGGGCCTTGAGTTCTGCTGTGAGAAAGGGGCTTCCCATTCCCCTTGAATGGATGGTTCTGTGCTGGGTTCTCTCCCCAGAAGGGTGCCTGGAGGGAGCGAGGCCGAGAGCCTGGCCCAGCGGACAGGGCAGGTCACTTTCCCGCACGGAGAGAGCAGCCCCTTGGGAAAACACCTGCTCGGAGACTGTGTTTACTTGGCCTGAGTCACTGAGTTATTTCTGGCTGCTCAGCCTGGCTGGGAAAGCACAAAAACAAGATCAGGAGGCTAAGAGCACATGGAGCCTTGGGAGAGCCGCCAGAGAGCCAGCTGCCATGGCCCAGCTTGGGCGCAAGAGCAGGGCAATTGAGCCTCGGCTGCGTGAGCCAGCCAAAGGCTCAGCAGGGATTCCCAGCCTGGTGCTAGAGGGCACAGTGTCCTCTTCTGTCTGAGGCAGAAGCCCCAGGGCCTGAGCTCAGGTATATCTCCCCAGAACACATGCGGATCACAGCCGCCGGGCCAGAGTCAAGCTAAGTCTGTGCATCTCCTGCCCTGAAACTGCTGCAGGATCAGTGGGAAAGAGCAGAAAAGGACGTGGATTTCTGGAAGAAGGTCCCTGCCCCAGGCTGCTCCGGGGAGTCACCCTTGAAGGCAAGCGATATGGGCAGGGAGAACGCCAGGAGTCCAGACCCATCAACTGCACACCCCGGCCATGCTACTCCACACGGACTCTGTCACGGCCCCGTAGGATCTGAGCTGCAGCCAGCTCTGGAGCAGTCTCTTGGAGGAATCCCTTCGGTGTGCCAGACCCCCAAGGGGGGTCCCACTTTTCCTTCAGGGTAGGCCCCACAGCCCGACCACAGCCTAGACTCAAGCCTCTGGATTGGAGGTCTCCTGGGTCACAGTGTGAGCTCTGCCCAGTGAGCCCAGCGATTTATGACTTTCCCTAAGGCCAAGGAATGGCTCCCTTCCTGGGAGAGGGGAGCTGGGTCCAGCCCTGCCTGCGGGGCCAGACCCAGCTGGGTCCAACTGCAGCAAATCACAACACACAAGGAGAGGCCTCCCCCATCCAGCCTCCCCAGCCCCCCACTCCATGCCTGGACACTGGGCCCTGCTCCCAGAGAGGCTGGGTCTGGCTCAGGATTTTTGCCTGGAAGGGGCCTCCAGGGCACTTGGCGCTTTGCTGCAAGCTACAAGAAGGTCCCTGCCCAAGGCTTGCAATCCCGGACAAGTCACAGCCATGGGTGTCAGAGGGTCCCAATGGGGTGGGCACCAAAAGAAGGACCTGTGTTTGTGGGGGAGGGGTCTGTATTTGGCACCGTGGAGTGATGGGCTCCCAGGATCCACCATGCTGGGGTGCTGAGCAGAGTCGGGGGACTCAGGCCCCTAGGCCTGTGCTGGGGTGCAGAGCCACCAGTGCCTCTGGCATGGCCTGGGGGGTCAGGGCCCTGTGCCACACGCCTGAGAGGGCAGGGCAGCTGGAAAGGGGCCCACTGAATGGCACCTGTCATCTCATGGGGCACTCGTGGGCAGTGACATTGTGACTAAATGCCTGGCCTGCAGGGGTGGGGGCAAAGCTAGTGGGCGGGGAGGGGGAAATCACCCGGCTGCCCCGCCCCACCCCTCAGGGCTAGCTGCTGTCAGGGGCTTGGTGCAGCAGCCCAGGGCAGCGGGCCAGGACTCGGAGCTATTTCATGGGGCTGGCACTGGCAGAGGAATGGACAGTCTGTTCAGAACAAGCAGCGGGCCGGGACACACCAGGGACTGAGCTCTCTTGTCCTGGAGTCATGCAGAGCAGAGGTGAGTGCAGGGGACGCTCTGCACCTGCTCTGAGCATCCCCTGAGCCCTGGACTTTGCGTCAGGCATGTTCCACGAGCACTGAATGCCCTCGGCTCGTTCCCAGGAGGTGGCTGCCGGCCTGGTCTCTGGGGAATGGCGGGGCCAGGACTGGCAGAGCAGAGCCAAGTCACTATGCCAGGTGCAGCAGTTAGCTGCCAGCTCTTCTAGTGCCGCTCGTGAGCACCCACCAGGCTAATGGAGACGATTGCTGGCTGCTTTGTGGGGCCCTTCTTTGGCTGCTGGCCATTCTGAGAAAGGCCTAGCTTCCTCCAGTGACTGGAGTGTGACCAAGCGGGACTGTTCTTAACGTTTTCTCTGAATAGTGTGGGGGTGCCTCAGTTTCCCCTAGGCAGTTCTTAAGTATCTAGGTGGTGGGGTAAGGGTGTATGATCACTGCAGAGCCCTAGAGGGCAGGTGTGTGCAGGGGTCTGGACACAGACAATGGCCGACACCCTGTTTCCTGGCAACTGATGGCCTGGGCCCTTCCCCCCTGCAAGGTGAGAGCTGAAGGGTTGGAGAACAAAGGAATCAGGTGACCACCTGGCCCGGGAAAGGAACAAAGCCCAGAGGAGGAGGGGCTGGAGGGGGTTTTCAGTTTGGGGCTGGCTGCGACATGGAGTGAAGGGCAGACGTGGTTGTCTGGCTCACTGCCCCCCAAAATGGACCCAGCTGAGGGGTCCCGTTCTCTGCACCTGCAAGCTCTGTTTTAGACCATGTTCCTGTCGTCTAATAAACCTTCTGTTTTACTGGCTGGCTGAGAGTCACGTCTGACTGCGAAGTTGGGGGGCAGGACCCTCTGGCTTCCCCAGGAGCCCCGCCTGAGCGGACTCGCTGGGGGAAGTGCACGGAGGGGCAGAGGATGCTGAATGCTCCGAGGTCAGACCCAGGAAGGTGGAAGCTGTGTGAGCTGTGTGTCCTGAAGACAGGCTGCTCACAGAAAGGCGACTGCCCCAGAGTCCTGACAGGCTTCATGGGGAGCAGTTCCAGAGCATCACCCAGGGACTCCGAGACAACTGGTGGCAGCGGTGGGATGTACTGCACCCCATGGATGGCGCTTCCTACAGTAAGTGACTGGGGAGCAGTAACACGAAGGGGGATTGTCGAGGACCAGGCCTGCTGAAGGCTCAGAGAGGAGCGGTTTCGGGGGGCGGTTAACCCCTGGGAGTGTGTGACCAGCGAGAAGGACTGTGCAGTAATGGGGTCCCCCTGGGGACTGCAGTGAGCAGTCTTAGGGGCGGAGGAGTCTGCAGCTCAACCCTGGCAAAGAGGTGGTGACCTCGAGAAGGGCTGGCACACTAGGGGTTCTCCCTGGAAACCGTGGGGAGCTGAGAACACACGGGCCTGTGAGTCCACAACAACTTCTTAAGGAGATGGCCTGTCACCATCTCCTTAAGAAGGACATTGTAACCCTGTGCAAACAGAGAGGGTTGAGCGTTGGAAAGTTCACCAAAGCAGAGTTAATCGTGCAGCTGGAGGAGGATGACCGCTCTAAGGAACAGATTCCTGACCCCAAATGGGGCTATAGCAGGATCTGGGAGCAGCTGGAGCGGGAGCCAGGCATCACCAAGACTCCTGTCCCCGACCAGACGAGGGTCTTCACGATCGGGTTCCCCATCGGGGGATCGGAGACGGACGGGATTGGAGCTGAGTCTGAGAGAGCAAGAGGACCGTGGGAGACAGCGAGAGCCCGAGAAAGAGCTGCAGAAGCAGCAGCAGCATGAACTGGCGGTGGGGGAGCGGAGAGGCCTAGGGAACCTCCCCGGGGTGAGTGGGGATAGACCCTGGGGGGCCAGTTCCGCAGGGAACCTCGAGACTAAATTGCTGCCCCTGGTTAAGGAGGGGGGGTGTGTGGATGCCACCTCACTGCCTTTGAGCAGGCTGGCGATTTGAACCAAGGGGACCCTGCGGAAAAGCCCCGGTGTCTAGCTCCCTTGCTGGGTCCCAAGGCCGTAGACTCCATCAGCCAGATGGTTGGGAATGTGGACAGGCTCCCACTCCTGACCCCAACCTATATGTCTGTGTGGAGTTTCCTGGGGCCAGGCCCCTCAGACCTCCAGTGGGAGCAGAAGGTGATGGTCAATGGGGAGACATTCTTGGGGTGGCCAAAGGGCATGGGCTGCATAAACCTTCCCACATGCGGCCTGTGAGTGCTATCAACCACCCCTGACCTAAGGGAGGGCGTGAAACTGGAAGGGCCTGGTGTAACTCCTACCAAGGAATGGGAGAGAGGCTGGGGCATCCATGGGAACGTTGGTGGCTTCGAACTTCCCCAGGTCACCGGCTAAAGTGACCCCGCTCAGTTCGATCTCGAAGGGGGGAGAGATGTGACGAAGTGGGACTGTTCTTAATGTTTCCTCTGAATAGTGTGGGGGTGCCTCAGTTTCCCCTAGGCAGTTCTTAAGTATCTAGGGGGTGGAGTAAGGGTGTATGATCATTGCAGAGCCCTAGCGGGCATGTGTGTGCAGGAGTCTGGACACAGAGAATGGCTGACACCCTGTTTCCTGGCAACTGATGGCCTGGGCCCTTCTCCCCTGCAAGGTGAGAGCTGAAGGGTTGGAGAACAAAGGAATCAGGTGACCACCTGGCCCGGGAAAGGAACAAAGCCCAGAGGAGGAGGGGGTTTTCAGTTTGGGGCTGGCTGGGACATGGAGTGAAGTGCAGACGTGGTTGTCTGGCTCACTGCCCCCCAAAATGGACCCAGCTGAGGGGTCCCGTTCTCTGCACCTGCAAGCTCTGTTTTAGACCATGTTCCTGTCGTCTAATAAACCTTCTGTTTTACTGGCTGGCTGAGAGTCACGTCTGACTGCGAAGTTGGGGGGCAGGACCCTCTGGCTTCCCCAGGACCCCGCCTGAGCGGACTCGCTGGGGGGAAGCGCACGGAGGGGCAGAGGATGCTGAATGCTCCGAGGTCAGACCCAGGAAGGTGGAAGCTGTGTGAGCTGTGTGTCCTGCAGACAGGCTGCTCCCAGAGAGGAGACTTCCCCAGAGTCCTGCCTGGCTTTGTAGGGAGCAGCTCCAGAACATGGCGCAGGGATGCCAGGACACAGAGGCAGAAACTGTTTATCTGCTGTGTCGTCCCCTATCATTTCCCTCCCTTAGGATAGGAGCCTCGGAGACCCTGGGTCAGATCCCAAACCGCTGAACCCTAGCCATGGAGCCACGGCCAGACACGTGCCCCCTCCCTTCCCCCCGGCAGCAGCATGCACTTACAGAGTGGGGCTGGGCAGCATGGGGGTGAGTCCCCTTTGACACAGAGGCCTCCTGGCCTCTTCCCCCTTTCTCCACAGCCTGGGGGCCCCAGCAGAGCGGGGTGGAGGAGGTCCAGCAAGTCTGGTTGCCCAGATGGAGCAGGGTCTTCGTGCGAGAGCTCCAGGTCACCTTCCAGGCCTCTCTGCGGTTTGGGCCACATTTCGTTTTCCAACCTTTTTTAAAAAATGGCTACAGCTCTGTGGCCTGGCTCCGCGCCCCCCTCCGGCCAGCTCGGCTCCCAGCATTAACACCCTGTCAAGGCTCCCACCCATGTCCTGCTTCCTCCTAATTACTGAACACACCAGCCCCGGGGGCTTCCCCAAGCCTGACAGCTCTTCCCCCCCAGAGCACCCTCTGGCCAGGCAGGTTCCGACCGGCATCAGGTGGCCTGCAGTCACACTGGGGTGTCTCCCTCGCCCACTGGATTGTGGGGAACCGAACGGAAGCAGCAGCTCTGCATGTGGCCCGTGAGTATCTGTGACGGCTGGGAGCAGGGCAAGCCAGCCTGCTCCACGCAGACCTCCTGGCGAGAAGCCTTTTCAGGGCGCCCTGCAGCCCCAGAGATGGACACCAAAGCCAAGGCACTGGACTGTGGACCAGACCGACCCCTCTGTGTCCATTTCACCAGGAAATGGCTCGTCCATCCCTGGGCTTCTCATGCTGCTCACCCTGCCCGACACGCAGAGGCTCCTGGGCCAGGGCAGCGTCTCCTTCTGTGCCCCTCCAGCATGGCGTGGGACCAGCCCCCATCAATCATTCAGTTACACAGGGCACGGGCTCTGCTGGCGAGAGCAGAGTGGTGGGGCGCAGCCAGGCCTCAGACTGCAGCTCCCCAGCCATGGGGTAGGGATGCTCTGGCGGGCTGAGGTCTGAGGAGCTGCACTGGCTGCAGGGCCCCGAGAAGCCCTCCCCCGGCCCTGGGAGGGAGAGGGGTCCATCGCCTTGTGGGCCAGAGGCTGGTTCCCATTCCACAGAGGCCCCTGTGCTCTCGGTGCCCCAGCCGGAACATGGAGTCGCTCTGGGTTAGTCTTCTTTCAGGCCTCCAACTCGCAGGGCAATGGTCTCACCCAGCAGTTGGGGGAGGGGCTGCAGTTCAGGACTCCTGGGTTCTATCACTGCTCAGCCACCCATGTCCTTTTGTGGGGTTAATCCTGCCGACGGGAGGGCTGCGGGCCCTCCACGATCCCTAGAGGAACAGTGCTGGGAGAGGATTCAGGCCAGAGCTGTCACAGTCCAAAGGGCAACCGCGGTTACCTCCTGGCTGGGTCACTGCTGCAGGGCTGGGGACAGCTGTGGAAGCAGGGGCAGCTGAAGACTTGGGCTCCCCCGAGGCCCCCCTTGGAAGCCAGGCTCGGCCGTCTGTCCCCCTGCTCAGGCACCGGCAGGAGGCTGCTGGTCAGCCCCTGAATCCCAAGGCAGAGCTTTGCCCCTCCTGCAGACAGACAAAACCGCTGCTGCAGTGCTTGAAAGCCGGCTGGTACCAAGGGTGCGGCTGGCAGTGCTGGGAATGGGAGCAGACGCCTTGCAGAGATCAGGCTCAAGACCCATTCCCCCGTGGCTCTCCGGGCCTGCACCAGGAGCTGCAGTTAGCAACCCTTTTATTTTCTAACCCACAGGTGACACAAGATCCCTTCCAGGCGTCAGCTCTGTTGTGCTGGGGGGGCAGCATAGATCATTCTTGGCAGACCATCCGGGAGCCAGCACTCAGCACGGTGCCCTGCCGGCCATTTCCCCAGGGCCCTGCGGGAGGCACCATTATGGCTTTTTCCACAAGTGGCTCCTACGCAGAGCTGGGGGCAAAGGTCTCGTTCCGCATCCTCCTCATGGGGCTGTAATCACCAACGCCCAGCGAGCCCACGTCAGAGCCTCACAAGTGGGAATTAAGAGGACTTGGCAGGGGAAAGGGGCTGGGATTGTGTCTTTTCATTTAAGGAGCAATTTCCATGCAGCTGCATCTGCACCAGACACTCCCTTGATTTAAACAAAACATGGGGGGGTGGGGGGATGACAGCCTTCCTAGGTTCTCTGCGTCCCCTGCTATTGAACAACAGCCCTTCCCAGGAAGTGTCTCTAATTTCACCATAATTTATCCCCTCCTAAGACAGGTGCTTAAGGATCATTTTCTTCCAGACTCAGGCAGAGAAACTCTTACTGCACAAAATTCATTTTCTGTTGATAAACAACTTGGCTGTCCCAGCGACTGGCTCAGGGACGTTCACCCCAGTGCTTCCTAGGATGCCCAGAGCGCATCGCTCCCTGGCCGCCGCATGGATGGGTGCTAGATTGTACCTGCCCTGGGCCACGGCTGAGCCCAGATTCCCGGCTTTCAACTGGAACGTGCTGACAATGCCGAGCACCGGCGGCATTTGCATCAGATGGTGCAGAGACCGGTTGAGAGACTGTGAAGCCAGGCAGCGTCCCACTCCAGCAGGGGATTCCGTGGGCGTTTCTATAAAGTCTTTGATTACCCATCATGGAGCAGGGGATTAGTGCAAACTTCACCCATCTAAACGGATCTACCGGAGCCACATCCATTGCACAGAGCTCCCTGCCCTGCACACACGCACGCACGCACGCCCTGGACTTCTGTCCGCCTTCTCTACGGCAGAGACAGGAAAGCAGGGGCTGGTGCCGCAGAGCCTGGCTGGCGCCGCAGAGCCTGGCTGGCTGAGGGCGAAGGCCTGGGAACAGACGCTGCTCGTGCAGGTTCCCCTCGGTTTGGGTCTGTGCGTTTTCACAAGGAAATGGGATGCTGATTAAACAGCGCGCAGAAGAGAGTGTCGGAATAGCTCCCGGGAGCTGTGAAATCAGTGCCTGCCCTTGTTTTAATCAACTTAATGAGTAAATAAACCAATGGCATTAAACAAGTGAGAGCCTTGGAACCACTGGTGTGCTCACTCCCTCCCATGGGATGCCTGTCCACACCCCGGCTCCCCCACCCCACTCCTCAGTTAGAATAATGGCTCCACAGAAGGGGCCTCCAGGCTGCACCCCTCTACCACACAGGCCAGAGAATCCCCCAACGATCTGTCGCCAGCCCGAACTTCTGTCTAAGCAAGCGTGCGGCTTTCGGGAAGAGACACCCCATCCCGGGTAGTTCTCTGGGGCAGGGACGCTCCCTTTAGCTTCTGCAATGCCCCTGCAGGAGCAGCACGCACGGCACCAGGCCACGGCGCAGGGAGCGGCCAGCCCCCCCAGTACGCCCCCCCCAGCACCTCAGTGCCACAGCGGAGGAATTGGAGGCGGATACAAGAAGAGCGACCAGCCTGACCGAGGGCTCTCAGGGCTGGGGCAGACAGGGATAGTTAGAAGGGGCTACGCCAAGGCGAAGGAAGGGCGACCCGGACAGTTTAGAAATAGGGGAAGGGCTTGAACTGCCAGGAAGGACTGAGGGGGCAGTTGGGTAACAGGATCAGATTGAGAAGGGAAGAATCAAGTAGAACATGAGGAAAGCCTCCCAAGAGACGCAGGGCGCTGGGAATGATCCCTCACCCCAGGAAGGGGTGGGAGCCCCGGGGCTTGGGACGCTGAGCGCTCCCGCGAACACACACACGGTGGGTGGTTGGCACCTCCAGGAAACAGACGGAGTGGTCTAAGCGGCTTTGCCCGCCTCTAGTGTCCATGATTTCACGGCCGGCCAGCGGAGGCCTCGGCCAGTGGGAGGGGAGCTGTTTGAGCCAGCGGCACTGCATTAACCGCCCACCACGGCAGGAACTTGGAAGCTCCACCTGGCACGGAGCCACAGGCTTTGGTCTTGCTGCCGTGTCCAGGAAAGAGGCGCTCGCACCTGCTCTCTGCACCAGAGACTCTGGCTTGTTGCTCATTGAGCAGCATGGAAAGGAAACCTGTATCCAGTAACCTGGTGTGGAAGGGAAATTGCCCTTGGGGGGCATCCCATGGGAAGGAAGGTTCGTCATCCTGGGATACTGGAACACATTCCCCCCCGCTGAGGGAAGTGGAGGCTGGGGGGAAGGGGAGGGAGGGGGTCACAGTCTGTGTGTGTGTGTGTGTGGTGGGGGATCACAGTCATATTTATAGCAAACCACCTCCCTGCAGCCGGTCCAGTGTCCTACTCAGTGCCTGCAATCACCGGCTGTCGGTATCGCTCGTGCACGGACTACTGGGTCCTGTCCACTCTACAGTCTGCCCCCGCGCTGGCAGGTCTCGGGCTGTGATTCACACCCACCATCTGCGCACGCCAATATGCCCAGGCTATGAACAGCTGCAAAACACTGCCTGGTGCACCAGGGGCTGGGGGAATGGAACTCCCCGATTCACGGCCCAGTTTGGAAGTCCCTCTCCCTGGCCTGCATCCACCCATATCTATGCAGGGCAGGGGACTCTCTGCCAGCAGACCCCCACACTGGCGCATGCCAGAGCCCCCAGCCATCTACATGGCACCCCTAAGCCCTTGGACTGTGCTTTGCACGTCTGGGGGAGGGGAAGCCCCCATCCAGCCCTTCAGCGAACCCCTGGAGATGATAATACGTTGCTGGGGGTGCCCCGATAGTGCAGCTCCTGGGCTGGGGGCACATTAGCAGGAGGGCAGCCCTCACTGAGAGCCCGAGTGCTAACCGGGGCTGCACCGGGAGACTGGGCAGGTCCCTCCCCACGTAGCTGAGCCTGGGGCTGTGCAGGACCTTTGGGGAGGAGGCTGCACTGTGCCCACCCGTATGGGAGCCCTGCTGCGGCGCCAGCCTGCCCTTTGGACAAGGTGCGAGGGGGTGGGAGCCCTGGCTCAGTCAGTGCAAAGCGGAGCTGTGGGATCCAGGGTCCCCTTCTTAGGTTCTGTCAGGCACTCACCGCTCAGCCCCCAAAGCCATGGGAGATTGCTGCTACCCCGTAGGCTCCCTATATTCCCGGGCACATGGAGCTGGACTGGGCGGGGATGCTGCGGAGACACATGGGGCAGAGCTAAGGTTGCAGGTGCAGTCTGAGCACCTGCCCGGACCACCTCAAGGCTCTTCACTTCCCTTGTTTATGGAACAGAAGAGAACACGAAAGAAGAACTCTCCCCTCCCCCTTTCCATGCAACACACAGAAGCTATTTAAATACAGCGAACTTTGCGTTTACACACCAGTGAGTCAGGGAGCTGGAAAAGAAACGCGGCCCCGTTAACTTCTGAGCAATTTTAACTCAAGGCCGTTTCTACATGAGCCAAACCTCTTCCCCTCGCAGCTGAGTCACTGAGCTGTGTCTGTCAGAGGAGTTACCTGTGTCTGAGTCATAGCCAGCCAAATATGGGAAATTAGCTCCGAGGAAAACCCATATTCTTGTAATGACTAAAAAGATGCCACGCTCTCAAACAGGGTCCCCAAAGGACTCTCCCCCTGTCACCAGCCCCTGGCGATTTAGCAGGTTTTGCTCTGGAAGGAAGAATCCCTCTGGGATAGCCCCAGACAGGAAGTTTAGCTGTTGCAAATCTATACTGGAATTGGAAAAGGTCCAGAAAAGGACAACAAAAATGACGAGGGGATGGATCAGGTTCCATAGAAGGAGAGATTAATAAGAGAAGAACTCTTCAGCTTGGAAGAGGCGACAAATGGGGGATGTGCTAAGGGTCTATAAAATGATGACTGGTGAGGAGGAAGTAAATAAGGATGCATAGGCACCAACTCCATGGGTGCTACGGGGCTGGAGCACCCATGGGGGAAAAATGGTGGATGCTCAGCATCCACCAGCAGCCCCCTGGCAGAACCTCCCCCCAGTGCCTCCTGCCTGCCACGGGACCCCACGGATCATCGCCTCCCTCCTCCCTCCCCCCTCCCAGCGCCTACTGCCCCCACCAATCAGCTGTTTCCCATCGTCAGGAGGTGCTGGGTGGGGAAGGAGCGAGGGCTCACCCTGCTTGGGGGAGGGGCGGATCTGGGGGGGAAAAGGCAGGGCAGGAAGCAGCAGAGCAGGAGTGGGGCCTTGGGGGAAGAGGTGGAGTGGGGGTGGGGCCTGGGCGGAGCAGGGGGGAGCACCCCTGGCAGATTAGAAACTCGGTGCCTATGTAAGGAAGAGCTATTTACTCCTCGTAGCACAAGAACCAGGGGTCACCCAATGAAATGACTAGGCAGCAGGTTTAAAACACACACAGGGAAGTATGTCTTCACACAACGTGCAGTCACCCTGTGGAACTCTTTGCCAGAGGACGGTGTGAAGGCCAAGACTATACCAGGGTTCAAAAAAGAACTAGATAAGTTCATGGAGGCTAGGTCCGTCAATGGCTATTAGCCAGGATGTGCAGGGATGGTGTCCCTAGCCTCTGTTTGACAGAAGCTGGGGATGGATCACTGGATGATTCCCTGTTCTGTTCATTCCCTCAGGGGCACCTGGCACAGGCCACTGTCGGCAGACAGGACACTGGGCTAAATCGACCTTTGCTCTGACCCAGCGTGGCCTCCCCATGCCACTAGCAGAGCCCAGGGAGACAGAGGAGCACTGGTCGCCATCACCCCACATGGGAAATGACATTTCAGTTTAAAAAAATTGAGGCTGAATCCAAGTTTGAACATGAACCCCCAGAGCACCAGCAGGCCTCTGGGAACCAAGGCGCGGGAACCCGCTGTGATCTCAAGGCAGCACATGCTGAGCAGCCGCAGCGAACGATCAAAGGCTGACAGGTGACATTTTTCACAGACTTGTTATTTGAAATTCAGCGGAGAACAATCTGAGCAGCTGGGTGCAGTTACTGTGTGTCTGGGGTCTGAGCTGGGACCAGGTGCGATTGGACCCGCAGTGTCTTCATCCCGCTCCTTCCTGACTGTCCAAGCAGCACTTGGAGAATCTAACCTCCAGGGCAACTGTCAAGAGGGCAAACACAAATCCCACTTATTTTTCAGTGGCCACTTTAGAGTCACCATTCCTGCCATGACACCTGCTCCACTCCCATGTGCGTGCGACTGGCCAGAAGTGCAGGCCAAGTGAATCCCTGTCAAAAGGCAAAGGAACGTTGGTGGCAGATAGTGCGCAGAGGTTGCCAGCAGGCCAGGAAAGATCAGCTGGGCTTGCAGAGATCAATAAAACCAGAAACCCCTGGCCCAGAAAGGAAAGTGAGAGGATCATGCGCCTCACTCCCACCCTGCCAACACACAGCCAGCTCAGGCTAGATCCTGCTTGATCCAGTTACATTGTAAAGTCCCAAGTGACAGAGCTGCCCTGGCTTTGGAAACCATCCCACAGCCTGGAGCCCTTTCGGGCTAGTCACTTCCACCCCATTTCACCTCACGGCCTGTGCATCTACACTGCAATGTGAGCCCATGCTCAGACTCCGGCTTGAGCCCCAGCCTCTCTTCCATCCACACACCAGGCTGTCTGATGTGGGCTAGGAAGCCCTCAGGACCTGGCAGAGGGGGTGGGTCCAAGCCAGAGTCCCATGGGGACTTGGGTCCAAACTTCATCATTTTGCAGGGTGGATGCAGCTCAGGCCAGGTCCCCAGACTCGTGCCCTGAGTCCACCAACACTATCTCACAATCCCCCGGGCCAATGTTCCTTGGCCTGTCTATCCCAAGACTGGCCAATCATTCCCAGGAAATGGAAGCCAACCTCTGGTTCGAGTGCAGTTGGAAAACAAAACTCCCAGCACCAGGCCAGGCCTGTGCTAAATCCCAGCTCATGCTTCGCTGTGGCCACTGCTTTCCGCCCCCCTCCCCCCCCCCATCCGTGGAGAACCACCCCCCTCTGCGCTGGCCAGAACCAAGCAGGGATTGCCCAGGATGGCTGGGTCAGACGGCAGGACTGTGGCTGTTCCAGAAAAAGCCCTGCTCAGTCAGCTCTATCCTGGTGCTGCTTGTCCTTCCAGCTCTGCCGAGCAGGGCTGTGCTTCTCCAGCCATCTGCTGGGCTCGGCACCCAGTGGAGCACAGGACAAGGACCTCTGCTCACCCTGGGCTGCTTCCTCTAGGACTGTCGCTCCTTTGTAAACACGGAGCCCCCCTGCAGAGCAGGGGCAAGGCCATCACACCCCTGGCCTGAGGGAGAAAGGTTCCTGTGCACCGAGGTGTCAGGCTCAGCTCTCAGACCAGGAAATGCCCCAGCTTCCAGTCTGCATGTCTGCGGCCAATTTAATCCCCACGCTGAAGCCCTGCCACTTTTCTGGAGCAATGTGTGGGTGAAATCCAGCCCCCTGAAGCTGCTTCTCAGAAAAGAGGGTATAAATACGGCAAGTGCCTAGCTAGCAATGCCAAGCGTATGCATGCTGGGTGATGCCTGGCTGCGCGGCCAACAGAGCAAAACTCTCATTGACCGCAGTGTGGCCAGGACCTCACCCACGCAGCCCACCGACCTGCCGAACAGACACAGACTCGGCCCAGGACCAGCATGGCAGCTAAGGAAGAGACAACTTTAGCCAAGCCTCCAGCAGCCTGAAACCAGCCTCTCTGGAAGAGGATTTCCTGGCAGATGCCCGTGCAATGTGCAGATGGAGGGCGTGGGGGGGGAAGGTTGCTAACAGACAAAAATAATGACACCCTTTGCTCCTTCCTAGGAGACTGATCAGCCTGATTAGCTGATTTACCACAAGACTCCGTGTTTGTGTTGCTGGATACACAGATTGTAAAACAGAACAAACAAACCCAAACCAGCGGCTGCTGTTTACAGGGCCGGCTCCAGCGCCAGCTTTCCAAGCAGGAACTTGGGGGCAATTAGGATTTTACCAGCCTTGCAGCCCCAGAGTTGAAGGGTTTGATTCCAGCCCAGCTGAGCCACCATCAATCTTCCTCACGCAGCAGAAACAAACGAAATATTCTAACGCGGCCGCCGAGGAATTAATTTCTACAGGGGCCCTCGTTTGTTCAGTCTGACACAGGTTCCCTCCGAGCTCGCTCCGTCCTTACTCACCCCAGTGGGAACGGGGAGACAATTCCTAATGACCAGCCGCAGACCCGGACCTCGCAGCTGGCTCTGGACTTTCACGGGCAGTTCCCGGCTGCGGGGTGACACATTGTCCCGGGGCCGCCCGCAGCGGGGGAAAGAAAAGAGCGGCTGGCTCTGGTTTTTCTTGGGGCTTGATTTCCGCCCAGGGCTTTGGGTCTCTGATCTGGGCAGGGGCTCTCCGGGGCTGGCCCTCCCAGGCCCCGGGTACCATTCCTTCCACCCCCACTTATTCAGATCTTTGTCCGGGTGTAGCCCCGCTCCGAGCCCCTCGCGCGGGCTCGATGGGGCTTGGCTCACCCCCAGCTGCCCCGTAACGCCCAGCAGCCAGCGAGAGCCGAGACCCCAGCCCGGCTCGGGCATTACACGCGCCTCAGACCGGGCCGGCTGCGCCCTGCCCCTCAGCCCTTGGGCTCGGTACCAGCGCTGGGAAGGGAGAGGGAAGGCGGCCGAACCCGGCGAGGCGGACTCCGGGACACAGAGACGCTTAACCCCTCGGTAACCGGGGCTCCTGACCCCCCAGCCCGGGGCGCGGCTCTTACCGGCGCTGCAGGGAGCAGGGCCAGGACATCCTGGGCTGCCGGAGGCCGGGCCGGGGCGCGCCGTCCGGGGCGCGGCGCTGCAGGTACCGCTCGGTGTCGGAGTGGAAGCGCCGCTGGACGCGGATGTGGGTGCGGGGCTGGCGCCAAAGGTGCTTGGGGGGCTTGGCGGTGCCGGCCCCCTCCCGGCTCAGCTCCATGGCTGCGGGCCCGGGGCGCTGTTCGCCCCTCGGGTGCTGAAGCGGCTCCGAGCGCGCCGGGAGCCGCCCACGGAACCGGCAAGTTCCTGGCGGCTGCGGGAGGACGCGCGGCCCCGGCCGGAAACTTTCCCGGCTGCGCCCCGCCGGCCGCCCCGGCCCCGGCCCCTTCGCCTGGCTCCCCGCCGCCGGGCTCCGCAGCGGCTGCAGCGCGCTCTGAGAGGCCGGTTATATAGCGGAGCTCGGCGCAGGTGCGCTGGGGGGAAGCGCTAACCCCGCCCCGTCCACAGCCGGGCGCGGCCATCCCCGGGGCCTCGGGCCGGCAGCGCCTTGGCGGGCCGGACTGGAAGCTCCGTGGGGCAGGAGCCGCTGGTCCTGCCTCCACCCACCAGCGCCGGGCGGCCGGGTCACGGGCTGCTGCTTTCCCATGGGCCATGGCCCGGGGGCCCCTCTGGCCACCCTGGAGGGGCCTGTGGGGAAGGGGTGGGGGCTGCTCCCGGGTCAGGCTGGGCCCCCACCATCGCTGCCAGGCACCGCCCGCCATCAAGGGACAGTGACACTTTTCAGTGGGCCAAACCCCCTCCCCCCCCAACCAGGACCCCTCTGCCAGAGACCCCCGCACCGGGCCTGGTAGCCGGGGCACTGCCAGGAGCTGGACAGACACTGCTGGTCGGTGCTCTAGCAGGGATGGGGGAGTGGGGGAGATGCGGGGCCAGCAGGGATGGGGGGAAGGAGAGATGTGGGGCCCTCTGGCTGGTATGGGGGAGGGGAGATGCAGGGCCCAGAGGGCTGGGGTACGGGCAGCAGCCCAGTTGCTCTCACACCCACTGCATTGGGGGGCTGGCGGGTCAGAGTGCACTGGGGTCTGTAACTTCCATGGCGAGAGGTCAGGGCGGGGCAGAGGGGCCTCGGGAGTAGATCATGCTGCTGTACCCCCTGCCCCGTTGGGCCCCCTGGGCAGGGCCAGGCTGCCCTGCTCCTGCTCCATCAGCCATGCTGGGCCTGGCCTCAATTCAGGAGACCCTCGGCCCCCGCGAAGGGTTGGGACATGCCCTGGAGAGCGAGGCTCAGGCAACGCCAGCCCTTAGCTGTCCCTCGGCCAGCGCCCGGGCCCTGCCGCCCCGGCCTCCACAACACCCACCAACCCTGCAAGTGTCCCGCAGACTGGCAGATGCCAGGTCCGGTAATGTGAAACTTCTGTGAAGTCTGGGTCTGAAGACGAGCAGGTGCAAACCTTTCCCCATCGGGGCCCATGTCACAGCATCCCCAGACAATGCTCTGGAACTGCTCCCTGCGAAGCCAGGCAGGACTCTGGGGAAGTCTCCTCTCTGGGAGCAGCCTGTCTGCAGGACACACAGCTCACCCGGCTTCCACCTTCCTGGGTCTGACCTCGGAGAATTCAGCCTCCTCTGCCCCTCCGTGCGCTTCCCACAGCAAGTCCGCCCAGGCGGGGTCCTGGGAAGCCAGAGGGTCCTGCCCCCCAACTCCGCACTCAGACGTGACTCTCAGCCAGCCAGGAAAACAGAAGGTTTATTAGACGACAGCAACATGGTCTAACACAGAGCTTGTAGGTGCAGAGAACAGGACCCCTCAGCCGGGTCCATGTTGTGGGGCAGTGAGCCAGACAACCACATCTGCACTTCACTCCATGTCCCAGCCAGCCCCAAACTGAAACTCCCTCCAGCCCCTCCTCCTCTGGGCTTTCTTTGTCCCTTTCCTAGGCCAGGAGGCCACCTGATTCCTTTGTTCTCCAACCCTTTAGCTTGCACCTTGTGGGGGAAGGGCCCAGGCCATCAGTTGCCAGGAAACAGGGTGTCAGCCATTCTCTGTGTCCAGACCCCTGCACACACCTGCCCTCTAGGGCTCTGCAATGATCATACACCCTTACCCCACCACCTAGATACTTAAGAACTGCATCGGGAAACTGAGGCACCCCCACACTATTCAGAGGAAACATTAAGAACAGTCCCACTTTGTCACACTGTGTCTTGACCATTGTTCCGCCCCGACCAAGGTGCGGTGCTGTGCTGCCCCGAGAAGCAGGCTGGGCCCATGCTGGGCTCCAGGATTTCTCTGCTCCTCTCTACCGGAGGAGTGTGTGGAACAAGGGCAGGACCCCGAGCCAAAGCCCAGTGTGGCCAATGGGCAGACTTTGGGACTGGGCCCTACAGGAATTCCCACTCCGCACCTGAAGAGCCACATGCCCCTGACGGACCAGCACCAGATTCTTGCATGTTCCCCCAAAGCAGCTTGCCACTGGCCCTGTTGGGAGCCATGCATGGGCTGCTGCAAGGCCAAACGCGGAGACGCTGGACACAGCCTAGAGCTCTGGGCTCTGATTAAAACACAAGCAACATGGCCAGACCCAGTTCACTGCCAGCCAGCAAAGGCAGAGGCGTCTGGTCCTACAGTCAGCACCAGGCTCTCCGAGACAAATGTGCAGGGGCTGTGGTTATAGCTCATTGTCTGTCCTATGCCCCCGAGCAGGCCTGGCAGAGGGGCATAGCACAGCGGGGCCATGCAGAGAACAGAGGGAGGAACGCGCACTGCCAAGAATCCACCTCCCCTCACATTGGACTTTCATATGACAGCAACTGCTGTCTGGACCAGGAGGTGAAGCCCCCTGCCAAGAGGGACTAGATCACGCGTGGGGAAGGCCTACGGGGCCAGGACAGGCACCTGCTCTGTCTGAAACAAAGCAGACACCTGGTCCTCCGGCAGCGGCCGCATGGGCATTGAGAGCATTTGCTTTATGCAGCGAGGGTGGGAACTGAAACCTCACTCCCACTGCCGGGGTGGGAGCCCGGCCTCCCTCAAGTTGATGGGGGGTTTGTCACCAACTTCAGTGGAGCCAGGATTTCACCCCACACTGGTCTCTCTGGCCCTGCCAAGTGGGACTTGTGGCTTGCCAGTGGAGGGGCAGGGGATGGTGCCATCACACCTTGGTGCAAAATGGGGAAGTGAAGCCAAAAACCACAAACAAAGCAGCCTCGACCGAGAGGGCAGAACCACCCCAAACACCCTTTTTTCTAGCCGGGTCCCCGTCTGGGGAGAGCAGGTCACCAGTAGCATAATGTACCCCCAGCTTGGCTCTGTGAAAAGCATCCCTGGGGGGCTGGTCATTCCCCATCAGCCCAGTGAAAAGCAGCACAGATCCAGTCTCGGCATCAAGGCCGCGCTGCGGGGCAGGGAGGCGATGCAGGGCTGCTGCCGCTTGTTTTTCTTGCCACAAGAAGAAATTAACCCCCCCCCCCCCGAAACGTGCGTGAGGCAGGGAGGTGCCGGGCTCCAGCGCAGAGAAGCAGCCAGAGACAATCTGCTACGACGGAACCGTCACCATCAATGTTGCCGGTGAGGAAGTTAAGAATGTGGAGCTGGGGGAAGGCGGCGTGGGGCTGGGCCAGTGGGACCACAGGCAGGAGGGGAAGAGTGCTCCAAAAGCAGTACCCCTTCCCCGCCCCCCCTCCGGGGCATCTGCTCCCTCTCCTGGCCAAGTTTGAAAACTGAGCATGAAATATCTGCCGGGCTCTCTGCGAGAGCGGACTCAAAGCAAGGCAATAGATGTTCGGGAACACATCTGTGGGGAATGAATATCAAGTAGGTTAGCCAGTCACTGGAGCCGGGAGCAGTGCCTGGGATGGGTGCCAGGCTGCTAATGAGCAGCAGAAGATGGAGGTGCCGCTGGCCCGAGGGAAGGAGCAGGCCTCTGTTGAAGCAAAAGGGCCCCCAGGCTTGGTGGTGTCACCGTAAGTGGGCGGCCAGGGGGCAGGCTGCAAGCATCACCCTGAGCTGCTCTGGGAGTGGCAGCTGTGGCCTGGCAGTTTGCAGAGTGCGTCCAGCGGGTGAGTTCCTAGCGTCCAGCAGGGGCTCCTTGGGGAAGTTTTGCCGCAAGACCAAGATTTCTGGTTTAACGTGCTGTAAAATCCACACGGCGGCTCTGGGTTCACTTCAGGTGCTGTCAGGAGCTCTGCGTTCCCGAGACAGAGTGAAGCAGCTGGGCCACCAGAACGCTGTTTCCTGAGCAATGGGACTGAACGCGAGCCATGGGAACCAGCCCAGCCCACCGGAGATGCCCACACAAACTGCAGGAGGCATCGAGGTCCCTCCGCTTTGCAGCCATTTCCCCTCCCTGTGCCTCTCTCTGACAGAAACCCATTAATAATGGTCCCTGCCGCACACACACCCGCCCCGCACTGCACACCCGCCCCGCACTGCACACCCGCCCCGCACTGCACACCCCCGGCCTCCCCATAAGCTGACACCCCCCCTGCTCCACCACCACTCCTCCCGGCACGTTCCATCTCGCAGGTCTGCAGAGCTCCAGGTACATTCACCTGTTCCCTGAAGCAGCGTCACTAACCGTGCTGGGAACTGGGGGGTCCAGGCCTAAATCCTGCTGGCTCTATGGCCCCCGCATAAGGCTCCCCAAGCCCCCCATGAAGCAGATGGCAATGGGGGAGCTGGAGCCCTGATGGGCCTCTCTCCACCTCTCTGGGCCTTTCAGCAGGTAGGGCCGGCAGCGTGGGAGCCTCCCCAGTCAGTGCAGAGAGCTCCCCAGCTCCTCCCATCAGGAGGGGAGGCCAGGCTCTCCTCAGCCCGGCCGGGAGACCTCGGGGAGCACGGGGCCCACCAACCGCTTGCCTTACCGTAGGAAGCCAGGCTCCTGGCCGCTGCTCGGCCTGCTCTCCTCAATGGTGAACACGACCCTGGGGCCCTCTGGCTCTGGGGGCCTGCTGGCCTCGCTGAGCACCACATGGCGACAAGCCAGCGGTGGCAGCAGTGGGGTCCCCGAGAAACGCCGCTTGATGGCATTCACATGGGGCGCTGTGCTGCAGTTGCTGAGGTCCGGGGAGTCTCTGGATTGCTGTGGGGAGAATGAGACTCATCAGCTTTGCAGGGAGTGACGGGAGCTCCTGGGCTGCGCCCCGGCCTCAGGACCAAGCCCCGATGGCACAAGGCACCTTGGCTTCCAGGCTGGATTCCCCAACCCGCTGCTGGGCTGGATTCCCATGCTCGCCCCAAGCCCTGCACAGGACTTCGAAGGGGCTGGATTTTCAGCAAGTGCTGAGGAGCCCCTCAAGGGCCATGCTGGGCACCCAGACTTGGTCACTCTTGACAATGAGGCCCCAGCACCCTGCTGACAGCGGGCTCGGAGCCAGACAGCCACAGGCCTGAAGCCCGGGCTGCAGCACCTGCACAGAGGAGCAATATAAGGAATAACCCAGCATCGCCTTTGCCAGAGCCCCAGGGCAACTCAGCGCAGTCCCTGCCCCTGCCTGAGGCCCCCTCCGTCCCTCAGCTGGCTGCCAAGCTTGGGGAATTCACCCCGGCTCTGGCTGGTCTCTCCAAGGACTGGAGTGACCGACACTACGGGCTGTGCAGCCTGCTGGGGGCACCCAAAGCTGGACTGCGGTGCTGGGGGCCTGGGGAGTTCCCTGCGTGGCCCCCCCTTTGTACTTCTGTGCTTCCCCTCCCCCACCCCTGCAATGCCCTGGAGCGGGTGGATTCCAGGCAACCCAGCAAGCCCCTCCCTCCAGGCCCACCGCTCCCTGGAATAACTCCGGAAAGGGCTCCCGGCTCCTCTTTGCACTAGGGCCCCTTTGCCTGGCCAGAGCCCCAGGCTGAGGGTTATTCCTGCGTTCCAGCATGGAGCAGCTCAGCCCAAAGAAGAGCCGCAAACACACACCTCAGCGGGGCAGGATAATGCCCCCCCCATGACAGCCACTTTGCTGGAGTCAGACGAGCACAAGTGACACCCACAGCCAGCAGCATTCTGCATGTCACCGCTTCGGGTGCGGGACGAGAAACTCCGGAGCCCTGGGACAGCCCAAGAGGCTCTTCCCCCGCCCCCCGCCAACCCACCCCACAGCTGACACCCCACGAGCCCTGGAAGGAAAGGGGGCAAGCGCAGGAGTGAAATCCAGGCCCCCCCAGCCAGCTAAGAAGTGCGGTGTGCCACCCCCCAGCCTTCCTGCCCAGGGCTAACGGGCCCACCCAGGGGGCTTGCTTGGCCAGCTGCCCAGACCCGGAGAGCTGCGTGCTGGGGACAGGCCAGGCCTAGACTGAACTGAGATGGGTCTGTGCAGTCCAGCCCTACAGACAGACAGGGCCGGGGGGGGCGGGGGTCGACAACATTCAGCCTGGGGCTTCGCTGCAGGGGGCAGGGCTGGAGCGGCAGACTGGGGAGAGCCTGCGGGAGGAACGTTGCACGTAGCCTGAGGCCAGCCTGCTGGAGCTGGGAAGCAGAGACTGTGTCTTCCTGTCCCTAACCCCTTCCCCGGCAGGGCGACCACAGCCTGGCTCTTGTCTGAGGATCCTCCACAGCACACGGCACACGCCGGGGGGCAGCAGCAGCAGGAGCCTGGCTGGGATTCAGTTCTGGAAATGTTCTCCCCCCGGGTCCCCACCTCCGACGTGCCCCAGCACAGGGGCAAGCTGCGATGGGGTGTCCCCTTGGGCCCGGGAGGAGGGTCTCAGCCACAAGACCTTGGCTTCAAGGGCAGGCTGCTACTGCTGCCAGGGAGCCCAGTGGCCTCAGGCTAGTGCCACCAGTCTCATGCCCGTGGGCAGGGCATTGGCAGCTGGGAGCTCTCCATGGTGCCACAACAGCACTGGCCCTGGCAGGCAACTGGCCCTTTGCACACGAGCGGGTGCAAGACAGACCCAGCGCTGGGCAGGTGCTCGCCGGGGGTCCCCCCGTGGCCTGGCTGCGCGGTCTCTGGGGGCAGCAGGGGACGTGCCCCAGCAAAGCTCAGCCATGCAGCTCAGAGCAGCACCTTTGGCTCCATGGGCCGATGCGGTGCTGGAGCTGGCCTGCTTCCAGCCCCACGAGAGGGGGGCTCACTGGCTTGCAGGGGAGAAGCAGCTGCTCAGATGCACTTGATGCAGCTTCTCTGCAGGCGAATTGATGCCAGCTGATTGGTCTGGACAGCTGATAATTAATTATCTTTCTTTGAGATTCTCCCATCACTTCGACTAATTAAAAAGCCCTCTCAGAATAAATTGCATTTCCAATGAATGCAGACAAGGCTCCGTGGATTGATCGCAGGCTGTCAGCCCGCACCAGCAGGGCCCAGCGACTGGATCTAGGGTGCATGGGTTAGCCCATGGAGGGGAGTGGGGCAGAGATGGGGGCGGGGAAAGCGGGGGTGGCTCTCACCAGAGCCTGTTCTCACTCCTGGGCCGACGCACATGGCCCCAGATCAAACCAAGGGGCAGTGAGGGCATTTCAGGAGAAGGGGGCACAGCTGGCCTGGCAGCCAGGGCTCAGCCATACGCGGGGAGGGCATGCTGGGGAGGGGGCAAGCAGTGTTTTCCAGCCTGGCAGCAGAGCTGCTTGCCCCGGGCGTGGCATTGCTCTCCCTGAGCAGCAGGTGCTGGGGAAAGCGACACACGGCCCCACGTGGAGCTCTCGGGGTGGGGGTATACTCAGTGCTGCCTTTGGAGCTGGAGAGCGGGCCCCAGGGAGCAGGAAAGGGCCATGGGGGGGGTCTGCTGGCTTAACCCCCCCAGCCTGAGGGAGCAGCAGCAGGGGGAGCCCTCTCCTGGGTATGGGGTGGAGTTTAACCTCCCCCCATGCCAGCTTCGACTCAGCCAGACTGGGAATCACACCCACACCCTAGTGCCCGACTGAGCCCCTGGGTGCAGGCAGTGCAGGGCACTGGTGACACCTGCTGGCCACAGTGGTTCTCTGCCAGCTTGCGGGTCCCCTGGGCCTCCACCTCTGCAGGGTGCCCTGGGTTCCTGATGCAGGTTCAGATTCCCAGGCCAGAGACGGGCCCCCAGCGATTCCTAGGGCAGGTCTGGGAGAAACAGCCCAGCGTGACTGTCAGTGCTGGAGTGAGTATCCGCTGTCAGGCGCGGTACATTGTTCCGGTGCTTAATTACTGCACTGGTAACAATTCACCCCTTATTTCCACACTGAACTGCTCTCGCTTCCACTTGCAGCCAGTGGTTCGTGTTAGGCCTGGCTCCGCTAGTGTGGAGAGCCCAGCACTAAACAGTCATTCCCTGGGTGAGACTGATAGATTCGGATCCAGTCGCCCCATAACCTTCTCTCTGTTAAGCTAAGTAGCTTGAGCTCTCTGAGTCCATCACTCTAAGGCAGGTTTTCTAACCCTTTAATCCTTCTTGTGGCTCTTCTCTGAGCCTCTCCAATGTACCAGCATCCGTTGTGAACTGTGGGCACCGGAACTGGACTCAGGATTCCAGCAGCAGTCACAGCAGTGCCAAGTACAGATTCTCTGCTCCTACTCGAGAGTCTGTTTGTGCCTCCCAGGGTCGCATTAACCCTTCAGGCCAAAGTGTCACATGGGGAGCTCATAGTCAGATGTCTTTCTACAACAGCCCCCAAATCTGTCACCCCGCTCACTGCTTCCCAGGATAGAGGCTCCTGTCCTGTAGGTATGGCTGACACTCGTTGTTCCTAGATGTACACATTTCCATTTAGCCATATTAAAATGCACATTGTTTGTTTGCATCCACTTTACCAAGTGATCCAGATCACTCTGAATCAGTCACCCGCGTCTCCAATTTTTGGGCCATCTGCTAAACTTATCAGTGATTATTTTGTGTTTTCTCCAGGTCATTAATAAAAGTGTCAAACAGCACAGGGCCAAGAACCAATTCCCATGGGACCTCACACCTGATGGACAGTGATTGCTTATTCACAATTACATTTTGAGACCTAGTACCAGAGTAGCAGCCGTGTTAGTCTGTATTCGCAAAAGAACAGGAGGACTTATGGCACTTTAGAGACTAACCAATTTATTTGAGCATAAGCCATAACTCACAAAAGCTTATGCTCAAATAAATTGGTTAGTCTCTAAGGTGCCACAAGTCCTCCTGTTCTTTTTGAGACCTAGCAGTTTGCCAGTTTTAAATCCATTTAACATGTGCCATGGTAATTTTATATCATTCCAGTTTTTTAAATCAAAATGTCCTGTGATACCAAGTCAAACACCTTCCAGAAGTCTATCACAACACTCTTACCTTTATCAACCAAACTTGTAATCGCATAAAAAAACAAAAGGATAGCAAGTTAGTTTGACAGGACCCTGTGACACAGTAGGGGGGGGGAGGGTTGACCTAGGGATGTGGCAGGGGAGTTTCATTGGGGATGGGAGACCTGAGAGCCTGTACCCTGAGCTGGGGGGGGGGAGGGAGGTAACACCTCTGCCCGGGAAACTGGACAAAGGCTGCAGGAGGGAGCCTGCTGTGGGGGGGTTTGGTTTCAGTTTTGGGCTGGGTGGTGGAACACAGGGAATCCCAGGGCTGGGGTCTAAGCTCCCTGCCCCCCAAAAGGACTCGACTGAGGGGTCCTGGTTGTACCCACAAGCTCTGTTTTAGACTGTGTTCCTATTGTCCAATAAACCTTCCATTTTACTGGCTGGCTGAGAGTCACAGTGATTCCCAGGAAGAGGGGTGCAGGGCCCAGACTACCCCACACTCCGTGGCAGACCCATTTGACATATACCCATGTGGATTTGCATTAATTAGATTACTTCTTCTCTAATTCTTTACTGAGTCCCATATCAGCTGCTCCATTATCTTGCCCAGGATCGATGTCAGACTGACAGGCCTATAATTACCTGGGTCATCCTGGTCACGCTTTTAAAATATTGGCACAACATTAGCTTTCTTTCAGTCTTCTGGAACGTCCCCAGTGTACCAAGACTGACTGAAAATCACTATTAACGGTCCAGAGAACTCCTCAGCCAGCTCTTTTAAAACTCATGAATGGAAGTCACCTGGACCTGCTGGTTTTAAAAAGTCTGGTAGCTGCTGTTTAACATCCTCCTGAAATGCTAGTGGAATGGAAAGTGTGTTATCATAGGATATTACTACATCAGCTGGTTTTTCTTCCAAATACAGAAATATTTATTGAACACTGTGACAAAGTGGGACTGTTCTTAATGTTTCCTCTGAATAGTGTGGGGGTGCCTCAGTTTCCCCTATGCAGTTCTTAAGTATCTAGGTGGTGGGATAAGGGTGTATAATTGTTGCAGAGCCCTAGAGGGCAGGTGTGTGCAGGGGTCTGGACACAGAGAATGGCCAACACCCTGTTTCCTGGCAATTGATGGCCTGGCTCTTCCCCCCTGCAAGGTGAGAGCTAAAGGGTTGAAGATAAAGGAATCAGGTAACCTCCTGGCCTGGAAAGGGACAAAGCCCAGAGGAGGAGGGGCGGGAGAGAGTTTCAGTTTGGGGCTGGCCGGGGATGAGGAGTGAGTGCAAACGGGGTTGTCTAGCTCACTGCCCCCCAAAATGAACCCGGCTCATGGGTCCTGTTCTCTGTACCTACAAGCTCTGTTTTAGACCATGTTCCTGTCATCTAATAAACCTTCTGTTACTGGCTGGCTGAGAGTCATGTCTGACTGCGGAGTTGGGGGGCAGGACCCTCTGGCTTCCCCAGGACCCCGCCTGGGTGGGCTCGCTGTGGGAAGCACATGGAGGGGCAGAGGATGCTGAAAGCTCTGAGCTCAGACCCAGGAAGGTGGAAGCCATGTGAGCTGTTTGCCCTGCAGACAGGCTGCTCCAGAGAGACTTCACCCGAGTCCTGACTAGCTTTGTAGGGAGCAATTCCAGAGCATCACCCGGGGACGCCGTGACAAACACTTTTGCCTTTTGTGCATTATTATTGGTAATTCTACCATTTCCACTTAGTAATGGACCAGTACCATCATCAAGATTTTTTTTCCTAATAAACTTAAACTCCTTATTGTCCTTGTCTATGGCCAGCAGAATTATCTCCTTATGTCCCTTTGCTTCCCTTATCAATTTTCTTCACTTCCTAGCTTTTGATTTATATTCATTACTATCAATTTCCCCTTAACTGACTTTGTTTCCCCTCTAAACCAGGTTGTTTTTTTAACCAGTATATCTTATTTCAAATTGTAGTATTGTGGCTTTAACAAGTCCCAATTATCATTCACATTCTTCTGATTAAATCCTTCCTCCCAGCTGACCTGGCTCATAATTGCTTTCAGCTTTGTGAAATTGGCCTTTTTAAATCACCAAGTCTGAGTATCACTGGTCTGGGCTTTACTGTGTTTGCGTATCATAGATGTGATCCAGCCATGATCACTTGTCCTAAGTTGCTATTAATGCCGAGTTCTGTGATCAGTTCCAATTTGTTTGTCCCAATGAGGCTGAACACAGAATGCTCCTTCGAGTGCAGTCCCCGGTGGGTGAAGAGTCCCCACGCTGGCAGTAGTGAGGACTGCTGGGAGCTCGCCAATACTTGGGAGAAAGGCTAGAGCAAAGTCCTTCTGTCCTGCTGGGCACAGGGCTGAGGAGGAGGGAGGGAGGAATATCTCATCTTGTGCATGGGTCCCAGCTGCGATGGATGGTCACTGGGAGGGAGGACTAGCCTTGCACACATTGCAGGTTGCAAAGGACGCTTGTAAGAGGTTGACATTAATTAGCTCTTATTTACAATGCTAATTGCAATGACACTGTGCTGGTGCCAATAAATCACTCTGTTTAACAAACCTGCAGCAAGCTGCATCTGCTGCCACATTGATGGATGTCTGGGGGACTATTCCTTTAACTACAAAAAGAAGTATAAGAACAAACTCAGTGGCTAATTAAGCTGCAGGCAGCCTGGCACTGATAGATGCAGCAAGGCAGAAAGCACGCACCACGGCAGGAGACAGCTTCCCGCAGGGCCGCGAGCAGGTGCGGGGCACAGACAGGCTGATGGCTGGAAGGGAGCAGTTTCTAGAGCATGAAGTTCAGAGGCTGCTTCTCTGCTCTTGAGTCAGGGAACCAAGGCCACTCAGGCCTTGAGCAGCTGCCAGCCAAGCGGGGCAGCCAGCCCTGAGCAGAGAACAGAGGGAGCCCCTTCCACAGCCCTTCGCCGACACCAGGGGCAAACCGCACACAAACCTGCCTTCGTGTGGTGTTCACGCTGCAGGCTTTTAGTGCTGCCCTGGGCTCCTCCTGCCCTTCCACTGCCAGGATCCCACCCAAGACCGTCAGGGTCACGGGTCAGAGCAGGGGCAAACCTGAGGCTGGCTGAAGCTGAGGAGTTCATAGTCAGGTCCTGGCCAGGGGCAATGCCAAGGGTGGGAATTGGAGAGTGAGTTCAAATCAAGCCAGGAATTCAAGGGGCTGGCACAGTCATGGCAGCTGCAGAAGATCCACACTATTACCTAGATGCTTCCTAGAAGGCACCTTGGGCTTATATAGGGCAGGGAGCCAATCAGCCCCTGGGGCTGCTGCCTGTCAAACCCTGGAGGTGGAACTTCCCTGTCTGCATCCACAGCAGATCCTGGGAAGTGGCATGCCAGGTGGTTACAGCTGCTGCTGGGTGGCTCTGCAGGCCTGGGTTTTAGAGCCATGGGGCCTTCCCTCCCCCATGGGAGTTCTGGGGACACTTCCCATGCGGCACAGCTGCACACCCTTAACTCTGCCTGCATGGACCCTTGCCCCAGGGAGAGCACAGCGATACGGTCCCTGCTTGACGGGTGGGTCTGGGGTGGCACTTTGCTCAGGATGCGTTTGACAGTCACTTTGCCCTGGGCCAAATGGACAGAGGAGGAGCTGGGCAAAGGCAGGTCAGCCCCCTCCCGCGCGTGGGGAATACCCAGACAAAGCCGCAACGTGGCCCTGCCCTGTGCCCCGGAGGACAGCCCCGCCTGCGGCTCTCCCATCGCGGGCTCAGGGCCTGGGCACCGAGTTGTTCTTGGGGCTGTTCCGCACCGAGCAGACACTGCACGGGGCGCTGCTCCACGGGGAGAGCCAGTTTCACATTTAATTTGCAATTGCCGTGCCAGTGGAGCGGGTGCGGCTGGCTGCGTAGTTGCGGCTCTGCTCAGACCTTGACTCTGCTGGAAATGCCACGGGCCGCTGGAGCAAGGCGCAGCAGCACCTCCCCTCCCTGGGCCACGTGCCGCTTCCAGGCTCACTAGCCCACTTCGACCCTCAGGCCGATGGTTCCAGCAATCCCATCACCAACGTCTGGGCATGTGCCACACGGTCTTTCCAGCCCTGACCCCAGTCAGCACCTGGCAGCAAGGACAGCGCATGCTAATCTGCATGCGGAGGCCAAGCAGCAGGCTTGAGCCACCCACTGCCACCCCAGCAGGGGCAGCCCAGCCCTGGCTACGTCCGGTGACCGTGGGTGAGTCGTTAAGGCAAGGCCATGAAAAGCCAGGGTCCAAATTCCCTTCCCGCTGCGGCCCCCAGTGCGTAGGGGAGTCATGCCCACTCACGCCCAGGCCGACCCTTGGCCAGATGCCTGGCAGGGCGGTGTTAAGGCCTGCAATGCCTTTGTCACATGCACAGGGGCTGTGCCCGTGTCCTCCCCGCACCACAACCCAGAGGTGCCTGCGATTCTGGTACCGATCTCGGGCCTAATCCTGCAGGGTGCAGACTGTCCTGCGCAGTCAAAGAAGCTGGCAGAAGAGGAGGGTGCCCAGCCCTGCGCTGGGGCAAGGGCTGGCTCAGACTGGCCATTCTGTATCATTCCCCTTTCTGTGCTGCACACCAGCATCAGGACTGCCCCCGCTCCTGCTCCCACTGTGCTACCCCACAGCCCGGCCCGGCCCTGGCTATAAATAACGGGCTGGCTGGGGAGCCAGGAACACGACCTGCCCTCGCCCTCACATTCACAGGACTGGGCAAATCCTGGAAGCGTTCGTTCTGGACAGCTGCAATTAGAGTGACAGCCTGAAAAGCAGAGACAGGGTTCCCAGCTGCAGGCCTCACCCTGCCCTACCATGGTTAGTGGGCTTGGGAAGCCTTTAAACATAATTAGGAGAAATAAAGCCATTAATTTGCAATCCCCAACTGACGCAGCAAGGCCCTCTGGCCGGAGAGCACCCGCCCTGATGGAGGACGGATGGCCCAGGACCAGCTGCTGAGGGAAACCCTTCGCTCCCAGCCCACCCAGGGCTGTCACCTGCCCCGCGGCCCTGCTCAGCCAGGCGGCCGTCCAACCCACCAGCACTGCCACTGAGTAACCAGCCCCCCAGCACCCAACCAGGCAGCAAAAACGGAGGTGTTTCGATTCAGCAGAGCCCCAGGAAAATGACGCTTCCCAGACCCAGCCAGAGCAGCGGCTGCTGGAGGGAAAAGGCCCTTTGCAAAAGCTGGGTGAGCAGCTCGGTCTCTGGTCGATTGCCCAGAAAGGCTCGTTCCAGCCCTAGCAGAGGAACAGACCTAGCGCTGGTCTGAACAGCCCCACTGAGAGAGGAAGGCAATGGCAGGAGGAGGAGGGGTGGGCAGCAGCCACCCCCCACAGCTTGTGTGAGGTGCGAGGGAAGGGTAGGGGTGCGTGTGTGGGGGGGTGAGATGTGAGGGTGTGTGTGTGAGGGATGAAGGTGAGCAGGGTGCAGGGAGAGGGGTGCGAGGGAAGGGGGGAGGTGTGTGTGTGGGTGACTGTGAGGGGTGTGTGTGAGGAGGGGTGAAGGGATGTTGTTGAGAGGGGTGTGTGTGAGGGGTGTGTGTGAGGGAAGGGTGAGGGGATGTGGTTGTGAGGGGTGTGTGCGAGGCAAGGGTGGGGTGTGTGTGAGGGGTGTGTGTGAGGGAAGGGTGAGGGGATGTGGTTGTGAGGGGTGTGTGCGAGGCAAGGGTGGGGTGTGTGTGAGGGGTGTGTGTGAGGGAAGGGTGAGGGGATGTGGTTGTGAGGGGTGTGTGCGAGGCAAGGGTGGGGTGTGTGTGAGGGAGGGGTGGGGGTGCAAGGGGTGCAGGTGAGTGGGGTGCAGGGAGAGGGGTGCGAGGGAAGGGTTGGGGGTGGAAGGGGGTGTGACTATGAGGAGTGTGTGTGAGGGAGGGGTGAAGGGATGTTGTTGTGAGGGGTGTGTGCGAGGCAAGGGTGGGGTGTGTGTGAGGGGTGTGTGTGAGGGAAGGGTGAGGGGATGTGGTTGTGAGGGGTGTGTGCGAGGCAAGGGTGGGGTGTGTGTGAGGGAGGGGTGAAGGGATGTTGTTGTGGGGGGGGTGTGAGGGAGGGGTGAGGGGATGTGGTTGTGAGGGGTGTGTGCGAGGCAAGGGTGGGGTGTGTGTGAGGGAGGGGTGGGGGTGCGAGGGGTGCAGGTGAGTGGGGTGCAGGGAGAGGGGTGCGAGGGAAGGGTTGGGGGTGGGAGGGGGTGTGACTGTGAGGAGTGTGTGGGAGGGAAGGGGTTGGGGGTGAGTGTGCGAGGAGGCCGATGGTTTGTTTATGTTGTGTGCTGGCTAAAAAGGCGAACAGCCCCCCTCCCGCTCCCTGCTCGGCCCCAGCCCTGAGCAGATGGTTTTTATCCTGCAGGCCTGAGAAGCTGCCACTGCCAGCAGGAGCCCTGAGGTGCGATGGCGGCCAGCCGGCTCCTTCCCTGCCCTTCCCTGCGCCCCGGCGAGCGACAGACAAGTGGGGGGGGCGCAGCGGGTCCCAGCCGCCGTGACGGGGGCTGCACTGGGCAGAGCCGGTGCCAGCCACTTCCCAAGGGACAAGTTCGCCACTGCAGCGCCCAGCTCCACTGCCCCGCTGCGGGACCGGAGCAGCACCGTGGCCCTTTCCCCAGGTCCCGGCCTCCTGCTAGAGCTCGCGGCACCTGCCCTGGCATGCCCCAGGCCGCCACCGGAGCACGAAAAGCGAAGCAGGCACGGAAAACCAGAGCGGGGGGGTATGGGGGGGCCGGGGTAGAGAGACAACGGTGCTCACATCTAGTCCATGATCCCAGCCTGCCTGCAAGAAAAACAGCCCCGGGGCAGGGCCTCGCACCCGCCACAAGACGGAGCCGGAAAGGGTCACAGGAACCCCACTCTGCTCATCCCCCACCTCAGCGATTCATTGTCACCCCCCCCCAGCCCCACATCAGCTCTGCCCCCGAACTCCCCACAGCAACCCCCCGCCATCAGCCCTGCTCCCAGCCCCCACACCAGCTTGGCCCCCAGCGGCTCACACTCCTGGAACCTGTCGCAGGCTTCCAGGATCTGTGGAGTCAGTGCGGGGCAAACAGCTCCACGCGCGGCCGAGGCCTGCAGCACCGGGGTGTGGAACCCCAGGGCTAGCCACGGCCGCCCGGGGCACCGCTACCCCCAACTCTGCAGTGCCCAGGGTGCCGAGCCAGCGTCCCTGCCTCGCCTGTCCCATCAGCACCCCCCGGGCTCCCTAACCCAGCCTGACAGGCAGGGACAGAGAAGCAGATGAGTGACAGGGTGTGCGCTCCTGGGTGACGGAGACGCTGCCTTCGCGGCTGCTTTGTCTCCCCTCCAGCAGCTGGAGCGTGGAGCTGGAGCCCAGAGCCCGGGTGCAATTCCTGCTATTTCTCCAGCTGTCTGTCAGGTGTCATGAAAGCAGCAACAACAAAATCGTTTGCAAACGATCAGGCAGGCGTTTCATGCAGCAGCTTTAGAGCAATTCTGTGCCTTAGTGTAAAACTTCCCTGTTTCTCTCTTGATTAAAAGCAAGTTTTTAAAATATTCCTGCATTTCCTTTCCGTCAAACACGCCCAGGCTCCAAACAGACACCAGCCATTCGCCCTGGTGGTCCACCTGGGGTTGGGTTAACTCACCCCAGAGCTGGTTTCGTTTACATCCAGGCCAGAGGAAACTTGGGCTCCAAACCACTGTTCTTCTCCCACCATGGCATGAACACCCAGCCTGACTGGCCACTGCTGCCAGGGTCCCGCTTCCCAGATCCTAGCCCCTGTGCAGAGCAGGGATCCCACAAAGGGAAGGGCAGGACTGACTGTTTCGCTGGGCCCAGAATGGAGCCCCCTCACACACTAGCAGAGGGGCAAGGAGTCAGGCTGCTCCCTCATCCCCCCGCCTAGTAGCCACATGTCACGGAGTCCCCGGGCGGTGCTCTGGAACTGCTCCCCATGAAGCCAGGCAGGTCTCTGGGGAAGACTCCTCTCTGGGAGCAGCCTGTCTGCAGGACACACAGCTCACCCAGCTTCCACCTTCCTGGGTCTGACCTCGGAGCATTCAGCATCCTCTGCCCCTCCGTGCGCTTCCCACAGCGAGTCCGCTCAGGCGGGGTGTTGGGGAAGCCAGAGGGTCCTGCCCCCCAACTTCGCAGTCAGACGTGACTCTCAGCCAGCAAGTAACACAGAAGGTTTATTAGACGACAGGAACATGGTCTAAACCAGAGCTTGTAGGTGCAGAGAACAGGACCACTCAGCTGAGTCCATTTTGGCGGGCAGTGAGCCAGACAACCACGTCTGCACTTCACTCCATGTCCCAGCCAGCCCCAAACTGAAACTCCCTCCAGCCCCTCCTCCCCTGGGCTTTGTTCCTTTGGGGGGGGGGGGGGCAGGAGGTCACCTGATTCCTTTGTTCTCCAACCCTTTAGCTCTCACCTTGCAGGGGGGAAGGGCCAAGCCATCAGTTGCCAGGAAACAGGGTGTCGGCCATTGTCTGTGTCCAGACCCCTGCACACACCTGCCCTCTAGGGCTCTGCAATGATCATACACCCTTACCCCACCACCTAGATACTTAAGAACTGCATAGGGGAAACTGAGGCACCCCCACACTATTCAGAGGAAACATTAAGAACAGTCCCGCTTCGTCACACCACATGCCCTGCTTGTGCTCAGGGCCGGGACCAGTGCACAGATCTCCCTCCGTGGTTGCCGTGCGCACACACAGCGGGGGGGGGGGGGGGGGGGCTGGGGAAGGGTCATAAGCACTGTCTCTTTCAGAGCAGCCCCAGCCTGTTCAGTCCTCGGCAGCAAATGGACTGAAGAGTCCACACAAAGCTCTGTCTGCCAGGGGCTGCGGGGAGCTCACCCATGGCTTGGCCAGGGACCTAGGGGGCTGGTGAGCTGGAGGCTCTCCAGGGAGACTGGCCTGTGCATGCCCCACACCCAAGCAGCTCAGAAATTCCAAGAGTGCCAGGCACTGCAGTCTATTGTGCCAGTGCCCAGTGCCTGAAACAAGCAGCCGGGCCCACAGATCGCAGGAGGAGGTGTCTGCAGGCAGGGGCTCGGTGCAGAGAGCAGCCCAACCCCCTTGCCCTGCACTGCAGAGGGAGGGGGGCCCACGTGGACTGCAGGATCTGGCAAGCGCAAGCTGTCCTGATGAGGCCCCCGGCTCAGAAGTCACAGCTCCTGGCCCCCTGGGACCAGCTGCAGCCACTCGGCACTAATGACGCCCTCCGCTGCATTCATGGCCTGGTGCTGAAGATCTGAATTACCTGATATGCCAGGGCCCGTCAGAGCCGAGGGGCTGCCCAGCACCCGCTGCTAATCGAGGGCCTCGGCGCTGCACTGTCGGGGGGCCTCAGAACACTTAGCCCGTTACTTCGCCGCTCGGCAGGGCTCTCCTCAGCCGCGGCCAGCCAGCTCCTAGGACTCTCCTGGGCCAGCGCTCAGGCTCCTTCCTCGCTGCAGGAGCAGGGCTGGAGACAGGCACGGCAGCTGGCGGCCTGACACAGAGCTCAGTGCAGGCAGCTGAGGCCAGGCTGCGTCTCCCCAGCGGGGGGGCAGGCCTAGGAGCTCCAGTGACTGTCTCACCTCAGACTAAAAGAAAAGGAGGACGTGTGGCACCTTAGAGACTAACCAATTTATTAGAGCATGAGCTTTCGTGAGCTACAGCTCGCTTCATCGGATGCATACTGTGGAAACTGCAGAAGACATTATATACACAGAGACCATGAAACAATACCTCCTCCCACCCCACTCTCCTGCTGGTAATAGCTTATCTAAAGTGACCACTCTCCTTACAATGTGTATGATAATCAAGTTGGGCCATTTCCAGCACAAATCCAGGTTTTCTCACCCCCCCCCCCTTTTTCCAAAAACCACACACACAAACTCACTCTCCTGCTGGTAATAGCTTATTCAAAGTGACCACTCTCCTTACAATGTGTATGAAAATCAAGGTGGGCCATTTCCAGCACAAATCCAGGTTTTCTCGAAACAGCAGACTGGACTTCTACATAGAATGCTTCTGCCGACGTGCACGGGCTGAAATTGTGGAAAAGCAGCATCACTTGCCCCATAATCTCAGCCATGCAGAACACAATGCCATCCACAGCCTCAGAAACAACTCTGACATCATAATAAAAAAGGCTGACAAAGGAGGTGGTGTCGTCATCATGAATAGGTCAGAATATGAACAAGAGGCTGCTCGGCAGCTCTCCAACACCACTTTCTACAAGCCATTACCCTCTGATCCCACTGAGAGTTACCAAAAGCAACTATAGCATTTGCTTAAGAAACTTCCTGAAAAAGCACAAGATCAAATCCGCACAGACACACCCCTGGAACCCCGACCTGGGGTATTCTATCTGCTACCCAAGATCCATAAACCTGGAAATCCTGGATGCCCCATCATCTCAGGCATTGGCACCCTGACAGCAGGATTGTCTGGCTATGTAGACTCCCTCCTCAGGCCCTACGCTACCAGCACTCCCAGCTACCTTCGAGACACCACTGACTTCCTGAGGAAACTACAGTCCATTGGTGATCTTCCTGATAACACCATCCTGGCCACTGTGGATGTAGAAGCCCTCCACACCAACATTCCACACAAAGATGGACTACAAGCCGTCAAGAACACTATCCCCGATAATGTCATGGCAAACCTGGTGGCTGAACTTTGTGACTTTGTCCTTACCCATAACTATTGTACATTTGGGGACAATGTATACCTTCAGATCAGCGGCACTGCTATGGGTACCTGCATGGCCCCACAGTATGCCAACATTTTTATGGCTGATTTAGAACAACGCTTCTTCAGCTCTCGTCCCCTAACGCCCCTACTCTACTTGCGCTATATTGATGACATCTTCATCATCTGGACCCATGGAAAAGAAGCCCTTGAGGAATTCCACCATGATTTCAACAATTTCCATCCCACCATCAACCTCAGCCTGGTCCAGTCCACCAAGAGATCCACTTCCTGGACACTACAGTGCTAATAAACAATGGTCACATAAACACCACCCTATACCGGAAACCTACTGACCGCTATTCCTACCTACATGCCTCCAGCTTTCACCCTGACCACACCACACGATCCATTGCCTACAGCCAAGCTCTGCAATACAACAGCATTTGCTCCAACCCCTCAGACAGAGACAAACACCTACAAGATCTCTATCAAGCATTCTTACAACTACAGTACCCACCTGCGGAAGTGAAGAAACAGATTGATAGAGCCAGAGGAGTACCCAGAAGTCACCTACTCCAGGACAGGCCTAACAAAGAAAATAACAGAACGCCACTAGCCGTCACCTTCAGCTCCCAACTAAAACCCCTCCAACGCATCATCAAGGATCTACAACCTATCCTGAAGGATGATCCAACACTCTCACAAATCCTGGGAGACAGGCCAGTCCTTGCCTACAGATAGCCCCCCAACCTGAAGCAAATACTCACCAGCAACCACATACCACACAACAGAACTGCTAACCCAGGAACCTATCCTTGCAACAAAGCCTGTTGCCAACTGTGCCCACATATCTATTCAGGGGACACCATCACAGGGCCTAATCACATCAGCCACACTATCAGAGGCTCGTTCATCTGCACATCCACAAATGTGATATATGCCATCATGTGCCAGCAATGCCCCTCTGCCATGTACATTGGTCAAACTGGACAGTCTCTACGTAAAAGAATAAATGGACACAAATCAGAGGTCAAGAATTATAACATTCATAAACCAGTCAGAGAACACTTCAATCTCTCTGGTCACGCAATTACAGACATGAAGGTCACTATCTTAAAACAAAAAAACTTCAAATCCAGACTCCAGCGAGAAACTGCTGAATTGGAATTCATTTGCAAATTGGATACTATTAATTTAGGCTTAAATAGAGACTGGGAGTGGCTAAGTCATTATGCAAGGTAGCCTATTTCCCCTTGTATTTTCCTACCCCCCCCCCAGACATTCTGGTTAAACTTGGATTTATGCTGGAAATGGCCCACCTTGATTATCATACACATTGTAAGGAGAGTGGTCAGTTTGGATGAGCTATTACCAGCAGGAGAGTGAGTTTGTGTGTGGGTGGGGGGGGGGGGGGGTGAGAAAACCTGGATTTGTGCTGGAAATGGCCCACCTTGATTATCATGCACATTGTACGGAGAGTGGCCACTTTGGATTGCAAATTGGATACTATTAATTTAGGCTTAAATAGAGACTGGGAGTGGCTAAGTCATTATGCAAGGTAGCCTGTTTCCTCTTGTTTTTTCCTACCCCCCCCCCCAGATGTTCTGGTTTAACTTGGATTTAAACTTGAAGAGTGGTCAGTTTGGATGAGCTATTACCAGCAGGAGAGTGAGTTTGTGTGTGTATGGGGGTGGGGGGGATGTGAGAAAACCTGGATTTGTGCAGGAAATAGCCCAACTTGATTATCATGCACATTGTGTAAAGAGTTGTCACTTTGGATGGGCTATCACCAGCAGGAGAGTGAATTTGTGGGGGGGGGGGGTGGAGGGTGAGAAAACCTGGATTTGTGCTGGAAATGGCCCACCTGATGATCACTTTAGATAAGCTATTACCAGCAGGACAGTGGGGTGGGAGGAGGTATTGGTTCATATTCTCTGTGTATATATAAAGCCTGCTGCAGTTTCCACGATATGCATCCGATGAAGTGAGCTGTAGCTCACGAAAGCTCATGCTCTAATAAATTGGTTAGTCTCTAAGGTGCCACAAGTACTCCTTTTCTTTTTGCGAATACAGACTAACATGGCTGTTACTCTGAAACCTGTCATTGTAAAGAGAGTGGTCACTTTGGATGGGCTATTACCAGCAGGAGAGTGAGTTGGGGGCGGGGGGTGAGAAAACCCGGATTTGTGCTGGAAATGGCTCAACTTGATTATCATACACATTGTAAGGAGAGTGATCACTTTAGATAAGCTATTACCAGCAGGAGAGTGGGGTGGGAGGAGGTATTGTTTCATGGTCTCTGTGTATATAATGTCTTCTGCAGTTTCCACAGTATGCATCAGATGAAGTGAGCTGTAGCTCACAAAAGCTTATGCTCAAATAAATTGGTTAGTCTCTAAGGTGCCACAAGTCCTCCTGCTCTTTTTGCGAATGCAGACTAACACAGCTGTTACTCTGTCACCTCAGACTGTCCTTCCCCAGCCAGGAAATCCCTCCAGCACTCAGAGGGTCAAAGCTTTCATCCTCCTGTGCCGGGGCTAATCCAGGGGCTCAGTCTGGAGCGCTGGGTACCTGATACGGTACTCCAGGGCTGCCCCAAGAGCCCAGGGCCTGGTCTAGGGGCTGGTGGGGAGCCAGGAGACCTGGGTTCGGTTCCTAGTTCTCTCAGTAACCTTGCGGGTCCCTTCTCCGTGCTGTTCCCCTGGCTGGTTAGCAGCCCTTCCAGCAAAGATGGTGCAGTGCTGAGCACAGTGGGGCCCCTGTCTGGGCTGGGGCCTGTCATTGCCCCTGAGATAGGAATTCGTAGGAGCTTTGGGGGTACGAGTCCCTGTCAGACAGCAGAGAGCTGGGGGCTGCAGGGAGGTGCCAGCAGACACAGGTCACATCTGCTCCATTGTTCCAGTGACAATGGAAGGCCATAATTCATGAGAGAGGCAGGGGCTGGGCCAGTGGGGCCTAGTGCTGCTGGGTTTGCCCCGTTAGCGACTCATTGCTGCCGGGTGAGATGCTCTGTTCTGGCCCTGGAGAAGGGCCCTGCTGTTAACCCCACTGTGAAACGCCAGCAGACAGGACATTTCAGCCTCTTCCCTTTTTTGGCTGAAGAATGTGAACGATAAGGAAAGACTCATTTCCTGAGGGTGCTGCGTGTGTAAAGGGCCGAACCAGCCTGCAGCCTCCCACCTCCCCACACTGGGGGGCACCCAGGGAACAAGGCAGGGGTCAGTGTAATGGGAACCAGCGACATAACCAGGGAGCAAGCGAAGGCCCCGCTAGCAAAGGGAGGGGCAGCTCCAGAGAGAGAGAGAGAGGTCAGCTGGGGGCAGAGCCCCCGCAGCCTGCTGTGCATAGATGGGGCTACAGAACAAGCCGGCTTTGGCCCAAAGCCCAGGCCCTCCGCTCGGGGCTCTAGGAGCAGCTCCTCAGCGCAGGGGAGTGTCTGAGCCATGAAGAGGGAGGATTGAGACCAGGCAGCAGAGGGCAATGGTGAGCGTACACCTGTCGCTCTAAGCGTGCACCTCTAAGCTATGTCTGCACGCTGTTTAAGGCGGGCAGGGTCCAAACCTGCAACCCCCCCAGCAAGCTAGAAATAGCAGTGGTGACGGGGAGTAAAGACACATACCCGAGTACTGACCCTACCGGGCTCTCCGCTCGGCCAAGCTGTACCCCCGGCTCGCCCACTCGCCCCATGGCCTCCCCGCCTTTCACTGCCGCCTTCCACTGAGCCCTGTAGCTACATGCTACAGCATGGCCACGGCCGGCTTCTCACCGGGGTGGGTAGCAACGCGTCCCCTGCCCGCCCCCATCCTGGGGCCGCAGCCTGTGTGCAGAGGCTGCTTTCCTGGGCCCAGGGAGGTCTCACTCAGCAACAGCTCACTGGATCATGCCCCTCCCTTTAGCTCCGAGGAGACGGGCTGTGGCAGGAGTGGTCCTTTCCCTGTGCCACGAGCTCTGCCGCTGGCAGTGGCCGGCCAGGAGCCGCTGCACCAAGGAGGTTAATGGCCAGAGGGGGCTTGGGTTAGGGTTAGGGCAGGGTGCGGCTGGCTCCCAGCAGAGCCGCGCTGAGCTATGGTAAGTAAGGAGCCTGGTCTGGGCATAGGGAGGAATAAAGGGGGGCAGCGCCCTGGCACCTAAGGAAAGAGCTTCCTGGAGTCAGGCAGGGCTGGAGCAGGGGGAGCTGGGGAGCAGATTGGCGCGCGCAGGCCCTGGGTGCAGTGGGGCACACAGCTGCTGTGCAGGTTGGGAGGGGTGCCCCCCATGGTGAAGCTGCATTTGCAGTGGGAGGGTGTCTCGTTCCCAAAGCAAGTGGGTTGGGCTCTCTCACTCCAGCTAAGAGGTTTATCCCGTCACCCATCACCAGGATATCTGGGCACCTTCCCATAGAAAATCAATGGGAATAGCGCAGTCTGTGGACTCTAGGGAGGCCCTGGCACATCTCCCTTTTTAGGGTAAAATCTCGGCTGGGGGGAGGGGGAGGGGTTGAAGTTTTTTAGATTTTAAATTGAATGTTTTGGGGCCAGCATGGTGCATCCCACACACTACCAGGGCTGATCCACTGGCAGGCCTCAGAGAGCCTCTCCTCACCCCCCAGCCTGCCCCCCATGCCAGGTGCAAAGCAGTGGCCGTTTGGTGAGAGCTGGGTCAGGGGTCACAAGGCACCAGCCTCGGAGGTGGCCAGCGCAGTGGAAAATCCTCTAGGGGCCGAATGTACAATTATCCCAGGAATAATAATAATTAACTGCCCATTAGGGACATAATTAACTCCCGCTAAGTGCTCTAATCTCCGTTATTAGTGCCCTGGAGTGGCAGCAGGTGGGCCGGCTTGGGAAGGTGGGGAGAATGTGCCTCTCATGCTCACGGTCATGTTCATTTCAAGGGAGCTTGATAGCCGACTCCCAGTGCCGGGGATGCTGCTGCCTTTCCTCCAGCACCCCCTCGCACGCCTGGCAAGGGAGAGGGGAGAACCCAGGTCCCAGCAGGGAGTGGTGTGCGTGGGGCCCGGGGGTGCTGCAGGGCTGGGCTCACACCAAGGCAGGGGGAATTTCCCGCCCCTGGCGGGGCCCTACCCTGCCACTTGACAGACTGCAAGTGGGCAGGGAGCTGGCTAGCAGCGCCCACCTGCTGTGTGTTGGCTCCTTGAGCCGTAACCAGGGAACCGCAGGATCCAAACAAGCAAAGTGGCTTTTAGTCCAGGTGCTCTAATGCCCCCAGCCGCAAGCCGCTGGAGCGGAGACAGAGGCGCAGCCGGAGCGTGCTGGGCCGTGTTTGCTGCAGCACGGGGCTAGGGTCGGCAGCTCTGACATTAGGAGGCCTCTCAGGTTAATGAAGCAGCAGGAGCTGGTGCTAAATCGCTAACGAGGCGGGCACCTGTGGCCAGTTGCACCTGGCGGAGCCCCCAGCAGATGCTAGGCCGAGCTGAGTGCAGCAGTGTGAGAGCGGGCACTCGGGAACATCACCCCACCCTGGCCAAACCCAACCGCAGCGCTGGGCTGGCCCCTGCCAGGCTCTGCCTAGCACAGGAACCTTAACCCCTAGCTAGCCGCACGGGACCGCAGAGCAAGCCACACGCCACACGCCGGCCAGAGCCAGACCCCGGGACATGCTCAGACGCCCATAAGTCACTAGTGCCTGGGGCGTGAGGGCAGAGGCCCATTAGCAGGGAGGGGAGGAAGCTGTTACCCCAAGCCACAGCCACCACCGTGGCACTCTCCACACCCCAGTTCCTGGGCCCCAGGATTTGCTCATCACATAGAATCACAGAAGTGTCGGGCTGGGAGGGACTCGAGAGGTTGCTGAGCTGAGACCAAGTAAACCCAGACCAGCCCTGACAGGGGCTTGTCCAGCCTGGTCTTAAACCCCTCCGAAGACGGGGATTCCACCACCTCTCTGGGGAGCCTGTTTCAGGGCTCATCTCCCTCCGTTAGAAAGTGTTTCCTCATTTCTAAGCTACAGCTCCAGGGCTGCAGACTGAGCCTGTTACTCCACATCCTACCTTCGGCTGCCTCACAGAACAATCAACCACAATCAGCCCTTCACGGATTTGCAGATGGGTACCAGGTCCTGCCTCGGACTGCTTTTCTCCAGACTGGACATACCCAGGGTGTTTAACCTTTTTAACCTCAGGATTTCTAACGCTGTGATGAGCTCTGTCGCTCTCCTCCAGACTCTCCCGTTTGTCCCCATCTTTCCTAACGTGCAGCACCGAGAACTGGACACAGGACTCAGCTGAGGCCTCGCCAGTGCTGAGTAAACCAGGCCAATGGCCTCCCGTGTCTTAATACCACACTGCTGCCAATACACCCCAGAACGAGCTTAGCCTTTGTCACAACTGCACCACATCGCTGACTCGTTCCCTTTGTGATCCTGCTCCGCAGCTCTCCCACCTCGCCAGTTAGTCCCCGGTTTGTAGCTATGCATGTGATTGTTTGGGGGGAGGGACAGCTCAGTGGTTTGAGCATTGGCCTGCTAAACCCAGAGTTGAGTTCAATCCTTGAGGGGGCCATTTAGGGATCTGGGACAAAAATAAGGGATGGTTCTTGGTCCTACTGTGAAGGCAGGGGACTGGACTTGATGACCTTTCAAGGTCCCTTCCAGCTCTAAGAGATAGGTATATCTCCACATTAATTAGCTAATTTGTCCTTCCTAAGTGACACACTTTGCCCTTGTCCTCATGGAGTTCCATCTTGTTGGATTCAGACCAATTCGTCCAAGTCTCCAATTCTCCTGTCCTCCCAAATGCTTGCAACCCCTCTCTGCTTTATGACAGGTTTTAGAGTAACAGCCGTGTTAGTCTGTATTCGCAAAAAGAAAAGGAGGACTTGTGGCACCTTAGAGACTAACAAATTTATTTGAACATGAGCTTTCGTGAGCTACAGCTCACTTCATCGGATGTAGCTCACGAAAGCTCATGCTCAAATAAATTGGTTAGTCTCTAAGGTGCCACAAGTACTCCTTTTCTTTCTGCTTTATGTTATCTGCAGCTCTTATCAGCAAACTCTCCACTCCATTAGCCATGTCACTAATGAACACAGCCAGGCCTGGTTTCTGTGGGACCCACTCGATGCACCTCCCAGCTAGACAGCGAACCACTGGTAACCCCCGAAGTTCTGTCTTTGGGCCAGTCACGCACACACCTCAGTCACTTTATCTGGACCCACATGCCACAGTTTGCTTATGAGACTGGGTCAGACGTGAAGGGAGGATGCGGCTGCCACTGTCCGTCCCAGCGCCGGGGGCTCTGTGAGGCCCCCTGAGCAGCTGGGGCGGGCGCTCAGGGCTGGGGACGAACGCTCGCTTGGTGGCTCGCTAGCAAAGGCCGTGAGATGGGGAAAGTTTCCTTCCTTCCTTCCTGAGGCAGAGACTAGGCACGGCTGGGGGCAGCGCTGCTCCGAGGAGGCTCTCAGCCTCGCTCTCCGCCCCGGCACACGCAGAAAAGCTCATCCAGACCCGGGGAGCTAGGCTGGGGAGGGGGACCAGCCCCAGTCTCAGCTGGGCCAGAACATGCGAGGTGCACCACAGGGACACAGCAGCCAAATGAACCAGAGGCCACTTCCCCCCAGCCTGGGGTGGGTATGACGCTGACACTTGCAGCAGCTGCCCCGCCTCGCCCCCTGGTTAGGGATTACAGGCCCCACAACCGTCCCCCACCCGGGGTCTGTGCTGCTTGTCCCCTCCCCAACATCAGCCCCCCACCCCCTTTTGTTAGCAGCATTGACCCTTTTCCCCTCCCCGCGCTGGGGCCCAGCCTGGCCGGTTCCTGCAGCATCCGGGCTATAGTCCTGAGCAGCACTGCCGGCCCCAGCCCCAGATGCCGTCTGGGCTGCACAGCGTGACCGGGATCCACTCCGCCTGGCCAGCTGGGTTCCCAGTGGGGTGCCCTACCCCCGCCGGCCTCCAGCCGCGCTCACCTCCATGCTCAGGAAGGACAGGGCTGTCCGACTCCGCCTCATCCTGGCCCCTGCTCCAGCTGGCCCCGGTCCTTCCCTGCAACCAAAGGAGGAGGAGAGGGTCAGGCTTCTCATGGCTTTTGCCTTCGGCGGGTCTTGCCCTCAGCTCTAGGGCAGGGTCTCGCCCGCCCCGCACTGGATCTGGGGAGGCTGGCAGGGGACGGCTGGGAAGTGGAAGCCAGACCTGCAGGCGCTCGAGCCCGGAGCGATGGGGTGGCTCTGAAGGGTGCTGAGGGGGAGGGGGTAGATCACCCCCCGCTGCAGGATACCTGCCCTGTCAGGCCCCAGCTGAGCTGAAAGCAAGACTCCAGCCACTGGCCCCCTAATTTGAACCCCCCTCATCGATAGATCCCTCCCAGCCAGCACCCCGGGGTGGGGGCAAAGCGCCTCCAGTCAGGGCAGTTTCCGGCCTCCCAGCACAGCGAAACCAGGTGACGGCCCCACTCAGGGCCAGCGCTACCCAGGTGGCAAACCATCACCCAGGGCTCGGTGGGCCTCTCTGGGACCTGGGAGCTGCTGAAAGGAGACCTCCCAACGCGGCCAGAATCACGGCTGCCCCAGCTACACCAACCCTGGGCCTTTGGCTTCAGCCTGTGTCCGGGGCGGAGGGGAAGGTTTTGCTCACGTCCACCTGCAAAACTCTGATCCTCAGAGACCTGGAGCAGGAGGGGATGGAGCCCCGGTGAGCCCCACATGCCCGGGGTCAGGCAGTGCCAAGGGGGGAGGTGTCACCTCCTGCTCTTTTGGAGACATTTCTTGTATGTTCATTTGTGGGGGATCAAACAGAGTGAGCGGGTGGAGGCTGCGTCTGGCGGGATGGCGCCAGCTGATCCTTGCCCCATTGGAGGCTGGGGCCTTGTCCCCAGCACCGCAGGGTCTGGACGCCTGGCACAGCAGAGTGGACAGGGCAGAGGGGTGGGGGTGGGGTGGGGGATTGGATAAGGGGCAGGAGCTCCCAGGGGGCAGTAAGGAGACAGGGGGCGATGGGGTAGAGGTTGTCAGGAGACAGGGAGCGGGGGGGTTGGATGGGGGTGGGGTCCCGGGAGTCAGGGGGTCCTGGAAGGGAGGGGACAGGGTGCAGGGGGGATTAGATCGGGGGTGGGGTCCTTGGGGGTGCAGTTAGGGCAGGGGGTCTGGGGAGGGGGTGGTCAGGGGACAAGGAGCAGGGGGGTTGGATGGGTGGGGCATTCTGAGGGGGGCAGTCAGGGGGTGGGAAGTGGGAGGGGGCGGATGGGGGCAGAGGCCAGGCTGTTTGTGGGGGCACAGCCTTCCCTACCCGGCCCTTCGTACAGTTTCACACCCCGATGTGGCCCTCAGGCCAAACAGTTTGCCCACCCCTGAACAAGGCGATAAAGACTCGCTCCTGTGAGAGTGTCGATTGCAGCTGAGGGCCCTGTGGCAGCTGGCATCATCCCCCAGCCTGGTCAGCCCCGGCCCCCAGCAGCGTGGAGGGGGCATCTGTCCTTCACCAGTCAAACGCTCTCCTGCAGCACAGCGAAGGCTGAGCCGGAGTCTCTCTCACGGCCCCAGGGCTGTATAAATCTCCCCTCCACACCAGGGAATGATTAAATTCCAGGCCTGGGAGAATGAGGGCAAAGGGCCGCGATGCCGAGCAATCCTCAGCCAGCTCTGGGCCCCAGCCTGCCCCGGGAATGGGCCGCACTTGGCAGCAGGCCAAGCCATCCGGCCCAGAACTTGGCTGCTATTTCATTCCCTCTCTGGGGCATTGATAACCAACCTTGAGCTGGCGGGAGAGGGAATGGCACCAGCTTCCTTCTACTGCGCCCTCCTCCTACGGGGCCCTGGCGGGGGGGAGGTTGTTCCAGCTCCTTGGGGCTCCAGCGGTGGAAGGAGGCAGTGTTCCTCCCCCAGGAATGTGCACCTGGCTAAGCCCCACTTAAGCATTTGCAAAGCAGTGGAAGCCCCTTCCCCACGCCCAGCTCTGTGCATCTCAGGGCCAGCTCCCTGTAGGTCGGCCACGGAGCCTAGAGGCGTCCAGCCAGGCTGGGGCCAGTAGTGCCCCACTGGAGGAGGTGCTCAGGTGGGAACTCTACCAGGCAGCGCTGGGTCCCCCTCCCCCAGCACAGCCCCACTGGCCAGGGGAGAGGGGAGAGTGAGTCCAGCTTCCTGCGGCATCTGAGAGGCAGCCACTCAAGGCGACCTGCTCCCCGGGCCTGTGCTGCAGCACACAACCCAGTCCAGGGCGCAGCCCACACCGGCCAGCTGGTCTAGAGAAGCAGGAACAACCGGCCCCAGGAGCACATGGCCCACGAGCTCTGGGCTCCAGGGCGTCCCTGGCCTTGCCAGGGGTGAAGGCCAGTCCTGCCCAGCCCAGAAGCAGACTGCGAGGTGCCAAACGGGGAGAGGGGAGGGGTGCATCGGGCTCTCCGGGGAGAGATCCCAGAGCTTCCCTGCAGCAGAGTCAGGCAGGCGGGACGGCACCGGAGGGGTACGGAGGGCCAGGTCCCTGCGCCCTGCAGGTGTTCACAGCTCAGCCCAGCCCCCCAGGAGGACCCTTGCTGTGAACGCCCCGACGACTTCAGACGATTGAACCCTGAGAATGTCGGGAACACCCAGGGCTGGGAGGGGCCTGACAGGCTGGGAGCCGCATGTGACTCCCAACTGCTGCTGCTAGCAGGGGCTAGGGGGGATCCCAGGGAACCCCCAGGCTCAGCGCAAGGCAGCAGGCCATGGGCTGCCACCTCTATGGCTGCTGAGAACCAGCTCCCAGGGGCTGGCCCTGCAAGTCCCTACAGGAGCTGCTGTCAGACTGGGGCACATCTGCGGCTGCTCGTCCAGGCATCGGGCTGTCTTTGAGGTGCAGCTTCAGGCTGTAGCAGCCTGACAGGCCTTTAGCCGGGGCTGGGTGGGGGAGCTGGCCTGCAGCGGGGTGCCTTAGGGGAAGAGCTTGTTCTCTCCGGTCTAAACCAGTGGGGTCTGGAGCCAGGAATGGTGCAGACTGCCCACCTCACAGATCTGCTGATGCCCCTCAACTCCAATAGCAGCCCCCCATTATTCCAGTCCTGCCTCCCCTATGGGGGTGACAGAGGCACCCTCTGCGCTGTGGGACCCCGTCCCAATAGGGTGGGCAGGGAAAGCTCCGCCAGACTTCCTGCCTGCAGCCTCTCCATCCCGAGCCCATAGGTCAGGAGTGGCAGACGCCCACCTGGCCCTACAGCCCCCAGAGCGAAGAAGCCAGCTAGACGGGAAGGTGTGACAAAGTGGGACTGTTCTTAATGTTTCCTCTGAATAGTGTGGGGGTGCCTTAGTTTCCCCTATGCAGTTCTTAAGTATCTAGGGGGTGGGATAAGGGTGTATGATCATTGCAGAGCCCTAGAGGGCAGGTGTGTGCATGGGTCTGGACACAGAGAATGGCTGACACCCTGTTTCCTGGCAACTGATGGCCTGGGCCCTTCCCCCCTGCAAGGTGAGAGCTGAAAGGTTGGAGAACAAAGGAATCCGGTGACCTCCTGGCCCCGAAAGGGACAAAGCCCAGAGGAGGAGGGGCTGGAGGGAGTTGCAGTTTGGGTCTGGTTGGGGAAATGGAGTGAAGTGCAGATGTGGTTGTCTGGCTCACTGCCCCCCAAAATGGACCCGGCTGAGGTGTCCTGTTCTCTGCACCTACACACTCTGGTTTAGACCATGTTCCTGTCGTCTAATAAACCTTCTTGTGTTACTGGCTGGCTGAGAGTCACGTCTGAGTGCGGAGTTGGGGGGCAGGACCCTCTGGCTTCCCCAGGACCCCGCCTGGGTGGACTCGCTGTGGGAAGCGCACGGAGGGGCAGAGGATGCTGAATGCTCCGAGGTCAGACCCAGGAAGGTGGAAGCCGGGTGAGCTGTGTGTCCTGCAGACAGGCTGCTCCCAGAGAGGAGACTCCCCCAGAGTCCTGCTTGGCTTTGTAGGGAGCAGCTCCAGAGCATCGCCCGGGGACTCCGTGACAGAAGGTGTTGGAGGGATCTCTGCTTGTGGCCTGGGAGCTCCAGCTGCTCTGCCTCAGAGCACAGACCCGTCTCTGCCCAGCTCTCTGGGGACGTTGGATCCCACCGGAGGGCTGGGCTCTGGGAATCACCAGGGGGTAGTTCTCTGGACATCAGCCTGGGTGATCACAGTGGGACCTTCTGGCCTTGGCAGGGGCGAGAAGGTTTGACCCGCAGCGTCCTGACGGGCCCCTGCCCTGGCTGGTAGCACGACCTGAGAGCCTGGCGCTAATCCGGAACACCCACCAGAGGGGCAGCCGCCCTCCTGTCCACACACCCCATGCGCTGCAGCCCAGCTGCATGGCACATGCTGGCAACGCTGCCAGCCAAGGTTGCAGAGGCACGAGGGAGCCCAGAAATTCCAGGCAAGTCAGAGCTGCAAACGACTGCCCCTGCCCCCACTACTCCACACGCCGGGCACTTAACACGCAAACCCACTGCCACCAAGTACACCTCGAACCAGCCAGGGCCCCTCGCACAAGGCCTGGCTGAGTGCCCCGCCACTCGCTGCTAGCAGAATCTCAGGGATCCCTGCCCCCAAGACTCTACGACGCACACGCTTTGCCTGCTGTTATTTGAGTTTTGAACAACAGCCACGTTCCCACCTGCCTGTGCTAGCCCCACGTCCGCAGAGACTTACACTGAGTGGCTGCCAGCGGGGCAGGGACGCCGAGTCTGTCCGTGGGCCGCCGGAGCAAGCAGAGGGGAAGTATTTAGCAAACCGTCTGCATGTGATCCAGCGGGCAATAGCACGGTCTGGAGCAAGCAATATTAACATGCAGCTTTCTCTGCACTTTTCTGCGGTCCTTAACTCTTCGCTGCCTGGATGACAATGCTTCCCACTCAGAGCAGAGACCCTGCAGATGGCCCAGAGCTGCGGTAACACAGACCCTCACATGTGCCAGTCTGCCCTCCAGCAGCCGGAGGAAGGCGTTTGCTTTCTGTGCGTTTGCATGTTTGCTACCCCCTTTGATTTACGTGTGTCCCGAGAGACCTGGCAAAGTTTCCTCTGCACAGGGAGCGGCTGGGCGCTCTACTGGTTATACTGCAAAGCCAAGGGATGAGTGCACGTCGCCCAGGGGCACACGTTCGGGGAGGAGTGACTGCAGGGGGCTGAGCGAGTGAAACCCAACGCCCCTGCTCAGCCTTTGGCCCCTGGAGTCGCTTTTTACACCGAGACTTGCCAGGCCAGCTGCCCCTTGTGCAGAGAGCAGTTCCCTGCAGCCACCGTCTCTGCGAAAGCCCAGCTGCCGGAGCCTCCATGGCCCCTCACCCAGGGCCAGCACAGAGCAGCCCCAGCAACACGTCCTTTGCCTTTAAGCTGTCCCTGGATTGGGGCGTCTCACCCCCATGGAGCAGGCGCCCGGCAGCTTCCCCTCCCGCTGCCCCCGGGGTCTCCTCTGGAGCCTCACTGGCCAGAGAACCGAGCTCTGCCGGCTCCCCCAGAGCGTGGTCGGAGCTCTCCCGCCCGCCCGCAGCACTGACCTGGCGAGAGGGGTCGCCTGCACGGCCATGTGCCGAGCTCAGCAGAGACACGAGGGGGAGGGCACGGGGGCAGACTCCACTCCAGGGATGAGCTGGCATCACATCAGGGGTGTTGCACCCAGACCTGACCTGCATCCACTAACGGTGGGTTTGAGCCTAGCTCAGTTAAACCGGTGCAGCTTGTGTGCAGCCACCTCCCACTGGACTTAAACGGAATAGCTCAGGCCAGCAAGGGCGTCCACATGGCTGCTTTGACTAAACTGGTTCGAAACCATGTTCGGATCATGCAGTGCAGGGTGTGTGTGGACAAGGCTAGTGTCTAGGGATCCTCACACACGTCTTTACACACCCCATCACGCTGCACCTTGGGCTGGACTGAAACCAGTTTACACGTGGCCTTACCCCTCGAGTTCACTAGGAGTGGGCGCTGCCATCCAGCGAGACTGGAGCAAGGGCCTGCTTGTGACCACACGCTGCACAACAGCCCCTGTCCCGGGCAAGCCACCAGGCTCCGTGCAGCCGGTGTCATGCCCAGGCCGCTGTGGTCCCGCAGGGGCCTTAGCTCTTGGGGTTTACTTTACCACGGCTGGTTGGAACTAGCAAAGCCCATTGACTCCAAGCAGCTCAACCTCAACATGGTTTCCTTGGGGATTTTCCAGTGGGGGGGAAGCTACCTGGCCCCTTGGGAGGGGCTGGCTCCCTATTGGCTGGGAGTCTGCAGCCTGAAACGAGAGTCACCAGACTGAGGACCTTCGGCCCTCCAGGGCAGTTAACTTGCAAATGGGGAAATAAATACTTGGTGGGAACCAGGCCAAAGCACAATCCATATGCAGTTTGGTACGTTCCCAGAGCCACTCCTCCCAGGCCTGGCACCAAGGCAGCCATGCCAGCTGGCTGGAGAGCTGCGGCATTCGCTCTCACCTGGCGCTAACATCCCGCGGGCCCAGGGGCTGGAGCAGAACGAGGCGGTGTCCCTGCAGGAGGAGGGAACTGCTGGTTCTGGCAGAGGCCTCGCCCAGGGAAGGGAGCGTCTGCACGGGAGGAAATGTCGCCCTGAAGACTCATTACACCAGTGAGCGTGGGATTCGCACCGGTATCACACACAAGTGAGCAGAGCCGCCCAGCTCAGTGCAGCGTGACTCTGTGTCACCTTCCCCAGAGTGGCTCGTTTGAGATAAATAACCAGCAGGCACCTGGCCAGGAGCACTTTGCAACTGCAGCATGACACGGTGCTGGAGACACCTGGGTGCTCTGCGTGAGCGTCTCTCCGCTCCCAAGCGCTCCCTGCTGGTGGGACACAGCCAGGACCCTGCTCAGCAGCTGGAACATCCCATGGGGCTGGCTGAAGCTGACCACCAGCGATGCTTTCTCAGGGCATGTGAGGAGAAGCACAGCTCTGCTGCCCCGGCTGCTTTGTGTCACTCGGGAATACAGCAGTGCAGCTGGGGCCAGGGCTGCAGGGTACCAGGCCCAAGGGTTTTAACCCCACAAGGGGGATGGGAGCACCCAGCTCAGAAGTCCCTGTCACAGCACTGGGACATTCGCTCCCTCCCTTTCCATAGCACCTTTAAATCCCTGAAGGGCTTTCCTACAGCCAGGGCCCACCTCCCCCAGTAGTGACATGCAGCCCCCTCTGGGCTGGGATTTGGCAGCTGTTTAACAGCACCCAACAACACCACCCAGGGCAGGAAGTGCATCTGGGCATGGGGCAGAAACTGCCCTGGGTGACAGCCCCCTCCCAGCAATGCCCAAGCATAAAGTGCTCACCCAGTCTTGCTCCTGTTGGTCAAAGGGGCTGACCCATCCCAGGCCCCAGCAGGGGCTGACGGCTGCTTTGGAGTAGCCAGAAACAAAGGGCAGCCTTTTAGGTGCCCTGCAGCATGACACACCTGCATTACGGGCTGGGAACTGGCGCCTCGAGCTGTGCAAAACCCCAGAGCCCCCCAGAGCTGGGGTGTGGACTTGTAACAGCTGAGCAGGGAGAGCGCCCCCTACTGGGCCCCAGCACTGCTCCCTGGAGCCATTGTTCACAGAGACGTGGCGTTCAGCGCCGCAGTGAAATGCCGGGAGCCAGCACTGCCCCACGAGCCAGAGGAACGAAAATCCCTGGCGGAGAGATTCCTGTAGGACCAGGCCACTGTGGCAGCCCGGTGGTAACATGGCACTGTGCCCAGCCCAGCAGCAGTAAGGACCGGGGCAGTAAAGCCGAGGCACCGGGAACAGGAGAGGGTTACGCAGTTGTTAACCAGCAGTGAGCAGCGGGATTGTGACCATCCTCAGGAAGGTCCCTGTGCCCCTCTGTGCAGCACCCTGCCCATGCCAGGGTGAGGGGTGGGCGTGGGGGCAGCTGGGCTCCTGCCACACTATTCCCAGCTCGATGTCAACCAGAGATAAGGCCGCAGAGCCCTGCCTGACCCTGATCCAGGAAATTGCCTGTCCTCCTAGCTGTCTCTGCTCCGGGCTCCCCCACGTGCGTGGCTAGATGAAAGCCAAGTTCCAGCACAAACTATTTTCTTGGGGGAAATTTAATTTTCTCCTGGTTTGATTTACTGCCCAAATTCAGCTGTGAGCAGCCAGGCATGTTCCTGCCCTGGTCACTGCACTTCATTAAAACAGCCCACTGCCCCCAGGCTGGGCTGCGGCTCCAGCCCCCCTCCTCCCCTGCAGTTCCCAGCCTCGGTGCCGAGGGCTGGGAACAGCCATGCTGCCGTGGGGGGGTCACACGCCTGAGGAGATGGCCACAGCTGCAGTGCACCACTGCTGGGCCTTGTGAGGCCCCCCGAGCCTCCTGTACCCACCGATGGGGGCTCGGGGTCCTGGCGGCTGGGACGAAGATGGAGCCCCAGCCAGCTGACGCATTAGACAAGGAAACAGGTCTGGGAGAGCCAGAGGCTTCGTTCTCAGCACTAATTCCTAGTTCTCACCCTCTGCTATTCAGGAGGCCCATGGCTGCCTGGCCAGCCGCCCTGGGACACTAGTCCAGAAACAAGGGGCAGAGCCTGGGGCCCAGCTGGAGGGAAACGCCAAGCCGGGAGTCTCTGGGAGGGAGCCTGGTGCAAAAGTCTCCTGCCCAGCTGCACTCCCAGCACAACACGCTGGGCTCGACCCAGACCCGAAGGCCTCGGCGCTCTCTGGCCAGCATGGCCTGCACAAAGGGGGCAGCTGCCCCTCCTTTCTGCCCCCTGAAGCTGTCGTCAATCCCAGCTATGAACTTGCTGGGACCCGCAGCCCTGGGGCTGTCACTCAGCCTGTGTGTCCTGTCCAACCCCAGTGGAACCCTGCCTGGATAGATGCCACCAGGTGCCCGCTTTGCCCTGGGCCAGGGGCTCAGATCAGGGGCCAGAGACCAGCACTACGCCCAGGAACTGGGCTTGGAAAGTGACCCTCAGCCCGTGTCAGGGAACCCCCCCTTGCCCCACCGCTGGATCTGGGGGAGGGGCAGTTCCCAGGGCTCCCCCGCCTGAGGCATCTGCAGTAGATTTGCAATTATTCTGGACCATGAGAACAGTGTGAGGCGGCTCCTAGGAACCCCAGTGTGACGAAGTGGGACTGTTCTTAATGTTTCCTCTGAATAGTGTGGGGGTGCCTCAGTTTCCCCTATGCAGTTCTTAAGTATCTAGGTGGTGGGGTAAGGGTGTATGATCATTGCAGAGCCCTAGAGGGCAGGTGTGTGCAGGGGTCTGGACACAGAGAATGGCCGACACCCTGTTTCCTGGCAACTGATGGCCTGGGCCCTTCCCCCCTGCAAGGTGAGAGCTAAAGGGTTGGAGAACAAAGGAATCCGGTGACCTCCTGGCCTGGGAAAGGGACAAAGCCCAGAGGAGGAGGGGCTGGAGGGAGTTGCAGTTTGGGGCTGGTTGGGGACATGGAGTGAAGTGCAGACGTGGTTGTCTGGCTCACTGCCCCCCAAAATGGACCCAGCTGAGGGGTCCTGTACTCTGCACCTACAAGCTCTGTTTTAGACCATGTCCCTGTCGTCTAATAAACCTTCTGTTTTACTGGCTGGCTGAGAGTCCCGTCTGACTGCGGAGTTGGGGTTCAGGACCCTCTGGCTTCCCCAGGATCCGGCCTGAGCAGACTCGCCGTGGGAAGCGCACGGAGGGGCAGAAGATGCTGAATGCTCCAAAGTCAGACCCAGGAAGGTGGAAGCTGTGTGAGCTGTGTGTCCTGCAGACAGGCTGCTCCCAGAAAGGAGACTTCCCCAGAGTCCTGACTGGCTTCATGGGGAGCAGCTCCAGGGCATCGCCCGGGGACCCCGTGACACCCAGGCGGGCACCAGCGCCGCAGGGAGCCGGCATGGCGAGGAGGGGCTGGCGGGGGGCTCGCTGTAGCAATGTACCCGGAGTAGTGAGGCCAGGACCCCGTAGAGCAGCCGGAGCCCAGGGATGGCTCAGACCCATGGCCCCCTAGTACGCCGGGCCTGCTCAGCTGAGGTAGATGCCAGGTGGTTTGGTTCTGCCGACAGCCTCGCCTTCCCTGCAGGGCTGGCAAGAAAGCTCGTGCAGTGGATTCTTGGGGGCCTGGGCTGAGTGATGGGCACCAGCAAACAAGCAATTACCCAGGGCAGACCCAGGGCTGCAGCCGCAGGCCTCTCCCAGATTTAAAGGGGCAGTTTCCCCCAGAGGAGCAAGCGGGAGACGCCATGGGAAGCAGGTACCAGAGGAGCTGGAAGCCAGGGCAGATGCATGGGGGGCAGGGCCCACACTGAAGGCCAGAGCTCAGCTGGGTGCGATGCAGGAGTGTCTCCCTTTTACTTGGCTAGTGGGAGGCTCCCCCACTCCAGCAGGAGAGTTCCTGCCTGTGGCTAGAACTGGAGCAGGACTCACTGTGTTGCTCCCTGGTGCCCGGCCCTGAGTTCGGATCGCTCCAGAGTGACTCCAGAGCCAGATGCTGGCTGGGCTGCTCCCAGCTGAGCCCCGGGCCAGGGAACCTCAGCCCCACAGGTGGCTCCTCAGTGGTGTCCAGCCCCCACGCAGCCCCCTCCATGCGGCTCAGCTGAGGAGCACAGCACGCGGCCCAGGGCTCATGCTGCCAAGGGGACACTAGTGGTGGGTGGGGACACGGTTCTCAGTGGAGACAAGCAGCCAGCGCCCAGGCCGGCGCAGGCCTCCTGGGTTGGATCCGGTGTGGGGCGATAGAGGGGACAGGCTCCCTCTCCCAGCCTGGGTCTCTGTCTGGCAACTGGTGCCCCCCATGGCAGCGCAGAGCTGATAGGGCAGGGGGAGGGGGACGCTGCTGCTTTTAGCCAAAGCCACACGGGAGGGTGAGTGCAGCCCATGCAGAGTCCACGGCGCCCCTGCCCCCGTCGCGGCTGTGGGGAGAGCTGTGCGGGGCCACAGGCAGCGGGAGCGGAGACCAGCAAAACCAGCAGCCTCTTTATTCCCGCGCAGTCCCTGAGCAGTAGGGGAGCTTTACCCAGGCCGGGCCGGGAGGTGCTGGAGTGGCCAGGACAGATGTGCGGATTCCTACCCTGGCACGAGGCTGGGCTCAGCTCCAGCCAGGGCCGGAGGAGACACCCCTTATTTTGGAGGGTAGCGAGCAAACGGCGAGTCTTCGGTCATCTTCCCCTGTGAAGGAGAGAGGGGAGGGTGAGCGCCCAGGGCCACTCAGAGAGTCAGTAAGACCCCCGCAGCTGGAGGGCAGCGAGGGGAACGCCTGCAGCAACACCCTGGAGCACAGCAGTGGTGGGGCTGGGCCAGGAACTGCCCGCCCCCGGCCCTCCCCCAGGGCGCTACGGCCTCGGGCTGTTACCGCTGGCGGATCGGCCTGGCCCCAGGCACAGACAGCAGCACCCAGATCGGCGCTGTGTCACCCTGCAGCCCATCTCCGCGGGAACAAGCACTGTGCCCTCTGAGCGCCCCGCGGGCCGGCGGGGGGATGCCCGACCTGTGCCCAGCCCTCGCCCCCATTTAACCCCACCCTGTCCTTCAGGCTCTCTGGCGGCTGAAGACCAGCCCTTCTCCTGAGCAGCCCCTCCAGCCCGCTGCGCCAGCTAACACGGGCTAACCTGCTCCTGGTGAGCCCCGGCCGCTTGCAGACTGGGGAGCCCTCTGCCCACACTTCACACCAACACCCCTCCCCGGAGGGGGGCTTGGGGCAGCACAGAGGTCTCCCCAGCCACTGTACAGCAGGGCTCCCAGGCCCGGGCCCTGCCAAGACACGCAGGCCCCAGCAGCAGCTCACTTTTGGCTGGGGCCCAGAGGCAGGAGCCTCAGTGGAAGAGGGGGAAGCTCGTTCTGCCCCTGCCCCTCTGTGGGATGCTGCAATAGCAGGGCAGAGATGCTAGGACCTGCTACAGGCTGGGACAGATGCACGGACAGCGGGCAGGGACAGGGGCCGTGTCTTCTGCGGAGCTACGCACCATGGGCACCTCATCCAGCTTCCTGAACGCCGGCTCCCTCCTGCGGCAGAGCTTCACCACCACCACGCCTGCAGCAATGAGCAGGATGGCCACGAAGATGCAGATCACGGCCACCAGACCGGGGCTCTGGGAGAGCGTGGGCTGCTCCGGGACAGGCACCTCTGGAGGGGACAGAGCACTCGGCTTAGACACCTCCCCAGCCCTGCAGTCACACGGCTGAGAACCCTGCTCAGCGGCCCCGGCTCCCCCCGCTGAGACTACACGTGTCCATGACAGGGCAGAGGACACCCTGGCTGCAGGACTGGGCCCTGGCTGGGGGTCAGGAGTTGCATTGTGGGGTGGGGAGAGGCTGGAGACCAGCTCTGGCAAGTCTCAGGAGAGGCCCCCGGAGCCCCGGGATTGCAGATCTGCAGCTTTGTTTTTTTTTACTTTTTAAATGAGAGTTTCTCTTGCTTCTGGGTCTGAGGAGTTGGGAAAAGGGACCCCCAGGCACAGAAACGCCAGGCAGAAACCCCCGAGCTCCTACAGCTGTGGATTGTTCTAATCCTTTTGTGCGATTTCCGGTGGGGCCAGGCGTTCTGCTCTACAGATATAACTGCACACACCTAGGAGACGCTCCGTGGGGCAGGGCACAGAGGAGCCAGGAGGGTGCTGCCCATTTGATCGGTCATCTCACCCGCCCAGGTACCCACCCACTTTGCTGGAACACCTGTCTCCTCCACCTTGAGGCCTGGGACCGCTGCGCCATCTGGTGGTGAGAGCTAGACAGCGACCCCCGCTGAAGGAAACCCATGGGCCTCACCCACCCTGCACGCCCACCCTGCGCGCCCAGCAGTCGGCAGGCCTGTCCCGTGACCAGTGCTTGGTGCAGGGCGGCCCTGGGAGCCCCGTAGCGGCCAGTGGGGTTCCGTGGCCTGAGGGCAGTGACCACGGCTCGCCTTAGAGGCGCTGGCTGGCTCCAGGGCTCGGGGCTGCCATATGGAGGGCGGAAGTGACTGACCACTGCCATCCTTTGCCAAAGCCCAGGGTGAGCACCAGCCTCCCCTGGTGACAGTCTCTGGGGAGATGCCAAGGACTCAGGGGGTTCCCTGGGGGCAGGGGAGGCAAGCTTGCCTTGTTACCGCTGGGCTGCTCCTGTCCTGGGGCCAGAGGCCTGCAGAGCCTTTTGCCTGGTGCCTCTCGCCCCCGTTAAAAGAGGCTGCACGTCCCTGCACCCCGGTTCTTACCCGAGCCACTGGCCGTTGCGCCGTTGTTGGGCTCAGTCGTGTGGCTCTCACTGGAGCTGGCAGCAGGAGTACTGGAGGTGTAGGGGTGACCGGGGCTGGCTGGGGACAGGGGCGGGCTGGAAGCAGATTCTGGGTTTCTGGACGAGGCCGGAGCTGCTGCTGTGGTTCTGTACTGCGTGGATGCAGCGGTGCTGTCGGTCGGGGCAGCAGGAAGGGAGGTGTCTCCGGAGGCAGCCAGGGAGCTCTGCCGGGGGGTAGTCGCGGTGGCGGGGTGCTGGCTGGACGCGGACAGGGAGCTCTGCCGGGGGGTAGTCGCGGTGGCGGGGTGCTGGCTGGATGCGATTGGTTGGGAGGCAGTTGTGGCAGTAAGGTCCCTCACTGAGGAAGGGGAATCAGAGTTACCAGGTTTGCTCTGAAGATTTCACTCAAGCCGAGGGCGCTGTGCTCCGTGATACCCCAGTGCTGCAGGGGCATTCCCAGCTCACCCCGCTCGGCCCAGGATGATCCCAGCACTAGGAGGGGAGGCCCGGTGGCAAGGGTGTGTTTGCAGATAAGCCAGTAAGCCGAGGGCCCCCACGTCAGATCACGTTCATGCTAGCATCAGCCTGGGACCTCTGCCCCCCTCCCCAAGGGCCTTTCCTAGCCTGTTAGCAGCTTTCCTGCTACCTGGTGTTTGAGTCCAGGCTGCTGGAGACGAGCCCTTAGGAGACACTTGCAGGGTCCAGCGAGGAGCTCAGCCCGCGGGTCGGGACAAGCTTGAAATGGAACCGCTTGCCCCTCGCCACTCACTAAAGGGAGCCCAGTGTTTGTGGAGTCTCGTAACTTTTAACTCATCTCATGGCTTGTTGTCTGCATTCCTAGCACCTCCTGCCCCAGCTGAGATCCACTGCCTGGAGGGGGGCCCAGGGCTCTGTCTGCAGGCTGCCTCCCTGCTCCAGAGCCCCACCTCAGCCCGAGACGCCCAGCACTGCCCTGCCAGTTCAGCCCTTCCTGGGGGCAGAGGCTGCTCAAGGGCACCATCTAGCCTCAGGCTGTCATGGAAATGCTGCCAGGCTGGGCTCTGGCCTTGCTGCTGAGGGAGGCAGGCCCGCATCCCAGACAGCAGCTCTGCGCCCTGCAGGGACAGGCTGTGGTCTCAGGGCTGGCTCCCCAGGGGCAGCAGCTGCCCTTGCCATGGCACAAATACTGCATTGATTTTATAGACCTCTATCATATCTCCCTTAGCCGTCTCTTTTCCAAGCTGAAAAGTCCCAGTCTTATTAATCTTTCCTCATATGGAAGCTGTTCCATGCCCCTAATCATTTTTGTTGCCCTTTTCTGAACCTTTTCCAGTTCCACTATATATTTTTGGATGGGGCGACCACATCTGCATGCACTAGTCAAGCTGTGGGTGTCTCATGGATTTATACAGAGGCAACAGGATATTTTATGTCCTATTATCTCTCCCTTTCTTAACGATGCCCAACATTCTTTCGCTTTTGTGACGGCCGATGCACATTGAGTGGATGTTTGCAGAGAACTCTCCACCATGACTCCAAGCTCTCTCTTGAGTGGTAACAGCTAATTTAGATCCCATCATTTTGTATGTATAGTTGGGATTCTGTTTTCCAATGTGCATGACTTTGCATTTATCAACATTTAATTTCATCTGCCATTTTGTTGCCCAGTCACCCAGTTTTGAGAGATCCTTTTGTACATCTTTGCAGTCTGCCTGGGACTTAACTAACTTGACTAGTTTTGTATCATCTGCAAATTCTGCCACCTCACTGTTTACCCCCTTTTCCAGGTCATTTATGAATATGTTGAATAGGCCTGGTCCCAGTACAGACCCCTGGGGGACATTGCTATTTACCTCTCTCCATTCTGAAAACTGACCATTTATTCCTACCCTTTGTTTCCTATCTTTTAACCAGTTACCAATCCATGAGAGGACCTTCCCTCTTATCCCATGACAGCTGACTTTGCTTAAGAGCCTTTGGTGAGGGACCTTGTCAAAGGTTTTCTGAAAATCTAAGTACACTATGTCCACTGGTCCCCCTTGTCCACAAGCTTGTTGACTCCCTCAAAGAATTATAGTAGATTGGTGAGGCATGATTTCCCTTTACAAAAACCATGTTCACTCTTCCCCAACAAATTATGTTCATCTACGTGTCTGACAATTTTGTTCAGTACCAGGCAAAATGGTTGAAACTATAGTAAAGAAGTCAGATTTACCGGCCTGTAATTGCCGGGATCACCTCTGATTTAAACAATATGTTACAAACCACAGTTATTAGTTCTGCCATTGTTAATATCCTTGACGCTGTGGGGGGAAGCCAGGGCCTTGCTGCGGGATAACAAGGCTTCCTAGGGGTGCTGCGGGGATTCAGGAGTGTGTGTATGCAGAGGCGGGGGGTTGGGTGCGTGCTCCCAGCTGGAGCGTGCCCAGGAGTGGCACTAGACACCCTCCACTCCCTTTGCTGGGAGTGACTGCCTGGGCTGATGGGACAGGAAAGCCCCCAGGGCTGTGATGGGCAGGGGAATGGAGGGAGGTTTAATCAGCAAAATCCTGCCTCTCGCTCAGCCCAAGGGGAAATGCCCCCGGGTAGCCAGGCGACTAGCTGGGCACAACCTCTGGCCTGTAGCTCCTCTCCCCACCCCCCTAGGAGCACTGCCTGGGGCCCCGTGGGCATGGCCGTAGGCACCTTCACTAGCAGGAAAAACCCCAGCCCTCCCCACTGCCCCCAGAGCCCCACATTGCCCCTGTCACGGCATTCAGCACCCCACAGACGTGAATTCCCTGGAGGCTGCGCCATGAGACCCGTGCTGGGGGCGGGGCGTTTCCTCCCTGGGACGAGGACACAGATGCTGCACAAGATTTAAAGGACCAGCCCCAGGCTGCAGAGGAGACAAGCTGGAGAGTGGGCTGCCGTGACCCCTTCCTCCCCCTCTCAGCACCACGGGCTCTGTGCCCCACACAAGGGGTGGCAACAGGCACCACTGCTCCTGCACCTGACCAGCTGCTGCGAGGATTCCCAGAGCCGGCGGGAGGCCGAGGCCCACGCAGGCAAGCGCAAGGAGCGCGCGGGCCACTGAGCCACGGCCTCGATCCATCGACCGGAACAGGCCATGCTCCATCCAGGCCAGTGCCCGGGGCCCAGCCCCGTGGCTTTTCAGAGGGAGGTACAAGAAGCCTCCGAGGAGCAACCCTGAAATAGCTTGTCCCTAGAGCAGTTTCTTCCAAGCCCCAGGCTGCCAGGGGTGGTTTCTGCCCCATCTCATGGCACGGGATTGTTCTTGTTCTCCATAGGGAAGTGCCTAGTCTCTCCCCAACCCCCGCAAAGCAGAGAAATTCACCCAGCATCTTGGCCTCCCTGCCAGCAACTCAATCCTGAAACTGGTTCCTTGGACGTTTCCCCCACAAGAACACAGGGGCTCAGGGTTGAGAGGCCTGAGCACAAGACTGGGAGCCAGGAATGCCCAGATTCTAATCCACTGACTCCCTGGGGGTCCTGGGGCAAGTCACCTGCCTTGGGTGCCCCTCTTTCCCCAGCCCTCCCTAGAGCAGCAGTGAGTGCTGTGCAAACGGCTACAGGTCCCTTCAGTCCCTAGCCCTGCTGAAGCTGGCAGATGTGTAACATGCTCCCATTTCCCCGGCAGGTACAGACTAGGGGGGAGACAACTGTCTTTTGTTGTGTGCACAGCTGGGAACAAGTATCCGATCCTCTACCCAGGCTGCACCCCACCCTCCTGGCTGATGCACAGTCAATATGTACCCGCCCTCTTTATCCGCACCATCGTGTTTGCTATTCCCAAGCTGCTGCCCTGTTGGCTGTGAGAGCGGCCTGTCCCCACCCTGCAACAGAGCGGCCAGGGCCCTGGGACTTGCCAGCTGAAGGGAACCCGAATTTTAATGACCAGGATTCTGGTCATGTAGGACCCCCAGGAAGGATGACCATGGCCCACTTAGGGCAGAGACAGGTGCACCTAGGTGGCAGAACTGGTGGATTTTGAGAGGGAATATTTAGGCCCCCCCAGAATGTTTCACTCACACCCCAAAGCTCCAGCTCACTGGAAAACGAGGTGGATGGGGAGGTCTGGAGTCTCCTTTCATTGCTATGAAAACAAGACCTGTTTGCCCAGGCATCTGTATTTGGCCTCCTGGAGTCTGTGACCCGCAGGGCTGCCAATCCAGGGTGCACGTCCCTGGCACTGCTGCACACCCCCACTCTCACAGCTCCTGAAGAACTGAAGGGGAGGCAGTGTCTGCATTTCACAGGAGATCCATGGGTGCTCTCAGCTACCCTCCACGGCCTCCTGTGATCTCTGCACCAAGCTCAAGCCCTGCCAGATGCATCTCTGCACTCAGTTCAGATTGCAAGAACGGCCACACTGGGTCAGACCAACAGTCCATCGCGCCCAGTGTCCTGTCTCTGACAGTGGCCAGTGCCAGGTGCTTCCGAGGGAATGAACAGACCAGAGCGATTACCGGGTGATCCAGCCCCCGTCGTCCAGTCCCAGCATGTGGCAGTCAGAGGTTCAGGGACCCTCAGCCAGGATGGGCAGGAACCCAACCCCATGCTCTAACAGCCACTGATGGGTCCATCCTCCAGGAACTGCTCTAGTTTGTTTTTGAACCGTTATTTTTTTGGCCTTCATAACATCCCCTGGCAGTGAGTTCCACAGGCTGACTGTGCCTTGTGAGAAGAAGTTAACTTAGTCTGTTCATTAGGAGGCCACCTTGAGGTGAACAAGAGGCCACCCCCGGCAATTTGACAGCTTTAAGAGTAAACTGTCCCTTGGGAGGTTAGGATACAGCAGTTTCCTTCATACTGGTCCCCTAGCACAGGCATCAAGTCAACAACCGGCCCTTCCAACACCTTACAGGTAGACAAACCAGCGGGAGGCCCTGTTTCTGGGTAGGATCTAAGGCAAGTGCTAATTTCCTGTTCGAAATGACTCATTTCTGGAGTGGTGCCTCCCACACCCGATCTCCCTTCAGTTTCAGAAAGGATAATGAGCCATTGCTTGCTTTAGCCTGGAGGGTTTTCAGTTCCTAAATACAACCCCATTTATTTGCAAGGTTGTTAAGGCTCCGCCAGCCCTTCCAGACACAAGGAATTATTACTCCATTTTTAAATGCCATGACTGTGCCAGAAGCCCTAACCCCATTAAACTGCTGCCACATCCATCATGGGAGGCAAGGCGGAGCCAGAAGAAAGTTTGGGTACTTTCATGTTAAAAGTTTAAATCCAACAAGGGGAAGGCAGCTGAGAGCAGCGGCTGTCCGGGGCCGCTAAGTGTCAGGCAGTTCCGCTGCCAGGAAATCTGGAGGCCCTCGCTGAGCCCGTAGTACGAGCAGCCTGGGACAGTGTCTTAGCCCCATCTCACAGAGCGGGAGCAAGGCACAGAGATTAGGTGCTTCCACCACGCTCACCTGGGAAGGTTGGATCAGACCCAAAGAACTGAAGCCCCATTCCAGTGCCTTAGCCCCACAGACTGCCCTGCAGGCCCAGGCCCGCCTAGAGCTAGGCCCCAGGAAATTCACTCCTGACCTCTGACCTGTAAACCACGCCAGCCAACGCATGCCTTGGTAAGGGGCTTTGCCATTCGCGTGATGGCTCATTCACGAGAGACCCACCTGCCACATTAGGATTCCAGGATGGTATCCCTGGCGGAGTGTACCAAGCCACTGCCCGAGCTCAGACCCTTGCACACTCCCGGCCTGGGGCCTGCCAAGGCTTTAATTAAACACCAAGCACGTGGGATGACGATGCTGGAGGGGAGCTCAGCAGCACCGTTAGAGGCAGCGTTCCAGCTAGGAAAGCCACTGAGGAGTCACAGGAGAGCGAGTGGGAGCGTTTGTTCCTTGGCGTTGGGAGAAATTAATTTTGAGACTTGGGAGATAGGGCAGGTTGGTTCCATGCAATGGGCTGCGGGGGGTGGGCAGGGCAGAGAACCTGCGTGGTGGTGGTGGGGGGGTGAAACGCAGGACAGAGGAAACAGAATCTGCAAGACCTTCTGTTGCCGGGAGGCACCTGTGAAAGGCAGCGGGAAGCCCTGGGCTGGCTCTAGCTGCATCAGACGAATGCCCCCTCCCCCAATCACCAAGAGAGCTGCAGGCACTGCTTGGTACCAAAGCCGGGAACTTTGACAGTCACTTCAGCGGGGCAGAAAAATCTCATGCAGCCCGACGCATGGCCGGCGTTGTGCACGGCCCTGGAAAGACCATCCCTGGACGGCAGTGGGGACAGTGCACATTGAAAGGGCTCAGAAGAGTCATAAGAACAACTCAAGGTTTGGAAAATCTGCTCTGTAGTGGGAGACAAAGGGGGGGGCGGACAAGGGCGGGGAGACAGCTCTTCAGCCTCAGGGGGCTTGATTGGCTGACAAGCTCCTACGGGGGGAAAGATTTCTGACAGTGGGGGGCTGGAATCTAGCAGGCAAAAGCAGAATGAGAGGCAGTGGCTGGAAGCGAAATGAATTCAGACTGGACAGAAGGAGCTTGTATTTCACAGGGCAGGGGACTGCCCGGGTCAGGCCCAGGGGATGTGCTGCATTCTCGGTCATTCAGCAGCTAAAATCGAGACTGGGCAGCTTTCCCCAAGAGCTCCTCCCGAGCTCCACCTGACGTTCCGGGCCGGGTGCAGGAACCGCTGCAGGAGGTTCCCCGGCCTGTGCTATGCAGGGGGTCAGCCTCGAGCATCGCGTCTCCTCTGGCCTTAATCCAAGAGCCAGTAACCACTGTCCCTGCACCGGATAGAGCTGGGGGAGCCCTAGCCCACTCATCCCAGCCCTAGGACAGAGAGGGCTCTGTGCAGTGCTGCCCCCTTATGGCCAAGGGCTCCATGGCATTGTAGCGGCCAGGCACACAGCCAGCTCTGCTGCCCCTCAGCCTGTCTTTACTGAGCCCGAGCCTGGCACCCGTACGGAGTGACGGAGAGCCCCGTTCAAGAAAGGGGCACAAGGACACGGCCAGCAACCTGGCAAGAGGCCAGAGGCAGTGGCCCAGGGAAGCCCAGTGCATGCAGCAGGTTTGCGCCGTCATCGGGGCACGGCCCAGGGGTGGGGGTGTTACACTCCAGCGTGTGGCAGATGGCAGGGCCCAGGCCCTGCGGAGGCCTCGTGGGAAAACCGTTCCCAATCCCCACGCTGCAGCAGCGCCCCCTAGAGTGCTGTGGAGGGAATCCTGCTGCAGGTCCAGGGAGTTCTCAGAGCAGCAGCTGCCGAGCGGGTTATATGCCATCCTTGCTGCTGTCTCCACACTGCCCCTCTCCCGGAGGAGACGGATTCGTCCCAGCACCGCGGAGCTGTGCAGCCCAAGCCGTGTTCAGCGCCAAAGGCCTTTTCCCTGGGGAAGGGGCGGAAAGTGGCCCGGTTTAGGGAGGGGAACCCCCTCTCCATGGGGAGCAGAGTCCGTCCATGCCTGGCTCTGCACCCCAGAATCCGCAATGGATCTCAGCTCCCAGGCCCAGGACAGAGATGGAGGAGCAGAGCAGAGCAGTTTCTGCAGCAACAGTCAGCCACGAAAGGGTTAATAAGACAGCTCTTTCACGGCGTGTCAGAGCTGCCCAGTGCACTGAGAGGGACAGTTCTCTGCCCTCCTGACAGCTCACAGCCATCAGCCTTATTGGGATCCAGGAAGTGGGCGGGCAAAGCCTACCCACTGCTAAAGGATCCCCCTCCAGCCTAAGGGGGGGTCCACAGGACCTGGAAAACCAAATAATTACGGGGGACAACTAATGAACAACAGGGACAGGAGTGCGGTCAAAGGGTCAAACGAAGGGAACCGGACGGGGACACCGAGCAGAGGACCCCGGACAGCGCCCACTGCTCCTCGAAGGCGTCAAGGGAGTCAGTGGACGCCATGAGCGCCAGGCAGGCACCACTGCCCCTGGAGGGGGGTGGTCTCCGGAGCTAGGGGAGCTAGATTTTCCATGCAGCAACCACTACAGACTACGCGGGGCCCTGCACATGGTGGCTGCCGGAAGCAGGACTCCCAGCCAATGGGCAAATATGGCAAACCTCCACCATCAGGAAGACAGGAGCCAAATGAGTCGTGCTGTCAGACCCTCTGCATTACAGGCCTAGCTCTGCCCTTCCATGTTCAAGCACCAGGAGGAAGGCCCAGGGTCCAAGCTGGGGACCGGGATAGTTAGGAATTTGTTAATAAAAGGAAAGAAAAGGAGTACTTGTGGCACCTTAGAGACTAACCAATTTATTAGAGCACAAGCTTTCGTGAGCTACAGCTCACTGCATCAGATGCATATTGTGGAAACTGCAGCAGACTTTATATATACACAGAGAATATGAACCAATATGTGAGAAAACCTGGATTTGTGCAGGAAATAGCCCAACTTGATTGTCATGCACATTGTGTAGAGAGTTGTCACTTTGGATGGGCTATCACCAGCAGGAGAGTGAATTTGTGTGGGGGGGTGGAGGGTGAGAAAACCTGGATTTGTGCTGGAAATGGCCCACCTGATGATCACTTTAGATAAGCTATTACCAGCAGGAGAGTGGGGTGGGAGGAGGTATTGGTTCATATTCTCTGTGTATATATAAAGTCTGCTTCAGTTTCCACGATATGCATCTGATGAAGTGAGCTGTAGCTCACGAAAGCTTATGCTCTAATAAATTGGTTAGTCTCTAAGGTGCCACAAGTCCTCCTTTTCTTTTTGCGAATACAGACTAACACGGCTGTTTCTCTGAAACCTGTTAATAAAAGGGACAGGCCAAGCACATTGAGCCTTTGCAACCGGCCAAGCGGGTTTGTCTGCATCTGAGCCCAGGGAGCCTGCAGGGCGCCAGCTCCATTTGCCAGTGTCCTGTAACAAACACACAGGGCTGCTGGCCTGAAGTGTCACTGGTTTAGCGCTGGGGGGCACTGCAGGGGGGACACACTTGCCCCCACCTCACAGCCCTGGGGTAACTAAGTCTACGGTGACTTTCTGACCCCCCCCAATTTGGTTTCAAGAACACATGCACCCTGCAGCAAGGGCACTCACACAAAGTGGGGGGTTGGGGGATTGGTGCTGGAGCTGGGGGGGCTGCCGCACCCCCTGGCTCGAAGGGGTTCCCATCATATCCAGGGGTTACAGTTTGGTTCAATGGCTCCCAGCACCCCCACAGTACACGCTGGTCCAGCACCCCAGGGGAGGAGGGGTCTGGCTCGAGAGCACTGGATTCTGGTGCAGGAAGGGGGGCGGGGAATCTGCCTGGCCCCAGGGCACAGTCTGGGAACCCTCCCCACGAGCCAGACTCTCCCTGGGGTGACCAGCACCCAGACCCGAGAAGCTTTCGGATTAGAAAGTTTCTTCACTCCCCCCCGGACGGTTAATGCTGACCCTGCATTAACTCATCAGACCCCCCCCGGCTGTCCCCCTCTCCCCGGGGAGCAGGAAGGAAGGAGCCCCCGATGTGCGCGGGGGGCGGCAGACCCCGGGTCTCCCTCCGGGCGGGACCTGCCCCCCAGGGCTGCCCCTCACCTGCGAGCGCCAGGCACAAGCCGCAGCCGATCAGCAGCCAGCGCGTCCCCCGGGCCATGCTGGCGGCGCCGCTCCGGCTCCCGGACACCTGCCGGGATCCTGCCACGCAGGAGGCGCCGCCCCGGGCTCCAGCCCCGCCGCACCTGGGCGGAGACCGGCCGCCGGGCAGCCCCTCAGCCCGGGCCGCTCCCGCCCCCAGCCAGGGCCCGGAGCGGCGCCCGCACCCGGCGAGAGCCAGGCACCAGCCGGGACAGGGCCCCTCGCCCGGGCCGCACCCCAGGGGGCTGGGGACTGCGGGGATCTGGTCCCCGCTGCGGGAGGAGAGTGGGGTCTAGTGGTTAGAGCGATGCCAGGTGGCCACTGGTGTCCTCTCAGCTGAGCTGCTACCAAGCGCAGGCCAGGGCCCTTCCCACAGCCAGTCCCAGAGCAGATCTTTTGGGAAAGCAGCGGATCCCACTTTAAACATTGCCAGGGGCATGGCCAGGCTGCCCCTCCCCCCCTTCGGTAAATTGTTCCAGTTAGCTACCCAGCCTGTTAAACATGCAGCCCTTATTTCCTGCCCGGACTCCTGGCGTCTAGTCCCAGCGCTGCTACTAATTTATTCTATGACCTTGGGCAAGTCACTGCCCCACTCTGTGCCTCAGTTTCCGCATCATTAGTATGTGCAGGCAGCCAAAGCTTCCCCTTCCAAAGCCCGTTATCCAGAGCTGGCGTCACCCCCAGGTCCTTCCCAGCTCCCTCCATTTCCCAAACCCCTGGGTGACACCATGTGTGGCCAGCAAGCTCAGTGTGTCCTGCCCCAGCCTATCCCAAAGCTGTTTCCTGTCTGCTCCCTTCCTGGGGCAGGGGTAGCCAGAGTTGTTAAGTGGGTTATTTCTCACTCTGGTGCCCTTTGGACCAGCAGCTGCCTAGATTCCTTGAGCCCCCTCCCTAAGGTTCAGGGCTCAAGCCCTTGCTCAGGAGGTGCTCTCCTGGCCTTGCCTGGGCCCTGCGGGGAGGGGAGAAAGCATAGGCATCATGGTTCCCGGCTGTCACTCACTGCAGGGGCTTCGCCCCCTGCCCGAAAAGACACTGGAGACAGCTGAGAGAGGCACCAGAGGCCCTGGCAGGTCCCATGCCAGCAGTTATGTGAGGAATGGCCAGTACATGGCAGAGCCTGGCTGTGAAGGGTGGCTGGAGAGACCTGACCTAGAGCAGTGAGTGGCAGAGACTGGGACACTGAGCTTCCTCCACTCCCACCCACCTGGCACAACCCCGGGCCCAGCTCTCAGTAAGCCGGCCCAAGCTTTTGCCCAGTGCCACAGCCCTGCCTGCAAGGGAAAAGCATTGTGGGTCGGTGCTGGACATTTTTGATCAGGCAACTCACAACAAACAGTCCCAGCCAAAGGAGAGAGGCTTCCTCTTGGGTCTGTGATTCTGAATGGCATCCAGGCAGAACAATGTACCAGGGATTAGGAAAAAATGTTTATGCAAGGCTGGGAGGAAAACTTCCTCCCCACAAACCGCAGCCTGCTGGCTGCCCCAGAGCTCCCCCACACAGCCCGGGACAGCGAGGGGGCAAACAGGGCACAGCATTGCTGCATGCAAAGGGGGGCTTCAGCTACTAGCTCTGCCATCTAGCCCTGTCTGAAGTCAGCTCATCGGCTGTTTTAACAGGGGTATTTTATCTGCATTCCTAAGGGTTGAGCCAAAGTCCCCCCCGCCCACCCCCATACTCCCACTGACTTCCCTAAGCTGTGGGTCAGAGCCTCAGGCCAGGAACACACAGCTCCTAGCAGAGTGGGACTCAGCTTGTGGTCGGAACCTGCTCCAGTAACGCAGCTAACGGCCCTAGGATAGCGGAGGAGTAACTGGGGCCAGTCTAGCGAGGGTCTCATTACTAACCCTTCCCCTCAAGGAGCACCTCACCGGCAGGAGGGGGAATGCGCTCTCAATGCCAGCTGAAATTACTGGAGCTCCAGTCTCTAGAGATGACCTAAAAGAACAGGAGGACTTGTGGCACCTTAGAGACAAACCAATTTATTTGAGCATGAGCTTTCGTGAACTACAGCTCACTTCATCGGATGCATACTGTGGAAAATAGCTTATGCTCAAATAAATTGGTTCATCTCTAAGGTGCCACAAGTACTCCTTTTCTTTTTGCGAATACAGACTAACACGGCTGCTACTCCGAAACCTGTGGAGATGACCGGTCATCTTCTTCCTGCCTGAACCCTTGTGCAGTGTCACTCAGTGCTGTCCAAAAGCCATTGTGCTCCACCCCAGAGGTAGCTTCAATAGAGGACCCAGCTATTTCTATAAACAGAGCAGAGCCTGAACCCCCTTCCTCAGATCACTAGGTCGCATTCCCCCACATAATCCTAGTGCTACCCAGCAGCTCTTCTCTAGTGCTTTTCTGCAGCAGATTTGAAAGCGCTTTACAAAGGAGGTCAGTATCCGTGTGACTAGCCCCATGCTTCTCAGACAGCAGCTTCAAGGTATGACAGGGCCCCTCATCTCTGCAGCACTAAGGGCCTGCGGCCCCCAGTTCCCGCTGGCAGGGCGGGGGCTCTGCACTCGGGAAAGCCAGGCCCCACATCAGCAGGGAGTAGCTTAAGGCAGCACCCCATATGAGCTGACTCCACAGCCCATGACCCTGGAGCTGATGCAGCACAAAGAGGGAATGCAGACTCTGGAACCAGCCCCATCGCCTTTAGCAGAGCAATGTTGTGCAGAGTTCAAAGGCAGATGGCCATAGTGACCAGCCCCTGTGTGACCATTTGAACAATAACTTCACCACTGTGTCCTGCTTCACGTGGTCAAGCCTCCAGCCAGCCATCAACTAACTGATCCTAGCTGGAGCCCCTTGCCCCCAGGGTCCCATGGGGAGTCAGGGCCAGTGCTAGGCTGGGGCAGGGCTGGTTCTAGGGGTCCATTATTGCGGGCGGGGGCAAGTGGGTATTCTGGGGCCCTGGATGTCACCATTTCAAAAATAAGCTCCCTGCGAGGAGTCCAGGGGCTAGTCAGAGCTCTGTGGAATCTGGGCTTTTACGGGTTTACAAAAGCTTTAGTGATTTGGCTTCTGTGTCAGTATTTTGCTGTGATTTATAATTTACATGGAGACTGAAGACTCTCCCATTTGCAGCTGTTCCGATCCTTGACCCTGGATAACCCCCTACGTGCTTTGGCCTGACAATTTTGGATCCCTTGAAGATAGTGGGGGGGAGGGGTTTAAAATGTCCTCTTCTCCCCCCCCACCCCCATTGCACTGGGCCTACATGGGATGCATACAGGGAAGTCACTGCTCTGTTTAAAAGGATGCCATGCCCCTGACAAAGGGGCAGGGAAGGGGGGGTGGATTTATGGGGAAAACACCCATTGCAGCCTAGCCAGTCAGTGCACTGGGAGAGGCGCTTGCCCCCCAGCAGGAGGCGTCACCTGCTACATGCATGGATGTGAAAGAGCAAAGCACCTGCAAGCAGGGCCAGGCCTTCTGTGCAGCCCTAGGGTCCTGCAGGAGCAGTTCTGCCCTGTGCCTGCATGTGAGGAGATCAGGCACCTGACAGTGTCACTATTCACTGCCATGTCCCCTAGGTTTGGGCCGGGAGGAGGGGGAAGAGAGATGATAGCCCTGCCCCTTCTATCTGATCACATACCCCTAAACCTGACCTCACCCTGCAGCATCTCTGTGGAAGGCAAGAGGAAGCCACAGCGGCTCCTGTCCCCAGCCCATCCTTCCCTTCCCTGGGGCCTTCTTGTCATTCAACAGTCATCCTGACCCTGAAAAGTCCCTCAGCTCCCCCCAGGGCCAGCCCCTAGAGAGCCCAGACCCAGCTGCTCTGCCAGGTGCCTGGGCAATCCCACGCGGTGGGTGCTGGGTTTCTCTGAGTGCCCCCCAGCTCCCCAGGCCCCCCGCTGCCCACCTGCCAGTGCACACAAAAAACCTGGTGTGACAAAGCCGGGCTGTTCTTAATGTTTCCTCTGAATAGTGTGGGGGTGCCTCAGTTTCCCCTGTGCAGTTCTTAAGTATCTAGAGGGTGGGATAAGGGTGTATGATCATTGCAGAGCCCTAGAGGGCAGGTGTGTGCAGGCGTCTGGACACAGAGAATGGCCGACACCCTGTTTCCTGGCAACTGATGGCCTGGGCCCTTCCCCCCTTCGAGGTGAGAGCTAAAGGGTTGGAGAACAAAGGAATCCGGTGACCTCCTGGCCCGGGGAAAGGGACAAAGCCCAGAGAAGGAGGGGCTGGAGGGACTTTCAGTTTGGGGCTGGCTGGGACATGGAGTGAAGGGCAGACGTGGCTGTCTGGCTCACTGCCCCCCAAAATGGACCCAGCTGAGGGGTCCTGTTCTCTGCACCTACAAGCTCTGTGTTAGACCATGTTCCTGTCATCTAATAAACCTTCTGTGTTACTGGCTGACTGAGAGTCGCATCTGACTGCGGAGTTGGGGGGCAGGACCCTCTGGCTTCCCCAGGACCCCACCTGGGCAGACTCGCTGTGGGAAGTGCACAGAAGGGCAGAGGATGCTGAATGCTCCGAGGTCAGACCCAGGAAGGGGGAAGCCGGGTGAGCTGTGTGTCCTGCAGACAGGCTTCTCCCAGAGAGGAGACTTCCCCAGAGTCCTGCCTGGCTTCGTAGGGAGCAGCTCCAGAGCATTGCCCGGGGACACCAGGACACCTGACCCTTCACCACTGCTTCCAAAGGGTGGGTGAGCTGGAACGTGCACTCCAGTCTGTGGCTGCTGAGGCTGGGGGGGAGCGGACCTGGTGCCATCAGATGCTCTGGGGCAGGGCCTACCCCCCGCTGACTAGGACTGCTTTCACTAGAACACAGGACTGGGGCTGCCAACAACACCAATCACCCCAGGCAGCAGGGTGGATGCTCCCACAAGTGGGAGGTGGGATGGACAGCCCAGACTGCCAAAGGAGAGGCAGGAGTAGCATGGTGGGGGAAGGCAGACAGAGCTTTCTCTCTGCAGCTGTCCAGGTAGGGGCAGCGGCCAAAGTGCTCTCCATGGACAGCAATGGGACAGAGGGGCAGCGGGAAAGCCCAGGTCCGTGGCTCACGGGTGGGTAGGCAGATGGGAAGGGAGCACTTTGAACCCCACAAGGGGTGGAGAGAATGAAGCACTCAGTCCAGGGCAGTGCCAGCAGCTGACGGGAGATGAAGGCGAGGGAGAGCAAGGGGAGAACAAGCAGCAGGAGGGAGGCAGAGGCTCCAGGCTCTCAGGCTGTGGGGCATGAGCTGACCCCTCAACAATTTTGCTGAGATGCAAAGCCAGGGCCAGGGGCCCAGCTCAAAGGACAGGGTCTCAGCTGTGCTTCCCTTCAATCGAGGTTACCACTGTTAAGCACCTGAATGCTACACCCAGACCACGCATTTGGGGCTGAGTCCCCTGTGTGGTGAGTGAGGCTCTGGGCCCCAGAGCAACCGGGGTGGGGGGCCTGGGAGAAAGAGGAGAGAGGAGTCCGGCTCCCAAGCAGGGTGTTTAGCTCCACCATCCCTTGTTTCAGGTTGGCTTCAGGACAGAAGCATAGACAAAAAACACTTTTTAGGCTATTTCACTCAGTCTGAGAAAAGCCTTTAGCAGGGTGGGGATTAGTCTGACCCCAGCACCTGCAAACTAAGCAGTTAGGGAAATCCACTTCTGACTTCTTCTGGGCAATCCCAGAAATCTGACTTCTTCCCCAGCCTTTCCAGGCAAAACGCAAAAGGAGGCTTTCCAGCCATTTTATCCTGTACAAGCTGTTCTCAGCGTGGGGACTGCTGGCTGGGGCTGGGAAGCGGAGTCCCTGCTTTGGGCTAGCTTTGAGCTTTAATGTATATTGGCTGCAAATGGGTTTTTATTCCCCTCAGTTTTGTTGCCTGTTTAGACAAATGAGGAAAAGACTCAGTGCCAAGCAATCTCCCAGCATAAATTATAAGAGCTTTAAACCACCTTCCCCCTCTTCCCAGGACAAGTTTTCGCCCGCTGACTTGCTGCCAGGGTTTAGAATGTTCCAGCCAATGTATAAGTTGTTAGAAACAAAGTGGTTTGTCACCCTCAGTTTCTCATTCCAGGGAAGCACAGTGGTTCTGGTGTTGAGTAGTTGTTTTTAGATACAACACAGAAAACAAAGATCTCTATGATTAAAGGCTGCATGACACTGATCTGGCATCCGTTCTCGTTCTTGATAGTGAACTCAGATTGGGCACCTCAGGCTGCTGGTTTTGAAGAGTCCCTGAAAGGTGTCCAGCTGCACCACCTAATGCATGCAACCTGCCAAGCCAAGCAGCGATGAGGGCCGGGGGCACAGGCCATTCAGGAGGTGGCACCCCCCAGCAGGCCAGTACCAGACCCACTGCACCACCTGGCTTCCCTAGACAAGTCATTACTTGGAGCATGGCTCCTCCCGCCAAGCGTGGGCGTCACCACTTGGGAACAGCACTCAAAGGAATACTGCTCTTTTGTTCACTTCATTTCTGGCTCAGCGTCATTCCTGATGTCACCACAGGGTTGGGAACAGAAGTTGGGGGTTATCTGCTACAGTAAAGACCAGGCAGGAGACACAACTGGTTCCTTGCTCCCACAACAAAGTGCAACCTTTAAGGACACATTCTTTAAAGATTTTACAACACTGTCTTGGAATGCTGAAAATAAAGCTCCTATGAATGCTGCCTTTCCCATTGGCAAAAGTTTGTTTTTATTTCCCCCTAGGGCCTGAGCAAAGCTGGAATCCACCTCACCGGTTGTTCACCATTTAGATTATGTACCAGTATCAGTGACAGCCAGCCAGCTCTGGGCCTAGCATTGCACAACCAAGTACCATATAAGCTGTACACACCCCATTTCAGTCCTATTAAAAGTGGCTAGTTTTTAAAGGATCTCAGACCACTGTGGAAATGTTAGAGGACTCCTCTCACCCTGAGCTTTACCATTAGAGTATTTCACAATCCATTTTCCTGGCCCGATGAAAACCAACCTGAGCATGATCAAGTTAACCTTGAAAAACAACAAGGAGACCCTTCCTTGTGCTCCTTCAGTAAACAGGCCTGTATGAGTGGGCCCACATGCAGTCATACACCAAGTGGATAAAATTTAATGTGACTTAGACTTCTTGTAAAATTAGAGCCTAGACCAAAACTCACCTAATGAGCTGTTGCGGTCTTGGATTTTGCAAGATTATCCCTTCTAGAAACCACCAACCCCGCTGTGGTACTGTCAGATACTAAGACACCTCAGTGTGAAAGTTTCGTCTGACCCAATCTTTGACACTGTTTTACACTTTGAAAAAGGCATTTTCCTTTAAGCTCTTGACCAGTTTGCTGCAAATCTTAGCAAGACAGAGCTGCCACTTAGGTAAAATATTTTGGACCTTTCCTGTAATCTAGTATCACAGGCCACTGGCCAAGGCAACCTACGTGTTTAGGGCTTAAGTTCGTTTTCAAGAAGAAACTTGCAGAGCTGTCAATTACAATTAGCTAGAAGTTTGCCTAGTCATAGGGTTTCTAAGAAACCAAGCAGCCCCCTTCACTTCCATTTTCTCTCTCAACTCATTTCCTTCTTTCTACCCTTCTTTGTGCACGCCAGGCCAAGACAAGTGCCACAGGTGATGGACCCAAGAACCTGACAGTTCATTTTTTGCCCCCAGTCACCCCTTTGAGGCCTGTCTATTAATTCACAGAACAGCAAGACTCCAGCAGCCGCCACCACAACTAACCAGCAGGGAAAGGGCAGCCTGAAATGAACACAGACTTGCAACTAGACCAGGTGTCCTTACAAGGAATTGCCCCAATTATGGTGTCTAACATTTCAGAGCACACCACCACAAGCTGCTGTTTAAACGCCTCGTTCCCCCAAGGATAGTCACCTGCGATAGATGCTTCCAGGGCCAAGCTCTACTCTCAGCAAGAACCCAGCTGGGAAGCTTCTTCCTGTGGGGGCGCACAGATGTAGTTTCCACAATGGGCAGGAGGGGGAGCGCTTGACCACATGACACCTCCACCCCATAACTGGAGCTCAGCGCAGCTTCTCCTCCTTTCTGCAACAAGTAGTTAGGTCAGGGAAGGGGGGGGGGGGAGCCTCCTTCCCTCTGCCTTGGGGAGCACCAGCCAGGCCAGCGCCCAGCAAGCAACAACCAACCCAGCTCTGATTAGGCAGAGCTGGTGGCTGGCTTTACACCACCTCTCCTGCGGTGGGGAGGGGGGGGGGAAGAAGAGAGAGACAGCGGACACAGCTCCTGGCACAAGACTTTACTGCACACTGGAATGTGGAGCATAGAACAAGGGGGAGGAACATTGGGCCCAGTATAAACATAAATAGAGCAAAAACACTTCAAACAACAGAACACTGGAGCTTATCGCCTGGGGCCGCCCCAGGCCCGGCTCTGCAGAGGCGGAACCTGGGTAGCTCTGCAGTCTCTTGGATTCGTGCGCTCGGAGCCGGGGGGCCGAGCTTGTCCGAGCCCTGGCGAGGGCAGGAGTCCGCGCCGGAGCGCTCGGTAGGCGATACGGGTTCCGGCTGACCGAGCCGGGCGCCCCCCACCCCAGCTTTGCCACTGCGCCCACAGCCCCCCGGCAAGGCAGAGGCCCCTCCCGAGTCTTGCGGCGCCCGGACCAGCGCCCCCTCTGCTCCCGCAGCCCGGGAGACAGCGGCCCCGGGCCTGTCTGGCGCCCCGCACGTGCGTCCGCAGCGTCCCCGCACCGAGGGCCCCGGCTCAGTTCAGGCGCCCCGGGCGCGCACAGCCCCGCTACGGGCAGCGGGCACGGTCCGCTGTGCGCGCCCCCCGCGCGGCGCAGGCCCCCCGGGTGCGCCCCGGCCCCGGCCCCGGCCCGGCCCGGGCGCGCTCAGTAGGCCGGCACCTGGTGCTGCTGCGGCAGGAGCTGGCAGCCGCTGTTGACGTGGCTCAGCACCTTCTGCTTGAGCTGAGCCACTTGCTCGCGCAGCAGGCTGGCGGTGGAGGCCAGCTCGGTGTTCTGGCTCTTGAGGCTCTTCACCTTCTCCTCCAGCCGCGAGATCCGCTCCAGCTTCCTCTTGCGGCACTTGGAGGCGGCGATGCGGTTCCGCAGCCGCTTGCGCTCCGCCTTGATGCGCTCCTGCGTGTCCATGTCGATGGGCGACAGCGGCGGGCTCTCGCCGAAGCTGGGCACCTCGGGCACGATCTGCGGCTCGTCCTTGAGCGGCGGCTGGAGGCGCGGATGCGGCGGGGCGCCCCCCAGCCCGGGCGGCGGCGGGTAGGGCACGGTCTCGGTGGCGTAGTTCACCGTCGTGCCGGGGTAGCTGCTCAGGTTGGCGTAGACCGGCGGCTCGGGGGGCGGCGGCGGCGGCTGGGCCAGGCTGGCGGCGGGCGGCAGGTCCCCGGGCGGCCCCCCGGCGGCGCCGCCGCCGCCGCCGCCCGCCCCCAGCTGGTTCTGCTTGTGCAGGTCCTCCAGCGCCTTGACGAAGCCCTCGGCGAACTCCTGCTCCTCGCTGGCCGTCACCTTGGGGTAGAGGAACTGGCTGCTGGTCGGCGTGGTGGTGACCAGCCCGTTGGACTGGATGATGAGCCGCTCGAGCTCGGGCGAGCCCAGCTTCAGCAGGCCCAGCTCGGCGGAGCTCAGCAGGGCCGGGCCCTCGCCCCCGCCGCCGGCCGCGCCCCGCAGCGGGTGGAGCGGCTGGCTGGGCGCCTTCAGGGTGGCCACCACCTGGTCGCTGAGCCCGAGCCCGTCCTTCTTCATCATACTGCAGCCGGGGAAGGGCCGGGGGAGGCCGCTGCTGCTGCCGCCGCGGGACGGGGCCGAGGCGCTCAACACATCGTCATGGTAGAAGGGTGTTTCCATCCTCCCCCGCCGGCTGCGGGGGGCGCCGGGCGGCTGCGCCCGCGGGGCGCCGGGCCGAGCCTCCGGCGCCGGCTGCAGGAGGCTGCGCTGGGGGGACCGGGCACCGGGGCGGCTGGGGGGTCGGTCCCGCTGGGGCTGCCCCCGTGCGGGGGGGGGAGGGCGAGGGGGGCGGGTCGGTCCCGGTCCGGCTGCAGCGGCCCCGGGCGCTGGGGTGGGGGTCGGTCCCGGTCCGGCTGCAGCGGCCCCGGGCGCTGGGGTGGGGGTCGGTCCCGGTCCGGCTGCAGCGGCCCCGGGCGTTACAGGCTGGACGCGGCCCGCGCTCCGCTCCGCGCTCTCGCATACACGCGTCGGGGGGGCGCCCCGCGCCGCCTTAAATACCCAGCGCCAGCCCGATGAGGTCACCGCGTGCGGCCAGGATTGGCTGCAGATGACGTTCTGGTCGGGGCACATTTGCATGGGGGCGGGGCACGGCCACGACGCCCCTCCCCGCCTCCTTGGCCGCCCCCGTCACCACGGCGACCGGCCTGTAAACGGCACAACAGCGCGGAGCCCCCTGGGTTGATGTCATAGGGGGCGGGGTCACGGGGGGTTGGCGCGCGGGCCCGGCCCGGGGTGGCTGTCGGCGCGCGCTGGGAGCCGAGCCCGCAGCTGCGGCGCCGGGGGTCCCGCGGGGATCCAGGGACCCGCCCCGGCAGCCCCTGGCGCCCAGCCTCCTGCCAAACCGCGTCACCCTGCACGAGTCACCCCGCGGCACCCGCCCGCTGGAGCCCCCCAACGACGCCGAGGGCGTGCAGCCCCCCAGGACTGGACCTGTCCCTCCCTGCACCCCCTCAGCACCCGCCCGCTGGAGCCCCCCACAACGACACCGAGGGTGTGCAGCCCCCCAGGACTGGACCTGTCCCTGTCCTGCCTGCACCCCCTCAGCACCCGCCCGCTGGAGCCCCCCAACGACGCCAAGGGCATGCAGCCCCCCAGGACTGGACCTGTCCCTCCCTGCACCCCCTCAGCACCCGCCCGCTGGAGCCCCCCACAACGACACCGAGGGCGTGCAGCCCCCCAGGACTGGACCTGTCCCTCCCTGCACCCCCTCAGCACGCACCCGCCCGCTGGAGCCCCCCAACGACGCCGAGGGCATGCAGCCCCCCAGGACTGGACCTGTCCCTGTCCTGCCTGCACCCCCTCAGCACCCACCCGCTGGAGCCCCCCACAACGACACCGAGGGTGTGCAGCCCCCCAGGACTGGACCTGTCCCTCCCTGCACTCCCTCAGCACCCGCCCGCTGGAGCCCCCCCCAACGACACCGAGGGCGTGCAGCCCCCCCCCAGGACTGGACCTGTCCCTCCCTGCACCCCCTCAGCACCCGCCCGCTGGAGCCCCCCCCAACGACGCCGAGGGCGTGCAGCCCCCCAGGACTGGACCTGTCCCTGTCCTGCCTGCACCCCCTCAGCAGCCGCCCGCTGGAGCCCCCCACAACGACGCCGAGGGCGTGCAGCCCCCCAGGACTGGACCTGTCCCTCCCTGCACTCCCTCAGCACCCGCCTGCTGGAGCCCCCCACAACGACACCGAGGGTGTGCAGCCCCCCAGGACTGGACCTGTCCCTCCCTGCACCCCCTCAGCACCCGCCCGCTGGAGCCCCCCACAACGACACCGAGGGCGTGCAGCCCCCCAGGACTGGACCTGTCCCTCCCTGCACCCCATTAGCACCCGCCCGCTAGAGGCCCCCACAACGACGCCGAGGGCGTGCAGCCCCCCAGGACTGGACCTGTCCCTCCCTGCACCCCCTCAGCACCCGCCCGCTAGAGGCCCCCCAATGATGCCGAGGGCGTGCAGCCCCCCAGGACTGGACCTGTCCCTCCCTGCACCCCCTCAGCACCCGCCCGCTAGAGGCCCCCCAATGATGCCGAGGGCGTGCAGCCCCCCAGGACTGGACCTGTCCCTCCCTGCACCCCCTCAGCACCCGCCCGCTAGAGGCCCCCCAATGATGCCGAGGGCATGCAGCCCCCCAGGACTGGACCTGTCCCGCCTGCACCCCCTCAGCACCTGCCTGCTGGAGCCCCCCACAACGACACCGAGGGGTTGCAGCCCCCCAGGACTGGACCTGTCCCTCCCTGCACCCCATTAGCACCCACCCGCTAGAGCCCCCCCCCAACAACACCGAGGGCGTGCAGCCCCCCAGGACTGGACCTGTCCCACCTGCACCCCATTAGCACCCGCCCGCTGGAGCCCCCTGCAACGACGCAGAGGCCTTGCAGCCCCCCAGGATTGGGGCTGTCCCACCTGCACCCCATTAGCACCCACGCCGCCCAGCACCCACCTGGTAGAGCCCCCCACAATGACACCAAGGGGTTGCAGCCCCCCAAAACTGGGGCTGTCCTTCCTGCACCCCATTAGCACCCACCCACTAGAGCCCCCTGCAATGATGCTGAGGGGTTGCAGCCCCCTGGGACTGGGACTGGACCTGTCCCTCCCTGCACCCATGCCGCCCAGCGCCCACCCACTAGAGCCCCGCTGCAATGACACCAAGGGGTTCCAGCCTCCCAGGACTGGACCTGTCCCTCCTGCACCCCATTAGCTTCCACAAGCAGTGGGACAGCTCAGCCCATCCCAGCATCAGGCCCCCGTTGGGTACCCAGCATCAATGGCAGGTCCCCTCCTCCCCCGTCTCAAGGAGGAAGCAGGTGCCCTACAGTCAAAGCCAAACCTCACCTTAGCAGAGGGGATGTTTTGACTTAATTTACCTTCTCCATGGTAACACACTGGTATAAATGAAGACTACACTGAACTGTTGCCAGGCTGGAAAGCCATTTGGTGGGTCAGGGCAGGCACTTGTTCAGTACAGGCTGATTCTGGGGGAGGAGGTCTAGGGACATGCAATTACCTAGTTGGATGCAGTTGCAGGGGGAGGGTATTTGATTTTTAAATTTAAAAATCAAATAAAACTGGAAAGGAGGGAGCTGGGAGGAAGAGCTGGGATTTCAGCAGTCCCTTAAGAACAGAGCAATTAAAGCTCCATATAAAATTACCCCAAAAATACCCATTTGTGCAAACAGGCAGGGTCAGCTAGCTCCGTGGCAAAACAAACCCTTCACTCACAAAGAGTTTTCAGCCTTTGAGCATCACCTCATACCAGAGAAACCCACCTTCTCACTCCAGGGCCAGCAGTCAGGCTTCTAGCCCAGGCTGTCAGCTGCTTTATAGACCATTTCCTGATTGGGCCTTCACTCCCCGCCTGCCTCCTTACTTCATCTGAGACACCTGGGAGGGGGGCCAAGCGCAGAATTAACTCCTTACTTGCTGGAAACCAAGATAGGCTTTTGCCATTTGCGATAAGAATAGAAAAAATCGGAGACGGTTGTGATTCCCCCATTCAGTATCTGTAGATACCGGCTGGGCTGGAGAACGATTTCCTACTTTATCGTTAATTGTGACCAGATGGTAAGAGATTAGCTCACCATGGGCACTGCACAAGGGTGGCACAAGCAGACGACTGTGGAAAAGCAACTGGACTTTCTTTCTTTTAAACAAGGCTGTATTTGCTCCCCTGACTCCAGGAGACAGAGGGAGCAAAGTCGCCCTGCAGCCCAGACCTGGCTGGGATTGCTGCGGAGGCAGCACGTGCAGCCCCCAAGGAGCGGCCCTGCTTTTGTCATGCACCTCTGCTTGACTGGAGGAAGGTGTCCCAATGCAAGGGCTCTTGGGATGGGGGGGATGCTCCTGGAGAGCTGTGTGTTCAACAGAGGGTTAATGCAGCACCAAGGGGGACCGTGCTGGAAATGAACTGGAAGGACGTCCGACTTGGCCACTTCCACAGAATCAGTGGCCGAATCAGCATTTTCTTAAAAGTTTCTGTATTCCAAAATTTTGCACATAATTTTTCTATGCTCCTCTCTGCAATCCAAATCCTCAATCCAGTACCCGCTGAGGGCGACAGCAAAATGCCCAGTCAGAATCAGTGGGCTCCCCGGACCTGCTCCACCTCAGAAATTCACAGAGCCCAAAGCGGAGATGCTGGCTCTGGGCTGTTTGTGCCTGTGCTGGAGTGCGAGATGAGGCAGGGAAGGGTTAATATTACAGGGCTCTATTAAAAATGAAGTGTAACTAGTTTGGGGATGAAAAACAGAAACAGCATTCAGATAGGTAGGGGTGGAGGCAGCCCTTTTCCTCCATCAGGTTTCGGGGAGGCCTGGCCTCTTTTCCAAGCAAGTAGGAGCTTGAGTGGCAGATCTGGGTTCATACAAACCCTCACCAGCTAATACGAGTTTATTCCTGCCCAAACTGGTGATGTTTGTGCCCTAAAGGAACCTGCATAGCAACCCAGGCAGCAGGGGTGGCCGGCTTCCAGCCGGCAGAGCACAGTGGCACTCAGACCGTCACCAATATTTTAATTTAATTCTGTATTTATTGGCAATAAATTATTGTACACAGCCCTTCCCCCCACCAGACCGTGATTTGGCACAAACACGTGGGCGGGAGCCCACAAGCCGAAGGCACTGGATCCTCTAGTCTGAGCTCCTGTACAGTGCGGGCCCCTAGCCCCACCAGCCGAGATGAGCCTGCAGGAGGCTAGGCTGTACGTGCCACAGGCCGAGAGCAGGAGGGATCGAGATGTGCCCAAGGCCCCGCAGGGGCAGGGAAAGGATTGTGAGATACACCCAGAGAATCCAGGCAAGCAGCCCGCACCCCACGGAGCAGAGGAAGGTGACGCCCCCCTCCCAAAGGTCTCTGCTGGTCTGACCTGGGGGAAAATTCCTGCCTGACCCCACACATGGTGACCAATTAGACCCTGAGCACGTGACCAAGAACCAGCCAGCCCAGCACCTGAGAGACAATGCTCAGCGTCACCCCAGAGCCCAGCCCTCCCTGTCCAATGTCCCAGCTCCAGCCAGAGCCATCCCTGTGATGCTTCAGCGGAAGGAGCTCAACCCTCCTCCCCCAGAATCCTGTGGGGGGATCCCTTCCTGAGCCCTGCAGGTGGCTGGCTGAAATGCTGAAGCATGAGCTGACCTAAGACAGAAACCTGAAATGAGCCCCAGGGCTGTTGAGCTCTCCCCCCAAGGGCAATCAGAACTTTCTGAGGACATTTGTTGTGAGTCCTCTTGCAGTTTCATCTGTCCCCTCTGGCCTTACAGCCCAGCCTGCTGCTGAATATCCTGATTGTATTCTGAGCGCTCAGAAAACATCAGGTGTAAATGACTGCTCTCTCACCCATCACAGAACCAATTTCTGCTTGTCAGTGGGGCCCCACTACAATTCAGCCCCAGGCCTTTCAGCCCAGAAAGTCTCCCAGAGGAGCTTTATGGCCTTATATGGTTTGCGCTCTAAGTACCGCCTCTGTCCCCCTGCGCCGCCAAGGTCAGCCGAGGTGCTCCCGCGCTCAGACCCTAGATGTGAACATCTGGCAGCTGCTGACAGGCCATCCTCAACAGAGGCCCCTTGACTCTGCCTCTTGCTTCCCTGCTGGCCCCCAGAGCCCACGTTTGCTAACCTTGGGGCGTGGTGCGAGGCCTTTGCCTGAGTCTGGCCATGTGGGCAGGACATTAAGGCTTGTGGCTCAGGTTACCGGTTGGGGAAGCTGCCTCTGAGTTTCTCCGTTCAATAGCTGTAAAGTTCAGGAATGGCTTTTTCACAGCAAGTTGTTGGCAAGACCATGTGGAAGGCGCAAGGTGATGAACTGTAGTTTTTAATGACCCTGGATGCCCCTAGCATCTTCGGCAATTGGCATACGTCTTTCAGCAGTCTAGCTCCAAAGACAGAATAGCTAACCCAGGCTTATGGGATGTGCCGCAGCCTCTGGCATTGTGAATGCTCCAGGATGGCCATCCCGCCGTGGCGAGCGAGCGTCCCAGACACGAGTTAGTGCACTACAAATAGCCGTGTGGACATTGCAGCTGGGATGCTCCAGCTCACTCGACCCCCTAAGTCTGAGCTCGGGTGCTAGCCCAAGCGGCTGCCCAAACTGCAGTGTCCACGCTGCTGTTTTTAGCACGTTAGCGCAGGCCAAGCGAATGCGAGTCTGTCTGCCCGGGCTGGGAGGCTTGTTCCCAGCACGGTTGCAGGAATACCCTGAGGATCCTCCATACACCGTACCAGTGCAAATCCTCCGCACTTCCCTGCGTGGCCAGTGATTGGTCTGGGGCTAATCTCCATTGTACAGACATGGGACAGAGATTAACTGACCTGGCCAAGGCCACAAAGTGAGTCAGTGACAGAGTCGGGGAGTGTTTGGTGCCCAGTTGTTCTGCTTAGTCAAGGACACTCACCTCTGAGCAGCACAGCACAGTGCGGATGGGACTTGCTCTTCCCTGCACAGAGGCAGCTGTTTTCATTGCCCTGGGTTTCATGGTGTTCCAACTTGCCTGGAAGTTGTTTTCGTTCTCACATTGCGACAGGCTCTGTGAAGCTAATTGTGGCCTCATTTCGTGTGGGCTCTGTAATTGGGTTGCCATAGGGCGGCACACATCGCAGCCACGGCAGCCCTTGCCATGCCAGGGCTTGGCCTCATTCCAGTGTATAGGGACTCTGCGCGCTCAGACAGCAGCTATCTGGCCAACTTAAGTACAATGTCTCTGCTATTTCAAAGCATGATTTTCCAGAACAAAATGCCTTGGTGGGTCGAGCTGTTCTGAGCCACTCCAAAATAGCAGGCCTGGACAACTAGATATATCTACACACAACTCCAGATCAACCCTCCGGGAACCCCAGTGCGTGTGCAGGGCTGACACATGGCTCAGCTGCCTGTCATCTTTTGTGTAGGTGCAAAGGAACATTCTCATATGGGCTGAGTGCCTGTAACACAAGCCTCAGGCTGATATAGTCTCTCATCCTTGCCTGTCTCCTGGCATTGCCAGGGCTCTGCCTCTGCCCTGTCACTGGGGCCAGATCTGGGGAGCTATCACTGCAGGTTCTCTGTGCTAGCCTCATATCCCCGGGTTTGACCCATATCCATATCCATACCCATATCCAACAGGTTCGCCCCATATCCCGGCACACCCATGGTGCTCGGAGGCAAGACAGTGGAAATACACTGAAGGAGAGCACTAAACCTCAGCCTGGAATTCAGACTTTTTCCAGGATTGTGTGGTCCCACGGTGACCCCACAGAACAGAACAGAACAGCACCCTGGGGTAGGAGAGCATGCAACCAGCCAGGGCAGAATGGCTGCCGACTCCTAGGGTGACATCCTGGCCCCACTGCAGTGGCAAAACACTCATGGACTTCCTCGGGCCAGGATTTCACCCATGGCTTTGTGTTGCTCAGCAGAGTTGCCATTAGTTCAGCCTAATTTTAAAAATTAATTCTCTGAGCCCCCAGGTAAAGCAGGGACTGGCTGCTGCCCCCCAGTGTGCACCAGAGTTACCCCCCTCAGCTTTCCAAGGGCCCTCCCCGGGTGCAGGGCCAGTGGGATCTGTCCCTGACTGTGCAGAGCCCAAGGATGCAGGAAGCACAGGGCCAGGCCTTTGGCATAGTAAGAATCATGTGATGCAAGTTTAAGGAAGGGAAGCAGGAAGTGCCAGTTGGCTCAGCCTCAGGCAGTCCAGCAAACCCGCCTGATGCCCCAGAACAGCTGAGAAGCGCTGCACCATGCTAGCAGGACTGTAGGATCCAGCCCATTGCCAGGCAGGGCGGAAGGTTACTCCTGAGAGAGCTGAGGGAGTTTTTCTTTATCAGTTGTGAGCTTTATACTGTCCTGCTGCATAAAGCCAGGAGCGAGGGGAAGAGTGCACAATAAATAACAATCCGCACGGCCTTCGGCAGGAGTCTCCTTTGTACCTCAGTAGGCTCCTGACTGCCAGGCCGCAGCTTGAGCACGGCGCTCGGCAAGTCTTTTTTGCATGCCACTCGAGAGGCGAAAACCAAGCGATTTCTCCGCGTTTGCGGCAGATTGCAAAGGTCAAGTGGACATGTCAGAGTGCCAAGGCTGAGGCTGCAGGATGAAATCCCTGAGCCTGGGTTGCCATCAGGGCATGCAGGAGAAAGCCAAGGGAAAGATCTCAGAAAACTCTCATTCTGGAACCACAGCCCCATCTTGTCTGTGCATCACAGAGGTGACATCTGCCTCACCCCTTGCCGCTGCTTTGCTTTCGGCTCCGGACAGATACCAGCCCCGCTTTGCTTACCCCATACTTTAAGTTTTGGATTGTTAGCATTAGGTCACGTCTGTCTGTATGTTGGTGCCTCATGACCTCACTCCCAGGTCCCTGCAAAGCCCTAATAAAGCTTCACAGCTTACAGTCCTTTCCATTCACACCCATACAGAGTGAGCAGCTGATTTGAGGCCCTAGGGGGTTCGTGTGCTCCAAGCGCTGCCCCCGCCTGCCCCCGCAGCAATGGCTGTCAGTGTTTCCAGCTCTGTACACCTGGGGATTTACAGAACAGCCATGAAGGCTGAGAGCTGGGGTCACGGGGCTTGGCAATTGTCACAAGATGCCCAGACAGCATCCCAAAGCTGTTTTCAAGCCATCCCAGCTGAGATGTGCAGGCCCCAGGCAGGGTTAAAATTAAAGGGGTCCTTCCGAGCCTGGTTTTACAACTCTCTCATGACTTGGCTTTGCTGACTAGGGAGGGTGCCCACCTCCTGCCCAGCCCATTGGGCCCCCATGTCCTAGCACAGCACCCGTCCCTGCCCAGCTGTGACAATCCTGGAGACAGTGAACACAGAGATGGGGCTCCTCCTCCCTGGAGGGCTTTTCCCATGTGGAGGGTTCCCCGCTGTGCAGAGGGGCCAGGGCTCAGTGGGGAATGGAGGGGAAATGCTCAGCCAGAGGGGGAGGGTAAGAAATGTGGGGGTGGAAGGGGCAAAGAGGAGAAAGCAGCAAGGTGGGGAGGAAGGGGAGACAGGCTGGGGAGGGGAGATGGGGGAACAGAAGCAGAACGGGGGGGGAGGGGGCTGCTCTCCTTCTCTATGCTCTGCTGTCTCCTCTCTGTCCAGCTCTCACTTTCGCTCCTCCCCAGGGGAGATGTACTAGGATGTGCATTGTGACAAGGGGCAACCTTCCCACACCCCACGGGTGCTCCCTTGTCAGAGCAGTCCGGAGACACCAGAAATGACACAGCCGCCTTCCCCAGAGGCCATCCATGGGCAACAACATGCAGCATCCCTGCGTGAAGATCATTGTGTGGGCGCAGAGGCAGGCGATATCCCACAGTAGCTACCCACCACTCTGGTCTCTCCTCTCCCAGCAGGCTGGTAACCACAGGAGAGAGATCTCCAGCAAGGTCAGGCTTTCAGTCCAGTCAATTAACTCACTGTAATTTGATCCCCCAGCTAGAAGACCTGACCATCTGCTCCCCTTTATTCCTAGCGGGAATGCTGGGAACACAGGGCAGCCTTGTCAGCACATGGCCAGCGTATGGTTTGCAAATCTAGGTATGTTGCCTTTTTCCAGACACAGCCCAGTGAGACAGGATCAATTGCACTGGTCAAGCTACATAGAATCCATAGACGGGGGCTTTGTTTTCTAAGGTAAATAAACTATTCAGGAAACGTTAGCTCAAGGCCATTGGAAGTTACAGCCCAGGAGAGGGTGCCAAGCAAGGCCAAGTTCTTGAGGAATCAGAATGCAGCTGGGGGAACAAAGGACCTGGTGAGTGGTGACTATCTGATCAGGCTGTGGGAAGTACCAGCTGGGAATGCTAAACCTATGCAGATTCTTTGGGATCAGGTTACCCAGGAAGAAAACAGCAGGAGATGGGAATGCTGCAACCTCTGCCTAGTCATTAGGGAGTTTCTGAAGGACTCCGAGAAACCAAAAGCAAAGCCAACCACAGCATCGCACACCAACTTCTTCCCCAGTGCCGGAGCTGGGAGGCCAAGGGGAAGGCCAACAGCATATTCCCTGCTCCAAGAGTTTGCAGAAGGAAGGCTTGATTTCCAGAGGTTCGGAGCAAGGGCCTCTCCCACTGAAGTCAGTGTGAGCTCCTGGGGCTCCAGCACTTCTGGAAACCCGAGTCCCCTGAGCTCACCAGCAAAACTCCCCTTGGCCTCACTGGGAGCCAGAGTGGGTGCTGAGTGCTGGAGTCTAACTTGCTGCTCTGGAGAGCGGGGAGGGGCCTTGTCCCAGCGCACAGGAGTCCCCTGAAAGCCCAGGCTGGCAGAGCCAGCACTAGGTCTGACTGTCATACCTGGTGGGTCCTAGGGTGGGAGGTGGCCCTCCAGCGGCTGCTCTCTCTGCCTTTGGGGAGAGCCCAGGTGAGAGCTGTGGTCACGGTTCAGCATTAGAAGGGGAAGTGGGGAGCCATGGGGTGCGGTGTGCTCAGTACAGAGACCGCACCCAGCTTTATGGCTCTGCCTCATCTGGCCCCGGCTGCCCAGCTGAGCACCGAGCCAGTGTCTGGCTGGGACTGCGGGGTGAGAGCCAGCTGGCTGAGACCACTGCAGCTGAGCTGGGGGAGAGGCCAAAGGACCAGGCCTAGGTAATCGCAGTCCCCTTGTGGGAGATTTTGGGCCCGGCCTCATTCTCCATGCAGCTGTCAAAGTCAAGCTCCAGCTGGATCTGCTCCCCCTGCCCCCTCTGAAGGAGATGGGAGGGGAGCCCCTGGCAGGGCTGTCACCCCAAGAATCCCATGCTTGGGAATTTGTTGACCCCTTGGCCCAGAGCAGCTGCCCTCAGGCCACACTGCACAGCCGGTCCCGGTGAGGGCGTGGGGCAGGCAGGGGCTGGGCTGTGGCTGTCTACACTAGCTGGCTCTGGTTGTGTGTGAGCACAGCCATACTGCTGAGTGCTTGTTCCTCTGTGGATTGGGATTCCCAGGAATCACCAGGGCAACCAGGGCAATGGTGAAGCAGCTTCCTCCTTGTGTTTAAATCTAGATAAATAACTCTCAACCCTGCAGCAGGCTCCCCTGCCTCCCCTCCCCAACCCGGATCTGCAGGGCTGACTTGTGCCAGGGGAGCAGCTCCTGTGCCTAGAGCCCTCTCTCCTCCCCCACCCTCCAGCTCACGAGGTCAGACTGGTGAGCTGCTCTCAGCTTGCCGCTCAAGACTCAGCACAGAGGGAGAGGAGGCTCCCACAGGGAGGGGGTTGGCCTGTGACGCCCAGCGCTGCGCTTTATCAGAGACAGAAACATTCGAATAACAAACCAACTTCCTCTCCAGGGTTTGGCGCTCTCTGGCTTCCATGAGACAGTTGATTTCACTTCCTGTTTTGCAGCAAGAATGTTCACATTGCCCCACGGTTCCCAGGTGGAGGGAATCTGGCCTTGCTCACCGCACTGCAAAGAGCCAGCCCCCTCCCTGGAACCCAAGGGCTGCATGCTGCTCATGCGTCATAGCGCAGGACCGCAGGACTGGGAGGGTTGCAAGGCAGAGTTCCCGATTTAAGGACGAAGGGCCGTTCTCCGGCATCCTCCAGATCCCACGGAGAGAGCAGCAATAGGTCTGTGCACTTCAGAGAGGGGGAGAGATGGCAGCTGCTCACAGCACGGAACGTGATACCACCCTGGTAGAATTTAGCTCCCCTTGATTTGTGCACGGCTGGTGCCCTTTGCTCTTCAGAGTCCTCACACATACGGTCTGCAGCAGGCCTCAGAATCCCCTTGGCCTGCTCTGAGCGGACACCTGAGGAGAGAGAAAAGATCCAGTCACCAGCCTGACCACAACTGCGGGGTGCAGGCACGGCTGGCCCATCTGAGCCGGGCAGGCCAGCAGCCTCCAGGTGCTGCAGCCAACGATTTGCCTTGGTAAAGGCTGCTGCTGCCCCATGGCCCCTCTCCGAGCAAGTGAACGGAGGGAAAAGTGGGATCCGATAAAAGAACAGAACACTTATTTCACAATAAGGGCCCAATTGTGCAAGCCTCCCTCCCATGCCAGTCCCAGAGACACTGTGTGTAAGTGCCCCCCACGAGGGCCAGCCCTCAGCACGTTATTATTGCTAGTCGTGCAACAAAAGTGACCACGCTTGTGCAAAGCCATCATTTCTGACTCTCCCGCCAGTGCTGAGAACAGCCTGGTAAATGCACAAAACCAACCAGCAGAGACTCGTCCCTGAGCCTGGAGGAATAAACAGCCAGGTGGGTTTAAAGCTGGATCCAACGGCCACTGACCTCCCCAGGAAAGCACACTTTCACGTCAAGGGGCTGCTCCAAAGTGTCAATCAAACCTGCCCTTTCCCCTCTGGCGACACTCAGAACTGGAGCAGTGTCTAAAACAAGCCTCCCTAAACCATGTACTGGCTCTGGCCTGGCTCTGAGCACTGGCCTAGGGGCTGAGAATTGGCTGGAGAGATGGAAACAAAGCAGATGGGAGGAAAGGCAACCTACTGCAGTGGGTCCGGGGAGGGGCCTGGCAGGGCTCAGTGTAACTGAATGAATGGTCTGCAACGGGGGTTGGGGGGGGGTATGTAGCATCTCATTGCATTTGCAAATAATATGAATTTGGGAGGAGTTGCAAGAACCAGTGAGAACGGCAAAATAGCCAGAGGCGGAACCACGGAGATCCCCGGCTGGAGGCAACCCACAGGGCTCCAGTGATGCTGCCTGGGGCCAGCTGAAGATCCGGAGCTTGGAGTGGAAATAACCCAGTGGGTTTCACCCTGGGAAAGGGGAAGAAGGGACGTCTGATGGGAGAAGTGGGAGTCGCTGGGAGCAGGTCCCAGCAGGCCAGGGTGCTGGGGTGACAGTGGGCAGCAGTGAACACAGCGCCCCACCCTGGGGAAAGCCAAGGCGGTGATGGAGGCTGCTGAGGAGGAGCGAAGGGACCCAGCTAGGAGGGAGGAATGTGGGCGTCCCGTCAGGATCTCAGGACACAGGCTCACTGGGAGCACTGCCTGCTGGCTGGGGAGCGGCCTTGCCATGCCCCCAAGAGCCACCATCTGAGACATCTGGCCCCACTGCACACAGCTGCAGAGCAGGGCTCCCAACCTCCCCCATGCCAGGGGGGAAGGGGCAGGTGCTGGTGACCCCAGGTGGAGCATAGGCTGCAGGGGACAATGCTGCCCTGGCCCTGGGGTGGGTCTTGACCTGCTCAGAGGCCTGCTCCATCTCCCTGGTCTTCTCCAAACATCTCCCTCCCTGGGCTGGGGGAATAGCAGGGCAGGCGCCTGGGGAGGGGGTGCTGCTGGCTCACATGGTACCAGTCCTGCTTGTACTGATTGGGGAGGGCCGCCAGGGAACCAGCTCTTGTCACGGGCCCCGGGAGGCTCGGTTAATGGGGCAGGAGATGGAGTCCAGCGAGACCCGGGCCATTGGCAGGGGAAGGTTTGACCAGCCCACAGCCAGCAGGACTCGCCCGGCTCCCCCCGGGGGAACCTGGCCTCTCCATAAGGGCTCCCAGCAATGGAGGGGTGGGGGGAGCTCGGCACATGCTAGTGTCCGCTGGCTTCCGGCCCGGCCCATTTGCTCATCGTTTTGGGCTGGGCGGCGCCGGAGCCAGCGGCTCTATGCATCTCCCTGCGGGGAGGAGCTCTCCTGTCCCAGCTGCGCCTTCCCCGGGGGGCTTTGCCGCCTCTGCTCTAGCAGGCTGGGTGCACAAGGAGCTGGGGGTGGGCGCCGGGAGCCCCGGGACTTGGGCCCAGTGACGCAGGGTCAGGGCTGGGCTGGCAGCGGGCCCAGCCATGGGGGCAAGCGTCACATTGGGATGCGGATCCGTGGGGGCGGGGGGCCCAGCTGCACATGTCCACCCCGGTAACCCTGCCTGCCCCAAGGCCCCCCCGAGGCCCCCGTCACAAGGCCCCCCTGGCTGGCAGAGGAGCCCGAGCCAGAGGGGCTGCGGTTGGGATGCACGGCCTGCGCGGGGCACTGGGTCTCTCAGGGCCACGTGGGCGGCCGGCTCCCCACCGTGCCTCGCACCGCCCGGGCCGGCGAGGGGCTCGCAGGGGGGGGGCGCTGTGGGGGGAAGGAGTTAAGCTCAGGCCCCGCTGCACGTCATGGCCAGGCCAGGGCCTGCGGGCGGCTGAGGGGGTGGATCGGCGTCAGCCGCTGACGTCAAGGCCCCGGCTCGGCTCGGCGCTGCGGTGGGGGAGGCGGAGAGCGCCGCTTGCCGCGGATGAGATCCCCACCCCCGGCAGCCGGGAGGGGGGCCCGGGGGCCCGCGCCCGCCCTGCGCACGGGGAGAAGGGAGGGGCCGCTGCACGGCCACCGAGCAGCCGTTCTGCGGAGCCCGCGGCTGGGGAGGGACCGGGGCAGCCCCCCTGCCCGGCCCCGGCCCCGCGCGAGGCCTGCGCTTCCCCTTCGGCACAAAGATCTCCCCGCTCCCCGGCTGCGGCCCGGCTCCAGGGCCTGCTGGGCGGGGGAGGGGAGCCGCTCGGCGGGGGGAGGCTGAGCAGAGAGCAGCTGCGGGGGCTTGGCGGTGACGCCCCCCCGAGACACCCCCCCCGAGACACCCCCCCCGAGACACACACACAACTCCCCCGAGACACCCCCCGAGACACACACACACCTCCCCCGAGACACCCCCTGAGACACACACACACCTCCCCCAAGACACCCCCCGAGACACACACACACACCCCCGAGACACACCCCCTGAGACACACACACACCTCCCCCGAGACACGCACCCCCCCCGAGACACACCCCCGAGACACACGCACACCTCCCCCGAGACACACGCACACACACCCCGAGACACACCCCCGAGACACACACACACCTCCCCCGAGACACGCGCACACCTCCCCTGAGACACACACACACCTCCCCCGAGACACATGCACAACTCCCCCGAGACACGCGCACACCTCCCCCGAGACATGCGCACACCTCCCCCGAGACATATGCACACCTCCCCCGAGACACACCCCCTGAGACACACACACACACCCCCGAGACACACACAACTCCCCCGAGACACGCGCGCACACCCCCGAGACACACACACACCCCTGAGACACACACACAACTCCTCTGAGACACACGCACACCTCCCCCGAGACACGCGCACACCTCCCCCGAGACACTCCCCCCGAGACACACACACACCCCCGAGACACGCGCACACCTCCCCCGAGACACACCCCCTGAGACACACACACACAACTCCCCTAAGACACACACACAACTCCCCCTGAGACAAACACACCCCCCGAGACACACACACACACCCTGAGACACGCACCCCCCCGAGACATGCACACACACACATCCAGAGACACACACACGCACACACCCCCTGAGACATGCACACACATCCAGACACACACATGCACACACCCCCAGAGATGTACTCGCACAAACACACACACCGATACATGCACACACACACGCACAGATCCCAAGACACGCACAGACATGCACACACCCACCCTGAGACACGCTCACACACACACACATGCACACACACCGTGAGACACGCATACACATCTGGAGACACACAAACATGCACACACACGCACGCACCCTGAGACGCACACCCCCCCCAGACACCTCCCCCCGAGATGTGCTCGCACAAATACACACACCCCCTGAGACATGCACACACATCTGGAGACACACACACACACACCGAGACTGACACACACGCGCACACCCACACGCACCCCCCCCGAGACACGCACACACACGCAGAGGCATGCACACGCAGGCACAGGTCTACCTCATGCCCCCCGCTGCGTGCGTGTGCACAGACACATGCTCCCCCCACCCCGGGGGGGGCACACCCTGCTCCTGCTCTCCTGGAAGGAAGCTGCAAGGGGGAAACGTCCACGCCAGGATTTCACGGTTCCACTTTCCGGCGGTGACCCGGTTCCCGTGGGCAGCCCCTCCCCCGGCGAGAGGGGCCGGTCCTAGGGCCCTGGCTCCAGAGATGAGACACGATGATCATGATCGATTCCAACTGCAAATCGCGTCCCCTCGCGCGGCGGGGGGGCACTCGTAACACAAGCCAGAGCCTGGCTGTAATTGGAATCACATGGCCCAGCCACACTCCGGCTGCCCTCAGCCTCCCTCCCAGGAAAGCCGGGGATGCGGGGGGCAGGCTGGGGCTCTGCCCTCTCCTGGGTCACACGCAGACTAATTGGTGCCGGATCCCCGGCTGGCCTGTCGTGGCGGTGCTGGGAGCTAGGGGATCGCGAGCCAGCAACCGGGCCCTTTCCCCACTGACCCCAGGCCCTTGCCGGTGGATCCGTGGTGATCGCCCGGCCAGGAGATGCTGAGTGCAGGGAGGGGGCAGGGGGCTGAGTGCCAGGAGAGTCGGGCCCGCTGTCAAATCTCAGTGCTGCCGCAGAGAATTAACCCTCCCCCTTGCTGCAGCCGTCTTCTGAGGCTGCGAGCACTGTGCCACCGAAGGCCCTGGGCAAAGGCGAACGCCACAGCTGCAGGGGCCTCGGCTCAGGCCTTGCCTTGGGTGGTGGCGAGGCCCTGCTGCATGTGGCTGCTGCCCCGCGTTCTCTGCTCGTTTGGGTCCCTTTCTGCTGGCCCGTCTTGCCCTCCAGCTGCAGGCATGCAGCACACAGCTTGCAGGAGGCAGCTTACCACGTGGAGGAGCCTCCTGGGGCAGTTGCAGGGGCCCCTCTGTCTGTGGCTCACCCTGCAGCCCCACAGGGCCTGTCTCCTGTGTGCCTCTGCAGGAGAATTGGGGAGTTCCTTACGAAAACCTTTGCCTCCAGCATCTTCCCTCCCTTCCTCCAGCCCTGACCCTCCTACCAAGAGCAAGCCAGGCTTGGGTGCAGGTGTGATAGCCCTGGAGGCCTGGGCTCCAGTCCTGATCAGGTCACATGTGCACTGAGTTGTATGGTCTCAGCATAATCTCTGCAGGACATTTATCCACGTTGGCTAGACTTTGCAGTGAGGCTGAACCAAATGCCCCAGTAATGGGGAGAAACGAGACTGGGTGAATGTGGGGGGGGCTGATGATGGTGGGGGGTGCATCAGCAGCACTACATGGGCCTGCAGACCCCACCGCATCCCCACCCCGTTACGGGCTGCACTGGGTGCAGAGTCTGCAGGACAGCTGAGGGCCCTTCCGCCTGCTCCTGTTATTCGGCAGAGGCATGGAGTGGGGTTCAGGGTCACTCTCCCCTATCCCAAAGGGCCCTGTGAAGAACTGGCATTGACAACAAAGTGCGGCTCCCCTCCCCTGCAGGAACCCCACTCGCCGGGTCCCTCCGTGGGGCAGTCTGTCCCCAGCTGGAATAACAATCTCTGCACAAACCATGGGTCCCTCAGGCCCCCCCTTGCCCAGAGAGGTCTGTGATGCAACCCCCCTTACGCTGGCACCTCGGGGCTGAGGAGCTGAGCCGTGCTGGGCGCTGTATCTCTGGGACCCCCGGCAGGGCCGAGCTAAGCTGAGGGAGCAGTTCAGGGCTCTGCCTGGGCAGGCTCCCAGGCGCACGTGTGTGCGAGCAGCGGCAGTGGGTTTGGCGGTGAGCCCAGACGGGCCCTTTCCCCCTGTAGGAAGCTGCACCATTTACCGTAACCCAGCCTGCCCTGTGAGCTGGGAGCACGACAGGGCCTGCTCAGCACATTCATTATGACTCGCATCCTCTGCCCTTTCATCTCGTCAATAGTAACTGCAAAAAATCCCTCCAGGTTCTAAAAATAACGGCCGCATGGGCTGTGAAAGGGGAAGCTGCAGTGCCGGGATGGAGAGCGTGAGCGGCCCGGTGCGCTGGGCATGGCAGCCCGGCAAAGGGGACAGCTCAGTGGAGAACATGCCCCCCGCGTGGCACAGAGGGGGCACGTCGGGTCTGGCGCACAGCTTGGAAACAAACGTAGCCAGTGATACCAACTCTCAGTCTTAATTAGCTGCAACCACCCCCCATGAGCGTCATTATCAACCCTACTTTGCAAATGGGGAAACCGAGGCACACAGCGATGAGGTGATCTCATTTGCCCAGTGTCCCCCAGGAGGTCAGCGGGAGAACAGAATCCAGGAGTCCTGACTCTCACCATCCTGTGCTAACCTCTGCTCCACACGAACCCTCTAATCCCCTCCCATCTACCCCAGAACAGAACATCCCCTCTCCCCTGCGCGGTGTCCACCCCCCGACCCCCAGCACCAGCTGAAACCACTGGGAGTCACATGACCTTGAGCTGGAGCTTGACCAGGATGCCAGAGCTAGCCCCTTGCCTCTTGGGAACAGCCCCGGGGATCCCGAAGGACTCCCCCTGGTCAGAACACGTGGCTTCCAGAACAGGCCCTAGCAGCTGGGGTCTGCACTGACTGTGTGGGGAGAGCGTCCCAATCCCGCTCCCTGGAGCCCAGGCCCCCTAGCATCATCCTGGGCCGCCAGGACCAGCCCTGTCTGGAGCTGGGGGGGCCAGTGCCATTTCCAGCAACTGTCTTTCTACTGCAGGGTTTTCTATAGGGCACATTCCAGGGCTGCCCAGCCAAGTCCAGCCCCAGCCTAGGCAGGCCATTCGCCCGGGGGGAACCCGACCAGTCCTGCCGTTCTAATGTGTGGCCCCCTCCGGGACTGAGCCAGAACCGGCCGGGTTTTGTCTGGTATCAGATGGGGGGTGCCATTTCGAAGCGCACACCACTCCGCCCTGGACAGCATCACTTGGTATGCACCCCGCGGGCCTGGTCCCGCTGGCAGGGGTGGGGGGCACGCCATTCCCAGCAGGACCGGAACCTCCGGTGGGCTGGGACGCACGGCGGCTCCACCTCTACAGAGCTGACGGGATTTGCCGGCACAAGGGCGCTAACCGGGGCCGTCGCGGAGGTGGGTGGGAGCAGCGGAGCGCTTGGGCACAGGGAACCGGCCTAGTGCAGGAGGCCAGCCCCGCCTGAGACTCGCTATTGCAACACCTCCTCAGCGGCCACCTCCCCCCCAGAGCCTGCGGGAGAGGAGGGACTGGCCCCAGGGGGGGCCCGGCACCGCGGTGCCCCTCCATCTGCATCGAGACGTCAGGCACAGCGTCCTCGCTCATGCGGTGACCTCCCTGCCCAGTCCTGGCCCAGCCCACGGCCCTGTCAGCGGAGCGCGGGCACACCGGGGCCTCGGCACCACAGGACGGGGGCCAGGGAGCACTGGGGAAGGGGAATCTGACCTCGTGCGCTCCCTCCCTGGAGGGGCACCTGCCCGGGCCGGGGGTTACTGGGTCGGGCACCCGCCACCCCCATGCGGGAGCTCGGCAACCCCACGACAGCAGCTCAGGCTCTTTCTCAATGAACGGCCGTCCTTGTGCAACCACCGCAGGGGGTGTGGAAAGCGCCGCCGGGCTGTTTCCACGACTGGTTTGGAACATGCAGCGTGTTCTGCAGCGCGCTGGAGTGGGGGGCGGGGTTCAGGGTCGGGCGAGGGGGTCTGTTCGTGGCGCAGTGTGTGAAGCGTGGGTCGGAGGCATTATTTCCTCTAGCCTGGTAGTGCCCGCTCTGCGTTGGGGGCGCTGCCCATGCACACAGCCCTGCCGTGGCGCTCGCAGTCTAAGGGCGGGGTGGGGGCGATACACCGTGCTGCGTGTCTCAGGGCTGCCCGCCTGCCTCTGTCCCCAGCCGCTCCCCGCTGGCTGCGTTGTGTGCGGCTCGGGGCGGGGGGCAGATGTGAAGGCAGGGCGGGCTGTGGCCCTCCGGATCAGTGCGGGGAGGGCACTGTGGCAGGGGGCACCCAAGATGCCTGTGGGAGAAACAGCAGCCCAGTGGGATGAGGGCCAAGAGCAGATGAGCCGGGGGGTGGGGAGGCTGCATGAGCCAGGTGCAGGGGGATGGTCGGGCTGCAGAGACGCACAGGGCAGGAGCTGGGGGGGCCAAGGGAAAAGCAAGCTCCAAAACCAGAGAGAAGAGGGGGGACACACAGAAGAAGGGCCTGGGGAGGAGGCAATGCCTGGGCAAGACTGGGAACAGCCCGTCCCAGCAGAGCGATCAGGCCGCAGCCGCGGTGCGCGTGCCCCAGCCCCTGGTGACAGGCGCGGGAGGGGCGGTTCTGCCATGACACTCCATTGGCCCGCTCTGGGCTGGGCAGAGGTGCCTCCCTGCAGTCCTCCTAGCGCTGGCCCCAGGGACCCAGTGAGTGAAGGGAGCGGGTCTGGCTCTGCCCACCCTGGATCCATCGGTTCCGCCAATGGCCCTCTGTGGATGAGCTCTGTGGGCTGTGACTCAGTTTCCCTCATGCCCCAGGTGCCTTTCATCATGTTTCACCCCAGTGACTGCAAAATCCCTCCTGGAATACAGGGGATGCCCCTCCCTCAGATGTGACTGGCCCCAGTGTCCTGCATGAGATGCCTGCGTGGGCAGACCAGGACAGCCGCGGTCCGCCTCAAGCTATGCCAACCAGCCCCGGCCCTGGGACGGCCTTGGCGAGGTGGGCTTTGGGTGCCCAGCTCAGTTCCAGAAGGCAGGTGGGGAGCCTGGCAGAGGCCTGTTCCCAGCAGGGCCAGCCACGTGGTCACCATGCCAGCGCAGGATGTGGTGCAGGGAGATTGTGAAACGGTGTCGGGTTTCCTCCTTCCCTGAGTGCGCGTGTTTGTGCCCCGGCAGCTTGGCAGGAGAGAGGTGTGGGGGCCTCTGCCGCCAGCAGCGCCGCAGCATCCAGCCCGTCGGGATTGTTCCTGGCCTGGGGAGCCCCACAAGGCGCAGACTGGGGCTGGGGTCAGTAGATTAGGCGGCACCATGGCCGAGGGAAATGAGCACCAGGACTCCTGGGTTCCAGTCCTGACTCAGGCATAAACCCGCTGCATGACTGAGGGGGGGGTCCCCCCTTGGCAAGAGGGAAACGGCATGGCTGTGGTGGCCGGTGAGGCTAATAACTGCCCGTCACTGATTTGTCTCCCCACACACTCCCACGGACACAGGGCAGCAGCCACCCATGGGGCTGAGTCATCCTGACCTTGGTGGGAGCGGCAGGGCTGGCCCAGCCCCCAGCAGCCTCTCTTAGGTGTTAATAACAACCCTCTGCACTGACCGAGGGAGCGCCTCTCCTGCGGGGAGCAGGGCAAAGCAGCTTCTCCTCCAGCCCAGTGCAGCAGCAAACCGCCCGGGCCAGGCCAGGGAAACACCATTCCCCATTCAGACACCAGAGTCCCTCCAGCCCAGGCCAGGTTCTCTGCTGTCCTGCATCCCCCGGGCGGGCGCTCTCCTCGGGCTCAGGAGCTGTTCCGACCTGCTGAACGGTCCCGGAGGTTCTGGTGGTGGCAGATAGGCCTGGGCTGCTGGGGTGACCCATCTCCCCAACAGCCCCATGGCTGGGTGACTGCGTCCAGTAACAAGGGACGCTGAGGGGCTGGTGTGTTGCTGCAGAGCACAAACAGGTGCTGTTCCCGGCCCCTCCCCATCTCTAGGGACAGTTCCCTGATTGGAAATTCACCAAAGCTGCCTGTCTCTACTGCGGGGCTGGGGGGCCCATGTCAGGAACCAGGGTGGGCAGGAGTGTGGCCAGCTGCACTGGATGGGCCTGCTCCACATGGGACAGCAGGTTCAAGTGATCCTGGGTCATTAATAGGAAGCCCCCTGGTATTTCTGTCTCCAGACTCCGCTCCTGCTGCGGGAGGGACCTCCTGGAAGAGGCTGCCCTCCAGCAACAGTCCCCACTGGGGCCCAGCCGGGCAGCCAGCCCTCCCTCCGCTGCTCCGCAGACTGCCCCTGGGCTGGCCCTGGGAAGCATAGTAGGAGTTACCGTAGCCCTGAGGCTGCTCTACCTTACACAGGCCAAGCAGGCCCCTAGCAAGCCCCAGAATGTGGGGAGTGTAAAGGCGAAGAGCCCCCCATGTCCTCCTGGGGGAGGAGGGAACAGAGCCTGGCCCAGCAGTTACAGGGCTGGAGAGAGAATAAGAAAGTGGGGCAGTGGGCTGCTCTGTGCGGCAGCCACGGCTGCTCGTTTCCCAGTGGCTCCGACGAAGCCTGGGTATGTCTGCGTGGCTCAGCCCAGGCACACCCCACTCAGGGCACCACGGGCGCTCCACACTGCAAGCCGATCCCCCAGCAGTAGCATGACCGTACTTCCCATTTTGGCCGGGACAGTCCCTTTTTTAAGCCCTGTCCCGGCTGTCCCAACTTTGTGGGCATTTGTCCCGGTTGCTTGTCGACTTGATCAGTTGGGCAGAGCAAATAGGACAAATGCCCCATTTTGTCAAAAATGTGGAGTGCAGAGGAACATGCAGGGGGGCGAGTGGCGATGCCAACCTCGGGCAGGGGGGCAGGCAGGGCTAGGACAAGCAGTGAGCCCAGCCCCAGTCTCGCACAGGGAGGGGGGCTCGGGCGAGCGACTTGGGCCAGCCCTGTGCGGGGAAGGGGGGACTCAGACTACCCCATGTGGTGTCCTGTTTTCCCTTTGGGAACTATGGTCACCAGTAGGGGCAAGTCGAGGGCGCTCCAGGCCCATGGCAGAGCACGCAGCACTGGGGGAATTGCCGTAAGCTGGAGGGGGATGAGCCGTTCCACGGGCCCTGGGACATGACGGCTGGGCAGAGCGACGTGGTTAAGGGTGCCCTGAGCCGCCCACCCTGCTCTGTGTTAGGCCCCAACACGGTTATTTTACCTGCGGGGAGCAGCCAGCGCGTGGGGCCCCTCCCGCCCAGCTCTGCCCCCGTGCAGAGCAGCTGGGCCCACGCGGCGCCCGTTTCCAGGTCCCAGCGCGGCACGCGGCAGAAGAAATTGTCTGGACGACAACTCAGCAGCCGTGGCTGCAGCGACGGAGGCCCCAGGGCGTCTGGGGCCGGGCAGCCAGCACGGGAGTGGGAGGACGCCCCTCAGCTCCACGCCAGAGGCGGGGGGGGGCAGCAGGCAGGGTGCTGGGGCCCTCGTCACACGGCCCCCGGCACCAGCCCTGCGGCCGCATCCCCCTGGATGTCAGCGCTTCAGCCTCACCCAATCAGCACAAGCTGTGTTGCCATGGCGATTAGTCCTTTCCAATTAGTTGTCGCAGCAATTAGGGCACAGCCATGCCTGTGGTTTCCCCCTCGCTTAGCAGCCCCTGTGGGCCAGAGAACCCCGGCCCCCCACCAGCCACAGAACCAAACCCCGTGCCCCCGCCCACCCTCCCGGAAGTGCCCAAGCTGCATTGGTCCCAGCCCAGAGCCCAGCCTGTGCAGGGAGCCTATCTGTACCCAGACAGCCCCCTCCCATGCAAGCCCCCCACCAGGGACGCATTCATCCCCCTGCCCCCTGAGGCAGGGCTGGGCTAGGATGGGAGCTGAGCGGGGAGCCTGGGTGGCGCAGGGACCTGAATCCAAGCCTCCCACACCCTAGCTTGCACCCTAAGCACTGGGGCAAGGCTGGGCCCAGGAGTTCGGGGGAGGCGCAGAGCGGCAGAGAAGCCTAGAACTCCCCCAGAGACCCAGTGGGCTGCTGCCAGAGCGTGGAGCTGGGAACCGGAACCCGGGAGTCTAGTCCTGGCTCCGGCGGGAAGCGACATCTAGCCGTCAGAGCAGACGGCCGGGCCTCCTGGTTCTACTGCTGGGAAAGCTGCTCCTCCCTGGGCCTCCCTGCGATACAGTGGGGATGGCACCAGCTGGCTGGGGGGCAGGAGGCTCAAAGCACTGTCCGGCTCTCAGCAGCAAGCACATCCAGACAGTTCATACCAACACCGGGCCTGGTGCTCCTGTAGCGGCTGCATTATCCCCAAGCAGCCAGTCCCCAAACCCAGCAGCCCAGCTCCAGCCCAGGTGTCTATGACCCCCTCTGGCACCGCAGAGCTCAGCCCCAGGAGCAGCCTGCCCAGGGCAGGGCCCACCGTCCACAGGCTGGATGCGAAGCACCATTAATAAAGGCAAAGCGCTGCGGGACGGAAAATATGCAAATGGGTTGAAGACGAGAGGAGGTCATTTCTGAGAAGGTTTGACTGAGCGAGTGGAAACAGAGAGCCTGGGCTAGGGCAGCCGAAACTAAGCACCTCGCTTGCTCCTGGGGCCCAGCTCTGACCCCCCAGCTCTGTTGACTAGACCGGGCACCGCACGATTCGAGCAGTAATGCTGGGGCCGCAGGGAGCCGCTGTCAGCAGGGCGCCCCCCGCACCAGGCCTCACCGGAGCCCCACAGCACCCACCTGGCTCCCTGGCCCGTTACAAGCACAAATCCCCGCCCAGGTTTGGGGACTCCTGGCTCTCCCCATTGTCCCACCGGCCTGGCGGGGCAGGGAGCACAGGGATGCTCCAGCATGCTCCAGGCGGGGCACCCAGAGGGCGCTGACAGAGGGGGCATCTGACAGCTCCCTTTAAAATTAATACAAGGCCCCCTGTCGGCCAGTGGGGGACCTGGGCCAAGACAGGCCCCTGGCCCGGCTCTGAATGGCAGTGCCAGGCCTCAGCATGGGCCCAGCTGCCTGGCACCGGGGGTGGGAAGGGAAAGCCAGCTGGCTTTCATCCAGAATCCTCTCCTCACGTCCCAGCGACCCTCCCTCTGGCTGAGGACACGTGTGACATGAACTGGGTCCTTCTGCCCCAGCCCATGTCTCCCGGTCCCCCCTGCTACCCCAGGCCGCATTACGCCAGCCCCCCCGCAGCGAGATGCGCAGCCCGCCCAGCTGCTGTCCCTGCGGTCAGTGAGTGCGGTGAGGTCACACCCCTGCGGGAGCCCCAGCTGGCCCCGCTGACACATCCCCATCGCTCCCACCCCTAGGTCGCTGCGTCACTCGCTGCTTTTCAGAAGCCAAACGTGCAGTTCAGGGGCCAGGCTGGTGCTTGCCACCACCCCACTGTCCAAGCATGCCAGGCCGCCAGCCCCCTTCTCCCGGCTCCCCAGCTGCATGCGCAGGCCTCGGGCTGGTGAGCTCACGTCCTGGATGGGGCTGGGATGCAGCACTGCCCCCCCAGGCTCCTGCTGCTGCGCTGGCCTCTCCATCCAGCCCTTTAGCTCTGGGGGGCTTGGTGAGGGGATGGAGACCACTCGCGTACGGGGGCTGTTTATTGGGGGTGCAATCAGAGGCAGCGGATCCTGTCCACGGCCGCTCTAGTGACTGTGTCCCGCCCTGGGGGGAGCCCCTTGCAGGCCAAGCCCAAGGGGTCGCCAGGCACCAGAGATGGGGACAGTCAACCCAGGCCTTCCCAGCGGGGAGGGGGGCTGCCAGGAAGGGGGGATAGAGAACTGCAGAGGACAGCAATTTCTCCCACCACCCAGCGCCATCCGCTGTCCCACAGGTGCGTCGGCGACTGGCCTAGAGCCCCGAGGCAGGGCCTGTGCACCAACCCTCCCCCACCAGCTCAGCGGGCTGCGGGTGGCAGTGAGAGCGTCCTGGGGGAGCAGGGGCCAAGCTGGTGGGCAGCCGCTGTGGGGAGAATTGGGGAGACTAAAGGGGGGCTGCAGATGAAATTGTGTGTCGAGAGGAGAGGGTGTCACACAGCCAAGAACCCCCAGTACCTCAGCGTGGCCTCCTCAGGACTGTGGCGTCCCCTGCCACTGGCAGAGCCATGACCAGCTTCTCTGGTTCCCTGAGTCTGGGCATCCACCTGGGCAGCCCTGGCACGGCTGCTGCAGCAGAGCTGGGAGCCTGGTTCGGCGACAGAATGCAGCTGGGAGAAGGGAATGGTTCCCTGTGGAGTCATTCAGGGCTTGGGACACCGTGGGAGAATAAGGCAGACTTGAGCCGAGCGCATTCCACTGCTCGAGGGGAGGGAGCCACAGCTGGGGAAACCGAGGCACAGCTAGTCAGCAGCAGTCGGCAGAGCTGGTAACAGAACCCAGGAGCCCTCGCTCCCAGTCCCATGTCCCGCCCCCCCCCATGGTGACTGCAGGGTCCCACCTGGGGAGTTGCTGGAAGGCAGAGCAGGTCCTGCATGGGCTTCTGGCTGTATCTGGTGCAGTTGTCACAGTCTCCACCCAGGCAACAGGTGGGTTAAGCTGTGGTAAATCCGGTGACAGGACAAATACCCTCCTGCCCCGTGCTGACAGTGCTCCCCGGGACCCTCTGAGGCTGCAGCCCTTCAAACTGCCCCACTCTCAGGCCATGTCTGCCTGCTCCCCATGCCATCTGCCTACAACCTCCGCCCACACCACCTCCTCCCTGCTCACCCCACTGGGCCATGCAGTCAGGGCTTGGGAACCGTGCTGGAGCAGCTGCCCTGGAGGATGCAGGCCTCTGCTTCTCCAAGCCCAGTCCCTGCAGAGCATGGGACAGCAGCAGGGCAAGTGCCATGCATACAGCCCCTGCCCCCGGGGAGAGGGAAATCGGCCTTGCCTCGGGCGTGCATCTCATGTGAAATAGTCACACTGAATCGTGCGCCAAGTGTTTGTGCCCGAGCTCCGTTCTGCGACAGCTGTCGAGGACCCGGAGGCAGGCTCCGGGGTCCGCCCAGCCTCTTGCGATCCCCACACAGCTGAGCCCCCGGCCAACAGCCCCCTGGGCCCTTTGAAACTCAGCTTCGGGGCAAACGAAGAATCTGCAAGCGTAGGGAGGGCAGGAGAGTGGCAGGGTGCCCCAGGCCAGGGCTGTCAGGGTTAATGGCGGTGCCACGTAGGGGAGTGAGGGATAAATTTACTTCCCGTTTGTCGTAGGACATGGTAAAAATAAATGTCTCCCGTGAGCTGGTTTGCGCGTGGGGAGAGTCTGTGAGCACCGAATAGAAAGGACTTCACTGGTGCCATGGCAACGCTGACGTCACCCAGCACACACACAGGTAAATGATTGATGGCGCAGGGCCGAGGCTGCTCTGGGCTCCGAGCTCTGCTGGGACCCCTGGCCCAAGCTGGGAGCTGGGAGTGGAGAGCTCTGTGACACTCTGCCCCGGCGTCCCTGGGCCAAGCTCTGGGGCTACTCCCTACGAAGCCAGGCAGGACTCTGGGGAAGTCTCCTCTCTGGGAGCAGCCTGTCTGCAGGGCAAACAGCTCACCCGGCTTCCACCTTCCTGGGTCTGAGCTTGGAGCATTCAGCATCCTCTGCCCCTCCGTGCGCTTCCCACAGCGAGTCCGCCCAGGCGGGGTCCTGGGAAGCCAGAGGGTCCTGCCCCCCAACTCCGCACTCAGACGTGACTCTCAGCCAGCCAGTGAAACAGAGGTTAATTCGACGACAGGAACATGGTCTAACACAGAGCTTGTAGGTGCAGAGAACAGGACCCCTCAGCCGGGTCCATTTTTGGGGGCAGTGAGCCAGACAGCCACGTCTGCCCTTCACTCCTCATCCCCAGCCAGCCCCAACTGACTCACTCTCCAGCCCCTCCTCCTCTGGGCTTTGTCCCTTTCCTGGGCCAGGAGGTCACCAGATTCCTTTGTTCTCCAGCCCTTTAGCTCTCACCTTGCAGGGGGGAAGGGCCAGGCCATCAGTGGCCAGGAGTCAGAGTGTCGGCCATTTATGTACCCTGGCCCTTTGCTCTGCAACAATTACACCCCCTTATCACACCACCTAGAGACAAGAAATGCATAGGGGAAACTGAGGCACCCGTACAGTATTCAGAGGAAACATTAAGAACAGTCCCACTTTGTCACACACTCCTAGAAAATTGACCAAGATTTTCCTACTTGGGCGCCTCCCTCTCTGCCCTGAGGCCATTCAGGCCCCTAACCAAAAGCAGCCTGATTCTCAGAGGCTCTGCACCTGCTGCTCCCATTGAGGCCCAGGGAAGCTCCGGGTGAGCAGCCCCTTTGGAAGCCAGGCCAGTTTCATTTCAGCACCTAGCTGTGGCTGCCCAAGCATGGGCCTGGTTCTGGGAACTCCATGGGCTGGGCTGGGGAGTGCCCTTCGAGGCCCCTCTCATGACATTTTGTCCTCTAACATGCAGGCGAGTCGCTGTTTTCCATCTGGAAGCTGAGCTGCAGCTGTACTCGCCTCCTCCCCGTTCACAGCCGGCCTGGCAGCCGATCCTGGCAAGTGCATTGTTGAGGGGCTGGGTGGATGTGAGATTGTATTGCTGCACCCTCACCGAGTGCCGAGGCAGCTGCTCCCACACCCCACACACCCTGGAAAATTCTTTGCCTCCCCAACACCGGCCCAGCCTGGGCCCTCGCAGGGGCCCTGGGAAACAGGATTTATGTTTCGGTCTGCACTGCAGTGAATTGCATACATATAAGCAGAGCATGACAGAGCTCGGGGCTGGCACGAGCTCCCTCTCAGAGACCACAGCGCCAGCAGCAGCCCCCTGAGGCCCCTGCCCAGCCAGCCAGCTCAGCATCTCACCACTGCGGTGATGCTCACGAGGGACGATTCTGGCCCGTTGTGTGTGTGGGCTAAAGCGGGCAGTGAGCTGACAGCCAGGGAGGGAGGGAAAAGATCCCGGTGCACGCCAGCCCCAGGGTCCAGGTTCCCGTCTCAGCTCCTCAGCTGTGAATCTGTACAACCTCTGAGCTCAGGATCTGGCCTGTTTGCTCAGGGCTGGAAGGCGGGTAGCAGCCCTAGCCACCTGGATGCGGAAGGGAGCAAGGCAGCAGGGGGTCCGTGGGGGCTGTGGGGAAGAGCAGCTTGCGCTCTGCTCCAACAGGTAGTCGGGATGCTCACGGCTGACCCGTCCCGGCCCAAGGTGGCATTGATGGGCTCTTCCATGTACTCGGGTCAGACTGGGGGTGGGAAGTGCAGGGACCGATGGCAGGGGGCTCCTCCCCTCACGCACCACTGTTCTCCTGCTTTAACCCATCCCCGAGTTTCCACCCACACCCACATCCCAGGGAGGCTCCACAGGCCCCGTAATTACAGGGGCGGGGCTGGTGCTGCCAGATGAGCAGGTTCAGACTTTCCATCCCGAGGAAACACAGTCAGCGACTCCCTCCGGGGGGGAGAAGAGGCCCCGTGCATGGGGGGAGGCTCCCCACCAGGCGTCCCTTGGTGGCCCTCTGTGGAGCCTCTTCGCAGGGCCTGCTCGAGTCCCTGTCCCTTGAATTGGTTTGTCTCCACACTGAAATGGTTCTGGCTGGTGCCAAGCGGCTTTGCCCACCCGAGGTGCCCAGTGGGCCACTTTCCAGCAGCCTGCCCCCTGGTTTCTATGCAGCCTCCCGTTGCGAGGCAGTTTGCTCTACACCCCACAAATTGCCAGCTGGAGCTGCTGGCCCCAGCAATGTCAGCAAAGCAAACAGCCCCACCCTGCTGCCTGATGTGGCTGTTCCTTGCCCTGGGTGGCTTCCTGGCTGCAGGCCAATGTCCCCACCCACGAAGAACCAGCCCTGGGCGAGCAGCATCAGGTGCCCTCCTGCTCCACCTGAGGGGCCCCCCAGACTGCCTTGCTCCTGGAGTCCAGGCTGCGAGGAGGCTGAATGAGAGCCATCCGTGCTTGTAGGTGCTTTAATCAGTTCCAGAGCGGAGCGAACCAAACTCTGGGCCTCAGTGGAAGGGGGCTGGCCAGCAGCCAGGGCTAGGAGCAGTGCCTGGCCTTCCTAGGCTGGGGATCAGCTGCAACACCAGCACGTGCTTATTAATAGAGGTCTTTCCAGCTAACCTTTTAGGGGACATCCACACTGCAATAGCCCACTCGTAGCTGACCTGGGCTCGGACTGTGGGGCTATAAAATTGCAGTGTAGATGTTTGGGGTCAGGCCTGGGCTCTGGGACCCTCTCCCTTGCGGGGTCCCAGAGCCTGGAGAGCTACACTGCAACGTTACACCCCCCTAAGCCCCAGACCTGCGAGCCCCAGTCAGCTGACATGGGCCAGCTGCACGGTTGATTGCAGTGTCCACATCCCCTGAGAGGAATCAAGGCAGCAGCTAGTAGCCATGGCAACTGGGTGCCATGGGGACGCCTTGCAATCCTCTACTTCCTGGGCAGATTCGGGCTGTTGGGTTTGGCTCGACAGGAAAGGTCGTTGTGAGACCCAGGGCCTCCAGCTCGGCTGCCAGGGGTAGTCCACATCCTTTCTGAGAGCAACGGTCCTGGCCTTGGAGTTGTTAGAGGAGGAAAAGCCCTGGGAGATGGAGGTGGGCAGCCCCCCCGCGCAGTGCCGGGCGGCCATCACCCTCACAAGAGAGAGAACGAATCCGCCACTTATTTGGCCTTCTCTAGTGTGACGAAGTGGGACTGTTCTTAAAGTTTCCTCTGAATAGTGTGGGGGTGCCTCAGTTTCCCCTAGGCAGTTCTTAAGTATCTAGGTGGTTGGGTAAGGGTGTATGATCATTGCAGAGCCCTAGAGGGCAGGTGTGTGCAGGGGTCTGGACACAGAGAATGGCCAACACCCTGTTTCCTGGTAACTGATGGCCTGGGCCCTTCCCCCCTGCGAGGTGAGAGCTAAAGGGTTGGAAAACAAAGGAATCCGGTGACCTCCTGGCCTGGGAAAGGGACAAAGCCCAGAGGAGGAGGGGCTGGCGGGACTTTCAGTTTGGGGCTGGCTGGGACATGGAGTGAAGTGCAGACGTGGCTGTCTGGTTCACTGCCCCCCAAAATGGACCCAGCTGAGGGTTCCTGTTCTCTGCACCTCAAGCTCTGGTTTAGACCATGTTCCTGTCGTCTAATAAACCTTCTGTTTTACTGGCTGGCTGAGAGTCCCGTCTGACTGCGAAGTTGGGGGCCAGGACCCTCTGGCTTCCCAGGACCCGACCTGGGCAGACTCGCTGTGGGAAGTGCACAGAGGGGCAGAGGATGCTGAATACTCCGAGGTCAGACCCTGGAAGGTGGAAGCCGGGTGAGCTGTGTGTCCTGCAGACAGGCTGCTCGCAGAAAGGAGACTTCCCCAGAGTCCTGACTGGCTTCGTAGGGAGCAGTTCCAGAGCATCGCCCAGGGACTCCGTGACATCTAGACTTTGTCAACACATCCATTCGACCTCCAGCGTCTCCATCAGATCCGACCCCGTGGCCCAGTGAGCGATCGCACTCATTGCTCCCAGGGCCAGCTCCTGGAAGGGGCAATCCCTGGGCAAGGGAGGCTGGCTGAAAGTCCGTTCCAGAAGTTCAAGAGCATCATGCTGGCCCACAGCCTGCCGCCCTTCTGCCACATCTCTGCTGCCGCTGTGCAGCTCCCAAACCAATTCCCTCGGCCAGAGGCGCACCACTGCGGGGCTATGCAGGCAGCCGCTGAGGAGTAGGCAGGTTCTGGAGTTGCCCTGGGATGCAGCCATTTCATACAGAGCCCTCGTTCCCAGAGCAGCTCGTTGGTGCCAAGTTTTCATCGCTGCCAAGCGGAAATCCCATTGTCATCTGCACTCACCTTCTCTGGGATCGATTCCCAGACCCTGGTCTGCAGAGTCAATGGGAGTTCCATGCAGGGGGAAGCTACCCAAGTACACCCCTTAGCCTTGGCCAAACCCAGTTCTCAGCAACACTCAGCAACTTGCTGCTTTCTAAAACCTTTCTCCTGAAAAAACTAAGTGCAACCAATTACCTGCCTTGCCGCTCTCTGTGCCTCTCACCACCCCAGGGCGACGGCCATGTCCAGTGATCTGGAACAGGGTCAACTAGTCTTTCTAAGGCTCCTTGTGGCATGGCAGACACACCCGCCAGGGAAGCAGCTTAGGCAGCTTAGCACTCGATGTGTTTGATGAATGTGTATTTTATTCGGACGGCCCTTCAGTCCCCCTCCTGGTTCCCCAAGGGCCTTGTGGGGCAGGTGACCTGAGAACTCCAACAAAGGATTTTCCCGGCTGTGTTAGGGCCATGGGAAGCCCTATGGGAGGAGCTGCCTTCTTATCCATAGACCATAGGAGCCACAGCCATGTTTGGAGTCTCCCAAATCAAATTGATGCCTCACATGCTATTCCTGGAGCCAGGGCGCGAGCCAGAGCAGCCCGGAGCTCACGCGTACCCACTTAGTCACACTTTTGCTCTGCCACCTGCTAGCTATATTTATCTTGTAGTAGTTGGAGAAGAATTCTGCCCCTGCACTGAGGAGACATACAATGGCTCTGCACTCACCCGGCTCGAAAACCTCTCCCCTGGGTGTGCTGTCCCATCCCGCTGCTATCGGAGCGAAACCTGGGTATCATGGGAGGAGAATGGAGAGGTCTGGTTTTCCCATGGACAAGGCAGAATCTGTGCTCTCTGGCCCAGCCACTGTGGTTTGAGTGAGCACAGATGGACCCTGACCCAACTCCTGCTGTTCCTTTGATGGTGATGAAACCATTAGCCTCCCAGCTGGACTTCCAAGTGCTTTGGAAATGTAAAGCATTTGATTACCTTGGAGCTGGCTCCAGCACACAGAGGGTTCATTTCATTCCACCTGCTACTGTAAACACCTCCGTCACAAGGGCCCTGCACCGCTAGGGGCTCCGGCTGCAGGACAGGCTGGGGCTCACTGGCGCCTGTCAAACACCCAACGCATGTGAAGAACTTATCACTGCGGGTCCCGGTGCAACACCAACAAAGGGTTGTGTTCCTGGGTGCGATGCTCCTGGGGCAGAGGAGAATTCAGCTATCCCTAGTGACGATCTCCTCCACCAGCTCGCAGAGTGCAAGGATGGAGCGGCTCTCATGAAAGCCACCAACTCCTGCGAGGGAAGCTCCAGGGGCCTGAGCTGTAGGCCCAGCATGTGCTGATTAATAGATGTACGATGCTAGATGCCCTCTGCAAATACGTTAATACTCTCCTTATCCGAGGGCACCATTCTAACTTCTAGACACCTCAGTCTCGGGCAAGCTTGGACCCTGGTCACCCCTACTGTACAAGGCCTCTTCCCCAGCTGTCCCCAGGCTGTGATCTGTGCAGCGCCAGCAGAGAACAAGATGAGCATGGGGTGCTGCTTCCAGCTGCAGAGCGTCTTCGGCCACACTCATAACCTTCCTGATCTCCCTGCCCTGGGCAAGCAGTCGCTGCAGGTGGCTGGCATGTGACCACGGCCAGGGGGAGGTGGCGTGTGTTTGATAGAGGGCAGGGCAGCCAGTCAGCAGTGGCTCACCCAGAAAAGGCAGAGGGGTCTGGCTGGCGGTGGCGGAGGACATGCAGGTATTTGCAGGCTGGACTCTGCTCTCCGCAGGCCCTAGCTATAAGGTCCAGGCCCCTCTGCTTGCACAGAGCAGCGCGGCTGCACGGTTAAGGTCGCACATGCGGACAGGTGGCTCAGAGGTGCTCTTTGGCTCTCTGCAACCACGACCCCTGAACTAAGCAGCACAGCTCTCCAGCCCAGCCCCTCTGTCCCTGCCTCAGCGGGGCAAAGAGGAGGGTTGATGATGGGCTTGTTGGGATAAGCTCTTTCCCTGTGGACCCTGGCTCAGGGCCAGGAACCTACTGATGCACTGCAAGAGGGGGCAGCCCATCTCAGGGCTGCTGGTGGCTGGAGCTGCGGTTACTGGGCTCTGTGTAGCTGCAAGCAGGACCTGCCCCTGTGTTGGCCAGGGGGGCTCTTCCCTGCCCGAGCAGACAGACCTCGCCCTGGGCCCTGATGCAGAGCTTGGCTTGGAACTGAATCCGTTTAAGGAACTTTTCTGGCCTTTATCACCATAGTATGGGCGTCTTGCACACTGTAATGCCATCTTGCAGTGACCCCCGAGACAGGGCAGTGCTGCTGTGCCTGAGTTACAGAGGGGAACTGAGGCAGAGAGGCTAAGGGACTGGCCCAAGGTCAGCAAAGGAAGCTTTGGCACAGAACAAAAGTGAACCCAGCACTCCTGAATCCCACGCTAGTGCCCTGGGCACTCTCCTTCCTCTCCATCACAACAGTAGGGCTAGCACCTGAGGCAGGAGCCCATCCATTATTCCCCTGGCCAGCCCATGGTCTCATTTCTTTGCCTGCGGGAGGGGAGGGGCAGCCAATGCTCGGAGTACAAGGCCCAAGCTCTGCAGAGCCAGCTCCCGCACAGCAGTGCAGAGAGTCTCACCTGGGCTAAGACAGGCTCCATCCAACTCCCCACCTTTCTAGAGGAGGCCTCTGGAGCTGGCAGGGAGGAGGAGGTGTGGAAAGTACCTGCTGCTCGTGCCAGGAGGCAGGTTGCATGGGGTTGTGCTCCCCAACCGGTTAATGACTCCTCAACTGTGTAGCAGCGAGACACCCTCAGCTGGGGCTAGCGAGCCTGGGAAGGAGAATTAACCCCTGCTGGGATTCACCCACCACGAGCAAGGCAAGACTCAAAGGGAAGCGGCAGCTCAGAGACAGCACACGCTTTTAAATTCTTATTTCCTTCCAGAGAACGCGGCTCTGAATTCTGGAGGGAAAGCCTCAGCCAGTGAGGAGCTGTCAGCCATTCCCAACAGCTTGATGGAGGCACATGGAACAATCTGAAATTTAGAAAGGAAGGGAAGGAGGAGGAAGAGGATTCAAAGTGTATTTTTAGTTGCTTAACACAGCCCTAAAATATTTCTGCAGCCACTCCCTCTGGGCTGCAGGCTTCTCCTGTGTAACTATTCCTATGCTGTCTTCCAGCTGAAGGCACAGAAGTTATGAGTCAGAGCTGCTCAGAGTCAACAGAGAGCTGTTTACGCTGTGCAAAATAAGCGTTCTGCTAAAGAGAGATCATGTGTTCCTAGTGTAAACACTTGCCCCATAAATACACACAACTGTGTTTCAGAACAAGGGGTTGCCCTTGCCACACAGCTGGGCTGTGGAAAAAAGAGAATAATTGTATTTTAGGGAAAGGGAAACTCAGAGTCAATAGACCCAGGAGAGAAAAGGGGGTGGGGGTGGTGGAATAGCAGGTTCCACTGGACAGCCAACACCCTACAGAGTAGCAACTGCAGGCTCCCTAGAACACCCTGTTCATGGGAAAGGGGCAGCTCCAGGAACAGGCTCTGACTGCACACTTCTCCCTGTGGCTCCCGTGGCTCCCCACCCCCACTGCGAGCAGACAGGTTTACGACTCTGGCTGCATCCCAGCCTCATGAGCAATTCTGACAACTTCCCTCCTTTGCTGCAGCTCCTGCCCTTGCCCCCTTGATTCTTCTCCCTGGTCTCAGCTTTTCCTCGCACTGCTATGGACTCACCGTGACTACTCTGACACTGTTCTGTCACCCACCTTACACCCCCATTGCAAAGAGGGTAGCAGGCAGGAGAGACGATACATGCACCATAGAGACGTACACTGCTAATGCATCAGTCACCGACGAGGCCCAGAAAAAGATCATCCTCGTCGACGTCACGGTCTCCTTCGAGAACAGGACCCCGGCCTTCCGCAAAGCCTGAGCTCGTAAGCTGGAAAGCCCCTGGCTGACACCCTGAGAGAGAAGGGCTACGAGGTGTAGATGGATGTCCTGACTGTCAGAGCCCTGGGCGCTTGGGACCCCGGCAACGAGCGTGTGCTGCGGCCCCGTGGGATCGGTCAACGCTACGCACGGCTCATGCGGTGCCTCATGGTCTCCGACACCATCCAATGGTCCAGGGACATCTACATCGAACACATCACCGGCCACCAACAGTACCAGGAGGTGTGAGCCGGTACGACGTCGTGCATCAACTATGGGAAAGGGACGGAGAGACTTTTTCCATTGGACCATATGAACTAGAACCATAAACTCACTGAACATTAAATCTCACCAAATGAGGGTAAATCCATCCTCATCCTCGTATCCACTCATTATACTCCACATCTGAACATAGCCATTATATGAACAACATACCCCCATATCTCAATGTCTGTACTTTGACCCATTAACCTTTTACCCCCAATCGGGGAGATTAGAGATTATGTATTACGCCACCCGTTCCTAAACCAAATTTCGCACCCCTTGATAATCTGTACCTTAATCCCTGATAACCAGAAACTTCTATGCTTAAACTCTGTACCGTTTTCTTTTTACTTCAACATCATCTTAACAAAATTACATCTCGTCGTCCTGCAGATAACGGCTCCTTTGCAGAAGGCAGGACATGCACACATTAGGTAAGGCCTGAAATATTCCCAAGGAGAAGTGAAAGAGGGCTGGGGAGGAGGAACTCCCCTGCTGTAATGAAATGCCAGCAGCACCTCTTGATGGCCTTCCAGGGTCAAGCCTTCCCGGTTGTTCGGAGTCGCCGAAGGAGAGGCTAGCAGGATGCTACTCTGAGCTGAAGCCGAAGAGCTGCCTGTTGCAACTGCGCCGTGTCTGGCCAGACCAGACCTTTACTCCCTACGCTAGTGACACTAAGAACCACCCTTCGCAGCCCTTGTTTCCTCTTTCACTGAGGCAGCTGCGGCACTTGAAGTCTCCTGGCTTGAGCAGGGATGGGGAGGGGAGGGGAGCAGAATGTTAAAGGGGAAAAACTGGCATGTGGCCCAACTTGCTTTTTGTTCGAGTGCCGGAGTGACATTTATTTCCAAATAGAGCATCTAGAGCAGGTCCCCATTTCTATGTGCGCGGTCTGTGCCCTTGGCAGGAGGAGACTTGGCTGCATCTGAACCTCTTTCGCCACTTTTGCTCCAAGGGATCAGAAGATCCACAGGCCCCAGTGATCAAACATAACCAATTAAAACATACAGCGGAGTTTAAAGATGGGCATTTTAGCCAGTCAACTGGGGCGGGGTTTGGGGTTTTTTGGTGATAACACCGATTTATAAAAAATTAACCAATTGTCTAAAACAGAGACGCGAAGGTCTTCACCAAGTCCCAGCTTTGTTGCAGACAGCAGGCAAGAGTAATTTTCTACAGGTTAACAATGAATTTATTCCACTCACAATTTAGCACTGGACTAGTTCAATAAGGTAAGAATTAAACAAATGTATATATAAAAGCATGTTCTTCACTTGTTTGGTCTTGTTCAGAAGAGGCGATTGAGGGCATAAGAGTGGACATGAACACAGATACCCCTTTCAAAAGGAAATTGTGTTCTCACCAAGAGCTGAAGGGTAAGCTACCTGTAATATTTTTCAAAAAATTAAACTACTTAAGTCTTTCAAGACAAGAAATAGCTGAGGCAAAAGCCTACAGCATCTATCTCCACGCCAAAAGTCTGAACTGGTCAGGAGGTCTATTCTAGGAGTACTTCTCATTCAGGGAACACTGCAACCACTGGGGCTGAAGACTGGGGAAAATCCTGGCACTGCTGAAGTCAATGGGGAAATCCTGTCCTCACTGAAGCCAATGGGGAATTCCCAGTAACTTCAGCAGCGCCAGGATTTCCCCCTTTTCACTAGTGGCTCCAGGATAAAAAACTAAGCATAGATTCTTACAGGAGGCTTAGAAATGCCAGATACTGTTAATGAAATTAATCTGTATATGTCATCTAGCAAGAAGCAAGCTTGGGAGGGAGAAAAAAAGCCAGTCTTATTTCAGACAAGTCAGTCTCCAGAGTGAGGTTAGGGTCAAAGGTTAGTCAAAGCAAATCCTCCTCTTACCTCACTATTCAATCCTCTCTCAAATAAAGTAATCTGAAGACGAAGTGGTGCATTGGCATTTCAACCCATTTACAAAGGAAAAGTTTCATCCACAGTCTTAAATATAAAAAAAATCAGTATTTGGGAAACTCACTTACCATGGAGAATTCAGAATAGCGCACGCGCATAAGCCAATGAAACATTAATTTTTAATTTGAGTAGTTATGACCCAATGGATTATATATAGTGTAAAAAAGCTGTTAGCCTTTTGGTACCAGTACCTCAGGACTTCCCGATGTGAAATTCACATACAGTAACAAACCAGAGAAAGCCAGGAATTAGCGATGTGATTTGAGAACTTGTAGTAAGTAATTGGTTTATTATTTTCAGTTTTTAATCACACAACCGAAGAGTGTTTTCCCCTTGACCTATGGTCCAAGGCATGGGGGAGGGAGGGAGGGAGAGAGAGAGAACTGCCTCATCAGAAACAGAGGGCTAGTTAAAAAAGGATTAAAAAAAAAAAAAAAAAAAGACTCTTTGAGACAGCTCTTAAGCAAAGATACAATGTCCTCAATTTCAATGTTTCTAACTAAAAAGTTATGTATGCAACAGATGTAAAAACCTATCAAATCTGGTTTCAAGTATAAAACAAAGAACAAAATCAAACTGTCCTCAAAATGTTTACACAAGTTCTTAAAACATACAAGGGACAACATTTGTGTGTGTATTAAAAATATAGTGAGCCTGAAGAATTAAACAGAATGTAACTCTTCTCAGGAGACAGTCTACTGAAGTCACCTCCTTTACCAAACTGAAAAGAGAACCCAAATCTTTCCGATTATGGATTTACTGGCTAAAAAAAGTGACAGCAATTACCCTAGCTTTACCAGCAGACTAGGATCGGAGGGACTGACAAGGTGCATGATGATTCAGAGTTCGTTTAGCTTGATTAATTGAAGTTTAGAAATCTTAACACCTTTATACACATGGCAATCCAGAGGTGACAAAACCAGATAACCTCCCAACACTGTCTCTGGCAAAGGTACAGACAGAGTCTCATTGCTTTGCAGATTGCCTGCCTGGCTTCTTTTCCTGCTGCCCTCTTCCACTCCCTGGTATCCCTCGGCCACGACCACCAAACACTCCTGGGGAAGAAGAGCAGTGAAAGAATAAGTCAGCGGTAACCTCCAGTGTATAGTCTGGGTGCAATACAGTCACACATGCTTTGCCTGACTGGTAGACTCCTTTCCCAGGGTTCTCAAATGAGGGGATAGAAGAACCTTAAAACCTACACCTTGCTAATCCACAACACTACTTTTTACAATAAACCACGTAACCCTCTCTTGACTTAGCAGCAGAGTGCTGTCAGATCTCAGCCTGCAAAGACCGTTAGCAAGATATTCACTGCAGTGGTTACTAGTAGAATGCACCAGGATCACAAATTAAAAAAGTTACAATTTTCAAAATAAGTTGTCAGTACATTGATTTAAAAACTAGACCAACGTATCAGTCATTTAGTGAGATTAGCAAATTCTACCATAGGCAAAGAGAAAAAAAAAAAAAAGACACCAACAAGGATGCAGAAATCAACTTGATGGAGAAAGTGACACACTTCAAAGATACGCCAGTTACAAAATGGGACAAGAGTATCCCACTGTGTTATTAGCTTGCCTATCTACCCATCAGACTTGCCTCAGTTTGCACACAGCATACTGACCCAGAAGGCGCTCATGATTGGGGTGCTTTGGTCAGGGCATCAGCAACATGGAGCAGCCTTGTAGTGTGGCCCCAATTCCACCTCTCTCCAGAGCACTGCTCACCAAACTAAAGCTAAATCAGCATGAACATGCTGCCAGGGAGCTCCTCCAGACTGACCTTCTGGTAGGATTACTGTGGTGTGCTGGAGATAGGGGTGCTCTGGGATTCACTCTGCTTACACCCCTGCACACAACCAGGCACAAGCAGCTTCCTTGGGGCCCACAAAGCCAGGTCACAGCTGGCTCTAGAGCAGTGGCTCCCAACCTTCTTAAACTGTTGGGAAGAGACACCAAACTCGCATGCCACCGGTGGGGCATGTACTAGTTTGGGGACCCCAGCTCTACAGCCTATCCATGCAGCTGGGCTCTTTGCAGCCCATGGACTGTTCAGGTGATTAAAGTTAGCCACACTGCTGGCTTGAAAGGAGGAGGGCCTCCTTCCCCCAAGTGGCTGAAGATGTGGACTGCAGTGCCCCCTCCTGCTGGCCAGGAGCAAGAGACCACGAATTGCTGAAAGGGTCATTCTTCTTGATATTAATTGTGTGCCCAGTTATAGCTTTGCTCCTGCCTGCTAGCTCCTTAGCGAACTGTGTCACCCTTTCTGTGCCGCAGTAACAAGAAACCTTTACTTGAAAGTAACCTTTCAGCTGATTAACTAATGTGACAGCAACTCTAAAATATTCCCTAAGCTAATTAAAGTTACACATCGAAGCAGCAGGGAACTCCTCTACCTCAAGAGAAGAAATCGACTCTGCTCTCCACCAGGTGGATACAGCGATGGCACAAGGCCTGGAGGGAATATTTCATGCAAAATGTTTGTCGAACCCACCGCATCCAGAAGCGACAATGCCAAGTACTGTGGTCACCGGAGTGGAGGGAAGAGAAATAAAGGCGCCTTCAGATTTCTGAAGGTCACTTTTGCATTTCAAAGGCTTTTAGAGGCTAAGCAAGAGCAGCAGAAACCTAGCTTTGTTCCTCTGGGAGTCTATTGACATTCCTAGGGATGCTGCTTTTGCAAACAGAGTCCCCTTCACGAGCTCTCCAGTTCAAATCTGAAACTGCCAAACTCATTGCAACCACTGTTGCAATTACTTGTGTGATCACTAAGATAGGAAATGGTTCTGGTGACAAGCTTTTAAGACTGCTCCATCCAAACAGCAGCCAGCCAATCTCTCTCTTCAGTTATTGGTGCACAAGAGCTAGTTGTGTGTCACAGGTGACCAAAGGCCACCTCACGTTTTGCTGTAAGAGAATAAACGTGAGGTCCAGGACTGTCCTTAAGAGAAGCTTCAGACCCTGGCTCAAGAGCAACTCTTTGGCTGAGTAAGAAGCAATACTGAGTGAATCCCATAGGTTTGGCCAAAGCTGCAGCTGGCCTCGGGGTGGGAGACAAGAAGCAGGAGGATAAGGAATGACCAACAGTGATAGGATCCTGGGATTGGGGCAGCCCCTCTATGATCGTTGCACCCTAAACTGATTTCTAGGGTGGTTTTCAAGGGATCACCTTTTAACAACCATGAAGCCTTCAGCTGGAAGGGTGAAAATGCTCCAAACAGTCAGCAAGTGAAACAGAGTCAGCAGCTAGATCTCTTACAAGTAATGCAAAGACTTCCCAAAGGGACGGCCAGATGTGCTTCTCTTAAGCAGACTAGAGTGCATCACCTGAGCCCTGCACTGGAAAGAGGCTTCCTCTCCCCCACTGCAGTAATGGTCAGAACCCAATGCATATTCAGATAGAACATTCACTCGGGCCCCCAAACTGATTTGCTAACGAAGGAGATTTCACATGAGGTTTGTGCTGAGAGGGACAGAGCGATTACACAAATGGGCCACAGCTTGTTTGGAAGGAGTCTGACCCAGCCAAGTTAAGGGACTTACTTATTTGTTAAGCTCCTACCCAGCTCCAGTAAACAGAAAGGAACAGTTCCTGCCCTTCCCTTTGTATTCACCTGTCTTACAGGCATGTTTGTGAACAAGGTAAAGGACTTATTCCTCCTTAGCTGGTTCTTTTGTAGGACTCATTCCAGTGTCTCATACCACACAACAACAACAGTTACACGTACAAGAGATTTGCTTAAGACAGAAGCCTAGGCACTCCACTGCAAGCAGAAGAGCAAACAGGACCATTACCTCGCCCAGCACCTCCACCTCCTCGGCCTTTCTGTTGTTTCTGCTGCTGCATGCCACCACGGCCTCTGCCCTTTGACACCACCTCCTCCTTCACCATGTCAATGATTTCATCTGGGATACGCAAATATTTAATTGTGCTGCCACGAATGTAACACTCTGGCATTCTCCAGAATTTGTCTCCGTCCTGTTGGGGAGAAGCATGTTAGGGCAGAGCAGGTGCGTCAGTGCACAAGTGCCTAAGTCACTTTGAAAATGTTACCACATATTTATTGTCAGCATAAATGGTTTCTCTAACACAAATACATGCCTTGGTGGGGTGGGGAGGAGGGAGAGAGAGATTGTACATCTGCCACTAAAGTTTTGTCCACACATGGGGTTATTCAGGTTTAGCTCCCTGTGTTAACAACACTTGCTCCCGTTTAGCTTACTGCTGCCCCCACCCTCGGCCTTGGATCCTCCTAACTAGACTTCGGCTCAAAACACAAGAAACGACTGAGCCAGTCTCCCTTCACTTCCTTGTTTCTGTACTCACAGAAGTAAACAAACTAGTTTAGAGCCAGATCCTCCAGATACAGCCCCATGCCATCTAGTGGCCATTGCCATTAATACCATTCAACTAACCAGAGATCAGCAGGGTCAGCTGAGGCCGGCTTGACTGTATCCTGGGTGTATTTTTCTAAGTCTGGGCTTGTCTATTGATGCTTTCCTACTGCACGACTGGAGGGGGATTGAAAAGGCAGCCAGGCAGGATGAGTCACATGAACCATGTGGGTGTAACCCAGCCGAGCATGGGTCCAGCTGTGTAGCACTCTATGGGCTCACTTTGACCACTACAAGCTTCTTTGCAGTGCTATGAGAGGCAGGGATAGAGAGAGGGGGACACTAGAAACCCTTTTGCACTCAACCAGGTGCTCTAACAGCTCACTACCTGTACTCCAGGCTTTACCTGCCGCCAGTGTGCAAAGCATCAAACACCATCTAACCACAATTTAATATTGGTAAAAAACAGATTCCAGTTCTCTTAAACAAAAGCAGTTTATCAGACACAGGAAAAAAGTCAAACAAAACATTAAGCAGAACATGATCACGGTTACACTAGTGTCTAGGAAAGGTGCACTAAGCTTGGCTTTAAGCCAGTGGTCCCCAAACTTTTCAGGGTCACCCCCTCTGCCCAAGCCACGGAGTGTGGGGGTTGCGGCTGGGGCCAGGAACTGAGCCATGGCTAGTGGGCGAGGCTGGAGCCAGGGGATAGGGCCAGAGCAGAGTGGGTCTGGGTGGCGCTACCTCCCCATCCTCCATAGGGGCAGGACCAGCCCGCCCCCCCAAATGTTTCTCCACAACCCCCACAGCGGGGCGTGCCCTACAGTTTGGGGACCTCTGCCATAAGCTCTGTTACATAGCATGCATGGTTAACCAAAATGGTACTTTCGTATATTGGACAACCCTGACTCGACAGCAGGCTATCATCAGTTCAGACTCAGTCTCTCTGGAAATCTTCACAATGCCTCCTCCCCCTTCTCTCCTTGAGCCCCATTACCTCTTGATTTGGAAATGAAGCACTTACTCCGTAGAAGACGATTCCTCCCGTTGCCCAGTCTGGTTAATTTTGATTCCTGTGATTCCCTGCAAACTCTTTTACTCACTGGTGTTTGACCATGTTTTGCGTCTTTGCCTTTGCAAACAATTATTTGCATTTAAGAGAAGGTTCTCCTCACTTCTACATAGACATTAAACATTATTACTGAGCATAATGCACAAGTACCATGTCAGTGGGAACAGCCCGAACAGGCTAGTTCTCACCAAACATCTCTTACAGAGCGGTAACCCACTAAAGGGAGAACACAGAATGATGGCCAGGCAGCAGCTATCACAGCCAGCCAGAGTCAGACTGGGGGTTCCTGGCATGGGGCACCGGACAGTGTAATCTAAAATTGTCAACCTTACCCTTGATGTGCAGATGACTTCTCTTAGGTTGATGTTCATCCAGTTATCGCAACTCACTAGGTGACCATTGTACGTTTCACCATTTTTCAATTCCACCAACTGAGACACAATGGAGAAAGTCAAATACAATAACCAGCAACTGTGAAATTCTCAAGAGCAGACAATTTCAGGTAATATTTGAATCAATTATCCCCTAAGAGCATATATGGGCAAGAGAAGAGTAGTCAAAGTGTAAGACTGTACAAGAGGAAGTGAACTTCCAAATCAGTCCATATGGTGTAATTTAGGCAATAAACAAGAGACACACCAAGAGGTATATCCACCCCACATTACATGCACATAGGAGAGCTACCTCCTGTCAAAGGAACAGGGAGAATAAAACCCTCCTCCTGTACAGGAACAGGGAGAATAAAACCTGAGGTGTGCTAGGAACTTTTTTTTTTGCTACTCAAGCTTTAGGATAAAAAACTGCTACTGCGCTTTAATCCCACCTCAGAATTCTAGCAGCCCTGCCTGCATTATTACCTGCAATCAGAATGGAAAAGGATGCCCTCTCTACAGGACAAAGACAACTTTGTATCCAGCACCACTTGGGCCCCGATCCACTCTGCAACAGTGACTTGCAGTTGTGTCAGATTGTCTGTACAGTTTGACACAAAGGGTTACTGCCCACAGGGAACTGTACTGGGACCACCAGGTTCATTGAATTTAAATACTTCAGGTTACATTTTAACGTGACCAAGAGACTGTTTTCCTCTGCTGCTTGGGGCAGTTTAGACTCAAGTCAGTAAGACACACTAAGAGGAATATAGATAAAGCAGCCAGAGGCCAGGGGACCCTCTCAGAAACCACCTCCCCCAATAAATAAAAGGGAAAACAGGAGGAATAAGAGTGCTACTGGAACAAAATATCTGGCCCCTAAGTTTTGTGAGCATCCTCCATCTTCCCTCACTTATTCTGAAAAAGTGAGGAAAATGCCCGCAAAACACAAAAAAAAAAACCTAAGTCCTAGGTAAGCTCCAAATGATGCTGCATGAGATCTGCATTTGTGCAGCAACTGTTCTGTTCTCTTTGCAAATAAGTTTTGCAAACAGTTTTAGATTTTTTATAGTCTGCATTCCAGTAGCACCCACAACGTGCCTGATCTCTTCACATACATACAAAGATGCAGATTCTGCCCTGAAAAGCTCACAATCAAAGACGAACACACAAAGGAATTAAAAAACAGTCAACAGAGTTGGATAATAAGCATCAGCTGGCCCTATCTACCTGTCTATGCAGCCATAATTACCGGACCAATTTATTGTGTGAATTTTTTTTTAACAGTGACCAGGTAGTGACTACAATGGGATCTTTCTAACACTCATATACAGACCGCCTTCCTAACATAAAGGTACTTTGGATATTATTGTGCTTGCAGTTCCAGAATAGCTGCAATGCCCTTAGAAAGCTCTGTGAAGTAGCTGCTGCACAGACACACTAGGTGCTTTGTTAACTTACGTGACTATTGGTTTTAAATGAAAACAAGCGATGAGCGACAGCCCAAAGACTCACCTTTAAAACAGTAAGGCTCCTGTTAAATTGAGAGTAGTGAAAAACACACCTGACCTGCTTAGAATCTCTGCTATGTCTAATTCTAATCTTATTTCATAAAAAGTCACTCACAAGATTAGGAAGGTTTACTTTACACTAGGTTAATAAGAGACCAAAAAAAGGGCCACCACACTAAATTCTGGCTGCAGCACATGGAAGATACAGAAAATACATCTAAAGCACTCACTTCTTTAGGGCTTCCAAATTCTCCTCCCTACCCTCCAACATACAGACCCTGACCTGGTGACTCAAAAAGCTTCATAAGGATTGCAAGCATTGCTTGTAGGAAATATCCTCGCTACTCACCATAGGGTGGTTCTGCGCAGTCTTCAACAGGGATAAAGGAAGCTAGAACAGAAGGAAAGAGGATAAGCCTGAGAAACAGGTCAGCAAAACAGAGAATAAAACAGTCCATTTACAGACAGAGTTATTTTAGCCACGAATTTATTACCAAGCACAAGAGGACTGTGTTTCACTTTGCAGGGAGGAGTAAGAACCATTTTCCCAGATATATGCCACATGAGCTCCTACCACTCAAACTGACCTTTGAGCGTCAGGTAAAGCACAGCAGGAACCGAGTTTCGCCCAGACACCCCCTCCCCCGTAAACAGCACCCCATGCCAGGGAAGCCAAGCCACACACCGCTAGTGCCCCCAGCATCTACTGCACCACAGCCCCGCACACTGACCTGCCCGGGGCATGATCACAGTAGCATCTAAGAGCCCACAGTGCCAGGTGCTGCACAGGTCAGTGGTGTAGGTGTCTCCCAGTAGCACCCAGGACCCTCTCCAGCCACAGCCCAGGGGCCCATTATGCTAGGAGCTGTACGCTATTAGCTGAACTACGGTAGTGCCGCAGAGCCCCTGGACCAGGACCCCGGCCGGGGGTAGGCGCTGCAATAGCTGTTGGCGCTATTAGGTGCATTACGGGAGCGCTGGGGCGGCCCTGCACCGGGGCCACGCGCCTTCCTCTTCCCCTCCCCCCCCAACCCGCGCGGGGGTAGGCGCTGCAATAGCTGTTGGCGCTATTAGGTGCATTACGGGAGCGCTGGGGCGGCCCTGCACCGGGGCCACGCGCCTTCCTCTTCCCCTCCCCCCCCAACCCGCGCGCTCCCTTTCAGCCCCTCCCTCCCCGCCTCACCATCCTCCCGCTCGGCCCGGGCGCTCGCTCCCGTCAGCCTCCTGCTCCGGCCGCGCGAGCCCCGCCGCCCAAACCGCCGCCGCCGCGGCCCCGCGCCACTCCGCTCCCGGCCCAGCCCTCCGCTCCGGCCGCCAAGCGACGGCCGCCGTTTTACGACAGAGCCGCGAAAGAGCGGCGGGCGCCCCCGTTCCCCACAATGCCCCGCGCCCCCATTCCCCACCATGCCGCGCGGCGCGCCAGCCAGAGCCCCGCCCCTCCGGCGCCTGCGCCTGCGCCGGGCGCTCCCGCTTCACGCCCTGCTCCAGGCCGCCGGCGGGGGGGGCCGAGCGCTCCCGGCCCCCCCGGCAATAACCGCGCGACCCCCCGCGTGGGGACCCCCGGTCTGGAGAGCGCCCCGCTCCTGCCGCGCCCCGTCCCGCTCCCCGCCGCCTGCCCCGGCCGGCCGAGCCCCTCGTTTTCCAGCCCTGCTCAGGGACACGCTCTGTGGGTATCTAAGCCCCCCCCCCCATTGTCCGGTGCAGCGAGCTGGAGCTCAGCAAAGCTTCTGCTCCGGGAAATCGGTTCGTCCCTAGGTGCCACGAGCCCTCCTTTGCCAATCAACGCCGCAGTGCAAAGGGTCAACCACGGCTCCTCTGCGGTGGGGGGCCGCCACTGGCCGCCACGGGGAACGTCCCTCGTTTCCCCATCTCCTCTTCCCGTCCTGTCGGTGCCGGTGTTTACAGCGCATTACGCTTAGCAGCTGGGCTCTGGGCAGCTGCAGGAGTCCACCCTCGCCGAGCTTCCTGCAGGACTGAGGCCTGAATTGCCCAGTGCCCATCCAGCCTTCCTGTGTCCTCTCCTCCCGCCCCCCTGAACGCCAGCCATACAATACGACTGCATTGAGCAGCAGCTCACAACCTGGAAACCCAGAAGGGGGGAACTGTGCCCCTACTGTCCCTTTCTCGTTCGTTGTAAGCCATTGGATTAGGTTATTGAATGAGTAATGCTACCCCAAAACCATTAACTTACATGACTGAAAAAGGGAGAGGTGAAAATTGGACCCAGTGCATCCCGTTAATTCTTTGAGGGCTGCACACACGGAATTGGCACAGCTGCTTTATTAGCATATCTCCCAAGTGAACTATTTAGCCCCTTTATTTATTGGAACAGTGTTAGCCCCTGGAGGGCTTCTGCCCGCCCACTTCCCAGAACTCAACACGACGGTTCACCCAAAACACCCCACCTGGTTTGCAGGTGTTGATCCTGCAGCTAAAGGGTTAGGTGGGCTCTACTGAGGCAGGTGGTTCACTTCCCACCAGCATATAAGGGAAGTAAAAGGAACACTTTCTTCCTTTCAAAGAGATGGTTTAGCATGTGAGCAAAGCAGTCCTGATGTAAGATCCCCTAGGCAAGTCTAGGAAAATGTTTGAGGTGAACTTTATTAAATTCTTTGCTAATAAAAGGTAACAACTGAGGGGATGACTTGGCTTTACAGTGTGGACCTTGGAATGTGGCTTAGAGTAGGTTGAGAAAGGCACATCCAGGTCTATCAGTGTGATATGTGGGTGCATTTTACATTGCTTATGATGGCTTATTCCCAGCTCCTAATAAGATTGATCATGTACCCCTGTAGCCAACCAGCTAATTCAGGATGTATAATTCCCTGGATTGCTTGTACAGAGACATTTTGTATTTCTTCCTAAAAGTCATGACCATGGTAATTTCCTTACAGTGACAAAAAACTGAACTTCAGTACACAGATGGATATTCAAGAATTTACCTGCAAATGCAATCAATGACTAGGTGTTGTCACATCATATAGCACAGCAGTAACAATAGCAGACCCTGTTGATACTTTAATTCCCAGATTCTAGTACAAGTGTGGGGAAGAGGAATGTTGGGGACACTGGGGCATGGCCACTAGGTAACTCGAGGGGATGGAAGACCACGAGTGTCGATGAAGCCCCCTCGCACTAGGCCCAGGTGTCCTTGGCCCCTCTCCCGCCTGGAGGCACTCGCAGCAGCTCTGCGTACTAGGCCCAAGTGTCCTTGGCCCCCCCGCCTGGAGGCACACACAGCAGTTATGCTGAGAATCTGCAACAATATGCTGCGGAGTCAGACTGCCTGAAACTTAGCAAGGCCACACAGGGGAGATATGGAAGAACAATGCTGAATAAAGCAGCTTTATGTATGGTTTAAGAAATGATACAGAGAACAAGGGAACTAGCTGGGAATTGGATTGGCTGGCTATATGGATACTTAGGGCAGCTTGCTATTGGATCAGTATGCTGGGAAAAAGGATGTATAAAAGCCTGTGTAACTTCCTGCTCTGTGTACAGGATTTGAGATTCAAATCTCCCTGTACCTTTTTGAAGCTTCAAATAAACTTTTCTGCTTCTCCACCCCCTTGTGATTACTGAGTGTAGCACATTGGGTAGCGAACCAACTCAAGCTGTTGTTCAGCCTCTCAGCACTGGGTGCCGGCAACAGCTTTTGGCGTCCCTGGGTGGGCGGAGGCTGCAATTTAGCCTTGCCCGGACCCCTCCTGGAGGTCGAGGATTGCGGCGAGAACCGACGCCCAGCGCGCACCGGTGAGTTCATCGGGGGCCTCGGAGGAGACGCGATTTGATCGACCCCGGAGGGCACAACGGTGCAACGCACTCATATAGTGGAGAAGCAGTTGTGGTGGACGACGACGAAGAACTGGTCCCTTGCAGTTGTGGACGACAGTGAAGAACTAGTCCCTTGGATAAGGTAGGAACCTTTTGAAATCCGGATTGTATGCTCTGTTGGAACCTGGGGATGCCCAGAGTTACCCTGTAGATATGGGACAGGGACAGAGCTCAGTGGTTAGGGCACGGTGTACGCCCCTAGAGTGCATTCTAGCAAACTGGAAGGTATTTGGTACGGATCCAATGACTAAGAGCCAATTAAAACAATTCTGTACAGTTGACTGGCCTCAATATCAACTAGAGAACCAGGAGTGGTGGCCACCAGGAGGGTCAATTAATTACAACACGATCCTTCAGTTACTCCTGTTCTGTCAGAGAACAAGGAAATGGAATGAACATATGTATGCACATTTGTTTCTGACTTTATGTACTCAACCAGATATTTTACAGCACTGTAATCTGACTCCGACTGGTTCGGTAGCAGCTAATGTTAGTCCCCAGACCCCCACCCCCACTGTAATGGCAGAGCCGGTGTCCCCTTCGGCCCCTACACCCACACCTTGTAAGTCCCCAATGGTTGGCCTATACCCCTTAATCACCGAAACTAAAGTCGCCCGGTCTGGATTGGACAGGCGTCCGGCCACGACTATGCAGGTTTATACTCATGTGCCCTTTAATCCTGTGGATTTGGCTACTTTCAAAGCACAGGCAGGAGAGTTTTCCACCAACCCAAGCAGGTTTATATCAGTCTTTGAGGGGTGCCTCAGTAGTCACAAGCCAGATTGGGATGATTGTAACGTCCTCCTGCGAACCCTATTGTCTGAGGTTGAAAGACAACAGGTTGTGTCCAAGGCAAGGGAGGAGGCGCAGAGACGGTACGACCGGGATCGTATTAATGTCCCTGACCCGGATGCACAAGTCCCCCGAGCAGACCCCAGGTGGGATCCAAATGATCATGGGGATATGACCCGCCTTACCTCCTATAAGGAGTTGCTTTTGCATGGACTCCATCACTTGGCTGTCCGACATAATAATTGGGCAAAGCCATATGAAGTAATGCAGGATCCAAAGGAAAGCCCTGGAGCCTTTTTACAGCGCATTCAAGACACGATCCGACAGTATATCAATGCAGATCCTAATGATCCACAAACTGAGGCAATTATTAAAGGAATATTTACAAGCAGGGCAGCCCCTGACATTAAGAGAAAGCTACAGAAAAAGGAGGATTTGATGGGTATGACCATGGCACAGATTTTAGAAGCAGCAAATCGAGTGTATAGTTTAAGAGAAGTGGAGAAGGAGAAGAAGCAAGTGAGATTGATGGTAGCAGCGGTGCAGGCAGGCACGAAGGGAAGTGAACGAGGAGGAAGGGGCCGTGGACGCAGACGTCCAGGCCCGCGGGAGAGACGACTGGGGCGCAATCAGTGTGCCCTGTGTTGGCAAGAGGGACACTGGAAGAATGAGTGCCCAAACAAGAAGGAAAGGGGGGGTACCTCTATGATGGCGATAGAAGAACAGGAATAGGCGTGTCAGGGGAGACGGATCATCCTACCCTCGGAACCCCGAGTAAAGATGTGGGTGGGAAGCTCAGAAATAAATTTTTTAGTGGACTCTGGAGCGGCCCGAACTGCCATAAATCAACCTCTTCAGTTGCCAGTAGCAGATTCCCTTACTGTGGTGGGAGCCACAGGCAGGGATACCAAGTGCCCAGTGTATGCCCCAGCGGAATGCGCTTTGGGAAACAGGACTAGATCCCACAAGCTGGTATACCTCCCTGAGTGTCCAATGCCTCTGCTGGGACGGGATCTGCTTTGTCGCCTCAGTGCCACCCTGCATTTTACTGAGGATGAAATAACCCTTACCTTACCCCCTGAGAATGCATGGATCATGACCCTTGCAGTTGAGCCCTCAGCCATGCAAGCCCCAGAATGGAGCCCATTGGAAGACCAGATGTACCCCCTCGTGTGGGCATCAGGGATTCCAGGAAAGGCCACCCACCAGACCCCCAGTACTATTCAGCTCATACCAGGGAAAGGCCCAGTGCAAGTAAAACAGTATCCAATCAAGAGGGAAGCCAGAGAAGGTTTACAGGAAACTATAGATCGATTCCTAATGTATGGTATTCTCCAGGAATGTCAGTCAGTCTGGAACACTCCCATTCTACCCGTACAGAAGCCTGATGGCACGTATCGGCTGGTACAGGACCTAAGGGCAGTCAATGAACGGGTTAAGACTCTGCACCCTCTTGTCCCTAACCCATATACCTTATTGGCTTCTATAGGGGGACAGTATACCCATTTTTCAGTTCTTGATCTGAAAGATGCTTTCTTTATCATCCCAGTTGCCACCCCGTCACAGGAGATCTTCTCCTTCGAGTGGGAGGACCGAAAAAGGGTTAAAAAGCAACTTTGCTGGACAGTGTTGGCCCAGGGATTTAAAAACTCCCCCACCCTCTTTGGCCAGACTCTGGCCAGGGACCTAGAGGAGTGGGATAATGAGGAGGCCCTCCTTCTGCAGTATGTAGATGATTTGTTAATTGCCACTGTGGGCCAAACCCCCTGCCTTAAAGCCACCGTGAGCCTCCTGAATTTTATTGGACTCCGGGGATATCGGGTAGCACGGAGTAATGCTCTAATCGCCCTCCCAGAGGTACGGTACCTCGGGTTTCACATACGGCAAGGGGAGCGTCAGCTTTCAAGCGAAAGAAAGGAAGCTATCTGTCAAGTTCCTACCCCAAGCACTCGTAAGCGGCTGAGGGCATTTCTGGGTATGGCAGGCTTTTGCAGGATATGGATCCCAGAGTTTGGACTGTGGGCTAAACCCCTGTACGACTGTGTAAAAGGAGCAGATCATGACCCCTTCTATTGGACCCCAGAGGCTGACAGGGCATTTAAAATTCTGAAAAGAAAATTGATGGAATCCCCGGCTCTGGGCCTGCAGGATCTCTTTAAGCCGTTTCAGTTGTATGTACATGAACGAAGGGGGGTGGCCCTAGGAGTGCTTACACAGCTGTTAGGAGCATGGAGACGTCCTGTGGCTTATTTTTCTAAGCAACTGGATCAGGTTGCAAAGGGTTGGCCGGCATGTTTACGGGCTGTCGCAGCTACTGCCCTTGTGCTTGCGGAACCCGAAGCTAACATTGGGAGGGGTTATGCAAATCTATACTCCCCATATGGTCCGAGCCTTATTGGATGCAAAGGGAGGGCTTTGGCTCACCCAGGCTCAGATTGCTCGGTACCAGGATAAGCTGTTAGAGAACTCTGAAGTCACCTTACAGCCTTGCCCCTCCCTTAACCCAGCCACTCTCTTGCCAGAAACAGAGGAACAGAAACATGACTGTTCAGAGATCATAGATGTCCAGTACTCCAGCCGTCCGGATTTAAAGGATGTACCCCTCCCAAATGCAGATTATGAGTGGTACACTGATGGTAGCAGTACTGTAATAAATGGGCAAAGGAGGGCGGGTTATGCTGTTGTGACCCTCCATGACACTGTGGAAGCTGAAGGTTTGCCTGCTGGGATCTCTGCCCAGCTTGCCGAACTAATAGCCCTGACCCGTGCACTTGAACTGTCAAAAGGAAAGCGGGTCAATATTTTTACTGATTCAAAGTATGCTTTTGGTGTGCTGCATGCTCATGCTGGCCTATGGAAGCAAAGGGGAATGCTGACAGCCCAAGGCTCCCCAGTCAAGTACGGGCCCCAAATCCTCCGGCTCCTAGAAGCCGTACAACTCCCCTCGGAAGTGGCGGTGGTACACTGTAAAGCCCATCAAAGGGAGGATCAAGATGTGGCCAGAGGTAACGCCCGGGCAGATAGAGAGGCTAAGCATGCTGCCACCCTGCCATCCCCTCAGACTGAGAATGCCCATATGCATGCCCTTATCCCATCAGTAGGGGAACTTCCAACCCCTCAGTACTCTGGGGAGGAGAGACAGCTAACTGACAAACTCGGTCTCTGGGAAAAGAAGGGATGGCTCCATTCCCCAGAAGGGAAGGTCCTCTTACCAAAGGGCCTAATCCGGCCAGTGCTGCAGAAACTACATCAAACCACTCATGCTGGCAGGGAAGCACTTATCCAACTAATGGGAAAATACTTTATCACTTCCGGACTCTGACCCCTGGCTGCCCAGGTACAAGCGGACTGCTTAGTCTGCCAAAAGAATAACCCCCGACCGGGACATCCTGTGCCACCAGCTGCCCTAGAACCCACTCCGGGCCCTGGACAAGTGTGGCGAATAGACTTTACTGAGTTTCCCCGGACCCAAGGGTTCAAATATCTCCTTGTTATAGTGGATCGGTTCAGCGGATGGCCAGAAGCCTTCCCCTGCCGTAACTGCACTGCCAGAACAGTGACCCTCAAGTTTGTTAAGGAGATCATTCCTCGCTTTGGACTCCCCCTGTGGATGGAATCTGACAACGGGACACACTTCATGTCAAAAATCATTCAAAGCATCTCACATGCCTTACAGATCCCCTGGAACTCCATACGCCCTGGAAACCGCAAGCCAGTGGTGTAGTTGAGCGTATCAATCAGACCCTTAAACGGCATCTCTCAAAAGTGTGCCAAGAAGCCTCACTGCGATGGCCTGATGGTTTGCCCCCCGTCCTACTCCGTATACGTGTTCTCCCAAAGGGTAGATTAGGGCTCAGTCCCTTTGAAATTATGTTTGGAAGGGCATGGCCTATGAATGGCACCCCGGTTCTGTCAGGGGAATGGGAGTTGGGTAATGGTTTTTTGTCACAGTATATGTGTTCCCTGTCTGCTGTTCTCTTGTCTCTTCACAGGTATACCAAGGATTCCCAGCCTCTCCCCTTAGACACTCCCGTCCACTCCTTACAGCCCGGTGACTCTGTGCTTGTTCGTACCTGGAAAGACGAGCCTCTCCAGCAAAAGTGGAAAGGACCCTATACCTTCCTGCTGATCTCCCATACAGCGGCAAAGATCGAGGGACAGAAGAACTGGATCCATCACTCTCGTCTGAAGGCAATACCTGCCCCCTCGTCAGCAGAACAGTGGACCGTCCAACCTGCTGACTCCTCATCTAGTGATGATCTCGGGCTAAAGCTACTGTTTAAAAGACACAAATAGTGGGCACCTTAATGCTAAAATGGGCCCATCCAGGTACTGGAGACCCTGGGTTGGGAAGACTCTGGTGATAATTAATTGGGTAACATTGTTATTCTCTGTATTGGTATTTCCAGACTGTGCATATCGGGAGCAAAACTCCTTTGTTTTGCTTGCGCACCATGTTGCTAAAGAAATAAGTAGCCCAAGTGAGAAAACTCAGAGCCAAGGTTGTTGAGTGTTCTCAAAGGGGAGAGTTGTTGGGGACACTGGGGCATGGCCACTAGGTAACTCGAGGGGATGGAAGACCACGAGTGTCGATGAAGCCCCCTCGCACTAGGCCCAGGTGTCCTTGGCCCCTCTCCCGCCTGGAGGCACTCGCAGCAGCTCTGCGTACTAGGCCCAAGTGTCCTTGGCCCCCCGCCTGGAGGCACACACAGCAGTTATGCTGAGAATCTGCAACAATATGCTGTGGAGTCAGACTGCCTGAAACTAAGCAAGGCCACACAGGGGAGATATGGAAGAACAATGCTGAATAAAGCAGCTTTATGTATGGTTTAAGAAATGATACAGAGAACAAGGGAACTAGCTGGGAATTGGATTGGCTGGCTATATGGATACTTAGGGCAGCTTGCTATTGGATCAGTATGCTGGGAAAAAGGATGTATAAAAGCCTGTGTAACTTCCTGCTCTGTGTACAGGATTTGAGATTCAAATCTCCCTGTACCTTTTTGAAGCTTCAAATAAACTTTTCTGCTTCTCCACCCCGTTGTGATTATCGGGTGCAGCACACCGGGTAGCGAACCAACTCAAGCTGTTGTTCAGCCTCTCGGCGCTGGGTGCCGGCAACAGGAAGAAGCTCAGAAAAAAGCAAAAATGGGTCAAGTCGGTGAGAATATCCAACCTTGCCAGTGGTCACCCCAACCACCACTCAACTCCATTCCATGTATCAGTTTGGGGGATGTACACAGACCTTTCTGCTGGTTCCGGTTCTGTTGTATCCTTTATAGCAAGCCTTTACCCTTGGCTTTCAGTAACTGGCTTTGTTTTCAAATGCCTGTCTGGAAATCAAACAGCAGGTCAAAGCAGCATTTTTAGTGCCTTCCTTGTTGGATTCTCAGTTACCTAACTGCTCGCGGTGAGGAGTTAAACTAGGGGGACTGGAGGGGCGCGGGGACCATGCGGGGAAGTCACCGGGGCGGCGACCAGGAAAAGCGAGAGAGGCCCAGCCCATTCACGAGGCCTGTGGGCGAGGGCCTCCCGCGACGCTCGAAGGTTCAAGGCCCTCGGAAGGGCCCGGGCCAGCGCTGACATCGGGAGGGGCGACCTCGGCCTGCGAGGCCCTGGGGCTGGTGGGGAACCAGGCTGTGCAGGATGTTTCCGCCCTGGGGGCGGGAGAGAACGGGGGGGGCCCCTCAGGCGGGGGGGGGGGCGCAGCACACGTGACCCACAGTCGGTCGGCGGCCGGGGGGATAAAGAGCAGCTTCCGGTTTGGAATACCAGAGCTGACGGAAGTGCCCCGCTAGGGCCGCTCTGCCCCTGGGCGGCCTCCGCTCTATGCCCCTGGGCGGCCGCGAGCGGCGGGTGGGGTCACGTGGGGGGCGGGGCGCGGGGGCGCGGCTCCCAGTCACTCTCCGGGCGGCCGGGGGCAGCGGCGGAGCCGAGATGGAGCCTCTGCGGCGGCCGGTGGTGGTGACGGGTAAGCGGGGGTAGGCGGAGTGCCCCTCCAGCCCGCCTCCCGCGGGGAGCCTGGGGGCGGCTTTGGGGGGGGAGGGGAGCCGGTGGGGCTTTGGGGGGGGAGGGGAGCCGGTGGGGCTGAGGAGGGGGGCGGCTTTGGGGGGGAGGGGAGCCGGTGGGGCTGAGGGGGGGGGCGGCTTTGGGGGGGGAGGGGAGCCGGTGGGGCTGAGGAGGGGGGCGGCTTTGGGGGGGAGGGGAGCCGGTGGGGCTGAGGAGGGGGGCGGCTTTGGGGGGGGAGGGGAGCCGGTGGGGCTGAGGAGGGGGGCGGCTTTGGGGGGGGAGGGGAGCCGGTGGGGCTGAGGAGGGGGGCGGCTTTGGGGGGGGAGGGGAGCCGGTGGGGCTGAGGAGGGGGGCGGCTTTGGGGGGGGAGGGGAGCCGGTGGGGCTGAGGAGGGGGGCGGCTTTGGGGGGGGAGGGGAGCCGGTGGGGCTGAGGAGGGGGGCGGCTTTGGGGGGGGAGGGGAGCCGGTGGGGCTGAGGAGGGGGGCGGCTTTGGGGGGGGAGGGGAGCCGGTGGGGCTGAGGAGGGGGGCGGCTTTGGGGGGGGAGGGGAGCCGGTGGGGCTGAGGAGGGGGGCGGCTTTGGGGGGGGAGGGGAGCCGGTGGGGCTGAGGAGGGGGGCGGCTTTGGGGGGGGAGGGGAGCCGGTGGGGCTGAGGAGGGGGGCGGCTTTGGGGGGGGAGGGGAGCCGGTGGGGCTGAGGAGGGGGGCGGCTTTGGGGGGGGAGGGGAGCCGGTGGGGCTGAGGAGGGGGGCGGCTTTGGGGGGGGAGGGGAGCCGGTGGGGCTGAGGAGGGGGGCGGCTTTGGGGGGGGAGGGGAGCCGGGGCGGCGGCTTTGGGGGGGCGGCTTTGGGGGGGAGGGGAGCCGGTGGGGCTGAGGAGGGGGGGCGGCTTTGCGGGGGGAGGGGAGCCGGTGGGGCTGAGGAGGGGGCGGCTTTGGGGGGGGAGGGGAGCCGGTGGGGGCGGCTTTGGGGGTGGAGGCGAGCCGGTGGGGCTGAGGAGGGGGGGCGGCTTTGCGGGGGGAGGGGAGCCGGGGGGGCTGAGGGGGGGGCGGCTTTGGGGGGGAGGGGAGCCGGTGGGGCTGAGGAGGGGGGCGGCTTTGGGGGGGGAGGGGAGCCGGTGGGGCTGAGGGGGGGCGGCTTTGGGGGGGGAGGGGAGCCGGTGGGGCTGAGGAGGGGGGCGGCTTTGGGGGGGGAGGGGAGCCGGTGGGGCTGAGGGGGGGGCGGCTTTGGGGGGGGAGGGGAGCCGGGGCGGCGGCTTTGGGGGGGCGGCTTTGGGGGGGAGGGGAGCCGGTGGGGCTGAGGAGGGGGGGCGGCTTTGCGGGGGGAGGGGAGCCGGTGGGGCTGAGGAGGGGGCGGCTTTGGGGGGGGAGGGGAGCCGGTGGGGGCGGCTTTGGGGGTGGAGGCGAGCCGGTGGGGCTGAGGAGGGGGGGCGGCTTTGGGGGGGGAGGGGAGCCGGTGGGGCTGAGGGGGGGCGGCTTTGGGGGGGGAGGGGAGCCGGTGGGGCTGAGGGGGGGCGGCTTTGGGGGGGGAGGGGAGCCGGGGCGGCGGCTTTGGGGGGGCGGCTTTGGGGGGGAGGGGAGCCGGTGGGGCTGAGGAGGGGGGGCGGCTTTGCGGGGGGAGGGGAGCCGGTGGGGCTGAGGAGGGGGCGGCTTTGGGGGGGGAGGGGAGCCGGTGGGGGCGGCTTTGGGGGTGGAGGCGAGCCGGTGGGGCTGAGGAGGGGGGGCGGCTTTGCGGGGGGAGGGGAGCCGGGGGGGCTGAGGGGGGGGCGGCTTTGGGGGGGGGAGCCGGGGGGGCTTTGGGGGGGGCTGAGGGGGGGCGGCTTTGGGGGGGGGAGCCGGGGGGGCTTTGGGGGGGGCTGAGGGGGGGAGGGGAGCCGGGGGGGCTGAGGGGGAGCGGCTTTGGGGGGGGGAGGGGAGCCTCACTTTTCCAGCCTGGGCTCCCTGCTCAGGGTCTTGCTGCAGGTTTGGGGCATGGGGAGAACAATCTTGTGAATTAAAAGTAAATTCACCCAAAGCAACGTGGGGAGCACTGGAAAGCTGGCGGGCGTGCAGAGGCGTTTATACCCGGGCATGCCCCATCCCCTGGGGAAACGAAGCCAAAAGTGTTACCAAAATAACTGCGCCTGGGAGAGTGAAGTGGGGAAGCAAGCGAAGGAATGAAAGGCCCTTACATAGCAGGCTAGCGCTTGTCAGAATCTTTTCCTAAGGATACAAAGGGGAGAGCAGTTTGATTTGTGGGGAAGGCAGCTCTGTGACAAATGGGGAACTCAATTAAACTATTCAGTGCTCCCTGTGTAGCTGAAGTTGAGGTTGTTTGTCTTATTGGGAAGGCAGAGGAGTGGTAAGGGGTTTTGTTGCTGCAGCAGAGTGATTTGAATTGGAGGCCAGGGTTTCTACGGTACTGAGACCTAGGAAGGTGGCTTTGTCAACCCAGTCAGTGTATGCAGCGAAGTGTCCGCCTCCACCACTTCTCAATTCCTTGATCAAAGGCCTAAAAAGAAAAGTTGTGTTGGTGAAGTTTCCACGTCTCGCAGCACTTTCTGCTTTGGTACTGCACGTTTATGGAGTCCAATTCTGACAGAAGTTAACTTGCCTTAGACCCATGTTTGCCACTGGGATAATCCGTCTACAGCTGTCATGTTCCCTTTTTAAGCTCTCTTTTTAAAAGTCTGGGAAATGATATTGCTTCCACCTCCTTCTGTTGGCGATACGCACTCAGTAGGGGTGTGTGCGCGTGTGTGTTTTGTTTTTTAGAACTGTTTAAAGAGAGAATCCTATAAAGATCTCTGCAGCTGGCTTTAGTGCTAATTAGCCTTGGAAGAGGCCCCTTCAGTGTGGTGGTCGAAGAAGTCTTGGGCATGCTCAGTTGAGTTTCTTCCATAAAGGACATAGGGCAAGAGAACGAATCCCCCGTACACCTTTTCTATTGGGTCAGAAGAGCAAAAGGCCAGTGTGGCATGTGTGGGCAACTGATGCAGAATCAGAGCATTAAGCCACACTGAGCACCTTTAGAATTGCCACTGAACAGGGAATTTGGTTTGTAGCTAGACTTGTTACAGAACTCCAGAAATGCAACAGTCTGGATTACGAAATGTTTCTGGTCATTTTTGGATTGTAGTTTCTTTTACTGTCACTGAGTTGACTAATGAAATGATTTCTCAGCATTTTGCTGCTTTTCACTATTTGCCAGTATGCTACCGCCTCTGATGACCATTATCTTATGGAGGTTAGGCCTGCACAGATAGGACCCCTGCAGGTCATTCTTGTGGAAAGCTTAACAAGATTTTTTTTTTTTTTTTAGGAACTGAATTTTGAGTGTGACACTGGTTAGATTATACATAGGTGTTTTTGGTTTTTTGTGGGATTTTTAAGTAGAATTCCTGTTTGACCGCACAGAGAGCTAATCACTAGTATAGCTGTATACAGTATAACCTGAAATGTCAGGTTATTCACAGCAAACTGAATATTATCATAATAATGACAGCATTCTTTATACCCCTAAGGCATTTCCTTTAGCTGAACAAGACTTCTTGTGTGTTTTCACAAGCACTCTAGGCTCACAAATCAATTCTGAAAGTTAATTTAAACTATAGTGGCATAACTTTGCACATCGCTGAATTGCCTTACTTTTGTGGTGGTACAATAGTGAGGAAATGCTTGCTCAGTAAAAACTACTGTATTGTGGGTTACTAGTTAACCATAAGTTATTCATTAGAAAATTTAGGCTCCGTGCAAGCGTTTTGTATAGAACTATCATAACCTTTGGTGCTTATTTGTGTAGGGATCATCAGCAGTATTCTGTTTAACTTCCTGTTAAAATATAACCGTAATGATGGAAATCTTAATTAAGACTTGCTTAATAGAGAGGAGATGCAAATTAGTAGGTATGTTAATTTGCTTGTATATTTGTAGAGGAATTTGTTGTGGACTCTGACAGTTGTGGGAGGGGATGATTTCAACTGGGAAGGAAGAACAGAAAATTTGTAACTTTGTTTGGGGTTTTTTGTTTTTTCCCCAGACTATGTCAGAATTGGGAGGGAGTTTTTTATTTAGACAACCTATTGAATTGAAATCATCTTCAATATTTTGTCTATTTTCATTCAAAAGACATAAAAGGATGTTATATAATATAAGTCAGATACTTTTGGAAGGTGGAAAGGATTTGAGTACTTGAATGTAAATGAGCAAGAATTTGGTATTCAAAGAAATCATTGTGGTATCCATAAGTAGTTTCCCTTGCGCACATTTAAAACAGAAAAGCGCAAATCAGTTTGCACCTCTGTGTCCAGTCAAGCCTGCAATAATGATTTCATCACTAAATCTTTATTTCTGTTTCAGGGTTTGGCCCATTTGGAGAACATGCTGTTAACGCCAGCTGGATTGCAGTCCAGGTAACAACACACATTAAAACACAGTTGGCATGTTCCAAGAAAGAGCTGTGCTGATGTGTCCCGTTTTTAAAAAAAGTTAGAATTTGTGAATCTATTGTAGAGCCTTGCAGAAATTGTTCCTGAAATTTACCAGTTGAGGCCCAGACACTCCAATGATCAATCAAATTATATATTTTGTTCACTCATCAAAAAATGTGTTCTGGACAAGTAAAATTTTGTAAGGCTGAGTTAATATAGTTAATCAAAACAAAGAATTCACAGGATAACTCTGAACATTGTAGAAGTTTTCCTGTTATCCTCCCCCCACAGAGGGAAGAGAGCTAGATTTTATAATTCCTCAGAAATAACCTGAAATCTTCCTTAGTGGTTGCAGTGTGCAAAGGAGGGAGCACAGGTTTTGGTTTAAGAAATGCATGAGTTCTGATCCCAGTTCTGCCATGAATAATGTCCTTGGGTAAGTCACCTAAGCTCAGTGTTTTCCCCATTGTGAAATGAGGATAACATGTAACATCCCTGTGGATACAGGTACAGAATGAGAATGGTTTTTAAAGCACTGCTATTTATTGATGAGGCACAAACTGTTCTCAGATCAAGTCATTACGTAGGAAACTTATGCCATTCATGGTCTGCATATCTTCATAAGCATCTGTTCTTACATTATCTCACTGTGTAAGCTTACAATGCTGATTTATTCACACTAGATGTCATCAAGAAATCAAACTCTCGCCAACAGTGAATTAAAATATTCTGCATGTTTTGCAGTATCCTGTAACAGCATTAATTTGTGACAGTACTACTGCATTATCCAAATTCTTTGTTATTGAAGACAGTTGACGAGTCAAGTGAAAGTTAAGGATACATTTCAGTACTTTTGCCCAAGGAATTAGACGTGTTTTTTCTCACCAAGTTCCCATCCGCCTCAATGTTCTGGGACTAATGTATTTTTCAGAATGCTTTTAAATTAAATCACAAACTATAATCAATTATAGCCAACTAATGGAGGGCTGGCCAGATGTCTAGTGCACTGCACTGTTATAAGGAGATCAAACCTTTGATTCCTTGAACTGTTGGGGCTGGATGTACTCCTGAGGGAGGAAAAGGAGGACTTGTGGCACCTTAGAGACTAACCAGTTTATTTGAGCATAAGCTTTCGTGAGCTACAGCTCACTTCATCGGATGCGTTCAGTGGAGAATACAGTGCGGAGATTTATATACATAGAGAACATGAAACAATGGGTGTTACCATACACACTGTAACCAGAGTGATCACTTAAGGTGGGCTATTACCAGCAAGGGGTGGAGGGGACGGGGAAGAACCTTTTGTAGTGATGATCAAGGTGGGCCATTTCCAGCAGTTGACAAGAACGTCTGAGGGTTCACTCAACTTCAGGTTGTAGAAAAGACAGGCTGTGTATAGAAAACTGCAGTTACTATAATCTGATGTTCTATAGTAGGGCTGACTGGTCCTTGTTTGTTTATGGTTGGCATAAGGACAGTTATCCCTAATAAAGGTAGCTCTAATGGGGGGCAGAGGCTAAATAATGGGGATCTGGGACAAGAAAAAACAGAATTGGTGGCCACTGTTCTGTGGCTTGTAGTAAAAGTAAATACATAATCTGGCTTAAGGGAAGAGACAATCACCTCCACTCCCTCAGTTTAAGGCACTGGTGATTGTGATCCATTCCATCGTTGGTAGAGTAATCATGTACATTTTATTAGAGAAGCTCTTTTTAATGTAGGTTAAATTTGTTCTGGATATGTAAAACTATCCTTTGAGTTTTACACATACGTTGCTGGGTTATAGCTGTACATGTGCTGGCTGTACTGTAAGCCTGTTCTTTGACAGGATTTTTTAATTACTTGTGGTAGATTGTGACTAAAATCCTAAAAATTAAACTTTCAACCAATGTGTAGGGGATTTGCATTTCCCAACTCTACTCCAGTCCTGAGGGGCCCAGACAAAAAAGGAACAGCATGTCTTTGAACACGTGCAAGTTGGGCATTGTGCGAGTTTCAGACAGGGGACTTCATGGAGCTGAGTGGACACAAAGACATGTGTCTGAGTTTCTGAATCCCAGACAGTGTGATCTGCATTTTAATAGAAGAAAAATCAATTAAACAATCTTTGTAAATCCTTCCTAGCTTTAGGGCTAAGCTAGTTCTGGTTTATTAGATCTTATATTATCCTGCGGATAAAATTCTGTTTTTCTTCTTTCCAATCCTTTTTTGGTTTTGTATGTTGAAGACAAATATGATTTTTTTTCCTCAGACTGCAGTGACTTTCTAATATGGTCACTTGGTCTTGAAAGCTAAATTATTGCTAACATTTGGTAAAATATCGTTATCTTGAAACTAGTCACTGCAGCATTTTAATAGTGCTAAGACTTTAATTGTTTTGTGCTTTTGTATGCACGGGGAGAGGCTGATCCTATAAATAAGATTATAGGACAGAAATTAGACACTAGACCATATGTGTGTGTGTGTATATATATACATACACATAATGCATATATAAAATATGCCTTTTAAGAGTAGTAACTTAGGCTCTGATATATATATTTTTTTCAAAATGCTTATTTTTGTTTAATGTCTTGAGACTTCATTAAAAACCTTCTGTCCATGTATATAGAACACTCTGTATGTACTAAATTGTTTGAAATTTTTATTTTTGGATGTTTTTATTTTCTCACTTTGGGTGAGAGGTGAAGACAAGGTTTCATTAAGGGGAGCTTTAAAAAAACTGTCATTGACATCGCTTTCCTATTTACTTAAACATAATGGCTTTCCCCCTGGTATAAAATACCCTGTTTTCTGTACAAAGATGTGCAGATCAGCCTAGACACAGGTGTGCCCTATGGACTGTGAAGCTAATTGGCTCCTGGGTCCATCCCATTGAAGTGTTTTTGACTGAGCTGGAGGATGAGAAGAAGGGTCAGAGTGCATTTTGACATTACTAGGGACAATTGCTGTCAGCGTGTCTAGACAGACCTGATAAGGATATTAAAGGCTCACAAAGAGGTCCATTGTTGAGGGGTCAGGGAATGGGTCAAACATGTTTTTTTTTCTATATTTGTCAGGTATACAAGGCTGTAGATAATAAGTTGTCTGGGGGCCAAAGGACATTTTTATTATTGAATAGAAGTGCGTGTGCGCTATTTGGTAAAATGTTAGTTGTGAATTTGTAAAACTACATTTAATATAAATGTGGATAGAGAGCAGAGAAGTTGGCCTTTAAATGCTTCCAGCTGCAAGTTACAGCCTGGAGCATTCAGTCTAACATGTAGGGTTGAGCGAGGTGCAGTACGGCACATCTCATAACTGTAGAGACTCAGCATTTAGTATCTTTCCATACTCTTAGGAGTAGTGATAGAGAATTGTTAGGTGTTAGATAAAAGACGGACTTATTTCAGTATTACTTTAATATTGTGTAGTTACTTATTTCATTGATGCACCAAGTAAAATACCTACAATTTTGAAAGCAGACTAGGGTAAAGAAGATATGATGAAACATTACTTAGCATCTGTCTCTAGTAGTGAATGTCTGCATGCTTCAGATGCTAATCAATACAGCAAACCTTTAATATCAGACTTGCCCTCAAAGCTACAGCAAGTGATTTATCACTGTTCTTGCGTAGACTTTCATGGACCAGCAGGTCTGACTCTTATCTTTTCTGGGTCTATTAGTAATCTTGTTTTGGGGAAGGGGGAGGGGGGGGTGGGCAACAGCTGTGTCCCTCTGTCCATCCATACATGCGTAAATTTTCTCCATGTGTCTAGAACTCCAATAAAGGACGTAACAGCACTGTTAACTAGAGGATGACATGAAATGTTGACAGTCAGGTTACAATATAGAGGAAATACTGCTGTATTGTAAAGCAGTCTCTCTCTAAACTTCACAGTTAATGTTTACGTTAGCTTCCTATTACTGGCCAGATGTTTCAAATGCTTCTCCACCCAGGTTTTCGCAAAGAAACCAATCTTCCTGAAATTTTACATGCTTCATCTCATCCCTCATTAGAATTTTTCTTGCGTGCTTGGTAACTATCAGAAAAGGAGTTGTAAAGTTAAGGAGCTTTGAAAATTTTCCTAAGGTTTTATGGCTCACATCTCCAAAATGGCTTGGCCTGAAAAGTCCAAGTAGAGCTTGGAGCTTCATAAGAGCTGTCAGAGTAGTACTTTGCTGCTGGGGGCCCTATATGCAAAGATGCTCACTCAAAAACCCTTCTTAAAGAGTTTGGCTAAGACCCAAACAATATTGCTGTCTTCATTTAAAAGAATCCAGAGGTTTTAACGTTGGGTTTTTTTTTTAAAAAAGTGTAGAAATAAACAATTAAGGTATCCAGCCTGCTTCTTGCTGACACATAATCCTTCATTCACTTTACCTGGCCCAGTTTACACAGGTTTCTCAAACACAGCTTTGCCCTCTACAACTTGCAAAAATATTTTCAAAGATTAAGGGTGAATTACCAAGCATTGTTGAAAATAGGATTTCATAATCTCAGTAATTTATCTTGACCTTTGTGTATATTTTTGCAAATTTTAGGAGCAAAGCTTTTTGAGTGGATTGTGTAAATTAATGGTTTGTTTCCAGAGATATTAATGTTTGGGTTTTTTACGAGGTATAGAACTTTTTGAAAGTAATATTGGTTGGAGTGTTAGAGATTCCATTGAAACATATGTTTAACCCTAATGCTCTAACCCTCTTTGTCTGAAAATAATTCCTTGAATAGACACTATTCAGTCTGTGGATGAGCTTAAATTTTTTTTTAAATAGCAGGAAGCTAGGGGGATTCTGCAAAGGCCATGATTTTAAAAGCAATTAACAATTTTTAGCTGCCCACAAGAGGCACCATCTAAATGAGCCTCATTTCCAGAATACTCTGACCACTCACCCTCTTGCCCATTTAAGGAATTTCAAGTCAGGCATACAAAATCGATATTCACTTGTGAAAGTCTGGGCCAGCAGTCGTCTTCAAAGCATGTTTTAGACGTAGCCCAAAATGTAACAGAAGTATGAGTGCTTAAACAGTTATTTTTAAAAGTGCACACTTCATAAAATTGAAAAGTTTGCAACTATAATTGGGGAGCAAAAGAGATGTTTTTTTTTTTAAAAAAAAAAAGTACCCCACAGAATAATGCCTGGAACCTCCACAAGGGTCTGCTCTCGTTGCTCTGATTGCAGTATCAGGAACTAAAACTTCAAAAGAGAAAAAGGATTTGGAGAGTGAAACTGCTAAAGACGTTCTTTTATAGTAATCCTTAAATGTGTAACCTGAGAGCAGGTTGGTGTTGTAAGAACAGCAGCATGGACTCCTGAAAACGATTAAAATAATAGCTCTTGGACTGTGAGTTGAAAGTTGTTAAGGGGCTTATTCCTTCACCTACTTACTTCCCTGGTCCTTCTTGCATGAACAGAGAGCAACAATACCCAAAGTCCAAAGGTGCAAACAATTCAATGTTTATTGGGGTGAACTTCCAGCAAGCATGATTCCAGTTTCCTTCCTTAGTATTCTCCTTCTCAGCTCTGACATCAGAGCCTTACACCTGTGTCCCTGTTCCTATTCCTGCCCTTAGCAAAACATTATTCCAACTTCCTTACCCCTGTTCCCATCTACCCCACCTACACACTCACCCCCTCACTTCCTGATTGACTGCAGACTATATAGTAAAACTTAAGTTTGGCTTAGCTATACCTTACCAATCATTTTCCTGAAATTTAACTAACCAATCCTAACATATTGTAACATGATTATGTAACCAATTATATCCCACCACCTTAATTAGTTTACACCCAGCAAAATTAATTATACAGCAGACAGGAACAATCACAGAACCAGACAGATTATACAGACAAACAATAGCAAAGTGGGAACTATAATGACGAAACAATACAGAAGTGAGGATTACACATCCCAGTATTGATAAGTGAGTTCTTACCAGACAGGATGCTATCAAACTAAGTTTCCTTTTACATCTTCTAGGCACTTCCCTTTCTCTGGAGGTGATAGGCACTATCAGGACAGGATTGTATTCCTAACAGCCCAATAGCACCTGATTTCAATGTGACTAGTTTGGAATGTGAGGACGTGACCGGTTGCTTCCCAGCTTATGGCTGCCTGTGTTGCTTAGCCAAAGGCCTTAATCTAAGAACAGGACCTCAGACTGTCACAGTAAGAGAAGGACCTTACACTGGCAGACAGTGATTTTGATTCTTTCTTTTATTCCTCTATCTAGCCAAGTGATAAGAATACACCTAAATTCTTAAAGTACAGGCCTTTACCGACAGGCCTGAATATCTATATCCTAACAAAAGTCATTTTCTTGATACGCACATGTAACTCCTACTCGAGCACTAATTGGAGTTAGCAGTGTACAATCTTGGCAAGAGTAGAATTGTACTCTTTAACTGATACACATCTGCAGAAAAGCACAGGAATAGATGTTTTAACTGTGTATCAACTTGTGAAAAGCTAAAGACCTAAAAGTCAGTGATCTTTCCAAGCAAAATACAGGATCAGTAATAAAAACAGATGTGATACAAAGTATCTCACTACTTGTAATTGTGTGTTCCAAAAGAAAAATACACTGGTCACCTCATCCTTGTGGGGGTGGAGGGGGAAGAAGGACCTAAGGGTAAAGTTCTGGGATGCTGATGACTTTTCTGTACTCCTTTTGTTTAAAGAGCAATGGGTAACATTTTCAAAAGTGCCTAAGCCTTTGCAATTAGGAGAAAGATGTGTAGTCTTAACTCTAGTTAACTAGATAAAGTCCCAGTACTGACAAGGCAGTTTGTAGTTACCCTTCAACTCACATGGGAACTCACACAAACTGCGAAGTATCTTGTCTGCACTAGGATTGTTCCGGGAGGTAGCTAACTTGAGTTATGCGCACTGACTTTTTTCCAAATGAAGATGCTGCCTATGTCCTACTGAAAGTCAGATTCTGAAGACTCTTAGCAGCTTCTGAAAATGCTCCCCAGTGTAATCTGTGGTAAGGCTCCTAAATTAAACATATAGTATAGGTTTGGAGCTCAGCTTTTGAGCTTGCTTACGTAAATCTCTTCCTTTTTTCAGAGGCTTCAAATCTTGTGCGTGTCCCTCCCTACAGTTCTCAGGATGTTTGGGGTTTGAGGGCTCTGGAATTGATGGTTTCACTTCTGATGAGCCAGTTCCATTCTGGGCTAAACTGTTAAAGTCCGACGTACCATATGAGCAAGCACCTGACTGAAATCTTGATGGTAAGACTGGAATGCATCCAAACAGAGGTGACAGCAGAAGAGCAAGAGAGAAGAGAGGCCAAACTAGTGTGTTTGGCAATCAACCATAGAGTAAACTAGATGAATGGAGATACTGCGTACCATAGCTGAGCTATGAACAGTTTCCACTATAAAGGACTAGATAAAAGTAATCAACTAGGAGAGCTGGAAAACAGGCAAGACCTTATGCTGGATTTGGAGAGAATTTTCAGTACAAGCTGTATTTAAACAATACTATTCTCTGTTCTTTCTTTGATTGAAGGATTCATCCTCCCCCTTCCCTAATTAACCTCAAAGAGGCCTCTGGCCAAGGGTCTAGCTGGTACTTGCAGAGTTTCCCACAAAAGTTTAAAAGAAACTGGCCCGAGCACGCTTTTATTGTCTATCCTTATGAATCCCCTTGAAAAACCTCTCCTAACTTCAACGTAGTGTCTTAAACTACAATAATATAGGCTGCACATTATGCTACCAAATAAATGCAACTTCTGGGGTACACAGTGACACCTTGCACTACCTGCATACTCCACCCTTTACTGAAATTTTGGGTGAGCTGGAAACCAATATAGATTTAAGATATGAGGATTCCTTCCAAACCCCCTCATTATGTGAAGCGAAAAAAAAAAAAGAATAGTGCAAGTGGTAATGCTCAATGGAATTGACACCGGTAGAACAGCTTCAGAATAATGTACGGACTCCATGCTGGTGCTGCAACTTCTGCCTTCCTGGCCCCTTGCTTTGGGTGCCACTGACCACTCTGGAAATGGGACAAGAGCTTCCAAAGGAACTTCACAGCTGCCAAGATCAAGAGAACAGATCATTGAGCTCTGGAGTTCTGTTTGGTTTTATTAAGGCAATTGAAAAGTGTAGTAAACACCTGCTCTTTGAGGGAACACTCCCTTGAGAAGAGACAGGTTCAATATCCTATGCGCCATTGAGGTACTGGAGAAAAGACACTAAGGCAAACTGGGACCCCTTTACCCGCACTGGCTACATACACGTTTGAAAGAAGAAACAAGTAGAGAGATGACCTGCTGGCCTAGTGTCAAAGAAAAACCTGTTTGTCCCTCATAAACTGGAGAGGCTGCTCAAGATCTGTTCAGCCAGGTAATACTAAGACTCTGTAATGCTGCTGGGCTCAGCAAGGCCAGTGGTGACCTGCAGAGTAAGTGCAAATCACAAGGTAAAGAGAAGCTCGGGGGCAACTTGAACTTGCACAGTCAGCTTCTCTGAGGTTTTCAGCTAATGGTTAGAAAACAAGTAACTTGCTAGCTGGGGCTAGTTGCCTTCTCCTAGATATGCACAATCATCTCTTGTGTACCTGACAGGCCTACTCTGAGGAACACTAAATTATCCATTTCTATCCCTGGCCCAGATTTCTAATGTTCTGGACATTTTGCACAGAGCTACTTCTGTGTATCACTTTGGAAGTAACTAAGACCAGACTAGAGCCCCGATTCTCTGCTCATTGTATTGAGATGGTTTTAGTATCGACAGAGCTCCTAATGTATGTCTTCAGTCAGCATGGATCCCTCACTTAACCAATTGTATACACAGGAAGAAGCAAGCAATGACATGCAAGATATGCAGTAGATCCTCACAGCCCTTTGGAGTATTGTTTGGCACGAAGCCAGTGATCTTCAACTCCGTGAATGTCTGTATGTGATAAAACTGTATTCTTTATTTGTATTACCATAGCACCTTGGAGCCCTAGTCATGGACCAGGATCCTGTTGTGCTAGGCGCTGTACACACACAGAACCCACAGGAGTTTACAATCCAACTATAAGACAAGAGACGACAGATGGATACAGACACGCTGGGAGTACAAATAAAGAATGATTGTGAGTGTTGCTTATGAGCAGTTGTTACACTTCACCCTGTAGCTGTCCTGGCTGTCTGGGTTTCCAACTTTCATAATACCCAGAGGTAAATGATTAAGGCTGTATTTCTAAACCTTAATGTTTAAAATAACCAAAGTCAGTCCCTTTCTTCCTTTAGTAGTTCCCTAAGCATGTGGAGGATGCAGTTACCCTGTGCACTTGCATACAAGTTTTAATACTGGTATCTTAATAATGCATAAATAAAGAATTCAATGAAGTGGTGCAACTTTAAAGAATCAGTTATTACTAGGATGTTGCAAAAAGTAGCCATAAATAGTAGTTTGGGAGAGAGTAATACTGCACTATAAAAGCCTCCATGTACTAAGCTGCTCTTGTAGGGCCTCGTTGAGTTGCTCCCACAGGTTTAGTGTCTTTGTACTTAAAACCAAGTAATGTGGTACTCAACTTTTTTTTCCTCTTCTCCCTACCTCTGGGCAATTGGGAAGGTTAGTGTGTCTCTGGGGTCTGAATTTCGTTAGTCTGCTGTCTGGCTTCTGTTTGTCTGATTAAGGTTGTCATAGGACAAAGTTTTGACTACAGCAGAAAGTCTAGTCCTGCATTTGAATAAATAGATTAAATTCAACTGAATTTTTAAGAATTCAGTTGCAGCTAATGTCTTACTTTTTTTAATATTTGAGACCCTTCCTCTCATCTGCAAGTTGAAATAAATATTCTAAAATAAAGTAAGCAGTCTGTTTTGCTGCACAGAGGGTATAAATTCTGTAAAAAAATTTATGATTGCATACATGTTTGTATTCTGGGCTATTAATCTTGACTAAAATTATAATCCAGATACTCTAAAGTCAGAAGATGGGACTCTAGCCAGCTGTCCAATTTGGCGGCAATGTTGATTCTATATGGGTTTGTGGAAATATAATTTCATTGATTTATAGTAAATCTACAAATCCTACAGAAGTATAGAAACCACCCTTCTGCTCTCTCCTAAAACTAACCCCATAGCCAGCCGATGGAGCTCCTTTTTTTAAAATGCATTTCAGTACATTGTCTCCTTTTTTTGACTTGCTCACTTTGCATGTGGAAAAAACAATTCATTTTTGTAGTGCCCAGATCAGCAAATAAAAGTGGTTGCTTTGTGCTAAACTCCAATACCCCTCCCATACACAACCCCAAACACACAACTTTGATATGACGAGAAGTGAACACCTCAAGGGTAGTCAGTGAAGTCACATTCTACCTTTGCATTTCAAAAACTGTTAAATCACCACCATGGGTTAGAATGCTTTTGAACATGTTAACTTATGAGTAAAGGGATATTCACTGTAGCTCTTGGGGAACTCCAAGCTCTACCATCCACTCAGATTCCAATTTAAAATATGTATGTCCCACAACACAAACAATACTATGTAGCTGTCTTAGCAAACCTGTATAAAATTCAGTGCAACGAGCCAAAAGCTGTGCAAATAGTGATGTTTATTCTTTTATAAACATGTCAAAAGGGATACATTTACAATGCACTAAATGATAAAATAAATGGACTTAACACTCATTTATCCTAATATTTTATTAATTTATCAAACCAAAATATATTGAAACAGCAGGGCCCTCTGAAACAATACCTGTTAAAGCAAAGGGGTTATTAAAGTGTTAGTGCAATCAGGATATTGGTTTTTATGGGTTCTCTATTGTCCCAGACCATGTTTGGACAAGCATGACAACATATTTTCAAGCCACTTGTTATCCCGATGATGATCAGAGGAGGAGGATGGCTTTGTCTTTAAAATTCTGCTAGGTGTCTAGTGAATTGGATTCTACTCCTGGCTCTGCCACTAGCATGCTGATTGAATTGCTCAAGGTTGCATATTGCTGCATGAATTTCCCAGTCTCTAAAATGGGGACCTTACTGTCCTTCCATGTGTCATAGGTGTGTTTGAGACTGAATTAGCTGTTGGTAAAGCCTGGGATCCTTGAGTGAAGGATGATGTAGAAGTACAAGCAAAGCATTACTTAAAGTGGTCCCATGGCCTGGGTCTGGAGACACATAGAGGAGTCAGATATACCAAGAGGTTGGGCATCCACCATGTCTGTTTGCCTTGGAGTAACACTAATTGTTGTCATACCCACTGGTTGAATGGGGGGGACTATATGTAGCCCTTCATGCTTACGGGAGGGGGATGGTGAAAATGTAATGCACAAAGACTTGCAGTATGTGTACTGATTGGTTAGGCACCTGTGGGATGTGTTTTACAGCTCTCCTTAGTGGAATGGGGGAAAGATACCTGAAATCCTAAAGTAAACAATTGTTTCCTTCAAGTGTTTGTCACAGTGTGGCTCAAGCACTTCCATGTGTCTTTATGCTCCAAGTTTTTATTTTTAAATGCTCCTAAAGGTTATATTTCTCTGTTATTGCATGGGGATTTATGCTGTCTGTGTAGTAGGATTAAAGTGACCAGATTCCCACTTGTACTGTTTAATCATCTGGGAAACTTGTTCCTGTCGCATTTAGCCACAGCGCTCTAAGTTTTCTGTGTCTTGCTGTGATGGCTCTGGTACTGCTTCCCAGTGCAGCAGGATGTATCTCCTAGCTAGCTTTCATCTCGCTACCTGAACGTTCTCTGCTTTAACGGAGCATCATGTTCGCTAGTACTAAGCATGCCACAGAACTGCCATTTTCACTCTCGTGTAGGAACAAAGTCGATGCTGGATGTTTGTTCAACTGAAATTCAGTTAGTGTCCAAATATTTAAAACAGTCAGAGGACTCTTAGCCAATATTTTTAGAGGAGTGACAGTGCAATATTTGAATCAGAAATTAAAAGTCGCTGTTGTAAAACTAAGTACAAATATGCTGGATGGTACAGTATAGGTGAAGACATCAAATAAACTCCTTTTCCATGTTAAAGTTTAAGGCTGTATTTTTAATCCTGCCAAAGTGAAAGTAAAACCCATAAATATATGGAGTGATCTGTGCTGATGCTGCTTCAGTTTTCCGTATGAGGAGTTTTGTAATTCCCTATAAAGATTAACAAAAAAGCAATCTGACTGGTGCTACTTTTCACTAGAGAGGAGTTGCTGACCTTCTCACATGCAGGCAAGGATGAAAACTTGCATATTCGTTCTTCCTATCTAGGGTGACTAGAAAGACTTATTCTGTGAATAGCATGATCTGTGGTGCTTTCTGTGTATAATGCAAACCACTTGAAAGAAGCAAGATATCATTACATATTCCTGAAAATAATATAGCTAAGAAAAATGGCACAGACATGAAGTTACTTTTTGATGTGAGGCACTGTCTGCAACCTGTCTGGGTTTAACTAAGGAATTTAACTTTCTGCATAGGTCAGAATCTGTATGATATTAGAAATCCACAGATAGGACCTTTTATTGTTGATGGAAAGATAATTTCTCACTGTCCCTTCAGCCCAGTTATGATTGCTTTCCCCCTGCCCAGCTAACTGCTATGGAGAGAGCCTCTCCTTAGGGCAGGTGCAGAGCTTGCTAATGGAATGCTGTGTCACTTCTACCAATGGCCAACAGAGGAGGAATAGAAAGGTTATTTCTTTTGTCTCACTTTAACTTGGGCACTGGAAACCTCATGGTGGTTCTCCTCCCATCTGTCCAGAGGCAAGGAAGCCAGACTGAGCTCTTTCCTGCAGGATAGCATAAAGCACACTTGAAGGCTGGCCCAGCAATAGACTTTCCAGCATAAATGTCTGATATTTTGATATTTACTTTTTTTTCCTGTTCTTAGGAGCTGGAGAAGCTTGGCTTGGGAGATGGTGTGGATCTGTATGTATATGAAATCCCAGTTGAATACCAAACAGTACAAAGACTAATTCCTGCATTGTGGAAAAAACACAGTCCACAAGTGAGTAAAATCCAAAGCAAGATGGAATAGATGATCATAAACTGACGGATCCTTACAACCATGGGCTGATGTTCCTAATGCAAAATCAAACTTCTGATGTATCTTGATTTAAAATTTTGATTTGACAGATCTTTCCTTTTGACAGAAACTTGTGAATTTGGACAATTATACAGCTTAAAATAGAGCCCTGGTTAGTAGTGTCAGTTCCTGAATCCCTGCACAAGTGATGTCTACATAGCCTACTTGAGGGCAGCCCGCCTTGGGTTCAAGCCTCTAGCTGCCACTGTTCTCAGGGCAGAATCATGCAATCTGCTCCTGGGCTGCAGATCCTTACAATTCATTAATTACCTCCACAGATCTGACTTCAGCTCATCACTTGTAGTTCCAGTCTCTCAAGGGCAATGACAAAGCTATCCAGTGATTAGCCAGCTTTCATAAAGCCAAGTACTGTGTGTTCAGAATGAAATCATTTTAGAGAAAACGCATCTGAGAAACAAACCTGTTATATGCATGCCTGCCCTACCAGGTGATCACCCATCTTTCACATGGAAGGGCTGGTAGATTCAAAAATACTTGAGGTCCTCCTGCAGGACCTGATTCTGTTAGACCTATCTTCATGCCCGTCAGTTCACAAGTAGTGTCTGTGGTCCTCTGCCCAGGCCAGAGCTGACATCTTGCACAGCTCCAAGTTCTTTCTCTGTTAGGTCCTTGAACCAACTCAAAGCAGTTGGAGTGCTATTTCCCAGGGGATGAACTGCCACAAGCATTATCACCTGCTCTGTTTCAGCATTGGGAATTTTCACTGATTACACCCCAGTACTTTGGTTGCTTCAGGAAACCTATATCTTACCCGTTTAGCCAGGAATGCCATCACTAGGCAGCCCATAAAGATACATAGAACACTTATAAAGTCAATACAGGGGCCTTTGGGTAGTCCATGGTTTCCAAAGCACCGCTTTTGTTTGAAGAATTCTACCTCTCAAAATGTAGAGCACTGCCCAGCAGTAGTGGTTGCTGGACAGGCATTGAAAAGGGCTGGCTAGGGCTAGGCACCTTAGGACTAATCTATGCCACCTTGCCTCTTCCAGTAGCAAGCTTCTCCCGAGCAGATTCTGCCATTCATGCCAACCTTCCTTTTGCCTGGTGTGAAATAAAACTCTCACTAGGAGTTAGACAGACAGAAGTAGAATCCGTTTCACATTGGACCCAAGACTTCATTGGCTTGTGAACTACGGTAGAACCTCAGAGTTACGAACACCTTGGGAATGGAGGTTGTCATAACTCTGATCACAACATTATGGTTCTTTCAAAGGTTTACATCTGAACATTGACTGAATACCACTTTGAAACTTTACTGTGCAGAAGAAGAATGCTGCTTTTAACCATCTTAATTTAAATGAAGCAAGCACAGAAACAGTTTCCTTACTTTGTCAAATCTTTTTTTTAAACGTTCCCGTTTTTTTAGTAGTTTACATTTAACACAGTACTGTATTTGGTGGTTTTTTGGGGGGTGGGAGGGAGGCGGTATCTGCTGCTGCTTGATTACATACTTCTGGTTTCAAACAAAATGCGTGGTTGACTGGTCAGTTTGGAACTCTGGTGTTTGCAACTCTGAGGTTCTACTGGAACGCTCTAGGTTTTAATGTGGCCCCATCAGCATAGCATTAGAATGCTCCAGGGGTTACTGTCTTTCCCCCTCTCCTCTTCCCTTCCACCACCAATTTTAGCTAACTAATTTGTTTTGCAAAAAGAAAAGGAGTACTTGTGGCACCTTAGAGACTAACCAATTTATTAGAGCATAAGCTTTCGTGAGCTACCGCTCACTTCCTCAGATGCATATCATGGAAACTGCAGCAGGCTTTATATATACACAGAGAATATGAAACATATTCCACGATATGCATCTGAGGAAGTGAGCGGTAGCTCACGAAAGCTTATGCTCTAATAAATTGGTTAGTCTCTAAGGTGCCACAAGTACTCCTTTTCTTTTTGCGAATACAGACTAACACGGCTGTTACTCTGAAACCTGTAATTTGTTTTGGTTTTTTTTTTCTTTGCAGTTGGTGGTTCATGTGGGTGTATCAGGTATGGCTACAACCGTAACACTGGAAAAATGTGGGCATAACGTAGGATACAAAGGCTTGGACAACTGCCGTTTCTGCCCAGGCTCTCAGTGTTGTGTAGAAGGTGGCCCAGAATGCATCGATTCAATTATTGACATGGATGCAGTTTGCAAGAGAGTCTCAACGTTGGGACTTGATGTCACGGTTACTATATCCAAGGATGCTGGCAGGTACAGGATCATAATGATCAGTAGTGAAACAGATTCATGCTGCGGTGTATGTTCCATTTGTGCTAAACTAATGGGGATGACAGTTTCTGAGCCTCTCACTTTTAATGGGGTCAGCACTTCCATCCCTTCACCCAGGGAGTGGGGGTGGGGAAAGAAATCCTGATTTGTCTTTTAAAACAAATTTAATTTAATCTGGGACTATGAAGAGAAAATGTCATACTCCTAAGCCTGTGGTTAGTGCATAGTGTCACTAGAAGACAGAGGTAAGGTTGTTCAGATGTCCTAACTGTATTTCCATATCTGAATGTGTCTGCATTTAAAGTTTTAACCTTAACTGTGAATTTCCTAGGTTTATAATTGAAACATCATTGTAATGTAATTTAGGGTAAAATACTGATATGCACTCTCAACCTTAACTCCATTTTAACAGTTTTGTGTGAAGCATCGGAACTGGACTTGTTTTCTATTGTGGTGTTAATGGAAAAAGAAACTAAGAAAAATGTTTATCTGGAGATCTTGCAACAGTTGTTATCCCTAGGTTTAAACCAGAATATTATCCACCGTTCACAGAACAAACAAAGCCCCGGGGCCTGGAACTGAGATACATTAAAATGTTATAGTAGCCAGACATGTTGGATGCAACTGAAGGCTCTTATCACAGCTGGGTTTTTTGTCTGTGGGATGTTTTGGGGGCACTTACCTTGTGTTTCCTGGAAGTCCAGTTAGATAATTATCAGTGTTCTTATTGGGGGAGTAGAGTTTCTGAAACTGGGTTAAACCAAAAATGCAATCTGGCTGCAGCAGAAACGGCTATCGTGTGGTTTTGCTTTACTGTTAAACATTGTCATGACTTTTTCCCAGAATAGCAAAAATAACTCCTTCATTTTAACAAAATGTATTCAGAGAACTGCTGAAATATTTGTTTGAAATGACTTTCTGAAATATCTGCATTTTGATATTCTCCACTTCAGCTTTCCTTACAGAAAGCAAAGCTATAAACTCTTCAATGTTTGCATGTTTTCCCTTCCTTGTTTAAAAGTGTTCCAAAGGAAGGGATGTTCTGGAGTGTAGGGCTCTAGCCTGGAATTTGTGGGACATGAGTTCAGTACCCTCTTCTGCCACAGGCTTCCCATATGAGCTTAGGCAAGTCTCTTAGTCTGTCTGTACCACAGATCCCCGTCCCCCAAATGGGGAACAACAGCCCTGCTGCCCAGGGGTGTCGAGAAGATAAATATGTTAGACTGAAGCGCTTGCGGGCACTTCTGTCTTCCTTAATTAGAAATATGCTAATTTTGCTCATGTCCATCAGTTGTTTAAAATAGAACACTGAGGCCATATAAATGCTTAGGAACAGATTGTCTGCAGTGCAGAGGAATGCTTTAATCCTTTCTATGAAATTATTACTTAATTCTAAAGTGTTACACTGAAGTTAGCAATCAACTATGCCTCTTGAGCCAGCCTTATTTCCATGCATGTGTCTTTCTCAGTTGGCACCATTCTAACCCACTGTGCACAGCTGTAAGTAACTACACAAGGTGTAGGACAGCAGAGAATTGGGTCTTTGGTCCTTGTGACATCCCGCTATCTTAATAAAGGCCATCTCCTCAATGCTCTTCAGGTAAAGCAACTACAAAAGTGATGTCTTGTTGTCTGGGGAGAAGTTATTTGGTATTTTTAGAACAGCTGGCATGGGAATGACATGAAAGGCTCTGAAACCTGTTTGGCTGCTGCCGAGACAATAACTGAAGCCAATACAGGGTTAATGTAACCATTCTTCTCCTGTAGCCGCTTTCCATTGCTAATCACCAGAAGCCATTTGTGCTGGGCTTCCCACGCTCCATTTTATTCGTATCCATTTGCTCACAGTACTTGTTGCTTATCACTAAACAAACTTTTTTTAATTACAGATATCTCTGTGATTTCACTTACTATACGTCCTTATACCAGAGCCATGGCAGGTCTGCATTTGTTCACGTGCCTCCACTGGGAAAGCCATATACTGCAGAACAGCTGGGTCGGGCACTACAGGCTATCATAGAAGAAATGCTCGATGTTTTGGAGCATTCTGAAGGCAAAATCAATTGTCGCCATGAACACTGAAGCTGGGCAAAAGTCCTACTACTGTTGCACTTCCACAATATTCCCCACTACTAAGTACTGGGGAAGCAGCCTGTCTGAAATGTACAGAAAAAGAATCAGAGACTTCAGAATGAAAGTTAATTCCACTTCCAGCAATTCTGTGACATTCTTTTCTTCCTGTGTGAATTTCATCTTAAGCAAGAAAGGATTTCAAGTCTTTCTTTTAAACCACCTGTAACTACTTATTTCCTGAAGTGGCTGAAAAATGTGTGCTGTGTTTTATACAGAGGATATCTGTAAATCAAGTGACAGCTATTGAGCAGTCTTAATACAGTGCAGATGAAAAGGTTTACACCTGGAATCAGAGTTCATGTGCAGGGAATTGATGATACCACCTTCTGACTAGAAGTCCTTAATTTAAAAGATTTACTGATTTTAAAAAAAAAAGGTTTTAATGTAAAATTATAGCTATAAGCAGTTGGCATAGAAGATTGGGCTTATATTTTAAACGGTTCTTGTTCGGGATGGGGAGTCATTTATAATTGTTTTAGAGGGACACTGAATCTTTTTGCCAGTCCTAAAATACCAGTGCATTAGTGTGCACGTCTGTTAAGATTTTAATAGTGCTGCAAACAGAAGGGGTACATGGTTTTGATTTGATGGGAAGCACTTGAGGTACAAAAGGGGATGGCTTTTTGTATGTGGGAGACACCCAACCCACACCAAATAGTTCCGAAAAACTATTTTTATTGTGCTCTTAATACTACCTTCCTTGCTCAGACTAACCATATACCTCCTTTACGAAACACATTGTTTCATACGTGTATAAAATAAAACGTATAGCGGTTGGAAAAGCTTTGCTAGTGACCACTGTTTCCACAGGGGTCTCTTTTCCCAGAACCTCAATTACCCTGCCCCCATACCTTAAAACCAACTCTGTACTTTTTTTTAATTTTATTGTAAATGTCTGTTCTGTTTATGGATTGGAAGAAGGACATCTAGTGGATTGTGCTCCAGCTGTTCCTTGAAGACCCTGCTGGCGTGCTCTAAAAGGTTCCTAGTGCGATAGACATAAATATGCTAAAATGTGAATGAAAGGCAACCCCACCCAATGCCACCCTTACTGCAGACCCAGAGTTGCAATTATCTTGTTTACTCCTGCACTGAGCTCTGTGTTTGTGCTTCTCCTGGGGCACTGAGAAGGAATGACCAGAAGGTACCATGGCTTCCATTATTATCTCTATTGCCTTTGGGGCCCCCATGGGGCTCCACTGGGCTAGGTGCTGTACACGTACACATACACATAGAATCATAGAATATCAGGGTTGGAAGGGACCTCAGGAGGTCATCTAGTCCAACCCCCTGCTCAAAGCAGGACCAATCCCCAATTAAATCATCCCAGCCAGGGCTTTGTCAAGCCTGACCTTAAAAACTTCTAAGGAAGGAGATTCTACCACCTCCCTAGGTAACGCATTCCAGTGTTTCACCACCCTCCTAGTGAAAAAGCTTTTTCCTAATATCCAACCTAAACCTCCCCCACTGCAACTTGAGACCATTACTCCTTGTCCTGTCCTCTTCTACCACTGAGAATAGTCTAGAACCATCCTCTCTGGAACCACCTCTCAGGTAGTTGAAAGCAGCTATCAAATCCCCCCTCATTCTTCTCTTCTGCAGACTAAACAATCCCAGTTCCCTCAGCCTCTCCTCATAAGTCATGTGTTCCAGACCCCATAGTGGTTCCTGCTGCAAAGAGACTCTCCTGCAGCTCTGGTTTCAAGTCCCATGGCTCAGTTCCCAGCAAAAGTAACATAATTCCTTTAGTGGCCTACAGCCAGGAGAAAACGAGTCTTTCTTCACTGCCTTACCTTTCTGGCCATTATCTACACCAGTGCAAACCAATTGTGATCTATCTACACTAGGAAAATCAGGACCCAGGGTTCTCTGCCGGGGTCACTCACCCCAATGGTAGCAAACATGCACTTTTCTGACTGGTCTGTTCTAGTTTCAAAACCAATTGTAGGGGGCATGACGCATCGGGGCAGATAATGTCCCCATTCTAGCTGCAGCATCCTCTTGGGGAGCAAAACTTTCTGCACAAGCTGTGTTGTGGGCCTGGCCCCATTCTATCAGTTTTTAAGAAAGCCCTTCTCATTATGTATAAACTGAGACTTGTATTTTAGAATTTCACTCCATAGGGGCATTTCTGGGTGGTCTCCATGTGCCCTCTCTTTGGTGAGATGATTTCATTTGTGCCATTGAGGCTAGGTCTGAAGTGTCGCTTGCCTTGCAAAATTTCCAAAGGCAGCACTTGGCAAGATGGGTCTTCTGTTCTAGCCAAGATTCGAAAAGGTCTTTGAACTGCTAGTATGTGACCTTGACTCTAAATTGTGATGTAAGTAAAAGGTACGTAATGCCACAACAAAAGTAACGGTTAAATTGGTACTAGCTAGCATGTCTTTTTAGGGAACCATTTAAATAAGACATAATACTAGTCTAATACTTTTACTAAAATAGATATTAAACTATGTTTTGAAACCTGTTAGAAATATCTGTTAATGTTTTAAGTTCTCTAATTATGAACGGTTCTACTACAGAATCTCAAAATGAGAGCTGCCACTTTACTGCGACTTCCAACCAGGAAGTATAGTGACAAAGAAAATACCACTTAGCATCTGAATGCATGCCAGAGGTTGGAGAGTCTGCAGTTGCATTAAGACCACTCTTTTGCTTGGGAAGCTAGTGCATGGAGATCTTCAGATACACTTTTGAGTTACTTAAGATTGGTTTTCTGGGGAAATAGCTTCATGTGTTCTTCACAGCTTTTCTGATAGAACTTGCTTTAAAAGTCAATGTATAGTCTCTCATGTGCATTAGATGCAGAGTAGCACTTTGTCAGGCTTTCAGCAGACAGGTCAGATCACAATGTCCGGTTTAGTAATTTATTATATTTAATATTTTGTTTAAATATTGGTGATTTTACTCATTTTTGTGAATAGTGGAGGTAATCTTGCAGTTTTCTCTTTTGGTAAGCAGTTCTGATCACCAAAATGCATCTTAACTGTTGAACCTCTTCAAAAGAGAGAATTCATATATTCCATTAAATAAAGCAGCTGACTTGTACATAATTTCTGAAACCATTTAATTTCCACTTAAAGATTCCTGGGCTATGAACAAAATTGAAGCAGAATTCCACAGCTGAATGAGAGAGAAGGACCGTAGAGTTAAAACTCCATGGGATGGTCTCCTAAAGGGCTGCAGATCAACAAACCCATGTTCCTTGTAGTGCATGTCCCCAGAAAGTCACAGACAAGGCTGCCCCTAAACAGAAACTTTTATTGGTTCATCTTGGCAGGTATCTGCTTGTGTGGGCCACCTGTCTGCTGAACGTTCCTCCTAATTCAGTAAGGGAAGTTGAGCAGCTCCGATCCTCTGGATCGTTGACCAGTTTTGTCTCATTTTGGTCAACGTTTCCAGTTCTAAATAGGACACTGTCAACGTCTTCCTGTTGAACATTCAGTTGTAACTTTGAGTGCAGATAGTCCTTATGGAGTTTGCAGATGGTCAGCCTCAGAGCCCCCTACTAGTGTTGATACTGCACCATGCTCGGTGGAATCCACTCGAGTATAGGAATGGATTATATTGTATAAAACTGTGGAAGGAGGAGCGTCCAGTTCTGTGAACAGAGAAAGTAGGAGGGATGTGTCTTCTAGAGGATAAAACTGCATTCAGGATTAGCTTGCTCAGTCAGTGGAGTCTCCCCAGCCAGGCACCCTTTCAGAAATGCATTTTGGGTCCCTTCCCGCAATCCTTCTTTGAGGGAAAAACTTCACTGATTTCTGAGAGTGGGAGCGTGGGATGGGAGCTCTGCATGTCCGTGTCAAAGTTCTTATTTCTACTAATAAGCTTCGCTTTGTTGTGAGCAGTGTTTTTAATTGTTTGCATTTCCTCACAGTCTGCTTTTATAAAGCTTCATGGGATCAGTTTTATTTGCTAGAAAATATAATTTATTTTATCTTTTGTTTTGAGAATAAGTAGTTGATCACCTCTTTAAAGAGTTGGTTTCTCACTTTATTAGCCAAGTTTTGTATAGTGATTTTTTTAAATTGACATTAAACTCATTTTGTTTAAATCTGACCTAAATTAAATACTTTTGTGGGTTTTTTGCTGAATTTTTTTTAACCCCATTAACTCGTGTTCCCTAATATAGACCTATTTTGTTTGGAATTACACCATACAAATGGTCAAAAACTTTAGTTACTGTCTTGTGTAATATTTGCTGCCTGCTTCATCCTCAATTCATTAATAAATAGAACTTTGCCTGGGAGATCCATTGCCAGCTACAGAATTTTTCAAACTAGCAAGTCAATGTGGAAACACAAAAAACGAGGGTTAGTTAAAATTGATACCTATAACTAGTACACCTTATAAAATGTGTGAAATTCTAGTAAGTCATTGCAGCACTGTCTGTATTAACACTTTGCTGAGAAACTGAGTGAGAGCTCAGTGGATTTTGTTTTAATGAGAGCAGGTTTTTTGTGTGTCTTTATGTACTTACTCACAGCTTGTGGGAGGAAATGAGTAAGGAGTTGGTGACACTTATGGATGAGACTTAGTTGCTTCAGTTAATAAAAACTATGGAGGATTTTTGAGAAACTCCAGATGCGCTCAAACTCATTCAGGGATTGGTGACCATAGTGGCAGGAGAAATTAAGCTTGAATAAAAACGCTGTAATGTCCATTATCTCTCAAGGAAGAGAAGTACTGACTGACTCTGAACTTGAAGGCTTCTCTGAAAATAAGGACTCGGAGCCATTGTGGGTGTACTAGTGAAGACCAACGCCCAAGGCTCAGCAGCCATTTGTGTTTGAGTGCATTTGGAAAAAGAGTGATATATAGAAAAAAAAAGAAAATATCCATGTCTCACATTTATGTGGAGTATTGTCCAGCATTGGCTGCCTCCTCTGGAAAGATTGAAAAAGGTAATGAAGATGGTTTAGAGGTATTGAGAAGGGTTGTGATGTGAGACTGGAATTATTTAGCCTGGAAAGAACAATTTTACAAGGAGGGGACTTGGTTGAGGGGGTTCAAAATTATAAGACTTGGTGAAATTAAAGGGAGTACATTTAGAATGAAAAAAATTAATACCACTTTATGCAGCTCAGTGTTTGCAATTCATTGCTGCTGGTAGGGCTGGCTCTGTGGCCAGTTTCACTGGTACCATGTAAACTCAAAATAATAATTAAACTGACTGCTTGCTGGCGTCGAAGGGATTTGTCGCCATGCAGCGTGGCATGACAGAGTGTGGAGGGTTGTCGCTCTTCCTCTAAAAGCATTGGGTATTGGCTGCTGCCAGGGTCTGATATATGACAATGTCTCTGTATCGCCTTAGGATTTGTACTGTAAGTGCTTGGCTTATAATAAGTCAAGTAGGGAACTATAAATTGTCCCAAATGTAGCATTTAGACTTCAGTGATGTGTAATTTTTTTTTGTCTGCCTAATCTTCCACATGGTGTTAACCTCTCTGTGCCTCACTCAACTGGCAAACAGTACCCTGGACATGGTCGCATAGCGAATCCATGGTATAGCTGGGATAAGAACCCAGGAGCTTCCAGGCCTGGGCTCTAGCTGATACTACAGCCTCCTGGTATCTTTTTTTTTTTAAATGATAGAACACCAATAATCCTCAGTGTCTGAACATGTAATTCAGTGAAACATTACACGCAAGCATAGCTAGATATGAACTGTATAAAGAAAGCACTGTGCAAAGACCTGGCTGGACCCCAAGTGGGGAAAGGTTAGGTGGGAAAGAGCGATTAATCTGGCAGGTGACAGCCTTGTGTAAAAGAGGAACTATCCCACAAAATAAACTCCCGACCTGAGTGTATTCTGTCACCACCAGGCCAATGGTGACCTGTGAATCAGTTTTAAATTGTAGCATAAGTGTGTTTAATCTTTCTAACCATGCATTTTTGTGATACAGTATTGGGCTCCCTTAAGAGTTAATTGCAGTGTTTGAAAACCACCTGTCCAGGCGCAATGTAATGGAGAGTAACAGGCACGTTGGTGTTATATTCACATATGGAGTTCAGTTTTTCTCAGTTTAGGAATCCTTCTGCAACAAGGATGTTGTAGCTGAATTCACAATAGCTCTAAATCAATTTGTGTTTCTCAAATAGGCTTCCATCGAGCAGCTTCCCTCCAAGCGCCTTTGACTGTTTCACTTCTGGTTTGTAGAAAGCTGGTTTACAGTAAAATACAGGGGGTGCGGGGCAGTTTGATAGGGCTTCATTCAATTTAGCTTATTCTGGGTTTTGTTATATTTTCAAAACTTTATTGAAAAGCTAGCATCAAATACCCCTAATCACTCATTATATTTATATATACACACACACACCCCTAATAAAAATCTTGTGGAGTGTTACATTGCATTTACCGGAAATCCTAACTAACATTTTGCAGTGAAGAAATATCCTTTTTCCTTTCAAAACTAGTATTTGCAGCTTGACATAGTAAAGAACTGTATCAGTGTAAAAATAAACAGCAGTTTCACTGAATCTCCACAGCAGAAACAAAGCTATATCCAAAAAAATTAAACCCACAGGATACTCTTGGGCTTAATTCCGCTCCCTATGGAAACATGGAGACTACTTCTATTTAAAGAAATATTTTAAAACAAAATGAAATGCAAGGTGTCTTGCTGTAGACAAGAATTAAATATGGGAAATGAAATTATACACTGCCCTGAAGTTAAACCCTGGGCTGTTTAAATACAGGTTCAGATCTTGTATTGCACCAGCTTATTGAAATGCCTGTATGAACTTTGATTAAACAGGGAGTGCCTTTTCTTGGGCTTTGCTCCCTGGGGATGCAGCCTGTTGGTGCATGGGGATAGATGAGCCATTTGCATGTGGGTGCAGAGGGAAGAGGCAAGACTGGACACCTGTAACTGGGAGAAACCACTGACCACCTGTCTGTGTCCCCTTTATCTGAGTACCTTCCAGAGAAGTTCTGCATTGACCTGAGCTCTGAAGACCTTCCCAGAACACATCCAGGCCTAGGGAGGGAGAGCAGACTACATGGTATAAGTGCACTTGCGCGCACACAACATTCTCGCTGTTCACTGGTCTTCAGCAGACTGGCAGAATTATTGGTCAGATTTCTTCAGATCATGTTCTCTTGTCCAGACGTCTCTTGTTTATGCATTTGCAGCATCACTCAGCCTTTCAAGATGAGCACTTTTGAACCTTCTCTGTTAATCGTGATCAGATAAACGTCTCTCCCCCAAGTGTGCTTATCATAACTGTTGGAACTACAGTTATACATTTGTTGTGGCTTCTGTTTTTCTCCGTACTTTCTTGCAGTGCCTTGTAAAACCAAACAATCCAGTGTGTCACAAAAGGGCTGTATTGTAATGACCAAACAGTAACACACTTTCGGCTTGCCATTGCTAGACTGGACTCTGTAACTGAAAATTTAAAACTGATATTTCAAAAGTAAATAAAACGAGTTAATCCTTTGCTGTGTAGTGTTCTTTAACAAACGCTTCCGGAGCTTTCTCTGGGATGCCCTCTTGTATGGTTGGAGTCACTTTGGTTTTTAAACTTCCATTGCATAGCTTAGGTTTTTGTGCAGTGTTACGGGGAAGAGTGCTTTGAAGTATTGTTCTGTGTATACAGTAGTTTCTGCGCCCCATTGTTCTAGGCGCTGTGTAATGTAGGACTTTTCAGAAAACTTACATTGGTCTACAAGGGAGTGATATCGGACCTAAAGCTGGGGATCTGTAGAAATGGTTCTGGCATGTTACATAGCAAAAATTGTTTACTTTTGTTTACAACTTTCTAAACGTTAAAATGCCTCCTGTGGCTACTTGCCAGCGTAGTGTCCTTCCCCTCAGGGGGGTGGGGAGTATTGTGAAGATTCTTGCACAGGTTTGGCAGCTGGATCAATATGGTAAGAGTAGCAAGCATGAAATCTTAGCAGATGAAATCTAGTCGCACAGTTCTGAGCCTGATACTTGCAATGTGTCACTCTGTGACTGATGATCCCAGGAACCAATAGGCAGAGGTTCTAGTTATTACATTCAGTTATGCAACTGATGTGATGTATTGATTCAATTAGGAGAATTGTTTGTTTACAAGGCAATGACTTGATGGAGGCTTTTTGGCAGCTGACCCAAGGTTTTTGGAGCTCCCTTCCTCAAGTTTGGAACGTCCAAAAATCTCCATCTTTGGCCCAAAGATGAAGATTCATCTCTCTGCCTTAGTTTTCCTAGGATAATGTTTTAAACAGACCCTGACCCCTCTTAGCTATATCTACCAATACAACTAATCTCCACTGAGCACCTGTTAGTTCCCATCTTCCTGTAAACCTCTCATGGTGAGTGCAGTATAAATACCTAGATAATGTTCTGCATGTCAAAGAATACCACTGAATGTAACATTAGACACCCTGTCTAGCATATCTAGACAGATATTTAGAGAGGATACACAAAGGCCAGCCATATCGCCTGTCTGCCAGGGTTCAAAGAGCTTCACAAAATGAATTCAGTAGCATTAATGTGGCAGGAAAGTGGAAAAAAAGGGATTTGCGTCAGTCACCTTTTTAACTCCTGTCTGAAATTAAAGTGTGGGACCATCCCAAAATAATACGCAGTGTGTGAAACTTCTAAGGAGACACACCTCCAGCTCATCCCATCTACCACAGACCTTTTCTTAAGCTGAATTTAAGAGTATACTGCAAAGCATGCATTCAAGAAACAGGCATGACTAAAAACTAGACACAGTGAATTTAAATATGGCTCTTACTTTGGGCTTCAAATTCTTCACAATGAGTTTACCAAAATCTGAGAAGCCGCCATAGTGGGTGGGTTGGTCGTTGGTTTGCTATAATTTTTGGTCAGGGTTTTTCAGAGTACTTGATCTGACAAACTAGTCCTGGAGTAACATCTTTGTGGAGGCTGCACAGCCTGTTAGAAGAACTATGGTATTGCAGATGCTCATAAAATGATTGGTTAGATGCCTACCTCCAATTGCCCATGGACTCCAACTGCCTCTTGAAAACAAACAGCTAACGCTGGAAACTTTGAGGACTCCAGGTGACCAAATGGGCAGATCCTCCTTTAAACTTTGCCTGCCCTGAGCTCTGTTCTTGATTCCGACTAAAGCCACACCAGCTGTGGGAGCATTATTGTAAACAGGTCACCAGCCTTCTTACCTCTGTGGCGTGATCTGAGCAGCGTTCGACAACGTGGCAGCCAACACTACAGCTGATCCATGCAAGCCTTGCCACCGTTGCAGCCGCACGTGGAGCTGCCCCAGAAGCCACCAAACGGTGGAGGCTTTTGGGGGGTGGACGGGGAGGAGGGTGTTAATCTGTAGACCCAGCGGTGATAGCTTGTATGTTGTACTAAAGTCACTAGATGGTGCTAACGTACAGCTAATCCAGGGACCCAGGTTAGGCACAGGTGCTGGAACCTCCCCACTCTGTGCCAGTTTTGAAGTCCCATTAACTGGAAAGTTGTCTATGCACCAGATCCGAGCTCTGTGTTTTAAAACAAGCTAATGTTGCCTACATCCAGCCTGTGGTCGATCTAAGCAGGCTCTGCTGGCCTGACTGGAGAACAGGGTGGGTCACTCGCCAGACTGAACCATCCAACTATGTGAAAATCGCTTTTTTCCCCAGGAATCCATGGCAGCAGTGCCTTTTTCTTCCGGTAGCACAGCACAGGCGTGGGGAGGAACGCAAGGGCTACCGCGGTTTGTCTGGAAAGCGAACTGCTTTCAGCCTGAAGAACGTCATAAGCTGGAAAAATCTCTAGCTATTACGAAGATCCCTGTGACGAATGCTGACTACCTTTTTGTACGGCACTTTGAGATCTGAAGATAAGAGCCTGGTGGTGGTGGTGAATAGACGTAGTCAGTGCAGATCTGTTACACAAGAAACTAGAAGCAATTGGGAACATCACTTCTTCTGTCCCTGCACAGGCAAATCCTAGTGCTGGTCAGGGTTACTAGGTTAGCCCTGGTGAGTCTGCTAGGACTTCCCTGTGTGTGCCCAAGACCTCAGTGTAGAGGAGCTGTGGTTACAGCAGAGGTAAGAAGCTAAGATATTTAGGTTCTCTCCCTAGCTCTCTGGCCCTGGACAGGTCTCTCTCTCCCTGCCATGGTGACCTCTCTGTAACATGGGAAGCAGATTTAACTAGCTCTCAAGAGTGTTGCAAGGGTTCCTTTGTCTGTGACTCCCTGAGGTCCTTGGATAAAAGGTGCTATGGAAGAACCGAGTACCAATGAACCTACACGTGCCTTTCTTAGCAGCCTGACTAACTTTGCCTCTTCCTTTTGCAAGATCTATGAAAGTGACACACCAGCCTCTGGGCTGGTATGCGCTTCATTTATACAGACAGTGGAAGTTCACATATATCTCCACTCCTGGTGGGTGTCAGGTCTGGGCTCTATTCTGCCGTTTACTTGCTGCATGACTTTGGGCAAGTCCCTTCCCCTGCCTGTGCCTCAGTTTCCCCATATGTACAATGGGTTAATGATCACCTTCCTTTGTAAAGCAGTTTGAGATCAACAGCTAAAAATGAGTGTGTTTGGGGCACATAAAAATATCCATCTTTTGAAGTTCCCTTTAGAGTCTCTCAAACTACTTGCACTAGGTCACTTTGTTTTAATTCTATCCACATCTCTTTGAGATGTCTTGAGGTTACCCATTTGCCTGTATTACTTCTGTTAGTGACCTACCTTTTAGGTGCTTCCAGTCTGGTCTCTTCTTGTGGGTTGCTGATGACAAACCGCCTTGAATGAGTTCATCATATATTGTCCAAGTTACTTCCCCTTGCTGCAAGTGAAAGAGTAGGTAATGGAGAATGTCAGCAGTTTCCTCCAAATACTTGGTTACTGGGAGTGCTCTGGAGAGGAAATCACTAGTTTGCAGCTACTTCTTCTAGCTTTAGTCCTATCTATATGGGGTCAGCTCTTCAAATCTTCCTCCATTCCGGTCTGTCTCGAAGCAGTGCCTCAGCAACTCCCCAGCTACTCACAGATGTTGGTACGCTGTCCATCCATCTAGATTTGAGTCTTCCAACCCTTCTTTTACCCTCCACTTCTAAGTTTAACACCCTGTTTTCTATATGCTCTTCCGATCTTCTTTTCACACACCTGTCATAAATATAAAGGGAAGGGTAAACCCCTTTAAAATCCCTCCTGGCCAGGGGAAAGCTCCTCTCACCTGTAAAGGGTTAAGAAGCTAAAGGTAACCTCACTGGCACCTGACCAAAATGACCAATGAGGAGACAAGATACTTTCAAAAGCTGGGAGGAGGGAGAGAAACAAAGGGTCTGTGTGTCTGTCTATAGTCTGTCTATATGCTGGTCTTTACCGGGAATAGACCAGGAATGGAGTCTTAGAACTTTTAGTAAGTAATCTAGCTAGGTATGTGTTAGATTATGATTTCTTTAAATGGCTGAGAAAAGAATTGTGCTGAATAGAATAACTATTTCTGTCTGTGTATCTTTTTTGTAACTTAAGGTTTTGCCTAGAGGGGTTCTCTGTTTTTTTAATCTAATTACCCTGTAAGATATCTACCATCCTGATTTTACAGGGGGGATTTCTTTATTTCTATTTACTTCTATTTTTATTAAAAGTCTTCTTGTAAGAAAACTGAATGCTTTTTCATTGTTCTCAGATCCAAGGGTTTGGGTCTGTGGTCACCTATGCAAATTGGTGAGGCTTTTTATCCAACATTTCCCAGGAAAGGGGGGGTGCAAGTGTTGGGAGGATTATTCATTGTTCTTAAGATCCAAGGGTCTGGGTCTGTAGTCACCTAGGCAAATTGGTGAGGCTTTTTACCAAACCTTGTCCAGGAAGTGGGGTGCAAGGTTTTGGGAAGTATTTTGGGGGGAAGGACGCATCCAAACAGCTCTTTCCCAGTAACCAGTATTAGTTTGGTGGTGGTAGCGGCCAGTCCAAGGACAACGGGTGGAATATTTTGTCCCTTGGGGAAGTTTTGACCTAAGCTGGTAAAGATAAGCTTAGGAGGTTTTTCATGCAGGTCCCCACATCTGTACCCTAGAGTTCAGAGTGGGGGAGGAACCTTGACAACACCCAAACCATCTAAACCTGGATTCCCTCAGCTTTTCCACAGCTCGTACCACTGTCACACTTCCCGACTCATTCATTCTGAGCATGGTCCATCCTTGTAACTCCAAGCATCCATCTTAACACTTTCATTTCCACTGGATTCAAGATCTCCTATCTCTGTGCCCAGCATTTGGAGCCATACAAAAGTGAAGGCCTAATTACTGTCTTGTAGATCTTGTCAATGTGATAGGCATTCTCCTATTGCAGATCATTCTTCTCACTTATCTCCCTTTTTAGTCCATGCCTTTCCATTTCTGCTTATAAGTTTGAGTTCACCATTATCCTGTACTATCAAACAGTTATTGGAATTTCTCTACCTTTGGAATGGCTGGCCCACAAAATTTGGTCTAGTCTCTCTGCAAGGTATCCTCAAATCTGCAGACCATATACTAGTTCTGCTGATTGTCATGCCCTTTTCTTTCAAGTGTGCACTTGCATCTTGAAATCATCTTCTACTTCCTCCTTGCTTTCCCCCATGAACACCTCTGCAAAAAGCACGCAGCCATGGTGCCACTCTCTGGATGTTTTCTGTAAGTGCATTGAGCATCAGCATGTGCCAAGCCTTACTAAAACCTGTTCAGTGTCTCCACATGGCCTTCAACCTGTGGTAATATACCTCCCTTGCATATGTCCTGGATGAGTCTGAGATGGTCTTCAGAAATCTTTCTCATGCACCACCAGATTTATTTTGAAAGGTGGTCAAGAGTCTTCCCAAGGTCGATGAATACCATGTGCAGGGTTTTCTTTTCTGTTTCCCTCCCCCCCCTCCCCCCAAGCCATCTTAATGCAAAGATAGCGTCTGTTGTTGCCATGCCTGGCACAAATCCAAACTGATTGTCGCTGACCTTTATTTCTCTTCATAGTCTTATCAATAACTTTCTCCCAGATCTTTGCTGTGTGGTGTATGAGTTTAATGCTGCAGTAGTTACCACAACCTTGTACATCTCCTTTTCTCTTAGAGCACATTAATACCAATATCTTTCTGTAGACATCTTCTCATGCCTCATGAGGTGACCAGGCAGTTGTCTCAATATCTTCACACCTATTTGCTCCAGGTATTTCTTCTGGTATGCCACTGGGGCTGAGAGCTTTCTTATTTCTCATTGTTTAATGCCTCCCTGCTGCTTCTAGGACTGACCTTATCAGTCCCTTGTTTGGTTTTCTCCTACAGCATGGTTCTCTTGGAGTCTCCTCATTCAGAAACCTTTCAGAGTAACTTCTCCACTGGTTCCCACTGGGTAATGTATTTCTACTTTGATCTTACCAGTGTCTTTAGTTTCCATCGCGGGTCTTTGCCAATCATTTCAAGATGGGCATATAAGCCTTCCATGGCGTTAGCCTTAGCAGATGCCTCCTCTTTCTTGGCTATGTTTTTGACTTTTTTGAATACTTCTGAAAATCCTGCTGTTGGAGTGTTGCTTGCCAAAGTTTAAAACACTTTTTCTTATCCTTCATGGCCATCTTGCAATGATCCTTCAACCATCTTGCAACTCTAGTCTGTAGAGGGGGGAGGGATAGCTCAGTGGTTTGAGCAATGGCCTGCTAAACCCAGTGTTGTGAGGTCAACCCTTGATGGGGGGCCATTTGGGATCTGAGGCAAAAATTGGGGATTGGTCCTGCTTTGAGCAGGGGGTTGGACTAGATGACCTCCTGAGGTCCCTTCCAACCCTGGTACTCTGATTAACTTATTTATTTGAGCATAAGCTTTCGTGAGCTACACCTCACTTCATCGGATGCATTCAGTGGAAAATACAGTGAGGAGACTTATATACACACAGGACATGAAACAATGGGTGTTATCATACACACTGTAAGGTGCCACTAGTCCTCCTTTTCTTTTTGCGAATACAGACTAACACGGCTGCTCCTCTGAAACCTGTGATTAATTTGTGCATACACAGAGATCACTCGAATTAAATTACTTGATAAAGTGATAAGTCATTCCTGCAAGGTGTTGCTTCTGGAATGATGTCCCAGTACTAGATCTGATAAGGTCAGATTGAAGTCAGAACACTTTTCTGAGGAAGGAGTGACCCAAGAGCCAGCCAATAAAGATGGGCATCTAGCTGGGAAACTACCTGGATTTTTGGAGTGCATCCTGACTAGATTTCTAGACAGCAGGTGCAGGGAGCTAGCGGGAGAACTCCTTGCACGTTGGTTCCTGCTGGATTTTATTATGTTAGCTGAGGGTTTTTATTGAGGAGGGTTTATTTATTAAACTCCACTGGCTTGCAAGTCAAAGCTGACATTAGGCAAAGGGTGCAAACCTTCTTTGCAATGTAAGAGAAGGGCTCCCCAGACTTCAATAAGGCAAATACAGCTATAGGATCTGGAGTTGGGAATGGCTGGAGTTTCCTGCCTTCTTGGGTCCCCAGCTTCTGATAAACCCGTTCCTGGAGGTATGTGTGTGCACATGCCTCAGGGAACAGAGTTTAGCCTGCAAGTGCTTGAAGTGCTGTTCACTCCTAGCAATCCGGTCCTGTTTCACAGGCCACTGGCTCTGGCCCCATCCCTTGCTCAGCCAGATGACTGACAGATTTTGAAGCACTGGAAAGGAATTCCTGGTATTTGCTTCCTGTTCCAGTGGGCTGAGTGTTCCTGAGCTCATCCTTGGGAGACAGGCTTTGACTGTACATTTCCCACTTCTGCCTCTTCCTTGGCTCTGTGCAGTGACATTTCAACAGCCTCTTCATTACTTTACTGACGCCGCTGAGGTACCTTCATTGTCTGGCTCCTGTCCTCTCTGAAATATAAATACTTCACCCCTCTGCAGGCGTGTGTCTCTGTCTCCGCCCTGGTACTTAAGGGTACGCTCTTTATCGGCTCCAACTTCTGAATGGAGTCTGATTCTTTCCAGTAAATTTCTTGCTGGTGGAAGGGTGCCAGCCTGATGTCGCTGGGGACTGGAGCGCTCTTGTTACATCTAGAAAAGAGACAGCATGCCCCCTGGCAGTACCAGCTCACTCACTCTGCATCACCTCTTGGTACAGCTGCAAGGACTGCGGTGGATGATGGGTTATATTGTTCCCTGGCTGTTGGGTTGGATCCCCCAGTCTTACTTGACATGTAGCCTTGAACAGCTGTTTTGTTAATCAGACTGGATTTAGAATGAGATGATTATCTGTGTGTTTTCCAGGAGTCAATATTCAAACATCATGGATTGTCCTGTTGTCAGGTGGGGATGGAGAGGGTATGCCAGCCCATGGGGCCCATGCTGGGATTTCATAGGAGCCTAAGGGAGTTATGCACTGAGTTCCCACTCAATTCTGTGGGGTTTAGGTGCCTCCCTTCTTTGAAAATCCCTGCCCAAAGCTACCCAGTCTGCTCTGGACTGGAGTCTCTGCATAGAAATGAACCAGGCAATGCTGCATCCTGCCTTGCACTGACTCAGTAGCGGAACACGGCCATGGAAATGGGTAAGCCGTGTGTGTGTACGCGCTGCAGAATAGACGCAGTATGTCACCTTGGGCTAATCCTGTTGGAAATGCAGAGACTCCGCTCCTGGCTCCATCCTCTGCTCATCCCAAGGGACCCTGCTGTTGCACGTGGGGTTACAGTTGGTGATCTCTGCACCTGAGATGCTGGGTTACGTACCCAATAAAAATATCCCACAGGACTGGTCCAAAGCACCACAGCTCTCCCTAGTGTTGCCTGCGGTGGTTGAGGCTGTCGCTGGGTTTTCAAACGGCAGCATAACCGTAGTGGCCAAGTGCTTGTGGGTAAATAGATCCTTGTGGCCGGGAGCCTGGCTGACTTTGAGTCTTCTGCTCTCATCCCTTCCCAGGCAAAGCAGGCGGTGCTTTGTGACATGCGCTAGTTGTCTTGTTCCCTTCCTCCTGTCTCCCACTGTTCTAGCTCCAGTGGGAAAGCTTCATGGGAGGGGCCTGCAGCACGGCCAGCGGGTGATCGGTCTCTGGGCCGTGCTGACCTCCCCTGGGAGCTGGTTCTGCAGTCGAGCTGCCGTGACCGAGAGCAGTTTCTCTGGCTTTCTCATGCTTACTCCTGGGCATTGTGCTCAGCATCATCCCAAAGGAGCGCGGCCACCTTGGGGGGGCTCCTGGCTGCTGAGGTAGCTGGGTGCTGGCCTGCTGATGGCTCTGGGAGATCTGGCCCAGGCCCTGGAAGCAGACTTGCACCCAGCCTGTGTGTTCATGGCAGCATCTCCCATCAAGGAGATGGGCTGGCTGCCATGTTCTGCATGATCCGGAGCCTCTGCCTGGCTTCCACCTTTGGCCCCAGACAGTGCTACAGTGACCTGGAGATGATGGATTGCTGGGGCCGGGTCCTTGTCTGGGAGGGAGGGGCTGCCTTTCCTAGAGGGTCAGAAGTGGACAATGACCTTTCTCCACAGATGCGGTCTGGTTGTCTAGGCCAGTGTCCCTCAACTCTTTTGATACCAGGGACTGGCTCGCTGCCTTCCCAAACGTGTCCCGGAGGTCTCTGGGACCGGCACCAGGCCGGGGACCAGTTGTTGAGAACCGCTGATAGCCTAGCTATGTGCCAGGTCAGACAGAGTCCTGAGACTTCGTACCAGTTCGACAAATGGGGGAGTGTCAGCACGGTCAATGGAAGGAGGGCTAGAATGGGCAGTGCGTCCCTATCCCAATCAGCCGGGCCTTGCCTGGGCTGCGTTTGTCAGCTGCTCTCCAGCCAGCTGTGGGGGGCTCTCAGCATTGCCAGATCCTTGGGAAGATGGGATGAGAGAGATGACTTGTTATGCTGAGCAGCGCCGGAGACTGAGTGGGCCGATGATTCTATGAAGCACCAGCCGTCCCAGCTAAGGGAGAGACTCATTAACTGTCCCTGTGTTTCCTGATGGATAGCCGAACCAATGGAAACCTCCACTCAAGACCCGGCCCAGCCTGGCAAGCCTGGGCAGTGGCTGGGCCGTGATGACAGATACCCCAATCTCCCCCTTCCCCTTAGTTATCTGTGAAAGGGGCAAGCTAAAGAGACCACTAGGGAAGACCCTGAGAGACCTTTTGGGTAAAGGGCTGGCTGGAAAGGGGCTTGAACCTGGGTCCTGCTGTCTACTTTCCCTGAACACAGCAGAAATCAGGCCTTTGTATGCATTCTTTGGAAGTAAATCAGATTGCATACAATAAAGCATCCACTTCTAGCCTGTAAGACACCCCCATCCCCAGTGCTGGCTAACTGCTCAGGCCCAAAAGGAGTAACACCTGGGGATGGGGAGTGAAGGCCTCCTGTAACAGCATATCCTAAGGATGGGCTGGAACAGTGCAGCACCCCTTCTGGTGCAGTCCTGGCCGAAGTCAGAGCCCAGGAAGGATGTTCGCTGCTGACCGTGGCTGCAAGAGACTTCCCGTGTGAAGGAGTTAATAGCAGAAAGGGGTTTCAGGCAACAGCTGAGGGGACACATTAGACAAGATTTCTATTTTTGGTGGTTGGAAGCTCAAGCATGCTCCTCTGCATTGCACGGACCTGGAATGCTGGGGTTACTGTACAGTTAATTTCTTTGATGGCTAGTGCGGTTAAGTGAGAAATGTTCCACTTGGAAAAAGCGTAAGCTTTGTCTTGGACAAACGCTGTCAACCTGCTGGAAAGGAAAAGAAAGCAGACAGATTCCTGCTGCAGCAGGAACAAAACTGTTTAGCACCCACTTTGATTCATCTTGTTTGGTTGCTTTAGAACTGCCTAAAGGTCAGCGAGGATTCCATTGTGGAGATTCATTATGACTGAGCAAGTGCTAGAAAAACCTCCAATGTAACTGTCTCCCAAGCTGGCAAAGGAGGAAGAAATGTTCTGTTTCTCAAACCTTAATTCTTCATGCATAGTTCTGGACAGAAGGTGAAAACACCCCCTGCTTTTTTCTCGGCTTTATGCAAGAGGGCAGGGCCTCTCTACCCTTTGCTAGTCTGGTTCACAAGCAGTGAAGGAGACTAACCAGTTTGCAGACTCAGATGTTCTTTAATTTGTGGGGGTTTTAAAGAAGAATTATAGTTAGGGAATCTGCTAAAGCCACCTCCAGTAAATTAATCCACAGGACAGTAAAAGACCAAGAAAACTGCCAAGTTGCGTCTAGCCCATGAGGCTTATCTGGGGTCTTGTTAGGCAAAGCACAGTCTTCCTGCCTCTTGGCAGCGTGGACTTTCTTGTATGTTACTCGCCTCACTACTTTTGGCTTCAAGCATTACATGAAAACGACTTTATTCCTCGACTGAAACATCCTTCCTCAGGAGGAGGTAGGGTGATGCCCCATGAGCCTGGGGTTTAGAATATTCTTTAGGGCATCACGTTGAGTATGCGCTAAAGTGTGTCCATGCTACTATAGTGCAAGGGTGGGCTTCCATCTGAATTCTGTCCATCAGGCGCGGCTCTCACGGGGGAGGGAGTGCAGACAAGCGCAGTAGAGTACATCTGCCTTCAGTGCCCAGTTCTGGTGGTCTTGCAGGCAAAATGCCCACTGATGTGACCCAAGTTCTCTGCCTGGTCAATACAAACATGGGGCATAGTCCCTTCATTTTCTATTTTCTTTCCTTTCACGCTTTCAGAAATGAGTTCAAAGAGGCCTTTGAAGTCCTAGATCATGGACATTTGAGCTGCGAAAGGTCTTGTAGGTGGTCTAGTTCCTCTGCAAGTCCATGCACAGCTCTGCAATACAGCTTCCCTTGGCTTCGTCCAGTCTGGTTTTAAACTTCCTGGGCCCTATCTTTTCCCTTGAGAGACAATGCCATAGCCTAATATCTCTGTGTTTGGATGCTCATCATATATCCCGCTGCCAGAGATGCATCTTGCCTGCTAGGCCTGAGGCACTCGGATGCAGGCTTTGAATAAATGCTCTGAGGCCAGTTGTGTAACCTCCCCAAGAGTCAAAGAAAATAACGTTCCTCTCACTGAAACTACAGCAAATAGCTGGGGCTGGAGCAAACATTTCTGCTGAAAACACGCACCTTCCAATTGGTGCGGGTCACTGCAGGCCGCGACCCTTTGCTTTGCAGATGCTGCACCCCTCCCCACCTCTCTTGCCCCCGCTTCCTCCCTGGAGACTTTCCTGCAGCTCTGGTGTGTCACGGTGCAAGTGGGGAGAGACTGGAGACAGGTGACAATGGGACTAGACAGTCTTCTCTTACGAGACCGTTTCCAGCTGAAAGAAACCCAATGGCTGTTAAAGTTCAGAAGGAGCCGTGTGAAGCCCAGTTGGTGCCTCTAGGTGGCCCCGTGGCTGGTTCCTGCTCTTCCAAACCTTTTTAACTGCCCACAATGCAAGAGCCAGCTGCAAGTCCCCAGCACATGAACCCACAGATGCTTCCCAACTCGGGCTGCCGCCTCCTATTCTGACAACTCAGGGTCCCCGTTGAGCCTGTAGCATGCTGAGGGCCCAGTTCGTTGCATGGATACACAGCATCTGCATGAGCTCTCCCCCGATGGCTAATGACGAGCGGGGGGTATTAAGACTTCCGGAACAGGCCCTGTCTGCATAGACACACCTGCCCTGCCTAGTGCCCAGCAGATGGAGCCCAAAGGATCAATGGCGGCTGGTTCTGAGTTACGAGCACTCTAGTACTCGCATGCAGGGGTAATGAAATGTTGGTCTCATTGTACAAGCAAAGGGCAGCTGAACTGGGCTACTCAGTGAGTTCAGCTACCCCCGCAGGCAGAGCCCAGTTCTCCTGAGCTGAACTCACTTGCTGAGCAGGTCTGGGGGCTTCGCCCTGGGCCTTCTATGGGGATAGCCTTGCAGCAAAAGGCCACCCAGAAGCTGCACCGGCGGCAAGGTTCCCCTCTCCCTGAGAGCTAGGTTCAGCGTGGAACCTCAGACTGGCGGTGGCAGAGACAGCCCGTGGCAGCTGTGAGCCAGGTGCAGAGGGTCAGCAGCAGAGGCATTGCTCTGGGGAGTGGTGTGTTGAGGGACATTCGTTTGTTGGATTTTCACCCTGCAAGGTGAGAAACTGAGGCAGAGAGCACTGCCCAGCGTGCTGTGGGCTGGGTGTTTGTTTGCCTGTGGTCACGTGCTTTTGAGTGTTGTGGTGTATTCCCAGATCACCGTTGGGCGGCCCCTTTTCCCTTTGAATAAGAGCTTTATTGTGTTGTACCTGGCCTCGGTGCTTGCGCGAGGGGCGGTATCATCTCTGTGAGGTCCTGGGGGAGGGGCTCCTTTCCCAGGTCACTGGCTGGGGTTCAAGCTGGTTGTGTTGGGTGTTAAGAGGAACCCCTAGGTATTGACCCAACCGTTGCTCTCACCCCTGGCAGAAGGGTTACCCATGAAATCAAGGGAGTCCAGGCTCCCATTGTCTTTGGGGAGTCTATTTGCTAGAATGTCTCCATCTTGCAGGGCTTCCTGACTGCTCTGCTGGTGACTGTGGGAATGCAGCGGTGGCCAAACCACCCGGGCCCAGTGATCCTCTCCAGCTAGCATCCTTTGCACCTTCGTGCTGGGGCATGTGGCTGCAATGAGGGAGGTTCCCAGCTTCGGGGATGACCAGGTTTCTCTGCTTTTCCTCCTCATCCGAGCGGCTTGCTGAGTCCAGGAGACTGAGTGTGGCATGGCTTTGGTGGGGGCTTCCTACTGTTGCTCTTCTGGTCCCCTCCTGCCAGCTGTCGCAGTCACTGTTCCAGGGCTGAGCTCTCCTGCGTGGCCTCAAGCTCTCAGGAACGTTCAGAAGCCGGCCACGGGGGAGGGATAGCTCAGTGGTTTGAGCATTGGCCTGCTAAACTCAGGGTTGTGAGTTCAATCCTTGAGGGGGCCATTTAGGGATCTGGGGCAAATATTGGGGATTGGTCCTGCTTTGAGCAGGGGGTTGGACTAGATGACCTACTGAGGTCCCTTCCCACCCTGATATTCTATGATCTCTTCTCTATGATATCCCACCCTGATATCTCTATGATCTCCAGGCAGGTCTCTTCTGCATGGAGATTCCAGGAATAAGCTCCTTGTCCAGCCACAGAGCTGATACCTCCGAAGGTTGGCAGGTGCGTGTCTCCTAGAAGCACTCAAGGCAGAAAGGTGCCCTGTGCACAAGATGGGAGCGAAGGCTAGAAGAATGACGTCCTGCTCTCCTGGGCCTGCCCACCACGTTGGAACCACTGGCAAAGTGCATGAACTGCTTTACATGCTAATGGTTTGTTTAGTGACGGTGGATGGCTGGCTTATGTTTCATTTAATGGGGAAGTACTTAAGTGTTTGTTCCTATTGCTGCCTGTTTGGTATCTGATCGCTCTCTGTTCAGCACAACCCCTCTCGGCGCAGATTCCTCATGCCCGGCAGGCGGGAGGAAGGGCTGGGGTTGGCCCTGAGCAGTATGTTTAGACACACAAGTGAGAGCAGTGAAAGGTTCATAGAGAGGAAGATCTTTGTGGTGGTTCACACAGTTGTCTGTTTGCACAACCGGCGCTGTCCCTTGCAGAATGTTCTTGTCTAGTCAGAAGACAGGCTCGACCATCTCCTGGGACTGTCTGATTGCACCTGCTCCACGAGCTGCTGGGACCTCTTGAGTCTGTTGACCCAGTTAAGACCTGGCCGGCTTCCCTCGACAGCAAATAGGGTTTGGTAACCGCTCAGCAGCCCCCTGCCACATCGCATGCAGAATCACTCTGTCATCTCTCACTGTCCTAGCAACCCTAGCTCTAACGCACTTGTCTGGGGAACACTCCAGCTGGAGAGAGGCTGGGTAAATGTATCACAGCTCATTAGAGTCTTCCCTGCTCGGCCGGTGTTTGAGGCCCTGCGAGCTGCGATGTATTTGAGTGCACCCTCTGAACTTCCCTCTCGTCACTCGTCAGGCTGTTAGCCTGGGTGTACCAGACATGCCACTGGGCTGTTCCATCAGAACAAAACTTTAGAGCCATCTCCCTATTTCCACTACCACCTTCCCCCCAAAGAAGGGAAGGCGTTAGCCGGTCCTGCCTGCAGCGCACACAAGTGCACTAATTGCAGAGTTGCTTTCTTCCACCCGTTTCCCAGCCACGCTCGGAAGATCAGCATCCAACAAGATGGTGATGGTGTTGGGTAAATCTCTGACTCCTGGATACAAACATCCTAGACCGCTGGGCCTATCCAGGACACTAGATTCGTTGTGAGTGCGCACACATCACAGAAGAGGATAACTCAGCTCCCATTCTGGTCAGGACACATGCGGGAATTTCTTAACTGGTCCCTGAGCAATTGCAAATGCAACTATTAAAACAAAGAAGTTTTATTGCTGATCCCAGATTGTAAATAATCCGCTTCAGCGGCTGGAGCCTTTCAGAGGAAACCAGCTGGCTTGACGTAAACTTTGAAGTGCCCCAGGCTTTAGTCACCAGGCGTCTGTCATGGGACAGGAAGCACTAGGACCAATGAGCAGAGCTCAGCAGCCAGAAAATGGTTTGAAAAACAGAGCTAAAATATTTAGCGCTTGTCACCTCAATGGATAAGAATTTCCCATGTTGTACATAAACTGCTCGTGACTCAGGGCCTGTTTGTACCCTGGGGAGCTGGATTGATAACCCAAATTCTTAACCTCCCATGACAAAGGGCTTGCCACGCAAATGGACTTGAACTTGGTGTCTTATGGAGATCCCCTTTCCAGCTTCCCTTTGACTCACCCAGGGATTTCAGGAAGCCTCCCTCGCTACATGCTGGCAAACTTCACAGCGCTTTCCTTCCACACCGTGCTGCATAACAATGCTACAACTGGTGAAACTCAGGTTGGCTTCGCGGCTGGAGTTTCATGCAGAGATTCCTTCAGGTTTGCTCCATGGGCAGCTCCTGGCCCCCTTGCCTTTGTGCTGAGACTGGGGGTTTGAAGGAAGCAAAACCTTTCCAGATGGAAGTGGGTAAAGATCACCAAGCCACCCACAGAAACCCAAAGCTTGGCAAAGGTCTCCCGGCCAAGGCATCAACTCCCCAAGCTCATGTGAAACCAGGGCCCAGTTTGCCTGGAAACTGCGTGCTCCTCCGTGAGATCCAACTCCCAGGAAATGTGGGCAGCTTTGGGCTTCCACTGTCACCATGCTATGGGGCTTGAGCGGGAAGGGAGGCCTGCCTTTCATCTCCTCCTGCCTCCCCTTCCTTCACTTGCATTTATCACCAAGGCGTGGTGATTCCCAAAGAGGCTGGATGGCAGTGGAGCGCCCAGTGCAAGGGGCAGAGGAGGTTGCTTGTTCTGCACAGATTGAAACCAAGAGATGGGGTGGGGCAAAGACCCAAGGTGCTGCCTCTTCTATTTTGGGGGCCGCCTAAGCAGCCAGGGCTCTGGGTGTTCCCTATGCTGCAGACTCTGCCATTAGAACCCTAGAATATTAGGGTGGGAAGGGACCTCAGGAGGTCATCTAGTCCAACCCCCTGCTCAAAGCGGGACCGATCCCCAATTAAATCATCCCAGCCAGGGCTTTGTCAAGCCTGACCTTAAAAATGTCAAAGGAATTTGATTCCACCACCTCCCTAGGTAACGCATTCCAGTGTTTCACCACCCTCCTAGTGAAAGTTTTTCCTAATATCCAACCTAAACCTCCCTCACTGCAACTTGAGACCATTACTCCTTGTTCTGTCATCAGCTACCACTGAGAACAGTCTAGATCCATCCTCTTTGGAACCCCCCTTCAGGTAGGTGAAGGTGGCTAGCAAATCCCCCCTCATTCTTCTCTTCTGCAAACTAAATAACCCCAGTTCCCTCAGCCTCTCCTCATAAGTCAAGTACCCCAGCCCCCTGATCATTTTCGTTGCCCTCCGCTGGACTCTCTCCAATTTGTCCACATCCCTTCTGTAGGGGGTGGGGATCAAAACTGGATGCAATACTCCAGGTGTGGCCTCACCAGTGCTGAATAGAGGGGAATAATCACTTCCCTCGGTCTGCTGGCAACGCTCCTACTAATGCCAAGAAGGCAGACGGCATATTGGACTGCAACAAGGGCACACTGCTGACTCTCATCCAGCTTCTCGTCCACTGTAATCCCCAGGTCCTTTTCTGCAGAACTGCTGCTTAGCCAGTCAGTCCCCAGCCTGTAGCGGTGCATGGGATTCTTCCATCGTAAGTGCAGAATTCTGCACTTGTCCTTGTTGAACCTCCTCAGATTTCTTTTGGCCCAGTCCTCCAATTTGTCTAGGTCCCTCTGGACCCTATCCCTACCCTTACCTCTCCCCTCAGTTTAGTGTCCTCTGCGAACTTGCTGAAGGTGCAATTAATCCCATCATCCAGATCATTGATAAAGATGTTGAACAAAGCAGGCCCATGGGGCACTCCGCTTGATACTGGCTGCCAACTAGACATGGAGCCATTGATCATTGCCCGGTGAGTCTGACAATCTAGCCAGCTTTCTATCCACCTTATAGTCCATTCATCCAGCCCATACTTGAACTTGCTGGCAAGAATACTGTGGGAGACCATATCAGAAGCTGCCTTCCCTTCAGTGATCAAGGGCGATGAGCCCTGAACTGCGCAGTGTCTCCTGAACAAAAATACTGGAGGGAGCCCCTGTCCTGAGGCCCTGTCCTTCCTTGGACCTGTTCTCCATCCCTCTCTGCCACCAGCTCCTTGGCCAGCATTGTCAGGGAACTCCTGCCCGGTACCTGCCCTTTGCCTTCTGTGTGTGAATCCTGCGAAAGGTTCGGTTACAGAGACCCCTTTGGGACTGTCACCTGATGTGCTGAGATTACCTCTGAGCCAGTTTTCTCTGCCAGTTTGGGCCTCCAGAACCCTGACTTGTTGAGCCAGACACACTAACCTGCTGCAAACACAGACCCAGGGTCTGACCCACGCCCCCAAAGCTGCAGACTTAACTGAAAAGGGCTTAACAAGTGCTCCTGTCTCTAGCAACCAGACACCCAGCTCCCAATGGGATCCAAACCCCAAATAAATCAGTTTTATTCTGTAAAAAGCTTATATATGGTAAACTCATAAATTGTCCGCCCTCTATAACACTGATGGAGATATGCACACCTGTTTACTCCCCCAGGTATTAATTACTTTGGGTTAATTAATAAACAAAAGTGATTTTTATTAAATATAAAAAGTAGGATTTAAGTATTTCCAAGCAATAACAGACAGAATAAAGTAAGTTACCAAGCAAAATAAAACAAAATACGTAAGTCTAAGACAAATACAGTATGAAACTGAATACAGGTAAATTGCCCTCAGAGATGTTCCAATAAGCTTCTTCCACAGACTGGACTCCTTCCTAGTCTGCACCCAATCCTTTACAGACCAACGTTGTAGTTTATGGCCTGGGTCCAGCAATCGCTCACACCCCTGTAGTTACTGTCCTTTGTCCCAGTTTCTTTCAGGCATCTTTTTGGGGTGAAGAGGCCATCTCTTAAGCCAGCTGAAGACAAAATGGAGAGGCTTCCAGGGCCTTTTATAGTCTCTCTCTTGTGGGCGGAAACCCCTTTGTTCTTCTGTGCAAAGTCACAGCAACAAGATGGAGTCTGTAGCCATCTGGGCAAGTCATGTCCATGAATGATTCAGCTTTTTGCAAGCCGACACCATTGGCTATCACCAGCAGGAGAGTGAATTTGTGTGGGGGGGTGGAGGGTGAGAAAACCTGGATTTGTGCTGGAAATCACTTTAGATAAGCTATTACCAGCAGGACAGTGGGGTGGGAATAGGTATTGTTTCATATTCTCTGTGTATATATAAAGCCTGCTGGAGTTTCCACGATATGCATCTGAGGAAGTGAGCTGTAGCTCACGAAAGCTTATGCTCTAATAAATCGGTTAGTCTCTAAGGTGCCACAAGTCCTCCTTTTCTTTTTGCGAATACAGACTAACACGGCTGCTACTCTGAAACCATTGTTTACATGTTAGTTTTGATTGTTCCCAGGAAAGCTCAGATGTGGATTGGTGTCTCCCAAAGTTCATTGTCAGCTAAGTGTTTGTTTGTTTTTCTTGATTGGGCACTTATTGAGAATAGTCCCTTCTCAAGAAGCTGACCAAATGCTTCATTGAGGTTACTTAGAGTCAAACACATTGAGATATAAATATTGGCTATGTACTTGTAATTTCAAATACAAAAACGATACACACATACAGACAGCATAATCATAACCAGCAAATTACAACCTGGCTGTAGACACCTTACTTGACCTCCTTTGTACAAGATGTGGTACAACTATAGGACCTTGGTTGCAACAATGATCTATACGGTCACAGTTCTTGTCAATGTCACAAACCCCCTTGTCCCTAAGAGACGTACCTGGTGCTAAGCATTGCACCCCCACAAGTGCCATCACTCAAACCTCCAGCCAAATAACGCTCCCCAAGGGGCTGGGAGCCCAGCTGGTGCCAATGACCATGGAGCAGAGCAGCGCCTGGCTGAGAGCTCTGGTTCCTCTCACTTTAACTCACCAGAGTTCAGGGAAGTTGTGGCAGGGGAGAAGCAGGCTCTGAGGCTTCATCGGCAACCACAAATTTTGCTCTGCCGAGAGGAACTAGAACTGAAGCAGCTGGAGGTTCAAAGCAGGGGGAAGAGTCCACATCCTGGGCTGAGTGAAGCCCCTGCCACTGTATTTTCTAGCAATGTCCCGTTCCAACCTGCAAGATCTCTGCTCAGTCAGTGTTTGTCTCCTAGAGTGCTTCTGCAGTTCTGTCCCACATGTGAGCTGAACTGAGAGATTCCCCCTATTCAGTGATCTCTCCTGCTGCTTGCAAGCGCCCAAGCCAGGCCCATGGTTGATGCAGGCCCACTGTGCACTGCCCAAGGGAGCATACTGTCCAAGTCCCATCCCAGCCATCTGCCCTGGTCTGAGCAGTGGGGAGCCGGGCTAGGCTTATGCTTTGTCCAGTTCAGTGTAATCTCTGTGTAGGGAATTGTCTGGCTCCATCTCGGCGCATCGCAGCTGGTGTGGACCATGGCTTCAGTCACAATCCTTTGCCTTTCAGCAGAGTCTGACTGAATCGCTGCCGATCCCCCTCGTCCCCTGCGAACAGGCACGTATTCCCCCCCACCTTCCAGATGTGCCACATTCAGTGAAGCCAGGAGTCACCAGAGATCAGCAGGCTTCTCCTACAGTGTCGGGGCGATGTGAAGCTCTGAGCTCCTGGTCCCTTCTGGTTGTAAACCCCTGTGACGCAGCAGGGAGTGGGGAATGTTGACCTGGGGATGGGAGACCTGAGAGCCTGTTACCTGAGCCAGGAGGGGGAGGGGTAGGTAACACCTCTACCAGGAAACGGGACAAAGGCTGCAGGAGGGAGCCTGCTGGGGGGGTTTTGGTTTCAGTTTGGTGCTGGGTGGTAGAACCCAGGGAACCCCAGGGCTGGGGTCTAAGCTCCCTGCCCCCCCACCCCCACCCCAGAAAGACTTAACCAGGACCCCTCAGTCATACCCACAAGCTCTGTTTTGGACTGTGTTCCTGTTGTCCAATAAACCTTCTGTTTTACTGGCTGGCTGAGAGTCACAGTGAATCCCAGGAAGAGGGGTGCAGGGCCTGGACTCCCCCACACTCCGTGACAACTGGTGGCAGAGGTGGGATCTACTGCATCCCGTGAACGGCGCTTCCTGCAGTAAGTGACTGGGGAACAGTAAAACGAAGGGGGATTGGCGGGGACTAGGTGTGCTGAAGAGTCAGAGAGAGATGGTTTCAGGGGGTGGTTAACCCCTTGGAGTGTGTGACCAGAGAGAAGGACTTTTGCAGTAACAGGGTCCCCCGGGGGATTGCAGCAAGCGGTACCGGGGGGGGAGGAGTCTGCAGCTCAACCCTGGCAAAGAGGTGGTGACCTCCAGGAAGAACCCCTGGCACATTTCTTTCTTCCTGGAAACCGTGGAAAACCGTGGAAAGCTGCCCAGGCCTGCGAGTGGCCAGCAGGGAGATGTACGCTAAACGCCTTAAGAGCGACCTGGTGGAGCTGTGCAGGCAGAGGGGGCTGCGCATCGGGAGGTCCACCAAGGAACAGCTGATTGCCCAGCTGGAGGAGAGGGATCGCTTGGATGACCCGATCCCTGTCCCTGAGGGAAGCTGCCCAGTGAATGCAGCGTGGGCCCTGGGGCCTGACTGGGCTGGGAGGGGTCAGACTACTGCCGAGGACATCTCGAGACCCTTCCTACCTAGGCCTGGGGGAGGGGTTGGGGGAAGCCCGGCGAATACCGAGGGCACCCTGACCCCGGCAGCCAGCAGGGGATCCTCCCGGCGGAGCTCCCCATCCCTGGAGCAGAGGCAGCTGGAATGGGAGAGGGAGATGAAAATGAGGGAGCTGGAGGATCATGAAAAGCGACATCAGCATGAGCGGGAGGAGAAGGAGAGGCAACGTCGGCATGAACTGGAGCTGGCCAGGCTGAGGAGCAGTGGGGCCCCGGCTGTGGTGAGTGAGGAGGGACCCAAGACTGCAAGGAGCTTTGATAAGTGCTTCCTGGCCCAGCGGAAGGAGGGGGAGGACATGGATAGCTTCCTGACTGCCTTTGAGAATGCCTGCGAGATGCACAGGGTTGACCCTGCAGACAGGCTCCAGTTCCTCACCCCCTTACTGGACCCCAAAGCCGTGGAGGTATACAGCCGGATGACAGGGCCGGAGGCAGGGGACTACGAACTGTTCAAACAGGCCCTGCTCCGTGAGTTTGGGCTGACCCCCGAGATGTACCGGAGAAGGTTCTGGAGTCAGCATAAAACGCCTGAGGTCACCTACCTACAACTGGTCAACCGAATGCAGGGATATGCCCGCAAGTGGACAGCTGGGGCCCAAGCTAAAGAGGACCTGCTGGACCTAATCGTACTGGAGCAACTGTATGAACAGTGCCCTTCCGACCTGAAGCTGTGGTTGGTGAACAAAAAGCTCGAGAACCCCCAGCACGCAAGGCAGCTGGCTGACGAGTTTGTGAACAGTCGGTCAGGGGGTAGCAGGGAGAAGTCCCAAAAGAACAGCCCCCCCCCCGATGCAAAGAGAGTATCACCATGGGACCTCCAAGCGGGGAAATGTGGAGAACCCCCTCCAAAGGGGAACGCCTGGCGTCGGGCCCCTCCGACCCACTCGAGGGGACCAACGTGGCCAGAGAGGCCACTTATGGACCCAGTGCCCCAGGCTCAGGGACAGGCTGAGCAGACCAACCTACCCAGGGTTAACTGGGTAGGGACCCAGCTGGACGAGGGGAAGATGACCCAGGCAAGGGGGGCTGCCAGTTTACCACCTGCTTGGGAGGGAAGAGTACCCCAGGCCAGCTCCGCCAGAGGGCTGGAGGCTCTGGACTCGGGGTGCTCGGTTTACAGGGTGGGCGTGGGGCTGTCCCTCTGGAGAGAGTGCCTTGTGCCCCTGGAGGTGGATGGGCGGAAGGCCCAATGGATACTGGGATACGAGCGCGAGGTGACGCTGGCCCGATCCAAGGTGGTGGCTCCAGATCGGGTGGTGCCCAACACCTACCTGATCCTGACAGGGGTGGGCAGGACCCCATTTAAGGTGCCCATGGCAAGGGTACACCTGAAATAGGGGAACCAAGGAGGGCCCCAAGGACGTGGGGGTGCACCTTCATTTGCCCACTGAGGTTTTGATGGGGGGAGACCTAGAGGACTGGCCAAGCAACCCCCACACCGCCCTGGTTGTGACCCGTAGCCAGAGCCGGTGAGGGGCACTGCACCCTGACCTTGGGGAGGGTACCACACCGGAGGCGCAGGACCCTATCCTGGTGGGGAGGGAGCGCCGAGGGGCACGGCTCAGAGAGGCGGAGGCCTCAGACCTGGCCAGCGAGAGGGAACCGGTCCCCATCCCTTCCCCAGCCGCTGAGTTCCAGGCCGAGTTGAGGAAAGATCCCTCCTTGCGGAAGCTCAGGGACCTGGCCGCCTCAGTGTGGTAGGGACCATGAGGAGAGGCTGCCAGGAGAGGCTCCTGTGGGAGAAGGGGTTCCTGTACCGAGAATGGGCTCCCCCAGGGGAAGTGGAGTCCTGTGGGATCAGGAGGCAGCTGGTGGTCCCCCAGAAGTATCGCCGCAGGCTCCTGTCCCTGGCCCATGACATCCCCCTCGCAGGGCACCAGGGAATCCGGCGCACCCGGCAGAGGTTGCTACAGAACTTTTACTGGCCCGGGGTCTTTACCACGGTCCGGCAGTATTGCCCATCCTGTGACCCCTGTCAGAGGGTGGGGAAGGCCCGGGACAAGGGGAAAGTGGCTTTGAAACCTTTGCCCATCATCGAGGAGCCTTTCCAGAAGGTGGCCATGGACATCGTGGGGCCTCTCAGCAAGACGACCCGGTCGGGCAAGGAATACATTCTGGTGGTGGTAGATTTTGCCACCCGCTACCCCGAGGCAGTGCCCTTAGCTTCCATTGAAGCAGACACCGTGGCCGATGTGCTCCTGACCATTTTCAGCCGAGTGGGGTTCCCCAAGGAAGTCTTGACAGACCAAGGGTCCAACTTCATGTTGGCCCTGCTCCGGTGCTTGTGGGAGAAATGTGGGGTCCGGCACGACTGGGCCTCAGCGTATCACCCCCAGTCCAATGGGCTGGTGGAGAGGTTTAACGGGACGCTAAAGATGATGCTGAAAACCTTTATGAACCAGCACCCACAGGATTGGGACAAGTACTTACCTCACCTGCTGTTCGCGTACAGGGAGGTACCCCAGGAGTTTACTGGATTTTCACCTTTCGAACTGTTTATGGAAGGAGGGTGAGGGGCCCCCTGGACCTGATGAGAGAGGAGTGGGAGGGGAAGGCCACTCCCCATGGAGAGTCAGTGGTGGAGTATGTCCTGATCTTCCCGAGAGAGACTGGCTGAACTCATGGGCCTGGCCAGGGAGAATCTGGCCAGAGCCCAGAAGAAGCAGAAGGTCTGGTATGACCGCACGGCACGGGCCCGTGCCTACGCCACCGGGGATCCGGTGATGGTTCTCATCCCCATGAGAAAGAACAAACTACAGGCCGCCTGGGAGGGCCCTTTCAAGGTTGTCAAGCAGCTCAATGAGGTAAACTATGTGGTGGAGCTGTCGAACCGGGCGCACCACCGCCGGGTGTACCATGTGAATATGATGAAGCCATATTATGCCAGGGGGAATGTGGTGTTGGCCGTGTGTGGACAGTGGGAGGAGCAGGGAGATGACCCTTTAGTAGATCTATTCCCTGGGACCAGAGCTGGTTCCCCCCTGGAAACAATTCCCCTCTTGGATCAGCTAACCCCTGCCCAGCAAGCTGAGGTCAGGGGGGTGCTGCATCCCTACCGACAACTGTTTTCCCACCAGCCTGGACGCACTAATCTGACTGTCCACTGGGTGCAGACAGGGTCACACCCGCCAATAAGATGCTCCCCCTTCCGAGTCACAGGGAAAACTGCTCAGGACCTGGAAAGAGAGAGGTCTGGGTCATGCTGGCTTTGGGGGTGATCCAGTCATCTGCTAGCCCTTGGGCCTCGTCGGTGGTGCTGGTCCCCAAAAAGGATGGGTCGATCCGGTTCTGGGTGGACTATCGGAAACTCAGTGCCATCACTGTATCTGATGCCTACCCCATGCCTAGGCCTGATGAGCTCCTAGACAAATTGGGAGGAGCTCGATACCTTGCCAGTAGCCCTTTGTAAGGTCCATGGTGGTAAGTGCCGCTGGATGCAGATGCCCGGCTGAAATGGGCCTTTATCACCCCTCTGGGGCTCTGAGTTCCTGACCCTGCCTTTCGGCCTCAAGGGAGCACCGGCCACCTTCCAGCACCTGGTGGACCAGCTACTGAGGGGGATGGAGAGTTTTGCCGTGGCATATATTGATGACATCTGTGTCTTTAGCCAGACCTGGGAGGACCATGTGTCCCAGGTTAGACAAGTGCTGGACCGACTCCAGGGGGCTGGGCTGACTGTAAAAGCGGAGAAGTGCAAGGTGGGGATGGCGGAAGTATCTTATCTGGGCCATCGGGTGGGAAGCGGCCGCCTAAAGCCGGAACCAGCCAAGGTGGAGGTGATCAGAGACTGGCCCGCTCCCCACACCAAAAAGCAGGTCCAAGGCTTTATTGGGTTGGCAGGATACTATCGAAGGTTTGTGCCCCGCTTTAGTGCCATAGCTGCCCCCATCACTGAGCTATGCAAGAAGGGGAAGCCAGACAAGGTGGTCTGGACCAAGCAGTGCCAGGAGGCTTTCCGGACGCTGAAGGAGGCTCTGGTCAGTGGCCCAGTTCTGGCAAACCCAGACTTTGACAAGCCCTTTGTGGTGTTCACTGATGCTTCAGACACGGGGCTGGGGGAGGTGTTAATGCAGGAGGATGAAAAGGGGGAGAGACGCCCCATCGTGTACCTGAGCAAGAAGTTGCTACCCCCGGAGCAACACTACGTGGCCATCGAGAAGGAGTGCCTGGCCATGGTGTGGGCCCTCAAGAAACTAGAGCCCTATCTCTTCGGGCGACACTTCACCGTGTACACCGACCACTCTCCCCTGACCTGGCTGCATCAGATGAAAGGAGCCAACGCCAAGCTCCTGAGGTGGAGCCGGCTCCTGCAGGATTACGACATGGACGTGGTCCACGTGAAGGGAAGTGCCAACCTGATAGCGGATGCGCTATCCCGGAGAGGGGGCTTTGAACTTCCCCAAGTCACTGGTCAGAGTAACCCCGCTCAGTTCAGTCTCGAAGGGGGGATGTGACGCAGCAGGGAGGGGGGAGTGTTGACCTGGGGATGTGGCAGGGGAGTTTCACTGGGGCTGGGAGACCTGAGAGCCTGTCACCTGAGCCGGGAGGGGGAGGGGAGGTAACACCTCTGCCCGGAAAACTGGACAAAGGCTGCAGGAGAGAACCTGCTGGGGGGGGTTTGGTTTCAGTTTGGTGCTGGGTGGTGGAATGCAGGGAACCCCAGGGCTGGGGTCTAAGCTCCCTGCCCTCCCCCCACCCCCCAAAGGACTTAACCAGGACCCCTCAGTTTTACTCACAAGCTCTGTTTTAGACTGTGTTCCTGTTGTCCAATAAATCTTCTGTTTTACTGGCTGGCTGAGAGTCACAGTGAATCCCAGGAAGAGGGGTGCAGGCCACGGACTCCCCCACACTCTGAGACAACCCCCCTGCCCCCCCGTCTGTGCCTCCCTCCAGCTGAAATGGGCCTTGGGGGAAGATCGTGGCCGGGGGAGGCTGCCCCCCGTGCGCTGTTTGTGGTTCCCTCCTCTGAAGAGCACCTTGCGTAGTGCACGGGGGGAGCCACTTCACCTCTTTCTGCCTTGGCCAGCCCAGCTGTGAAACTAGGTACTAGAGCAAGACTCTGGCTAGGCACCAGCTCTCCTGGGCTGCAGACGAGCTCCCTTTGTTTAGGCAGCTGGAGCCAAGGGAGTGGTGTCATTGCCCATCATCCCCGGGCAGGTGCCTGGTCACCCACCTGCATTTAGCTTCAGTTCCTGCAATGCTGGAGCCCTCCATGTGGAAGCTAGAAGTGTCCTTTGTGGGCACTAGAGGGCGCCCTTCCCCTGCACCCTGTACCCGTCCGGGGAGGCTGAAGCCGGAGTTCTGGCCCTTGGTCCTGTCCCGGCCGGGTGCAATGGCTGGTGCCTATGGGGCGCACACACCCTGGGGAGAGGGAGAGCGGCTCACAGACCCATCAGGACCATTCTTCTTTCTTCCGGTTCAAGTGCAGCCCTGCTCCACCCCAGCACAGACTCCCACGCTGCCCACAGGCCGGCTTCGCTTCTCGGGTGGTGCCCACCAGGGGCTGCAGGTCGCTTTAGGAAATGGCCCCAAATTCAAGTATTTAATAGGAGGCCTCTTGCATCTTTGCCAGCTGAGTGCAGGCCCAGGCGTGAGCAGCTGGAAAGGGAGGCCGGCGCTCACAGAGGAGGGGAAGCATACTTCGAAGAAGCAGCTTCTGCCCTGGCACTCGCTCCCAGGGGGTGGTAGCCACGTGCCCAAGGACGGAGTCTGCCCCAAGTTCAGCCAAACGACTGGCTCTAGGCCAGGCTCGGAGCGTGGCAGGCACAGCTGTCCTGGGGCGGGTCTGGGTCACAGTGGAACCAGGAATTCATCGGCCAAGATTTTCAAGAGCGACTGGTGACGTTGGGCACCTCCATTTCCGACAGGCCAGCCTGAGACTTCTCTAGGGGGATCTGATTTCCAGAGCACACTAAGCCCCCTGCCCTTGCACCCGGGAGCTTTTAAAGCAGTGCAGTTTGGGCACCAAGCGTTGGGTGTGGGTCTGTGTCCTGCTATCCCAATGTCAGGGACCTGCACCTGTATTCTCCCTCCCGGCTCCTCTCTCAGGCAGAGCCCCAAGTCTCTCTCCCTCCTGCGTGAGGGTGCTCGGGCTGCCCAGCCCTCTGGTTACGCTGTGATCGTGCAAGCCAGCCAGGCTGTGCTTTGCCTCCTCTCTGTGGGTGCCGACCAGCCTCGCACTCCAGTCGCACGGCACCATGGCTCTGAGCTGCAGAAAGCATTACAGAGAGAACCACCGGGAGCCAACACAAGGGCAGACCCGCTGAAAGGCTTCCCAGTGCCAGCCTCGCACCCTGGCAGGCGTCAGTTCTTAAACCCACCACAGGGAGTTCCTGTAGCTCCGAGTTCACAGCTCTCTGCTGAGCACCGGACCCTGGGCTGGGCAGATCAGCTGCCGTTTACAGAGACGGGGCCTTTGATCTCCAGGCTCTGGGAACAGGTAATCAGCAGCCAATCACACTCCTCAGGGTGATGTTTCGAAAGCCTGGCTTTTACACAGCGAGAAGTGGGGAATTTGCAGTAACCTCTGCTGGGGTATTTCTTAGGAAATCCACTTAGCAGTTACCGCCTCAAAGCTCCCTTCTTCCCTGGCACAATGGAAGTGGCGCTCGCTGCCCCCGCCCCCACCCTGGTCTGGTCGTCCCTAGAGGAGCTACCCACAGGCCCAATCCACAGGAAGACACACCCACTGCATCTTGTACAATGGACTTCATACCACACAGACTATGCTGACAGCTTGTGCCACACGCTCTCAAAGAAACTGCGGAATCACCTGATCAACATCCTCTACAGCAAACAGGGAAAGATTAAGAATGAGCTCTCAAAAATGGATACTCTCATAAAAAACCAACCTTCCACACAAACTTCCTCGTGGCTGGATTTTACTAAAACTAGACAAGCCATTTACAACGCACATTTTGCTTCTCTACAAAAGAAAAAGGACACTAAACTTTCTAAACTACTACATGCTACAAGGGGCCACAGCAATGGTTCCCTCAACCCACCTAGCAATATTGTTAACCTATCCAACTATACTCTCAGCCCAGCAGAAGCAGCTGTTCTATCTCGGGGCCTCTCCTTCTGCCCCTCCACCCCCACGAACATGATACAGTTCTGTGGTGACCTAGAATCCTATTTTCGACGTCTCCGACTCAAGGAATATTTCCAAAATACCTCTGAACAGCATACTAATCCACAGAGGTCTCCCTACCAACACTACAGAAAGAGGGATTCTAGGTGGACTCCTCCTGAAGGTCGAAACAGCAGACTGGACTTCTACATAGAGTGCTTCCGCCGACGTGCACGGGCTGAAATTGTGGAAAAGCAGCATCACTTGCCCCATAACCTCAGCCATGCGGAACGCAATGCCATCCACAGCCTCAGAAACAACTCTGACATCATAATCAAAAAGGCTGACAAAGGAGGTGCTGTTGTCGTCATGAATAGGTCGGAATATGAACAAGAGGCTGCTCGGCAGCTCTCCAACACGAGTTTCTACAAGCCATTACCCTCTGATCCCACTGAGAGTTACCAAAAGCAACTACAGCATTTGCTCAAGAAACTTCCTGAAAAAGCACAAGATCAAATCCGCACAGACACACCCCTGGAACCCCGACCTGGGATATTCTATCTACTACCCAAGATCCATAAACCTGGAAATCCTGGGCGCCCCATCATCTCAGGCATTGGCACCCTGACAGCAGGATTGTCTGGCTATGTAGACTCCCTCCTCAGGCCCTACGCTACCAGCACTCCCAGCTACCTTCGAGACACCACTGACTTCCTGAGGAAACTACAATCCATCGGTGATCTTCCTGATAACACCATCCTGGCCACTATGGATGTAGAAGCCCTCTACACCAACATTCCACACAAAGATGGACTACAAGCCGTCAAGAACACTATCCCCGATAATGTCACGGCTAACCTGGTGGCTGAACTTTGTGACTTTGTCCTTACCCATAACTACTTCACATTTGGGGACAATGTATACCTTCAGATCAGCGGCACTGCTATGGGTACCCGCATGGCCCCACAGTATGCCAACATTTTTATGGCTGATTTAGAACAACGCTTCCTCAGCTCTCGTCCCCTAAAGCCCCTACTCTACTTGCGCTATATTGATGACATCTTCATCATCTGGACCCATGGAAAAGAAGCCCTTGAGGAATTCCACCATGATTTCAACAATTTCCATCCCACCACCAACCTCAGCCTGGTCCAGTCCACACAAGAGATCCACTTCCTGGACACTACAGTGCTAATAAACAATGGTCACATAAACACCACCCTATACCGGAAACCTACTGACCGCTATTCCTACCTGCATGCCTCCAGCTTTCACCCTGACCACACCACACGATCCATCGTCTACAGCCAAGCTCTGCGATACAACCGCATTTGCTCCAACCCCTCAGACAGAGACAAACACCTACAAGATCTCTGTCAAACTTTCTTACAACTACAATACCCACCTGCAGAAGTAAAGAAACAGATTGATAGAGCCAGAAGAGTTCCCAGAAGTTACCTACTACAGGACAGGCCTAACAAAGAAAATAACAGAACGCCACTAGCCGTCACCTTCAGCCCCCAACTAAAACCCCTCCAACGCATTATTAAGGATCTACAACCTATCCTAAAGGATGACCCAACACTCTCACAAATCTTGGGAGACAGGCCAGTCCTTGCCTACAGACAGCCCCGCAACCTGAAGCAAATACTCACCAACAACCACATACCACACAACAGAACCACTAACCCAGGAACTTATCCTTGCAACAAAGCCCGTTGCCAACTGTGCCCACATATCTATTCAGGGGACACCATCACAGGGCCTAATAACATCAGCCACACTATCAGAGGCTCGTTCACCTGCACATCCACCAATGTGATATATGCCATCATGTGCCAGCAATGCCCCTCTGCCATGTACATTGGTCAAACTGGACAGTCTCTACGTAAAAGAATAAATGGACACAAATCAGATGTCAAGAATTGTAACATTCATAAACCAGTCGGAGAACACTTCAATCTCTCTGGTCACGCGATCACAGACATGAAGGTCGCTATCTTAAAACAAAAAAACTTCAAATCCAGACTCCAGCGAGAAACTGCTGAATTGGAATTCATTTGCAAATTGGATACTATTAATTTAGGCTTAAATAGAGACTTGGAGTGGCTAAGTCATTATGCAAGGTAGCCTGTTTCCTCTTGTTTTTTCCTACCCCCCCCCCCCCCCAGATGTTCTGGTTTAACTTGGATTTTAACTTGAAGAGTGGTCAGTTTGGATGAGCTATTACCAGCAGGAGAGTGAGTTTCTGTGTGTATGGGGGTGGGGGGATGTGAGAACCTGGATTTATGCAGGAAATAGCCCAGCTTGATTGTCATGCACATTGTGTAAAGAGTTGTCACTTTGGATGGGCTATCACCAGCAGGAGAGTGAATTTGTGTGGGGGGGTGGAGGGTGAGAAAACCTGGATTTGTGCTGGAAATCACTTTAGATAAGCTATTACCAGCAGGACAGTGGGGTGGGAATAGGTATTGTTTCATATTCTCTGTGTATATATAAAGCCTGCTGCAGTTTCCACGATATGCATCTGAGGAAGTGAGCTGTAGCTCACGAAAGCTTATGCTCTAATAAATTGGTTAGTCTCTAAGGTGCCACAAGTCCTCCTTTTCTTTTTGCGAATACAGACTAACACGGCTGCTACTCTGAAATGGACTTCAAGGGAACAAAGAAACTTCAGCCAGGGTCTCCCGAGGCCATTGCAGGAAATTGCCAGATCTGTCACACCTGCTTCCAGCCTTCGAGGCAGCACTGCGCTTACATGGCACTAGGGTCAGAAATGCACAAATTGGCAGCAGTGTTAACAGGAAGGCGGGAAGGTGCTGGCCTTGCTGAGACTTCCAGGCAGGCTTGGGGTGGGTTATTTTCTCCAAACTGCTCTGCCGGGCTGCATACCACTTCCCCCGCCTCCCCCACCTCTCTGCACCGGATGGACCCCCAAGCCCATTGCTAGCACACCAAGGTCAACTGAGAAAAGGGGACATGGAGGGCAAATGTTTAGTTCGAAGAGCCGGCCATGGAGAAGCATCTCTTGGTTCTTAGTCATCGTTGCCGTCTCCATAGCTGCAAAACACATCACAAATCCCCAGGCCTCCGCGCTGTCCAAGCTCTCCCATAAAATTTCAGCCGAGGGCCCTGGGATGGGAGGGCTGCTCTTCCACCAGGGCTGATCTTCCCCAGGCCGGGGGACAGGAGAGATTCCTGCTGCATGTGTGTTTACTGCTTCACACAGTGACGTAAGGCGGCGAGTGAGTGGGGGGGGGAGTGGAGGGATGGGGAGGGCGGGCAAGATTCAGCTCAGTATAAAGCCAGGTCTGGTCCATTTCATTCATTTCTCTCTCAGAGGCTGATGAAAGCTGCATGTCCAGAGTGTGCTATAAATATAGACCGAGATTGCACAACCTCGGTGCTGCTTCCACTGCCTGTCCTATTGCACAATGCAGAGCTCAAGGCAGGACTTCAGGTACGCCGCCACCTGCCTGCTGCTGCTGCTGCTCTCCAGCGTGGAACCGCGGCCGCACGGATGGGCTGAGAACAGGCTTCAGCTCGAAACAATCCAAAGGGGCATCCTGGATCGGCTGGGGCTGCAGGAGCCCCCCGTGCTCCGGCAGAGGCTGGACCAGGATGGGGTGAGGAGAGCGCGTCAGCTCTACAGGGAGAAACTCACCCAGCTGTGGGGGAACCGGAGCAGGGAAGAAAGTTGGGCGACAGCCCCACCCAGGACGCTTCACCTCCTGACTCCAAAGTGTAAGTAAAACCAACCGAGCGGGAAAACGCCCTGGCTGTCTGAGCCCTGGGTCAATGGCGCAGAGCCTGGGGAGGTCAGAGAAGCTCCCGCGCTGGAGGTTTCCAACGGAGGCTGGAGGGGTGCGACCCAACAACTCCTGGATCTTGGCAGGGGCTTGGCCTGGCTGACCCTGGCAGCCCCTGCTAACCTCTGGCTTTCTGAGAGTCGAGCGTGTCCATGGGCGCCTGGGCTGTGCCTTCGGTTTCTCTCCGAGCAGCTGCGGAGAAACTTTCGAAGGTGCTGCCCTGACCTAGAAGCCCAAGTTCCCTTGACTCCACTCCGGAGGTGCTCTTGAAAATGCTGCCCCGGCCCTGGGCGTGCAGAGGAACCTGTCTGTTGTGCCCCGGGAGTCCAGTCTGGGGAGAGGGCTGCGTCGTTCCCGGGAGTCCAGTCTGGGGTCTAGCAGAGCTGGGCAGTGGCCACTGTGCTGGGTGCTTGGTGTTGGACTGGCCCCGTGCAGAGCCAAGGGGGGTTGAGACCCCCTTGCTCAGCCGGGCCCCTTAGACGACCTGACGCTGACTCGCCGTGTCCGAGCTCGTCTCCATGCTGGTGGACCCGCACATGGGAGATGGAAGCCGTGTGTGCTGCACCGGGCACACTTCAGCCACAGCAACTGGCCAACTCATGCGGCTTGGGTGGGCAGGTGGGGGCCGGGCCGGCTATGTTATTTATTAGCTTAAGAAAGACATTGTGGGAATGTGGAGCCATCGATTTGTGCTTGTTACTGACCTGTGCAATCGTGGGAGCGTTTTCCTCCGGAGGTCCCTCTGGGCTCGGTCAGGTTGCTCTCTGTGGGGCAGGGATTGTCTCCCCTTGTGCGGCGGCCGGGGGCTCTGCCCATGGAGAAGGCTGGTGAGCACCTTCCCCGGTGGGAGTGCTTTGCTCCTGCATGGGCAGTAGCGGCCGGGAGCACGATGGGTGTAGGGACTGTAAGCCAGGGGCCCTTGGCCTGTGCTGACCTTCAGAAAGGAACAAATGGGACTCTGCCCAATCCTTGTTTTTCCAGGTGTCTTGAGGGAGCACACAGGAGTCGTGGGGTCCCTCTTCCTCGCAGGGCTCCAGGTGGTCAGGCAGCCCTGGAACCCAGCTGCCAGAGCGCGTCCCCTTCCCTTAGCCTGACCTCCTTGCTGTGGAGGGGGTCTCTGTCCTCTGCCCGTTTTCCTTAGCAAAGTGCTCCCAGGGCTGAGCCGCGGTAGAAGGGCTGGGGCAGATTCACATGGGAGCAGCTGCTGTGAAGCCTTTTCAGAATTGGCTCTTCCTTCAGCTCTGCCTGCTCCACGCTGACACCAGCCGGCTCCTGCAGAGCGGGGTCCGGCCGGCACCTCTGGCACCAGGGCTTTGCAGCCGCTTGCTTTGCTGATTCAAACTAGCCAGAAGCGGCTTGGGCCTGGCTCTCTGGAGGCCCATTAGTGAGGGCTGAAGCTGGAGATTTGGGTCCCAAAAGCATCTGCAGGTTCAGCTGGTTCCCCGAACATTGTCAGGACCTCTGGCCGAGCAACAGTAAGTCTCCTGCCCTGGGCTCTGCCTTGCCTCTGGGCCCTTCCCACTGCCCTGGGGAACAGAAAGATGCCAAGATGGGGCACTTTCTAGACTGTTTCTGGTTCCACTTCTGCCCCTGGCTACGCTTTTGTGATACTTGGTTTATTTACAGTCCGGCTCCTGGAGGCATATGGCTTTGTGAAAATCTCAGCTTTCGTGTATCCGTGAAAAGGGAGCTGGTTTCTGGTGGTCCAATGGGCCTGGGACTCCAGCGTGGCTGACTGCGCTGATGGAGGGGGGCTGGAACCAGAGAGCAGCCCAGGGGCCTGAAGCATAAAGGACAATGAAAAGCCTCCAGCAGCCATTATTAACCCCTGATTTGGGGCCTGACTCCTGGGTTTTGTATGGCCAAGGCTGGCGATGCTCCCAGGCCAGGAAACGTGAGGTAGGGCAGGGGAAAGGGAAGGGACCAGAGTTTGCAAACCTCTCTGATGGCTGGGTCAGGTCGTGTGCTCCCCCGTCTACATGCCGGTGTGTGGGACAGGATTAGAAGCACCCCAGGAGTGAGGGGCTGAAAGGCCCATTCCCATGCACTGCGTGGGATGGTCCCACAGTTACTGCACAGGGCAGGGTCAGGGCTCCTGGTGTGTGTTTCCGGGTCTGCCCCAGAGGTGTTGCAAACTGGCTCTGGTCCCCGTGGCCTGATCCCAGAGGTGACGAGCGCCTCTGACTCCCATGCACCAGGCCAAGGATGTCACTTGAAGACTCCTCCCCATGCAGCCAACCGGCAAACCCTCCCCCACCCCCTCCAAGTGGTGCCCAGGCCTCGTGTTGAGCTCTCTGGCACACACACGCGTCGCCCTGCGCTGCCCCATCTCTAGGGTGCAGAGCCCACTGGCCTGGCAAGACTGACAACCCACAGCAAGGGTTAAAGTGGGTCCCCCGAGTGGTGGTCCAGCTGTTACCCTGGCTCGCACAGAGCAGAGCCAGGGGAGCTGGGCGTGTTTGGCCAGGAGCAGCCGCACGCAGTTTGGTGTCGCTGCTTCTGGATGTGTGTTTTGGCCTTTAATCATCAACGCTGCGGTTCTGTTCGGCTGACGCTGAGTGGGGGGCAGGGTCAAACGGGTCCTGCCTGGCCCAGCTGAACTGGCTGCGTGTTGAGAGTGCCGCAGCGTTTGGGACACAGGCGAGTTAATGGGCCAAGGGGTGAACGCAGCGTTATGACACTAGGGCACAGCCAGTGCTGGGGGAAGGCTGCTGCCGGTTCCTTACTTAGCATGAATGTTTTGGGGTTTATTTTTTGGGGGGGGGGAAATTTCTACTCATGTTTGCTCCATGGAGGGTGAGGCCCTAACTTTTACCTGGGGCTTGGGGTAACACTGGGCTAAAGCACTGGGCTGGTATTCAGGAGACCCAGCCCTGCCCGCCACAGCCTGCCTCTGTGCCCTGGGGCAAGTCCCTGACTTTCTGCCTCAGTTTCCCCAGCTATGAAATGGGGATCACCCGGGAGTGCTGTGAGGACCCAGCTATTAATATCCTGGTGCTGGACACCTGCCAAACTGCGTGCGTGGAGAGCCCCAGGCCGGGTGGCTTAGAAGGGTTTCCACACAGTGGTACAGCAAGCACATGGCAGTCGGGCCCCTGGAGCGGAGGTGGGCAATCCTCACTCTGAACATTGCACTGCCACGGAATGGCTGTTACGTACACGTGTACATGTGCAGCACATGAGGATAACACGTGTGTCACATTGCACGTGCAGCCTCGGGTGCCGGGGGGGATCTGAGATGCTGGCTTGTGCCGGGGTGGGCAGTTTGTAGCAGGACCAGAAAGTGGCGGTGTGGAAAAGCAGCCCCTATTAACCCTTCGCTGCCTCCTCTCTCTGCAGTGGAGCGCCGGACGGAAGCCTCTGCTGGCAGCTCCTGTTACAATCTCGTGCTGTCCCGGACCGAGGCCTTCCACCAGGAGCTCAGCGTGATGAGAGCTGAACTGAGACTCTTCGAGCAAACTCTCAGCACTCAGGATGTCTCTAGACTCAATGTCTCCTGGCCATCTCGAGTAGAGATCTACCAGCTGCCGGAGCATGGGCAGCACAACGGGCATCCCAAGCTCCTGCATTCCTATACCCTCGATTCCAAGACCCTGAGCCTCGACCTGGGGGCTGCTGTCCGGCACTGGGCAGTGAGCACGGAGCAAAGGCTCCATCTGCAGCTGGTATTCCCTGCAGATATTTCTGCCTTTCTGGCCACCAACCGAACCAGCCATGGGGCTGAGACGCTGAACCTAGAGGTGGAAACCCAGGGGCACTTGGGCCCCAGGCCGAGGAAAGCCAGGGCGCTAGAGGAAGAATGCAGAAAGAGCGATGGGAAATGTTGCCTCAAGTCCCTCAAAGTGTCTTTCCAAGACATCGGCTGGTCCAACTGGGTGATCGCCCCAAACAGCTACTACATGAAGTTCTGTGAAGGGTCTTGCCCTCACAACTACAAGCCAGCCAGCATGCACACCCAGATCAAAGCCCGAATGCACACTCTGTCCAAAGAGACGCCTGCCCCCTGCTGCGTGCCCGCTGGCTACGACCCCATGGTCCTCATGCACTATGACAGCGACGGGAGACTCGTCTCCACGCTCTTCGAGGACATGATCGTCACCAAGTGTCACTGTGCCTGAGGGCACACGCATCCCCCAGAGCTGCTGGGAGAGGAAGCGACCCTGAGCCATCCAGCCGCCGAGATGAGCCCCCTTACCAGACGCTGCTGGCCCAGCTAGTCCCATGGCAGAGCTGAGAGAGGCAAACACAGTCAGTGGCTCTTAAAGACCTCCCGTCTGATGCAAACTTCCCCTGGGTGCAATGGCATGGGCGTGTTTACAGTCATACCCCTGGCAGTCAAGGCCCACTGCATTGACCCACGCCCTTCCAGTGTCTAGTTCAGTTACCAGAAAACAGACCTGTTCTCTTCTCCTCTCCCCTGCATCCTGCTCCGCTTGGAACCGGCTGGATGTGGCTCAGGGAACGCTAGTGTGGCCAGAGTCCCTGCAGCCTTGTCAGGTGCAGCACAGTCACCGAGGGCAGGGCCCACCAGTCTGGGCAGGGTCCTGTTCCAGCTGCACCATGGTCACTTAGCCCCCTCCCACTTATTGCCTGGGGAGGTGGGTTCTTCCTCCCGTAGAAGGATAAACCCCTGAGGCAGGTTTCAGCAGGGCTGCTCCCTGGGGGCTCATGCCACCTAAGAGTCTGAGCAAAATGTGCACTTTAGTAGGGATTTATTTATACACCCCTCTTATTTATTGTTAACTTATTGGGGTTAGTGCTATGGCAGGGTCCTGGTTTTGTATATTTATAAGAAGACACTGTTGTGATAACGGAATCAAATAAACTTCTCAGCGAAAAGGGCAGGCCTTGGTGCACTCCTGTGTCCTCTAGCGACCCGGGTCCCTTCCGGTTCTGTCCCTGCCAAACAGAGCAAAACCCTGGCTGCACAGAGCGCCTGGGGCAGATAGCTGCTCTGCCCGCAGTGCTGCTCTGCCCACCCGCCCATCCAGCCTTGCTCTGGCAGGGCCCCCTTCTTGGGGTGACCGTCCCTGGGGCCCATGCAGCCCGTGGCTGTTCTGGGGAGCACTGATCAGGGCTCCTTGTTTCTTTTGATGTGGACAGCAGCCTGCCGGGAGCTGGACTCTCTCCTCACAGGCCAGGGGGAGTAGTCCCTTCCCATCCAGGTGGCCCTGGGAGTGAATGCTCCAGGCTGGGACCAGGCCCTGACCCATCCATTCTGCTGAGCAGGGGCAGGCTTGGCCCAGCCCTTTATGGGGTGGTGGCTCCCCTACCCCACTTCTGATCCCTGAGCCCCCGGCTGCATCTATAGGAGCACTTCCAGGGATCCCCGCTAGCCCTGGCCCTCTACCAGCATGCCCCAACCCTGATCCCAGCCGGTGAGGGGCCAGGGGGCTGAAAGTGCTAATGCAGATGGCTCCTTTGCTCTGGGGTTGCTTCATTCTGGCCAGAGGCACAAACTCTGGAGCTGGTGCCTCGTCCCCTCCTGAACTGGCTGCCACCTGCCCTTGCCCCCCGATCTTGGGCTGGAGGACCCATGGGGAGCTGGCGGAGATGCCACTCAGTGGTGGAATTCCAGCCCCAGTTTAACCCCCCTTTCCTGGGCTTCGTTCTGGGCCGCCTCCCCCAGCCACCCAGCGGCCCGCTGCCTTGGCCTCCGGCGCAATTCCTGCGGTTCCTCAGCAGGTGTCAGCTCTCGAAGTCGTGTTTGCTGATGATGAAACCGCTGCACATTGGCAGCATTGTTCTGCCGCGAGTAACGCCCGCCCAGGTTCCCGAACTAACCAACGGCTCCCGCTGGGGAGCCGTTAACCCCTCGCTGACTGTGGAGAACTTCGCTCTGCACCCGCTGCTGGGACCACGCCAGCCCTGCAGCTGGCAGTGACTATGCCCAGCAGCACGGGGCAGGCCTTGCCGGCAGGGAGAGCAGTGAGAGGGGGGCCGGTGGCAGAGTGGTTCTCGCACTCCGAGGAGCCAGGCCCATGGATCTGTGCGGTCAGTGGTGGTTGGGGGTCACCCCCTTCTCCCAGCACCGCTGGCAGCCTGCGTTGCCCCACGTACGCGGCCTCAGCCCGACCTGGACGGGCTCGCTCCCAGGCAGCGAGGAGGCAGGTTGGATTCCTTGCCTGCCATTCAGCCCCGGCCTCTCTGCCAAGGGGCTGAGCCAGAGACGTGTGCAAACAGCATCCCTGCCTGCTGGCTTCGGCCCTGGAACCCGGCACTGCCGTAACCCCTGGGGTTCAGTCCTTCAGGTTACTCCCGCATCCCCCTTCACCTGTTGGTGGGTCACTTTCCACTTCCCCAGCATCACTTCCTGCCTGGCATCCCTCCCAACCCCATCCCCTCACAGCCAGCGTCACCCCCTGTCACTTTCGCTGCCGGCTCCCCAGTGCCTTCAGGCCCAGCTGCCCCGGATGCCATGGGGCAGGGTCACGCCTTACTGGAGAACTGGCTGTAAGTGCCATAGGCTCGGCTGTGGCCTCACCCGGCTCTGGTGCGGGAAGGGGCAGTGGCTTTCGTGGCAGGTGAGTAATCGCCACGCGGGTTGTCCTAGAAACCTTTGATTTGTTTGCGTCCTTGAAATTGTAACGCTACTTTGCATTCGGCCTTGAGCTCGAGATCCAAGGCTGAGGAACTTCCTTCATCCCACTTTCCAGATAGCGCTTGCTGGCAAGTGAGCCACAAACAGGGCAGGGGTGAAGGAACACACGAGCCAGCCAGCTTCCCCTGCGGCGGCAGGATCCCAAGCTCACTGGCGGAGCACTGCAACGGGCCAGGTGGGAAGCCCGTGGGCTGGCTCTGCACGTGTAAGGACAGCTGGAGAGAGCATGGGTACAGCGAGTGCAGGCTGGGCCTGTCCCCTGATCAGCTGCCCCAGTCAGTGTCCCCTCCCAGCATGACCCCCGTGACGTCTCTCCCCAGCAGGCCCCACAGCTCCTGGACCAGGAGCTGTGATCACAGCGCCAGACCTGCGGGCCTCAGGCTCTTCCTCCAGGGCCCACAGAGACTGTGTGGGGAGAGTAAATGCCCCAAAGGGCTCAGTGTCTTTGCTCCCCCAGAGTCAGCTGCCTCCTTCCCATTAGGGGTGTGTTAAGGAGGGGACGGACACCCAGACACAGCCCCTCCCGCTGCTAGGTGCTGCGTGTGGAAATGCGTGGCAGCTTGCAAGTGCCCCATAGCAGCGGGGTGTCCAGGGCCGGTGTCCCAGGAACCTGTCTCTGCTTGTGCTTCCTTGTAACTAGGCCCTGCTGCCATGCAAGCTGCACCCAGGGGTGCCAGGCAGAGCTCTTGGAGGGCTAATTCCCACGCTCTCCACTGTGTGTCAGCGTTGGGCTGATCCCCGGAGCTCAGCACCAAGCAACGCACGTTGTCCGCTGAGTTCTCACCCAAGCTTCAGCCCCAGCAGCGCGTGTCCTGTTCAGAAAGTCGGGAACTCGGAGCCCCCTTTCATGGGACACCCCCTCCCCAGCAGGGTCTGTAATGGTAACAATGTGCTGTTTCTTCTGCTCTTAGACTGTCACAGGCTCGTGTTTTTAGGCCTGGTCTACACCAGGAATTTGCTGGGGTCCAGCTTCATCTCTTGGGGCGTGAAAAATCCACATGCCTGAGAGACGCACCCAGCCCGACCTGACCCCCGTGCAGCCCAGTGATAGGTGCCTGGAAGAATTCTCCCAGCGCCCCAGCCCCCGCCCCTTGGAAGGTGGGTTACCTACGTGCGGGGAGACCCCTGGGCATGGGCAGTGTCTGTTCAGAAGTGCTGCGCTTTCCCCCAGCGCTCCCCAGACGCTGGCTCTGACTTCAGAGGCACCACGGGTTTGGTTGGGTCTGGGTGTTCCCAGCGCTGGTTCCCTGTCCCTGCTCCGGCCGGTGCAGGTGGGAGCCGAGTCAGCCCCGGGCTCCTCGCCTGTTCTGCTACCGCAGCTGCTTTCCCTGCTGCCCTTCCAGCCGGGCCAGGGTTTGTTGTTCTGAACTGCCTGTTTATGGCTTTATTGATCAGGAGGCTTCTGCCCCAGAAGGCCGGTGTGCAAACACGGGGCACAAAGTCCCAGCAGATCAAAGGGCCAGCACTGCCGTTAATGGCTGCCCTGGGGAGTGCGAGGCATGGCCCGGTGCACCCAGACCGGCACATCGCCCCTCTGCTCAGCAGCATCTGCGACAGGACCCTCGGCGTCTCCCTAAGGGAGCCGCGGGGAGCTCCGCTGGGAAACAGCTGTGCTGAAGGATCGAGCCTCCTGCAGCCCGTTACCGTCCCCCAGCACTGGCTCCGTAGCGCCTGATGGGCACAGTTGGGAGGGGGCTGTCAGCAGCAGCCAGACCCCTGAGTCCCCTGGAAATCAGTAGGGAAGGGGGGAGCGCAGGCTGGCGTGGCCTCCCGAAGGCCGCGGTTCGTTTGGGCTCCGGCTGCGCGGGGCTGACCCTGGGTGCTTGACGTTGGACAGTCAAGCGCCCTCGCGCTGCAGGGAACTGGCTCCGGGCAGGGGAGGGGGCAGCCTATGTTTTCGCCACTCCCTGGGAATCCCTGAGCCTGGGAATCCAGGCCTGACATGGGGCCGGCCCCATGGCCCTGCAGGCCAGGCTCACCTGCTCCCACACCGGGCGGCCCCAGAAGGGGGCAGGCCAGCTGGGCTGTCGGCAAGTCCTGCTGGCACAGGGTCAGCGAGGAGCACCACACTGCTCCCCGGGGGGGCTGTTCCCTGCTCCCCAGCACAGCTGGGCCTGGCTCCGAGCAGGCTTGGCCGGGTTAATGTTTACTGCTCCCTTCATGCCAGTAACACCCCTTATCTGGGTGATTATTAGGTAATTTATTAGATAAGGCACCTCTGCCCCGGGCACGTGCCACCAGCCAATGGCCGAGAGGGGAGTGATGCCACTGTGAGGGCTGGCACTTGGGATGGCAGAGAACCTGCCTCAGGATGCATGGGAGCAGTACCCTCCCCTTCCCACCCTACCCCACCTCACTCTCTCTGCTGTGGGTTTGGGGCAGGCCTACCCCACCCTGCCCCCTCCATACTGGGTCACCAGCAGGGGCCGTTGGCACCATTTGCTGTCTGGTGGGAGCCCAAGGATTCGCCCCCCACCTCCAGGGCCCCGGCACCAGCCCGAGCACGGAGACTATGGGGTGTGCTCTATGGCCATGCGATGGGAGCCTTGTCCGGCTCTTGGCACTCAGTGCCCTGGCTGCTCTGTGCTGGGCCAAGCACTACGAACCACATTGGGCCGGGGAACTCGACCACCATGGGCCACTGCCGTGGGCGAGCAAGTGAGTCCCAGCCGGAAGGACAGCTCCGCCTGTAGGCCCCGTCCCATCCCTGCTCTGACGCTGTCTCTGTCCCGCCCAAGGCCAGTGGCAATGCGGGCGCCATTGGTCCCACTCCCAGCAGCATGGGGGGCAGGGCCCCATGGCCTCGGCCTGCACTCTCCTGCGCGGGGGGGTGTTTGTTCCCCTGCCACAGGCCACACACTGATCTCAGGGGCGGGGGGCCGTGTTCGCTCTCAGCTCCCTCCCCGCTGGACTGGAGCCTCTCAGGGAAGATCCAGGCTTCATTCCCTAGCATCAGGCAGGGAGCACAGACCCGGGAGCCTCCAAACCGTGGGCTCCAGCCAGGGCCCCCAGCTCGGCCTGTCACCTGCACCCAGGGCCACTGTTCCCTCTAGGCTGTGGGCATGTCCACGCACACACGGATCCTAAACCCCGCACACACGGCGAAACACTGCGCGCACAAAAATTGGCACAGAAGCACAACAATTTGCCCAGAAGAAATTTTTTGCGCACACGGCCTGTCAAAAATTAGAGGGAACACCAGGGCCCAGGCTGCCCTAGCTTCTGCTGGGAGGCCGCAGGCTGGGCTGCTGTGGACACAGCATCCTCCGCAGGGGAATCGTTCTCGAGGGCTGCGGGTCGGGGTCCTGCCCCCTCCGCCCCCGGCTCTCTGCTCAGGAGAGGCCCGGCTCCGGTGGCCGCAGGCTGGGGGGAGGCGTGTTGGCTGAGAGCGACTAGGAGAGCAGAGGGCTGCTGAGGGGGGCAGCGATGCAGCTGGGGGAAAAGGTGGCGCTCTGCCTGGCTGGGCTGTCCCTGCCCTTGGGCCCACGGTATATTGGAGGGCAGCTGAGGGTGTGCCTGGCGCTGCTCTGAGCGGGATGCACGGCCCCATGGCTGGGTGCCCCTGAGAGCCAGGCTCTGGCCTGTGGGAAGCAGGCAGGCTTGTGTCTGAGAGTTCAAAGCCCACAGAGAGCTGATATCAGTATCTTCCCCTCCCTCGCCTGCAGCTGCGGCTCCCTGGGGGCCCCTTCGCAAGGCTGAGCAATCTCCTGCCGAGGCGGGCGGCCCCTCCCAGGTGCCAAGGTGCTGGAGGTGTCAGCGGTTTTGCCCATGAAGGCGAGTGCAGTGCTCCCTCCGCACGGCTCCCTGGAGCCCGGCCCCCTCCCCCACACTGCCACGTCTGCTCCTGGCGCCCGGGAGGGCTGAGGCTCCACGGGACGTGTTTCAAAGGCCAAGGGACGGGCGCAGAGTTGGGCTGTCCCAAGGATGCTGCCAAGCCTGTCATTCATAACCCGCTGGCCTGGCCTAAAGGCAGCCCTGGCTGCCGGGTGTGAAGGCAGGGCCCTGCCCCACACTGGGTTGTGACTGGAGAGCGCGAAGGAGCCTGCACCCTGTTTGCCCCCTGCTGACCCCGGTGTTTCCCGGGCCCCCAGCAGCTAGCCCCAAATACAACGGAAAGCAAGTCAAGCCCAGGGCACCTGGCCTTCCTGTGGCTGTGCTCAGCAGGGCAGCCTTAGTGCTCCCAGCTCACGGGGACAGCTCGACGCTCAGCCGGGGGTGATCATGGACCTGACCGGCTAACACAGGCCCTGCCTGGCTTGCCCCAACCTGCTGTACTGTCTGTCCACTCAGGAGGCTCGCTGCAGAAGACGACCCTGCCTGCCTCGCGCTCCCTTCCCCCGTTTCTTCTCCTTCCCCTCCCTGTGCCCGTGGGACTAGGAGACCTGGTGCCAGGGGCAGGTTCCTGCACTGCACCCCTGCCCCTGCAGCCCACGGAGGAAATGCTGCCCCCGCCCCCAGGCACCATTGCTCCTGGCTGTGCAGCATGGGGCAGTGCCGTGGGCCCCTATTCTGCCCGGGGGACGTGGGGCAGTGCCGTGGGCCCCCATTCTGCCCGGGGGACGTGGGCCCGTGCCGTGGGCCCCCATTCTGCCCGGGGGACGTGGGCCCGTGCCGTGGGCCCCCATTCTGCCCGGGGGACGTGGGCCCGTGCCGTGGGCCCCCATTCTGCCCGGGGGACGTGGGCCCGTGCCGTGGGCCCCCATTCTGCCCGGGGGCCGTGGGGCCGTGCCGTGGGCCCCCATTCTGCCCGGGGGCCGTGGGCCCGTGCCGTGGGCCCCCATTCTGCCCGGGGGACGTGGGCCCGTGCCGTGGGCCCCCATTCTGCCCGGGGGCCGTGGGGCCGTGCCGTGGGCCCCCATTCTGCCCGGGGGCCGTGGGCCCGTGCCGTGGGCCCCCATTCTGCCCGGGGGCCGTGGGCCCGTGCCGTGGGCCCCCATTCTGCCCGGGGGACGTGGGCCCGTGCCGTGGGCCCCCATTCTGCCCGGGGGACGTGGGCCCGTGCCGTGGGCCCCCATTCTGCCCGGGGGACGTGGGCCCGTGCCGTGGGCCCCCATTCTGCCCGGGGGACGTGGGCCCGTGCCGTGGGCCCCCATTCTGCCCGGGGGACGTGGGCCCGTGCCGTGGGCCCCCATTCTGCCCGGGGGCCGTGGGGCCGTGCCGTGGGCCCCCATTCTGCCCGGGGGCCGTGGGCCCGTGCCGTGGGCCCCCATTCTGCCCGGGGGACGTGGGCCCGTGCCGTGGGCCCCCATTCTGCCCGGGGGCCGTGGGGCCGTGCCGTGGGCCCCCATTCTGCCCGGGGGCCGTGGGCCCGTGCCGTGGGCCCCCATTCTGCCCGGGGGCCGTGGGCCCGTGCCGTGGGCCCCCATTCTGCCCGGGGGACGTGGGCCCGTGCCGTGGGCCCCCATTCTGCCCGGGGGACGTGGGGCAGTGCCGTGGGCCCCCATTCTGCCCGGGGGACGTGGGGCCGTGCCGTGGGCCCCCATTCTGCCCGGGGGACGTGGGGCCGTGCCGTGGGCCCCCATTCTGCCCGGGGGACGTGGGGCCGTGCCGTGGGGCCGTGCCGTGGGCCCCCATTCTGGGCAGGGGTAAATAGGAATCAGGCCACTGAGAGAAAGGTTAATGAGCCTGCCATACAGCCCTAGCTAACAGGCGGTTGGCTCTTGGCTCATGCGATAGAGGCTCACACACTAAGCTCCAGAGGCCCCAGGTTCGATCAACGTCAGCGTTACATTTGCGCGGCCCTGCACGATGCTGCAGCTGGGGACGGTCTCTCTTTGAGGCTCAGCTAAGACGCAGCAGCGTGTTCTCAGCTCCAGGTCTGGGTGACACGCTGGTCCCGGGGCCAGGTGGGAGCAGCAGAGTTCACCGTCCCTCCTGGGCCGAGACCAGCGGCAGTGGGCCGGTGACGCCTGCTTTGGGCCAAGGCTCCTGGTACGTCCCTGGTGCCCCTCGCCGCAGAAGCTGAGTGCAGAAGGCTCCGCCCCAGAGCGACTAGGCCCCTCGGCCGAGGTCGCCCGCGGGCCTGTGGCAGGAATTGAGCTGGGCGGCCCCCGGCGGTCTCTCCATTAGACCGTCCAGAGGCAGCTCTGCCCGGGGGGTGCCGTGGTAACGAGGGTGAGGCCACACGCAGGCCTGTGCCCTCGCGGCGCGATGACATCGTAGGGAGGGAGCTGGGGGCAGAAGCTTTGTGCCAAACGATGCTCTTCTGCAGCGAGTCGCCCGGCCCCACCCCAGCGTGAAAGGCCTTCCTGGGCCGGGACCGTTCTTTGGCACTGCCGGCGGCTTCGCCCCCTGGGAGCTAAACAAGCCCTCGGCACGCTGGGCACAAATCCCCTGTGGTGGGCTCGGTAGGGCAGGCTCAGTGCAGGTCCCATGCTGTCCCCTGCTCTGCTCTGAGGCAGGCAGAGTCCTTGAGCACCTGCCATTTCCCCTTTCAGCTTCCCCTGGAGTCTCTGCTCTGACGCGTGGCAGGGCTGCCCTGCTAGGCATCCTGGGAAACAGGGACCCGGAGTGGGTGGCACACTGCAGAACAGCCCTGCCCCACAGAGCTGGGGGGCGGGAGGGCTCCCTTGCAGGCTCCGTGGTGACTCCAGCTGCGGTGCTGTGTGAGGGCAGAGTGCAAGCGGGGCTGCCGCCCCCACCAGCCAGCCTGGGCACTCCCAGATATTGCTTGGGCAGGGCGGAGCCTGTGGGCAGAGCCCAGGGCTGGCATAGGCCTCTCATGGCAGTGCATTGCATGGGGAAGTTAGCTGGTGACCACATGGAGGATTTTCTTGTTTTTCCTTGTTTTCCAATGGTTTGCATGCAGGGGGGGTGGGACTCAGTTTCCCTGGGTGTTACTGGTTTAATGAGGTGATGGGAGAGGGAGTTTGTTGTTACAGAGGACCAGCGAGGGAACTTGGGACACCAGCCAATGGCCCGGAGAAGGGAGACCCCAGTGACTGGTGACCCGGTGACCGGGAGGCCCAGCGCAGGAGTCGCAGCCAGGTCTGGCCAGCGGGAGGACAATGGGCTGCGGAGAGAAGACCCCAGTGACCTGACCAGCAGGTGCCAACCATAGGGGCCAGAGGACAGAAGAGAAGAGAGGGGCCCAGGCGACCCTGTTTACCTGGAGAAAAGACAATGGACAGAGGCTGGGCTTGGGGCCGAGATATCAGATGCCCAGCTGGGAAGCAGGGGGGCTCTGGGCTGGCAAGAGGGAGCAGGCAGAGCCCACGTGGATGCAGGGGAGACTTGGATGTGCTGTGCTGAGGGAGGCCAGGCCTGAGGGCCCTGAGAGTTTCCTATGCTGGGGTCAGATGCTCAATAAACCCTCCTGTGTTATGTTGGCTGAGAGTCGCTCCAGTCTAGAGAACAGGGTGGCATTATTCCCTCTGGGAGTGGAGGCCCCGGGGGTCCAGAGCGAGTGGATTCCCTGCGGGGGCCCATGGCAAAGACAGGTGTGCTAAGCCTCAGAGGGGTTGGGAATTGGTCCTGCTTTGAGCAGGGGGTTGGACTAGATACCTCCTGAGGTCCCTTCCAAGCCTGTGATTCTATGGGGTGCGGCTCCAGGAGGTGGAGGGGCTTAACTCCCAAGAGAGAGTCAACCCTCGAGAAGGGCTGTCTCACTGAAGGGGATTCCCCCCATAGACCGCACGGGGCCAAGAGTGGGCACGATCTGTGAGTCTGTGACAACGTGGTAGCAGAGGATGGCTCGTGGATGCGCCCTGTAGACAGTTGGCTGCAAGTGTAGGCACGTGGCAGTGAGCGGCAGCCAGCAATAAAACGAGGGAATTGAAAGGAACCAGCGTGGAAATGTCCTAGAACCAGCTCCATACGAGGGACCTGGCACGTCTGTGCAGGGAGAGAGGGCTGAGCGTGGGGAGGCTCACTAAAGAGCAGCTGATGGCTCAGCTTGTAGAGAATGATCAGTCTGAGGAACAGGCTCCAGACCCCAGGGGGGCTCCCGGTGTGCCCGGAGAGCCGGGGAGTAGCTGGGGGGGCAGTCTGGGTAGCAACCGGGAGTGTATCAGACCTGACTCCCCAGTCAGCACAGGCGGGCCCCAGTCAGGGTCCCCACTGGTGGAGCTGGAGGAGCTGGATCTGGAGGAGCAGAGACGGGCGGACAGGGAGAGAGAACGAGAGGACCCTGCAGAACAGCGGAAGCATGAGTTGGAGTTGGAGGAGCAGCGGGCCAAGAGGGCCTGCCGGGGGGTAAGTGGGGAAGGGCCCCGAGATGCCAGTGTTGTGGGGAATCTAGACACCAAACTGCTGCCCAGTTCAAGGAGGGGGGTGGGAGATATTGATGCCTATCTCACAGCCTTTGAGAAGGCTTGTGATCTGAACCAGACTGACCCTGCAGATAGGCTCCACTTTCTGACCCCCAGGCTGGGTCCCAAGGCCATAGAGGCATTCAGCCAAATGGATGGTATTGAGACGGGGGACTATGACCTGTTCAAACAGGCTTTGCTGCTGAACATCCCCAGACACCCCCCCTCTATCTATCTATCTCTCCATCCATCTCTCCATCCCCAGACACACCCCCTCTATCTATCTATCATTTGAACTGACCCCCGAGGCATACGGGAAATGATTCCAAGGTGTGCGCAAGACCTCAGGTGTCACTTACAAGGAGGTCGCCCACCTGCTGGGGGAATATCTCCGCAAGTGGGGGAAGGGCGCAGGGGCCACGACCGCAGGGGACATGTATCACCTGGAGGGGTTGGAGATGCTGTAGGACATCTGCCCTCCAGACCGTAAGACGTGTTTAGCGAACCAGAAGCCCAAAGATCTGCGCAGTGCAGGGGCCCTGGCAGATGAGTTTGTGGAAGCAGCTCGGAGGCAGGAGGGAGACCCGTATCGGGGACTCAGAAGGGGAGTCACCCAGAGACCTCTCAAAGGTGGGACTCCAGGAAGCCCACCCAGGGGTGCCTGGGAATGCCGGGGCAGGCCGACCCCCCCCATAGGACTTGAGAGATCTGAAATGTAATTACTGTGGCCAAAAGGGACACAAGGTGGTGCCAGGCCTAAAGATGAAGGAAATGGCAGCCAAGCAGAACCCACGGGGTGTCAACTGGGTGGGAGCCCACCGAGAGGGGGCACCGCTGGGCCTGGGGGCCGCAGTCCAGAGGGCTGTGCCAGGGTGAAGGGACCACCAGGCCAGGCCCGTGGGGGAAGGCAGGGCCTCAGGTCCAGAGCACCCGTACTCAATCCGCCGGGTGAGTGTGGGACAGGCCCCGGGGGACGATCCCCACATCATCCCCATTGAGGTGGGGGGAAGAAGCGTCCGGGGTTCTGGGACCCGGGTGCAGAGGTGATGCTGGCGTGGTCCGAGGTGGTGGGCTCAGACCAGCTAGTGCCCAATGCCTACATGACCCTTAGTCCGTGACATAGCCCAGCGCTAATAGCTCCTTCTGCTCCAGCAGGAACAGCCCTCGTACCACGACATCGGCGCGCAGCCTCGGATTCACGCCCTCGGCCTCCTTCCAGCAGCTCCACGCAGACCCGTCGGTGCAGCAGAGACCAGCCGCGGTGAGGCCTGGGGCCTGTGCTATGGGAAATGGCAGTGCTGGGGCGGGCACCAGGGTCACTAATGTTCAACTTGCTATGTGTCCACTCAGTCCCGCCCGCCTCCCGGGCATTCACTGAGCTGGTCCCAGGATTGCAAGGGTTAGATCCAGCCAACTATTTGCCAGGGCCCCATGCCACCTCCACTGTGGGGAGCCTGCATGGGGCTGCTCAGCCTGGCTACAGGGCAGTGCCAAGGGCAGGCTGCAAGGGGAGCCAGACCCAGGCCTCGTAAAGAGATACGGGGGCTCTGTGGGGCTCAGCCCACCCGGTGGATCCCCCTCGGCTTCCCGCTTTGCCCACCATGCCTGACTCCCTGCCCCGCCCACACAGCTGGAGCCTCTCACTTGCCCAGCCTCACCGCAGCAGTGTCCCGGGCACACAGGGGCGAGCGGAGAATCAAGCCTGGTGCCTGGAAGACCTTCGGCAGGGATCCGGGTGTTAGTGGCTGGCGAGGTGAATTGGAGGGTTCTGTCTGGGAGCAGTCTGCAGCCAGGCCCTGCGTGCCGGGAGCCCCTGCAGGTCCCTGGGGCTGGCTAGAGCCGGGCGAGATCCATGGCCCAGAACCTTGCACTGGAAGAGCCACCGTTCGAACGCCCGGCCTGTCCCCTTTCCCCGGCTCCTGGGATGTTCCCCCACCTCCCTGGGCTCTTTGCCCTCAGCCCCGGGCCTGGCGCAGAGAGGAGCTCCGTGGTCACTGCTGGCAGCCCCAGACTGGCTCAGTGTGTACAGGGCCCCAGCAAGGGACAGAGCCACACTGAGCGGGGATGAGGGTGGCTCTGCAAGGCCCCCCCCCCCCACCCCAGCAGGTTCTTTCTCCTGCCATCCCATCCGTGCACCAGGGCTGGGGCGTCACCCTCCTTTCCTTCCAGTGCGCCGGGCATGGCTGTCGGTGGCCGACTCTGCTCTGTGCAGTTGTGCGCCTCTGGCAATGGGACAGTGCGTCCCTCGTGCCCCCTCCTCCGCAGCCTGCAAGGTCCCATCCCCCCACCCCCGGCTTGGCCAGGCGTGCTGCAGCTCTAACCCATGAGCTGTGGCTTGCAGCTTCTCTCCAGGCCAGGAAGCATCTGACCTCAGCCCCTCAGAGAAGAGATCTGTGAAGGGACGGGAGAGGCCCTGTGTGGAGGCAGGAGGAAGCAGAAAGAGGCTTTGCCTTTAAAAATAACCCCGGTATAAATCCCATAATAGCTCCTCAGAGCGAGGTGTGGTAGAGCCCGTGGGGGTGGGACGGGGCCCTCAGCTGCACTGGCGTGTGACACACTCAGCTCACCGGGCCCTCAGCTGGGTCACCCTGCGCCCAAACAATCCGCAGCTGCAGGGGCTTCTGGGCAAGCTCAGGAGTGCTGAGTCTTCCCCCCGAGCTCTTAGCCCAGCAGACTGCACCTCTAGACCGCCAGCATCCGATGCAGTGAGCGGTAGCTCACCAAAGCTTCTGCTCAAATAAACTGGTTCGTCTCTAAGGTGCCACAAGTCCTCCTGTTCTTTTTGCGGCTACAGACTAACACGGCTGCTCCTCTGAAACCACCCCTAGACCCTGCACTGGTGCAGATGGTCTCTGGCGCCTCCCAGTGGCTGTGTGTGGAAGTGCAGGGCCACAATGGCAGCGTTTCCCTCCCGCTTGGGGCGAAGGGCTGCCAGGGACTGTCAGACCCAGGGTGTGGGGGCCAGAAGAGGCCCGGGCCCAGTGCAGGCCCTACCTGGCGCCAGGGATCTGCCCCCCGGCACTGAGCAAGTCTCGCCACCTGCCCTGACTCCAGCCCCAGAAGTTCAACGCTTTTCCGCAGGGCCAAGGTCCCTGTGCAGGGCCAGGCGCCACGGCGGAGCCGATACGATTCCACACCCCGCTCGTCCTCTCTCGGTGCGCCAGAGGGTGGCTGCCCCACATGCTGACCATAGGAATGGGGCAGGGTGCTGATCTGAGCCCCTGGGGGGTCCTGGGCCGTAATGAATGAATGAATGGGGCCCCGCTCCCCAGCACCGAGCCTTGCCCTGTCAGTGCAGGACCTGCCCCAGTGTGGGAGGGGAGGCCCCTGTGGCCGTCTGGAGGGCAGTGTGGCTATTGACCCTGCAGGTGTCGTGGCTACAGTCTCTTTATTGAGCTTGGTACAGACAGCAAAAGCGGGCAGGTCCCCCACCCCAGGAATCCCCACGACACACCAGGGCCTGGCTGCCTTGAGCCCTGCTCTGGGCCCATCTCCCTCGATTCCTGGAGCCCCAGCGCTCCGGGTCCCTCCTTTCCAGTGAGGCCCCACTTCCTCTGGGAATCGGCTCTGTCCTGCCCATGTCCCTTTTGCCCTCCCTTGAGGGGTCCACTGAGCCCCCAAGCACTGCACAAGTGGCTGGATGCTCCGTGGGGTGGCTGTGTGCTGTCTCCCCTCCATAAGTGTCTCCCCCCGGCAGTTCCCAGGTGCACAGGAAACCCCATGGAGGCCGAATTGCTGGTGTTTGGGTCCCAGCAGGGGCTCAGCCAGCCTGGCGCAGAACCAGGCACTTTGGCAGGAGAAATGGGAACTATTTCTGGAGGAATTTGCAGACTGATGCAGGGGTAGGATCCCCCTCCCCTACCCCATGAGGAGCTCTCCCTCTGTAGAGGGAGGGGAAATTCCAGCCCTCTCCCACCCCCAGGGGAAACCTGAGCTGTCTGCATTCCCATGGGGCTGAATTGGGTCATGGCTGCAGGGTAATACCCAGGGTGGGAAGCAATTGCCAGGGGATTTTGCTTTAATTGGGAACCCCAGCAGTCCCCTCCCTGGGGAGTGACACATGGTCACAGCTGCTGAACGTGGAGTGTGGCACCCAAGCCCCGCCACTGCCCGAGCCCGCTCCCCAGAGACAGCAGGGGCTGGGGCGCCTCCAGGCGGGCGGGTGGAGGGCTCATTTGTCCGGCATGATGTACACCTCCTCGCCGTCATTGGGTGCGGGGACGCTGCTGCTGTACAGCTGCTGGGTGTTGGCGTAAATGGGCTGGTCTCCGTGGCAGGTGTCGCTCTCCATGTAACACTCCTCGTCCACCAGCTGCTGGACTCTGCGACAGGCAGTGGAGAGGGCCCTGCGTTACCCTCCCGGCGTGGGGAGCAGCTCAGGAGCTAGTGGGCTCGGGGCTCTGCCACCTGCTCCTGCACTTAGCGCCTGGGGACAGCCAGTGCACCAGGGCAGTGCCAGCCGCAAAGGCTCCGCCCGCAGGGTCTGAATCCCCCCTGGGCTGGCTCCAGTGACGGGGGTTAAGTGGAGAGAACTGGGCCGACGCGCGTTTATACTGCAGTGTCTGAGCGGTGCGCAGCCTGCCACACGGCGAGGCAGGGCCATGCCAATGGCTCAGGGGGAGCTGGGGCGACATGCCCTAGGGCCTGCGGGGGGCTGTGGCAGAGCCCAGGTCTCCTGGCTAGCGCCCGGACCGGCCTTCCGCTCCATGTCAACGCTGCCCCGGCATGCATGGGAGGGAACGGATGGGGCCCCAGCTCCTGGAGAAGTGGCAGCCCTGGGGCCACGGCTCCTAGCACAGGAGAGTGTCACTCCCGTGCCTGGAGTCTGGTCACAAGCTTCTGGTCTTTTTATCCCGGAAACTGACTTTGTCGCAAGAATTTCTCTGTGGCAAATCCAGACAGCAGCTGCGGGGGCAGGGGTAGGTTTGTGGGATGTGGAATGACATGTGACTGGGGCGGGGGGGGGGGGGATGGGATGGAGTGCCGTAATAGGGACTGAGGGGCAGGGACTGACTCACCCATCATGCCCTGAGGGTCACGAGCGAGGTGTTGTTCTCAAACCACCTCCCCAAACTTCCCATATTTGTTAATTTCATCGGAGGCTGTTTCACCATCCCGGGTTTCAGCAAAGCAGCGGGGTTAACCCCTCCCCTGCCAGTCAGGCCGAATCCCCTGGCCTCGTGGATTTGCCAAGGCAGTGCTGCCCCGGGGACGGGGGGGAGGGGAGGAATTAGCCAGGACGTTGCTTAAAACCCTCCTCGGCTCGGATAAAACATCTCGGGTGAGACCAGAACCCAGCCTCAGCCTGCTGCAGCCCCAGACACATCCAGGTGGCTCACCCGGCTCTCGACATCTGGCATGTTTCACCCGGACGCTGGGTGGTGCCTCCTTGGGTTCCCAGAGTGTTTAAAGGGTTAATAGCCATCCAGTGGAGGCTCTGTTTCGAAGGTGCTCTCTGGACTGAGCCCATGAGCCCAACCAGCCAGATGTGGCTCTTACCTTAAATAACCCAAACTGATTGATGAGCCCTCGGAGAGGAAGGCAGGTGGCTACCCCCTCGCTCACTCTATCTATCTATCTATCCATACACACCCAGCAATCTATCTGTGCATCCATCTATCCATCCCCAGACTACATTACATCCCTCTATCTATCATTGCATTTTCCCCCTGCATGCAGCCTCCCAGGTTGCCTGCCCCGAGGGAAGGGGACCTAGGGCCCCGGGGATGCTGAGTCGGTGCTCACCTGTACTGCGGTCCCTTTCTCTCCAGACACTCATATTGCCCTCCTGGCTGGGAGTAGCCAATGAAGACGTTCTCATAGTTGTTGGCCTGGCCGGGGCCCGGCTCTGCGTTGCGGCTGATGTAGCGCGGCTGGCCGCGGGCGACGGATGCGGTGGATTCCCGCTTGCTGTGGATGGCGGAGGTCTGTCTCTTCCTCCTGAGCAGGAGCAAGGCCACAGCCAGGCCCCCCGCCAGCAGCAGCCCGGCCAGCACTGAGCTGGTGAGGGCCACGCAGAGCAGCGCGCACAGGGGCTGGCATTCCTGCCCGTAGAACGCGGTGACGTTGACGGGTCCCTCCTGCGCTGAGTGGCAGTGGCAGGCGGGCTCCGTGCTGTCGGTGGGGCTGCTGCCCATGCAGTGGCTGAGGACGCTCGCCACCACGTCGCACTCGCAGTCGAGGACCAGGTGCAGCAGGCTGGAGGCGTTCTTGAAGAACTCAGTGGGCAGCCCCCGCAGCTGGTTGTGCTGCAGGTAAAGCTCCTTGAGAGTGCGCGCCTGGGAGAGGAAATCCGGGGGAAGGGTCTGCAGGCGGTTAAAGGACAGATCCAGCATCTTGACCGACCCCCCCAGCCGGGCGGAGCCATTGATTTCCCTGATGCCATGGTTGCTGAAGTTCAGGCCTGTCAAAGTGTTGCTACTGAATTCCAGCCAGTCCAGGACCTCGCAGGAGCTTGAATTTGGAGACCCCAAGCAATGCGCCCAGCCGGACGGCACACTGCGCAGGAGGAGCAGGGCTGCCAGGAGTGCCAGCATCTTCCTAGCTGGGAAGCAGGACACAAGCAGGCTGTAAATGGGGGGCGTCGCAGCAGCGCAGAGGTGCGGGAGGCGAACCCCCCTTCGATCCTATCTGCTCCACGCCCCAGGCAGGGCTGCTCCGTGCAGGCTCCCCCGCTGGCCAGAGGACGCTGTGGGGCCTCCTGGTGCATTATGCCCCAGGCCAGGCAGCACTAGCCCCTGCATGCTCATTATGCAAAGGAGGTGGCGGGAGGGAACAGGAGGGGTGGGGAGAAGCGGGGACTGCTCCCCTGTATCGCTCTGGGTGCCCCCAGGAGCCCTGGCTCCCCTCGCCCCAGCCACGGGCTGTAGTCGCACTGGTCTACTGGGCTGTGGAGTTCCGCTTGGAGTGGGTGCCTGGCTGAAAAGTAGAGCTGGGGAAGCAGCTGCTCTGCAGAGTCACATGCCCTGGCTTTGTGGGGAGAGGAGGGAAGTGGGGGCGGAGAGCAGAGCTGAAGATGGTCGGGGCAAATGGGGCTAGAGACACGGCCTGAGCACGGGGAGCCGTGCGGGGCGGGGGGGGTCCGCGCTCTGGCTTGGCCTCGGCCCCATCCCTAGGCCCCGTTTTCTCTAGTGGACGACCATGCTGGGCAGAGGGGCAGCTGTTTTGCAGGGCTGGGGGTTGAGCGCCAGCCCTTTAGCTCAGCAGGACTCTCTGCAGACTGCCAGCCCTGGGGGCGCTTGGCGGAGGAGCCCGCGCCCGCAGGGTTACTGCTGCCCCCGTGGCCCAGTCGTGGGTGTCTCCTAGGTGTTCACCGCTCAGGCCATTTGCAGGGAAGGGCCCAGCCACGCCGCTGCCTCTGCTCTTCAGCACCACTGGCAGGGCCCCCCGTGCCAGCCTCTTGCAAGCTCCAGCTGAGGGGCGAGGATGGGGCCGCCTGGCCCTGCCCTACCACGACAGGCTGATGGCTTGTGGCCAACGGGCACTCCGCTCCCCAAAGGTCCTTCACACCTCCCCACGTAGAGGTGAGCCCGGGCACCCCGCGCTGCTCGGTGGCACAGGGCGAGAGGCACCTGCCCACTGGCTCTGTCCCCATCCTGCCCCATGGAGCCCTGCCCCATACCTGAGCTGTCGCCTGCCTCCCGCCCTCCGCTGCGTCTGCTCCTCTGCTCCTCTGCCTGTGCGACGCAGCAGCTGGACAGAAGAGAAACAGGCAGTTCCTCTCTTGCTGGCCCGAGGCTGTCACAGTGTGGGGGAGGGACGCTCTGTGGTGTAGCTAGAGAGCCAGGAGCGGGTTTGGGGAGCAGGAGGGGAGCCCTGCCCTCACCGGGCCATCCCGCGCTGTGTGCTGGCTCTGGGCTCCTCCCTTCTCTGCCACTCTCCCTTTGCTTTCGTTTTTCAGTCTGGCATCCCCCTGCGCGGGGTGCTGCCAAGTGAGGGGCATCTGCAGGGCCCAGGGGGATGCTTCATGGCCCCCGGGCAGGGCAAGGCCATGCCGTCCCAGGGCATCACAGCCTGGCCACAGGGCCAGGACAATGGAGATTGGAGCAGCCCCATCAAGGAGGGCTAACTGGGGAGAGTCCCTGTCGGAGTGGGAGTACTGGGGGGCTCCCTCCCTCTGGAGGGAGGCCCCGCTGGGTAACATCACAGACCCTGCAGGACAACAAGGGGGAGGCTGGGCCTTTCGGCACCGCTGCGGGGTTGCCCCAGCACTAGCCCAGGTGTGAAGGGCCTGCACAGAGGTGGAGAGGGCCCGAGCGTGGGCACTGCTGCCAGCCTGCAGGCGTGGCATGGAGCTCCCTTCCGCTGCCCCCAGGGAAGGGGGCCGGGCACCCAGGCTTGCAGGGTGTAGTACCCTGCCCCACCCATTCCTGATGCCCAAGACGGAGCATGGCCCCTGCCCAGCCCACGGCCGCTGACTCTGCACCCTGGGCACAGGAAGGAAATGGGCCTTCCTCTGCTCCGATGTCACAACAGGCAAACCCCACCCCCAAGCAGGAGCAGATGCTGAGCCCTGGTTGGGTCTGAGGGCGCCCAGGAGTTGGTGAGGGGAAGGCGGGGAGCTTGGACCAAAGGACTCAGGAGCCCCATGGGCCAGTGCATCCCCTTCCCCCGTGGCCCTCTCTTCCGGCCACAAACACCTGCCTTTGGCCCTCCCTTGCACCATCTCACTGCAGACTCCGCCACCCCGCCCAGCTCCTCCCCGATCCCCCTCTCCCTGGGTGCTGTATGCCATGCCGGGCAAGGTCCAGTGCCCTGGAGAGCAGCCTCCCTTGGACTGTTGTAGGGATACACGGCCCCCTCTCCTAGCAGCCCCCACCGTGGACACCACACACCTGACCCCTCCCAACCATGGGCCCAGACTCCTGCTGCCTCTGCAGGGCCAGTGCGAGATGCTCCAGAGCAGGCGTCAAGAGGTCCCCGAGCACCTGGCCTAGCTGGCCAGCAGGGCCAGCGTGGCCTGGCAGGGGCCGGAAGGGGCATGTCGCAGATCTCAGCCCTGCAGCCTCCGGCCTGGCTTGTCCCCTTCGTCGCGCCTTGCCAAGAGCCACACCCAGCATAGCCTACCCAAGCAAACCTGACTCCGGCTAGCCCAGGTAACCAGAGCAGGGCCAGTGAGCCAGGCGTGTCCCCAGGGACCCTGCTGGGCTAACCTGTCTTTGCTGCTGTTGTGCCCGGGCTAGCGAGACTCAAGCTCACTGGGGCAGGCTATGCTCCGCTCTGGCCCTGGAGACAGCCCCTTTGTCACTGATGCCAGACCCATCTGGAGTCCTCAGCCCGGCATCTCCTGTCTTGCAAGCCCCAAAGAGCCCCTGGCTCCCCTCCCCCCTCTAGCCAGTGTCTGACTCAGGCTTCACAGTGAATTGGGGAAGCAGGGCCAGGTGAAGCAAAGGCAGTTACAGTAAATGCAACATGCAGGGGAAAGCGCTGAAATCCCCCAGGGCTGCTGCCCACAGGTGAGCTAGGTGCTCCCCTCTGCGCTCCAGGGGCAGGTTCGGCTCCCTGCTCCAAGCACGAAGCAAAGGGTCATGGAAACACGCCGTGCATTGGCTGCTTCCTTCAGCTGGCTCCAGCCTGGCTTCCAAGTGCACGCGGCTCTAGGGACTCGCTCACCCCCATGGCTGGCACCAGCTCTGTGCAGAGTGCCAGTGAGCCATGCTTTCCCGGCGCAGGCCCCGCAGGGAGACAGGGACATTAAGGCCAGAAGGGACCATCATGATCAGCTAGTCTGACCTGCTAAACATCACGGGCCCCAGAACCACACACCCCCACTCCCGAAAAAGACCCCTAACCTCCGGCTGAGCCACTGACATCCTCAAATCATGGTTTAAAGACTTCAAGTTAGAGCGAATCCACCACTGACACTAGTTTAAACCTGCAAGTGACCCGTGACCCATGCCACAGAGGAAGGCGAACCCCCCCAAGGTCCCTGCCAGTCTGACCTGGGGGAAATTCTTTCCCGACCTCAGATATGGCAATCGGTTGGACCCTGAGCATGTGGGCGAGACCCGCCAGCCAGACACCTGGGAGAGAATTCGCTGTAGTAACTCAGAGCAGGGGCGGTGAGTTATATGGGCCCATGGTGCCCGGGCTCCAGCAAATTCAGGGCCCAGGGGGCCCAGCTCCGCCAATGTTCGGGGCCGGGTCTCCTCCCTGGCCCCGCCTGCCGCCCCCATGTGTCTCCTCCCCCGAGCATCCCTGCCTGCCCTGGGCAGCTCCGCACTGCACTCCCTCACCGGCCACGGCTGCTGCACCTGCGGAGGGAGGAGGCACATGGCAGTGTACCCCCTTGGCCCCCCCGGCGGGCAACTCCGCGTTGACTCTGGGGGGAGCCTTATCCTGGCTGAACCTCCTGAACAGCAACCGGGGGGGCTCAGGTGAGTGGGGTGCCAGGGGGGCTGGGAAGGGGGCCGCCGTCCCCTCCCCCAGAGCTCACTGGTGCCGGCAGGGAGAGGGCTGAGGGGGAGTCCTCCTCTCTGGCCCCCAGCCCCAGGGCAACCTGCCTGCTGCACCCCAAACTCCTCATCCCCGGCCCAGCCCCATGCCCTGCACCCCAACCCTCTATCCCAGCCCAGAGCTTGCATCCAGCACCCAACCCCCCTCCTGCACCCCCTCCCCCTGTCTTAGCCCAGAGCCTGCACCCAGCAGCCAAACTCTATCCTAGAGCCCACACCCCTCCCGCACCCAAACTCTCTCCCAGAGCCGTAGGCAGGTGGTGGGGGGAGCGGACAACTTGGACCCATTCTGGGCACCACCAAAAATAGAACCCTGCCACCCCTGACTCAGAGCCCTCCCCATCTAGTGCCCATCTCCGGCCATTGGAGACATTCGCAGCCAGCTGTCAGGGCTTGGCTGCGCCCCCTCACAGGATGCCTCGCGCCGCACAGTGCTTGGCTGGGCACTTTTATTTCCATCTGAGGGGCCGGCGGAGTCAAGGGCTCGCCGAGGACTCACTGAGGAGTGAGCTGGGGAGGCAGAAGTGGGCGGGAGGCCTGGGCGTTCCTAAAAGGGAAGCTGTTGCCGTGAGGAAGGAGGGTCGGTCGGGGCGCTGAGGGGAAATCCCAGGATTGGCCCTATGCTGACTCCTTAATGAGTGACGTCAGTGTGAGCCACGAGCTCTGTGCCCACTGGCAGAGGGGGGGGGGGCATAAGGCTGGCAGGGATCCCTGGGGTCCGGGACAGACAGACTCGTTCACAGCATAATGGCCCATCAGGTGGCTAAGGAAAGCCAGCATCACGCTGGTCAGCAGACTCTCTGCGGAGTTACCTGGGTGGTTCTGGCTCTGCACTGCCACCTGTCCTCTCTCGCTCTGTGTGGGAAGGCAGGTCACCAAAAGGTGGTCGCACACTTTGGGGTGGGGGTGCTTATCTCTCTGCCTGGTCGGGTGTAACCTGAGTCTTGTAGGTTCACCATGTGTCACGGAGTCCCTGGGCGATGCTCTGGAACTGCTCCCCATGAGGCCAGTCAGGACTCTGGGGTAGTCGCCTTTCTGTGAGCAGCCTGTCTTCAGGACACACAGCTCCCACCTTCCTGGGTCTGACCTCGGAGCATTCAGCATCCTCTGCCCCTCCGTGCGCTTCCCCGCAGTGAGTCCACTCAGGTGGGGCTCCTGGGGAAGCCAGAGGGTCCTGCACCCCAACTTCGCAGTCAGACGGGACTCTCAGCCAGCCAGTAAAACAGAAGGTTTATTAGACGACAGGAACATGGTCTAACACAGAGCTTGCAGGTGCAGAGAACGGGACCCCTCAGCTGGGTCCATTCTGGGGGGCAGTGAGCCAGACAACCACGTCTGCACTTCACTCCATGTCCCAGCCAGCCCCAAACTGAAACTCCCTCCAGCCCCTCCTCCTCTGGGCTTTGTTCCTTTCCCGGGCCAGGTGGTCACCTGATTCCTTTGTTCTCCAACCCTTCAGCTTTCACCTTGCAGGGGGGGAAGGGCCCAGGCCATCAGTTGCCAGAAAACAGGGTGTCGGCCATTCTCTGTGTCCAGACCCCTGCACACACCTGCCCTCTAGGGCTCTGCAATGATCATACACCCTTACCCCACCACCTAGATACTTAAGAACTGCATAGGGGAAACTGAGGCACCCCCACAATATTCGGAGGAAACATTAAGAACAGGCCCACTTCGTCACATCTCTCCCCCCTTCGAGATCGAACTGAGCGGGGTCACTTTACCCGGTGACCTGGGGAAGTTCGAAGCCACCAATGTTCCCATGGATGCCCCAGCATCTCTCCCATTCCTTGGTAGGAGTTACACCAGGTCCTTCCAGTTTCACGCCCTCCCTTAGGTCGGGGGTGGTCGATAGCACTAGCAGGCTGCATGTGGGAAGGTTTCTGCAGCCCATGCCCTTTGGCCACCCCAAAACCCCAGGGGGTCAAACTGGGATTGGGTTTTCTCCAAGAGCTCCAGTCTGGAGGGCTGCAATTCGGGCTCTCTTGGTTAAGGGCCCCCATCTTGACCTGGGCCACATACTGTTCACTTACAGAACTAGCATGGAGACATCCCTTTCTCAACAACCTTGTCTCCCCAACAAGCTGGCCAAACACAGCCACTTGGTTATAGGACGGTATACCTTTCTAAACAGCTTTCACTCCATCTGAGACCTTCTCAAAGCTATCCACACTGGATCTTTCAACAGGAAAGTCAGTGGATCCATTCACAACAGAAAATTTCTGGCTGTTAGGAACTGAAACTTTCTTGATTAAATCACTTTCACACCCTTCAGTTGCAGTAAACTGCTTGCAAAGACTCCATGAGGATTCCTTTCCCAAGGGATTTTCTATGCAACAATTCACCCCTCCCAGAAATTCTGCTCTTACCCTCTTTACCTAGGGCTTGCTCTAGGGGAACACTTTCCTGAGCAACAACAGACTCTTTCTGGGTCTCCCTTACATCCAGAATCACCTCTGGCCCATCAGGCGGATTCCTACATAATCCCCTTTCAGGCAAACCGACAGACTTCCTAGATAAAAGGTTAGAAGCATTCTCCTTCCCTTTGCCACACACAAGTTCAGGAATCTTTTCCTCCTTGCTACAGGTTTCCACACCCTCAGTAGGTAACACAATCACATCACCTTCATGCTCTCCTTGTGCCCTGGCTAGGATCTCACCCTGATTAGACAGAGTTGCTCCACCCTTTCCAACAACACACTAGCAACAGGCAAAATACAAGCACCAGAATTGTCTGGTCTCGGGGATTTTACATAGACCCTAACTGGATGCGACCTAGTTACAGGGCTATTCTCCCGAGCAGACACAAACTTAGGACCCTTCCCTTCCTGGGCTTTAGCTGAATCCAGAACCAGCTCTGAGACAACTGCACGACCCTCAACCATCACAGGCTGAAAGGCCCCTTCTGTCTGCTCCACAGACCAAGAAGAGCCGGACACACTTTCTCCTTTACCAGACACACAGGTTGGGATCTCATTCCCTTTGTCCCAGCACACAAGGCTGGTCACAGACAACTGCTTGGAGATCAGGGTAGCTCCCTCCATAGGCAAGTCAATACCCCTGACAGACAGAGACCCATTTCCTTCACTGTCCCAATTCTCCACCCAGCTAACAGGTAAGGTCCAGGGACTCTCATCTTCCACTCTCCTCGCCTTCCCACCCTGCTGATTGGACACAGCCATCAGATCACAAGGCTGCCTAGGCTCATCCAAACTTTCCTTACCAAGCACCTTGCCACTCCCCACAGATCCCCTGCCCTGCCTGTGTCTCCCCCCACTCTGCTGGGGTCTCAGCTCCCACTGTGCTCAGCACTGCCCTTGCTGTCCCAGTGGGAGCAGGCCACTGCTTTCCTCAATGCATCAGAGCCAGCTAGAGTCCCCACTCTGGTGTGCAAGGGGGCAGGGAGCATCTCTCTGTCCCACCCAGCCCCAGGGGTCTGGTTACAGGCAGGCAGGTATCCTGAGCCTAGCGGCTCCTCCCTGCTGCCAGCCAGGTCATCTGCATTTTCACTGACCATTTCCCTCTCCGCCGATTGGTTCCCTGGATTCAAATTCAAACCCTTGGCAGTTACAGGAACAGGGCCTGGATCCTGTCCCAAAGAGACACAGTCACCCCACAACAGGGTCTCGCAGCTGGTGTCCTGGGGCACCCCAACGACCAGCCAGCCCCACTCCTCCTGGGTCTGCACAGGGATCTGGGCCATAGGGAAGGCGAGGGGCTTCGTCCCTGGGACCCTCACCCAGCTCACACAGCCCCTCAGCATCTGAGGCTGCACCACCCAGGGCCTGACAACAGTTCTCTCTGTCCCAGGATCTCGCCACCCCAGGAATGTCTCCCCATTGACCATCACCTTCCGCTCCCACTGGGGGTCCCAGGGGCCTGGCCCCAGGAAACTCCACACAGACATATAGGTTGGGGTCAGGAGTGGGAGCCTGTCCACATCCCCAACCATCTGGACGACAGAGTCTGTGGCCTTGGGACCCAGCAAGGGAGCTAGACACCGGGGCTTTTCCGCAGGGTCCCCTTGGTTCAAATCGCCAGCCTGCTCAAAGGCAGTGAGGTGGCATCCACATCCCCCCCTCCTTAACCAGGGGCAGCAATTTAATCTCGAGGTTCCCTGCGGAACTGGCCCCCCGGGGTCTATCCCCACTCACCCCGGGGAGGTCCCCAGGCCTCTCCACCCCACCACCGCCAGTTCACGCTGCTGCTGCTTCTGCAGCTCTTTCTCGGGCTCTCGCTGTCTCCCACAGTCCTCTTGCTCCCTCGGACTCAGCTCCAATCCCGTCCGTCTCCGATCCCCGGATGGGGAACCCGATCGTGAAGACCCTCGTCTGGTCGGGGACAGGAGTCTTGGTGATGCCTGGCTCCCGCTCCAGCTGCTCCCAGATCCTGCTATAGCCCCATTTGGGGTCAGGAATCTGTCCCTTAGAGCGGTCATCCTCCTCCAGCTGCACGATGAACTCTGCTTTGGTGAACTTTCCAACGCTCAACCCTCTCTTTTTGCACAGGGTTACAATGTCCTTCTTAAGGAGACGGTGACAGGCCATCACTCCGCTCCTCCCAAGTTGTTGTGGACTCACAGGCCGTGTGTTCTCAGCTCCCCACGGTTTCCAGGGAGAACCCCTAGTGTGCCAGCCCTTCTCGAGGTCACCACCTCTTTGCCAGGGTCGAGCTGCAGACTCCTCCGCCCCTTGGACTGCTCACTGCAATCCCCAGGGGAACCCTGTTACTGCAAAAGTCCTTCTCTCTCCCCGGGCCAAGCTGCAGGCTCCTCCGCCCCTGAGACTGCTCACTGCAGTCCCCAGGGGGACCCTATTACTGCACAGTCCTTCTCGCTGGTCACACACTCCCAGGGGTTAACCGCCCCCCGAAACCGCTCCTCTCTGAGCCTTCAGCAGGCCTGGTCCTCGGCGATCCCCCTTCGTGTTACTGCTCCCCAGTCACTTACTGCAGGAAGTGCCATCCACGGGGTGCAGTACATCCCACCGCTGCCACCAGTTGTCACGGAGTCCCTGGGCGATGCTCTGGAACTGCTCCCCATGAGGCCAGTCAGGACTCTGGGGTAGTCGCCTTTCTGTGAGCAGCCTGTCTTCAGGACACACAGCTCCCACCTTCCTGGGTCTGACCTCGGAGCATTCAGCATCCTCTGCCCCTCCGTGCGCTTCCCCGCAGTGAGTCCACTCAGGTGGGGCTCCTGGGGAAGCCAGAGGGTCCTGCACCCCAACTTCGCAGTCAGACGGGACTCTCAGCCAGCCAGTAAAACAGAAGGTTTATTAGACGACAGGAACATGGTCTAACACAGAGCTTGCAGGTGCAGAGAACGGGACCCCTCAGCTGGGTCCATTCTGGGGGGCAGTGAGCCAGACAACCACGTCTGCACTTCACTCCATGTCCCAGCCAGCCCCAAACTGAAACTCCCTCCAGCCCCTCCTCCTCTGGGCTTTGTTCCTTTCCCGGGCCAGGTGGTCACCTGATTCCTTTGTTCTCCAACCCTTCAGCTTTCACCTTGCAGGGGGGGAAGGGCCCAGGCCATCAGTTGCCAGAAAACAGGGTGTCGGCCATTCTCTGTGTCCAGACCCCTGCACACACCTGCCCTCTAGGGCTCTGCAATGATCATACACCCTTACCCCACCACCTAGATACTTAAGAACTGCATAGGGGAAACTGAGGCACCCCCACAATATTCGGAGGAAACATTAAGAACAGGCCCACTTCGTCACACCATGGACCCCCGTTTACTGGCGAAGCACGGTGCTAGTCAGTAGCTTGCGGGGGCTGCTGGAAAAAGCAAATCCAGGTGGGGACGGATTGGCTGGGGTGAAGACAGTGACCATGCAAAGCTGCAGCTGGCGAGTCGGCAACCCCCCCGGTTAGCCTTTGCCCGGGGGAGACAGGCTGCAGCAGGCTTGGGCTCCTAAAAGGCAGGGCTCCACCATCCTGCTGAGACGGCCTTGGGGTACACAGCCCCTTCTGGGCCAAGAGGCAGCTTGGTAGCTGAGTTTCGGCACCAGGTGATTTCCTGGGTCACCCTTTGTGTCCAATGGTTCCAGGGCTACTGCCGCATTCTTCGCTAACGAGCTGGAGCCGGGCTTTCCTGATGAGGGAATCCAGGTGCTCGGTGTTCCCGTGGAGCTGTGTGCGACAGGGTGACCGGGAACCTGCAGCGTCCCTTCCCTTTGGGCCACTCTGGGCGTGGCAGGTGGGTCGAGGGACACGGGGGCTGGCATGTGCCTAGTGCTGCCTGTGCAGTAAGAAGGGAGAGCTCAGGGGGCGGAGGACGTGGGGACAGCCCAGGCTCTCTCACTCGAAGGGCAGGTGCCCCACAGCCGAGAGCTGTGCTAAAGCTTCCCCTACAACTGGGGCTTTAGCTTCAGGGACCCAAGGGGCAGGGCGGGATGTCATTCACTGGCGGAGGGAGGGGGCAGGGCCTCACGCATACCACATTCAGCTGAGCGGGTAGCTGAGCGGGAGGGGCCCCTAAGGGCCCCAGATCCATGTGCCCAAAGATTCAGGGCACCTTGGCTGGGGAGGTGCCTGTCCTGGGACACTGGGCCTGGTTCTCAAAGCCCCACGGCTCCCTCCCGCTACAGCCAGTGGGGGGCAGGGGGGAGAACTCAGCACCTTGCAGCAGCTGGCCCTGCTAGTGTGAGCACAGAGACATAGAATCATAGAATCATAGAAGATCAGGGTTGGAAGGGACCCCAGAAGGTCATCTAGTCCAACCCCCTGCTCGAAGCAGGACCAATTCCCAGTTAAATCATCCCAGCCAGGGCTTTGTCAAGCCTGACCTTAAAAACCTCTAAGGAAGGAGATTCTACCACCTCCCTAGGTAACGCACAAGAGGTTGTCACACCCCCTCCCTTATACAGGACTGGCCTAGCCCAAGTCTGTAGCACCGTTGCCTTCAGCGAGTGGCCGTATCTCAGCCCAGTTCCTAAAGGACAGGAGCCAGGGAGGCTGGACCTGGCGTCTGAATTCCCATGTCCCTGCTAGATGCATCCCTTCCAGCTCAGTTTGGAGGCACATAGGCTGGGAATGGTGGAGGAAACTTTCTCTGCTCCCCATCCTGTCCCTATTTGGTGGATGTAAAAGCCCTTTACTCACCCACCTTCTTTCTCTCTCTCTCTCCATCCATCTCCAATGCACCCATCCATATCTATCGAGGCTTTCATATGGTCCTCCTGACCTCACCATAATATTTGAACATCTTGGTAGTTACCCTCCAGCTTAGGCCAAACTGGGCCACAAGCAGGTTTGGTTGACTCGGAGCCCAGGTTTGCGCAGAGAGCTGGCGACCTGGCACCCAGTTGGTGCCGGGCTTTAAGTGCGAAGCCACAACCGCAGCTAGGCGAGAACCGGGCGTGATGAAAGAGTCACCCCTGGGCCTGGTGAGTGTGTCCCGGTGTGAGAGCCCAGCGCGCTGCCCATGAGCATCCTGTGTCCTGGGGCTCCAACGGAACAGCCCCCCTGCTTCACCCTGCCCCACTTCAGAGTCAGCTCGGGCAGGCAGGGTTGGCGGCACGGCTCCATGGGGCCCTCTGTGACGAAGCAGGACTGTTCTTAATGTTTCCTCTGAATAGTGTGGGGGTGCCTCAGTTTCCCCTAGGCAGTTCTTAAGTATCTAGGGGGTGGGATAAGGGTGTATGGTCGTTGCAGAGCCCTAGAGGGCAGGTGTGTGCAGGGGTCTGGACACAGAGAATGGCCGACACCCTGTTTCCTGGCAACTGATGGCCTGGGCCCTTCCCCCCTGCAAGGTGAGAGCTACAGGGTTGGAGAACAAAGGAATCAGGTGACCTCCTGGCCTGGGAAAGGGACAAAGCCCAGAGGAGGAGGGGCTGGGGAGAGTTTCAGTTTGGGGCTGGCTGGGGACAGGGAGTAAAGTGCAGACGTGGTTGTCTGGCTCACTGCCCCCCAGAATGGACCCAGCTGAGGGGTCCTGTTCTCTGCACCTGCAAGCTCTGTGTTAGACCATGTTCCTGTCATCTAATAAACCTCTGTTTTACTGGCTGGCTGAGAGTCCCGTCTGACGGAGTTGGGGGGCAGGACCCTCTGGCTTCCCCAGGACCCCGCCTGAGCGGACTGGCTGTGGGAAGCGCCTGGAGGGGCAGAGGATGCTGAATGCTCCGAGGTCAGACCCAGGAAGGGGGAAGCCGGGTGAGCTGTGTGTCCTGCAGACAGGCTGCTCCCAGAGAGGAGACTTCCCTAGAGTCCTGCCTGGCTTCGTAGGGAGCAGTTCCAGAGCATCGCCCGGGGACTCCGTGACACCCTCCCAGCCCCGACCCACTCGGCCACGCAGTGTCTGCGGGTAGCCCTGCTCCTGCCCTCTGAGCTCACCACCAGCCAACACAGGGAGGGAGCGACAGTGCCCTGACTCCAGAGCCACCTGCCTGGTCCCCCCTGGACTCTGAGCCCTGCTGGGGAGGGGGCTCAGCGGGGGCTGTGCTGGGGCTGTGCTCTGGCCTGACGCCAGGGGTGAGGGACCCTTTCACTGGTTTGAATCCTCGTCAAGGTCTCACATCATGTGGCACCCCTACTGGAAAAGGGGCTGGGGGCAGGCTCCCCACTTCACCACGCTTCTAGGGGGACAGAGGCGCACCGAGGGCTGGGACCCACACTGATGCACCGAGTCCTGGCAGATGCCCAGAGCCCACTGGGAAATTGGACAGGTCCTGGGGCGTTGGTGGGTCCACAGGCAGCAAACCCCGTCCCCTGGCTGCACTGCCCAGGGGGATCTCACAGTGGCTCAATCTGGCCACGCTGGGGGCTGCCCCACCCGGCAGCTCTAGACAGCCCTTAACTCTGAGCTCCCTTCGGAGCTGGGCCCAACCCACTGCCCTCCATGGGGGAGCCGCAGGGCCTGGCCCATGCGTGGGTGTTCGACTGACATCTGCAGGGGAGCTGGGGAACCACAGCACCTGTCAGGGCCCTGGGAGTGGAACTGAAGTGGGGAGGGAGACAGAGACAGTGCTGCAGAGCAGAAAGCTCCCCCCCAGCTGGGGGGCAGGCCAGAGAGCTGCACAGAGGGGCAGGGAGGGGGGGCGCAAACAGGAGGGGTCAGATCTGTGCAACATCACTGGGAGTGTCGGGCGGTCGGGGTTTCTCTAGTCTCCTCTTTAGGCCCTTGTCCCTTGCGAGGAACAGCCCCTCCTGGAGAGCGAGTGACAGAGCAGGGCTCAGTGTGGTGAGCCCAGGGATGTGGGTGTGTGTTCCTGACACTCACTGTGTGTGTGTGTGTGTGTGTGTGACAGAGTGTGGGGGAGTCAGGGCCCTGCACCCCTCTTCCTGGGATTCACCATGACCCTCAGCCAGCCAGTAAAACAGAAGGTTTATTGGACAATAGGAACACAGTCTCAAACAGAGCTTGTGGGTACAACCAGGACCCCTCAGTCGAGTCCTTCTGGGGGGCAGGGAGCTCAGACCCCAGCCCTGGGGTTCCCTGCGTTCCTCCACCCAGCACCAAACTGAAACTAAAACCCCCCCAGCAGGCTCCCTCCTGCAGCCTCTGTCCAGTTTCCCAGGCAGAGGTGTTACCTCCCCTCTCCCCGGCTCAGGTGACAGGCTCTCAGGTCTCCCATCCCCAATGAAACCCCCCTGCCACATCCCCAGGTCAGCACTCCCCCCTCCCTGTGGCGTCACAGTGTGCACCCCTGACACGCACAGCGTGTGTGTGTGTGTGTGTGTGTGTGAGACAGCCGCTTCTCTTTTTTTAATGGTGCTGGCTGTGGAGGCCACAGGCCAGGGCAGATGCAGGGGAGCAGGGGGCTGGCTGGGGATTTCCCACATGCACATCTCCTGCCTGGTGTCACATTTCACAAGCCGGTTTGCAGCTTCCTGACCCCAGGTTGCTGGTCACGCAATGGGCTGGTCCTAGGGTTTGGAGAAGGGCCTGATTCCAAACCACTGACTGCGGCCGGCAACACGTGTAGGCATGAACTTAGCCGCAGGTATCTAACCATCGGAGGAGTGAAGCTCTGGAACAGCTTCCCCAGGGCAGCTGTCGGGGCAAAAAAACCAAACTGGCTTCAAGCCTGAGCTTGGAAAGTTTATGGTGGGGACGCTCTGATGAGACTGCCTGGGTCACCTGGGTCAGGCATGGCCAGCTGGCTGGAGGAGCGGCCAGGTGCCAACCCCTGGACTGACATGCCATACTCAGTCCCGTAACAAGAGGGCAGCAAAGCCACACCATGGGCCTTGGCCCTGGGAGACTCTGTGGATTGTCTCTGGCTGCAGCAATCACCCCTGGGAGCTAATTCAATCTTGCAATAGCTGGATCCTGCCAGTGCCTCCCTGCCTCTTTGGGGAGACAGCCCTGGGGCTGGCTGTGGCCTCCAGTGGCAGGGGAGTTTCACCTTCACCAGCTAGTCGGGGCCACTGGTGTCAGGAGCTGTACCCACTTGCCAGCCCCTGAGGGCACCTCCCTGGCAAGCGGGCAGCTGGAGGCCAGGGGACGGGGCATCTTCCTTATCTGCCCCAGGAAGCAGATATGGGCTCGGAGCTGCCGTTTTGTCAGCCCTGCTGGCTGGCAGGGAAGCCAAGCAGCTGCTTTGCTGGCAGTGCTGAGAGCGGTGCTGGGAGCCAACTGCTGTGTGCAGTGGCGGGGAGGGGTACAACTCCAGCCGCAGCCAGCCCAGTGTGGGGTGCCCCCCCCTTGGGGCTGGGTAGAGAGAGCCCCTTGGCAAGCTGCCTGAGAGTGGCAGGATCATTGGTGAAGGTGTGGGCAGGGGCTGATTCTCCCCGGGGCCCCCAGCCCAGGGCGGCTCCCTGCTCTCCCTAAACCCCTTTTCTCTGCAAAGCAGCAGCCGCGTCCCAAAATAGCTCTGCAGCTCACAGCCTTTACCCTGGGGCCTTACCAGAGCCCACTGCCGCCGCAGGCCTCGGGCAGCGCAGCGGGTGTGTTGTGGCACCGTGTGGCCGGGAAGGGGCGTGGGTAAGGGGGAGTGGAGGCAGAGGTGGGTGGTGTGAAGCCCAGCAAGCCGGGGGAGACAGAGCATGGGTTATGGAAAGGAGGCAACTGGGCGAGTGTGCGCTCTGCCCAGGCACAGGGCGGGGGGCGGCAGGGGTACAGCCAGGGCCCTGCCCGTAGTGGTGCCTGCCATCCAACAGTGACGGCACTTGGTGCAGCCAGGAACCGTCAGGAAAAAGATAGATCATAAAATAGAAAATACCATAAAGCTGCTGTATAAATCCCTGGTGCACCCCCACCTTGTCCACTGCAGGTAGCTCTGGTCTCTCCATCTCCAGAAAGGGTGTGTTAGCCTTGGGAAAGGGGCAGAGCAGGGCAGGGAAAATGGAACAGCTTCCAGATGAGGCGAGATTAAACAGAGTGGGACAGCTCGTCTTGGAGACGAGACACGAAGGGGGGATGTGACAGTCTGTACAATGGGGTACGCTGTGGAGAAAGTGAACAGGGAAATGTCATTTTCTTCTTCCCATAACCCGAGCACCAGGGGTCACCCCATGACATGACCAGGCAGCAGGTTTCACACAAACACAAGGCAGCGCACCGTCACCCTGTGGGACTCATTGCCAGGGGATGTTGTGAAGGCCAAAATATAACCAGGTTAAAAAAAGAGCGCGAGAAGTTCCTGGCGGCTAGGTCCAGCCATGGCTATCAGCCCAGATCCTCAGGAACATCACCTCACGCTGTGGGTGGCCCTAACCTCTGCCTGCGGAAGGGGGGCTGGCCGACCAGGGATGGGTCATTCAGTAATTGCCCTGTCCTGTTCGTTCCCTCTGAAGCAGCTGGCACTGGCCTCTGGCAGAGACTGGGCTAGCAAAGCCATTAGTCTGGGCCGGTGTGGCCATTCCTGTGACACTGAGCTGGGTCTCACTGCAGTTTTCGGGGGGAGCAAGTCTTGGGGGCGGGCGCTCGATCCACCGTGATCCAATAACAAAACGCCAAGCCAGGTTCCTGGTGTGGCAAGGGGAGCCCGGTGGATGAGGGCTGCTGGCCTGGGGAGGAAACGCAGCCAGGATGCGCACCAGTGGCTTGGGCCTGTGGCCAGCAGAGGCCAGCCTCAATCCAGGGAGTCTCGCAGCAGGAAATAGGGGCTCCCTCCCCAGCTACTCCGGATCCAGGATTCCCAGGAGCCGCCTCCATGGAGGATCCATCAAGCTCCAACTCAGCACCGGCTCAGTGCTGTCTCTGATCCACCCCTCTGGGCCAGCTGCATGGACTTGCCCTGCCTCCAGGAGCTTAATGCACCAGCCGCTGCCCAGTGGGCACAGTGCCAGGGGCTCAGCCTTGCAGGGGGACAAAGACCCCAGTGGCTCTGAGCAGTTGACAGGGCTGGAGCAGGGGCTTTACTGGGTTGTTTGCCATTTCCCAACCTCCCAGGTGAGGACTAGACCCCAGGTCTCACCCTGGGGCCTGGGCAAAGGGTATGGCACTTGCTGAGCCTGCTCCGGCGAGCTGGCCCTAGCCCCCAGCCTGACCTCCCCTCCCTGCAGGCTCCCCTCTCCAGGGAGTAGCTGGTCTAGCCCACAGCAAACGTCCTAATCCGGAGGAGCCAGAGACTGGCTCCAGCCCTGATGCAGGAGGTTTGATTCCCCCCACCCACAGTGGGGTGCATAGGCTCCTGCTGCCCACGGGGCCCTGTGCAGGCCCAGAGCTCTCCACACTGTGGGCAGCTAGCTCCGCAGAGACCCCTGGGTCAAGTCCTCCCTGGGCCAGGCCAGTGGCTGTATCCAGGACTGATTGGTATATTTCCCCCCCTCCTTCCCCCTGTTCCATGGTCCAAGAGGGGGACTTGGCACCAAGCCCCAACGTTACCCAGGGGTGAGGCGAAAGCGGAGGATGCCAGCGTGCCTAGCGCCCTCCCTCAGGGGTCTGGCAGCGGGCGGCGGGCTGGGAAGGGTCCCTTGGGGCATCAGGGACGGGATGACACATGGGCACAGGCAGGGAAATACTGGAGGGGCGGCACTGTCTCCTTCGCAGGGGGAAGGTGCCATGGTCTCATCCCAGTGGCTTCCCCTCCCTCCTTTATCTCCAGCAAAGGGCTCACCGCTCTGCAGCCGCTGCTCCCCCTCCCTGCCACGGGGCGCTGGGCAGGCCGCTGGTTGTGAGCCCCCACCGGCATGGCAGAGGCCGCTCTCCACACTCAATCCTTTGCCCTCCACTGGCAGCCAGAGCTCTGGCTCAGACAGATCCGCTGCGCTGGAGCCTGGAGAGCGACAGGGACATTTTGATGGGTTACCATGGCGACATCCTCCCCCTCGGCACTGGGATGAGATTGGCCAGCAGACGCCAGACCCCGGAGCAGAGCTGAGCCGCTCTGCACCAGCCCCAGCATGAGGCGGGCGCCAGGCGTGGCAGGCAAGCTGGACACTGCCGTTGGCCCTGCTTTGCAGCGTGTGCCATGGGGATGGCACAGCCAGGCAGGGCAGTGGGGGACCAGAGATGTGCAGAGTAATGGGTGTGTTGGCATCATGTCTGTCATAAATGCCCACATAACCAGTGTGATGCTGGCACACCCGGTGCCAGCTCATGCCAAGGTGCCCGTGCCTCGGACCACTGACAGAGGCAGAGCTGGACTCATTCTGGCGCGCCTGGGGTCAGTGGCATTAGCCTGGGTAGCAGGGCTCAGAATGGGTTTGGCTGCACTATGTGCATGGAGCTGCTGCTGGCCATTAAGCTCACTTCCAACACCTGTGGTGACTGCAAGGTGAGCCCCAGCATTTGCATTGTGAGTCTTTGTACCCGTGTACCTCACCAGACAGGAGCGAGTCATTGCTTAGTGCGAAGTGCTGGGGTCCCGTCCCGCCCCACCCACATTGCAGCTGACACGACTAGAGTGAAGTGTTAAAGAGGACAAAAGACTTTGTTGTTTACTTTCCCTCTCCCTGCCTCAAGCAGAGTGAAATGGATTCCTCCCAGTGGCTGAGTTTGCAGCTCAAAGTGGAAGGGGGGGAAGGGTGTAACAAGGAGGAACTGTATCTCTCTGCTGCTCAGACTGGGGGGCAAGGGTGCTAGGCGAAAGCAAGGGCTCCCCAGCTGCATTAGCCTGGGTTAGTCCCAAAGGACATATAGAGCTTGCTGATTCCTAAGGTTAAGATTTTGTCACAGTTGTTTTTAGTAACAGTCATGGACAGGTCAGGGGCCCTAAACAAAAATTCACAGGAGCCTGTGACCAGGTGGCGGGGCTGACAGCTGCGGGTCTCCCACTGCCCACAGTGGCTCAGAGCTCTAGGCCCACCGCGCCCACGGCAGATCAGAGCTGTGGGGCCCACGCTTCCTGTGCCAGCTGACAAGGTCCGGCCTTGCCACCCCAGGGCACGGGGCTGAAGCTGAGGTGGAAAATGTCACGGAGGTCTCTGAAAGTCACAGAACCTGCGGCCTCCGTGACAAAATCTGATCTTACCACAGAAGCTGCTGTTACTGTTTGAAACTTAAGCTTGGAACTCATTCTTTTGGGTGATGTATGTACACCTGCTTTAAATATGTAAATGACTCTTGTTGCCTTTCCCTAGTTAATAAATCTGCTACAATGTTTATTCTAGGATTGGCTACAAGCCCCTGTCTTTGGTGTGAGATGTAAGGTGCAAGCGACCTGGGGTAAGTGACTGCTCTTTGGGGCTGGGAGTAACCTGAATGTTGCTGTGATCCTTGGTGTAAGGGGCCATCTATCACAAAGGCAGCTTGCCTGAGTGATGTTAGAAATCGGAGTACCCAAGGGCACTGCCTGGCTCCTGGGTTAGGCTGGGCTAGTGCCTGAGGGGTTCACACTTGGTAATTGGTTGGTGAAATCGAGGTGCAGAACTCACCCCCAGTTTGGGATTTGTGCCCTGGTTCGTATCAGTCCAAGCTGAAGTTAGAACTCATGCTCCGTGGTCACGGCCAGCCAGCTTGGCAGCCAGTGTGCACACACGCACGGTGCCTGCACAAAGACACACGTAGGATATGGACGCACACTCCCACATGCACAAAATGAGCACAGTGTATGCACACATACCCCATGTCACGGAGTCCCTGGGCGATGCTCTGGAACTGCTCCCCCTGAAGCCAGGCAGGACTCTGGGGAAGTCTCCTCTCTGGGAGCAGCCTGTCTGCAGGACACACAGCTCACCCGGCTCCACCTTCCTGGGTCTGACCTCGGAGCATTCAGTATCCTCTGCCCCTCCGTGCGCTTCCCACAGCGAGTCCGCCCAGGCGGGCTCCTGGGGAAGCCAGAGGGTCCTGCACCCCAACTTCGCAGTCAGACGTGACTCTCAGCCAGCCAGTAACACAGAAGGTTTATTAGACGACAGGAACATGGTCTAAAACAGAGCTTGCAGGTGCAGAGAACCGGACCCCTCAGCTGAGTCCATTTTGAGGGGCAGTGAGCCGGACAACCCCGTCTGCCCTTCACTCCAGGTCTCCAGCCAGCCCCCAAACTGAAACTCCCTCCAGCCCCTCTTCCCCTGGGCTTTGTTCCTTTCCCGGGCCAGGAGGTCACCGGATTCCTTTGTTCTCCAACCCTTTAGCTCTTACCTTGCAGGGGGGGAAGGGCCCAGGCCATCAGGTGCCAGGAAACAGGGTGTCGGCCATTCTCTGTGTCCAGACCCCTGCACACACCTGCCCTCTAGGGCTCTGCAAGGATCATACACCCTTACCCCACCCCCTAGATACTTAAGAACTGCATCGGGGAAACTGAGGCACCCCCACACTATTCAGAGGAAACATTAAGAACAGTCCCGCTTGGTCACACCCCACACGTACACACAATGCACACACAACACACTCAGTGCACGCACGCCCCCCCACAGTGCACACACAACTCCCACACACACATACAATATACGTGCCCAGTGCATGCACACCCCGCCCCACATTCACACACAGTATATGGATGCACACTCAGACAGGCACATGAGCACAATCCATGCACACATACCCCCCATGAACAATATACACACACAAACTCTGCATGCACACACACATGCTCATGCACACAACAACACAATGGAGCGCCTTGAGGCTGGGAGCTGGTTCCCTGACTAGCTGCCTGCTTGCTCCTGCAGGATCTGCCTGGCTCTGCTTTGCCCCGGCTCACTGACGTCAGCCCCTGGGGCACAGGGAGGCCGTGTGCTGCTGACGCTTGGCTCGTGCTGCTGAAGGGCCGCTCCATGTTTGGCACAGAGAGCGCCTGAGAAATCCTGGAGTGACTGGCCACGGCGCGCTGGCTAATCCCCGCCAATCCTCATGGAGCCGAGCCGACTCCATGGGGCAGACACAGAGGCTTAACTCTGCAGCCCTGAGCGTGCAATGCCCCAGCACTGCAGCCACCTTGGAAATCAGCCCCAGATGTGAGCCATGCTGGGACTGGATGTGCCCAGCACTGGGATGGGAGACTGGCACTGTGGGGATCCCCTACCCAGCCCCTTGGGTGTCACACCCTGGCACGGGAGACAAGGAGGTGCAACGCCGCCCTCAGAGCAGCTGTGGCTGACCTCTCAGCCCAGGGGCAGGGCATGGGGCTCCCAGGCCCAGACCATTCTGCTGCTCCTCCCTATAAGCAAAGCCACCAGGCAGCTCCAGGAGCTCCCCAGCACCTCACAGCCCTTCCTTGCTCACTGCACTAAGCCCCCTCCCCAGGCAGACATGAAGGAGCCTGCTGCTGCCCTGCCTGAAGCGGGGTGAAGAGCACTGCCCGGCTGGACACCAGCACAGGGCCTAGTGTCACAGCTGGCACCTAAAGGGCACATGGCTACCCAGGGCTTTGCAGACCCCACCCGGCCTGGGAACGAGGGACGGGTGCTGCAGGGTGGGGGTGTCCCCAGACAGGGGCCCGGTCAGCCTGGGCTCTCTCCCTGAGCCAGCCTGGGGATCACGTTGCTGGGACACTGTCCCTGGAACATCCGGCCACAGGCTCCAAGGGGTTAACAACACCATGGCCAGCGCTGGCCCCGGACAAATCCGAACCAGATGGGGCTGGCGCTGCTGCTGGAAGCGGCGTCCTTGGCCCCGGTGAATGTCCCTAAGCATGGCCACTCCCCGCTACCCCCTGGCTCCCCCGGGGCGCCTCCGTCTGCCTGCTGGGGCTGCCGCTCCTGCCTCCGCTCGCAGGATGCTCTGCCCCTCAGGCACCACAGATCCTGGTGTTGGGGCTGCTGCTCACGCTGCCTGTGGGTGTCTGGGCCAGGATGGTTCCAGCCCATCGCAGTGCAGCCCTGCAGCACCCGGAGCCCACTGCAAACAGGTGGGCACTGGACAGGCAGCGGCCCCAGGAGACCAGCTGCCTGCACCACCTGGGGGTCTTGGCTGAGCAGCCCTGGCAGTCCCCTGCACTTCCCCTGGAAGAGGGCCCCAGACAGGGCAGCCCCTGCGCCTGGGCCAGTCCCATTGGAGTGAGGCCCTATGCACGCCAGGCTGCCCAGGTGCTGGGGAGCACCCCGGTGGGCCCACTTGCAAGGACAGGGGTCGCCCATTGCCTGCAGGGTGGGGCCAGCTCGGCACCTTGTGGCTGGCTCCTGGAGCAAGATTTAACCCCTTGTGGGGTCTCCCAGCCAGCAGCCAGGCTCACGGCATGGGCATCCTGTGCAGTACCCAGGGCAAGGGGCTCCTGTGGTCCATGCGCAGTCGTGCTGCAGAGGGCGCCTCCTGCTGGGCTGGGCCCGGGACATGTGGTGCTGGGTCTCCACTGCTGAGTGCTGGTTGGAGGCTGGGTTCCCCCGGCACCTGGGAGCGCCGTGTGAAGTGGGGCCAGATGATCCCGTCTTCACCAGACCCAGCAGGGGACATGCGGCTCCTTGTCCAACAGGCGCACGGAGGGGCTGTGTCCGGGCACCTCCACAGCTGTCTGTGCGTCTGCCCACCCACCCCAGCTCCCTGTACCACTGCTAGGCCCTTATCTGCACCTGGGCAGCTGCCAGCCGCTGCCCCACACCCTGCCAGGCTGGCAGGAGAGATGGGCGCGGCTGCCAGCCCATGGCCCCCCATCCGGCCAAGCTCCCGTCAGTGTGGGGGGTGTCCCAGAGCAGTCATGTTGCCAGGGAAACCACTTCCTCTGTCTGGACATGCTAGGAGCAGCTGCTGCAGTGGGAGCCAGGTTCGGGGGGAGGGCGGGTTGAGCAGGCCATGGGTGACGTGGGTTTGATCCCTGCTTCTGCCATACATTCCCCGGGCCACCCCAAGCAGGTTCCCGTGCGCTCTGGACCTCAGCTCCTGGCTGGGAATAGGAGAAGGAGCAGCCTCTCCCCCGGGTGCGGGTCTCCCATTGGAAGAGTGCCTCCCTGGCCAGCCCCGAGAGCCTGGTGCTCTCCCAGCACGCTCAGCGGGCAGGGCGCCCACTCACAGACAGGCTGGAGTGTGCCAAGGGGTCGGCGCCATGCTGGGCTCTGCTGGGTGATGATGGAGGGCCTGGCATCCTGGCCAAGGTTCTGTCTCTGCTTCGTCATAACTCGCTGCCTGGCAAAGAGCTGGGGAACCCAGGAGTGGGGCAGGGGAAAGCCCCCCCCAGCTTCCTTCCCTCTCCCCCACACGCAACACATCCGCCCAGAGGGGTGATTTGAGTCTGCTCCACAGGGGGCTGCAGCCCAGTGGTGGGCCCACTGGCACGTGGGGAGATGACTAGGTGGGGGGAGGCATCACTCCTTAACCCCCTGGCTGTCCTGGCTGTGGAATGCCCAGGTCTGGGGCATGGGGAGCAAGGAGTCGGAGAGATTGCCCATGGCTGTGGCTCCTGGCAGCGTCCTGCTCCCTGATCTCTCTGCACCAGGACACAGCAGGCAGTGTCAGCAGGAGATGGAAGAGTGTCACGGAGTCCCCGGGCGATGCTCTGGAACTGCTCCCCATGAAGCCAGTCAGGACTCTGAGGAAGTCTCCTTTCTGTGAGCAGACTGTCTGCAGGACACACAGCTCACCCGGCTTCCCCCTTCCTGGGTCTGACCTTGGAGCATTCAGCATCCTCTGCCCCTCCATGCACTTCCCACAGCGAGTCCTCTCAGGCGGGGTCTTGGGGAAGCCAGAGGGTCCTGCCCCCCAACTCTGCAGTCAGACGTGACTCTCGGCCAGCCAGTAAAACAGAGGTTTATTAGACGACAGAAACATGGTCTAGCACAGAGCTTGCAGGTGCAGAGAACGGGACCCCTCAGCTGGTTCCATTTTGGGGGGGCAGTGAGCCAGACAACCACGTCTGCCCTTCACTCCACTCCCCAGCCAGCATCCAAATGAAACTCCCTCCAGCCCCGCCCTGCTCTGTCCCTTTCCCGGGCCAGGAGGTCACCTGATTCCTTTGTTCTCCAACCCTTCAGCTCTCACCTCACAGGGGGGAAGGGCCCAGGCCATCAGTTGCCAGGAAACAGGGTGTCGGCCATTCTGTGTGTCCAGACCCCTGCACGTACCTGCCCTCTAGGGCTCTGCAACGATCATACACCCTTATCCCACCACCTAGATACTTAAGAACTGCCTAGGGGAAACTGAGGCACCCCCACACTATTCAGAGGAAACATTAAGAACAGTCCCGCTTCGTCACAAAGAGCCAGCTCAGGTTTCTGGGCCAGTTTTCCCCCGTGACACTCACACATTGGCAGCCGGGCTGGCGTGATGGCGCTGTGAGGTTCCCAGGTCTGTGGTGTGCCAGCAAGCCAGAGCTGCCGCAGATTCAGCCAACGAGCGGGGGATCGGTTACCCTGGGCCTCAGGAACATGGGCTGAGGTGTTACCAGGCGGGCAAGTGAGGCTGGGTGGCTGGTGGCCCTGCTCAGCCTCCCCAGCACCTACTGCTGGGACAGGGATGCACCCGGGAGCAAAGCCACCGATGCCCATTGCACAAAGTAACAGAGGAGACTCCCAGCGGCCTCAGCCCCATTGTACAGGGAGTCTTCTCTTCGCTGGCCACTGGGACCAGGCCTCCCTGCCCAGCCCAGCAGCCCAGGGCCAGCAAGCGCCTGTGCTAGGCAGACGGCTCATCCCTAGGAACTGATCTGAGCCCCCCAAGCCACCAACAGCCACTGGAGGGACACAGCTGCCAGTCACCACGGACCAGGCCTGGCTACAGGCCAGTGGCTGACCCCAGCCAGCCCGGCTCCTCAAGGCCCAGAAGCATTCACAGACCTGCCCTAGGACCTGCAGTGACTCAGTGGCAGAGTGGGAAAAGAACCCAGGTGTCCTGACTCCCAGGGCCATATGCTCCCTCCATCCCTGACAGCCAGAGGGGAGCCATGTGCAGCTGGGTGGGTGCGTGGTTCCCACGCAGGGGAGGGGGCCTGGCTTCAAGGAGGTGGATTGGCTCTGGGAGGATAGAGCCCTGCACTCCCCCCCCCTGCCCCACCATGCCAAGGGCCTTGCTGGGGGGAGACCAGCAACAGAGAATCGCCCCCCTGGAGAAGCCCCAGAGAACTGGACGGGGCTGGAGTCGCTAGGCATTGCATATGGGATGGGATGGGCGCCGCGCTGCATTTGGGGAGAATTCTCTGCTCCTTCCGCAGGCTGGGCCAGAAGCCCCCAGGCCAGCGCCAGCGCCCCCGCTCCGTGCTGACGGGCAGCGCTATGGCCCAGCTTGTGGGAGGGCTGTGCAGAGCAGGTAGCTATGGCTGGCACCTCCAGCTGCTGCACCACACTTAAAGGAGCCCCCGCCCTGATCTCACACAGCCCCGGCCCCGGGACAGCCGGGACCAGCATGGCGGGGAGCCAGGAGACTGGATCTGCACTATGTGAGGCCCCCATCATGAGGCCCCTGCCCTGGGACCTTTCCCCCAGGGGTGCATGAGGAAGCTAGGTGGGGGTGGAGCTGGGGTCATGCAGGGCTGTGGGCGGCTGATATGGCCCTGGGAGAGGAGGGGACATTCTCAGTGCTGCTGGGTTAAGGGCTATGTGTGGCCGTCGCTGCCTAGCTCCTGTGCCCAGCGTAAGATGCCCCTTCCACCCCCACGCTGGGGCTCAGGTTTGCTAGACTTAAACTGGAGGGCGGGCCCCAGGTCCAGGGGGCTGGAGAAATGGTCTGGCTGGGGCCAGTCGCCCTGTGCCACTCCCTTTCAGTCCACGTGTGACAAAGTGGGACTATTCTTAATGTTTCCTCTGAATAGTGTGGGGGTGCCTCAGTTTCCCCTAGGCAGTTCTTAAGTATCTAGAGGGTGGGATAAGGGTGTATGATCATTGCAGAGCCCTAGAGGACAGGTACGTGCAGGGGTCTGGACACAGAGAATAGCCGACACCCTGTTTCCTGGCAACTGATGGCCTGGGCCCTTCCCCCTGCAAGGTGAGCGCTAAAGGGTTGGAGAACAAAGGAATCAGGTGACCTCCTGGCCCGGGAAAGGGGAAAGCCCAGAGGAGGAGGGGCTGGGGAGAGTTTCAGTTTGGGGCTGGCTGGGGACATGGAGTGAAGGGCAGATGTGGCTGTCTGGTTCACTGCCCCCCAAAATGGACCCAGCTGAGGGGTCCTGTTCTCTGCACCTACAAGCTCTGTGTTAGACCATGTTCCTGTCATCTAATAAACCTTCTGTGTTACTGGCTGGCCGAGAGTCCCGTCTGACTGCGGAGTTGGGGGGCAGGACCCTCTGGCTGCCCCAGGACCCCGCCTGGGCAGACTCGCTGTGGGAAGCGCAGGGAGGGGAAGAGGATGCTGAATGCTCCGAGGTCAGACCCAGGAAGGTGGGAGCCGGGTGAGCTGTGTGTCCTGCAGACAGGCTGCTCCCAGAGAGGAGACTTCCCCAGAGTCCTGCGGCTTCCCAGGAGCAGTTCCAGAGCATCGCCTGGGGGCTCCGTGACACCATGTGCCTGGGGGCTGAGGTGCCTGGGGACAGTGCTGTGTGGAGAGCAGCCCCCAGAGAGGGGGCCTGGCCGGCTGGGATCTCAAACTGCTTCCTAGCTGAGGAAGAGGAGAGAGGCTTTGCCATCCTGCGGGTCCCGCCTGCGGCGCGCCGGGCGATGGAGGGGCTGGGGCCAAGGGACACGGAAGGGCCAGCGGATTCCTGGCAGTAGCACTCTGGGGGCAGGAGGCACCTCGCCCCCCCCGGCTGGCGCCCGGAGCCCCGCAGCAGGAAGCCCCCTGGAGCGAGCGCAACCCTGGAGCCCGAGGGAGCCGCGCCCGGAGCCCCGGGTTCGCGCCTCGCAGCGCTTGGAGCTGGGAAAGTTGGAGCCGGTGGCCCCGGGTCGGAAAGCGGCTCAGCCCCCATTGCCCCGGGCCCAGGCCGGCCTCTGGGCGGGGGCAGCGCGCACTCCCGGGCACAAAGACCCACCGATCCCGAGGAAAGCGGCGCTGCGCCGCACTCCGCCGGCTCGGGAACCTGCGCTCCCGGCTGTTTCAAGCTCCCCGCAATGGGGCTGGATGCCGCGGAAGGGCCGGCTGGATTCGGGGCGGGGAACGCGGGGGCAGGCGGCGGCGGCCGGCCTGCTGGGGCACACCCAGGCCAGGCCCTGGGGTGGTTTGCGCCCGCCGGAGAACCCCTCCGACGCCCCCAGGCCCGGGAGCGGGAGGGAGCCCGGGCGCCCCCAGCCCCACGGGCCGCCGCGAGGTAGCGTTCCGCCGGGGAGCCCAGGGACCAGTGGCGGGGTTGGGGGTCAGGCGCTGGCCTCGCTCCGCTGGGCGCACACGGCGCCAAGTGCCGCCCCCGAGCTCGGGGAGAAGGCTCCAGGGGCGCCCCCGGGGGTGGGGCAATGCTCTGCTTGGCGGGCCTGCGGCCTGCCTGCCTGGGCTCCCAGCCCATCTCCGCCGCTGGCTGCTGGAGCAGGGCGCGGTGGGGCCGGCGGCCGAGCGCCGAGCACTGCCCCATGCCGGCGCACTCGCTGCCGCCTGCCCCGCTCCGCTTCCCCGCCTGCTGAGCACCCTGCTCCAGCTCTTTGCGGAGCTCGAGGGCATCGCCTGGTGGGTCACCCCCTGAGGTGACACGCCAGCGCCCGAGAGCAGGGTTTGGGGTGCTGCGGGACCCCAGTGCCCATGGGGTAGGGGGCCTGGGCACTGGTGCTCTGTAGATCCCAGAGAGCCAATCTCGGGGGCTGTTTTTTGGGGCGGGGGGTCGCACCTTAGCACCTCCTAGTGGCTGCTTTGCAGGCTGGAGCTGCAGCATTAGGAAAGGGACCCATTGTCCCGGGCGGGCATGGGGCAGCTCGGCCCACCAGAGCGCGGCACCCTCCAGCCCGGTGCGCTGCCAAGAACCCTCCTCCAGAGGGAGGGGAAAGGTGATGGGGGGAGCTGCCCCAGACCCACTGGCCTGAGTCAGGCGGGTGTGGGGGCAGGCCAGTCGCGGCGTGGGGCGGGGGCAGGGTGGTTGTGGGGTCAGTGGCAACACACAACTCTCTGGCCAGTTTGTTTCTTGCAGTGACTTCCCCAGGGACCCCCTGGCTCTGAGCTGGGGTTGGTGGTTGGGGTGTTTAATGCAGACCAGGGGGGCTATTTCCATCATTGTCGGGGGTCACAGATCCCCAGGACTGCAGCGCTGGAACGGTCTCCAGGAGGAACCCCGTCAGTGGGCCAGACCCCTTGGGGGTCTCTCTTCCTCCAGGGAAAGCCACACGGCATCACCAACGCCTTTGGCTGGACCGCAGGACTGTCAGCCCCCTGCTTCCCCTGTGAGCTCCGGGCAGCGAGTCCCTGGGGGAGACTTGTGCATTCTCTGCACTCGATGCCCCTCGCCCAGTGCTGGCAAAGCAGCTGGGCTCATTCGTCGCTAGTCACAGCATGGGAAGGGCCTGGGCTTAGCACGGAGAATCGTCCATTCCGGGTAGCCAAGCTGTGGTGAGCCCCATTGTTCAAGCTCTGTCTCTCCATCTGTCTGAGCCCCTTGGTCCGAATTCCAGGTCCGAGCCCTGGCTGTCCCCAGCAGCCAGCGCATCCCCCTCAGCTCTCTCCAGCCATTTGTCCCCGAGCTGGGGAAGTCTATATCGCTCTGGGGCATTGGTTGCTAGGTATCGATATCCAGGCAATTATTGTCTTTTCAGAGGCCCCCACTGATAAGGGGACCAAGACCCAGACCGCTAGGCGACACCCATATCTATGTCTCTGCCTGGTCTGAGAGCAAACAGCCCTTTCCCAACCCCCTGGAAACAATGCAGCACACTGGGGAAACTGAGGCACAAACAGGACTCATAAAAATATTACCAAAAATTCCCACTCAGGCGATTATCCATCCCCCTCTGCCCCCTGGCTCCTGCTAACTGGGTCTGGAAGGCCCTGCCAGGAGGGGGCACAAAAAGAAATGGAGAATAGGTTCTGGGAAGAGGGAGCATGTGACGATGGGACACAGCAGGGAGGGGGGAGTGTTGACCTGGGAATGTGCCCTGGGGATGGGAGACCTGAGAGCCTGTCACCTGAGCCAGGAGGGGGAGGGGGAGGTAACACCTCTGCCCGGGAATGCGAACAGAGGCTGCAGGAGGGAGCCTGCTGGGGGGGTTAGTTTCAGTTTTGGGCTGGGTGGAGGAACGCAGGGAACCCCAGGGCTGGGGTCTAAGCTCCCTGCTCCCCCCAGAAGGACTTGACTGAGGGGTCCTGGTTATACCCACAAGCTCTGTTGTGGACTGTGTTCCTGTTGTCCAATAAACCTTCTGTTTTACTGGCTGGCTGAGAGTCTCAGTGAATCCCAGGAAGAGAGGTGCAGGGCCTGGACTCCCCCACACTCTGTGACAGAGCCTGTAGGCCCCTCCAGGCCCGCCACAGGGCAGGCAGAGCTCCCATGTGAGCAGAGAGCAGCTCCTTGCACAGACACCCCTACTTTGTGGCTGGGAGGAGAAGCTCTGAGTCCTTCCCCTGCCTCCTGGCAGAGATGGGAGCTGCCCTCCCTTTGTCGTTAGCTGCTGGGGTGACTTGGGGGAGGGTTTGCCCATCACAGGCTGCTCTGCTCCAGAGTCCCCCCGCCCCCAATGCCAGAGGCCCATAAAGCCCATGGGCTTAGAGTTGGGACAGGGGGCAGCGTTGCCTCTGGGACAGATTCCCAATGCCCTTGCCTCAGGGGACCCCACTCCCAGGGCTGGCCTTGCCCCATGGCTCCTGCTGGCTTCCTGACCACATGCTCACCTCCCACACCCCGCCTGGTCTGGGAGCCACGGCCGCCTCCCCCCAGGGGCCAGGATACAGGCTCTGGGGCTGGGGCATTGGGCTGAAGATTTTGCCTCTGGCTCTCCCAGCTGGCCCTGTGGAGCCCGAGTTCCCCACTGCCAGCCCCTGCCCGCAGACCTGATGCCTGGGCAGGAGCTCCCGGGGCCCGTGTCCCTGGCTGGGGCTCTGGACTCTGTGTGAATCACCCCCAGCAGGTGCGAGCGCCATGGGGCGAGGTCACAAGGGAGATTCCAGGGAGCCTCCCCCCGAGATGGCGGGTGGCAGCGTGACCTCTGGCTGGAGACGTGCAGTGTCCATCCAAGCCCTGCGGGGGCGAGCACCGGGGGCTCAGTGTCTCTGGCTGGGGCCCCAGGCAGTGCAAGGGGAGAGCGGTGTGACCCCCCCATGGCTTCAAACTTGGCTGCTGCAGATGCACAGTGTGGCCCAGTTGCCTCTACTGAGCCCTGCTCTGTTTGCCCGGGTCCTTGTGACTGTGCCTCTCAGGCCAGTTCCCAGGGAAGAGCTGTTTGCCCAGCACGGGTGCTGGCTGGCCCTGCGCTGCTGGGCTCTGCAGGAAGGCCCAGGTGGCCAGCGAAGAGCAGGCTCCTTGGACAATAGGGTTGACGCGGATGGGGGCTCCTCTGTGTCTGTGTGGGATGGGTGTGGGGGCTGCAAGTCATAGGTAATAGGTCTGATCTCTGGGCCCGGGGTCCCACTCTGGTCACAAGCTCAAACTCTTCCCTGCAGCCAGGAGGGCCTGAAACCTCCTTTTCTTGTTTTCAGGGAACGCTGAGATCTGCACCTGGTCACCTGAGTCCAGGTGCTGGGGCTTTAAGAGGGACACCACATGTCACATGGCTGGCAGTGCTGCCCTATGCTGGCAGCGGTGGGAATGCTGACGCTGATATTGCTGCGGGACGGTAAGTTTGCGAGTGTCTCGGTGCCCATGCCTGCCCCCAGCCCTGGGATGGGAAAGCAGCCAGTGCCGAGGGGCCGTTTCCCAGGGGCTGGATGATTCTGTTTGCGCTGGGCTTTCTCTGCCAGTGGACGGGGGACAAGTGGCCATGCTGGGCATTAAAACAGGACCTTTCCTGGGGGAGCCAGCAGGCCCCAGGAGCTCAGGGGGTGGCAGGGTACTGCAGAGCAGGTGTCCATCTCACTTTGGAGGGCTGCTCCTACATGTGAATGCTGGAGGGAGGAGCCCAGCTGGCTCCTGGGCAAGGGTCAGACTCACACCGGGGCTGACCCTGGAAGAACTGAGCTGAATGTGCCCCTGCCCCAGGGATGGCTGGGTACTGGGAGACCCTGCCCCACTCTGCCTATGAAAGGGTGGGGACGCCAGCTGTTGATGAAACAGGCTTGGAAGGGTGCGGGGGGCTCAGCGCGGCATCCTGGTGTGAAGTCAGGGCTCCTGAAACTGTGCTGGACCTAGTACACTTGCAGCACTGCTGCCTGCCGTCCCCGTGCCAGACACCTCCCTCCCCAGCTCCCCCAGAGCAGGGAGTGATGCGGGAAGAGGGCTGGTGGGCAGAGCAGGGCCAGGAGAGGGGGGTCCAGTGGGGAGAGCTCCTGTGGAGGCAGGCCCTGCATGTGTTTCTGCCTGGGGATCTCCAGGCTCAGCATCATTACCCCCAACTGACAGCTGGGGAAACTGAGGCACGGAGGGGCTGAGGCTTGTGCTCACTGTTTGGGTGTGACAGTGAAATCAGCTGGAGGTGTTGGCACTTAACTCCTCTGCAGATCAGACTCTGGGTGTCCCACGCCAGCACCCAAAATCCGTGGGTGCTCTGGAAAACATGGGTGACTGGGCCACAGTCCCCAGCAAGTCCCGTCCCCCATCGCCCAGCCTGGGGCCCTAGCAATGAACGTGTATGTAATGAGCCCTGCTGCTCAGGCCTGTGCCTCTCCTGCCCCCGGGCTGGCAGGGCTGCTGGGCACAGTGCTCCACAAAGCCCCTGGGCCTCCCCTCCCCTACCCACTCCACCTCTTCCCCCTCCACGTTGGTTGGCCCGGGGGCTCCGCAGCATTCCCATCTGCCAGGGAGGAGCCCGCGGCGTCTCACAGCAACAGGCTGGTTCTCAAAATGCACCGCACCATGGAGTCGCTGCCAGGGCCCCGATTCTGAGCCCTGCTCCAGGGTGGCTGGAAGTTCAATTTGCATCACTCCTAAAGTTCCCAGTGGGAACCCGGCGTCGAACACTGAAGTGACAGATTCTTCACCACCGTCGAGTCTCCCCTGGCTTTGGAGAGTAGCTCGCTGCCCCCTTCCCGGCCCCGGCCATGGCTTTCCCCTGTGGCCCAGCACCAACAGGGGTGTCACGGAGTCCCCGGGCGATGCTCTGGAGCTGCTCCCTGCAAAGCCAGCCAGGACTCTGGGGAAGTCACCTCTCTGGGAGCTGCCTGTCTGCAGGACACACAGCTCACACAGCTTCCACCTTCCTGGGTCTGACCTCGGAGCATTCAGCATCCTCTGCCCCTCCCTGCGCTTCCCACAGCGAGTCTGCCAGGGAGGGGTCCTGGGGAAGCCAGAGGGTCCTGCCCCCCAACTTCACAGTCAGACGTGACTCTCAGCCAGCCAGTAAAACAGAAGGTTTATTAGACGACAGGAACATGGTCTAAAACAGAGCTTGTAGGTGCAGAGAACAGGACCCCTCAGCCGGGTCCATTCTGGGGGGCAGTGAGCCAGACAACCACGTCTGCCCTTCACTCCATGTCCCAGCCAGCCCCAAACTGACACTCCCTCCAGCCCCTCCTCCCTGGGCTTTCCCCTTTCCCGGGCCAGGAGGTCACCGGATTCCTTTGTTCTCCAACCCTTCAGCTCTCACCTTGCAGCGGGGAAGGGCCCAGGCCATCAGGTGCCAGGAAACAGGGTGTCGGCCATTCTCTGTGTCCAGACCCCTGCACACACCTGCCCTCTAGGGCTCTGCAATGACCATACACCCGTCTCCCACCCCCTAGATATTTAATTACTGCCTAGGGGAAACTGAGGCACTCCCACACTATTCAGAGGAAACATTAAGAACAGTTCCACTTGGTCACATTGGGATCCTGCCCCAGGCCCGAGGGGGACAGACAATTGGGGAGGGAAGCTGGAGACGGTGCAGTGCCCCTGGGTGCCTGCTGAGCTGGGTGCTGGAGTTTCCCTGTAACCCCCCCAGTTGTGTGGTCCTGCCCCTTTCGCGCTCGGAAGGGCTGAGCTGCCAGCCCAGAGCAACGGGGGAAGGGGCCCTGCCCAGCCCGCACCCCACCTCTGGTGCCAGAGTCGCTCTCCTGCCTTCCCTTGGTTGGTTTGCTGTGAGGCGTGGAGCGAAGCACGTGGCTGGATCCTTCCCAGTCCCCTGCCTCGGGAGCACGCTGGGGGAGCTTCGCTGCCTTTCCCGGGGCTCCCTCCACCCCGCTCACTGGAAAGCTCTGAGCCAAGTGTCCTAGAGGGGACCCTGCATGGGCCCCACCACCTCCCACCAGCACAGGGTTATCCTGGGAGCCACTGGTTGGGCCAGGGGTCTGGGAGGCACAGTCAGGGCCAGGTGGGTGTCTGTATTCTAGGGGCCCATCACCATGGCTTTTGGGCCTGAGGTGGCCTGGCCTGTCAGGCTGGAACTGCTGCTTTGCAAACCCTTACTCCCTTCCAGCGGTGCGATTCCATCTCCAGTAAACAGGTCCCAGCAGCCCGGCCTTGCTGGGCACAGTACGGTGCCAAGCAGCTGCGAGTCTCCCAAGGCCTGTGTTTAACTCTTTGCTGGCTGGGCAAGTGGCTGCAGCCCTTCCCTGCAGCCAGGGCCCCAGAAGTGGGCCCCAAAGCTCCCCAGGAAGGAGCGATAGCAGCGGAAGGTGCAGGCTGGAGGGTCCCACACCTGGCCCTCTCTGCGCTGGCTCTGCTGCCCACAGTGGGCGCTGGCAGAGGGTTTTTGCAGGAACCCAGCGAGAGTGGAGTGTCCTGGGGGCTGGGCTGAGAGCTCGCTGGGCTCTCCTTGGTTCTCTTTCCTCCCGGCCTCGCCCTGGGCATGCAAATGAGAGCACTGGGCTGGAACCCCCGGCTGCCAAGCCTGGGAGGGTGGGGAGCAGCAGCCATGGAGAGGAGAGGCAGCAGCCTGGCTCCCAGCTGGCTCCAGGGGAGGGGCTGGGGGCCTAGCTGTGCTGCTCTGCTCCACCTCCCAAAGCCCCGTCCCAGCTGGCACTGGTCCCCACCGCTCTGCGGGCTGTTCCCAAGGCCTGGCTGGGAGCCCGCAGGGACTCTGGGGTGCATGGAGGGGACAGCGACTGTGAGGGAGACAGGAAGCAGCACAGACAGCAAGTCCCAAGCTGCCCAGCCTTGCCAAGGGGGTAACCGGCGAGCTGCCGCCAGGAGGGGGCGGTATATGCAGTGATCGCACAGAGCTCCCCCCACGCAGGGTCGCTGCGCCGGGATCCACCCCGGCCCAGACAGTTGCGGTGGATGGCTGAGAAGGGACCGTTGGCTCAGCACATCCCTGTGCCAGGCCCATTCACCTCGCCCCCTTGCACGGTCACGGCTGGGCGTTATCTCCCCCCCCCCACTGCAGTCTGTACTCCAGTGGGTCCTTCTGCCAGCTGCTGCATCCGTCTGGCCTGGGCGCGTGTGCTGGGTGGAACGAGCCTGTTTATGTAACCGGGGACTTGCTGATCTCTCCTGCTGTGTGCCAGGGGCTTTCGCCTCCATCTGCTCCTTGCCGGTGAGTTTGGCGCTGCCATGGCACACTGAGAGGCCAGGCCCTTGGCTCCCAGCGGGGACCTGTGTCCAGCCAGGGAAATTTTGCACCAAACATCACAGGCCTGGCAGAGAAGCACGGGGGGTCCTTCTACTTCCTTATTGCCCGGCCTCCATTTCCTCCTCCCCTCGCTCCTCTCTTCTCACTCCCCACCTTCCCACTTGTGTGCCAGGACCCCCCATTGCCACTTGAGGCCGCTCAGCACGGCTCCCCCTGCCCCCTTGAGCCAGCCCAGCCTCCTGCTGCATGTGTCTGTGCAGCGCCCTGCCAGCTGATGCCAGGGGACCATGGGCAATGGCAGGGTGGATGCTGTGCTGGCATACCAGCCTCCCTTGGCCTTCCCTCCCAGCTGCCTCAGTGGCCCCAGATCTCCTCACCTGGCCTCTATGGGGCATGGGGGACTTCAGGGTGTGAGAGCCCAGCTGGCCTGGCTTTCGATCCACTCATTCCCAGGGTCATTGCTGGGGCAGCTCCTGAATTCACTTCACCATGTCCTGGGACCCAGCAGGGACTCCGCCCCTTTCCTGTTCCTGGTACCCTACTTCCCCACCTGCCCCCAGAGTTGCTGGTGCCACCTGGAGATGGGGGCAGAGCCAGGGGCCAGTGCCAGGCTGCAGAGCAGGCCTGCAGGGGCTTTCTGTCTCCAGGTTTCTAATGCACCCTCACCCTGGTATCTGGGTACCAGCCCAGGGCTCCCCCACCCCTGCCTGGCCCTCCATCCTGAGGCTTCATCCCATCTTGGCTGAGGTCCGCCACAGCCACCACCTGGGGCCATTGAGCTAGGGATCCTCTGGCCATTTCCTTCCAGCCCCCTGCTCCCTTTGGCCCTCGTTTGCTCCCAGCCCCATGTGCCAACTGGCCCGTCCGCACGCCTCTGTGGAGTGAGCCGAGGACTGTGGTGCATTGGGAGCAGCCGCCGGATGCTGCTGCGCTCACCCCCCTCTCCTAGGGGGGAGCCGGCGCCATCCCACCCCGTTCGCTCCCCTTCCCCCACTCGTTCCCCGTGCTCCGGAGGGGAGAAACCGGCGTGTGTGCAGAGTCTGCGTAGGCAGCCAAGCAGCAGCTGAGCAAGGCAGGGGGTGGCGCAGGAGCATTACCATACGCAGGCTGTAATTACCGCTAATTTCTTAAGTGCAACAAAAAAATGAAAACCCAAACAAAGCTCAGGCGGAGCGGGATGGGGGGACAGCAGGGCGCGCCCTCCAGCTCCCTGCTGGCACATGGCTCCTGGCCACCTGCCCACGCGGGGATGTGCCTCTGGGGCCAGGCCCACTCCCCTGCTCTGCTGGCAGAGATGGATTTGGCCTTGCAGTACCCCTGGGGGAGGGAAACTGAGGCACTGGCATGACCTCCAGAGCTCACAGAGTAAGCTAGTGGCACAGCTGGGAATGGAACCCAGGAGTCCTGACCTCCCCCACCCTACCGGCCCTCTGATCTGATCTGGTCGCTGGAGCTCGTCCCCACACATTCCCTTTGGGGGAGGAAGCCGTCTGAGCTGTCAGGTTGCTCCCCAGCATGGTGCCACTGAACCCCCACAGCTCTGCGGGCCCCCTGCAGACAGAGCTGGGACTGGGGTGAGGGGGTAACACCCCCACCCGTGCAGCGGGGGCTGGGCAGTGACAGCCACACGCTGTTCTGCAGGGACGTCTGTGGGACTGCAGCAGCTGCCCTGGCACGAGTCCCCCGGGGCCGTTGCCAGGCCGGGCATGGCTGGGACCCGGTGCTGAGGCGGCCCCTAGGCCTGGCCTTCGGTTTGTTCAGATCTCACCTTTCTCCACCTCGCCTTGATGTGAAGCGACGTCACGCCCCAGGCACCCAGCGTAGCGCCCAGCTCTGCAAGCCAGCGCACTCCAGGCCCCAGCCCCTGCCCAGTGCCCCAGGTCTCCCCCCAGGCCTGGGGGCTCAGGGCCATCTCGCTCCTTGAGGCCTGTCCTGCGTCAGCCACACCCCACTGGCATGGCTTGTCTCAGCACTTGGACCCCACGGAGAGAGCCCCCCCCCCGGCTCTGTGCTGGTGCTGTACACTCCCTGGCTGGGCTACTTCCCTCGGTGCCCAGGGCTGGGCCAGTCAGCTCTGGGCACCATGCTGGTCCCCTGCCCAGGGGCTCGTGTAGGGGCAACTGGCAAGGGGGAGGGAAGGGGGATGATTGTATTCATCAGCTGTGGGGCACGCCCACCCCAGCCAGGCCGTCAGATTCGCCACATCTGTGCCCGACACAGCCTGGCAGCCGAGACCCTAGCCAGCACCTGAGGGCTCCCTGGCAATGGGGCCTGGCTGCACCAGCTGGAGCTGTGTGGTGTGGGGCAGCCCTGGGCTGGGAGCCACATCTGGAGGGTTGGAGGTCTCCACAGGACGCAGTCCCTGGAGCCAGACTGCGGTGCTTTGCAGAGGTGGCACGTCCAGGAACTGGCAGCCATGGCCTGGGTTCCGGGCTGAGCAGGCAGGGCATGGAGGGGCACAGACCCTCTGTCTCCCACTGACCGGGGGCAGCTCCCATCCCTGGCACATCTCCATTCGCCGCCAGCTGGGATCCCGCTCTGGGCTCCAGAGGGCAGCGGAGGGGAGAAAGGCATGCATGAGACATCCCATAATGCCCAGGCATGTGTCCATTTGCCCCAGTGGCAGCTGGTGTAACTGACCCTGGGCCGGCTCTGTGGCCGGAGCTGGGAGAGGGGGTCTGATGGGTCCAGCCAGACCCGCCGGCCTGCGTGTGCGTGGAGCACTGGGCCCTGCACGTGTGCAGGCGTGTGCCGTTGCACATCTGCAGCAGTTTGGTGGTAGGTACCGTCTCAAACAGAGATTTCGAAGCATAAATCATATTGCTGTGGACTCTCTGCCTGCAGCTGATCCGCACCTGGGCTCCAGGCCGGTAACCGAGCTGCAGACCGGGGGGTGCATGGAGCACGTGCTCGAGGCGAGATCGAGGTCGTGCTCGATTCAGCCACAGCTGAAGCTGCAATGAAAAGGGATGAAGAAACCCCCCGCCCCCACCAACCCCACAATCCCATGGGCAGATGGGCTGTTCCAGCTAAAACGCTCCCAGCCCCACCAAGAGGGGCGCTTTGCTGGGGGAGGGCAGCCAGGAAGCCTCCCCACTCTCCTCCCTCCTCTGGTTCACATCCTCACATGCCGTGGAGCACATCTGGCCGGGGAGCCCAGCTCCTGGGAGCCCGCAGGGCAGGTGGCTCTGGGAACCTGGGAGCGATAAATGCTCAGTGGGGTGAGGGTGGGAACAGCCCCTGTGGGGCAGGTGTACAGACCAGTAGCTTCCATAACCGACACAAGGTGGCGCTCCGGCTCCTCGAGAATCCAGCCGCCAGCGCCATGTTCTGCTCCCGAAGGGGGTGGGTGAAGGGCAGTGCCAGGCAGGGTGGGGCAAGCGAGGGGCATCATTGGGTGTGTGACAGGCGGGCAATGAGCATGGGAGAGCATGGGTGGGGGGCATCAGCGGCGCGTGAGGGGCACCAGCAGGCATGGGGGAGAAGGCCCAGGCCCTGCCCCCTCCATCCTGCCTGAGACATGGCTCGGTGGGAGATTTGGGGCCCATCACCCACCTGGTGGGGCCATGCGAGCGCACTGACCGATGTTGGGGGGCGATTAACCCCGTCAGTGCCAGCATGCTCTGTGCAGTGGGTGGCAGCATACTGTGCTGTACCCTGGGGAGGGCTGTAAGAGCCTGGGGGCTGGGCACATGATGCACCGAACGGGGGGGCACCATGCCCTTGCCAGCCCCCTCCCCGTTAGCGGCCTGGTAAGAGCGGCAGTCACAGAGGAGGCATTCGGGGACCTGTCAGCCTGGCTGCAGGCGTGAGCTGAGTCACCAGCTGCCGATGAGCAATTGGCAGCTCTGGGCAGCCAAGATGGCTTCAGACCAGCGACCTCCCGGTGCCAACCCAGAGCTGTCCTGCCCCCCATGAGCCCCTCCCACAAACGTCCCCCCACCCCACAGCTCCAGCCCCAACCATGCCTCCCTGGCACTCCCATGCTGCGCTCGGCAAGGTCAAGGCCTGGGAGCGGGAGCCTCCTGCTCCGTGCTGCCGAGGGCCCTCTCCCATGTGCCCTCGGAGCAGCCTGCCAGCCCGAATGCAGGAGGCTCCCTGAGGGGGCCATGCAGGGCCGCGATGGGCTGGCCACGATGGGGTTATGGAGCAGCCAGGAGTTCACGAGACCCCCTCCTCCCTGCGCTGTAGACGGAGGGAAGCCCAGGCAGTGCGGCCAGACGGGTGTGTGTGTGTGGGAGCAGACGGGCTGCTCTTAGTGGGGCCAGGAGCTGTCTGGGGACTCGGGCCGGCCCAGAGTGGGGGCTGGGCCTGGCCTGGGTCTTTGATTTGATTGAAACCTGGGCACTGAGCCAGGCCGGGGCAGTGGGGGCCTCAGGGAAAGGGGCTAGAGGCGCAGCCAGGCTGGGCCGAGGATTCCCTCACTTTATTCTCCTGTTGTCATTGGCCCATTACCTGGGCAAGGGCTGAGCTCACTGGGCCAAGCCACATCCACAGCTGGGGTGGGCTGACAGGGGAAACTGAGGCAGAGCTGCCAGGAGGGTGGCACCTCTGTTACCAGAGAACATAACAGAAGAGAGCTCAGACCAGGTGGTCACAGTGGTCCCTTCCGGCCAGAGCATCTATGAATCCTACTCCCCTGGGTGGGGCACTTCAGGCTGGCCAGGATCATGCCTGCTGCCCGGTTCACTGTCACACAGCACCGGTGCTGTCCCCAGGACAAAGACGCTGGACGGGAAGATGGGCCATGGCTCTCAGAGAAGAAAGCAAGAGTGTGCGTGCGGGGTCGGGGTGGAGGTTACTCGGTCTTTAAACCAATTCTCTTTCAGTGAGATTTCTACATGGCAGGTTGGCCAGGAAATCTCTTCTTTGGGGGTTTATTTCCCTCGCTGGTGTATCAGCGACGGGGCTGTGTTTTCGTAGGGTTTGTACAGGCCATGTTTATTAGTGCAGGTTGTGTGTGACTCGGGGTTGCGCCCACAGGTTGCTGGGGGGCTACTGATGCACTGTGCTGACAGAAGGTTGCTGGTACCTGCTGGGCCAGTTGTGCTGATCAGTGGGGGTGGCTGTGGGTTCGGGTGTGTGGCTTGCACACGCGGGTTGCAGGAGTAAGCTGAGTTGTGTGTTCAGGTTGCTCCCGTGCATGGGGGCGGGTTCTGCACACTGGCTAGGGGCTTGGTTGCCCTGAGCACCAGGATGAGGAAACAGCTGAAATGACTAAAAATCAGACTTTAAAGGTGATAAAAAAGTGCCTGGTAAGTTTCCAAAAAGCTCACGCATTTCTTTCTGTGCTGAAGACCCATTCAAGAGTGGCTGGTGCTTGCAGCTTGTGGGGACGGAGTGCTCATCAGCCCAGGGACAAAGTCTGCTTGGCTGCCCTTCCCAGGGGGAATGGAAGCAATGGGAAACAGAAGGTATTTTACCTGCATGTGCAAACAAATAATTATGGATACAAACAGCAAGAGGTACCCGCACCCACGCCCGTGCACACACTGCCAAGGCCAGCTGAATTCTGCGGGGCTCTGTCAGACAACGACGCTTCTCTCCTCTGTGCGTAGCAGCAGCTGTGGGTTCTGACATCCTGCTCCCCTGTTCTTCATCGGTTGCCGGAAACAGGATCTCTGCTTCTCCATGAGTCACCCGCTCCCGCTGCTCGCTCCTCTCCGATGACCTCACCCGGTGACATCTTCACTGGCGCTGCGATGTCACCGAGCGCATTGGAACAAGTGGTGGGAGCTGGAAGGCTCTTGGGAAACCCGAGGCCCTGGTAGCAGAGAACACGGGGCAGAGGAATATGCCAAACCCAGCAGCCTGGTTCTGGGGGAAGGCTGAAGAGTTTCTAAATCAAACGTGCTTCCGAGTTCTATTTGAACCGGCCCACAAGGCACCTCAGCAGGGCAGAGCTGCGCACGGAGTCTCCTGGGGGACTGAAAGGAGACGTCCCAGGCTCCAGCGTCCCGAGCGCTGAGCCCAGCGGCGCTGACCTGCCCTCTGCATGAACCGGGCTCTTAGTTCTCCGGGTTCCCGCCCCCAGAGACTGCGACCGTGGGTTCTGAGTGAAGTGTTGTTGCCATTCCCTGGCAAAGCTGGCCCAGACTGTCTCGTTCCGCCGGTTACTAACCAGGTGCTCATACAATGAACAATCATCCCCCCGTATGCATCTTTCATTGTGGTTTATTAATGGGGAGGAGAAAAAGAAATCACCCTTTTTCCCTTGGCTCTTCCCACGTCCAACCACACCAGGCCAGCAGGGGGACCTGCCCGGCTGCCTGAAAGGAGAGCCACTGGGCTCTCGGGGGAATCTTGCCAGGCCCGGTGTAACTGTGAAACTCCACGGAGTTCCTGAGAGCCAAACTGGGCCCTTAGCTTCAGGGTGGGGGGCAGCCCCTCCCCCAGGGTCAGCGCCACCTTGGGCATCTTCAGCCCTGGGTCACCATCCCTCTCCAACGCTCACTTGGCCGCCCTTCTGGGCCAGCCTGTCTCCGCTCCAGGGCCAAAGCTGTCTGCAGACCGCAGGAGGCAGCTCTAAGCCCAGCCACCACTCAGTTCCATGGACCCCCCAGCCACGGAACTGGGGGGCAGGTGCAGCTCCAGGTGTCACCCCGGATCTGCTCTCCTGTCGGCCAGCGTCAGCTCACTGAATTCAGCAGTCGCTCTGGATTTCTCAATGTATCAGAGCAGAGCCGGGTGCCCAGTTTACCTGACCCAGGGTTTAGAGAAGAGCAGGGGCTAGTGGTCAGGTCACAGGCCTGGGCCCCAGACACCCCTGGGCTTTCACTAGAGCTGCCTGGCATGCGCTTGACCAGACGCGTTTTCCTTGCACTGCGTCAGTTTGTCAGCACTGGAAAGTTTCACGGTGACGTTGTGATTTGGGGGAACGGGAAGAGTTCTAATCTGAGCGGAGGCAGCTCTGAGCCGAGATGGGCCCAAGCAAAGCCCAGAGCCGGCTGCTGACGCTCCCCAAGTTGCTGAGCTCTGGATCAGGGTCCACTGCAGAGAGAGGTTTGGGTCACACGGCTCTAGTCCCTCCTCCCCCCAGTGCTGTGTGAGTGGGTCAGGCCCAGGTTTCTGCCCAACCCTGCTCCAAAAATCCAGCACCAGGGAAAAATCAAGAAACTCCAGCCTTGTTCTGGGGCTTGTGAGAAAACCTCAGTGCATGAGCGTCCCCTCCTGGCCCTGCTGCAGCGACAGGGCAACCCCTCCTGCTCCTTTAACCCTCCTCTGCTCATTCCACACAAAGCCCTGGGCAGTGTCACTCCAGCACCTCTGTCTTTATGGGCTTGGCTTGCAGCCCAGCCGGTCAGCTTCCCCTATGGATTTCAGGGCTGCTGTTCTCTCCTCTCTTGCTGGGGGGCTGCCCAGTGGGAGTCGTGCCTGGGCCAGTTCTCTTCTGTCCCGTCCCCAGGGGAGACGGGGCTGGGGGGATCCTGCTCTGCCCGCGGAGAAGTGCTCTGACTTTCCACACAACACCCCCCCAGCATCTCCTCTGCTCCATCCTCCTCCAATGGTGCCTGGGCCACAGGGAGCAGAGAGGCCGATGAGCCAGCCGCAGCCTTGGCTGGGCCCTTAGCTCCGTGCTGCTGACAACCTACCCGGGGCGTGAGGTGCCTTGTGCCACAAACCCCCAGTGTCAGCGGGGAGGCCCCAGAGTTTGGTCTCCCTTCTGATTCCCAGCCTGTGAATGCAACTCTCTCGAGAGGGGCCGTAGGCGGAGGCCACTGGTGCTGCAGGAGGCGGCTGCTGCAGGATTTGCCTTTTGACCCACTTGGCTGTCCCTGGGCCACCGCGAGAGGCCAAGCAGTGCAGCTGCTGGAGGTGTAGTTTGGCTGCTGGTCAGGGACGACTGGCCTGGGCACGGCCTGTGGGGGTCAGTGGTGACTGACCCTGCGTGCAGGGGACCTTGAAACACAGCCCCTTGGCACATCTATTCCCAGCAAGTGGTTTCCATGATATTCGGAGAGTCCCCAAATCTCTCCCAGCCGGGCTCCCTGCACCCTGAGGAGGGGCAGCATTCCTCTCGGCCAGGCCTCCATGTCCTGTCCAGGGGAGCCCTGGAAATGTGCCCTCCCTGGGTTCGCACCCAAACGTGCCAGTCACACAGGAAGCAGAAACAGACTAGCAGTTTCTTCTTCCTTTGAAGCCAGAGCCACTAGACCCAGCAACCTGCACACACAGGAGCTGCTGTGTGAAAATACCCATGGGGCATCTCCAGGGAAAGTGCAAACAATGAAGGAGTTTCCTTCCCAGCCTAGCTGGTCCTGAAATGGTTTCCGAGCATGAGGGACAAACAGCAAGAGGGGGGTTGGCAGAAGACGGTGTCCAGGGCTGGCAGTGGGGTGGCGGGAAGCACTGGGCGAGGTGCTGGCAGTGGGGCGCTGGGTGCAGGTTGCTGAGAGCACCGTGCAGTGGGGTGTTGGGCGTGCCGTGATGGGCCTGCCCCTATTAGCCTTGGGTAGAGTCTGAGGCTGGAGGGAGCACGTGCCAGCGTGGGGGGGGGGTTGAGCGGGGCGCCAGGCCCGTGGGGTGTGCACCGTGCCGGGGCGGGAAGCATGCGCGCGTGCGGAGCCCCCCCGCGCGCGCTTCAGCCCCGGCGTTGCCCTTTTAAGAGCTGAGCCGGGGCGGGGGAGGTGGCGCCGTTCCTGGAACAGCCACCAGAGACGAGAGGGCGAGCGAGCGCGCGCGCCCCCCGCCCGCCCGGTGCCTGCGCGGCGGTTTCAAGCTCCCCCGCCCGAGCGCCGCTGCCGGGTTTGCGGCCGCTGCTCCGGGCCGGGGCCGGCGGGGTGGCCGTGGCGATGGGGCGCTGCGCCGGCCGCGCTCGCTGACGGGCGTGCACAGGCGAAGCCCGGCCGCAGCATGTACGCCAAGGGGAAGGGCCCCGCCGTGCCCTCGGACAGCCAGGCCCGGGAGAAGTGAGTCCGCCGGACCCCGGCGTGGGCCGGCAGCGCGGGGGGGCCCGTTCCCCGCCCCCCACGCGCCCCCCGGGGCGACTCCCCGCGGGAAGTTCGCCGGGCCGTGGGGGCCGCAGCGGGGCGCCCGCCCGTGGGCGCGCAGCCCGCAGCCTCCGTGCCGCCCTCCCCGGGGCCGGCGTGGGGCCCCCGGCGGCGGGTGGGGGCCGGGGGCTCTGCCCCGCCGCGGGCGGGCGGGAGCGAGCGGGGGCCGCAGCCGGCTCGGAGCGTCTCAACTTTGCGCCGCCAACTTTGCGCTCTTGGGGCGGCGCGGGGCGCGGGGCTCCGGAGCGAGGGTCCGCCCGGCTGGGGAGCCGCGTCGGGGGCCGGAGCGGGGCGGGGACGCGTCGCGGGGGCTGCGGGGGCCCGGGGCCCGGCCCTCGCCCACCGCGGAGCCCCCGGAGCCAGGCGGGTCCGGCCCGGCGCCGGGGGCTGCGAGCGGCCGCCCCTGGGGTGACTTGGGCGGCTCGGGGCCCCGCCAGCCCCCGGCCCTGCCGCGAGGAGCGCCTGGGGGCCCCGGCGTCGCTCCGGGAGCGGGGCGGGGGTCAGCAGACGCCCCGGGGGGGGGCGGGAAGTGTCAGGGGCTGGGTGCCCGCACCCTGCCCCCGGGGCCGGCCCCGGCAGGAGCCCCCCCACCCCCCCATTGTTAGGGGCAGCCCGGCCGGGCGCTGCTGGGCCGGGGCTGCAGCCTGGGACGCTGCCCGGCGGGTCCCGCAAGTCGCGGCCGGCCCGGGCTGAAGTCCGGGGGCGGACCCTGCACACGGGCCCCGCGGAGCTGCTGCTGGTAGCAGGTGTCGATCCTGTCGGGGCCCCGCTGGGCTGGGCGCTGCTCGGACCCAGCCCAGCCGGCTCCTGTCCCAGGGGCTGGCAGGACCCAGTCCCAGCCCTGCGGGGCTCTGGGCAAAGGGTCCCGGCCAGGAGGAACCCGCCGCTCCTGGGCTCTCCCTTGTCCGAGGGGCAAAGCCTGACTGGCAGCGGCCAACCGAGGCAGCAGGTTGCCCTGTGGCCCCCCCCCCCTGCCCTGTCCTATGGCAGAACTGCGCAGAACAAAGGTGTGGCTGGGCACAGGTACATGGGGGGGGAGGACAGATGGGGGGGTGCGCAGTGTGATGTGTGAGTGAGTTCTGCATGGGGGGGGGAAGTGCGAGCTTAGTTTGCCCTGGGTGTTGGGCCTGGGGGGAGGTGCCAGGCTGGTGCAATACCTCACCATGTGCAAACAGATTTTCCCCTGGGGGGGGCAGTTACTCTGTGGAGAGCCCTGTCTCTCCCCCCCCCCCCCCCGCCCTTGCCCCAGGGCAGCTCTCAGTGGCAGCAGGGGGTTTGCGTCTGGCACATCACAGTGGTCGCGTGCTGGCTGGAACCGGGCCCTTTGGCTCGGTGCGCGGCCTGAGCCGTGTTCTTCGCTGTTGGGCAGATGTGGGATCCCGCAGGGAGGCGAGGGTGAACCTCTTCCTACCGAGACTGGCACGTGGACCAGAGAGTGACAGGAACCAGCCAGAGACCCGGGAGGGGATTGGTAGCGCCCCCCCCCAGCCTGTCCCTTTCAGGCGGACTTGGGATATTATTTCAGTGACAAAGAAGGAAGACAATGCAACCTTGGGACCAGACAGCCGCTTGGTGCCTACCCCTGGAGCTTCCTGGCGTTGGTGGGTGATGGTTGTGAGCAAGGGGGTTCCCGAAGGATTGGGCCGGTCTCGGCCCATATCCCGTCTCCAACAGTGGCTCTGTGTGTCTCTGCTCCAGGGGCTGGAGGGTGCATCACGGCCCATCAACTGCTGCTGCGATGGGCCGGGAAGGCTGCGGGTGCTGGGACGGAGGGGGCTGCAGGGCTGGAGCGTTTGCTGTCGGAAACACTGGGGCCACCCGCTGCACAGACCGTTCAAGTAACGAGAGCAGGGGAAAGGCTGGAGGAGGGAACCCCAGGGCTGAGCTTCCCCTCCCCACCCCAGGGCCAGGGCAGGCTCTGGTAGTAGAATGGAGTCCGGACAGTCCTCCTTGCTTTGATTCTGGGGTGGCTGCGATGGGCCCTGGGGTGCCGGATGGGCCCTGGCTGAATCACTCGCGGGAGCCAGATGCTCGACCCGCCTTTGGCGCCGGTCGGTCCCACTGAGGCAGCCGCGCTGACTCGGGATCCAGGTGAGCCGTATCCGCTTAGCGGCAGCTGCCTGATTACATCCCTGCGCTGTCACTCGCTCATTCATAAAAGCGGCCCCTTGAGAGCAGGGGACGTGCCTCCTACAAACACAGCAGTCAGCCGGGGGGGGGGGGGGGGGACTCTGCCTGTGTGTGTCTGTCCGTCTGTCTGCCCTGTGCGTGTCTGTGTGTCACCACGTCTCCCCGGGGGGTCAGTGCAGGACCCCGTACTGATCCCTTTCCCCAGGCGATGCCAGGCCAGGGGAGCCGAGGGACCAACCCCAGCCTTGCCCCGGGGGGCTCCTCTGCCCCCGGGCCCCATTGAAATGTCCCTGGCTTGTATCTGGAATCCAGGGGAGAGGGTCTGTTCCATTACATGATCATTCTGGGGGGGTGGGAGGATTGCAGGCTGGCTCAGCTGTGCTGGGGGCGGTGAGATGCGGGGGCCCAGCTGGTTGGGGGAGGGAATGTGGGGCCAAGCTCCCTAGGTGGAGGGAATGGCTAGAAAAGCAAGTGACCTGCCCTGGGGCCTGTGGTTCCAGACCCCATCCTGATTTAGTAGCTCGGGAGGGAGGGGCTGGGGCAGTCGGCCCACCCGGCTGGCTCGGCTCCACGTGGGGTGAGCTGCGTTGGAGTCAGTGCAGCTGCTTAGGCGAGTTTACTCACTACAGGATTGGGGCTGTGGTCTTCCTCGGGGGGTGGGTGTGCCCCCCCGCCCCGCTTGCTGGCTGGGAGCCCTGGTCTTCTCGTCTCAGGGCTGGAGTTCAGGCCTGGCTGGCTGTATGTGGCCCATGCCCGCTGCTTCCAGGCTCCTGGACAGGAGCATCTGGGCCCGCTCTCCCCGCACGGAGCCGTTCTCTGTACCCCCCCCATGCGGTGCCACCGGTGAGGACAGCTGGCGCTGCTAGGTTAGGCCAGCACTGCCCCGTGGGCACCTGGGGTGGGCAGAGCTGGGAGCTGCTGCTGCGGAGGGTGAGGAGAGAGCTGGCAGGGGCTGGGGCTGAGCCTGGGGGAGATGCCAGGGGCTTTGGGAGGAACCGTAACGAGTTGACTCGGCCCCATCTGGGTGTTGTCAATGACCCTTCTGCTTTCCCTGGTGTGGCAGGAGGAGAGTGAAGAGCTGGGGGAGGGGGGCTCATAGGGAGGGGGCTGGAAGGAGGGAGAAGCAGGTGGGGCGTGCGGCCCGTAGGGGGCCAGTCCCAGCCAGGCCCCATGGTGACGCTCACCAGCGATTGTTCCCGTTGTTTTCTGCACTTGGTTGGTGATGGCCGAGAAGCTGGGATCTCCGCTCGGACTCGCTGGCGTTGGTTTTCCTCCAGCACACGTGTGCGCACGCATTTGTTATTGTAGGGTTGCCAGCAAGGGCTGAGCCTGCATGCAGCTCTTTGTTGTTGTAGCTGTCATGGGGCGTGGCGGAGGTGAGGAGGACCAGGGAGCTTGGGGGAGGCTGTGAAGTGAAGAATGGGATCGGTGAGGCCGGCCAGAGCTGGGGAACCCCTGGGGAGTTGCAGGAGCTTGTGCAGCGGCTCCTGGGAATGTGGGGTGATCCAGCCTGGCTGCGGGAAGCCAAGCCTGAAACGGTGGATCCCAGCAGCCGGGGCAGGGCTCCCTGGTGAGTGGAGCCCGGTGGGGATGCTGCCCCCTTGCAGCACGATAGGGGTTGGGGTTGGAGGGAGGATCCAGAGCAGGGGGTAGGACTTGCAGCGGGCAGGCCTGGCTGAGTGGAACTGAAGGGAGCCCTGGCCTGGGGCTGGAGAAGGGGGGAGGATCGAACCTGGGACCTTTCAGGTGGACGTCCTGGGGCGCAGGGCCCTGGAACTGGGGCAGAGAGGCTGGTGCCAACCTAGACGTGGGCTCTTGGGAGTCTGAGCTGGAAGGGACGTCCCTGGCAGGGGCATGGCAGTCAGCTGGGATTTGCTGCACTCTGGGAGTTCGGGACGACTGGCTTTGGCATGAGGGTTCTGTGGGTCAGCTCATGGGAACGTGACTGTACTGTGCCCACAGGGGGACTTCGGATAAACACTAGACTATGTTACCTTTGGTGGGTGAGTGAAGGGGAAACTGAGGCAGGTGTCCTGGCTGTGCCATGGAGGTACTGAGGGGAAGCTGCCCTACTGCAGGAGGGTTGCTGGTGAGCTTTGGACCTCTCTGTGTTGGTGGGCTGTAGTAGGTGAGCCCTGGGCTGTTGGCTTTGGGTTCATTTGTGTTGCTTTAAGGAAAACTTTGCATTGGAGCATTGACACTGAAGAGAAAACGCATGAAAACGAGCCAGACCCTGCCAAGAGATGCAGAGACAAGCCCCAGCCTTCCCCTGTGGGAGGCACTACTCTCCGGAGTAGCAGGAGCAGGGGAGAGCCAGGCTGTGGGGAAGCCGGGGGTGGGGGTTGTGCCACTATCCAGGTCCCTTGGAGACTCCAAAGCATCACTCTGGGAATCTGCCCCATAGAGACTCTCTGGGACCCCCCTGCCCTCGCCAGCCCCTCATGTGGCAGCTAGCCACCTCCTGCAGCCTTCCCTCCATGCAGAGGGTGAGTGGGCTGGGATAGTATGGGGGGGCTGCCTCCAAGAACTTCTTCCATGTGTCTCCGAGGGTCTCGGATGCCTGGGTCCAGAACCGGTCCTGGCTTTAGTGCTCTGAACAGGCCCTGATCCACCAGCTCTGCAGGGGTTTGTCCGTTCCCGGCTGCTGCTCCGGGAGGGGAGAAGACGACATGAGCGCTGAATTCTCTGCTGGCGTCGCTCTGCCCACTGCAGTGGGAGCATGCTGGGTTGCACCAGCTGAGGATCTGGCCCTGGGAAGCAGTGGCTAGAGACTTTTCCCTTTGAATGTCTCATGGAAGTGCAGAGTGGTTGTTATCTGCAGGGCCTTGCCCAGGGGCCAGGGGAGTGTGCGCTGCACAAACACAGAGGAAAAACACTACCCTGAGTGTAGAGGGAAAACGTTTAGAATCAGACATGTGCAAAGTTTATCCTGGCGCCCGTAACCATAGTATCTGGGCTCCTTCCATGTCCAGAGCAGTAGCCGCGTCCCCTGTGGGCTCCGTGGAGTGTCTGGCTGCTCTCGCTTTCGGGCAGCTCTCTGCTGGGGGGAGGTTTGCGCCTGGCTGCCTTGCTGGCTGTTGTCAGAGGCTCTGTCCTGGGGCTGTCTGGGTGGAAGGATGCTCGTGTCACTCAGGCTCTCCAAGAGGAAGGCTTTGCAGAGACTCTCCGGCTGCCCTGGTTCCCCTCTGGGCATTTGCTCCAAGGCTGGGTCCCCTCTGCTTGGGCCTCAGCTGTCAGGCCTGCTCCCAGGCTTTGTGAGCCACGGCGTCCCAGACCAGCACGTCCCTGATGGTGTCCCAACGGTCTCTGCCATTCTGACCCCCTGTTCCCCCAACTCCAGAGACCCAGCTGGTGTCCGGGTGACTATCTCTGCCCTCAGCCCGCCCCAGACAGCTCCTGAGTCGGGCAGTGGTGGAAGCTCTGCTGTTCCCCACAGACCTCGGTCCTAGGAGCTCCTGGCTGCGCTGCCTGGGGCCCAGGGCTGAGGCTGGAGCGAGGTCTCTGTCCCCGTCCCCGTCCCCGCAGGCTGGTAGCTGGGGCGGGAAGCCAGTGTGTGCAGGCCAGGCCTGAACGTCGTGGCGCAGGGGGAAGCTGCTCCTGCTCCCCCACGCCTGGCCCTGCTGCTGCTGGCCCCTTGGACCCAGGCATGGCCCATTCTCCTGGGGGCTTCTTGTTCCAGGAAGCCCCGTGCAAGTGACTGTGCCCAGAAGAGCAGTGCTGCCCAGCCCAGTAACAGCCCTGGGTGCTCTGTGAACCCCAGCTTGGTAATGGCAGGACCAGAGACCCTGTAGCTGCCCACAGCACATGCCAGGTAAACCATGGCTGGGAAACCCGTTCACAGGATGGACTTCCTGTAGGAGTGTAGGGAGCTGGGTCCTGGGCTAGAAAACCATGCACCATCTGTTCCAGCTGGTACACTCTCAGCTCGCAGCCCCTCAGTCCTGCCCCCCACGCACACCTGGGATCCCTGGCACCATGGTGCCATTTCTTGGCAGGCTGCAGCATTGGGTTTGGGGTGCGGTGGAGCCCCCCAGGGTTTCCAATGCACTGAGGTGCTGTCACAGCCCTGCTCTTGCGAGCCCCATAGCAACAGCTCACAGGGAAGCAGGAGGGCCCTGGGAGAACCTGACCGTGTGGCAATCCTATCTGGGGGGCTGCTATTTGCAGCTAGCACAAAGGGCTGGGGGAGGGCTTGGGCTCTCCTGGTGCCCAAGGTGTCTGTACAGCGCCTAGTGCCTGGGGGGCTGTAGCTGCTCCTCCCAGGGAGCCAAGCAGGGCATCCCCAGCTCCCCACCCAACCAGCTGGCTTCGAGGCCAGCTCAGCCCTTGCTACATGCCCAGCTCCCATCAGGGCCTGCCACAGTGGGGGGCAGTGCAGGGCACAGGGGGGCCGTCCACCTGCATTCTGGCCTGGCTGTGCTGACCTTGCCTCATTGGTGGGAGGGTCCTGTTTCCAGCCCCCCCACTCCACCCCTCCATGGACGCAGCTGGAGCAAGCAGGTGCCCCCGCTCCTCTGCCATCCTGGCTGTCTTTACCCTTGCGCAGAGGTTACCTCGAGCCTGGAGTTCCTGCGCCGTCTGGCTTGTTCTAATCCCCTGCCCCCCGTGGCATTAAGACCCAGCTCTGGTGGAAGCACGCGGTAGTGTTAACCCCCAGGGTGCTGCACAGGAGCTGATGGAGCCAGCAGGGAGGGTGGAGATCTCCGTGCACAGCCCTCTGCCTGGGGTAACCCATCTGGGTGCCCTGCTGGGCTGGGGCTGCTGCCTGGCAGGACTGCAGGAGCCCAAGGGGCCAGTGTGCAGAAAGCTCCCTCCGGTGAGAGGATGAGCAGTGCCCGGCTGTGAGCGTGGGCTGGGCCCTGCCCTGGAGCCAGGATGGACAGACATGGGGAGTTCCGGGCAGGGCCTGACCTGAGCTGGGCTCTTCCCCTCTGGAGACCCACAGGCCATATCCTGAGCCTGTCCAGCTGCTAGCCATGGCCGAGGGGGAGGGGGGGCCGGGTGCCTGGCCGATCCCAGGACACTGTTCCCGGTGTGGATTGTGCTGTCTGTTGCATCCCCAGCTAGCTGAGTGGGCAGGCGTGCCAGCTGTGTCCCACACCAAGTGGGCACACGCTCTGCAGCCTGAGACCTGGGGTAATTCTCTGCCCTGGGGACACTCCCATCTCCACCTATTCAGAGCTGCTGCTCTCCAGCTGGCCCTGCCTCCTCCTGCTCCCTGTGCCAGAACAGGCCGGCCAGGCCCCTCAAGTTCCTGCACTGAGCAGGCTTGGGGGGGCCCCCTTGGGGGCCAGGCAGCCTGGTGGGGGAGCTGGTTAAGTGGGCAGAGCAGGGGCAGTTCTCTGTGGATTTCTCCAGCACTGCGCTCTTCCCCATGGCATGTCTGTCTGCCCAGCGGGACCCTGGTTGGAACCCAGCTCCTGCCGTGGCAAGGAGCAACTCCCTGTGCCAGTTGCTACCAGTCGGTAGGAGGGGGTAATGGCCGTGTCCCGTTCTGAGGGCTGTAGGGCTGAACTGCCTGGCTCCAGCCCTGGCACAAGGAAAGGCTCCCATGGCCATGTGTTGGGTGGACATGCGGGCAGGGGGGCACAGAGGATGGCTTCCATTCCTGGCATGGCCACAGCAGGGAGGCAGGTTCCGTACCCCCCCATGCCACTCCCGACGGGGCTGTGAGGCCAGTGGGAGGCTCCTCCCCCTGTGTGTCTAGATGCCAGCCCCCCGTCCCAGTGCTGGCAGTGCAGGCTGGGCTGAGGGGTCTGAGCCCCCACGTCTCATCACCCCACAGCCTTCACCCCTTAGAACTGGTGCCCTGCCTGCTCCCCGTGGGGGCTGAATGTGCCAGGCCTCTGCCCCTAAGAGCAGAGCAATGCCCCGTGAGCCTGTTGCCCTGTGCACTGGTTGCATCTCTTAGGGATCCCGGGGAGTGGAAGGATGATGTTGCATGGGTGGGGAAGTGGCTGAGTTCCCCCCTCCGTTCATCCCTCTGCCCCCAGCCTTTCCCTCCTCATCCCCCCTCGTGCTCTTTCTCTGCATCGCTTGCCCATTCGCCTCCCACGAGCCCTGGGGCCTCTCCCACGCCGTGGCCTGGGCTGGCTGGGATCACCCCACCCGGCGGGACTCGGACATCACTGTTACCAGTGCTGATGAGGTTTCACTGCCTGCAGCCCCGGGGGACTGAGCCCTGCATGGGACGCTCGTTTATGGCTCCTGGTTTGCCAGGCGGGTACTGTGTGGGAGCCGCCCTGGCTCATCCCTGCCCTGGCTGCCTGGTGAGGGGGTGGGCTTTGCAGCTGGGGGTGGGGGAGGCGCTTCCAGTCCAGGGATTTAATTCTCTGTGCTCTAGGAAAGCTCCATCTGCGCCTCTCATCATCCCTCTTATGTCCTTCCCAGCCCTGTGGATCCTCCCTTGCACATGGGGATCTGGCCGCCTGGGGGAGCAGGGGAACCGTGGGTTCTGGCAAGCCCAGCATGCTGGCCCATCTGAACCAGCTCAGCAGCTGGGCCCTGTCTGGCTCCCCATGTAAACTCAGCAGGGCTGCGGGGGAGGGATCAGCCCCTGCTGCCAGGTGAGGCTTTAACACCCAGCCCTTGTGAGTCTGTATGGACTGGCTGGCCTGGCATGCTGGGGCCACAGGGGGGGAAGGGGGGGTGAAACAAACCTTGCCCCCTTCCCTTCGCTAGTGGTGGGCGAGCCAACGTCCGTGACATCCGAGTGGGTATGGTGAGGAGAAGGAACCAGCTGCGAGAACTGGGGAAGTGGCTTCAGTACTTGTGGGTCACCACTGAACGGGGGCAGCAGTGGGGCAGGGTGAAGGGAGGGAACCAGCCCCACAGCCTGCCCCAGGGAGCCAGGGTTCTGCAGGCAGCCAGATGACAGGGGTAGTGGGTGAGGTGCATGAGGGGGACCGGACATGGGGGAGCACGATGCATATACCCCCTGCTCCGCAAGGCATGTTGGGCTCCCTGCTAGGGCGCATCTCAGCCCAGCCGCACGGTGCCATTGTCTGGGGGGCAGGCAGTGTTGATGCTCTGGATTTTCTTGCATTGTCGCGGCTTTTCAACCTGCTCAGGATGTTCTGAATAATTGATGCTTTGCGGTGCTGGCAAATGGATGGAGAAGCAGGAGCCAGTGGCGGGGCTGTAGCAGCCCCACTCTCCCTTGGACAGCCCTGGCTGGGAATGCATTTAAACCCATCTCCCTGCAAGGAATGCCTGGTGCCCAGGGGTGTTCCCTGTGTCACTTCCAGGGCACCGCATGGCACTGGGGGAGCCATGCTGGTTACAGAGTGAGTGCCCTGACCCCCAGGTGGATCCCTGGGGCACTGCCCCTCCTGTTGCATCTGGGGTTATCCCAAGGCTGGGTTTTTTTCTGAATTTGCCAGTTGCCAGAAAAATAACTTAATCTGCCGGGTTGTTGGTGGGTTTGGTTTTTTTTATTTTCTTTATTTAGGATGGGTCTAAAGATTTGCATTCCCATCACCATTCACTGGGGTAGCAAATGGTAAAAGTTTCTGTGTCCAGCCAAAGATGCTGCAGCGTTCCCACTTCTGCGGCTTGAGATAACAGATCAAAATTGTTGAAAATACAGCAGCTGCCTGCCCACCAACATGCCAGCGCCCCGTGCGGGCGTGAGAGGGTTTGAGTCACGTGAGAGTGGGGGGAGGGGTTTGCGGCATAACCCACAGAGCATGGGGGGTGCAGCAGGCTTGTCTCGTGGGGGGAGTGTGCCTGTCTGTTTGCATTTCGAAGGGGTAACGCCCGCTGCAGCCCCCCATGCTCTGTGGGTTAGGAGTCTGGCACCCCTGGGACTGGCACTGAATGGTCGATTCGGACCATTCCCAACCCTCCCTGCTCCATGGAGCCTGGCATGAGGCCAGAAGAGCTGGGCTGTCTGCTCCAGACACAGGCCCCAGCATCTCAGACTCTCTTCCTGTGGACCTGGAGGGCATGTGGTTCCCCTTGGCTTTAGCAGGGCCTGGCAGGGATGGGCACTTGCCAGACTGAGACTGTGCTTGGTTCTGTGGGTCACAGGGTTCTTGTCTTCCAGCCCCAGTCCAGCCAGTGTGGTGCGGCTGTCGTGTTCCACCCCAGAGGCAACTGCCTGACCCCACTGCCCCCCCCCCACAATGGGAGGCGCTTGCTAAATGCTAGATCTGGGCCTGTGGAGGGGCCTTTGTCTGCATCCCTGTTCATGGCAAGGGGAGAAGGAAACCTCCCCCCATGGGGAATCTGGTGTTTAGGGGCTCCAGGGGGCTTCTGGAAGCACTGGCCACTTATTCCCAGGGCCTGCTCCACACAGCCCCTGTCCTGCATGCGCAGTGCTGTGCCCAGGGGGAGGAGATGGCAGAATTGGACTCCCAGTCCAGATAGCACAGTGGAGCTGACTGAGGGATCAGGGAGGGAGGAGGAGGGGTGCAGGCTCCCTGGGGCTTGGCTGTGTGGGGCATCGGGACAGAACTAACCCAACTGCTCCTGGGATCAAATGCTCTGGCTGGCTCGGCCCCATGGGCTGCATGGGGCCCAGAGAGCTCCTTGCATGGGGCCAGGTCCTGCTGCAGAGCGGGCTGTGGGGGGGAGGCATTCCTGGGACTGAGGCATCTCTCGTCTTGTGCAGGTTGGCGTTGTACGTGTACGAGTACCTGCTGCATGTGGGAGCCCAGAAATCTGCACAGACCTTCCTCTCGGAGGTAAGACCAGGGTGGCTTTGGGGACCCTGCAGAGTCCGGGGTGGGGGCAGCACCCCACCAGCGTGTCAGGGGGATGCTAGGTCCCGTCAGGAGGAGGGTCCCAGCCGCACAGAGTGGCTCTCCCATCGGCTGCTGGAGCTTCCATCTCAGCCCTGCTCATGTCCCATCCTGTGTTCTGGCCAGTGCCGTTTTGGCTCCGCTTGGTTCCATGGGCTGCTAAAGCTTTTGATGGCCCCCTTTGTAGGGGCATCCCCAGCCTGGTGAGGGGCCCCAGGTGCACGGCTCCCAGCTAAGGGGGGCTGGGACACAGGGTCTGCAGCTGGGGCAGGGAGAGGGAAGCCCGAGTGCGGTGGGGATGGGCTGGTGGAGGCTGCGTCACCTGGGTGCTGTCACACCGGGTTCTGTGCTGCTGCAGGACATTGGGCAGCTCTATACCCTGGTGCGCCGGAGTGGGGGGAGGGGAGGGCTCTAGGGCTGGGCCGCTGGGGTGATTCCTCCATGTAAGGCCTTGGGGGCAAGGAGCCGGCTGAGGGGCTTCTCTGCTCTGGGGTGAAGGTGAGGGCCTGATGGAGCAAATGAGGGCTCCACACAGCACATTGCTGAACAAGGGTCCCGGAGCTCTGCTGGAGCCCCTTGATCCTGCCCTGCAGCCCCCATCGCTCTCCTGGATGTGGCTGGCCCAGTGCATGGGCCCCAGGAGGGGGATGCTTGCAGGGACAGCACACCCTGGAGACCATCAGGGAGCTGGAGATGTGCTTGGAGCCCCGACCCCCCCTCCTCCCTGACCCTACGATAACCCCCGCACTGAGTCGCCCATCGCAGGTAGCTTCCTGCGCACCGTGCCCGCAGGCTGGAGTTAAGGGGCCAGCAGATGGGAACGCTGTGGGGGCCAGGGCTGGAACGCTGCAGGGGTTTGTTCCTGCTGATGCTGCATTTCCACCTGGGATCCCCTGTCTGGACATGGCTCGGGTGACCTGCCTTCTCTCTTGCAGATCCGATGGGAGAAGAATATCACGCTGGGGGAGCCCCCAGGGTTCCTGCACTCCTGGTGGTGGTAAGTGCCCTTCCAAGCTTGGGGCGTGGGGGGACTGTGCCCCAGGCTACAGCCATGGGGTGGGCATGCAGATCCCCTGATCAGCTGGGCTCTGCCGGGGAGAGGATGGCCCCTGCCCTCTCCTTGTCAGCGGAACAGGGGAGGGGGCGGTTGTTAGTGGAGGGGGAAGGGCTGTTCCCTCCCTCCCCCAGTTCCTGTCCCTGCTGGCTATTCCCTCTGCTGCTGACACTCATCACCTCGAACCCCATAAAGCTGCTGCTCTGCTTTTCCCATCAGCCTGCAGGAGCAACTGGAATTTATTTTGGGTCCCCCCTGTCCCCTCCGCATCCTGCTTCCCGGAAACACCCCGGCTCCCCCAGTGCTGGGCCCCACCACACCCCCCTCACACATATGGAGACAATTTGGCTGGCCCCAAAAAGGCAGAAAGCACCGTTCCTAGGCAGCCACGGGGCTTCGTCCCGTTTGATCTGGGCCTGATGTACTTCCCCGTGGCAGCCCCATGTTCTGGGACCAGCGGGTTCCTTCCAGGCTCCCATCGCTCAGACGGGAGTGCAAAGGAGATAAGGAGCCGATGTACAAATGGGGCAGGATTTGGTTTGTTCTGCACAGCTCCTCTGTTAAAGCGGGGTAAACTAAGGACTTCAGGAGGAGTTCATGGGTAGGGGTCCATCTCTTCCCTCTCCCAGGATCCTGCCTCACTGGACTGGGTTTGTTTGGAGCCAGGTCTGGTTCTGGGCTGTTCTAATGGCCTGGGCTGGGGGGCACGGAGCTCCCATCCTCGTCCACTGAGCTGTGCACACCCTGTCCCGCCTGTCTGCCCCATGACAAAGTAGCTGCTAGCAGGGGCGGTGACTTATATGGGCCCGTGGTGCCTGGGCTCCAACAATATTCAGGGCCCTGTGGCCCGACTCCACCAATGTGTGGGGCCGGGTCTCTCCCCTGACCCTGCCTGCTGCCCCACCCCATGCCTCCCCCCCACTCCCTCCCAGCATCCCAGCAGTGACAGTGGTGGGGGTGAATGTGCTGCTGGGGGGAGGGGGGTCGCTTCCCCCCCCCAGCAGAGCTCACTGCTGCTGGCAGGGAGAGGGCTGGGGGAGTCCTCCTCTCTGGCCCCAGGGCAGCCTGTCTGCACCCCAAACCCATCCCCAGTCCTGAGCCCCCTCCTGCATCATTAGGAAAAACTTTTTCACTAGGAGGGTGGTGAAACACTGGAATGCGTTGCCTAGGGAGGTGGTGGGAATCTCCTTCCTTAGAAGATTTTAAGGTCAGGCTTGACAAAGCCCTGGCTGGGATGATTTAATTGGGGATGGGTCCTGCTTTTGAGCAGGGGGTTGGACTAGATGACCTCCTGAGGTCCCTTCCAACCCTGATATTCTACGATTCTGTGAACCCCTCATCCCCAGCCCCACACCCCCAACCCTCTGCCCGAGCCCTGAGCCCCCTCCCACAGCCCTCACCCCTACACCCCCTCCCTCAGCACCCCCTCCTACCTCCAAACTCCCTCCCAGAGCCTGCACCCCTCATCCCTTCCTACACCCACACCCCCTGCCCCAGCCTGGAGCCTGCACCCAAACTCTGTCCCAGAGCCTGCACCCCTACCCCCTTCTTCTGCCCCCAGACTCCCTTCCAGAGCCTGCGCCCCAGCCCGGAGCCTCCACCCCAGACCCCCTTCCTCCACCCCAGACTCCCTCCCAGAGCCTTAGGCAAGTAGGGGGCAGAGTTTGCAGGCGGGTTCTGGGCACCACCACAATTTCTACAAACCTGCCACCCCTGGCTGCCAGATGCCCCGTGCCTGGCTCCACCTGGTGCAGCCCAGCTGCCGGGGGCGTGACCCTCGCCTGGCCCCCAGCTGCAGAGAGCTCTCCAGCCCCACCGCTCTGGGCTGGGACCGCCCAACTGCATGGGGCTGGCATGGACTCCTGGGTCTGTGGGGACTGCTGCCCCAGGGCATGCCTGGCAGGGGGTGCTTGTCGAGGTCTGTGGGGGGGAGGGGCTCCTGCTTCCCCCCTCGTGCCCTAGCTGGATGGGGTTATTCCGGGTCCCCTCTGTGCAGCCTAGCCAAGCGGTCTCTTGCTTCAGAGCTTTGCCCCCACCCCATCCTCTGCTTGTGACATCACAATAGTCGCCTTGGCAACCAGCCGTGATGTCACAAAGAGAGGGTGAAGGGCCGGGCAATGGCTGGAGCGCAGGGGGCTGGGTTCTGTTCCTAGCTCCATGCCCTTTGCTCCCAGAGCCGCAGGGGAATAGGGCCCAGCTCCTGGAATGGGACTGCTTGTGTTGGGTACCCACGGGAGATGCCTGGGGGGCGGGGGGCCTCGCCTGCCAGCTGGGCCCCAGGAATCTGAGTGTCCCCCTGCGTGTATGCAAGGTGCTGTAATCTCTGCTCCTGTCCCTGGGAGGGTGAATGCAGCAGACCTGCTCCCAGCCCATGGGACAGACTGGTGAATGGGCCCCAGAGCTGAGGGGAAAGCTGGGGTGCAGTGAGGCTGCCTGACCCACTGCTGCCTTTGTGTTCAGGGTGTCAGTCCACCCCACGGTGCTGTGCCTCCATCCTGGGTGGGTGGGTGAGCCTGCTGAACTCTGGACTCCTCAGCTGTAGCATGTGCCTACCTGTGTGTGGGGGCGGTCCCTGCACTGGGCCGGAGCCCCTGCTCCTGCCGCGGAGGAGGAAGGGGTTCAGGGCTGTTGGGGGGCCGTGATCCCCAGGGCAGGGTGTCCCAGAAGCAGCAGGGGGGATCCCCTAGCGGCTGGGGTTGTGGTGGGGGGGAGAAGGGATGAGGCCGTGGTCCATTCTGCTGCCCAGGGCCGTGGGGGTTGGGCCCCTGAGGTTGGGGGTTTATGGCTGGACGGAGCAGCATTGCTGGTGCCCGGCCTCCTGCAGGGGTCGCTGACGCTGGCCAGACAGGTGCTCCATCGGTTCAGTGCCCGGGGCCCAGCCCCGCTGCCCCCTCTCCCCTGAGCCCAGCCTGGCCCTATGGGCGCCCCTGGAGTGAGCTGAATTTCAGGGCAGGTCCTGGGGGTGGGTGGGGGTGTGAGATGAGATGGTGACATCAGAGCACTCAGCCACTCACCACCTGGCTACCCATAGTATATTTGCATACCATCATCCTATTGGCTGGAAATGCCAGTCGTGGTTGACAGCGATCCGTTTTTAAAGGGGCAGTGCTAGAAATATTCAGGGCTGGTTGAGCGCTGCTGGATCAGCCCTCAGCTTGGCCCAGCGGCTTTGACGACCCCAGCGCAGCCCCTGCATAGCACCAGGCTCAGGGGTCAGTAAATAAAACCAGGCTCGACTGGGGAGAATCGCCGCCAGCCAACACAGGGTGCAGCCAGCAGCAGGGTGGAGGAGTCTCCAAAGGGCCAGCTGCAGCCGGCGTGTGTAACTGGGGCTCCCCGATCTTAGGCACAGTGGCAGGAAGTGCCAGGGCTGACGCCCTGGCCCACAGGGGAAGGGGTCACTCTGGGGGTCATGATAGCCAGGTTCAGTCCCGGCTCGGCCCCAGACTTCCAGTGTGACCTTGGGCAAGACCATCAGCCTCTCTGGGCATCGCCTCCCCGTCTGTACAGTAAGCAGGATAGATCGCTCTGCCCTGTGCTCGTAGAGCCCAGACCCATCCTGCCGATCTAGCTACAGCGCTTAGCAGCAGAGTGTGCCCATGAGTGCCTCTGCCCCACCTTCTCCTGGGGCGCTGGGAGCCAGTGGGGTGCTTGCCCGTCGGGACCTGATGTCTGCGTATTTAGCTGTTTCCAATAAACTATTAGGTGATGGTTTGGTTTTTGCAGGCATGGGTGGGGGAGAGAGATTGGGATTAACCCTTGGGCTGCTGGAGTAGCTCCCCGGAAGGCCTTGCTGGTGCGTTATGCCATGGCCGAGCAGTGGAGCAAGACGTGAGGCTGGTGGCTGCGCGATCTGCATGGCCGGGTGGCTCCCTGGGGCCACACCGGGCTGCCTGCAGAGTGGGAGCAGCCATGGGCGAGGGGGCTGCGGGCTCCCTTGGGGACTCAGAGAGCGCTGAGCCTCTTCCCAACCTCTGGGCTACCCAGAAACGTGGACACCCGCACCTATTCCACCCCGTAGGCCCCTCCTAGGTGCTTGTCAGCCCAGTGCATGAACAAGCCTGTTTGGGCCAGGCTGGGTGCCAGAGGCAGGGTGGTTCTGGCCAGGCCCTGGCCTCCCCTTCTCCGGGATGCTGCAGCCTGATGGAAAGTTCCTGGGATTTCAATTTCAGCTCCAGCTGATGATCTTAGCAACCGTAACCTGGGAAAACACTCTGCGGTGGAGCCTGTGGGCCAAGGGGGAGCCGGGCCAGCCCCAGGGCCTGGAGCAGCCACTGCATCTGGAATGGGATGCTCCCAGCATGCTGGGCCAGGTGCGGATGTGCCCTTGCTCCCCCAAGGGCATGGCTGTTCTCCACTGCCTGCTGCGGGTGATCAGCCATGGGCAGCCCTGACCCCGTGGGTCTGGCCTGACCCCATGGCCGTGGCTGGCACCAGCACAGGATGGGCCTCCGTGGTTCCAGTCCAGCAGCCTCTTGTGCTGCTGGTAACGGGTTCAGATCGGGGCCGTCAGGCTGGTGGTGGAGTGAGTTTGGTGGGTCGTGGCTGAGGGGCTTCAGCCATGATTTTTGTGGCACGAGTGCAACCCCTCATGTGGGCAGGGTGAGCTGGCTGGCACAGGGCCCCTCCCTCTAGCTCAGACACGGGCCTCATTGTCTACCCTGCAGCTCAGCACAACTGGGAGCTGCTGCTTAGGGAGAGCCCGGAGCAGGGGGCTGCGGGTCGGGATCGAGGGGCACCGGCAGAGCTGGGGGAGCCCAGGGCTGGGGGAACGGGGCTGTGGGCTAGGATCGAGGGGCACCGGCGGAGCTGGGGGTTGCCGGCTGGGGGGCGCACAGGGCCTGACTGACGCGCTCTCTCCCCACAGTGTGTTCTGGGACCTGTACTGTGCGGCGCCGGACCGCCGGGAGACATGTGAGCACTCCAGCGAAGCCAAGGCCTTTCATGACTATGTGAGTAACCGCGTCCCCGCCAGCGGCCAGGGCTGTGCTGGAGGCTCCAGGGCGGAGGGCTTGGGGCAGGCCAGTCCCACCGTGCTCTTGGCTGGGCTGTGGGGGGGGGCAGCCTGTGCTGAGTAGCCCCAGGGGACTCAGCTGTGCTGGAGGAGTTGTGGGGCTGCTGCTGTTACTCCCCTGTGCTGGGGGGTGTCGTGTAGCCTGGGGGGTGTGTGCTGTGACAGGGTCGGGGTGTGTGTGGCTGTAGCCGGGGGGGGGCAGCATGCTGTGACAGGGTCGGGGGGGGGGGTGGCGGCTGTAGTGGGGGGAGGGGGCGGTGGTGGCTGTAGCCGGGGGGGCGGGGAGGGCAGCATGCTGTGACAGGGTCAGGGGTGTGTGTGGTGGCGGCTGTAGCGGGGGGGGGCGGTGTGCTGTGACAGGGTTGGGGGGGGTGTGGCTGTAGCCGGGAGGGGGGGGAGCCGGCAGTGTGCTGTGACAGGGTCGGGGCGGTGGTAGTAGCGGGGGGGGGCGGTGTGCTGTGACAGGGTCGGGGATGGTGGTGGCGGCTGTAGTGGGGGGGGGGTGCTGTGACAGGGTCGGGGGGGGTGGTGGCGGCTGTAGTGGGGGGAGGGGGCGGTGGCGGCTGTAGCCGGGGTGGGGGGGAGCCGGCAGCATGCTGTGACAGGGTCGGGGTGTGTGTGGCTGTAGCGGGGGGTGGGGGCAGCATGCTGTGACAGGGTCGGGGGTGGTGGTGGCGGCTGTAGCCGGGGTGGGGGGGAGCCGGCAGCATGCTGTGACAGGGTCGGGGTGTGTGTGGCTGTAGCCGGGGGGGGGAGGGCAGCATGCTGTGACAGGGTCGGGGGGGTGGTGGTGGCGGCTGTGGCTGGGGGGGCAGTGTGCTGTGACAGGGTCGGGGGGGTGGTGGCGGCTGTAGTGGGGGGGGGTTGCTGAAGTCTGGGGGGGCTGTCTGCCCTAGCACGGCCGTGTCTGCTGGCTGGGTGGGTGCTTGTGAGGAGCCTCCTCCTTTCCCTGCCACACTCGGGGCTAGGTGTCGTTGCTGAGCCCTTAGCTCCGGGCCTCGTGTTCTCTGCCCTGACCCCGGCTGGAAGCTGTGTGGGGCCCGGGCAAGGTCCTGCCTGGCACTTCCTGCGTCTCCCGGCAGGGCTCTGGAGCAAGGCGCTGAGCATTGGGCTGCAGACTGGGAACGTCTGGGTTTATCCAGGAAAGCTCTCCAGAGGCCAAGGGGTGCTAGGAAATGGGTGGTGGGGACAGGCCCCCCCCGGGCAGCCACTCTAGGGGTGACCACTCCTGTTTGAGATTGGGGGGGGGGGGAGTTGGACCCTGTATTTTCGGGCCAGGAGGCCCATTGTGACCATCTAGTCTGACCCCCTGCGTAACACGGGCAGAGACCTGCCCCCACCATTCCTAGAGCGGAGCTGTCAGGGAAACAGCCCAGGGATGGAGACTCCTCTCCAGGCCTTGGGGAAATTTGTTCCAGTTGTTAATTACCCTCAAATCCACCCCTTATTCCCAGTCTGAGACTAGGGGGAGGACTGTGACCTGGTGGGGTGGGGAGGTGTCATGCAGCGGTGGCTCTGCCAGGGTCACCATGGCACCCTGCTGGGTAGTTCCTCACACACCCACTGTGATCTCTGACCCCCTGTGGGTGATCCTAGACCCCGGGCCAGGGCAGGCGCCATCTCCACCTGGGGCGTGAGCTGCCATGACCCACTGCCCAGATCCCTCCCACAAATGGCAGGCATGCGTGCTCTCTTTGCACACTCGCCCGTTCATCCAGGCGCAGCAGGGCATAGGTGGTTCAGCACCCACTGGCTGGGGGGTGCCGAGGCGGAGATGTGATGAAGCGGGACTGTTCTTAATGTTTCTTCTGAATATTGTGGGGGTGCCTCAGTTTTCCCTATGCAGTTCTTAAGTATCTAGGGAGTGGGGTAAGGGTGTATGATCATTGCAGAGCCCTAGAGGGCAGGTGTGTGCAGGGGTCTGGACACAGAGAATGGCCGACACCCTGTTTCCTGGCCACTGATGGCCTGGGCCCTTCCCCCCTGCAAGGTGAGAGCTAAAGGGTTGGAGAACAAAGGAATCAGGTGACCTCCTGGCCCGGGAAAGGGGAAAGCCCAGAGGAGGAGGGGCTGGAGGGAGTTTCAGTTTGGGGCTGGCTGGGGACATGGAGTGAAGTGCAGATGTGGTTGTCTGGCTCACTGCCCCCAAAATGGACCCAGCTGAGGGATCCCATTCTCTGTACCTACAAGCTCTGTTTTAGACCATGTTCCTGTCATCTAATAAATCTCTGTTTTACTGGCTGGCTGAGAGTCACGTCTGACTGCGGAGTTGGGGGGTAGAACCCTCTGGCTTCCCCAGGACCCCGCCTGAGCGGACTCGCTGTGGGAAGTGCACGAGGGGCAGTGGATGCTGAATGCTCTGAGGTCAGACCCAGGAAGGTGGAAGCTGTGTGAGCTGTGTGTCCTGCAGACAGGCTGCTCCCAGAGAGGAGACTTCCCCAGAGTCCTGCCTGGCTTCATGGGGAGCAGTTCCAGAGCATCGCCCAGGGACTCCGTGACAACTGGTGGTAGCGGTGGGACGCCCTGGACTCCATGACAGGAGGTCAAGGCTAAGATCTGGAGTGTGTGAGCACCTCTTGTGGGCAGGCGGAGAGCGAGGGTGCCCTCGGGCAAGCATCCTGGGCTGGAGAGTGGCTGCCCCCAGGGCAGGAACTTTCTGCAAGCACCCAGCCCACTGCACTGAGCTGGTCTAACCGGCAGGGCTCTGCGCTGCCCATCTCTGTGCATCTGCAGGAGCAGCCTGGGGTGGAGAGCCCCCAGGGCACCCGCTTCCCCATGCCCGGTGCTCCTGACATAACTGGAGGGCATGAAGTGCTTGCTCTGGATCTAAGCAGCGAGTTGTCTGCAGGAGCTGGGCGTGGGGCTGGAAAGGGGGGAAGCAGCCATGATGCAGGCATTGGAACAGGTTTGCTGTTAACGACGCTGCATCTTTGTGCCGATAGCTTCCTTTCTCCTGTCATTCAGTTTGTGTTTTCAGCTGTATTGTCTCCCTGCTAAATACCCGATTTGCCAGCTGCGGAGACGGGGTGTGTGATGGGAACGTTTGGACAGGTGGCTCATGTGTTTTGACTGCACTCGTGGCTGGTGGCTTGTGGGTGTGTGTGTGTGTGTGTGTGACAACTTCTGCACAGCAAGGGCTGGAGCCTCTTTCCTGGCACCAGCCCCCGTGTGCTGCGGCCAGCTCTGGTGCAGGACAGGGGCAGTGATTTGACCACATGCCCGGGTGAGAAATGTTAACAGGCTGTTGCGGGAGGCTCACTTCTCAGCCCGCCTCCCTCTGCTGGGGAGGCCGCCAGCTTCATGGCCAGACCAGGCCCTTCTCCCCACTGCAGGGCTGACCCCCAGGGAGCCAGCTGTGAGGGAAGCTGCATGGCACGGGCACCCATCCATCAGGGACCCAACTGAGAACCTGCAGACTCATGTCACACAAGCCATTGACTGTTCTTCAGGTGGTGATGGTTCTGTCACTGAAGGGTGGGGTGAGATTGGACCCAGTGACCACAAGGGGAAAGCCCCACCCTGGGGCTGGATCAGAGCCGGTGCCCCCTGGAAGGGAAGGGTCCCATCTCCCATTCCCCACCTCCCACTCCAGCCCCAGCTCCTAGCTAGGATTTGGGCGCTGGGCCATGTTGGCCAGAGGGAGTTGATGTCAGGACTGGATGGGACCCAGGGTTCCTGGCTCCCTGCCCCCTGCACTAAGCCTGGGACGCACACCCTGTGGGAAGTCGTGGTAGGGAGGGGCTGCACCCAACTCCCAGCTCACTGCTGTCCTGGGGCAAGGAGCAGGGAATTGAGGTTCGCTAGGACCCAGCACGCTGACGGGCCTCTGCTCCCCTCCAGGCAGCTCTAGTTACACCAGGGAGGGGGAGCCTGGTGCATCTGGAGCCAGGCCAGGCCGCCCGTTACCAGCTGCAGCCCAGAGCCTGTGAGGTGTCAGTAACAGGGAGCAGGGGGCACAGCTGGGTGTGTTTAGGTGCAGACCCTGAAGGGAGGAGGAGGGGGCTGCATGGGGCCAGCCAGGGGGGCTCTTGCCAATCTCTGTGGGTATTTGCAGGGTGAAACGCTGGAAAGGGGGCGAGTTTGCTTGGCAACACTGCACCCGGCAGCAACTTATGGGTCTGTGCACGATCCAGTGCCCCTCCCCGCACACAGCCTGGCCGCTGCCCCTCAACCCCCACCTGCAGCCCCCTGCTATCCCAGCCTGCACTTCCCTGCAGCCCTGCTGGTGTTTCTCTGTCCTGACCTGGAGCCCCCTTTTTGCTATCCCAGCTGGTGCCCCAGTCCTGTTCTCAGCCTGCAGTAACGCAGGCCCCGTGCTTGGTGCCTGGCTGGCAGCAGCGCAGGAGGCCAGAGCAGTGCCCTTCGTTCCTGATCGCTGGGTGCTGGCAGGGCCCTGGCTGGCTGGGGGCAGGAGGCAGAGACCGGGCTGGGGGTAGAGTGATGGGGGGAGCTGGTGGTCTCCCCTTGGGGCTGGCTGAGGGGCTTTGTGAGTAGCTGGGATGCCCAAGGGCACGGTGAGGGTCTCCCTTCGGCTGGGCCTGGAGCCTGTAAGCAGCCCCTCAGCCAAGCCCCTTCCTAACCAGTCCGAGGCCGTGGGGGGTGGTCCAGGGCCTCCTGCTACCCTCCTCTTTGTGCAGAAGCATCAGCGCCAGCTGTGGGGTGCCTGGCCGAGCCCACGCCTGCTGCCTCGGGCTGTGCAGAGAGAGCAGATGGCAGCGCCCCTCTAGCGCCCCAGGGTGTGCGTGGGGCTGGCCGCGCTCTCGCCCCGGCTGCCCTTGGCTGGCAGGCTGCAGCGTGCGGGGCATTAATATTTCAGGCCTGTGCTGCAGGGAGCGGCGCGGGTCCTGCTGGCGCTCTGTGCACATGAATAACTTTCTGGGAGGGGAGCAGAGCGCCGGGCCGGGCCCCGTGGGAATCCGCCAGCACGCTCCGGAGAGCGTGGGGCGCGCCAGCCCTCAGCCGTGGGGGGTGTGCTTAAAAGGGCAGTGGCTCATTCCCAGCCGCTCCCTCCCATCACAGTCCTGCAGCCCCACAGGGTGTCTGCCGACTGCCCCCAGCCACAGGTGCTGCTGCCCCCAGAAATTTCCAGGGCTGGGCCTGGCACACTGTGCTCACACATGCATGTCGTGCTCCCAGAGAGAGAGACGCACTCCATACACGTGAGCATGCATGGGCCTTGCGTGTGCGCACAGCCCCTGTGAACACACACGCACACCACACACAGTCACGCAGATACACCCCTCACACATGTGTGCACACCCACCGTGACAGACAGAGCCATGTGCACATGCTCCATCATGATCCCAGGCCCCTGGTTACTCCCCGATGCCCCCTTCTCTGCCAGCCAAGTCTTCAGGGTTCACTTAAATCACATTTTCAAGGTTTAATTTGTAACCAGGAGGGTTGCAAACCGGGCTCCTGGCCTGGGTGTGGGTCCCCTGGTGTTAAGCAAGGCCTGGCCTGGGCAGGGCATGGATGGCAGACCTATGTGGAAATTGCTGGGCTGGTGAGCGTGGGGGTGATCTCCCCACCAGTGTTGACCCTGCTGCCCTAGAGCAGTGCTGGGGGGCGGCTCCGTGCTGGGGGGCAGTGCTAGGGGAGGGGAGACGTCGGAGCCTTCTCTCCTCTCCCAGAGAACTGGGACTGCCTTGGCCCCTTCTTCACTTTCCTCTGCCACCTTGATGGGGAGGGGTCAGTTCCACGGACCTCCCGGTGCCCCATGTATGCAGAAGTGCTCCGCTGCCTCTAATGAGCGCAGGGGGGCAGGCCTCAGCTTTGGGCCCCATTGTGCCTCCAGCACCACTCCCTGACACTGTGCAGGGATCTGACCCAGAGGGATGCCCCCCCATTAGATGCCCACCCAGCTTGGCAGGGTGAGCTGCAGTGGGGCAGCCAGTCAGATTGCCCTGTGGCCCAGCCTGGCTGTGGGGCGTGTGTGTATGTGTTGGGGGGCGGGGGGACAGATGTGGGGCAGGTCTGGGGAGTGCTCGGGGGCCTCAGGCAGACACCCCTGGCAGTGGGGCGCTGGATGTCTTTGGAGCTTGCCTGGGGAAACGGAGCACTGGGCTTGCTTGGCTTGGCTGTGGGGGGGCCAGGCGGCTCGGACATCTGGAGAGAATTAGCCCCGGCAGCAGGAGCCGGGGGCCGGCAAATGTGTTGTCGCTTCTCAGCTGCACCTGGCTCTGGGGCACCCTGCCAGGCTTAGGGCTAGAGTGGGAACAGGTTAGCCTCTGCGGCCCCCTTCTCTGCACACAGCTGGACAGGCTGGAGGCTGCTCTATGCACCCCCCCTCCCAAGCCCTGGAACACCCCAGGTGTCGGGCAGCCACAGAGAAAGGCCCTGCTCCAAGGCCGGGGCCAGGACAGGTGCCATCCCACCAGCCAGAGACCACCCTGGCTTCCCCTCCCGTGCCAGCCCTGCAGGGACCCAGTTCCCATCGCCCAGATGCTGCCACCTGCCCCTAGGAGTCACAGCAGAGCCTGGCTGTTCCCCTGTGCCCCCCCGCCCTTGCTCAGGCAGCGCTGGGGGCCAGGGGTCAGGGCTCTGCAGCAGCTCGGGCTCTTATCTGCGTGGGGCTCCTGGGGAGTTAATCAGTGGCCACAGAGTCAACAGCGCGGCTGCCCCTGGCTGCCTGTGTTTGACTAGTGTGGGGCAGGCCCTGGCTGTTTGTCCTGGCGCTGGGATTGCTGCTCTGCTGCCAAGCACTGAACTGCCTGGTGGCTGGCGGAGTTGGCAAATCCATGTGCCACGCTGCACCTTGGCCATGTGCAGGCCGGGCGGCACTTCTGGCAGGGCAGGGGCCTGGTGGGACGGGACAGCTCACGCTCTACACTGGATGGGCTGCCCAGGGCAGGGTGGGGCTCCTGGCCCTGCATTGCCCAGGGCTACGGGCCCAGCAAGACAGCAGTGGCCCTGCAAGGGACACCCACTGTGCAGAGTGGGAGGGAAGCTCTGCTGCGGCACTGAGGAACTGGACTGTGTGGGGCACCAGGGAGCCAGCTGGTGAAGTGGGCAGGGGCTGTGGGGCGCTGGTGCTAGGGGGCTCTGACTGGCTCTGAGTCCAGCCCCGGGCTGCAGCAGGGAGCTGTGGTGCTGGAATGGGCAGGGGTGGAACATGCCCATGGTATCCTCGGGCCCCCATGCTGGGAGCCTGGTGGCTGAGGCTAGGTGGGGAGGAGGGTGGTGCTGCGGCTGGATGGAGGGCAGAGAGACTACTGATGGAGATAACCCCAGGGGGCTTGGCATGGCATAGTGCTCCTGGCATGGCCCCCTTAGGGCGATGCCACCCCTTCACCTCCTCCCTGGCATGGTCCTACCCTTCCCAGCTCTGTCCCCAGCATGGTGCTCCCTCCTGACCCGGCCCTCTGTGCAGTGCTCCCCCACAGTGCTCCAGCATCGTGCCCCCCTCCTAGCTGCCCTCCGTGCCCCCCTCCTAGCTGCCCTCCGGCACGGAGCCATCTGTTTGTTTTGCTGGCTCTTTAATTACTCTGGTCTATTTACTGATGCTGCAGTCAGGCTGATGCGAAGGACACTAATTGCCCTGTACATAATCCCTGTGCCATGCAGCCCCAGCACTGTGGGCACATGCCCTCCAGGCCGCGGCCCCATGCCCTCTGGGGCGGGAGCCATCCCAGCTCCATGATGCTGCCTCAGGGCCGGGGTCTGCCATAGGCCAGCTCTGGGCAAAGGGCGCTGGTGTGGGGGCAGCTGTGGGGTTTGCCAGCTCAGGCCCTGCACTGGATCCTGCTACAGGGACTGGCTTTACTCAGGGCCTCTGGTGCCATGGAGTGGTCTGGCAGCTCAGGAACGCTTTGACCCCGGCTGGGGGTGCTATTGGACTCTGCCCCTCTCGCAGCCCGAGGGTGGCACCGGCCCCCCCAGCCTCCTTTGGGTAAAGTCCTGAGTGGTGGCTATTGGAAGGCGACCCCTGGGGAGGCTAGTGTGATCCCAGCCCTGTGCTCAGCACCATGGGAGGGTGGGTGCGTGCGTGTTGGGGGAATCCGCCTTTTCTAACCAACCTACGCAGGGGTGTGTATGTGGGGGGGGAGATGGGCTCCAGTTAGGGGCTGACTGAGCCAAGGGGCCTCCTACCTCCCACCCTGCCTGAGCAAACTGCAGGGGGAGGGGATGCAGGCTCCCTCCATCCCATTCCCCCCTTCCTCCTCCCAATCTAGGTTGGCTAGAAAATGCTGGTCCCCCCCCCCACACACACACATTTCCCCTCCCTCTCCTAGTGCTGCCGCTCCACCTCCTGGCTCTGCCCCCTCAGCACTGGCCCCTTTGTCTCCTCCACGTGGAGGCGGGAGCCGGGCTGGGCTGGTCCCATTGTCCATGACAGCCTCCCATCCCCCAGGCCCTACGGGGGTCCTGGCAGCCATGCAGCAACTTGCCAGAGTGACAGCTCTTGGAGCCCATGTCCCCCACCAGTAACAGGACACCCCCAGGTCCCCCCCGCCTGGGGGAGGGGCTGCCTCCACGCTCCAAGACCCCTGGACTGGGCACTACCCAGAGCTGGAGGAGGCTGGTTCTGCCTGGCTTCCCGGGAACGTTGTCCCAGAGGGATTGGGGGCTGTGCTGTTCTGCCCAGCACGTGCCCCTGGAGTGCCCCAGCCTGGCTGCCGGTCCCGCAGTTAACCAGCTCTGGGAAGACATGGGCAGATCTCCCACCCCCATGCCCCCCCTCCCCCTGGATCTCCCAGCCCCCACTCCTCCCCCAGATCTCCCATGCCCCCCTCCACCTGGCTTTCCCACCCCCACGTCCCCCTCCCCAGGATGGCCCACACGGCTCGGTCAGTAGCTGGCGAGGGGAGGGAAAGGTCAGGCCTAGACGCTGGGGGCCGTGTGGGGCTGCAGCAGCCTGCCCTGCAGTTGGTGCCCTGCAGCTAGGCTGTCGCAGCAGTCGGTCGCTGGCAGTAGGTTCTAGTGGTTACAGACGGGGATGGGGAGTCAGACCTCCTGGGGTCTCTTCTCAGCTCAGCCCCTGACTCGCTGCGTGGCCTTGGGCAGGGCTGGCTCTGTCTGTCTTTCTCTGGCCGTTCCCAGGCTGCCCTCTCTCTAGGATGGTGTCTAGGCTCAGCCCCCCGGGGTCCCTGCCTTTCCCCTCTGGCTGCAGCTTTGCCAAGTGCTGGGCGTTTTATCAGGCGAGGGTGCAGCAGGGGTATGTGCTGGAGGGGTTAATGAGCTCTCTCCCCCCACCCTCCAGCCCCGGGGAGCAGGGTGGGCTGGGAGCCAGCTCTGTGGTGCCCGGCCGTGTGCTCGGTGCAGAACTGATTGCCACGCTGGAGTTAATGAGAATCTGGCGCAGCGACGCAGCTCGGGTCAGACGGCACGGGCAGGCCCCGTTGCCATGGCAACGCTGCCTTGCATATGTAAAGCGAAAGGGCTTTGGGAGCGGGGAGGCCGCTGGGGGGGCTGGGAGCCCCAGCAGAGGGGAGCCTCCATGGGGGGTCAGGGCACAGCCCCACAGGTCGCTGCCCCAGTGCCAACCCCCTGCCCCGGTGCGGGGGTGAGTCGGGACTGGCACCAGCCCAGCTCACCTGCTGCACCCCCAGCGCCTGGCCCCTGATCGATCGCCGGCTAAGTGGCAAGGCTGGCTCATTCCACACCTTGGCTGCTGGTATTTAGGCAGCGGAGAGAATTGATGGTCTGTGGAGCCCAGCAATTCGGACATTAGCACCGCCCACAGCGACCAGAACCCACGTGGGCACCAGGGGAGGCCCCAGGGATCATAGGGGTGGCTCTCGGGCCAGCAGCAGAGCGGCTGAGCTCACCTGGCTGCAGGACCCAGGTCTGACTCTGGACAGGCTCCCTTGGCCCCTGTCCTGGTTCTAGCCTGTCTTGTGTTGGAGCAGCAGGGCTGAGAGCCCCCAACTTGTGGGGCTGGGGGAGCAGGGCCCCCAGAACTTGCTTCCCAAGCTCCCACCAAGCCTTGGCAGAGGTGCCCTGCCTGGGAGTGCAAGGGGAAGACCCTCCTGGGGCTGGCTGTGGTGGGGTCCTCGACGCCCAGCCCTGGGGCTGGGAGGAGCAGAGTTGAGTCCTGCTGGTGAGATTTGGAGTTGTACCACAGGGGATGTGCGCTGACAGCCCCCCACGTACCATGGGCAGGACTCACACACCCTGGGCAACACCCTGCTGTCTGAGCTGGGGGGGCATGGGGACCAGCTGCCCATCTTGGCCACCAGCCAAACCCTGGGGCTGCCCATCCAGCCGTCATGGCTGATTGTTCTGTGCATCGCGCTGCCCCCTGCTGGTGCTGCGCAGACGGCGGAGAAACTGCCCTGTGACAGCGGGGGTGAAGCCGGGCAGCCCCACCCAGGGGAGCGGGCAGCAGCCGCTCTGCTGGACTTGAGAGTGTCTGGACCGTGGGGGGCAGAGTGAGGGTGGGGTGGCTGAGTGTGAGTGTGGGTGTGGGGACAGGGCCCTGGCCGGGGCGGGATGGTCTGAGGGGTAGTGAGGGGAGGCGCTGTGTTCTCTGCCCCCCTCCCCACTGGACTGGGATTCGTGGTGTGCATGACGACTGCCCGTAGTGCTCGCCACGCTCTCCCCGCTGCCCCACCTCGGCTGGCCGGGCACCAATGGGGCACCGACGGTGTGCCATGGTCTGCTGGGCAGTGGAGGCGGGGGGGCGGTGCCCTGGGGGTGAGGACACAGGACACTGGCAGGGGCTGAGCTAGTCCAGCGAGGGGCAATCCAGGACCCTGACAGACACAGCAGGGTCGGGAGTGGAGAGAGCTGTGCGGGCAGCCTGTCCCCTGGAGCCTGGGGAGGACATGGGGGTGCTGCATGCACGGTGGGGGCCTCGTGCTCATGCCTCCCGGCCCCTCTGCTTTCGTGATCCATTACCAAGGCCCCCCCCGGCCATGTGCCACCTTTCTGCAGGTGAGCCCGCAGGCGCTAGCAGTGAGGGCCGGGGTCGGTCGCCTCAGCGTGACCCCATGGGAAGGAGCATCGTTCTGGTGCCAGGGCTCGTGGGGTGCTGAGGCTGCACCAGGGGCTGGTGCCCCTCTAGTTCCCCGGGCTGCAGGCAGGAAGGCGGGAGGATATCCTGTTAGAGGAGGGCATGATCTGTCACCAAGCAGCATCTGGGGCAGCAGGGGCCGCCTGGCTAGAGCAGCCTCCTAGCCAACGAGCACATCTGGATGGGGCCCTGGGGCCCCTCTCCACAGGAGGCCGGCCCAGCCCTTGCACCTCACCCCCAGTGCCTGCCAGCCCCCCTCCCTGCGAGCTGCAGTGCTGGGCTCCCCTCCCCGTTAACCCTACGGCGGCTGGCAGAGAGAGGAGCCCACTGCTGGGCTGTGTGCTGTGACTAGCGGGTGATGCTGTGCCAGGGAGGGGGTGGGTGTCAGGGAGGTGGGGTAGGATTCTCATGCTAAGGCCACACACACACACACACACACACATGTGTACACACAAACATGTCCCCCCCACCCCACATGGCAATGCCCCCCCCCTTCCTGTGCAGGGTTACAGGCCTCAGTGGCTACTTAAGGTATTTGTGCTTCTGCCCGGGGGGAGATGGAGAAAGCAAGTCTCTGCCCCTCTCTGCCCCACAGCAGGTGGTGTCAGAGCAGGGCAGAGGGTGTGGGGATCCTGGCCCCCTGGGGAGCTCACTGGCTGCCTGCAGGCTCAGGCAGTCCTTCCCCCCCCCTTTATTCTCGGTTAATGCCTGTGTGTCTCCGTAGTGCCTGTCACCGCAGCCTCCTGGCGCAGCTGGTCGCAGTGGGCTGGTGCAGGGCACCAAACCTGTTCCTGTACCCCCCGGCCACAGCTCTTCCTGGGAACAGCCTGGGGATCTGGGCCCTGCTACCCTGCGCGCCCCTCTGCGTGCTGCCCAGCAGCCCTGAGTGTGGTACCCCCAGCCCCTGGCTATCCCGTGAGGGAGCCTGGCACCAGCGCAGGGCGGGGGGCGGACAAGTGAAAGAGCCGGTTGGGGGGCAGGCTGGGGGCAGGGCAGGTGTAAGGGCAGGAGGAGGTGTTGCTGGGAGAGCCGATGCAGGGGGCAGGTGCTTGATGGGTCCTTGGGAACCCCCAGCTGCCGTCGCTCGCACCCCTGGGCCCCCGCACCGGGCAGCTTCTCCCCCTACAACTTTTGTGTGCCCCACTGCCACGGATGCTCTCCCCTCCCCCACACATCGCCTCCCGTCCTGCCCTTCTCTTGCCTCTCCCAGCACCCCTCCTTCCCCTCCCCCGCACGCCCTCTCCCCTCCCCCGCACACCCCCTCCCCTCTCGTTTTCTTTCGCTGGTTTTCGTGACCTTGATGCAGAGACTCCCCAACCTGTTGCCATGGCAACACCTGCTTTGCATCTCCAGGCCTGGAGCGGGGCTGTGATTGACAGCTCTGGGGGTGTCCCCAGCCCTGCTCCCCCAGCCCCGGGCAGCCCCTCACCCTCCTTTCTCATCACTGCCTCTGTGGCAGCACCTGGCCGGCTGGTGTGGGATTGGCCTCAGAGCCCATACCCAGCTGCCCCATGGAGCTGGGCTCCATGACGTCCCCAGGAGCTCAGATTGGGGGAAGCTGGCCTGATCCCCTTCTTCAGTGCTGACCGGGGGCACATGGGGCCTGGCGCCAGCTCAGGGGGCTCAAGGGGGCTTCTAACCTGTGGTGCCAGGCTCCCCCGGGTGCCTCCTCTGTTGGGGCGCTGGGCTCTTGCCCTGCCGTGTGACACCCCCCCCGGGCCTTGCCAAGCAGCCCACGCTGCCCCTCCAACTCCTTCCTCGTTCCTACCCCGAGCGCCCCAGTCCTGCCTTGGAACCATGGGCCAGGGCCAGGAATCTCCTGGGAGCCTGCTGCTCCCCAGCGTTGGCACCTCCGGCTTTAACCCTCTCTGGGCTGCCCTGTCGGTGCTGACGCCAGGCGTCCTCGGGCCTCACCGTCCTGATGGGCATCATCCCCTGCCCCCACATGGGCTTTCCCGCTGCCCACCGTGCGCCCTTATGTCCCGCCTACCCTGGGCCCTGACAGATGCCAGCTGGGGTCTGTCCAGCTGGCCCCCCTCACCCTGCTGCCTGAGTTGGCTTCTCGGCAGGGCTGCGGGCAGCAGCTGGCTGTCGGCGGACAGTGGGACGCCGGTGGGATTGGAAGGCTGGGTCCCAGTTGGTACCATCTGTAGGACGGACTCAAGACCACGGCTGGGAGCGAGCCCCAGCTCCCGCAGCACTCCTGGCCATTCTGCTGGCCACGGCTAGCTCCCCCCTCCCTTGACGGCACTGCCCTGGCACTGCTGGGGCTCTAGGCCTGGCCTGCAGCAGCATGGTCCCTGAGGGCACCAGAGCTCTGCCCAGGCTGGGGGCAGGGGTGCCAGCTCCCTCTTTGAATCCTTGCGCGGACTCTCTTGATTCTTGAGTTGCCCCAGTGCTCTCAAGGAGACGTTTGCCAGCAGCCCTGCCGTGCCGGGGTGCCCACTGCCCAGTCCAGTGCCCTGGCCCTGCCAACCCTGTGCTTACCAGCGCCCCTGCCATAACACATGTGTGCGTGCCCTGAGCTGTGGTGAGGAGAGCAGCTGCAGCGATGCGGGGAGCCCTGAGGGGAGACAGCAGCTGGCTGGTGATGGGGGGCCCTTGGGGAGGCCTGGAATTGGGGTGCATGTCAAGGGGTTTTTACCATGCAGCGCTGAGCCGGTCTGCCAGGTCTGGGAGGGGCCGGGAGCCAGCCCTGTGGCAGTGTGGGGGCCTGTTGGGGCAAAACGGGGCCAGGCTGTGGCGAGCCCCAGACAAAGGGCCGCATGCAGCGGGTGCAGGTGGCCAGGCGGCGAGGGGGTTAACGAGCGCGGGTGGAATGTGGGGGGGAGAGATTTGTGCGGCTGGCGTTGGGGAGGCCGGTTTCATGGGGTGCCGCTCGGCTGCCTCGCCTCCGGCGCTGTTGGTTTTGGCTGCCTGCACAGACTCTCCATTGTCTTGCAAATGATTTGTGCATGGCTGTAAAGTGAGTTCAGCTGGGCCCAGCCTGCTCTGATCCTGCTGCTGATAAATGAGGCAGGGGGCCATAACTTTGTCTGCTGCAGGGCCCTAGCGCGCACTCGCTCGCTCCCCCTGGAGCAGAGAGGCTGCCTGGGCCAAGCCCTTGACCCACGGGGACAGGGCATCAGGGCCCCAGGTCCTGGCAGGAGCGGGCTTCCTGCTGTCTATGACCTGTGTGACTTCACGGGGAAGAGGGTGGGCACAACCCATGATGCTGACTCTGGGAGGCAGCACTGTCCAGTGCAGCAGCCCTGGCCCTGCCCTGTTCCCGGCAGAAAGGCCTGTCCTCTGCTGGGGCTGCTGCCTCCTCCTAGAAGCTTGTCGTGCCCCAAAGCATCTGGTGGGAGCGGGTGGCATGGGGCTCCATGGGTGGGACTGGCTGGATGGGAGTCCCACGCAGCCCGGCTCTGGGGCTGGAGCACCAGGAAGGCAGGGGCCTCATCTCCCCAGGCTGCAGGTTGGCAGCAGATGCTGCACATGGTTCCGCTAAACCCCAGCACTCACCTCCTTGGGCCAGTTCACAGGCGAGCCAGCCAGTGGAGGGGATGATGATGGTGGTGGGAGCCAAGTGCCCTCAACATGCCCAGGGTGGCCCCCTGTGGGGAGGGCATGTTGAACAGTCTGGCAATGAGTGCCGGGAATCACAGGTCAGGACTCCTGGGTTCCATCCCTAGCTCTGTGTAGTGGGAGTGAGTCTGTGCCTCAGTTTCCCCATGCACATCACGGGGGTGATATTTCCCTCCTGGGTGGTGGGGAGCTTGTGTTGCAGAGTGCGCTGAATCCTGTGGGTGGGAGGTGCGGCATGACCAGGTTCCTCTGCTCAGGCCCCACAGTCCAGGGGCTGCTGGTGGGCTGCTGGTGCCCCCTCTTCTTGCTGGCTTGGCCTTCCTGGGGGGGCTGCCCGTGCACTGCGCCTTAGTGCCACTGAAGCTTTTCTGCGGCTGCTGGCTCAGCACGGTCACTAGGAGCAAAGTGGCCCCACTGTATGTCCACTTGCCTCTCCGCTCCCTCTGCCTGGCCAGCCCAAGCAACATCACTGCATGCCAACAGGAGTGGGCTAGCCATGGGGGGCTTGGCCCCCGAAGGGCCCCAGGAGCCCCCTGAGGATCCTGTCCAGCTCCCCAGGAGGGGCTCTCTCTACATCCGAGAAAGCGTCTGGCACCACCCGGGCATCATGGCGGCTCCCAGACACTTCCACCCCCACTGCAAACAGCATGGAAAGTGAAACCCTGTGTTTGGTTTGTCCTGAGTCTTGGTGCTCCTCTGCCCCCTGGCCTGCGCCCTCCCTGTGATGACACACAGCAGGGGCACGGGTGGGGGTTCAGCCAGAGAGGGCGCTGGCTCTGCGTGGGGGGTGCAGCTGTCAGTCTATTCCTGCCCCAGTTGTGACTGTCGCATGTCGTCGCTTGGCAGGGAATTAGTGAGTGAGAAACCCACCCGCCCACACGGCCTCCTTATCTCTGCCGTCCATGCCAGCGCTCACCGGGAGGCGCTGCGCAGCCCAGATCCCTGTAGACCCAGCGGGGAGGGGGCTGCCCGAGAGGAACACGTGGGCACAGTGCCCCCACCCCACCCCTCCCTGCACCTCCCCTGCCAGGAGCCCTGCTCTGCAGAGCCTGCAGCTGGCCAGCCCCAGGGCTGCTGAGCTGTGGGTCTGTGCCCAGGCGGGTGGCCGGCGTCGCCTCTCCATTTAAGCGTGATGGAGGGAGTGTTTCCAGGCAAGCCTGGCTGTGTGCAGCGCCCGCTTGCTCAGTTGGTAACATCTGTCACGGAAGGGATTAGTCATATTTCATGTAAATGAGTCACTGGGCTCGGTCAGGTGGGGGCGGCCGTGCGGGCTAGCAGAGCACACGCCGTGCGAGGGGCTGGAGGGTGTACGCGCAGAGCCGCCCATCGCTAGTCATCCCGGAGCGCCTCCCTGCACAGGATGCTGTGGACGGCAGGGAGATGCTCACGGGCAGAGGGGTGAAAATACCCGGCTGCTCTAGGAAGCTGGGCAGAGTCCGCCAGCTGGGCCGTTGTGACATCACTGGGAGGGGCCTTCTGATGTCACGCTGGCCTGTGATGTCACAGTGTCTCTGGCCAGCATGTTCTGGCAGGGGCTGGGCAAGCCAGGAGCCTGGGGGGTTGGGGATGGGGGCACAGGCCAACAAGGAGAGGCCCATGCTCCATGGGGTGGTGTGTCCTGGTCCCGTATACAGCACTCAGGGTGGGTCCCTTTGGGGCACCCAGGGTTGAACGTGCTGGCCACGGAGGGTCTGGCCCCTTGGGCAGGCATTGGCACGTGGTGCCTGTGGAAAGAGCCGGAGACGCTGTCTGTCGAGCAGCTGGTGGGCGCGGGGCGGAGATCACTGTCTGCGCCCAGCGGGAGGGGGCAGCCCGGGGGAGCAAGGGGGCAGCTAACAGGCCCCCTCCCCCCATACGCTCAGCAAGGGCTTCCCACGATAAATGCAGCCGGCACAGGCGGGTGGGTGGCCTGGCACTGCGAGGCCTGGGCTGGCATGGACAGCCCTGGAGATGTGTCTTCCCCATAGCGGGTACCAGGGGCAGCAGCATGAAGGCCTCATGGAGCCACCCCCTAGTCTGGAAGGGCCCCACCACGAGGCACCAGTGGGTACTAGCTCCAGTGAGTCCCTCCGCATTCAGAAGGGAATGGGTTTGGGGGGCTGTTGATCCGTTCTGGATCCAAACCGGCAATGCCTAGAGGGGAGAGGCCCCATTCCCCACCCCCCGCACCCCCGAGCCAGCCAGTCCCCTGCTGTGGGGCTGGCCTAGAGCTGGGACCCCTAGAGGGGAAAGGCCTCGTGTCCCATTGAATCTCCCTCACCACCCCCAGCTGGTCTAGGTTAGAACCAAATCTTTCCTGTAGGGTGGTGAGGCCCCTGATTGGTCATGGGGGGGGGAGGGGGGGAGTATTAACCCTTGGCTTGCCATGCAGCTGGTCTGGTCACTTGCTGAGCCCTGGAGCCCAGCTGGGCTGTGGGCCTTGATGTCCCCAGCCCTCTATCTGCAGCGGGCTCAGTGGGCGGCAGGAGGTGGCTGAGATTCCCCACTGGGGCGCCAGCTGGAGGTCTCCAGGGCTGGTCATTCCCGAACCAGTACGTGATGGGTCTGGTGTGGAGGGCTGTAATGTATGTGGGGTGCAGGGTCCTGCCAGGTTCAGCAGCAAGACAGGGAGGTGCTAACACCCTGCGCCAGCCCCCACCCCCGGGTGCCCCGCAGGGCGTCACTGCTCTGAGCTGTGACCGGAACATGGATGGGGAGGGAGGGAAACAGGCCTGATGCAAGGGTGAGGGCCAGAGGCTGAGGCCCCTGGTCCACGGCTGCAGCCTCCCCCAGGGCTTGCCAGGTAGGGGAGGGACCCTGGCCTTGGGTGAGTCACACGCCAGGGGCTGCGGGGGAGACAGTTGGTGTGCTCTGGGGATGGCTAGGCTGGCTCTCACAGGGCCCTGGGAGAGGCCGGGGCATCTGGCCTCCGGGGCCTGGCTATTTCTGGTGCTGGTAATGAGTGTGCCCATCGCACTCGTGACTGGGCCAGCCCCGGCTCCTTTCACCCCAGCTGGACACTCTTCGTTCCAGACCAGGGCAGCCTGTGTGCATCCCTCGCTGCTGGCCTGTCTGTCTGTCCTGTCCGGAGGACCAGTTCCCGGGCGTCCTGGCCCCGCCCTGCACCGCGTTTGCCGTCTGCCCCGGGGCCAAGCGGGCACAGATGGTGCTGTTGGGATTCCGGGACGTTCACACCTGCTCTGCAGGGGGACGCTGGGCCCCAGGTGTCAGGCAGGAGAGTGAGGCTGCCCAGCTCCTTCCCACCGTCTCTGTGGGCAGAGACGCTGCCTCTGTGTGCCGTGCCCAGGTGTCCCCCGCGCCGTCTGACCCGTCCCTCCTGTTCTCCGCTATCCCGCCCCGCCTGGGCTGCGTCCCCAGGAGCAAAGGGAGGGGAAGGGGGGCCCAGGTCTGCCAGGTTGTGGTAGGGCCAGCTGGGGGCACACCCCTCGCGCTCCAGTCGGGCAGGCCCCGTCCATGCAAGAGATTGGATGTAGGCTCGGTGGCAGGGGGGCCTTACGGAAGGGAAAATCCCCGGGGTGATGGAGGGGGGTGGTCCCAGCGCAGGGGGCAGAAGGAGAAAACAGGAGCAGTGGGGTGGGGGAGGGATTGCACGGGGCCCTGGATTTGGCAGTGTCTCAGCCAGCCCCGTGGAGCAGAGCCTCTGGACCCCCCAGCCCTTTCGCAGGCCCCTTCCCCAGCATGGCCATGGAGGTGCAGAAAGCAGCCGCCTCCCTTTCAAATTGAAACCATTTGTGGCAGAGCAGCAAGGGGCCGAGCCGGAAAGCCAGCGCATTCCTTCGCTTTAATAGCTCCCCTCAGACGGACGTGGCTGGTGGGGCCCAGTGTGCCCCCCTGCACACAGCACACCCACGCGGGCCTGCCCCGACAGCCCAGCCCAGCCTGCTGTGCCCTGCCCCACAGGTGGCCTGGCTCTGACTCCCCAGGCTGGGGTGGGGGCTCTGCCGAGGGGGGCTGCACTGGGGGGTGGAGTGCTCTGGCTGGATTCTCCATATATTTCCATCTCGCTCGTACTGAGATGTGTCCTGGCTGGACGCTCTTGGGGCAAGGAGACACCAACCCAGGGCCAGGCACTCGCTCAGTGGCTCCTCAGTGGCTGTGCCCTGGCCAGCGGGTCTCAGCATGCCATGCTCTGGCAGGGCACGACCTGCTGGGCCCCATAGTGTCCTTGGACTGCGCCGCCCCATTGTAGACAAGGGAGGCTGCGGGCCAGGTGTGGCCTGGGAGGGGGATGCTTAGTCTGGAGCTCCCTTTGTCTCTCCTAAGGGCGTCCACTCCTGGTGCATACTGGGGGCAGGTGGGGGGATCTGCAGGGAGCCCCCCACCTGCTCCCACAGCCCCACCCCCCAGCTCCCTGGCAGTCATGGAGAGTTGCACCCGCCCTCCAGCTGGGGCGTGAGCTGCACTGGCAGAGCAGAACAGCTGCAGGTCGGGGTTGAGGGGCATTGGCAGGGAGCTGAGGCCTGGGCACATCCCCCCTGCTCTGGATTTGTGCTGGGTGGGGACCCCCTGGGCCAGCTCCACCCAGCCCGCTGCACATCCCCGAGGGATGGTTCGTTCCCCTGTCCTGATGCCTCGTTAATCAGTGCTGTTAATTTCATCCAGTTAGCTGCACGTTGGCATGAGCATGGCCCCAGCTGCCTTGACTGTCAGATGTGCCCCTGGTGCCACCTATAATGAGGGCAGTCAAGGGGAGCTGACCTTGGGCAGGGGCCGTAATTAGCGCACGGGGACCATGGTGACCGGAGCCGAGGGGTAATCTGCAGGCACGATAATGAGCAGGCTCTGGGCTGAGCCTCACTGAGTTTGCTGGTGGCAGCCCTGAGCCTCGCCCAGTGCCCGGGGGCAGCGGGCTGGGGGGAGAGATGTTTCCCGAGGGGCTGGCATCTCGACTGGGTGGGGCAGGCTCCTGGGCTGGGCAGGGGCACGTCCCCAGTCCTCCGTTCCCAGTGGGACTCAGCACTGGCAGCTCTGCTGAGACCCCAGCGGAGTGCCCAGGGAGCAAGGGCCCACCGCCTCTGAGCCGCTGGGGGCAGGGGCTGAGGCCAAGCATCCAGCTCCTCCCTGGTTTGTGGGGCCGCCGGGGCCTGGCCTGAGCGTTGTCGCCCCAAGGAAGCCGACGTCCCCCCTTGTCCCCAGTAGGCGGGCACCTGCTGTATCCCTCAGGGGTTAGCGTCTTTGGCCAAGGCAGGCAGCACTGCCAGGTGCCGAGAGCTTCTGTGCCCTAGAAGGGGGGCATTGGCTCCAAGGTCCTGGCCACCCTGGCACTCTGTGCCACCCCCATGCCTAGCCTGCACTCTGACAGCTCCCAGCCCTTCCCTGGCATGCTGGGTCATTCATTTACCTGGTTGCCATCCCAGCTGTTCCAAAACAGGCTATCCCGCCGAGGTGCCAGGCCCATGGCACCCCACTGACTGCCAAGCACATCTGCCTCCTGTCTGGCCTGACAGCCTCTCGCCCCCAGAAGGGTGAATTCCCTCCCCACCTGGAGCAGAACCCCTCTGGGGTGAGGGACGGACCCGTCACAGGGCTGAGATTGGCCTCAGGCTCCCCACGGAGGGCCCCAAGCCAGGGCAGAGAACAGGGCTCTCAGCAGCATCTGTGGGCATCGACCCCAGAGCTCACCGGAGGTACCAAGAGGGGCAGTGACTTATCCAGGCTGAGCGGCAAGAATAGAACCCAGGAGTCCTGGCTCCCTGGACTGGGCCATACCTACTAGGCCAGGTTGCCACCTCAGCCCTGAGGGAGGTGTTCTGTCACTGGCCAGCCAGCTGTGGGGTCTGGGTGGGCAGCGGGGGGCTGGGGGGTGCAGGGCATGTTCAGCAGCACAGCCTCTAGGGGGTAACTGAGGGAGCATGTGTGAGGAGGCTTCCCCCCAAACCCCAAATTCAACCACTCTCCTATGAGAACCAGCCCGAAGCAGCGTCATAGAGGGGGGAGGGGCTCAGCACCGCCATGGGGCATGGGGGGCACGTGTGGGGCGCTGAGGGAGAGGCATGCATGGGATATTGGAGGACCCCCCAGTACTCAATACAGGCTGTCCCATCTGGAGAGGCCTCTCCCTGCCAGGGCTTCTGACCCCTCACTGCAGCTACCTGGGGGCTGCCCCCTTCCTGCGCTGGGAGCGGGGCCGGGCAATGTGGGCACAGCATGTTCCCAGAGGGGTGCGGGGGGGGCAGGCTGACTCCCACCATTCCAGACTCCCCTCCCTAGCCTTGGACAGCATGTGACCCCTCAGGATGACCTTTGCTCTTTCTCCGCAGAGTGCCGCGGCGGCCCCCAGCCCCGTGATGGGGAACATGCCCCCGAACGACGGCATGCCAGGAGGACCCATGCCACCTGGTTTCTTTCAGGTACCCTGCCCCACTGCATGGCCGACTGGGGCCCCACTGGCGTGGCGCACCGTGGGGAGCAGGCGAACGCCCAGGGGACAAGGTGCCCGGGGGTGGGCGGACCCCACAGGGATTTCCCGTGGAGGAAGAGGGCAGCCCCAGTCCTTTCCCTTGGGGTAACCTCTGGGAGCCAGCGCGCTGCCCTCTGAGACCCAGCCAGTCCTCCACAGCTCTGCCCTGCCAAGGGGGACCCCGTGGGCCTCCTTGCCAGCTCTGCCCAGTGCCCTCTGCCGGGAACCTCCAGCAGTGCCAAGGGCTGTCCCCGTGCCCAAAGTAGGTGTCAGAGTCACCGTCAGAGCCTGCTGCTCCCGAGGGCTGTCTGTGCCCACGGGGGCCCTGCTGCGTTGCAGGGAGTTGTGGGGGAGAGGAGAGAGCCAAAAGTGGCAGCCTCTCTCCCTCTCCCCTGCTGCACTTCAGGAGCAGCCACCATGCTGCGGAGGGGGGGCAGCCCCCCCATGTCCTAAGCCTGGCCGCTGGGCCCCCAGTCGGGAGCTGCCTGGCCGCCCAGGGGGGTGTGAACTAGCGCTGAGGGGCGAGGGTCCTGCTGCTCTGTGGCCAGCGCCCCCGCCATGCGTAGGAACAGGCTGCCCTGCGGCGGAGTGGAGGCTGGCCCGTGCGTCTGGCACTCAGAGCTGTGGGCCCAGCGGCAGCTCCAAGGGGGCCCAGCCCAAGGTGCTGCGTGTGGGGCTGGCACGTGCTATGGGCACTGTCAGGACACACGGCCGGCTGCAGGCTCACCCACGCCCTGGGAATGGAGGCCGGGTGGGTTCTGGCCAGGCTGGTGGAGCTGCCAGAGACATGGGGGGCAGAGGAGGTGGAGGGGAGGGGAGCTGATGCTGTGGGCATGGAGGAAGGTGCAGCCCCGGGGTGCACAGGGTCAGCCTGTGTGCAGGGAAGGTGCCTGGGATGTGTTCAGGAGCGCGTGTGCCCGAGGGGGGTGCACAGGGTCGGGTGTGCGTGCGGGGAGGGTGCTGGGGGGCGTGTGCCCGAGGGGGGTGCACAGGGTCGGGTGTGCGTGCGGGGAGGGTGCTGGGGGGGCGTGTGCCCGAGGGGGGTGCACAGGGTCGGGTGTGCGTGCGGGGAGGGTGCTGGGGGGGCGTGTGCCCGAGGGGGGTGCACAGGGTCGGGTGTGCGTGCGGGGAGGGTGCTGGGGGGGCGTGTGCCCGAGGGGGGTGCACAGGGTCGGGTGTGCGTGCGGGGAGGGTGCTGGGGGGGCGTGTGCCCGAGGGGGGTGCACAGGGTTGGGTGTGCGTGCGGGGAGGGTGCTGGGGGGCGTGTGCCCGAGGGGGGTGCACAGATTCGGGTGTGCGTGCGGGGAGGGTGCTGGGGGGCGTGTGCCCGAGGGGGGTGCACAGGGTCGGGTGTGCGTGCGGGGAGGGTGCTGGGGGGGCGTGTGCCCGAGGGGGGTGCACAGGGTCGGGTGTGCGTGCGGGGAGGGTGCTGGGGGGGCGTGTGCCCGAGGGGGGTGCACGGGGTCGGGTGTGCGTGCGGGGAGGGTGCTGGGGGGCGTGTGCCCGAGGGGGGTGCACGGGGTCGGGTGTGCGTGCGAGGAGGGTGCTGGGGGGGCGTGTGCCCGAGGGGGGTGCACGGGGTCGGGTGTGCGTGCGGGGAGGGTGCTGGGGGGCGTCGTTCAGGAGCGCGTGTGCACGAGAGGGGTGCACGGGGTCGGGTGTGCGTGCGGGGAGGGTGCTGGGGGGCGTGTGCAGGAGGGCGTGTGCCCGAGGGGGGTGCACAGGGTCGGGTGTGCGTGCGGGGAGGGTGCTGGGGGGCGTGTGCCCGAGGGGGGTGCACAGGGTCGGGTGTGCGTGCGGGGAGGGTGCTGGGGGGCGTGTGCCCGAGGGGGGTGCACAGGGTCGGGTGTGCGTGCGGGGAGGGTGCTGGGGGGCGTGTGCCCGAGGGGGGTGCACAGGGTCGGTGTGCGTGCGGGGAGGGTGCTGGGGGGCGTGTGCCCGAGGGGGGTGCACAGATTCGGGTGTGCGTGCGGGGAGGGTGCTGGGGGGCGTGTGCCCGAGGGGGGTGCACAGGGTCGGGTGTGCGTGCGGGGAGGGTGCTGGGGGGCGTCGTTCAGGAGCGCGTGTGCACGAGAGGGGTGCACAGGGTCGGGTGTGCGTGCGGGGAGGGTGCTGGGGGGCGTGTGCCCGAGGGGGGTGCACAGGGTCGGGTGTGCGTGCGGGGAGGGTGCTGGGGGGGCGTGTGCCCGAGGGGGGTGCACAGGGTCGGGTGTGCGTGCGGGGAGGGTGCTGGGGGGCGTGTGCCCGAGGGGGGTGCACAGGGTCGGGTGTGCGTGCGGGGAGGGTGCTGGGGGGCGTGTGCCCGAGGGGGGTGCACAGGGTCGGTGTGCGTGCGGGGAGGGTGCTGGGGGGCGTGTGCCCGAGGGGGGTGCACAGATTCGGGTGTGCGTGCGGGGAGGGTGCTGGGGGGCGTGTGCCCGAGGGGGGTGCACAGGGTCGGGTGTGCGTGCGGGGAGGGTGCTGGGGGGCGTCGTTCAGGAGCGCGTGTGCACGAGAGGGGTGCACAGGGTCGGGTGTGCGTGCGGGGAGGGTGCTGGGGGGCGTGTGCCCGAGGGGGGTGCACAGGGTCGGGTGTGCGTGCGGGGAGGGTGCTGGGGGGGCGTGTGCCCGAGGGGGGTGCACAGGGTCGGGTGTGCGTGCGGGGAGGGTGCTGGGGGGCGTGTGCCCGAGGGGGGTGCACAGGGTCGGGTGTGCGTGCGGGGAGGGTGCTGGGGGGGCGTGTGCCCGAGGGGGGTGCACAGGGTCGGGTGTGCGTGCGGGGAGGGTGCTGGGGGCGTGTGCCCGAGGGGGGTGCACAGGGTCGGGTGTGCGTGCGGGGAGGGTGCTGGGGGGCGTGTGCCCGAGGGGGGTGCACAGATTCGGGTGTGCGTGCGGGGAGGGTGCTGGGGGGCGTGTGCCCGAGGGGGGTGCACAGGGTCGGGTGTGCGTGCGGAGAGGGTGCTGGGGGGGCGTGTGCCCGAGGGGGGTGCACAGGGTCGGGTGTGCGTGCGGGGAGCGTGCTGGGGGGCGTCGTTCAGGAGCGCGTGTGCACGAGAGGGGTGCACAGGGTTGGGTGTGCGTGCGGGGAGGGTGCTGGGGGGGCGTGTGCCCGAGGGGGGTGCACAGGGTCGGGTGTGCGTGCGGGGAGGGTGCTGGGGGGCGTGTGCCCGAGGGGGGTGCACGGGGTCGGGTGTGCGTGCGGGGAGGGTGCTGGGGGGCGTGTGCCCGAGGGGGGTGCACGGGGTCGGGTGTGCGTGCGGGGAGGGTGCTGGGGGGCGTGTGCCCGAGGGGGGTGCACGGGGTCGGGTGTGCGTGCGGGGAGGGTGCTGGGGGGCGTGTGCCCGAGGGGGGTGCACGGGGTCGGGTGTGCGTGCAGGGAGGGTGCTGGGGGGGCGTGTGCCCGAGGGGGGTGCACGGGGTCGGGTGTGCGTGCAGGGAGGGTGCTGGGGGGCGTCGTTCAGGAGCGCGTGTGCACGAGAGGGGTGCACGGGGTCGGGTGTGCGTGCGGGGAGGGTGCTGGGGGGCGTGTGCAGGAGGGCGTGTGCCCGAGGGGGGTGCACAGGGTCGGGTGTGCGTGCGGGGAGGGTGCTGGGGGGCGTGTGCCCGAGGGGGGTGCACAGGGTCGGGTGTGCGTGCGGGGAGGGTGCTGGGGGGCGTGTGCCCGAGGGGGGTGCACAGGGTCGGTGTGCGTGCGGGGAGGGTGCTGGGGGGCGTGTGCCCGAGGGGGGCGCACAGGGTCGGGTGTGCGTGCGGGGAGGGTGCTGGGGGGCGTGTGCCCGAGGGGGGCGCACAGGGTCGGGTGTGCGTGCGGGGAGGGTGCTGGGGGGCGTGTGCCCGAGGGGGGTGCACAGGGTCGGGTGTGCGTGCGGGGAGGGTGCTGGGGGGCGTGTGCCCGAGGGGGGCGCACAGGAGCGGTGTAGGTGCAGCCAGGTGGTGGTGTGTGGGCGTTGCTACGGGCGTCAGCCTTGGCAGCTTCGCCGTGCAGCTTCAGCAGCCGAGAGCCAAACTTCTTGCTGCTGCGGGGGGGGGCAGGACAGGAAGGGATGTGTGGGGAGACGCTGCCCCCTAGTGTCGAGCCAGCCACGTGCCTCCTTGGCCGTCCCCTGCCGGCCAGCCGGGGCGCTGCGGGTGCTGAACGGAGGCAGGGCTGTGCCAAGTCGTTATCTCCTTAGCTGGATAGAAAATGATTTTATTAATGGCATCTTTTCGCCCCACGCGGCGCCCGCACCTGGGTTGCCGGAGCCTGCCCGGCGGGAGCTGGCTCAATACTGCAGCCCTGCCGACGCCGTCTGTTCCCCATTAGGCCGGGAGCCCTGGGAGGCTGAGTGGTGAATGGGGGCCAGCGGCACTGCCGTGCGGGGATGGGCTCACGGGCACCGCTGCGTCCTCATGCCTGTCCCGGCCCCGCCGCCCCGGGGAGGAGCTGGGAGCTGGATCCCTCACGCACCTGCCCTGTGCTCAGAGCCGGGTTGGGCAGATGGGTCACCGCGCCCGGGGGTGGGACACGGGCCCCTCTGCATCTCCGAGGCCACGGACTCACAGCACCGATGCGCTGGCTGTCGGTGGTGTGCTGGGGGCCTGGGGTAGGCGGGCGGCGACAGGCTCTAAGGGCCAGGGTAGCGGTGATGGCCGGGAGGGCGGGGGGCTTTTGTGGCTGGAGACACTTCCCCCGCCCCACACGGAGCCGCGGTGCAGCCTATTCCACACCGCCAGTACAAGAGCCCCTGGCCTGCTCCGGCTGGACATTGGCTCCGCTTTGAGTCTGTGCCAGGCAGCATCCAAGGGCAGCCTGCAGCTCCTCCCCTCCCCATGGGGTGGGAGCCGGGCGGGCAGCGTTCTCAGGACCCTGGGCTCACCGCACCTTCCCCCGCAGGGACCGTCTCCTGGGCACTCAGACGGGCACCCACGGCCCCAGGAGTCACCTGGTGCTGCCAACATTCAGCTCTGCCAGCTGGAGCCTTTCTCCTGCCCCTCGTGCCAGGGGACGAGCGGCCCCCCCTTGCCCAGCCCCGCCCGGCGAGCCCCCATGTGTGGGGGAGTGCCAGGGGGCAGCGGGGGCAATGCAGGCTCGCTGGTGAGACGGGGTTTGCTGCCACCTGCAGGTGGACGTGGGGACCGGCATGAGGCCGGCCTCAGGCTGACGTGTGCCCGGGGCATCCCCTCACCTCTGGCCTGCTCGGCAGCACGGGGCATCGGCCACTGGAGACACCCACTCCCAGTGCCCAGGACCCGGGCTGCCCCCAAATGTTGCAGACTCCACCTCCCCCAGCATGTGTCCCCCACCCCGGGCGATGGCTGGGGCCCAGTCGGCCGTGGCTCAGCATGGGAGGGCAGTGGCCCCGTGACCTGGCCCAGGGCAGCAGCCAGGCAGAGGCGAGCGGGGAGCTCAGGTACATTGCGGGGGTGTCTCTGGTTGGCAGTCCCCAGGGAGAGGGACCCACCAGCAGGGCCTAGGAGCAGGCGAGGGGCCAAGGGCAGTGGGTGACGGGGGCTCGACCCAGCCCCTCCCTCCTGTAACCCCCTGTGGTTTGTTTCTCTTGAAGGGACCTCCGGGCTCTCAGCCATCACCACATGCACAGCCTCCGCCCCACAACCCCGCCGGCCCCATGCTGGGGCCCCACAGCCAGGTAAGGCCGTCTGGGGGGAGCTGACCCACCACCCCCTAACAGGCTGGGCCTGGGGAGGAAGCCTGCCGAACCCTGTGTGTGCATTCCCCGCACAAGCCATTCTGCCCCCCCTGCTTCCCCCCACATGCCACTCTGCCCCCTGCTTCCCGCACACTCACCCACTCTGCGTGGGGTCACTCACCTGAGTCTCTGTGGGCTCCTGCAGCCTGGAGGATTGCCTCAGACCCTTGGAGATCCCCAGGTGTACCCCAGCCCCCCCGATTGCACCCCGCTCCACACAGCCACCACGTCCTGATCAGCCGCACACAGCCCAGTGCCCGGCAGACTCCGATTTTCAGGCTCCCCCACCCCGTTCCCGAGCGCGGGCTCAGCATGGCCCGGGACGGACAGGCACTGAGCTCCTCTTCCCACGTGCCCTGCCCCGGGCAGCTGCCTGGCCCAGCCCCCTCCTCCCGGTGGGAACTGCACAGTGGGTCAGAGCAGACCCCAGAGCATCTGCTTTGCCCTGGCACCCTCCGTTCACCAGCTGGGAGATAAGGGGCCTCCAGGGACCCTCAGCCCTCCAGGCCTCCCGCCAGCCCCTTCATACGCTGATACCTGCCCCAGCCAGGCCTGAGTGCAGGGAGCGAGGCTGGGGCCTGGGAGGGGGGGCGCAGCCGTGACAAAGAGCTGGGCCATGCAGCCCCCGGGCCCCACCAAAGCCAGCGCCGGCATCTGTGTGCCACACGAGGACCCTGGCCCCTCCATGAGCCGGGCGTCCGTCGCTGTGAGGAAGGGTCTGGGGGCGAGTGATGTGGGGAGACCCTTGCAGCTGGGAGGGACCAATGGGGTAAATTGGGGGCAGCAGGGCAGGGGCTTGCCTGGGCACCACTTGGGGGAGCCCAGTTCTCGCTCAGGGAACTGGAAGCCTCAGCCGTTAGGAGCCATCCACTCCTGTGCAGGGAGCAAGGCTGGGGCCTAGGAGGTGCTGGGACCCTCCAGCCCCCCTGGTCTCTGCTTCAAGGGGACTAAGGAGAATCCTGCCTGTGGGGGGGTGAAGGGACAGTCCCTGTGGGGCTGGCTGGCAGGGTGCATGGGACTCTGCGAGGCCATGGCAGCGCGGGCAGCTCCCAGCCCTAGCACGGCGGTTCTGCCCAGCACCCAAGAGGGCCTGTTGCTGGGAGACATCGCAGGGCAAAGCCGAGAGCGCAGCTGAACTGTCAAACCCCAGGCAGGCGGAAGCAGAGGGACCGGCTGCGATGGCAGCCCCGCTGGGCAGGAGGGCAGCAGCCGTAACACCAGCGTCAGGGCAAAACACCTTGTGCCCATTGTGTCAAATGCGGTGATGCCATGAACAGCAGCCCTACAACTAGCCTAGATGGCTCAGGGCGGGAGGCGCAGGCCGGGAAACCTGCCACTGGGGGGCTGGGTGACCTTGGGCAAGTCACTGCCTCACTTTCCCCATTGCCAAATGGGGACAATGCTAGTGATACGGGGCCCCACGGCAAAGCCCTAAGAGCCCCCTCGCAGGGGAGGAGCTGAGAGGTACAGTAGGACCCTACCTCTGCCCCGTCCCCTGCGGGCACCAAGCCTCTCACCCAGGGCCCTGGGATGAGGAATGCTGGGTGCACGCGGCCTGATGAGGCCTGGACGCCTGGGTTCCTGCCTTGCAGCCTCTAGCCGGGCCACGCATCACTGCTTGTGGTTAGACCCCTCTGAGCAATGGGCAAGCTCCCAGCTCAGGCCTCTGCCCTGCAAGCCCAGCGCCAGCCACGGGGCCTCTGTGCTCATGCCCCGCCCTGGCTGGGCTCAGGGGATGTGCTCTCACCTGCCCCCCCTGCTCTCTCTTGCAGCCTTTCATGTCCCCTCGCTACCCCGGCGGCCCCCGGCCCTCGCTCCGCATGCCAAACCAGGTGAGGCCACCGGGCCCTGAGAGCTGGGGACGTCCCAGGGCGGGTTGCCCCAGGGCTAAGCCCCCTGCCCCATGTCTGGGACAGCTCTCTGGCCAGTCTGTGGGTCAGGGAGTGCAGCCCTAGGTGTTGGGGGGGTGGGGGGGGTGTTGAGGCTCACTCAGTGCTCCTTCTCTGGAGGGGGGCTGTGTCATTTCCCGGGGGGGGGGGGGGGTGCTCCTTCCCCAGGGGGAGCCCAGTCCATGCCCTTCCCTCCTGACGGCTGCAGCTCCAGGCTCATGGCCCTTCTGTTCCTGCAGCCGCCTGTGGGGGTCCCGGGGTCCCAGCCGCTGCTGCCCAACACCATGGACCCCAGCACAAGATCGCAGGGTGAGTCATGCCACCCGCGTGGCCCCCTCCTCACCGCAGGGCCGGTCTGCTCCCCCCCCCAGCCAGGTCAGGCCTTGCCAGCCCCCAGCTCTGGGGCACCAGCAGCATGCAAGTGATGCAGCCGCCAGGGAGGAGACAAGGGTCCTGGCTGGGAGCAGCCCATCCCCCAAGGGGGGGACCCTTCACTGTGAAGGGCAGGAGCCCCCAGGACCAGAGGGGAAGCCCCTCACAGCACCCCGCACCCCCGTCTCTGTGGGGAAGGATGAGGCCTTGTGCTGGAAGAGCACCTTGGAATTACGACTCCTCACTGGGAGTCCTCCTCTCAGTGCTGGGGGCTCCATGGTGGGGGCCAGCGCCCCATGGGGACGTTGGGGGAGGGGAGCAGAGCTCTGGGAGTGGTGAGGGGGGGTCGGGGAGCTGTACCCCAGGAGTGGGGGGGTTAAGGGAGCTTGGGGAAGCAGAGCTCTGGGACTGGGGGGGGCTCCGGGAGCCACACCCCGGAAGTAGGGGGTTGAGGGAGGTCGGGGGAGCAGAGCTCTGGGAGTGGGAGGTTGGGGGCGGTTCAAGGAGACATGCCGCAGAAGTTGGGGTTCAGGGGAGCTGGTACTCTGCTGCCTTGTTCACCTTTCCCTCTCCCTTTACACAGGGCATCCGAACATGGGGGGCCCGATGCAGCGGATGAACCCCCCACGAGGCATGGCGGGGATGGCGCCCCAGGTGAGTGTCTCCCTGGGGTGCCTTGTATCTGGCACCCCCGCTGGGTCCTGGCCCGGCCCTGCTGTGCAGCGCTGTGACCCTGGAGCGATGGGATGGGGGCAGCATGGGCACAGGTCTGGGAGCCAGGACCCCTGGGTTCTATTGTTGGCTCTGGGAGGGGAGTGGGTTGTTGGGGGGAGGGGCTGGAGCCAGGACGCCTGGGTTCTGTATGACTGGGCTATTGCAGCCCCTCAGAGGTTGGGCCCGTCTACCCCCGCCACACGCTCACCTCGCTCCTGCTCCTCTCTTGCAGAACTACGGCAGCGGGATGCGACCCCCGCCCAACTCGCTGGGCGGCCCTGCCATGCCCACCATGAACATGTAAGGCACCTCTCCTCCCCCTGTGCCCCAGCCACACCTCCCTGCCCCCCACGACCCACTGGGAGGGGCCCAGAGCCAGCCCAGCGCCTGCAGGATTGGCTGGGGACTCCTGGGCCACTGAGGGCTGTGCCCTGCGCCAGGTGCTGCAGACGGGGCTCCTGGCCATGGTCTGGGGCCTGCAGCCGCTCTCCTGGCAGTGGCAGCAGGCCCAGCACCCAGCACGTCCCCCCTAGCAGAGCCAGAGCGATTGGCAGGAGTCCAGGCTGTCCCAGTGCCATCAGACACCCTGGGCAGACACACAGATCTGGGGGCGGGTGGGCAGGTTTCGGGGGGAGGGAGAGTGGCTGGCTGGGCAGGGCTCGGGGAGTCCATGGCTGGTGGGGAAACTGAGAGGAAATCCCAGCCCCAGGGGCCCAGCCCTCCAGACCGTCCGTGAGGGCAGAGTGGGACCGTCCGTGTCCCAGCTGCCCCGTGCCACCCTGTCCCACCCCCAGCGACCTCGGATCCCAGCACAGGGGCGCCCCCCCGCAGGGCAGAGTGCACGCAGTGGTGGGCGGGTGTGGAGGGCCCCTGGGGAAGCGCCAACCTCACGCCTGTTTGTATTTCAGGGGCCCAGGAGGGCGAGCGCCGTGGCCAAACCCCAACACCAACTCCGTGAGTCCTGTGCATGAGGGGGGCGATGGGGGCCGGGCACGACGCACGGGGGGGGGCGATGCGGGCCGGGCACGACGCGGGGGGGGGGTGGCACGTGGCAAGGGACGCTCTCAGTGCTGACTCGGCCCCTCTTGCGTCCCCACAGATCGCGTACTCCTCGTCGTCACCAGGGAGCTACGTGGTGAGTTCCGCAGCCCCCCCGGGGGCGCTGGGAGGTGCTGAGCCTGCACCTTGGGGGCATATTGCGCTGGCCGGGCGCCGGGTGGGTTGGGGGGATTCTCCCCAGGGCACGGGGCTGGCACTCTGCGAAGGGCTGAGGCGCTAACAGCTCCTGTGCCTTTTGCTCTTCTCCCGCAGGGCCCTCCCGGAGGCGGCGGCCCCCCAGGAACCCCCATCATGCCCAGCCCAGGAGGTGAGCTGCGGGAGTGACATTGCCCAGCCCGGAGGGGAAAAGCAGCTGACACATCTGTGCCTCTCTCTGGGGGGCACGGGGGGGCTGCAGGGCCAGTGAACCCCAGTGAGCTCGTGCACGGCTGCACAGTGCCCGCCCCCTCTCGTGGTCTGTGGGGCTGGCAGCACTGACCCCACTCTGCTCCCCACAGACTCCACGAACTCCAGTGAGAACATGTACACCATGATGAACCCCATCGGGCCCGCTGGGAACCGGCCGAACGTGAGTGCCCGCCCCCCACGGAGAGCCCTGGGCAGCCCGGGCCCTGCCCCACCCCACAGCCAAGGGGTGCTGATGGGGAGCTGGCCACAGGCACAGAGAGCTGCTCTGCCGGTGCCCCTCAGCCCCGACCCCCCTGCCAGCCCAGCCCCTTCCCACAACTCTGCTGGTGCCCCTCAGCCCCAACCCTGGGCTCCCCTTCCCACAACTCTGCCGGTGTCCCTCAGCCCCGACCCCCTGCCAGCCCAGCCCCTTCCCACAACTCTGCCGGTGCCCCTCAGCCCCAACCCTGGGCTCCCCCTTCCCACAACTCTGCCAGTGCCCCTCAGCCTCAACCCCCTGCCCGCAACTCTGCTGATGCCCCACAGCCCCGACCCCCCTGCCAGCCCAGCCCCTTCCCACAACTCTGCTGGTGCCCCTCAGCCCCAACCCTGGGCTCCCCCTTCCCACAACTCTGCCGGTGTCCCTCAGCCCCGACCCCCTGCCAGCCCAGCCCCTTCCCACAACTCTGCCGGTGCCCCTCAGCCCCAACCCTGGGCTCCCCCTTCCCACAACTCTGCCAGTGCCCCTCAGCCTCAACCCCCTGCCCGCAACTCTGCTGATGCCCCACAGCCCCGACCCCCCTGCCAGCCCAGCCCCTTCCCACAACTCTGCTGGTGCCCCTCAGCCCCAACCCTGGGCTCCCCCTTCCCACAACTCTGCCGGTGTCCCTCAGCCCCGACCCCCTGCCAGCCCAGCCCCTTCCCACAACTCTGCCGGTGCCCCTCAGCCCCAACCCTGGGCTCCCCCTTCCCACAACTCTGCCAGTGCCCCTCAGCCTCAACCCCCTGCCCGCAACTCTGCTGATGCCCCACAGCCCCGACCCCCCTGCCAGCCCAGCCCCTTCCCACAACTCTGCTGGTGCCCCTCAGCCCCAACCCTGGGCTCCCCCTTCCCACAACTCTGCCAGTGTCCCTCAGGCCCGACCCCCTGCCAGCCCAGCCCCTTCCCACAACTCTGCCGGTGCCCCTCAGCCCCAACCCCCTGCCCGCAACTCTGCTGATGCCCCACAGCCCCGACCCCCCTGCCAGCCCAGCCCCTTCCCACAACTCTGCCGGTGCCCCTCAGCCCCAACCCCCTGCCCGCAACTCTGCTGATGCCCCACAGCCCCGACCCCCCTGCCAGCCCAGCCCCTTCCCACAACTCTGCCGGTGCCCCTCAGCCCCAACCCTGGGCTCCCCCTTCCCACAACTCTGCCAGTGCCCCTCAGCCTCAACCCCCTGCCAGCCCAGCCCCTTCCCACAACTCTGCCAGTGCCCCTCAGCCCCGACCCCTACCAGCCCAGCCCAGCCCTGGGCTTCCCCTTCCCTCACCTCTGCCGAGGCCCCGCTCTCCGTCCCTGCTGCCCTTGGGCGTGCGGGGTGTTGTGTGGGAGCAAGCGGGGACAGAGCAGGCTCTGCTGGGCGGTTGGTGGCCATTGGCATGGCTGGCTGTCTGCACTGCGACGGGCCGGGGTCTGCAGTGCCAGAGGCCTCCGTGCAGCGCTGGGGTGCCCCATGGGGTACTGGGGGCAGAGCAATGCTGGGAGTGTCCCTGAGGCCCTGCACCCATTTCCCCTCCACTCCCATCAGCTCGTGCATAGAGCCGCAGCCCCACTATGCCCGGGCAGCCCATGCCCAGCACTGATGCACTCCCTTTCCCTTGCAGTTCCCGATGGGGCCTGGCCCCGATGGGCCCATGGGAGGCATGAGCGCCATGGAGCCCCATCATATGAACGGATCCTTAGGTGGGTAGCCCCAGCCTCTCGCCCGCTGGGGCGTGTTTCACCCACACGTGTGGAGGGACATCCGGATGCCCGAGGACCACCCCAGCCTGGATTCTGGGCCTAGCTCTGCCCTGATTGTGACCATGGGCAGGTCCTTTCCTCTCCCTTGGCGCTACCCCTGGCGTGCCAGGGCGGGGCTGTCCAGGCCGGGAGCCCTGCGGTTCTGGCCCATGTGTTCAGACCTGCCCCAGCCTCCCCAGGGGACTCAGCCCCTAGCGCTGCCAGCCGAAGGCAGCCTATGGGCCAGTACACACCCGGGAGGCCGCCAGTGCCTCCCCGCACAGCACATTAGCATCACCTCCCCCGATGGCGCAGGGGGAAACTGAGGCAGAGAGGCCACAAGTGCCTTACCTATGTTGGGAGCGAGGGCAGGAGCCCTGCCGCTGAGTAGGGCTGACACATTGCAGCACGGCCTGGGCTCCCTGGGAGGTGGGTCCGTGTCTAGTGCATGGGGGGACAGGGCCCCTTTACCTGGTATGGGGCAGTGCTAACAGGACCTGCTTGTCCTTCCAGGCTCTGGCGACATGGACGGGCTGCCAAAGGTGAGAGCACAGCACCCCTGTTCTATCTGCTCCCTATGTGGGGGGTGTTCCCCTGGGCACCCCCTGCCCCCTCCCAGGGTGGACTGCCTGTGCCTCTCCCTTCAAAGGGCCAGGGTATTGCCAGCTGCTGGGGGTGCAGCCCTGCCTTCTCCTCTGGGCACAGTGGGGGTGACTGCACACAGCCCCCCCCCCACCCCCAGCACTGAGGGCAGCAGGCTGCCAGGCCCCCGCCCCAGGGGCCCCTGGAAAGGGGGGTCCCGGCCAGGGCTGGGCTACAGCAATGCCAGGCCCCCACCCCAGGGGCCCCTGGAAAGGCGGGTCCCGGCCAGGGCTGGGCTACAGCAATGCCAGGTCCCCTTCCCAGGAGGCGGATGCCAGCAGCGCTGCTGGAAGCTGGCGGCCTTTCACCCCTGGGGCCGGGGGAGCAGCAGGCCCCCCTCTAACCTGGGCTTTTCTGTGCCCCTGCAGAGCTCGCCGAGTAACATGGCAGGGCTGAGCAACCCGCCCGGGACTCCGCGGGACGACGGCGAGATGGGCGGCACCTTCTTAAACCCCTTCCAAAGCGACAGTGTAAGGGACTGGGCAGGCCCGCCGGGCAGGCGGAGAGGGCGGGGCGGGCGGGGCTCCCGGGGCGGGCGGGGCAGCTGCAAGGCATCGGCCACCCCCTGGAAGAACAAGCCTGGCACGGTCGGACCTGTGGCGGGGGCCCTGCGCTGGAGGAGCCTCCCCGAGGTGTGAGCTGCCCCGCCAGAGGAACGGGGTCAGCTGAGCCCCCAGCTCTGAGGCCAGCGGGCTCCCTCGGCCCTGCCCCCCCCAAGCGCGTGGGGCTGGCCCCGGCGGCCTCCCCCCGCCTGCTAACGCTCTGGTGTCTCCCGTCTCTCTAGTACTCGCCCAGCATGACAATGAGCGTGTGATCGGCTCGGACGTCCCGGCGCAGAGAGCCAGACGCCCCTGCGGTTCTAAACTATTTAAAACACACCCGCAGGAACTGGCCGCCTGCCCTCCTGCCAGCACCCCCCATTTCCCCCTCCACCTGGGGCACAGGCCCACCCTGCCTCCATTGGCACACAGCCCCCCCTCCCCCTGGCACGGCCCTCCCACTGCGCCAGGCAGAGGAGCGAGCTGCCAGAACTGGGGCCCTGTTGGACTGGTGCTGTGGGGTACACTGTGGCGGGGAGGGCTGCTTGTGCCAGGCAAGATGCTGTTCTCGGGCACGTGGGGGGCTGGGCTTGGAGGTTGGAACGTGCTGACTGTACGGGGGGGCAGGAGGGGGTAGGCCAGAGCTGTGGCTGCACTAGGCCAGAGCAGTGCTGGGGGCTTCCCAGCATGGCGGAGCGGGGAGGGGGGCCATGCGGGGGTCCAGCCACAGGCAGCCTCCTTCCCAGCCGGGCAGCAGAAATGGGGCAGAGTGAGGCTGGGGACAAGTCCCCACCGGGGTGCCAGGGGACAAGTCCAGCTGGGTTTGCTGCGCCACCCCCACCCAGCAACAGCACCATGCTGCTTGCTGTGGCCCTCGGGGGTTACCGGCCACGGCTGGCAGCCCGGCCCCCAGCTCTGCCCAGCCCCACACAGCAGGGTGGGGGGAGGGGGGGTATTTATTTAAGGGTTTGTTTTGCTGTACAGGGTTTAATTTATCATGGGCTTCCCCCTCACCCCCACCCCCACCCCCTCCAGGGGGCCCAGCTGCACCAGAGCCTGCTGTGGAGCCATGGGGCAAACCCTGGAGGTCGAAGCAGCTGGGGGGCCTTGAGCACCCCACCCCACCCAGCAATCTGCCCCCCTGGGCCATCAGCAGGAGCTCTGGGCTACCCCCTCAGCGGAGTTATGCCACTTCTGTCATCTGCTCATTGGCAAATACCCTAGGGCAGGGGGACCCCGCCCCTCTACCCCTCCCTTCTTGCCCCTGCTGCCCTAATGGCCATGCCCGCAGCCCCTGCAAGCCACAGCACCTCAGCCTAAGCCGCCCCGCAGAGCCCTCCCCCTCCCTGGCTGCCAGCTAAGCAAAGCTGCCTCAGCCCCCTCGTACTGCCCAGTAACCCACCCCTCCCTTCCTGTGAGCACCCCTAGGGCAGCGGGGAGCACCCTCCCCCCGCGGGATGATTGCTCTTAGCTCACCCTGGAGTCCAGCTGCCCCCCTGGCCCTTCCACAGCAGGAAACCCCCTATGGAGATTCTAGGGAATAGGGCCCCCCCCAGCCCCAGCAGTTTGCTCAGCCACTGTGATTCCCCCACCACTACCCCCCCCAGGCCCCCACTGACAGACTGGGCTCGGCCCCTGCCCTGCAGCAAAGGGAGGCAAGTGTACATAGGCCCCTGCAGCAGCCCCCTTTGCCCCGGGCGTCCGCCCCAGCCACCATCAGGACCACTTTTAAACTTTCATATGAAGGATTTTTCCCCTTTTATAAACATGAAGGACCTCAGCAGCCCGGCGGTGCTTCCTCTCGCTCTCAGCCCGAAGCCGCTTTGTACAGCCCCGCCCCACCCCGCCCCCGCCCCGGCCCGGGCAAGGGGGCCTTCGCTGGGTTTTCTGTTGCTGTTGGGGGTGAGCCTCCGCCTGCCTCACTGGTGTGCTGTGCCCACCGCCAGCTGGGAGGGGACGCAGCCAGCTGGCACATTACGGCCGCCGGGCAGCGCCTCCCCTGCTAGGTTAGTGCGTCTGTGTAGGGATTTCGTCTGTTCTTTCTACTCTGAAGGCTTTAGACTGAAAGTTGCTTATCAAAAACAAAAACAAAAAAAAAAAACCCAAAAAAACAAAAAAACAAAAAAAAAAACCACCCAAAAAACCTGCATCAATAAATGTAATTTGATTTTTTTTTCATAGCTCTGCCTCCTTTGTCTCCCCCTTTGCCCGACCGGGACCCCTTCCACGGCACCCCGCTCCCAAGGGAATGATGCTCCACTGTGCATTCAGCCTGGCGCCCCGACAAGCGTCCTCCTGCCAGAGCCACGAATCCTGCTGCCCTTTGCCTGCCCAGCACTCACTGAGCCAGGACCCCCCTTTCACTGGGCTCCCACAACAGGAATGGTGCTAGGGGCAGAGACTTGGGACACCTGGGGGAACCCAGGCAAAGACCCACACCAGCTGCAGCTGGGAAAGCCCCAGGGCCCACATTCCAGGGCAGGGCTTGTGGGGCACACCCCAGGGGGACCCCTTTCACAGGGACACTGCTGGTTCCAGGCACACCCTTCCCAGGGAGGGCCACAGGATGCCAGGCAGGTGCAGAGCATGGCGGGGGGGGGGGGGGGGCACGCAGAGGGACCAGCAGAGATATAGTGACTTGCATGCTCCCACTTTATTCCAGAAAAACATTCACAGCTTCTAGTTACTGTCAGTGGAGCCTGGGTGGTGGGGGGGGGTGGACGGGGCTCCTCATGCCCCCAAATTAATTCAAACTAAGAATCGCCATACAAAATACAGCCCCCCCGATGGGCCATGGGGGAAGCACTGCTCCTGTCCCCCTTCAGGCTGACCACAGCCCCTCTCGAGCTGTGGCAGTTCTCAGCCCATACTCCCCTGGGAGCTGGGGGTCGTCGTGGCCATGGGGCAGGGCTCTAGTTGTCAACGTGCAGCTGGGCTGGCGAGGTGCCGTGCCCATTACTGGCTGGACACAGGTAGCCATTCACCGGGGCAGCTGCCCTCTTGTGGGAGACGGGGCACTCGGCCAGACGCGCTCGCTTCAGACTCGGACATGGCCGCTGCATCTTGTGCTCCAGCAGCATGTGGTTCTGGGGGGGCAGCCCCACACAGGCCCTGGGGGCAGGATGAGAGAGAGCAGCATGTCAGGGGGGAGGGTGGCAGAAGCCTTCACAGCCAACCAGACAGCCCATGGGCTGGGCACCACCAGGTCTCTGAGGGGACCTCAGCACCAGGTCCCACGGGGGCTAATGCAACTTGCCCCATCCCCACCATGCTCAGCCGAGGACCCGGGCTGCTCCTGGAGGGCCCTGGGGTTGGCAAAGGGACCTGGCACTGGAAGTGTGGAGGAGAGAGCGGGGAACCAGCCCTGGGGGAGCGGCAGTCAGCGCTGAGCTGGAGGAGAGGACGGGGGCAGAGGGTTGGAGGGCAGAGCCAGGGGTACCTCAGGATGTTCTCAATGCAGCTCCTCTGCCGGAAGAGGGCGTTGACGACGGGGGAGCCCTCAGGCACCAGGGGTGCCTTGCACAGGAAGCCCAGGATGGACAGGACGCTGTGGAAACCCTGGAAGTCTGGGTCGCTCTCTGTGCAGAAGCTGATGCGTTGGCAAAGCTCGGTCAGGATGGCCAGGTCTAGGATGATGGGGCTGGCCAGCAGGGAGTCCTGGGGGTGGGGCAGAGTCAGTAGGGGGGCCAGGGCCAAGCTCCCCCTCCCCAAGGGAGATGCCACCCAGGGCCAGTGCTCTCCCCAGCCACCGCTTCTCCCTGTGGCACCATCGGGGGGTGGGGGTGGGAATTGACCCCGGGCCCAGGGGCAGGAATTCCCGGCCCTACCTCGCAGGTGTTGTGTATGGCGATGGTGTTGGTGCCACCCATCATGATCTCTGAGGTGTACTCGTCCAGCGCCCGCTTGCTGTCGCCCACGTAGGGCACGTACTTAATCACCACCTGCAACCGAGAGCCATCTCAGTGCGGGCCCCAGAGCCACCGCCGGGCAGGGGTTTAGGGCAGCTTCTGCCCCCCACAACAGAGCCGGGTAGAACTCTAGGGGGGCTCCCTCCCTCCCCCGATACTGCCCCTCCCCCAGCACTCACACAGTGATCGGGCTTCTCCTGGGGCCCATAGAGCAGGGGGTTCGACTGCACCATGTCGTCCACCACGTTGCTCTTGGAGGCCTCCTTGGAGCGGAACTGCTGCGGGGCCGACAGGTTCTTCCCATCATTGTTACCCAGGTGGTTGTAGCTGACGATGGACACGGTCTGGGGCGGAGAGTTGGGGGAGGAGGGGATGGGTCACAGCAGCCTGAGGCCTCCCTCCCCACCGCCCCACACACACACAGACCACAGCCGCAGCTGGGGGAGCCCTGGTCTCCCTGCGCACCTCCAAACCCACCCGCCATGGGACAGGTTTGTCTGGATTCCAAGGGGAGGGGCCAAACTGAAGCACCTCTGGCCCCACCCCCGGGATGCTCCAACCCCCCTGGGCCTCCAGAGCCCTTGGGGGTTATGCAAGCGTCATCGTTCAGATGCGCCTCAGTCCCGACCCACAGCCCCCCCATCCCCAACACACCTTAATCCCAACCCGCAGCCCCTCCACCCTTGCGGTGCCAGGCCTCTGGCCCCCAAGGAGCTGGCCTGCACCCCGCTGCAGGAGGGGTTACAATCCCTCCCACCCCACCCAAGGGCCCTGCTGAGGCCAGATTCCCTCTCCCTGCTGACTGTGCCAGGACTCGGCCCTGGGCTCCAGGAAGGGAAACCCGCCCAGACCCCCCCCAGCAGCCGCTGACCTGGCCCAGCGGCATCACCAGCCCGGCATGCCCCACGGTGGGCGCCCCCAGCACCCGCTCACCTTGAGGCCGGCGCTGACCAGGAAATCCACCAGCACCGACTTGAGCTTGGTCTGGCCGGACTTGAAGTCGTCTCCGCAGATGAAGACACGGCGCTGCAGGGCGAGCTCCACAGCGCCTGGCACAAAGGTGTTCTGGGGGGAGCCGTTGATGTAGGCGCAGCCCTCCAGGATGCTGGCCACGGCAAAGAGCGTGGAGGGAGACACCTCGAGGCCTCGCTGCGTAGATGGGGAGAGCTCAGTGCAGCCCCAGGGGTGGATGGAGCCCCTGGGAAACCCCACCCCAGCACACGGGCAGGGCCCTCCCACAACCCCCAGCCAGCGGGAGCACCAGGCCCTCGGAGAGAATATATCACAGGGCACCCCTCCCCTGCACCAGGACACCAGTCAACCCCACCCCCCCACGCAGTGGGGCTGCTGCCCCCAAACCCAGCTCCTCCAGTCCCATCCCCCCCAGCTCTAGCACGGGGCTTCAGTGGGTCCCCCCATCCCCAGCAGGAGCCAGAACCAGCCCCCCAGGCTGGTTGCGTCCAGAACAGCCGGTGCAGTGTGCCCATCCCCCAGCAGGCGGGGGGGGGGGGGGAGGCCCTGCACGCCTCCCACAGGCTCTCACCTCGATGGCCTGCAGCAGGTTGGCAGCTGTGTCGTTGACCCCCGGCAGCACATCGCAGAAGCGCTCAGTGTTAGCCGTCCACAGGACCACGACCTTGTCCACTCCGCTGGTGACCTTGAACTCCTGGATGTCCCTGCGGATCTGCACCACCTGTGCGAGGAGACTCGTCAGCACCCGGCAGCACGCGCCACATACAGGGGACCCGCGGGGAAGCTGCGATTTGAGGTTGTCCGTCCTGCCCAGCGTGGGTCAGCTCCGGTGGGCAGCAGGGACGGTGCTTGGGCTTAGGTGCCAGGACTGTGCCCCCAGCACCCTCCTGCAGGGCCCAGTCTCCCCACCGCTGGCATGCGGCCCAGGGCTGCCCTTGGGAGCAGCGATGTCCCGGGTCATGCAGGCAGAGGCCGCTCCAAAATCCCAGCCCAGCTCCCCGAGCCCGGGCTGCAGGGTCAGAGCCGGCGCAGGAGCCCCAGGGAGCCTGCTGCATTGGGGCCACCCGCTCCCCCACTGCGGCCACGGGACCCTGGGGCTCGGCCCTGCAGCAATGGGAACATAGTGGCTGGGGATCCCCCCACACACCTGCTCAGCCTTCGTCCCATGGAGGACATTGTCGGCTCGCTCCTCCTGATTGGCTGCAATGAATCCTGGGATGTAGATGGAGGGGCGGGGCTTCATCTTCACCATGTGGGGCCAGAGCTGCTCCTGCAGCTGCCAGTCGAGGACCTTGGCCCGTCTCATGGCCTCAGCCAAGTTCAGGGAGGAGATGTCCCAGCCTGAGACGCAGGAGGAGATGCCAGTCAGAGCTCTGGGCCCCCGCCCACACAGCCCCCTCCCCGCAGACCCCCATACACACAGCCGCCCCCCCCCGGACCATCCCACCCCCCAGCCACACAGCCCCCCCCCAGGGCCACCTTCACGCTCATACAGCCTCCCCTCCTGCCATCACAGCCCCCGCTCAGGCCAGCCCCTGCCCACAGAGCCCCCGCCCCCTTGGACTATCCCACCCCACCCACACAGCCCCCCTCCCCTGCCCAGCCCCCGCTAACAGCCCCCAGGCCATTCACACTCACCATCAAAGATGAGGTCGTTAGGGTGCACCATGGGCAGCAGGTCCCGGAAGGGCACATAGACGTCGCCCGTGGGGCCGGTTCCCAGGCAGATGGTGGACGCTTGCAGCAAGGAGCCATAGTAGTTGGCGTGCTGGGAGGAGGGAGAGCATCAAAGGCACACTGAGCCCCAGGGGCACCCAGGCAGAGGAGCTCCCCCGCCCCCGGGACCTTCCAGGAGGGCACAGAACATGGGAGTGGGGGTGGGGGAGTCCCCAAGGTCTGAGTGCACAGCCCCCGGCACGGCCCGTGCAGCTCGGCTCCCAGCCGGACCACGCCGCGTGGCTTGGGACAGCCCCCCCGTGCAGGGTCCGAGCGCCACGTTCCTGTCACCGCAGGCCCCGCGAGCACTTCCCAGGCCATGGCCAGGACACACGCAGCCCGACTCCGCACCCCACAGGCCGGGAGAATCAGGCGCCAGCCTGGAGTCCTGGGGCCTCACAACCAGGCGGGGCAGGGCTTTGGCTCTTCCACCCACTCGCCTGGGCCCAGGCTCCATCTCGTGGGCAACCGGCTGGGGCCGCATCTGGGTGTTCGAGATGAGCCAGCTGGTCACAGGCCCTGCAGCCTGCGGGGGCTGGGCAGAGAGCACCGGCGCCCTGGCAAATGCCGCCAGACGCCGGGGGAGGGGGGCGCGAGACTCACTCACCTTCCGTCCGGTCTTGGTCATCCAGGAGAGGCCCAACCTGTTGGCCAGCACGGCCGCCGTCACCGTGGTGCCATTGTTACCACCCCAGCCCACCAGCATCACCCCCAGGCGGGGGACCTGCCTCTCCGTGCGGAAGGTGAACTCGGTCAAGTGCGGCTTCACCTGGGAGCCCCGGAGACAGGCGGTGAGAACCGGGGCGCAGCCTTCGCACACAGCCCAAGGGGAGGAGGGGGCGGGGGAGCGGGACGAGACGCACGTGGGGCACCGCAGGGCTCTGCATGGGGACGGGACAGCAGCACCCAACCGATGCACCAGGGCAGCTTGCCCAGCCCACCCTAAGGCTGGGCCCCTCTGCAGTGGGGCAGCTGCTCCCTCAGAGCCCAGGGAGACCAGGGCACTTAGAGCCCCGGCCCCACGGCCCAGACACCCCCAGGCTGCTGCGGGCACAGTGGGGAAGCAGACCGAGTGCAGCAGGGCTACAGGCAGAATGTGTCCCCAAGTGCCCCCTTGGCTCCATCGCTCCCCTCGCCTGGGCGGAGGAACCCGCCTCATGGCTGCAGATGCCGTGTTGCGGCTCACGCTCAGCCGGAGTCCAGCCCAGGCCAAGCAGGGCTCTGGGCCACTCCCACCAATGGGGCAGGTGCATCGAGAAAAACAAATGCAGTTCCCCTTCCAGTGGGCACAGGGCCACGGTACGCTGGACCCACCCACAGCAGGTACCTTGGTGACGCCGTCCTCCCTGCTCACATGCACGGTGCTGTACATGTACTTGGCCTCAATGTAGTCCTTGCTGTAGGTCACATCGGGGCTCTCAACGAGGAAAGTCTCTGCCATGGTTGCTGGAGCTGAGACGTGGAGGAAGGAGGCTATTACAGACCCACCAGGCCTCACGCCCAGGCACCGGCAGGAACAAGGGTGCAAATCATTCACCACCCGCTGCCCCTGCGACCGGGATACTCCCAGCTGTCCCCTGGGCCAGCGTCCCCCCACCCCAGACTGGCTCTTCCTCTCCCAGAGCCCTTTTCTGAGATGGGGCATAATCCCCACTGTAATAGACAGGGAAACTGAGGCACATAGCTGTGAAGAGGCTTGCCCCCCTACCACCACCGGGATGGTCGAGATAGAACTGAGGCATCCTAGCTTCCAGTGTGCCGTGCCGCAGCCCCCTCGTGCCAGCAGGGCAGGAGTCGCCGCCGGTGCCCCAGACGCTCCACAAAGAGGTGCCCAGAAGTGGCGGGGTTTCTGTGAGCCTGCGGGATGTGGGGCGGGGCAGCTGGGGCCGGGCCAGGCTCATTCAGCGCGGGGACACGCCAGACAGCAACAAAACAGGCCGGGAAGTCTGGCTTCTTCCAACAGGCGCTGTGGGCTCACAAGGGCAGGGAGGAATCGGGCTGTTTTGCTGGTGCCCAGTGGAGCGAGGGGGGGCACGGGCAGCTCCCCCAGCCCCCGGCCCAGGCCCCCAGCGGAGCTACACCAGCCAAAATAACCCAGGGACAGGAGCGCAAGCCCAGTGCAGCCTGGGTGCAGCCCATATCCACCCCCCCCCCATCGAGGCATCTTCTCCTTCCCACCACGCCCCCCTCCAGCCCAGCCCAGCCCAGCCCCCCGCCCTCCAGCTCAGCCTACCAAGACCCCCTTCTCCACGCACCGCCCCCCACCCGGGCAGTTAGTGCCATTACCTACAGCACACCATAGGCAGAGCAGGCCGGGGGCTTGGGGGGGCCTGGCGGGGGGGGCAGTTCTTAAGGGAGCCCCTTCCCTGCTCTCCGGGGCCTCCCCCAGCTGCTCTGACAAGGGCCGGCGGGGGCACGACGCCCCGAGATCTCCGTTGCCCCGCGGTCGCAGACTCACCACTGGACCGCGGCGGTATCGCCTCGTGCCTCAGTTTCCCCCATTTGAATCACGGGAAGCACGATCGGGCCGCGATGCTAATCTGTGCCCACGGAGAGAGCTCGGTTATGGGGCTCTACCGCGGGTCCCTGCCCCCACAGCCAGCCCTGCCATGGGGCAGCAGCTCAACGGGGCGGGGCGGGTCCGGAGCGGGAGGCTCCGCCCCACCTCGAACAGGGGCCCAGCCCGCGCAGACCCCAGCTCCCCGGTGCCCCCCAAACCCGCGGGGCTGAGCGCCCCCAGCGCACGGCCGGGGCGGGGGGAGGTCCTGGCTCCCCGGGAGCGTCAGGGGCTGGCGAGGGGGTGCAGCCCGCGGGAAATACACGCCCCCCCCCAGAAACCGCCATGGAAACCGGACCCGCCCCGAGCTGGGGGCTCCCCCCAGTCCCGAGCGCTCCCAGCCGCGGGCACCGGGACCCGCCGGCAGCCCGGGCTCACCTGGCCTGGCTCGGCTCGGCTCGGTTCTGCTGCGAACCCCTGGGGCACGCGGCGGCTTAATCGGCTCCCAGGGCCCGCCCCCCTCCCCGCGGCTCCGCCCCCCGCCGTAAATTTCCATCAGCTGCGGATTCCCCCACTCGCCTGGACCGGACACGTGCCCGCGGGCCCCCCCCCCGCCCCCGGGGGGTGTGAGCCTGGCACCCCCCAGGTAGCATCAGTGCCCAGGAGCCCCTGCTCCCAGCACCCCCTGGGACCCACTGTCCTGCTGCTCCTTCCCCTGGAGGGAGTCACTGTTTGGAGAGGGCGATCACCCCCCACAGCTGGCCCTGTGCCCATTCCCCGAACCAGCCACCAGCCCAGCCCTGCGGCCCAGTCCCCCAGCCAGCCGCTGGCCCAGCCCTGCACCTCATTCCCTGCAGCCCAGGCCCCACGCCAGCCGGCGGCCCATTCCCTGCGCCAGCCAGCGGCCCAGGCCTGGGCTCCACGCTGCCCCCTCCTCAAGGGGAGAGGGCCCACGGCCCTTCCTTTTTTGACTATTTTCATGAATTGAAACCGCAGAGCGAGGCCCCCTGGGAACAGGCCGGGCAGCACTCACTCCACGGAGCAACTAACCCCCAGCCACTCTGGAAAGCTGAGGAGATGCCAGATCCCTCCTCCACTCCCAGACCCCACCCGCTGGGGGGCAGAAACACCCCGCCCCACACACACACTTCAGGAAAGGCAAGGGAGACACATCCCAAAAGGGGCTGAGGACCTCCCCCAGAGCTTGGCGGGAGTGGGCAGAAGCTGAGAGCATTTGCTGAGTGTGTGTGGGTTTTGTGGTCAGGTGCAGGCTGGCTGCTCTTGGTGCTTGATCCTGGTGAGATATGGGACTTTGCACATTCTTTGTAAATAAGCAAAACTGCCTCAAAGAAATACCTGTCACCCCTTTCTACCCTCACCTGGAACAGCAGCAGGCCCCAGACTCTGCCTAGCACCGGTCTCCCTGGCATGGGATGCTTTGCCCTTCTCAAGCCCAGGCCCTGTTAACAGCTCAGAGGCTCTGGGCCCCCTTCCCCTCCTCTAGCTCCCACGGCAGCCCCCTGGTCAGAAGGCCATGCTGAAGCAGAGGAAGGCCAAGGCATTTGCAATCACACAGCATGTCTGAAATGAACAGAACCCAGGCTTTCTGAAGCTGGGAACAGAGGCAGCTGTGCTGATGGACTGTCCACACAGCCATGGACCCATCGGTGTGTGATCTACACTTCACAGCAGTGGTTCCTGAGGCCATGGGCAGCTGGACCTGGGGAGCAGGCAGGGGGGCTGCTGTTTTCCTCCCAGTGCCCCCCGCCCCTGTGATTCTCTGATGGTTCCCGCTCTCAGATCCATTCTGGTCCAGAGGGTGCTAGGCACTGCCTGACCTCACCAGCTGCTCCTGGCCACTCGCCCTGGGCCAAGCCCTCCCAGAGCAAGGCAGGGGATGAAGTGTGTGTCCTTCCTTGCGCCACACCCGGCTGCCATGTTAGGAGAGAGGCCAACCCCCGCAGTGTTAATTATCACTCATACTCCACGCCCTGGGGGGCATCCCTCACTCTCCCTGCCAGATGTGCTCAGACCAGCCTGGCTCCTCAGAAAGAAACTTCCTTAACCTGTTGCGAGAGCTGGGAATGGAGGGAGGGGCTGCCCAACCAGCCTAGCTGGAAGCTCACAGCTGGCCCAGCATCCAGCACCTGCAGGAGCCCAGCGTCATCATGGGGGGCTGATGGGGTGACGGTGGCACCTGGCAGCAGCCAGGGGTTAACAAACATAGGGAGGCCAGAGCACAGGAGCAGGGAGCTCAGCTGCCAGCGAGCACAATGAACAAGAGAACAAGCAGCGGGACAGGAGAAAAGGGGCCAAGTTCTGCCCTGATAGGAACGGGCCTCACAGTCAGTGGAGCGGAATTTGGCCATTTGTCCTCCCCCAAGCACCTTTCAGCCTGCCTTTGGTGTCCCAAAGTGCTTTGCAAACACTGACTCACAGGGGCTTGGCTTGTGCAGGGAGAACACAAGGCTGGTGGCCATGTTGCACTCGGCAAAACCCTCCCACCCAGCAGCCTCTGCAGCTCTCCGAGCTTGTTCTGAGGGAGAGGTGGGGACGCTGGAAAAGGGGCTGTCCCCCAACAACAGTGACACCTTGTGCAGCCCGGGGCCAAACACCTCCCACAGTAGCAGGGGGAGGCCAGGGTGTAGAAAGCATGGACAGATATTTATCAGGAGCTCAGTGCAAAGCTTTCACCTCAACAGCCTCTGGTCTTCTGCCTTTTGCTACCCCCCTTTTTGCTTCTCTAGCATCCCAAGCAGCTCACAGAGAAAACTTGGAAGCCGAGCTCTCCTGGGAGAGATCCTGCTGCTCTCTATTCGGCTTCGTACCCCTGGGAGGAAAGCATCCCATGCATTAGCAGTAAATGGAGGGGAAGGGGCCTGGAAAAACTACATCCCCCCAAAGGAAGCCTGGGTGTGCTGGCCCCAGCTGAACAATGCTGGCATTGGTAGGCAGATGAAGGAGAGAACGGCCAAGCACTGGAATTCCAGAGCCTCAGCAAAGGATTGAAACAAAAACATGGCTTTGTACCAGGATCTTGGCTCTGAAAGTCCTGGCCAGGGGGCCTGGAGCTGGTACTTTTCCACTGCTTCCCCTTTTTACCCCCTCCCATAACTTCCCCCATTGTTCCTGTCCCACTGCTCCGGCTCCCACCCCCGCTGCCGGAACAGCACATGAGCAGGGGCTCCCTGGCTTCTGCTTTTCCAGCATTACGGCAAGGCCAGCAGCATCGCCCGCGTCCCCAGCTCTCTGCTGACCACCAGCGCCCGCTGTCTTCTGGCAAAGTGTCACCCTCGGCTGGTGTCCATGGAGACCGACCTGACCTCAACAACAGCAGCTCTTAGAAACCACTATGAAAAGCGCCCCCGTGAAAAGTGAAAGCTGACCCAGGCTTCTGCAAGGAGCCCTGATCACTCGGCCCCAGGCTGTTCCTGCTCCATGAGCCAAGGGAGGCAGCGAAGACCTAGATGGAGCAAAGGTGCCTGGTCCCATTAACGGGCCTAACCCCAGCCCTGCTGCAGCCCTGTAAACATCCGGGTGTTTCACAGGCTGTAACCCAGGCAGAGCCAGGCGGCGATGGGGACCCTTGGATCATCTTGACACATGGACAGAAGCCGCTTACGGAGACAAGTGCCCTGCACCATGTGAGGGGAGGTACCCAAGGGCAGAACCCAGGGAGGCCAGAAGCATTTTTAAGTGAACAGACACAAGGAGCAGCTGGGTGTTGCTTAGGGTTGGCCATTCTGGGATGTTCATGCGTGTCACAACAGGATTCACACCCTGACTAGCTGCACAAAAGGTCTGATACTACTGCACCCCTTAGCAGCAGGCCTCTGACCCACGGCTAAGGGTAATGCAGATTCCAGAACCACAGCCTGCAGCGGGCAGAAGGGAGAACTCCCAGGAAAATCCACAGAGACCAGGCTCAAGAGCATCCTTGGCATGTTTATTAAAATGGATCTGGGGAAAGTCCAACTGTTATCTTGCCTTAAGAGCCCTTGCCACTCGGGGCAGGGAGGGGAGGGAGAGCCTGCATGGCTAGAAAGCAGGTCTGGCCAGGGAAATGGACTAGAATAGATAGGGGAATAAACTACTCTGAACTAGCTCCCCCTGTATATGCTATTCCACAATCAAAATGATTTTAGTCCTGAGTAATTACTCCAGGCTGGAAGCTTTTCTGGTCACCTGACCATGCAGCTAGAAAAGCCCTGAGAAAGGCATCCCCCAAACCACCCCTGTGCATTCACTAATGGGTAGAATTTGGCAGGTGGAGCCAGCTGGGGCCTGGAACCTTAGGGAAGACTCCTGCGCCCTGCCTGTGCACCTCTCCCTTTACCATATTTATCCTCCCACCCCCAGGGGAGGTAGGACAGAGCAGCATCCGTCTTATGCAGTGACTCCTTTGCATCATACAAATGTACAGGGCAGGAGGCTGCTGCCAGGACCTCTAGGGACCAGGGTAGGTAGACAGTCGAACTTCCATATCCCTGGCCACCAGTCAGCTCCTGCCTTGGGCTTTTGCGAGGGTAAGTTTTGAATTCTTCCACTTTAAGGCTACCCCGGGGGAACCACCTTTGTTAAATCCCACAGCTGAACCTTGTCACTCGTTGCCTCCTAGCTGGCAATATCACACTCACTTCAGAGCAAGGGAAACAGGAGCTTGTGCTTGATGGACTGTAAGTTGACCCACGTTTACCCCGAGGGACCAGCTTTACTGTACAGCCCAGAATTCCCTGGGAGAAGTTGGCCAGAAGTGAATCCTGCACCAGAACACGCTGCCTAACCTCACAGAAGAAGCTACCCAGGGTACATTGACATGCTGAGCAAACTGGCCCAGCCCTGGCTTCTGGGCACCCCAACAGCGAGCTGGGTTTGGGGATCACGCAGGCTGAGAGCTGATTAGCGATCACACATTAAACTTTCAGCTAATGGACAGGAGAGTCAAGTTTCCAGACAATTAGGTTCAGATAAGACGGAAGCTTCTGTGGCAATGCTGGGCGTGGCAGAGAGGAAGCAGCCAGTAAATTTCCACTTGCAGGTTTCTCTCGTGAAGCCCTGCTAACGCTCCAAGCATTCTGCTAATTGGTTCACTTCTTGATCCTGCCTGGAACACAACCTGACAGCAGTTTATGGACTGGGAATTGCCTGGAAGTGACAGGAAAGAAGCAATTTAGTGCTATTTACACACACATTCCATTTTGGCAGTCGAGAAGTAGCCTCTGTCCAAAGTGCAAGCTCTGTTTTCTTCCCGAAGTTCAGTGCTTGTTAGAGCCTCAGGCTGCCCCCTGCCCAGGTTCTGGGAACAAGGGGAGGAGATAAAACAGGACTTTTGGATCAGCTGGTCCACACAGTGGCTTCGTGAGACTTCCATGTGTTGGGAGTTTGGAAAACAGGACGCAGACAACGAAGAGAACATGGTAGAGATACACAAAATAAGGAATGGAATAGAGAAGGGAGATCTGGCACTCCTGCTCTGATAAAAAGGTTAAAGGAAATTCAGTGAGATTGAAAAATTAAAAAATGAAAATATTTTGAACAGAACATGTAATTAAACTATGGAACTCCCCGCCACATGAGATCAAGAGCTTGTGTTCCTCTCCCCCTCCAATAAAGGTGGTGGTCACAGAACAGACAGCAGTTAAGGGAAGAACAGAGGCTGTTTTAGGAATGTGTTTGGATACTGACCAGTCACTAATTGTTCTCAATTCATTCTTGTGTTAGACAGGATTTCCTCACCCAGCCTGCACGCTCAGCGCTGGAGGATTCCTAGTATCCCTCATTTACTCTCTTTTAAAGTATCTGAAATAAACGGACAGGCACTTTTGGTGTCTTAAGTTAGAAACTAGGACTCCACGAGCTGGATTGCTTTGTTGGGTCCGTTCTTCCACCCCTGTGCCCCTGCAGCTTGGCAACATCCGAGTCCTGAGCCCCTTCACATCCGCCAACGCATTTCATCCTGAGCATCCCTGCTCTCCCCAGCAGGTATTGCAAGTCATGCTGAACTGGTGGCCCTGTGAGGTTCACGCATGAACAATGCCATACCAAGCAAGAAGTCAGATACTGAGGCAAAGAGCAGAAGTCTTAAGGGGACAAAAATCCACCTTTTGAAGTAATGCCACAGGCTAGAGTTTCCCACGAGAGCTTTGTAACAGCGCCTTTAAGGCATTTGCCATGTTTAAATATGCAGAATGCAAAAGAGACCTGTACATTAAACTTTCAGCCTGCCAGAGTCAGGTTTCTAGACAATAAGATGCAAATGACGATTTCAGCTTAAGCAGCCTGGACAGGGTACTAGGGAGCCTGCTGAAAATTTCCACTAGCCAAGTTTTAAATTTTTACCTTTCTCAGCTGTCATCTCCCACCTCCATCTGAGGGCTCTGCTACCCTATCTCCAGGGATCGTGTCCCTGACTGCAGCACATGCCCAAGGCAGAGGAATGAGCAGCACCCGGAAAGAGCGCAGGAGGGAATATAGACAGAGCTAACCCACAACCCAGTCTCCTGAAAGTGCCCCAAAGCAAGCAGGGGCACCAAGCACTGTGTGGAGAGGGGTCTCCAGCTGCACAGCGTGCCCTACCCCATGCCGTGAATCAGTACCGGCTAAGGGTGCATCAACACCGGCTCCCACCCACCAGCTGAGCAAACGGTCCTGGATTGCTGGTGCTTTCACAAGGGCCGCAAAGGCAGCCTGGATCAGGTGCTCTGCTCACTGGTTGGTGGAACACAATGGATTCCCATGTGACAGCTGAGCTACCTGCCGATTCTCCCTCCCCCAGCACTGTGTGGGGTACAGGCTGTTCCTAATTACACCTGGGAGGGGATGCCTATTGGTGCCAGGACCTGCTGTGTTTTCAGTTAGAATTCTGCTGTTCTTCCACAAAGGCCAGCCTCAAACCCAGGGAATCGGCCATAGACCAAGGTATCCCCTTCCACCTTCCCCTCAAGGGCCGCAGCCACTAGAGGGCTCCCTGATCCTCTACGCTCCACACACCACTGGGCTTGAGGACAGGAAGGTGCTTGGGGTTGCTGCTGCCAAAGAGGATTTTCCCTGAATCAGTGGGAAATTAAACACAAAGTAAAGTTTAGACCTGACAAGAATGTGCCCTAAACTAAGCAAGCCAGGCCATACAGAGGCCATGGAGAGCACAGTCCCACTGCCTTAGTGGTTCTCAAACTGGGGGTCATGACCCTCAAGGGGTCGCAAGGTTATTACCTGGGGGGTCGCGAGGTGTCAGCGTCCACCCCAAACCCTGCTTCGCCTCCAGCATTTATAATGGTGTTAACTATATTAAAAAGGTGTTTTTAATTTATAAGGGGGGGGTTGCACTCAGAGGCTTGCTGTGTGAAAGGGGTCACCAGTACAAAAGTTTGAGAACCACTGCACTGCCCCATGGTGGCTGAACATTGTCATACACCTCATTAAGCCAATTTGGATCCAAATGTGCTGTACACACTGCGATCAGCCAAGTAGAATGCATGTTAATTCCTATCTGTGAAGCAGCTGCATGAGCAGCACTGGAACAGGGACATCCTGGTCCCTCTTGCAGTGGAAGTCAGCAGTTTGTGAAATTTTCCACAGGGTCATAGGTCTTTTTGCTGCCCTTCCATCCCCTGAACAGATGCAGGCAAGTAGGGCAGGGCTAACAAAAATAACTATTAATCCCCCAGCAAGAACATTGAGATTAGGATTAGTCCACTTCAGAGAGCACCTTGCCCACACTTTACCCAGAAGAGGGTTGAGAGCCACCACTCTGGCAATGGAGCACAGGTAAGTACCTCAACACTGCAGATAGACAGGGCTTTGGATTAAGAACCACCATGGGAGAGAAAGGGGATAAATCAGAGCCAATTAGAGCAAACAGATCCTAGAGCTCCAAGAAAACAAAGCAGTTGATCCTGAATTCAAATCTCAACTGAGCCACTGAAATCTTGAGGGAGTTTTCCCCGCATCCTGAGCCTCCGTCACTCCGGAACAGAGAGAGGAAAACTGAGAGCTCCATTGTTCTGCATCTGCAATGAAGCTTCCTGGGTGAAAGTTACCAAGTCCTTTGAGGGTGACAGGCCGAACGCGAGCCCTGGGATGTCCCTCTCTCGCATCCTGGTAAGTGTCAGACCAGACCCTCTGCCACTGTTTCTCTTTCCTACTGCAGTGATAATGCCTTATGTTTTGTAATACAGAATTGTAGCACAATATTTCAAACATTCTAGTTCATTCTTTTTTGGGGGGGTTAAACCCCATGCCAGCCATTTACCCGCAGAAATAAACTCTGAAAATAAATATACAACCTTGTTATGCTTGTTTTCCAATACAGTGAATTTATTATATGTTGCAAAATCAGCATTCAGCTTTATAGTGTACAAAAAGACACTAGCTCCTTAAGAAAAGATTAGGAAAGCTGAAGAGTATGCTGCCTTTAAATTGTAACGTTTTGGCAAAGTGAAAAGCTCTTTGTAAACTCCAACTCCATGGCTCAATATAGTTTTATCCACAGTACAATATTACAAAGTAAAACACAGTATCAATAAGTTAGATCATACTTAATCATCTAGAACTGGTTTCTATTAACCCAAAAAGCACAAGATTTGCCTAGCTTCATACTCTCTAAAAAGGCAAAAAAAAAAAGGCAAAAAAAAAAAAAAGAAAAAAGGCAGAGTTGACTACGTAACACAGACCAAAAGAAAAGTGAAGCAGAAAGTCATTAAGCTAATTGGGTCTCACAGTTTGGATAGTCATTAAATATTTTTTCAGCTTTATATTCTGATTCTAGAAGTTCCAGAATATACATGTAAATGTACATAATACATCTTTGTATACAACTCTGTTTGCAAAAATATTTTATAGCAGATGTATAAAGACTGAGAGCCATCTCTACTTCCCTCAAAAAAAATCCAAAAAACCCTTTCAAAATATTAAGGATGAGAATGAGAAGTGTTTCCATGGAAGAATTTATTTATCTTGAGTCATAACTGATGCCCTTTACTGCCCGTTTGGAGTTTCACGGTTCCTTGCGTTTTCAAGAGGAAGCATACTTCGTGTTTCTGTTGCTTAAAAACATGTTGGCTGATAATGTAGTTTGGGCTACAGATTAGACCAGCAATCTGAAAGCCACGGACGAAAAAAAACTCTTTCAAGCCCAACCGCTTGTATCGTCTGGTAGAATGTTGCTGTTTGCATCCTGAAGCCACGATGTACCGGGGAGACGCTGCCTTCTGGCAGAAGCTTGACACAGATTTAGTGCTGGATTCCCACAACTGCTGGCTAGCAAAGCTGCCTTCAGCAATACTCCGCTGCTTTTCGTCTATGCATTGTGAATCCTCACAACATGCCCAGAGACCTCTGCTGATAACAGTAAGTAGTACACAAACTGAAAAGGGAGCCCAGTAGCAGGGCAACTTAACCCCTCACATTAAACACAGCTGGAACAAATCAGATCACTGATGCTCTAATAAAATAGATCTTGATGCAACTCACAACTACAGAAAGTCTGTTAGATCAAAGCTGTTTCAGATCTTCTATGTTTTTAGCAGGATTTGAGCTAATACAAGGGAAAATGGACACCCTTTGTTTCTGATATTCCCATGAAACCACCACTTGCTGTTGGGGGAGGGAGGGAACTCATGTGTGTAACCTCAAGAGAACACTCATTTGACAAAAGCTTTTCACTTTAAATCATCCATATTTTTCAGCTTTCCCTATCCACTGGGAGCCCCAATGGGGCATGAGATGTTCTGAAGACAGCTACTTATGTCCATGAAACAAGAATAACCTTCCCCTGCTCTCCTACCCCTTGGAACTTGAGTCTGCTTTGTAGGTAGGGGAAGCGAAGACACCAACATTTTCCTTAAAACTTCAGCTGCTTCTGGACTTCACTCCCACAAACACTGGGTTCTTCCGCCAAGTAATTCTGCAGACCTCTGTGAGCCCGAGCCCTTGGTCGATGTCCCCCTTGCCCTCCCAACTCCTTACTAACCCTTTACTGACTGGTTTGGAAACCACATGAGGCCCTCCTGCTGATCTGCAGAACGTAATTGGCCACTGGCTAGTCATGGATCACAGCTTCAGAACCACCATACCAGAACACGCATAGCAGTATATGCAAACGGCTCCCATTAGCACTAAGTCAGATCCCCATGGGAGCTCACTATGGCAGCATCAGCGATGGCACTGGGGTTGGAGGACAAGGCAGGAAAGAGAAACTGACACTTTAAAACTATCTACACCTTGAGCAAGGGCCTTTTAAGACGACAAATGGTGGGAGGGTTTGGAGTACAAGCCTAGCAGCAGCAGAGTCCAGCTAGAATGGAATTACTTCAGATGGACCCACATTTCCTTGGGCAGGAAAACACAAACCCGACACTAGTCAGAGAAGACCTAGTCCCCCTCCTTATTCCTGATGACCTGGCCCTCTCACGCTCTCAAAGAGGATCACATTCTTCTGATGCAAGGAGGCACTACTGGGGATGAAAGAAAACCTCCGCTGTTTGGAAGATAAAGTGGAAGCGAGTCAAATCACACCAGCTGGCAGGATTAAAGGTAAAAGCCACAGACCTAAAGGGCACCTTTGTGCTTTTTGCAGAGTTCTTCATGCCTTGGCCATGTTCTAAAGTGTTCCCTTCAAGTCCAAACATCCAGAGGGAAGGGCTGGACAAAGCACAACAGTGTAAGTGACCCGCCCTGGACATGCTACCTTGCTTCTCTCCAGCAAGTTCCGGTTCCTGTTCCGAGTGTCTGACTCTCTGCTGCTGCTTCTTTGGAAATGTGCAGAAAAAGAACGCATCCCCCTCTCCCGCCCCACCAAATCCTGATTTATCCCATTCTAAGGGTCATTACAAATAGCAAAATGACTCCTCTGGGTAATTGTCCAAGGAGCATTAGTAATACTGCAGTTATAAGGCAGGGAAGGTTCTGAAACACGTGGCCTAAAAGGGAAAGGGAGGCACAGTTTTAGAAAAGTTGCTTCTTTTTATATATATAGAAAAATATACCAGAGTCTCATTAGCAATTAATAAAACTGGCTGTCTTGGTATAAAACTATAAAAGTCAGAGACAGACAGGTCTCGGCCTTCCTGCCATTGGTATGTGAAGTATAAAGCAGGCTGACGGAATTGTGCATACTGGAGAAGCCATGGCAAAGTTTACGCCGATTGTTTCCAAATGCACGAGCTGGATACGAGATTTCATATACGAACAATCCAAAAGTCTGCATCGGACAAAGCGTTCGGTGCAGGTTCCTGGGCAGTTCCCTCCTGCTGACACAGCCACCTCAAGGAGAGCACAAACAGGAGAGGACGACCAACAGGAACAAAGGACGAGAGCACTGGGAAGTTGAGTATTTCACATGATGCCATGTAGCGCAGACAGCTCGCATATGAACATTGCAGGTGCCAGAGAAGGAGGTAACTTAGCAGCATTCCAGTTCCTCGCCATCTGCAGAGCAGAATATGCAGCACAGCAAGAACTGGGCCAGCGATAACTAAACTTCATTCCAAACGTTCATCCATGAAAACGGCTGATTCTTTACCTTTGGGAGTTTTATTCACTTTAGGCAAGTCTTCCCTTACGTGTCAAAAGCTGGCTTCAAATAAAGCAGATTTTCCTTTTTTTACCTTCCAACATTCAGAGAGGGTAAAACTTGAGAGGACTATGCCAGGCACTGGTTTTGCTACTTGGCTTAGATGCTGGCGTGACAGACGCTGCATCATAATCATCCCCACGTTCTTCCAACCACAAGGACGTCGTGCTTGGCTCAGAAAGGAATTTATTTTTCAGTTGTATAAAGGAAATGGTAACACCCAAGTGAATTTTTTTTGCACTGCCCAGTCCAGATATTAGTGCCAAGACTAAAACTGCTGTTGGTCATACTCTGCTATCAGTTTTTTTATATGAGCCAGTTTGTTGTGGAGGTATTCGCAGCGATTCTTTTCTTGGCTGTAATTAGGGTTTGTCTGCAAGGAAAGGAAGATACAATTACCAAAGTTAATAGTTCTCCAGTTCTATCATAACACAGACCACAGATACAGAGTGGGTCAGACAGCCCCAAAATGCAAACCACATTGATGCTTGTTAACAGTAGGCACTGAAGTTTGGTTCCTTTGCTCGATGGACAGTCACTATTCCCTGAGTCACTAAAGAGCCCAATACTTTTAGCATCCAATTAAGTTTCTTCATCAGGAAGATCTTTCCTCCTCCCTTAAAAAGGCACTTGGATTTGTTGTTGCCAGGTTACAGCAAAGTGTTCTGGTCCTGGATAGTGTGGACCAGTTCTATTCCTCAACCCACCCTCAACCTAAAATTGGAAAGCTGTGCTGAGCAGGATAACTCCAGTAAAAAAAACCAAAACATCCCCTTTAAGTGGGAGACAGCTATAAGTCTCCCTTCCTTCATGAGGCTAGGGTTAGGCAAGAGCAGGTACTGCAATGTGTATTCTAGCAGGTTGTGTGTTGTAGATCTGGGAGGGTACAGGCCAGCAACTTCTACATTTCTCATGAGAGATGCTCTGGAGTGAACTTCCCCACCACTGCGGGATGGAAAGGGAAAGAGGTGCCCATTACTTTTGAGTCACTTTATTATTAAGGCTCTACTTATAAAAAGTTTGATTAGGAGATATTGCAAGAAATGGTTAATTGTTACATATTATAATAGGTTGTTATATTACCATCTACAACACACGTCATAAATGATACGTGCTTATAACATTAAGCCCTTACAAAACTATCAACAGAACCTTATAAATGCAACCAGACTTTGTTTAGATTAAGATGATGTCCCTCCCAACAGTGTAAGAACATAGGCCACAGCGTCTGTTCTGTAACTGGGGACCCCAGCCCCTGAATCAGGGCTGCTAAGTAGGGTATTGCTAGAAGGATAGCCAGATTTTGACTACACTTGAAAAGTTCTAATATGAAACTGCAAGAGACCAAATAACCAAGCTCTGCCAACTTATTGTCTAAGGCAAAGCAGCACAAAACAAAGCCTCCAGAAACCTGTGTTTTGCAGCCTGCAGTTCACCTTACACAGAAGGTATCGACAGACGTATGCATTCATATTCGTCACGTTTTTTAGTAGGGCTGTGTACAAGTTAAAAGCACTGTGTGTGTCACTAAGATCCAACCCATCCGTTCATTAACTTGTTCTGCACCTTCCCTTATCTCCTTCACTGGACACCACAGTCCAAGTGCTAGGGGCTGGGAAGACACCTCCCACGCCGAGGGCAGGACATTCACGTGTCTGGTGTCTGACATGTTCCAGATCCGCCAATGCCAAGTGCTGAGTTGTGCTGTGCAGGGTATTGAATACACCTCGACATGAGTGAGCAGAAGTGAACCACACTGTGGACGAGCACACCGCATTCAGTTACCATACCTGTCCCCATGCTGGGTACAATGTGGTGTGCAGGGCCCCACACTTATGCAGTAGCTAACAAAGGGGGATGCGAGGGGACGTGTAGACAGGCTATCAAGCAAAGGCACAACAGCTTTATCTGCAGCACGCTCAGCCCTGCCCTCCCTCCCTGCCTTGGAGCTGAACCACGGGATCCTTCTAAAAAGGGAAGTGGAGCACAGGGAAAAGTGCCCCAGAAACTCACTTCACAAGCCTACAAACTCCTCAGCAAAGGGAGGGCTTTCACAAACTGACAATCTGATAGAAGAAAAACCACAGTGCTTCCAGGTGCGCCCCATGTCGCTGCTCACTGCCAGGCTCGCTGCCTTCCTGCATTTCAACCTCACGTATCCAGACTAAAAAGAAAAGGAGGACTTGTGGCACCTTAGAGACTAACCAATTTATTTGAGCATAAGCTTTCGTGAGCTACAGCTCACTTCATCGGATGCAGACTGTCTTCTGCAGTTTCCACGGCATGCATCCGATGAAGTGAGCTGCAGCTCACGAAAGCTCATGCTCAAATAAATTGGTGAGTCTCTAAGGTGCCACACGTCCTCCTGCTCTTTTTGCGAATACAGACTAACCCGGCTGCTGCTCTGTATCCAGACTACAGCACCTCGGGGCTGGGACCATGTCTTTAACCATGTCTGAGGCACATAACATACTGCAGGTGCTACACAAAGAACAAACAGGCCAGTATCCTCAGCGGATGATTTTAATAGCCAGTGCATCTGTGTTAGTAGCCGCTGTAAACATAGTTCTATCCTCACGCATTGAGAAATGCCAGGGACACCACAAAACCAGGGGGAACCCAATAACTGTCACTCAGGCAGTGCACCTCAAAGCCTCAGAGGTACCCTTTCACGATCTGAGGCACTAATGCAGCAATGTAACTCATTCGTTCTTTTGCCAGCACTTCATTCAACACAGACGAAGTGTTGACTAACATGTCTCCCTGAAGGGCCCTGCCTCAGCCACTGAGCCCGATCTAACCAGCAGAGGGAGCCCTTTCCTTCCTGACAAATTGCAGCCAGTCATCACACAAACTCAACCCTGTCCCTGGTACGTGGAGAAAGGGATTATTTTAGTTTGTAGCGGAGAGTTTTCACTCACCTTTTTAATTTTACGATATTCCTGTAAAATTTGATCGTGGATAGTCTGAAAAAGAAAGGAAATCAAGTTCTTTGTTTCCATAAAAACAATACAACTGGAACCTACTTTAGCGAATATCACACTTTGATTATTCAAAGTTGAGTCAAGTGAGACACTGACCTCTTTCCCAGAGGGCACTGTTTATCAAACAATCACATGGAAAGAATTACTGTATATTCCGCTCTTCCTCCCCCATTTTCTTGCACCTGGAATTATTTTGATGTGTTTTAGGTCATGTTGGCCCTTTCCAAATTGAAAAGTGGCCAGTTCAGAATTTCCAAAACAGCATACAGGAGACATGCTAACTTAATGGCAAATTTTTTTTTTCAAAAATGTATATTTGTGTTCACATAAAAGAGCTGGATGTTCAATATCAGGAGGGAAAAAGCAGCCACAGTTTAGTGGAGATGTGGCAGCTACAGAGCCTGAAATATGTACAGCCGTCCAACAATTTGTTGATCCAAAACAAGGGCCTGACCCCTTCAACAGTTACTGTATGGTTTACTGAGTGGTTTCATTGGCTTCAATGACTTGCCATGGCAATGGTTATGCTGATAGCGAGTGCTGGAGGGATCGGGGAGGAGGGGAGCTACCAAGGCTACTCTGCAAGTAGCCTAACTTCACTGAGAAGTGTTGAATTATTCTGCTGTCCCCAGAAAAGCAACAGCAAAACAAAGGGTATTTCAAAGGAAGGGAAGGACATTCGAACAGTACAGTCAGTGCTCTGTAAACAGCAGTTTATTATCCTCAGTGAAACTTATTTTCTCAAGCTAATGAATAGTTAAAGCTCTTAAAGTCAGTCTGACAGGTTGAAGATCAAAGCATCAAGAGAAACAGACAACCCCACATTAGCTCACTTTCCATCTTTAATAAGCTTCCATACTGGTGAAATATCATGTTTCTGGCTAGGATGATACACTAATCGCTGCCAGCAGGATTTGGCTGGGGACACCAATGGTCTCAGTGAGGCTGCTCATTGTCAACAAGTACCACAATATGTGTTTCAACTGAAAGAACACAGGGCTGTTCAAACAGCCTGAAAAGCTGTCAGCTGTTCGTACGCTCTGCATCCATCAGTTCTGGGCTGTGTACAGTACATTTAATACAGTGTAACAGTGCCTGATATAAGTCCTCCCAAGACACCCAACAAAAAGACCATGTGAACTACAAACCAAACACAGCTCTTACGAGCGGCACCATTAGGTTTTCAAACAGATATTCCTGCTTATACCTTATATTCTTCAGAGCCCTGCGAAAGCTGCTTCAGCTGGGAATCTAACTGGGTGAAGCGTCGAGTTATTCTCTCTATCCGGGCATGCAAGTCTCTGTACTCATTGTACTCCGCATTGAAGTCATTCTTATAACTCTGACGCTGCTCCAAAGAGGAAATGGATGCATATTTTCTGAAGGGAACAGAGTTTAAATGGCAGTTTAGAACAAATGTCTCTTTCCAAGCAGCAAGGTTACTGCAGTTCAAAGAAGCAGGTCTGGCAGGTGCCTGCCTTCCAGGACAAACAGTGTTATTTGCATTGCAACAGCACCTGGAGCCCTCAGTCAGCATTGGGCCCCCACTGGTGTGGGGACTGCACGAAAACAGAAGACAGCACTTCCCATATTAAAAAAGGGGACCTATCCCCTCTTCACCTTCTGAAAATACCTTGCATGAACTGAACATACTGAGAGTGCCCATGTATATCCAAAGGCCCATCTAGTAGGTCATTTAAAAGCCACTCAGTTTAATCAAATGCAATTAACGTGACTTGCAGCAGGGCACCTCCTAACTAGTCCGATCTAAGGGACTGCTCTCTCTCGCACCTGGTTTACTATAGGTGACACCACCAGTATCACACCTTACTCTTTGCAGCAGCGACAGTGGGGGCGGGAGTGCTGCCAGGCTAACACAGGTCTTAAGCGACTGAAGGAGAACAGAGTGAAGGACTCTGAACTAACCCTCTGTACTAAAGGGAGCCTAATTTATTAAAATGCACCGCTAAAGTGACTGAATTGACACGTATATTGTATGGGGTGTTGTGGTCGCCACATTGGTCCCAGAATGAGACACACACAAGGTGAGCGAGGCAATATTGTGTATGAATCAACTTCTGTCAGTGAGACAAGATTTCAAGCTACACAGAGCTCCTCCTCGGGTCTGGGAAAGGTACTCCGAGTGTCACAGCTACGTACTAGCTTATTAGAGGATATGACTGTTCCCTGCGCTGCAAAGTTGTGGTTTTACTGGGCTACTGACCACCACACTGCACAGGAGAGATGACACAAAGTGATCACTCCATGCCTGAGCTATCAGTCCTCATCCTCAAAGATTTTCAAACCCTGAGCCTGGGAGCTTAACTTCATAACTTTGCTGGACACAGGCTGTGTCCTCACTAGCACTTTTGTTTGCTGCACTCAAACAGTCCTCAATTCCTGCAACAGCAGCTCAAAGAACTCAGCTGTGAACTGCCCTATACAGTCCAGTTGTCTATATACCAGTAAAACCACCATTTTGATTAGAGCATGGGAAACAGTCATACCCACCAATCTGTGACTGGCCATTTTTGCACTGCAAGCAGAATAAAAGGATGCCCTCTCCACCTCCTCATGAAGCACAAGGCTGCATGATCCCTGGGTACCCCAAAATGGATCCAATGGGGCTAGAAGAGGGCTGGCAGCATTACCTAGTCCGATTCAGGGGTATGTACCAGATCTGAGTGACATTTCACAACAGCGGAAAGTGTGGAGTTTTATTTACAAACAGATCTGGCTTTAAGCTGCCAAAAACCTCAAGTAGAAAGGATGTGAGTTACCCATAGCAACAAGTACTGCTTAATGGGAGTCAGGAGGATATGATTAAAAAAAAGTTTAAGGTGAAAAATCTGGCACCATAAGCCAAGGATTACCCTTCCTATGAGGAGTAACTCTGGTATTTTGAGCCTGCTAGTGTGCTGCTTTTCCCCACCTAATTCAAAAATCCATTAACTTCCCTTCTGGAGCCATCACACAACGGTCAAATGTCACTAAAACAAAGGGAGATAGAAACTCATTATCCTCACCCCCCCCACCCAGGATACCAGCAAAAATAAAATTTCATATATTCAGTCAATGACTGGACAAAGGATCTAGAGAGCCATATTTAACACTGATTGAACAAACAGGTTCCTGGCTTAAAAGTGAACTGACTGATACTACAATCATTAGCAAAATTTTGTGAAGACTAAAACATTACAGATAAATACACTTAACAGAAAACATTTTAAAAAGCAGTTTCTCACTTCCCCATCAAACCCAGAGTACAGGGTTTCCCCTTGCAACAAGATGATCTTTCAGATACACCCTAAGAATCCAGAGTACTATTGGAAAGTGATGGACTTCTGTCTAATACTGAGCAAGTTATTTCCTCTCAATGTCTCCATCTATAAAATAGGATATTGTTTACCAACCTCCAAACGGGTTGTGAGGATTAATGTGTTTCAAGGGCTTTGACAATTAGATATTGTTATTTATGGGGTAGGTGTAGCCAACCACTGCAGTGAAAACACCCTTGAACTCTGGGGTGAGGGAGAGGTGAGGGGGGAAGAGAACCTGCTGTAAAACCTAGTTGGAGTTTAAGGCCATACATTTGTGAATTTGGATTCAATACCTGGGTTTCTGGGTTTTTTTAAATAATTTTTACAGAGTTCTAACAGAAATCAGAGTTCTAACATAGAAATGAGAAAATAACAGTGATGGTTAGTTATGTCTTAGTCACTAGTTAGTTTTGATGGATACTTTGGAATTGGACCAAGGTAACGATAAAATGAAGATACTTACAATAAATAATCTGGCATTTCTGAAGTTGACGTTGGTACACTAGAATTATTGCATGTTCCATTTAAACCTGCAAAAAATAAAAACCCACATTTCCATCAACCCTACATCTTACAAAAGGTATGTTAAGTTAAAGTCCAACTTCATACCTCATTTATAAAATGCATTTTCCTTGATACAAGAAGATTTGTGTTTCTAGTTTAAACTGACCAAAGGCAGAGTATCAATATGATGAGATGACTGGAACTGCCAGATTTAGCAAATATTGATCTATTTGCAAATGTGTTGAGCAGCAAAAACATCCCTTAATTTAACTAGTTTATACATATTGCTGCATGTCTCTCAGCAGGGATAACGTACTAATCCCAGCACTGGTGAACTTCAAAACAAATTAATGCAATCCAGATGGGCAGATCAGAAAGTTGAGCAGAGTATAAATTATCTTCCCTTCTATTCTATACTACATGCTTTACTGCTATTCACACTATAGATTCCTGGAGGAAGTTTTACATGTCAGAATGGGATGAAGAGAGATGTTCAACTCTGCATTTAGAGAGATTTACGATTTCATAAAGCAAACTCCTGCTGTTATTCACGCATGTCTATAGACTAGGCCATCCACACACAGAGCACACCAGAAAGCACTCTCTATTCCAGAAAGCTAGGAAAACTGGGAGTTGGGGACAGGTGGAAGTGAACTGGCAAAGGACTCAGGCTAGGTCTACACTACACAGCTTTTAGCAACATGGCTGTGACGCTACAGTGGTGTCGCTAAAAGTCGTGCGGTGTAGCCGCTGGTTGTCAGCTTTCCAGCCAACAAAACTTCCACCCCCCGTGAGCAGCGTTTGCGTTGTTGGCAGGAGAGCACGGCTGCCGACAATGCGCTGTTCACATTGGCACTTATCACAGCAAAACTTCTGTCTTTCAGGTGTGGGGGGGTTAACACCTCTGAAAGACAAAAGTTTTGTTGTTCAATTGCCAGTGTAGACATACCCTAAGAAAAACTTATGGGATTTTTAGGTGAAGAGGATGGCATCAGAACTTGGCAAGCGTAAGTTTTTATAAATAGGTCCAAGGTAGATTTGACTTCAATCTGAGCTGAATACATAACTAACTATTCCTTTTAGCTGACAAATCCGAGGAACTGTCCGACAGTGAGGTGTCAGAGGTGGTTTTGGAACAAATTAATAAATTAAACAGTAATAAGTCACCAGGACCAGATAATATTCACCCAAGAGTTGTGAAGGAACTCAAAAGTGAAATTGCAGAACTATTAGCTATGGTACGTAACCTACCACTTAAATCCGTCTCTGTATCAGGTAAGTGTAGGGTAGCCAATATAACACCTATTTGTAAAGAAGGCTCCAGGCTTACAGGCTGCCAATATGCTTAATTTCAGTACCAGGCAAATTGGTTGAAACTATAGTAAAGAACAGAACGATCAGACATATAGACAAACACAACTTGTTGTGGAAGAGTAAGCACAGCTTTTGTAAAGGGAAATCAGGCCTCACCAATCTATTAGAATTCTCTGAGGGAGTCAACAAGCATGTGGACAAGGGCAATCCAGTTGAAACAATGTACTTGGACTTTCACAATGCCTTTGACAAGGTTCCTCAGCAAAGGCTCTTAAGCAAACCAAGCAGTCATGGGATAAGTTATCCTCTCATGGATCAGTAACTGGTCACTCAAAACTGCCCTCTTCTATTCATTCCTTCTGAAGCATCTGGCCAGCCACTGGCATGCAGTATGGCTACGTTCTTATGACCATTTCCGGGGAGGATACCTCATAAGCAGTGGGAAATTAATTTGAAAGGTGAGTAGTGCGCAATGCCCTGATAGGCCCTACTAGGAAGTCAGTTGTAGTCAGAGGAAGAAGCAAGTTGCAGAGGCAAATGGGGGTGGCTTCAAAGCCATAGAACTGAGGGTGTACTCATCCTATTTTGGAGAAGTACGATGTGCTTCAAAATCTTCCTTCAAAGCAAATGAGTCAGCAAAGCAAGTAGAATCTTGACTATATATTGGTCTTGTAATACAGAAATGAGTTACATAGGAATGGTAGCATATTGCCCAAGCCCCACATTTATAGCATCAGCTAGAACTACTTTGGTGTTTTCATCCTCCCTAAAATTCCTCTGGAGTAGTTACCCCAAAGCTACCTCTGAAGTAATAAATCCCGTCCTAGGATGAGCTGCCCCATACATTCCTATTGGAGGTTGTACCAAGACTTCCCTAAGAAGAAGGAAAGCCTACGAGGAACAAGAAGTGGGCATAAGGACTATCAGCATGAGTACAGCAATCTTGATTTCTGATGGTGAGCGGAGACAGTCCTCCCCACCAAATTACTTACCTACCTGAGTACGAGTTAGGGAAGTGAAGGACTATTTGGGACAAGGGTAAGAAGGAAAGCCGAGAGGAGAGAAAAATAAATCAACAAAGGTTCATTTTGCCCTTGAGTGCCACCTACTGTCTAATTCAAGAGACCCCGATGTGGTCATCTCCAGCTAAAACAGAACTAGTAATAGTCTGCAAGGACAAACTCAACTTCTATACGAGGCACCTGGGAGATGTGGAGGTGAACCTAGCTGGATTTACCCAACCAGTTACAATGCTGAATCCCAGCATCACCTGCTACATTTTGTTTATAGTTACTTCTAATCTCCAATCATTTGGAGCACTGCTAGGAATTGCGGAAAATAAGTTACTTTATAAATGTATAGATGTGATACGTGTGGGACAAGTGAAGAAACACCCAAGCTCAGTTCCCATTAATACAGCAACAAGTCAGAACTGCAAAACTGCTGTTTTACCACTTTTCTGCCTTACTTTCTAATCTGGGATTTTTAAAGTGTCAGTAGCTCACTAAGAAAAGAAAAAGAAAAAGAATTGTAATATTTTGCTACTGAACAAGAAGTGTGTCAGGGAAATAGCATGTATATTCTGCCTGACTTACGCCAAAATCAAGATGACAGTCACACAGACAAGAGCAACAGGAAGAGAAGAAATTCACAGAAAAGTGAGTATTTGGCACATAGTAAATAAGATCAAAATAGTAAAATGAGGTTTGATGTATTAATGGAAAGCATCCCAAAGTACCAAAACCTACCCCATTTATAATGGTCAAAACAGCCTACACAAGAGCAGTTAAAATCACTGGTCAGCAATCAGATCCTGTGTACATGAACTGCTTTGGCTGGTATGGAAAATCACAAGGGTCAATATCTTCTCTATTGAGCTCACCCTATATTGACCTGGACGTTCATTCTTTAAAACAAGTGTGTACCTTTATCAAAAACAATTCATTCTATTTTTTACTTGTATTTGGGCTTTAACAGAATGTATCTCCTATAAAAGATAAACTCTACTCAAAAGAAAGGAATGTATATGCATTCTCATGCATCAAAGGTGGAGACGGATTTAGTGTGGTTAAAAATGGAGATTAGTTAAAAGTAATGGGGTAAAATTAAGGAAAAAGGCTGGATGTAAAGTACAATTTAGTGACAGATCTATGAGCCTTGAACTGCTATTCCCAAAGGCTGCAGCAGGAGCAATATTGCTTGAGACATTATAAATTAGACTTGCCAAGCAGTAGCAAACAGGAAACATGACTGCACAAGCAGGTGAATGGACTAGATTAGCCAACAGAGCTTTTCCCATGTAATTTCTGTGAATCTACGCAGTAAGTCATCTCTGAAACACTGTATTGGGGTTGTTTTTGCCATTCGTCCTTTTTAACACTTGAGATGTTGGTAGCTTTGTTGATCCTTGAGAAAATTAAATCAAGTAAACAAAATACAATAATGAACCTTATTAGCTTGAAAGCTTATACTGTCTGAGTCCGAAGAACAACAGGTATCACGTTAAGTTTATCTACAGCTTCTGTTGTATCCAACATTAAAAGCCTTTGATGTGACTAGATTTTCTATTATGGAGTTAAAATCAACACAGTGACCAACAATATGAAAATGCAGATCCGCTGGGAAACAGAGTGGCAGCTATAAGTAATCAGTGACAAACTGGTATTCAGACCAGAATGACTATCCATGTACTAATACAAGGCTTTTAATTTAATGAGGAGAAACTTGACACAATCAGAAGTAGATTCCAAAACAGTATAAAATAAAAAGTTAAACAGGAAAAACTTGATATACTCTGCACAGAAAGACCATACGTTGATCTAGGTAGAGCTAATGAGTGTTTCGCTAGCAGAGCGTCTCTGGCCTTGGATCTATAGGCAGGATACTTTGGTATGATGGGTTTAGAACAGAAACAATCTATACCAATATTTTCCATGCAGCCATTTGTTCATACAGGCAGGCGAAGTGTTTCAGAATTTACATACCTGTGACACCCTTGGGGGTATTAATTTTTAAGCCACCTTTCTTGATTAGTTCACAGTCCTGCTTCTCCTCTTTGCATTTTTCTTCACTTTTCTCTTTTCTCTCTTTTTCTTTGTGCTTTTTGGATTTTTTCTTTGTTTTCACATACAGTGAGCTACAGTTGTGTTTGCTTGTTTGGGGACAGTCTGTTGACAAAGGATTAGTCAATTTGTCAGTTGCCTCTGGGTTCTCACAGTCTCTGCCATTGTGACTTAGGTCACTGCTGACATCGGAAAGGGGGTCATGAGGCCTTGGAAGCTCCAGAACTGGTAAGTGAGAGCCGGAGCTGACAGAATCGGCCACAGCCGACTGCACCACAGGAGCAGGTGCATCTTTTCCGTTCGAGGAGTTCAGTTTCCCATTGAAAGTGGGCTGAGTTCTATGGGCCAAGTGAGATATCCTAGGCTTTTTGTTGGCTAGTGGATCAATGAATTCCAGAGGCTGGGATCGTTTCTGAGGACAAAGAAAAACATTCTTTTAAAAGACTAATAAGACAGTGATTTCAAACGAGTCATTTGCTTTAAATACTCTGCTTCACCAGTAGGTGGCACTGCTGTATCAATAAGCAAACAAAAGTCACTAAAAAATAAATGCAATAAAATAAAGTACTTTGACCAGCGGCCCAATGCAGAAAAGGTTTTGTTCAACAAACTTTCTTGTTCTGTATATGGTGGGGGGAGGGAAACAGATGCAGTCATATTATAACTTTCCATTCCATTAGTATCTCAGGAGGATACTAAACAGTAGCTACTAAAGTTAGACATTTCTAATATCAGCAGGTCCAGATAACTTGCATCCAAGAGTTTTCAAAGAGCTGGCTACACCATTAAAGTTGATTTTCAATAAGCACTGGAACCCTGGAGAAGTTCCAGAAACCTAGAAGAAAGCTAATGTTGTGGCAATATTTAAAAAGGGTAAAGAGGATGACCCAGGTAATCTTAGGCCTGTCGGTAACATATAGGACTCAATTAAAGAATAAAAGGAGGGTAATTAACGCAGTCAATATGGGTTAATGGAAAATAGTTCCTATGTAATGCAATATCTTTCTGATGAAATTACAAATTTGGTTGATAAAGGTGATAGTGTTGATGAGACTTCTGTAAGGTGTTTGAATTGGAACTGCATGACATTTTGATTAATAACCACAACAATATAAAATTAATGCAACACACATTAAGTGGATTAAAAGATGGCTAACAGATGGGTCTCAAAATGTAACTGTAAACCAGGAATCTTCTAGCAGCTGTGTCTTAGTGGGTTACCACAAGGATCAGTTCTTGGCTTGATGCTATTTAACATTTTTATTAATGACCTGGAAGAAAACATAAGATCACTGAAAGTTTACAGATGACAAAAAACGGGGTGGTGGGGATGGTCACTGAAACAAAGTGATATGGATTGCTCGGTAACCTGGGTGCAAGCAAACAATATGCTTTTTAACACAGCTAAATGTAAATGTATGCATCTAGGAACAAAGAATATAGGCCATAGTTACACAATGGGGGAACTCTATCCTGGGAAGCAATGACTGAAAAAGAGTTAGGGGTCATTGTGGATAATTGGCTGAACATGAGCTCCCGGTGAGGTGCTGTGGCCAAAAGGGCTAATGCTATCCTTGGATGCATAAATAGGGGAATCTTGAGTAGGAACCGACACTGCTGGAATCCTGTGTCCAGTTCTGGTGGCCACAATCCAAGAAGGATGTAGATGAATTGGAGAGAGCTCAGAGAACAGTCACGAGAATGATTACAGGATTAGAAAACACACCTTGTGATAGACATAAGGAGCTCAATCTATTTAACTTAACACAAAAGTTAAGGGATGACTTGATTACAGTCTACAAGTCACTGCATGCAGAACAAATATTTAATATTGGGCTCCTCAATCTAGCAAAGACAGGTCTGACATGATCCAGTGGCTGGAAGTTGAAGCGAGAGAAATTCAGACTGGAAATAAGGCACACATTTTTTTTTATTTTATTTTATTTTTTTAACAGTGAGAGTAATTAACCACTGGAACAATTTACCCAGGGGATGCTCCATCACTGGCAATGTTTAAATCAAGATTGGAGGTTTCTTTAAAAGATCTGCTCTTGGAATTATTTTGGAGCAGGTCTCTGGCCTGTGTTATCCAGGAGGTCAGACAAGATGATCACAATGGAACCTTCTAGCCTTAGAACCTATGAATCCAATGCAAATCCACCAAGTTGTCTCACCGGAGACCCCAGATAGGACGCAAGTATAAACTGCCAGGCCTCAATCCAATACAGGAGAAACCTAATTCTGCTACCCAAGCAGCTAATTCTCTCAGAGACCCTAACAGTAACTGCACAGCCAGACAAAAAGGAGCGCAAGTGCCAAACAGGACTAGAAGGCCCTTGTGCGGAGAGGCTGTATGGGTAAGTGGACAGAGAAAGCTGTAAGAGGTCAGGTTCTAAAAAGTAATTACTGGTACTACTCTGCTCTCTTCGTCTCCTGTAGAAGCCCAAAACCCAATCCCTGTCAGTCTCTTTCTAACTTTTTTGTTTCAAATTTCACGCAGTGGAAGCAAAGCTACCCCTATGCAAGGGGTAATGGAAGAACACTGACAAAGCAGAGGGCTGCAATCTCTTTTGTCTGGAGAGCTTTTTGAATAAGTATTTGCCAAAGATGCTGCTTTTGCAAAACACCTACACAGGATAATGGCAAAGGAGGAAGCATATTCAATGGTCAGAGCTCCAAGAGTCAGGATTTCTTGACACTACTCCAGACTGATACTGACTTACTCTGTGGCCTTTGGTTAGTTACTTGAACTTTGTGCCTCAGTCTCTTCCCCTATAAAATAGGAATAATGTCCTTTCCCACCTCACAGGGATTCAAGGCTGAATGTTTGTAAAGAGCTGTGAGTTCACAGCACAAAAGATGCTAGAGAAATGCTGAAACTCACCATATGTAGAGAGGGATGATCTTAACCACTACTGACATATGGAAAACTCCTGGCAGGCTGGAAGTGAAGAGAAGGCAGGAATTTTCCACTTGCCTTTTCAGACCTATGGGGATAGAGTTCTGAAGATAATGCTTTGAGAAAATACTTTTCAGTGATAAATCCACTGCTGATGGATGAGGGTAACTAACCACATCTGCATCTTAAATCAGATGGTTCTTGGGGGTTACAGGTTAGCTGAGGAGGAGTTACACTGTGAAAGAACCTTTCTTCAGTCAATGTACAAAAAGCTTAGCTTGGAGCCAGAAGCTATGGCTGCCAGCCCTAATCCAGTTTCAGAGGCAGCCAAATTATCTTGGATAGCCTTCAGTACCACAGCATACATTTGCCTTGCTGAAAAAGGCTGCACAGAGTCTGAGGCAGGATTATTTAGCACCCACTGGAATACTGAGGATAGTTTTGACTGTGTTTCTTTTGGATATTTAATGATTGTCCTTACTCACTCAGACAGGATTGTTGTGTTTGCAAGGGGAATTTTTGTTCCCTCAAAGCGCATTTGGAATCTCAGCTCCTTTGATGGAAATCATCCGATTAGCTTTCTTCTTCCAGTTAATTCCCTGCGTTTGCCAACTCAAGAAGGCCCAAGAATGCTTGGTGACAGGAAGTCCTGCTTTCCAGACTAGTTACAATCAGGAGGGATGTGGAGAGGAAATGCACTCTGCCAAGGGTTTATGGGGCAACCACATCACTTCCTCAATGCCTCCTGGTGGCTTTTCAATACTGTTACTTCCTCTTTGCTACAAGGTGCAGGGCTGTGCAGATAGAGGGAGCGATGCAGAAGACTACAAGCAACCCCCAATAAGTGTGCCCCACGCATTCTGGTGCCTGCAGATCCTGACAGATGAAAACAAACCAAATAAAGAATGGCCAATTTTTACTCACCTTAAACTAAGGCCAGTATTATTGCTAACACCACCACCTTGATTTTCTTGGATGAAACATACTAGATAAATACTCAGATTTTAGAAAAAGTTCTGCTTGAGAATGAGGTGTACAGCAAGCACAGTGAAAGTCCCAGAGTGCGCTGCAGCAGTCTCCACATGGGATGTTACTGAGCAGCAAGCTGGTGCACTATAGAGTCACACCTTGACTTGCCACGTAGTACCCTGCATGTAGACAAGCTCTTAGTTATGCTTGGGAGCTGGTTGTTACTGGCTGGCTCTAAATTATTGGTAATGGGTCAAATTTTCAAAAAAGTGTTTAAGTTCCAGAGGAGCAGAAGTGCCACAGGATTTCAATAGTTTAAAGAGTAAAATTTTCCAAAGCATTTAAGAGGTGAGGTTAAGCAAACTTAGACTGCTAAACCCCACACAGACAGCACGGCATCGCATCTTGGGAGGGGAAATGGATTCATGTGGCACTCACAATAATGCTCTACCTTTGTGCAAAGTTTTATAATCGGTTCATCTTCACCACCCTTGTGCAGTAACTATGTCCAGTTTTACAGATGGGCAAGCAGAGGTTAAACCACCTCCCCAAGGCCTGACACTGAGCCAGTCGTTGGGTTTAGACTGTGGTGGCTCCAGACTCTGAGCCCTGTGCTAACCACCGGACACCAAGCTACCCCACATACTAGCCCCAGCAGTTCACCCACCTACCTGAGGAGGGGAAGCGGAGTTCACATTGTCTTTTGGCGGACTCAAGGAAGGAGCGTCTCCCACAAAACTGCTAGTATTCTGGGGCTGACAGAGCTTCCTGAAAAACAGAATGTATGGTGGTTCAGACCCTGTACCTGAGGGACCCAAAAACCCATCAGGTGGCATTGAAGACTTTCCTTTAGCATGAGAGGATCATCTGGAAGTTATTCAGTAAATCTGCACCCATAGTAAAGCTAATGTTTGATATTCCCATGCAATTGGCCTGGAGGTCTAGCGGCAAAAGTAGTTGCAAGCTCTAAGGGCCAGTGGGGACTTTAACATTCCAACGCCGACAAATTTCATAAGCAGCAATAGGTGGTGTGGGAGAAAGCCCTCCTTACCTCAGGCACAGCGACTACACTGCCCCCAGAAAGGGGCAAGGGTGATTCCCAGAAGAGTCAAACCTCTTCGAAAGGAAACAAAGTTCGAGACGTACAAAACTTTGCCCAGTAAAACACTGAGGGCATCAAAATATTGACAGAATCTCCCTCTTTCCCCACCATCTGCGCATTCATCACGAGTAGAACAGGCCCATGCAGTGCTTCCAAGGGTTGAGTCAACAGAGCAGTGAGAACCCCTGCCTGAGAGGCTGGGGTCAGCATTGTCTGATGGGGAGGTAGCTTATTTTTTTTACACCCTTACCCTTCGGCCTGTTTTCCCTGATACCTAACCCTAAATATTGCTACTGTAGAAATTCATTCTACTCTAACAAAATTATTCTTGAGGCATGTCAGATAAAACATTTATATTAAAACTAAAAAGCCAAGTGACTGTACTGGATGGCTTCAGTGTGTTCTAGCCCATGCCTGACGGATGCCCTTTAGTAATCAGAATTCATTTAGATTCTCACTGACTTTTCAGTCTCGTAGGGTTATGGTCTTACAAAAAAAATAAATCAATGCAGAGACATTCTTACCGGGTCCCTGCTTTGAAGGTAAGTTCAAATGTTAAATGGAGTAAATCTCTCTCCATTAGGAGAACATTTTAGTCCACAGAGGGTGGGACAATTATCCCTTAAAAGTGAGCCACTGGGGTGTTTAAAGGGGAGAAGTGGAATCTGTGACAAGAGCCTCATTGGTCTGTTATGCATTAGGCAAATTTAAGGCTCCATAATAAATACTCTTTAAACTTGCACCTCCCAGATGATTGCTCCAAGTGCTGCACTTACAGTATTGTCTCAGATAAAATGATAACCTCTTCCATCAAAACAAGATACAGTTCATTTTCATTGCTAAATCCATCCACCTTCTTTTAAGTATCAATCTAATTTTTCTATGCAGTTCCATAGCGCCCAGAGCAAGTTTCAGAGAACATTAACTTTGCCCTGAGACTTTTCCAGCATGATCCAGAGAACCCATGTCTTAAATCACTCAGGAAATAAATGCCTTCTACTGAATCAGGTTGCATCCGTAAAGAAGTTAACTCTGAAGAGGATTTAGAAAAATAAAAAGGTTTCACTGTAGCAGTTCTACAACCCACATAGATCTTGGTTACTTAACATGGGTAAATTCTACCAGAGGAACTTGTTTCTTTCTCTAACCTGAAGCTCTGATTATACTTCAGCAGCTAATTTCCATGTTTAAATCCACATTCTCTTAATTAAGAGATTTAAACTAAATGAAGTGACAAAATAAACCAAACCACCATGCCTCAATGACAGGTTTTAGAGTAGCAGCCGTGTTAATCTGTATTCGCAAAAAGAACAGGAGGACTTGTGGCACCTTAGAGACTAACCAATTTATTGGAGCAGAAGCTTTTGTGAGCTACAGCTCACTTCATCGGATGCATTCAGTGGAAAAAATACCTCAGTGGTAACGGTCACCTCAAGAAACATGTTTGAGTGGATAGTTATTTATTTGTATGCCTATGAAGGGAACTAGTGGCAATGCACAGAGATTACAATTAACTAACTTTAAGTCAGTTTCTCATTGACTAGCCTCAAGTGGGGGGAGAGATAGCTCAGGAGTTTGCACATTGGCTTGCTAAACCCAGGGTTGAGAGTTCAATCCTTGAGGGGGCCATTTAGGGATCTGGGGCAAAAACTGGGGATTGGTCCTGCTTTGAGCAGGGGGTTGGACTAGATACCCGCTGAGGTCCCTTCCCACCCTGAGATTCTAGGACTCTATGAAGTACGACAACTGGGCCTCCTAAACTAGTCAACAAAAGCAATCCCAGGCCACCTCTCTTTACAGGCCACCTCTCTTTACTGAAGTGAAAGGTGTCCAAAAGGGATAAAGCCACTGAATCCAATGAAGTTTAAGTTGCTAACACCCAGGCCTGGTCTACGGGTAAAACTTAGGCTGAAATAGTTACACGCTCGGGGCCAGGGGTGTGATGAATTCGCACCGTAGCTGTGCCAGCCTAACCCGGTGTAGGCACAGTTAGGTGGGCAGAAGAACGCTTCCAATTGACCTAGCTACCATTGCTTGGGGATGTGGCGTTCCTATAGTGACAGACGGACCCCTTCCATTGCTGTAGCCTGCATCTAGACTACTGCTTACTGCAGCACAGCGGTCCTGCCATTGCTATGCCGCGCTAGTGCCCAGAGCGGAGACATGGTCTCCAAAGACTAAGCTACAACACAGTGGGAAGGCTGGAAAAAGGAAGCAACACTGGAAAAGGCGAATGAATCCAACATTAATCTGGTTAAAAACAGTTTAAAAATGTCTAAAGCTGGGTTATTAAAGCAACTCCTAATCCATCCCAAGCGTTTAGCTCCTTGTTTTTATGCTCACTAGAGTGCCGTCAAAGGATATTTAACAATTGGACAGAACTAAGCAGCAACTGAGGCTACCATGTAAAGCCCTGCATCTGGTGTCTGGGCTCTCTGAGAGTGTTTTTCTACCAGCTTCAACTCTACATGGTTTTTCCATTTTGTAGTCTCATTACCTGCATTGGCTGAGCGGGTCTTTGTTTGTACAGTTGAATACATCCTTTCCAGGGTCTATTTTTAGCTCTCTGCATAACTGACTGCCACAATTCGAGAAAAGCAGTAAACACTTCTCTGCTAGGAAGAATCAACCTTTTTTTTTTTTAAAGCCATACAGACTCTAAGGATAATTGTAATTTTCCATTTAACTATAATTCAGCATGAAGGATGTTTAAATTGGTTACAACACACCAGTTTGAGTATTCCTAAGTATGCCAAAGAGCATTCAGTGTTACAGATTTTGTTGGTTTAAAAAGTCCCATCTTCAGGCCAACTGTGCTTTCAAACCATGGAAACGGTTCAAACCAAAAAGCTGTATTTTATATTAACCAAAAATCACAACAGAAATAAGCCTCAAAACAAGTCCAAATCAAGCCTCTACCTGCACAACAAACAGTACAGACTGGGGAAAACGTGCAGAAACCAGAAGTGGGACTATAAACCTGTAGAAGAGAGATCTGCAGGGCTTGCTGTAATTTAAGGAGTATAGCTGCAAAGTACAGGTAGGATGAGAATCTCTCTGTGTACTCCCAGATGGAGGGAGACTTTCAATCCTAGGGACAAGTACCTGATGAAGTGGACAGATTCTAACAGTCTGCTTACTGCCCTCCTGCAGCAATAAACAAGTTTTCACTCTTTCTGCCTGCCAAAGAGAGGTTCTAATCCCACAGGCTTTGATGAGGCAAAACTCAAAGGCTTGAAAAAACAGCTAGAAACAGAGAAGCCATCCTAGCTGCCTCTATGAGGGGCTGCTAGTAAATAGGGATATGTACAAGGTAAGAGGCTTCTGTCCAGATGGACTCCTGGGCAGTGAAGGCTAGGTAAATGGGCAGAGGGGTGATGGCTGCCATACGCAGAGCTACATTGCCTTGTTTGCTTTAATCTCCATCCACATGAGGTTTAACATGATTGATCCTAAGTCACAGTTAACCCTGGGGTGACCCTAGGTTACCTGGCACAAACTTGTAGCAGAGCAGACACACAATTGAGAGACTTGTGTTTGGACATAAAGTGTGTTAAATTGTGCTAGATGGAACAATCTATGTTAAACATGACCAAAACCTGCTCACACAGATACAGCTCAAGAGAATTAAAATAGAAGTTGCCATAAAAAGACAGAGCCACTAACGGCAGGGGAACATCCAGAAGAGCAGGGAAAGCAGTAGCCAAGAAGCATGCCAAGGGCAGAAGGGGGAAGTCACATCATTGGATAACCTGTCCTCAGGAGAAGGGACTAACAGAAGTCTGTGCACAGAGGACAACAAGGCAACAAAGTGACATGTAAGGGGAGAGGCAGAGAAGGAGAGGGGAGATTAAATGAAGAGCCAGATTTGATGGAGAACCACCTGCCCTCACTAACTAAATTCTGTTAGAGTTCTAAACAATCATTAACTTCCCATCTAAGGAATGGCCTTTTCTTTCCTCCCATATTTTTCCGTGGCTTGTGTCTCCATTGGTTAAGAACACAGTGACATGCACCTTGTGAAATTCCTAAGTTTAATAGAGGGACTGCTGTGGCAGAGCTCCAACTGTGTCCCATAGGTGCCGCACTTCCAGGAAGATTATGCTTGCCTCAGAGGCTCACTGCGACCCTCCATGGAACCCTTCTCTCTCTAGGGCCAGGATACAGTCTACTGAGCCCTTTTCATCATAAGCCAGCAAGGAGGTTGGTGAGAGAACTCCCACAGTCTCTGTTGCTCCTATGGGCTTATTCAAGAACAGTTTAGCCTCCTGTCCTGACAGGGGCTTATATTCCCCTCCCAGGAGGTGTTTCTGTAGTACCGGGTGGGGGGGAACCCGGACCCACCCTCTACTCACCAGATTCCAGCCCAGGGACCCTAACGGCAGCAGCTGTTGGCAGCCAACCTTTCACTGCCAGAGTTGCTACAGTTCCCTGGGCCACTTCCCCACAGCTCTCCCGCTTCTCTCTCTCAACACCTTCTTCACCCTTACCTTAGGGCTCCCTTTCCAGTGGCTTGAGAGTGTCTTCATTATCCAGCCCTTCAGCCACACTTCCTCTCCTCTGGCTCCCCTCAGCCTGACCAGAGTGAGCCCTTTTACAGTATCAGAGATGTCTTAGAGTCAGGTGTTCTCATTAGCCTAACAGCTTCAACTGACTCTTTGCAGGCTAACTGGAGTCAGGTGTCCACTCTAGCCTGGAGCAGCCCCTGCTCTGGTCAGTCAGGGAACAGAAAACTGCTTCTCCAGCAGCCAGTATGTCTACCTTCTACTACTCTGCTGTACCCAACTGGCCTGGGTCTATCACACTGCATACAGTTTTGATGCACATTCCTGAGCACATTCACCAGCCAAATTTAGCAGCAGACTAAATAGGCTGCATGTTAGAATCAAATACGACTCTATGGACCAGATCTTCTGCCTGATGTAGTTCTATTGACTTCACTGAGCTACCCTGATTTACACCAGCTGATCTGGCTCGCTATTTATAGGCCCAGGTTAGTAGATTAGTAAGAGATCCAGCTAGCAGATGACATCACAAAAAAGTGTGGAACAATTACCGAACAAGTATCCTCTTCAGTAACTGCTGATCTCCTTCCGAGTAGCCAGGCCAATCTTTCTGTACATCTTTGTACATACCATCTTTCAATGTAAAAGTGCTGTCCTTGGCACTCAGATTTGCCACCTGAAATAGAAAAGTAATTTGTGAAAAGCCATTAGAGTCTGGCTTTCACAAATTTTTATAAAAAAATTCAAAAAATCTGGATGAAAAGCTGCAACAGATTTAGTGAACCGGTTATAGTCACAGGTGTCAATAAGCACCAGGATTAATATTTGCTTCCAATTTATTTATCCAACTGTGTCTTCTCTTTTGTGTACAGTGGCAGCACAATATTACTAGCACCTAGGAGCCCCAGCAAATGTTAATTTATTACGTACATATCAAATTATACTGAGATGCAAGTATCAAAAATTAAGGAGACTACAAATGGCCATTCAATACGGACACAAAATAATCTGGGGCTGCTCCAACATGAGTTAAGGGAAACATCTGGAAATAGGCAGACAATTTATCAAGGCTGTCCAACACCTAAGATGAAGCTGCATATCAACGGATATACAAACTGTTATGGTGACAGCTTTGTTCACAGCTGCCTGTAGACAAAGTTTCCCACTGTAGAGAGGAGTAATCAAAAATAGAAAAGATGTAATAGTCTGGAAGGGCAGGAGAAAGAATGCTTCCCTAGATACTTCAGGGTCCGCACAATGTGGTTTTATGGCATACACTTCTAGTTAAAGTGACCTGCTTAGTTTCATGGGAAAAGAAGAAGTGGTTATGTTGACAGCTACTACGAGGAGAGAAAGCAAAACCTACCATTAATAACTTGTACTCCAGAGCTCAACAAAATAATCACCTCACCCAATAATCATATTCTGTAATTAATATAGCACATGACCTTGGGAAGCTTTTTGCATTTTGACAGAACCTACCACAGAGATTTCCTATACACAGAGACCATTCAAGGCCTAATGGGGAACTCTGTTGGAGCCAACAGAAACATGTCAGCATGGAAACAACTTAGGTTTCCCCACTGTAATTCATCTTTCAACAGTTAGATGGAAATTTTAACTCTCAGCTGCAATTACCTTCTCATCTGAAAAATGCAAGGTTCATACACATTTATTAGTGACTCTTACACATCCAGGGATCATGCCTTTGTAAATACTCTAAATGTCTCTACAGCCTGTCAAAGGCCTGCAAAGCACCTTCCGAAGCAACAGTCAAGGATCACAGTTCACTTATGGGATGAAGTACTAAGCTTACTTTTACAGAAAGAGAAACTGAGGTACAGATGTTAAGTACTTGTGCAATGTCATGTTTACAAATAGGCAAAGAGAGGAAGGAAGTTTCGAATTCCATAGGTTCTTAGTTCCCTGCTCTAAAATAGGCTGCACTTTAAATTTGGATATGTTCAAAACTATCAGTTTGAGATAAAACATGTTTTCTAGGGTTTACCTAGTTCTGTAGAAGCAGTTACATTTTAGTTTGTCTTTATGGATTGTAAATCTTGACAGCACACTGAATGAAATGCGCTATTAGATTATCCTCACAAAACGATAAATTATCCCCATAAAAAACAAAGTGAAGGAGCAGAAAACATGACAGCTAACAAGAAACACTATGTGACAATCTCATGTACAAAGTTCTAGTCAAGGACCAAACACTGCATGTTTTGCAGATGAGAGATAAACATACAATCGTCAGTTTATATGACAAATACTTCGTTTTTCTTTTCAGTTTTATCAATGTTCCAAAATCCTGAGCCAACCAAAAGATGAATTACAATGTATGTTACATTTAAAATCCCATGGTAATGTCCGATATGGAGAAAAAAAAGGGAAACAAAAAGCCAGTTTCTGCTTCAGAAACTCCCCAAAAATATCTTCTACCAATACCCAGATCATTTCCCCCTGCCGCACCAACAGTGTGCCAGGTACTGTACAGACAGGCCCTGCTCAGAAGGTCTTACAATCTACTCAGAAAAAGTTCTCAGGATTTTTTTAAATTGCTTTCCACATCAGCAAGTCCTGGGAACACCACAGCTCCTGAGACCTGCACGCTCCATTCCCCCAGTAGTACCTTTTGAGAAATTACACTGTACACTTAATACTACCACAGTCCTGTGTAGTTAAAACAGCATAATGAATGGACTCCCAGACACGTTTGGGGAAGAAGTTAACACAGCCTGTGTTCTGTACTTATCTGTTTGCTTGAGGATGGGAGCACCACCGCTGCTGAGAGGTAATACATTTACAAGGGATACATTTCCAGCCAACCCAGAGTTATCCCTAATCATGTTGATAGTGTTGTGACTACTAGACATAGCAGCAACCTGCTAGAGGTTTGTGACTATATTAGTAAAAGATTACAGCAGAGACTGTTCACTGAAGTTACGCAACATTAAGACATTCAGGAGGTTAAAAAACTCGGAACGGTACTGAACATTGAGGCAGTAGTTCTAGTGGATTAAAATCCAGATTGAGAACCAGTAATGCCAGAGTTACAATCCGAATTTGACTAGTAACTCGTATGCCCTTGGGCAAGCGATTTCACCTGTCTCAATCTCACCAGCTACAGATGGTGGTTAACAATTCCAATACCTAAAAGACAGGGATGTTGTGAGGTTTAATTAATTGTTGGTAATGTGCTCTGAAAAGGTAAATACTATAAAAGCAATAAAGATAATTATTACAAATAGCACATTCAGCTAGCACAAATAAAATTGGAGTATTCAGGCTGGTATTACTGAATTGGTACAACTTGAAGACGTTAACATCTGGTATACATGAAAACATGACTAGCAAGAAGCTGCTTGATCTTCAGTGTTAAACAATTTAATACATTTCTTTAGCAGTAAAGGCGTGATTTGAGAGACGCTGAGGGACAAAGTGAGCAGGGAACATTCTCTTTTGGATAGAAAATATTGCATACGCTAATTTACTGACATGTTATTGTTTTGCATGTATTATGAACACCTCTGAACCCTATCTACCATAGTTCATATCAATTCATACTCAAGTGTTAAATGTTTGCCATAAAGCCATAAAAGCAAGGAGAGGTCACAGTTCGATATTAAATACACAATATACTGCAATGCAATTTGAAAGTGTGGAAGTGACCAAAATGTCTGCTCTTAAAGCGGTCCTAATTTGGTAGATAGTTTATACAAATTGATTATAAACCCCTGAAAGTGAAAATGTTGAGAGGCTGCTAATGTGTCTCTAACAAAGCCAGTATAATACCGCAACCTATCCCTTAGTCGATTCTTACTAGGCACAGCCACTGAAGAAAATTAATCTATGGATCACATCAAAGCTGCAGTTTAAGTATTGCCTAAGACAAAATCTGTCAACATTATGACACCACATTTGTCTTAATGATTTAGGCAAACATCTAGGTAGGACACTAACCTGTTGCAGGAGGCTGTCCAGCAAATCCTTGTCCTGCTGAGAAAGTCCATCCTTTTGCAATCTGAGAATAAGTTCAGGTTTCTTATAAGGCTTTAGTGCCAGTAAGTGCACAACCCTATCTTTGAAGGGTCTCTGAGAAATTGCACTATTGCCTCTCTTTATTGCACTGGCGAGGTTGACTGGTGTTGGCCGTTTCCTAGAGGGAACAGCATCGGAAGCTCCTGGTGCAGGCTTACGCAACTGAACCTTTTTGCCTAAAAGGAAATGAAAATTTAGTGAACTGCAGGAGTCACCTTGCAAAGTCCAGTGTTTTGCCAATGTGCATATGTACATAATAAACTCCAATACGAAGCCCTGATAGACAACAATGGAAGACTCAAATACACATACTCCTGGGCCAATGGAAGTCCAGGACAAACATTCTGCGAAACCTAAGATTTAATCCAAGCGTGTAAAAAGTAACTGGAAGTCCAAAGCAGCGTCATCACACATGGGGAACATGGTTATTATTAGCTACAAACTTGTAGAACTTCAATTCTCTGCTCACCAGTCCTATCGTCTTCACAATGTTCTACATCCCCTACTGAGTCCAGCCAGACTTTCCCTGTGAAAAGGAAAGTCCCATAATTGCAATGTAGAGCAGCACTGTCATACACAGTGATAAGAGCAGAACTGGTCAATGGGAGGCTCCCCCGCTGCTGATCTCAGCTGAACTGTTCTCCAGCAGATGTTTCTGTTTTTAGAACAAGAGGAACTTTATGGGTCTGGTTCCACAAGCCTTCCCCCTGAGAGCAAATACAAGGACATGAATGGGCTCTAACCCGTGCATGCTAGTCTAGTTGTCTATCATACTGACTATTTAATGTGACATTTCCATTTAAGTAATAACTTTCAGCCTCTTAATGAGCATTTGTGTACACCTGAGAACTGTAAAACAGATTTTAACATTCAGTTCAAATCCCCCAGGAAAAGCTTCCTCCATTCCATTTTGGGAGTTTTGTTTTTATCTATTTCCTTTTGATTATACCCTCTGGGCCTCAGGTTTTCCAGCTACCACGTCAAGCCTGAATTTATTTTTTTTTTAAACTGGAAACCCCCCCTTGGATGTGACGCAGAGGCAAACTGCATCGTTGGCTGGAAGATCAGCTGCCCCTCCTCCTAAAAAAACCTGGGTTGTTTCCATATGGAAAACAAGAGCTTTCTTAATGAAAAGCCAGATTCTATTACTAATCATAAATGTGCCCCCATGACAGAGAATACAGTCAACAGAAAAGAAAACAAGATAGCCAAAACAAGAGGCAAAAGTCTTCATATCTTGCAAAGTTTTATAGAAGCCATTTAAAAAATTAACAGCCATTTTAGTTCAAGCAAACAGAGTGAACTGATCTGACATAAATGAAATCCAGCTATTTATTCCAACAGTTTTTGGAGATCTTATTTCAGCATAGCAGTTCTCTCTGCTTAGGAAACGATGTTTTCAACTGAGTCATCGGAAGATGCTGCTGATTATGTGCAATGTTTGTCTAGTCTACTCAAATGTAGGTTGCATACATTTTTTTAAGCCATCATTTCCTGGGTTCTGATTACACACAAATTGATGCAAGTCAATAAAGGCTGTTCCACTAGTGGGGTTAGTGAAGACAAAAAGGGAGAGAACCAAAAAGTCCACACATGTTGTTAAGCAACCGGAAGGTCAGAGGTCTAACAGGATCTAATTTCTAGAAATAGGATAAGAAATGTCATTAACAGACTTGTCAGGTTTTTAGAGCTTGCTTGTTTTTTGCCAGGAATCAAACACCAGAAATATGTTTGTGGCATTTCCATTTACAGCTAGGACCAAGAGGTGGAGAGATACACACAAAATATACCTGATGTTAAACCAAACCCTTTTTAACCTCAGCAAGTGTTCTGTTCAAGGGTCAGGCTTATCCAGACTGCTCTAATTTTCACACTTAATGAGAAATTATTTAACTTCTTCATAGCAATCAGGTTGAGCTGCCTGAAATCACTACATATACATGCCTAAGTGCTGACCCCCTATAATCTCCTGTAAACATTAATTTTAAAAAAATCAGCTTTCCTTCCTCTCTTAGATCATATAAAGTCAACAAGTCACATACATGCTTGAGGATCCTGCAAGTCAGATGCAACGTGCATCTTATATGATGAGGCTACTCTGAATATGCATCTTTTCCCCTAGGTTGGAGAGCAGGACCCCAGACCCCTTTTCCTTCCCTTTCCTCGAATACAAGCCTGACTACTGTGCTCCCAGTCCCCCCTCCCCTGCCCCAAACATTTTGACACCAAAGTCTTAGTTTACACAGTAAACCCCAGCCCCACCCCAACACTTGCTGGCTGTATTTTCATTTTATAGAGGGAAAATTTTAATTCTTACTAGAACTTCAGTTTTATTATCCTTTCTTCTGGGAAGCTGTTTGCTCATGAGCCTGATGACTATCCCTTTACTCTTGTGGTTTTTCAAATATGAAGAGTTAAACAAAATTATTTTCTAGAGTACAGGAAATCAATGAATTTCCGTCCTGATTACTATCTTAATTCTCAGCTTTGAGCACTTGGCTGATAAAACTACGAGTGAAGATCAATCCTACATTCTGCAACTCACCATTCTGTACACAGGGATCCTCTGTGAGGAAACAAGTCATCAGATCACATGAGCTGGGAGAAGAAAAACCAACTGACTCAGAAAAACGGAGGCTGGGCCTTCTGGGTTGCACTAATTGTTCATGTATGGCAGTGGATAGGGATCTGAGCCCAGGGAAAGCACCTCCCCACTCCAGTTTGGAACCCACTAATATTTGTCCTGTATCTCTTCCTTCTTCGGCCAGTACAGAAACACTTTGTGAAGCAGTACGATTTGGTCCCCGGTAACAGAAATAAAGAAAGACTCTCAAAAAGCAAACTGTAAGGCCAATCCTCAGCTGCCATCTAGGAACAGAACGGTCACTGAATATCTGACCACTAGCTCTGCTATATTCAGCATCTTTACTCTAGAGAAGTTACCAGAACCTCATCAGACACTACCAGATACTGTTTAAAAGAAAGATTTGTGATGTCAGGTTTGGCCCGCAAACCACTTGCAGTCAAGCCTTGCATAGCCCAGACAAACACTAACAGATGCATCCTAGGTGGGAACCAGGTATTGCTCCAACAATCAAGTTGCTTCTTACCTACATATCTCCCGCCGGGTTTAATAACTATTGCGCTTCGGCTGCGAGTTTCCTCCTCAGCTTGTGCCATGCTCTGCCTTGCCTTCTGGTAGGAGTCATCAGTAGCGCACACAGTGATTTTATCCTGTATGCTTCCAAGACAGTCCAGATGGATATTACCATTGCTGTAAAAAATAAATGATATAATCAGATATTCCTAGGATTAACATACATTTCGCTGTTGGCTAGTAAGTGAGCCACAGAGAGACCTGAAGTTACCTGAAAGCAGCTGTTCACATCATGGTCTTTTGCTAAGTGCCAGTTCCTCATAGAACAAACCATACCAACATTTTTCTGTATATGCAGGGGGGGGAAAAAAAAAAAAATCTACGGCTAGCAAGCTAATCAGTTTATTATTTCAGACTCCTGCCAGCAAATTATTACAGAAATAATTACACTCACATGGCCACGCTTCATCTAAGCAGCTCATATTCTCGTACAAATATGAATAAAGCCTAATATCCCTGTAAGATGACATCTTCATTTGCCATGTGGTTAAAATGACCTGGGAAAAAATCACACAGGAAATCTGTGGGAGAGCCAGGAATAGAATCCAGATCTCCCAGCTCCCACTCCTATCCCTTAACCACAAGGCTATCCTTCCTCCACAGGAGATTTCTGCAAAATGGGTTCAAGAGAAAAACTTGATACGCTCCAGCAGCCACTGAGCAGCAAGCTCTTACTGACAGAGCTGAGAATAGTAAGAATGGAAAATTCAATGCAATGGTCTCTGATGCAAGCACCTCAGGACTAGTAGATGCTTGAGCTTTCCAAGCCACTGGAGAATTAGGAACTTTTTCCTGTGTTCATCACTGGGAAAGCATCAGTAAAGTCACTACAGCTTTCTAAGGATAAGAAAGGTAGGAAATTACAGGCATAGAAAAGGATTGTAGCCCAGATACTTAAGCCCTCCTGCAAAGCATTAACCTAAGAGAATTTCCAAGGATCTCACTGATAGCCCCATTAACTGGTCACTTAGTTCCCAACCATGTTTTTCAAAGGCTCTGTGCACTATAATGGAAAGGTGTTCTCCTTCACAGTGCATCCTCCCCAGCCCAATTCTCACTAAAGGCAGAGCTCTCCCTGATCCACACTACAGGGCACGGGGAGAGAGAGGAAGGGGGAGTGGGGGTGGGAGGCAGCACATGCTTGTTGATCACCACACAGTGCAACTAGCCTGTGTCTGCCCCAAGTGAGGCTGAATTTGGTCAGAAGTTTTTTCAAACTAAAGTAGCAATACATACTTGGCTGTGGAGGCTGGGATTTTCAAAAAGCACTCAGTACTTCACTAGCTCTGCTGCCACTGAGGTCAACGGGTTTTTTCCATTAACTTGTGCACTTTTGAAATCCCACTTGAAAGCTTTAGAGGAACACTTTAAACACAAACAAGCACCATCTACCCCTGGAGCAAAACTGTCTCCAAAGCTACTGACTGATGTCAGACATGAACAGGAATCCCTGGCCTTGCCTAAAAATCTCCCTGCCACCATTTAGCTCCATTAATTATAGTGAAGCAGGATACTTAGTGTGCACAGGCCACTAGTGGCCACCAGCATTTTAGTCACCAAGTTTTCTAGATCTGCTGCTGTAAGAGGGGCTAGTCAGTGTGCGGGTTGCATTATTAGTGGCCAGTCTAACATTAGCACCTCTACCATTGCTAGAGCTGACATTTTAAGAAAAAGAAGTTTAACAGACACAGAAGAAGCCTGTAAAACAACAAAAGAATGTGGAATGTGAAGAGGACAGGGGCATTCTTTGAACCTATCTGCAAAAAATCCAGGAAGTGGCTGGGACAGGTAGTCATTTTTCTGTGCATGACTCTTGGCACACACGAGGTCCCACAAAGGGAAAGCCTCCTTGAAAAAATAAAAACTTACTTTAAAGGCACATTTACATTTCACTTCTCTTCACAATGTAAGTAAAAAACCCTCATTCTGAGCAACAGGATTTCTTTTCCTTTTTGATGTACCACTCACCTGGATACATACTGCTGTATACAGTCAAAACTCCCCTGGGGGCTGTCCCTGCCAATATTTGAAAGATAAAACATGAAAGTTCGCACTTCCGTTTGGCAGTCGGGCCTGGGAATAGTGATGTGCTGTTTGGAAAGAAAAAAAAAGTGGATCATTGGGAAGTCTGCTCTACCACAAACACAAGACATTCAGAAGGTCACTTAGTGCTGTATTTCTCAAAAGTCATTTTCAGCATTTAACACAGGTAACATTTGTGAATTACGGCACAGAACACAGGAATGAAGTCAAGCAAAAGGAGCAGTAGTAAGGCAGTTTCATATAGTTAATGAGCAGTAACAGTTGCTTCTGTCTTCCCTTCTCCAGCCCAACCCCAAGTCATTCTCTAGTTTTATTTATTTTCTCCAATTATACAGTACCAGAAAATGGCAGTCTGGTCTTGGTCACAGAAGGGTAAGATGTGTGTGAGATTTAGAAATAGTGACGGAATGAGGGAGAAGAGCATTATGAATTTTTACCAGCAAATTCAATCTCAGGCAGTAATTGGCTTTTTAAATTCAGGTTTACCACAGCAAGAGGGACTCCAAACCATCTGGGGAAGGTTTCTGAAGAGGTATGCTTCCTGTGGATTTTATCCGGCCAGCAGGTTCACCCTAGGGCTGTAGATTCTAGACTTGCCTGCAGTGTAAGGGCAGTTATATGGGTACAGAAGTGCTTATGGCAGTATAAGCTTACGTCGGTCACGGTGCCAGCAGTAAGTTATACTGCTGTAGACATTTTGATATCAGTGTAACTGCATCTACACTAGGAAAGTTTTGCCAGTTTAGTAAACTGGTAATGTTAAACCAGCAAAAACCTCCTAGCATAGCTTAGATTTTAATGAGAGATATTTTCTGGAGGTAGCATGGCTTAGCAGCTCATCAAAAAGTAATGCACCAGTTAAATCTAGATCAAAGGCTAGACAAAGCCATTTGAAATATTTCTGTCAGATTCCAGAAAGACAAGCTGGAAAATGGTTTCAGAGCTCCTAGTAGTGAGTGAAGGTGCTCCTCTTGTCCCCGCAAAATTTCCTACATTTATCAGCACTTGAGCTGGCAGCGTGGGGAGCCCTGCTGTGGACAAAGCTGGTTTTGACACCATGCCATTGAGATTTCTCAGGGCAGGTCTAGACGATAAGGTGGCAGGAACGCTGGTGAACACCTGTGCTTGGTCTAAACCCGTGCCACTGATGTTGCTACCACTGCGGGAGCTGCACTGGTACTACACCACAGGTGGGCACTTTTAGGGATTTTTAAAAGGAGCATGCTAGTGTAGACAAGGCTCAAACGTGCTCCTGCACGTAAAGCAACAGGCAGGTCCTTGAAATCCACTTATCCACCCCAAGCTCTAACGTATCTGGCTGCAGGCTCAAGATTCACTAGCACACGCTTTTCTTCTCTGGTCTTGTGCTCTGCCAACTGCAGGCATTCAAAGATCATGAGTCAGACCCCCCCCCCACACACACACATGCAAAAAACGAAGACTGGCTTAAAAAAAATCATGACCAAAACACAGGATTCTTTTTATTTGCTTTCTGGTTTTGGAGTTCAGAGTGCGCGAGGGTTATATTTTCAGGTTGGTACAGAACCGTAAGAACTAGAAGGTTTTTTTTTTTTTTTTAAACTAAATGAAAGCTGAGATTCTCGCACAATCACTTGATTCCAGGAGCTAGGGATTTAATCAGATACCAGGTATTGTGATACTCGAAATAAAATGGCAAGAGCCAGCATAGGCAGTTTTTGCAACACTCAGTACAGCTGCAAGAACACAGGACCTGGTCCCAAAGATCTCCCAAGGATGACCTCCTCACGCCCAGTAGCATGTAGTGCTCATAAAAGTGGAAGATAGGGAGGTGGGAGCCACAGAGTAGAAGAAAAGTTGCCACAAACGTAGCCTTGATGAAATTTTCTTTCAGGACAGAGGCAGAAAATGAGCAAAGAAGAAATGGGCCAAAAAAAAAAAAAAAAAAAAAAAAAGAAAGAAAACAAAAAAAAGAGCTGAATCTACATGAAGATATGGGTGGGGAGTGAAAACTATCTGCCAATCAATCACAAGGGGAGGGTGGGAGTCTCCACCAGAAGACACTGACAAACCCCACTCTAGGAAGTTGGTCCACCCTCATTCACTCATGCTCAAATCATGGTTGCTGTTGTCAGTACTTAATTCAAACCAGTGTGGGCTGGCTTTTTTAAAATTAGTGATCTGGCACTAAACAGTGCGACACAATCCACTAGAAATTATGATTATTATCTTCAGAGATTATAATTTCCAAATCAGGATTTCAGGCTCACATTGGAGAGTGACCCTGCTATTATATGAATCAAACATTAAGTGTGCTCTGCAAAGAACCCTACAGATGACACTGGCATCAGCCTAACTTGTACCATTTTCTCATGGACAACGAATTCCCTGAGTCCTACCGCACTAGTTTTTAAACTGAAAGAGCTACTTGTCTCTTTTCCATGTATGTTCTGGGCTCAGCATGGATTAGGGCTTTCCACAATGTAAATGGTTGATAATTAAGATGGTTGCCAGTGGAGGGTGCAAAATGAATGCCCGTTGTAATCTATTTTTCAGTTGTACCATACACTATTTAAAGTTTGACTGCCTATAAGGGCTGGTCTACACAGAGAATTAGTACAAAGGCTAGCCAGAGTGTGAAGCAACAGCACACCAATTTGCCACACTACTAACTTGCCATGTGAACACTGGGGGACTTGCTGGAGTAGTGTTCATATGGTGAGTTAGTCCATGGCAAGCTGGTACGATATGCATGTACACCCTGGCTTCCTGTGCACTAACTGACCTTGCAGACAAGCCCTAAGTGAATTACTAGTTGTATCTTGTATCACTATACATGCATATATTTCACATCCATGTCTACCATGTCCAGCACAGCCATGGGTCCAACTGGTAGCCATTTGCTGAATAATATAAACTCCATTTAGTAGGATCTATCTATACGGCTTTCTGGGTGCTTAGTCACTTAGCTTTGGCCTCCAAGTACTGTAATAGCAGAGTGCTCTAACAGCCTAGGAACGCAATGCTTATTATGTCTTACAATTGGTCTGGCAAGAAATGCTTCAGGGAGCAGTGCTTGGCAAAATGAGTGCCCCTAGTGCTCCTCCCCACACAAGTATAATTTCTACACTGGCAAACCTTGCCTGCCCCTAGTTACTAGAAGTGGTTTTCCTCATTTCCAAAAGAGCAGGTAAACATCAGATGTCACTTCACACAGTTTGCAAATGTGAAAAGTGAGCAAGTTATTCAATCCAGGAATTCAATACTTTAATGTAAATTCACTGGACTTGATTGGGTAGAATTCCAGCTACCAGTGCTGTACCAAGATAACACATCTTGGTTATAGATGCATCTGATGAAGTGAGCTGTAGCTCATGAAAGCTTATGCTCAAATAAATTGGTTAGTCTCTAAGGTGCCACAAGTCCTCCTTTTCTTTTTGCAAATACAGGCTAACACAGCTGCTACTCTGAAACAAGATATAACACCAACTCTTTCCCTAAAGTAAAGTGCAGTGGACTGAGTGCTGGAAACTTCTCAGCCATCAGACACATGATGGGTGACTAGGAGTTTCAACCTGTCACTTTCCTCATCTGTAAAATGGGTATAATTCTGGCCTCTGACGATGTTTGAAGATTTAAAATGTTAAGTGTCCTCTATTAATTTCTTTTTGACACAGTTAATGTTCCCTTTTAATAATTTTATTAAGATGATGTTGAAGTAAAAAGAAAATGGTACAGAGTTTAAGCACAGAAGTTTCTGGTTATCAGGGATTAAGGTACAGATCATCAAGGGGTGTGAAATTTGGTTTAGGAACGGGTGGTTTAAGGAATACATAATCTGCAATCTCCCTGATGGGGGTAAAAGGTTAATGGGTCAAAGTACAGACATTGAGATATGGGGGTATGCTGTCCATATAATGGCTATGTTCGGGTGTGGAGTATAATGAGTGGATACGATGATGAGGATGGATTTACCCTCATTTGGTGAGATTTAATGTTCAGTGACTTTATGGTTCCAGTTCATATGGTCCAATGGAAAAAAAGTCTCTCAGTCCCTTTCTGTTAGGATATAGATATTCAGGCCTGTCTGTAAAGGCCTATATTCTAAGAATTTAGGTGTATTCTTATCGCTTGGCTAGTTCTAGAGGTATAAAAGAAAGAATCAAAACCACTGTCTGCCAGTGTAAGGGCCTTCTCTTACTGTGACAGTTTGTGGCCCTGTGCTTAGGCTCAGGCCTTTGGCTAAGCAGCAGAGGCAGCCATAAGCTGGGAAGCAAACAGTCACATCCTCACATTCCAAACTAGTCACACTGAAATAAGGTGCTATTTGGCTGTTAGGAATACAATCCTGTCCTGTATTCTTATCACCTCCAGAGAAAGGGAAGTGCCTAGAAAATGTAAAAGGAAACTTAGTTTGATAGCATCCTGTCTGGCAAGAACTCACTTATCAATAGCTGGGATGTGAAATCCTCACTTCTGTATTGTTTTGTCATTATAGTTCCCACTTTGCTATTGTTTGTCTGTATAATCTCTGTCTGGTTCTGTGATTGTTCCTGTCTACTGTATAATTAATTTTGCTGGGTGTAAACTAATTAAGGTGGTGGGATATAATTGGTTACATAATCATGTTACAATATGTTAGGATTGGTTAGTTAAATTTCAGGAAAATGATTGGTTAAGGTATAGTTAAGCAGAACTCAAGTTTTACTATATAATCTGTAGTCAGTGAGGAAGTGACTGGGGGTGGGCATGTGGGTGTGTGAGATGGGAACAGGGAATGGGGGTAAGAAAATTGGAATCATGTTTTGCTAAAGGGGGAAATGGGAGCAGGGAATGGGAGTAAGGAAACTGGAATCATGTTTGGCTAAGGGCAGGAATGGGAACAGAGACACAGGTGTAAGGCTCTGTGGTGTCAGAACTGAGAATGAGGATACTAAGGAAGGAAACTGGAATCATGCTTGCTGGAAGTTCACCCAATAAACATCGAATTGTTTGCACCTTTGGACTTCAGGTATTGTTGCTCTCTGTTCATGCGAGAAGGACCAGGGAAGTAAGTGGGTGAAGGAATAAGCCCCCAACACTTTCCCATAGTTAAAAGAAAAGGAGTACTTGTGGCACCTTAGAGACTAACCAATTTATTTGAGCATGAGCTTTCGTGAGCTATAGCTCACCCATAGTTGATGCACGATGTCGTACTGGCTCACACCTCCTGATACTGTTGGTGGCCGGTGATGTGTTCGATGTAGATGTCCCTGGACCATCAGATGGTGTCCGAGACCATAAGGTGCCACATGAGCCATGCGTAGCGTCGACCGATCCCACAGGTCCGCAGCACACACTCGTTGCAGGGGTCCCAAGCGCCAAGGGCTCCGATGATCAGGACATCCATCTGCACCTTTTAGCCCTTCGCTCCCAAGGTATCATAGAATCATAGAATATCAGGGTTGGAAGGGACCTCAGGAGGTCATCTAGTCCAACCCCCTGCTCAAAAGCAGGACCAATCCCCAATTAAATCATCCCAGCCAGGGCTTTGTCAAGCCTGACCTTAAAAACTTCTAAGGAAGGAGATTCCACCACCTCCCTAGGCAACGCATTCCAGTGTTTCACCACCCTCCTAGTGAAAAAGTTTTTCCTAATATCCAACCTAAACCTCCCCAAGGAGGAGGCCAAGGGGGTGTATTTTTCCAGCTTACGAGCTCGGGCTTCGCAGAAGGCCAGGGTCCTGTTCTCAAAGGAGACCATGACATCGATGAGGATGATCTTTTTCTGGGCCTCATCTGTGACTACCACGTAAGGTCGCAACTGGCTGTCAGTACCGGGGATGGCACAGTTCACGGCAACCTCCCTCAGGCACGGTGCGATGGCTTTCACCAGGAGGTTCTGGATGGCATTGTGGAGCAGCTGCCAGGCTCTGGAGTGGGGCTTGCAGCTGCACAGGATGTGCGGCAGGGTCTCGGAGTAGCCGCACTTCCTGCAATGCTTGTCTCGGTTCCTGTGGCGGACGGCTCCGTTGAGCGGGACGCAGTTGAGCCGGGCACAGTGGATGAATCGCCAGTCGGCGAAACGGGTGAAGCTGCCCCCGGCGAGGAAGTGGTTGCTGGCGTCCCACTTGCTGGTCAGTTCAAAGGCTTTACCCTGGTCCAGTTTACGCTAATGTTAAGCATCCTCTATTAATTTCTTTTTGACACAGTTGAAGTTCCCTTTTATACTACTAGATACACCAGCATACACAGAACATAGACAAGATGGTCTAGTGGGCCTTTTCTATCTCCCTATCAATGTGGAACCGTTCCTTACAGTACATTTTCAAGTGTTTTGTCCAATACTAACTAAGAAGTAACCAAATCAGAAATTAATGAGCTACTACAAATTTGACACTTGGCTATAACTAGACGATTGCTACTCAAGTCCCAAACCTAGTACTTCTGTAGAATTTCTGTAAGTTACGAAGCCAGCGTCCTCCAGGGACACAATTGAGACTGAGGTGACCAAGATCCGCAATTAACATTTACGTTAAAATTTGCTTGTTTCAGTACTGAAAAGTAGATTTAATGCAAATTGACAGTTATCTAGGAATTATTTTTAGCTGAAGCAGCAGGTCATCCAGCCATCTAATCCACATAATAAGTCTTCAAAAGAGCCCCGATGCTGGTGTTCAGTAATCACTATACCATGTAACCACTGGTATTTAAAAATAGCCCATTTACAGATGTGACTTTTGTTCTCTATTACAAGAAATCATTCGAAACAAAATGCTACACAGATGAATGTAAGTTTCACTTAGAACACTACTGCCAATGCAAGTCCATACCAAGAAGTGGAAAAAATGGCACGTTTCCAATTAAGGTGTTATTCACACATTTGGGGTTTTTAAAAATACCTTGTGAAAATATTAAGATAACGCTGCACAAAAGTATCATAAGAAACTTCAGATTTTAAAATTAATTTAAACTAGTTTCTTAACTTTTTTTCTTCCTTGCTCCCCCTTTCCACTCACCACCTGCAAATCTGACCCAGCACTAACCCCCCACTCAGTACATCCTTTTACTGAAATAGAAACTATCCTCAGCAACTCTTGTACATTTCACAAGAATTTGCACTGCAAGAACTGTCACCCTTGAGAACGCTATGATCCTGAAGCTTTTGAATTCTAATTTAGAACTGTCTCACGGAAAGAGTGAAAAGTGAATATTTTATGAAATATTAACAATAAAGTAAAGCGTGTTGATAATGAAAAATATTTATACAAATGTAACAAACTGATATGCCTCTTGAAGTAGCTTAATGAGGATCATACAAAGCAGCTTATTTCAGTGATGGATCCAGCACCTTTGCATACCTGCTTTAAGGCAGAGTAACACTACAGCAATGATGACCTATTTTCATTATTGCAGACATTCTGAAAAGGCCAAAAGTTATAAAAAAAATTACATGGTAACACACTGAGAAAGTAGTTAACAAAACAATGCTAGTTTGAAGATACACATCTCACAAAAGCAAGGATAATTTCTAATTTGTGATTAAGACGACCTGTCAAAGCTTTCAGGACCCAAATGTAATCTACCTGGGACAACGGTCATATTTGGAAGATCTTTCCTCCTGATCTCAAACTAATAATTGAAAGAGCTGTCAGCCACATTTCGGGCCAACAACCCTGACAGCCTCCTTTTCAGCTTTGCATTCCCTAGACAATGAAGAACCACTGCCATGCCTCGCTATTAACCTGAACTTTTTGTGCCTAGTGATTTGTCTCCCAACCTTAATATTTTAATTATGGAATAATGATCAAGATGAAAGGCATTTCCAGGGGATGAATGGACAGCTGGGAGACAGTGGTCTGAGGTACTTATTGCAAACATTACATGCTAATGAAAGAACGTGGACATATGGCATGGAGAGCATTTCTAGAGAATTAATGCCAATGTAAGAGAAGATGCATTTGTCTTAAAATGTTTCTCACCCTCTCATTCCCCCTGCTCCCTCCCATCCCCGCCAAAATATTTCTAAGTAATTTGCAGGATTTTCTTCTCTGCAGGATGGAGGCATACAGGGAAAAAAATGCTTCAGCCTTTAAAAACGTGTGTTGCTGGAAACTGCGTCTTTAAATTATATTCTTTCTTTGAAATATGTCCCAGATACAGAACTTGTGACCCTTAAAAGTTATATCAAAATCATCTCCATAGCAACAGGCATTCTGAGGTAACATACAAAGGCAGCAAAGGGGGGGGAGGAGAGGGAGGGAAATAAAGGAAGAATGGAGGTGGGGGAGGAGGAAATAAGTTTGTTCCAAAAATAATAGACCAAAAAAAAAAAGCATGAATGTGATCATTTGGATGTGAGGACTTATTACTGATCTTAGCTCTTATCTGTTCCACTTGAATTGGAGAATTTACCAAAAATTCCTTAAAGCTAACCTGCTAATTCCTTAAAGCAAGGCTCTATCCTGATATATAGGAATACTACATTTAAAAGCAGCTGGTTACATAAATGCCAGCTTCTTGTCCTACACAGCAAAGACAATAAAAAAAGACAAAGCTCCTTCTATCTGCCCCATCTGAGCTGGTTCTCGCTCCCTTCAAAGCTCTACCTTTGGCCTTTACTTGGCAGTGCAATTAATTACACAGTTGACAACAAGGCAATCAGAGGTCAGCTCTGGGCTGCCAACAGCCTCTTTCTACCCACAATGCCTCAGTGCCGCTCAAACTGTGCAGGTCTCAGTGTTTCACTCATTAAATGGCCATGTTAGAGGTAATCATGCTGCATAATTCCCTTTTCATTCAACATATGTATAGGGTATGCTACAATTACAGATGACTGACAGCAGTTTCTATTAAAAACTATTCTGTGAACCTTTAAATTAGTGGCCAAAAAAATCCAATAAAGTACACTAATTTTTTCCTTAATGTGTTACACTTTAAAAATAACATTGATAATTAGGTTTTATTTCAAGCAGGCCAAAAATGCACTAGGTTTAAGAATGCTGATCTCCAGTTCTGTTGATAACACTGCAGTGTCAACCTCACTAAATAAAGGGACAGGATAGGGGAGCAGTTGTACTTTGAAGTTGTTCAGATGAATTTTCCCACTGAAACTATATCCTTGGAGAAGGAAGATAATGTAAACAGCTAGAATGGGAAACTTCTTCTAACTCTTATTATAAAGTTTACAGTGAAAATAATATTTAGATCCTTAAAAGGTGACCAGTCAAGGGGGACATTTGTGCACCTTGTGGGCTTCTTCATTGCAGGCAGGGCTGACAGCACCGCTGAATTAAAGCTGCCCAACACATCCCATTATAAGACCTTGTTTTCAGTTGCTTACAGCTGCCGATCTTTAACTTTTGGGGCATGAATTTTCCATGCTGAGTGCCTGCCTCACATGGAATTTTTCAAAAAAATTCCACCATCTATAAAGAAAGCCTGAAAGAGGTGCCTTCTCTGCATGCCTTCAGCACCCAAAATCAAAAAGGGGCTTGGGGTTATTTTTGTTTGAAACCTTACAAAAGCTATTATACCTTACTTCCCTGTTTTGCTAGTGGCCTGGAGAGTTAGTGGGATTGCGAAACTACAAGGCACTGAAATGTGAGCACCTGCACAGGGAAGGGATTACTAGATTTTGTTAACACCTATTTAATTCACATTTGGAAGATTTTCCTCACAACCACATAAGGGCTAGAAGTGTAATATTTACAAAATGAAAGCATAGATTCTGCTGCACGCTTCTTTGGTGAGGGGTGGATTCTGCAGCAAATTCCATGGCCGCAGAATCACAAAAGAGACAGGGAGCTAAGTACAGCGTTTGAATTCAATTCTCATTTCAGCTGCAATCCTGTGTGATGGCAAGTCAGAAGGTAAAACTTTACTTCCAAGAAATAGACCATGTAATTTTGCTCTACTTAATTTTCCAAGACAGTGAAACTGAGACACAAGATCCCTTCTTATAAGCTAAGCTCTCTCTTGGAAACTGCCCCAGATATCCCCAAATTTGAGTATAAATCTGTTCCACTTCTACTAGGAATGTAATAATTGCCATTCAGGAACAGACTAGTGGCCACATAGTAGAGTATTCCATCAACAAAGGCCAGTCCCACATACTTCAGAAGAAGCTGTAAGAAACTTTTCAGACAGCTACAGGATAGCCTGCCCCAGGGAAAGTTTCCTGCTGACCCCCAATAGTTAAAGCTTGGCTGAAACATGAGGGTTTATATCCCTTCCTTCCTTCTTTTTTTTTTTTTTTAAATTTACCAGAACAGCTCTAGATATTCTTGTTACCAGTAATCATTTTTTGAATCCTGATAAGCTCTTGGATTGTGATATCCTGTGGCAATGAGCCTCACAGGTTAGTTATGTTGTGTGGAAGTATTTATTGGTTTTGAATTTGACACTTAATTTCACTGAAGGTCCCCTTGTTCTTGTATTAAGAGAGGGGTACCTTACAGTACCTCTGGCTCTTCAAGATGTGGTAGTCAGTATGGATTCCACTGCAGGTGCTTATACAAAGGCATAAGGGGGACAGCCACGATCTTCCCTCACTTCCCCTGTAATTCAAAGCCAATGTTGTTGAGGACTTCAAAAAGTGGGGATAAAGGGCGAGTTGTGGGATCCACACAGACAACATCTCAAAGAACCACAGTCATTGTAGGGTAAGTAACCATTCTTTCTTCAAGTACATGTCCATGTGGATTCCACTGTAGGTGACTGGCAAGCACAACTGCTCAGTACGTGGGACTCTCCTAAGCAGAAGAGGCACCTGCTGTGTTCATCTTTCAGTGGAATTAGCCCATCACAAGATAGGTAGTGCTTGAAGCCCACAGGTTTCAAATCCACCATGTTGAGAAGGCCTGCATAGGGGTCTGGCTGAACATTCACTCCAGATGGAATGATAGTGTTGACAGCAGTGGCATGTCAGAGACTCAGAAGAGTTCTGGATGTTATTATGAAGCGTTTGAAGAAATGTAGCCAAAGCTAAGAACCAGCAAGTTGGACACTCGTCAGGTTCCATCTCGCTGCCACAAGTAGTAAAAGGGAATGGAGGGAAGGTCTTGGCCGCCCCACCCTTTATGCCCCCATACAGGGGCACGAGGTGACATCGGGTGCATGCATGGCCTGGACTGAGTTACTTAAAAAATCCAATCGCACATGCACGTGGCACATACGTACTTACAACAGGATCCACATCAACTTAAACCAGAGAATGGCGTTCCTCATTTCCTGTCTCTACACCATTTATTATGTGTATTTTTAAAAACGTGTTCTCTTATCTCCTCTAGAGGAAGTAGTCCCTTGTTTTTCAATTTGCATATGACAGCAATTTTCCATGCCACATATTCATTCCTGTTGCCCATTTCCCTACCCCCTCTAAATCAGCTACATCTTTTTTTCAGATCGAGTGACCAGGACTGAACATTCCAGGTGAGGCAAACTATTTTTAGGATGCATTATAGCATTGTGTGTTCTTCTCCCACCCATTCCCTATGCATGTTAACATTTTGTTTGCTTTGACTTCTGCTGCATGTTGAACAAAGGCCTTTACTGAGCTGACCACGATAATGCCCCACTTTTCCTGTGTGCATCCAGTTAAATACATCTATAAGGTGTGTGAGTTCTAATTATGCTCTCCAGCATGTATTTCACATTTATCAACACTGAATTTATCTGAATTTTTATGAAAAGACCTGTCAGCCTATCCCTATCAGTTCACTGAGTGGTCATGAGAGACTGGGCACTGTATATTCAGCGACATTGCAGAGGTAAATCATGTCATCACGACAGCATGAGGTTTAAGACTACCACAAGATGACAGCCAGAGACTTCCATTGCAATCCACCATCCCAAAGACTCGCTCGGGTTAGAGATCAGCATCCCATTGGGATGAGCTGGCAGCAGCAGGGAAGGCTTCCAGAACCTGCTGGCCAACCCTGCAGCCAACAATTCAGCATGAAATTATTTAAAATGAAAATGCCTTGGACATGGGTACAAACCCAATTACAAAATCCAGGAAGAAATCTGTATACTTTTCTGGCTCATGAAAGTTAAGGTTAAAACAGGGTTGGGAAGGAGCCAAATATACTGTTGACAAAGTTCTCACCTTAACAAGGGAAAGCAGTTTTAACAGGCAAATTATATCTGAGGGCATAAAGGGAGCCCTTTAAAACAAAGGGATAAGAAATTGCCTTTACGTAAGCAATTTAAAAATCTGACTTAAAATTTACAGTCCCATTCTGTGCCAATCACAAGGCTCTCCTTTGGGCTACATATTATACTCATATTTGTTTCCTTTTCCAAATAGTTTCAGCACAATGCTACTGAGCTGTTACATGTGCGCCGGGTGGGGGGGAGGAGAGATTGCACATTTTGCCTGCTATCTCTCAACTTTGGTTCAATTAAATGCTGGGACTGCATTTCTACCTGAACTACCTAGTTTGACAGAAGTTCTTATAACTTGGTCACAAAAATAAAATGTTCAAACCAGAGTATTTAGAACCATCTTGGTAATCACAGATTAAATAGGCACTGTTGATTCTGTAGCCACTGTTGTTTCTGTAATTAATTCTATTTAGAGAAGAAATTGTTCTAAACAGCTTTTGCCCACAACTTGGGCTCCATGTGTTCATTATCTTTATTTAGGGCCAAATTCTAACACATTGGTATAAACTCAGAATGACACAATTTACTTCAACTCAAATCACATTGAAAGCTGCAGATATTCAGCACTCTAAGGTCATTTTTCATTTAGGTTACTAAATATGAATTTAGGAGCTCAAGTTTAGGTACTCAGGTCAAAATTTTCAAACCTAAGTTTTAAAACAGGGACCATATTCAGTGTTCAGTTACAGCTGTGCAAACAAAAAAACAATGGGATCACACAATGTAAATGAGAGCAGAATCTGGTTTGTAGAAAGAACACAACTTGTTTCATACTCCTGGGTAAATTGGTGCTACCAGTGATTAGGAATAAAAGTCATCCTGGAAGTGGACCAAACTTGATCTGGAGTTAAGACATAGTGGGAATATCTACATGGCAATTAAAAACCCTGTAGCGGCTGACTTGGGCTCCCAGGATTTGGGCTAAGGGCTGTTTAAGTGCAGTGTAGACATTTTGGCTCGGGCTGGAGCCCAGGCTTTAGGATCCTGCGAGGTGGGAGGGTCCTAGAGCTTGGACTGCAGCCCAAGCCCAAATGTCTACACCGCAATTAAATAGCCCCTTAGCCCAAGTCAGCTGGCGTCTAACTGCAGCAGAGACATACCCAGTAAGGGAACGTACAGTGCCATTCAGAGTAGAATTGTCCTTTAAAAGAAATAATTTAAACAAAATGAAGGGTATATAGTATTAAGGCAGCTCAATTCTTAACTCTCCTTCCTGTGCCTAAGCATGTCAACACATGATAATTAAGATGACTCAGTTCTAAGACTCATGCAATGCTTCAATACAAAAAGAGTGCATCAAGAACTGAGCACCAGAATTGATGAGGAATTATTCTTTTTTCTAGTTGAGAGTCCCAATGTTAAAAATAACTCCTTTTGTATTTAAAGATCTATAAGTGACAGCTTTAAAATGTATCAAAGCGTTGAGTTACTTTTAGTTGAGATCATGGAAATTAAGCACCTCCATTGTCAGTAACTAAAGACAGTTTCATGCTTCCATAAACATCTGATGAATTCAGCAAAAAGGAAGAGAAATGATAAGGAACCAAGATTCCTGAATAGAAGAACTTTGGGGTGTGCTCAACACAGGAGCTACCCAGTTGCTTGGGACTGACTAGATGTCAAGCCAAATTTCACAGTGCACTAATAATGCAGTCTACCAACATTATTCTGATTCACACCTCAAAATGTAGCATCAGAACTGCCAGGTTGGGTGAGGTGTTTCCCAAGGGCATAGGCAAGGCTTCCATGAATTGCTACACTTATCACACATAGTATCATTTGTATTTTTGGTTTCCTCATTCTTCTTGGCAGCAAGGTGTTTTTAATGTGCCCCACTATGGCTATCAACAGTGATAAACAATGGTGAGAAATTGTAAGGAAAAACAGTTTGTGTAGAAACACCCAATGCTCTTACTCGGACAACACTGTGCGCACAACTCAATGCTTGTTAAAAAACCAACAAACAAAAAAAACCCAAACACACACCACCCATTAAGGTAAGACTTTGATACATGCATAAGAACAGCCATACTGGGTCAGACCAGTGGCCCATTTTGTGCAGTATCTGGTCTTCTGCCAGCAACCAGTGCCAGATGCTTCAGAGAGAATGAACAGAACAGGGAAATTTCAAGTGATCCATCCCATTTTCCAGTCCCAGCTTCTGGCAGTTGGAGGCTTAAGGACACCCAGAACATGGAGTTGCATCCCGGACCATCTTGGCCGTCATTGATGGACTTATTCTCCATGAACTTATCTAATTCATTTTTAACCCAGGACAGATCCCACATAGGTTAACTTTAAAGCAGTCAGTATCTACACCCATGGGACAGCCTTCCAGCCAGATCCATACACAAACTTACCCCTTGGTTTCCTTGAAACTGGATTGTTGGTCTCAATGCAACAGAGTCCTACAAAACAAGGAAAAAACAAACAGCCTCAGTCATAACATGCACTACCAAAAATATTCAAATAATTCAGTTTGCATTAACAAGGACACTACAATATATATATATATATTGAAGTGAACTAATGACAAAGTATTGCTACTGATCTTTTAAATTGAACGTTTAATAGGAATAAGAAAAACCCTATAATGCTTCTGGCACCTTTGAAATGCCACATATTGAATTCCTTCTTGATCCCTGTAATCATTAACTTACACCATGAAACAGTATATTTGAGGCACATACAGATACATTGGTTGTATATTTGCAATGCTTAAGTAGTTTGTAAACCTACATTCTTAGCAGGGGATTAAGGGGGAAATCTGTTACACCACTCAAATCTAGAATTTTAGGTAAATTATCGTTCCACTTAACTCTTCAAGGTACTTAACTGTCAGGTTCCTGTTAACAGTATCTTACAACGAGGTTGTGACACTTTCCGACTGCCCACTTAAAAACAAAAAAAACAGGTTTTTCCTTGTGACACTAATTTGCTTTCATTTCAGGAAGTTGCATTATTTTTTGTTCAGTCATGACCCTATAAAAAGTTCCTTATAACAGATATCAATTGAATTCAATAATTAAGTTATTTAAATTATGGATACACGGTTATCCAAAAAAAAAAAGGGGGTTGCATTCCCTGATACCTTAACGTTTGATGGCACTGGAGGCTAAAGAATAATCAGCTTCAAGTCATTACTTAAAAGATACTAAGAATGAAAAATAAATGTACATAACTACCAATTGGTTTGGAAAGCTTGTAATCTGTGTAGGTTCTTTTCACTTCCTAAACCCCAAAACATTTCAGTGCATTTTAATGCAATATATACTTGCCAATAGCCCAGCAATCATGCTCTACTGATAGGGTAGCAAGCATGTATAATTAACACAGTTTGGTAGGGAGACGGATTTCAGTATCAGCCTTCCAAGTGATGAAAAGTAAGTAGTTACATACACCTTGACTATGGCCATTTAAAAGGAATGAATTCCATTAGGATTTCTCTCTGAACTGCTTTAACTTTTCTGATGTGATTGGGTGCATGCAATAGGGGAACACTTTCTGTGGTATTTCCATGTATCCAGGAAATCCTGACATTTCAGAGACTCCAATGATTAATCACCCCAGAAATATGCATACGTAAGAGGGCGTGCCTAGCAGTTAAATAGTTAATAGCTTCAGAGTCTATTAAGCAGAGTTTCCCTATTGAATTCCATAAGGGATCTTTCCAATTGACATCAAATTATTGTGGCTTAGCAAAGAAAACCTCTGAAATAGAAAAAGTCTATAGATAGACAAACAACAAGCTTAGAGCAAGATGAAACCCACTGGGTGTTTCACTGCACATCCATTATGATTTAAGTCATTAACATAGCTTCCAGCAATGTAACCAAGTCAGGTACCCACTATGACTAAAGAAAAACAGTGGTCTTGACGTCTGGTAAGCACTCACTTTCTGCATTGTACTGAATACTCTGCAGACAGGATATAACTTTATAGTGAAATGATAAACTTCTTTTGTGCACTTCATACAGGGTTCACTAAATTCTTTAAGTACCACGACACTGCATACCACAGCACACTGTTCATAGACAGACTGGCCAGCTCTTGTTCCTGGTGTCAGCATGTACTGTACAGTGTATGTCCATAAATTCATATGAATGTAATTTAGGGGACACTGAATTTGAAGGCATTTTAAAGAACACTGCATTGCATAAGAGCATTGCATTTTTGTATCTAATTATAGATTTAAAAGCATCTGCAAATAAATCTGGAAAATTACTTAGCTGGAATAAAAAGCAATCACATGAAGTTCAGAAGTATTGTATGCAAATCATGACAAATTTGTAATCACAGAATTTATTTTATAAATATACCTATCCAACAAGCAACAATCACTTTTGCACCACTGCAAAAGTAAAGATAATTTATGAAAGATTCTGGGGCAAGGAGACTCATGAATTAGGCGACAAGCTTTAGCTTTATTGTACACTGTACTTTTCCCTACCCTCGAAAGTTTATCTACTGTTCTTCCCATCCTACACCCAGAGGTTGGAGATTTCTTTGATCTCTTCGTTGGTGATGAATTCTTTCCATCCAATGGCAAGGATCTTTCATAGGCACTTATTTTTGAAGGAGTCTAGTTTTTGTCCAGTGTTTTGATAGATCTCCAGCTCTCACAGCCATATGTTAGCATTGAGATTATGTTTGAATTGAAAATGCTCAGTTTTGGTCTGATATACCTTTGATTTCTCAGTTTTTTTCTAGTATCTCTGATTTCCATGTTGAGTTTAGTAACTGCTGTGGACACCTTTCCTATCTAAAAAAACAACAAGGAGCCTGGTGGCACCTTAAAGACTAAGATTTATTTGGGCATAAGCTTTCATGGGTAAAAAACCACTTCTTCAGATGCATTTCTATCTAAATGTTACTTCCTTCTCAAGGTCTCCATTGGCTAGTATGCTGCTGCCCAGGAACTGTTCTTTTTGTTTTTGCCTTCTACTGTGATGATGATGCTTGACATCTACGTTTTGAGGATGTTTGTTTTGGTGTAGCTAATTTTGAACCATGCTTGGCCTACTGTTTTTGCCATGTTATCTGTCTTGGAAGCTTTAAGGCAGTGATGCTCTGTAGTGCAACATCACTGGGAAAGTCTAGATCTTCTAGGCATTTGCTATCTACTCACATTGCTAACACCCTTCTTCATTACCCAGTCTATCGCAATGCCAAACAGTGGACATAACGCACTACATAGTGTTATCTGCTCTGTTTCATTACTGTTTCAGATGCCTCAAAATAGGAACTACAGGCAATGATAAATGGATTGAAAGGTTATCAAGGTTTCACTCTTTCCACAAACACTATTAGCTACTTCCCACAGCAATAGACCTGGATCCATAAGACAGGTGTCTCCAAGCCACATCCTGTATTATGGTAAAAGTGAGGTGGCTATTTTGTGCTCTCTCTAGTAAGATCACCATTAGACCAAAGCTGTACTAAATCACGGCTATGGTCCTTTCTATAGTAACACACCTTTTCTTAAGAGTGAGGGCCAAGAAGTCAGACACTGGAGAGCTTGTACGCAGTGTAGTTGTAACCATGTCAGTCCCAGGATATTAGAGAGACTAGGTGGGGGAGGTTGGGTCCACTAAAAGATATTATCTCACCCACTTTCTCTCTAATTGGAGATCTTACAAGTTTAGTAGATGATTTAGTCCCCAAAGACTTAGACATAAGCACAGATTTATCACACCATATATGATTGAGCTTGGGAGCAGATGGTCTCAAGTATAATTTTATTTTTGAAAGATGTCCAATAAGCCCTACTAACCATTTACCTTGAATGAGAACTAAGATACATTTTTCTTAATTCATCCATTCCACTCAGGAAATATGATCCTTCCCACCAAGGCTCACAGGTGTCAACTCTCTCCCAGTTCCTCACAGTTAACACAAGTTAGCAGCCAACATTAGACCAAAATGAAGCAGGGCTATACTCTGAGAAGGTGTACATAATTTTAAGGAAGAGCTGAAGACCTGATCAAGCTATTCAGAATTATGAATAACCCACAGCTTGAACTTCAAATTTGATGCATGTTCTATTTCACAACCTCCAAAATCAGTGATAATCCTGCCACTCTGATGATCCCCAAATTTCACTTATTTAAATAGTGAACCTTCCACTTTACACACCATCACTCACTTGTTCCCCAGGAGACACAGCCGGTCTCTCCATTTCCAATTTGTTAACTGCTGCTCTCACTGCTCCTGCTCAGCACCTCAGTTACCAATGATGTACGGTAGTAAGTTTTCAAATACAAAAGCTCTAGACTAGAGGTTTCAAACTGCTAGCCTGCAGGCCAGATTCAGTTTCTGCAGAACATAAGCATTCATTTTTTCAGATGTTTCTAGGCATTATGGTTGCAAAGAAAGCCTTTCAAAGATATTCTTTGAGATGTGTGGTCCTTATCTGTATGCTACTGTGGGTACACATGTGCTCCACATGACCAGAGTTGGAGAATTTTGAAAGTGGTGTCCATTGGTCCACACTTGGTGCCCTGGCTCACCTCAGGCCTCTCACCAAGGAGATAAAGGGCAGATCAGACCAACTGCCTCTCCAGTTCCTTCTCTACCATGAATCAGATAAGATTTGAAGCAGAGGGGAAGGAGGGCAGACAGTGGAATACAGATTGATTAGACAACACATCTCGAAGAAACTCCAGTTACAATGCTGCTACTGATGGTACCACTGGAGGAAAATCACAGCCTGAAGAAGGAATGGAAGACAAACTCCTTCCAAAGGACAGCTTCCTGGTGGAATCATAACCTCTCTCAAAAGGGAGGGGCCCAAAGGAGCAGGAGACTCCAGGTCTGGGAGAGCGAAGATGTCCTCAGGAGGACTGTAGGTCTCTGTTTCTGTTGCAGCTCCTGCGGTTCAGGCAGACAGGACTCTTCTCATGCTGGGAAGAACTCTCTGTGCAACGGCTAATGAAAACAAAAATAGAACCATGGATGATCGACGTTCTCAATCAATCTTTGTCGGTACCAGCGGATCCCATGTTTGTACTTGGGAGGTACCACAGGCATGGGCACCACCAGATTGTGATCCAGTGTCAATGGAACATTAGACTGTGGGCTCTTATTGTGCCTCAGACTTAGGATGTCCTAAATTCTCTTGAGCTGAGCTAGTGCTTGGTTTAGGCAGGGCTGGATCAGACCTGCTCAAAGTGGATTTGGAGGAAGACTTAGCCTCATGCTTAGGAGAATGCTCTCTGCTCTCCCAACAAGACTCGGCCAAGAGCAGACTCTGCTCCTGATTTGGACCTTGTGGCAGGAGGCATTGTCTTTGCTGAGTCAGGTAAATATACAGGGGGTGCCCGAGCTTGGGTTTAATTGTTGCCTCATGGCCTTTTCCATTAGGTGCTTCCTAAGGCAAAAGTTCCCACCCTTCCCAGCCATAGCTAAGAAACAAACTAGCCCTTACTGTTAGAGAAAGTGGAAAACATGACCCGAGCATACCCTAAAGGCCCAAAAAAACATAAGGCAAGTAATTCTATTTGTGTAATTCTCATGACTTATGCTCCAATCCTATGATTTACTCAGCACAAGCAGACCTGTGCCCCACTGAAGTCCTGAACAAAGTAGTTTTGATTATCTACTATTTATTGTTTTGTTTCAAACACTTCATCCCAGTCTTTCTGCAGAGTGAAACTACATGCAGCAAAAACCGAAAGCAAAAACATCCGAAGGCTAGTTGCCAAGGAATCATAAGAGATCCACATCTCAGAGTCCCAAAGTTCATTAAGAGTTCTAGTAGCACAGCATACAAATCCCACTGGTAATATCTATAAGGAACGTACTCCAGGAACATCAAACAGTGGGTGAAGAAAATTCAAGTTCACTAGTCACCAATTAAGTTCGCATCTATCATTCTCAAAAGGTCACAGGCTAAATAGAGATGTCTATCTCAAGACATTCCAAAATCTGACCGCACCATCCATCCAGAAGGGCATATTGTCTGGAATACTGTCAACTCACCTATGCTTTTAAAAGTGAAATTTACCACCCATTACTTATATTATGAAAATGCTGTCTTCTTGCAAGCCAGGGGTAGTAGCACCTACAAGCCCTTGACATGACCAAGACTCTATTTTGCTAGGTGCTTTACGAACACAGAATAAAAAGACAGTACCTACCCCAAAAAGTTCACTTGGATTGTAAAGTGTTAACCCACCATAAATTAATAGTTTAGAAACCTATACTGTTTTCCTTGCCTCTCAACCACACACTCAAACTGTATTGGTATAGTGAGGATTCCATCTCCTCAGTAGTGTAGAATCTTAAATTAGATGCACTATGTCATTTCTGTTCCTATTAAAAAGTTCAAACTGAAGTTTTGGTCGGAGTGTCAATACTGAGTTAAAAAGGCACTTAAAGATTTTAAACTTCCAGAACTATGGCTCTGACTTGGAGAATTTCAGCACTAACAGGTTTGGAAAAAAGGGAAAACACAAACAAAAAAACAGATACCAGCTTTTGTAGCCCCGTGATTTTAAAAAGGCCACCACCAACACCAGCCCACTTGAGTCACATGATATGGTTACACAACTGTTAGTTTAGGGGCTAAGACTTACAACTCCTGTGGATCAAGTTCAAGATGTAGAATAATGGAAAGGTTTTGTACTGTGAGCGTGCACACACGCGTGCACACACACACAGTGCCTAAACAGACAATAGTGGGCATCAAGCCCCCAAGCAACGGACTTCCCTGTCACCAGGATATCACTTCACAAAGAACTCCAGAGGTAGATCAGCTCTTGAGTTTATTCACTCATGCATGCCCAGATACAATAATCTCTTCTAATCCAGGTTAAAAACAGACTGTACTGGAAAGCCAGCACTGCATTTCCTTATATGATCTTTAGATGGATAATTCATTTTAGTTTAGATTCTCAATTGAAAATAACTGGGTTTCCCTTAACAGTGAACTGCATTACAGGAAACCTGTTGTCACTTTACTTCCCCACTGCACAATAGTTTGAGAGATGTAGGAACTTCCTGCAAGACGCACTCAGGACTGCTGCACTACTATGCCTCTGGAGGCAGGATTTAAGAAAGAGAGGAATACTACTTTCTGCAAATGGACAGTTTTGTAATTGACCTCAAGTTTTAAATGCAACTTGTCAAAGGACTTTTTTTTTTTTAAACTGCCCTCCCCCCCCTTATGTATAAAGGCAGCCTGAAAGGTTTGGGTTTTTTTTAATCTTAGAAATATCAGGAACATGAAGTCTGGCCTTCCCAGGATTTGCTGGAGACATTCCGGGGGGGGGATATCTCACAAAGCAGCACAGTGACAGGTTTCAGAGTAGCAGCCGTGTTAGTCTGTATTAGCAAAAAGAAAAGGAGTACTTGTGCATCTGATGAAGTGAGCTGTAGCTCACGAAAGCTTATGCTCAAATAAATTTGTCAATCTCTAAGGTGCCACAAGTACTCCTTTTCTATAACCACAGTGGGAGCTCTCACACCTTACTTGAAGGGACAGAATGCTTGATGCTCAAGATGTCTTTTCACCCAAGTGTTCATTAGGCAGCAGAATTTAGATGTTAAGAAAAAACAGTAACAAAGATTTAAATATGCCTCCTTTCTGCTGTTGAGCTTTCAGTCTCTTGACTCTTGTGATGTTATAATTTTGTTAGAATTCTGTTAGAAATTGGTTAAGAGACAACACTAATAAGAACTTCAAATTAGCCTGAGAGGAGCTCAGTGTAAGACACCTCCAATCTATAAGAGACAACAATTATATTTACAGTCTGATGTGGCAATAATTAACATGTATGAGAACAAGAGATCCTCAGCCACTGAACAGATAAAACTTTTGCTTTACCAAGATCCTCATACTGCACTCCAGGACTGGGCTTGCTACCCATAAAGCATGTGCTTCTGCCAAATCGAACCATGAAAAATCACCTGTGAAGACAAACTAAAAATCACTGTTTTCCCCTCAGAAAGTCTGATAGTAATTAAAGGATCATTAAATGTACTGTTATACCACAGAAAAATGAAAAGGTTAAAAAGCATCATTTAGAACAATCCTGATGAAACAGCTACATGATCACGAAGCATCTTAAGCTATGCTACGTGTACAACAAAAAGTAGGTCAGTAAATCAGATTCCTGAACTTCTGGGCAGCAGTTTCCAGAATTTGTTTCATTGCTCTGAATCTTGCTGAACAGCCAAACTGGAACAATACTTTTAAGCTTCAGCCCATCACAAATAGAGCATAATTAAGATTAGTCTTACTAACGCTATCCTGATATAGACCTAGTAATAGGACTAAAGAGTCCAGAGGAAAAAGGAACGTATGGAGGACAGCTCTGAAAATTTAACCTTCCATAAGACCTTGTAAGAACAGTTTAAAAAAAAGCCTCTCCAGCCACAGATCGAAGTTTTAAGATCAAACTTCAACTGCAATATCAATAAAAAGTTATTAATTATTTGTGAATGTTGTCATAAGTGAGGTTACTATGGTCAAAGGTAAACATATGCAAGTATTCATCTTAATCATCCTTTTGACATTTTATACAATTTGAATTCAGAGCTTCCATTTTGTACACTTATCCGTTTATGAAAATGTAAAAATGAATTTTGAAGTGAATCTTAAATACAGCTAATTAGAAATATATTCAACATTAACAGCATGTGGTAGGAATTGAACCTATTGGTTGGGAGGAATCTAAATGCACGAAGTTATTGCACTAAATCCCACTACTGTTTCTCCTCATTTTCTATTCAGGAAAGTAGTTTACTTTGAACAACAGCAACTCAGTTTCTCACAAAAAAAATCTGACAAGCTATTAAGGAGTTTCCCAAATTGTTATGAAGTACTCTCAGAATATCACTTTAAAAGATGCTACAAAAAAATTAGCAGCCAAGGGTTACTGCACAAGCAATTTTATCCTCTCAAATTGAGCTTCAAATGGGTAGCAGAGTTATCTATAAACAAAAGTATCTCATAGCAACTGCCAATACTTTTTTCCAAGCATTTACTATAAAAATCTAAATGTGTTCTGTTTTAGGGGTATTTTGTTTTAGAAACTACAGTGGATCTACTCATTATGACTCCAATCCAGTAAGACACTTAAGCAGGTGCATAACTAAACATGTGGGCAGTACCACTGCAGTCACATTACTCAGTGAGTCAAAATGCCTCAAGACTCTTGCAAGAAATTTCAGAAGCTATACAGAAAATAGAAAACATGAACAGGCAATGAAGGGAGTTGTGTCTTTCAACAAGAGGCTTGTCAGACCTGATGTGTGGAAGGAGGAGCTGTGTCACAATCAAGAATCTAAGGAAATGGAATGCACTCCAACAAGCAGAGCAAAGTCAGTATTGGGAATGCACTGGCACGAAGAGATTTCAGAATCAAAGAGTCAAACCTAAAACTAAGCTTCAGATAATGCACACACTGAGCTAATGTAAACAAAGTATTAAAATGAGCCAAGCATATAGCAATGTGCAGCACCACGGATAAAAAGGAATGTGATGTATTTTAAGTATGGAATGTTTAAACAGGACCAGCAGTACAGTTCCCTTACTAAAAGTGAACTTGTCCACTGCCTGTATTAAAAAAATGCATACGAGTTTACCATGTAAGTTACGTAGTATGATTCACATATGTATTTCAAGACTTTTCCCCTAATCACTTCTAAATCTAGTTTGAAGTATAACTGGATAATCCCGAAACTTCTAGAAAGGACAAGAGTCTGGTCCTTCTAGTTGTATATGGTACATACAGCTCAAGTTAAGCAGGTTGTATGCATGCGATGCATGACATGGATCTGTCATGTTACAGCAGATGAAATATAAACATGTACTTAAATATGTATAGTCACCTTCTACATGCATACAGAATTTGACAGTAATCAGATTTTCAAGTCAGGAGGACAGTGAAAGAACCATCATCCTCCTAGCCCTAAAAGTTACTTTATCATCAGTCCTTTATCCGCAACAAGCTTGTGACATCACAAACAAAGACTGGGAGAACAAGACTCTTGTAGCTTTACAGGAAGGTGGAAGCTTCATCACTACCATACCCTCTTCAAAGCAATTATGAATAGAATCATAGAATATCAGGGTTGGAAGGGACCTCAGGAGGTCATCTAGTCCAACCCCCTGCTCAAAGCAGGACCAATCCCCAACTAAATCATCCCAGCCAGGGCTTTGTCAAGCCTGACCTTAAAAACTTCTAAGGAAGGAGATTCCACCACCTCCCTAGGTAACGCATTCCAGTGTTTCACCACCCTCCTAGTGAAAAAGTTTTGCCTAATATCCAACCTAAACCTCCCCCACTGCAACTTGAGACCATTACTCCTCGTTCTGTCATCAGCTACCATTGAGAACAGTCTAGAGCCATCCTCTTTGGAACCCCCTTTCAGGTAGTTGAAAACAGCTATCAAATCCCCCCTCATTCTTCTCTTCCGTAGACTAAACAATTCCAGTTCCCTCAGCCTCTCCTCATAAGTCATGTGTTCCAGTCCCCTAATCATTTTTGTTGCCCTTCGCTGGACTCTCTCCAATTTTTCCACATCCTTCTTGTAGTGTGGGGCCCAAAACCGGACACAGTACTCCAGATGAGGCCTCACCAATGTCGAATAGAGGGGAACGATCACGTCCCTCGATCTGCTGGCAATGCCCCTACTTATACAGCCCAAAATGCCATTGGCTTTCTTGGCAACAAGGGCACACTGTTGACTCATATCCAGCTTCTCGTCCACTGTAACCCCTAGGTCCTTTTCTGCAGAACTGCTGCCGAGCCATTCGGTCCCTAGTCTGTAGCAGTGCATGGGATTCTTCCGTCCTAAGTGCAGGACTCTGCACTTGGCCTTGTTGAACCTCAGATTTCTTTTGGCCCAATCCCCTCATTTGTCTAGGGCCCTCTGTATCCTATCCCTACCCTCCAGTGTATCTACCTCTCCTCCCAGTTTAGTGTCATCTGCAAACTTGCTGAGGGTGCAACCCACACCATCCTCCAGATCATTAATGAAGATATTGAACAAAACCGGCCTGAAGACCGACCTTTGGGGCACTCCACTTGATACCGGCTGCCAAGTAGACCTGGAGCCACTGATCACTACCTGCTGAGCCCAACAATCTAGCCAGCTTTCTACCCACCTTATAGTGCATTCATCCAGCCCATACTTCTTTAACTTGCTGACAAGAATACTGTGGGAGACAGTGTTAAAACCTTTGCTAAAGTCAAGGAACAACAAGTCCACTGCTTTCCCCTCATCCACAGAGCCAGTTATCTCATCATAGAAGGCAATTGGCAAGTCATGCCTGACTAATCTCTTGGTGAATCCATGCTGACTGTTCCTGATCGCTTTCCTCCCCTCTAAGTGTTTCAGAATTGATTCCTTGAGGACCTGCTCCATGATTTTTCCAGGGACTGAGATGAGGCTGACTGGCCTGTAGTTCCCAGGATCCTCCTCCTTCCCTTTTTTTAAAGATGGGCACTACATTAGCCTTTTTCCAGTCATCCGGGACTTCCCCCGATAGCCATGAGTTTTCAAAGATAATGGCCAATGGCTCTGCAATCTCATCTGCCAACTCCTTTAGCACTCTTGGATGCAGCGCATCCAGCCCCATGGACTTGTGCTCGTCCAGCTTTTCTAAATAGTCCCGAACCACTTCTTTCTCCACAGAGGGCTGGTCACCTCCTCCCCATGCTGTGCTGCCCAGTGCAGTAGTCTGGGAGCTGAACTTGTTCGTGAAGACAGAGGCAAAATAAAGCACTGAGTACATTTGCTTTTTCCACATCCTCTGTCACTAGGTTGCCTCCCTCATTCAGTAAGGGGCCCACGCTTTCCTTGACTTTCTTCTTGCTGCTAACATACCTGAAGAAACCCTTCTTGTTACTCTTAACATCTCTTACTAGCTGCAACTCCAGATGTGACTTGGCCTTCCTGATTTCACTCCTGCATGCCCGAGCAATACTTTTATACTCTTCCCTGTCATTTGTCCAATCTTCCACTTCTTGTAAGCTTTTTTGTGCTGAAGATCAGCAAGGATTTCACTGTTAAGCCAAGCAGGTCACCTGCCATATTTACTATTCTTTCTACACATTGGGATGGTTTGTCCCCGTAACCTCAATAAGGATTCTTTAAAATACAGCCATCTCTCCTAGACTCCTTTCCCCCTCATGTAATTCTCCCAGGGGATCCTGCCCATCAGTTCCCTGAGGGAGTCAAAGTCTGCTTTTCTGAAGTCCAGGGTCCCTATTCTGCTGCTCTCCTTTCTTCGCTGTGTCAGGATCCTGAACTCGACCATCTCATGGTCACTGCCTCCCAGGTTTCCCTCCACTTTTGCTTCCCCTACTAATTCTTCCCGGTTTGTGAGCAGCAGGTCAAGAAGAGCTCTGCCCCTAGTTGGTTCCTCCAGCACTTGCACCAGGAAATTGTCCCCTACACTTTTCAAAAACTTCCTGGATTGTCTGTGCACCGCTGCATTGCTCTCCCAGCAGATATCAGAGTGATTGAAGTCTCCCATGAGAACCAGGGCTTGCGATCTAGTAACTTCCGTGAGTTGCCAGAAGAAAGCCTCGTCCACCTCATCCCCCTGGTCCGGTGGTCTATAGCAGACTCCCACCATGACATCACCCTTGTTGCTCACACTTCTAAACTTAATCCAGAGACTCAGGTTTTTCTGCAGTTTCATACTTGAGCTCTGAGCAGTCATACTGCTCCCTTACATACAGTGCAACTCCCCCACCTTTTCTTCCCTGCTTGTCCTTCCTGAACAGTTTATATCCATCCATGACAGTACTCCAGTCATGTGAGTTTTCCCACCAAGTGTTATTCCAATCACATCATAATTCCTTGACTGTGCCAGGACTCCCAGTTCTCCCTGCTTGTTTCTCAGGCTTCTTGCATTTGTATATAGGCACTTGAGATAAACCTGCTGATTGTCCCTTTTTCTCAGTATGAGGCAGGAGCCCTCCCCTCTCGCGCGCTCCTGCTTCCTCCAGGTATCCCACTTACCTCAGGGCTTTGGTCTCCTTTCCCCGGTGAACCTAATTTAAAGCCCTCCTCACTAGGTTAGCCAGCCTGCTTGCGAAGATGCTCTTCCCTCTCTTCGTTAGGTGGAGCCCATCTCTGCCTAGCACTCCTCCATCTTGGAACACCATCCCATGGTCAAAGAATCCAAAGCCTTCTCTCCGACACCACCTGTGTAGCCATTCATTGACTTCCACAATTTGACAGTCTCTACCCAGGCCTTGTCCATCCTCCCCATGGAAGGAAAAGACCACCACTTATACCTCAAACTCCTTTATCCTTCTTCCCAGAGCCACGTAGCTATTAGCCTCATCATATTCCCAAGTACTAATTTAGCCATATGCACAGGAGTTTGCCAGAAGCTGGGAATGAGCGACAGGGGATGAATCACTTGATGATTACCTGTTCTGTTCATTCCCTCTTGGACACCTGGCACTGGCCAGTGTCAGAAGACAGGCTACTGGGCTAGATGGACCTTTGGTCTGACCCAGGACGGCCATTCTTATGTTCTGAGTTAGGACAAAGGCTGATTTTAAAATGGTCCTCTTGAATTTTGCAATATTGGAATGCTGCAATAAACATCTACAAGTTTTGGTGAAGCACTTATGTACAGGTGAGAGCTTATCACCAGACAGATCACCAACTAAACAAGAAAAACTACACTAGTACCACATGAGTCAACAGGACTACTCATATGAGTTAAATTATTCACACGCGTAAATGTTTGCAGAATAGGAAAAATTATCTGTGCTTACTTGAAAGCTTCCTTTCTTCACATAATAAAGTCCACAGATCCAGTACAATGGGTACTTCAGCCTGCTTGCAACTTGGGGCACAACCAGACCTGTCACTCACCAGCAGCAGGGAAACACTCTGGCACTGAAGCTCCCCACCAGTTGAGATAGATTCCATAGCCAAGATAATTCCATTCTATTCTCCTAAATTACAGATTGTATTCAATACACTTTGAGGAAAGAGTATGATTTTTCCTAATGCAGACCATGGGAAATTCCCACTACTGAAACAAACCCAAGTCTCTGGACATCAGTTCTCATCTCTATTTGGGATGATCGGTATCTCCTGGGCAAGAACCTTATTACTTGGAGAGGCCATTTTCAGGTAAGTATAGATAAGTGTTCCTATTCTTCATCATTCTGTGGTCCACAGATCAATAAAAATAAAAATGGATCTTCACACCCTGTGCCTCCAGGGTGGGAAGCAGGTTTATCCTTAAATACAGGCATCTAAATAAGGTATTTTATATATCCTCCATCTTCATCTGGGTACTAAGGCATGGAGAAGACTTCTACCAAAAGTATGGCTTTGGCCGAAGACTAGATGACTGACAGATTCTTGGTAAATTTATGTACTGACGGACACCTAGCAGGTCTCAGTACAGGAGAATGTACTTCTCTTCCCTTAGACTGTCAGTGCTCCAAAGGTGCAGACTTTGACACTTATCAGAAGGAAGAATATTTCTCGAATTTACTTTGGGAATGAATGCTGAAACATCTGGGAGATCGGCTTGTCTTAATTAAAAGTACAACACTAGGCGTCTCATTTCAGAAAGCTCCTAATTTCAAAACTTGTCTGACTGGAGATCACTATCAGGAAGTCTACTTTGATAGCATGAGGATACCTCTTAGAGAGATTCCATCCGGATAGTTCTGTAAGGAACAGAATGAGGTTCCAAGATCATGCATAGGGAAGGAGGCACCTGAGCTCTGCAGTCCAAAGTGTGGCTGCTAAAGCGGGCTCTAGGGACTTAGGCACAATCTTCCATCTGGCAGGCTGCCCTTCCATTATCACTCCTCTCATGAAGCTGCTTACCCCTTGAGGCAGTTTCTCCAACCCTGCCTGCCTCGTGTCTGCACAGCTCCAGTGAAAGACTTGATAAGGGGGTGAAGCCAGAGACCACCTCTGGCTCTTGGCCTACCTCTTTCCTTGAAGCTTGTAGGGACAGCAGCTGCTTCAAATGCCTCAGAAGGAGAAGCAACGCTGAGAGGGCAATCTCCCCAAAAGGAAAATGCAGTCCTGGAACACCACTAAGATTGACAGACACTGAGCCCCAACTGCTATCAGAAATTTAAAATAAAACTTGGAATTTCCCTCAGAAAAGCCCTACAGCTGACTGCTGGGGAGACAAAACTATAGGGCAGAGGCAGCAGGTTTGCATAACCCCCATCTGTCTGATATGGAGGAGGTCCACTGGAGGCAAATTAACAATTCAGTCATTTAAGCTCCTTAGTATTCCTGTTTGATAAGAGGGTTTTAAATAAGAGCTCTAACACTGGTCATTAATATTTGAATGAAACATTACTATGATTTGTTTACAGAATGGTTTTAAATTACATAAACCTTCCCTTTAAGCACAGTGAAAACTTTTAAATTTCAACTTCAGTGCTGGTGTAACTTCACTTCACTAAAGGCTCTTGTTCTTGAGAGAATTTTCACCTCGCTGCAGAGCCATACTGTGTTTTTACTTACACTGGATGTACAAAAATAAGACACCCAAGAGAACAGATGCCTCTGAGACACGAGATGTGATATTCTGAACCTCTTTTTAGCACCAGACGACAAATATTGTGAAAGGCGCCTTTGGTAATGAAATCAACTCACTGAACACCCAGTTAAAATCCGGGGACTTAGAGTAAACGTTGCTTGCAACCAAAAAGCTAAGACATTAAGAAAAAACAAGATACAGTCTTCCAACAAAAACGCTGCACACAGTAAGTACAGTTCAGGGGTGTTTTCAGAAGGAGAAATGCAAAAGAAGTTCAATTCCTTACAGAAACATTTTTCAAAATAAATGGGATGTGACTTTAGCACATGCTAAAGATTAAGCAAGTAAACTAAAATAGTGCCCGAGATTAGACACTTACTAAACCAATGGATTTTCACAAGTGCCAAGTGTGATGGATGTGGAATTGCTATGTAATCTAATACAGAGATTAAGATTTTATGTACGCTATGTGTGACCTGGTCAGTGACAAGAAATTATAACCCAATATACAACAATACTTTCTGGATAAACGTATTATCTAGCTTATTAGGGAGCTGTGAGAAAAACAAACAGGGAAGCAACACAATGGATCCAGATAAGCAACCTCTGAGCAGAAACTTGAGGGCAATTACAAGACAACATGGGAAACTATTAGCTCTGAAGATTCTACATCATGTCTCCCATGAAGATGCAAGCCTTCTTTTGCCAAGCTAGAAACCCAATGATCACAAACACTTAACAGTTAAAAAGTCCTTCTCGGGAGAGGAGAGGTCAACCATCAGGGGGACAGGTTGACAGAGAAGCTGTGGAGGAGTCTGAAAGAGCTGTCTCTTCCCAAACATCCAGAGAATGGGAAGCCTTTGGAAAAGGCAGGCATGCAGAGAGACTGGTTTATTGTTTGCAGTCTGTCAAATGTTTTTGTTCAAAATAAATGCTGTAAGACAACTGTTGGGTCACTGGATGCCATTGTCATTGCTCCTGGAGGGAACAGATCTTCAGTGCCTGCAGTCAAGTCAGGCCTGCTGCAGTAATCATGGTTAATACCAGGGGACTGCAGTTCAAGGGTGATTTGAGAATGGGAGAATCATGATTCCACCTTGAGTCATGATGTATACAGCAGTAGTTCTCAACCAGAGGCTCCTTTGGGGGGGGCCATGAGCAGGTTTTAGGCGGGCCGCCAAGCAGGGCCACTGCAGCCCAGGACAGAAAGCCAAAGCTCCACCAAGCAGGGCTGGAGCCTGGGGCCCCGTCACCTAAGGCTGAAGCCAAAGCCTGAGCAACTTAACTTTGTGGGGTCCTCTGTGGTATAGGGCCCCAGACAATTGCCCTGCTTGCTACTCCCTAACACTGGCCCTGGCTTTTATATGCAGAAAAACAGTTGTGGCACAGGTGGTCTAGCTGTGGCGTTTTTATAGCATGTGGGGGGGGGACAGACTCAGAAAGAAAAGGGTTAAGAACCCCTGGTCTAGAGGCCTGAAACCTATGGGGTGCACTCCAAGAGAACACCAGGTGCAATTAGTCTCGTAACCCGAACACCAAACACCCACCATTCCCATTGAAGTCAATGACAGCTACCGGTCCTCAGTGCCGATGAAAAATCAGGGTATGTGGTTAGGCTCCCAAGTTTGGAAACTTTGGCCACAATATTTCACACCTGTTTAGCATTCTATATCTACACAATATATGACAGCTTAATAAAATGGCCATTTGCCTACTATTAATTCAAGTTACCATCCTAAACATCAATAAGAAAATAGCTAATTGGTCACACACAACCCCCTAAAAATATGCAGGAGTTTGAGAGATTGTTTTTTCTTTGTTTTTCCCCCCAGAGAGTGTCAGGATTTCAGCCCACTGGAATTTGAAACTAGGTTAATAATGGAAAACTTTACTGTGCCATTTTAAATGTAATCTTATTAGACAGGAATGACAATTTCCAGGGTAAGCTGCATGCATTGCAGAAGAAGCCCACCAGTATGCTTACAAGTTGCATTCTGATACTTTCAGAAACAAAGTTCTTATGTTAAGAGTTCAAAAATTAGAGCCATTGTCCTTACAATAACATATCTAAGTATTATCTTCATCTCAGTTGTGATTTTGGCTAAACAGTGACTAGACTTAATTTCTACTCACCTATACAGTTTTTACTGAAGGCAGAAAATACCTGAACTGAAAGGATTCAGTAGCTTGTAGAAAAAGAAAACTCTGGAACATGTCACTGTTTTACCTTTGGACAACTACTACTTTATCACGATGTAATTGCTTTTTATTTAATGCAGGAAGGCCTTATTGCTACAGTTTAATTTATATTTAATTGTTTTGTTCACTCACGTTCTGAATATTTCTGTCATCTTTACCATGGATGAAAAATAAGCCTCACCATAAGAGAGCTCCTGATAATATTTACTAATTAAAACCATTCCAATAAGGTTTGTGGAACTCCGTTTTTGTTTGGTTGGTTTTTTTGGGTGGTCATCCTGAATAAATCCACCCAGAGGAATGGCAATCAACGTGACGAAGCGGGACTGTTCTTAATGTTTCCTCTGAATATTGTGGGGGTGCCTCAGTTTCCCCTATGCAGTTCTTAAGTTATCTAGGTGGTGGGATAAGGGTGTATGATCGTTGCAGAGCCCTAGAGGGCAGGTACGTGCAGGGGTCTGGACACAGAATGGCCAACACCCTGTTTTCCGGCAACTGATGGCCTGGCCCTTCCCCCCTGCAAGGTGAGAGCTAAAGGGTTGGAGAACAAAGGAATCAGGTGACCTCCTGGCCCGGAAAGGGACAAAGCCCAGAGGAGGAGGGGCTGGAGAGAGTTTCAGTTGGGGCTGGTTGGGGACATGGAGTGAAGGGCAGACATGGCTGTCTAGCTCACTGCCCCCCAAAATGGACCCAGCTGAGGGGTCCTGTTCTCTGCACCTACAAGCTCTGGTTTAGACCATGTTCCTGTCGTCTAATAAACCTCTGTTTTACTGGCTGGCTGAGAGTTACGACTGACTGTGGAGTTGGGGGGCAGGACCCTCTGGCTTCCCCAGGACCCCGCCTGGCCGGACTCACTGTGGGAAGCGCATGGAGGGGCAGAGAGGATGCTGAATGCTCTGAGGTCAGACCCAGGAAGGTGGAAGCTGTGTGTCCTGCAGACAGTCTGCTCACAGAAAGGAGACTTCCCCAGAGTCCTGACTGGCTTTGTGGGGAGCAGTTCCAGAGCATCGCCCAGGGACTCCGTGACAAATGGCAATCAAGAACTCTCACCTTGCCATGCTAAAATTCAGAGTGCCACAAAAGAATTAAGTCGTCTGGAGGTGACTAGCTGGGGAAAATATACTTATCCACAGTCTTTCTCTGAACTCACTGACAAAACTCCCACTGACTATGGAAGCAAAGTTAGGCTCCTTAATGTTTTATTTGCCAGAAAATAGTAGGCCAAACCTCAAGTGCTCACGAGTCTTACCACCATCCAATGGAGCTGAATGGCCTTGCACCTCAGAGGATCAAGCCGCACCCAACAATTCTTGATATAGTGTGATCATTCGGAACAGCCCAGCAGCCTGCTACATTGATGTAAGTTACTGTTAGTGAGAGCATTTGAAACCACTCCCATCCACAATGGGAACGCCTGTTAAACATGGCTATTCAAGGGGGGTTCTTCTTCTCCCGCTCTGTTTATATTGACAAGACAGTTCTTAAAACTCTCAGACTAGCAGCAATAAAAGCCAATACCAGGAGAGTATAAAACAAGTTGAAACACTATTTCCCAGAGAGCTTGAGAGTATTATGCTGTGCTGGCAAATTCACAGTCAAGAAATAGAAGTAGAAAATAGAAATAAAAAAGTTCTACACTTATTTGCTTGTAAAGGATGATATAATACAACTCTAGGAAAAATCCATTCTGCATTAATGCAACAGTTCCCTAAACCCATTTCTTACAAAAATAGCAGAAATCTAGTGATTTGCTTATGAAGGGGAAAATGTTTTAGAAAGACTAAGTCAGAATTTAGGCCAGCTCTAAAGGCCAGCACCTCTATATCGCAAAGCACAACCATGTACCCTCTAGCATAGTTCTGTTGGTAGAATCACCAGCAGATTTCAAGATTGCTCTGCAGCTCAAAAATAGGATAGGGACAAAAGGTGAAATGACTGCATTTTCAAAGTGTGTACCAACAAAACAGATCTTTCCTTTTGTGATTTTTGCTTCTAAAACCAAAGGGTAGAGTTCTTAAGCAACAAGGCAGAAAAACTTTCACACCAGTAAAGTGTACCTAGCAATTTAGAAAAAAATGTTATAATTGTTCAATGGTGTTAAGGTTATAATTACTAACATTATCTCTCAAGAAGCTCAAATGATGCAGCTCACTGTATATAAAAGTTCAGGAAGTCTCCTTTGAATTGAAAGTTAGTTTACAGAAATCTCAGTTCTGGCAAGATTCCCATGAAGACATTCACACTCAAAACTCCCTAGAAAATCTCTTTGATGCAACACTGGCTTTTCTGCAGAAGTATTTTATTGGCATTATCAGATCTTGTTAAATTAGGAAAGGAATGAAAAATACAGTAGAAGGAAACTGAATATTCCAAAATTCCCAACCCCGTTAAAAGGTGAATAGAGTTGCTATTTTTCCCCTACAGATTTTAAGCAGTTTGAGATCCAAAATCAGTATTATCAGTTAACTATACAGTTAAACTTCATTATATTAATATTTTAAAAGCCATTTCCCTGAGGCAGTTTGAGATCAGGCTTCTGTACTCCCTCCAAGAGAGAAGAGCTTTCCTGAACTACTTACTAGACGCTTGAGATGCGATCACCTCTCATGAGGGAAACAAACGAGATGTGGCCAGGAAGAAAAGAGAGAAGAGTTAAGAACTGTCTGAAGTACACTGAAAATTTTAAACTATACATAATTCATTAGTGAGCTAGGTTCCTAGATAGTTTAGAGGTGGTGAGGGATTTCCCACACAGACTGGAAAAGCAAGGCATCTTTCACAATACTCTTCACCAATTAACCTTTCCAAAATAAACATTTTAGACTAATTATTCCTGGTTTATTTTTAAAATCACATTTACTTGTCTTCTGAAAGTAATCAGAACTCCTGGCCATTTGTGGACAATGGAAATTACATAGCATTTTTCACTAGGGGTATTAACTTATGGCTCTGATCATTTATACCCTGCTTAAAAATCCCTTTCCTCAACTTGTTATGGTATTCTTCCTGAGTTCCTGTTCCAAACTTTTGTTTAGTGTTGTAATGCATGGTTAAACAGCTGCCATGTTCCACTCCAGAGGGGACAGAAGTGTCTCCTGTATATAGTGCCATATAAATACAGTATGGAAGTGCAACTACAGTTAATACACGTTACGTGCATCTGCCGAAAGAAAAACAAGCCCTTTGTCTTCTATACCACATTTCCCCAAATCAAGAGCTACTGAGAGTTTTATGGCAAATTTCCTCATACAAACTGAACAAGAATGGTGACTGACCCAGTCAACCTTCCATCCTTTCCCTATTGGCTTTTGTTTGAAATGCTTCGGCCAAAACTAATGAACTTTGACATTAGTTTAAAAAAAAGGTCACCACTGCTTCTCTCCATTTCAATAGTAAAGTAGTTCAAAGAAATCTTTTCCATGCTGAACCGTATCAAATACAGGCCCTGCTTAATATTACAGACTGTTTATTTATGCTCCCTGTTTATTTTGGCTTCAATCTTTGTACTGTACAAAATCCTGGACTGTGAAAAGAAAGAGATGCTTTCCCACATGTAGCAAAAAATTGTCCTATGGAAGTCTGTTTCTTCCACAACTTTACACCACTCCCCTTCTCGCCCACTCCAAGAAAAAGTGAGAGAATATATATATAAATTAGCACAATAACCAAGTTATTCCATCATAAAACATCTTCAAAAAAATAAAGTACTTATGCTGAGGAAGTTTTATCAAGTGGCCAGAGCACAGGATTTGGAGTCAGGACCATGGTTCCATTTCTCCTCCTGCCACAGGCTTGCATGACCTTGTGAAGCCACTTTACCGCTGTGCTCCCATTTCTTTCTGTAAAAGATGGCTAACAACTTATGTGACACACAGGGGTGCTGTAAAGCTTAATTTATTAATATCTGCCAAGCACTCAAATCCTCAAAGGAAAGCTGGAAGTTAATCAGTATCTTTAGAGTAATACCAGAAATGGGAAAAATCTAAAATCCACTGTCATTCTGGAGCTCTTGACAGTTCTAAATGGTTATTTCTGGTTATCACTGTCATGTCAAAGAAGCTGATTATTTTTCCACAACTAAGCATTTGTTGCTAGCCGGGCAATTACTGCCAAAATGGATGTGTGCATACGAGCATCATTGTCCTTTCCTTTTAACACTACCTAGTGGGTTTCACTGAGCCCTCAAGCACCTTTTCACCAACAGCGTTTATTTAAAAAAAAAAAAAAAAAAAGATTTTGAAGGGACCCCATCAAGTTGAAGTCTAGTCATTTAAAAAAGTAGTTTAAATAACCCCAAGTAATACATCTGCCCTTTTTGCTCCCTTTCCAATTTGAGTATTTACAGTTATTTTACTAATTTTTAAACTATTTGTTTTTAAGTGAAAGGCTCACCAAGGGTTGACTATACAAGGGAAAGAATTGACTATACACAAACTCCTATCAAATGTACAAAGGAAACAAAGCAAAAAATGGAGAAAAATCATTTCTTTCCATTAGTGTAACAATAGGTAGTCAACCTCACCTCTGAAAATTTAGTTACCGATGGCCCTTTAATCAACTAGTTCTAAAAGGCTGAACAGTTGTACTAGCCTACTAGTGCTTTGCATAGTAGGCAAAAACCAGGCAAGTTACAAAACATTTTCAGCTGTAAACTAATAAAGGGAAGACAACCAACTAAGGCTGGTAGAACCCTACAACAATGGAAGAATGTAAAAAATTTGAGACTGCTCTGGTAAAAATCCACTTGTAATGGAGTTCGAGAAGAGAACACTGAGCCCTTGGAAAGCTAGAAAGAAAAACTGAAAAGTTGAAAAAACATTGGAGAAAACTGAGGGAGGGTTCACAGCACAGATACTCCAACATAGCCATTTCAGCCTGCCATTTTGGAGTCCAATATAGGCGATAAGGTAGCACGTCCTATACAAAAGTTACATAAACACAACCCAACAACAGGCCGTTGCAAGTAAGTTTTCCACACAGAAACCAGCGAGAATGGACTTTCAGGCCTGATTCAATAGAAAACACTAAAAACGTTCAAAATACAGACTAAATTCCCTGGGAAATAAGGCATTTAAAGTGCAAGAGTTTCTCAAAATTGCAGTTTTGAGTTCTCCTCACCCATTACACTACAGACATCAAGATTCCACCCTCGCTGAATTCCACTTGCACCCAAGACAAGTTAAGAAGTCAGTTCAGAGCCCCAACACCTATGATACCAATGACAGTTCAGATATTGAGCGTAAGGTCATTTTCAGAAGACTTGACAAAATGTTTTGCTTATAAAAGTTCCATTCCTTTATTAAAATATTTGTATTAGCTTTATACTCAAATTCACATTATTACTTGAAGTTTAACATGTGACAACTGCACCAGAATAAGTGTCAGCTGGTAATATTCCCCTTAAGCGTGTCTATTCTATAGAGCTTGAAGAAAACAGCATAATGCTAAACATTTGAAAAATGAGAAGCAAAATGTAAACAATCTATAAACTGAACGTGTAAAAGAGAAGTCACTACACTGACCTAACACTGTCACCCCCCGTCACAGCATACATGTACCAGTTGGGTTATTGTTAACCTAATATCAAATCATTCATTTGAGGGGTTGCTTTTAAACAGGCAGAATTGGTTGAAATAAATACACACTCATAATTTAGAACATCCACAGTTTTTAATCTTGTTAAAGGAAAACAGTCAGGCAGTTTAGGTATCAAATTTAAGTTAGTAGAAAAGCAGTTTTACAAAAATCAAAAATATCAGAGATGATCTAATGTTTTTGGGAAGTGGTTTATATTGTTTTAAACCTTCCAAAAAAAAAAAAAAAAGGCATATATAGTTTGGATTGAAATAATCCCCTGAAAAGTGAGCAGTCAAAAATTGCAGTATTGCAGTAGTATGTGAAAACCAGAACTCTTCATTATCTAAACTGAGTGAATTGCCAAAGTTAACTTTGTCTTTGATTATTTTAACTTTAAAATGTTCACTTTTATTACAAGATATTTTCAGAAATACAAGTAAGGAATTCCTTTTTAAAGATTAAGCATTAATAAAGCATTAAGAACTACTGTGAAAAGGATCCTCCCTACAGCTCACAAGGTCTAAAATGTGATAGAAAGCTTTTTAAATAATCTGTTTTTAGAAAAGGGTTAGTGACCATTGTGAACAACAGTTTTTACTGTCAAATACCAGTGCTTCATTTATACACAGAGTCACGACAAACAGCCAAGTAGTAACAAAGCCTTTTATACAAGTGAATTTTACGTATTTTTCCACAGACAGATTGACACAATCTGGTAACATGCATGCTGTTGACTTGCAACTCCTGTAAGTTTGTTACAATGCAATTCTGAGGAAGTCGAAACCGCTTTTCCCATAGGAATCAATGGTATGGGGGGGGTTGGTTCCTGAACCAAGGCTTGATACCACAATAACCCAGATTTTTGTACTAAGTAAATTATAGATGACCCACGTTGCAACATCCGTGTATTTACTGTGCACTGTATTTTGTAAGCAGCATTCTAACGAACATATCGAGGCACATGTGCTGCTCCGAATGCTGGCAACGCAGGCTCAGAAAGCCAGGGAGAATGGCAAACATGCTGAGCCTCAGCCAATCACTGTTCAAGCTTTCTGACTGGCTGAGCCCGGGACTGGGAGCCAATCAAAAACATGCAGCAACCCTACCTGGCAACAAGCTACGCTGCTGCCTCAAAACCAATCAGAAGCAACCCCTTCCAGCTCCATACCAGTATAACCCAAGAAGTGATTGCAAGCAAACTTTATGCAGATCGAGCATCGTAAGGGCAAAACAAGCAGTCAATTGGAAAGTGTCATTAGTGGCGTCCGACTTAAGCTGGGCGTTGTAAGTCCAAGGACTCCTTGTACTCTCACTCAGAAATGCAATCTATTACAGTCCCTCCAACTACAGGCAGTTAGTGGCCATTTGTAACCCCCATGAAGTTGTAGGTCACTGACCTGAAATCTGTCTGGCTTTAAAATGACCTTTGTACTAAAAACGAAGTTCCAGGCTCTCTTCCAGGCTCCAGAAACTACTACACTGAAGTTCTGGCAGTTAGTTTCTACAAAAGAAAGTTTAGCCAGTAGACCAGCAAGTATATACTATATACAGCAAGTGATAATCTAACCGAAGGGTAGCAATGACACCAGTTCTGTACACCATTCTCAACATCATACTTATTACACAAAGTAAACATTAGTGATTGTAATTCCATTGACTGTCAGTTAATGGATATTAAACACCACACCAAGATGGAATTTTAAAGAGGGTTTTTTCCTCTGTATTCTTTTAACGAAAATATGGTAATTCCAAGCCTCCAAGTAGGGTAAAGAAAACACCTCATTTGTTTTAGAATACGCTAACCAAAATACAAGGTTCTTTCAGATGACTGCTTGCCCACAGAATGATCTTAGCTGGCTGACAGAAGTGTCACTGTGATCCTTACCTGCTCATAATTTGTACTCCTTTTGTTGCAGGGGGGACTACAGCAATGCAATTGAGAGTTCAGATGGACCTTAACATTCCCAACTGTCCAACCATGGCACATGCCTCACCACATGCACTGCTGAGCCTGGGACAAACAGCCAGAACTGGTTTTCTTGGTTTTACTGCTGTGGGCATCTAGATCTTATTGCTACTTTTATCTTTCTTAAATAATTAGGCTGTACAGTTGAAGCAACATGGAGATGAAAGTAGGCTGCAATGCAAAGCACACGACCCTCAGTAGAGGAACAAGAATCAAGGAAATCCTGAAGAAATCCCACCACCCCCCTACAATCCATCCCAACCATAAGAAAGGAAGCCAAGAGTCTAAACTTAGCTTCCACCATGCTTTCAAACAGCATCGCCAGCTAGGTCAAGGTGCTTTGAGTCTTAGTAAACATCAAACACAACATGAACTGAAGAGCACAGTTATACTCCATCAGGGCTCTTCTGAGTCACAGAAATTCAGGGAAACCACTAGTTCTTCCTTGCAGATTAACGAGAAATAGAGTCATTGCAAACACTCAACACTTCCACTGGAATGATACTGGGTTGTTTCCATCAAAGTTGACTATGTTATGCAAAGCAGACAAATTAACTTCACAATGATTTCATCTGCCTAACCATCTTTCCCTCCCCATTCCAATTACTGTGTGCTGCTGACAAGATAAAACCACCATCTCTCTGTGCTGCTGGACTCCTTCCTGCCTACTAACACTTAATTGGCTGGAAAGGCCTCTGTTGAGTAAAGTAAGGCTCTCCCTTCCCCTCAATAGACCTTCTGGATGAGAACACACAAAACTAGCACTGTTCTAACTACATTTTTATTTGCACTGCCGGGTTGATTAGTAACATAATCCATTCCAAAAATAAACTGACAAACAGTAGAAGAAAAACTTCTAAATTAAAGAAATCTGCCCTTAAAATCAGATGTTGCTCTGTTCCCCACCAGGCAGTCTGTGGACGTTAATGGTTACAAGGGATTCCAAAAGTGAGCATCAAAAGTCTAAGATAAGAACAGTAAAAATATACTACCTCTGCTAACTAAACAGCAAAAAACCACATCCCTGCATCAAACCTTGCAGTGGTACAAGCTTAAATGTCCTCGAGAGACTTTTACAGCCTAGCAGACACAGAATCTCTTTCACTGAGCAGAGTGAGTCGTTTAATGCACATACGAAAACCATAGTATGGCTATTGAACCTTCACTCAGTTATGTGATCAGAATTTTTAGCCTCAAAATAAATGGTAATTGGAATGATAGTGGATTCTTTTAAGAAAACAAATGGCTGAGATATCTGAGCTCATTTGAGGTTAGATACAGTTTCTTTGCTGTCAGTTCATCCAAGCTTTATTTTAAAATTAAATTTTAAAAAAAGCTTCTCAATACTGGACTGGATGCATTGGCTCCACAATTGCATATGTGAAAGATGCAGTTTAATCTCTAGACAGGTAGGTACTACCACAGTGGGTTTCTCTACATTGCAAAGGGTTGCAGAGTATCAATTGGAAGGCCGTACAAATAAACCTTAACCACCAGTCTATACACAGCAAAATATCAGCAGTAACTCTTCCTGGTAAGTGGGAGTTAAGACTTTTCAGCTTTAGGAATTACAAAATAAACATTTTCGTTGATCTTGATGTAGAGATCAGTTGTGCACTATTTAAAAATGGCATCAGTAGTGTGTGCTCAGTTACAACAAAGTTCTTGTTTTATTCTTCTAGGACTTACGAATCATGCCCCTAGTAAAAAAGTTGCAACAAATTCCTAATCGCCACTGTTACACAAATTAAAATTCAGATTTCAAGCAGATTTAAAAGGATATCCCATTTACTTTCATAAATGTTATATAACTATCCTCACTACTAACCCTTTGACAACAATAATCCTTTGGAAACTTGAAAACAAAAGCCAACTTCCTTAGTAAACTTATTTTTGTTCCAGCACACCAGGTTTGTTATTGCAGACCTGCTTCTAAACTCTGAGCTGCACATACTGGTTTGTTATTGTAGGGTCACTTGCCTGCACTGATTTCCCACTCACTCCCACTTAGGACATTGCTCTCACTCTCACTTTTCAATACAGTGAAAGTCAGGATTAGTAACTGTTTCTTATGGAGTCAAACTAAAACTTAAGGGTTTTGTTGTTTTCTGCGACAATAAGGGTCACCCAGAAACTTTTAACCTCAAAACTAGAAACAAGCCCCAACTTCTGATATGGCATCACAAAAGGCAGCCCACAGGGCTCCATCACTGCAGCTGCAGGCAACTGCTGTGGCAATACAGGAAGCATCCCCCACTCCCAAATCCTGAATGAGCGACAGAAAGCAGAACAGACGCCACTTAGACCATACACTGGGGGTCTAACAGAGAAAGGTTGCATTCCCACAGACAGGCAGGGATTCCCCTTCTTACTGAATGGCTGCCCATGAAATGGGGACAGGATGCTAACAGTCCATCCCACATAATGTAACTCCCAGGGCAGGAGTAGAGTGGGGAAGGCAGAGGGCAAGGACTAGCTCACGAAAGTCTAGATGAGATTGAGAGTAACGTCCCTTTAAAATAAAGTACTGAAACACTTATCAGGGGCTTTTCAATGTGGAGGAGGTGGGAGACTAGATTAATAAGATTTCTGTTTTAAAGGATAAAAAAGTATAAATCAGGATTTGGGATTTACCAAGATTGTAAGTACCCCATTAAAACCCCTTGAAAGTTCAACTGACAATTTGTTTTTCGGATCTCTTCTTAAAACATATTAGGAATATGGGAACAGTGATGTGAGATCAAATGAATGGTCCATTTGGTCCAGCATTCCTGGTTAACAATGGCCAGAACCAGATGTTTATAAGGAAGGTTCAAGAAACCCCATAATGAAAAAGATTATGGAATAATCTGACTAAAGAGGAAGCTTTTCTTTCTTTCTTTCCTCCCCTCTCCCCCTTCACTTATGTCTTTATTTGGGAAGTTTTAACAGCTTTATAAATCCTAGCCATGTAAGTATCAGAGACAATACAATAATCATTACAGCAGTGAGCTTTTGGTTAGATAAACATTATACAGTAATATTACTGGAGTTCTCTATTTAAAAGGATGTTACTATCTTACAGAGTAAGCATTTTTACACTGCTTATGACATGTCATTTGTAGTGATTTTATTAAATTGAGTTAATTCTCTGATTACGCACTTAAACCAGTTAGGTCTACCAAATTTTAATAAAAAAAAATTTGGACAGATGTGCTGGAGAAAGTTTCTTTCTAATTCCTGTCAATTTATGTCTCTCATGTCTCGAATCACAAGTTTATATCCTTATATTCTTATCCTATCTCATGTAATGGAACTTTCTTATTAGCCAGACATATGCATAACCCTTTGTGAATCCCGCTATAATTATGAAACTCGCTGCCATAAAATGCGTTATGAACAATACTATTTCCTTTTACCAGTTTAAATGTGCAACCTTTTAGTTTCTCCCTGTGGGTATCATGGGTTATTTTCTTTTCAAAATCAAGTCCAACTAGTCTGTATTAGTTCCAGTAGTGAGATCTAATTTACATTCTACACAGAAAGTCCTAGTATAGTTATTTCATCAGACTGAGGATGTTTCTGAACTTTAACCATATTTGTGGATATTTTTCCAGGTTCATTCTTTCCCTGTAGATAGGTTCTTCAATGGATGCAGCTTTCATCAAGCCAGGTAACCACAGCTTCACACATGGGATTAATTTGTTTTCAGTCCAAATCAAGACAGTGCTCCATTTGCCAGTCAGAGTTAATGATAAAAAAAATCTTACTTCTATTCTTTATATTCAGTAGGACTATTCACAGTAGTAAGTCAAGTATGATTTAGGTACAAATCACTCAAGTTATAACAGCAGTCCATCTCTTTTAAAGACGAATTCACAGATTCAAGGGATGGCACCAAATCTTGCTCCCATTGAAGGCAATGGAAAGAAGTCCACTGAGAATTTGTTTGCTGAAATATTAAAGACCTTACAAACCCACAAATGCAAGGAAGTTCCTGGTTGAAAATGGACTAGCGCAGTTCTGACTCAAATTAAAAAGCTGCTTTACACGATTCTCAAGTAGGACTTTTCTTGCTTTTGTGCATTTAAGTCAGACTCAGTGTTATTTTTAGTTTTAGAAAGATTAAATTTGAGTCTCTAATTTCCCTTGGGTATTTTTTTTAAACACTTATAATAAAATTCATATCCACCTCATTCACTGAAAGATATTTGTCCCACTGAACCAATCAAGAATTTGTGATCTTTGCTCACACCTGTCATCTTGTGACCAAGTGGTATGACTTCCAGGCCATTGCAGATTTCAAAGTGCTTTCAGAGTAGGTTTACTTGACACAACTTGCCCAAGTGAGTTTTTCCTCAGCAAAGCCAAAGTCAGTGGCTAACAGGTTACACAAGTGAAGTTTTGTCAATTCCCTTGTTCCCCTGCTCTCTTTTTTGGGGGTGGGGGGGTGGAAAAAATCAGAGAGACTATTTGATTTTTTCACAGTGACTATGAGTCAACAATAATTTAAAACTGTGCCGAGGAGCTGGAAAGGTACAGCAACAAAAATCATACAGAGTCTACGCACTGAAATGTGGAATATGATTCTAATAACCACAACTGGCACATAAGCTCCTGAATGCAGCCCATCATATAATGGCAGGCCCTCTGCTAGCAGGAATATAAAGATCAAGATGAAAGCTTCTTCCACTTAGGGTATTGGGAGATTTTATGCCCAAAGGATCTACACCATGTAGATTAAGCCAGTATTTCTTCCATCCCTACTGGTATCCTTTGCTAGGGTTGTGTGCAACATTCTTATTCTTGCTACACACTATTAATTAGTCCATACTAAACTCTTCTTACTGTGCTGTAAGTATCAGAAAATGATTTCTCTCTAATCAAAGGAGGGGCATGTCATCCAAACATTACTGAACTAGAATTTGGGGTTTGAAAGCTCTTAACCAGCACTCCAAAGAATAACTTTTTTTAAAAGGGATGTGGTAATAATCAGACTTCACCAGTAAACAGATATAGGAAATGACTGAAATGTTTTAGAGTGTTCTGTAGTACCCGCTAATCTGTCACATGGAGCTGCATCGATCTAAAAAGGGGACATCAGTCTCTACCTTTAAATAAATAGCATAATCTGTAGCAAAGGTTCAAGGAGAAGTAGAACTCAGGAATCCTTGGTTCACAGTCCTATCCTCAGACCACATCTCTCAAGTCACTTGATCCACCCCTTTTCTCTACTCCAGTTGGTCCAAGAGGCGAATGCATCAGAAACGGTTTTATCTTTTCTCCGTACGAAAGGGCCCAGGGATGGCTGTAGGCTGGGCACATGAAAAGAGGCCACACATGGCTGCTGATAAGCTGGAACATCACCTTGTCAGACAAGGAGCTGCCCTTTAGCATCAAGTACTTGAAGTTTGTTGCTACAGTCCAAACTGCATGAAATTCTCTCCTAGATAACAAAGGCCAAGTGGCTTTGCTGTATAGATTGTGGAGGGGAAGGGGGGCGGCACGTCTGAGGTTAACAGAAGCCACCAGACTGTAGCTAGATCAGAGAAGCCTCAAAATGGGTGGAGGTGGGATGCCAAATAAAGTCATATTCATATGCAGTGACCAATTTTCAAAGTTAAACAAATCTGGTTTCTTTAAATTAAAAAGGCATCCGTCCAAAACAAAGAAAGGAGAGACTAAGTGTACACAGCAGTGTTTTTTCTAAACCCTGACTATTCACTAGGGCAATGCAAAATGCATTGGATTTTTAACGTTTCCCTTTTCACTTCAGCACTAGAACTCAAAACAAACTATCAGGTTAGGACAAGAGCTGCGAAGAATGGTGTCATCCCGTTTATTATACCAAAATTCTTAAAGATCAGTCAACACGCAACACTAAGTTACTACAATGTGCAAAGACTGCCTTAATGCGTGGGATACTCTAAGCAACATTAATGCTACCACAGAAAGTTATTTCTCCTACAAAATCTAAGCTCCCTTCTCTGCATGATGTGTCCAGGTAAGGGTTTAGGCATGCTGGTTGGGGAAAACTGGCTTTACTGCTGTCTATTCTGTGCCTGCTCTGTGCGCAAGAGGATGCTAGTCTGGGGGATGTCAATCTGGTTCCTTTTGTTAGGATGATGTTCATAAAAGCGTCATTATCCTTAACATTTCTGGAGTAAGCAGAAAGTTGTTAATGCTCTTGAAATTACTGCTGATGCTAGACTAAGGAGAACCCCTCTTCCCTCACACCAAAAAAACAATCCCTGACATCCTTACAATTGCACGTACAAGTCTGACTACTCTATATAGAGCCTTAAAATAGCTGGTGTAGCTCCAAACTTTACCTACTCTTGCAAAGCAACTCTATGCATCCCAGTGTCTCCTTTTATGCATTATTTGCAAACCATTAAATCAACCAAAATGTATTCCTCTTTCAGGGATTATTTGGCAGAAGTTGGTATTACGGTAATGCATGTACTGTCTCTCCCTTCTCACTTTATAACATGCACAAACAGATTTAGAGATACTTTACAAACTCACCCTGCCACAGAGCACACAGTGGGGACTGTGCAAATTATTGAGGAAATAAAACACAACTGACCAGCCTCCATTTTTCTACACTGAGCTCTCAAATTTTAGGTTTTGTTTTTTGGGGGCTTTAAGACTCTCTCCTCCCCTGTTGGTAACAAAGAATCGCTCTGCTAGCAGGACAAAAGCCTTTACTATGTGAGTGAGTGACTGCGACAGAACAGCAGCAGTCTCTCTGCCAGGGAGCATTACAATAAAGTAAAAAAAAATAAGAAAACACATTTCAAAGTGATTGAGACACATGTGTTTGAGGGTCACCCATTAATAGGCCGGGCTCGAAGGTTAGTTTATACTGCAAGCATACAAGCCACGTAGAATATACACCTTGTAATAGCGCGCAGTGCTCGTCTTGAAAGGATGCTATCAAACAGGGTTTTCTTAAGTCTAATTTTGAACGGCCAGAGTTTGATAACACATACTTCAAATAGTCTGAAGTTTAAAAGTATTTTGTAAGGAATTTAAAAATGTTTTTTCTGTTCCCCTGCTGATGTTTATAAGAGATTTGCAATATAGAAGTTAACTGATCACGCAATGGAAACGGTGGAAATAAGCATGAGTTTCTTCTTGCAAGACGCTGAACACAGTGGCCTTAATCCAGCTGCTGGATTTGTGCCACAATACTCAGCACCTTGCAGGATTTAAGACCTATCTGCAGATGAAGAACTGGGCACTAATCTTTCAGTGTTACTTGCTCTCGGAGTTACTTGTTACAATATATAGATAAAATATTTCAAGACAGAATTGTGATTTTCAAATTAATGGTGTGCCTTCTTTAAGGCATAAGCTTGCTATAGCACTTTTCAAATACGATTTCCTCTTGCTACTATTTTCAGTGATAGCCTGACAAAATATCGTTCTCTCTACTTTTCACTGGCATATCACCAAGTAGCCCTAGTTTTCAGTCAGCTACCAGCAGTACAAAAAAGCACATAATAGGTTTATAATCTGCCACTGAATCCCATAGCAACTGTACGTCACTTTAGATGTAAATTATAGACAATTCCTTCCCATGCAATTTGAAGAGTAGAGAAATAAATCTATAATTTGAGCAGATCTAAATGATATATGGTTGGGAGAAAAGCTACCCTAAATAACTGAAAGGAAACAGCCAAAACATACCTCAAACCTCTGTCTGTCCCCTTTCTTGAAATGGAAGGCAGCACATTCAGGTCAAGATTAAAAAAAAAAATCTTTAATGGAAGTTTTAACAGACCAGTAAAGTTTGGTATATCCTGCCCCATCACTGCTGATCATCAAGGGGTGTATGTGCAAACAGACGAGTTTCCTTTTCTAACCAACCTCCTCCTGACTGATTCACTTAGCAACGTCATAATCCCATGTTAGTGATGTCATAAATGCTTCAATTTTGATGGACTGAAGGCATCAGTTAACTAATGAGGTAGGAGAAGAGACAGATTACAGAGAAGGAGTAATTATGCAAAAAGCTTTAAGATAATGTAATGGGTTTTGATGAAAAAGCTATATGCTCTCAACAAGCATCGAGACATGTGCATCCCTTTGAACAGTCCGTGCTGAAAATTAAAGGCCTCATTTTTGATTTCCCACAAGACAACAAAAAGAAAACTCTGTGTGGCCATGCATGCTGTAAAATAACTTGATGTGCAAATGAACCAGATCTCTTACACTCAGCATCTGCTTTGGTAGCTTTCACTTTACCACTGAGAAATTAATGGGCATTTGACTGAAAATAAAAACAAGAGTGCAACTGGCACAGGAGCAGTACCTCACTCCCAAAGCTGGAAGATTCACATGTCATCAACAGACCAAAGTTCCAGGATTAAAGTCAAAAGACTAGAGCGTGCTGCGGAGGGGCGATACCCTTCGGCAGTCCACAACCCAAAATTCACTAGTCTGGCTCATCTGGTGGCCTCAGCTCAAGAGAGGCACAATGGAAAAGTAGGGGTGGAGGAGTGCCTGCAGGCTAGGACTGAGGAGCAGCGACAGAAGCTTGCATCGTCTCCACTTGCCATACTCACAGCTCCTGAATTTCATAATCACTACAATCTTCACAAATAAAGGAGAAAGTCTGATAGCAGATGTAATACAGAAAGCACATACATTAATTCTAAACATCCACAGCATATTGCCCTTTAAACCGTGAAGCTGCAGTTTTAAAGAACTACAGGCTAGAGCCTTAGGAGAGTCACAATTAGAGGTTCCATCATCAGCCTTAATGCTACCCACATACCCTCACCCACCCCACCACAGGATGTAGAACCTTGCCAGTTGCTACGTGACATTTAAGCCTGACATGTCATGTATAAGCATTTTAGTACAGTATATGCCCATTTAGCCAAAACTCTATTATCTGTACCACCGCATTATCTGAATCTCTTCCTTGTCTCCCATGTATCGTACACTGCAGGAAAACGAAGGGATTGAATAATGTGGAGGTTCAGATAATAGAGCTGAGACACCCCCCCCCCCCCCCGGTTAGAACTGCATGGAGGATGACCAAGCCCCCTGCCGGGCAGGGTCCTGCAGCAGTGCAGGGAGCCCTCTGTGGCCCCACTGACATGAGGCTGTGACAGCCAAGTTGCAGAGAGTTCCCTGCACTGCAGCAGGGCCAGTGACACCTGATCCCTGTAAGCACAAGGTGCAGGGAAGGCTGTAGTCCTGATGGGGCAGAGCAGAGTCCTGGCTGGAGGTCTTTGCTCAGTCCCAAACCTTGCCCCTGCAGGGATGGGGTGTTACCAGTCCTGTGGCAACACAGGGAGCCCTCTGCAGGCTGCTGTGACAGAAGTGAGTGAGTGGGGCACAGCAGAGACTCTGGGCTAGGGTTCAGAGGAGGAGTCATTGTTCCAGGCCACTCCAATACTGAATGGCTCCTGCCCTCTCAATTTATCTGAATAAAATCCCAGCCCCCCATGCTATTCAGCTAACTGGGAGTATCCTGTACTATGGTTTTCAGTTGTACAACAGGCTTATGTCATGTACAAGGGGAAAGGGTGGCTCTGCCACATTTGAAAAGGGTGGTGAATGGATTAAGAGCATATCTTTGGTCCTGAATTAGGAAATGGGTCAACACTAGTACTGTACAATGTTCAGGACCCAGGCTAACCAAACAGAAAAATAGGAAGTGCATCAATGGTGTCTTGAACTGACCGTCTCAGGAGAGTCATGGGAATTGTTGGCTGACCAGAAGGAACAGGAGGCAGGAGAAAGCTGGCAGCTGTGTCCTGCCTGATGCACAAGGTGACTGCCAAGCAGAACATATGCATATGCCAATAGTGGAGATGGAGTAAAGCAAAGCTGACACACAGCCATCTTCCTTGGATTGCAGACAGAGCTGTTTCCGGCTAAGATGTGAAATATTGCCCCATTTTATCTCCGTGGTTATTAGCTCAAACAGAATGACAACACAGAATCAGAGAGTCAAACTTAAGCTGTGCAACTGTACATCTAGTTTTCAAAAGTCCACAATCATGAGGGTAATTACATGGGCAAAGGATCAGACAAACGGCAGAAATAATAGTGGTCCTAGAAGTGCATTCTCCTCTTCCCCCCAATGATGCTGAACATAGCATTGCTACAATTTTTGTTACTACACAAGAGTCACAACATATCCTTGATCTTCATGCCCACCTCAATGGGAGATCCATTGTGGATCAAGGTGAGTATATGACCCTAACTTTATGCACTTGGGTCATGGACAATTTTAAAAATGTAATTCGCCCTTCTCCAAAAGGAGTTTTATACCCTCTATCTATAAATAATATTTCAATTACTCCTAAATCAACGAAAATGGTACAACAACACATGGAAGAGTGGCTTGGGCCAAAAATGACTTACCATATATCAACAAAGACCCAACTAGGAGGGAGAAGTCCAATAAGCTGCTCAGAGGCTTCTAACTAGAAGCCAAGTCACTGAACAGAAATTAGCTTTGCCTAGGTTATCTGCCAGTGGTGCAAGCTATTATCAAGCATGCAAGGGGAAGGGAAAAATCAAAAGCTGATGGCAAATACTCCTTTTGGCTGTTCACTTATGGACTATACACTCAACACATGCGTTACAAAAATCAAAGAGCAAACTCAGAAAGTAACTGGAGATAACTTTGTTATCTTGACTGTTTTGGCAGAATTCCAGAGACTGGCCACAGGATTCACACTAACATACTATACAGGGATATGGACAGGTCAGACTCCAAACAGATCTGACTTCAGGTAATAAACAGAATTGGATTTTTACATTTTCTTGGATAAGAGCTAGAGCAATACTGCAGTCAGTTACACCAGATTTAAACTCAAAAAGACGAGGACAAACCCTTTGCAAGATCCTTCCATTTACCTTCTACAAGCCCAAATGAAATTAAAGACTAGCCTTCACATATACTGAAAGAGCAGTACGACGGCTTCTTGGCACAGCACATTTCAGAGGAAGACGACAAGTTCAACAAGCTAGAGAAACTGTTTATAGAACAAACACAGAAACAACGTAAGTGTTTAATAGCCCACAAATTGTCAGGTTATTTATTACACAAACTAGTGAACTCTCATCCTTTTCTACCAATTTAACCATTAGTAGCAGACAAGCCCAACTGTCTCTCTCTTTCAGATGGGGAGCAGAAAGCAAAGTCCATTAGTAGCCCTTGGCTACCAAACAATGATAGAAACCACACTTCATTTAGAAAATAAGCAACCCTATTCATGTGTGACAAGCACTCAAACTAGTTTCCCAAAATATTTAACACAGCTGCCTAAAATCCTTCCTTCCCACCCCCTCCCCACCAAAAAACCACTTTCCTTGACAGACTAATTTTGGAGAAAAGCTACTGCACTATTAGAGGCCTAATGTTTCCTTCACTCGTCACTGCTGACCTTTCACAAAGCTGATAAACACTCATTAAAATATAAATTGCTGTTACCAATGTTAAGTTGATAAACCCTGGGACTGTAATTACCTTTAACCCTCATGCAGAGATTGCCCAACTCACTTCTGTGGTGTAACCAACACCCTAAATTAAAAATAGTGTTGTGACAACATATGGTTTATTCTACAGACACTGGCAAGCAGGATGTTTCTAACAAACAGGTTAGAGTCCCATCTTTTACCACCTACCTGCAAGGTGAAGACAGAAAAATGTGGACTGCATAAGAACAAAGAAAAAAAGTATATTTTAAATTAATTCTAGAGACAGCCTAGTAAACGATGCCCAGTGTTTCCATTTGTATTTATTTACACAGTAGCTAATAAGCTAGCTGAGTGCAATTTGAGGAAACATCTTGACAATAGCCTTCCTGGAAATTTTAAAGATATCAAAATACAGCCTCAATGATGAAGAGAAAGAGAAAAGCTAGCTCCCTTCTCACCTCCAGCAATTAACAGTCTGCTCTAGAGCACACAGAACCCTTGTCTATGGTCAGAGCAAGGCATCTGCCTGCCTGGAAGGGGAAGCTGACAAATCAGAGCTTTTAGCGAGAACAGCAGCAGCAATGACAGGGACAGGAGAAGGAAATTCCCCATTTTACCCAACAGTGTTAAACATCCAACAGTGAGTGAAAGCTGTAGCCTCTTCCTTCCTGGGAAGTGTTTCTCTTGAATGCTCCTCCAGGGTGGAATCTGGGCTCTTTCCAATTGAGGACATTCTGATTCACCCCTTCCTTATCACCCTGTGATATGTAAGGATTAAAACCCCCTGAATTGTTGGGGTGCTGAACCCCTCAGTACAACACAGATCTCTGCCTCACTGCTGTGTGGGTGGGTGTGTGTAAATTCTGGGTATTTTCAGATTGAAACTTCACCTATGTAACCTGAGGGGTACAGCCCCCAGCCCAAGAGAGGGAGGACAGTGTCTGAAAGTTCACAGTATAAATCCCATCACTGGCTCTTGGTAGGGAGCCCAGGATTTGAACCCTTTCTGGATGGAGGTGACCCAAGCCCCACCACCCCAGATTCCTACCTGTCCAGTCAGCACACACACACCCCCCCAACAACCACCAAAGCGGTGTGCAAGGTGCCTCAATAACATCTTCTCTCTACTTGACCCTACCTAAGCCCTATGCCAGACCTGACGCCAAGCCCAGTGCCCCCTGCCGCTCCTTACAGCATACAAGGGGGATCCAGGCCCCTAGGCGAGGGGAGCTGGGGCAGAAGCCCCATGGGCTGGGATGGGGGGGGCACATCCCCACAGAAGATACCTTTGCAGGAATGGGCACCTCCTGGATCCCCCCCATCCAGCTCCCCTTAGACCAGGAACCTCAACACCACCAGCGCAGGACCTGGGAAGCAGTCCCACAATCCCTGGGACTTGCGGGGCGGGGGGGGGGCACAGTCTACCCTCGCCTGTCCTCCCACTGCCTCCCCTGCCTGGGCGGAGAATGGGGTCAGATCCCCGAGACCCCAGGGGGGAGACTCTGCCTCACTCCACTGTCCTCTACGCCCAGGAGCCTGCCCCCCACCCCAGGCCGGCCCCCCCATACCCAGCTGCACCCCACAGCCCCCCCGGGCGCCCCCCTCATATCCAGCTGCACCCCACAGCCCCCCCGGGCGCCCCCCTCATATCCAGGCGGCCCCCCTCATATCCAGGCGGCCCCCCCCATACCCAGCTGCGCCCCCCGGCCGGCCGGCCCCGCGGTACCTTGCAGCCCTGGTAGCCCTCGAAGGCTCGCACCGCGCTGTCCGTCAGCTTGACGTGGAAGACGGAGACGCGGGTGCCCCGGCCGAGCCGCCCGCAGGACAACCCGTACCCGCGCTCCGCCTGCAGCGCCGCCATCTTGGGACCGTCTCCCCCTCCGCGCTGGGGCGGGCGGGGCCTCCCGCCCTATGACACGCCCCCTCATGGATTATTCACCAGGCGATTCGCTGAGCCCCGCCCCGCCGGCGAGCCTGTTGCTGGGCGGAGAGGGGGCACGTGGGCGGGCAAGCGCGCTCTGATTGGCCAGACCGGCGAAGGCTGGCTTCCGATTGGTGTACGGAAGTGAGAGGCGGGGGGTATTCAAATGACGGCCGCTATACATTGTGGGTAGTGTGGTCCTGAAGCCACCCTGAGCCGGAGAGCAGTGGGGGAGAGGCCCCAGGGGCAGAGTGGGGAGCAGAGAGTGTCGGGCGGTGGATGGAGGGTTTCTGAGGCAAACTATGTGACTGTGGGGAAGAGGTTCCCCGGCGGCTGGGCTCAGACTGGAGTGGGGGTGCACCCGTGTGAGGGAGGGGCTCAGAGTTGGGGCTCAGGCTGGAGTGGGGGTGCACCCCTGTGGGGGAGGGGTTCAGAGTTGGGGCTCAGGCTGGAGTGGGGGTGCACCCGTGTGGGGGAGGGGCTCAGAGTTGGGGCTCAGGCTGGAGTGGGGGTGCACCCCTGTGGGGGAGGGGCTCAGAGTTGGGGCTCAGGCTGGAGTGGGGGTGCACCCGTGTGGGGGAGGGGCTCAGAGTTGGGGCTCAGGCTGGAGTGGGGGTGCACCCCTGTGGGGGAGGGGCTCAGAGTTGGGGCTCAGGCTGGAGTGAGGGTGCACCTGTGTGGGGGAGGGGCTCAGAGTTGGGGCTCAGGCTGGAGTGGGGGTGCATCTGTGTGGGGGAGGGGTTCAGAGTTGGGGCTCAGGCTGGAGTTGGGGTGCTGGCATCCTGCAAGGGGAAGGGCCTCAAGGTCTAGGCTTGAGCCCCAACACACCAGCCCTGCACTTTGTAGCCTGCCAGCCCCGGACAATTGAGCCAGGCTGGGGCGGGGGGAATGGACGCTTGGGCAAAGTGGGCTTTCCTGTGTGGACTCTTCAGGCAGGTTAAGGCTTGAACCCCTTTAATTACATGGCCGCCCATGTGGTTAAAGCACTAGGTGCCACCACTCCTGATGGCAGTTACGCTGGTATAAACGCAGTACATCTTAACCCAGTATGGGAAGGGGAATACACTGTCCCCCCGTATGGAACTTTTATTCCAGTTTAACGGCATCCATGTGAGGGGTTGTGTTGGTAACACACACTTACCCCGCTCACTACTGGTACACACGCAGTGTAGCCCACATGGGTTGTAGGGATTGAGCTTGTGCACGCCAAGCTAAGCCAAGCGGCTGCCTAGAAAGCTGCCCAGCTGTAAGCAGATCATGGTCCACTCCTGCCACTAGCCAAGCCCGCGGGACGCTCTCTGCGCTGCAGGCCTTGTCTACACAGGCCTGGCAAAAGGAAGGACAGTTATCCTCGGGCGACGGCTGGTGCAGCACGGGCTTTGTTAGCCGGCTCGGCCCTGTGAGTAGCTGAAGGACATGCTGCTAGCAGTGACGTGTCAAAGCCGCAAGCACCTGTGACTAAGCAGCGGGGGTTGTGGCGAGCACAATGTCCAGTGGAACAGCTGGTACAGTGCCGGCCGTGGGTCCCTCTTGCTCATGAGTTGGCCCCGCTTCCTTTGTCCGCTTGCGGGAGGTTTGTTCCTCCTTTGCCTAGGAGTGAAGTGAAACTGGGGGGGTGTCCATAGTTCCTGGCAGCTGCTCCTCATTGCTCCACCCTACCCCACTCAGCTTCCGTTGCCAGCTAGTCTTAGGGCTACTGCAGGGAACCGCTCCGAGGCTGGAGGACGCTGGGGCTCCCCAGCCCCCCAGCCCTCGACAGGAAAGCTCGTTGTGCCATTTCTAGTACTTGTGGTGTTAGAGAAGCAGTTCCTCAAAATGCAAAGGGGCTAGCCAGTAAGCCAGGCTGCACCTGCTGTGCTGGAGGGAATGAGCAGCCCCAGGACCCCCCCAGCTGGGTCTGAGCTCCCGCTCCGCTGCGAGGTCAGCGGGCAGATAGGAGGCTCCTCTCCCCCGAGGAAATGCTGCAGTTTGGTTTAGTGTCACATCTTGCTGTGTGAAATGCAGCACGGGCAATGCCGGGCAGCAGCCTCAGGGACAGCCCGTCTGTCCCTGAGCAAGGGGATTAAAATTACCTGTGTGTGCGTCTGCACCTTCCAGAGCTCCTGCGAGGTTACTGAACAACATCAGCAATGGCAGACCAGCCAAGCCACGTCCCTGGGTCTGCTTGGGCTGCCACCAGCGAGATGGGTTCTCTGCCTTCACTAGAAAGCAGGATCCAGTTTGTCTCCCGAGCAACTAAAAATAGCTCCAGCCCCAGGAATCAGCCGCAGTATCCTGAGCAGGGCATCCTGGGGTCTGTCTACACTGCAATTAAAAACCCACGGCTGGCCTGTGCCAGCTCGCTTGGGCTCATGGGGCTTGGGCTAAGGGGCTGTTTAATAGTGGTGTAGACATCTGGGCTTGGGCTGGAGCCCAGGTTTTAGGCCCCTGCAAAGGGGGAGGGTCCCAGAGCTCAAAATCTCTGCACCACTATTAAACTGCCCCTTAGCCTGAACACTGTGAGCCCAAGTCAGCTGGCACAGGCCAGTTGCACGGGTCCAACTGCAGTGTAGATGGACCTTTGGAGGGCATCAAAACTGTAATCACAGCCTCTCAAAGAGCCAGCAGCCAAGTATGGGGGGAGGGGTTTCTACCCCTTTCTTTCAGGTGTTGCCACGTCTCTTGTACAGCATCACTTTAGTGTGCAGATGCCCTAGCCACTGCCCCAGACACGCATGGGCTCTGAGGCTTAGTTCTCGCCCTTCTCCTGCCCCAGCTGCGTTCACAGCCAACAGGTGGGAACCGAGCATCCGGCTCAGATCCCAGCTAACCCGTACTAGGCTGGTTTTTAGAACCCAGGTTCAGCTACTCACAGATGTAGGAGTCGCTCCAGGGGCCTGGGATGCGCTTCCCACCCTTGTGGCAATCTCCCGCAGCCCATGGCTGCAGGGGCAGGTCACAAACCTTGGTTGAATGGGGAGATTGAGGCTGTTTTCTTGAGAACTTTATTTTCCGGCTCCTCCCAGCTTCCCCCTGGCCGGGAAGGGAAAGCCTGGGCTTGTCCCCTCTGCCCACCAGCTGGCACCGTGTTTATTAAAGTGGAGCAGCAGCCACTTGGCGCCCAGTGTTCTGACCTATGGCAGAGAGCTCCGGCATCTGCAGTATTTCAGCCACAGGGGAGCCAGTGCCTGGGGGCAGCCTCAGGCCCAGCTGAAGGAACCCCCCTAATTCCCCACCCTGCTCACGCTCGCTGGGGTGGAGCAGCCCTAAGAACATCTGTTTCTCTAGACCCGTCAGCAGGTTTGGGCCCACCGAGAACACCTTTGGTTTCTGTGGCTGACGGTCTCCCGCCGGCAGTGGAGAAAGGACCAGGATCCGACTGAGCTCCAAGCTGCCAACTCTCATGGCACGTCTCCTGCCAGCTGCTGGAGTCCCTGAGGAGAGGCCCAGCTGCTTTCATTAAGAACACCAAGGAAGGGTCCAGTTCCCACAGGTCCAGAGAAAAGTTTGGTCAGGGGTGCAGGTAACAGCCCAGCAGCTCAGAAAGCAGCAAGCAAAGGAAGAGCCCAACCCTGACTCCCCTGCCTGTTCCCACTGCAGTGCGCTCTGCCTGCCTCGCAGCAGACACCCAAGTAGGGCTGCCAGCTGTGGAGAGGCTTTCAGGGGTGCTGGGGGTGGGGGGGGAACTCACTCAGCAGCTCCCCTAACAGGCATGGCCCATGTAGCACTCCCCATGGTCCCACCTGACGGGAGAGGAGCCCCAGAGGAAACAGTGCAGGGCTGCAGAGGCACCTGGCTGGAGACAAAGCTCTGCTCTGTGTACCGCAGGGCACAGATGCCCCTGGGCAGACTGAGGCTGGGGTGAATTGTGGCTCCACTGCCCAGCAACCTGGCCTGCAGGTGGACTTGGTTTCCTTGCACAGCAGCCGAGAGCCAGAGGGTAAATAGAGGGGCAGGTGCAAGAGTGTGACAGCAAATCCGAAACCCCTTCTAGAGGGCAAGGATGGAGAAGTGTCCGGGGCCACCTGCGTAGGGCCCAAGGCATGGTTCCCCCAGCTGCAGAAGCTGTGAGGTGCTGGACACGTCCTGCTCTCAGAGGTGTGGGCCCACAACTCAACCAGCAGCTCCGACCGTAGGTGCAACTGGCCATTCTCCCCGGCACCCCGAAGGCGTCTCCTGGGAAGGGCAGCCTGCCCCTGCCCCTTGACTGAAAGGGCCTTGGTGCTGGAGAAGGTTCCTGTTCCCCCCCCAAACACACAGTGGCTAGTTCTCTGCCAAATGCTTCCCCACCTCCGGGCCGAGCAGCGCTGTCCCTGCCTGTCCCACACCTTCAGCAGCAGCAAGAGTAAACATAGCTTCAGCCCCTCATTGCAACTTGAGCAACAGCCCGGGCAGCGCAGACCGCTCCCCCTGCCTCCGAGGGGCCAGCTCACAGGCCTGGGGGGGTGCTCACAATGCTGCTCAGCGCCCAGCCAGCTGTCCAGGGAAGCCGGGAAGCCAGGAAACCACCCTGCCCCTCATCAGCCACCACTGCTCAGAATCACCTTCTCGCTGCCTGGACTGTCTCTCGGTGCTGGCCCAAGGCAGATCTCCAGCCAGTGAAGAATAGGGTGCGCTGGAGGTCGGGGTGCTGCTCCCGGGACCTCGGTTACCTACCGGGGAAATTCTTTTGATGTTCTTTGCAGCCCTCAAGGGCCAAGACAGACAGCAGTGCACCCCAGCTCAAGGTATCAGCCCAAGGAGCACAAGAGCCCCCACACCTGGCCCTTGTCTGGCAAGGAAGAGGCCCAGCTCTGGAAAAGATGCAATTGAGACTTGTCCTTTTATTGGGGATTTTCACAGTTGATGGGGGGGTGGGAGAAGAGAGAGAATAGTACTTTGACTCCATAGCCACACAGCTGGTAGGACAGTGTAGACACACACAAGACATGGGCCCTGCTGCACAATGGGGAGGGAGGCAGAGGAACGGGGCTGGACAGAGCTACAGGCCATGGGGAAATACCCTCCCTAGGGGGACTGCAGAGACCAAACCCCTAGGAGACAGAGGGATGAAATGGACACGAGACACGCAGACATTTCACCCCTGCACCGTTCCTGCCACATGGTGCTTGGCAAGTGTGTGCATGAATGCTGAGGGGCAGGGTGCTCTCTTAGAGAGCCCCCACATCATCTGCTGGAGGGGCTGTGCTCTGCTGGCCGGCCCCACTGCTCGGGGATCCAGGGACAGGGCCAAGGCGCCACCTCCATCACCCAGGGAAACCTGGCACAGCGCATGGTGGCTGCAGTGGCACGAGAAGCTTTTACAACAGGAAAACAGAGGGTTCTAAGCCAGCCCTCGCTAGCTTTGCTGCAAGAGGCAGCTGAGGTTGTGGTACTGTGGCAAGCCAAGCTCATTTCACAATGGCACCCACGGGCTCCCAGTACCTAGGGGATGGGGTGCTGATTGCATGCCCTCCCCCACAGCTGCATGGAGAGCAGCCACTGCCATGGGCCCTGACCCTGCAGAACCAGAGTCATGGCCACACAAGCCCTGCCTGCTCTACCCTCCTCCAGAAACAGCTGCATCCCTTAACCTAGACTGGTTCTTAGGGGAGCCCCTTCCTGCCTGACCATCAGAAGGGGGCAGATGGTGCCAGCGGTGCACTAACTGTTCTGGTGCCAGGTCGCAGGTTCTGCCAGGGCAGGAGGATGAGGGACCAGCGGTCAATGCATGGAAATGCCAGGCTCTTCATCCCACACACACAGGGCTCGCCCACATCTCCACCTGGCCTGCCAGCCCTGCAGCCATGCCCCATCCTGCTGCAAAGGGGCTGCTGCAACTGCTGATCTCACGCGCTGGGGTGCCAGGCCCCTCTGGCAGAGAAAGTTGTTTCTGTGATAGACAATCAGTGGGTAACGGGGAGGGGAGCGATGCACAGAGCTCCGGCTCCTCTCTGGTGGGAGGAAATCAGACAGTCCGCGCTGGTGCAGGTCCGGAGGTGCCGGGGCAGCTGGTGGGGCAGACTGGGGCGCGGCCCAGCTCCTTGGGCCTCTCCACAGAGGACACTAGTTCCTTGCGGCTATGACAACAGACAAGGCCACGCCACCAAGCGCTACAGCTGTTGCACCAAAGAGCCACTTCCAGGGAATAGCCTGGAGGGGAAGGAAAGAGCCCAGGAACATTAGAGGAGAGCCCAAGGGACCCGGCAGAGCCAGCCGAGGGTGCTCCAGGGGCAGGCCACCCTTGACAGCGGATTCATTAGAACCCTGCTGGCCCTGAGGCCAGAAAGCAGCATGAGGAATCAGTCCTGTGCCTGCCACGTGGTGGGGGAAGGGGGTCAGGAACCCCCATCCCACGTTGGGGTGCAGGGAGGTTCCCTGCCCCAGGAGCATTTGAGCACAGCAGGGCCTGAGTGGCAGCCCTCTACCTGGCCAGGGGTGATGCCATCAGGTGGACAGATGGCATTGCAGCTCTCTAGGCTGCCGGATCAGGAGCCATGTCTCAGCCCCACCCGTGGCCTGCCAGCCACAGCAAGCAGGCATCTCTACCCTCTCCACCACGGATCCCTCCAGCTGGCAGCTCCAGATTCTGCTCAGAGCCTGGCACACAGAGGCCTTTCCCTAGCACGTGCTGGCTCTGTGCTGGCCAGGAGAGCCCCAGCAGGCTTCCTAGTGCTAGGAGAGGAGGCGACCCACAGCCCAGCACACGCGGGCACAGGCAGCTGGCTGCTCCCTTGCTGAGACCAACAGCAAGCATGGAACCACTCCGGAAGCATGAGCCATCTCAGCGCCCCCTCAGCACATTGTCGCTGCTTTCCCGGGCCCCTGCCCACCCCTGCATTCCCCACCACTCACCCGGGGCGACTTGGCTTTGCATGTTGCAGGGGTGCTGCTCGTGCTGGGGTTCCCCAGCATTTTCCTGTACATCGCGGTCTCCACATTCTTCTGCTCCGCATGTTTCTTCACCAACTTGGAGAGCTCCGCATGGATAGTCTGGGAGTGAGACAGCCAGGCATACCTGAGAAGCAGCCCCACTTCCCGCCTCCAGCCAGCTCCCAGCACAGACAGGGCAGAGAGGAAAGAGCAACACGACAGCCCTGCAAAGACACAGAGCCAGCAGCCCCTTGGAGCCGGGCTCTACCCTGCTGGGCTTCCGTGTCTCAGTTCCCCACCTTTGAGAGCCTCACGAGGGGGCGACAGGGCCTTGTATTTGCTCCAGCCCTGTAGCGGGTGAGATGCACCCTAGTGGTAGGTAATGAAGCCCTGCGGCTGGTCTCCCAGAGCCCCACCCTGGGGCAATGGGACCACAGCAAAGTCCTGTTACAATTCCCCCCACCCCCCTGCCACCAAACCAGATCCCTCCAGGAGCACATGGCTCAGCCTCAGGCCATCAGCCGCAACAGGCCCATCACAACCATTGGGGATGGTTCCTCAGCATGCCAGGAAAGGGCTGCTTGCCATGCCTGGCTGGGGCTGCTGGTCAGGGCAGGGATGTCCCCAGCAGAGGGGGGAACTCCAGCAAGGGCAGGACAACAGGAGGGTCCCGGGCAAAGCAGGTCCTGGGGCTTCCAGCCTCTTCCAAGGTAGAGCTGCAGCCAGCACCACAGCTGTGACGGTCATGCTTGGGCCTGCATTCCCGGCAGGTGCTGGGCACGGCGGCCTAGCCAGGTTGGCGTCCTGGACCGACGGCCTGATGTACCTTCCCCCGCAGAGACGGACGTGGTGAGCGAGTAGCCGTGGAGGCAAGTGGCTCAACACCCAACTGGCTTCATTCTTCCCAAAGGCAGGGTTGAATGGGCTAGAGTCAGTGGCGTGACCCTCCATAACCCAGAGAGTAACAGGGCAGCTCCCAGAGCCGCAGCACCCTGCCAGCTCCCACAGCAGGGAGCCTTTCCTGCACCAGTCAAGCGTCCAGGAGCGCTGCACACAAGCAGGCTGCTCCCCAGATCCCCGGGAGCCTCGTGACTGGCGTGGGGCCAGTGCGGACACAGCAGCAGAACCACTGCCCTGGCCCAAAAGGAAGGAAGGAAGGGCATACCAGAAAACCCCACATCCCCTGATGCAGCTGCCCCCCACATTCCTTCCCTGCAGGCTTCCAGAGCCGGCACAGCCAGCCGGGAAGGGATTGCAAGGGCACTGGAGCAATGAGCAAAGTTGAATGCAGACCCGCCACCCTGGGTCATGTGCGAGTTTGGAACAGGCCCCGAGGCAAGATACCCAGGTAGCCCTTGGGGTCAGAGCCTGGGAATCCCTTAGACCATCTGCGGTCTCCAACCTGAGGCACTCACAAGATCATTGCCCAGCCCTTGGCCCGAGGGGGGAAGAGATGCCTGGCCCAGAAAGCTTGAGCGTGTGTTGGGTAAAGCTTCCAGGACACCAGAGCCAACCCCAACCCTGCTCCCAGGTCCCACTAGTCTCTGTGCCCCCAGCCACGAGAGGGCTGGTCTCACGGCTGGTCGGCTTGGGAGGAGGGGAAAGTTGCCCAGGCTTGGCATAAACATGTCTAGGAGACACGTAGATCAGCATCAAGCGGGAGCGGAGCAGAGGCCAGCCCACCTCAGCCAGAGGAGGTGCACTACAGCATAGGGCTTTATGGGGAAGCGGGAGTGAAGGGAGGAGCGAGATGGGCGGGAGGGGAAAGACACACACTAGAAACCTCCCCCAACAGCTCTGCAGAGATGTAACTAACATCAGATTCCATCCTTCCTGGAAGCTGAGCCCACCTCTGCTCATCAGGTAACAGGGCCCGTCGGAAAGGGATGTTAGCTGGGTGAGGAGCCAAAGGCCACCTCACAGGAAGTGGTGCTGTATGCTGATTTCACAGCCACTGGGAAGCCTCGAGGTTTCACAAGAGGTGCAGGCTAGTCCCTGCGCAGCCTGGAACTGAGCTCCCTGCAGGCTAGTCCCTGCAGTCCTACCCTCTTAGAACAGAGCTAGGTCCATACAAGACAGGTTCGAGATCCATTTAGGGGCATTTTCCCAGCACCTTGGGCAGCGAGATGTCACTGTCTCAGCCCCACTCTCTGGGATACAGCAGTACTAGCCCCCGCCCCCACTGGCTGAGGATTCCTAGCAGCCACGAGCCAGCTCTCAAAGCCCACATCAGAGGAACCAAAACAGAGCTGAGTGCGGACAGGACGCGAACCCAGGGCCTGGAAAGACTCAGCTTCAAGCCTTTGCCCCTTGTGCAGTGGGACTGCGCCCTCTGCTGGGGGAAGCTGGATACTTGTCTCTACACAGTGGGAATCCCACGAAGCGTCTTTGTAAAGGCATATGGGCATGGTGAAGTTACCTAAAGGAGCCAAGTTCCTTGACTTCTGTTATTTATCCTGGGTGTTTCTAAGACTCAGCTAATTTAAAGGATCCAAGTTTGCTGTTCCCCACTGATGGGCTCTCCCCATGACTCCTCTCTTGTTTGGAGCAATGAGAAGTCAGGGCCTTCACGCCTTGGGTTCCTGTACGCTAGCCAAGCACTGCAGGGGAAAGGCTCTTCCTTTACAAGCGATGCAGAATTTCCAGTTTGTGCTTTTCATGGAAAGAGATTTAGGCTCTGGAAAGAGGAGCCTTTCCAAAACCAGCCTTTGGGGCCAAATTTAATCCGACCATTTCCAAAGTAATAAAAACCAGGGGCACCAGAGAGAAGATTGGATTCTGGACAGTGTATTTTTAAGATGCTTTTGAGAGTGAAATGCAACAAGTTAGCCCAGTGATTGCTGCTTGTCATAACCCCACAGGCTGTCTGCCAGGTCGGTTCTGTTAGGAGGGCATCACGTCCAATGGCTTTCATGGGAGTTGTGAGCCCATGAGGAATTCCTGGGTGCAGTCCCTTGCTGTGTAGCAGGACATCTCCAGAGCAAAACCTGCCCCTGTGGGGGCAGGAATTAGCCAGCACTGCCTTTTCACCAACCCTATTTGAAGAGTTAGAATCTGGAACCTCCACACAGGGGGTGGGAAGAGAAATGCTCAATATTGCTGTGTGCTTGGCTTGCACCTGATGAAAGGCGCCTGACTAACAACTCTGGGGAACTGAATGATCAGACACAAATGAACATGATTTGTTGGGGGAGAGTCAACATGGCTTTTGTAAAGGGAAATCATGTCTCACTAATCTACTAGAATTCTTTAAGGGGGTCACCATAAGCATGTGGAGAAGGGTGATCCAGTAGATACAGACTACTTGGGCTTTCCAAAAGCCTTTGACAAGGTTCCTCACCAAAGGCTCTTAAGCAAAGTAAGCTGTCGTGGTAAGAGGGAAGGTCCCCTCATGGATTGGTAACAGGTTAAAAGTCAGGAAACCAAGGGTAGGAATAAATGGTCAGTTTTCAGAATGGAGCGAGATAAATAGCAGAGTCCTCCAGGCATCTGTACTGGGACCAGGCCTATTCAGCATATTCATAAATGATCCGGGAAAAGGTGGCAAAGTTTGCAGAGGATACAAAATTACTCAAGACAGTTAAGTTGAAAGCTGACTCCGAAGAGCTACGAAGGGATCTCACAAAACTGGGTGACTGGGCAACAAAATGGCAGATGAAATTTATTGTTAATAAATGCGAAGTAATGCACATTGGAAAATAATCCCAGCTGTTCATACAAATGATGGGGTCTAAATTAGCTGATGAGGGGATGGAACAGTTTCCGTGTGAGGAGAGATTCAAAAGGCTGGGACTGTTCAGATGGGAAAAGAGACAACTAAGGAGTGGGGGAGAACATGAGAGAGGTCGATAAAATCGTGACGGGGTGAAGCAAGTGAACAAGAAAGCGTTATTTACCCTTCACTTAACAAGAACCAGGGGTCACCCAATGAAATTAATAGGCAGCAGGTTTAAAACAAACAGAAGTAAGTATTTCTTCACACAACGCGCAGTCACCCTGGGGAACTCGTTGCCAGGTGATGTTGTGAAGGGCAAAAGCTAAAAACAAATTAGCCAAGTTCCTGGAGGTCAGGTACCTCACTGGCTATGCAACCCTGGGCACTGGGTTACCCTAAAGTTCTGACTGTCAGAGGCTGGGACTGGACAACAGGGGATGGGTCACTCGATAATCGCCCTGTTCTGTTCATTCCCTCTAGGGCACCTGGCACTGACCACTGTGGGAAGACAGGACACTGGGCTAGACGGACCACGGGTCATGTTCAGACTCCTCTAAGCCACAGAGCAAGTGAAGCTACGTTCTGCAGCTCATGAAAAACAAGTCCTATGTAGAGTTGTGAGTTAGTTAACACCACTGCCCTCCAGACCCCTGAGCCTTTGCTCCTGGGAACTCTGACAGCCCAAAGGAGTGGCCAGGTCTCTGCTGGACAAGCAGCCCCTGTTGACATTCCTGATGCGCACAAGATGCTTCGGGGAGAGCTGGGATTGTGGCTGACCACATCGCTCGCATGCCATCATACTGGCTATCCCAGCCCCCAACTGGGCCAGCTCGTCTTTGGCCTCGTCCCTATGAAGAAAAGGCGCGTTCTTCCCTCAAGCGAACGCAAACCCAGTAACACCCTACGGAAACAAGGCAATTTGCTGCTTTCACACAAGTTAAACCTTAGGCTCTCCCTTCCATCTCCATCAGCCCCGGCACGGCTTTGACGCCATTCATACTAAGGAATTCTGCTACATGGCCAGCAATCACAGGGTGCGGTAAGGTCAGAGAGACAGGCTGACCATCCAGCCAGTCCATCTGATGGGCCTAGCTAGAAATCAAACCAGGTGGCACCTGACCTGCAAGGAAGCCAAATCCTTTTTGGACTTGCCTGGATGAGGAGAAGGGGGAGTTACCACCACCTCTCTTCCTAGCAGAGATGCTCCCTTTTACACTGTAGGCTCTTTGGGGCAGGGACCGTCATTCACTAAGTCTGTACAGCCTCTAGCACAATGAGCCCATCCTATCTGTGACCATTAGGTGCGACAGGGATATAAAGTTTAACACCACTGCAATGAAATGCCCACTGAGATGCCTTTTCATAGTCAGGGGCACTCACTGACAGACAGGGAGAGCTTGTCCCCAGAGCAAAGCCCTACTCTGCCCAGACGCATGAAGGATTTGTGTATTCTGCCCCCGGCCCACGATCCTCACTGCCATCCTGGGTATTTCCTGGCTGCCTCAGGGCTTCCACTCCTGCAGCAGGGCATTAACGGGCAGGAAATTCCCCACCCAGAGCTCATCTCGGCCCATGCGCTTAACTGGAGTCCAGCTCTTTGGGGCTGCTCCCAGAGCAGAGTCAGTCATGCTCTGAACTGCCAAGCAAGGAGCCAGGGCTTGATTTCCACCCCACCTCCTACAATGATGGCCCAAGACGCTGGAAGCTGCTGGGCTGGGATCATCAAAATGTAGAGGGTATTTTTAACAAAGGATTGGGCTGGAGGGGCACCTGCCTGCCATGGGCCTCGACCCTGGGGGCAAAGGAGGAAGGGGAAAAAGCAGAGACCCAGTAGATCCATTTTCCCATGCATAACCAGAGCGGGTTCAGTCCCTACACTATGCAGTGTGAACACACACCACATGGTACCATAGCAATCTGAGCCCACAGGAGACACTGAATGCCTTGCACGGGCCAGCAGAGCAGCGCTGACCTGCTCCCGAGGGTGCCAGCCAATCGGCCTCCCCACGCCGGGATGGCTGGCAACACGAACCCAGAGTCTCAGTGAAGTGATGCCACACGACCAGGAGCCTGGCGGCTCCGGCAGGTAAATTCTCAGCTGGTCGCTCACTTCCACTCCAGCAGGAAGAGGAGCCCACTAGCCAAGCCCAATGCGCCAGCAGCCCAGCCGGCAGGGCGGCAGCAAGCACACTAGCCTACCTTGTTTGACGGCTCCAGCTTCAAAGCGGCTTTGAGGAGGGGTATGGCCTCGCTGTACTCGCCTTGCTGCGCCAGCACCTGGAAGACAAGCCACAAAGCTGAGCAGAGAGGCCCCTGGCTGGCCCCCAGCAGACACGCTCCCGCCCAGGCCGCAAGAGGCCAGGGTCCATCCAACACTCCCGCTGCTAAGGGGAGGGGGCCTCGCACAGCTCAGAGCCCCACTCTTACCTTCCCCTTGCGGAAGAGGGCCTTGATGTTCTCTGGCTGGTGCTCCAGGACCTGGGTGCAGGATCTCAGGGCAGCCTCATAATGGTCCAGCTTGAGCTGAGAGGCTGCCAGGTTGTTGAGACATTTCACCTTCACCTCCAGCAGCTCAGCCTCCTCCTCTGGGCTGAAGAGGACTGCAGAGATCCCAGAGCCGAGTTACACCCGCAGTACAACTGCTTTCCAGCCCTGCTCCAGCTCCCTTCGGTTTGCATTGCAGGGAACCCACTTCCCTAGCCCGCAAGCCATGGAGGTGTCTAGACCTCACCTGGGCCACCAACAGCCCGAGAGGGTGATCCCTGGGGGAGCCCCAGTAGACTGCTGCTGGGCTCTGGGCAGGACAGAGAGGAGCCAGCCTCTGCCCCAAGGGGCTCACAGCCATGGACAGACCAACAGAGGGTGCCCGTGGCGACCAGGCTCTCAGAACCATGCTGGTATGGCTGCCCGCAGGGAATGCTGGGGGCAGAGCAGGTGTGCAATGAAGGAAGCAGGCTGTAAAGCCACCAAATGCAACTTTCCAAAAAAATCTCCCCCCGACACTGCAGAAGGGCCCCAGGCAAGGAGACATCTCAGAGGGCAACAGTTCCTGAGAGACACAGGCTGCCAGGAGACCCAGCTCCCGGGTGGGGGATTTCTTGGCTCAGGCGAGGAGACGCTGTTCGAAGAGCAGCGTGTCCCAGAGGGGCCAGCGTCACACACGAGGACGAGGAGGGCTGAGCCCTGAGGGCTGGGCACCATGGTGGCAGAGACGCCTCAGACATGCAGTAACTCCACTTCCCAGAGTCCTGCTGCCCCCAGAGAACAGCTGTGCAGGCAGGAGCAGGACTGGCTGACCCCAGGGCAAGGCAGGGCAGGTACCTTTGGAGCTGGAGTTGATGGTCTTCAGGGCGATGTCGTACGAGTTGATGGCCAGCACGTAGTCCGTCTGCTGGTAGTAGAAGTTCCCGCGCTCCCGCTTGCGATTGGCCAGCTGGATTTTCTCTCTCCCCCGGAGGAGCTCCAGGTCAGGAGCATCCTGCACGGCCAGCAGCTGCACTTCCAGGGTGAGGGCTGCGTGGGGCGGGATGTCGGGGCTCCTGCTCACATGATGGAGGAGACGCGATGGCACCTCTCCCAGGAGGAAGCACGGGCCCAGCCGAGGCTGCGGTGGCTCTGGGGTCAGCAACGCTATAGCTCTGCGGCAGAGCCACCTGGCGCCAGCTACTGCCCCCAAAACACCCACCGGCTGCGAAGGAGCCATGCAGATTCAGTGCTGGGGAAAGGGGCAGCCCGACAACTGACACACACAGAGGCAGCCAGACCAGGGAGGGCAGCAGAACAGACCCTGTTGCCAGCTATGCCTCATTCCTGCCCTGGAGAAATCCCACCCTTCCCCGAGGGGCAATGGGGCCCACTGACGCCTGGGCTTATCTACTGGGACTGCGGCTAGGGGGTGAACTGTGCTGGGGACATGTTGATGAGGAATCGCACTGAGACCAACGCCTCCTCTCTCTCTCCCCACGGCAGAGGCTCCAGCCTTTGGCCTCGCTGCTGCAGGCCAGGGGGCTATCCCGGCTAAGCCTCCTCTCCAAGGATCCTCCCCCCTCCCTTTGGTCCTGCTGCGGTTAGCCTCCCACAGCCTCCCCGCACGGTCCCAGGACCCCTCTCACCTGCCCTGCGGGCCGAAGCAGTACTTGGGATCTGACATGATCAAGGCAGTTTCTCCCATTTCCAGCAGCTGTGCACACAGGTCTAGGGCCTGCAGGGACCCAGAGTTCAGAGGGAGGTCAGTGGAGGGCGTTCTCTGCTCAGGAGCAGGTGGTCATGGATTCAAATCCCACAGCCAGACTTGGGCTCCTCCCCAGAGGGCTGCTGTAGTGCAGGCAAAGGGACTGTACTGCTGGACAGGTCATTAAACCAGCACAGGAGCAGCTCAGAGTGCAGGCCGGCTGCCAAGCAAACCAGAGCGAGCCTGGCACAATGCAGGAACAGAGCAGGGGCAGGACAAGAGGGCATCAGCCTATAGCCCCAGACTTGGGGCTCTGCTTCTGAACCACAGTGCTTGGCGCAGAGTGCCGGATCAGTCAGTCAACACAACCTGGTGCCTTCGAGCGAGGAAGGGAGCCCCGCTTCCCAGGTGGGCAAAGGAAGCACTCACATGCCTCCTGTAGGTCGCCAGGGGGACGCACTCCCTCCCCCACCTTCACTCTCTCCCCGAGTTCTTAGAGAATAAAGCCAGCTGCCAAATCCACCTGTCAGGATAAAGAAGAAATTCCCTGGGCCCCTCCTCCCCCGCATTGCCCCACATACAGCATTCCTCAGTTAGCCAGGTGCATTACGGAGATCACAAGGGAAAGAGACACCAGGTGTCTGCAGTCACTCGGGGCAGGCAGGATACCGGGACCAGAGGAAGCAGCCATCTGACCCACACCAGACCCTCTCACCCAAACATTCCCAGGTCCATGAACCAGGCTTTGCACACAGGCTGGGCTCCACCAGGCAGGTCAGCTGCTGTGCAGAGATTCTTCTCCTCCCCCACCCCAAACACCTCTCGCTCCAGAGCACACAGGCCTCAGCCCCCTCGCACCTACCTGCATGACGTCGCAGTCTCCCAGGGTGAAGGAAAGGCTGGGATTGTCCTCCACCACGCTGCCATCCTCCAGCATCACCTTGAGTCGGACGGTGACATCCTGGCCTTTGCGCGGCCGGCTCTCCACGCCTTGACCTGGCACCAGGGTCGTCTTCTTGAGTAAGCCACTCCCTGGGGAGAGAGATGGGAGCCAGAAGCACGTCACACCCAGCGGGAGATAGAAAGGCTGTCTTGGCTCATGCTGCCGATGTCCACTTGGGTTTAAAGAGGAGGTGGGGGTGGGGAGGCAGCCAAGTTGGCACATGCTCCCATGGCTCATGTTGACAAGAGCGTGGTGGCCCTGAAGAGCCACTGGATTCACAGCCCTGGGGAACAAAGGCTCCTGGATACAGACACCGAGGAGGGAGAACGGGACAAAGCAAACTCACCCCCAGCAACTACCACCAACCTGCTGCTATCCTGCCAGGGAGGGACGGGGCTAGAGACAAGAGTGAGGGTTCACACTCCATGGACTCTCTGCTGAGACGTTAGCTGGGGGATCCCCCGAAGAGCTGCCACTTACCTCTCTGGGGCAGGGGCTGCGTCTCGCTCAGCATTTTGTAGGTTCTAAGACCAGAAAGGACCATTGTGATCAGCTAGTCTGACCGCCCGGATAACACAGACCAGAAACCTGCCCCCTGTTCATTCTAGGGCAGCTCTTTGTATTTAACCATTGGGACAATTTACCGAGGGTCACAGGGGCGTCTCCATCACTGGCCATTTCTAAATCAAGACTGAATGTTTCTCTAACCGATCTGCTCTAGGGATTATAGGGGGGCAGGTCTCTAGCCTGTGCTCGCAGGGGGTCAGACTAGATGATCACAATGGGCCTTTCTGGTCTTGGGATCTATGAATCCTTTGGAAAAATCCAAATCTTGATTTTAAATTCGCCAGTGAACAAAAACCCACCTCGCCCCTTGGTAAATGAGTTAATGACTCTCACTGTTGAAAATTTACATCTTATTTCCAGTCTGAATTGGTCTGGCTTCAACTTCCAGCCCTTCAGGGGACGACATTAGCACAACTGGTTGACTATGCTGAAGAGCCCATCATCAGATCTCTGTTTCCCAGGTAGGGACTTACAGACGGACCAAGTCTTCCCTTAACCTTCTCTTTGTCACAACGAACAGACTGAGCTCCTGAGTCCCTCCTGGAGGGGCATGTCATCGAATCCTTTCAACAGCCTTGTGGCTTTTCTCTCAAAGCCCTCCAGTGTATCAACATCCTTCTTGAACTGTGGGCACCACCGCTGGACACAGGATTCCAGCCGCGGTCGCACTGGTGCCAAGTGCAGCGGTAACAACCTCTGTGCCCACTTGCCATCCCCCAGTTTGTGTCTCCCAGGATGGCATTAGCCCTTTTGGCCCCAGCATCTCAGCGGGTGCTCTCGTTCAGCAGATTAGCCACCATGGTCCCCAGATCATCTTCTTCTTGGGAAGCACTAGCATGCTCTGAATGCTGCAGCGATCCAAGTCAACAACCTACATGCCGCGGGGGGCTCGGCCAAGACCCTCCCAAATGAACACACCCCTGACTCACAGGAGACGCTGTAAACAAACTGCAATGATAGCTGACACCTGACCTGGGCACAGACAGGTGGCTCAGAGGCCAAAGGCTCCATAGCGAGGCATCTGCCACACCCTCGGGCCCCCTTTCCCACACCACTACGGCATCTCCTGAGCTGCTGCGGGGGGCACATAGGAGCCCTGACTTCAGCCTGTTTGCCCTCGCTGGGAGGAGGGAGAAGGGGAAGAGCTTGTGACAACAGGAAACAGCATGGCATCTTCCTACACAGGATCTTACCCAAGACATCAAGCCACTCCTCAGCTGCCTGGGGCATGTTGGAGACCTCCTCCGGGGCTTGCTCTGACCCAGGCATCTGGGTGTCATCTCTGGCTGGTGGGGCCCTTCCCGTCCCTATGTCCTCCAGAGGGGGGAGTTCACTCAGGTCATCGTCGTCATCCTCATCTAGGACTTCAAAGTCCTCCCCGCTGTCCAGCATGGAGGCGCTGGCCTTGGTGAGGCCCGGTGAGCTGAGATCGATGCTGGTGTCAGCCCAGTCAGGGGAGCCATCGGCTGGACCCTCCCCTCCAGAAGCCATTGCAGAGAGGTGAGGATCAAACTAACTAAGAAGTAAAGACAGAAGAGGATGTTTTGTTTGGGGTTTTTTCCCCGGGGAGAGGCGGGGGGCAGGGGGGAGAGTTTAGAAGAGCCGTAGTTTGAGATTCCAGAACTACCTTGAAATGGGGCCTTGGAACCCAGCTCCCTCCTCCCCCCAGCCCAGCAGCCCTTGGGGAAGTCAGCACTCACACTCTGATAAACAGTGATCACTCAGATACAGCCAGGGTCCAGGACCCTGAGCTACCGCGAGAGAGACTGCAAATGGAACAGAACCAAAGCACCTGAAATTGCTACTCCCTCACTGAAGCACAGTGGGGCACGTTTGCCCGTTGCTCCCCAGCCCCCATCCAGGCTGTTGTCTGGACTCTGGGTGCAAATTGACCGGCTATGTTGTAGCTTGCAGCGGCCTCTGGTCTTTGCCATGAGCTTCGCAGGGCTTCTCCTCCGGCTCTCAAAGCCAGAAGCCCGGCATGGAAGAGTTAATCTGAAGCCGATCCCAGGATCACTGCAACCACACGTTTCCCTAACTAGTTTCCATTTATAGCAAGACCTACGAGCTGGGCTCTGCTGGGAAATGAAGTCTAACATGGCGCAGCATGGGGAGGAATTAGGAACCATCAAGCTCACAGGCAGCAAAGAGCCTAACTGGCAGAGGGAAAATATTTCCTAGATACAGAGTCTACAGCCAGATGGGCGGCAGGCGAGCCTCTCACCAGGGTTTTAGAAAGGCCTGGCTGACAAACACCTGGCAGTGGAGATTACCCCAGCGCTGGAGGAACAGGCTGGGCTGTACCCTCAGGCAGGCTCTTGGTCTTCAGTCAAGGGGACAGTTCCAGAAGGCCACCCATTCGGCAAGGGGCTTCATTCCTCTTTTCCAAGGGTATCTTTAAATAAAATAAAATAAAATAAAATCAATTAAGAAAGCTTGAGGAGACTCTTGCAGAGTCTGCAATCCCCACCCAGCCCCCATTTGGGGATGTCTGGACCCGATACCAGAGCCACCCATACACTGTGCTGCTTTAGAGCCAAGTATTGCAAAATAATCCCTGGGAAGAGGCAAGCGAGTGATGCCGCCAAGAGTCCAAGGGCAGACAGATTATGTCAGCCCAGCTTCCCAGCCTGGCCTCACACTCAGAGGGTGGAGGACAAGCCAAGGCCTCAAAGAGAAACAACAGGAACCTTGTGTCTCCACCGCAGAGCCCACCGCTGCTCTGGGTACGGCAGAGAGCACTCCCAGCAACAAGGGAAACTTGTTCACAGCAAGAGCTCGGTCTGCAAGCAAACGCCATTTGCTGGAAGCTGTTTATTACACACAAAGAGCCACAAGTAGCTCGCTGAGGAAAAGGTACGGGCTGCTAAGAGCAAACACGCAAATAGATCAGCTCCCGGCCAGGGCAGGAGAAGGGCGAGGCACCCCCCTGCACTGGGGCAGCCAGCTCACAGACGGGACAGGAACACTCTGGCTAGCGTCAGACAACGCGAACCCAGCTCCACAGAGGATAGAGGAGAGCAGAGTGCCCATCAGCCTGGGCCGAGCAGGCAATGAACATGTAAGAGAACAGGAAGAGACTGGTCTGGTGACAGCTGATGGAGATCAGCTGCCTTAGCATTCTCCTCTGGAGTAGGTGTCAGCCTTGCTGCCAGCTAATTACAGAAGCGAAACCAAGGCTGGTCTTGGACACCAGCCCAGGACCACAAAAGAAGACCTATGACCTACACTTGGAACTGGAGATATCGAGGCAAATAACTGTGGGGGCCACGTTCAGCGGCCATAGAGGGACTGCTAACAGAGTCTGCAGCTCAAACACCCAGACAAGAGCTACAGTACAGTGCCTAGCACCTTGGGGCCCCAGCAGTGGAGTGAGCTCTGAGGCCCTAATGCAATACACGTGATAAAGGATACCGCTCAGAACGGTCCGCCCACCAGCTCAGAGCTCTAGGCTTGCTGGAGAGCATCCTTCTCCCCGTCTGGGTCCTTCCAGCCTCCTGGCTAACGCACCATCATGCGCCAAACAGCAATGCCTGGATCTAGCCATTTGTATCCACTACGGCAGGGGTTCTCAAACTGGGGGTGTGATCCCTCACGGGGTCACAAGGTAGTTACATGGAGGTCACGAGCTATCAGTTTTATGGGGCTGACAGCCCTGAGCCCCCATTAAATTAAATTGCCCCTGGCCCTGTTTTTAACTTACAAGGAGGGGTGATACTCAGAGGCTTGCTGTGTGAAAGGGGTCACCAATACAAAAAGTTTGAAAACCACTGCTCTACAGCAAGTGCACAGGCCAAAAAAGAGCCATATTTCAGGAAGTTACTCCTCAATGTCATGCCCACCCCCTCCAGTTATCAAAAGGGAAAGACTGGGGAGTTTTAAATAAAAGTTCTCTCTTCACCACTGCCACAGTTCGTTTCCCTTTCTCTCTCTTTGGGACTGGGAAAGATGCTCAGATCCATAGCAATGAGGACCAGGTGAGTAGCTAGATAGACGGGGGATAATAATCCTGATTGTCTCCCATCCTTAGTCCCTGGCCTGAAGAGTTTTACAGTGTAAATAACAGGCCCATCTCACACTACAAGTCTGAGCAGCACTCAGCACAAGGGGCCCTCTGGGAGCTACCACAGTAGAATAATGAAGATCAGGCCCATAAAAAACAAATAAATCCAGCCCAGTCAGCATCCCCTTCTGGTTCTCAGGCCCTTACTACTGGCCAGGCTCCTTGTGATCCCAATGCAACATGGGAGGTAAAGTTACACTCCCTCTAAATGTAACGGACATATTTCTGTTCACACTTGTCACTCTGATGAGTGTGCTCCCAGAACCCTGGGCCCTGAAAGGACGGGCACGACTGGGACAAGCCCAGGAGCTTCCCTTAACCAGTCACTGGCCAGGGAGACTCAGGGGTCTGGCAGGCCCAAGACACTTTGCTGCTGCATATGGCCTGAGTGAATTCATCCTTGCCTTAACCACTGCCTCGCCCCCCAACCCCCAGCCCATTGCCTGCTGGGCTTTGCCTCTCTCACTGCCAGTCCCTCCAGCCCAGGCTGCCAGCCCAGCTATGAGAGGGGCTGCAGCAGCATGCTGGGTCACCACAGGGAACGCATGCACCCAGCTGGGACACTTAGCAAACAACAGCCAAGTTAAAGGTTGTAGTCACCATGCCAAGGTACAAGTCCTTTAAGAGGCAGGACCCTAGCTACCCAGTCCCGCTTTCCTGGGCTCCTGCCCACATCACCCTGCCCCAAGTCACTCACCAAGGGGGAATTCAGAGTAAAGCCCCCAGCCAAGAGCATCATGGATTGGCACCCCGCAGGGAGAGCCCATCCAGAGACTCATGCCGCTCCAGTCTACAAAAAAGCACCAGAAGGCAGCCTAATTCTGTGAGCGCCACGATGCTCGGAGAACAGCCTGGATTTATGTGACAGCGTTTCCCAACGCCCCAACACCGCAGCATGGGGCAGGAAATCACATTTTCCCCTAGTAGGCGTTTCAGTGAGGGAGCGACACAAAGCCTCTGTGCGGGGCCCAGCCCTAATGGGCAACACCCGTAGGAGCCTTGGCCCAGCGAACAAGCCCGCAGGTATCCTCCCCTCCAGCAGTTGGCCTTTTCAGGCCCCGCTTCCCAGCAGGAGCCACCCACAGAAAGAGATGGCAGGACACAAGCACCAGACTTAACAGGAGTTCACCACTAACACGGTGAGAGCGATATGGTGACTGGACCCTTCAGCCTCCCCGAAACCCAGGGAGCAGCAACGGATGCCCCCGCCCTCCTCTGCCAAGCCACTGCAGGTCACACAGCTGCTCAGCGGGCGCCATGGGGGGACTGCCCCTTTGGAACCATCCCCCTCCACAGAGTCCTTCTGCGCACCCCGCTGCTGCTCCCGGGGCTCCCCCCGGGGCTCCCCCCGGACCTTCCTCCCCACCCCCGGACCTCCCGCTCCCGGACCTCCCTCCCCGCTCCGGGGGCTCCCCCCCACCCCTCCCCGCTCCCGGACCTCCCCCCCCCGCTCCGGGGGCTCCCCCCCACCCCTCCCCGCTCCCGGACCTCCCCCCCCCGCTCCGGGGGCTCCCCCCCACCCCTCCCCGCTCCCGGACCTCCCCCCCCGCTCCGGGGACTCCCCCCCACCCCCCCCCCGCTCCGGGGGCTCCCCCCCCCGGACCCCTCCCCCACCCCCGGACCTCCCGCTCCCGGACCTCCCGCTCCCGGGGCTTCCCCCCAGCCCTCCCCGCTCCCGGACCTCCCGCTCCCGGGGCTTCCCCCCAGCCCTCCCCGCTCCCGGACCTCCCTCCCCCCCCGCCCCTCCCCGCTCCCGGACCTACCTCCCCCCCCGCCCCTCCCCGCTCCCGGACCTCCCTCCCCCACCCCCGGACCTCCCCCGGACCTCCCGCTCCCGGACCTCCCCCCCCCGCTCCGCTCCGCTCCCGGGGCCCCCCCGCCGCTCTCAGCCCCCCGCGGGCCGGGGAAGCGGCTTGGCCCAGTCCCCCGGGCGCCCCTGCCCTTCACGGGCCCCTCGCCCCCCGTCGAGGCAGGGCCATCCCTACGCGGGCTAGCGAAGCGCGCCGGCCGCGCTCGGACACGGGCACCAGGCAGGGGCCGCCCCGCGAACCCCCCCGGCCAGCGCCGCCCCCACGAGCTCCGGCACCCACCTGGCCTTTGGGCTCAGCTGCTCCAGCCCCGCCCCCCGGCTCTCATTGGCTCCGCGGGCCTGCTCCAGGCCCGCCCGCGGCTCTCATTGGCTCCCCTGGGTGGGGAAGACTGCCGCTAAGTGGCCGGCTGCAACGCCCGTCTCGCCTGGATCGGCCTTTGCCCGGAGCCTTCTTAAAGGGGCCGCGGCCGGTGGGGCTGCGCGCAGGTGGGCTCAGCCCGGGCTGCCCCTGCTGGGGTGAGCGGGGGCTCTGGGTGGGTCCCCGGCGTGGGGCGGGGGAGGTCGTAGCAGCCCCCACTGCCATGCAGAAGGGGCAGCCAACAGGCCCCAGCATGCACGGCTGCACCCCAGCCCTGGGGAGATGGCGGGCCCCAGCATGCACGGCTGCACCCCAGCCCTGGGGAGATGGCGGGCCCCAGCATGCACGGCTGCACCCCAGCCCTGGGGAGATGGCGGGCCCCAGCATGCATTGCTCTGATCCAAGGTGGTAGCCACCCCATGGGGATGGCACAGCCCATGTGCCACTTGATGCTGGCAGTCTGGACTCTGCCTCTCCTTTGCAATTTGGACTGAGACAAAACCCCTCATTTTAATCCCTGGATTCTGTGTGGCTACACAGAGCTGGTGTCCCCGTCACTTTTGTGGCTGAAAGTTATCTACCTCCGAAATGCAGTCACTGCACCCTCATTCATGGTCTTTGTCACATGCTGCATCCCTGGGAGACCTGGCAGGTTGAGAGGTGTGATCAGGGCAGAGCACTGCAGTCCCTCTGCAGGTGGCATCTCTTTGTCAATGACACTATGTATGCGTGGCTGAACTCTGCGGGGAAGAGGGCGCATTCTGTCTTCCCCTGGCGTAAACCTCCAATCTTCCTCCCATGTGCTAATAGCTCAATAAGTTTCTACATTCATGGATACTTCCCTTCTTATGTACTGGGACCAGGATAGATGGTACCAGTCTTCGGGAATTCTCTTGTGCCGGTTTGATCACTCCGCTCATCCATTTTGTGCCTCACTCATGCAAGACTTTCACTAGGTCTGCCATCACTTCATCAGGTCCCTTTGCCTTCATTTCCTGGACCACACTTCTCACCTCCTCCTCTGTTAGGTCAGGCTCAGGCATCACATTAAGATCATATGTTGGTAACTCTGCCTTAAAAGGGGTTTGCCTATTTAAGAGACTCTCAAAGTATTGTTTCCAATTGTCCTTTCACTTGTTTGGGTGTTACTAGCTATCTCCCCTGACCATCATTTACCAATGGTATTAGAATACCACCCTCTTTCCCTTAGCCTTTCATATGGGTTATATCTCAAAATTAAATAACTATTGGATCTTACACATTTTTATCACAACATAGGGCACAAATCCTCCATCATACCCACTGACACCAGAGAAAGTATTTTTAAATTCATAGAAATCTGGGACTAGGTACCATGGTAGATACCTCCAGGAGATATACAAAGAACTTTCCCTAGAGTGTGTAAAGTTTGGTCCACTAACATCTGTCAGCAGGCAGCATTCTGAAATTGACACTGCAATATGAGAACCTAAAGGAAGAGATGAAGAAGTAAGCCCCAGTTCAGGAAACCATCCCTATTTGGGACAGCACTTGAACACATGCTTTACATGCACCTACAATTAATCACATGCTTCAGTGCTTTCTTTAATTGTGGCCCTAGACTACTCTGCTTTAATACTCATTTAACAAACAGAAGATCAACAGAGAAATTTGCGATTTAAACAAAATAAGGTCACCGTCCCTGTTAGGATGAGCAGATTAATTCTTCTCCATTATTCATATCACTTTCCTGCACACACAAAGGAGCAATATTCAGTGCAAGATTACTGATTTACCTCTAGGTTACATTTCAACCAGGAACTTGCTGTATTTTAATTTTTCTGTAAGAAAGGAAACATGATTTTTTCCGAGGGCAAAAGATCACCCATTTGTGACGTATGTCCAAGGTCACCAGATCACCACCTTGTGATTTTTTTTCCAAGTCATTTGACCACTGGTTCATATATATATATACATGTATCTATACACACCACTGGTTCGTATGGATATTTTTATATAAAAGGGACCTTACTGGACATGGGCAGGCCTTCATCCTCACCTTCTCTTCTTTATTTTCTGTCTGAGTCATGCAAACTTTTAAAATGACACCATCCACATCAAAATCTGAGGAGAAATGTTGAACATATTCAGAAATCCATTCACATGGCCTTGCAAAACTACCTAGAGATGCATAACTTTTTAAAACTGAAGTTGTTTTTAAGATTGCCAGGCCAGTAGTGAAAGAGGATGAAATTTCCTTTCCTTCTTATGGTCTGTGATGTTGCACACACACACACACTTTTGGTGTGAGTGAGATGGATGGAATTTCTATTAATGAAAGACTCTTGATTTAGATTATTAAGGGGAAAGGGTGCTAAATGAGGCCCTGATTTTAGAAAATCTGGAAGACAAGTGGAAAAGGAAGCAGCATTTCAGCTGGTCTGACTGTCTGTGCTGGCAACGTCTGCCTTGTCTGATTTATCGGTAACTTTGAGGCTTACTGCAAACTGAGAAAAAAGTGAAGCAATAATTTTCCTGAAAAAGCCCTGCAAGCTCTCGTATTTTTTCTGACAAATGAATCACCGAGACTTGGGGAACTTTTCTCTTGGTGATTTGTGCTGACAAAGAAGCTTGAAGTTGGACCAGTCTGTGCACTGACTGGACCTTATACGAAGTAGGAAAAAGTTGCTTTGATTTTATTCCAGTCCACTGGGCTCAACCTGTACGCTGCTCAGCCAATCTGTCTTTGATTTAGTTTCCTAGCAATGTACAAAAATGTACTGCTCCCAGAGAACCTTATAAATATTTCTCTGCCAGTGTAGTTACCCCAGAGCCCTTCTGGTCACATTAATCTTCTACAGCCTCATCCCTGAGGAAATTTATCTCTAGTGATGAGGGGGCGCTTATGTTATCCATATAGCTGAGGGGTCACATGAACTTGAACTTGAACTGTTACCCACTGGGCCAGGGTCCCTACAACATCAAGGCCACTTTCCATGCTCTGCCAGACTCCCCACAGTGCCCATGACCCCTGCCCAGCTGGCTTCTCCACATCAAAGCCCACAACTGTATTACTTTTGTTGGAGCCTCCCCCTAGAGAGTCCCAGAGGGCGGCTGTGGGAGCCCCCCCCTCAAACAGACACTGAGGGGGTGGGGAGCTGAGGGGGCTCCCCCTTGGGACACTGAGGGGGAGCGGGATTGTGGGGGGCTCTGCCATAGAACACTGAGGGGGAGGAGGAGGGGGAGTTGTAGGGGGTTCCCCTTGGGACACTGGTGGGGAGGGGTGTTGTGGGGGGGCTCCCCCATAGAGCACTGAGGGAGAGCTGTAGGGGGGCTCCCCCACAGAGCACTGAGTGGGAGGGGGAGCTGTAGGGGGTATCCCTTGGGACACTGGGGGGGAGCGGGGTTGTGGGGGGCTCCCCCATAGAGCACTGAGGGGGAGGGGAGCTGAGGGGGAGGGATGTTGTGGGGGGACTCCCCCACAGAGCACTGAGGGGGAGGGGGAGCTGCAGGGGGTTTCCCTTGGGACACTGAGGGGGAGCGAGGTTGTGGGGGGCTCCCCCATAGAGCACTGAGGGGGAGGGGAGCTGAGGGGGAGGGATGTTGTGGGGGGGCTCCCCCACAGAGCACGGAGGGGGAGGGGGAGCTGTAGGGGGTTTCCCTTGGGACACTGAGGGGGAGCGGGGTTGTGGGGGGCTCCCCCATAGAGCACTGAGGGGGAGGGGAGCTGAGGGGGAGGGATGTTGTGGGGGGGCTCCCCCACAGAGCACGGAGGGGGAGGGGGAGCTGTAGGGGGTTTCCCTTGGGACACTGAGGGGGAGCGGGGTTGTGGGGGGCTCCCCCATAGAGCACTGAGGGGGAGGGGAGCTGAGGGGGTGGGGTGTTGTGGCGGGCTCCCCCACAGAGCAATGAAGGGGAGGGGGAGCTGTAGGGGGGCTCCCCCATACAGCACTGAGGGGGGAGGGGAGCTGAGGGGGTGGGGTGTTGTGGCGGGCTCCCCCACAGAGCACTGAGGGGGAGGGGGAGCTGTAGGGGGTTCCCCTTGGGACACTGGGGGGGAGTGGGGTTGTGGGGGGGCTCCCCCATAGAGCACTGAGGGGGAGGGGAGCTGAGGGGGTGGGGTGTTGTGGCGGGCTCCCCCACAGAGCACTGAGGGGGAGGGGGAGCTGTAGGGGGGCTCCCCCATAGAGCGCTGAGGGGGAGGGGAGCTGAGGGGGAGGGATGTTGTGGGGGGCTCCCCCATAGAGCACGGAGGGGGAGGGGGAGCTGTAGGGGGTTCCCCTTGGGACACTGGGGGGGCAAGTGGTGTTGTGGGGGGGCTCCCCCATAGAGCGCTGAGGGGAGCTGAGGGGGAGGGATGTTGTGGGGGGCTCCCCCACAGAGCACTGAGGGGGAGGGGGAGCTGTAGGGGGTTCCCCTTGGGACACTGGGGGGGAGTGGGGTTGTGGGGGGGCTCCCCCATAGAGCACTGAGGGGGAGGGGGAGCTGTAGGGGGTTCCCCTTGGGACACTGAGGGGGAGTGGGGTTGTGGGGGGGCTCCCCCATAGAGCACTGAGGGGGAGGGGGAGCTGTAGGGGGGCTCCCCCATAGAGCACTGAGGGGGGAGGGGAGCTGAGGGGGTGGGGTGTTGTGGCGGGCTCCCCCACAGAGCACTGAGGGGGAGGGGGAGCTGTAGGGGGTTCCCCTTGGGACACTGGGGGGGAGCGGGGTTGTGGGGGGCTCCCCCATAGAGCGCTGAGGGGGAGGGGAGCTGAGGGGGAGGGATGTTGTGGGGGGCTCCCCCATAGAGCACGGAGGGGGAGGGGGAGCTGTAGGGGGTTTCCCTTGGGACACTGGGGGGGCAAGTGGTGGCGGGCTCCCCCCAGGGGGGCAGGGGCGGGGACTCCTGGCGGGACCTCACGCACATGTACGTCCTGACGCGCCGGTCACGTCGTGCGCGTGACCTCCATCCCGGAAGTGAGGCTCCAGCCCGGGGACCCCACAAGCCGCCGCCGGCCCGCGCTTGCCCCGGCCCCGCTGCCGCTGCCCCACGGAGCCCCCTGGCCGGGGCGCCGCGTCCGTTATGTGAAGGCGGCGGCCCCAGGCTGGGCGGGGGGAGCGGCCCGTCCAGGTGCGCGGCCTCCGGCTGGGGAGTCGGGGGGGCCCCGCGCCAGTGGGGGGCCCCGGCTCCCGTGGGGCGCCCCGGCTCCCATGGGGCGGGGCTTTGGGGGGTCTCCATCCAATGCGGGGCGGTGATTCCATGCGAGGCGGGGTCATGAGCTGTCCCTATCCAGCAGGGCAGGGGCCGGGGGGTCCCCCATCCGGTGGGGGGCCGGGGGCCCTATAGGGAGAGGGGTTATGGAGGGGCCCGGGGTTCCCTAGGGGCGGGGTCCTGCAGGGAGAAGCGTTACAGGGTGTCGCCACCCCGTGGGGGTCTGCGTTCAGTGGGGACAGCTGAGGCCCCTGGGGAAAGGGCTCGAGGGGTGTCGGAGTTGGGGTGGTCCCCATACAAGGGGCTGGAAGGGTCTCCAGCCAGGCATGAGCCCCTTTAGCCGGCCACATCTCTAAAGGGTCCAAGTTTCCTTCCTGGGGTCGGCGGGGCCGTACTGTATCCCATGAGCCGTCTAGGTGTGTGGCTTTGGCTGGGCATCTCTGTAGCGGGACTAGATCTTGCCCTCTGGGAGAGGGTGAGGGGCTGCAGGGGCCGCAGTTACAGCGCGCGGCTTTGGTCTCATGGCTGCAGTTCTGGTCCTGTGTAAGGTAGCAGCGAAGGCGTGGCTGGTCCGGGAGGGATTCTGCTGTCTTCCTTCCTCAAGGATCTGACTGTTGTGAAAAACAGTTTGAGGGCGTCTGGTGCTGTTAATTGTTGCTAGGGCCGGTGAAGGAAGCTGCTTTGTGTTTTTATGAGCAGCCCTATGAACTTCCTCTCTGTATCTCTATTCCCTTCCTGCAGGCTACAGTGTACAGTAAAATGGAGCCCACAGCCTCTGGTGTGTTTTGCAGCAGGGTGCTAAGTATGGTGAACTCCGAAGACGTGAACGCCATCATTTTGGCTCAGAAGAATATGTGAGTCAAGTGGAATCTTATCAGCCAAAATACCCTGCTGTTCTGTTCAATAAATATACAAATATCCTTCTAATTACTAGTAATTCAGAGAAACTGGATGACTCGGTGGGGTTAGAATGTGATACAAAACCCCTGGTCACGATTTCAAAGCTGTCCTAGGTTGCCAGTAACTAACTGACAGCTGTTCTGTTCAGTGCCTGTTAAAATGAGTTGCAAGGTCTTAGTTAAATTCCTAGTGGGCATGTGTCTGGGCTGCCGAAGAGAGGGTTACATTTGCCACTTGTAGGCTGTCCTAGCTGAGAGGTCAAAGACTGAAAGAGCTGATCTTTCCAGGGCATGGGTGAGCTGCTTTGTGCTAATGCAAACTTCCTCGATTGCTGGTACTTTGTCAATTCTGGGAATAAACAGAGGCCTTTAGTTTGCAGGGCAGTCAAGTCAGCACCATCCTCAGTGCTGAATTCATTTCCTTTTTTAAACAAATTTTAAATATTAAGAAAAGTCCATCCATCACGTCTTAGCTGATCTTCACGTCTGTTCTCCCTTTTTGCTGCTGCTTTAAACTCCTCAATTCACTTATTTTGAATTCTTCCCTCAACCCCCAAATTTTCTGACAAATTTCCTGTCAGTAGAAATAGTCAATTAGACTCTGATTGATTTCACTAGGGTTTTGCCCAGGGTGGAATTTTGCATGCAGAGTTCTCTGGGCAGGACTGGGGCTTTAATCACTTCAAAAGCTTTTCGAGGAGGGGGAAAGAAGGATATAATTTTCTTTCTGACTTTTGTGGGGTTTGTGCATGTTTTGAGATAATTGTGAAAGTCTTACCTGGTGTGCTTTATTTTTGGAAACTCATGGACAAATTCCCCATGTCTCTTCCTTGCTCTAGGCTCGATAGATTTGAGAAAACCAACGAGATGTTGCTCAACTTTAATAATCTATCCAATGTACGCATGCAGCAGATGAATGAGAGGTTCCTGCATCACACTAGGACGCTGGTGGAAATGAAGAAAGATCTAGATAGTATTTTCCGAAGAATCAGGTGGGCTCTGGATTCAGGGTCTGGGATGCGGCATCTTTCTATAGTGCCTCCTGTTGGATGATAGAGGAAGGGCCCTGAGTGGATTCAGAGGGTGTCCTGCCCTGCTTTCCCTGTCCCAGGCAAGGTCACTGAGTCACAGTGACCTCTGTACAGCACCCCAGGAGGGTCAGAAAACGACAGAATGGTGACTAACAAACTCAGAAGGGGAGTGAATAAAAGGCATAGCTTGCTTTTACTCTGCAAAACAAACCAACATGGGAAGGAGGAGAGATGTGGTGTTTGCCATAGTACATTGGGTGTCAGGCTCCTGGCTTCCAGTCCTAGCTCTGCCACTGACCGTGTGACTCTGATCAAGTTACTTCACCTCTCCATGCCTCTGCAAAATGGGGAAAATGCAGACCCACCTCACAGAGGGCTTGTGAGGCTTAATGCTTGCAAAGGGATATGCTATTCTTGGGTGAAATGTGGTAGAGAAGGATTACATATTATTTAAAAACTTCTGATTTCAATTTTGGGGACAGCCTTGTCTTTGCTAAGGTGGAGGTAAAGTCATGAGACTGTCAAGAGTCTGCAAAGCAGTAGAGTATTTGTTGATTTACAGTGAATTACTTTATTCCAAAGCTCTGGGGCAAGGGGGGTGTTTTGGCCCCTTTACTTCTCAGTGCATGGAGAGCAACAATAGGTGCTCCTGCCCTGTGGTGGGGAGGTGCAGCAAGCAGACAGTCCATGAAGAGACCGGGAGGCTGCTGGAGCAATCAGGGACCCTGGAGCTGCTGCTCCTTGGTTGGGGCGCGTGACACTTCTCAACGCTGCAGTGCCCCATTTCCAGGGTGGGAAGGGACCTCAGGCTCCCTGCTTGCTACAGGGTTTAATAAAGTGCTTGAAGGGAAATGTCCCTTGAAGGAACATCTGGCAAGATGAGAAGTGGTCAGGACGTGACACGTCACGCCTCACATCTACCCTTTGTTCAGCAGGGTCTGGAGCTCAGGAGGGTCTGGGATTTCTGTTCCTGCAACAGCATGAATGTGCAGTGCAAGGGCATTTTATCTTAATCTGCTTAAACGGTTCCTGCAACAAAGCTTGTTCTGCTGAATGCTTGGCCCCTCTTTTGTTGGAGGGGAGAGGGGCAGTGGGTTGGTAGATATATTTATGTACTTTGTTAAAACTCAGCTCTCTTTTTCTTCTCCCTCCTGCCCCCTTACAGGACCCTAAAAGGGAAGCTGGCCAAACAGTACCCAGAAGCGTTCAGCAGTGAGTGTCTCCTTGTTATTCAATCTGATTTACAGCCTTTATATTGGCTTCCTTCCACTCTGATAAATCAGTACTTCTTGGTAATACAGCACCGGTTACTGTAGAGTCCCAGTGCATCCGAAGCTAAAGAGAAATGTGTGTTTGGGGCAGGCAGCTTGCAGTGGGGATTCTCTCGCGAGATTTTTTTTTTTAAACACCTCTGTGTTACCCAGTGAAAGGTGGCTGGGTGTAGGGTACAAAGCTGCAACTAGCTGCCAAGTTGAGTGCACATCACAGCAAAAGAGCTGGCAGGTTTTTTGTTACTACAATAATGAGCAGCCAAAGATTTTTGAAATAGAAATTGTAAGTTTGAACACCCTCGAGTCCTTCCTCAGTCCATTTTGGTGATGTTTGAGGATTCCTTCTTCAGTCATCTGTTTCCTCTTGCCGATACCTGTACCATGTCGTCTTTACTCTGGGTAGCTGGAGTAGCATGTGTGGCAAAGATACCTGGAGTCCTGTCATCTTTATGCAGATGGAATAAACTGCTGAGGTAACAATTGTGTCTCTCTCCTTTCAGATATTCATGAATCTCCAATTCTAGAAGATGACGATGATTTTGACCCTATTCCAAAAAGCACAGCGACCACAATTCCTACCTCTGAGCAGAGTACGGGCTCTTGTGACACAAGCCCTGACATTATTTCTCCAACCATGAGTCAGGATTTTGAGGATTTATCACAAGGCCGGTATGATTCTCCAGCTGTTAATGGACAGAGCCTAACAGATGATGAAATGGCCAATGAGCTGGACTAACACATACTAAAAACTAAGGCATCAGCTGAATCAGCTGCATGGACTGTGGAGCGCAACCAGAGAACTTCCTGTCCTGTATTTATATTTCTGTGTTTTCTTAGCCATTTACTTTTTTTGTGGGGAGAGGGAAAGTGAAGGCTGAGTGGAGAGGGGCCCATCACATGGTATTCAAAACTGCCATCATAATGCAAACATCGAGTCTGGGTATGGCAAACATGCAAAATGTATGGATTGAAATGTCTCTTCTCTGTTCTTGTTTGTGTGCAGGGGAGAGCAGTAAACCCAAAGGTTAGCTTTGAACATTAGTTTCTGGACAAATAGAGATCTTCTCAGAAGAGTACTCTAACTGCTTTTCTTTATACTTTTCTTAAATAATTTACTTGGTTTTACGCAGAAATCTTGAGGCTCTGTAATTTACAGTGCATGCAAACCCAAACTATAGCCTCCTTACCGGCGTGGTACAAATCTCTCTCAGCTGTGGCTCGCAGGATCTTGTACTTGCAAAGCAACTGTAGCTTGCTTTTTGTGATCTTCTCTGCCTTCTGAGAGGCCTGCCTGCACTACAGGGCCATGTAGCTAATTAATATATACTAATGATTTCTCTAGCACCTACAGAACATCTTTTCCCACACGGTAGCAAAAACCTGAAGTCCTCTTTTCTTAAGTGCGCAGCTGTTCTGTGCCACAGCTCGGATTTTCAGGAGGGAATCTTTCATAACCGCACTTCCATTGCTTAATGGAGACCTTTGACTGGAACAGTTTGACAACTGCTATGGCTGTACCTTGCTCTCTATAGTGTTCATCATATGTTAAATTATCAGGTAGTTTCTTTGGGTAAAACCTTTCATTTTTCAAACAGTGATAAAGACCCTGTACCGAAATGTCTGCTTTTTGTCTGTTTTCACCTTTGACTTTGCCAATGTCTGTGTTAATGTATTACTGAGAGCCAGGATGGAAATAACTAAACCTGTCGTCAACCTAAGAGAGAGGGGAAAGTTGCCCTCTAATCCTCAGTGGTTGTGATCAGCATATCTCCAGAAATATTATAGTGAAAAGAAAATATTTTTGTATTACATGTTTACAAATGCTAGGAGAAAATAACCAATAGAGAATTCATCAATAAAACATCCATCCAAAACACTTCATGTTTCTTCTTTATTAGGTGGAATTTGTGCATGTACGCTGTAACTTCCGGTCATGAGAGGTGAAGTTTGGTTTCTCTGATAGCTGTAGTGGCTATCACATAAGGGACATAGGAGTGGTCGTAATTATAGAGATGTGATCACTGCACCATGATTAAGAGTGTGAATTAAATGAAAATAGAAACGGAATTGGTGAGCTTTGCTGCACAAAGCAAAGGCCAGACTCTGAGAGCAACTGAGGGAAGCAGGTCAGTGCTTTATGAATCTGCCTTTACTCCCAATTCAAAATATTTTAATAGCAGAGGCCAGTAGCACCACTAAATTAGCTGTAGCGTAACAGTATAAATTGCTTAGGCAAATGAGGATCCTGCACATGGATCACAACCTCAGCCCTGGATTTTATACCCAAATACAGAAAAGTGGCCATGTTGGTGGAAACTGTCACTTCACCAAAGGAATTGGGGTAGCACTTTAAACTAAAGCTTTTTATTTTTAATGTTGGTGCAACATACATTTATAAAGCATTAATTCCTATAAAGCTGGGACCTGCACACAGCATGTGAACAATGTATACTAAGAAAGTTACTTCCAGAAGTTAGCAGAACTGATTAAAGGCTTTCCCTTAAATGAGAAAGGAAAGTTGTTTAATGCTGGGAGAAAGAAGCCGTGCAGACCTGCTGCCACTCCTTCGGGAATGAGCAACAATGATAAATGGAGGTGGGATAAAACCCTAACATGCTGTGAACTCTGCCCTGGACAAATGCTTGGTGTGTTGGGTGGGGAGATGTAATGTCTCATGCACAGCTGGTGTTAACCCCCAAACACAGAGCAGAGCCCTGTAGATATTTTATCTACCTCTGAGAGCGAGTATCTTACATTTTTTGGCAGCATCTCTACAGTACACAATGCTGATAAAGGATTTTGAACTGTCCGTGTGAGTGTGTGTAGCATGTGGGTATGTGTATGTGGACGGGTGAATGCACAGGGCACACATGTATCCACATAGAATCATAGAACTTGAAGGGACCTCAAGAGGTTTTCTAGTCCAGCCCTGTGCACTTGTGGCAGGACTAAGTATTACCTCCTAGACCATCCGTGACAAATGTTTTGTCCATCCTGCTCTTAAAAATCTCCAATGATGGAGATTCCACCACCTCTCTGGGAAATTTATTCCAGTGCTTAACCACCCTGACACGAAGTTTCTCCTAATGTCCAGCCTAAACCTCCCTAGCTACAATTTAGCCCATTGCAGAGCTTAAGAAAAACAATTTTTCTTCCTCCTTGTAACAACCTTTTATATACTTGAAAACTGTTATGTCCTCTCTCAGCCTTCTCTTTTCCAGACTAAACAAACCCAATTTTTTCAATCTTCCCTCATAGGTCATGTTTTCTAGACCTTTAATCATTTTTGTTGCTCTTCTCTGGACACTCCAATTTGTCCACATCCTTCCTGAAATGTGGCACCCAGAATTGGACTCAATACTCCAGTTGAGGCCTAATCAGCATGGAGTAGAGTGAAAGAATTACTTCTCATGTCTTGCTTACAATACTCCTACTAATACATCCCAGAATGATGTTCGCTTTTTTTTCAACAGCGTTACACTGTTGACTTATATTTAGCTTGTGGTCCAGTATGACCCCCCCCAGATCCCTTTCTGCAGTACTCCTTCCTATGCAGTCGTTTCTCATTTTGTGTGTGTACAGTTGCTTATTCCTTCCTAAGTGGAATATTTTGCATTTGTCCTTATTGAATTTCATCCTATTTACTTCAGACCATTTCTCCAGGTTTTCAGGATTATAATTCAAATTGATCTGATTATCCAAAGCCCTTGCAATCCCTCCCATCTTGGTATTGTTCACAAAAGTGTACTCTGTATGCTATTATCTAAATCATTGACCCGGACTTTAAGTCGCGCAATGCTTATAAACTGCCTGTGCCCGTAAGTGATCTGCACGCTGACTGTTTACGCTGTCTGGGGGAAACCCACCTCAGCGACCCTTGCCTTCCACTGCAGCATAGGGCCCGGGTCACTTGCTGGAGGATCTCTACACCTTGAAGTCTTTAAACCATGATTTGAGGACTTCAATAGCTCAGACATAGGTGAGAGGTTTATTGCAGGAGTGGGTGGGTGACATTTGGTGGCCTGCGTTGTGCAGGAGGTTAGATTAGATGATCATAATGGTCCCTTCTGACCTTAATTTCTATGAGTCTATGATATTGAACAGAACCGGACCCAGAACTGATCCCTGTGGGTCTCCACTTGTTATGCCCTTCCAGCGTGACTGTGATCCACTGATAACTACTGTCTGGGAACGTTTTCCAACCAGTTTTGCATCCACCCTACAGTAGCTCCATCTAGGTTGCATTTCCCTATTTTGTTTATGAGACAGTCATGCGAGACAGTACTAAAAACTTACTAAAGTAATGATATACCACATCTACTGCTTCCCCGCCCTGTGTGTGCGCCCCTCCACAAGGCTTGTTACCCTGTCAAAAAAAGCTATCAGGTTGGTTTGACATGATTTATTTTTGACAAATCCATGCTGACTGTTACTGATCACTTTATTGTCTAGATGTTTGCAAATTGATTCCTTAAGCATTTGTTTCATTATCTTTCTGGGTACAGAAGTTAAGCAGACTGGTCTGAAATTCCCTGAGTTGTCCTTATTTCCCTTTTTAGAGATGGGCACTAGATTTGCCCCTTTCCAGTCTTCTGGAATCTCTCCTGTCTTCCGTGACTTATCAAAGATAATCACTAATGGCTCAGCTATCCCCTCTGTCAGCTCCTGGAGTATTCTGGGATTCATTTCGTCAGGCCCCGTGCATGTGTGCCTGCACGGGCGAACGCACAGGGTGTGCATGTGTCCACATACGTGTGTGCGTGCATAGGCGAACGCACAGGGTGTGCACGTGTCCTCGTACGTGGGTGGGTGCACGGGCGAACGCCCAGGGTGTGCACGTGTCCTCGTACGTGGGTGGGTGCGCGGGCGAACGCCCAGGGTGTGCACGTGTCCACATACGTGGGTGGGTGCGCAGGTGAACGCCCAGGGTGTGCACGTGTCCACGTGCGTGGGTGGGTGCGTGGGCGAACGCCCAGGGTGTGCACGTGTCCACATACGTGGGTGGGTGCGCGGGCGAACGCCCAGGGTGTGCACGTGTCCACGTACGTGGCTGGGTGCGTGGGCGAATGCAGAGGGTGTGTCCACGTACGTGGCTGGGTGCACGGGCGAACGCTCAGGGTGTGCACGTGTCCACGTGCGTGGGTGTGTGCACGGGCGAACGCCCAGGGTGTGCACGTGTCCACGGGCGAATGCAGAGGGTGTGCATATGTCCACGTACGGGGGTGCGTGCATGGGTGAATGCCCAGGGTGTGTCCACATAAGTGGGTGCGTACACGGGCAAACACCCAGGGTGTGCACGTGTCCACGTACGTGGCTGGGTGCATGGGCGAACGCAGAGGGTGTGTCCACATACGTGGGTGTGTGCACGGGCGAACGCCCAGGGTGTGCATGTGTCCACGTACGTGGGTGTGTGCACAGGCGAACACCCAGGGTGTACACGTGTCCTCGTACGTGGGTGGGTGCGCGGGCGAACGCCCAGGGTGTACACGTGTCCTCGTACGTGGGTGGGTGCGCGGGCGAACGCCCAGGGTGTGCACGTGTCCACGTACAGGGGTGGGTGCATGGGTGAATGCCCAGGGTGTGTCCACGTACGGGGGTGCGTACACGGGCAAATGCAGAGGGTGTGTCCACGTACGTGGGTGGGTGCACGGGCGAACGCCCAGGGTGTGCACGTGTCCACGTACGGGGATGGGTGCATGGGTGAATGCCCAGGGTGTGTCCACGTACGGGGGTGCGTACACGGGCGAACGCAGAGGGTGTGTCCACGTACGTGGGTGGGTGCACAGGCGAATGCAGAGGGTGTGAACGTGTCCACGTACGGGGGTGTGTGCGCGGGCGAACGCCCAGGGTGTGCACGTGTCCACGTACGTGGGTGGGTGCATGGGTGAATGCCCAGGGTGTGTCCACGTACGGGGGTGCATGCACGGGCGAACGCAGAGGGTGTGTCCACGTACGGGGGTGCATGCACGGGTGAACGCCCAGGGTGTGCACGTGTCCACGTACGTGGCTGGGTGCATGGGTGAATGCCCAGGGTGTGTCCACGTACGTGGGTGGGTGCACGGGCGAATGCCGAGGGTGTGAACGTGTCCACGTACGTGGCTGGGTGCATGGGTGAATGCCCAGGGTGTGTCCACGTACAGGGGTGGGTGCATGGGTGAATGCCCAGGGTGTGTCCACGTACGTGGATGGGTGCACGGGCGAACGCAGAGGGTGTGTCCACGTACGTGGCTGGGTGCACGGGCGAACGCCCAGGGTGTGCACGTGTCCACGTACGGGGGTGGGTGCATGGGTGAATGCCCAGGGTGTGTCCACGTACGGGGGTGCGTACACGGGCGAACGCAGAGGGTGTGTCCACGTACGGGGGTGCGTGCGCGGGCGAATGCCGAGGGTGTGAACGTGTCCACGTACGTGGCTGGGTGCATGGGTGAATGCCTAGGGTGTGTCCACGTACGGGGTGGGTGCATGGGTGAATGCCCAGGGTGTGTCCACGTACGTGGCTGGGTGCACGGGCGAACGCCCAGGGTGTGCACGTGTCCACGTACGTGGGTGGGTGCATGGGTGAATGCCCAGGGCGTGTCCACGTACGGGGGTGCATGCACGGGCGAACGCAGAGGGTGTGTCCACGTACGGGGGTGCATGCACTGGCGAACGCCCAGGGTGTGCACGTGTCCACGTAGGCGTGAGCGGCGCTTGCACACCTAGGTGTGCCTGACCCCTACAAACAAACTCCCCCTGCCGGGGGCAGGACCCCGGACCCCGCGCACAGCCCCATGCTGGGACCAGCCGCCGCCGCCGCCGCCGCGCTGACTCCGCCCCCCGAGGGCCTCTCCGGCCGGGAGCTGACGGGGGCGGAGTTGAACGCGGCGGGCGGGGCCTTGGTTGTGACGCGCGGCACGAGGTGGGCGGGGCCACCATTATAATGCTGCGTGCGCGGCGCGTCTGACGTAACGCCCGCGTGCGCTGGGCTGTTTCCGGTTCCGGTGGGCCCTCTCTCTCTCTCTCTCCTGTCTGGCGAGGCGGCTGGGTGAGCGCCGGGCGGGGGCGGCCGGGGGGAGGGGAGCTGGGGGTCCGGGGTGGCAGTGGGGGGGAGCGTCGGGCGGGGCCGGGCTGGGGGCGGTGGGGGCAGGGGAGCTGGGGGGCCCGGGGTTGGGGGGAGGGGAGCTGGGGGGAGCGCCGGACGGGACCGGTCCGGGCTGGCGGACCTGGGGGCGGAGCTGAGGGGCCCGCGGGCGGTGGGGGGGGGGGAGGGGAGCTGGGGATCCTTGGGGAGGTGGGGGGAGGGCCGTGGGGCCGGCCGGATTGAGAGGCGGGGGCGGGCCCAGACTCTGCCTGGCTGGGAGGGGCTCGGGGCTGCCCCCTACCCCCCCCCCCGGCTGGGTGACCGCTCAGTGGGGGCGGGGCCGTTGCCTGGCTCGCCACGCGGGGCCGGCGCTGACCGGGTGTTGGCTCGTGCAGGGGACACGCGCGCGCCACGATGCAGATCTTCGTGAAAACCCTGACGGGCAAAACCATCACCTTGGAGGTGGAGCCCAGCGACACCATCGAGAATGTCAAGGCCAAGATCCAGGACAAGGAGGGTAAGGGGCTGGAGGGGGCTGGGGCTCGAAGGCCGAGGCCACCGTTGTTAAAGCCGGGGCAGTCACTTCCCCGCCCCGTACGCTGCCCTTGGGGCGGGGGTCCTAAGCTCGCCTTGGCAGCTTTATCCTCCAATGGGATCTGGGGACCCCCTGCGTCTCTAGTATGGGGGCTGGCCCCTGCTCAGAGACTGGTGGGGCTGGGTCTCTTCTGTCTTGATCCAGTCCTCTTTCTCCACCTCTGCTCCCCTGCATGCCCCAGGTCACAGATGAGGAGACAGCCGGCCACATTTCAGTGAGTGGCATTGTGGAAATGTTATAGTGAGTGTTGGAAATTGTAGTTTCTGTGACAAAATTGTGGCCTGTGATATTTTCACATCTTTATGAAGAATGGTCCCTGAACTACCCTCTGTTTGAGCTCTTGGGCGCTGCACTCCTGAGAAATGGATGGCTGGTGTATCTGATGAATGATGTTTACCTACCCCAGAAATGCAGCTGCTAAGGCATGGTAGCAGTTAAACACCTGCACAGCATTGCTGCACATAGGGCCGTGCAACTAAGTGCACATGTGGTTCAGAGAGTAGTTGTAGCCATGTTGGTCCCAGGACATTAGAGAGGCAAGATGGGTGAGGCAACTTCTGTTGGTCTAGTAAAAGATACTGCATCATCCATCTTGTGTCTCTGTTTCAGTGGTTCTCAAACTTTTGTACTGGTGACCCCTTTCATGTAGCAAGCCTCTGAGTGCGACCCCCCTCTTATAAATTAAAAACACTTTTTAGTATATTTAACACTACTGTAAATGCTGCATGCAAAGCAGGGTTTGGGGTGCAGGCTGACAGCTCGTGATCCCCCAGATAATAATCTTGAGATCCCCTGGGTGGGTTTCTGATCCCCAGTTCGAGAACCCCTGCTCTATTTGTTTCGGATACAAATTTTAAAAAAATTCATTTTAGTTTGACCCACAACATGTTTTGAAACTTCTGGTGTAAAAAACAAAAAAAAGTTGTTTTGTGTCAACTAAAACATTTTGTTTAAATTTTGAGGACATTCCAAAACTGAAATGTTTCACCTCTTCATTTAGGAAGTGGCATTTCAGCACTTCTGAATTTTTTTTTTCAACCAAAGCAGTTTGCCAAAATGACCCAAATTTGTTAATTATTTTGATGGACCCAAATCTGCATTTGTCTTATAGCAGATCACTCCCATCAGGTCTGCTGCCTCCCCGTGGTATAGTGCCCCATGGGTTGTGATTTGCTCGTCAAATCTCAATGTGATGTCAAAGGCAATTCAGTATTCCACACGTGGATGTCTTGTAGGTATTCCTCCTGACCAACAGCGTCTGATCTTTGCTGGGAAGCAGCTGGAGGATGGGCGTACCCTCTCAGACTACAACATCCAGAAAGGTATTGTTTGACAGCATATTACCACTGTGTAAGACCTGGGCTCAAAAATGGTTGCTAAACAGTAGCTTAAAGCACTACTAGAGGAAACTCTGCTCTTTCTGCCTGCAGAAGCTATCACTCAATGTCTTCTACAAGCCCTGTGGAATATCGAATTGAATTCACATCTCAGAAAAGGATTTCAGGGTCATGATGGATAATTTATAGAATATGAGCTTGTGGCACAATGAGGAAGCTAAGAGCAAATGTATTCCTTGGCTGTGTAAGTAGGGGAATAACGACTAGAAGTAGTGAGGAGTGGTGTGATCACTATCAAGTGTTAGTAAGATGGTTATTGGGGTTCTGTGTCCAGCTCGTGTGAACACAGACTGGAAACGCTTCAGAAAAGAGCTACAAGAACAAAGCACTGTCTTGGAAAACCTGCCTTAAAATAAGACTAAACAACTTCAGTCTATTTAACTTACAAAGGTTAGATTATTTCAGGGTGGTAAAGTACCCACGTGGGGACAAATTTTGGTAGCAGTGGGCTCTAGACAAAGGCATAACAAGATCCAGTGAGGCTAGACAAATTCAGACTAGAAACGAGGTCCACATTTTTTTAGTGGAGTGTAATTAACCATTGGAGCAAATCATCTCGTGATGTGGATTCTACACCATGTGCGCAGCTTTAAACCAAGATTTGGAAGGCTCTTTACAATGTGTTTCATCTCAACTGGAAGTTGTGGTCTTGATGCAGGAACTACCTGGTGAAACTGTCTGGCCTGTGATATGTAGGAAGTCCCTGTAGATCACAGTGGGCCCTCTGGCTTTCAAATCTAAGCATTGGAGGTTTCATGTAAGATGATGTTGCTGTCTTCTGTGTCTCTAACATATGGACTCTTAGAAATGGCTTTTAAATAACTGGGTTTGGGGGGGTTTAGGCTGGGACACCCAAACGGTGTCTTAAGAACAATGAGAGGCCCAGGTGTCTAAAGAACTGGCGTGCTTGTCCCATTTGCCTTTCGGAAACTGTCATGGCTCTCCCCACCCTCCCCTGGCAGTCTGGCTCTGCAGTGGGAATTGAGTTAATTTGGGGTTGAGACTGAAACCACCAGAACTGAAGTAGTCACTACTTTCTGTGGCAGTAGCACTTGGGACCTGGAGTCCCATTATGCTCCTCCCTCTGCAAACGGGGAAGTTTCTGCCTCAGTGCTAGCTCTGAAATGCTGCTAACTCGGTGTGTTCCTCCTTTCAGAATCCACTCTGCACTTGGTGCTGCGTTTGCGAGGAGGCATCATTGAGCCTTCTCTTCGCCAGCTCGCACAGAAGTACAACTGCGACAAAATGATCTGCCGCAAGTACGTGTCGCCTTATGCAATAGACTCAGCGTTTTAGCCTCTGGAGGGGAGTGTAGCCGCTGCCCTATCTGAGGGTGAACTCCTTTGAGCAGCATCCTTACATATTTGTGCTCTGATGTGTAGTGGGTGTCATTAGGTGATCAGTGTGCTAGGAGGCAGTTGGTAATGGAATCTGTCATAGAATAAAGAAAAGGAGGACTTGTGGCACCTTAGACTAACCAATTTATTTGAGCATAAGCTTTCATGAGCTACAGTTCGCTTCATCGGATGCAGCTCACGAAAGCTTATGCTCAAATAAATTGGTTAGTCTCTAAGGTGCCACAAGTTCTCCTTTTCTTTTTGCGGATACAGACTAACACGGCTGCTGCTCTGAAACCTGTCATAGAATAGATCGCTCAGTCTTGGCCTAAAGAGCCTGAGGAGGAGCTGGGCAGAGTAGCAAACTGCTTTGGGCAACTACAGCAGCATCCTGGCAGCTTTAACACCTTTTTACTGCCAGCTAATGCTGTACCGATCTCTCAACCTCCTAGAGAGGCTGCTGTTCTGGGTAGGTCATCTTCAGATTCACTGGGGTTGGGAAGAGCCTGTGATGGGTCACCTTGCCCTTTCTGCATGGGACAGAGGAGATGACACTATTTCCATCAAGGATTGGTGGGTGTTGCATTCTCTATTGAACTGGCAGGTGTTCATAAAAATCCCTTTGCATCATAAATGCGGGAGGCCAGAATAAATTGACATTGGTCCTTCCTATATAACTTCCCTCATTCTCTTCAGCTGCATATTCCTCCCCTGTGCTTGCTGCCTCAAGTAAATATGCTCGTAGTGTTCACAGGGGGGTTGACTGGGATCTTGCCATGCGAGGCAGAGCCTCCTGGGAGTTCCAAACCCCCAGAAGAGTTGACAGCTGTTCTTCTGCCCGTTTCAGGTGCTACGCCCGCCTGCACCCTCGTGCTGTTAACTGCCGTAAGAAGAAGTGTGGCCACACCAACAATCTGCGTCCCAAGAAGAAGGTCAAGTAGAGGGAGATACCTGTCTTCGGCCCGTGTGGCTACGTGCTGTTGAATTCAAGCTGGGTAGTCAGTCTGCTGCAATGTAGCTTGGTCCTGGGTGAGGCAGGGGTTTGTTGAATAAAGCTACGTCCAGTGCTCAGTCCCGTGTTTGTCATTTACCCTCTGCCCTCACCTGGACAGTTGCTTTCACATTCTTCAATGCTGTTCAGAACAATGCAGAGAAGATCATGTGCATATCCCGTAAAATGTGTTCTCTGGATGTCTGTTACTAATGTGTTTCAACATGAAATGCAGGGCTTGATTCAGACACGTCTATGCCATCCTTAAACTTGCCTGATCTATTCTTGGCTTCCTGTAGTAAAAGAGAGATACTGTTCCTTAGAACATACGTGGCAGATGGATTAAGGCATTCACAGTGCAGTGCAAACATTCCTGTACAGTAGGAACAGAATTCAATAGCTAAGTCCATGCTAACACATGGACCATCCTTTGCTAAAAGCACCTCTCAAATTCAAAACCATATTTTCTTGGTTTAAAGGGAATAGCCGCTGTGTAAGGAGTAGGTTGAAGATTTCTGTGGCTAGTCCACACCATCCTCATGTAGCAATCAGGGTTGTGCCAAAAACCTGTTCTGGTGGCTGGGGGAGAGTGAACCAGACAGCACATGGGAGATCTCAGACCCATGCGGTTGGAATAAAAGCCCAGCAGCAGTGAGGCTGCAGCTACAATGCTATAGGGCAGTGCTGGGAAGTCAGCTTGTTCCTCAGCTCTACCTAGAAAGGACCGTGTCAGTTGGGAAGAGGGGAAATGCCTTTCCCCTACTAAAGTAACTCCCCTGACAAAAAAGGGGGCAGGAGAGAGTTAGCCTCTTCTCTTGTGATCTGTCAAACTGAGTGACTGCCCCTTGCAGTGGATCGATCCTGGTGCCATCCTGAAAAGGCAAACTACCTGGCAGAGTGACTGAGATCAGTGCGTGGTGCCATCCTTGCAGGCTAGTGAGCTGAAAGCCTGGACAATCTATTTTGGGAATTGTTTGCTCCAATCCAGCACGAGCTCCTGCTCAGATGTACGAGTGCCTGTCTCATGGCTGGAGTTTTAGGGCCAAGCTGAAGTCAATGGGCTGCCCTTGTAAGGAATGGGGAGTTACTAGCCTGTGTTGCTCTAATGTGAGGATTTTACTTAGACACAAAGATGAAGGGCACTTTCTGGAGTGAAATGCGGGTGGAAGGTTCAATGTTTAGCTCTGCCAATGCACCTCACTCCTGGCCTGTGATCTTGGAGAAGAGAAGAAACCGCACGAGAGCCCCCTACTTCATGGCCACCTGTCACCTAAGTCAGGATTTTAACCCAGCCAGTGGGATCTGAAAGGGCTAGTGCGCAGTCAGCTCTCGGGGAAACAGCATTCCAGTTCCTAGCTCAGAAAACGGGTCATGGAGCTGAGTGCTGCAGTGTTGGAGACATCTTGTTCTAAGTGAGGAAATACTGTATTACCTCTGCTCTGGGACCTTTCTACTGGCCTCCTCCATCAGCTTTCATGAGCTTTAGCTAGGGTGACCAGATGTCCTGATCTTTAGTTTTGTCCTGCATCCTGACCGGTCTGGATGACATTTGTCCCGATATTGCGGCTTTGGCCGCTCCCGCCGGTTTTTTGTTGTTGTTTTGTCCGTTTCATCTGGTCACCCTGGCTTTAGCCTAAGGAAGCCTGCATCGGGGCTGCAGGGGAGGAGGCTGCCCTCTGGCTCAGGTGTCTGGGGATGCCTGTGTGGTCTCAGGAACAAGATGGGGTTGGGAAATGGTTCTGCCATGGGCCTGTCTCCCTGGGCCGAGTCCCCCCGGAACATGGGGATGATACTGACCCCCTTGCCCCCAGGCCTCTCCTGAGCTAATCCACGGCGACTGTAAGTCCTGTGGCATGGGGCCGGCCTTGTTCTGGCCCCCCACACCGAGCCCACCAGGGTCCTGCTCTGTGCATGTCTTCGCGCTACACCAGTACAAATAAGGACCGAGCTGAGGGGTTCGCAACCTCCCCCCCTAAAATCTCTACAGCCCACCTGTGTGTCAGCGACCGAGGGGGGGCAGCCAGCCGTGCAATTGCCCCAGTGAACGCGGCTTCGGCCCCCAGGGGCGGGGCCCTGCCCGGGGGACCCCCCGAAACCTGCTCGCGGCGCCCCGGGTGATCGTGACGGGGCGGGACCAGCGGCTCAGGGCCGCTGCCCCCCGGCGGGTCATGAGGCTGCCGGGCCTGCAGGCGGCCGCCGCCTCCCCGCTGCCTCCTGCCCGTCTCCGCGGCTGCGGCGCCGGCCCCTGCGAGCGGAGCTGGGGGCGCCCGGCCGGGGGAGCCTCCTGCCATGGTGAGCGCGGCTTTCCCCGGGGGCAGTGTCCGCACACCGCGGGCCAGGGCTGGGGGGCCGGGCCGGGCCAGAGCCGCTTTCCCCGGGGGGCCGTGCCGAGCCCGGGCCGGCCAGAGCCGCTTTCCCCGGGGGGCCGTGCCGAGCCCGGGCCGGCCAGAGCCGCTTTCCCCGGGGGGCCGTGCCGAGCCCGGGCCGGCCAGAGCCGCTTTCCCCGGGGGGGCCGTGCCGAGCCTGAGCCGGGCCAGAGCCGCTTTCCCCGCGGGGGGGCCGTGCCGAGCCTGGGCCGGCCAGAGCCGCTTTCCCCGCGGGGGGGCCGTGCCGAGCCTGGGCCGGCCAGAGCCGCTTTCCCCGGGGGGGCCGTGCCGAGCCTGAGCCGGGCCAGAGCCGCTTTCCCCGCGGGGGGGCCGTGCCGAGCCTGGGCCGGCCAGAGCCGCTTTCCCCGCGGGGGGGCCGTGCCGAGCCTGGGCCGGGCCAGAGCCGCTTTCCCCGCGGGGGGGCCGTGCCGAGCCTGTCCCGCGCCAGAGCCGCTTTCCCCGCGGGGGGCCGTGCCGGGCCTGAGCCGCTTTTCCGGGGGGCCGGGCCTGGCCCGGGCCGAGCTGCCTCGGCTCTAGCTGCGGCCACGCTTCCCGGTCCCGCATGGGCAGAGGCTGCCAATCCCCCCGGAGCAGGGCCCGCACGGAGCCCGGGGCGGGCTGGTTTCTGCCCCTGAGCGGGGCTGGGCTCGCAGCCTGCACCCCGGCCACCGGATCCCGGGCTCGCCTTTGCCTAGCGCGCTCCCGGGGCTGCGGCTGCCCTGGAGCGAGCCGGGAGCTCCCATCCCAGGCCCTGGTTTGGGGGTCTGGGGTGCAGAGTTCTGCCCCCAGCAGGGAGGGCGCAGGGGGGTCCTGGGGGGCTGCATACCCTCAGGATGGCCAGGCGCTCAGACACCAGGTGGTGGGGGACAGACACCGGAGATAGGAGGGTGCTGGGACTAGAGACGGGGAAGCCCAGCTGTGAAAAGCAGCCGGGGGAGGAGAGTGGAAGTGACTGAGGTGAACCAAGCCAGGCGCTATCAGGTAAAGAAATCCGTCTACACCAGCTCCTCTCAGGCTGGGCCCCTTCCCACTCCCCGGGCGTGAGAACCCTTGGTCTGTACTGAGGCCTTTCTCTCCCTTCCCCGGTTCATAAATTCAGCTGAGGGCCCCCCGCCCTCCCAGCTGTGCCCCCAGCAGAAGGCTCAGGAGTGCCAGCCCAGTTAAGGGGATGTCCGAATAGAAATGGAAGGAGAAGGGAAGTGGGGGACATTGGAGGAAATCTCCAACCCCCCTCTGTCTAATAGTAACCTAGCTAGTATTGACCCTTTACTTCTAGTGATTCGTCAACAAATATACGCAGCCATATGCTCAGTGTTGCATCATTTGCAACCAAAGAGCAAGTGGTGGCCGGGGACTCAAACTCACAATTTATAGTGGTTACTGACCATCTCCAGAAAGGTCAGTAGCAAACAGTTCATGGAGCACATTTTGATGGGAAATTTTTTCAGTCCAAAAATTTAGACCAGTTCTAATCACTAAATCACCGTAAGCATTTATAAGGTCACACTGTCCTTTGCGATAAGGTTCCTTCACACCACTCTGGCAATGTAAAGGAGCCTTAAAATGTTTACACCTGTCTTTGCTCTCCTGAGGGACAGTGCCTGCCCCATGCTTACCTCGTCAGAAACATCCCAAAGCCCTGGGGATGGCCGAGTGTGCCACAGTAGTGAGTGAGAACGGAGAGGGACAGAGTGTCTCTCTCTCTCTCTCTCACACGCACGACTCCCCAGGCCCTTTGCCCTGGTGGTGATTTACATCTCTATTGGGTACTCTGAGCACCCAAAGCAACCTGCCTACACTGCTGGGAAGGGGTGTGTGACCTTTGCTTCCCTGTCAGAAGTCATTTTTCTGTGGGGAAGCAAAGAAATCTGTGGGGGCCATGAATTCTGCACACACGCAGTAACGCAGAATTCCTGCAGGAGTAATCTCCATGTGAGTAGAGAATATGAATAACTAGCACTAGAATAGTGACTATTAGAAAACAAACCCTCATGCTACAGGGTGCAAGCCAACCTATGACCACTGGGGTCAGGAGGGATCAGGTCATCCCGTCTTTGCCTGCTGCCCCTTCCTCTGATGATGCTGGGGCTGGCCCTGGTGGTGAGAGGAATCTGACCTAGATAGGCCGCTGCACTGCTCCAGCCTGGTGATCCCAAGAGGATGCCACAGCCAGTGCCTGCTGCCACCCACTCAGGTGTGTGCCCTCTAATGCCCTGTAAAGCTTGGGCAATGGCACACTGGGTGTGGTTTGAGCTCCTTGTGGGCAGTAGCAGTGCATGGAGGATCGTTAGGCCGGAATTTACTGTCCCCGTTAATTGGGTGGGATACCGCAAGCTAAAAACTCCAGCGTATTGCTAAGACAGCACTCTGTCCCGCTCACTCTGTGCCTCCCCCCAGCCCTCGCCCCATTTGGAAGCAGAGGCGTTAGGGAGCGGAAGGCGCTTTGCTAAGCGCTGGCTCGGAAAGTGCTGAAATTGTGCTTTGGAGACTTGTCAAGCACACAACCCGCTTGGAAGGTTGTGAGGTTGCGGCGCTGGCTGCAGATGGCCGGGGGGCGGGGGCTCCCGGGGTGCTGGGTGAGATGGTATGAAACCTCCATCGCCCGGCGAGGGGCGACCCTGCCCTGGGTGCAGGCAGGTGGCTGGGTGCTGCTCACGGGAGTCCTGGCGACGCCGGAGCAGAGCCTCCTGGCTTGGTGCTGGGGGCCAAGGAGTCGCTCAAAGGCGATGGGGCTTGGAACCGGAGAGGCCGGCCGGGGGCTTTGCCAACAGGAAAGAGCCTCTGGAGCTGCCAAGTTAGAAAACGCAGCTGTTGTGTGGGGGGCTGGAGGCCTTGCCGTGCACTAGACCCCAGCACGGTGAGAGCTCTGGGGAGGATCCATGCATGCACGCAGGCCCTGCTGCTGCTCTGCAGCTCGGAACAGGCCCGCGGAAAGAGGCTTCTGGGAGCCCGTGGAACCTTCTTCTGGGGAGCGAGAGAAACCGGATCCCGCAGCTGCGGCAGCGAGGACTCTGGCCCCAGAATAGCCGACTCCGAGGCCGTCCACTCCTTACTGGGCTGGGGGGCCCTGGGCTCACCACCCTGGCCTCCCTCTGAGGAGCAGCTGCAGCCCCCGCACCTCCCAGCCCTCTGCCTCAAGCTTGGCATCTGAGAACCCAGAATGGTGGGCCGGAGTGGTGGGGAAGTGGGAGTGGATGCAGGGGGGTGGCCACGGCCCCATGTTGGTTACTGGTTCAAATCCAGCCCCAGGTTAGAGGGGACAGGATGGTACTTGGTACTGGGGGAGCCCTGGGGTGCTTTCATCTCCATGGCCCTGGCTCCAGCCCATCCTTCGGTGGGGAGACGCGGTGGGTCTCATGATGGGGACCTGCTGGCTCAGGGGGGTCAGGGAATGGAATATTGAGACATTCCTCACTACAGCCCTGGTTCCAGCTTATCCCTGTTTTGAGGCGACTGGATGGTCACAGGGTTAGGAACCCCTCACTCCATATAGTGAAGAGCCTGTCACCAGCTCCAATCCGGGCTAATTCAGGGGGCCTGGCTGGCTTGGGGGTTGTGAAATAGGACATGGGCCCTTTCCCATCCGGCTCCAGGGCAGGGGACTGGCCGGCTCAGGCAGGGAAAGCGGACACGGGGCCTTCCCTTTATGCGGCGTGGCTCTGATCTGTCCCAGGGTGGGAGACTGACTGGCACTTTTCCCTCGAGGGCACTGGTTCCCATGTGGCCCCAGGTCGGCAGTGGCAGGCAGCTGTGACATTGTGGCGGGGTTAGTGCCACAGTCCCTGGGTGGGGAGCCTCGCAGGGGGGAGGAGGAGGTGCCCCAGCACCATGTAGCGCCCTCCTGTGGCTGGTCTAGGGGTGGAGGGACTGGTTGCGAGGGATGTACTGGGGCCTGTCTCGCTGGTTCAGAGCCATCTGTGAGCCTGTTGCCCCAGGGCCGGTGGACACCCTGAGTCTCATGCTATCCCTTTGTCTCTCCCGCTGGCAGACGGACGACGCCGTGAAGCTGCTCCTGCACCGCTTTTACACCCTGCAGGGGGAGCGGGTGGAAGCCTACCGGCTCTTTGAGGAGTAAGTGACCCCAAGGCCGGAGAACCCCTGGTGGCTGTGGGCTCCGGCTCCCGCACGTGCCGGATCCCATCCTGTCCTCTGCCCTGGTTGCTCTTAGGGGCATCCGCACCCTGGCGTAGAAGGGCAGGCTCAGCCCCGCTGGAGACACTGATGTGCCAGGGCTGGGCAGGACTCTGGGTCTCAGCCCATGCGGACTGTGTATTTGGGCACAGACTGTGCCGTGGCAGACAACGCAGCCCCAAGCCAGCTCGCGGTGGGAGGTACCACTCTGCTGTGACTTCTCCTTCCAGCCCCCAGACCAAGGGAGGCTAACTCCTGCCAAACGGGGACTTTCAAGCAGATTCTTCTTGCTGCTGGCCTGCTCTGGCCGCTCCCGTTATTTGCAGGCAAACCGGGCGGGGCCGGGGGGGGGTGTTACTCCACCTGGCGGCCCTATCCTGGCACCTCTGCCTGCGGGGTGCCCCAGACTGAGTTTCCGATGCTTCCCGCTGCCCTCTGCAGCCTTCTTCCCCCTCCACCTGTGGTCCAGGGGCACTGAAGCAGGAGGGGAAAATGGGGCCATCCCCCTGCCCCATTGACCTTAAACTCCATAGCTCTGGCTGAGGCGCGTGCTGGCCTGAGGCCATTCCGCCCTTGCTGTGGTGCTTAGTGCCCAGTCTCTAAAGTTCCAGCCTCCCCTCCTGGCTGGCAAAGGGTCCCAGGAAGCAGCCGCCACTGCTTGCTGCTCAACACCTGGGCCTGGCCCCTGCGGGCTGGGGCTGAACGCCGGCTGGCCAGGGGGACCCGCGCACCAGACGCCTGTAGCCCATTTCAGCGACGTCTGGGAGATGATTTACTCTTCCGGATCCAGGCCCTGGAGTTTAACAAACAAACCAGCCCCAAGCCCGGCCAGCGGAGGTTAAGCTGTCGGGCCTGGTAATAATCCTCGGTAATGAGCCCTTCCTGAGCATTGGCAGCCAGCGGAGGTACGAGCTGCTAATTCAATAATATAGTGGAAAGGCTGAACAGGAAGATACCTGAACCGCTGACTGCAGGGGTCATGCAGAGGGTAGGGAGGGGGCCGTGCGCCTCTCTGCAGCACCAAGCTGAGAGCAAAGGCTTTGGGGTTACAAATCCCTGCCTGCAATTTGCTGTGCCTGGAAGTTATTACTGTACAGCCCCCAGACAGGCCTCCATCATGCCAGGTGCTGCCCAGAGAAAGACTCCCTGCCCCAGAGAGCATCATTATCCCGTTTAAGGACTGAGGCCCACACAGAGTCAGTGACAGAACTGGGATTTGAATTCAGGTCTCCTGAGGCCCAGTTCAGTGCCTTCACCACCCAGCCCATGCTTCCTGAGCTTGTCGGGAGCATCCCCTGCAGGGGTCTAGTAAAAGGGGCGCTCTCGGGAGGCTCATTCTTGTCAGATGACCGGTTGCTTTGTCCGGCTTGCAGGGGCCACCGGGCGTATCTGAGCAGCGGGCCGCACTACGACTTCCTCCGCTACCGGCAGCTGGTCCATGAGATCACGCTGGCCTTCAGCGGCATCTCCCGGGAGATCCTGGAGATCAAGGAGCAGCTCCAGGTGGAGCACGGGCGGCCGGAGCTTGCCCAGCACCTGTCCAGGGTCCAGCAGAAGGAGAAGGAGAAGCTAGAGCTGGTGAGAGGCCCCTGTCTCCTCCCCTTTGCACTGGGGCGTCCAAGGTGCCGACAGCCGCACTGCAGGCTGAGGGCCTCGATCTACTCACAGGGCAGGTGCAGCGCTAGAGTAGGCTTCCCGCCCCTACCCTGCAGCGCCCCTCCTCCCCCATGAGCCGGCCAGTCGTCAGAGCCCCGTCAGGCCAGGGGGCTGCTGGTGCCAGCTGTGGGAGGGGGTGTTGTACTGGGGACACTGCTTCCTAGGAGCTGGGCTGAGCCCTAGCAAACTTGTCTCATACAGCCGCCCCTCAGCTGCGAAAGGGCAGGAACTTGCACTCCTGGCTGCGCTGGGCTAGTATTGTGTATGAGAGCCCAGCCCCTGCCCCGGAGAGCTGCCAGGCGGAATGGACGAAGCAGGGGGAGCAGTCATCTCCCCAAGGCTCCGCGGTAGGTCGGAGGCATTGCTGCCGATAGCCCTGAGGCCCAGCCTCTCCTCCCGTCTCTCTCCTGTGCTGGAGGGGCCTTTGGTACAAGGAATCGAGGAGCGGGGGCCGGGGTGAGGTGGGGTCGCTCTGAGCCTGACCCGCCCTGGAGCCATGTGGCTGTGGTGGTGGTAATTTGCGTGGCAGCCCGGGGCGGGTTTGGGCCCTGAGGTGCCAGGTACTCTGGCCTACATTGCCCAGCCCGGGCGCCGCTCTGTGGGTGGGGTTGGTGTCTCCTCCTGGGAAGCTCGACTCCACCTGCCCTCCTCCTTGCAGACGGCTCAGCTGCAGCTCGCCAGGCAGCACGCCCAGGACCAGCCCGGCGTGCCAGCCCACCAGCAGGAGGTGCAGGAGCTCAAATACAAGTAGGTGCCCCGGGGGCTGGGCACAGCACCACCCCGTTGCCGCCCACGGCACTCTGAATGCCTCACGCCTTCGAGCCCCATGGAGGGGGGCATTGCCCCCCAGCATAGGGGCTAGTGGGAGCCCCCCCCTGAAGCCAGGCGGGAATGGCTCCAGCTGAGCCTGTGGCATGACGGGGGGTGAGGGCTGGGGGCTCCCCCTGTACACACTCACTGGGCACCCAGCTCCTGGATTCGAGGGGAAGGTCTAGAACTGCTCTGGCCAAGGTAGGACGGGGGCTAGCTCAGCACCCAGCAGCCTTTGGGGAAGGAGCAGGGGGGAGGCGCGCCGGCTGTTTGTTTGAGCAGCGTTTTGCCTGTCAGACCCTCCAGGCTGGGGGGCGACGTATGTGACCGGCCGGGGGGAGTGGGAGCTCCGGGATGGGATCCCCCAAGGGGGCGGTGGAGCAGGCTGGACTTGGCATGTGCTGCTCCAGGCCCTGGCAGCTCCTTTATCATCCCTTCTTCAAGGCTGGGGTGGAGGAAGGGCGCAGGGGGGATGAAAGTGCCTTCCCCAATCCCTTGGCCCCCTCTCCCTAACCAGGCCTGAAGGAGACCCAGATGGTGCCTTCAAAAGCTCTCTTGTTTGTCGGCCCTCTGGATTGTTTAGCACTGCCGCATGGCTTTGGTGCTGATCAGCCTCTCCCCGGCCGAGTGTTTCATAAACAGCGCCGGGAACGCGAGGCAGCCCAGATAATACACTCCATATGGCCTTTATTTATAGTTTCCATCCGCTCTCCTAGGCTAATTAAAACCATTGAGGCAATCAGCGAAATTCTCCAGGACCTCAAGTACGATTCGGAAGAAGCCGAGTGATGGGTCTCCCCGTGGGAATGGCTGGAGGAGGTGGGAAGCGCTGGAGGGGGTCAGCTGGGCCGAGCGCTGGGCCGCACTGCAGGGCTCTCGCTCACGTCGAGGTCTCGCTCCCCATGGCGGGATCCTCTCCCTGGCAAACCCCAGCCTTGGCGCCCCTGCGAGAGACTTGTCCAGGGCCCTCTGCCAGGCGGGCAGCAGCCTTTGCAACAGAGGAGCAGCTCGACTTTGGGCTGTTCCAGCACAGGGGCAGGTTTGCAAAAGGGCTCCACGGCCAGCAGGTCCCACTGGGAACGATGGGGAACCCTCCTCCTGCCTGAGAGCCATGGAGAACCCCCCACTGAGAACATCAGCAGCTTTGGGGGCTGAGCCCCTTTGACAAGCTTTCCCAGTTCGGTGCCAGGTGGGTGGGTGCCCTCGAGCCCGCCGGGCAGGATCAGCGTGCAGCCTAGATGTGTCGCTGTCTGTCCGGCAGGGCTGAACGCCCCCTCCCTCCAGGTCCCTTCCTCCTGGAGAGCCAGGAGCCCTTTGAGTACAGACAGAGCCAAACCTGTGGATTTGGAGAGGGATTTTCCAAGTGCCAAGGTGGCTGTGGGGGGGTGCCGTGCTCCTAAATCCCCTGGGTGCTTGGGAAAGCCCCCCCCCCGCCCCCATGCAGCAAAGCGTTTTAACCATGTGCTGTGACCTCTTTCAAGTCTGTTTGTTTTAAGAATTAAGCAAAGAACTCTCTGGCGTTAGGGCTAGGCTGGTTTGTGGCTCAATAAAAGGCAGGTGGGAGCTCAGAGTCCTGTCGCTGTCTCCTTTGCTCAGTGACATGCCACCGATGCTGCTGCCAGCCCAGGCTGGTGGCACCAGGGGCTGCCCATCACTGTGCCCTGGAGGGCCAGGCTAAACGGTGAGAGCATTCCCCTTTCGTACCCAAGCCCCTGGGGCACTCTGACCACTGGCTGGTCTGGGAACTTGGAGCTCCCCTTTTGCCCCAGGGCTCCGACCCCCGAGACAGGGTAGAGCCACGCCCTGCCTGTGGGTCCGCGGTGATGGCCTGTATCCAGCAGCCGTGAGGGAGGTGCCTGTCATCCCACCATGGCGCCACGATTGTCTCCTGCTGGGCCTTCCCACGAGCACTGCACCAGGCACCTCACAGCCCTGCCCATCGCTGCTGCCTGGCCTCTGCAGCGTGCCCAGGAATGGGCAAGGGGCACCTGCAAAGCGGCAGCGAGTTCCACCAGCCCCACGCCCCAGACGCTGGGCCAGAGCCAAGGACAAGGTAGGCCGGGGCTGGGCCAGTTCCTCCACAAACTCTGTCCTGACCTGCAGCCCCCCACCCATTCCAGCCGTGGGCTCCCCCTGCTCTTCCGAGGCCCCTTGTCACAGGGGAGATAGATGGGGGGGGGTCACAGCCTGGTCATGTGACCGGTGAGTCATGCAATCCAGCCAGGCCCTGGGGAAGATGTGCCCTTTGGGTGGAGCAGAGGAAGGTGCCTCCTGGAGCCCTGAGACCCTCGGGGGGGAGGGCGTGACCTGGGCTCCAGGCGGGCAGCCTGCGCCCAGCGGGGAGGCCTTGGAGGGGGCTGTGGTGGGGAAGGCTTCTCGCTTTCTTTGTGGCCAGCCTGGAGGGGCAGGGCTCAGGGAGCAGCCCCAGGAGGAGGGCGGTGGTGTCTCAGCCAGGAGGCTGGGGTTGGGTCTGCAGAAACCCTGGCAGCCACGTGTAAAGCCTTGGTCAGTTGGACCCCAGACGGGGCAGTTTGGTTTAAATACTCGTTACTGGAGAGCCGGGGGGGGACGTGAGGCTGGGGTGTGTGAAGGGCCGCCCCACACCAAGAGAGGGGCTGCAGCGGCGCTGGTGTCCCCACTACACCTCAGGCCTGACCTCCAGCCCCCCTGCCCCAGGCTCTGCTGCTGCCCCTCGTGCGCGCACACACACACACCCCGGCACGCAGCTTCGCCAGGGGACCTGAGCCTAGCACCCCTTTGTTCGGGCCTATGCCAGGGCTGGGCGGGCACGGCAGCCCCTTGTCGTACCTCACCCAGAGAGGAGCTGGCTCAGGCTCGCCAGCCAGGCTGCAGCGTGATCACCCATGGCCGGCAGGACACGTGTAGCTGACCGGGCCGTGCCGCCCATGGCTGCCCATCGCACTCCGGCCTGGGCTGCGCACACGGCACTGGGGGCAGACCTGGGGCGGAGGCAGATTGGGTCTGAGTGGTTTACTGGGGTTTAACGCAAACCCGTTCCCGATCGACTTCTGCATCACCAAATTATCCCTGAGCTGGTGCCGAATAAGAGCGGCCACGCGGCCTTCGGCACTGCTCTAAATACGCTGGTTTAAAGTCACGCCTTACGTGTAACTGGTGCAGCCCTGTGGAGACAGACACACACAAACCCGCTTTTACTCTCCCAGCCCCACGTGGGGCCGTTATTTATAGTTTCCATCCACTCTCCCAGGCTAATTAAAACCATGGAGGCAATCAGAGAAATTCTCCAGGACCTCGAGTACGATTCGGAAGAAGCCGAGTGATGGGTCTCCCCGTGGGAATGGCTGGAGGAGGTGGGACGCGCTGGAGGGGGTCAGCTGGGCGGAGCGCTGGGCCCTACCGCAGGGCTCTCGCTCACATCGGGGTCTCGCCTTGCAAGGAGGAGCCCCTTGCTCCACCCACTCAGGCCAGATCTTTTTTCTTCCTTGTTTTCTTTCCTTTATTAAATAAAACCAAGGGTGCGCCCCTCCCCCCCTCCCCCCGCAGACCGAGCTAGGGGTTGGCTAAAGCCACGCGACACTGCGTGTGCAATGAGCGAGTCTGTGTGGGCGCTGGAGGTGATGTCCATGTGGAGTCCAATGCTCGGAGAACCCCGGCCGTGGCTCTGCGCTCTGGTGTTTAATGTGGAGCCAGAAAATGAAACAGTTTCCCTGACACCTCGGGGGGGGGTGGGGGGAGGGCAGGGCTGGGCTGGACTTCGGGCCCCCAGGGGGCCCAGCGGGGGAGGTGGCAGTCATTTTCATGGATTCTTACGGAGGCTGAAGCCCTTTGGTGAAGTGTGGGCAGTGTAAAGGGGCCGTGCACAGGGCCTGTGTGTGCAGCATCCTGCCTGTCGTTTGCGTTTTGCCCAGTGGGGGATTCCCGCCCCCCGCTTCTTAATTCTGCCTCAGGGGCAACCTGCAGCAGAGTCCAGGCTCCACCAGCTGACAGCAGCCTGATCCCCTTCGGGGGTGTGCATTGACGGCTCCCCCTCAGTGCTGGGAGGGACCCTCCGCACCAGGGGTGCCTTGGCAATGCTGGGAGCCCCACCCAGCGGTGACAGGGAGGCTGCACCAGGGGCCCCTGCCAGGGAGCAGGGCTGGATGCTGGGAGGGGAGAGCCTGGGGAAGCCGGTCAAAGTCCAAGTCTTTCTTACTGTCCCTGTTGGAGAAGAATGATTTTGGGGGGTGGGGGGAGTCCACACCCTTCCCCCCAATCCTGAGGGCTGGGTGAGGTCCAGCCGCATGCGGGTGCCATGCAGCTGCAGCCCAGTGCTCCCTCTGCTCTCCTGCCACTGCCGAGCGCGGCGGGGGCTACAGCTTATCGCCGGGTAGCACCTAGAACGAGAGCACAGCCCAGCTTCCAGAGGCAGGAACCGCGAAGCCAAATGTCCGCCACGCCCTCCCAGCTAGCCACAGAGCAAACCTCCCGGTCCCAGCCTGTCTGTGGCCCGTCAGCCTGTTCGCCCTCCAGCAACTGTAAAGCATGCAGGGCACGTCTGCTTCCTCCTATAACCGCTGGGGCTGGGGCCGGCTCCCAGATGGGGCACCCGGCGGGAATGTCTCTGGGAGGCCAGTGGGGCGGGGGGGACAGAGCCAGCCCCAGGACCCAGATTCCCCCGGTGCTGCAGCTGAGCTTGGCTGGCCGGGCAGGATGTCCAGGCAGCAGCTTTGCCTCTCCAGAGCGGGGCAGGGCAGCCAGAGCCTGCGCGTGCTGCTTTCCCCTCGAGGGGGGCAGAGGTGGAGGGGATGCTAAGGAGCCTCATGGCCAGGGGCAAGGAATGCAGCCTCCGGTGGATGAGGGCCCTCTGCCAGGCTGGGCACTGGCTGGCACGTACAAGGCTGCCACTGTGCCAGGAGCCGGGGACCCTGTATAAATCCAGAGGGCAGCCCCTGTGCTATGGGAAAGTGCAGAGGCCTGACCACCTCCGAGGGCTGGCTCCCAGGTGCCCCAGCCTTGGCCCCCATCTCCAGATCACCGGGGCTGGTGAAACCTTGCCTCAGGGTGGGCGCTGCAGCAGGCAAGATGCCCCTTCAGGGCCATGGAGAGCAACTCCCAGGGGGGCAGCGGCGGGAATCTGACGGGGGCCGCTTTGTGTATCTGGAGACTCTGCTCCTCCTCGCAGGGAGAGGTGACGTGGGTGGGGGGCACCTGACGCCCGAACTCCTTGCCCGCCTCCCTCTCGGCACAGAGATGTAAGGAATCGGAGAAGGGTCCTTACCTACCTGGTTCCGTGTTTTGTGGGATTTCTGCAGCCAGACACGCCACTGGTCGTAGAGCTTGATGCTGAGGTTGGAGCAGCCGTAGGCGTGTTTCTTCACCCAGCCGAAGAACTGTTTGAGCTCCCGTCGCAGTGTGGTGTTCTGCTCACCGCTCTTGGGGTCGCACACGCCCGGGACCCGATCTGGGCCGGGGAGAGCAGAGGGGGTCAACACGGTGCTGCTGGGGATACCGGGGGGAGGATGCCCAGGAACAGCAGCACCTCTGTGGCCCTGGACGAGTTCCGTCTTTGGCCACGTTCTGGGTTTCATGAGCAACACAGGAATTGCGGCCTGGGGCCCAGCTCTGGCCGTGCCAGCAGCAGAAGACAGGGCGGGAGCCCTGCTGTTCTGGAACTGACAAGAGGGGGCCATTTCTCCCCGGTGCATGTTCCCTAGTGGTTGGCTCACCTGCAGAAGCAGGAGGGCTCCTACCCCTGGGGCTGGGGCGGGGGCTGTGAAGGCGATTTTCAAAGCTGTCTAGACAGGACCCTCCTATGAGTTTTAATGCCTCCAAATGTGACCTAAAATCTTCCGTCTGCCTAAGAATCCCGCTCCCTCCGGCGGCTTTTCTTGGCTGGGAGCAGCTGTGGGGGTCCCGTGCTCCCCCTCTTGTGTAGTCAAGGTGCTGAGCCTGCGGGTCCCCCAGCGAGGGCCAGGGTGGGGCAGAGCTGTTCCAAAACTAGGGCAAATCCCCCAGTGGTCCCGTGTTACAAATGCCCAGGGAAGGCGTGACATCAAAGTCACATAATAAATAAAGGCAGGAGAGCCCTGCTGAGCGGCGGGGCCATGCTGGCGCAGTGCGAGGGGTGAAAACGAGGTTCGCTCTCTCCCTGCTGGGAAATCAGAGCTCCAAATTGGCTCCTTTGCAAGAAATCCAGGTGCCGGGCACAGAGCGGGGCCAAGGGGGGAACAACCTCTCCGCACGTCCCTTGCGCTCCGGAAAGTGGGGAAGCAGAGGTTGGGCTGCTGGGGCCTCGGCAGCCTGCCCCGCCCCCCCGCCCCGCCTGCCCCCTCCCTTTCCAACCCCACGGCCCCCAAAAAACAATGCGAATCGCAGCCAATTTGCATATGGCGCGGGAGGAATGGCTGCCCCAGCAGGACTGAATGCTAATCTAATTATTGCCAGAGCCAAGGGGGGTGGGGAGGGGTGACCCTGAACTCCAGCAGCTGGCGGGGTGCCAAGACCCCCGGCACGCCAAGGAAAGTTACATCTCCGGGAGGAATAGGGGAGTCGGCGCTCCGAGCCATCTGGGGGGAGGCGCTGGGCTGGATTTCCGGCCTTGGTCTCTCGCTCCCCACCCTTGGCTGGGATGGGAGCATTGCAGAGGCTGTTGGCCTGCTGGGAAGCCTGGAGGGACCCCTCCAAGGCAAAAAAACTGGGGGGCTGTGACGAGCGAGAGCCTCAGCTGGAGAAGGTGGAGTTGCAGTGCTGGCTTTTCCATAGCAGCTGCCCCAGCTGTCAGAGCCCCCAGGCACCATCTGGGGGGAGTGGCTCCGCCTCACCCCAGGCCAGGCAGCACCTCTTGGGCAGGGCATCGATGGTTCCTGCCATCCCGCAGCATAGTGCCTGGCTGCAGGGAAGTGCCCAGCACCACAATCCCGAGGTACCCGATGGCCGAGAGCATTCACCTGGCTCCCTCCCGCCAGCTGGGAGCCCATGGGCCAAGTACCCGCTGCCAGCCCGAGGCCCCTCGCTGCAGCCTCTCCGCCTGGGCTCTGCTCTCCAGTGGCCCATGCAGATCGGCTGGGTCCCTGGCAGGTGCTCCGGGGCACGGCATTGCCCCAGCCTCCTCCCCTGTGGCCTGAAGGCCGTGATAGCATGGAGGACTCAGAGGGGCCCCTTCTCCCCTCCCCTGCCACGGTTATTGCCGCGGGGCCACGTTGCTCACCGCTGCGAGGAGTTGAGGCCGCTGTGGGGTTGCTCCAGTCACTCCAGATCCCAGCCTTTTTGGAACCATAGATGCCAAAGGGATTACACCGGACTTGGACGAAGTACACGGTGCCGGGCCGCAGCCCTGCCAGCCGGCAGGACGTCTGGTTCCCGACGTCGTCCACGACCTGCCGGGAGAGGAGGAGGGCGGGTTCCAGGCACGGTCCAGCCTGTAGCAGAGCTGGCAGCTGCGCCCTGGAATTCGCCTTCCCTCGATACCCAGAGATCCACACGGAGCTCATTCTCTGGGGAGGAAGAATGCCCAGAGCACCCCGTGGCCTTTGTGGAACCCCCGGCCCTGCGCTGAGCGAGGGACAGGCCAGGCCCAGGCCGGACTTTGAGCACCAGGACCAGGCCAGTCCCTCTCTAAGCAGGCGTGCATGGTTCCAGTCTCCTGGCCACCTGGGTGAGGTGCTGTCCCCTGGAGTCCTGGGGTACGTGTGGGCTCCCTCATGCTCACCTTCCACTCCGAACTGTCCTCCACCCTGTACTGGATCTGATACTTGGCTTGAAACAGAAAATCCTTCAGCGCAGGCGGGGAGCTCCAGCGAACGCTCAGCTGGTCCTCCAGGTCCCCGACTCGGCTCACGGTGACGTCTGCCGGTGGGTCGGTGGTGACTGCCAGGGGGAGAAGACGTGTTAAGGGGACCAAGTACAGGCAATGCCAGGGAGAGGGCTGCTGGCGTGACCTAAATGAATAGCCGGAGTGCTGCTTTTAGGGGGCCCAAGACGCCACAGAGAGATAGACAGTGCTTGTGCGGGGAGACAGGGAGTCACTAGCAATAGGGCCTGGCCAGACGGCAGCTGTGGCCAGTCCCAGCTCCTGTTTTTACAAGGCCTGGGAAGGGATTTGGTTGCTCCTCCAGGGGAGGCTTTCAGGCAGGAATCTGCTCCTGTGTCCAGTTACTTTCATGCCCGGGCCGAGTAAGGTGTAAAGCGTAAAAGCACCTTGCATGCAGGCAGCTCTCCCGTTCTCGTGGCTTCTAGAGCACGGTGCAGGGAGCACTTGGGAGCAGGATCCTCATGTGGCTGCAGGGCCCACTGGTGCCTCTCCGGCCAGGGAAGTAAGCTGCTAATGCTCCAGCCCAGGGGGAGGGCTCAGGGGGTGGGGTGGGGTGTGGGTGTGATGAACACCCAAGCCACTGGGGGGCCTCTCTGACCCTCCTAGGGCTGGGGGGCAGGACCAAGCACCCACAGTGTTTTGCTGCTCTAGACCAGCCAGGTGCACAAGCGGAAGGGAGGAGAGTTGGGACTTGCAGGGAGCTCTGAATGAAACCTTTCTTTTAGCCTCTTTCCCCGTTTGCTGCGAGGGCAATCAGTGGGCATTTGCTGCCCTTCCTGTTGCCTGGGACATTCGCTCGCCTTGCTGTTGTTGCTGGTTCGTGTGCAATGGGGGGCACCCCCTCCCCATACTGGGCCATAGCAACTGCCCATTCCTGGTCTGCGAGGGGGATGTGACATCTGCCTCCTGGGGGGCCCCATGGATCAGCACATCGTGCTGGGTTACTCTGCCTCCCTAGTATATGACACAAGAGGAAACGGGCATTTCTTCCTCCGGCCATGAGCCAGGGATGTTTTGTGTTCTCCGCGATGCAGGCTGGACATCTGGTCTCAGGTCATGTGGCAGCCCTGCCCCCCTTGCCTTGGCCTGGCAGCAGACCCCAGGATGGGGGTGGAGCCCATTTCCTGGCCATGTGCCTTGTGGGGCAGAAAGGGTTAAGGAGCAGCAGATGCCTCCAGGAAAACTTGGAGAAACATCCTAATTAGATTAGAAGCAATTCTGCTCACATATCGTCCATTTCCTGTTGCCCTTCTCCGTCCTTCTCTATTACCAGGGAGGATGCCATGAACCCAGGATCCTGGTCCCTCTTGGAGCTCCGCTACGCCTCCCCCCACAGCTGAGGTCATGATCCCCTGTGTGTGACATCACAGTCATCGCCGCAGCAACTGGCTGTGACATCACAGTTGGGAGGGCTGTGGCTCCAGGTGGAGAAGGAGCAGGGCAGGGACTATCCTGTTTGCAGGCAGTGCAGGAGGAGGGCAGGGGAATGCAGAGACTGTAGGTCTCAAGGAAGGATCAGGTCTCGCTGCAATGGGCTGTAACATTCTCCATGAGGTGTCAGCAGCTCTTTAGCGTGTGAGAAGCCCCCCAACTCCCCTCTGCACTGCTCCAAGCAGCCAGGGCTCGGATTACCAGAGCCGCTCGGCTCCAGAGGAAGGAGGTTAGCTGGGAGCAGAGGTGCGCTGGTAATTAGGGACGGGCTGCCCTATGCCTTCCCACCAGACTTTGAAATCCTTCGCCTCCCCTCTCCTCCCCTGTGCATTACTACTTCCCATGGCAGTCAGCCCCACAATGGTGCGCCCAGCCTCACGGGGAGCTGGCAGGAATGGGAGGTTTCCATGGAAGACCCTTGTGCTGGGATTCCACCCTGGAGCACCCAATGGGGTGGCTAAACCCCTCCTAGGCTGGGGAGGAGGTGGAGACCATGGGCTGTTTCTGAAGGATTTAAATCCCCCTCTCAAAAATAAAAATCTAGTCTAAAAAAAACCCCCTTTAAAAACCGCCAAAAATGGGAAGGAAGGAAAGAGAGAGAGGCGGGAACCATGCGAGCAGTGACCCCGTGCAGGGAGGGGGCGGCACAAGCCAATGTCTCACCCACGTCCAGAATGTCGAGCATGACGACTTCAGAGACAGCCACTCCGAGCCGATTGGAGGCCTCCACCCAGATCTCGTAGGGCGTGAAAAGAGCCAGGTCTTTGGGGATGTGGCAGGAGTACTGCCCTGCGGTGCGATACTCCTGGCACGTGTTATCCCGGCCGTACCACCTGCAAACAAGAGGCACCAGCCCACCCGTCAGGTCGAGTTGGCTCTGGAGTCAATTCAGTCAGTTTGCACCAGCAGAAAATTTGGCCCTTGGTTTCCATCCAACCTTCCATGGACAGCTGAAACTGCTTCCGGAACTCTGCGGATGCACATTGGTTCTAGTGCATTAAGCCGGGATGTGTCTGGTTTCCTCACTGGCAGCTTTTGATGTCACTGAGCTCTTTCGGTATTAATCCGTTGAGCACTAGGCATGGACAGCATTGCCAAGTCGACAGCCTCCATATTAACACAGGAGTTAACTGCTCCTAACAGGAACTGTGATTCATTCATCTGCTGTTTAATATTTGCAGTGTCTCTTTGCAAGGTGTTAGATTCCCAGCCCCAAACACCAACTTATGCTATTTATCCAGAAAGCAAAGACTCTTTGTGCTTCTATGTGCCTTAAAGCCAAGGATCTCAAAGCACTTCCCACATGCTAATGAATAATGCGCACAATCCCCCAGGAACTAGGTCAGTGCCATTTGCCCCATTGTATAGATGGGAAAACCAAAGCACGGAGAGATTGCCCAAGGACAGGTACAGAGTCAGTGGCTTAGCTGGGAATAGAACCCAGGAGTTCTGGCTCCCAATCCCCTGCCCTAACCCCTGCTTCCCTCCCACAGCTGGGAATAGAACCCAGGAGTCCAGGCACACACTACTATGCGTGTTAGCCACACACTCCTCTTAACCTCCCTGAGAGCATGTGTAGAAGAAGCAGTGGCAGGACATGCTTCACCTGGGCTGCACCCTGCCTGGGTCTCCCTGCTCATACAGTCCTTGGCCTCTCTCAGGCTGCCAGCAAGGAGAAGCCTGTTAGGAATCAGACTGAGCCCCACCAAACTCATTGCACATGCTGGCCAATGGTGCTGATTGGATGGCAAGAGCTTGCAGCCTGTCTTTCCCCTACGGGGTGGGCAGGTTGGAACTTGGAGGAGTTGCATACTGGTTCCCCTCTTTGTAGGTCTTTTGCTGCAACACTTGCCTCCCAAAATATAACAGGAATTTATCTCCCTTCCCCCTGCCCCATCTTGCCCATACCTGAGTTTGTATTTGAGGGTGTAGTTGGTGTGGAGGTAGGTCTCGCCTTCTGTGCCAGGGGCCCATTTACAGGTGAGGTCTTTCATGTTTTTGGACCAGCAGGTTATGTTGACTGGTTTTTCTGGTGGCACTAAAAGGGAAAAGAACCCTTGACATGAAACCCGTTCTGCAAAGAAACCGCCAAAGCTCCCCCAGCTCAAAGCAGCACAGAGACTTACAAGGGCTGAGCCAGAGAACTTTGGTTTGTTTAACAAACTGTTTTAAGATCCCTGACTAAATGCATTTAGATGTTCAACTAAAATCAGCTCATTTGTCACTCACCTGCGAAGACCCAAGGTCAGGATTCTGTGATTCACACGCAAGCGTGGATGACATCATCAACATCCAGAACACCCCAGGGAATACAGGAAAATGCCCTGAGCTGGGTGCCAACAAAACCACCCACTGTTGCAGGAGGAAGACAGGCTCCTGAACTCAGGTCTTGGCAGGTGCATGAAAGAGCAAATGATTTCCAGCTCTTTGTTTTAAATGTAAGTGCTTTTGTTGGGTTGGGGTGTTTTTTTTAAACATCCGTCCATTTATTCTGTTGCTGAGCTGGGATCTGAAACAGTTTTCTTTTGGGAACAAACCAAAAAAAAAACCTAAAAAACCCCGATGTTCTGTTCCTAGTTAAGCCTCTGTATTCTGAGAAACTCCTAGAAGTGTCCTTAAAATAGCCTAAGATAAAATCTTATGATCATTGATTTGGACAACTGTAATTTTACCAGTGATTGCCAAATAGTCTTTCTGTTGTTGTGTTCTCACATGCAGAGGCTAAAGCCAGCTCTGATAACTCCCAGGCTCAGAGCTCCATTAATTAATGCTGGGAAATGAGCAGTTAGTGCAAATTATTGCAAGGACGTTACAGGTGCAAATGATTAGTGTACAAATTACTGTTAATATTGCAGGGGCTTCTCTGACTCGTGTTCTTGGTAACCAACAACACTGTTTTAAATTACTCCGTTTGTTCTAATGAAATACTCAGCCCCTAATGAAACAGGTGGACACATGACAAAACGCGGCTTCTCATCTGGAAGAGAAGCAAAATCTCTCTGAACATCTTGTCGTTGGTAGAAACCGGTGGAACTTTTCTGACAAGAGCTGGAGCATTTAGCCTAGTGTTTGGGCCAAATTCCCTCCAGTGGTTCTGTCCCCCTCTAAATACCCGTGGCAGTTTTGATTAGAGATGTTATTCTTAATTTCCCCTCCTAAAAGCTATTGAGCAATGCTGCCCAGTATGTTCCACCCCAGAAACAGCTGCATGTCAGTGGGTGGGCAGTGACTGCTGTATCCATACAGTCCTTAAACTGCTTTGGGACCCCTTGGGATGAGAGGAGCAATCTAAAGTTAAGGTTTATCAATGAACAAGGTAAATATCCCTGTGTAGCCAGATTCATCCCTGTGTAAGCTCCCAACTCAGCAGACTTGTACCGGGGATGAATTTGGGCTGGTTTGTTTTCCTGTCTGTGACTGGGGTGTTTGGGGCAAAACAACATCTCTCGACGCAGACGCACTGCGAACCTACATCCCACATAAAGACAGGAGCCAGCCAGGATGCTGCTGTCTCTGCTGTGACACACCAGGTTATCTCCTGACTGCTGCCTCGACCCGTTCAGGTTGGCTAGAGCCACGCTGAGGGTGGTGCCATTGAGGACCTTGTAGGACTCTGGGGGGAGCCGTCTGCCATTCAGAGTCCAGTACAGGTCCTCTGCTTTCAGGTGTAAGTCAGAGTTCACTGAGCAAGTGGCGGTGAGCGAAGAGCCAATCACCAGAGTTGGATCTTGGGGGGATATGACTGCAGGATCTGCAGCAAAAAAAGAAAAAAAAAAAGAAAAAAATCAAGGAACAATCTCTTACGTGGCTCGACCTCTAGCTCTTCCCCCAAATAGACTGTGGTCTGCCTGCTGGGTAAAAATCCTCCCTTGCTCTTCTGATGAAAACCTAGGAGATGCCTGGGATTTATATAGGCAGGTTTGGCAGCTTTTTCCCACATGAACAGTGAGATGTAAATTGAATGTGGGTTTCTCTCCAAGAATAAGCTGATTGTGTCAGTGGAGAAGGTGTCTCTCGCTCACCGCTGCCTGGGCAGGGATTGTTTATGTGGTTTGCTTTGGCTTTGGTTTCTGATAGCCTACGGGGCTGCCCATGGCTGGTGGGTGGGGCTCGTGGCAAAGGGGATTTCAAAAGCAACTGTGGTAACACTTTTTCTAAAAACACATTCACAGCCAGACCTCCCCCCACCAGAGGGGGAAGTATCACGGACCCAGAGCTGGTCCGATAAACCCAGTTCTGGAGGGCTCCAATTCAACAAGGCCCTGGAGAACTGCTTAACTTTAAGCATGTGTGTAAGGCCTGAGTTGGGAGCACAAGTCCCTGTTGTAGGCACCTACGTCCAGTTTCGGCCCACGGTGATGCACAGGACTCCTCCTGCTCTAACCACCAGGTGACAGAGTCTGTCTCACAGGACTACCCCTCCTCCTCCCCAAACCAGCAGGAGGCACTGGAGTCCAAAGCGGGTTCCTGGCTGAGAACTGGAGCAGAAGCAGGCGTCCCCCGGAGCTTGGGGACCCCTCTGGTTGGCATCTCCCATGGGAGAGCCTAGCCCACTGGCTTTTGTGAATCACAGTCTAAGGGGCTTCTCTTGCCCCATTCGCTGTGCAGGAGCCTAGGTGCCGAAACTCGTGGTGATTTTTCCCAAGCACTCAGGGTCAGGCAGCGTGAGGTTCTGCTGCCCAGCACCTGAGAGCTTTGCTGGGTCAAAGCTTAGACCTGCCAATCCATCCCCTACACTCAGGAGCACAGTGTGCACCCAGAGCATCACGCTCGTCTGCACACACCAGTTTGCACTCCTAAGCACCAGCTGCTGAAAGGGGGCGAGCTGTTACAATCGCACTCCTGCCCTGTGCCCCGGTTGACACAGAGCTCAGATGCCTCCATTTGACAGTGCAGCCCGAAGTGTACATGGAGAGTCGCTGTGTTTATCTCACTCCAGTCATCGGAGAGAGACACCGAGAACATTTTACGCCCTGACGCCGCACCACTCTTAAGGCCATGCTTTTATTAGAGGTACCACTAACTTGCCTGGAACCTCTCACGTGGTTAAGCATAAAGAAAAGGAGGACTTGTGGCACCTTAGAGACGAACCAATTTATTAGAGCATGAGCTTTCGTGAGCTACAGCTCGCTTCATCGGATGCATGCCGTGAACTGTAGCTCACGAAAGCTTCTGCTCAAATAAATTGGTTAGTCTCTCAGGTGCCACAAGTCCTCCTTTTCTTTTTGCGAATACGGACTAACACGGCTGCTACTCTGAAACCTGTGGTTAAGCATGTATATTAAAGGGTTTGCTGAGGGCTTAGTTTATTTGTTTGTTTATATTCCACCCTCTGTGCCACAGGGCCACCCTGCCAAGCTCTTGGAGATTTACACAACATTTCTAGCCATCAAAATATGGAAAACGCCACCGATCTCCATCTAATGGAGACTAACACGCTTAATGTTCCAGCACCACTTTGGTTGCCCTGGAGATATTATAATCGACCACTGCTGAGCAGATGCCACTTCAGAGCTTTGTCAGCCAGGCAACTGCTTCTCCAAAAGGCTAATTTTCTGCTCCTGGCTGTGATCTTCCCCCTGTGGCCCTCTGCCCAGAGGCGAATTGCACCTCAGTGAGCTAGACAGTGCATTTATTTGGGATTAATTCTCAGAGCCCCTGGCAGCACCCTAAAAGCTCCCAAAGCCCCTCCCCACAGCTGGCAGGCAAAACCGAACCCTGCCAGCCTGCAGCCTCCCTGCCCGCAGCACTGATGACAAAAGAACACACTGAGCCTTAAGCCACAGCCTCGTACAGGTGCTGGGCAAGGAGCTGAGTCCACAGTGCAATCCCTGAAGTCAACAGAGTTGGGCCCTGGTATTCCAGTGGCAAACTGGGGTCCCCACTTTATTGCTATTTCCTTATATCGTGCTAGTGCCTAGAGGCCCCCAGACAAGGCTCAGGGCCTCGTTATGCCTGGCACGTGTTTGGCACTGCCCACGAACAGGGCTGCCTAGCGAGGGGATACCTTGACATCGCTTATCAAGGGGGTGGTGTTTTCTCTTGGGCCAGCTTAGTCAGCATGGTCCTAGGCTAGCCCCGTAGAATGGCCTCAGCATAACTAGACGCCTGAATGAGATGAGGAACCAAAGCCCAGAGGGGACCTTTGTCTCTAGCGTGCAGAGCTGCCACTGGGGAGTGTGCAGTATGGGAGCTGCACAAAGCTTTACATTCCCCTTTGCTAAAAACAAACAAAGGCCCGTCCAGCTGCTGTATGGTCTGAGAGCCCCTGGAATGAGGTGAACGAGCCCCTGATGGTGTGGCTGATGAATCTCTGCAGTTCAGAACGTCCAGCCCGATGTGTAGGACAGAACGCGCCTCGGCCTCCGAAAGGGCCTCTGAAAACATAATCATGCTGCACACAAGCATTTCCATCCACCAGCGTTTCCTCCATCAGGCAAACCCTGAGGAGCTCTCAGTGAGAAAGCTGAAGCCCTGAGGATAAAAGGGGCCAATGCTCTGGACCCTAATTCTAGTAAATCTTAATCTAAACACCACTGGAAACACGTACGAATGTCATAAAACAGACACATTTCCCGTCCTCCACGCAAAGCCTTAGAGAGGGAGTGTCTGCAGGGGCCAATTGTTTAAGCAGTGTTTTTTCGAGACAGACCCAGAAATGAACATGTGTTTTAAAAGGGAAAAGTGTGAAGTTTTCAGATTGGAGAAGAATGGGCCAGAGAGACACAGTCAATGTGTGGAATGTACAACTCAGAACTAAAATACCTGCTAGAAGTTTTATTACTTTCCTATTTTTTTTTTAAAAGAACGCTGATCAGGTGCTAAGTAATACTATAAAGTAAAACCACACGTCCAAGGTGTCAGGAGCATTTACTCTTTTCTTTTGAAGGGCTGGATTTCATTTTATTTTTATATTGGAAGTTTAAATGCCTGGGAAAGGGGGGAAAAGTCTCAGAGAAAAGCCTCTGAGATCACACAGCAAGAGCGTGCTTTAACTGGGAATTGTAAAGATTTAAAAAAATAATTATCTGCAAGATCCCCAAAGGGGAAAACAAAGGAGAATTTGTATGGTTTCAAATTGTGTAAAAAATACAGTTAACATTCCCGCAGATCCTGGGAAATGTGGCGCACAGATCCCCTTGTTGCTGGGCCAAAGTGACGTGACAGACCTCAGAAATCCCAACCGAAAGAGCCATTTCGGACACATCCTTTATTCCTTCACAATCTTCCCCTACCGTTTTTTTCCCCTTTCTCATTTTGAGGCTGCATTTCTCATGCTCCATCCCCCAGCTCAAAAGTGAATCTTTTAAAATGTTTTATCAAAATCAATAAAGTCAAATGTGTGGGTGGGGGGAATTAGCCATTTTAAAAGTGGTTTGGATTTATTTTTGAGTTCTGGTCACTCGGAGGGGTTCATTTCTGCATGTCACAGTTAGCATGGGCTTCGTCTTCATGCAGGGTGGGTGCCTTGGACAGGATTGAAAAAAACTGGCTCCCAAACGTATAAAGTTATAAGTGACTGAAAATGACACACTGGCCACTGACCTAGGGGGCTGCTATTTCCATTATTCAAAGCAACCCTAAGCATAGCCACTCATGCAGGCTGAGTTCATAAAATAGCAGAGCAGAGCAGTCTACCTTTGCCAAGGAGAAAGGACAAGCTTGTGGGTAAAGCTCTGGCTAGGGCCTAGAGCGACATGGGTTCCAGTCCCACCTCTCTTATGAGACTTCCTGGGCACGTCACCCTCTCTGTGCACCTCAGCGCCTCACCAGCCCCTGAGACTGTGATATCAACACACACCCCACAGGAGGGATTTGGGGCTCATGTTCTGTGGTCTATACCTTGGGAGGTTCCCCAGAGTGTTCTTGACATGTGTCTCACAGCCCAGGAGACCCATAGGAAAGTGTGAGTCCCTGGGTGGACATCTTGCCAAGTCTGCTGGGGCAACAGAAATGCCATACACAGGACGGTGCCTGGCTTGCTGTGTTCTCGTTGGAATCTCTCTGGCCACTTCCATTCTCACCCTCTTCTGGGATGTTTTGTGGTGACTCTAGCTGTGATGGGAGAACGTGTCACCAGCCTAGAGGTACCGTCCCCCTCCCCCACCAACCTGATAGCAAAAAGGGGGTAAAATACTTTTGACCATAGACTCTGGAGATTTAGGAAAAGGGCACACTCCCCCCTGCCCAACGGCAGCTCCAGACAAGCCACTGAAATGCACGTTCCCTGCTCTCCCCCAGCCCTGTGCATTTAGCAGACCCTGCTGCGTCTCTGGCTGTCCCTTTGGATCACCTGTCCGTGCATAGGAGTACTCCAGCCAGCATCAAAGGGCTGAATCCACTGAACTTTAGTGAAATCAGGCGAGTTACCCAAGGAGGCAGTTAGGGCTGGCAGGTCACATCTAGCCCAGTTCTCCCCAGGAGGGTACCTGAAAACACAGACTCCAAGGCAGTTCTGTATGGGAGGACTGCTCCCCAGCCTAACAGACAAGGTTTGTCCTCAAACTGAGCTTGAATTTCTTACCTTCACCCTAATCTGGCCACAAACCCCCTAAACAATCACCCCCTGCCAATGTAGGTGCCCATCGAACAGCTCCAGACTTGGACAGCAATGTCTCCGCTCACCTGGGACCCTGCTGACCAGAGCAATGCCCGGGCCAGCTGCCATGTGGGATACCCCACTAACACAGCAAATGCCACCCACACAGTATTAACTCAGGAGTGCCCAGGGACTGCCTCACACTTGGGGCCTGGTCCTGTAAGCCCTGCCCACGCAAAACTTCCATTGACTTCAGTGTAATGGGAGTGCAGGATGGGCCCCCCGCTGGAGAGAAGCTGGCCACACTTCTGAGACCCTCAGGTGGCTTTAACTCCAAATTCCTCCGTTTGGGTGAGTTTCCTTGGCAGGACCCCAGCTTAGCTGCTATTTCAGTCCCGAAGAATTAGCTTTTGCTGTTTAATGATTAACTGCTAACGGTTCTTGTGAATCAATCATTAAATAAGTCATTGCACGCTCCTTACTGCCCGTCAGGGAACAAGGCTCGGCGCTGCGGAGCCTGCCTGGGTCGTACTGGCCAGGTACAGCGCCAGGCTACCGAGCGGGAGGGAAGCCCCAAGTCCCAGCAGCCCACAGCAGCGGTGTCGCGGGCACCTGCTCTCACCACAGGGGCCTGGGAGCGGGACTGTCCTGGCTGAGGTTTCGGGCGCCCAGCTGCGGCCCTAGGTGTGGCTGGCGTGGTCTGTCCGGCCCGGGCCAGGCGGGGGGTGGCAACGCTTCCCAGACCACAGCAGCAGCCCTCCTTGGCCGGGCGAGCCCGTGTGTTTGCGGCGAAGAGCGTATTGAGAAATTCCCATCATAAAAAGGAAGCACCAACTTCCTGCTCCAGGAGAAAGGGAATTCCTCCCCCCCCGCCCCTTGCTTGGGAAACAAAAACAGAGCTCCAGGAACCAAAGGCTAATTTGTGTTAACAGCACTTCTGGGGCCTTAGGAAATACACTCCCTGCTCTGAGATGCACGCACGCACACACACAGACACACAGTTACACACACACAGGTAAACACACACACACACAGATACACACACAGACAGCTACACACACAGAGACACACACACACAGCTACACACACACAGATACACACAGACACACACAGACACACACACACAGGTCAGCTACATACACACACACACACAGCTACACACACACACACACACACACACAGATACTCCCACCACCTATAGATACACACAGACACACACAGATACACACACACAGATACTCCCACCACCTATAGATACACACAGATACACACAGATACACACACACACAGATACACACACACAGGTAAACACACACACACACAGATACTCCCACCACCTATAGATACACACAGATACACACAGATACACACACACACAGATACACACACACAGGTAAACACACACACACACAGATACTCCCACCACCTATAGATACACACAGACACACACAGATAAGCACACACCCCGCACAGAGACACACACAGATACACTTACACGCAGGCACACACTCCACAAATACACACACACAAACCCACTCCCCCCTGCTCCTACACACAGAGAGACACACGCCCCACAGATAAGCACACCCAGCCACACACACAGAGATTTGTTCTTGGTGAAATGATCATCCCAACGGAAGGAGGCAGAAACTTGCCCCCCACCCAAAGCCCAGACCCTTCTCCTGGAGGGAAATATCTGGGCCCTAGGAGCCACTGAAGGGCCTGCTCTGCTCCACGGAGTGAACAGACCAGCCTCCACTGCCCAGACGGACCAGGAGTGGGACTGAGGGTTCCCTTCTATTGTTCTCCATGGGGGTAAGAGAGATTCTCCATTGTTCTCAATGGGGGAGGGGGGATTCTCCATTGTTCTCAGTGGGGGAGGGGGGAGTCTCCATTGTCCTCAACGGGGGCTGCGCCCTTCAGGTCCCGAGCTGGGAGTCGAGCCCTGCGGCGGGTCTGGGCACACGTCCCCTTGCCCGGCTGCTTCCCGGATCGCTGGTCGCCGGGCCAGGCGGATGCTCCCCCGGGACTGGGCTGGCAGCTCCCCCAGGGAACCGCTGGGGCTGGGCGTGGGTGGACCCGCGGGGGGGGGGGGGACACACAAATCGCGAAGGGGGTTAGGACGCTTCATTCCTGGGGAGCCGCCCGCACCTGGCCTCAGCCTGCGCCCCGCGGCGGCTCTGCAGAACGAGCACCCCAAGCCCAGCAGCGGGGGCTGGGCGGCAGGAGACGGGAGACGAAGCCCAGGGGAAGGGGGTTTTCTCAGCCCCCCCCCCCCCCCGGCTGATCTCACCGCGGGATCTGTGCGGGCCCTGGCTGCCTTGTTGCGCTGGGGCTCAGAGCCCGCCCCGCGCAGGGAGACGGGCCAGGCTTGGCGCCCAGCGCCGCGGAGGATTTGGATTTGCAGCAATAAAGCCCTTTGTTATGGCCCCCCCGCCCGGCTCGCTGCTCAGCCCCCCACCTTTGCGCTTGGCGCGGAGCAAAGGGATCCCCCTCTCCAGGTGCGGTTCCGGAGGCTCTCCGCAGACAAGATCCCCCCTCTCTGCGCGCAGGCTGGGACCCCGCGGGAGCGAAATTCCCCTCTGCCTCGGGGGGCTTGGGGGCCGGGGCAGTGCGCTGGGAACCCTTTGTCATGTCAACGGCCCGAGCCCGGCACGTTCTCCTTGGACTCGCCCAGCCAGGCTCGCCCCGTGCCTGAGACGGGGTGTGTGTGCGTGATCCGGGGAGCACAGATAGGCAGGGACCGGGGGGACGGGCCCCAGAGAGAACCTGGGCTGGGGTGGGGGAGTTATTATAGAGCCTGGGACCCCCGACCCCGCGCGCCTCGGAAATCCACAGAGAGAAAATGAATGGGATGGCAAAGGAGGAAAAATAAGGATTAACGAAAAAGAGGGGCAGGGGCCTTAGGAGACCCCAACGGGGAAGCGCCCCGCCCCAGCAAGGGGGCCGGGTGCAGGGAGGGAATGGGGGGGCATTTCGCCCTGGTTTGCTGCAGATGGTCCTCGGAGGAGCCGCGTTTTCAGCCCGCACCACCGATTTCTGCGCTCTCCTCTCGGCCGCTGCGCCAGGGGCGCACGGAGCTTCCCGGCGTCCACTCCCATTGTCGGTGCCTCTCTCCCCTGCACGGCATTTGGGGGGGGGCAGATCCGTGCGCCCGCCATCCCGTGTGCGCGGGGCAAAGGGCTCGGGCAAACCCCGAAGCGTTTATCTGGGAATTAAAAAACTCCGGGCGCCTCAACTTTTGCTCAGAGCAAAATCTACCCCGCGCGCCCCACCCCACCCCTTGGCAATGGACTGGCCGTTTGCTCTACAACCTTGCTTGGCCCGGGCGGGCTCTGCCCCTCCCCTGGTATCTAAAACTATCCTTCCCTCGACCTTCTGCCTTGTCTCTGTCCCTAGCAAGGCACCTTTGCCTGGGCCGGGAGACCCCCTTTTACCAAGCGCGCTCTCCCACCTTGCAACTGCAAAGGTAATTTTCTTCAGGCTTTTAAAAATTCCCCTTTCGTGCCACATGTTGCTGGATTTTTCTATTTCCCTCATAACCCCCCAACCCCAACTCTCTCTCTCTCTCTCTCTCTCTCACACACACACACCCCTACCTTTGCTAGTTCCTAACCGGTTATTGATTTCTTGCTAGCATTGTCCCATCAGATACTGTCTATTACTGACTTGCAAAACATCCGTGCATCTGCTGCCCACCTTACCGAGAAAAGGCCCGGGAGAGAACGGAATGCGGCGTTACTTACATGTCAAGGATTCCACTCGAGAAAGACCAAGCCAAAGGAACAAAAAAGTGATCATATTTCAGCACTTTTGTGTGGGAGCCTGGGGGGTTGTTCTCCACCTCGAGGGGCAGAAATGGTTCCTTTCTCCCCGGCAGATGTTCCCAATGGGGAATGGGGTTCCCCTCAAATTTTTTCCCGGGTGTGTATTTCCCACACCCCAATTTTAAATTTCAAGAGATCTTGAGAAATGCCTGAAAGAGGAGCAGAGTGGAAGGGGGAGGTGGGGGGGGGGGCAGAAACACCAACAAGTTTTGGAAAGTCCTAAGCAAGTCTGAACAACTGAAATTGACAAGCTTCTTAATACGTCTCTGGCCCCGCCTCACCCTGCCCGGTCCCGCCCCCATGGGGGGACAGAAATTTACAAACCCTAGTCAGAAGAGATCCTATAGTATTTCCCCTATAGCCCCCACCCGCTTGTCTCTGGGTTGCTGCAGAGCAAAAGAAAGGGATGTGGGAGAAAGCCCCCCCGACCCCCCCATCTCAATGACATTTCCTGAAATCGCGCTCCTCTTACTCAATCAGCGCCCTGCAAAGATCAGCTGTGACTCACGGCTGTAAATACCTACTCGGCCCTGGGCTGCTGCCCCGCGCAGTGCGGTTTCTTTGTGCGTTGTTTGTAACCTTTCCCCGCTGTCCGAGCCTGGGACCCGCGGGCGGGGGGGTTCACAGCCGGCCTCCCGGAATAACGCCCCCAAAGTCCCTCGGCTGAGGGTTTCAGGGTGTCCCGCCCGCGCCCACCCACCCCCGAGGCTTGGAAGAGAGACACATTCCCTGCGCGATTAGGTGAGTAATAAATGAGCCCAGGAACTGGGATTACAGCCCCGGGCGCCTCTCCCGCCGTGCCTGGGAGCCCTGGCCTGGCCTCACCCCGGCCCCGGCCCCGCCTGACCGCCGCGGCTCTTCCTCCTCGTCCGCGGGCTTGTCTGGCCAAGAGTGACCCGCCATTTCTTGTCCCCGTCCCCCCCCGGTCCGTTTGCGCCTGTTGCTGCTGCCCGTCCCTTGTTAATAGGAGAAGCTGGGTGTTTCCCTGCAGCCACACAGACACCCCCGCCCCCGGGAAGGGCTGGGGGCCTGGTGTGCTTGGGGCTGTACAGGCAAGGGACAAAGGGCTTCTCTTCGCACAAGGGGCGCGCTGGTTTAACCGAGAAATCAGTTACTTGCCGGGCACCCTTCGCAGCCGGGTGGGAATCGGTTTTCTTCCCCCGACCAATTTTTCTTTATTTTTTGTGTGTTTCTGTCGTCCCCCCCCCCATTAAAATAAACGTGTTTTGAATTTTGGGGGGGATTTTGGCAACTAAAAGAATTTCGGTTTTTCAGTGACCCCCCCCCTTCAATAAAAACAGACATTTCCGCTGACACTTTCCATTTCACTGAATGGCAAGTTTTCCATCAAAGAAACTCTGACTTCCACCTAACTCCGCCTTGTATCTGTCCCCTGTGTGTGGACTGGGTCCAAAGAGCCAGTCCCTGCGCCCACAGCTCCAAGTCCAGGGGTCACATGTAGAGCTGTAGTCGCTAGATGTAATAGAAAGCCAGCCAGCCAGAGGTCCTAGCCAATTAAGGATTGGACAAACCCGAGAATATGCTTCTTTCGGAAAGAAATTGGGCTTTTAATGATCTGTCCAGGACCTAGACACTGCTCCTGCTGAGTGCTTTACACAAATATAAATAAACATTGGTAATCTTGGCAAGGCTGTATTTTCTCACAGCAGAATTTCCTTTCTTGCTCCTCCCCAGCCACCTTCCTTCCCAACACATCGATTTAACAATCGTACCTTCCATTCACATCAAATGGGACCTAGCCATTTTGGTGTAAACAGTACTCTGTGATGGCATGGGTTCATGTCATGAAAGAAGGTATCACAATGCATGCGCACAAGGATTAAAGCTGGACTGGCAGCCTTCATTCTGGCATTCCTAACTTGGCAGGGCTTCACTTTGCAACCTTAATGTTCTGTAATGTAACTCTTTGGGACATCATTTCCTCATTTAAACAAATAAATAAAATTGAACACTGGGAAAAAAAAAAACATTCCATGCTGTGGACCCACATCCAGACACATGGGTCCTCAGCAGAGTTGTGATCTTTAAATCTACCGGGTGTAACTGATGCAGTAGAAGGCTGCTACCTTCTGTGGGGACCCAGCGCTAGAGCGGGATGGAGACACGCTTTGGCATAGGGGCTGCAAGCTGACAGGGGAGGAATGCAGAGAGGGGAACCCTGGGTTCCATTCCAGGTTCTAGAGAGGAGGGCGTAGTTGTGGTCACAGACTCTTCTACCCCTGCTTCCCCAACCCAGGTACAGTCCCTGCCCCATCCCCTTCACCCCCCAGCTCCTGTCCTTTCGCCTGCTCCTCTCCCTTTGGATCTGGTCCCTAGCTCCTGTCCCGCACCCTGTATCTTCCCTCTTCCTCACCCCTCTTCCTCCTCCTCCATGTGGCCTGGGCCCAGCAGGTGGGTAAGGGAGAGCCCAGGAGAGACAGGCTCCCCGCTGTCACTTCTGGTGCCTGCTGCAGCCCCGCACTGTGGCAAAGAGCAGCCACAGGCCAGTCCTCTGCCGTGCCAGGCTGGCTCATGCTCTGGCGCTGTGTGTGGATGGCACATGTGCAGTCCAGCCACCTGGAGGAGCAGGGGCGGGACGGGGCATGCTCAGTGCGGATGGAAGCCTCCGTGGCTTGAGTTGCCAAACTCCATCTAGTGCACATTGAGATTTTTTAGAGGCTTATAACTTGGCCAAGTTTGGGTGAATTTTCAGTGTTGGCAAAAGGCACCTCCCTGGCTCCAGGGAAACGTCCCCTGCCACATTTCAAGTCCCTGCTCCAGAGCATGGAGATGCTTGAGCTTCTTAATGAAGCAGCTGGGCATTTTTTTTTTAACATGGGCCAAAGAATGTAGTTCTCCCTAGCCTCATTCTTGGAAACTGCTGAACTGTTTTAGCTGAAATTTCCCCAACGTTTCAGTCTGTTGCAGACACCCAGCATGGCAAATTTCATCCCATGCTTAAAGTCTGGCAAAGCTTTGAAAACAGGGTCTTACAATGGAAAGTATCGGGCAACATTCATCATAGGTGGTGCTAACAGCTGTACATATGACGCAGTCACGCCTTCATCTCAAAAGATCCCATCACGTTTCACTGGCTCTGAATAAAGTGCTTGCTTCCATCTCCATCGAAAAGCAACTGCCTCTGGGGTGAAACACAGCAAATGTTTAAGGACACAGAAAAACATTACCCAGCAGTGCTGCAGTAGACGAAGCAAAAAATTTCTCCACTTCAGAGCTCAGATGGAATCATAGCAATGTAGGACTGGAAGGGACCTTGATAAGTCATCTAGTCTCGTCCACTGCGCTGTGGCAGAGATAAGTATCATCTAGCCCAGTGTTTCTCAACCTTTTTGATACCAGGGATTGGCTTGCTGCCTTCCTAAATGGTGTTAGGGAGATACCGGGGCTGGCTGTTGAGACACACTGATCTAGCCCCTGAAATCCCTGACAGGTGTTTGTCTGACCTGTTCTTAAAAACCTCCAGTGATGCAGATCCCACAATCTCTCCAGGTAGTTTGTAATTTACAGCTAGGAAGTTTTTTCTAACCTAAATCTCCCTTATTGCAATTTCAGCCCATTATTTCTTGTCCTGTCCTCAGTGGCAAAGGAGAACAATTAATCACCCTCCTCTTTATAACAACCATTTATCTAATTGAAGACTGTTATCATGTCCCCCCTCAATCTTCTCTTCTCCAGACTAAACAAACAGTTTTTTCAACCTTTCCTCATAGGGTCAGGTTCTCTAGACCTTTAATGATTTTTGTTGCTCTCTTCCGGACTTTCTCCAGTTTGTCCACATCCTTCCTGAAGTGTGGTGCCCAGAACTGGACACAATACTCCAGCTGAGGCTGTATCAGCATGGAGTAGAGCGGAAGAATTACTGCTTGTGTCTTGCTTACAACCCTCCTGCTAGTACATCTCAGAATTATGTTTGCTTTTTTTTGCAATGGTGTTACCTTGTTGACTCATATTTACTTTGAGACCCATTGTGACCCCCCCAGATCCTTTTCTGCTGTGCTCCTTCCTACACACTTGTTTTCCATTTTGTGTGTGTGCAGTTGCTTATTCCTTCCTAAGTGGAGTATTTTGCATTTGTCTGTATTGAATTTCATCCTATTTATTTTAGACCAGTTCTCCAGTTTGTCAAGATCATTTTGCATTCTAATCCTGTCCTCCAAAGCACTTGCAATAGCTTGGTATTGTCCACAAACTTTGTACGTGTGCTCTCTGTGCTGATATCCAAATCATTTTTGGAGACCCTGAACAGAACCAGATCCAGGATGGATCCCTGCTGGAACCCACTCAATTTGCCCTTCCAGCTTGACTACTCTCTGAGTACAGTTTTCCTTATAGAAGGCTGAATGTAGTTACCCAAGTTGACAGGCCCTCTGGGCGAACGCCTCTTCTCTTGCGAAAAGGGTGGTGGGGTTTTTAATAACCACGAATTTTCAGGATCTTGGATTTTTTTAAATCTCATCTACAAGGTTCCACCAAACCTCTAACCCAGGATCCAGTGTAGGGAGCTGTGTGGGGGCTGCGGGACAGATACCCAGAGAACAGACACTCAAAGAGCAATGAGCAATCTGTGTTTTTGGGAGACAGAATGGGAAGCCACCACACTGGGATGTTATGGGCTTGTCTACCAGTGTCGATCCTGCCCTGGTCTGGGAATGCCTCTGGAAACATGAGCAACGGCCTGCACTGGGGCACCCAGGCATATGCTGCTGAGGTGCAGGAAAGCAAAATGGGTAAATTAATGGCTCTAGGGAGGAATTTACAGACTGAAGGCAAACCTGGGTGCTTTGTTGTGGGCTCCAGAGGTTGGAGCAGCTGTGGGGAAATAGTTAGTTATAAAACCCGTGTGCTTGCGAATGGAACACTAGGGTGTGGGAAGAGGGAGGGACAATCTGTTCCTGGTGGCGGGACAGACCATGCTAGCAATGGCCAGGAAATGACCAGGGTGCACTGAGTGGGACTGAACATCAGAGCAGCACATTCACGGCGTTTCACACCCTTCCCTCCCTGAGAGACCAACAGACCGTGCCCTGGAAGCTTTGATTATTCCCTCTTATTTGCGCTGCAGGCCCCAGCCAAGGCCAGGACCCCCTTGCACTGGAGACTACATCGGCACCCAGGGAGGCCTTGGGGATGGGCAATGATTTGTGGAGGTGCCCGCCATTGTGGAAGGGGCAGGAAAAGCACATTCCTCTAGATAAAGCAGGGAACAGCCCGACCTCCATTCTTCTTGGGTTTTATGGACAGGAAGGAATTCTATCCCCGCACGAGAAAACTCGGCTGGGTGACAAAGTCCAAAACACAGCACCTCCCTTCCCCCCACAAAAAAGAGGGAGGGGAGCGTGAATGTCCTGGGAGGGCAGGTGCTGGCTGCCAGTAAATAATGACAGACAGCGTAGCAGGAAGCTGAGGGTGCAGGAAGCCTGGCAGGATCAGGCCCTCTGAGGCAGAGTGGGAGTGGCAGAGACAAAGGCAGGGCGGGGAGAACTCCTTTCCCCACTTGCTCTGAGTCAGCCTCTCCACCACAAACCAGATGTGGTTCGTTTCGCCCTTCGACAGTGACCTTTAAAGAGCTGACTCCACGGACTCGCCATCCTGCCCACAGACTGACACAGCCGGCCATGGCTCACCAGGCACTCGCTGAGCTAAGAAAAGGAGCCACGCAGAGCAGCAGCAGTAGCCTTTCGGGGTGGGGCGGGGGGAATAATGCGGCCCCAGCGTGCAGCATGGTTTAAACTGAGGACAGGCTGAGCCGTTTTGTACAGAGCATGTCCTGCCCACTGGGGAGCACCCACGACTGTCCCTAGAAACCACTTCTAGTCTGCAGGGTCCTCCCACCCTCACCAAGTTCAGGACCCCCTTATTGTGTGTGTCAGGGAAGTGCCGGGGACCCCCACGCTGCTGGCGAGGCGCTGCACAGACGGAATACACGGCTAGATGGAACCGCGCGGAGAAGGAGCATGTGACATAGCTGGGTCCCCCCCGGCACAGTCGATGCTGTAGGGCACGCAGGACTGACCCTACCGGGTAGGAAACCACTTGTGCCACCCTCCCCTCCTGCCCTGTGTCTGCCTTGCCGGTTCAGCCTGGGCTTCGGCTGCCTCCCCCTCTGGGCCTGGGCAGCCCCGGCAAATCGCACACAGGTGGAACGGGAGCCGTGTGACAAGCGGGTCAGTGACAGCTCACTGTAAGGACAGCAGGCCCTCAAAGTGGCTCAGGTGACTGAACCAAGGGCCGGTGGGGCCCAACTGCCTGTGGCAAGGAGACCGGCTCCCCTTTGCGCTTGGCTCAGGTTCAGCGCTCCTTGGTGTGGCCCGTTTGATTGGCCAGCGGACCCTCATCGTCCTGTCCTCATTGGACCTTGTGTCTCATCAGCGCAGAGAGCTCTGGAGTTAATCGAATTACTTGATTTTCCAGCCAGGGGCTTACTCCATAAAGTCCTTGGATTGCGAGAGTATCTGGCTCCAAAGCTACGGTGTAAAAAGCCCCAGAAGAAAGCCCCAACCAAACCCACAGCAGATCTTTGCATGTTACTTTCTGCATCCTTTTAAAGTGACCTGGGGGGGGGAAATAAAGAAGCTAGAAATGCAAAGAATCCAGCAGTCAGGCTTTTCCTTATATTCTTCTCCCTAACATTTCCACATTAATGGGTAATTTACAACCCGTTTAACCCCTTCCACACTGCTGACACAAATCTGCTCTCCTTTGTGCAATAGCCCTCTTTGAAAAAAGCCAGCCCCGCCTTTTGGCTAGTGTTTGCATTGAGACAGCACAAATAGTTCTAGAGAGTGCAAGGGGCAGGGGGCGGGGGTTGGTTTGCTAATCTCTAGGGAGGGGGAAAAATGTGACAAATGTTGAGCATGGTGCTTGAGTCTGAGTGGCCGGTTCTCTGGGGTAACTCCAAGGGCCAGGGAGAGTCCAGCTGGGGGAGGGGAGATGTGTCTCGCCACATGGCGCAAGTGCAATTTTGGTGGAAAGGTGGATTTTCGCCACAGACCAAAAAACCAAAGCCCTCATTAACTCAGGTGTGTTCGCTGGGATTCCGGACCCGGGGCCGCAAGTCGTTACCTGTTGCACATTGGGGCTCACCTGGACGAGGTATTCAGGTAACCATGTGCCCCAAGGGAATGGCCCTAGCAATGAACCGGCTGGCCCAGTTGGAAGGGCCTGGCCCATGTGCCTCTCCAGCGACGGTGGTTTCGTTATCGGCTGAGAGGCGCCAGTAGGAGCAGGGGTCACTTCTGAGAAATGCGAAAGGCAGTAACTGTTTTTATTGAAAAGGGGGAGGGGGAAGTGAGGGGCAGGCAGGGAGGCTGAGGATCAGGTGTAAATGTTTGCCACCTGGAATAGGATTGCACGGGAAGGTTTTTCCCATTAGAATGCGAGTGCATTTCGTGCTCATGCCGTTGAGGAGCTGACAGCGCAGGCTTGAGCCAGGCATATTGCAGGCAGGTGCTGCATAGCTTTCCACACACACAGCTCTGCCAGCGCACTTCAGTCCTGACCTGCAGCCCCCCTGCTAGCCCAGTCCTGGGCCCCACACAGCTCTGCCAGCGTCCCCCACACCCTTCCTGGGCTCCCTCCAGCACTCCGTGATTTCAATGCCCCATACGCTTGTCAAGTGCGGGGCATCCCAGACAGCGCCTCAGACCCGACTGGCAGCCCACCCTGCTATTCCAGGCCTGGGTTTCTCCTGAGCAGGCCAAAAGCTGCATGGATGTATTTGTGATGGGCAGCGAACCCAGCTGAACTGGGCATTTTTCTCTTTTAACCACAACCCCGTGTCTCAGAGTGGGGGCTCCTAACTGAACGGTGATGGCATCATCCCACTCAGGGAGTCGCCCCACACGCACCCATTCCCACTGAGGCTGAAAATGGCACCATGGCCTCTCCCGCCACTGAACCCTTAAGATGCAAGAAGACAATGCAAGTCATCCCTTCCCAGGCGCCTTGGCCCAGCGCTGGGGCAGGAACGCTCCCCGGCATGGAACAGCTATAATGGAGGGTACTGGCCTGGCACCTGGGCTTTGCACCCTTCACTGCCATTGCTCTGCTGCGTGCCCTGGGGCAGGCCCCAGCTGCTCAGTGCGGATAATGACGCCACCTTTGTACCTTTGTACTTTGCAATTGAGGGATTAAAGGCAAGTGCAGAGCATGACCCTTACAGGAGAGTTTGCAAGAAGAGTGGAGTATCAGGGTCCTGCAAAGCCCAAACCAAGTTTGTTTAGGGTTTAAATCCCAAATTTCCAGAAGAATCCTCCATTTTGGGTGCCCAACTCGAGTCCCTTCGAGTCTGATCAGCAAAGGGGTTGAGCACCTGCTGCTCCCCCCGACTGCATCTCTGCAGGTCTGCAGTGCCACAGACGGGGCTCCCTATACGCTTGGAAAAGCGTTGGCCTGGCTCACCTTCAGCGGATGGTGACGTGGGGCCAGAGCTCCTGGCAGCCCCCCTCCCCGGGCAGTTCAGTGTCCTGAGCATTGGTAGTTCAAGGCATAGGTGTAGATCCCCAGTTGGTGCAACCGTAGCTCTAATGAAGTTACAGGAATGGTGCAGCACCTGGCCCACGGGTTTGTTGACACCCCAGGGCACTCGCCAGGGCACGTGGACATTGATATCTTAACGAAACTTGAGTGGCTGAGAAGCATCCATCCAGTGCGGCTGGCTCTGGGCATGCTCACAGGGGAGTGGGCGGGCGCTTCCCAATTACCGCCCTGAACAAGTGGATGAAGCAAGCCTGGGACACAGCGTTCTCTCAGCAAAGTGCACAGCGTCCCACTCCCCCAGCCCCAGTGCCAGGGGCTTGGCATGCTCGCGGGGGAGCGCGCCTAACAAAGGCAGGGCTGTGCCTTGGCCGGCTCCTGTGAATCTGCACGCTTTGCCAGTGAGATCAGCGTGAGCGACCAGCTCTGGCTTTTTCTGTGCAGCTGGGAGGGAGTGCTGGGCAGCGAGGGGTTCTGCTCAGCGCAGGGCTCTGGAAACTCTATCTGTCAAGCATGTGACTCGGCTCTCAGTGTGATTTACTGTGACAGCTCCCAATCTATTCAATTTACTTCGACATTACTCACCGATGCAGGACACGGAGGCCGAGAGCCTGGACCAGAGCCAGCGGTGGGGTGGGGGGGGGGGGCGGGTGGAGAGAGCAGAGCGGGGGAAGAACTAAAGCCAAACTGGCAAAGTCGCGAGCAGCTTTTCACCCTGGCCCAGTTTTATTGAGCAGAATAAGCTGGCACGACATGCCAGTGTGAGCCACCTGCCTCTTCGCCTTGCTCTGTCCACATGGCCCGGATTCTCCTCCAGTGCAAATCCGGGCCACGCCACCAACTTCAGGGGAGCAGGCAAAGAAGCAAAGGGAGGGTGGGGGAGAGCAGGACTCCCTTCCCCCTCCACTCCCTGGCTTGAGTAAGCGGCGCTCCCCCACTCCATGGATGGGTCTGGGGAGAGGTCTGCCCCGCTTCTGCTCTGTTCTACACTCACTGCTGATGATGCTGCTCTACGCCCGCTGAGGGTCCTGCCCCATGTGTTCCCCATTAGGGGTGTGAGGTTATCAAAGCCTGTCAGCAGCTCCCAGCAGGCTTTGGGGTGCTGCAATAAATAACCATAACGAATGGAGCAGTGACAGCCTGCAAGGAAATACTGCTCTCCCAGCACGAGATTGACATTGTAAGGAGAGGGAGCCAGGGGATGGGCAATGAGGCGCAGGTGGGGGGCTGGCGGGTATTTTTCCTCCTGCCTTAAAAAAACCCTGTGAAATAAAAGTTATAAATCTAGCATGTCAGGAAAAGCCCAACAATGTGTATCTTTGTTTGGTAACGTCGCTCGCCTAGGAACTGGCCTGGCTCGGGGGCTGCTCCGTGTGCACAGGGAAGTAATGAACTATGCCCACCTCAGACCTGAACCGCAGCCCTCTGGATGGCCAGCTCCACCCTCCGGATCATGAGAGGCAAGGCAGCTAGATGGAAACAGACAGCGCTGCAGGGAAAGCCAGGCCCAGCTGAGGGTCCTAATCCCAACCGTGGCTCGGACGGCGTGGTGCTCCTGCAGAGACTCCGTGGATCCATCAGCTCCTCAGACTGGGTGAGCTTCCTGGGGCAGCGACCAGACCTGGCTTTACCCTCGGGAAGCTCTCTGCGCAGTGCGGGCTCTATCGGAAACGACGGACACAAACTTTGGCCCAACAAGGAGCAATCTGAGTTAGCGGCCGAGCTGCCTTCCTGGGGGGCTGCAAAGCTGCGCTGTTTGGGTTTGAAATCTTGGGGGCTCCCCAAAGAACCGGGCAAAGCTCCGGAGCGGTGGTTCTCATTCTGCCTTTGCCACACTGGCTTCTTCCATGCCCCCGACCCAGCTCGCCGGCCTTCCCCTCCCATGCAGCAACCCGTGTTCCGGCAGGGCCTGGGGGCTGGGCTTGTAGGTGGTGCTCATTCCAGAGGGCAGCAAGAAGGATTTCTGGAAACTTGACAAGATCCCGAAAGCTGGGCCCAGCCTCAGACCTGCCGAGCACTTTACGGCTTCTCCGAGTGTTGGGAGCCAGGAGTTGAGGGGAGGGGTAAGAAAGGAGCCCAGAATTAGTGCCCACTCTTGAAAATGCAGGTCTAGGCCCAAAGTCACAGAGTGAGTTAGGATTAGCGCTTGCTGTGGAACCCAGGAGTCCTGACGCACAGTCCCTGGCTCTAACCGTTAGATCTCCAGAGCAGGAGTGGGGCGCAAGGTCATGCAGTGAGTCAGTGGCAGAGATGAGAATGGAACCCAGGAGTCCCGACTCTCAGTCCCGCTGCTGGAGCCACAAGCTGAGTACGAACTGAAATTCTCACCTACAGGGGGAGAATGATCCGGTTAAAGGGCCCGCCCATGCTCAATTAAGGGGGTGCAGCTGCACTGGGGCTCCTGGGGCAGCTCTGGTGCCGGGGCCCATAGTCCCCAAGGACGCCGGGCAGGTCCACTCTCCGGGCTGCTTAAAGTCACTAGAGAAATATCTCAGGCTTGAGGCAGAGCAGACACCAACGGGGCTGTCTGACCGGCCGCCAGGGATGTCACAGCCACGCCGCTAATGCCCAGGGAACGCCTGCATCTGGTGTCTTTCCCCTTTGCAGATTCCATCTCATGCCAGGCCTCAGACGCGCCCCGTCGGCTCAGGCGGCGAAAGCACGTTGGCGCCCGGCCCCGCCCGAGGCATGTGGTATAATTGCCCGGGAATGCATGGCCCCACAGGGCTCTCCCCACTCCAACACGCACTTAGCGGCTGCTTCTCACACCCTGGATGAGAAGCAGCCAGTCGCCCGGTTTCCCCTTTAATGCGGGGAATGTGCTGAGCAGGGCCGGTGGCCGGCTCCCTGAAGCTGCCTGGGCCTGGCTCTTCTCTGAGCCAGCCCGAATGTTAGCCTCTGAGGTGCCACAAGGACTCCTCGTTCCTTTTGCTGATACAGACTAACACGGCTACCGCTCTGACACCCGTAACTGAACAGTGCATGGTCTGCAGTCGGTCTGTCCGGACTCGGCTGTCGCTCTGTCTGAGGGAGAGAGGAAGCTGCCGCCGGGAAGGCAATGACTGGAAATCAACACACTGGTACAAAACTAGTCCCCAGTAGCTCCCATCCTCCCCTCAGCCCCGCCCCGCCCCACCCAGCTGATTCACCAGAGATTTGGCTCAGTCTGGGAAATGGGACCAGGCCCATTGCACTTCCCTGGGGCGCATCCACCCAAGGGTCTCGTCCACCCAAGTGTCTCGTCCTCATTAATTAATGCAACCCTCACTGGGATAATTTCACCTGCCACCTGAAATGCAGCCAGCTCTGGGGTGGAACGTGGCACCTGCTGAACAGCACACAGCAACACCACACAACAGTTAGGACAGGAAGTGAAAGAGACTATTGATGGCAAATGCATTTGCAGAGGCCCGGCGGGGGGGCAGAGTGGACTGACCTAGGGCCACAGTGGAATGGAATAGGCAATGATTGCTGTTATTCTTGGTTGCTCCCACCATCTCCCTTGGTACTGCTCACCCAGCTGGTGTGAATCCAGGGTGCCCCTCCGCCTGTCATTCCTCAGTTCACTAGGCATGTGCAGGGTGTGACTTCTGTTCTCCGTCTCATCTATCTCACTAGCACGCTGGGAAATGCCTGGGGCCTTAAGAGTTAATCACCGGAATCAATAATCATCTAATCCAAAGGAATTGCACTAAACGCCTGGCTCACGCACCAATGCTCAGTAGTTTGTGCTCCCTCCTAACATGCTTTGGCCCTGGCTGGAGGGGGAAGATCAGAACTGCTTAGCAGAGGAAGGCAGCAGTGAGGAAGGGAGCAGCTGGCCAGCTGTTCGGGTACCCTTTGCAGCAGAGAGCTGCATCTGAGAGGCCGAGCTCCCTCACTCCCTGCTTCCCCTGCTGTGTGCTGCCCAGCTGCAGAGGGGTGCATCCCTTAAAGGCCACCATGCACCCATGGTTTGGCTGGTGTGACCAGTCAGCACAGGGGATGTTGTATTTGCAGACAGGGATGCTAATATAAGAGTGTCTGGCCTGTACCTGGGAGCATGCTGGGATTTCCTCTCCACCCAAGAGCCCAGGAAAGGCGCCTTCACCCAAACCCTCCTGTTTGAGCTAGTGAACCTCCAGAGCCCCACCTGGGCCCTCTTGCAAGATGACTGCCCTATAACAGAGCATCTCTGCTAACTAGGAGACTCCAAGACATGAGATGGGCAGGTGGCCCTGACATCTTCTCTGCCTTTGCACTCCAAGCCAGGAAATGCAATACCCCCCGGAGCTGCGTGATGGAGCTCTTTGGTACCATGCAGCCCCTTGCCTGGGCCCTGGGCAGGATTTGTCCTGACCATGTTCACGGTTTTCCCTTGTCCTGTTCTGAATGACTCAAGTGACGGGGCTCCCACTACTCCCTTTGGGAGACTCCGTCTGTCCATGTTTCGGATGTGCCGACTGCCCAGTACCTAGATGATACACTTGGCTTATAGAGCGGCACTGGCAGGGGACAGCCAGTTCTCCGCCCTTCTGTTGGTTTCTCCAGCATCTCCCAAGACCCCACGCTAACCTGCCCCTGCCATTTTTCATTGCCTCATTCCCGCCTCTGGCCCACCCTGCTCCATTCCTCTCCCCGCAGCAAGTCAGCCGGCGTGACAATTCACGCCAAGGGGGGATCCCTTCCCAGCCAGGCCAGCCCCAGGGCGGCCTGTGCCACAGGAGAGCAGGCAGGGCTGCCCCATCCTCCCGTACAGGGAAATCCCGGGCACGCTCATCCACCAAGCAAACGCGAGCCATCGCTCCCAGGGCCCAGGGGGCAGCCCCAGGGCAGGAAGGGTGTTGGAGCCCTGCTGCAGAGGGAGGCCGGGCTCGGGCTCCAGCGCAGATCCTGCAGCCGGGATGCATGCGGTACCGTTGCATCCCCAGCTGCCCGCATCCCCCCCCCCCCCGTCTCCTCCCCCCTTCTCTCTCCCAGACTCCCTTGCTCTGTGCAAAGCACGTCACGGGGATATTGACACCGCTGGGCACCGCGCGCTCTGCCTCTCCCCGGGTTGCGGGCTGCAGCCCCGCAGTGCGAGAGGCCGGGGGGAGCCATGCAAAGCCCCGGGATGGCGGGGCGCCGCGCCCTACCGCTGCTCGCCCTCTGCCTGGCGCTGGCCGCCGCCGGCTCCGAGGCTCCCTTCGCCCCGCCGCTGGGGGACATCGGCGCCTGCCAGAGGCGCTGCGGCCAAGGCGCAGCCCGGGTGAGTGCGGCGGGTTCGAGCCCGGTCCCGGCGGCCGGGGACAGCGGGTTATTTCCCCGGGGGGGCTGGGTTAGAGGAACAGATTTTTCAAGGGCGGGGGGGGAGCCTGTGAGCAAAAGCAAAACACCCGCGGGGAGGCGCCCATCTTCCCGTGTCTGTGCATCGGGCCCAGGTATCGGGGCGCGGGGGGGGCCCTGCTGTCTGAAGGGGGAGGGGCAAAGCCCAGGACTGTTCGTGCATCGATTTGTTCTGCAAGCAGGAAGGGGGCGGGGGGGGTCTAATTTTTTTTGCAGCAGGGAGAAGGTTTGTCCTGTGGAATCCTCCCCCGCCCCCCCCGGCTCTGCCTCTTTCTGCTTATGCAGGGTCCAGGGCCTCTGGCCTGCCACCTCCCGTTTTAAAGCCTTGCCCATGGATTCCTTACCTCGCCTGGGGGGGTCGTGTAAAAACACTGAGCCGGGGGAAGGGGGGTGTGAGCTTGTCACTACACGAAGGGCGTTCATCCAGGGGACGCTCCTGGACTGGCGGAAGGTGCCCGGGCAGACGCTGCTGCCCAGGTGCGGGGCTTGGGGGCGGGCGATCGGACAGGGCTGGTAAAATTGCTGCTGATCCGTTTTATAACCCAGTGGACGAGCAGAAGCCGGTGGCTGGATCTGGTTGTGTTATGCAGCAGGACACCGGCCCTCTCTCCCACCGCTCCCCCCTCATAGGCTCAGCTGAAAGGTGCCCCTGCATTCCCCTCCCCACCCGACTCCCCGGAAAACCCAGGCCTGAGAGAAAAGCACTGCACCCGTAGGGCACCGTCTCCTCCCCGGATGCATCCTCCGTGGCGGAGCCTCCTGGCTGAGAACCGTCAAACTCGTCACACTGGTGTGTGCACAGCACTGGACAAAGCTCTTGTTAGTGCTGGAGCCAGTAATGCTCTCAGGAAATCGCTCGAGTCTCATTCGTAAGAGCTGCAATGACAAGAACCATGCAAACAATAATCATTGAAAAAAACCCAGTTCTGGCTTCTAAACTAATAACTTCAAACTAAGGCCTCGGATCAGAGGCTGCCTCGCCTTGCTGTAATAAATGTACCATGCCATACGTCCGCAGGTCAAAAAGGCCATCAAAGATCCATGAGATACATCCAAACACAGCAGGGGAAAAGCCCACCTGATTGTTTTAAAACCAGCCACATTTTCTGCTGTTAAAACCAGTTCAAGGGAGGGGGAAAATGCATGGTGTTGTCAGACACTTGCCATCCATAATACACTAGTAATAGTTTAGTTAAAAAGTAATTGAAATACTCCCCACCCCTAGCCATGGTATCCACTCTGGCCACTCATCAGGGAAGAAGAATCCGGTCTTTGTCCTCCCAGGCTTGGTAACTGACCCTTTGAAAATATATTGAACAGGATTATCTGCACTTGGTGTCGTCCCCTTTAATCTAGAAACGGGACCGACTTTTGTTTGTGCAGCAACAATAAAAATAGTTTAAAAACTCCACGTCCAAGATTTTTCCATGTCCATTTTAGCTTTTGTTTTCTGGATCGTTCGTTTGCAATAAATAATGCTTTGGGGGAAGGATTTGCTCAAATGAACAGGAGCTGAGGCAGGGGGAGGGCTGGGGCTGTTCTGGGTAGATTTTTGTATGTGCATGCATGTGAGAACTGGTGTTACTCTGAACTGGGACGTCTGATTTCCAAGCCATTTGGGCTGCTTTCTGGTTAGCGATCCTGCTTTGGAGGTGAAAGTGTGGAGTCCCTGTGGGATTCAGTCACAGGAGCTGGGTGCAAATCGAAAACATTTGAGGGGGGTCTGTAACTTTATATCTCGCAAAGACATATTTAAAATGTGAAACCCATTTGAAGTACGACACATACTGCAAAAAGGAAAAGCCTACTGCCAGCCTGAGCAACTAGCCCAAGCGTGTGAGGGCAGCAGCTGGCTTGTATGGTGTTCAGCTGATTGCAGCCACCTCGCTGCGGCTTGTGGAGACTACAGGTCCCAACATGCAATGTTCTATGGAGATCCGAGTGCCTTTGCTGGAACCCGGCATGCTGGGATCTGTCGCCTCTGCCCACTGCACCTCCATGTTTCAAAAAACCAGGCAGCCTTGGGCTGTGCCATAGAATTCCCGGGGTTGCTTTTGCACAAGGCTTTGGCCACCCGTGGTGTAGCAGAGAATGGAGGGGACTGGATGCTGCTGCAATCCACCTGGATGCCAGCATCTCCTTCCTGCTGGAATAACTCCCCTGAGACAGGACGTGCATAAAGCAGTGATTTCAGGGGAAGAGCCAGCATCTTAAAATGTAAACTGGGCAACTTGGGCTCTTCTTGTGTATCCCCTTGCAAGTGGCTGTTTGTTTGCCCAGACAGAAGCTGGGCAGGCGGCGATAAAAGTTGTTTGTTTTAGTGACCCTGGACAGCATGGTGTTAAAGTGGGTCTTCCTTTCTTAGCAAGGATGATCCTACTGTGCTTCCATGCCCTAGGGCTTCCCTCAGTGTACAGGCCAGTTGTCTGGTACACGGAGCCTCGAAGAGGAAGTGTAAAATAGATCCTTCTAAAGGCTCATGCCATTGTCCGCGCAGCATTTGAGCATGAGAAATGCAGGGCTGCGCTCCCATTTCCTGGCACAGGGTTCAGGGGATTTGGGATTCAGCCCTGGGGTTCTGTGCAAAGCAGAGGTTATGAAGTTGTAACCCTTAGGTAAATAGTGTGTCTTTGTCTGTCTGTCTTCAAACGCAACCATAGAAAAATACACACGGAGAGAAATACAATCCCAGGCTGGGAGGTTGCTGACCATGTAGGGCCAAAAGATAGACTGGTTGAGATGGGAAATTTCCTTGCCCTCTTTTGGAATAAATCACTTGTGGTCTCTGAAAACTAACCGTGCAGTTTTGTGAGCTCCATTCGCCAGCAAGTGCTCAGTTATTCCTAGGTGTTTTCCTTTCTTGCCCTTGTTTTTGTTCTATGTTTATTATCATTTAGTCTCATGCAGTGAGATCGCCACGCACGTATTGAAGAGTAACTGCAGCCCTACTTACAATTGCTGGTCCAGGGCCACTCTGACTTCCTGCTAATCTTGCCTCTTTCACCCTCCCTGCAGAATGCACAGCGGTGTCTGAGACAGGTGCTTGGCAGACTGATGGGAATATCTCCTTCTTCCTGGGGGCTCCTGCCTGGTCTTTGTTGTGTCTGTTTGCTGTCTCTTGGCTAGAACACTGGCTTGAGACTCAGGAGATCTGGGTTCTATTCCTGGCTCTGCCACTGGCCTGTTAGATGACCTTGGGCAAGTCACTGCCTCACTCTGTGCCTCAGTTTCCCCATCTGTAAAATGGGGGTAATGATTTCAAATCTACTCATGAAAAGAGCGATGTAGTGGTATAGCTACTTTACTGTGGGACAGGGACCATCCTTTTGTTATGCGTGTGTCCGGAGCCCGGCACGATGGGCCTGGAGCCAAGCCAGGCGTGATCCCAATACACACAATGAATGGAAATACTAATACCGGGGGGGGATCAACACTTCGCACACGTGTAAGGACGCCCCGTGCCAAGTGCAGGGCCTGAGCTATGCTGCCACAGAGACTCAGGAGGACGGATGCTGCAGGTGGATGCGTCACACGGCTGGTTTCCAAGCAGCCTCCTCAGTGGCCGTGTGGGGCAGGGGTGAGCCCAGGTGAGAGGGCTCGGGGTTGGCCTCGCCTCACAAGGCTGCTGTGGGTGATTGCCGGGCAGCATCGGGCCCTGGCAAAGGCAGGTAGGCAGGGAGGAGGGGGCTGTGTGTCCTGCTGCGGCCCCGAGCTCCCCCCTGCTGGTCAGTGGCGATACAGGGGCAGGTTGCTGGGTGCAGCGCCCAGGAGGCGAGAGCAGCAAACGGCACCTCGGTTCTTTTGCTGAAGCTGTTGTGTCTGCTGAGGCTGGTGCAGCTCTCGCTGGGGCCCGGCCCCGTGGCAGGATTCTGGGAGGGGGTGAAGGTGCCCTCAGAACTGTGCTCCCCCTGCGAACATGTGCGTGCTCCCCCACGTGCACGGGCCCACAGAGTGTGCGTGTGAGAAACACACGTCCTGTTGGCTCGCCAGGCCCATGGTTCTCGGGTAGCCAACATCACGCCGAGTTTTTCAGAGAAACGTTCGCAGCGTTGCGGGCTGCCCAGTGCTGTGAGGGTCGTACCAGCTCGAGGTGCAGGAGGCCAGCTCGCTCTCCTCTAGGTCAGGGGGTTTTCAACCTTCTGTCAACCCCTACAAAATTTCAAATGGAGGTGCGGACCCCTTTGGAAATCTTAGACATAGTCTGCGGGGTCCATGGTCCACAGGTGGTAAGCCACTGATCTAGTCCGTTCCCCGGGGAGCCCTGTCCCTTCCCTACAGTATATTCTGCAGGGCCTTGTCCAGCCTCGCTGTAAATGCCCAGCGCACTGGGGTTCCACCACCCCTCCTGGGAGACGGTGCCACCACCTAGACGTGGTGCTAGGTCTTGGTGCTTGTGTTCCATTGACAGGGAGGAAGGATCTGGAGCCGGCACCAAGGATCCAAGCCCTGGAGGTCCTGGTCCCATGTAGTGCAAAGCTCCCTCCCTCCCGCCCTGCCCTCTCCCTGCTGCCCCAGTCCCAGAGCACAGCTGGGTCCCCAGGGGCATTTGGGTATTTGCAGGGCGCTGGGGTGCAGCCACTGCGCTGTGTATTGTACCAGCTCCTAGCTCTCCTCTTCCTCTCCCCAGGATGCTGCGCTCAACGCCTGTTACCGAGGCTGCCGGCTGTTCTCCATCTGTCACTTTGTGGATGCGAGCGCCGAGCTGAACACAACCAGAGCCGAATGTGAATCAGGTAAAGAACAGTACAGCCAACTAACTTCCCCTCCCCTCTTCTCCTGTGGCCCCCCAGTTACATTGTCCAGAAGTGGCTTCTCCACTTATTCCTGTCAGGACAGAGGTTGCTTCTGCTCCTTCTGCGCTCCCATGCTGTCCAAACAAAGTTCCATGGCTGTGATGCACCAGCGGTGCAAATCCGGGCCGGCTCCGCTCGCTCCCTGGTGCAAATCCGGGCCGGCTCCGCTCGCTCCCTGGTGCAAATCCGGGCCGGCTCTGCTCGCTCCCTGGTGCAAATCTGGGCTGGCTCTGCTTGCTCCCTGGTGCAAATCCTGGAAGTTAGAGAGTCACCTGGATGCAAGGCCCCAAATGAACCCATAAGGGCTATGGCCACAGCAAATACCAAGGGGATTAATAATGTTCCAACCGTGATTTCAGCCTCTCAAAGGGGTGGGAAAAGGGAGAGGAGGATCCTCTGCTGAAGCCAACTCCCCACACCTCTGCAGTTCTAGCCTCACTGCCAGGCAGCTGCGAAGATGGAAGTTTCCTGCAGTAGCGACCGAATCCCCCCGCCAGGCCGAAGGCTGTCCAGCGAGTTCCCGGTGCCGTGTGAGCAAACCGGGCTTCCTCCCTGGCCCGGGGACGATGTGCTAACCCCCCAGTGCCTCTCATCACAAGGGATCCCAAAGCACTTTGCAGCCTCGCTTTGCAGCCTGCAGCTGCCTCTGGGGTGGGGCGGAGCAGCCGTATTCAGCACCAGGGAGGGTGGACTTTTCAGCTGAAGCTATTTGGGCAACCCCCTACTCTTGTGAAAAGTGCTCTGGGGGCTTTAATGTCCCCACAGAGTAGACAAGGCCTCAGTGTTTAAGGTATCGTAGGGGAGACGATCCCCCCTGCCCCCCCCATGCCACGCCGCTGGGATCTCAGGGTAGCTGCTTGGAATGGGGACTGGGCCTTTCCGGCACGGGTTAAGACTCTGCTTATGGGAAATCCGGGTGTGTCCCATTGGAAGCTGAGACCTGTCTGGGAACGTTGTGCTGATTGCCATGATTGGTTATTCTTTGGGCAGAAATGAACTAGGGCATGGAGCCCGTCAGGCAGCCCTGAGTGTGCCCAGCTCGGCCTAGTGGGGTGGCTCTGGGCGAGGCGCTCTCCGGGTGACTCCGATGGGCTGTCGGACGGGGTTTGGCTGGTGGACACACCCTTGAGCTGGGTGTCTGACTCGGAGCTGGGGGGGTCTCATCCTCGTCCATAGGGGGCGTTTGTGAACGTCACAGGACATTGACCATGACCTGGCAGGAGAAGCCCAGTCCTGGAATAGCTGTCAGGGCCGAAGAACGCTGACAGCTGCCCGTGGGAGCCCAGGGCTGGCATAGTAGGGGGCTGTGGGTGCCCTGGCACAACACCCCCGCTGCGCTCTGCCTGGCTCTAGGCTGTGCTGCCAGCCCCTTGTTGTCCTGAGCTGCGAATTCGCTCGTGTCCGACGGCTGCGGGGTGCCCGGGCCCTGACTGGTCCCTTCCCCTCCTGTCTTGCAGCTTGTATCGAAGCCTACAGCAGCGCTGAGGAGCAGTTCGGCTGCACGACTGGATGCAGGAAGCAGCTGCCCGAGACGCAGAGCTGGAAAGACAAGGTTTCAGCCTCCTCTTTCCCTAGTGCCAAGGGGCTCTGCTGCCTGGGTGATGGGCCTGAGAAGAACAGATCGTAGCAGGGGGCTGGGACAGTTTGTATAGTGGGGGGCTGTGAACCCCTGGGTGTGATGGGAACCCCTTCAAGCCAGGGGGTGCAGCAGCCCCCCGCAGCACCCCTAGGTGCAGCACCCATGGATCATAGTGGGAGAGGAGCATCGGCAGAGCCCCTCCCGTCTCCAGCTCAGCCGTGCGGCAGGGAAGCCAAGGAGCTGAAGGAGTTTCATTCTCCTGCACAGGGAGCTCCCACCATGGCCCATGGCTCCTGGGAGCAGGATGAGAGCCAGGGTCCGTTCCGGCGGGGGCTGGAAGCCAGCGAGTGCTCCTCTCTCTGCAGTGCTGAGCTGGCCATCTGGCCAGCAGACTGGGCCAGCCGGGGGGAACCCTGGATCGATTGCACCTGGAGTGGAGGCTCCCTCCTGCAGACAGGGCCCCCCGTTCCAGGGTCGGAGGGATTGCAGGGGCGGTAACCAACGGTCCCATTCGGTGGCTGTGTCATGAGGAAATCTGGGTTGTGACTCTGGCTGGGCAGTTGCTGTCCGCAGCCCAGCTCTCAGCGATCCCCGTGGGATGGGGCAGGCAGCAGTTCATGCCGAGAAACAGGGGAGGACGAGCTGGGTACCGGGCCATGATCTTCCTCCTCATGCCCTTGTTATCTCTCGGGAGACAAAGCCCAGCCAGCTCTGCTGCCGGCGCCTGTCGGCTCAGGGTGCCGTGGGCGTACGGAGCCGACAGGGTGTCCTGGAGGAAGACCATCCACTGGGGCAGCTGGGGAGACTAGTGCAGGGCTGGCGGGATCTGTGGATGCAGAGGAATTCGCTGTCTGATGGAAGGATAGAGGAACAGTTTGCCCTGCCCCCTCTGTCTAGACTCTGCATCCCGGAGGTAAGTGGAGCGGAGGAAGGTCGCATGGACCTTGCATTGATTCGGCCTGGCAGGAATGGGTGGAACCCCCCCGTCCGGCAGCACGTCCTCCTCTCTTCCTTTTCCCTTGTCATCGCTCGTGCTGGCAAAAGATGCAATGGGAAAAAGGACCCAACCCAGCTGTGTTCAAAGGGCCACAGCCGGGAGCCCCCTAGCGGGTGGATCCGGCTGCACTCGGAGGGTGCGTGACGGGAGCATTTGACCTTGTTCCCCCCCTTTCTGGTGGTGGTTCTGGCGCAGTCCCCCGGGGGGGCTCCGCACTTTTCGGGCGGGCGATGCAGGGCTCTTGGCACCTGTCCACAGGGCAGCTCTGCTGCCAATGCCCTCGTGTACCAGTGCGGGGGTGGGGACCAGATTAGCCAGAGCTGGGAGTGGGAAGCGGCACAAGGACATGGTTTCTGGAAACCGGCTCTAATCGGATTAGAGCGCCGTGGTCTGTCCGTCCCAGGAGGCTGATGCTCGTGCATTTGGCTCCTTCTCCAAAGTGCTTGTGGGCAGAGGGCGGGGAAGGCAAGGGCTGGGAACGTCCCCATGTGAGTGAGTCATGGTGCATCTGTTCCAGACGAAACCAGGCATCTGGGCTGCCGTGTCCTCAGAGCCTCGGCCAGGCAGTGCCATCCAGCAGTTAGAGCAGAGAACAGGGAGACAGGACACCTGGGTTCTCTGCCCCTCCTTGGAGGGGGTTGTTAGTGAGTGAGCCAAGCAAGGCACTAGGAGACAGGACTCCCGGCTCTGGAAGTCTCTAACAAGTGGAGCAGTGGGGGCTGGGAGGCAGGACTCCAGGGTTCTATTCTTGCCTCTTGGAGGGGATTGGTCTGTGTCTAGTGATTGGAGTGGAGGACTGAGAGATTCAGGGGAATGGCACCTGTATTTCCCCCTAGGTGCTCCCTTGAGGCTGTGTCAGGGAGGGTCATTTGGCTCGTGTCTCACTCCCCAGCTCTCTGCTCTACACAGCGATATCCCCAGCAAGCCAGGCTGTCTAACCGGCCAGCATGGCTGCTTTGCTCTCTCTCCGAGGGCTGTGACCAGCATGTTACCAGCTACCACCCCAGCTTCTGCTCAGCAAGCGCATTTATCCTGGCGGGTAAAAGCATTGCAGAGAAAGCCAGTAAAACCAATAAAAAGCCCTACCTGCATTCTAACAAGGTCACCCTGACTCTGGCCTGGGGCCAGGGTAGCGGCCTGTCCTTCAAACTCACAACTGGGTTTTTCCTCTGGTTACAAGTTCATATCAGTCTTTAGATCAGTTTCAGCTCGAGCTGTTCAGCCAAATCTCCTCTCTCTGCCTGTTCGACTCAGGAGAATCCAGGCTGGACCAGAAGATGGGAGCCTGTGATCTGAGTGATTTGCTTTCATCACCCCCAGCTGTTTTCCCTTCCCGGAGGGGCTGTGGTACCCTGCCCCCCAGTGGAGCGCATACAGTCCCTGGTCCACGGGGGAGCATCAGCAAGGCATATGCTCCATGCAATGTGCTCTCCCAAGGACAGTGTAGGAAGCTGCCCTGTTTGTCACCCCATTCTCCTCCCACCTCTGCTCCAGCCATGACAGAGCCCCTCAGTACTGACGGTCTGGAGATGCCACAACCGTGCAGCCGATCTAGGGCCAGACCCCCCCCCCCAGGCTGATTGCAACCCCCACCCCGACCCTCGGATCCTTATTCACATGTTGGGAGCGTGGGAGACATGTGAGACTGTGCCTGTTAGCCCAGTGCCTGGCAGGGCCCGGGGCGTGTGGTGAGGGGGCGTTGCGACCCAAACACCCAGATGCAGCTTTTATTGTTTTCAGCGGGGAGGGGCTGGATTTCGTTCAGCCCCAGCACGAGGCGTTGCATGGAGAGCACTGGGGTGGATTCAGCCCTGGGATCCTCTGGCCTCCGCATGCCCTGCGGGGCGTTGGGCAGCAGCTGCCTGAGACCGGGCCCCTGGACGCTCTGTTTCGCGGTCGCACGGCAAAGCTGCAATGATCAGACCTCTCCTGCAGCAGAGCGCAAGGAGACTGCCTGGAGCAGCGGGGGCTGGGAGCAAATCTGCTCCTTGGCCCCATATACAGCACCCTGCATCTCCGCCCAGCTGCACTGTGGGGAGCTTTTGTCTCCTTTGGCAGCACTGGGGATTGGCGGGAGGAGGTGGGGCTAGGAGGGCCCATTGCCTGGTCTGGGATTGCAGGATCCTGCGGGCGCGTGGTCAGTACCTGCTCCCTGGTACGCAGGGCCCCCATGCTGCTCCAAGCAGACACATGGCTGCTCCCTTGGGAGCTGTGCTCAGGGCCTGGGTGCAGGAGGATCCGTACTCACCCTCCTGTGGCTGGTGGAGTGGATCCTGCTCTGCAGGGGGGGCTGTTGATTGGCCTCGGTCTGGGGGCCAGGGCAGGCAGACACGTGGGCGAGGGAGCTGCAGACGTATTTGTGCTGACAGCTGCCACAGCAGACAGGCTCGGAGGAGTGACTGGCTGTGCCTGGCAGCGGGGAGGGAGTGTCGCTCCTTGCCAAACCTGGGGTTTAAAGCTTGCTGGTGGTCCTGGTGTCCAGTACAGCTGCTGCCTCTCTGCACAGAGCCCAGCTGCACGCCAAGGGGGTTATACCCTGGAGCTTGTTCCAGTGATGGGGCCAGGAGCAGATAACAAGGGGGCTGGGAGACAAGTTCTGGCTCAGAAACCCCAGGAGGAGGGAGCGCTGTGTGCTCGGATCCCAGCTGACCCAGCCCCTGGGCAGACAGCAGAGGCAGTGAGAGCTAGTGGGCAGGGCACAGCTTGGACGCCTGGGTGGAGCCACATCGAACAGGTCTCAGCCTGCCCTTCGGGAAGACTAAGTCAGTCGCTCTCTCCCTGCAGTCCCAGCACGTGGTGTTAAAGGCTTTTCCATTGTAATGGACACATCTCCCACCATAAAGGAGGACTTGTGGCACCTTAGAGACTAACCAATTTATTTGAGCATGAGCTTTCGTGAGCTACAGCTCACTTCATCGGATGCATCCTGTGGAAACTGCAGAAGACAGTCTGCATCCGATGAAGTGAGCTGTAGCTCACGAAAGCTCATGCTCAAATAAATTGGTTAGTCTCTAAGGTGCCACAAGTACTCCTTTTCTTTTTGCGAATGCAGACTAACACGGCTGTTACTCTGAAATCTCCCACCATGCCACCTTCCTGCCGGTAATCCCCCCGCCCACATTTTGGGAAATGCTGGTGCAGATCTGCACGGTCTGACCCGCCCTCTCCTTTCTCACACTCTGCGATGAGCGGGGGGAGCAGGTCTGAGCTAGCACCTCGTGGCGTGGACGGGGCAGTTACCATCTTGGAGCTACTGCTTCAGGGTCGCTGCAGGCCTGGGCAGGCGTCACTCTGCCCTGTACGCTCACTTCACCTTTGGAAGGTTTTTGTCCCAGCTGTAGCAGCTAGAGGCTGACGGCCTCTGGGAAATGAAAGCTGAGACTTGGGAGAAGAGGGGAGAGATCTGTCCATGTCCCCCCGCTACTCCATCAAGCCCTCTGCGGGGGCGCACCCTGCCCGTTGGGAAAGACAGCTTTAGTGCTTTTCAGCCCCCCAAAGGTCCCAGCATGCTTTGCAAACCGTATTGAAACAGGAAAACCGTAGAGCCCGGTTGCCATTTCCCCTTCCTGACGTCTCCCCCTTTCCCCCCAACGCACACTCAGCAGATCAGCTGGCTGAAGATGGAGGCGGCTGTGATAACTCCTCGTAGGCCGCCTGTCTGGAGCACAGACGTCCGGTCCGCTGTCCCCCCCTATTCAGTTGCCCCACGTCCCCCTTGCCACCAGATGGCAGCAGCGACGTGCCATACCCCCACATCGCAGTATCATTACACTGCAGCCCTTTTGAGGAACGCTGTCCTGGCTCTGGGCTCTGCAGCCGGGCATTTTGGATCCCTGCAATCTCAGGTCTTTGCAGCCCCTCACACAGCAGTAAAATTCCCCACTAGCAAACAATACTTACAAATATTTGACAGCAAAAAGGGGTCTTTGTTTATTTCATGTCCTTGTTCCCCCTCCGAGAATCCCACCTGCATAGCACACCTTCAGGGCATTTGATGGTCACCAGGTACCTGGGATGCAGGAGACAGACAAATGGTGCCAGAGCTTACAGGGAACCTGCGAATAACATTGTCCAGGGAGTGGATTGGTCTGGGCTGTTGGAGGCAGAACCACCCAATGCAGGGCTGTTTAAATCAAATCATAAATGGCAGCAGGTTCATTGCATTGCGCAAGGCCTTGATTTGGGCTAAGCTAGGGGATGCTGTTGAATTCCCAAGATGGAAGGTTCTTATCTATGATTACATTTAATTGATTAAGCTTTTGCCCAAATAATTGTGTTAGCCTTTGGCCCCAGGTAGAGGCTTTCAGCTTTGCAGGATGGCTTTCTGCAGTGAGGAGTAAGGATCAGGCATGGGCATACAGTGCTGCCTCTTCAGCTTCTCAGCCGAGGAGCTCAAAGTGCTTTCTACTAATTAATTAATGAACCCCTGGGAGGCTGGTAACAAACATTAAATATGGGGAAACTTAGGCATGGAATGGTCCAGTGACATGCCCAAGGTCGAACACAGAATCAGTGGTAGAGATCAATGTTTTTCTTTGTGGGAAAGAAGCCTCAGTCGGCTGGCTGTATCAGAGTGGCAGCTGTCCCTGTAAAGGGGACAAGCATCTGTCCCTGCTTCCCCTGAAAGAATGGGTGGATGGAACTCTGTGAAAGGCCAGGTCCCAAACGAGATTGCTCCATGGCGACAGTGTTCCAGACCTTCCCTTATTCCATTCATTCCACCCAAAGCATGTTTCCTTTGGATTCCTGGGCAAGCAGGCAAAGCAGATTTAGCACGATAATCAGCTACAGAACCTGAGCTATTTCTTTCCTATTTGCTCATCTGACTGAATGAGGGGCTCTGGCATTCCCAGCCTTGAGAAATGTTCTACGTCCATGGCAAGGAGCAGCCGAGCAGATTCCAGCAGGGATGCTTTAAAACATAACAAACCTTGCAAAGAGCCAAGTATCCGGGGCATGGCTAAGCTGGCAGGAGAGAAACGCCCTCGGCATCTCAGCTCCTCTTCTTTAAAACATTTTCATGTGAGTTTAGTGCTGGTGGAAGGAGCTGGGCTGTTTATCCCCAGCGCCTTCAGCCAGTGTGTATCGACTCTGATCTCTGTGGCCCGCTCAGCTCAGGGCCTTCATGCTGAGGCTGATGGTGCCGGGGCAAATGGTCCTCCGAGAAGGCATGGGATTGCCTGTGCAGGGGGACCTATATTGAGCCCTGCCAATGCATTTAATGCCAGCCCCTGCCCTGGGCTATATGGAGGTTAGCTGTCGTCTGTCTCCCTCACTGTAATATCCGAGGGTCTCCATGTCATCAATGGATTAAGCCACATGGTACAGGGCTGTAATCCCTATTGCACAGGTGGGGAAAATGAGGAACAGAGGAGCCAAGGGACTTGCTCCAGGTCACAGAGAGACTCTGGCAGAGCTGGGAATTGAGGCCAGGTCTCCCAAGGTCGAGGCTAGTGCTCTAAACACTAGACCTTCCTTTCGCTCTCAGGAGGGTTCATAGCTCATTAAGGCTATGTGGTGGGTCATTCAGCATGGTCTGGTCAATAGACCTGCTTTAGAGCCCTTGAGCAGAGCCTTGAGCCCTGTATGCTAGAGAGCTGGGGCTGGGGTGGGGCAGGATGATGCGGGGGTTCCCAGCACAGCGAGCTGGTCCTCTTCTCTTTGATTATTTACAGAGTTTGGAGCTGCAGCCCGTGTCCTTCTCCATGTTTGACTTGGTCTCCAGTTTCTGCAACGACATCGTCAGCTCTGCCCAGAGCTTCATCTCGTCCACCTGGACCTTCTACCTGCAGGCAGACGATGGCAAAGTGGTGGTGTTCCAGGTAGGCTCACGCAGCTGAGGTCATCAGTGGCCCTGCGTGGCTATGGGAACAGGGCATGGAACCCCATGCTTCAGGGCAGAAGCTGAAGCTGCAGGGGATCAGGAAGGGGTTCCCTCTTATCCCACGCATGCTGAGCATTTCACCAGTGACCAGGTATATTTGTCTTCCTGCAAAGCATCAGATATTGGCCAGAACCAGGAATGGATCACCACATTAGATGGGCCAGTGCTCTGGTACAGCAGGGAGGTAGGATACTGAGCTACAAGATGGAGTTATGGCCTGGTGCTAGACTAGATTGTACCATCCAGCACTCAGATGCTGCTGAGGTGACAGGCACCCCAGAAGTACAACGGACAGACAGACAGGCTGACTGACAAACCAGTGTCCGAGCCTTTGTGGCAAGTCCTGCGTCCCTACAATAATAACTGTTCTTGTTTGTATCTGGTGATGCCGAGGACGGGCACTGAGATTGGGCCCTACTGTGCCAGGTGCTGCCCAGACTCAGCGAGAGGCTGTCTCTGTGGGTTAATGCTGCAGGAGGGATCTGGCCCTCAATATCCCGCATGCCCCCCAGCTGAACCTGTGCCTCCCCCCCATGGGCCAGTCCTGCCCCCACAGGAGGTTTTGGGGCTCAGTCACTAACTGCGTTTTGGTCCTTTTTATTTCTTTTTGAATGCTGGCCCCTCAGTCCCAGCCGGAGATTGAGTACCCGGTGCCCGAGATGCCAGCACCCAAGTCGGAGCTGATGGAGAAGTCCTGGCCTGTCTCCAGTCCTAACACCTTGAGGCCCCACACAGGTGAGCAAGGGGCAGGGCCAGGTGGGTCAAGGGGGCTGGGAGCTGCTGGAAAGGTGGTCCCAGCTCTGAGCCGGTTTCTCTAGAGCCTGTGGCCTCTGATTAGCCCCCTGGGACATGCACACACTCTGGGCTGAATCCTAGTGCAGGCCTGGAGTCTGCCTCTGCCGGGCTCCTACCCGAGGGGCAGATCACCCATCCCGCCCCATGCCCCTCCTCCACTGACCTGGGACCATCCCCCATGCTATGGAAGCTTCCACATACAGTCCTGAGGCTTCGTCCTGACCGGGGCGGGGGGGAGGGGCAAGGAGGGCACCAGCGTCGTCAGGCAGCTCAGGTGCCCTGTCCCCTTCCGTCTCTAGCCTCTGCTGAGGCTGCCAGCACAAGGCATGTGGGGGTGGGTTTGTGCCATGGACACCTGGCTGCTGGGAACCAAACTAAGAACCCACCAAACTCACTGCACACTGGCTCCTGACCAGGCACAGCTCTCAGTCGCGACGTTCCAGTGGGGGGCGGGGAGCTGGCACCCTCAGTGCGAAGGGCTGGGTGGTTTGTGCCAGCCTCCTGGAGCTGTTTAAAGCCTGGAGTGATCATTATTTTAAGTCTTTTGGGGATGGTCTCGTTCTAGGCTGCTATCCAGTAAGCCAGGTCAAGGGCTTGCAGTTCTATTTGCCCCGTTTTCTACCCTCCCCTTTCTGGCCTTGGCACGCAAGTAGCAGCCCCAGCTTCGTTGGGGGCCCAGGTGGTTGTGCCCAGTTTGCTGTGGCAGGGGGGTCATTTGGGTCTGGGTGTCGTCCTGCCAGGCCGCAAGGAAAAGCTGGAGAAACCCCCCATGAAAGAGCCAAAGAGCAAAACCAAGTTCCAGCATGTGGAGACCCATCAGCCAGAGCACGACTTCCTGGGCTGCATGTCCAAGTAGGTGCAGGCCTGGCCCCGCAAGGGTGAGGGGGGCAGAGGGAGAGGCAGAATGAAAAGGCCTGGAAAATTGGGAGAGGGGTATGGGGGCAGGGAAGGAAAGAGGACGGGGTCTAGAAAGGGGATGGGGGGATAGGGATTTCCATTGCAGAATAATGTTGCAAAATGTTGCTAGCAAGGGGTGGGGTTATTTGGTCTGGGGGCGGGGCTATCTGAGTGAGGGGTGGGGTTATTTGGTCCAGGGGCGGGGCTATCTGGGTGAGGGGTGGGGTTATTTGGTCCAAGGGCGTGGCTATTTGGCCAGGGGTGAGACTGCAAAGGGAATGCTCCATGGAGGAGCCAGGGGAAATCCTTCCCTTGTTGGCCCTCTCTGAATCCTGTTTGTGCCCCCCTCCACCCTGATACCCAGCCATAAACTTGTCCTCTCTCTTTGGCGGGGGGTGGTGGGGTGCTACAGGCGGTCAGGCCTTCCTCGCTGGATCCTGGCTGCCTGCCTCTTCCTCTCCATCATGGTGATGCTGTGGCTGAGCTGTGCCAGCCTGGTGACTGCTCCGGACCAGCACGTCAAGACCCAGGTACGGAGCCAGCTGGCATCCCAGGGCAAACTCAGGTGCGGATGCCACTGAGCCGGGACCGGGCACTGAACCCAGCCACAGCCCACTGGGGGACGTCCGGGTGGGCTGGGGGCAGTTCATACCCTTGGCCTGCGTTGCACTGTCTGCTGGGTGGGGACACTGAGTGGGGAGGAGAGCCTGGAAAGCCCAAAGAGTAACCCATCCTCGCACATGCCCCGGGTACACCAGGGCTCCGGCACTTCACCCCCTGACCTTAGCCAAACAGCACCCGAGACTGGTTTATTTTGAGGGGTTAAATCATGGCTCCCGTTGGGAAATGAATCCCAGAAATTCCGGGAGCCGTGGTGATAAGACTCTGGGCTGGGCCCTCAATGGGTGCAAACCAAACCCCTGCTGTGATATGTCCCCCTCTCCGCTGCCACAGCCCCCTCCGTCCCCGGCCACGCCCTGTCACCTGGTGTCTGGCTCTGGCTCTCTTCCAGACGCTGAGCATTAATGGCGATAAGGAGGACCTGGAGAACCTGGATGGCTCGGCCCCCTTTTCTCTGCACCCTGTGATCGCTGTCACCATCTGCCCAGCGGACGACAACGAGGAGGCGGGGCCACTGCCGGTCAAGGTGGATCTGGACAAAACAGTGCTCTAGAGCCCCCCCTCCACCCCCTGCCGGCCTGTCATCTCCATGCCTTATTTCCTGTGAACATTTTAATGCAACCCCCCCTTGTTTTGATCTGCCTTCCCGTTTTCTGCTGTTTTAAACCCCCTCACCACACTGTGTTTGAAGATAACCATCCTGGGCTGTGGGGGGGCCATCCGCTCCCGGCTCCACCTCCATCCATTGTCCCCGTGCGCGGGAGGGGGAAATGTTTTCCTCCCCCTGTTCACAATCCCAGCTCAGCAGGGAGTGGTACTGAGGGAGATCTAGTTGGGGGTGGTTTCTGGCCTTGTGTCTCCAATGCTCCGGGAGGGAGCTTCGGTGAGAACAGCATGGTCTGTGACCTTGGTTGGATGGAGTCAGATGACTGGTGGGAGCAAAGAGGGGAGCACGGGGGGTGGGGAGAGAGTGCACCCTGCCATGGGGGTGGGGAGGGAGCGTGGGAGTTGGTATGGCAGCGCCCGTCTGGAACAGGGAGCTGCGTATGATGGGAGACCCCTCGGGGTTCAGGGCAGAGCCCTCCCCTTGCAAGCCTCAGGGCAGCTGGTTTTGCAGCCGTGGAAATGGGCAAGAAGCAGATGGGGGCTCCATGGGGAGAGGATGTGGCCGTGGGGTGGCTCCAGCTCTCGGTTCACCTTCCCTGGAGGCTGCAGGCATTGGAGGCACCCTGCGGGGAGGAAATTCTGGCTCCGGGCATGCAGTAAATTGATTCAGCCTCAGTCTCTGCAGCAAGGCGTTTACGCTCTGGCAGACTCTGGATGAGACGCGCTGCCCCCATGTGAAGGGTTTGCACTGCTGCAGCTCTGCTCTGCCGATTCGGGTAAATCCGGCAGGTAGACAAGGCCCAAGGCTGACACCTAAGAGGCTGGGAGTATCAGTGTTTCCCTGTCCCTGAGCCCAGGCACTCTCTAGGGCCCAGGGCAAGTGTCAGGGAGCTGTCATGACTCTTCTGCCATGGACATGGTTTCTGTCTGGTCCTTGCCAGCCCATGCTCGGTGCAAGGAGAGCTGCTGGCTGCAGCAACCGCAGCTGGCCAAGAGGAGCCTTGCTCTGAGCCAGATGCGGAGGAAGTTCCCCCTGGGGCTGCTCTAGTAGTGGGAGGAGGGGGGGACCCCGTGGGGAGCTGCTTGGAACCCCCTGCAGCCTGTTCACGCCACATCTCCAGGTTCCCCAGTGGGGATGCCGCTGCTATGGAAGGGCTGGATGGCAGGCCCCTGTGCCACGGCGTTGGAGCCAACTCAAGCCATTTCCCAGCTTGGTACCTCTCCCCACTCCCATCTCCCTAGCACCAGCTCCCACAGAGCTTCGGGCAATTCCTGAGCCACACTCCAGGGTTCCTGGACGAGGCCTCCCAATTCATCCCCTTTTGCTGTAACTGCTCTAGATGGTGATTGTGCTCCTGTGGCCAGGCGAGGGGGGAGCCCATCTCACGGATGTTCCATATCCCTTGACTTCACGTCTCATTTCCTTACGGTTTTGTTGTGCTGGCGTGGGCCGCTGAGCCCAGGCACTCTGCATGGGCACTCGCTCTGAGAACACCCTTCTGCAGCAGCAGGAAATCCGCTCATCAGTCCATTTGCCTAACGCTGTCTGTATAGATTAACTTATTACCTTGGACCCCCTAGCCTTGGGTTTGAAAGCTGTATATCTATTGACCCGTTACTTTGATGCTGCCTCAGTTTCACTGGATCCTGTAGGTTGTTATTGCAAAGAGACTCTTTCATCCTTCCCCCCTTCTGAGTTCTGTATCGTTCTGTATCACTTTAATGTGTGCAACATATCTGGTTTTTGGAGAGGGGGGAGGGCAGTTTGGGGAGGGGGGAGGGGATATTTTGTGTACGTGCTGGGATCCATCCCACGATTTTTCATGATAGCTTTTCGGCAGATCAGCTCAGTGAGGTGGCGTTTGTGGTATTGTCCTGACAGGTGCGTTCGAGCCAGCTGGGCCTCTCTGCCTTTTGTGTCAGCCATTAACGATCCCGGAGCTGAAGGCCCCTCGTGGCTGCGGCTTCGAGGGAAGCTGGGTTGAAATGGGGCGGGGGAAACAGAGAGTCATCTGGGGATCTGTGTGTGTCCTGAATTGTCGGAGAGAGCTGGTTTGTTGTTTTTATCTAAAAAAAGCCGTGAAAGGAGCACAGAGCGGGCTGGGAGGGGTGGAGAGGAATGGAAATAAAGGTTTGTAAAAGAACCAGCAGGGCCCGTGGCTTTATTGGGGTCACCTGGGGAAAGGGGGCAGCGGCTCTCCATGTCAGTGCCCAATGGGGAGTGCAGTGAACCAGATAAACCCCTCACCCCCAAGAGACAGGAGGTCTCCGCAGAGTGGAAACAGATATTTTCTTGGTAGGGAAACTGCCCCCCGACCCACAAACCCAACAAGAAGCAATCCCTACTCAGGCCGGGGTTTATAGGCCCAGGTCCTCCATGCCCTGGGAGACCAAGGTGCACCATGCTCCCCTCCCTGCCCTTTGTGGGAGCAGCGGCCCCATTTCGTTCTGCAGCCAGCGCTTTGCCAACAGGAATGGTGCTGGAGGTCGGAGCTCACTGTGCTGCCTGGCCCGGCGTGGCCTCTCACCCCCACGCCGGGGCAGCTCGATCTCTCCCGCTCCGCTGTTCCAAGCCTCCAAGAGCCTTTCTCCGCCTGGCTTCGGACTGACGCTGCTTCTCTCTGAGGTTCTTTCTCTCCCTGGTAGCAAGGCAGCGTGCAGCTCCCACCAGCGTGGTTAGAGGGAGGATGCTCCCGTTCACGACTCCTGCCAGGTCAGCCGAGGACACAGCTTCATCCCTTCCCTGGAGACGAGGCCCCTGGAACCAGGCACTCTAAAGGTACAAAACGGGGGGCCAAAGATCTGCATGGAACAAACGCCATTTGCCACCGACTTAGCGAGAAAGGAGAGGTACCGTTCCCGGGACAAGATGAAAGCCACCCCCCTCGCCGAGCAAGCGGCAGGGCCCGGGCGGGCGCCATGAAGTGGATTTCAGGAGTGGAATGCATGTGTCTGTGTGATTTGGGGGTTGTTATGGCAACAGCCCGGACTCATTCCAAGTCAGCCAGCAAATGCTGGGGTGGAAATCTGTGTGAAGGGCCAGGTCTCACGGCGGAGCCTTCCTGGCCGTCTCTAAGACAGGCAGCCACGAGTTTCCAGGACGGAGAGCCTGGCTGCTGGTGGGGAGGGAATCACGCAGCACGCAACCCACCCCCACGAAGAGATGCTCTTTGGAGAGCTCCCTGAGGGAATCCCCTCTTTACAAGAGTAAACAGCTGCCTGCATCCAGCAGGATGCAGGCTGAGGGGGCTCAGAGCTCCTCCACAGTGGGGCTCTGCCCTACACTTACTCCAGACTAAGGGCATTTGCCTCCCAGGCGGTGGGGCCAGCGAGGGCTGCGGGACTGCCCCCTCCCAGGGTGCAAAGGCTGGTCCCAGGAGGGAGTGGAAGAGAGCACCTGGCTGGGAGGATGGTGTGCAATTGCACAAGTGTGTGGGTGGGTGGGCAGGAGGCCGTGGACAGATACGTAATTGTTGTGGGCTGTCTGGGGAGAACTGCACTGTCTGCTGGGCTGTCCCGAGGAAAGGGAATCCAGGGACACACACGTTCTACACACACATACCCTTTGCGGTGTGTGCACACACTTATCCACATGCCCACAGGCTCCTTTCCCCACATGTTCACCCCTGGGAACGGGGTCCCCAGTCAGCTCCTGGAGACCGTGGCTGGGAGGCCCTCGGTGAATCCAGCAGCATGTGCAGCCCAGCTGGTACCTGCCCCAAATGTCGTTACTGCTGTTTATCCTCCCAGTGCATCACAACATGGCTGCAGGTCTGTGACGCCCCCTTCCTGCTCCTGGATCAGCTGTTCAGAGTGCTTGCTCCTCAGCACTATCCCCCTTCAGGCTTCCCAGCTCGCATAGGGCCCCCCTTTCCACTGGGGGCCCCTTCATTTGACTTTCCATCTGTGAGGGTTTCCCACAGTCCATCCCCAGAAGCAGTGTTCCTTCGGTGGGGGCTACCCCACAACTCCAACTCCAGCCCCACTCCTCTCCCCCCTTACAGGGATTGCTTTTACTCCTTCAGAGAGCTCCCCCTCACCCCAGTCCAGCCGCTGTATTCCAGCAGTGCATGTTCCATGTGCCGGCAGAGCACGCTGAATGGGGCCTCTTCCCCAGCACGGGCAGCAGGCAGTATCCTGGCTGATCAAAATGACCTTATTTTCTCCCTGCCTTGCACCCGCAGGTCTCACTCCTGAGGGAATCTCGTCTTTTCCCCCCTATCTCTGCTTGTGCTGGACAAGCCACTTTCCTTGGGAAATCTGCCTGGACACACTCCTCGGCCAACGTTACCGCTGCCTCCATCATCTCTGGCTGGTGTCTCATCACCAGACCTTAGAGGGATCTGGGAGAAGCTGCATAAATTGCTCTAATATCATGTTTCAGAGTAACAGCCGTGTTAGTCTGTATTCGCAAAAAGAAAAGGAGGACTTGTGGCACCTTAGAGACTAACCAATTTATTTGAGCATGAGCTTTCGTGAGCTACAGCTCACTTCATCGGATGCATACCGTATGAAGCGAGCTGTAGCTCACGAAAGCTTATGCTCAAATAAATTGGTTAGTCTCTATGGTGCCGCAAGTCCTCCTTTTCTAATATCATGGCATCCGTGACCGCTTCCACATCCTGCCCCCTTGGCCTCAGCCGTCCGGTGGCCCAATCAGTCAACTGCTGCACAAATGCGCTGGCTCTTACCCCCAAGTCCACCTGGCTGCCCTAAATTTCTATGGGTGTCTTTCGGCTGCCAAGCCTCGCCAATCCAGCCCCGCAGCCACGAACACACCGTAGTTCTCGGCCTGCTCTCGGCGCAGCACTGCGTAAGCGGCTTGAACATCCCCCACCAGCTAGGGGCTAACCAGAGCGCCCCTAAGCCTGGATCCCAGCCCCAGCTAGGCGCAATCCGTCAGTCCCAGTGCACTGGGATCATTCCCAGGCCCCACAACTTCCATTCCCCACGGCAGGGCGTGTCACGGTCTGTACTAACGGCTGCTCTCCCTGGGCCCGTTCCGTCCCAAACTCCTGAAACGTTGGCGATTGCACCACCTGCCACCCAAACAGGGCTTGTCTCTGGCTTCTGCTGCTCTCCCAGCCACTGCATCGGCTCCAGGTTCAGCCTGTCCTCTCACAGGCCACCTCTCGAGCCTACCTGGCTCTGGGAAGGGCTCCCCCGTCAGCTCCCGGAAACCACGCCTGAGAGGCCCTTGGTGAATCCAGCAGCGTGCGCAGCCCAGCCGGTACCTGCCCCAAGCATCTTTATTGCTGTTTATACTCCAGATGCATCGCAAGGTGGCAGCAGGTGTGTAGAGCCCCCTTCCTGCTCCTGGCTCAGCCGTTCAGAGGGCTTGCTTCCCAGCACTGTCCAGCTGGTGAGCGAATAACCTCAGTAGCTCAGCAGGCTCCCTGCCGTGCAAGTGATCCTGGCTACCCTTCCAAACCCAAACTGCCGACGGCCCTCCTACACCAGTGCCCTGGGTCGGCTACGGAACCAGGAGGGTGGCTTGCAAAGGGCTCAACTTATAGCTGCTAACAGCACCCTGTCACAATGCTGTACACACACACGCTGACACAAATGTTTCACACACAGACATCACACACATGCATGCTTCTCCCCGCCAAGAGACATATATCTTCCCCCCCAACCACTCAGCTAGGCCCTCCCCCCATGCACACACTGGACAAACGCATTCTCCACACACAGAAGGGGAAATTCCTGCTGTGGCCATGGCTCCCTTCAGTCTGAGCCTGTCGCTCCGGGGAACGCTTCTTGGAGCTGTCCCCCAGGAGCCTGGAGTTCGTTCATTTGCCCAGGGCACGTGGTGACAGGCGGAGCCCTGGGAAGTGACAGGATCTCTGCACCCAGGGCCTCAGCCTGATACCCTCCCTCAGGCAAACCTCCCAGCAAAGCCCAGAGATGCTTTGGGTGAGTAGAATCCAAGCCAGGACGTGGGGCTGTGGCTCCCACAGGACAGGGGGATGGACAGTGTCACACACAAGTGCCTCATGCCCTGTGTCTCAGCAGTGCCCTGTAGGGAGCCCGGCGAGGGCTGCTGGGTCTCCATGGCCTCACAGCGCCATGCCAGGGAATTGGGGCCAGCACTCCCTGCAAAGGAAGACCCCCCCTGCATTGGCTCTCCCACAGCGCCATGCCCCGCAGCGCCATGCTGGGGAATTGGGGCCAGCACTCCCTGCAAAGGAAGACCCCCCCCTGCATTGGCTCCCCCACAGCACCATGCCCCGCAGCGCCATGCTGGGGAATTGGGGCCAGCACTCCCTGCAAAGGAAGACCCCCCCTGCATTGGCTCCCCCACAGCACCATGCCCCGCAGCGCCATGCTGGGGAATTGGGGCCAGCACTCACTGCAAAGGAAGACCCCCCCTGCATTGGCTCCCCCACAGCACCATGCCCCGCAGCGCCATGCTGGGGAATTGGGGCCAGCCCTGAGGGCCCCCACCTGAGCCCCTTCCCTGCTGGGGGTGACTATACTGGGGTTGCTTGGTTAGTACGGGTCCATCCTCCCGCAGCTGCTGCCTCTTCTGAGCTCTCAAGAGTCCTTCAGCCTAATTCTCTGGCTGCCTGGAGGGCTCGTGGCGCGGCCCTGACCGCGCGACCTCAGCAGTCACATTGCCAAGGCAACCCCTGGTCTGTGGTTACGCTGGCCCGTTCCTCAGAGAGCTGAGGTCACGGGGGCCCCGGGGAGGCGACACCAGGGTGGCGGGAGGCAGCCGCAAACACTGCTGAGCGATGGGCGAAGGGCTGGGCTCGTCCGAGGGGCACCTTTGCCTCCAGGTCCCTGCTATAGCTCAAGGTCAGCCGTGGCTCTGGAGGCGAGAATGGCCCCGGGATGGGCTGGGCTGGGCTTAGGGAAGCCTGCGTGAGGCCTCAAGGCACATGGCCCGTCACAGGGCTCCCCTACGCTGTTACCTGGCAAGCGAGACCCCTGGTCCACACAGAGGCAGGGCTCCATGCCCGCCAGTGTGCATCAGCTGGGTGCGGGACAGGCCACTCCTAGGAAACCTTGGCCCGTGCACTAAGGCTGCCAGCTTGGGCAGGAGGGGAACTGGTGCCCAATATGCTGCAGACCCCTGTGCCACTGGAGACTAGACTGAGCCCAGCCCGCTCGCATCACGCAGGCCGCCTGGCAGCTAGCGGGCACAGCATCGGGTCACAGTGGCCTGGGGTAAACTCAGACAGGGACGCAGAGGTGAGAGGCTCCATAGGCCAGCCCCCATGCCCTGGGCCATCCTACTGCACCATTCTTATCTCCGGGGAGCTGCTGCTGGGCAAAGTGCTCGGGCTACTTGGAGTGGAGAACAGCTGTACAGCCCTCTCTGTGGGATTCACTCTGGGGCAGAGGCCCTGTAGGAGGCCTAGGAACCTCTTCAGTCCCATGTAAGCCCGGACGGCTCATGCACGGGGAAAAATTCACTCTGTGCCAGCAGCTGCATTAAAGTCCTGGGGAATTCTGACCCTCACCATGCATCATCCCCAGGCCCCAGTGTGAATCCCCTGCACAGGCCTGATGCCTTGTTTCTTGCTAGGGCTGTGAGAGTCAAATTCCTCTTTGCTGGCTCTAGGTTCATGAAACAGCCTCCAAGAGCAGGTGAAGAGGATCCCAGCTCTAACTAGCTGAAGATGCGTGAAATTAACCAGTTCCACTCCCCCCAGCAGGCAACCAATCCATTTTCCTTCGGATTTTCCCTCCTGTTTTGTTTATTACAGAGAAGACAAAAATCTCGGTGTGTGGCCCCATCTGCAAAGAAAAGGGAAATCTGCAAATCAATCTGCAATGGAATCGCCTCTCTCCCAGCCCCTAACTGCAGCTGATTATACAGTGGGTTGTTCCCCCCCCCGGTAAGTGATCTCCTGCAGCAGAAAGCAGCATCTGCGCTCCTCTACGCCCACACAAGCCCAAACAGCCCCAGCACATCTAGGCACAGGTTGGAAAGAAATTCCAGACCAGTAGGTGGGGCCTGTTAGCCGCAGTAGAAAACACAAGTGACTCATCAGCACAACTGGTAGATTAGGAAAACAAGCCCCCCCCTAAATCTATGCGTCTCTGTTGCTCTCTTACATTTAATACATGGGTTTGAGCATGCTCTCCCTAGCAGGAAGCAGATACATGTGTGAAGTATGTCCTTATACTTCCAGTTACTGCTTTGAACACTGGGCCTGATCCTGCTGCCTCTCATTGATTTCTAAGTGAGGGGGCCCTTCCCAGCAAGTTAGAGATAACAGCCTTGCAAGGAGCTACCTGGGTCAGTGTCAATTCAACTGCCTCCATCAAGTGCAGGATTTGCAACAGGGTGAGCACGACCGTCAGCTGGCCCTTTCCGTCAGTCTGTCTCTCTTTCCAGCTGTGCAGGGGCTGTGAGAACTGAGTTGATCACACACAGTCTGTCAGCTGACCTGCCTATTCAAAGGTTACCTTTGCTTCCTTCACATGGTACAAGTGTACAGACACGTTTAATGGCCCTTGGAGTAACTGGCTCTGTCCAGCCAGTGTGCTTGTGGCCGGCATCCTCATGTCATGCCATTCTTTCCTCTCTCTTTGGTTTAAAGTGTGATGTCACATGGTGTGGCCACACAACACTGCAGACTGCTGGGAAACTGGTTGCTGCCCCAGGCTTGCATGCACAGAAAGTTCAGTCCATGCAAGTCTCGTGAGAGTGTTTCCTCTCCCACCCCTTGTTACTAGAACTGAGCCAAGAGGCAGAGCTGCGGGTGACTCAATAAAAGCAAAAACAAATGAAAACCAGTCTCCTCCTGGCGATAATGGGATTGGTTCTGTCTCCACCAGGCACATTCCAGAGAGGCGCGAGGGACTGGGGGGAACTTTAACGAAGCCAAATTATTTTCCGTATTCAAATGTCAAAGTTCAGCAAGGTGCCGCTGGCTGCATCTGGCGCAGCTGCTGCCTGGTGGCAATGCGGTGGAGAGGCATCACACTCTTGTTGCAGCCAGCACAGAGTGTCTGGTGTGTGCATCCAGCCTTCAGCCAAGTGACATGCTTTTTCCATTCCCTGCTCTTCATTACTTTTTGGAACGCAGACAGCGTTACACTTGACCACAAGGGGCTTTGTTTCCCTTTGTATTTATTTTCCCTGTGTTTTGCTGTCATGTGCTCTCTTGCCAGACACGAAACTCAGCAAACCTGGTCAGTGAAAGTACAAGTGTATGGCTGTGGTTTGGCTGGGGGGATGGGAATTTTACTCCCTTGGGTGCCAATCCAGCAAAACACTTAAGCACCTGCTTAACTTTTGGCACTTGAATAATCCTGTTGGTTTCACTGGAACATCAAATCAAGCGCCTCCATAAATGTTTGTCTGGATTGGGTCCTGGGGTCAGTGGTTTCTACACGTGCCATTTATGGTACTTCCAACTTTGGGGCCTGGTACTGTAAGCTCCCCCTGCCTTTTCTAGAGCCTGATCCTGTGATGAGCCAGGTGCCCTCAGCTTTCATTGACCTGAGTGGGAGTTGAAGGAGCTAAGCATCTCACAGGAAGGTGCTAATACTTCCCCTGGGTTGGGCCTTAGTTCAGCACTGCTGCCTGCCTCCCATTCAGCTGTGCACCCTCTAGCCTGCTACGGGAGTTGGGCCGCTCTTAGGTTTGCAAATGCAGAGCAAAATCCCAGCATGAACTAGGAGGAGGCTGGAATAGATGAGGTTTTTATCTTGGGAGCTGGCACAACTGCCTGAGAAGGCTGGTACCAGTCTGAACAGCTGTCTTGCTGTCTGGTACCAGTCTGAACAGCCACGTTGCCTGCACCCTGGGGAGGGAGCAGATATTATGGCAAAGGACCATCCAGTGCTCATATGCTGTACTGTAGTTTCAGCAGCATTTTAGCTTTAGGGTTTTTTTTCTTGTCTTCCCACCATGAGAAGGAGAATGAAGCCTCATCGATTTGATCTCTTCCCCCCTGCTATTTGGATCTGTGGGTGTGAGTTTGTTGTGTCTGAGCTCACGCAGCTCTCGCTGCATGCTTACCTGAAGAGGTACCCATGTTAATTAGCTGACCAAAGCCACAGGAGTATTTGCAATGGAAATGGGCAGAGCAGCTAAGAGGGAGAGAAAGGCTGGTGTTGAAAAGGTCCCGACATATTTTGTGGGGAGGAAAATGTGTCACCGTAACCAGCTTCCTGGTTGAGAACAAATAATGCTCCAATCATCAAACCCCCCTATCCATGTGAGAACATGACTGTGAAGAGAGCCAGCCAGCGCTAAGGAGTGGGCTGACAGGCCAAGATCTTGGGTGTCCAGGAATCAGTCCTGCAGTAATTACTTTGCAGAGCAACCCACTCATTTACTCCCACACTCACCAGGGTACACACACATTCGCTGTCACACATGCTCTCCCCCTCCCACCCAGGATTATGGGGGGATTAAGGGAGGACAGTCTGTCAAAAATCAAGAGTGAACAAAGCCAGGCGAGACACAGACACAGAAAGAGGCCCCCCCACACACACACATTAAAATGATGGGATGCGATTAGTATTTGCGTTTGGTATTTTTTTCTAGACCCTGCGTCTTAGCTACTTAAACTGTGCTGCTGTAAGAGTGATTCCTGCAAGTTAGCACAACACTGTCGCAATGAGAGCTGAGCAGTACCCTCTGTTTGGGAGCAAAGGAGAGATCAGCCTTGTTCAACAGCTGGGCAGCTGGTGAGTTTAATCAGCCAGACTCAGGGGGAAAGTCACTGCATAATTAGTCCAGGAGCTGGCTCGGGCGACATCGCACTCTGGAAAGCTGCAAATGATGCCTTTGAAGCCGAGATAGGCCAGAGAGACAGTTCACCCTCCCATTTCTCCATGACAATAGCAATAAAGGCACTCAGGTGATCTCTTGGGCCTGGAATACTACTGAATAGCTGCTTAGGACCTGATCCCTATCCCTATCACCTCCACCCAAATATGCAAGTGATAATGCTGTGTGTTGTGACAGATGCCTGTGTATAAATAGTTAAGAAATAAAGTGCCAGTAGATGGCGCTCAAGAATATGCAGTGTTGCTACCTCAGGGTTTTATCCCTCATCTGGCGCTATTTGGTGTGTTTCTTGGAGCTCCAGCTTCTGGATTCATGTGAATATGTGAGACTCTCATCTTTTATTTACCAAAAATAGTTTGTAGCCCTTGTGGTTTCAGAGTAAAGCTTGAAAATGTGAGCTGAGTGCACCCCGAAGGCTCAAAATGCAGAAGGTAAAGAAAAACAACCACAAATGTATTATTGTTTTTAATAACTCCTGATTATTAAGCTTCAGAGTAACAGCCGTGTTAGTCTGTATTCAGTATGCATCCGATGAAGTGAGCTGTAGCTCACGAAAGCTTATGCTCAAATAAATTGGTTAGTCTCTAAGGTGCCACAAGTACTCCTTTTCTTTTTGATTATTAAGCCAGTCTCATTTTGAGCGAGGGGACTTGATGCATGATTTTTGAATGTTTGAGTCTTGGCAATACTGAATTCCTTCCTTCAGCCCCTTTGCTTCCTGCATCCATGCCTTGTTTATGCTGTCAGGCTGTGAGCCCTATTATAGATCTGCAAAGTGTCCAGCCTGGCTTGCGTGCTATATGAGAAAGATGGTTCAGGCACTAGAAGACTTCGGTTCAAGTCCCTGCTCTGCCACAGACTCCCTGTGTGCCCCTGGGAAAATCACCCTGTGCCTCAGTTCCCCATCTGTACAAGGGATGACAGCCTGGCCTTGCCTGCCAGATGTGTTGGGAGGATAAATACATGAAAGACTGTGAGGTGCTCAGATACTACAGCAATGGAGGCCATAAAAGTACCTTAGAGAGATATAAACATCATAATGGTAAGCTCCTCGGGACAGTCTACACCCTGCCTAGGGCTAAGGGCACTCAACAAATAATCAACAAAAGTAAAGTAAGTGTCAAATGGCCCATGCAAAGGTCCGGGACTTGTTGTCAGAGATCAAGTCCCATCAGTTATATGAAATAACCAGAAATATCCCCCATTGGTTTCCTTCTCTGCATGACATGAGGCAGCATGCCTGGTCACCAGAGGAGTTATGGAATCCATCTTCCTTCCAGCCTCTTATAAAGGTGTTTTTCATGCTTTGACAGACCTGGTGGGGTTTCCTTTAACTGGGGTCTGGGGAACATGTGAAAGCCATTTACAGCATGCGGCATCGTCTGGCTTTGCCCGCAGGGGGAGCAGAGGTGTGATGTTCATAGCTCCAATCCTTTGATCTGCCTTGCCTCCGGAAAGGTCTGAGTAGCCACTGCCGGGAAAGCCTGTAACTCGAGGGCAGCCTGGCCAGACGAGCAGTCAGCAAAGCTGGTTTATTGCTTTGCATATATTGGACTGAGACTTAACAAATAAAGTCAGAGTGTTTCTTTTAAACATGTAAAGCAGCAGGGGGGCGTGTGGGTAAGTATTTATAGTGCACAGTTACAGCTACAGAAGGGAACCCTTAGGGGAAAGTGCAGGTTGATGAAAAATGAAGTGGAGACCAATTTCAGAGGAAAGCTGCACGTGCGTGGGGTTGGGGAACCATAGAGTCCAGGGTGGGAGACCATCAGAAACAACAGAAAACAGGTTCAGATAGCAATGGTTCTTCGTGTGGTGACTGGGAGTCAGGACTCCTGGGTTCTGTAACTGACTCCCTGTATGACCTAGGGCAAGCCATTAACCTCTCTTTGCTTCCCTATCCCAAGCTGTAAGACAGGGATAGTAACAAGAGGCATTTTGAGCCAGAAGGTAGGGCATTAGAATGAAACTCCAGAGACCTGAGGATCTGCTGTTAACCTGTGGTTACCTTATGCAAGTGACTTCTCTCTATGCCTCTGTCCCCGCTCCGCTTTGCTTGTCATGGCTATTTAGACTATCAGCTGTTTGGGGCAGGGACTATCTCTATGTAGGTACAGCATTTAACACAATAGGGCTACATTCTTGATTGGGGCCACTGCATGCTACAGGAATACAAATAAATTAATAACTAGATCTTCCCTCCTTTGGCTGACAATGAATGTCTTTAAAGTGCCATTAGATCCCAGGTGAAAGGTGCTGAGGAAGTGCCAGATATGTTGAATTGCTCCACCAGATTGACAAGGATCAAGTTTGAAAAATACACAGTTCCACTCTTTCAAATGAAATCATCTCCTCGAACTGCAGCAGCCTTAGCCAGTTCTCATCATGCTGCCTTGAGAGAGTATTTTGAGAAATGAAGCTTTCCAAATAAGTTTATTCTTCTGTACAAATTCCTTATCCCCCCTTTTCAGATGTGGAAACTGAGGCATGGAGAATCCAAAGGGACTGGCAAGGCCAGGATTAGACAATATCCTGATTTCCAAGTCCGCTCCCTGCCTTCAGCTTTCTCTAGTTCTCTGCTGAGGTGCTTGCTGCACACTCTTAGAACCGCACTGATGTTTCTAGATCACATGGAGCATCAGCATTTTGCCCAGCTGTTGATAACACGCCTCCCTTAGCACACAGCCAACAGTGATTATGATTATGATGTTCTACATCAGTGGTTTTCAACTGGGGGTCTGCAGACTATATCTAAGATTTCCAAAGGGGTCTGCACCTCCATCCGGAATTTTGTAGGGGTCCGCAAGTGAAAAAAGGTTGAAGGCCTCTGTTCTAGGTGTATCGGGAAGTGGTGAAGGATGAAGTTCTGGACAGAGAGGTAAGACACCCAAGATGTGAGGATCTTTGACAACAGAACGGCACCCTCTGGAGGGTACTATTGTTTTTCCACAAAACTGTTCCTTTCAGTGAATGCTGGCACAGGTAGGCTGTGGTCTAATAATTACACAGCTCAGGATCCTTTCAGGGCTTCTCCCACAGGCCGCAAACAGTAGTGAAGTACAGCATGTGCTAGTCCTGTACACGGGACACGAGACACAAAGGACAGGGGCTGCCTGTAATGCCTGCGCAGGGGGACTGGGTGGCCTTCTCATGGGAAGGCACTGCCCCCTCCGGAACAAGTTACATTCCAAAACCAAAGTGGAACCGTTAACCGCTTTGGTGCAGTCTAAAGTAGGTGCGTGAAACAGTGTGAATTAATAATATAACATCCCAGAAGTTAGAGGTGGACAAGAGCTGCTAGATCAGACTGTGCTGGACACAAGGAGGTCCCAGGGGTCTTCTGCGAGGGAGCCTTACAACTGGGGGCAACTTATGCCTCTTATGAGCTGTGGTAGCAGGATTATTGTCCAGCCACTGTGTGTTTGCCATGCGACAGCAGCAGCTCGCACCCTTTGGCACCTCAGGAACTGGATGCACCCTGTGGGCAGCGCTGGGGATCCCCTTCAGCAGCCTGCTTGGTGCCAGGGGGCCTCTCTGGTGTGAATCACTCCACAGGGTCCCACCCCCAGGGCCCAGCTGCTTGTTGTAGGGCAGCACCCCTCGGATCTGACCAGTTCTGTGGGGTGGCAGCACCAGATGTCCCTCTCCAGGCCTCTTCGTGGGGCAGCGCCACGGGGCACCATGGACCCAGGCTCCCTATGGGGGCGGGGGGCTCCGGGGGGCAGCGCTGGGGGGGCACCACGGACCCAGGCTCTCTATGGGGGGGCGGGGGGCTCCTGAGGGCAGCGCTGGGGGGCACCACGGACCCAGGCTCCCTATTGGGGCACTGGGGGGCGGGGGGCTCCTGAGGGCAGCGCTGGGGGGCACCACGGACCCAGGCTCCCTATGGGGGCACCGGGGGCAGGGGGCTCCTGGGGGCAGCGCTGGGGGGCACCACGGACCCAGGCTCCCTATGGGGGCACCGGGGGCAGGGGGCTCCTGGGGGCAGCGCCAGGGGGCACCACAGACCCAGGCTCCCTATGGGGGGGCGGGAGGGCTCCAGGGGGGCACCATGGGCCCAGGCTCCCCATGGGGGCATCGGGGGCGGGGGGCTCCTGGGGGCAGCGCTGGGGGGCACCACGGACCCAGGCTCCCTATGGAGGGGCGGGGGGGCTCCGCGGGGGCACCACGGACCCAGGCTCCCTATGGGGGCACCGGGGGGTGGGGGGCTCCTGAGGGCAGCGCTGGGGGGCACCACGGGTCCAGGCTCCCTATGGGGGGTCGGGGGGCTCCTGGGGGCAGCGCCGGGGGGCACCACAGACCCAGGCTCCCTATGGGGGCACCGGGGGGTGGGGGGCTCCTGAGGGCAGCGCTGGGGGGCACCACGGACCCAGGCTCCCCATGGGGGGTCGGGGGGCTCCTGGGGGCAGCGCCGGGGGGCACCACAGACCCAGGCTCCCTATGGGGGGGCGGGACGGCTCCGGGGGGGCACCACGGACCCAGGCTCCCTATGGGGGCACCGGGGGGCGGGGGGCTCCTGAGGGCAGCGCCGGGGGGCACCTCGGGCCCAGGCTCCCCATGGGGGCTCCGGGCGGGGTCCGCAGGGGAGGCCGGGCCGGGCCGCACTCGGCTCCTGCCCCTTTAACGCGGCGGCGGCTCCAGCCCAGCGCCGGGCCCGGCGGCGGCGCGGGGAAGATGGCGGAGTCCGGCGGGGCCGAGTCCGCCCTGGAGCGGCCGAGCAGGTGAGCGGGGCCGGGGCCAACCTGCCCCCCGCATCGCCCCCTCCCCCTGCCCCCTCCGGTCCCCCCTCGCTCCCTCCCTGTCCCCCGGGTCCCCCCCTGCCCCCTCGCTCCCCCGATCCTCCCTCCCTGCCCCCCCGGGTTCCCCATCGCTCCCGGATCCCCTGCGCCCCCCGGGTCCCTCCCTGGGTCCCCCCCTGCCCCATCGCCCCACGGATCCCCCTCTGCCCCCCGGATCCCTCCCCGGGTCTCCCCTCCCCCCTCGCTCCCTGGATCCTCCCCCCCGGGTCCCCCATCGCCCCCCGGGTCCCCTCCTTTCCCCTCCCCCATTGCTCCCCGCCATCCCCTCCCCTCCCCTCCCCCCCCCGCCCCCCGGATCCCTCCCTCCTCCCCCATCGCTCCCTGCCATCCCGCCTGCCCCTTCCTCCTGCTCCCTCCCTTCCCCCCCCGCGGATCCTCCCTCCCCCATCACTCCCTGCCAACCCACCGTCCCTCCCCCTGGATCCCCCCTGCCCTCCCCCACCTGCTCCCCGGATTCCTCCCCTCCCCCCAGATCCCTCCCCGCCATCCCGCCTGCCCCTCCCCCCTGCCTCCTGGATTCCTCCCTGCCCGTCCCCCTGGATCCCCCTCACCTGCCCCCTGGATCCCTCCCCTCCCGACCTCTCTTCCCTCCCCCCAGCCTTTCTGCTCCCCCTTTTCCCCAGTGCTCCCCTCCTTAACTCTCTGCTGCTGCTGCTTGGCCCCAGCTGTCTGCCCACACTTCCTCCATTGTCCCCATCCCACTGCCCCCTAGCATGCATGCCCCGCCCCTTCTTGCACCCACCTGCTCCCCTCGGCTGTGCCTCTTGCACATACCCCCCTGCTCATGCACCTCTGCCTACCCTGATCCCCGCCTGCCCACCACCAGACGTTGCTCTGTGCCCCTTCCTCCCCCATGCCCCACCTTTCCCTGTGCCCCTCAGTGCATCCACTTAGAAACTCCCCCTCCTCTCCCCACCATGGGTCCCTCTCAACACACAGAGGAAAGTAAAAGTCTGGAGAAGTCCTTTTTTCTACCAATAATTAACCCCTTCCTGCTTGGAGACTTAGACTTTGTCTTTCTGCAGCAACAACAAAATGGTGTTTTTTATATCGAGATATCATTTGCTATGTAAAATCATAGTTGGGATAAGATGCAGGTAGTTTTTACCTGAGTATACCTAGTTGAAGTCAGTCCTGTTTCACACCTCCCCCGCAGTTTATTGTGACTTGCTACATCGGGGTAAAAACTACAGCCCCTTGTCTCCACTAGGTTTTTACATCAAAATAGCTATCCTGGTGCAAAACCACACCTCTTCTGCAGCGAGGACACAGTCCAATTTGGCAACTGAACTGGAAGGGGAGGGAGGAAAACGAATACAATGAATGTATTTAATGATCCCTTGTCTCTGATATTTGACCAAAGACATCAGAAGACACCCCCGTCCCCCCCTCCAACCTCCCCAAATCCAGGGTCTTTCCTGGTAAACTAGAGGCGGAGGTGGTGGTGAATTATTGCTAATTCTTAAGCATTAAGATTAATTTTTGGGGAGCATTAATGATTTCTGCAAAGACCAGTCCCTTTGAAGTAAACGTTTTTTGTAAAGATTTTCTCCAGTAGAATCAAACCTAGTCACAAGTTCCTGAAATGAACAATCTGCATAGATATTAATTAATTCCTAGGACTTCCTCCAAGAATGTATTAATAATTCCCAAACAAAAACTAGTCTTTGAAGAAATACTGCATCCTCCTTAGTTTTGTGATGCCGGCTCGTTTCTTCGGGGGAGAGAGAGGAAGTGGGCGGTGGCAAACAGCAAGTGAGTTTGCTCCCTGCCTTAATCTCTCAAACTGGCCTCAGTTCTTGGGACAGAGTTGCTTCCTAGGGAGTGGGCATAGGTGTTTGGGCTAAGATTTCTGACGGGGACTTTGTCACACTCCAGTACTGCTGTCTATAGTGTAAATGAAACGGGTTACACTGAGCAATAATTCACCACCACCTCCGCTCTAGTCTACGGTGGAAGAGGGGTTTTGCTGGTATTGCTATACCAGTAGAGAGGGAGTGGCAAACCCTCCTAGTGTAGATGCCGTTGTCTACCAACAGAGGGGTCTTTTGCCTGTATGGCTTATGTCAGTTCCCCAAACAAAATAAGCTATGTCAGCAAAATGACTTTTTTGTGGGTGTGGCTGTGTCTACACTCAGGTTTTCCTTGGTAGAGGAAAGGTGTAAAAAATCATACCACTAACCAACATTGTTGTATCAGCAAAAGTCCCTAGTATAAACCTGGCTACTCTTTCTTGAGTGCTCACAGTGAATTTAGACCCATCATTTTCTATATATAGTTGGGATAATGTTTTCCAATGTGCATTACTTTGCATTTATCAACAATGAATTTCATCTGCCATTTTGTTGCCCAGTCACCCAATTTTGTGAGATCCCTTCGTAGCTCTTCAGAGTCAGCTTTGGACTTAACAATCTTGAGTAACTTTGCATCATCTGCAAACACTGTCACCTCACAGTTTACCCCTTTTCCCAGACCATTCATGAATATGTTGAATAGGCCTGGTCCCAGTACAGATCTTTGGGGGACCCTGCTATTTACCTCTCTCCATTGTGAAAACTGACCATTATTCCTACCCTTTGTTTCCTGTCTTTTAACCTGTTACTGATCCATGAGGGGACCTTCTCTCTTATCCCATGACTGCTTACTTTGCTTAAAAGCCTTTGGTGAGGGACCTTGTAAAAGGCTTTCTGAAAATCCAAGTACACTGTATCCACTGGATCACCCTTGTCCACATGTTTGTTGACCCCTCTTGAAGTCATTGTGGAATTTGTGGGTAGTTCTCTGAAAACATCTGCTCAATGTGCAGCGACAGTCAAAAAAGCCAACAGAATGTTAACAACTATTAGGAAAGGGATGGATAATAAGACAGAAAATATCATAATGCCATTATATAAACCTATGGTACACCCACACCTTAAATACTGCATACAGTTCTGGTCGCCCCATCTCAAAATATATTAGAACTGGAAAAAGTACAGAGAAGGTGTGACATTCCCCGCTGGTATTACCCTGCTCAGCTGTGAAAACCCCCACTCCTGGGCTATTCATGCATAGCCTCTGGCATGTAAGCTGCTTGGATTGTGCAACCGAATGACACTAGCCAATATCTCCGGTCTCAGACACAGCCCTAGGAACTCCGTCTTGCAGTGTCCATTTATGCCCGTTGGATGCTGCAAGCTTATATGAGTCTGGCAATTTAACAAAGAAATTGATATGTACCAGGCTTGTTATCTCAAGGGGAGTCTCTGTCATGCTTCAAACCAAACGCACTGCTTCAGGTAGAATAAACAGATTTATTAACTATAAAGATAGATTTTTATAAGTGATTATAAGTCAAAGCATAACAAGTCGGATTTGATCAAATGAAATAAAAGCAAAATGCATTCTAAGCTGATCTTAACACTTTCAGTGCCCTTACAAACTTAGAAGCTCTCACCACAGGCTGAGTGGTTGCCCTTCAGCCAGGCTCTCCCCTTTGATCAGCGTTTCAGTCGCTTGGTGGTGATGTCTGTAGATGGAGGTGAAAGAGAGAGGAAGAGCATGGCAAACATCTCTCCCTTTTATCATGTTCTTTCTTCCCTCTTGGCTTTGCCCCCCTCAGAGTCAGGTGAGCATTACCTCATCGCAGTCCCCAACTGTCCAAAGGAAGGGGGGTGACTCACTCGAGAGTCCAACAGATCCTTTTGTTGCTGCCTCGGCCAGCGTCCTTTGTTCCTGTGAGGCTGGGCTGGGTTTGTCCCCTACATGCCTTGATGAGGTGTGAGCTGACCCTCTGCTCTTAGAGAGTTCTTGCCAGTTCTTATTTTAAGCCATGAAGACACATTTTCAGCCTCAGAACTATATACATGAAATTACAACCTATAACATTACGTAAGAACAATTACTATCACATCACTATAACAACAATGCTCAGTGCATCATGAGCCTTCCGAAGACACCCGGCATGACAAACTTTGCATTGGATACCACACAGTCATTCTACAGGGATGAACATGGGGGTGCTGGGTGTTCCCCCTGAGGTACAGAGCATCACAGAAGAGCAACAAAAATGGTTAGGGGTATGGAACAGCTTCCATATAAAGAAAATTTTAAAAGACTGGGACTTTTCAGCTTGGAAAAGAGACGACTGAGGGAGGATGTGACAGAGATCTATAAAAACATGATGGGTGTGGAGACAGTGAATAAGGACGTGTTAGTTACCCTTTCACATAACACAAGAACCAGGGGTCACTCAATAAAATGAACAGGCAGCAGATTTAAAACAAACATGAGGAAGCACTTATTCATACAGTGCACAGGCAACCTGTGGAACTCATTGCCAGGGGATGTTGTAAAGGCCAGAAGTGTAGCTGGGTTCAAAAAAGAATTAGATCTGTTCATGGTGAATAGATTCATGGCTATTAGCCAAGATGGTCAGGGATACAACCCCATGCTCTGGTTGACCCTAAACTTCTGACTGCCGGAAGCTGGGACTGAACAACAGGAAATGGATCTTTTGATAAACTGCTCTGTTCTTTTCATTTCCTCTGAGGCATTTGGCACTGTTCGAAGACAGGATACTTGGCTAGCTGGCCTGTTGGTTTGACCCAGTATGGCTGTTCTTAGTTATTAGAATTAGCTGTATGGGGGATAGGAAATGAAGGAATACTGGGATTCCATGCATTCCACTTTATTTGTATTTTAAAAAAGAAAATCCCTTAAAAATCCCCAACAGATCTTCATGTTCGAGCAATGTCGTTTGGCTGACGCCAAGAGTAAGGTTGCTGGTCTCCAGAGCATTCTTTATCCAGGCCGCTGTAGAGAAGGTTGGTTGTGGGTGCAGGGTGAAGGAGAAGCAGTGAGGGCAGAAATTCCTGGAGGATTCTCTCTCCACTTCCCCCGGTGTGATATCAATACACTTTGTGATGTATACGTGTGCAGCTGTGAAATTTTATTGAATGGTTTTAATGAAAAGGTGAGGAGTACTTGTGGCACCTTAGAGACTAACCAATTTATTTGAGCATGAGCTTTCGTTTTGGTTTTCCTTCACGAGGAAATGTAATCATGTTTCATAACAATTTTTAACGGGTTTGGTGATCTAAAGCTGCAACAGACAAGTTGCATTCAGCTTTGTGTCAGCTAGCGGGTAAACATTAGCCCCAGATTTACTTACATTGCTGACATAATGCTGAACTGACTTGCTCTTTTCCAGGTTGATGTCTGATAATTCGATTGTTCAAAAATAAAGCTTAAACACACTTCAATTTCTTAGTGAAAACGAGGCCTAAATGTAATTATTCCTGATTGATTTTTTTTTTAAAATAATGTCCTTTATCGATGGGGATTTATAGGAATGGGGTTAAGTGATCTAGCAGGACATAAATGTTTCCATCAGAAATGACCAGCTACAGCTGTTGATTGCAGAAAAACATTTGATTCCATTTAAGTATTGACAGTTTGTAAGATATTTTCAGATTACTCTGTTTTGGGGGCCTATTTTAAAAATACCAGGTATTTATTTCATACTGCTGTTCTGATCCCAAATATTTTATATAGGTTCCCTCCCAAAATCAAGCATTGCTGCTGTACTGATAATATCCCAGCCTTTCTTACTGGGCACATGCAGGGTGCTGGGTTTCTCCATACTTGCATGTGTTGTGCTGGCCATCCTGTTTGTCTTCCTGTGATCCGTCAGGGGACTGAAAAGTACAAGGATCCTCTTGCACTTTGTATGCTTCAATTCCTTATGCTTAGAATAATGGACCCAGACAAGTGGTGTAGAAGGACAGTGTGACATCTGTGAGGGTGGGCACAGAAGCATAGTTGGGAGGGCTGATTTTTTTGGCCCACTAGACACTATAATGTCCCCTGTAAAGGATATGTAAGATTAACAGTTGATTCAGAAAGCCAGCTCCAGATCTCTGTGCTGCACTGTTCAGATGGGAGCTCTTCCATGTATACATTAAAACCTCTTATACTTCTGGTGTGTGTGTGTGTATAAAATACATATATGTAAAACCTGGTCACTGCTAAAGATGTGTAGTTCCTTTGATTGTTGTGAACAGGTGGTTACTTAATACAGGGTGGCAAAGACCCTTCAGAGAACTTTTCAATGTAGGCATCTGCAATTGCATTGTTGTTTATGCATTCTAAAACACGACATACATAAACCATACCCCTCTCTTTGCAAGTTAAAATGTATAATTGTTCAAGTGACATTCTTCACATTTGGAAAAAATCCTGAAGAGACTTCCCTTCCTGGCTGCATTAGCCGGTGACTGCAATGAAATTTAAACCGATGACCATGTCAAGGTGAGACTTGCTGTAGAGGGGATAGGAAATTTCTCAAGGATGGAGATCTTGTGGACCGTTAGCACAGGTGACACAGTTAGTACATGGCAGTAAATACAGGTTTGATTGTGCACGCAGTGGGATTGCCACATGCTAGTCTTTCTGGTTTAATGCGTGCATTTGTTTCGCTCTCATGAGCTACAAGTTGTTATAGTTGAACGGTGTTCAGTAGCTCGCATTCCCTGTCCATTCTAAATCGTGTCTTACCGTGTCATTCCTTCACTTGGGAGGCCAAGTGTGCCCTCTCAACTTAAGCTGGCTGCATTTGCAAAGGAAACAGTCAATACGTGCATCGCGCTATGGGGAGGCAGTGTTCCTTGAGGCTAGAGCACAGCATTGGGGAAGAGGCCTTTCTGAATTCTAGCCCTAGCTTTGCTACTGACTTGTTGTGTAGCCTTGGTGTGTCATTACACCTCTCTCCATCCCCAAGCCCTCCTCCATAGAAATAGGGACAGTAATACTTCCCGTGGATGCTGTGAAGGCTAGTTGATGTCTGTGTGGCATTGGGAAGATTTACAGTGCTATGTGAAGTGGTGTACTTTGTTCGGAAGACATCGTAAACTATCCGGAATGGAGCTTCAGTGGTTTGTTCCCTGCCCTACGGAGAAACTGTTCTTGCATCATTGCATGTTGGTTGTTTTGAAATAAAGGGCTCTGCCACTCTAGATACCACTACTGCTTTCTTAAGTTTGGGTTTGTGAGAGAGTTCAGGGGTCTGCAGGAAGCAGAGTGTGAGGGAGAAGCTTTAAGGGCACCTCCTCCAGACCTTTATTTTGATTTGTTGTGCTCATTAAATATTTATTCTCGAAGGCAGATGAAAACAGTCCTTTGTTGCAGTTACGCAGACAGATACCATTTCAGTGGTGCAGGATTGTTCAAACAGCTGGAAATTCTGTCTGTGCAGAGGAATTACTACTGCGCTGTTAATGCTATTCACTTTAAAATAACACCGTAACCTCCTAAAAGCCAGGAAATTCAGCGATGTCTGCCACACATCCTATACACTAACCCAGTAAGGCAGAGATGGTCTCAGAATTGCATATGATCTTGCATTGGCTGTGTGCCGCTGTACTGTGGCACCTAGAAGGCATAGACAGAAGGGTCACTATAATCCTGAATTTGCCTGGGTTTTGCATAGTAAGAGGTATGTGTGCACACATACTGCACGTCCGTTCACATGTGTTTGCAATGCTTTTCAGTTACATTATTCCTCTTTTGATTGTTTAAAAGGTTGCAGTAAGAATTTAGTACCTTTAAAACAAGACCAAACTGATCCCAAATCCAAACCTTGTCTTTTGAAGTTAATGCTTCTTGCTTTTCGTGCAGTTAAGAATTGATGAAATGCAAAGGGCTATTACATCCAGCCCTTTCTATCTTGGTGAGGGAGAGGTTCAGGATACATAAATACATTTGGAAGAATGGGTACAGCCCAGGTCCTAAAGGAGGATTCCGACTCCAGAGAAGGTGGGTACAGAAGAGACAGCGAGACTCATTTGGTGTCCCCTGGCAGAAGACACGTACTGAACTGCATATTAGATTGAGGGATGGGTGAACTTTACTGCAGCGTTTGAGGACAAGAGGAAGGGTCGTGCTATGCTCTAGGAAAAATCCTTTTGGACTCTAGGGAAAGGGTATTGTGCAGAGTCACTGAATGGGAACTGACTAGGGAGGGTCTCAGCAAGGTATCGGGAAGAGCTGTGAATTTGGAATAATCTACCACAGAAAATAAGAGAAGCAAGTGGTATAAACTTTTTTAGTAAAACAAAGACTCCCGTTCCCCTCCCTCCCGTACTCCCAAAATAAAGTCTGCACAAAATGAAAAATGTGAAATATTTCCCACAACCCAGGAATCCTATAATATACTTTGGTGTCACCTGCCAAAAGCAGAATGAATGGATGCGGGAGACCTATAATTTTCTCCAGCTTAAAAGATGCATGTGTCTCATTGCACATCAAGAGCAAACAGGTCTGTTTTTTTTCTTCCTTAAAGAAGGTGGGAGAAAGAGATCAAATGTATCAGGAAGGAGGGGAAACCCAGTACAAAGGGAGATTATGGGCTGAACTAAGAGGCTAGGATTGAATTTATGTTGCTGTAACCTAATATACCTTTATTGTGGAGTCTGGTCCATTAGGGGACTTTTTTTCTCTAGGAACTGTTCAAAAATTCAGTTTTGCATAGATTTATATTCTGAGCATTTGCAACAAGGAGCTATTAAAACAAATTTAGCTGCCAGCTATGCTAGACATATATATATCTATATACTCGTATAAATGTTTATGCTGTAGTTGAGTCACTAAAAATGATTGCTGCTTTTTTTTCTTTCATCATCTAAAGGCTTCTGAGCTGATGGTTTCAGATTATGTAGTTTAAAAGTAAACTTCAGAAGTGCTTTATAGGCGTTGTGAGTTACTCTATAAGTAAACATTTAGTGCATTGTAAGAGACAATCCTGCATTAGTAGGACAATGAACTAGAGCAGGCGTTCTCAAACTGTGGGTTGGGACCCCAAAGTGGGTCACCACCCCATTTGAATGGGGTCACCAAGGCTGATGTTGGCCCTGGGCCCCAGCAAGTCTGAAGCCCAAGCCCCACTGCCCAGAGCTAAGGTTACATGTCCCCTGCCCAAGGCAGAAGCCCTTGGGCTTCAGCTTTAGTCTCCCCACCTGGGGCAGCAAGGCTCAGGTATTGGGGCTCGGTCTTTGGTCCCCCCTCCTGGGGTTGTGTAGTAATTTTTGTTGTCAGCAGGAGGTCATGGTGCAATGAAGTTTGAGAACCCCTGGACTAGAGCACTGGTTCTCAGCCTGCAGCCTGAGGGCTGCTTGTGGCCCAATCAGCACACAACTGCGACCCACATGACAACTTCAGGTCCATACAGGTAGTATATACATTGTGTGGATGCGGCCCAGAAAACACAAAGAGAGCTGCATATGCAGTCCACAATGGTAAATAAGTTGAGAACCGCTGGACTAGAGGGCCTATGAAGTCTTTTTCTATTTCTAATTTATATTAACTATAATTGCTGACCTTTCGTAGAAGGAGAATAGAAAATGAAATGACCTTTCCAAAGAAAAGCCGTTGCAGCACTCAGGTAGGACTTAGACTGTTCTGTTCAGTTAACACAGAGAAGCTGGAGTTCAAGGTGCGTAGCGTAGAACCGGTTTATGTCCCGTCCAAGACTCTTTAGAAATGCTACAGGAGAGCTTATAATGGGCACATCCTTACCCAGAAGGTGAGTGAAAAGGTCGTAGAAATGCAGGAAATGAGTGATATTAAGAGAATTTGACCATACAGAATTTGAAATTATAATGCCAGTTCCAAGTGCTCATGCAGCTGCTTGCCAGTGCTGCAAACCCGGATTTCTTGTCTTTGCGTTAAAGTGGAAGTATTTAAAATGCTCTGGCAGGCAAAATGATGGTGTGTTTTGGGTTTTTTGTTTTTTTTTTCCATTCTTGCTTCAGATTAGCAGTGGGTAGCAGCACCAATCTGGTGGGTGGTTGTTTATGGAGGGTCATGAAAGTTGAGCCTTAAATTTCCATCCATTTTACTGTATTCACATTTTGTATTTGTAAGTAACACAGATAATTGATACTGTCACTTAGGGTGTGTCTACACTGCAATTAGACACCCACGGTTGCCTGTGCCAGCTGACTCGGGCTAAGGGGCTGTTTAATTGCAGGGTAGATGTCAGCCCCAGCTCTGAGACCCTCCCACCTCGCAGGGTCCTAGAACCCTGGCTCTGGACTGAGCCTGGACGTCTACACCACAGTGAAACAGGCCCTGAGCTCTGTGAGCCTGAGTCAGCTGGCATGGGCCTGCTGCGGGCTTTTCATTGCAGTATAGACACACCCTTATAGTGCAGTAGCGCCCAGACGTCCCAGTCAAGTGCTACAAAGACACATAGCAACAGAGACCTATCCTGACCCGAAGAGTTCACAAGCCAGCTTTGAAATAAGCTGTGGTGAGTGTGGAAAAAGGGGGAAGGAAGGACGAGGGTAATGAAAATACTGTACCACGGCAGGGTTACAGAGGCCGCTACCTCACAAAGCGCTGAGTCCAACACATCAGACGTGGGGTAATCGATAGATTTTTTTCAGGCCAGAACGGGAGGGACAAATGTGAGCAAGTAGTGTGACCTGCTGCATAACGGAGCAGAAAATTTCACCCAGTGACTCAGAGTGGAGGGAACTCTTCTTCCCTGCTCTGTACGGAGTGTTAGTATTGTGTGCCGTGTTTTGTTTTTTAATAAAATCCACTCTCTGAGAGAGGTACAGCCTAGCCATCGCTGATTTGCGGTAGGTGTGGAAGCAGGGGTGGGTCTCGAGAAGGGATCTGAAGGCGGAAGCAGTGGCCTCGTGGATTCATTCGGGTAGGGTGTTCCGTTGTACCCGGTTCTATATGTCAGTCATGTGCACGTGCTCTTGAACTAGAAGTATTGCCAGGGGCAGTGTGGGAAATGAAAAACAAACCAAGAGCCCCCAAGTAATTAGGCCTGTTTGGGATCTGGAGGAATTACTGCACTTTAGTATGGCACACAAGCAGGTTTGATGTAACTCTTGCCTGCTCTGCGGCTTGGCACCACTAGGTGCCTCTCTGCTTTTGCACACCAGTCCGTGGAAATGTTGGCTATTTTAGGATGGTTGTGGTCAGGGGGGTATTGTATTAGGCAAAGAAAACAAACAAATGGTAGAAAAAACCTGGGTCCAATTTTGGGCCTCTAGATGCTACTGTGTTGCAGATAATACATCATGATTTTAAAAGAGGATCTCATTTTATGTAGTTGGGATCGGATGTATTTGGCTTGTTTTAAACTAGTGTCATTTGGTTTAGAGACTGGATCTGGAGGATTAACAGATTATGACTCCAGAGGATGTAAGCCAGTCATGGACGCTTTCTCTATCATATCAGACAGTGTTATTACCCGTAAGGAGTACCATGAAGACAGGGCACAGAATTTGTAATATTTTCCCATGTAACCCTTTGAATCTGGCTGAGTCTTTCTATCTCTTGAGGTCCTTGTGTGTTTGAATCATCCTGAAATTTTAGGAATGGAAGAGAGTAGCTGGTTGTTTTATACGATTGGGATACTGTGTAGCTGCCGGAGTAATTTGTAGGATTAGGATCATTTTATATGGGCCCAAGGTGGAGTCATTCCTATACACCAGCAGGATTAGAACTGGGTCTGATGACAGCACTGTCTTTGTTACTAAGTGTCCCCTTTTAGGATCTTCCCAGAACCAATCACTGTATGCACATAGCTTGAATGGTATCAGAGCGAAGTATGGGGCTTAAGTGCAGGCATGGTTGATTGTCTGGTTAAAGCACCAGGTGGGACTCAGGAGATGAGGATACAGTTCCAGGCTCGCTACAGATTCTGTACATGATATTGGGCAAATCACTTAATCTCTGTGGACCTCAGTTTCCCATCTCTGAAATGGGCATGATGTAGGGTTGTCAACTTTCTACTCCCACAAAACTGAACACCCTTGTCCTGCCTTCTGCCCCACCCCTTCTCGCTCATTTTCACCAGGCTGGGGTAGGGGGTTGGGGTGCAGGAGGGGGTGAGGGCTCCGGCTGAGGGTGCAGGCTCCGGGGTGGGGCTAGAAATGAGGAGTTCAGGGGGCGGGTTCCGGGCTGGGGGTTTGAGCTGAGGGGTTCAGAGTTGGGGTTTGGGAGCAGGTACAGGCTCTGGGCTAGGGGTGTGGGTTCCAGGGTGGAGCCAGAAATTAGGGGCTCAGGGTGCGGCAGGGGGATCTGGGCTGGGGCAGGGGGTTGGGGTATGGGGGGTGTGTGAGGGCTCCAGCTGGGGGTGCGGGCTCTGGGCTGGGGATGGGGATGAGGTGCTTGGGGTGTAGGAGGGTGCTTCGGGCTGGGACTGAGGGGCTCGGAGGGCGGGAGGGGGTCGGGATGCAGGTTCCCGGCAGCGCTGACCTCAGGCAGCCCCTGGAAGCAGTGGCATGTCCCCCTGCCAGCTCCTATGTGGAGGCGCGGGCAGGCAGCTTTGTGCGCTGCCCTATCTGCAGGTGCCACCCTACAGCTCCCATTGGCCACAGTTCCAGGCCAATGGGAGCTGCAGAGCCAGCGCTTGGGGCGGGGGCAGTGCTCGGAGCCCCCTGGCTGCCCCTACGCATAGGAGCCGGAAGGGGGACATGCCATTGCTTCTGGGAGCCACATGGAGCCTGTCTTAGCCCCGCTGCACTGCCAACCAGACTTTCAACGGCCCAGTCAGCTGTGCCGACTGGAGCCGCCAGGGTCCCTTTTCAACCGGACTTTCTGGTCCAAAACCAGACACCTGGTAACCCTATCTTGATGGTATGTCTATCTTGTCCACGTAGCATGATGGTAAGACTATCTTGTCCACGTAGATTGTAAACACTTGGCGGCAACAGAAAAGCTTCAGAAACAGACTCCAACAAGAAACTGCTGAGCTTGAATTAATATGCAAATTAGATACCATTAACTTGGGTTTGAATAGAGACTGGGAGTGGCTGGGTCATTACACAGACTGAATCTATTTCCCCATGTTAAGTATCCTCACACCTTCTTGTCAACTGTCTAAATGGGCCATCTTGATTATCACTACAGAAGTTTTTTTTCTGCTGCTGCTAATAGCTCATCTTAATTAATTAGCCTCTTACAGTTGGTATGGCTACTTCCACCTTTTCATGTTCTCTGTATGTATATATATATCTTCTCACTATATCTTCCATTCTATGCATCCGATGAAGTGAGCTGTAGCCCACGAAAGCTTATGCTCAAATAAATTTGTTAGTCTCTAAGGTGCCACAAGTACTCCTGTTCTTTTTTTGTATGTCTAATTTTATAAGCAAGTGGTTTTTAAGTGAGGTGTAACTTGGGGGTATGCGAGACAAATCCGACTCCTGAATGGGGGTCTGGAAAGGTTGAGAGCCACCGTCCTAGCATGTGTATTTTGTATTTACAATTCATGGCACCATGGGGTTCCAGCCACGGTTGGGGCATCTAAATGCTACCATAACATAAATAACAATGGTTGCTGTCTTGTTGATGTAAAGGTATATAATTTTTAAGAACAAGCAAATATTAAACCCCCTTCCCTCCCCCAAAGAGCAGATTTTGAAAATCGGGCCCATTGAAAGGGTCTCAGTTTGGGCACCCAGATCACTGGGCGTGTTTGAAATGCTTGGACAGACACATTAGTCCAGAGCTCAGTACTTGTCCTGATCATTTATGGTGAAAGACAAAGATGCCAGGGGACACAAAGAGAAGAGGGAGGTAAGGTGGGGAAGGGAACAAAGAAATGAGCAAAATTTATTTTATTCACCGATGTTGCTTCCTAAAGGTGTTTGGATTTCTCTGGAAAACAGCCCCTCCACTCTGTTAATGTTTAATTAGCTGCTGATCATTAAGTGATTATTGACAGGTTTCAGAGTAACAGCCGGGTTAGTCTGTATTCGCAAAAAGAAAAGGAGGACTTGTGGCACCTTAGAGACTAACCAATTTATTTGAGCATGAGCTTTCATGAGCTACAGCTCACTTCATCGGATGCATACAGCTCACAAAAGCTTATGCTCAAATAAATTGGTTAGTCTCTAAGGTGCCACAAGTACTCCTTTTCTTTAAGTGATTATTGTTAATTTGGACAGGGAGATGATGGTAGATTATTGTGATAGACTGTTCTGATGGTGGGCCACTCCAATTCCTGCATGCTGCTGCTGGGCATGTAAATAGGTTAATGGGCCAGGTATTTTTAAGAGCCACATGGCCGAGTAGCAGCTAACGGCCCTCCTCCTCCAAATGCCAAGCCTTGCATGTTAGTACGGAAGGAGCCGGATTAGTGGGTTTTGGCAGAGGGAAAGAGGGCCAGAGAAGTGGTGTCTGGAAGTCAAAGTGCCAATTGATATGACTCCATCCAATAGCAAACTCTTCAGCGGTCTGTTTAGCCTTATTGCTCCTTGGTAATATTTGTCAGTGTGAGTTGCTGAAAACAACAACTTTATCATTTGGGCGTGTGAGATAAAGCCTAAGGATCTGAAATATTACGGTAACCATAGCTACCACTGACTTATCCGAGGGAGTTTGACTTTTTTTGTTTTGATTTTAAGTGTCTAATTGTAGTTTAGAAATTGGAATCTGAATGTGCTTTTTACATAGGCACAAAACTGAAGGCATTTAAATGAACTACCTTAGTAAAATCTCTCTCGTGCTACCTTGCAAGCGCTCGGAAAGAAGGCCCTTTGTATTCAGACCACGCATGCAAAATAAAGGGATTCTCTCTGGCTTCACTTTAGTTTTGCTGTCCTCACTGATGTGGGCTTAGCACTGCCCGATCGACGGCTCGAGAGTCTGAAGTCCTTTTTTTATCCACTGAAAAGATGTGCCCATGCAAGCTTCATGCACATAAACCTACCCTTGCTGCTTCACACCCCCTGCAGTGTCTTACCGTTAGAGACTTGTCTACCGTAGGGACGCTTACAAACACCATCCCTCCAGTGCTACCCCTGGTAATCAGGGTTAGGACTAGTGGTAGCCATGAGGCTCTTGTGGTCAGACCTGTCTTTAGCACTGTCAGTTGTTGCTGTTGTTTGTTTGAATTAAAGTAGCACCTAGAAGCCCTGTCTGGTGTCAGGGCTCCATTGTGTTGGTGCTGTACAAAGGATGGGACAGTCCCTGCCCCATGGAGTTTGCAGTATAAACAGACAGACAAAGGGTGGGAGAGGAAATAGATGCACAGAGAGAGGAAGTGACTTGCTGACCAGTGGCAGAGCCAGGAATAGAACCCAAGTCTCCTGAGTCCTAGGCCAGCACCATAAACGCTGGACCATGCTGCCACTGGAAGCCTCCAGAACCCTGTGTACTCTAGGGCTCCCAGTGGCACCAACTGTGGTTCAGCTGAACCAATGTCAGCATTGGTGGTAAAATTCCCTAGTGTAGACACAATGGAGGGATAAGAGAGGAGCTCAGTATCCACGGGCCATTAAGTCCTTGGGATTTTTCAGAGGCCTGGTCTACATGGGGAAATTGTCCAGCATAACTTTTGTGGAATAAGTTCTTCTGCAATAGCTCTGCCATAATTGCTTCCCTGTGGACACGCTGTTCTGGAATAAGAGTGACTTTTACTTTGGAATAGCACCCATGTGGGAGAGTTACCCTAGAATAGCTGGGCTGGTCCCTTTCCCCCTTGTAGACAAGGCCTGAGACTGCTGTTTAGTTTTGTTAGAAAATGTACTAATGAATGTTAACTCCTAGGGCTAACCACAATGAGCTGATGTGTCTTGAAACATGAGAGCCCTTGGCCACACAAAGGGGGAACCCTGTATTAAACATTTGTTAGGTAAGGCTCATATTTTCTAATGCAATGTGTTTGCCCAGGAGAGAGAAGACCAAATGCTGCAGTTGTTTTTTGTGAGACAAGGTGGGTGAGGTAAAATCTTTTATTGGACCAACTTCTGTTGGTGGGAGAGACAAGCTTTCGAGCCACACAGAGCTCTTCTTCAGGTCTGTTTTTTTTTTTTTCTTCTGGTTGCTTTTTGTGATATGTACCATTGAGACTCACCAAATTCCTTTCACATGGGCTACGAAACAGCTATCACATAGTAATTGTTTTCAATCCTTTGTAGCTTGGACTGGCTTCAAGGAGCAGCAGAGAGATGAAAGGTGTTCCGTCCCATTACCTGTCTCTGAGTCAGCCAGTCCCTTTCACTAAATAGAACTGCGACTGTCACGGAGCTTATGGGAACATTTGGCCATTAGCATGGGCAGTGCCCATGAAACAGTCACCTACAATGAGCTGCCTGTACCCTACTCAGGGCTTGTCTACACTAGAAAACTATACCGCTTGAACTGGTCTATTAAAGCAGTACAATACAATCGCCCTAACTGGATGCAGATATACTGGTAGAAAGATGCTGTACACTGGAACTGCTGTTCCTGTATGGGAAGGAGAATAATTATACAAACTTTACATAACTATCCTAGCAGTCATCATCTTAGCAGTGCAACTGTGTTAAAAGCCCAGATCCTGCAAATGCTTTCAGGTCCTCTTAAAGTTGATGAACAAAGCCCTCGGATGCAATGTGCACTGAATATGTTATTGCTTTATGTGAATGTGGCTTTTTATTGTTGAATGTTTACACCAGGGTAATTCTGACTCGTTAATATAGACAGCCACTTCTCCTTGCTCCCTGGATTGGGAGGAACTTGAAGTGCTACAGAAGCAGTATTCTCAGCTCTTGGTGAAAAACACTTTGCTTTTCTCTAGAGGTCTCCGTAGGTCCTCTGAGAGGCTCTGCAACAGAGGGAGAGGGTGGCCATAACATGTAGCTTTGAGAGTGAAGAAATAAAATAAGGAAAATCCCCAAATGCCCCCAATCCTATCTTATTAAAAGGGGGGTGTGGGAGAGAAGAGGGAGAAAAGATTTGCAGACGAGTGAATAGCTTGGCACCGTTGTACAGTGAAGAAGGCTCTGTAGCTTGAAGGCATGTTCTGAAGCAGAGTGGTAGATGGTGACTCTTCCTTACTTTTGCCACTCAGGCCGTTTCTTCTTTATCAGACGGTGACAGTGATAAGTGTACGGTATATGCAGATGATCTCAAATTAGATACGAACAGCCTTGCAAAGGCACTTTCAGATATTCAAGGCTTCCTTTTGTGCTTCATCGTCTCTGGCATCCAGCTTCTGCTTCTCCTCGTTTCTCGTGTAGCACAAAGCACGGAGAGCAAGGCCACACAGTATAATGTAGTGCACCATTATTTTGTGCCCTGTGGTATGACAGACAGACTGGTTTGAGCTTAACCTGTTTTTATCACAAATCCTCTTCTATTAACTGCGGTGTTGTGAGACACAAGGCAGTACTTGTTCCTGCCTCTCCCCCTCACCCCCCCCCGCCCCTTGGTTTCTCTGCGCCTCTTCTTCTGTTTCCTGTGGTTGTGATTATTTGTCTCCATTGGACTTAGGGTTTCCAGTTTGAGCAGTTTATTTTGTGACAGTTTTGGGGTGGTACTTTTCAGTACCCCTAGCAAACATGGGCAACAATAACCCTCCTTATGCTATTGGATTTTTCATGTGTTTTATCAAAAGGAGCTAAAGTGACTTTAATTGTTGGATCCTTTGCATTTTTTCACCCAAAAATGTAAACATGAAGTAGACAGAGGAATTGTTGAGCATGGGGCAAGAGGGTATAACTAGGAGTAACGGGATGAAACTAAATGAGGAGGAATATTGGTACGGGGTGAACTTGTGAACAGTGAGATCTCAGGCCTGCCCTACACACAGCTTTTGTTCCACTTGACCTATTTTGTTCTGAGGTGTGATATTTTTCACCAAGATAGTTACACCAGCACAACCCCTAATGGGGTTCAGTTAGACTGTTGTAAAGTGGCTTATGCCATTATGGCTCATTCCCCATCCTGGATGGGAAAAGCTGTCCCAGGTTAGATTCATAGAGTTTAAGGCCAAGGACCATTAGATCAGCTAGTCTGATCTGTGTATCACAGAGCACTAAATTTCACCCAGTTTAATCCTGTGTTGAGCCAAACAACTTGTATTTTGACTAAGGAAAAACTTGTGTTTGGCTAAAGCAGATTTCCAAGACAGACAGACTAGGCCAGCTTTGTGGCTTGAACTATATCCTATAGTGAAAGCAGCGCAGCCCTTGTGTGTAGACAAGGCCTTATACTGTGGAATAGTCTCCCACGGAGATGGACGTTTAAAACTAAACAGGAGAGACTCCTGAAGAATGTTCCATTAATGAGATATCCTGCCCTGGGAGAGGGACCCGATGTAACCTAGTAAGTCTCTTCCATCTTCACTTTCCAAGATTAACAGCTAATAAGAGGAGATGTTTTAAGCCATGTTTTACCTGAATCTTTCTTTTTAAGCTTCTCATTTAAACTGGACTTGGTCCCATAGTTATTTCACAGGGTACAGAGAAGCGTAAAGCTTCATGTGCGCCGACCTCATTTGTCTTTAGCCGCTGAAGGGGGCCAGGGCATTTTAAGACAAGCTCCATGCATTTCTGCTCACAAGGAGAAATGGGTGGGGACTAGTGACATTTTCACTAAAGTAAAACCGATGTCAGAACTGTATTGAGCTTTATGAACTAAGACTTCGTCCTACTGGTAGGTAGCTGATTTGTAACAGTGAATTACGTCCCTAGAGGGACGCTGCCACACTTCACCGCCCCCCAGATATAACCATACATTAATAGCCCTGATGGACCCCAAGTGCTCTACAGTGACATGCATGTGGCACTCCTGATTAAGGCAGCTGCCTCATGGGCAGAGCATGACAGCTGACCAGAATGCTGGCCAACCTCTCAGGACTCTGATGGATTTTCTTTAACTCGTGCTGCCATAATGCACTGCATACAGGAAACTGCCATCTGATCACAACTAAGCAGTTGGCAAGTTGCGTTCACGGCTCCTAATTGGCTAAGAACTGGGCACATCCTGCTGATTTTGCTACCCTGTCTTCTCCTCCCCCCAGCTGACCTGCTTGTTTGTCTCATCCACTTCTTCTGTCTCTTGGTTTAACTTGCAAGCTCTTTGAACAGGGACTGTCAATTCATATATATTTGTACAGTCCCTAGCACAATGGGGCCCAACCTGTTTGGCCTCTAGGCATTACCCCAATATAAATGTTAATAGCACTAATCCTTCCCCCACCTATTCAGTTAGAATACCAAATACACTCATAGTATGGCTTGCATCTCCAGATGAGCTTGGCAGAAGTTAATCTCCAGGTAAAAGATGCACTGAACGTACATCCGTAGATTACTGTGTAAATACGACATCAGCAACTCATCAGGTTCTACAGGACCCATCTGGAACTCTCTGTCACTCCCTCCTCATTCCACAAAATATGCTAATTAGGGATGTAAATATCATTTAAAAAATTAACTGGTTAAACGATTAAAATTATGTCGGTTAACCGGTTAACTGAGGTCCGGCCAGCATGGCATGGCATGGCTGGGGCTGGGGTCCCTCTGGTGCGGCCCGGCACAGCTGGGGCTGAAGCTGTTGCAGTTGGCCAACTGGCCTGGCATGGCTGGGGCTGCTGTGGCCAGCATGGCCGGGTCCTGGGGCTGGGGTCCCGCTGGTCAGCCAGTGCGGCCAGGGCTGGGGCTGCTCCAGCTGGTGTGCAGGGGGTTAATGGTTAAGGTTGGTTGACAGTAAGCCTAATGCTTACCGGTTAACCTTTTACATCCCTAATGCTAATTAAAATCTGATGATCAGTAGTCTGAAGAAAGAATAATTTCTGCAAATTGAAATCCTAGCTTGAACACTAAGGTTCCTTCCAAAAGACAGAAGTGTGGGATGTTGAGCGAAATGACAAGAATAAGTGAACAATGGGTCAAATTTGAAAATAGGCCTCAAAAGTTTTGCGAACCCCATCCCCAGTGTGGTGTAATTTCAAAGTTTGCAGGTCCAGCATCGGACAGGCTTGAAAATTCAGCCTAGACCAGTGCTTCTCAAAGTGGTGGTCCACGGACCGGTGCCAGTCTACGAGCCATCGGCTGCTGGTCCGCGCACACATTGGGAAAAAAAATTGCTAGTCCACCACATCAGAGAGTTTGAGAAGGACTGGGCTAGACAATATACATCTTAATTGTAATTGTCTGCCCGGCTGCATGGAGGATCTGGGCTCTGATGTTCTGCTCTTCCTGTCTGTGTGGGAAACTCACAGCTGCCAGTGAGAACCCTACGTGTAGCGGGTAAGGAAGTGGAGTCAAGGCCCAGCATGTTAATCTGAGGGGAGAATTTTCCCCATAGCGAAGAACATGCACAGGATATTTCAAAAAACCCAAGAAGATATTGACATGGGGAGGAGTCTAGTTACAGTGCAATGCCAAATGCTGCACTAAATGGCAATGTCAGAGTTTGCATTCCCTCTTTGGATGTGGGTCAAGCTGGTGTGAAGAAAGCACTGATTAGGGGTTAGCAGGGCTGGCCTTAGGATATACAGGATGCTAAACTGCTGCAGCATGGAATGCGCTATGACTTGTGCCCCTCTCCAGCCGGGCGGCTCCGGAGATTGAGCAGTCAGCTGCGTTCCCCTCCAGTGTCAAGGCCAGAGTTGGAGGTCCGGATGGGCTCTGTAAGTTAGTCACAACTGTGGGGTCCCAGCAGTGTGTGTGAATTGCTTGGCCCTGTTTGCTGGTGTTTAGGCTGGCTCTGATCTGCTAGCCAAGAAGCCCATGTCAGCTGCAGGCTGACAGCTTGTTGTCAGTAACGTGAAAATGTAATTTAAAAATTCAGAAATCTGTCTGGGGTTGGGGGAGTGACAGCGAAGCTATGGACATCATCATGTTCTGCACTGCATTTGAGCTGGAGAACCCGGTATGATTGCTTTCAAACTGCTTTACATCACAGCATCTTCCCCAGCAGGTAGCTCCATAGGTGTATCACACGTTTTAAATTTAAAAAACCAGTCTGTTTCTCTTGTTCTGTTTTTAGCATGGCTGACAAGAACAGCGCCCTGAAATGCACGTTCTCTGCTCCTGGCCACAGCACCACTCTCCTGCAAGGACTGGCCTCGCTCCGGGCTCAGGCTCAGCTGCTTGATGTCATCCTCACTATAAATAACGAAGTGTTTCAGGTTCATAAAGTTGTCTTGGCTGCCTGCAGTGACTACTTCAGGTGAGAATCTGACAGGAAAGCAGAACCAGGCATCTCTTCCTTTGCCTTTCCTCCTTTACTCTAGGAAAGTTGGTGGGTTGTGAAATTAAGGGCTGGCTGCTCACTCACACTGAGTTGCACCTTAGTCACAGTGAAGTCTGTGCGGAGCGAGCAACTATTCAATATTCAATTCTAGGTCTTGGTCTCCTTTTGGAGGCTGCCCGGGCAGTGCTCTCTGCCTGTCAGGGAGGGAAACTCAGCGAGGGCTGTTCCAGCTGATTATGGAGGGTCATCGAGTGGCTCTGAGCTGGAAGGATGGTGGCCACAACCATAAGAGCCTCCAGGGGAGAAGTTAGGTAGCAATAATGCAAATGCTAGCTTGTTATTTTCAACTATTACATGTCATTTTATCTAAGGTGTTATGGCCCCCATTAAGAACATCAGAATGGCCACCTTGGGTCAGACCAGTGGTCCATTTAACCCAGTATCCTGTGTCTGACCAGTGCCAGATGCTTCAAGAGGGAATGAACAGAACAGGGCAGTTACTGAGTGCTTCATCCCCTGTCGTCCATTCCCAGGTTTAGGGACACCTGGAGCATGGGGTTGCATCCCTGACTATCTTGGCTAATAGCCACTGATGGACGTGTCCTCCAGGAACTGAGCTAATTCTTTTTTTAACATAGTTATACTTTTGGCCTTCACAACATCCCCCAGCAATGAGTTCCACAGAGTGACCCCTGGTTCTTGTGTTATGGGAAAGGATAAATTACACTTCCCTGTTCACCTTCTCCACACCAGCCACGATTTTATAGACCTTGGTCATATTCCCTCTTAGGCGTCTCTTTTCTCCTCTGAATGTCCCAGTCTTCTTCAGCTCTCATTCCCAGAGTAGCTGAGCCTCACAGTTTGGCTGGACGTATCCTTCCAGCACCCCTGGGAGGTGAGGCAGGGCTGTCACCCTCTTGGTACCAATGCAGAATGGAGGCAGAAAAATGAGCTAACGTGCCCTAGGCCAGACCTGGAGTGAGTCTGAGGCAAAGCAGGGCACTGGACCCAGCTGTCCTGAGTCACTAGCTAGCATCCTCCCACCGGGGCCCTCCAACCTCTCTGTCAAACTGTTATTAACTGACAGCGCATTTGAGAGTGGGATCGCTTCCTGACAGGGAAGCAGCAGTTCCAAATGCTAAAGGGTACTGGGGGTCCAGCAGGTGTTTTGATCCGAAGAGTCTGGGTTTCATTGGAGTTCCTGATGAACGGCCGTTCAACACTGGGAGCTAAAGGGGCAAAGGGCCCCGTAGGTGGAGTCTGCAGTCCCTGGAAGTGCTGGCTCTTGCCGGGTCTGAGGGGCTTGGCCGCTGGATCCCAATGGCCAAGAACACCAAGCACTGTGTACAGGGACATCTCTTTGATTTTTCCACCACATTTTGCTGCTGGTCCAGGCTGCCTTGTTGTGTGTCTGTTTTCTTAGCCAATCCAGGAGCTGTGTTTTTTCCATTACCGTGAGCCCGAAAGGTTTATCGCTGTCCCTAACAGGCAGGCGATTAACAATGGAGATGATCTTCCACCAAATGCTAATAGCACCGTTTGGATTCATAAAGGCTGTCGCAGTGCCATTGCTCGTGTGTTCTCACCGCCAACCATAATTGCCTAGTAGGGTTCTTTTTACCACCTCTGTTGTGTTAAGTAGGGCTGTCCTGGGGAACAATGGTAGCATAATCTAGCCTTTGAAAATACCCTGCTTTTTATTCAGAAAGGTGTGTGGGGGGGGGCAGAGCACTAAATGCCTCTTTCATACATTTCTGTAGCCAGTATTTCAGACCCATAACACCTTTTACAGGAATTGCATGATTTCACTATTTCATAGAATCATAGGACAGGAAGGGACCTCGAGAGGTCATCCAGTCCAGTCCCCTGCCTGTTTCCTTCTTCACATTCAGCTTCTCTACCCAACAAATACGTCTGCATCCCAGGTGGACCGAAAACCAGGGTCGCCCGGGGGGGAGCGGCAAGTGGGGCAATTTGCCCCAGGCCCCACAGGGGCCCCCAGGAGAGTTTTCGGTGGCAATTCGGCGGCAGGGGGTCTTTCAGTGCCACCGAACACACCCGAAGCGGAAGAACCCCCATCCCCGAAGACTCCAGACTCCCTGAATCCTCTGGGTGGCCCTGCGGAAAGCAGCATACTGCTCTGGGAGATGGTTATGTGGAGGGATTGTAATATAATGCTCCTTTCTGTTGCATGGACATACAACATCAGTCAATAGCATTATTGGTCACTGGGCCATGGAAGGCCCATTTTTTCCCCAGGTCTCCCACTCAGCTCAGCTGTCTGGGTGCCCACACTGGACTGCACCAATCCTTTTGGCACAGTTTGGGGAGGGGAATTGCAACTCCCTTGCCTCTGATGAAACCCCCAAGCCATTATTTTACTCCTGTGTCTAACTCCTTGAAGGTACAAAATCAGTTTCCTTCTCCCCAAGGTGAAGGCAGGGGAGAGAGGAAGAACTTGGAAGAACTTGGAAGAGAGAGGCAAAGGGGGCCAGGTGGGTGGGAGGCCCTAAAGTGGGGGGAAGCACATATCCATTAAAAGCCCTTTTTAAATTGCAGACCCTTTGGACCTTTATGCAGCCTGAGCCTGGTTTTGGTGAAAGTGGCTCCTCGTTGCTTCTCCAGCAACGTGTTTGCAAGAGGCGTTTGCTCCCTGCGCCCCTCTGGCAACACTAGCTGAGGCATGTGTTCACAAAACAAACCTTTGCACTCAAGCTTCCCAGAAGTAACATAAACGGCGCCTAAGTTTAATGTAAACTTGTAAATGACATGCGGCTACAGCCCCATCATGCCCACAGAGTGGGAAACGCAGCACCTACCTAGAACAGCTTACTAGCTTTGCCTGCAGCACCTGGCTCTGCATGTACCGCCTGTGGAATTTAGAAGCCTCCTGATGAGGGGATCCAGGGCCTAATCTGTGCAAGGCCTGGTCAACTGATTTGCTCACAGCTGTGCTGTAACTAGATATTGTTTTTAATTGCCTGCTAGCCCCCTGCCGTCCTCCTGCAATACGACAGCAGCTTTCGGAAGATGGTGCAAACTCACAGTTTCATAGGGAGTGGAGAATAACCCTCAAAACCAGCAGCGTAGCTGCACTAGTGTGCAGGGAAGCATGTAATTGGAGCAAGTGTTTGTAGCTAAGTAGTTCTCGACCTCCTCATATAAAAACACTGATGGTCCTTTAATAGGCTTGGTCCAGATATTTCTGTGAAGTGTAAGACTCGGCAACTGATGCCTGGCACTCCTAGAGTGATGGGTGTATAAAGGCTGTGGCCAAAGTGTGCTGGGCATTAGCTTCTGGCAGGATGTCTCAGTGACTGGCCAGCAGCGTGCTCTCTGCAGTTCTCTATCACAATTACCAAATGGAATTTTACAGTCAAGAAAAGTCAGATCCTTGTATTGAGATTTGCAGCAATTGCAAAGTTCTCCATGTGTCCAGAATCTTAAAGCCATTAATAAGTTCACACACAATACAATGGGCCAAACTGAAATCCTTGCCTGAAACGCCCTGCTCCATGTAAATCCAAAGCATCATTGAACCCCCAAATACCAGGACCTGTAGAAATCTCTGCATTCCCACTGCACCCACAAAACCCCCATTTGCACTTGCAAATCAGGAATTTAGGTGTGCAGTTACCCCTGGTGGTTTTTGCAGGGGCAGGATTGAGACCTTATTTTTTTATAACTGGAATATTTAATTTTTACCTTCATTGTATGTTCCATCATAAGTTTAGTATTGGTTATTTCGTGCTCCCATTTCTCTTTGGCAGTTAGGCCTTTCAAGATGCTGTGCTTTGATTACCAGTCCCCCGCCCCGCCCAAAAAACCAAACAAACACAAAAACAAAACAACTTAAGGTAGACAGTGCATCACTTTACACATGATTGGAAACAAAAATTTCTCTTGTGTTTTTGACCTTCAGGGCAATGTTCACAGGAGGGATGAGAGAAACCAGCCAAGATGTGATTGAACTGAAAGGGGTATCCGCAAAAGGACTGAAACACATAATAGACTTTGCTTATAGTGCTGAAGTGACTCTCGATCTTGATTGTATTCAGGATGTGCTGGGAGCTGCAGTCTTCCTCCAGATGGTGCCTGTGGTAGAGCTCTGTGAAGAGTTCCTGAAGTCTGCAATGAGTGTTGAAACGTGTCTTAATATCGGGCAGATGGCCACCACCTTCAGTCTCGCGTCCTTGAAGGAATCAGTAGACACGTTCACCTTTAGGCACTTCCTTCAGATTTCTGAGGAAGAGGATTTTCTTCACCTGCCCCTGGAGCGCCTTGTCTTCTTCCTGCAAAGCAATAAACTAAAGAGCTGCAGTGAAATAGACCTCTTCCAAGCTGCCATCCGCTGGCTGCAGTATGACCAGTCCCGCCGTGCCAACGCCAGCCAGGTGCTCTGCCACATTCGCTTCCCGCTCATGAAATCGTCTGAGCTGGTGGACAGCGTGCAGACCCTGGACATCATGGTGGAAGACGTCCTGTGCCGGCAGTATTTGCTGGAGGCGTTCAACTACCAGATCTTGCCCTTCCGCCAGCATGAGATGCAGTCTCCTCGAACCACCATCCGTTCCGATGTCCTGTCCCTCATCACCTTTGGTGGCACCCCATACACTGACAATGACCGGACTGTGAGCGGCAAAGTGTATTACTTGCCAGACACCAATGTGCGTCAATTCAAGGAGCTCACTGAGATGGAGGTGGGCAGCAGCCATGCCTGTGTGGCTGTGCTTGACAACTTTGTCTACGTCGTGGGGGGGCAGCATCTGCAGTACCGCAGTGGTGAGGGAGCTGTAGATATCTGCTACCGCTATGACCCCCACTTGAACCAGTGGCTGCGCATCCAAGCCATGCAAGAGAGCAGGATACAATTTCAGCTGAATGTCTTGTACGGCATGGTGTATGCCACGGGTGGGAGGAACCGGTCAGGGAGCCTGGCCTCCGTAGAGAAGTACTGTCCCAAAAAGAATGAGTGGACCTACGTGTGCTCCCTCAAACGCAGGACATGGGGGCATGCTGGGGCTACAGTGGGCGGCAAGCTGTACATATCGGGTGGATATGGAATATCAGTGGAAGACAAAAAAGCCCTGCACTGTTATGACCCGGCAGCTGATCAATGGGAGTTTAAAACCCCAATGAATGAACCTAGAGTCCTGCATGCCATGGTCAGTGCAAATACGAGGATTTATGCCCTAGGAGGGCGCATGGACCACGTTGACCGTTGTTTTGATGTATTGGCTGTGGAATACTATGTACCTGAAACTGACCAATGGACAACTGTGAACCCTATGCGGGCAGGTCAATCAGAAGCTGGTTGTTGCTTGTTAGAAAAGAAGATTTATATTGTGGGAGGGTACAACTGGCACCTGAACAATGTAACGAGCATCGTGCAAGTGTATAACATGGAAACAGATGAATGGGAAAGGGACCTGCATTTCCCAGAGTCTTTTGCTGGCATAGCATGTGCCCCTGTTATACTGCCACAAATAACAACCCAGAGATAACCATGTGGGACTGTGCTGTCTGGGAGCTCCTCTGTTGTGTTGCATGTTCTCAGGACTGTGTGTTGTCTCTTTGTTGTTTGCAAATAACGTTGTGTGTTTCGTTTGTTTGTTTCGGGGGGGGGGGGACGGTGGGGAAAGGGAGGAAGAAAATACTTTGCATTCCCTTCTCCAGGAAATCTCCTCCTCCTCTTAATGTAGCGTTCTGACAGCGTGTTCCCTCAGAAGCAGGAGTCGGCCAGTTAGACTTAACATATGCTACAGCTAGACAAGGCTCTTCGTTGTTGTCCTGGGGTGGGGAGGATGCCTTCTCTGATTGCCCATCTTTTTAACGAGGTCATGCATTGCAGGCAGTGACTGCTCAGGAGCATGTTAAGTACTGTGGGATGTTTAGATGAGTTCCGATGTGATTTCATTAATGTTTCACAATTCCAAAAGCTCACTGGGGAGTGTGGATTTTTGTCATCGTCTTGTTTTTAACAAACAAAACCAAACTCTTTATAACATACTGACCTCCAGAAGCAATAAGGGGATGCTGGAAACTAGACGAGTTGAGGTGCTTGGATTATGACGCATGTTCTTGGCTTCCCAAGAAGGGATTTTTTTCTTTCTTTTTGTCTAATAGGATACAGGTTCTCTCTGGCCACTGAGGTCTGTGTTGATTCTGTTTGCTCTTCACCAAATGGGACAGTTTAATGAAGCTCCTCCTCCCATTCCTCCAGATAACCATGTAATGTCCTACTCAACAAAACTCCCCTCAATTGGGGCACCCAAACTTTGCAACCCGGAGGGGCCATGTTGGCAGCTCGCCAGGAGCTGGAGTGCATTGCTAAACGTGCATGATTTTCATAATTGCCAATAAAGTGTGACATCCCCAGCAGTAAGAACCTTGGAGTTGGTAGCTGTTTGTACCCTGATGATATAGGCAGAAGGCACCCAGAGCTGCTTTATAGGGCCCATTTACTGCGTCTTTCGCATCTCCTTCCCCTTTGAGTGCATTTCCCTTCCCTCCCCTATGCAAATTTACCCAAACTGTTTTTTTTTAAATACTACCAAAGAGCCAGGTGGTGCTTGTCCTACTGCGAAAAGGTAGTACCAACCACCCCGTTTATGAATAAGAAACGTCCGCTCCTAACACAACAGAACTCTGTGAAATGTAAAGTCCTGTTGCCCCAAAATGTTTTATTCTTTAACTAGAGATTCATTTTAAGAGGGCTTTGCAGTGTGTGAAATATATTTGCGTTTTCTGCACATAGAAGGTTTTTACTTCTCAGATATGTTCTTTTTTCAGGTCAGTTTTCTAAGCAAATTAAACCTGTTGGTACATTGAAGTTTCTCCTTGTATCAGGAATTCTGTGCCAAGGGCTTCATTATATTTCTCTTTTTTGGTGTATGCAAAATGTTGAGAAACAGTTAGGTTCTGGCATTATATAAATGCTGAGCTGTTACCTTTTATAGGGAGTATAAAACGTCTGTTTTGCTAATGTATCCTTGATCAGGCCTATTTCTGCCCAAGTGATAAAGCATGAGCTTCATAATTCAAATTAATTTTCAGATACCTTTCTCTAGGACTTAAATTCAGGTATTTCAAAAAGCGATACAGTAAGTATGCATGTTACCCGGCTAACCTGGTGAAAATGTAATTCTCCATCTTCATTCCATATTTTGCCAGTGATGAATGAATAAAAATAATGCCCCCATTTTGCTGCAGACGTACTAGAGATGCTGCAAAAAAGGTGGCTTACCAACAAATGGCCAAAATTTGAGAGGAAAGAAATGTAAATAGAAGCACTAAAACAACAAAATAATGGAGCCCCTTTTATTAAAATAGTCTACCTCTACATGTTTATCAGACGTTAGCAAACCCCAAATGTAATCTGCCTTTTCTCTTCCAGTTGCAAAGTCCATGTAACTTTGCATGGGTTTCTTCCCAGAGGAACACTTCAGTGCTCTTCCCTATTTTGTTTTTCTAACCTTCATATAAATACTCTTTCTATGCCAGCAATGCAGAGCCGAAGAGCAGCCCTCTGATAACAAACCAAGGTGCATATTCCCAGTGCTCACAAACTACCTTACAGTAAACAAACCAGAGAGCCTGCATGAAGGATGAGATAGGAACCTGGTGCTAAGGTAAATTGATTTTTTTCGTTTCAAGCTTCGACAGTGGTGATTAAATTGTTGCAGGGAAAGAGAAGAGGAATCTACTTTAGAAATTATGAAAAATACGTTCTTGGGGTCCTTTTTAAATTACTCTTGTGGGAAAAAAAATCAGTTTGAATGCATCTCTGGAAGGGTGGTTCCTTGATAGGGGGCTAGAAAAAGCCATTCCAAAGTGGGCATTAATTACGCAGACACTTACCCACTGAACTAGCCTAGTCACTGCACTCCCTTTCCAGTCCCCCATGGAATCTGTGCTAGGGTGGGTTTCCTGATTCTCTAGCTGGAGACTGCTGGCAGAGCAGTGCTGTGCACCATCTGTGTGTTAATGGAATGTTCTTTTTATAGATCTATATCAAAATAAAATTATTTTTCATAACGTTAACTTTCAAAATTCTAGCTGCTCTGAATCTACAAGAAACTGGCTGAACTCTTGTGAAAATGTGTCTCTTGCATACCAGTAATAAAAGAAGTTTTACTCATGTAAAATACATAGTAATGGCTCTGAGCTGTAATATCCATAAGCTCTGTTACCCTGAAAATAAACTGGGTTCTTTGCTGGATAGAAGCTACTTGAATGAACATAGGGTCTACATGACAATGATACTGCTTTATTTCTTGGATGCACAGTTCAACAACTTTGAGTCTTAAAGGGACTTAGTGGGAGCAAAAGGTTGAGCTTTCCTGTATGCATTTTTCTGTTACAAGTCTGTCATCTGGGACTGAGTTTGCTTGGAAACCATCTACCTATTTACAAGAAGCATGGACCAGTTTGGGTGCAGATTTCTCCTTCTCTTCTTTGTCCTGACCTCGCTGGCTTTGTGCCTATAATAGGACAGTCTTGTTTGATAACATAGTGATGGTGCTCAGTATAAATACGCAGATAGATTTGTCCAGAATTCATTTTGGGAAGGGGAAGGGGGTGAAAGGACTTGCTTCACTTCTTGTTTTTCTTGTAGAACTCCTCACTGGCCACGTTTGGCTGGTGGAGCTGCACTCCGCGTGAACAGCAATTGGACTGGGATCCTCTCCCCTCAAAGAGTGAACAAAGCCAAACAAACGTTTGATTGCACTCTGAGTCATTTGTTAGATTCAGAGCAGCAATAAACATTACAGGGATAAACCTGATTTGGCACATTTTTAAATACACTTGAACAGATGGGAAGCGGTAAAAGCAAAGCGTCATTAGTTCTAGGTATTTGTGCAGTTCAGGCATGTCCCATTAGGGGCTCATGGCACTACCAGGATAATAGCCTCTGTCATTTTATGGGCCTGAAAATGTACTTCAAACTGTAAAGAAAAATTGGAGCTCTTGGCAGTGTCCTGTGCTTGGCAGTGTCAGTTTCATACAGCAGTGTCATTTCATACTTTCCCAAAGCTCTGTCTGCTTCATAATCTACTTTAGTTTCCCCTACAATAGAACCTCGCTAATTCTCACTTAACAACTCCCCAGGCAGGCTAATGCTCACAAACAGATCCCAGCCATCTCACCCCAATCCTCAAATTTAGAATGAATAAAAGCTCTCTTCTGCTAGTTCCGAGCACTCTGCCAATTATTTAAAATGACAAAATACAATACATTCAGCTCAGCCGTCTTAGCAAGCCACAGCACATTTATTCAAACACTCCCACACCCATCCAGTGGCCAGTACCTCCATCCATCTACCTCTCTTCAGATGCCGAATGAAACAAACAAGCCTGCAGTGTCCTGTGAAAGTTAGCAAACCCCAAGGCCTTTACTGAGAACGTCTTGCCAGCCACATCCCTCTCTGTTCTAGCAAGGGTGACCTAGCATCACTTGCTCTGCTGGCCCCATATCATGGGGAGGTGCTGTCTGATGAGATGTCATATTACTAAAACTCTTTTGTTAATAACCATACTGATCTCCTTTGCAAAGCACTTTGAGATCTACGGATGAATCATAGAATCATAGAATATCAGGGTTGGAAGGGACCCCAGAAGGTCATCTAGTCCAACCCCCTGCTCAAAGCAGGACCAATTCCCAGTTAAATCATCCCAGCCAGGGCTTTGTCAAGCCTGACCTTAAAAACCTCTAAGGAAGGAGATTCTAGCACCTCCCTAGGTAACGCATTCCAGTGTTTCACCACCCTCTTAGTGAAAAAGTTTTTCCTAATATCCAATCTAAACCTCCCCCACTGCAACTTGAGACCATTACTCCTCGTTCTGTCATCTGCTACCATTCAGAACAGTCTAGAGCCATCCTCTTTGGAACCCCCTTTCAGGTAGTTGAAAGCAGCTATCAAATCCCCCCTCATTCTTCTCTTCTGCAGGCTAAACAATCCCAGCTCCCTCAGCCTCTCCTCATAACTCATGTGTTCCAGTCCCCTAATCATTTTTGTTGCCCTTCGCTGGACTCTCTCCAATTTATCCACATCCTTCTTGAAGTGTGGGGCCCAAAACTGGACACAGTACTCCAGATGAGGCCTCACCAATGTCGAATAGAGGGAAACAATCACGTCCCTCGATCTGCTCGCTATGCCCCTCCTTATACATCCCAAAATGCCATTGGCCTTCTTGGCAACAAGGGCACACTGCTGACTCATATCCAGCTTCTCGTCCACTGTCACTCCTAGGTCCTTTTCCGCAGAAACTAGCAAAAGCGCTAGTTTATGAAACATGAATGATTCAAATCTAACTATTTTCAGAATAAATGATCAAAGTATACTTTATGATGCTCCTTGGTGTTTTTAACTCACATTTGTTAGCAGACTTGTTAAGTGACCAACTTCTGTAAGTTAGGTCTCCTGTCATTAGTGTGAATCAACAGGGTTTCACTGCAGGTGCCTTAAGGCAAGAGGAAAGCTAGTGTTACTTAATAAATCGACAGCTCTATTAAAAAAAAGTGGAGCCCATCCCAGTATTTCAGCTGAATATGGGGCTTTTCCAGCAGTATCTCCTAATACTGCGTTTGCTGATGATAATTTTAGACCATTATTCAGGTGTTTATAACTACCTCTTAAGGTCCCTTCCAGTTCTATATTTCTACGATTTGCTTTGGGAAGAAACTTAATCTGCAAGGTCCTCACCTGGGCATTGTTTTTTAACCAAACCCAACCTCCCCTAATTCCATCTGTTGTGGCGATTCTTGCATCGGACTGTGTATTTTAAACCCTGCCTGGGCATGGTACTCAAACTGCAGACCCTAAAGCTTCCTGGTTTTCCATCCTCATCCCAAGCTACTGGCTGAATTTCAGTAGCACTTTTTAGTTGAATATTTAAACAGAAGGGAATCACACAGAGAAGTTTGGAACTACATTTATGAGCCAGTTGTGATTTTTAACCTCATGACAGTTCAATCCCTGTACGTTCCACAAAGCGGGCAAATGCTGGCTGAGGTCTCGGCTGTGAAGTCTGGCAAGGAGCAGCTTGAAGACAGCTGCCAAACTAGCTTCATCTGCAGCCTGAAATTAGATTCAGATTGTAGGACAAAGGGTAAAGATTTAGTGCCCCAAGACTAGGCAGCAGTAAGAGCCCAGAGTTGCGAACTGAAATGGAAATCGGACTAACTGCTGCAGCAAAAGTCTCTAAGGTTTATTTACTGCAGAGAAAGCAAATCAAAGCCTCTTGGCTTCATCCCTGAGGCTTTGCAGCTGCAATTTCACACCCAGGTCCTGGCACATTGTTAGGTAGAGCAATTTCTGTGTCTTAAAAATAAAAATAAAACCTTTTTCACTTGTTTATGCAGACAGGGGCCAAACTCTGCTTCTGGTTACACGGGTTTAAATCTGGAGTAATTCCTTTGAAATCACAGGATTTACTCCAGATTAACGCTAGGGTAAGCAGAGCAGAATTTAGCCCTGTCAACGAGTAGTGATATGTATCTTTTCCCAGTCACATTGCTTTGGAATTGTATCCAGGAGTTTTTTACATATGGTATCTGATAACTTTCTTATCAGACCACTGCTCTGTGTCTCGGTAGGAACAGAGCTTGCCATTGTTTTAAGTGCATCATTTCCCTTTCATCACCAGCCTAGGATCTCAAAGCTGGAGACCTGTTAAACCTGCGGCCTTGAAGGGCACAGACTTAGAGATTCAGCAGCCATTCATCTTGCTGAGTGGAAATCTTGTGTTCAGAGTAAGCATGTTAATGGCAGCATTAAGATACTGATGCATAAATAAATTTGTGGGTTTCACTGAGGGTTGAAGGAGACAAACTTGTAATGCAATTCGTGTAACTAACCTGTGTGTATGGTGTAGAATTTGTGGAAAGGATTTTTGCATTAGACATGCGTATTGGCAGTTTCTTAGGAAGTGAACGCAGTCAAATACGACAGTGATGAGTGCATTATAACTACCTAGATAGGTGGAAATGCTTTCTGTTTGCTTAGGGAGGAACTTTCTACCCTGCCCCTTTCTGTCTAGTCACCACTCATCACTTTGAGATCTGGATCCTAAAGTGACTGATTAGAGAAATCTACCTAAAGTGCTTGTTTCCTAAGTGGAATTCGGAGTTGGAAATGGTTGACTTAAAAATCCCTAAAGGCTGCCTCTTTTCCTGCTTCCCCAAACCTGACACATGTTTATTGCTTGTTCATTAGGTGTGTAAACTAGGCCATTCAGGTTATTGCAGGTAATACAGGCTTTCTCTGCTTACCATGTGGGCTTGAGAGGCTTCCCCATAAAGATCTGAGACCTTTAGGTCATCGGGGAAGCGGTTGTTTGTCCTCTAGGGCTGCAGCTGTTGGGGTGGGGTGGGAACCTTATCACTGTCTGTAGCAGTAACATAGAAAATATTCCAGCCTTTACACCAGGGAATGAACACCATCAAGTTGGAATTCAGAAAAAGCAAGCCTTGACCCTGTAAATCTCTTTATGGGAGAGTTTCAGGCAGGAGCCTTGAAAATAACCATAAAGCTGCGTTTAGTTTCCGAGGATAGGGGCGCAGTGACTTCTCTGCTTTGGTTTGTGGCTTGCAGTTTGGGGAATCTGTCATTTGCATTGTGCAAAACAAGTAACTACATTCTGCTTTGGATGGGAATTCTATGAACAAGTAACTAGGATTTGAATGAATGAGTCAGATCTAACAAAGGGGAACCTTAAGAAGCTGCTTAGAAAGTGCACCTATTTTGAGGTGCACAGGCCCAGTGTTGGGAAAGCACTTATGTCAGTAATCCATTCCTATTCAGCAAAGCACTTAAGATTGTATTTCAAAGTTCCAGAAGCACATTAAAATTAAGCATGTGCTCACGTGCTTTGCTGATATAGGACTTAATCATGTGCTTAAAATTAAACACATGCTTAAGTGCTTTGCGGAATCAGAGCTTTAACTGCTAAAGACTCTGCTGCTCTGAAACTCAGTGTGCAAGTGAAGTTCAGACTCATACAGCAAAGACAGCAATCTAGTTCTGGAAACCACTCAAATGGGTCCACAGTTGGTCTGTAAGTAGTTACCTGGTTACACTGAATAAACAACTTTCGGTAATGTTCCAGGGAGTGAAAGTTAAGACACTCAAACACCTGAACTGCTTGGGTTTTCCAGGCATTCTCGTTTATTTGGTGATCCAGTTCCAATGCAACAAAGAAGACCTCTGCTTTCAGAAAGCCACTAAGTGCCTTCATTTTCTACTCCTCATCGGGGCAAATAAATCCAAATCATTCACAAAGGAGTAGATGTTTCATTTCTATGGCTAAAGAGAACATCCACAGTTACATTAGGTAAGAAATATGAGGGATCAAACCTTCACGCCTCAGGGCATGAGCTAACTGGCTGGGGCTAGGAACAAACTCCTGCTGTGGGCTGTTTATTCCAGAATGGTCCATTGTGGGGGATTCTTGCACCTTTCCTCTGAAGCATCTGGTGTGGGGCATTAAAACAGGATACTGGACTAGATAGACAATAGGTGTCCTCTGGCCTCTCAGCTGAGTCTGGACATCTGTCTACCAGGGACTAAGACCTATCAACTCAGAAGGGGGTGTTGAGGCTGCATTTCAGCAGTGGGTGAAGTAAGCTCTGTCTTGACAGCCTGTGAAGTCCCTTGAGAGTCTACTGGATTAATGCTGTATGAGTGTAACGAAGTATAATCTTTACAGAGAGACGTAGAAGGATACAAGAGACTGCAGCTCACTGTAATTTGAAACTCCCAAATACACACCCTGAGAGACCCCCATCCCAACACTGGGAATAGCAAGGAGGGATGCGGTCACCTTCAGGTTTGACTGTTACCACGTCAACTACCTCAGGTCAGATGCATCTAAAGCAGGGCCTTGTTTGCAACAAAACCTGATGCAAGCCTTTTAGCCCCTGTGCTTCACTAACTCCAGGTGAGCTTCGGAGCCACTTTCAGCACTTTAGTCTGTCCTAATCTCAAAGGTGCTTCCATCACAAAAGGTGTAGAGGGATGAGGTAGGTCTAGCTACCATCCCAGGGTGTCCCTGTTGTAGGGGAGGGATAGCTCAGTGGTTTGAGTATTGGCCTGCTAAACTCAGGGTTATGAGTTCAATCCTTGAGGGGTCCATTTAGGGATCGGGGGCAAAAATTGGGGATTGGTCCTGCTTTGAGCAGGGAGTTGGACTAGATACCTCTCCTGAGGACCCTCCCAGCCCTGATGTTCTATGATAACTTTTCCAGTGAGACCATCAGTGTTCTCATATAGCCCATCTGTGCTCAAGGTGGAAAGAGGGGCAGTCATATAAATAACATTCCTGGCCTCAGCTCATCATTTTGTCAGATACTTAGCACAGCATTTGCTGGGGGAAGGGTGAAACCTGGCACTGGGCTGAACTGCCTCCTTGCCAGAGCCTTAATGCAGTCAAGATTTATACTGGCTTCCAGGCCATGCACGCAGCTGTAGCCCAGACCCCACCCACACCCCATAATGTGCAACTATGCGTCGGAGAAAGACTCCAGAAGCAAGAAAATGTGTGAATATTTTGCAAGAAAAATTTAAAAACGATGTAAGAAGTTTTAACAAGTTTACAAATACTTGCCATGTAAATATCCGAAAGAAAACAGTTACCATGACCAGTTAGCATTTGTTCAGAGAGGCGTACAGGCATGTAGTCATCATATCTTTCTATCTGACAGGCGGTTAGAATATTCGAGTGAGAATCATTGCAACACCTATAATGTCATTTCGAATGATTTGATAAAGTTTAACATATTTAACAGACCAGGCATATCTCTCCGCTGTTAATATTCAGGAACAATTGGAGAGGTGTGCTGGGTTTTGTTTTGTTTTTTGCATGCAAGTGTACATTGAATATTGAATAAACAGTAATCAAATTTATCTACCTATCCTCTGTCTGTTTTGCCAGGTATGTAATTGATGTGTTAATTTGCTATAACCACAACCTTCCATATCTTCTGAATCATTCCTCTATGGTTGGACCGTTTTTTCTTTTTCCCATTAGTGGCTACCACTAACTGAGCAGCTCCTAGCAGATGAGAGACTAATTTTTCATTTCCTCTTGTGTAACCATTCCTATTAGGAAGCCCCAGCAGGATTACCAAGGGATCATTAAACAAATTATTTTAAAATCATGGAATGTGAGCACAAGAACTAGTTTAGCTGTTGTAATTCACCCAATCACATCATAGGACGATGGAGCCAAAGCCACATGAGAAAACCGCGGCTGGAAAAAACCTGTGTTCTCCCGCCATGCACCACCCGAGAAGCAGAAGTCAGGGAAGGTGAAAGGTTCTGTCGCCTTTGGGATGAAATCTAAGCAAATGGCCACCCACAGTCTTTCACCCCATGGAAGGAGAAAGGAAGTTGAATCAAGTTTAATCTTTAGCACTTAATCTTCTGATGCCAATACCAGCAGATTGCTATCTGGGTCTATGGATGCCTGGTATTCCCATTTGTATTAATCCGTTCTGAGACTGGGATAACTCTGCAAATCATTCCCACCCTTCCCAAGCAAAAATAATGAGTAGTTAATAAGTCACAAAATTTCTACATGCATTTAGCACTGAAGATCCATTATGCAGCTTGCACACTGTTAATTCCCCTGTACAGTCAGTTCCATTTACTCAGCTGGCCTGTATTTAACTATTCAGTTTGCTGTTTATCTAATTATTTATTCCTGATCAGTAATACACCAGCTACTAAGTTATCAATGAACTGAGGGTTGGTAAATGGAATGCAAGGTAAACTATTACCTGGTTGTTAATAGTAATAATATGTTGTGCTGACAGAGGCATAATTTCCTCCAGCCATCTCCAAGAGTTTTAAAATGTGGATAAGTATCGTTCTCTCTCTCTCTCAAAAGGGAGGGGACAGGGGCACTCAGCAGAGGCTGCATAGTGAGTCAGTGGCAGAGCTAGGAATAGACTCTAGGTCTTCTGACTCCCAGGCCTCTGCTCTGAGCACTTGACCATTACAAATACACCGTTAGTAGGGCATGGACTGTTCGTGTGACAAAATAATGCACCAAAAAGTAGGGTGCTGACTTTACCGCAGCTGTTCCGTAAAAGTGGCAGCGTAAAGGCCAGTGGGGGGCGTTAGGAAATACCAGCATGATCAGGGTTTATTACCGCTGAATGCCTGCATCTCCCCGACCCCAGCGCTTGACACCAAGATGGCATTAGCACAGCTGCAAGGGGTGACTTAGCAGCCTGAACTTGAAACAGCTACGCTCCCTGGAACTACAGGCTACAATCTCTTCTCTACCCTTCACCCTCTCAACTCCCAGGCAGGAAGGTCCATGCATTTTACGGAGGGTGGGTCTTCTAAGGTCCTGACTACTCAGCATGGACAGTAAAGATGCTGGGGGCACCTTTCGTAAGAGTAGAGGCTGCTACAGAGCAGGCAAGATGTGTGTGTGTCTTGATATTTTTATATATATAGGAGAGGGCAGGTGTATTTATAGGTGGGTGTAGGGGTATGCACTGGTAGTTATGGGGGGCTGGGTTACCACAGTGTAAATATTGCTTCCACGTCTCTCCTAGCTGCTTGTACCCTCTCTTGCAGAAGAGGGTAGCTGCTGGTGAGGGCAGCCAGGGCTGGAAGGAGGGGGGAATAGGAGGGGGAAGGGAGGGGTTGGGGACAATCAGGGCTAGGAGGAGGGGGGAATAGGAGGGGGAAATGGGGGGGTTAGGGGCAGCCAGGGCTGGGGTGGACGGGGAAATAGGAAGGGAAAGTGGGGGGACTGGGGCAGTGAGGGCTGGAGGAGAGGGGAACTGGGAGGGGAGTGGGGGGCAGCCAGGGCTGGGATGGAGGAAGGAAAGTGTGGGGAGGTTGGGGGCAGTTGGGGCAGGGGGAGGAGGAGGGGAGTGGGGGGCAGTCAGGCTGGGGTGGAGGGAGGAAAGTGGGGGGGGGTTGGGGGCAGCCCAGGGCTGGGGGGGAGGAGAGGAGTGGGGGGGTTGGGGGCAGCCAGGGCTGGGGGAGGAGGGAGGAAAGTGGGGGGGGGGCTGGGGGCAGCCAGGGCTGGGGTGGATGGGGAAATAGGAAGGGAAAGTGGGGGGACTGGGGGCAGTGAGGGCTGGAGGAGAAGGGAACTGGGAGGGGAGTGGGGGGCAGCCAGGGCTGGGATGGAGGGAGGAAAGTGGGGGGAGGTTGGGGGCAGTTGGGGCAGGGGGAGGAGGAGGGGAGTGGGGGGCAGTCAGGCTGGGGTGGAGGGAGGAAAGTGGGGGGGGTTGGGGGCAGCCAGGGCTGGGGGGGGAGGAGAGGAGTGGGGGGGTTGGGGGCAGCCAGGGCTGGGGGTGGAGGGAGGAAAGTGGGGGGGGTTGGGGGCAGCCAGGGCTGGGGGGGAGGAGAGGAGTGGGGGGTTGGGGGCAGCCAGGGCTGGGGGAGGAGGGAGGAAAGTGGGGGGGTGTTGGGGGCAGCCAGGGCTGGGGGGGGAGGAGAGGAGTGGGGCGGGTGGGGGCAGCCAGGGCTGGGGGAGGAGGGAGGAAAGTGGGGGGGTGTTGGGGGCAGCCAGGGCTGGGGGGGTGAGGAGAGGAGTGGGGGGGGGGCAGCCAGGGCTGGGGGAGGAGGGAGGAAAGTGTGGGGGGGGTTGGGGGCAGCCAGGGCTGGGGGGGGGAGGAGAGGAGTGGGGGGGTGGGGGCAGCCAGGGCTGGGGGAGGAGGGAGGAAAGTGGGGGGGTTGGGGGCAGCCAGGGCTGGGGGGGGAGGGAGGAAAGTGGGGGGGGCTGGGGGCAGCCAGGGCTGGGGGGGGAGGAGAGGAGTGGGGGGGTTGGGGGCAGCCAGGGCTGGGGGAGGAGGGAGGAAAGTGGGGGGGGTTGGGGGCAGCCAGGGCTGGGGGGGGGAGGAGAGGAGTGGGGGGGTGGGGGCAGCCAGGGCTGGGGGAGGAGGGAGGAAAGTGGGGGGAGGTTGGGGGCAGTTGGGGCAGGGGGAGGAGGAGGGGAGTGGGGGGCAGTCAGGCTGGGGTGGAGGGAGGAAAGTGGGGGGGGTTGGGGGCAGCCAGGGCTGGGGGGGGAGGGAGGAAAGTGGGGGGGGTTGGGGGCAGCCAGGGCTGGGTGGGGAGGAGAGGAGTGGGGGGTTGGGGGCAGCCAGGGCTGGGGGAGGAGGGAGGAAAGTGGGGGGGGTTGGGGGCAGCCAGGGCTGGGGGGGGGAGGAGAGGAGTGGGGGGGTGGGGGCAGCCAGGGCTGGGGGAGGAGGGAGGAAAGTGGGGGGAGGTTGGGGGCAGTTGGGGCAGGGGGAGGAGGAGGGGAGTGGGGGGCAGTCAGGCTGGGGTGGAGGGAGGAAAGTGGGGGGGGTTGGGGGCAGCCAGGGCTGGGGGGGGAGGGAGGAAAGTGGGGGGGGTTGGGGGCAGCCAGGGCTGGGGGGGGGAGGAGAGGAGTGGGGGGGTGGGGGCAGCCAGGGCTGGGGGAGGAGGGAGGAAAGTGGGGGGGGGGCAGCCAGGGCTGGGGGGGGAGGAGAGGAGTGGGGGGGTTGGGGGCAGCCAGGGCTGGGGGAGGAGGGAGGAAAGTGTGGGGGGGGCTGGGGGCAGCTAGAATAGGGGACACCCTCCCCGTCTATCTGTTCTTGCTGGATGGGAACAGGGTCGGTGGAGCCTAGATTTACCGCGCATGCGCGCCGGACGGCGCCCAACCTGCTCCTCTCCCTTCCCCTCCCAACTCATCTTTAAAGGGCCAGTAACGGGGGCGAGGACGCGGAAGTCCGCTCCTGCGCCTGTTCCACGGCGTCTGCGGCACTTCGCCCCGCGTACGCATGCGCACTTGGTTCCCTTCGCCCCGTCTCAGGCGCGGGCGCCGCTGGTCTCCACCCCCCGCCCGGCCCCTCCGCCCGCGCATGCGCCGTGCCCCCTCCGGCCCGGGGAGGGGGACGCGGACGGGGGAAGATGGCGGCCTCGAACAACCCGCGGAAATTCAGCGAGAAGATCGCGCTGCACAACCAGAAGCAGGCGGAGGAGACGGCGGCTTTCGAGGAGGTGATGAAGGACCTGAGCCTGACCCGGGCCCACAGGGTGAGTGAGCGCGGGGGGCTGCGGTGGACCCCTGCGAGGGGCAATAGCCCCCGGGGGGGGGCTGGGGGCGGCTGACCGCCGTGCAGCGGGCGGGCTGCGGAGGAGGGGGCAGCTCGTGTCCGCCTTGTGGGGGCTGAGGAGGGTGCAACTAACATCCCTCTCGTGGGTGAGGGGGCGATTGACCCCGCCCCCCTGTGTGTGTGTGGGGGGGCGGAGGGAGGAGGGGGCGATTGACCCCCCCTGTGTGGGGGGGGCTGAGGGAGGAGGGGGCGATTGACCCCCCCCTCTGTGTGTGTGTGGGGGGGGCTGAGGGAGGAGGGGGCGATTGACCCCCCCTGTGTGGGGGGGGCTGAGGGAGGAGGGGGCGATTGACCCCCCCCTCTGTGGGGGGGGGCTGAGGGAGGAGGGGGCGATTGACCCCCCCCTCTGTGTGTGTGTGGGGGGGGGCTGAGGGAGGAGGGGGCGATTGACCCCCCCCTCTGTGTGTGTGTGGGGGGGGGCTGAGGGAGGAGGGGGCGATTGATCCCCCCCTCTGTGTGTGTGTCTGGGGGGGGGCTGAGGGAGGAGGGGGCGATTGACCCCCCCCTCTGTGTGTGTGTCTGGGGGGGGGCTGAGGGGGCGATTGACCCCCCCCTCTGTGTGTGTGTCTGGGGGGGGGCTGAGGGAGGAGGGGGCGATTGACCCCCCCCTCTGTGTGTGTGTCTGGGGGGGGGCTGAGGGAGGAGGGGGCGATTGACCCCCCCCTCTGTGTGTGTGTGGGGGGGGGCTGAGGGAGGAGGGGGCGATTGACACCCTCCCCCGTGTGTGTGGGGGGTGCTGTGTGCAGCCCCAGTGCTGGTTTAACATTCCCCTCTGGAGAGCAGGGCTCACCAGGCTGCCTCCCCAGGATATATGCATGGCAGGGAGTGCCATGTATTCTGGTAGCTCGCACAAGAGTGGAACTGGTTGGATTTGTGGCATGGGGTTCTGCAGGCCCTTTTGCCCTGTCCAGCTTTTGGTGGTGCCATGATGCCCACCTGCTGAACAGAAGTAGGTTATTACTGCTGGCTAGAATCAGTACCTCGGAATAAGAATGAGCATCATTGTGTGAGTGAGAGCCCAGACTGAGGTGAGAGGAGTATCATCTGGGTGTGAGGTCCATGAGGAATGTGGAGAAGATTTCATGTAGTATTTAGGTTCAGGGGCCTTTTGTGCTTGGTCCTGTGCAAACATACAGGAAAACATTGTGTCTCTCAGAAAGAGTTTATAATCTGATCCTTGTCCTCCTCCTCCTTTGTAAATATGCATTTGCTTTCTTGATACCTTCTGTAGAGTGCTGAAAGCTTCCTTTTGCTTTACAAAATATGGAGAGATGAGTCCCTGCCTTGAGTAGCTTGCAACTGAACTTAGACATTACGCTGGATGAGTTCAGGCACAAGAAGGTGTAGAGGAGGCACATGTATCGCCATACTGATAATAAGTAAAACTGTAAAAGGAAAAGGAGGACTTGTGGCACCTTAGAGACTAACCAATTTATTTGAGCATAAGCTTTCATGAGCTACAGCTCACTTCATCGGATGCATGCAGTAGAAAATACAATGGGGAGATTTTGTATACACAGAACATGGAACAATGGGTGTTACTGCACCCATTATTTCATGTTCTCTGTGTATATAAAATCTCCCCACTGTATTTTCTATTGCATGCATCCGATGAAGTGAGCTGTAGATCACGAAAGCTTATGCTCAAATAAATTTGTTAGTCTCTAAGGTGCCACAAATACTCCTTTTCTTTTTGCAGATACAGACTAACACGGCTGCTACTCTGGAGTAAAACTGTGTGAATGCATTGAGTTAACATCATTAATATTTTTCCCATTATGTTTTAATTGTCATCAGTGCAAATTAATGCACCTTCAGCTCCGTTTTGTCTTGTGCTGTCTTTGGGAAACACATAATTAGAAATTACAGTGTAGTGAATACATTTTCAGTGCTTGCCAGGAATGTCAGGGTGCTATTTTGACTGCTTATGGATTTTTCTGATTTAAATCTAGTGATGGTTGAGACAGAGAGAGAGAGAGAGAGAAAACTCTCCATTAGTGTCTTCAGCTTGTGTGTGTGTCAACATTTTTATGCTGCTTTAAGATAAAAAAATAAAAATGCAAGCCTGTTTGTAGCCCTATCGTACCATGAAAGGGAACATATTGTTAAATTCGCTGTATTGCTTTATATTCCTTGTTATCAGAATAGTGTAAATACTTGTTTGTTTTAATTAAAACAGCTTGGTCTCTTTTACCAATAGAAGCTGGTCCAGTAAAAGATATTACCTCACCCATCTTGTCTCTCTAATAAAACAAAGGCACATTTCTTTTATCAGCTAACTCTTACTATGGTATATACTTACTTATTCTTACTCTGTTCATGCTAAACTATTTGTTGACATTTAATGGAGGATGCTATGTGAAGTTTCTCCTTGTGTTAGTTGAGGATATACTGAAAGCAGTTTTAGTGATGTTTGCAGTTATCTGAATCTTCTCTTATCCCTTGTGTTGCTGTTGTCCTGGTAGAGCTTGTCAAGTTGGGTTTTGTAAAGAATCTATTTAAATATACACGAGCTTTGTAATTTTCAACTCTCCAGATAGTTCTCAGGATTTGAATATTCTTGAGAGAGAATTCATGAAACCATGTACTTAAAATGTGCCCAGTGAAAAGTGATATTCAGTACTGAGCATTCACAGTTTGAAATATTTATATACGGTAAGGATGGATACAACTCGCAATACCAGAGCCAAGCATACCCAAATATTGGTGTTCAAAATTCTAGTCTGAATTTTGCAGATGGAACTCATCTTTAGTTTAAGGAAGACCAGCATTGAGAAAGTGACCCAAGCTGAATAACTTGTTTCAGGAATCTGGGTTCTGAAGTGATGGAAATTTTGACCAAATAGCTGAGCACAATGTCTCCTTTGTGAATTTTTTTTATTGCATGATTTCATCTGTGTTTAAAATGCAGTATAAAAAGGGTTAAGCACAATCTTGCTGTTGGCTCTCAATTTCACTTGGCAACCACACACTTTGCTGTCAGTCTGAAAATGCGTTATTCTGATTCAGTTTGTGGAACCAACCCAAAATTTCTCTTGTTTTTTTCATTATTAGTAATTGTCTTTTTGCAGTGCTTTACCATCTTGTCTGTTTAGGGTTAGTTATTGGTCATAGCAGAGGCAAAGACTTGCAATACTAACGTTTGTGCATACGCACATTAATGCTTCTCTGAGTTGGTATTCTTCATCTATTTATGCAATGTAGTCTTGTGTGCGGTTTTTTTTTTAAGTCATGGTATTTTCTTGTTCTCACCAAAGTATTTTAAATATGAAACAGAAAAGTCTTAATTTTTTTCACACCAGAGACACATCTTTCTCTCCCCCCCGGGAGATTTAAATTATTTTAGTTTGAAAGGTAGCTTAGCCTCATCATGACGGAGTGGGGAAGAAGGCCCATCTTGCAGCAGAGAGAACCTGGGAGCATGTTTTTTTGCTTTTGTTTTTAATTATCTGAGGCAGTGTGTGTGGGGAGAGGGAGGTGAGTGGCTAATACAGGGAACACACCAAAGTGGGGATGTGACTCAAATGGAATTACCCCTTGTGTATGGGACCTTTGTGCCTGTAATTGGAGAGATCTGTGAGACCCCATCTTACCAAAGTGAGTGAAAAGAACTTCTCTTTATTGTGGACTTTAATATCATAAACAGAGAGTAGGAGCTGTTTTTAAGGTTGGAGAGTGGCTCTTTTGTGGAAAGCCCCTTTTTTGGGACAGGACATGAACTTCCAACAGCTTTTCCGCTACCAATTAGTACTTTCTTTTGATGAATGAGCTATCCACATCAGTCTCCCCACAAAATATCTGCTACAGCACAGCCTGATGAGGGTTGCCTCTGCGTGTGTCATCCTAAATGATGGAGTAGCAACCTTAATATTCCTTTATAAATATTAATCAATTTTTCAAGGTTGTATGGACCAAAATGTTAGAGCACAAAAAATTTCAAGTAATGTTGGTATTCATATTTGGTCCTTCAAGTGTCAGGAAATTCAGGGTATAAAAAAACAGTTTAGGCTCAGAATGTCATCTGCCTTTTAAAGGTGGTTTTAATCCAGTTGGAGATATCCCCTGGATTCTAGCTGTTTGTTTTATATTTTTTGTAAATCACTAGGATTTGAGGGATCAGAGCCAAAACAGTATTTGAGCTCCCTCTTCTGGACTCAGCTGTGTTAACTAAGTGAGCACTGCTCTGAGAGCTGTGCTGACATAGATGATGCTGGTTCATAAACAAGGAAGTAAACAAAAAACTAGCTTCATGTCAACAGTTGGAAACATTTTCCATTATTCCAGTACTCCTGTGCAAAGGTTTGTGTTGTGGATAAAATCCCAGTGGTCATGGAACTGCATGGAGATGTTTCATTCAACCTTAATACTAATAGCACGTTTCATCTGAGGACCCCTAATAATAATAATAAGCCTATGATCCCCAGTGGCACACATTTACTTTATGTTCTGTAACACATAATCCAGCGTCATATGCAGTAGCATCATATGGATTCATATGTTTACGACCTGAGAAAATGGTGCATGCCTACATTACCTGTTTTTTTCAATGTTACTCAGTTACTGAAAATTTCTTTTGCGAAATACCCGCTCAAAGTTCACCTTGACTAAGCCTGAATTCTTGAATTTTTATATGACAATGAAGTTTTAAAATCGATCTTTCAACCTTAAACACAAGTGAAAAAATAAACTTAATGTAGTAGGTGTAGCCACATGACTGAAGTAAAATTAAATAAAAATGAATGAATGATTAAACAGGGTAAGATAGCAATACATTTGTGTGTGTGTATATATACAATGAAATTGTTATATGTAAAGTGAGAGAATTTCATTACTTGTATTTTGAATTAAAGCCTGTGTAAAAGAGCACTATGTCTTATATGTTCATAGAACACACAATTTGTAAGCAATCAAATGTAAACATTATGCAAAACAGTATTTAAAAGATTAGTTAAACCAAGAAAGCTCATCTATAAATTTTTTTGTTAAAAGGCAGGCTAAATATTAATGATGGTGATACAGTATTTAATTTTATTACAATAGTGTTTGTTTTTGTTAAAAGGATTTGATGAAAATGCTAACTAGGGAGATAGTCGTTATACGTATCTGTAAAGCTAAAATATATTGAAGAAATATATCATGAAAAATTAGGACCCAACCTTGCAAATGCTGCAGGTAGTGCTTTGCACTGGGAATCGTCCCACTGATGTCAGCAGTACTGCTTGTGGTAGTAAGCACCAGTGTTCCCTCTAATTTTTGACAGGCTGTGTGCGCAAAAAATTTCTTCTGTGCAAATTTTTGAAGCAGAGTTCAAATTTGTGCGCCCTGAGGCAAATGCTCCCAAGCGAGTAAAATGTTTATACATTATACATTATCCCTTCCCCTCCATGCCAGCTAGTAGAGTTTGGCTGTGTTGATAGATGGTGGGTGAACAATGTCAAAAATCGCCCGTAAATGATATTTCGGCCAGCTCCGATGTAGTATTTCATTTTGTGTGTGCGCACTGTTTTGGATCAGTGTGCGCCCGGACACGCGTGCAGCTTAGAGGGAACAGTGGTAAGCACTATACTTCACTTCTATAAGGGTTTGAGAGATCTGCCCCCTACGTTATTTAATCAGTGTCTAAAATGCTTAGTCACTTTTTTATTTTATTTCAGATCTTAGCTGCTAATTTCTTAAGCAGAACAACAGTGTTTATTTGATATTGTACTTTGGTAATATTTTAAATACTACCTATAAATCAAAACACAAATGATGTAGCAGAGTCTGAATACAACCTAAGTCATGTAACTGATTTAAAAAAAAAAAATTGTCCACCATTCGCAAATCACGTGGTGTTAGCATGGCGGCCCAGCCTGGCCCAGCATGGCACTTCAGATTTCTGTTTTAAGTCACTGTTGATGGATTTAAAGATGTTTTGTCTGGTGCGGCTCATGATTTTTCTTTTCTTTTTTTCTAACAGAAGGCTGCTTCTGCATTGTAAACACAGAACTCTCGATACGCAGTTACACAGGGAGGTAGCTGGATTTTAGACTCGGGTTTCCCCTCAAATGTACATATTAATTTTGACTCTTAGTTCCCTAGGTTTTGGGGGGTGGGGTGGGGGAGGTGGTAAAGGTCCTCCCCTTTAAGTCCTTCATAATGCTAAAGAAAGACTCAGGTCCCTGGATACATATCTCTAAGACGAAAACTAGGTCATTTAGGCCTGGCTCATAATCTTCCCGTATGGTAACTGAATTTCTGTAGCAGGACACAGAATAAAGCCATAATCCTGCAATTGACTGTTTGTGGGTAGACACCTGTGCATGCAGGTGGCATCCTTGAAGTGTTTGGGGATTTGTGTGCAGGGGTCTGCCGGTGTGTAAGAGGTTGCAGAATCAGGGCCTAAATGTCCAAGGGGCCATACTGTGTTCCCATTGGCTTTGTGCATTTTGTACTTATACTCACAAGCTTAGGGAGAATTAAATGTGCAGAAATAATTGCACCAGATGTTATTCATTCTTTGTAAGATTTAGTGTAAATTGCATTGTGTGAGCATGAAAGTTAATTACCCACAAGGGAATAAAGAGTTTCTGTTCTTGTGCATCACTCAGTGTTCCTTAACTAGTCTGCGTTGTCCAAAGTAAATAGACCTGGTTGGCTGTTGATATGCCAAAGTATAAAACACACATACTGTAGTATTTCTTACTATAAACTTGCTTACATTTTGTTTGAAAAAAGAAAGGGGAAAATTGCTTTGTTCTTAATTTGTCATTTACATGCATTCTGATTACTGAATTTTCTTAGAGGAAGTATTTTCCTATAAAGTTGCAGTGTTCTTGTATTTAGGTTCATAGTGTTTTGTTGGATTCGTATACACACACAAGAAATTACATTTGTAAAAATCTGTTATGTTTCAACAGCATCTTGTAACTGTTAGTAGAACACCATGTTCAGTTAAACAAGTTGTTTCTTTAGCTCAAGTGCTGAAGAATCCTTATGGTGGTTTGCCTTCATAGGAGTTATTCAGTTTACAAGCAAATCCATTCTGAAAGATATGTACGCTCAGCTCTTCCAGTTGTTTGAAGTTGACTAAGGTTTCCTTCCCAGTAAAATGCATTCTTGACATCCCAGACACAAATGCCAGAAGTCGCTGTAATGGGATATAGACCAATAGTTGAGAACAGTTAGTTTTGAGAGCAGGTTTTTCCACAGTTAAGATCCCCAAAAGTTGTTTTGAGTTGTTAGTTTCTCAGTGTCCTGTTTATAACCCAAAGTCTGTAATTTTGGTTTAGTACTGGTTATAGTTACAAAACTTGGCCTATTGACCTGAGTGGAGAACTGCTCCTAAGAACTGCCTGCATGAATAAGGGGGTTGTAGGTCTGGACCACAAAATCATGTCTATGATATGATATCGAACAGTTGCTGAAAATGTTTTAGCAACACATTTCCCTTAAAAATGTTTGAATGTAGATCAGGTGCAAACCATTTTCAGTACTATTTCAGAAAGTGTGATTGTGATTTGGTGAAAGAAAGGAAGGGAAAACAGTTTTGTATAGTCAACTCTTTTCAGTCCTGGTTTGGGGGAACCATTGCAGAAAACCATGCTCAGTAATGGTTTAGTTTCTTATACTTAAGATAGGTTCTCACAACTTCTCAGTTGCCAGCTGCATCTCATTTTCCACCGGACAAAAACATCTCCTTTTTCTTGGCATCTTGATTTTTTTTTTAAAATCACCTTAGATTTGACTGTGCCAATTGGGAGAAAGCAGACTTTTTTTTTAACTGTTTGACAAAATACTGCTTTTAAAATAGGAAATAAGTAATTAGTGCTAGAACCCATCTATTTGTCTCATTGATTTTTGTTGCAAACTATTTTGCTACATTTTTAAAGAGAGTAAGGACTCCCTTCTTCACCGAACTTGGATTGAGTGGACTCATGCCCAGATGGAGCCCCACTGAAACTCTGTGCAGGATCAGTGACTGTAAGGTGGCATTTCAGCTTTTCATGTTTGAGCACAATAATTCTACCAATTATTTTTACTCTTCAGTGAAGTGTCTGCATTGAGAACGTGTAAGGTGCTATTCCTTAGTAATTTTAAGATGATATACACTTGTTTAAATTCAGTTATGATTTAGTAGCAGCTTCTTAAATCTTGTAACTTTTTTGTTTTTAAATTTTATATCTGTGGTAGTAAATTGAGAGAAATTGAAGTTATTTAAAAAAAATGTTAACGTGCAAGTAATGCTAAAATGATTCCGATTCAGAAAAAAAAGTTAATTTTATCAAAGTAAATTTTTTTAAAATTGTTGCCCTTAATGTAAGATACATTTGCATTATCTTATTATCACTCAACTCTAATTATGAAACCACTGTATCAATTTCTAATAGTGAATTATTACAGCAGTCTTGTCAGAGCAGCTGTGAAAATACCAATTTGTGCACAATAACTTATTTTGTGTTGGCTTTGTTGTTTTTGTACTGAATATATTATCAGGAACTCACTACTTTAGTGTAGTGTGCAGCAAATGTAAAACTATATCTGAGAGAGAAAAAAACAATGGGGGTTTACATTTTAAAATAAAAATTCAGCGTCTTATGGCTGTAATATTACTCCAGTAGTATCATAAATATGCTATTATAGCTGTTTTACACATACATATATGCCAGCTGATGGCATTGGAAGAACTAGGTGAAAAGAAATAGGCTGTCAAGATACTCTTACAGTTTTTGCTAACCATGTAACAATGTTCACTTTGTGACAACAACTGGTTGTGACCTCAGTAGTGCATTCTTTGTGCTGCTTTGCTCTTAAACAACTTGCATTTCAGCAAACAAATGCAATCCAAAGACTAGTGTAAATTTAAGGGAGTGGTGACCGAAGTGGAGACCTCCACGTAGTTGAAACAATGGAATTCAGGAGGTTAGTGTTTATTATAGTTGTTTGGTTTGTTTAAAATCATCTTTCTTATAGTACTGAACGTGCTATGCATGACAACTCCGAACAAGACATTTGTAAAAGTCTCCATTGGCACTTGTGTTTAGAGTCAAATTAGCATTGCAAAAGAGCATATTTTGTCAACCAAAGATGTTTGAAAATTCATCACTACTTTATAACTCATAACGCTGTCACTGAATAACTATGATAGAACTGTTTATAACTGATTTCCTAAGAAATCAAAATTCTTCTCTCTCCCCAGAACAATCCTGTGCATTATTTAAAAAAAAAAATCACATGAAATGAATCTTAATTTTTTTAATGATTTGTCGTGGGTGGGGGGAGGATTAGAGTGGCACATTCTTATTTTATGGGGTACCTTAAAATCTTACAAATTTCATAAACATAATCACTTTGCTATTCAGAGGAATTGTGGTCTACCAATTAGAGTAGTAGGTCAGTGGTTCCCAAACTTGTTCCGCCTTTTGTGCAGGAAAAGCCCCTGGTGGGCCGGGCCGGTTTGTTTACCTGCCGCGTCCGCAGGTTCGGCCGATCGAGGCTCCCAGGGGCCGCGGTTCGCTGCTCCAGGCCAATGGGAGCTTCCTGGAGCAGCGAACCGCAGCCGCTGGGAGCCTCGATCGGCCTAACCTGCGGACGCGGCAAGTAAACAAACTGGCCCGGCCCACCAGGGGCTTTTCCTGCACAAGCGGCGGAACAAGTTTGGGAACCACTGGAGTAGGTTATTGGGAGCCAAGTCTCCTGAGCTGAGAGCTCCAGTTTCAGCCAGTAACTTAGTGTGTGGTCTTGGGCATGTCGCTTAACCTTGTGCTTTTTCCCCCCCTTTAAAATGGGAATAATGTTTGTAAAACACTTGAAGGTTCTTGAATGAAAGGTACTAGAAAAGTTCATCCTTTTTTATTAGGAAATGTTCCTAGAATATTTACTTCCTTGCCAATTAATCCCATCTCTGTTTTCTTGGTGACTGGGAGAATACCCTCCCTGATGCTCCCACATACCTTAATTTTTGAGGCTGCTTGTGAGTCTTCTTCATGTTGGTAATTGGATGTGCTAATGGCAGATTGCTGTGATGGTAGCTAAATCTTCAATTCATTTGGATTCCCAACATATAATTACTTTATTATTAGTGATGGGTTTGTTTTCCTCTGGATCGTCAAGGTTTCAGAAGAGAGATAAATTAGAATTGGATGCCCCAAACCCCTATCAGCTCACTTCATCGGATGCATTCAGTGGAAAATGCAGTGGGGAGATTTATACACACAGAGAGCATGAAACAATGGGTGTTACCATACACACTGTAAGGAGAGAGATCACTTAAGATGAGCTAATACCAGCGGGGGAGGGGGGAGAAAACCTTTTGTAGTGATACTCAAGGTGGGCCATTACCAGCAGTTGACAAGAACGTCTGAGGAACAGTGGGCGGGCGGGGGAGGAGGGGGGAATAAACATGGGGAAATAGTTTTACTTTGTGTAATGACCCATCCACTCCCAGTCTCTATTCAAGCCTAAATTAATTGTATCCAATTTGCATGTAGTTCAAGAAGGTGTGTTGCTATTTGAGGCAACTGATTATCTACTGCTAGTTCTTCTGAGGCATCAGGTTAGAAAGAGATACTTGCAGAGGTGTGTGTAGCTCTACAGAGGGTTCTTCATTGTTTTCATTTCTAATTGTTCTGATGCACTGAAATCCCTCAAGTGGTGCTCTGAGACCTCCCGTGGGCTGGTTCTTTTGAGAAGATCTGGGGGCAGGTGTCAAGACAATGGACTGGAGCTCCCTTTTCTTTTTCCTCAGTGACACACTGAGGCCACTTTTATGACTTCTAATACTGTTGGGTAGAGTGGATTATCAAGTTTTTTACCCCTTACTATCTATATATCCAGTGGCCGTCAGATTGCTTAAAAGGTTATGGTAAGGACACAATTGCAGGAAACCCACAATAGAGATTCCGCCCCCCCCCCAATTTTGTGGCATTCTCCCACCTGAGAGGGAGACTGAGGAGGACATTTTGAAAAGTGCCTGATTCCCACCCTTGTGCATGGAATTCAAACTTTGTTAATCTTTTCAGTAATATCATATTTTTCATTTGTCCAACAAAAGGATTAAATCTGTCAGCTTTTAGCATTCAGGGGATGCCAAGTGTTTCCAAACTTAAGGGGGCTTGTTCCTCATCTTGTAAACTCAGTATAGTTCTTGAGGTGCAGTATGAAGGTTGGAGGCTGAAGAGCAAGTGTAGTCATAATTTCAAGAACTGTCAGAGGGAAAAGCATGTTGCAAAGTTTGTGACATCAGGATTGGTGCAGTATAAATTTGGTAGCATCGACATGGTTAAATAACCTTCTTACCAATGTGAATGAACACAAGACTCCACAGGTTTCAGAGTAGCAGCCGTGTTAGTCTGTATTCGCAAAAAGAAAAGGAGGACTTGTGGCACCTTAGAGACTAACCAATTTATTTGAGCATAAGCTTTCGTGAGCTACAGCTCACTACATTGGATGCATGAATGCATCCACTGCATGCATCCGATGAAGTGAGCTGTAGCTCACGAAAGCTTATACAAGACTCCACAGTGGATGAATCATTTATTCATTTTGTAACAATAACATTTTAACTAATGAATCACACGAGGTATGCTCCCAGCTACCTGTCAGTGGAGTAAAGTGAAGTAGTACACTTCAAAGAATGTAAATATGCCCTGTTTGCCTTTTGATTTATGAAACATGTGGGGTTACATAACTGAATATTCATTCTGGGGCTAAAAATAAAAATTGGAGCATAAAAGCTTATTTTTTATCTTGCTTAATGAGGGCATCTCTGCTTTTGTTTGATCTTTCCTGAGGCCTTTCTATTTGAGGAACAGGGCATGGGGCAAAGAGCAGGTATTAGGGAGGCACACTTCATTCCAGATCATCCTGTGAAATGTCCATCAGCAAGGAGACGCACTTCAAAAATTATTTGTTCACAATTGGCTAAAGGTGTCTCTACATCATTAAACTTAAAACATTTGAGATAGGAGAGGTCTTTTTATAATAAACTAACCAATAAGTTTCAAGTCTGAGTCCAGGTTGAGGTTTTACATTTAATTGTCAGTGGCAAACATTCTCCTTTTGGCTGGATACTTTTCAAAAACAGAGGGTGACATTTGAGAACCGGCAATAGATCTGATTTGTGTGTGTGTGTGCACTTTTTTTTTTAAGCACAAGTAAGGTTTGGTTTGTCTTGTAGCTTAGCTTGGCTCCATGCCCAGCAGTAGAGCAGAACTCTGAAGAATAGTCACTATTTTAAGTCTGTATCCTGATTTTACTTGTTACTGAGTTGTGGCTGGGTTTTAAACTGCAAACTTTTGTTCACTAGAAATAGCAAAGAGTATTTAAACATAGAAAAACAATCCTGGCTTTCTTTTTTTTACAAATGTTGCAAGAATATGTTCTGATTCCTTAGACACTCAAATAGGTTAAACTTGTTCATTTTCCAGAAGACTTCAATCTTGGCTCGTGAAAAAAAAAGTGACACAGTGCTCTATTAAATCACCCACCCATATTTCTCTGGCATGTCATATCTGGATTCATATGCAAAAGGAATTTTGTCTGTGAAGTATCATGCAAATTTAGCATGATGTATGAATAATAAATATTTTCACTCCTAAAATGCATAATTGGCTACTCCTAGAATAAAAAAAGCAACTTTTGTATAACAGCAACAATATCTCCTGTTGCAGAGGTGATCTCTGTGTGTGTAACTGTAATATTGCTTTATTCGTAAGACAACCTTATAATTGAGGCCACCTTGGAGATTTGTTTTAAGCTTATGAGGGAGAATCTAGAATGTCTTGGAGGTCTAGCTTTATGAAATTTACAGAAGAAGCATAAGAGAACAAATGATTCAGTGAAATGAGCTGAGGTCTCAAATAATCTCTTCATTAAGAAGGTAGAAAAAACCCTCTATAAACTCATGAAAGACTATAGTAATTCTTGGCTGCTTTGTAATTGTAAGGATGCAGTGAATACCTCACTAAGTTCAGAAGCCTAGCTGGCAGGGAATCAAATGAATGATTACTGACTAAGTTTCTATCAATAAATACCTCAACTCTGAGTTCTTATGATTGGGTGTCGTTTGACTGATGGGCACTGATTTTAACACAGCATTATTATAAGTTCTGAGAGCTTCAAAAGTGAATTAATTTTGTGTGTGTGTATAATTGTTACCTTTTTATAGCTCTGCTATAATATTCTTATAGCAATGATGGCTTACAGAATCATAGACATTAGAAATGGGAACTGCTTATTATGTCATCCAGTCCAGAGGTTCCCAAGCTTTCTTTTTGCTTTTCCCCCTTTCAGAGAGTCACATTTCATGCACGCTCCACTCCGCCCTTCGGCAGTGCAGGGAAGAGTAGGAGGCAGAGCTGATGAGTGCATAGGAGGATGCAGTGGGTGGTGGGTGCCTGGGAAGATGCAGGGGGGCAGATTGTGTGGGAGGCAGGGGTTGGGTGGTTGCCGGGTGCCTGCAGGAGGTGAAGAGGCAGGGGTGCCTCTGATGCACTCAGTCACACTTCTGTCAGGAGCAAGTGCTAGGTGCCCATCTGCCCCCTGCCTCTTACTTGCTGCTGAGCACAGGAAGATGATCTGCTGCTGCTGGGGAGGCTTTGTTTCCTCCTTGCTGCAGCTTTGTAGCGACCCCCGCCCCCCATATCAAATCTGGTACCTCTGCAGTGTGCATGCACAGGCACCTGAAGGCTGCCTAGCTGTCTGTATGCTGTCTGACCTGAACTTGAGCAAAGCCCAATTCCCAAGCAGCGAGTGATGGCAGCAGCCTCCTAACTGTGTCACCAGGCAGGGCCTGCAGTGACCTGCACGATGTGGCTGACTCAGAAGCACCTATGCTCCATCCTGTTCACTGCTCCCCTGATAACCTCATCCCACCTCCCTCAGGGAGGTGCACCCCAGAGTTTTAAAACCAATGAGCTAGTCCATTCCTCTTGTCCAAAGCAGAATCACTCCATGCAGATTCTCTTCCACATGAGGAGAAATTAAAAACACTAGGCTGTGCAGCATAGAAAAGAGACAACTAAGGGGGGGGATATGATAGAGGGCTACAAAACCATGAATGGTGCGGAGAAAGTGAATAGAGGAGTGTTATTTAACCCTTCACATAATACAAAAACCAGGCGTCATCCAAGAAAATTAATAGGCAGCAGGTTTAAAACAGACATGAGGAAATACTTCACACAGTGCATAGTGAACCTGTGGAACTCATTGCCAGGAGATGTTGTGAAGGCCAAAAATATACCTAGATTAAAAAAAGAATTAGATATGTTCATGGAGAATAGATCCATCAATGGCTATTAGCCAAGATGGTCAGGAACGCAACCCAATGCTCTGGTTGACCCTAAACGTCTGACTGCCGGAAACTGGGAATTGACAACTGGATGAATCACTCAATAATTACCCTGTTCTGTACATTCCCTCTGAAGCATCTGGCACCAGCCTCTGTTGAAAGACAGGATACTGGGCATGATGGACCACTGGTCTGACCCAGTGTGGCCATTCTTCTGTTCAGTGCATATTTCTTAATGTTTTTATCCCATCTTAAATGACCTGCATAGGTTTTTTGCCAAGTCCGTAGCCTTGGAGACCTTGTGGTTAGCAGAGAGTAACTGAAGTTGCAGCACGCTTAGGACAAAGATATTTTCAAAGGGTTTGAGAAGTTGTATACATGAATTTTTAGTGCACTGGGAAGGCTCTTGGGCTGAGTAGTGCATTTGATTGCATGTAGATGGCCTGCTATCACCAGCGGAGCTATGCACAAGTGCAGCAGTTATTGCAGGGTTGGGGCCTTTTGTTGGAAAGTGTGAGTCCCGCCAGCGGGTACGTACGTACTTTACTGCTCAAATGGTACTGAAGAGGTGTGGGACTTTTAAAAAAGCTCCAGTGAAGTATAGCTATGTAGCAAAAACAGTTTTCATTTCATCACAGTTGCTTCCGATGAAGTTGGTTTTAGCCCACTAAAGCTTATGCCCAAATAAATCTGTTAAGTCTTCAAAGTGCCACCGGACTCCTTACAGTTTACATTGCTTTTGTCACTGGCTGATAACTTCTAACATGTTATACATAAGAGGATTTTTTTAAAGTAATTTTCACTTGGTTTGTAGTAGTCATTTGGCTTCCTGTTTTGGCTTGGTTGTCTGTGCTATAGAACCTACAGCACTTGAATATTAATGGCATCACAGCTCAAGTTTGAAGGCATTGGCAGATGCAAGTAGGGAAACTTTCACAGAGTCGTATCTACACTGTCTAGTTGTAGCCAGTGGTGTTGCTCTTCTCTTCTATGAGTAACCAAAAAAAAAAAAAAATCACTTGTGTAAGAGAATAAAACTGTTACAAAACATTTCACGTTAAAGGTGGAATACATTATGTCCCTTGAGTGCTCTGGAAGGAACAGGTGCTATCACTGTAGGTTACAACTTTGCTCTACACTTCAGGCTTTCACTTCCTGTGCCAGTCCTGTTGGAAGAACATCTGTCAGTCTGGATCCAGACACTGCTGTCTGATCAGTGTTAGGAACTGCAGGCAATCAGTGTCTTTAGAAAGCTTGGCTTGCTGGAGTTGCTTCCCAACTGTGACAGCAGAGAAACAGGGAGAGGAGAAGGAATTTTTTTGTTTTTTCTCTTTGATACAGACTCTGCTGTGCAGTTTGTGTCGGCACTGTCCTCGTAGAATTGTGAAAAAGCGGGCTGTTACCAATCGAGCACAAGATACAGTTAACAGTGTCTTCTGGTGAATTAACACACTAGCGGCTTTACAGATAAAATCGTTCTACTGTCATGAGCATTTAATGTTTTCCACCACTAATCTGACAACTAAGTAGTATGGCCTGAAATTTAGGTTTGCTAAAAAATAAAAATTATAACACTTGAAATGGTTTAAGAGCTTCTGTCTGGATGTAAACGTTCTCTTGCTGGGTTTGCAATCTCGAGATTGAAGCCTTAGTGCTAGTGAATATGAATCATGAAGAGAAATTGGTCTCCTCTTAGTGTTCAAGTTGATTAGAGTAATTAATGTAAATTGTGAAAACCAGTGTAGCTGCTTAATTTTTTTTGCCTTTTTTCATAAAATAAGGTGTTAACATAAATAATAATTCTCCATGCACTTGGACCCGTGTGCCTGCATGGATCCCTATTGACTTCAGTGGATTCTGCATGGGTGCAAAAGTTTGCCTGTGTGTAACAGTTTTCAGGATCAGGGCCTTGGATAAGGAAATTGTTTTAAAAATCATTTTTTAACTTGTTAGTGCCTTTTGACACCTTGAAATGGCATTCTCTCTCTCTCTCTGACACCCTTTAATAATTTGATCTAGTTGTTCAGGTTTTTTTTTGCAGAACATATAACTTGCTGTTTTCTGAAGTAAAAAGAAACTTCAGCCAGAATTCTAGTATGTAAACTAGCCAAGGTAGAAGCTGTGTGTTGAGTATTTGACAATCTGAAAAATCCTTGCATTTGATTAGGTGACTACAGATGCTCAAAGTCAGAATTAAATGATATAAAAATCAAGGGATTTGCACTCTTTATCTTCAGTGTAAAAAAAAAAAAAAAAAAGGACAAATCAAGGACCCGTATTTAACCCCCGTTATCATTAGATTATAATTGGAAATTGAACTGCATTGACCTAGAATTGCTGATTAAATTGATGGAAAAGTCTTACACATTTTCCTTTTGATGACCCTTGCAAATTAACAGTTATTTCTTCACCTCTACACCCAGTCAGGAACTGAAAGGAATATTTACGTCTTCATCTTAGTGTCAGGATTCTACCATTAGAGGTGCGTGTGTCTGTCTTTTTGGGCTGGTGGGTGTGGTGGGTGGGTATGTTCAAAAGAAATGGCAAAACCAGCAATTTCAGTTATAGATAATAGCTTGCCTATAGATAATATGCTTGTCTTGATTTACAGTGTTTGAAATTTCTCTCAACTGTTCTTGTTAAGTTTGTTAGACTAAATTTTTTCCTCCCCATAACCGTTCTGTATCGAACATCCCATTTGCACTCACGACTACAATTATTTTTATTGCTATAGTGAGTAGGAGTACTAGTCATGGACCAGGACTCCATTGTACTATGTGCAAACACAACAAAAACCAGTCACTGCCCCAGAAAGCTTAAGTATAAGACTAGAGGCAGATAGGCAGATGGGGGAGTGCAAGGAAACAGTGAAATTGTTAGCCTGCATAATAGGCAGTGGTCTCAGCACACCAGCAGCCGAACCGTTGCCAAGTATTTTGTAAGCATCACGAGGAAGAGTTTTTTAAGCAGGGATATGAAAGGGAATAACAAGTTCGCTTTTTTTGTGTGTGCGGGGAGTTTCTTCCAAACCTTTGGGGCAGATACTTCAAGATATGTAATGAACGATATAATAGCCACTGTAACTCACCCTTCACTGTTTCCAGCATATAATATAAGATGCCACTTCCTGGCTGTCATCTGTATTCAGGCAGCTGTCCACCTATTTGTGAGTTGTCCCTGTGGGCCCAAAATGTTTGCTGCTTTTTTTTTTTAATTCACTGATTGTCAGACATTTTATTAGTTTACCAAGCAATGATAGCTTTGAAAATCAGAATCAGTTTGTGTTTTGTGAAGTGTGCTGAAGGCAAACTCTAGTCACTGGTCCTCTTTAGTGCAGTAAGTGTGCTTACCCATATTGTCTTGCTGTACAGTAAGTCATGCCCAGCAGGCTGGGGAAAAAAATCTACTGGTTTGGATGTGAACTTTGTCTTTTGTAGTGTTTAATAGGGCTTCACCATATTATTTGTTTCACTTCATATATAATCTGGTATCCTTGAACATAAGGGATCCCAAGTGGCCTTATGTTCACCATAATCTTTGTTGCTGTGGACCAGAAAAATTAAAAAAGAAAAAGCAAACAAATAATACTCTATACACTTGATCAGGCAGTCATGTCATTCAAGGCCAAAAACCATCTAAGGAGTTTAATGACAAATATTAACCAGTTCTCCCAACTATTATGCTGAGTGAGTGACTAACTTGCCTAAGGACAGGTTTCAGAGTAACAGCCGTGTTAGTCTGTATTCGCGAAAAGAAAAGGAGTACTTGTGGCACCTTAAAGACTAATCAATTTATTTGAGCATAAGCTTTCGTGAGCATCCGATGAAGTGAGCGGTAGCTCAGGAAAGCTTATGCTCAAATAAATTGGCTAGTCTTTAAGGTGCCACAAGTACTCCTTTTCTTTTCTTCTAACTTGCCTAAGGATGCACTGGATGTTTAGCCTAATAAGGTGTAAAATACTTTGAGGCTAAAAGAGTTAGCCAGGATGGTCAGGGATGCAACCCCATGCTCTGGGTGTCCCTAGCCTTTGACTGCCAGAAGCTGGGAGTGGAAAAGCTTATGCTCAAATAAATTTGTTAGTCTCTAAGGTGCCACAAGTCCTCCTTTTCTTTTTGCGAATACAGACTAACACGGCTGCTACTCTGAAACAGGGGATGGATCACTGAATGATTGCATTTTATGTTCATTCCCTCTGAAATACCCGACATTGGCCACTGTTGGAACGTAGGATACTTGACTAGGTGGACAATTGATCTGATCCATTATGGGTAGTAGGATGGTACCCTTTCATTAGTATTGTGTTTCTGATTTATTATGGGTATTCTTATGTAGTAGGATGGTACCCTTTCATTAGTATTGTGTTTCTGATTTTTAATGGGACTCTATGTGAGTATGTTGGTCTGCCTGCAAGTATCTGATTGCAGGACACTTGCCATAGTTTGTACAAATGGGGGTACTGGTCTAAATTTTTCGTTTTAGGAGGGGATATCTGGGTAGAAAATTTTCTTTTTTTCATGGTTGTGCGACTATGTTTGATTGCAATTAAAAAGAAAAACAGATTTACAAATCAGATGTAGGTAGGGTGATATTGGCAAATAAGAGATTCTGTGGCTGGAGGAGGTGTAGTTGTATTAAATAACCCTGGGTGACTGTCTGTGCTGTTGTACATTTGTAAAATTTGTAAAAAATTACATGTGTAATTTGTAAAAAGCCGAAAATGGCTGAGAACTTAAAATTTGAATGGTAACAGACTGCGAAACCTGGTGATATTCTAAACAAAAAGAGCTCTCAACCATGCTTTTAGCTCTTTCCATTAGTTCACACTGACTCAACAGACATTCTAGGCTTCAGAGAGAAAGAGAGACAGTGACAATCCTGGAATCTTATTAAAATAGATTAATCAAAGAGTAATTGTCTTGCTCTTAAGATCTCTAAAGTTAAAAATGCAAAGTGAATTTCAAAAGTCTGAACAAGAGGGCTATTCTTCTATGGTTAAAAATGATTTTATGTTCAGAGTTGTTAAACTATGGTATAGTTTTGGGAAGCTTCTCAACATAGGCAGAAAAAACAATTTACTTTAATTTTTTGATGACTTAAATAGATTTTGCTTTATGTAGTGACTGGTTGACTTATGAAGTTTTTAGCCGAAGGCTATGCTGTCAAGTCCAAATCCATATATGTGAATCTCTCTTATACACTATTCACTTATCTTTCCTTTTAAGATTTTATTTGCTTTGCTTATCTTCGTGGGAATAGTGGACTGGGAGAAAGTCTCAAATTCCTTGTGGAAACAAATTGGCCAATCTTGAGGTTATTAGATTTTGTTTTTAATTTAGGGCTGGAGAAAGGTGCCAGACTGACCGCCTTGGAGACTGTGACATCCACAGGTCAGTCAGAGCCTGGGCATTTGGATTGGCAAGCTTTCTTATTGCCCTGCAGGTGTACCTTACTTCTGATCTTACAGGGCCCATCTTTAGGAATGAGAGGGGAGTTTGGTCTCAACTACCCATGTGGTCCATGGCCTCTGCTCAGATGACTAACAAGGGTAACGATTGTGGTATAGTGGCTTTTTGTTGATGTGGATGCGCAAAGAGGGAACTGGACTGGGACCACCACCTCATTTCATATAGGAGACCCCAGATTAGCTATTGAATAGTAAGTCTGGGTGCCAACCCAAAAACTTCCAAGCAACTGTAAATACTTCTGGGATGTTGTTTCTGTCTCACAGATAGTCATTTAGGAGGGGCAGTTCCTGAGCTCTTTTAAATGTGCCTTATTTGGAGACTGCTTGGAGTGCTGCTCCATGCAATCTCATTTCAGTTGAGACAGATTTGTACTAGTAGACTTCCTGAAGACTCTTCTGTAGTCTAACTTTATGTATTTAAGAGAATTCCTTTTAGCCCTTTAATCAGAGAAGTTTAATATCACTAATGTTTTATTTTAAATTATAAATTAGATTAAATCTTTGTTTAATTCACTGTATATTTAACTTGAAAGTACTGGCTGATTCTAGAATAGCTAAGTTTGAATTTGTATGTAAAATTTAGTATGGAAACTGCAAACTGGCAATTCTCTTGAACTATTACTTCCTGTGTTCATGAGATTCACAAGAGATTATCTTTGTTCTCATCAGAAGGACACTCCACCCTTATTATGATATCAGACTTGCGGGAGCCAAGTATTCTGAATGTGTATAAAGAGATGCTTTAAAAAGGGTGCTTATGAAATTTGTCATTTTACTGCAGCTGAGTTCTGTGTACACACTTGTAACTTGCTGAGAATTTTTTTGGGAAGAGTTTAGAACGTCCAGTGTTCAGTTTGCATAAATGCTGTGTTATTCCTGGTGGTTAGCACTTCCTTTGGCTTCCACCTGCATATTTTGATACTACTTAAAGTTGTGCAGGAAACCCCCATGAAAAAATAATGCACTTTTCACTTTCAGAGATCTGGTTCTCCTTTCCCACAACTCCCCTCTCCCCTCCATTCTGAATGCCACTGTCCAAACTCTTATATTTTTAGAAAGTTTTAGCCCAATTTAAATGGGACTCTTGGAGATAAGTCAAGTGAATGTGACTTTAGTTCTTGAGTGCAAGTCATAAAGTAGATACAGGAAAATTGCAGCACTGCTGGCTGTTAGGACAAGCCAGTAATTGTGTTAAATCTGGTGGTGTTGGATTCTGGTACAGATTCTGATCTAGGTTGTACTGTTGTAAATCCAGAGTAACTCTACTAACTTCAGCAAGATTAAAAAGAAAAGGAGGACTTGTGGCACCTTAGGGTATGTCTACACTACGGAATTGGGTCGAATTTATAGAAGTCGGTTTTTTAGAAATCGGTTTTATATATTCAAGTGTGTGTCCCCACAGAAAATGCTCTAAGTGCATTAACTCGGTGGAGTGCTTCCACAGTACCGAGGCTAGAGTCGACTTCCGGAGCGTTGCACTGTGGGTGGCTATCCCACAGTTCCCGCAGTCTCCGCTGCCCATTGGAATTCTGGGTTGAGATCCCAATGCCTGATGGGGCTAAAACATTGTCGCGGGTGGTTCTGGGTACATATCGTCAGGCCCCCGTTCCCTCCCTCCCTCCGTGAAAACAAGGGCAGACAATCGTTTCGCGCCTTTTTTCCTGAGTTACCTGTGCAGACGCCATACCACGGCAAGCATGGAGCCTGCTCAGGTAACCGTCACCGTATGTCTCCTGGGTGCTGGCAGACGCGGTACTGCATTGCTACACAGTAGCAGCAACCCATTGCCTTGTGGCAGCAGACGGTGCAATACGACTAGTAGCCGTCATCGTCATGTCCGAGGTGCTCCTGGCCACGTCGGCCTGGAGCAGCTGGACAGACATTGGCGCAGGGACTAAATTTGGAGTGACTTGACCAGGTCATTCTCTTTAGTCCTGCAGTCAGTCTTATTGAACCATCTTATGGTGAGCAGGCAGGCGATACGGATTGCTAGCAGTCGTACTGTACCATCTTCTGCCGGGCAGGCAAGAGATGAGGATGGCTAGCAGTCATATTGCATCATCTTCTGCCGGGCAGCCATGAGATGTGGATGGCATGCAGTCCTTCTGTACCGTCTGCTGCCAGCCAAAGATGTAAAAGATAGATGGAGTGGGTCAGAACAAGAAATAGACCAGATTTGTGTTGTACTCATTTGCTTCCCCCCCTCCCCTGTCTAGGGGACTCATTCCTCTAGGTCACACTGCAGTCACTCACAGGGAAGGTGCAGCGAGGTAAATCTAGCCATGTATCAATCAGAGGCCAGACTAACCTCCTTGTTCCAATAAGAACAATAACTTAGGTGCACCGTTTCTTATTGGAAGCCTCCATGAAGTCCTGCCTGAAATACTCCTTGATGTAAAGCCCACCCCCTTTGTTGATTTTAGCTCCCTGAAGCCAACCCTGTAAGCCGTGTCATCAGTCGCCCCTCCCTCCGTCAGAGCAACGGCAGACAATCGTTCCGCGCCTTTTTTCTGTGCGGACGCCATACCAAGGCAAGCATGGAGGCCGCTCAGCTCACTTTGGCAATTAGGAGCACATTAAACACCATACGCATTATCCAGCAGTATATGCAGCACCAGAACCTGGCAGAGCGATACCGGGCGAGGAGGTGACGTCCGCGCGGTCACGTGAGTGATCAGGACATGGACACAGATTTCTCTGAAAGCATGGGCCCTGCCAATGCATGCATCATGGTGCTAATGGGGCAGGTTCATGCTGTGGAACGCCGATTCTGGGCTCGGGAAACAAGCACAGACTGGTGGGACCGCATAGTGTTGCAGGTCTGGGACGATTCCCAGTGGCTGCGAAACTTTCGCATGCGTAAGGGCACTTTCATGGAACTTTGTGACTTGATTTCCCCTGCCCTGAAGCGCATGAATACCAAGATGAGAGCAGCGCTCACAATTGAGAAGCAAGTGATGATAGCCCTGTGGAAGCTTGCAATGCCAGACAGCTACCGGTCAGTTGGGAATCAATTTGGAGTGGGCAAATCTACTGTGGGGGCTGCTGTGATGCAAGTAGCCCACGCTATCAAAGATCTGCTGATATCAAGGGTAGTGACCCTGGGAAATGTGCAGGTCATAGTGGATGGCTTTGCTGCAATGGGATTCCCTAACTGTGGTGGGGCCATAGACGGAACCCATATCCCTATCTTGGCACCAGAGCACCAAGCTGGCGAGTACATAAACCGCAAGGGGTACTTTTCAATAGTGCTCCAAGCTCTGGTGGATCACAAGGGATGTTTCACCAACATCAACGTGGGATGGCCGGGAAAGGTACATGACGCTCGCATCTTCAGGAACTCTGGTCTGTTTCAAAAGCTGCAGGAAGGGACTTTATTCCCAGACCAGAAAATAACTGTTGGGGACGTTGAAATGCCTATATGTATCCTTGGGGACCCAGCCTACCCCTTAATGCCATGGCTCATGAAGCCGTACACAGGCAGCCTGGACAGTAGTCAGGAGCTGTTCAACTACAGGCTGAGCAAGTGCAGAATGGTGGTAGAATGTGCATTTGGACGTTTAAAGGCGCGCTGGCGCAGTTTACTGACTCGCTTAGACCTCAGCGAAACCAATATTCCCACTGTTATTACTGCTTGCTGTGTGCTCCACAATATCTGTGAGAGTAAGGGGGAGACGTTTATGGCGGGGTGGGAGGTTGAGGCAAATCGCCTGGCTGCTGGTTATGTGTAGCCAGACACCAGGGCAGTTAGAAGAGCACAGGAGGGCGCAGCACGCATCAGAGAAGCTTTGAAAACCAGTTTCATGACTGGCCAGGTTGCGGTGTGAAAGTTCTCTTTGTTTCTCCTTGATGAAACCCCCCGCCCCTTGGTTCATTCTACTTCCCTGTAAGCTAACCACCCTCCCCTCCTCCCTTCGATCATTGCTTGCAGAGGCATTAAAGTCATTGTTGCTTCACATTCATGCATTCTTTATTCATTCATCACACAAATAGGGGGATGACTACCAAGGTAGCCCAGGAGGGGTGGTGGAGGAGGGAAGGAAAATGCCACACAGCACTTTAAAAGTTTACAACTTTAAAATTTATTGAATGCCAGCCTTCTTTTTTTGGGCAATCCTCTGTGGTGGAGTGGCTGGTTGGCCGGTGGCCCCCCCACCGTGTTCTTGGGCGTCTGGGTGTGGAGGCTATGGAACTTGGGGAGGAGGGCGGTTGGTTACACAGGGGCTGTAGTGGCAGTCTGTGCTCCAGCTGCCTTTGCTGCAGCTCAACCATACACTGGAGCATACTGGTTTGGTCCTCCAGCAGCCTCAGCATTGAATCCTGCCTCCTCTCATCATGCTGCCGCCACATTTGAGCTTCAGCCCTGTCTTCAGCCCGCCACCTCTCCTCCTGGTCATTTTGTGCTTTCCTGCACTCTGACATTATTTGCCTCCACGCATTCGTGTATGCTCTGTCAGTGTGGGAGGACAGCATGAGCTCAGAGAACATTTCATCATGAGTGCTTTTTTTTTTTCTTTCTAATCTTTACTAGCCTCTGGGAAGGAGAAGATCCTGTGATCATTGAAACACGTGCAGCTGGTGGAGAAAAAAAGGGGACAGCGGTATTTAAAAAGACACATTTTATAAAACAGTGGCTACACTCTTTCAGGGTAAACCTTGCTGTTAACATTAAGTACATAGCACATGTGCTTTCGTTACAAGGTCGCATTTTGCCTCCCCCCACCGCATGGCTACCCCCTCAACCCTCCCCCCTCCCCGTGGCTAACAGCGGGGAACATTTCTGTTCAGCCACAGGCAAACAGCCCAGCAGGAATGGGCTCCTTTGAGTGTCCCCTGAAGAAAAGCACCCTATTTCAACCAGGTGACCATGAATGATATCTCTCTCTCCTGAGGATAACACAGAGAGATAAAGAACGGATGTTGTTTGAGCGCCAGCAAACATACACTGCAATGCTTTGTTGTACAGTGATTCCCGAGTACGTGTTACTGGCCTGGAGTGGTAAAGTGTCCTACTATGAAGGACGTAATAAGGCTGCCCTCCCCAGAAACCTTTTGCAAAGGCTTTGGGAGTACATCCAGGAGAGCCGTGAATGCCAGGGCAAAGTAATCCTTTCACATGCTTGCTTTTAAACCATGTATAGTATTTTAAAAGGTACACTCACCGGAGGTCCCTTCTCCGCCTGCCGGGTCCAGGAGGCAGCCTTGGGTGGGTTCGGGGGGTACTGGGTCCAGGGTGAGAAACAGTTCCTGGCTGTCGGGAAAAGCGGTTTCTCCGCTTGCTTGCTGTGAGCTATCTACAATCTCCTCCTCCTCATCATCATCTTCTTCGTCCCCAAAACCTGCTTCCATGTTGTCTCCATCTCCGTTGAAGGAGTCAAACAACACGGCTGGGGTAGTGGTGGCTGAACCCCCTAAAATGGCATGCAGCTCATCATAAAAGCGGCACGTTTGGGTTTCTGACCCGGAGTGGCCATTCGCCTCTCTGGTTTTCTGGTAGGCTTCCCTCAGCTCCTTAGTTTCACGCGGCACTGCTTCGGGTCCCTGTTATGGCCTCTGTCCTTCATGCCCTGGGAGATTTTGACAAAGGTTTTGGCATTTCGAAAACTGGAACGGAGTTCTGATAGCACGGATTCCTCTCCCCATACAGCAATCAGATCCCGTACCTCCCGTTCAGTCCATGCTGGAGCTCTTTTGCGATTCTGGGACTCCATCATGGTCACCTGTGCTGATGAGCTCTGCATGGTCACCTGCAGCTTGCCACGCTGGCCAAACAGGAAATGAGATTCAAAAGTTTGCAGTTCTTTTCCTGTCTACCTGGCCAGTGCATCTGAGTTGAGAGTGCTGTCCAGAGTGGTCACAATGGAGCACTCTGGGATAGCTCCCGGAGGCCAATACCGTCGAATTGTGTCCACAGTACCCCAAATTCGACCCGGCAAGGCCGATTTAAGCGCTAATCCACTTGTCAGGGGTGGAGTAAGGAAATCGATTTTAAGAGCCCTTTAAGTCGAAATAAAGGGCTTCTTCGTGTGGACGGGTGCAGGTTTACACCGATTTAACGCTGCTAAATTCGACCTAAAGTCCTAGTGTAGACCAGGGCTTTGAGACTAACCAATTTATTTGAGCATAAGCTTTTGTGAGCTACAGCTCAGTTCATCGGACAATTGTTTGTTTCCTGCTGAGGTAACTGAGTTAGGAATCTAGTTGTTTGGAATGTGCAGGCAGTCAGGGTACCAAATTGTTACATGACAAATTGCTGTTTCATTGTAAAGGTGCTTCTGTCAGCACATAAGATGTTCTTGGTTGTATCACTTTTGTAGCTTTTTGGAAATAATATGTGTGTTTTTAAATACAGCTCCTTTCACAAATCTAAAATAGCAAATTAGTAGCATGACATTTTCATTTGGGCAGCATTTCGTTTACAGTATACAACTGCTTCATGCAAAACCATTGTTTTTAATAATGAAATTTCTAAATTGATCTTTTAATTTAAAATACATGTTTCTCTGGGAAACATACAGTATAAATTGACACTGTATCTTGGACCAAGAAAGTAAAATATCTTGGTGAAGTCCCAAGAGTTCAAAATAGAAAACTTCCATTAATTTAATCTCAGTAGAGCAAACTAGAGTTGAGAAGTGTGAAAGGATTTGAGAATAATCTCACTCTGTAAAGCAACCTTTTATTTTCAAAAATGATGATCAGAGTATTTCAAAGGGTCCAACCTCTTTTGTCTCTGGGATTGCATCTTTAATTTACATTTTATGCATATAGTTGACAGGTTCATACCCTGGTGGAGTTATTTTGATTAGAAAAAGGAGGAAGTATTTGCTCTGGTGGCATCCAGTATCTATTCTAATTTAACTTGCTTCTTACCATAGAGGCTAAGTAATCCCTCTTAAGACGAGTCACATGTTTAGAGCACTCACAAATCGTAACAGTGAAATTTGCATTGCTTTTTTTCTGGTTTGTGCACACACAGCAGACTTGAACTGCATTTTCATGGTATCAGGCAAATATTTGGAGCATAAAAATGCTGCTCAAACTTCTAAAATATCAGTCAGTTGACAGTGTCATCTGATCATACAGAGTAACTTCAGGAAGTGGCCAGATGAGGAGATCTTTCCTTGTTCTTCTTCCTTGAGTGATAATCGTTTTGTATTCCACTCTTGGTGTATATATACCCCATGTGCCAAAGATTGGAACCTTAGGGCCAGTAGTGTCCATTGGCCTGCCACCGGTTTTCTTTGTGTCCCCTGTCAAAGGGCATAAAAGGGTTGAATAGGGCCAGCTGCCTCTCAGTTCCTTCTCACCATCTTTGGCTGAGAGATGGTTAGTGGTGTCTATACTCTAGCTATTTTTTCCTAATTTTTTTTCTACTGTAAATACTATATGTAGTTAGTGTTAGGATTAGTGTTGAATTTCATTTGGGAAACTTTTTATATTGCTTTAGTTTCCCAATATTGGGACTTCAGTCCTTATGGCTGATCAGAAATCTCCTGAGTTCAAATATCTCTCATGTGACACAACCATTTTGCTTAATGATGGTCTTTCGAAGTGCCTTTTGTGTAGGTGAGGGACACATCATGAACAAATGCTCTATTTGTTTACTTCAAAATTGAATTTGAAGCTGTTCTTGCTAGTTAAATGTGAGACCAGCATTGGATCTGGGTATGCTGGATCCCCCAGGTTTGGAACTGTCTTCTTCAAAAAGTGCACCAGCAGCTACCATGCCTTGGGCTTGTCTGCCTCTTCTATTCTTTTGGCAAAGGTTCTGGCTCCAAAATCTTCATCAAAAATGGGTAGGAGACATCATCATTTCTGTAGGGAATGTAAGATCAGCTTTTCATGGAGCCTCAAAGAAAGGACAGAAATCTTCTCACCCATCTCTAAGGGTAGTTCAGGGCATAAATGTAGTTCCTTTGACACCCTAAAGCATGTCTGTATTCTTTGGTACTTACAAAGAGTAGCCCCTTGTGCAGGCTGTGAGTGAAAAATCTCAAACTTCTTTCTAAATTACATACATCTCTGCCAGAAAGACTGGTGATGCCAGTTAATGATGGTCTTTAGGGACTAGCTCAGCTAAACTCTGGCCCCAATACATCCTACCAAGAGTGTGCAAAGTGTCATCCTTCTTTGAACTAAATACTGTAGTTCTGACCCTTCAAAAGGTAGATTGTTAGTAGCATTTTAAACCTCACATGGGATACTGGAAGATTGTAACCAAGACTCACACCTCATTGTTGTTGCAAGTGTCATTGAATGTGTGCAGTATTCAGTATGTCTACTGCCACTTGTAGTGAGGTTTTAGCTGCTAATTGTGATTAAAGATTTTAATTATTCTCTGGACTCTTGTGGTGCTTTATCAGGGATGTCATAGAATATCAGGGTTGGAAGGGACCCCAGAAGGTCATCTAGTCCAACCCCCTGCTCGAAGCAGGACCAATTCCCAGTTAAATCATCCCAGCCAGGGCTTTGTCAAGCCTGACCTTAAAAACCTCTAAGGAAGGAGATTCTACTACCTCCCTAGGTAACGCATTCCAGTGTTTCACCACCCTCTTAGTGAAAAAGTTTTTCCTAATATCCAATCTAAACCTCCCCCACTGCAACTTGAGACCATTACTCCTCGTTCTGTCATCTGCTACCATTGAGAACAATCTAGAGCCATCCTCTTTGGAACCCCCTTTCAGGTAGTTGAAAGCAGCTATCAAATCCCCCCTCATTCTTCTCTTCTGCAGGCTAAACAATCCCAGCTCCCTCAGCCTCTCCTCATAACTCATGTGTTCCAGACCCCGAATCATTTTTGTTGCCCTTCGCTGGACTCTCTCCAATTTATCCACATCCTTCTTGTAGTGTGGGGCCCAAAACTGGACACAGTACTCCAGATGAGGCCTCACCAATGTCGAATAGAGGGGAACGATCACGTCCCTCGATCTGCTCGCTATGCCCCTACTTATACATCCCAAAATGCCATTGGCCTTCTTGGCAACAAGGGCACACTGCTGACTCATATCCAGCTTCTCGTCCACTGTCACCCCTAGGTCCTTTTCCGCAGAACTGCTGCCTAGCCATTCGGTCCCTAGTCTGTAGCTGTGCATTGGGTTCTTCCGTCCTAAGTGCAGGACCCTGCACTTATCCTTATTGAACCTCATCAGATTTCTTTTGGCCCAATCCTCCAATTTGTCTAGGTCCTTCTGTATCCTATCCCTCCCCTCCAGCGTATCTACCACTCCTCCCAGTTTAGTATCATCCGCAAATTTGCTGAGAGTGCAATCCACACCATCCTCCAGATCATTTATGAAGATATTGAACAAAACTGGCCCCAGGACCGACCCTTGGGGCACTCCACTTGATACCGGCTGCCAACTAGACATGAAGCCATTGATCACTACCCGTTGAGCCCGACCCTTTGCCAGGAAAGGTATTTGGAGAGGAGTGTTTGATAATTAGAATTCCTCATTTGAAGACTGTCTGGGGATAGCTTTTCCTTCCAAATATGTCAATTCACTTAAGTCTCTTCCTTTGGGGTAGATTTGGAGCTTTATTTTGTACGCTCCTGAGCTGGTGTGACCACAAAAGAAGCCATTTGTAAAAAATTGCTTGGTGTGTATGCTTCTCAACTGAAGAGGAAACAACAGACCGCAATCACAGTCAAGACAGCTGTCATATTTTTGTACCTGCTCTTGTCAGAGTCTAGCTGAGTCTCCAAGAAAGAAGCAACACTTCCACAAGATGTGTCCTTGAGCTTTTTCTTTGGGTGCTACTTTGCACCCAAACAAGCAACAGATTTGACAGTCTTGTCAAGAGCTTTTCTGAACCAGACCCTCTGATTTATTTTTGTGAAACCTGGAACAATATTACAGCAGGACAATGGGTCCTTGAGGTTATTCAGACTGGATATTCCATTCAGTTCCTGACTATTCCTACCTCTCGCCCAGCTTCCCTGTCTCTTTTCAGGGACCCCTCTCAAGAGGATTCTGCAACCAGGGCTTGAATCTCTTGTCTCTCAGAGCATAGAGGAGATTTCTCTTCAGTTCAGGGAAAAGGGTATTTATTCTCAGTTTTTCCTGATGCCTTGAAAAAAGAGAGGTTAGCGTGTAATTCTGGATCTGAGAAGAATCAGTCATTTGACCATTCATATTCAGTGTGTTGCCCCAAACCTTAATAATCTTTTCCCTAGATCCACAAGACTGCTTTACAGCTCTTGACGTCCAGAACCTGTTTCCATATTTCAGTCCAACCTGCTCTTAGAAAACATTTGCAGTTTGTAGTGGGAACACAACAATTCCAATGCACAGTTCTCCCATTTGCCTGGCAGCTGCAAAATTCACAAAATGCTTTGTGGTCATGGTGATGTTTCTCAAAAAGCAGAACATTTCCATTTATACTTATCTTGGCAGCAGGCTGATTCCAGGTACCCCTCCTCAGCTAGCCTCAAGCAACATTTATTATATTCAGGTACCTGCCAAACTGGTGCTCAGGATAACTGGGGAGAAATATCTTTTGATGCCATCAAAGAAGATACATCGTTGCTGTGGTGGAATCTACTTACCACAGTTCAGGTTCAAAGTAGTGACAAAAATTATAAATGAGTTACAGTGCATCCCTCAAATGTCTATAAGATAGTGTCTAAAGAATTCTAGGCACATGGCATCATGCACATTCTTCGCTCCCCATGCCAGACTTCAACTTCATTGTATTCAGAGCTGGTTGAAGTTGATACTCGCTCCAGAGAAGTACCCTATAGACATGCCTTTGAGGGTTCATCAACACTTACTTTCTTCTCTATAGTAGTGGAAAAATCCGATTCATATGTGCAAAGGTGTTCCATTGTTGCCTTCTCTTCCCACATTAACACTGATGATGCATGCTTCCAGTCTGGGTTGGGGAGTACACTTAAATCATCAGTTGTAGGCTCTCTGGTCAAGAGACAGATCTTGTCCTCTCAGAAAGCATGTGTAGCTTTCTACCTCTAATCCAAGGCAAACTGATACTGGTGATGACAGAAAACACCACTGTAGTATTCTGTATAAATTGGCAGAGAGGATCCAGGTAATCCTCTGTCAGGAAGCATCAAACACTGGATATTGCTCAGGACTGAACTCCCTTGCAGATTGGCTGAACCAGCCATTTTCTTCTGACCACAAATGGTCAGAAGAAAGAACTCAGTTACTCAACAGCTCTTATTCAACAGATCTTCCAGAAGCGGAGTCACCCAACCATAGACTAGTTTTGCCTTAGAGATGAACACACAATGCAGCACCATTTGCTCGAGAGGGTGCCGAATTCAAGGATCTCTACTGGATGCTTTTCTAATGGTTTTGGGGTCTGATGAACCCCAACCCATTGATTCCTTTAATACCGTATACATTGAGAAAGCTTGGGCAGAATGCTGTAACGTTGATATTAATAGCACCAGTTTGGCCCAGACAGTTCTGGTTTCCAAACCTCCTGAGTTATTGTAGGGACTCCAAACGTGTTGTGTCTGGTCTCAGGTTTGATCTCCCAAAATGACAGGAAGACCTTTCATCCAGACCCAGTGTCTCTGCACTGTACATCTTGAATGCTTGCTGCCTAGCTGAAGTGGAGAAGTCTTGTTCCAGGGATGTCCTGAGCATTTTGAATAATAGTTCAAGGACTATATAGGAAGGACTCCACAGGGACATAATGTCAAAAGGAAAAGATCTACCATTTGGACAGAATGACATCACACCTCACTCTCCCTAACAGACATTCTTTTAATTTTAGGTGACCTGCTCTTGTTAAAATCATCTGGACTTTCAGTTAGTTCTATAAAAGTTCAACCTGTGGTTATATCTGCTTATAATCCTCAGATTCAAAACCACACAGGTAGAGCCACACAATGTGAACACAACAGGATTCAGGTTGGTTCGGAAAACAACCCAACTCCCTCAGGCTCAGGTCAGGTGGGTGAGGATCTGCGGTCAGGGTTAAAAATTAGGCCTGAGTAGACCTCTATGCATAGCCTTTACACATCCAACCGTGTCTAGATCTCTGAAGGGATTAGTACTCCCTCTGATTAGAGAATCCTCTCCTTTGTAGGATCTTAATGTGTGATATTAGTTGGTGTTATGGGTCCTCCATTTGAACAGTTATCTGTGTTCATTACATCATCTTTCCATGAAAACATTGTTTTTGGTGGCTGTTAATTCTGCTTGTTGTGTGAGAGAAATTCAAGTTTTAATGGCAGGCTCACCATACACTATCTTTCATAGGGATAAGGTCTCTCTCTAGGTAGGAAGTTTGGATGGGATCTAAAGTAATATCTAATTTTCATGTTAATTAGACTATTCATGCACTTGTTTTCTTTCTGAAACCTCATGCCAGTGATTCTGAAAGAAAATTACTCTTTAGATTTTTCCAAGAGCTTTATTTGCATTTAGATAGAATTAAACCATTCAGAGTCTCTTCTAGATTATTCATAGCCTATGCCTAGGCTGTACTATCTGACTGTTCTCAAATAGGTAAGCTTGATTCCCCTGACAAGTCAAAAGGTCACCCAGCTTGAGTTCATGCTGCATCTGTGGCTTCCTTTAGAAATGTCCCCATAGCTGAAATCTGTAGGGCTATCACCTGGGGTTCAATTCACATGTTCAAAAAACACTAAGCTATTGGGGAGGTATCCTGAGCAGATCTTTGCTTTGGCAGAGTGGTCCTTCAGTCATTATTTGGTTAAGACTCTGATTACCCATCTCCTCACACAGGGTTGCTGTACAAGTCTCAAGAATGGAATACATGTAGACAGTTGCTTGAAGAAGGAAAGACCATTATTTAACTTACAATAACAGGTGTATTTTGAGATGTGTTTTTATGTGTATTCCATGACCTGTTGGCCTTCCTTGCTATTTCGGAGTATCCATTATCATTTGAATTCTGGTTGGCTAAGGAGCTGAGGCAGTTGGCCCCAGACCATCCTTTTATACCTTCATGAGTGGGGAGCATGAGAACAGCTGGGGCATGGGCCAGTTGGCACTGCTGGCCAAAAGGTTCCAGTCTCTGATGAATGGGGCATGTGTGAACCCAAGATTGGACTATGTATAGATAACACATCTCAAACACTATTTATTGTAAGGTGAGTAACAGCCTCTTTTGTACGGAAGGTCCTATTGGGAATGAGAGTGGGTCTTTTAAAACATTTATGTTCTTTGTAGAAGGGCATTGAGACAGCTTTGCTCTATTACAGTGAAGTTGGTTGAGTGTTGACTTAACTGTGGGATAACCAGCAGCAGCCATTGCAGGGCAGAACTTTTAAAATGGAAGAGGCTGAGGTGAACAATAAATAAAAATACAAGACAAATGTAAATTTTTATAGTGGTGAAAACTAGTAAATAGTAGCAATAATAAGCAATTAATATTTAGTAATTTTTCTGCATGGAGCTCACTGAAGGTAGTGTTGGTAAGATCACAGATACATCAACGCCTTCTAACAAGCTCATTTTAAGACTGTTCTGGTATCAAAGGGGATGATCGAAGAATAAGGGAAGAAATCACTTTCACTGCTAAGTACAGCAAATAGGTTCTCAACTCTTCCATCCTCTGCAGATTGAGTTGCATTCCTAAGGAATGGGAAGCGCAGACCACTTGCTTCACAGTTGCTAAACAGCTAGCATAGTTTTTGTGCCTTTTTGACCATAAAATTTCTACAATTGAGATTAGATCTGTGAATTGTCTGATACATTTGTCAGATTAATTGCCTCAAACAAAACAGTTGAGAGATCTGGGTTAACTGGGTCTGTGGAAAACTGTTGGTTCTCATAGAGTGCTCACCGTTAAGGGACAAGTAGATTTGTTTTCTGATAAGATTTGGATTTTATCATATCAGTGTGCATGCTTATTATTGAGAGTGAATTCACTGTTTTGTGAAATTGAGCAACCTGAGAATGCTGTCTAGAGCCAGACATAATACAAGCAGGCCTGTGTCTTTTTCTCCCTCAGTTATGATTATTCTCTGGTGAATTTGCACATATTCAGAACTGTTCAGGACACCTGGTCACATTATTACAGTTTTATCCGAGTATCTCTTGATAGTAACCCTTTTCAACTTTTTAGGAGGAAACAAATTGCTTTCCTTCACATAAATGTCTTTGTTCAACCCCATAGTCTTTGTTGTAGGCGTTTAAAGGTAGGACCATAGGTCCCATTTTTCATTTCCAAAGAAAGGGAAAACAAACATGTGAACACTGAGCTTTGGGGATGCCAGATTTGTTGTGGCATTTCCAAACCTCATTCTCTGAAATCCTGGGATTCTGAGAGAATGGCTTAAGGATCCGTTTGAGAGTGAAAATGAAAGATCTGTTGATGTACATGCTACAGTGCTTCTAGTCCAAGGATCAAACATTCTTTAAACAACTGTTCATTGCCAACCTAGGAATGCCCGTCTTACTTTTCGGAAAGTAGAACAGCTAAGCTGTCACATTTAAATGATCTCAGCCTGCACTTGGTCAGTCTAGCAGAGGGATATGGTGGCACTGTGACATCAGATCTGACTTTGCTGTGCAAAAGCAGTACCGAAGTCAAGGAGAAATGCCTGAAAATGGAGTTAATAAACTGGTAAATATGATTTGGATGCAAGATTTTCTATCTTGAAAAGAAAGCCAGTCACTTAAAACTTTGTTAAAAGGCAGGTTCTGTTGATCAAAAGTGGTTAAGGACATACAGTTCTCTGGAAAGAGAAGGAATAACAGTGAAAATAAGATGACTTAATTTCATGTGCAAAGGTTTCTTTTTTTCCTTTATCTCTTTACAAAAACTATTATTGGTTAGATGAACACATAGAACATGCTGAAATGTTTTTCAGGTAGTGTGTTGTCATTTAACATTTGAACATGTTTCCTGCATTCTCTGAAACCGTACTGTTTGTGTCACATTGTTCACTCTCATACAAGTCTCTTATAATTCTTTTTGCGGATATAGACTAACACGGCTGCTACTCTGAAACCTGACATTCTGGACATAAGAGCTATCTGCAGCTTGTCTAAAGAGCCTTTTCCAGTGTTAAGAAACTGGCGCCCTGACAATAAGAGGATTTCCTACGCAGTATAAAATTACAATTTAGGCTGAGTAATTCTGTTCAAGGACAAATGCCGAAAACTTTGCAAGTTTTGTTAAACAAATACATATATTTTAAATGAGAATGATTTTGTTACATATATATCTGAGCTCTTTGAACTTGTATCTAATTTTGGCATTAGCGTGGTCAAACATCAGATTAATGTAAGTTTTTAAATTCTAGCTTTTTAGTAGGTGAGATAAATACCTTATGGTTTCACATAATTTATTGATATAAACTTGCATGTGGTCACTGTGATTACAAAGCTGACTTTCTATCATTTGTCAAGCAGAATTGGCAAACTGTCATCTTCAATCTTACTCTTCATAGTTAAACTTATTCATGAGCTGGTGTCAGTTTTCCTTTCACACTGTTTGGAATGGAAGCTGTTCTCAGTGATGTCTGAAATTAAGCACAATTGAATGAAATGAATGTTGTTTTTTAAAGTATCTCTCCAAGTTGCAATCATCCTTTTTTTCTTATTTCTTTAGTTACAATTACAGAAAACACAGTATTTGCAGTTGGGACAGAGTCGTGGCCAGTACTATGGAGGGTCACTGCCAAATGTGAATCAGATTGGGAACAGTGCCATGGACTTGCCTTTCCAGGTGAGCTTCAGCTGCTGTTTATACATTTTAAATCAGAGCTGTGACTTTCTTCAACTGGAGACTGTACAATAAAGGCTGATAACAGGCCCAGAGCACAGAATCGTAACCTCTGCAGATCAGCGTAACTGTATTAAGATTTGTCAGTCCTAAAGAATGTAATTTTAAAGTAGAAAAAGCGCATAGTGCTTTGTGGAAAAATATATGTTACCAAGAAGTTGATTGATACAGTTCTGCTGCGCTCTGGTTGTGGACATCTTTCACAGTTGGTGCTACATAAGTGCATGCTGCCAAACAGTAACTTTGCTTTATTAATGATTATAGTGCCCATGTGCATCTGCATGGTACTGTTCAGAGGCAAAGGCCTTCGTTTTCAGTTTTTATTTGTTTAAAATTTCCTGGCAATTTATTGGTGCTTATTACAAAAATTAAAAAAACTGTAAAAAACAGTTCAAAAAATGGACTTCACAGTTTCTTGGGTAAATATTGGGGGGGTAGGAGGAAAGGAAAAAAGCAACAAATAAAGACAAGTAAGTGTATTGAAAGTATAAGCAGTTTAATGCTGTGGTTTATTTCATGGACTGTACATCAACAGTACATACACACACACATGCATGCGCATGCATATATCTGCCACGACATTGCCTTACTTTAAAAGACAGCCTTGCCTCTAGACATAAACTAAAGCACATCTACTTAATGTACTGGGGGGAGGGATAGCTCAGTGGTTTGAGCATTGGCCTGCTAAATCTAGGGTTGTGAGATCAATCTTGGAGAGGGCCATTTAGGAATCTGGGGCAAAAGTTGGGGGTTGGCCCTACTTTGAGCAGGGGGTTGGACTAGATGACCTCCTGAGGTCCCTTCCCACCCTGATATTCTATGATTTTGTGATTCTATTAGATTTTCTTAACATGAGTGTTTTTACATACTTGAGTGGTCCATAATTTGGTCAAAATTGGTAAAAACCATGTAATAGCTTTTGTAAAAGTTTTTAGTAAAAAAACAAAAACAAAGGGCCTTATTCACAGTGTGACCAGTATTGGACTTATGATGGGACCCGTTCCCAAAGGGGTGACAGTCTAAAGGCGCAAGTGGAAACGCACTGGACAAAATAATTCCAGCCACAGAATAAGATGGGGGTGGGAGGTGAGTCTATTACAGGGTGAATATTTTGTGGAATTGGGTGCATATTCTTGGCACCTTTTTTGGGGGGGTAAAATGCTTTAATCAAATGTCCTGTGGCTAAACGTTAGCTTCAGAGTAGGCTCCATTCTTCAATATGGCTATTACTGAGGTTTTGTTATACTCTGGCTAATTTTTGAAATGACTCCTTTATCTAGATTAGTTTCTCATGATGCCTGAAACTGGTGGCTTGTTTCATTTCATTATTTGTGGTTTATATACTAAATCTGCTTAGCTTGCTCCTGTATTAAAAGACATTGTCAGAACAATCCTAGTTATGCATTTTTTTGCCCATGTTACTGATTAATATCCCATATTACTAAAATGGAAAACTTTTAAAATCTCATTTAATTTTCTCTGTTTAGGTTGCTTGTGTTCTGTGTATTTAAAAGTTTTACATAATGTCAGTTGCTACAGTTTCTAAGTGCTCTGCTCCTGTCTTTCCTAGACTAGGGTTATAATTTCCCAACTCCAAGGAACAAAAACTCTTCCATCCTCCCCAGAACCAATCCTCTGCCCTCTTTTCACCCCTCGAGCTCAAGCTCTGCAGAATTCCTTCCCAGGGTCTTCTCCATGCAGGCCCAGCTAAATTCCCTCTAAGCCGCTCAGCTGCTTATTAAGCCCCGCGCAGGGGCTCAGTGCTGTGGTGGGGAGGGGCACCCCTCCCCGCCAGCTCCACCACAGACCTGCCCCGGACTTGCCATGGCCAGCCGGGGAGAGGAGCCTCTCCCTCGGCCTAGCCCAGCCCCACTAGAGCTGCCAGGGCTGGGGGAGAGGCGCCTCTCCCCTGGCCCCGAGCTGCTGCCGCAAGAGAGGGCTGGAGGGGAGTCCTCTCTCCCCACCACAGCCCCGGGGCAGCCTGCACTCCTCTCATCCCCGGTGGTGTAATGGCAAGATGGCTCTGTGGTTTGGCAGACGGACAATACGCTGTATTTGCAGGACCTGAATGAAGGAGCAAATTTAGGATTTTCCAAACAGATGGCGCAAAGGGATTCAGCAAAGCTGTTACGGTTGGCAAGGAGTTGAGAAGTGCCCAGTTTTTCCCACGTGGTTCACGGACAGCCCTTGATGTACGAGTGGAGGCTGAGCATTCTGTTCTCCCACTTATGCAGCTTTGTACTGTGATAATGTAGAGGATTTCGAGTGAGATTGCTTGGAAGTCTTGTCTGCAGCAGCTTTGGGTTCTGGGAAACCTGTTGCCAAATAGTAAAAGTTCTAGTGGCATATACATTGTTCTAATGCATAAGATCCATAGAGTGGAGTTGACCGGACTAGTTGTCTTCCCAATCTAAATGAAACTTTTAGAAAGTAAATTCAATTTTAAAATGTTTGTTGCTTTAATCATCTTTGTTAGCAACATGAGAAGGAAATTTCTTGTTTTGATATTTTTATTTTGTCAGTGTCTCTTAATATAATTATGATGCTGATGAGAGGGGGTGAAAAAAATGCCTTGAGAGAGACATTTCCTACAGAGCATCAAGTGAATGTTAGGAATCTGAAATTAGAATTCAGTGTACTCGATGAATCCCCTTCCTGCATCTTTTGCCTTCATGGTTAAGTTTAAGCTCCATTTGTCAGCATGTTCCTTCTGGATGCATGCTGCATGATACACCAGGAGTAACTTATGCACTAGTTAGCAGTAGGTTCATAGATTACTCTACTCATTTCTATCATTCCTGGTGTTTCAAAGATGGGGTAGGACTTAAAGGCTGGAAAAATAGTGCAAATTTAGGAAATCTGTTGCCGTCTGCCTCCCCCTATTACTAAACTCTCTTTTGGGAGATAGTTTCCAGTGCTTCTCCATTCCAGATATAGTGTGATCTGTCTAGTATATGAAAATTACATTTAAGGAAAAAGTTACATTGTCCAAATGATGATTGGCTGGTGTACCCGTAGCTGTTAGGTTTATTTTTAGTGCATACAGAATCAGGCCTAGCTGTGGATATATTGATTCTGTCCGGGTGGTTTCTGCATGTATTTTTTTGTTGATAACTTTTTATCTCCCTTAGACTCCTTTTCAGTCATCTGGACTGGATACAAGTAGGACAACTCGGCATCATGGTCTGGTGGACAGAGTGTATCGTGACAGAAACCGCCTTGGGTCTCCACACCGGCGTCCGCTGTCTGTGGATAAACATGGAAGGCAGATATCCTTTGATTTATGGTGTGGCATTAAAATGTTGCCTTTGTCAGCACTGTTCGTATTTAAAGTTTGTTTTACAAATTGTTTTAAATAAACGAATCGATAAACCCCAAGCATTGTAGAGCGCGAGTGTGGATTATAATGGGGGACTCCTGAGTTCCATTCTGGTTTTGCCACTGATTCATTTTGTGACTTTGGGCATAAGAACATGCCGACTCAGATTAGAAATCCACCCAGTCTCACATCCTGTCTCTGACAGTGAATCGTGTCAAAGGAAGGTGCAAAAAACCCCATAATGGACCAACTGTCTTGCTTGCAGGGGACGTTTCTTCTGAACTCTGGACAGTTAATATCTCCTGTTCTGAAGCATTATCCAGTGTAATGTAACTGGATAGTCTCCTTATTGCTATATGGAAGTCTGATCTTTCACAAATCCTAATACTTTGCTTCTCTATATCTCAGATTCCCCAGCTGTAAAGAGGGGACAATAATACATACTTAGTTCCCAGAGCTGTTGAGAGGCTTAGGTAGTGCCTTGAGATCCTTTTGTGAAAAATACAACAGAAGTACAAAATGGCAGTGTTGGTGGGTCTGACTCCTCTTTCAAAACTGAGCAGAACCAGGACTGAATTTTTTGCAGGTGATTTCTTTCCATTTCTATTACAAGCTGACTCATATGAGTTCAGCATCTGCCAAGCACTATTTCTTGGTGACTTTCATAAAACAGAATTAGTTTATTGTTGTTGACTAGCTTTAAAAGTGCCAGTGTGAGAGTGGTTATTGGAAATGAGGGTGATCCTCCTGTTACTCAAAAGTGACAACTGCTGGCCAGCTGAGTGGCATTATGTGATCTCTCTCTTTAGAGGAAAGTTGTGATACAACCTATATACACGGAGGGAGCAGTATTAGTGTGTGTATGATGGGAGGAGAGATGTGTAGTTGGAATAAACTATCTGAAGCTATAGGTTGAATTGCGTGCTCCTAGCAAGGCGCCATATTTCATGACCCACCCCGACTTGTCTGAGACGACTTCAGCCTGTGTGTGTGTGTGTGTGTGTGTGTTGGTGGGTAGCAGGGAGAGGGGATCATTTTGACAATAGTGTGTGTGGCTAGGGAAAATGTAGGATTATACGGGGGGAGGTCAAGAAAAACGTGTGAGAAGAAGGTGGAGAGTGATTACCCCTTCATTTGACTGTTGAGAATGACTCCCTGTATACCACTCCACCCCAGTAGGTATAAGCATTTTTTGTTTATGTATTGTCAGGCTTGAATTTTTAAGTAGGAACACCCTTTCCTACAGCACCTACAAAGCCACCATTAACATGCATATTTTGTTTGAAATGTCATGCCAAAATCAGCATTTCCTCCACAAAGAAATGCTCTTTGCTTTTCTCACTAGAGTGTATTGGCTCTGACAAAGTAACTTAAATTATTCCTTGTTCAAAGCTTTCAAATGGGCCTGTTATTTAAACAAGAGGCTCCTGGTTTTCTCCCCCTTAACTAATTGAATCACGTGGACAGTTGTCCATATGGCACTGTGTATCTGTCGCCTCCATCGGATACAAGCTGGAGAAGGTTAGTGGCATAATTCCATGTGCATTGGTATTTGGTCCAAAGACTTAGATCCTGTGACAACCCTTAGAAGTGCAAGAAACATTTGTTTTTCCCTGTGGCAGCTTACAGTACTTAGGGTAATCTGGATTGCCATGTGTGGTTTTTTTTTTTTTTTAACTGAATCTAGAACTTAATGTTTTTTCAACTCTGTATGGATTCTTTTAAGAGATTGTTTTTTAAACTTAAAGTATGCCAGTGCATAATTAGATTTTGAGATATAAAGTTTCCCAGGTTTACGTCTGTAGAGGGGTAAGATGCTCAGAATTACTGAGTTAGAAAATCATAGGTTTTTACCACTACATTAGAAGTGGGGCTGATCTTCACAAGCAATCAGTGAGCAAAGAATGTGTAGTCATTTGTCCCCACCGTCATGCCCCTTGCACCACAGTTGGGAACAAGGAGTGCCTATGTGGTATGCTGTGCTTACCAGTTTGAGGACACATCATCATGCAAGAGTGGCAGAGTAGAGGACTGGGATCCTGGGACTCCCACAGTTTAATTCTGGCTCTATAACAGGCTACTTTTATGTTCCTTGGCAAGTCAGTTTCCCTTTCTGTAAAATGTGGGTGATATCTTCCTCGCAGAGATGCTGTGACGCTTAAGCAATGTTTATAAATTGCTCTCAACTCCAAAAGTGCTGCTGCTTACTCTGAGACCATACGCTGCCCCAGTGGTACCAGCGAGAGCACACCCCAGATAGTTTTCTATCTGTAGCGGTTCGTTCGTTCGTCTTTGATGTTCCTCCTAAACTCCGTTGTTTTGTTGAAACAGTTACTCTATAAACGTGTAATAAATTCAGTTCTGTAAAGTTATCTGATCGTTTCATCAAGAAATCTTGCCCAGCATAATCCCAGTGTAATATTTTACAATTACAAAGTGGTATTTCAGGTTTATTTTAATTTGCTGAATTTCCCATGTGACTAAGGGGATTGTTATCCTCATAAGCATCCTTAGTTTAAAAAGCTAACAGGTTTCTTTGCTTTCTTGCCAGGACCAATTCAGATTCTGCCTTGCATCAAAGTACAATGACCCCAGCTCAACAAGAGTCCTTTTCAGGAGGGTCACAAGACATGCAGCAAAAAAGAGGTAAACTCTGTGGGGGAGAAGGGTGGGAAATGGAAAATCCATTTCAGAACTTGATATCATTAAAAAATTGTTTTTCCCGTATAAGTGGGACTGCAGGAATTATCAAAATGTGGTTGGTGCCGGAGAAAAGTGCCTCAATGACAGTTCTGGAGACTGAAATCCAAAAGAAGTAGAGCATTATCAGCGATAGAGCAGGCTTCTCATACTCTATCCTGGCATTTTACTTCAGCCTTGTTTGGCATGGCCCATCTTCAAGAGTGAGAAGGTAGTTTAGATTTCCTGGACCAGCCAGTCCATGATTTGTATGCTGGCACTACTTTTGGGGCTTCCAACTAGCTCCAGTTTGTAGTGATGGTTTGCATTATGGACATGTTTTAGAACTGGGACTGAGATCCCTATGTTGTTTAACATTGAGCAATCATTTGGTGGCAACAAGTTTTTGGGTACCAGAGGTCACAGTGAGAGCTCTTTTCACAAAGAGAATGTATTCCAGATGATTTTAACCAAGATTTAATACCCCGTGGTATCAGTAGTACTGGTAACTGTTGGGGAAAATTGCTGTAATTGACAAGGTTTATTTTGGGCATTTCATTTAGTTTGTTACTTGTTGATTGATGAATTCTGGCTTGTGACAAACATTCCAAGTTGGCAGTCTCATAAAATATTAAAGCAAGTGGCAAACAAAATCAAATTCTTTAAATTAATTCTGGCTTCAGAATCTTAGGACTGCTACATTTCCTTTCCAGTAAATTAATCCAACAGATTTCAAGGGCTTTCCTCCAGTGACCAACCTTACCTCAAAATATAAAACTTCCAGTGTTCAGATTGAAAAACACATGACTGTTAACACTTATTGTTCAATGTGCAAGCTCTTAACTCTAAATATTACCTAGGTTCAGATAGTCTGATTCTCCCCTTGGGCAGGTGTTGGGGATCATGACAATAGTAAAACTACCTGGGCCTTTTGTTAAATATTTAGGGGTGGCTTTGGTAACTTTCGCTTTCCATTTTTTAAATTAGCCATTGTAAGCAACTTTTTCAAAATTTGTCAAATAGCTATGTTGGAAACCTGATTCAAATATGGCACCATAGAGGGATCTTCTCCAGTTCTTATGGGTAGCAAATAATCAATGTCTTATACCTCAGTACCAATGTTTAGAAATATAGGTTGGTGTTTTTAATGTCACTACTGACAGGTAGCAATAACCATTAAACACCACTACTGATTTTTGGTGCCCTCTACTGGTTTTTGCTTCTATTACCAGTTCCAAAATATATTGGAGGCCCTTTAATCTATGCAATGAGATTTACAGATGCATCTAAAATGACTTTGTTTTAGTCCTTGAAGAAATAGACAGTAATACTGATATATAACAGTCAAGTACACACATTCTCCATTGTAACTTCTATTATGTACTCTTTACACCACGATATAAATGACCTTTTACAAAGTACTACAAATTTATACAGTGCTTTTCAAACGTAGGCTCTGGTCCTGCAATCAGATGCATGCACGTGGGCCTTTGTGCCTGCATGGAACCCAAATGGGTTGTAAAGTCTGCATGTATGCATTTATTGGATTGGGGCCATAATGTAATATGTCATAGCCTAGAAAGGTTTCTGCAGATGGAAATCTGCTTTGTATGGATGTTCTGTCTATGTCACTATGCAGTCTTGCTGCTTGCATGATGAAATTGTTTCCAACTTTGAACCCATAAACGTCCTGGACCACAGAAATAGTATAAATTCAGTTTCTCCTATCCCAGTGGAAATGTCTAGTTTTTGCCCCATTGGGCAACATTGGTAACTCACTAGAAGCATTTAAGTCTTGCATATCACGGACTTAAAATAGAGCAGATAAAAAAATGGGACCACCTCAAAGGGGAAACTACAGGTCCCAGCATGCAGTTCCATCTAGATTTGAGCAGTCTAAATCAGATTTGGAGTAAAATTTTCAAAGGTATATAAGGGTATGTCTTCATTGCAGAGTTAACCTGGGCTCTTACTTGGGTCTTGCCCCTAACACCCCTCTCCCCTCCACATACAACAACTCGCTCGCCCAGGTTTGATGCTTTTAAACTCTTGGCTAGCTGGCCCAACTGGGGTTATAGAGCCTGGGTACAGCTTTCACTCAGGCTGGTAACCTGCCCTCTGTACAGTAAGGACAAGAGCTAAATCATTTGAGTGCTGATAGTCTTCTAGTACCTTCCCAAAGGTCCTCCTATGTGTCAAGAAGGTCACACAAGCTCTTTCTCAATTAATTGAGAAAGAATCACAGGAAGAAAAAACCCACTATGTGGCCACAGCTGGGGAAGGTCAGCTGACTCAAGGTCTTGGGGCTCCACCTGCAAGATTGGAGGGTCGCCAAGCTCGGGCCCCAGCCTGTTGCCTGAATGTCTACACAGCAATTTTTCAGACCTGCAGCCTGAGCCCTACGAGCCAGAGTCCACTGATCCAGGCCAGGCATGAGTTTTTTTATCCCTGTGTAAACATAGCCATAGAGTGGTTCAGCTTACTGTAGCACTGAGAGCCATGGGATATGCCCCCAGAAATCCAAATGATACACACACATATCATTTAGGCTAAGTCATTTACATGCTTTTGAAAGTTTTTTGTGCTAGATGGAAAAACAAATAGCTTTTTAGAAAGCTGATGAACTACACTTGGGGTGAAATACATTTTTTTAGTGATCTGGATATAGTTTTATTCTGAAATATACATCTTATTTATTAGTTGAGAATAGGAATTATTTATGGTAAAAAATTACCACATTTTTTCCTGACTGAAATATATGATTGTTTCTGCAGGATGTAGCAGATTTATAATAGGATGTGCTTTTATTTTTATTCTGTTTTCTAGTCTTATTATTGACTGTCCCTGGAATGGAGGAAAGCACATCTGAAACAGACAAAGCCCTTTCTAAACAAGCATGGGACACTAAAAAGGTAGAAATGCCAAATCTTTGTAAGGTTCAGATGTTCTAGTCCAGACAATGTATTTTGTAAATATATTTAGGTAAACATTTTGAATAATGTTGAATTGAAATGAACTTTGCTTGGTCAGACTTGAGTTGAGGTTCTATATTCTGCAACAAACAACCTAAAGTGAGATCAGGGAGCAGTATAGCTATCTCTCTGTGCCTATTGTTGTCAACTGTCTCGGCGGAAACTGTATTCTAAACTTGAGTCTTGGAAGACTGTTAAAGCAGAAAATGATTTTCAGCTGTCTTGCTTTAAAATTTATCTGTAAATGTTAAGTTTGCATGTAAAAACTCCATTAATAGGTTGGTCCCTTATGCAATTGCTTTTTTAAAAAAGTACCCAAGCATTTGTTTCACTTACTAAGGTTTGTCAGGAATTGACAGATTCCAGGAAATTTTAAAGTGAAGTCTGATATGTCATCCTTAGCTTGCGCTATTGCATTAACAGTGCACCAGTAAGAACAACATGAATGAAATACAGAATTAAAACATTCTTCCATCATCTTTTCAAATGCAGAAAGCTACTTTAATGAAATAAAATGCACTCTTTCCCTACTTGTATCTCTGCTTTTATTTCTACCACTCACCATCCTGCCTCTTTTTTCTCTCCTCCTTTTCTTTTTTTCTGTGAATTTGTCTAACTGGCATTTCTCAAGGCAACTTCCGCACCAAAACAATGATCAGATTTTTGTTGTTTGTAAAACAAATGGTAAATATTCAGGATTTTAGTTATTTTGCTCCTATAGAGCTGCTATTGTCTCCATGCTTTCCCCCATCAGCCTGGTTACTAGATAGATAGAAGTAGCAAAGGTAGCATTTGCTTTTGAGATCTGAATATTTTTTTAATGCTTAAATAAGTCTGGATGTTTAAGCAGGTCTGAATTATTGAATATTAATAAACTTATTTAGAAAAAATATATTAAAGAATCAATAGGGAAAGGATGTTTGGTTCATGAAGTTCTTCAAAACCAAGGCTGAATTAATGATTTTCTTGAGCTGTTCTTTGTGTTAAAGTATTTTCAAAGTCTAATTGTGGCTTCTCAGCATGGCAGCTTTCTCTTTTCTTCTCTCTTTGCTACGGTCTCCCTGCTTACCTTGGGAATTATGTGTTTTAACAGTCAGTCCCTAGCAAATATAACCTTTCTAAAAAGGGTATGCATATTTTATAAAAAGCCATGCATTGGTTAATCAAGTGATCGTTCCCTGTATTACATGCAGATTGAGCTAATTTGGCTTTGTGATCATACAAAGTGACTGCTGCCATCATGTGGGATTTTCATATGAGAAGTCTTGAAAGTGACATTGTTGGGAGGACTGCAAGGTTCTTTTTCTGTGGATTACCACTGTAGTATTCATGTCCATAAAGTGTCTAGGAGACAAGTTTCTCTAAGCTCGTGGAACTCAGTAAGATAGAAGTAGGACTTGTATTCTGGATGTACTATTGATGCCTGAGTGTCTGGTTTATGACAGTTGGATGCAAAGTCTTATACCTCATCTGAGAGCTTTTACTTTCTAATAACTGTTATTTTAGCGCAAAGATATGCTAGCAAAGGCAATAATGAATACATTTCATACTATTATGTCTTATCAGGAAGATTGCAATCCTGTTTTGGTAGAACGTACCCTGCAATTGTCCAGGCAGATTTTTAGGAAATATCAAAATGGAAATACTTGATGTAACAAACATTAGGGATCAGAGTTTATATCCTGAGCTGAGAGATATGGGGAGCAAGTACTTCTGTGTAACCCCCTTGCAGACTCATGGAGCAAGTGTTAAAGAGCTTTGCGTTTTTCTCCTCCATTGCTATGAAAGTTGCTATGCTGTGGTGCTTTTGGAGTGTGGCACTGTGAAGTGGGAGATAAGGGCTTAGATAACCTATTAAAGTTTTATTGATATACCAGTCTTGCACTTTCCAAGTTTTTTTCTAAAGTGCTACTTGCTTTTCTGTCATTCAGTTAGCGTTTTTGTGATAGTTTGTAGATTTTCATTCATTTAATGTCGACAGCCCCGACATATAGCGATAGGCTTAGATTTAGTAAGAAAAATGACGTGGTCGATGTTTGCTTGCTAATTTAAGCAGGTGATGTTTTACTCTTGCTCTGTCTTCATTTTGTTTAGTTTATCATTGGAACTTTGAAGCTTAGCTGGCTTAAAGTCCATGCTGAGATCAGTTTTTTTGGTGTGGCACCAAACACCCATTTTGAGCAAGAAGAGGCTTTTAAGAGCATATGAGAAACTGCTGTTCTTAGGTTTCATTTAGTAGGTTTCCTATCTTTTAAAACAAATTATTTCCTAAATGTTGTTTTCCACATTTCTTTGCCTTTCACAGTGTCTTTCTGTTCTATTTTAGACAGGGTCATTGAGGCCTAAATCATGTGAAGTTCCAGGAATCAAGTAAGTTTGGGAGTGGGGTATATGGTTTTGTAGGGATGCATGTAGAAAGTTCACTGCCTGTTCCTAAGCTTCTTGCTCCGTAAGCTCTATTGATTAAGGTTCCCTCTATACTGACAATGAAACAATGCTAACCAGATTACTTTTAAACACTGAAAACATGGTGAATGCTAACATTCCTTGAACATGGTTTGCTTGGCCATGGTAACCCAGATGATGAAACCATTAAAAAAAATGTTCTAGATTCAGTCTCTAATTATACAGAGTACATGTGATTTAAAACAGGAGATGGAGAGTCAAGAATTCTGAGTTTTATTCCCAGTTAGGCATGTTTTGTGTGAACTCGGACAAATCGTTTGACCTCTCTGTGCCTCAGATTCACAATCTGTAAAGCTGGGGGCTGAGATCTTCAAGGAGAGTTCATCACTTAGACATAGGCTTTATATGATCGTAATCACCATGAAATGCACAAAGTGTAGTTCCCTCTTCTAAATAATATGGAAACAGCTGCAACCCCACTGAAAATATTGCCATGTGACAACTGTGGGTAAACATTAAAACAGTGACCACTCTAAATATTTTATTTGTATATTTTTTTACATAGCTTTGTGCATGACCGCTTCAGATAAACTTTCTTTTTGTATATCATGTGGGAAGTGTGTATGTAGACTAAAATCTCAACTGACTTTTGTTACTGTATTTTTTTTAAATTTAGCATCTTTCCATCAGCTGACCAGGAAAACACTACAACGCTGATTCCTGCTGCACATAACACAGGTGGCTCTCTGCCAGACCTGACAAACATCCATTTCCCTTCTCCCCTCCCAACACCACTAGATCCTGAGGAATCCACGTTCCCATCCCTGAGTAGCTCCAATAGCACCGGAAATCTTGCAGCCAACTTGACTCACTTGGGCATCAGCACTGCCAGTCAGGGTAAGAACATATCCAAAGGGCGAATTTATAGATTGTCTGTCAGTAAAAAGTCACTTTCTATCCCTCAACAGTTGTGTAGCATTGCTGAACATTACTAAACAGCTGCTGTGTTTCATCTCAAAGTTAGCGTCACTGGTGTATGCAACTCGTATAAATCATTTTGGGATAAAGAAATGTGTAAACAGTCATAATTAATTAACTCTGTTTTGCGTATCCCTTCTGTGATAGTCTTCCATCTTTCATTCTTGGCGCACATGCATTATTCTGGTTTTATTTTGTATGATTCTTCCAAGGGTGAGATGCAGTGTCCGCATCTTGGCAGTAACTCGACTCATTTTCTGGAGTACCAGCCAGAGTGCACCCACGTAGGGAAACCACTGCAGCAAATTTCTTGATTTCTTGTTTCCATTCCTTCTGTCCTCTCTTTTTGTTGTGGTGACTCTCTTGAGAGATTGTATCATTCCTTTACCTGAACCAAATGTGGACTGTTAAGCAACTGAATTAGTATATAAGCCCCCTAAAATACGTTCTAGTCGGGATTGTTTGTAAGCCTGACTGTTTCATAGCACAAACTGCATTTTTGAAGAGATCCTAAATACACCCACCTTCATAAGGCTCTTAGGAATAAGCTTACAATCATCTGGACCATGTTGTTTTAGAGTTGTATCCTGCTCGCTCTTTGTTTTGTTGTGGCCTTGGATTGTAAGCTCTTTTTAGGGCAAGGACTCTTGTGTTTGTACACCTCTTAGCACAATAGACCTTGATGCTGGTTGGAGTCTCAGGGCTTGCTTCAATACAAATACATAATTAAAAATCCCATTATCAGCCGTGCTAGAAAAATGTCAGTAGACCAGCACAACTACTGTATTTTCAGGACCAGTAGCCTTTTCCAGGCAAATAGCCTGAGGCAGTGATCAAAAAGAATCAATCTCTGACTTGGGTTATTTTATTTTATTTTGAAATAACTCATGTTGCCTGAGCAAGCAGGTGCCTTATATCACTGACAACACCATTAGCAAAGAAATGGCATTTTATAAAGCACCAGGCCAGAGGGCCACTGAATGAGTGCTGCGAGCCTTCATTTCCTTATACAAGTTGTCTTGGTTATACTGCACTCTTCCTTCCGTCCCTTTCTTGTGTAGCTTGCCTCTGTTGCTGTGCCCTATTACTTTGTATCCACCGTACATCATGGGCTGCAAAAGAAGCAAAGAAATGGGAAAGATAATGGGAAGGGAGAGAGACTGACAACAGAATAAGAGATGAAGGCCAGAAGGGAGGAGAAGAAAGAAGGTGGTGCTGGGGCATGTGGCGTAGGAATTGGGATAAACATTCTTCGTATATGGTAGCCATCAGTGATAAGCACAGAACTTGGCTCTTCAGGTTGCTGCAGACCATGACTGGGCATTATAACAGAAAAACCTGCAGAACAGACGCCTGTTAATTCAGACTGCTTAGATCAAAAGACCTTGAAGTTATAGGATCTGAGTACCCCTTGGAAGAGGGTTTCTAAATGTTACTTACCATAAAGGCGCTCTCTTTTTCTTCTGAGGTTATACTTATCAGGGGAATAGATGTGAGTGGGGTTAATAGTTTGTCTGACTATCAAATAATGACAGGCAACTTTTGTTTGCTAGTCATAAAATGGAGTCATACCGTTGTATCTGGCAAGAGAAGTGTACTTTCTTTGGCAAAGCACCCTTGCAAGCTTTTCTTAAAAGTACTCACTGCATAGCATCCTGAGAAACTCTAATGATTCAAATAAGGTGGACACATAACCAGTGACAATAATTTAAAGAATGTCACAAGAATACTGTTAAAAATATTTTTATTCACAGAAGTGCCGAACAGTCCTTAATTAGTTTAATCCCCTTATTTTTAGTTACAATTGTCCAAATGAAAATATAAAACACGCTTTTTTAATCAAGCCTTTCCCAGGAGCTATTTCCCATTGTATATGTCGAGATATGCTTTTCTGAACACTTGCCCTTGTGCTTTGGAGGAGGTGTAAGGGGAGAGAATGCACCTTTTTGGATTTCTTATTAGAGCTCGTTGGAAATATTTACACAAAACATTTTCATCAGAACTTGATGATTCATCAAAATCTAAGCATTTTGCAGAGCTTTGTTGATATCAGTGAAATTCTGCTGGAAACTTCCTACCAGCTCACCTGCCCAGCTCCTCAGCAGTCTGGGCTTGCAGGCTTTTCAACAGCCCTCCTAGGAGCTGACCAGGTGTTGGGAGCCCAGGGATTTGGGGTTCTCGCATGTCAAGCAGCCCAGCCTTCCAGTGTCTCTGGATCCAGGACAACCCACCAGGCTGACTGCTTTAGGGTTGAGACTCCCAGTAGAACTGGGTAGAGAACAGTAATTTTGTTTCATGGAGGATTTTAAAATGTTTGATGATTTGTTTCAAATGGCTATGAAACCAAATTTCTAAATTCTCAGTGAAATGGAATTGCCATTCTCTGCCCAGCTCTGTTTCTCATGGCTTTCTTGCAATTTACTCTTTGGTGCTTAGATACCAGATAGGTACCTTAGAAATTCCTGATACGTATAGTTATAACGAATCTCCTTAAACAATTCCTCTCCTCTCCTCTCCTCCCTCCTTGGTGTTTTTTGCACCAATTAGATTTTTTCATAAATTCCAAAGCCAGAAGGAACCACTGTGATCATCTAGTCTGACCTCTTGCATAACACAGTCCAGAGAGCTTCCCCAAAATAGTTTCTAGTGCAGATCTTTTAGAAAATCTTCCAATCTTGATTTAAAAATTGGATATTAAAAATATTAGTAACTGTTATCATGTTGCATGCCTTCTTTCCACTCCAGTCCTTCAACACACCCAGACCATTGTTTAAAAAGTGGTCTGTGTTTAATTATTTTAGTCAATTGCTTGTAAGTCAGTTTCTCCAGGTGCTTATTTTTGCTGCTCTTCTAAGGCCTGGTCTGCACTACGAGTTGAGGTCGAATTTAGCAGCATTATCTCGATTTAACCCTGCACCCGTCCACACGACAAAGCCCTTTTTTTCGACTTAAAGGGCTCTTAAAATCGATTTCTTTACTCCACCCCCGACGAGGGGATTAGTGCTGAAGTCAGCCTTGCTGGGTCGAATTTGGGGTACCATGGCCGCAATTTGACAGTATTGGCCTCCAGGAGCTATCCCAGCATGCTCAGTTGTGACCGTTCTGGGCAGCGCTCTCAACTCAGATGCACTAGCTAGGTATACAGGAAAAGGCCTGCGAACTTTTGAATTTCATTTCCTGTTTGGCCAGCATGGCGATCTCACCTGCACAGGTCACCATGCAGACAGAGCTCATCATCACAGAAGACCATGAAGTCACAGAATCGCTGAAGAGCTCCAGCATGGACTGAACGGGAAGTATGGGATCTGATCTCTGTACGGGGAGACAAATCCCTGCTGGCTGAACTCTGTTCGAAAAGACGAAATGCCAAAATATTTGAAAACCTCTCAATGGCATGAAGGACAGAGGCTATAACAGGGTCCCGCAGCAGTGCTGCTTGAAAATTAAGGAGGTCAGGCAAACCTACCCAAAAAACAGAGAGACAAACAGCCGCTCCGGTTCAGAGCCCCAGACATGCCACTTCTGTGATGAGCTACACGCCATTCTAGGGGGTGCAGCCACCACTACCCCAACCCTGTGCTTTGACTCCATCCGAGGAGTGGGAGGCAACACGGAAGCGGGTTTTGGGGGCGAGGAAGATAGCTCACAGCAAGGAAGCGGAGAAACCGGTTTCCCCAACAGCCAGGATCTGTTTATCACCCTGGACCTGGACCCCCTGAACCAACCCAAGGCAGGCTCCCGGACCCTGAAGGCGGAGAAGGGACCTCTGGTGAGTGTACATTTGTAAATATTATACATGGTTTAAAAGCAAGCGTGTTTAATGATTAATTTGCCCTGGCATTTGCAGCCAGTACAGCTACTGGAAAAGTCTGTTAACATGTCTGGGGATGGAGTGGAAATCCTCCAGGGACATCTCCATAAAGCTCTCCTGGATGTACTCCCAAAGCCTTTGCAAAAGGTTTCTGGGGAGGGCAGCCTTATTCCGTCCTCCATGGTAGGACACTTTACCACGCCAGGGGAGTAGCACGTAGTCAGGAATCATTGCAGCGTATGGTCCCGGTGTTTGCTGGCATTCAAACAACATCTGTTCTTTATCTCTGTGTTATCCTCAGGAGAGTGATATCATTCATGGTCACCTGGTTGAAATAGGGTGGTTTTAGTAAGCGGACATTCAGAGGTGCCCGTAACTGCTGGGTTGCTTGCCTGTGGCTGAACAGAAATCTTCCCTGCTGTTAGCCACGCGGTGGGGGGTGGGGTGAAGCCATCATCCCAGAGAATTGGGTGTGTGGGGAGGAAGGGTTAGTTGGGTTTCTGCTGCATGTGAACCCGGAAACCGCAGCCGCTCCTTTTAAATTGCCAACCCATTTTTAGTGGCTAACCCAACGGCTACTTCGTATGGGAAATGAGGGCACTGCTGTTTGAAATCATTCCCACATGTTATGAAAGTTAAAGAAGCCAAAATACTGTGCCTTACCATGGCTGCCTGCAAGCCGAATTCTGCTGCCCGGCCCTGCATGAGTGATCTCTCACACCAAACCAGCATACCCTCAATAAGAGGCAAAATACGACCTTGTAATGAAAGCACATGTGCTGTGTAATGTTAACAGCAAGGTTTACTGTGAAAGAGTGTACCCATTGTTCTATAAAATGTGTCTTTTTAACTACCACTCTCCCTTTTTTTCCCCTCCACCAGCTGCATATGTTTCTCCTTCCCAGAGGTGAGCGAAGATTAGAAGGCGAAAAAACCACACTCGTGATGAAATGTTCTCTGACCTCATGCTGTCCTCCCGCACTGACAAAGCACAGCAAAATACTTGGAGGCAGACAATCTGAGTGCAGGAAAGCACAATATGACCGCGAGGAGAGGTGGCGGGCTGAAGATGGTAGGTGGCATCAGCTTGCTGAAAGAAGGCAGGGGTCAATGGTCAGGCTTCTGGAGGATCGAACTCCTATGCTCCAGCGTATGGTTGAGCTGTAGGAAAGGCAGCAGGAGCACAGACCGCCGCTACAGCCCCTGTGTAACCAACTGCCCTCTCCTCCAAGTTCCATAGCCTCCTCACCCAGACGCCCAAGAACACGGTGCGGGGGCCTCTGGCCACCCAGCCACTGCACTGCAGAGGATTGCCCAAGCAACAGAAAGCTGGCATTCAATAAGTTTTAAAGTGCTGTGTGGCCTTGTCCTTCCCTCCTCCACCACCCCTCCTGGGCTACCTTGGCAGTTATCCCCCTATTTGTGTGATGAATAAATAAAGAATGCATGAATATGAAGTAACAGTGACTTTATTGCCTCTGCAAGCGGTGATCGAAGGGGGGAGGGGAGGGTGGTTAGCTTACAGGAAAGTAGAGTGAACCAGGGGAGCAGTCCATCAAGGAGAAACAAACAGAACTTTCACACCATAGACTGGCCATTCCTGAAACTGGTTTTCAAAGCTTCTCTAATGCGCACCGCGCCCTCCTGTGCTCTTCTAACCACCCTGGTGTCTGGCTGCACGTAATCAGCAGCCAGGCTATTTGCCTCAACCTCCCACCCCGCCATAAACGTCTTCCCCCTTACTCTCACAGATACTGTGGCGAGCACAGCAAGCAGTAATAACAATGGGAATATTGGTTTTGCTGAGGTCTAACCGAGTCAGTAAACTGCCAGCGTGCTTTTAAACGCCCAAATGCACATTCTACCACCATTCTGCACTTGCTCAGCCTATAGTTGAACAGCTCCTGATTACTGTCCAGGGTTCCTGGGCATGGCTTCATGAGCCATGGCATTAAGGGGTAGGCTGGGTCCCCAAGGATAACTGTAGGCATTTCAGCATCTCCAACAGTTATTTTCTGGTCTGGAAAGTAAGCCCCTTGCCGCAGCTGTTGAAACAGACCAGAGTTCCTGAAAATGCGAGCGTCATGTACCTTTCCCGGCCATCCCACGTTGATGTTGGTGAAACGTCCCTTGTGATCCACCAGAGCTTGCAGCACTATTGAAAAGTAACTCTTGCGGTTTATGTACTCGCCGGCTTGGTGCTCCGGTGCCAAGATAGGGATATGGGTTCCGTCTATCGCCCCACCACAGTTAGGGAATCCCATTGCAGCAAAGCCGTCCACTATGACCTGCACATTTCCCAGAGTCACTACCCTCAATATCAGCAGCTCAGTGATAGCGCTGGCTGCTTGCATCACAGCAGCCCCCACAGTAGATTTGCCCACTCCAAATTGATTCCCAACTGACCAGTAGCTGTTTGGGGTTGCAAGCTTCCACAGGGCTATCTCCACTCGCCTCTTAACTGTGAGGGCTGCTCTCATCTTGGTATTCTTGAACTTCAGGGCAGGGGAAAGCAAGTCACAAAGTTCCATGAAAGTGCCCTTATGCATGCAAAAGTTTCGCAGCCACTGGGAATCATCTGAGACCTGCAACACTATGCGGTCCCACCAGTCTGTGTTTGTTTCCCTGCCCCAGAAACGGTGTTCCACCCCATGAACCTGTCAAATTGACACCATGATGTGCACATTGCAGTGGCCCGTACTTTGTGAGAAGTCTGTGTCCATGTCCTCCTCAGTCTCGTCCCCGTGTTGCAGTTGCCTCCTCCTCGCCTGGTTTCACTTTTCTTGCAGGTTATGGCTCTGCATATCCTGCTGGATAACATGCGTGGTGTTTATAGCGCTCATAATTGCCGTGGTGATCTGAGTGGGCTCCATGTTGCCAGTGCTATGGCGCCTTCACTGAAAAAAGGCGCAAAATGATTGTCTGCCATTGCTCTAACGGGGGGGAGGGGCGACTGACAATATGGCTTACAGGGTTGGCTTACAGGGAATTAAAATCAACAAAGTGGGTGGCTTTGCATCAAGGAGAAACAGAATGGCCCCCTCAAGGATAGAACTCAAAACCTTGGGTTTAGCAGGCCATTGATTTCACTGAGGGAGGGAGGAGAAAATTAATACAAAACAAATCTGGTCTATTTCTTGTTTTGATCCACTTCATCTATCTTTATACATCTTGCTGGCAGCAGACGGTGCAGTACGACTGCTGGCCATCGTCATCTCCTGGATGCTTGGCAGAATACGGTGCAGTAGGACTGCCGGCAGGACTGAATCGCCATGAGACAAAACTTAAAAGGGAAATGACCTGGCTGAGTCACTCCCATGTTTGCCCAGGTGCCCCTGACTGACCTCACCGAGGTTGGCTAAAAGAGCACCCTGGAGTACAGCAACGATGGCTACCAGTCATACTGCACTATCTGTTGCCAAAAGGCAATGAGCTGCTGCTGTGTAGCAATGCAGTACCACGTCTGCCAACACCCAGGAGACACATGGTGACGGTGAGCTGAGCGGGCTCCATGCTTGCCGTGGTATGGCGTCTGCACAGGTAACCCAGGAAAAAAGGTGCGAAACGATTGTCTGCCCTTGCTTTCACGGAGGGAGGGAGGGAAGGGGGTGCCTGACAATATGTACCGAGAACCACCTGCAACAATGTTTTTGCCCCATCAGGCATTGGGATTTCTACCCAGAATTCAAATGAGCAGCAGAGACTGCGGGAACTGTGGGATAGCTACTCACAGTGCAATGCTCCGGAAGTCAATGGTTGCCTCGGTACTGTGGATGCACTCCGCCGACTAAATGCCGACCAAATGCACTTAGAGCATTTGTGTGGGGACATACACAATCGACTGTATAAATATGCTTTCTACAAAACTGACTTCTATAAATTCGACCTAATTTTGTGGTGTAGACATGGCCTATATTCCATCCAGCTTGTCAGTAGCTCTCTGATGTTGAGATGCACAAAAACTAACCTGTTGTCCAGGAAGCAGACTCAGAGCTGTATCGAATGGACTGTCCTCTCCTTGTTCCATAACATAATGCCTAAAATTAAGTTCAGTTGCTTTGGTGTGAAGATGGAAACTCTATGTCAAAGGCTCTGACAATCTCTGTAGTGTTGCTTCTTGCATCAGCCTCCAGTGGGTACAGAGAGCACTTTGTCATAATTAAGAATTGAAATCACCTTTTGCATTAGCAACATAGTGTTTCTATGAGTGCTGCCTTTATCCCAGTTTTTCAAGGCTGAGCTGAAGTTAATAATAGGCAATGCAGGTCAGAGTGAATGCAGAACCTTGACAGATGTTACCTGTTGAGATTGGTTGCTTTTGTGGGGAATTCATATTTAATGCTGTTTAGTTTATTGTAATGAAAACTATGTGTGTCCTATTCATCTACACATGTGAACAAATCTGTTACACTTAGAAATGAATCTGTTCTTGCTTTGCCCTTGTTCTTTGCCTGCCAGTAAACCATTTATCTCCTTTCAAATGCAGCTGGAATAGGACTGGTGAATACAGTGGGCAGAAGCACTGTTCAGGATTCTGTGGCATAAGGACAATGTGGGGTGGGAGGTGGAATTACCTGTTCAATGTACTACCCTCTAGTATATAACACTGGGAGCGGGGAAGGGCAGAACGAAAGCACAAGACTCGGGGCTTGTCTACGCTTAACACTTCAGCAGCACAGTTGCACTGCTGTAGCGCTTCAGTGTAGACACTACCTACACCACAGAAATCCACCTCTCCGTGAGGCAGTAGCTAGAATTCTTCCACCGATGTAGCACTGTCTACATGGGGATTTAGGTCGGCTTAACAAGACCCTTTGGGAGTGTGGATTTTTCACATCACCGGGTGGATGTAGTTAGTGACCTCATTTTCTAGTGTAAGCCAGGCCTGAGTAACTTGTTTCCTTGTCTTTCTGGTCCAAGTTTCTGCAACTCTGATACACCGTTACACCGTCTGGAGCTGTTGGGTTGTTCAAACTTGTCACATGAATGAGAGGCAGAAGCACTATTCAAACTGTGGCAAAAGTTTTGGTGTTAGATTCTGTGTTGTCCTTGTCTCTCACTGATACCTCAGTCATGACTACTCACAGAAACATGGACTTGCTCCTTCACTACAGAAAGAGTTAGTAAATTACAGCAACTTTGCAGTCTTTCATCCTAAGGTTGCTTGCTTTATCTTCAGCCATGAGAGCTTGAGGAATGAGAAAGTATCTCATTTAACAGCAATTTAACAGCAGCACTTCTAGTGGGTGGAAGAAGTTTCATTTAGTGGTCAGAGGAGGAGATGGTGGGGTTAGGATTGACCGTTTCTATTTTCAGCTCTGCCATTTTCTTGCTCATTGACTTCGGGGAAAGTCATTTAATCTCTGTGCATTCAACTTACCCAACTGTAAAGTGGGCATATTAATATCTATGCCACAGGGATGTTGCGAGGGTTAGTTAACGCAGTGCTTAGAGAGCCCCTGATGAAAAGTGCTGATGCTGTGCAAACTAAGTTGGGGTAGGAATATCCCTAGTAACTGTTGTAGAGTGTTCTGTGCTGAGCATTGAAACCTCCCTCATCAATAAATCTGACCTCTTATTCCAGTAACAAGAAAAACTCTCCCACAATGCAACCATTCATCACTGATTCATCAAACAGGTACTTTCTGCCTAGGTGCTTTGTATGGTCCTCCTTGTAGTATATGAACACCTGAGATTGTTTACGGATGTGGGCCCCCTATGTGGTTTCCGGAGTCTGTGTAAGGTTTAATTAATGTCTGTACAGCACTTGAGATCTGTGAATGAAGGGTGTCATAGCAGGGTAAGTATTAATAAATAGGGTTGCCTGCAGCCAGAGGGAGTCCATTTGGCATGGAACAATGGTAGCCACAATGCAGGGTCTTGAAAGTGCAGGATATTAGTAGGGGAAATAAGAAGTGGCTCAGGACTATGAGATGAACACAGATAACAGCCTTCCCCATCATTCCAGGAAACGAAATTATGGCCCTGCTTGTATTATTTTTTTATAAAATGACCTGACTTCATTTGCCCTTGAAGTTTCCAGTGGGTCTCATGGCCTTTGGGATAGGTTGGTGGTTCTGATTTTCAGTCTGTGGGCCACTTTGTTAGAAGGGATAGTCTTGCAGACCCCCTTCCTGTTCCCTGCACCACAGACTGCACTGCCCAGTTCTCAAAATGTTTCATTCTATGAAGCATCAAGAAAGGTTCTGCATGCCAGTTTGACAACCACTGGGCTAATTGAATGGCAGTATCTATTTATACATTAACAGGAGTGATCAGCAAAGATGCTTGCAACAATCTTCTCTCCATCGTGGCATTTTCACTGTCACAAAATCCATTACAGATTTGCTAAGAATTTAAGCCTGATGCTGCATTCAGCATAGAATATTGGCCTAGCCATATTCAACACTTTACTGTAAAGTTTTGTAAAATTCAGCCATTTATTCATCATAATTTTACTTCATATAAACAAATTGTTAAATGTAAACAAGCATCACCACAGTTCCTGCGTAAACTGGTTTCTTCCATTAATGGCAGGAATGACAACGACGCAAGCCTCATCCCGACAGCCAGCTGTCAGTCCCCTCTCACTGAATGCAGACTCCAGACGACCACAGTCCCAACAGATGTCTCCTACGCTCTCACCTCTGTCGCCAATTACTCAGGTAGGAGGCTGCGTGGAGATCTGGAGAAGGACTACATTTTATAAGAATAATGAACCTTGTTCCACTTTGTAAAGTTTTAGATCATAGCTGTCTGTTTCTGTCTTCATTCACATAGGGAAATATTAGCTGTAAGGTTGATAAACCTGTAGTCGTGTCATTAATTTAATAATTTTCTCCTTTAGGTATGTTTGTAAAGTTAATGTTGTCATGTTCCCTTTTATAAATAAATGCTTTGGGCCGTTTTTTTTTTTTTAATTTAAATCAAAGCCAACAGCCAGATCTGAGCAATTCTACCAAGATAAATTCACGTATGCTGTCAGACAGTGGAGAAGACAGTTTAAGGAAACAGATTTCACTTTGTCTTCCAAGGCCTTGGAAGCACTAAGGAAAACCTCTTTCTTTAAAGATACCATCACAAGATTCTCTTGTGTTTCATGCTTCCATGTGAATCGTGAGAAACTCCTTTGGCTCTTAGGATTTTTGACCCTTTGATGCACCTGTAGGCTGCCTCTGCCATACTTGGCATGCTCTAGTTTGGTCCTTGAGGGGCTCAGAACAGGGACTTAGTAGATGGGTTTTCCTTGACTGACTGACTTGTCAGCTTTCAAATCAAACATTCAGCTAGGTTTGCAAACATACTTTTTATTTATTTACAACAAATAAAAAAATGTCAAATTAGTCCCTTTAAGCCACATCTTTGAAGGTTTAAATGTAAGTTGTTGTTTTCTTAAATGCAAGATCTCTCATAACTTTCCAGATTGCTTATGTGATATATAACGCTTAGATATATATGAATATTCACTTGGTGTGAAATTTTAGGAGTCTTGGAGTTGAACCAGAGCTCTGCATAGTACATTTTCCTGTTTTCTCTTTAAGGCTGTGGCTATGGATGCATTGTCTTTGGAACAGCAGCTTCCACCATATCAGTTTTTTACCCAGGCTAGTTCCCAGCAACAGCAACAGACCCAAGTGGCAAGTAGTCTGCCTCAGAATGCCCCTTTAATGCAGACTTCTGGCTTACAGCGAGGAGCACAGCTTCCCCCCCTCTCAGTCACAGTACCATCGACCATCCCACAGTCACCTCCAGGCAGCCAGACCCAACCTTCCATGGGCATAGACATCAACTCGGTAAGTTTGGGCAATGACTGAAGATGATATAAGTGGAAACAAATAGCTTTCTTCCAGAGAACGTGACCTGGTAGAATTCAACAGCAGTGTTGGCCTGCATTGTCAGAGTTCTAACTAGATAGCCCTTGTAGCAGTTCCGCATCCAGGCACTGTATACACTGGATTCAAACAGTTTGGTTCAACCAGTTTTTAACATGTTTTAAACATATTATAAAAAATGTTTTAGACGTAATATGGCTAACCCATATGAACCAGGCCAAACTGTTTAAACTACTAAATATGATTTTAGAACACTTGATAAAATGGGAATGGCTCCATAACTCTGGCTAACCCTGTCTAAATTCAGGCCCACTTGAAATAGTTTAAATAGATTTTTTTAAAGATCAGTTTAACAAATGCAAGTTTGAAGCAGTGGAGATGTCTTCAGAGAGACAGTTTCAGGGCTAGTAAAAAAAATAAACAGGTGGGTAATGAAGGCGATGCCCTTATTCTTTGGGTGGATGATATATAAAATTTATAAACTGGCAAGTCAAAGGTCAAGGTAATATGTCAGTAGGGTTTTTTTAGTGAAGGAAGTGGTTGGGGAAAAAACTGTCATTTTAAATGACACATCTGCAAGTTGAGTGTCCTATGCCTTTAGAAGGGAAGATGTAGATAAGCATCTGTGTTAGCATTGCAGTTTACAGGGTGTTGGAAAGCAGCAATAAAGTGACTATCAGCTAGGTATGGAGAGACTGAATTAAAAAGTACCATTTTATAAACATCTGTATCTGTAAAGTGAGAAGCATCTTTTGAAATTTAGCTAGTTTTAAGTTCTGAAAGACAAGACATTTCTGTGCAATTGGAAAGACCAGAATTTCGTAAAACTGAAAAATATTTATCCATGTTAACTGTGTTCAGGTGTCTGCCAAAATGGAGTTTGGTCAGACTAGTTTAATTTTCAGACAGCAGCATTTGCATTTTAGCGCTAGTGTACTGCTACCTTCCCAGCTATCATATGTACTTATTTTTTGCCCCAGGTGAATCTGGTATCCACAAGTTGAGTGCTACACAGCCAAGATGAGAAATTTAACTGAAGTTTAATAAAGTTGTGCTAATCAGCATTTTCCACCAAAGATACAGAAAACCACAGATACTGTTTTTTAAAGCACAGCAGTTTGTTCAAGAGGAATTTTTTTGGCTAACATTATTTCTTGGAGAGTTTGTTATAGTTGCTTTCAAGTCTCTCTAAAGAACTGAGTAGACACATCTATACGGTTGAAGGGCAGAGTTAAACCAAGAAGGCAAAATTTTCTATTGTAAATTGTCCAATCTCTTCCTACAACCTGGAATCCAGAATTCAGAAGGTGGTTCAATATAATAGGTCAGCCCTGAGATGATGCCCCATTGCTAGGAAGAGGTACCTGGCACATTCTCTGCTGGTTCTGCTCCGAAGGCCAGTGAATTGCTGTCTCTGATTTCATTGGAAAATCTTCTCTTCCTGGCAGTGGGGCAATACTAGCAGCTGTTCAGATAACAAGAGGAGCCGTTTCATTGTGGAGGGCTAAGACATGATTGTGGGTTTCAATCTGGGGATCAGGTTTAAACCAGGTTGTGCTGGTAGAGATGTGGCTTCTGTGCCAGGATTGTGAGGGAGTAGGAGAAGATACAGGTGAAACAGAAATCAGTAGTTTGAAGGGATATTGGTTTTAACATGCCAGCTACTCAAAACAACATGTCTGAATGGTTTTTTTTCTAATGTTTATGCAATAACTAATACAGATATTCTGATTTTCCTTCTCTGCTTTTCACATTGCTTTCCTCATCCTAAACTTCTCTAGGCCCTTAAAATTCAGAATGTTCAGTTTCTCTTTAGAACTTGAAATAGTATACAAGTACACTACATTTTAAACCTGGGTAAAAAAAGTATTCTAAGCTACAATGCAGCTTCACTGAAAGGTTTTCCATTAATCCTCATAGCCCCACTGAAGGCCAGTGTGCAGTACCTCAATAGAATACTTGAATTCTATGGATCTTAAAAAAAAAAACAACAACAACAAACAAAAACCAAACCAAGATGGTGTCAAGACGGTGTACTAACCTTGAGTTATTCTTTATGCATTTTAAACAGTGTTAGAAAGTGTTAATACACCATTCCTCACTTTATAAACTGTCTGATTTAATTACTTCTTGGTCAGCGATATTGGGTTCTTCCTCATAATAATCTTGGCTCTCAAAGACAGCATTATAGAAAGAGCGGTGTTTATTATTTCAACAGCTGCTCTGTATCTGTTTTGCGTTTGAGTGATCCTCTGACCTTAATCCAGGGTACTGTATGTGACAGTGAAAAGGTAATTCTGTGAACATCTTATCTCACTAAGGCTAAAAACTATATGGGCATAGCTAGCATTAGCCTACAGACAGTGTATGTATCAGATGGTGTCTAGTTCATACAGTTGGAAAGTATGTAGTTATGAAAAGGGTTTGTCTTTGCAATTATACATTTTAACCTAATTAATTTATCTAGACTAATTCCTAAGAGTAGGAAGAACAGTACTTATATCACTTTTCTAAGGGCCATAGGCATCAAATTAAGAAGGGGAGAGGGTGGCAGTTGAGTCTGAAGGTATCAATGCCCGTATTTTCAAATTATTCCCAGATTGGGAGGCCGCTTTCCGCACGTGTCTCTTTTATGTGTTGGCTGACTGGTTTTTTTAAAAAAATGAAAACAAAACATAAACCAGAAATATTTCAGTTGTCCTTGAATAACAGCACTGCCCTGTTTTTAGGTGTGCATAGTTAGACACCAGACCATGCCGTGTTGGTATCTTGACCTTTTTCATGATGTTTGGGGCATTATTCACAGTCATAGCATAATTGCTGATCTCCGGGAGTTCTTGAAGATGGTCTCACCTGGCTTCCCCAGCTCTACACCAATAAGTATATAATTTTTCAACCTTTCATCAATCCCATGGTCTTTAATTCTGTGTTGTTCTGTAGGCTTCACTCCAGCAGTACCGCAGTAATGCTGGATCCCCAGCCAACCAGTCTCCCACCTCTCCTGTCTCCAATCAAGGCTTCTCTCCTGGCAGCTCCCCTCAAGTAAGGGACTCTGTGCTTCCACAGGCCTTGCTTCTTGTGTTTGTTTTTTAGTTGTCTTTCCATTACTGACCCGTGGTTGTCTCACTGTAACTTTATGTGCTTCATGCATCACTGATGTCTCATCATGTTTACAGCTTCATTCAGATACCGAGTTTTCCAAAAGTTGGTGAATTCAAACTTAAATAGAAGCTACTGTTAAATTTACACTCAATTACTCCTTCATGAGAGCTACACAGAAAATGCATCCAGAAAGATCCCTTTCAAAAAAGGAAATGATGCCTCATGGGAAGTGTGAGTCTATAGCAATGGTTGTTGGAGTGGCTGGAAGGGCGTAGGGATGTGAAAGGAAGTGAGGGGGATGGGGAGGTCTGTCCAGGTGATCTGTGCACCTCTGAATACAGCTCACATCCTCAGGTGCAATTAAAGCAGGAAACAATGGACACTTTTTTAAAGAAACCTCTGTAGAAAGTGAACTCTTGAAAAGGCAGTAACTCCATTTCACGACTTGAAAGAAACAGGTTAGAAAAACATTAAATATTAATCTTGCAGGGTGGCTATCTTCCCTGTCTGTGTAAATTTTAATTTATATATGCAAGAGTCCCACAAATCATTGTGCCCGTATTTAAACAGAGCAACAGGAATTTAATCCGCCAGCTACAGGGCAACTAAAGAAATAGTGAACTAGTTTTTAGGGGGAACTGCTAATCAGGCAGTGCTGAGATAGTTTAGAATCTCCTCCTAGTGCTGCTGCAATAGGTCAAAGTTGTTGCCCTTTCCTACATCCCAAAAATGGTGATGGGAGGCAGAAGGGAGTGCTCACTGGACACCATGAGAGAGTCTGAAATTGTATTTCCTGTTTTCTGGTACTTTAACTTTTAAAGGATATTTATAAGGAGAAGCATAATTAAAATAGATACAATTATTCCTCAAAGTTGGAGGTTCCTCTCCAGGCCATTAGCCATAGACTTAAGTCAGTGATTTCACTCAGAACTTAGTGAACTCAGTAATAGATCTGAGGGTTAGGGCTGTCAGTGTGACTTTTTAACCTTCACTTCACTGCTACTGTAACTGATTCTTCTGCCTGCCTCTTCTACCTCTGCTCTGTCTTTGTATGGCTCAGAGTAGGCAAGAAAACGTACTCCCTTTTCTCTAAGCTGCCATTAGGTTAATGCTGCTACCAGACACTGTTACTAATTCTCAGCCCTGAAACCCCCATTGAGCAGTGCACCCAAATGTAGGCTTCTATTGATTGTCCGTTGACTGGTCAGTAAATCCTCCCTGCCTGTGTCCTCAGACCAGTTAACTTATTGTCATGGGGCAGTCTAAAGTGGTGGAATGCCATGGAGAGCAGTTTTTCCTATTGGTCTTCCCTCCGTATCTAAACCAAGTCACTGTGATGTGCCTAACAGACATGTGGTTCCTCCTCTAGCAGATATATGGAAGGAGGTGGAGTTTAATTACATTGCTTGTTTTACTATTTGGCCTCTTAAAAACATTTCATTTCATATTTGGTATGTTGGCAAAGGGATACATGTCAGACCAATTTACAAGGAACAATTAGTTTCCGAACTAGCAGAACTTGGTTTGAAGTACTGTACTTCTAAATAGGATGCTGAGATACGGGTTGTCATCTAGCAAAAGCCAAATGGGAAAGATTGGAAAAAGGTTCTCGATACCTTATTAAATTAGAAAACTTATTCTCCTTCCCACATCTGTAAGCCAACGGGTGGGGTGACATAAGTAGCTACGTATTTTTAAGGATGGAGAGAAGTGATAGAAAAGGGTATAACTAGGAGAAAAAGGATAAGAAAAAAGATGTAGGCTGAATGGTTGGGGTGGTGGGGAGAACTTGTTAATGATGAGGTCTGTTAGGCCCCAGCATAAATAGTCTCTCGAGGGAAGAGGTGGAACCCTCATCGGTTGAGACGTTTTAAAAATAGCCTGGTAAAGAAACTGGAAGATGTAGTGTAGGGGAACAATCTTGCTCTGTATGAGGATGTAGGGCTGGGCTAGATGTGGCTTTGTGGGCCTCTACCATCTCTAACTTCTGTATTTCTGATTAATTTTAGGTAAATCCCACATTTTATTAATAGTAGAACCAGCTCTCTGTATGTAAACTTTTAGAATATAACTTGTTTAATCACATCTAGTTCATGCAACAGGAATTATTCCTCAACTTCCCCACCCCCAAATCTATTTGCTAGTCTCTTGAGTTCCAAATTCTCATTTCCGATCTGTGAGGGACTTTCCATTAAAACATCAATTGAAAAGCTCTGCTTGTGGTTCTCAGCTTGTTTGCATGGCTCTTCATTAACACTGGCTTTGTTTATTACTACTTGATTTTTTTTTTCCCCTGACATCATTGTTACATATAAAGTTGCTTTTTTAGTAGAACAACTAAATACTTGGAAAATATGGTATGTATTATTAGACAATGATTTAAACGAGGTTTTTTTTTGCAGTCACCACGTCATTAACCAAGGAAGATGTACTGTTGACAAAACAGACCTTGTATAGTATTTCTGTAGGAGATGGGTTAACAAGATGTATATCAGACCAGTTGATACATTATTTTTAGACCCTGAAGTCATAAACTTTCTGGTTGATTTCCTTATGGAGCTTTACCACTAATATAATTATTAGATAGTGCATTTAGGAGTCTCAAGAAAAAATTAATGTAGCTTGAGTTTCTGTGATTTGTTCAGAGCACCTTGTGAGGAACAGGGGCTAACACGTAAGAATTTTGTCCAGTTCATTGCTTTTCATGTTCTACTTCAGGCTTCTTCTAGGACAGGAGTCATGATAACCATACTATGGCAGGGATTTTTTCTTTTTCCTCTTTTTCCTTCTTTTTCTCTTTCTTGCTTTTTGTTGTATCTTTGAAAAGCTTGTGTAAAAATGGCAGAAGTTAAAGGAGAAGGGTCTTGTTTAGGTTCTGTTTGGGGCTGCTGCATGTCAGCTGCATTTCTAATGACAATTCCAGATTGGCTTTAGTTGTGCATATTGCGGATATGAGGAGGCACTGTTGCGGTTAGGGTTTGTACTGGGGGCAGGGCAGTCATGTCTTATAAATGAACGAGAGTCAACAAGGTACTGGCAAAGAAGCTCCGTATTTAACATGCAGGATACAATTCTGGCAAAAACATCTTGTTACAGTACTTAGAAGGAAAAAGTGCTTTTATTTTTCACTTTGATGCAATTAATTATACTTTAAAAATTCATGAAAGTGTTCGAATCATCCCTTTCAAATGTAAAACAATAAGAGTGGAAATATTCTGTGTCGAAAACCTTCTTTTTGCTGTAAAATCCTATTCTTTCTCTTGAATCAGTGTTAAGGAAAAGGTTCCTCATTTCATTTAGTAGCCAAGCCCTTCCTGAGAGTGACAGGAGACTGTGATCTTTCCTGTCGGACAAGATTTGCTGAGCATCAGGATATTTTCTGACTTTACACATCAGAGTTTGGAACATAGAACCTTTGGGCATATATACAGTGCAGTTGGCAGTGAGCCCTTCAGTCTGGGTAGACAGACTCCTGCTAGCACAGTAAAAATAGCAGTGTGGAGGTTATGGCTTGGGCCTTCAAGCCCACCCGACCCTTTAGGCTTGAGAGCCCAAGCCACAGCATCCAAACTGCTGTTTTTAGTTCACTAGCCTGAGCCCTGCTAGTCTCTCTACCTGGGCTGGGAGGCTTTCTTCTAGATGGTGTTTAGACATAAGCCTGGAGCAACGCTTTAAGGGTGGGTTGCAAGTACCCACCATGTTCAGCATTGTGCTGGATTCATATAGAATGCTCACTACTCAGGAGTTCAACAGTTTTCTATTATCTGAGTGCACTCAAACTATGCCCTCTGCCCTCCCACACACAATGGAATGGGGGTTCACAGTATTAAGACCAGACCTGGTGCAAATAGGATCTGCTTAGCAAATGGATTGTATATGTGCACCATGCTGAATCCCTACTGGGCTTTCTTCAAGGCTTTTAGTTATCAGGCTATGAATCCGCTGCTGCCACAGTAGCTCAAGAGTTTCCCTATAGCATAATGACACTGGAAGATTCTGCCTCAAGGTAGAAAGTTCCTTTCTTTTGCTTTGAAAAGGCATTGTCATCATGTTTACTTCATGATGGCTCCTTTTTACAAAGGACTGTTGGAAGGGTTGCTGAAAAAAACAACCATCCCTTCTCCTCTTTCATGCTGATTTGAAATATTTCATATATATACGTACACGCATGCATGCACAAAGACGCACACAAATTATTGGTGCCATAGGAAAAGTGTTTCATCTGAGATTTTACTATTTATCTTAACTGTTGTCTGCTAAATTGATTTTATGTTCACTGTTGTGGACTTCATCTTGTGCTTTTGAGTATTTTGCAACTTTGCCATGTTAATATCCTTAGTTGTATTAGTTGGTGTAACTGTATAGTTGCTAATTAGATTTTTGCTTAAAATTTCTTATGTAATTCAACTTTCTGTGGGAAAAATGATTTGTCTCTTAGCCTTGTGGTTGAATTGAATGAAATTAAAACTGCTAGAAGATACTATGCAAGACATTTAAAAAACAGAAACAAATACATCTCTAAACATAAGACAAACTTTCCAAATAAGTTCTATATAAGTACACTAGTTGTGTTGGAGACAGTAGATTTTCAACTAGAATCTGCAAAGTTAGACAGAATTTAAAGAAGGAATTATATTTGTGATTTCTATTATAGCTAGAAGCCTTTTGAGTAAATAGAAGTTGAAAGTTGGATGGTGTGTAAAAATAAAACACAACAATTCAAAGCTGTTGGTCACCTTTGGAATGACTGATCAAAGGACATTTCAGTAAAAGGAAAAGAAGGAAATTAGTGTGGTTGTAGAATTCCTTCTGCAAATTTACCTTCTTTTGGTACTGCTGAAAGCACATTTCATACACAGGCATGTTAATAAATAACTTCTTGATCTGCTCTTGTTGCAAAAGACTTGATACTGTAAATCGAGATTCACTGTGGCACCTTATTGTTTTAGTTAAACTGCTCATTTTGTAAATACTAGGTGAGGGAGATGGGTAACCAGCCATCATAGGCATATTGATGACCGAAGTAGTTACTGCATTATCCTAGAATCATAGGACTCAAAGGGACCTTGAGAGGTTATCCAGTACAGTCCCCTGCACTCATAGTAGGATTAAGTATTATCTAGACCGGGGTGGGCAAGCTTTTTGGCTCGAGGGCCACATCAGCGTTGCAAAACTATATGGAGGGCCAGGTAAGGAAGGCTGTGCCTCCCCAAACAGCCTGGCCCTTGCCCCCATCCGCCCCCTCCCACTTCCTGCCCTCTGATTGCCCCCCTTAGAATCCCCGACCCATCCAACCCCTCCTGCTCCTTGTCCCCTGACTGCCCCATCCTGGGACGCCCTGCCCCTAACTGCCTCCCGGGACACCACTCCCTATCCAACCCCCCCGCTCCCTGTCCCCTGACTGCCCCCCGGGACCCCCTGCCCCTTATCCAGCCCCTCCTCCCCTGCTGCCCCCTTATCCAGCCCCTCCTCCCCTGCTGCCCCCTTTACTATGCTGCTCAGAGCAGCAGGAGCTCGCGGCCCCGCCGCCCAGCTGGAGCCAGCCCTGCCGCCCGCACTGCCAGCAGGAGCGGCGGGCCAGAGAGCTGACGGCGTGGCGCGCTGAGGCTGCAGGGAGAGGGGAACAGCAGGGGAGGGACCAGGGGCTAGCCTCCCCTGCTGGGAGCTCAGGGGCTGGGCAGGACGGCACCACGGGCCATAGTTTGCCCACCTCTGATCTAGACCGTTCCTGACAAGTTTGTCCAACCTGCTCTTAAAAATCTCCAACGATGGAGATTCCACCACCTCCCTAGGCAATTTATTTCAGTGCTTAACCACCCTGACAGTTAGGAAGTTTTTCCTAATGTCCAGCCTAAAACTCCCTTGCTGCAATTTAAGCCCACTGCTTCTTGTCCTATCTTCAGAGGTTATCGAGAACAATTTACCTCCCTCATCCTTTTACGTACTTGAAAACTTTTGTTATGTATCGGTTGCAACGTGCACTTTGCTGCCGTAGCTGTATGTGTGGTTTTTATTCTTTTCATGGAAAAATGTTTGGGTTTTTGTGCAAAAATTGCAGTGTTTTTTTTATAGTATATTTGCATAACTTTTGTTATAAAGCAGAAGTTTATGTATGTCCCCTATGGGAGGAAGCTTATGGTTTCCTAGAACCTATATTTCATGTGCTTTAATGAAAAGAGTTATACAGGAGGACTCTGGTGTTTGAAGAGAAAATCCAGTATTTTATATTTTGTTCTTTATTAGTTTTCCTTAATAATTAATGGTATTTCTTACCAAATTTGATACCATTCAGTTGGAAGAGTTCAGTCACTCACACATCTTGGGTACGCCTCACTGTTTGTGTGACTTTCACAACATAAGGACTCTGTTTTGTTTTCAGCATTCTTCCATTCTGGGGAGTGTATTTGGTGACTCCTATTATGATCAGCAGATGACAGCTAGGCAGGCTAATGCCCTATCCCATCAGGTGAGCAAATTCATCTCAGATTTTGACTATATTTTGGCCATTCTGAGATTAAAATAAATACATAGAATTCAATTTACGGCTATTCTAAAGATCACATTTCTGTCCATATCTTATTACTTCTGTTTTAGTTTGTAATTGCACGGGTATTTCATTTTATTTGCTGTTCCCCTTAAGCATTATAGCAGATGGCTTTTAAAGGGACTCTGCCAAGATTATTAGATGAAAGAAAACCAAAAAACCTTTCTTGACAGTGATCCCATTTGGAAGATCTCACTTTGTGGGTGACAACAAATACATACATCTATAATTTGCAACCAAGATGTGTGGGATCCCAAAATGTAACAAGCAGACCTCCATGCTTTTGTCAGACCAGCCCCCCACTATAGTCCCTACTTTAGCTGTTAAATGTGCCAGTGTAGTTGAGAAGGTGAAATGGCTTCAGAATGGGATTGCACTTGGGGCAGGCAGATAGTTGGCTACAATAGCATCAATCATATCGCTTTAAACTTTTTTTTACTGTTTTTTCATTTTTTAAAAAGTATTATTTTCTTTCTTTCTTTCTTTCAAAGGCTTGACTGCTTGGTAGGATATTGTAGGCAGCAATTTGATTTGGCACAAGAGCGGAATTTGGCTGTAAACTATTCTGCAAAGCTAGGTGGAAATAGACCATATTCTGGTCTACAAAACCTAAAGATGAATTTGTTTGCCTGCCCTTCTGAAACATTATCTCCCTAACTAGAGGTGTGTAAATTGCTTCACTGTATTTCCTGGTGGCTAGAAGTAACTATTCCTTTGTGCCTTGGTCTTCAGCTTGAACAGTTTAATATGATAGAAAACGCCATTAGTTCCAACAGCCTGTACAGCCCCTGCTCCACCCTTAACTACTCCCAGGCAGCCATGATGGGACTTACTGGGAGCCATGGCAACTTGCAGGACTCGCAGCAGCTGACCTACTCCAGCCATGGAAACATCCCCAACATCATCCTCACAGGTAAGGCATTTGCTGACCTAACTGAACAGGGACGAGTAAAACTTTCCTTCATTTTACTGGGGTCATTTTCACTGTGTGCTGTTATTGGTGAGTGGAACTAAGAGGGAGTGTTGGAGCCTGTGAAAGCTGTGTTCTAGATTATACAAATGTTTGTGGATTTTGTGCTGGTGAAAGGTGCCAGGAGGACATCCTTCATTTAGTCACAACATAGACCATACTTGCAGTGATAATGCTAACTACTTCACCCCTAACCTTCTAGGACCATCAGTCATGGTGTGAGAAGAATTCAGCCTTCATGGCCCATTTTATCTTCAGCTCCTCTGCTGAGACTTGGCAATAAGAGAAACCCTAGTGCCAAATGTGTGTGTTGAGGTGGATATGAAGCACTTGAAAGTGAAGTGATTCCCCCAGGGTCACTAAGCAAGTCAGTAGCTTAGTCCAAATATCATTTTAGGATCTTTCTGGTGTCTAGTTCTTGGCATCATGTATGTTAAGTTATGGAGAGAGCTTAGTTCTTTTTGAACCTTTGAGAGGGGAGGAGTGAAAGGTGGCTTTGGTCTCACTGCACTCCTCATTTGGAAGTTAAGACCATTTTACTCCTAAAGGTGCCCGTGCAAAGCTTTCTACATTTATTTTTGAATTATCAAGTGTTGGTGTGATAGTCATGTGACTGTGTGGTCTGTCCCTTTCAGTTCCATTCCCACAGGGATTCACTTGAGTTATGCTTTGTATTAGGCTGCCCATGATGATGTAGAGCCCTTTAATTTAGGTTTTGTGATGCATTTGACAAACCTGCAATGCAGGTTAGGATCTGTTTTTCTTTTTCAAATGTATTCTTGCTAATTCAGTAAACTCGTCTGATCTGTGTGCAAGCTGTTTCATCACTTTATCTTTAGCCAGAAGATTGTGCAAAGAAGTGTGTGTTTTGGTAAATGAGCAGCAGTACTGAGGCCTGTCTCCCCTCCTCTTCACTCTAGTGACAGGAGAATCTCCTCCCAGCTTATCAAAGGAACTGACCAGCTCTTTGGCAGGTGTCGGAGATGTCAGCTTTGATTCGGATTCCCAATTCCCTCTGGATGAACTCAAAATTGACCCTTTAACCCTGGATGGACTGCACATGCTTAATGACCCAGATATGGTCCTCACCGATCCTGCCACAGAGGACACTTTCAGGATGGACCGGCTGTAGACTGAGGACACCATGAGCCTGGGAATAAAATTAGTTCCTGGAGCCCATCTGAACTGAAGAGTCCAATGGGTCAGTCATGTCCGATTAAAGAGTTACCGAGAGCAGTAGCTCTGTCATGTACACCATGTACAATGAGTAAAGCTTGTTGTTCTAAGCTTGCAGTGCTGCAGACCCCCATTCCCCGTTGCGCCATAGTTTATCCCTTATCTACTCATTGTCATTAAATGAGTAAGGAGTTTGCATCAGCCTTCTCCCCTCCAAACCCCCACCAGTGAAGTCCCAGCGTAAGGTTGTCAATTTATCCTTTGCACTAGAAGGTGGTGTTTCTGGGTAGGTGATGAAGGTTCAGAGTCAAGGGTAAAGAGATTCTCTTTATAAAATACCACATCATTAGCATTTGATCGTTGGCTGTTTCTGTAACTGATCAACAGCCATCTCCTTGCGAGACTGAGAGGGGAAACTCTCAGACTACTGACCTCTCTCTAACTCTAAAGCAAAATGCCTGTATGGCCACCCTCTGGGAAAGGGGGGAGGCTGTTAATTTTGACTCTCCCAGACTATTTTGTGACAGTTGCTTTGTAGAGTACAATGCTTCTCCCTTGATTGATATGCCATATTTGTTTTCAGGTTTGTTTCCTTGACTGTTGTCCAGCACCCACTGCCTGTTCGTATGCCCTGAGCAAACTCGTGTACTTGGCAAAGCAGGAAAGCGGCCTGGCAGCCCAGTGGGCTCTCGGTAGCCGGTTATCCAAAAAAGCAACTGTAAACACTATTTCTGGAGCCTTTTTCTTGTTTTAAATTTCTGAGCACACAAAAAGTACTATAATTCATTACCTGGTGAGTGTGAAGGAGTGAGTGGAGCATTTTGAAGCCACTAAAAGTATATTGGTGGCTAAGTTGCAGAGAATTTTATTTTTAAATTCTGCTTCTTGTGTGAAATTCATATAGGCAACAGGAAGGGCCGTTGTGTAGCAATACCCAGCCCAAGTCATGGTGGCTATTTTTATGATTTTTTTTATTCTTGTTCGTTGCCTATTGAATATTCTGTTACTGTTATTTATGCATTTTTTTTATTTAAGTATTTGGATATTAGAAAAGTAGCTAAACTACATAAGGCCAATTGAAGCACTCTGCATAATACTTATACAGTACATCCTTTTGTGATTTTTTTATTCCAGAAATATTATATATAATATTTTTAACTAACTGGAATTTGAAGCCAGATGCTGACCAGAAGTAAGCAAACCCAGGGCAAGTCTGTCAAGTGTTTGCTGTTTTATATATTCACATTAGGGTAACAGGAACATACATATTCTTTGACAGGGTTACTGGCCTACTGGATGGGGAAGAAGATATAGATGTGATGGATCTTGATTTCACTAAGGTTTCTTGACAGATTCCCACATGATATTCTCATAAGCAAATTAGTGAAATGTGGCCTAGGTTAAGTTACTAAAAGATGGGTGCACAACTAGTTGAAAAACCATACTCAAAGTGTAGTTATCAATAGTCCACTGTCAAACTGGGAGGGTGTATCTAGTGGGGTCCTGAGGTAGTCAGTCCTGAGTCTGGTACTATTCAATATTTCATTAATGGGTTGGATAATGGAGTGGTAAATATGCTTATAAAATTTATGGGTGTCCCACCAATCTTGGAGGGATTACAAGCACTTTGAGGGACAGGATTAGAATTCAAAATGACCTTTACAAATTAGAGAATTGGTCTGAAATCAACAAGATTAAATTCAGTAAAGACAAATGCAAAGTATTACACTTAGAAAGGAAAAATCAATTGCACAACTACAAAATGGGGAATCACTGGCTAGGCGGTAGCACTGCTGAAAAGGATCTGGGGATTATAGTGGATTACAAATTGAATGAGTTAACAGTGTGATGCAGGTGTGAGGGGAAAAAAGCTAATATCCTGGGGTTTATTAACTGGAGTGTCATATATAAGACATGGGAGGTAATTGTCATGCTTTACTTGGCACTGGTGAGGCCTCAGCTGAGTACTGTGTCCAGTTCTGGGTGCCGCACTTTAGGAAGGATGGTACTAAATTGGAGAGTCCAAAGGAGAACAGAAATGACAAGGTTTAGAAAATCTGACCTATGGGGAAACGGTAAAAACACTGGGGCATGTTCATTCTTGAGAAAAGATGACTCGGGATCTGATAGTCTTCACATATGTTGAGGGCAGCTATAAAGAGGAAGGTGATCAGTTGTTCTCCATGTCCTCTGCAGGTAGGATAAGAAATAATGGGCTTAATCTTCAGCAAGGGAGATTTAGGTTAGATACTAGGAAAAACTTTCTAGCTATGAGGGTAGTTAAGCTCTGGAACAGGCTTCCAAGTGGGGTTGTGGAATCCCCATCATTGGAGATTTTTAAGAACAGTTTGGACAAACACCTGTCAGGGATGTTCTAGGTTTACTTGGTCCTGTCTCAGCGCAGGGGGCTGGACTTGATGACTTCTCACGGTCTCGTCCAGCTCTACATTTCTATGAGTCTGGGATATTTCTTCTGTAACCCTGGAAACAATCACTTGCTAATAGTGAAATGTACTGTGTCCTAGCATGCCGAGGCTCTTACATTCATAGTAGACTACTTCTGTTAGTCACAGCGAATATTCTCTGGTACAACACAGCGGAATGGTGAATGATTTAAAAGAACAGACCACCCATAGATTCTAAAATGATGATTTCACTTAAATGTAATGGCTGAAATTGACATAGAATAATGAGTCCTAGATTCCTGACACTAGGTCACTCTTTTACAAATCTGAGAAATAGGATTTGCTGTTCACCAAGAGGCCAGTGCACTTGCGGTACTTGTCGGAGAAGTATAGCTGTTAAAATGTTGTGCTCATTGGACTGTAGTCCTCCCAGTAAGAGAACCCACGTACATGACCCTTCTCAGCAGAAGTTAAAATTTACATTATTTGACCTGTACTAACAAAAAATATTTGATTACAAATAGTATATTGAATGTGTTAATGAAGGAATTACTACAAAAAGAGAGAATATTTCCCTGCAGCAGGGGCTGAACATCCAAATATATTTTTGATAAATACAATTTCAAATAAAAAAGCCTTCTTAACTTATATTTAAAGACATCATTTGTTTGTTTGTTTTTCCCCTTTCAGGAATGGTGTTTATTCTCCACCTTCTCCAAATCTTGTTCTCCTATTGACTGAGTTTGCATTGCCCTGTTTTGCATTTGGTCAAAAAATGCATGAGTTAGGGTTTGTTTTTTTTCCAGTTATGAAATTTTTTATCTAAAAACATCCCCCAACCCAATCACCCCACTCCCCAAAAACCTTTCCCTTCCCTTTTTTTGAGCAAGGAATGTGAATGTCCATGGCAAAAGTGGGCTACTTCTAATGAGTTATAGCTAGGTTTCTGTGTGCTTCCAGAAATCTGTGAGGTGCTGTCCTGAGATGCACAGAGACACTGCTAAGCAGAATTATTGCTGGGATCTTATATAATGGGGATGCGTGTTTGCTCACATATTTGTGCCATTAGTTGACCATTTGCACTAAAAGTGATGTGGGATTTTTATTTTTTCTGTCTCATAGCTTTTGTGTAAGCTTCTTGCTAAAGGTTGGTTTTCTTTGGTTCCTCTCCACGTAATTGCAAGGCTATCCTGCATCTCCATTTATAATGTTCATCAACATTTAAGCCTGATGTTACGTGTTACTCACAAAGTCTGCTTATGTCAGATTGCTAATGCTTTGTCAATTAAAAAAAAAAAAAGGTAGCTTTAAACAGGAGGTTACCCTAAAAGAATGTGAGTAATTTGGGCACAGATGATATGAAGTTCTTTGCTTCAAAACAGCCAAAGGTACAGTGTGAATGGAGTACACTTTGTGCAGTTACTTAATCTCCTTGACAGTACTGTTAGTTCATTGATTGGATCTCTGTCTATATCAACCTCTTGTTCAGATGTCTCTTATGCATGTAAATCCTTGTCTGTGATGATCTATTTTTTTAAAACCAGAGTCACTTAAGAGTGAAGCATCCAGTTAGGAATTCAGACTCCTGACTGGATAGTTTTACAGGGAGATATCGCTAAATGCTACCTTCTATTTTTTTTTAAACTACACGTGTATATAGGAGAGCTTGTTTTAGACTTGTAAGTAGACATTTTAAATGGCCTTAATTTAAAAAAAAAAATATAAACCCATCTAGATGCAATTGTCAAAAACAAAATGTGTGTGTGGGGTGGGGGGGAGGCGGCAATTAGGGACCATCTAGTTAGGAGAAATATCTTTACTTTGTGTTTCTTTTCTGGAAGGGGTAAGAGGAGAGGAAGAGGAGATCATGGGAAAAGGGGATGATGAATGTGTATGAAAGAATGTGCTTCATCTCTTTAGCCCCAGTAGGGGGCAGGCTAGCTGCTTTCATTTTTAACCCTTTGAAAATCAGAGCGGTTATTTTAGTGCAGTGTCAGTAACATTTCAATAGTTTCTGCACTTTGCTCCCTGAGAGAGTGGCTTGTTGACAGCAGAATGTGTGCTCTATTCTAGTAGAAGAATATTTTCCCTTTCCCTTTAAATCTGATTTTTTTAACAGTTGTGTATGAGTTTACATTATTTTAAACAATAAATGTTTAAAGTTTTCGAGTTCAAACACAGGGTGGATCCCCAATGCTTTCAGAACGTAAGTAGATTTCAATTTCATTTTTAAGTTAAGTAGTACCGTTTGCATTTTCTACTCTGCTTATGAGGGTGGTAGATGTGGAAAAGCATTGGCCATTAGAATAAAGGAACTGATGATGCTTGCAGAGATACTTGTGGGAGGAGGGGAAGAAAGGACATTGCTTGGGGAAAAATAAGATGAAAAAATTGGAAGTATTAAATTAGATGTAATTGTTTTTTAAACAGTCTCATGTCTCAAAGGGTTAATGTCCAAACATCTACCCGCTGATTGATTTCTGTAGAGCTGCGTTTTTATAAGAATTTCCCAAGACAGACTGTTGCATTTGCCAACACTTTGGGGAAGTAAAAGGAGTAAACTCTCAATGTATAAAGTACTGTGATTTAAAAAGAAAAGTGAATTTCTGCTTTTTATTGCAGCTTATTGGTGGGCGGGACGGGAGAAGCTCTTTTGCATTGTATATAGTACTGACTGTGCATTCTCTTTAAAAATGGATCTGCACAGTCCGAGTTATGATAGTTCTGTATGCTGCATGCATGGTTGACCGCAGGCAGCATCAAACGTTTGTCTCACTACTGCTTCTGCATGTTAGTGAACACTTTTCCAGCATTCTTTAACCGTGCAAAAACCCTTTCCTGTACAGAGAGAACCTTTGCTTTAAAAAAAATAAAATAAATAAAGTGGAAAGAAAGATGTTGACTTTTAGTTATGGCAGAAACTATTGATAATTTATGGACTGTTTTTTGTTTCCCTTTAAAACAAAAAGTTGTCCGAGAATACTGGTGCAAACCCTCTTAACAAAGGTGGTTGCTTAAAACTCCCCGCTAGGAGACTTGAGCCACACACAGTTGGTAATAACTGGTACAGGGTTCTTTTTGATTAAATTCCACTTCAGAGTAAGCTATGAATTGTTGTTTCTTAAAACTCTATTTCTGTAGGAGTGCTATTTTAAGACTTGCCCTTCCCTTATTAGGATATTACTCAATTTGGAAACCACCTCAGTGTATAATATGGAACAGGAAATCCCCCTCATCTTACAGTTGGTTAAAATGTACTCTGTGCTTTAAGGATGAAAGCATTTATTACTTGGACAAACAGACCCCCTGTCACTGTGATGGCAATGTGAAAGAGCAATTAGCGTTTATTATATGTATATGTTCTCTTTTTAAAAAAGGAAAAACTTTGTAGTGCTCCTGTTATTTGTATTTTTAGTTGCTTACTATTTATACTGTGCAGTGTAGGCATGGATTGCATGTCAGTTTTCTATGCGGGCACCATGATGACATTACGATAACTGTGTATTATAAATCATTTTTACCTTTTTAAACAGAATCATTGTGTGGAATTTCTATACTGCAAAACAAAACACTACATTAAGTACTTTATTCATTTGTGTTATTTATTTTTTTTTTGTGGGTGGGAGGGGGTGGTTTTAACTGTGGTGTATATTGCCTTATATGTGGGCGTGACCGACTTTATCAAAATAAAGGCATAAAGGGGTAAATATGCTTACTGTTTTATTCAGTAATACAATGTAGGGCTGCCACAGAGGTAGCTGCAGAAAAGTATATTATACAAGCATAGAAAGGGAAGCAGATATATAGTATATAAATCTTTATAGGACAGGAAATCCAGCTATGTGTTATAGACTACAAATAGCAAGCAGGCTTAAAGTCCCATAAGCAATTAAAAGTTTTTATATGGTGATTATTATGCCAATCATTTTGTACTGAGTATTATCAAAGCCCATTCTAACCTGTTCCAGCACACGTAAGGTACATTCTATAGTTTGAGGAAGCTCAATCCAGTAAAAGTTTTGGTTTGGACACGACCTAAGAAATCTATTCTCCTGCACCCTGTTGATTGCAGAAACTTGACAGACGGTACAGTTACCTGCCTTTGCCAGAGGTTGTTGCGTGTTTTCTGAGTTTGCAGTCTCAAGGATACACTGGAGCTGTACATTGTGCTGTGGGTTGCTGAAGGCTGCAGACAAGTCAGGCAATAAGAATTATCAAAGAACGTAAAAGTTGTATTTTAAAAGAAGAGAGTGAGAGAACTCCTGTTTGAGGCTGTAATTCAGTTTGCATGTGGTCTATATTCACAGATTACAGAGCAACATATTAACCAGGGCGTGTGTATTTAAAAACTGCACCAGAAAATTGTCCCTAATACAAGACTTCCGATAATAGTGTTCTTCCTAGTTTGACCTCTTCCTGTACACCCCCCACACCTTTCAGTCTGCATTCACGTCTTCCTATAATGCAAAAATATAAGGAGGCATGTTTAAAGCCACAGAATTTCTCTGTTCTGTCCTCAGTTTTCAAATGCACCTAGAATCTGTTGGACTCCATTGTGTTTCTTTTCCCCTTGAAGTAGTACTTCAGGAACGTACAAAGCTTTGGGGAGAGTATTCATGAGCAAACAAGTAGAGTAGAACCACGGCTTGGGGGGCCCACACTGTTGTGGTATAATCTGTGATAATGGCTGTCAGGTTTCCAAATTTCTTTGCCACGGAGTAGTGAGTTTTTCTTCTAATTTTGTGTCCATCTAATTTTCAATACCAAAAAATTAGTTCACTTGCATTTATTGATGCTTTCTAGATGCAAGTGAAGTGAAGAGCCTGCCTACTCAATGCCTGTGTTCTCCTAGAAGGGCTGGGTAATACCCGCTCAGAGGCATGTGTCGCAGGTCCTACAGCCTAACATGTTCAGTGCAATAAAATCAAGGATTGAACAGTTGGTCTATTTGTTGTGCAAGGCTGAATGTGAATCTGTAAGGAGACTTCACAGAGCTCGAGTAGATGTGCTGCTCTGGTAGAACCTAGCTGAGTTGTGAGCACTGGCCACGAATTCCTAACAGCTGCGTGCTGTAGGTGCCTTGATTCCAGTTAGTGTGGAATAATGATGGTTTGTATATGGCTTTAGTCTTATGTTGGATCGGGAAGGGAATGTGCCATTGAATTAGCGCTCTGACCACCGCTACAACAGATCTGCAGCAGTTTTCACTTGCCTTCACTCCAAGAAAGGTACCTAGCAGTCACTACAGGAAAGGCGGTAGGTATACTGAGCTTGGCAGAGATGAATTACAAGTAACAACTCTCCTGATTTTCTCAAGCTATGACAGCCAAATATTATTGCTAACTACTTATGGGGGATATTTTTAAAGGCACAAAAGGGCACTAGTCACCCAGCTGCCATTGAAAGTCAGTGGGAATTGAGTGTCCCGTTTGCATTTGTAAAATTCCCCTTAGATGCATAATGACACAGTAATTGGGGGCTAATAATTAAAACCAGAGCGGTTTTTAAAGTAAAGTGTAATAGCAAAGTTTCATAATATAAATCCCTTAACTAGAGAGCAGTCCTATACATGCCATTTACTTCTTATGTTCCAGCTTCTGCTGAAGGGAATGCTGGCCATCTCCTCAGTACTAGCTTCATTACACTGTTGCTCTTTCGGAGTGTAATCATGTAAATGAGGGAGAGAGAAGTGCATAAATAGATTTGATTTAATTTTAGCTTGACTCTTTTTTTTTCTGGAACACTGGATTGTATATTAAATAGCTACAGGAGAATGGGACAAATTATATATGTTGAATTTCTGACTTGTAGTTTCCACCTGCCAGAGAATCAGCCAGATGATGTAATCTTAGGGTTTACTGGTATCTCTGAAGATCCTGTTTTCTGTTAAATGCATTTTAATCTGGTACATGGCCAAGCATTAATGCAGCATCATGATTCAGCAGAGGAAACATCTGTGGTGAGATCTTCTCTGTAAAAATAAAAACACAAAACCTTAACGTCTCTTAGCCAGTCTCCAGCGATCTGCTGGGAAGCCACATGTCCTGTTAAGTAGTACCCAGGTTAGCAGTGTCAGTGGTGTAGAGCTGGCAATAATTGCCTTGTTTGGGGGTGTTTTGCGTTTGTTAGAGTCCCAATCCAATTCTCAGTCATTATCTTAATGGCTTTTGTGTGTTCGGCTGCAGTTGACTGTGGAGCATCTGCACTGACATATGTCCAGGTAGGGCCAGGGCACTTGCTGAACAGATCTGCTATGTCACTCAGGAGTGAAGCGCTTCGATGATAGGTATCTAAGAGAGAAAAGACTTCAAAATATAACAACCCCTCTCACGCAACAATGTGATTGGGGGAAATTAATATTTCTGTTGATGCTGCAATTTCAGTGTCTGGTTTATCCAGTTACACAGCTGCATATTGGTAATTTTATGTAAGCTCTTGGCAATAGAAAGGTTTGCATCTCCTTTTGGAAGGAAAGTTGAGTGCTGGAGAACACAGCAAAACACTGAAGCTGTTTCACTGTGAACAGATCTGGCTTGCCCTGACTAATGAGAACTTGCAGCTAATGTGATAGTGGCAAAACTTTTAATAATTAGAACAAGAACCAAACACCTCTTCTGGAGCTAGCAACAACTATCAGGAAGCTGTGACTATAGTGTCTGCATTTTTCCCAAAACAGTGTCCTCCCTGCAGGTTTTTCATTATAGTTCTGTAGTCAACAGCTGCCCAGGCTTCGTGCATGTTGCAAGCAGTAGTAAATTCCTGGAGACCTCAAACGACTTTTCCACATCCTGGTGGCAGGGTGGAAGCGAAGAGGACAGTGTTAACTATTTTACTTCTTAATTTTGTTTTCCTGCACTCACTATAACTTACAAATTTTTACTTTTTAAATTTGTTGAGGGTGTTGAATATTTCTTTGTAGATAAAGTATACAGTGAGGGGTGTGAATGTGGGGACGACAGCTCTATGACCTGGCTTCAGGACAAAAACTGATCACAAACCAGATTTTATGGCCAAAACATGGTACATGCAGGAGCTGTGCATGGGACTGTGCCAAGGGTAGAGGTAGTCATAGCTTCTCAAAACACTCCCTTCAAACATTAGGAAGCTAGAGTCCAGTAATCGCAGGAAGCCCCGTTCTATGCCTGGGAAGAGAATGAGTTTGCATTTTATAAGTCACTAATTCTGCAGGTTTTGTTTTAAATGAGCATTAGACTTTGAACGTGTGCAATGCTTGGAAATCTAAACTAAATCCAGCTGACTCTGAAAGCTAATTATCTGTTTCAAATGATTTAGCTCTCAACTAACAATTTTAGATTCATCTGTGCAGAAAGGAGCATTTTTCTGAGCGGAGGTGCTGGGATTCCTCCCTCTCCATGAAGTAGATGTCTCCTACACTGCCTGATTGTAAATCAGGAGTGGGCTGCAGAGCCTGGCACATTAGCATAAATCCTCTGGAAGAAAGGAGAGTGCTCATTACTGAGTTAAAGAAGGCCTCCCACTCACACATCCACCTTGCAGGCTTGTCAGGCTGGGAAGTTGCTTCATACCTATAAAATCTGGCATGCAAACTTTGTGGCCAGTGGGTGTTGGAAGGTGTCATAGTTTCAGCGGCTCCAACTCCTGTTCAGTAGAGTATTAGTAAATGAAGTGAATTTGTTTAAAAATTCTGTTTGGAATACAGAATCTCTCCATTCTGTTGTGTCAGCACTCTTAGAAGTGAACAGTTCTCAGCATGGAATCTGTGCTGTGGGGTAGAACATATGTAACACATCTGCAGTACCCAGAAGTGGGAGTACAGAAAGGCTCCCAATGCCATGTGGGGGATAGGATGCTTGGGTCTGAGCTGTGAACCTTACTGCTGTGTTCAGAGTTTCTTCCTATAGTGTGTGTTGCAAGCCAGCATAGTCTACGGCTTTTGTACAACTGTGTGGGTGTGTGTTTGTCTAAAATGAGGTTAGATATGAAGAATTAAACAATTCTTTGAAGTGTGGCAGTGGTTTTCCTATGTTGATGTGTAGAGCTCAGTTCAACTAGGTTGAATGAGGTGCTTGCTCCATGTTACTGTATTTCTCTTTGTTTGCATTTTTGTTTAATATTAGGATCAAGTCTGGCATGTTTTGTAGTATTTTCCTTAAGGTTTGTGTGGTAGATGAGTCAGAATGAGATTGGAACCGTCAGTGTTAGAATCAGTATGAGCAAGTTGGATGTTTAACATGCTAGAGAGTGAGTGACAAACGCTGACTCACGATATTTTTCTGTTTGGCTGTTAAATATGTTTTCACAGTTCCTGATATCTGTTTAAAAAAGGTCAAGTGACTCAAAAATCCTAGTGATCTCTCCCTCCCCCCTTCCTTTTTTTTTTTTTTTTTGGAGGGCAGAGCATAAGTTAAATTGGGTTTAGGGCTTGCAAAAATTAAGTTGCAACCAATATTAACCTAAGCTCTCCCCTGCTGCTCCCATCCCCTTGAAAGTTTACATTCTTTAGTTAAAGACAAGAGTCTGAGCCTCATCTTCGTGCACTTAATCAGTCAAGAATGATATTCTGTTTCTCAGGGCTCCTAAAAGCAGATGTAACAACAAAACCAGCTGGTGATTATACTGAAGAAAATGCAGATCTTAAAATCACAGAAAAGAGCAATGGTAAAGGCCTCTTAGGTTTTTCCGCCCTAAACTCTTCGGGGCAGCTGATGTCTCATTTTGTGCCTTTTAAGGTGCTGTGTCTGTTATCAACTCTTAAGAGTGAGTCCCCTTTGCTGGTGCAGGACTCTTCCCTACGTTATGGTCATCAGTAGCATTTTAAATGTCTCAAGAGCTTTTACCTCTTCCATTTGGAGATTAACTTGAAGTCGAGAAAAAGGAGAGCACTGATTTGGGTCATCTTGCTTTGAGACTGCCATGTCAGTTGAATCAAATACAAATTGCTTGACTGTGAGCCTTTTAAAAACTCACTCATGTGAATGTTTAATGTTAAAAAAACATTCCCCAACATTATATATTCGAAAAAGCACACCTACTGAATTCTGTCAAAGGGAACTCATTTCTGCAAGCCCTAATTATAGAGTAAACTTGAAACAAAGCCTTTGTTTTTTTCATAATTGCTGTTAGGATTTTTCAATATCAACATTTAAAGCTACAGAAAAAGATGTTTATGGGGAGGGAAGATGGTGGTATGAAAGGGAAGTCTCCATCCTACCCATTGGTAGAGTGTCATTTTTTGCCATTTGTAAGTTTGCTAATGTACATTTAAAAAAGATTAGCCTGAGATGTGTGCCGAGTCGTGTGACCGTTTTCTCTTTCCTAAACTTGTGACGCAAGTTGTTGCCTGAAAAGCTTAAATTGTCGCAATTGAGAGTAAGTGACAGAGAAGTGGGTTTCCTCAGATGGCAGCAGTTTTATATATGTAATGAATCTTCGCTAAATCTGTGGAAGTAGGGTAAGGCTCATTGGCCAGTTCGAAGGCAGTCTGATCTATCTTGGATCACTCTGGAAAGCAAAGTATCAAGCGATTTACTGAAAGGCTGTTGTACCTTCTGCTGGTTTTCATTAGAAACGTGTCTGCTTTCAGATGCTCCCTCTTACTCTGTCTTCTGAACTGTTGTATTTATACAGTAAATGAAGTGTAAGGTTCGTTTGTACATGTCCTATGGACTATTCAATCCAATCTTTTTATATTATGGCTTAGAAAAAAAACAATGGAGGGTGTTACTATTTATAAATCTAGTGTAGGGACTCATTCCTGCCACTGTAATAATGGTGGGTCAGTATTTACATGAGACATTTTAGGGGTGTTAGCTTGAACATAGAAATTAACTCTGGTTTGAAATTTACCATACATGTGGAAAATTATTGATTAAAATCAGTTCTGGGTGTTCGGTAGTGAAGAAAAAGAAAACAAGTAGTTAGTAGTTGTCTTTATGCTTTACATAATGCCACAAGAGTTTCAGTTTGAGAGGGAAAGGTAGTTATCCAGCCTAACTGTTGGCCTAATTATTGTTGGAATCTGGAAGAAAATTAAACATAGGGAAAATAAGCAGGTAGAAAAATCTTCCTTTACTTGCAGAGTAGAAGATACATATAAGTATTGTATATATAAAATATATAGTATTTATGGGACAAAGTATTGATGGAAATAGGACTCATTTAAACAAATCTTTGTCTTTACTTACTAGATCCTAAATATTTATGGCATGAGCATTTATAAGCCTAGATGATACATGGTATATGTGTATAAATATATATATTATACACATCCAGATACTATTTGGTCAGCATTATAAAGCATAGCAATTACAAATATTGTATTTCAATCCGTTCTAAGTAAAAGGTCAGTAGATATCAGGGTTTTGTTTTCTTTTGGAGGGAATTGGAAGTTGTTGTTTTTGTTTTTATCTGAGCGAGGTCCCCATCTTTGATTGGATTCCTTTAAAAGAACTGCAGATCAAATGCAATAGGAAAGTACTTATGAAGGGAAGGTTTGATTTCAATAAAGTTAAATCCAGCTGCTTCTGGCAGCTTCTCTCACAGACTGGCAGCTAAACACAATTTCATTTAGTTCAGAGTTTGGGGGAAAAAGTGTTGGATTTATGTATTTTCAGAGACAGTATAATATACTGTTCTTTACAAGCTAAACTTTTCTATCAAAATAACTTGTGGATTATTTCACTGATATATGCAAATCCTATATTCAGCTACAGCTTTGGTGACCCAGGAACTCTGGAGAAATTGTCCCTGCGACATAGAAGTTTAATTTATTGTGCTTTTCTATGGGTAAAGTGGAAAACTGAAGTTGGCTTTAAGTGTTTGCAATCTGAGAAATGATGTGAAAAAGCAGCTCAACTAAATGTAGATTCTTTTCGATCCTTTTTGTGTGAAGGCTTTTGTCTTTGTATCTTTGCATTATTTGTAAATGAAATGTAATAAAGTTCAAATGGTTTTTCGTCTCTGGCTGCTCAGCTTTTCTTCCTTAATAGTTTTCTTACTGAAGCTTTTTAATGTTCAAGTGGTTAAAAAAAAAAACAGGAATATTTTCATAATGTTTACCAGAAACCATGGAGGCCAGTCATTGTGGCTGGCTAACATTATGTTTGCTGATGCTTTTGCGAGTATGCAAACTGACAATGATCTAGGTAATGAAATCCCAGCTTCAGGATGTGCCTTGTGCTTTTAGATAACAAGTCTAGAAAGATGATAAAGCATTGTGTTAACCCTCAACACTTAAGTTACTTAGAGAAGTCCCCAGTCCTCACAGCACCTGTGGTAACAGTAGAATGGTCAATCATGCCATCTTTTCAATGGGACATAGCCCAAGGTTCTGATCACTTGTGGTCATTGACTATCCTGTGGTGCTGTTTCTAAATGTCAGGTGTCTAATACTGGTGTCCTGACCAAATTCTGAATCAGGTAAGTTCTAGCTGACTTTGCTGAATTTCCCCTGGCAGTTTTGTGGAAGGTGATGGTATTCTTCTGCACGTCCTGATCTAACTTGTTGCTGCTGTGTTACATTGGGGTGGATGTCTTTGCAAAGTGGATGCATTTCACTAGTAGGAGAATGGATCTCTACATGTCCTTCACAGCTCAGCAACCTGTGAAATAGGTAACCGGGCAAAGACTGTAAGATGTCTGAAAAGGTTCTAAAGAATACAGTTACTTTGTGAGCTCCACACTTGTATTTCAATGATCTGTAGATAAACTTGAGCCCAGTCAGGACATTTTCCCAACTGGCAGTGCCACAAACTCCAGCTGGGATCTAAAATAGTTACCACCACAAATTAGCAGACCATCTTATTGCCGACATATAGCACAGAATTACACCCAAGCTCATTCTCCTACAGCTGTATTAACTCTGCAGTGTTACGCAGGAGTGTCAAAGGAAGTGAGTTGGGGTGGGGTGGGGTTGTGGATATAACATGAGTGGGAGTTGGATAACTTGGTTTTCTTTCCTGGTATTGCAGAGTTCCTGTGTGACCTTGGCCAAGTCACTTCACCTCCATGTCCTACTTCATCTAATATGTGTCTAATCCCTTTTATGTAGGTGAGTCATGGGATGTAGCACTTATAAACATTAACGAACAACATAATTTTAGAGCATTATAAAGTAAGATGAGGCTGTTTTAGTCATTTTTAAGCTATAACTGGACTTCAAAAAAAAATGTAAAAGTTCAAGCAGTTTGCTTGGTTGACTCTTCAAGCGTATGCCCGTATCCTAAAAACTGGGTGCAGATAACAAATGCAGTGAAACCTGCTATATAAGTTGGTTGTTAAAGATGTGAGACAGGTATGGTCAGTGGTGAACGGGGCAAGTTTTCTGTTTGTATTACAGAGGTAAACAGAGGTAATCCATAGTTGGGGTATGCTAACTAACTATTTAGCTCTTGAGAGACAGCTATTACTGAACCCTCCCTGGAAGGAATTCGCCTTCTGTTACATTTTGATTTATTCCTGTTTGTGAGAGGAAAACTGATGAAGGTTTGGCTCTAACCAGAATTCTGAATGAAGGGGCAGAAGCACTCCTGTTCTTATAGTGATGAGATGTAGTTCTGGTGGGACTGTTTTGCATGAGGTGTGTATTACCTTGTGAGAGAATCTACCCCCGGTGTGACTGGAGGAACACGCACATGCCCTTTGTGCATGTAAATGAAATGTGATTTATTCTTTTGTGACAGCAACCATACTGAAGATGTATTTAGCTTTTCAAAGGAATTTGTGGAATTCACATCTCTTGAACTGTTTGAAACCAGATGGGACAAAATCTTGACGCATAGAATGGTTTTTGAACAAACCTGCATTGGGTCCTGCAGATGGACTGATGGGCTTTCCCTTCACTGAGGTCTTGAAGGATCATTTCTTGTTCAGTTTTTAATTCCTGTCCTTATGCCTCTTTTCCTGCCCCAGCACGTTTTGCATAGGGATTTTTAAAAATGATTTAAAACTTTTCATTCTTTGTTTTGGAACATTACTCATCTGCATTTTGTCCTCTGGTAGAACAACAACTTGGTTGGCTCTGTGTTTTCATGGTAACCTTAAAGGGAGGGAGACACTGTCAAGAAAACTTACCGCAGAAATCCCCGTCCTGTTGTTCATTCGGCTAGAACAATGAAACTAGACTTGGCAGTGTCACTTTAGGCTTTTTGTACGTGGAGAGGAGGAAGAGGAGTGCCGTGTGATTGGCGACTGCAGTATTATTGCGGCAAGCACTAGCCTGTGAACTAACTCACTATCCAGCGCTTGCTGGGTTACATGAAAGTACGCAGGGCTCTGCAAAATTGATGTCCCATTTTGGATGTAATATCATTCAAATGGAAAAACGTGTCAGACCTGGGCTCCACTAGGTGAGTTTTGAAACTTTTGGAGTCATAGCTCAGTGCTGAAGAACATTCTGATAAACTTGAGGGAGAGAACACATCTGTGGTTCTTGCAGATCTGAAACTCTTGTGCTTGGCTACATGGTAATAACAGCAGGAACCACACATGATCCCCATGTACCTTTTCAAGGAATGGCTATACTAAGAATGCCCAGAATAGCATGGTCAGAAGCAGGATATCATGTGTCCTGTCCAGAAACGCTGGGCCTGCGATCCGCAGCATTCACAGAATGCGGTTCTGCAAACCTGAGTATTGAAGCATTGATTGATCGAAGAACCACCCCCTCTGCAGTGCTGGGGTCACTGCCAAAGGTAGTGTGATAAATGGGACTGAATACTACATCCATTGTTTTTCCTGCAGATTTCAGTCTTTGCTCTAATCCCCTCCTTCAGAAAAGGAAAAGCCATTCAAAGGGGCATTCCAAGATGAATGCACTTGGCAAATTCAGCCTGATGAATTATCCTGAGAGGGAAAGGTTATATCCTGCAGTGTTCAGTACTTTGTTTCCTTGTCACTAGTCTAAGTGTTTGGGAAGTGCTCTTATGGCTCAGGCTTGCTTACCTACCTCTGAAAATAGCTACACCTCCCACATGTGGTGGAGCGGAAGAATGTGGTAAGTAAACTCTAAGATGTTAAGAAGAGCCTAGGGGAAGAAGTCTCTTAAATGATAAAGCTCTGGGTGGGAGGGGCCCTGTGCTAATATTTTGACAGTTTTATTGTGCTTGGAGCCTGGAGTTGTTCCTCTTTAGGCTCACCTCAGCTGAACTCTCCCATACAATTAAGCATGACTTTCACCTCTGGAGAGCAGAAGCCACCCCTTTATCATCTAGGAGCTGTTCAGCTGCTGTAAACGTATCATACCAGACCGGCTGGAGAAGAGACAGGAACAGCTTGAGTTATTTTTACAAACCCAGGACTGGGCCAGGGCACCATCACCATGTGGCCAGCTGCAGCAGGGAACCAGCCAGAGACTCCAGCCTGTAGGAGCAGCCAAAGCAGGGACCTCTGGACAGTGAGAACTTCCTGCAGTCTCTTTACTTCAGTTTCGACACCCTTGGGCTCCTCTCACCCTCTTCTCACCTGTAGGATCCATTTAGCTTCTTCCCTCCTACCTAAACCCAGAAGAAAAATCTGTCCTGTGAATTGAGATTTGGGGTAGGGTATGTCTTACTCTAGAGTGCACAGCACATTCTTGGGGAGTCCCTAGATGCTACATAACAAAGTAAATCCGACTGCTTCTCCCACCTGCTGCAGCCAGTCCGTAAAGGAGATTTAAACATGTCAATGATCATGAAAAAGTACTTGTCTATTAGAGTGGTGTTTATTATCCAAATTATTCCAGAACTAAGGTGCCCTCTTAAAGTGCCTTTCGTGTTCTACGAGTAACTCAAACATCCTGCCCATCTCTAATGTATGTGTGCTTTTCAAACGGACATTTCCTGGCCTGCACCTGTAATGGGACTCGATCTAACAGGAGGCGATGTAAAAATCTTTTAAGGCTTCAGAGCCACTAAGCAGAGGACAGATACTTAAACAGGTCCAGCCACAGCAGGGAGCGTCTCAGCACATCTGTCTCCAGGCTGTGTGGAAGACTCGTGTTAACCACGCAGTCCTCATTTTTGGCTTCTATTCACACTTCATTTATGAATCTCCTTTCAGCACCTAAAATCTCTGCAATTCCAATAGACTTTCATAGCAGTTAAAGAGATTTGCTGTTGTAGAAAAGATGCCAGATAGTCAGTGACACCTGCTGCTGTACAGAGTGCAGTGGTACATTACATAGTTCTTTATACAGTATATCAGAGCTGCAGTAGTGGATAGCTGAGTACTTTTTTAAAGCAAATTTTGATGGACAAACATTTAAGCCGTGGGCTGGTCCAGCTGAGTTCGGAATGTTTCATAATCTTCAGGAATGGTATCTGGAGGGGATGAAATTGAAGTTGGTGTAGATTAGCATCAAGATTGCAAATGAGAAGCAGAGTAAACCAGTAACATGAAATAAACACACCCACAACCCTGTTGTGTGCAAACAGGAATCCAACGAGACCTAAGTGATGAGACAGGAAAGAGGAGCCAGGAACCTCAAGAAAAGCCAAGCATGATTCAAAGGGATCAACGTTTAGTAGTAATAGTCTTTTGTCTGAAAACCCAAATTCATATCTTGACCAAGTGTCGGGTATTGCCAGTCTCAGAAGCAGTGACTGCATTCCAACTCCCTAAGGTCCCTGCAGTTTAATGGGCATTGAACTCTTGACTTCCTCTCTTGAACAGTGCTGCTAGAGAAGAATTGCTGACTGATTTCACTCAAGAGCTGGATGCATTTTAGTAACGGACAAGACAACCCCTCTCTAATCAACCCATTTCATTCACATGGGATCCCATAAATGCTGCACCAGCTCAGTTACACAAATCACGAGAGATGAATCTCTGTCCATCAGTGACGTGCAGCTGTCCCTTGGGGGGAACAAGGAGTGGGGCCATACATTGCATGGGGGAATGTCAGGCAGGTAAATTCCATCTTCCCGCCCCACGGGCTGCTGTACTTAGGTACCTTTTAGGGAAAAATGCAAGTTGTGGTGCTTAATCTCTGAGCAGGCAGCACGACTGTATTGTGTTCCTGTGACAGCTGGCAGCAACGCTCCTGCTTACGGGAGCAAGAGGCTAGTCCCCAAAGTGTCAGCACAGGGAACAACTCACCATTGCAGCGGTAACGCAGATTGGACCAGATAATGTTCTCCTGGGAGAAGCAGAAGACCCCCAGACGACCCCCTCGCATGGCTGTATCAAGGATGACTCCGCTGTCAGCTACCATTTCAGGGCCTTCATAGAAGCGAGCTCTGGAAGGGGATGATGTATCTTAAGAGGCCTAGCCCTATTGAAAGGGGTTTCCCTTTCCAGAGGAGGGAGTATTCCCCCTTCATCTCCTAGACACGCTGAGTAAGGAGAGGGGCACGGTATTTGACTTTAAACAGGAGTTGAGTTTAGCAGTGGGTTCCCCCTTTCTTAAATGGTGCTTAGTGCAGTTTTTAGGTTGACCCCCTCTCCTTGCACAAGGAACAGAGCAAGCCCCACTCCTTACCTGATGTATCCAACTTGAGGCCGGTGCTGTAGGAACCAACGATACGAGGTCTTATCCTTCCAGCCGGAATTCCTGGGGTCTTTCCATAGCAGTTTGACCTGGTCTGTAGTGTCTCCAGTGTGCCAAAGGGAATTACGGAGATATTCTCCTGGCCCTGTTTTAGATTTCACTGCCTGAGGGAGGAGTGGTCATGTAGTAAGAACACTCGAGGAAGCTAGTGCTACTGTTCATCACATGCACATACCTTCTGTTCATAAAGAGCAGCTCTGGCCAGAGTGATAGCAAAGCTAGGAAGTCCTCCCTTTCCCCCACATAAGGTGCTTGGTCTTATGCTGCTGCCCCCGTCACATGCCCATGGTAAGACTACGGGAGGACAGGAGCAGGGCTCTCTGAAGCCCCCTTGGTGTTTCTCTTCTGGTCTTACCTTCAGCTGAATTCCAGGCTCTGCTACTGCGCGGAAGGGGTTTGCCTGCCAGTACGTCTGCTCCATCTGCTTCCACATCACCACGTAGAAACTGGAGCTGTCCTGGTAGCCGAAGATAAAGCCTGCGTAATCGTCATCTGTGGCAGTGTTCACGTGGAAAGTGCCCTCAAAATCCACCCCGTTGAATGCAGTGTAACCTCAACCGGTAGGAAAGGGGGAGAAATAATCACCGCCCATGAGACAAGAAACAAAACAGCCCAGTCCCCCCTAGAACCTCAACCATCCTGTTGGGATCCAGGCCTTCCCTTCATGGGCTTAATCCAGAGACCCATATAAACATGGTCTCTCCCTCTACTCTCCTAGCATTAGGTCCTAATAGCCGATCAAAACCAGACCCATGTCTTGTTGAACCGAGCCTCCTGCCCAAGTGTCTAGATTGGATAACATGGAAGTTGGACAGAAACTTCTCCTGTTCTGGGTGTTGCTAAGAAAAATCCCTTATTTTATTGCACCCAGATAGCTTATTACAGAGCCAGAATGTTCAAGACAAGAATTTCTTTCCTCCAAAGGAGGGAATTTGGCTGACTCACTAAAACAATCTCCAAAATGCTCTTTGAAAATTGTGCTGGAAAGAGGAATTACACCTATTAATAACGCCCTGCTAGGCCAGAGAACCGATTGTCTTACCCACTGCCAGGCCAGGATCGCTGTTCATGGTCTGGACAATTTCCATGCCCTGTGAAATGTAAGTGTTAACTCATTACCATCTGGAGTTGAAAACTTTATCATTGTCACTTGGACTTGGGGCGAAGAGGTGCAAATGTGCTTCCCTCTCCAAGGAGGAGATAGCAAAATCCCACTCAACAAGAGTTCATTCCAGTCATCTGTGAAAATCTGGTGCCGATTTAAAACGTGCTTTTACCTCCCAACCCTTTGGGGTGGGAGGTAAGGGAGAGATTTGGCTATTCACTGCAGAGAACCTCGGGCAGGCTGGTACCACCCGTCCAGCCATGTCTCTGTAACCTGAGCCATCTCTCTGGTTCTTCTGGCTCTCCCTAGTGACAGCACAACTGGGCAAAGGACGGGGCCCAGGCTCAGCTTTGCAGGTCATTCTCCTCCCACTCCCACAACCAGCCAATGGAAGAACGTTGGGGTTTGCGGCGCTAAGTCAGTGGATTCTGCTAAGCCATGTGGCTGCATCATCGCTCACTAATTCCTAGTGCCCCTCGCACTAGGTCCGAAGCCATCTCCTACCTGATTGAGGACAATCCAGTTAGGGTCAATCTGTGCGTCGCCCTCAGGGTCCAACACGACTGTCTGGAAAGCCCTGAAGTCTGTCAGAGTCACCTCTGCATTCTCTGGGCACACGTCGATTCTGTCAATCACCTGGTCCTTGTCAAAGTCATCTTCACAGAGATCCCCCACACCATCACCTGCGGAGGGGGGAGGGTGAAGTACACTAAGCCTCCCCTTCTCTGGTAGCACCATCTCCTCCCACCCACTTGGCTCTCGGCACTATCGGTTTTAGGGTGGTTGTATCTATGCTGTGATAACTCGGCCTATAGATTTACCCAGTGAAAGGTCATTAAATGTCACAGTAACCCAGAACAACAAATGTTGAGGGGAGAAGGCACAAGAGCGAGACAGACTGAATTAGTCCCTACAAAAAGACCTCCTGATACAACTCGAGCGCAGTCTTAAAATCATTCCTGGTAAACAAGAACAGTGTGAGATTGAAAAAAAAAACAATGAATCAAAATTGATGGGTCAGAAATTGGTCCTTATTGGTGGACAAAATCCTGTGGGGCTCAGCTGTTCCAGCCATCGTTCCCTGGTGGGGGCCCTTAAAACTTGGGCAGGGGGAATACAGATGAACAGGAGGCTACTGCTACACGGACTGAAAGAAGAGGAAGGGACAAGCTTCACTTGTGGCTGCCGCCCCCACTGTCTCTGGGGACCCTGGACCACCTTCATCCTAATCCTGAGCCACGTCCTGACCTGACTAGACCAGAGAGGGAACCAGATGACATCACCACCACCCCTCGTTCTGGCAGACTCCTGAACACCAGCTGGGAGGTGACACTGTCTCCTTCCCTACCTTTATTTCTTCTCCTTTATTCTGTCTGGTAAGAGTCTAGCTTAGCTGGCCAACACTGCTATAAGCCTGCGACCAGAGGTCAACTAAAAGCCCTTCCCTAAACAGCCCAATGCTGGTACAAGTTTGCCAGGTCTCAGAGCAGTTGATCAGACCATGGGCTGGGCCTGTGTTTTTCCAGCACTGAGGCTGCAAGTGAAAGTCAATGCCAGAGCCAGAAGTTGTGTTTTTTCTTTGCTGCTCTTTTCTCTCCTTTGGGTGCCTTCATCTTTTTTTGTCTTTTAGGAAACAGGATCAGACTTTAACAGCAGCTCCAGCCCAACTCAACTAACTTCCTGTTTTTCACTAAAAGGACATTATTACCATCTTTTAGTACGATCTAAGAAACTGAGAGACAAGGAGGGTGGTCCTTCGAAAAACTCTCGCCAGGGAAAGGGAACAAGGGCTGTTGTTAACACAAAAACCTGATTTATACTTTACATTTCAAATACTTTAACCTGTCCCACTTCTCTTTGTGTCTTTTATTAAAGATTAACAGGATTTGTAATAGCGTTTGTACCACGGTGCTAAGCAGCCGGAGGTCTCTCTAGCAAACCCCAGACCTGTTTAGCCTGGTTGAGTGACTAGATTCTGGTAACGCCTTTGGCCCATGTAGTCCATCTGAATGAATACAACCACCATCCCAGGTAGGTGCCCTGCTGGGGCCGAGTCTCCATGTACAGCTGGCATTCTCTTGAGACGGTTTTGTAGGAACCCTCACCTGGGGCTGGTTCGCCCTCCCAGTCACAGTGCTGATAATGGTGTGGGGGATGGGGAAGGAATTCACACCTTTTAACCCCTTTGAAATGTTCTAAACTGTGAGTGCTTCTTGGACAGTCAGGAGCATGCTGGCTCCCATCCATGGACCCCACTGATGGGTACTGGGCACCTGGGTGATACCTGGGTCAGTCACTACACCCAAGAAAAGGAAGTCAGGTCTCCTAAATGTTCTTTAAACTGGCTCCCATGTGACTGAAAGCAAGAAGGGGCAGGGCTAGTGTGACACGTGTTCCCCTTACTGTCTGAGTCGTCTTGGCCAGGGTTGGGGACTAGCCGGCAGTTGTCAGGGCCAGGAGGTCTTAGATCCGGAATCCCATCATTGTCATCGTCGTCATCACATTCATCTCCAATCCCGTCGTGGTCCGTGTCCAGCTGGGAGCTATTGGGCACTGAGGGGCAGTTATCCTGGGAGTCCTGGTGGCCGTCCCCGTCTCTGGCAGAGAGAACGTCAGACAAGGTGATATTGGAACATTGGGCAAGACCAGTGGATACTGAAGGGCGCAACAGGGGCACATGAACTTTGCCCCAAACGCAACAGCAAGACGCCTGCAACACGTGTGTGTGTTTTACAATAACACAAACGCACCCACCTATCAGGTGAGTTTGGATCCTGCCTGACAGCAGGAAAGTGGCAGCTGGTGGTTTCACCAGCCGAAAAAATCTAACCTGTGACTTTAGCCATGATTTTTAAATTCACTCAAGCTGGACATGTCTTCAATAGACCAATAGTTGCCTCAGGGCCAGCTGTTACTTGTTCCCCAAACACTCCTGCCTCCTGGATTCTGTGTGGCATAAACAAGCCTAGGTGCAGCTGGTTCTCACCGGTCCTGGTTGGTGTCACACAGGTCCCCCACAAGGTCATGGTCAGCATCTTTCTGGTAAAACAAAACATTAACAATCAGCTTAAACTTGGCCTAGCTGGACTGAAGATTTAGATCCCAAGGAAGAACTGAGACTGCTTGGGCCTATAAGAACCTGCCCCTCTCAACTGATACTTCGAGCTGATGAGGTGAAGAGAGCCCCACGGAGGAAGCAGTTTCTCCTGTGGTGCTCCGTGTGAACGGGAACATGTCTCCCCCCAGCAGTCATGGAGAGTAGTATCCTAGGATACAAAGCTGCTGCTCACTCAGGCCCATTGCATGCTGGGAGCTGTGGTCTCTACAGGCTGCACTTCTGTAGAGATTGTCACTTGCAAATAGCAGCTCTCAATCTTGTCAAGTTACCAGCAAGGCAGCCCAGGGCTGGGCAGTGGGGGTGGCATCCATGCTGCCACGCCCAGTGGAAAGAAGAGAAGGAGGTGGAGAGAGCTCAAGCCGGAGTGGCGTTTACTTGCCTGGTCTGGGTTACTGATGGTGGGGCAGCTGTCACACACGTCCCCCACTCCGTCCCCATCGCTGTCTTTCTGATCAGGGTTGGGGGTTTTTTTACAGTTGTCCACCACATTTTTGATCTCTGTAAGCCACAAACACAGGGCCCTTTAAACCAGCATTGCCACGTGAGCATATGCAGCAAGCTTGGCTATGTTAGAGAGGGCAGGAAGCTGGAACTGCCCCCACTTGTTCATGTAGCCATTTCTTGTTCTTCATGCACCCTGTGTGTGTATTTCATTTCACTGGCGTTTCAGTGCCTCAAAGGCTCTTCTCTGGGGCTGACTCATCCCCAGCGACTGAAATCAGAAGACCAGAGGCCACGTGATTTTGAGCCCTTTAATGGTTCAGAAGCACATGCCTGTAAACATAAATTAGTTTGGTCCGCACGGTATAACCGTACTAACTACAGAGGCAAAAAGATAACAAGATTTTGGTAGGGTAAACACAGCCTGATGGGAGCCAGAGGCCAAAGGAGAACCTTGACTGGTTGAGCTTTTTGCACTAGAGGTGTGAAATGTACTAGACTTGAGTTTTGGCCATCAATACCACAAGTTGCCTACAGAGGGCAGCTATGTCTATCAAAGGCCAAAGCAGTGCCCACAGCTGGTTGCTGCATTCACCAAACTGGGCTTTGTCTACGCTAGATTTTGCCCCTATGCAGCTCTACGGGTGGGAAACTCATTTTCCAAGCAGTGAACACTAATCCAGAAGTTACAGCAGCCCATCCATGACACGGGATTCTCCTTAGTGCCCATATCCCCTCTGTGACCTAGGTGAGAGCTAAACCTTTCCTGTGTCCTCCAGATATCCAGCTGGTATTTGAGGGGTGAGGAAGGAAGGGTGTTTAGTGGGAGGGAAAACTATGTATAAGAACTATTAGAAAATCCCCAGGGACTGGTAGTTCCCAGACTGTGGCTTAGGGTGCTGGACACAGGGTGTTAGCTCTCCTTGTTAACAGCTGCTTCTATGAGTGTCCAGGCTTCCCATTACAAAGAAGAGCCTGTAGGCCATTAAAAGCACCTGGAATGGAGGCAGCCAGCTTCACTTCCTCTTCAACAACAGAACAGGAGCCACACTGGGCTGCAGGTCTAGAGGATCAGCTGGCTGAGTGGCCTGTCATCACACTGCATAAAAATCTGTAATTGCCACAGGGATGTTATAGAATCGTGAATGGGAGGGAAAGTTTCCACAAGACAGTTCATGGTGATGGAGAAGTTGGCAAACCCCTGACAGGGAGAGAATCCCGTGTACATTCATTCAGTATCTCACCCATGTTATCATTCCTGGACACCTCTGTACCATGCAGGCCTGAGAGAGGAACTGTTCTCAAACCTGCATTCCTCACAGAGAGTGACAGAGCTGCAAAAAGTCAGCATCTTATCTGTCCAGGAGTAACCAGCTGCAGAGGGTTTAGACCAAAGTTGTCAGTGTTTTCCCAAACTGCTCTAAAGCAGATTTTATGTATTAGCCTTGGCTTATTTACTGTGCATTGGCTGTTAGACTTGGAAAACTCCGACAGCATCTTCCAGAGGTCTGAGACAGGACAGACAATATAATCAGCAACCTCTCTGACGTCACTTCTTATCACAATGCCATGAGCTCCTCCACCAGTGAATCGCGCCAGTGAGATTCCTTAGTTGTAGCGACTCTGCAGAATAGTCTGTAAAGGAATTTCGTCTCTCCCAGGCCTGAGGCAGTTGTGGTTTCTGGCTCTAGGAAGCTGGGCTGGGGGTAAATGCACGGTATCTGGTGATGTCGTATAGACAAGCAAACCTCTTCCAGGACCCGGCCCTGACACTGGCTGCTTTAACTCCCTCAGTGTTCCCTCATCAGCCTGGTAGTGGAGCACTCAGCAGGCCTTCATCCACGGAGCGGCCTGGGCTGCGGGCCGCTCAGTTTGCCCAGCGGCTTCATTTCTGCATGGAAGCTGCAGCAGCTCTGATTTGGGGAGTCGGGTTCTAGGGCCAGTGTGAAGATCGCGTGTGTTGTGGCCTCTCATGAACTGTGAAGGCTCTTGGTGGGAGCGCATCGCTGCCCAAGGACACAGTGGTTATAAGTGCTTTAGCCAATCAGAAATCAGTGCTTTTCCTGCAGAGCTTTAGGCCACCTGTCTCCAGTATCTGGTTTCTGCCCAACGTGACTCAGGCTGTGGGCAAGGCGCTGGGGCCAGCTCGAGGCACCGCTGCTCTCATTTGGGTGTGGTACTAATATCATTGTCAGCTCTTGGGGGTCTGTGTCCCCACCCCCCAGCTCTTACTGTCTCCATCTATGTCATCGTCACACGCGTCTCCCTTCCCGTCGCTGTCGCTGTCCTGCTGGTCGTTGTTCTTCACATGCCGGCAGTTGTCACAGGCGTCGCCGAAGCTGTCCTTGTCTGTGTTGCGCTGGTCCGCATTGCGCACAAGGACGCAGTTGTCCTGTGAGGTGAAGGGAAGGGAGCCGCGATGAAGCTGCGCCCAGCAATGGGGAAGGTACAGAAAGGGGTCACAGGGCAGACCTACTCTGAACGATCTGACCCCAGCCTTGGCACCAGTGATTCCAGGCAGTGTCTCAAAGCCCAGGAGCGGTGTATGTTCAGCCGGTACCAGCCTTTGCCCAGGACTAATGCTGAAAAGCTGGGACACACCCATCCCTGCCACTTCCTCAGAGAAGCATGATTTCAACCAGTCGCAGCCTCTCTCCCTCTTCCTCCACACCCACCCCTTCCTGCCTTGATCGTTTCACGAGAGGAGCAAAGCCTCCTGTCAGCACTGGACAGAACAGTGGCTCCTTCGGGCACATCTGAAGCCCTCACCCCAGAAAGCCCCCTTTGCTTCAGGTACCATAGGGCTGCCTAAGCTTTGCCTAGCAGAGCTGCACCCTGTGTCCCAGGGTGGAGGCTGCAGCTCCTGCTGGGAGCTGTCATTTCCCTGGGGCCGGTGGGTATGTGCTGGCATGGCTTGGGGCTAAGCATTAGAGAGTCCAAACCTCGGCATTTAATATCCCATCTCCATCAGCGTCGTCATCACACGCGTCGCCGATGCCATCCCTGTCCGCGTCCTCTTGGCCAGAGTTGGGGACGGTCACGCAGTTATCCTGACAGAAGAGCCGCAGTGAAGTACCTTGAGCTGTTGGCGTATTGTGGAACCCCCCCCCTTCCGCGCCCCCCCCCCCCCGCCTTTTCTAACCGCGAAAGCCTGGGCGAGCCTGCCCTGGGAGTCCGTCACTCCTGAGCCAGTCCCAGGGGCTGCTGCAAGCGACAAGCCTGCGGGGCTTAGGGGACAGTGGTTCCATGGGGTGGGAATGCGGAGCTGGGCTGCATTATGAGCTCTCTGGTGCTGGCCTCTTGCTCTGCTCAGTCTCTTACCTTGCGGCATTTTTGGTCTGTGCAGCGCAGCTTCTCATCCGGGAATCCATCGATGTCTGTGTCCCTCCCGCAGACGTAGCCGTTCCCGGCCCACCCGACAATACACTGCGAGACAGCAGATGTGGGGAGTGAGGGCGCAGTGAGACCTGCTCTACTGAGCACACGCATCCAGGCTGCAGGGCTGCATCCCATGGGCTGCACTCGGTCTCAGAAATCCTGGGGGATTGGATGCCTCAGCCCTGGGCTCGCCCTGGCACCAGTGTGTTCACTGGACCTTAGCTCCCAGTCTGAACAGGGCTCACCCCCCTTCGGTGCCAGTGTAACACTCAGGGGCTGTGGACACACAGAGACCTGGAAGCATCAGCTCACTGCACGTAGGCAGCATCTTCTCCAAAAGCAACAGGCTGCTATGTGGAGTGCTAACGGAGAAGTTACTCTCTCAGCTCAGCTGGGAGAAGGAACAAATGCAGACTTGAACTGGTGGCACGTGCCAGCCGGTAGGGGGTCAGTGATAGACGCAGGAACCCGTGAACACTTAGAAAATCAGAATGGATGTGAAGGGAAAACAGGCACCCCCTGAAGGCCCTGCTCTCTAAGCAAAGGGTGGTTTGGTTCTCACCACACATGAGATGGTCCCATCACGTTCAACAATGCAGCGAGCTTTCTCATGGCACGGACTGAGTTGCCCGTTGGGACAGCGTCTCTCTGTCTGGCTCCGGCACCCAACAATCTGGTCCCCAACAAAGCCAGGCTTACAAGACCCGCACTTGTAGGATCCCTGCCAGAGAAGCAACAAGAAGTAACGTGGGTGCTGGGAAAACTGCTTGAACCCCCATTCGGCCGGTGCGACTGCTCCGTCCCAATGGAAAGGAGACGCTGCAAGGGATCTAGGGCACAGGCCCAGGCCAGCTGGTGCTAGTTACCCGTGTGTTGATGCAGATGGAGTTTGGGACACAAGCCCTGGCGCTGTCTGTCTCACACTCGTTGATGTCTGTACAAACCTGTCCGGGAAGGAGGAAGCGGGAGGGTGAGTCACACTTCAGTAGAAGGCAGCCACCTCACTTAAAGTGGCTTTTGGGGATGGGATGAGGGGGACGGATGTACCTGTTTGTTAGCTCTGGCGAATGCTAGCCCAACCCCTTCGGGTGCTGGCCCAGTATAGCCCGTGGGACAGGGGTCACAATGGAAGCCAGGGGCAGTGTTAACGCAGTTGACTCTTGGGAAGCAGGGATTCATGCTGCACTGTAGGCAAGAAGGAGAGTTCCTGCTGAGTTGCTAGTTGCGATTATAAACCAGCCATTCCTACAGTCTGACCCTGGCCCCACGATGCAGGCACAAGTGAATGGGGATATTTGGATTTCTGTGCCAGGGGAAAGTGCAGCTCCCCCTCTACTCTGCTCTCCCAAGCTGTCTGGGGCGCAGACAAGGAAAGCAAATCAACTGACAAGATTCCTTCCTGTTAATTTCCAAGGTGCCATCTGTTTCCCAGGCAGGGCACTAACTTACACTTCATGACTTCTTCTTGGCAGCGTCTCTGAGTCCAAAGTACCGTATAATTTGTCACGCTGGTTTTGAGGGGTCAGGGTTTTTTCACAGCACGGTGATGTAATTGCCCGTCTCAGAAGGAGACATTAGCATTCAACAGGACCTCCAGCCCCAAAGATTATAAATTGCTTAATCTTTTCCCACCGTTTTAATTTAAGCCTTGTGCATTATCTCCCCAGTATCATTAAACAAAGAAACCTGTTGCCATCCAACAAACCTCAGCAACTGAATGAAATTCCAGCTGTACAAAGGAAGGAAAACCTGTCTTTAGTAAGTGACCCCCTAAAGAATCAGGGGGAAAAAATCATTTGCCTTGTAGAAACTGAGCTTAAACTGCAGAGACGGATTGGAAAGCCTGAGACTGGTTTACTGTGTGCAGGTTTCACTGTGTGTGGTGTCCACAGAATCCAGCCCTGTCTACAGTACAGTTTGTCCTCTGTTAAGTGCAGAGGGCCAGAAGAGGATCCATTATGATCATCTAGTCTGACGTACACATCACAGGCCAGCAAGCCTCACCTGATCGTTTTTGCGTTGGGCCCATGCCTCCTGTTTGAGCCATTGAATCACTTTTAGAAAGAGACACCAGGCCTTTAAAGACTTCTTGGATGGAGCAAGAAGAAGGGAGTTTTAATACATGAGACATGCATTCCACTCCAGTTAAAGTACGGAGGGCATTGGTTTGTTGCATTGGGCAGGGAAGTTTAACTGTGTGACCTCTATTAATGACCACAAGGCTAATGTGAGAAAGTCCTACTCTGCTGTAGAGAGGAGTTAGCCACAGGTTTTTGTAATGTCCAGTGACTCATTACAGAAGATCTCTGACCTCATTAATGTCTGTGCAGTGGGTCCCGTTGCCTGTGAAGCCCAGGGGGCAGGGTCCACAGCGGAAGCCAGAGCCAGTCTCTGTGCAGGTAACTCCAGGGAAACAAGGGTTTGACAAACATCTGGGAAATTGTGTTATGGTGATCCTTGGGCCAGTTGCCCCGGTGTTCATGCCTGGAGGATAGAAGACATGTTAGGAATAGAGCTACTACAGCCAGCACCTATCATACGTTACACTTACAGCATGCCTTCTAGGGGAAGGTCTCCTAGAGGGTCACAGATAGTGAATGATCTCTCACTACCCTGGGAGGGAAAACAGTCGTGTTCCTATTTTGCAGCTGGGGAAATTGAGGCACAGAGAAGTTACTTATCTGAGGCCTCTGACTCTGTGAGAAATACAGCCTGGAATCTTGATTCCCCATCTGGTACATTAATGACATTCCCATCCTTCTCAATCCTGCTTGCCTAACCATCACACCCATTACCCAGACTCCCCAGATAGCAGAGGGTCTAGAACTGGCCCCAGAAGGGAGGGCTGGTGGGACTCTAAGATGAGCGTCAATTTCAGAAACTCCAAGGTTTTCCCATGGGACGACTGTTACCCAGTCTGCCCTGAAGGTGCGGCTTAGAGCTGCACGGGTGCTATAAAGGGCTCTCTTTCAAGGCCCTGACAGCTCGAAGGATAGCCAGGAATGCCAAGAAACTGTCTTTCCCCAACCTCTTTGTAAACCAGAGTAATAAGCAGGGAAGACAGATCAAGTGAGAGGAAGAAAGTTCAAGACAGTTTTATGAGCAACTTATTAAAGCAACTGCTGTGGATGAATGTGATTCTGTATGGTGGGTCCCAGAGGCTGTGGCTAATCTCTTTTCCTGCAGAAATGTGGAACCAGTTACTGCTCTGTTCTTTAGATGTGCTGGCAAATAACGGAGCATCTCCCTGAACTGTGCGCTCCTAAACCCAAATACACTGGAAGTAAATCTCAGTCCAGAAAGTCACTTAGTGAGGAGCAGACAGTAACTGATGTGCAAAATGTTGTGATTGTTTCCTTGCTCGGACGGGGAAGAAGTGGCTTGGAAGGAATGGCACAGAGTAACGTTCCATTTCATTCACAGCTCAAGAGTGGCCAACTCTAACTAGCAGACCCGTCGCGGTGCATTCCTAGGTGATTAGAACATGCCTGAGGTGGAGTTATTAGGCGACAGGAGGCTGTGTGCACCTGAAAAACTAAATGATTGCCCTGAACGGTGCAGCGTGGCCCAGTGGAGGGCTGTTATGGAACAGAGTTTATCAACAGTTTAGGATACAAAGAGGTGGGGGTTGTATGGACTAATCGGCTATTCCTGAGGCAGCAGGAGATCAATAGGACTCTGGGCTCACCTCCATGCAGCATTGCACAGGTTTAACTTGAGGCATGGTTTCCAAACAGATGCAAAAGGCTGTGTGGACACACTGAGTTTAGGCTAAGAGCAGCGGTTCAGCTTATGTTGACTAGGAACATGTCTGAGCCACTCTAAACTACAATTGTCCACACAGTGTTTTACCTAGGGCCTGTGCATGGCTAGGCAAGGCCTGTGGCTCAGAAGGAAAGAGGCTTATGTAGGTGCGTGGCTCCCAGTCCCTGCTAATTGTTCCGCCTGCGATTGCTAAGGAGGTGACACCCTAGGACAAAGACCTGAGCACAGAAGTACCCAAGTTCTAACCCCAGGTCCAACACTGACTTCCTGGGGTCAAGTTGCTTCACTTTCCCCAGCTATGAAATAGGGATAATTATCCTCAGCTGCCTCCCAGGAGTGGGTCATGAAGCTTAATTAACGGTTACGGAGTGCTTGGAAGAGGGGCAGTGCCAAGTCCGAGGATTATCCGATGGCACTTCTAGTGAATGTGAACAAACCGACCCCTTGATGGAGCTGTGCTAGGGGTGGTCTGTTGCTTGTTTAGACAAAGGCAGGAGGCAGCAGTGAGCAATTGGGCTTGGGGCATTTAACAGAGCAACTCACCACAGGCATCACACTCCATGACTGTGTTTTTCAGGAACGTGATCTCCTTAATCTAGAAAGGAAACAAGAGCCACCAGTTAGCCAGAAGGCAGCTTCCACTCCCCTTCAGTTCACTTGCACTGAGGATTTTCAGTGCCAGAAAGGAATCGCATGCCTTTGTTTACAAGGGGCTTAGTCTTGCACCAAACCCTGAGTTGTGGGCCTTGTGCAGACTGAGACCGCTTTATCTCCCTGCCCTCTGCACTGCTCACACACCCCAAGCCGAGAGGAGGCAGGCCCCCCCTTGCTGCCGAGATGAGCTTATCATGGGCCGGGGCAGAGAATCCAAATGCCAGGGGAGAGACCTATTTAATTTCTCCAGGGGCTTTAATACTCATGTAAGTTGCTGGGCCTCTCCCTCCTAGCACTGAGCTGCCCCAGGCCATTCCCTACAGCTGTACCTCCCCCTTGAGCCAGAGGGGCTGCCCGCAGAGTGAAAGGGAAAGCCAGGGCCAGTAAGGAATGAGTTAGTGTCACACATGGGCCACTAGACAAGGGCCTCTGGGTTTTAGACAGGTGGGAAATACAGGGAGATCAGACAGCCTGCCCCGCATTGCAGGTGCCACAGATTGTACACAGCAGCTCTGAGACGTAGGCTCAGTCCTTCCCCTCCCCTCCAAAAGGCACTTACTCCAGGGAGCCCCAACTCACTGAGCAACCTGCTGGGTTTTCAACAGTGTGGGAGGAGGAAAGCCAAGCAGCTGGCAGAAGCCACCACCTAGCCAGTTCCTTTAATCCAAAGAGGGGGTGGGGGAAGATCAACTGTGTCATGAAAAAAATCCCTCCTTGAGTCCTGCTTCAGCCAATTGATAATCTGCAGCCGCGGGGGTGGAGACAGGCTGTCCCTTCAGTGAGTAAAGGGTGTTGGCCTGGCACAGGCAACGATGTAGGTCAGTTTCACGGCACATGCAGAACCAAGCGTTTCAGCTCTCTCCATGACCCCAGCTCTCCTAAAGCTACAACCAAGCCAGAGAGCCTGCTTATAACCCAGATAAAGCGGATAGCAAGGACAGGAGCAGCCCAAGGCTTTAGTCTGGATCTGGGGACACCAGTTAGGTTCTAGTCAAGACATACCTTTTATCTGGGGCCCCATTGCAACTAGGAAAATGCATTAGCTAAGGTGTTTTTCAGCAAGACTTTGCAGCCAGCATAGACACCTTTAAAAATAGGAGTGGCAGACCCTGACTGCCTAGGAGCCTAGTGTACAATGTGCAGTGACTGGGGAATTGTCTAGATGACTTCATAGGTCTTTTCCAGCTCCCATTTCTATGGTTCCATAACATTGTAGGGAGCAGCCCTGCCTAACTGCGGGAAGGGGAGAAGTCAGACTGAAAAGCGACCTCCCCTGGCCTCTCTCCAGTGCCCCACAGACCTTGTGTTCTCATCACCATAGATCAGGATTGTGCCCACACAGAAGCACCTGTTCATACCTCACCCACAGCTCCTATGTACAAGGGCAGAGTCATTTTACACCAGACTCTTCCTCCATCCAGCATTATCCTGGGGCTACAGTAATCTTTATATCATGTGTTTAGAATAATTTAATCTAAGACAGATGTAGCACCAAACCCAAATCCCCACGCCAAAGCATTCCAGCCAGTGAGGGAGTTTGGGTCAGGATCAGAGTGCTGCTCTCCAGCACCACTTCTAATTCATCGAGGTTTGCTTGGTGCTGCGGATTTGGGCTGCGTGGCTAACCTGTTATTGCCCTCAGTACTGAGATGTGAAATGCTGAATTGTGGAAAATAAGGTACTAGAGAAACTTAAAGAAATGAACAGCACATCTGTGTAAGCTTCCACCGTAGCTCTCTAGTGATGTGCGTGAGTCCTTCATTGGAGAGAGTCTTTTTCAGAGTCCAGACACTGTTTGAGAATGAATCCATGGCAAAGGCGGGGGGAGAATAAATAACAAACCCTGTGTGGAGAAGCAAGGCTCAGCTTGAAGGGAATGTTGGAAAGCACCACCCCAGGCTACCAGGAGCCATGTCTGACCTGATTCCTAGCAAACACTGGATATTTATGCAACAGCCTGAAATGTGAGAGTAACTCAGTACAACAGATGGTTTTGCAGATTAGAGGCCGGCCAGTTTGCACTGGCACAGGGGCCTGGCTGCCATTCCAATTATCTGGCAGGCAGAGGCTGCTGCCCTCCATGAACAGAGTTGAGAGAGGGAGAATGGAACCTTTCTGCTGAGTTAGAAAAGGAGCTGACCAGACAAACTGCCCCCTCCTTGGTAAAACAGAGCAAGATCTAAAGTCACCCCTGCGAGGATTAAAGCAACAGGAGGAAATCGAGACAGTGAATACCAGGCTTGTTCCCATCCCATGTGACTTCTGTTTCCTGGACCTGCTGGTGTCTGAATGGGCTCCTCTCTCTTCCAGCCTGGCCTCTGCTGTTGACTTCATAAGCCCACAAAACCAAGGAAAAAATGACTTTCTACTGGCCCTGCCACACGTTACTCCAGTAATATATGTCCAGTCTGTCTGTCTATTCATTTCCAAAAATAATTAGTCATTTGTGTTAGTTTTCGGTAGATGAGGGCCTAAGCAGCAGAGTTTGCATGGAAATTTGAATCCAAATTATCCCAGAATTCAGGGATGCTCAGAGCTAGGTGTGAGGGTCACCTGGGGATCCTACCCTTCCATGGGATGAGAATACCATTGTGATCTCCCTGTTCGACAGGTCAGCATGTGAGGCAGCTGCCTCCCTGGTCCCTCTGGCAGTGAGAGAGACAACTGGACCACTTTCTCACGTACCTGCTGTTTCAGCAAATCTCTGACTTCCTTCAGTGCCAGGTTAGTTTCTCTCATCTCTGTGAGCATCTGGCGCCCGACATCATCTCCTATTGAAAACAGGAGCATCAAGAATGGAACATGCCAAATAGTCTGCTCACCTATGTATTGTGTTTACTGATTTTTAATTGTTACGCCTCTCCAAATACAACCTACTAGCGAGGATCCCCTCCCCAGTCTGTGGCTAGGAGGCTGCTGTTGAGAGTAATAAGGAGTTGCACGCTACAGAAGGAAGATTACATTGGACTTCAACAGCGCTGAGTCAGAGACGAGAGTGCAGGAACTTTATCACAAATCCTTTATCAAGAGGGAGTACCTTGTGACATGATCAACATTAAAACCTAGGAGGAACCTGTCTTCATTTCACCCCAAAGTCACTAACCAGACCCCTTTTCCTCAAGGGTTAACCATCGACTTCTATAATGCATTTACTGGGCACGTTGTGACATGAGCAGGAAATGCAAGATGGGTGACAGACCTCCCCGTCTCTCTCCCCCCACTCAGTTGCTCCAGGGAGGGTGAGGGTGACATCTGGGTAACCTGCCAAGATTCATCACTCACCCAAAATGACACTTAGCCCCACTGCTAAACTGCCAGGCCAGCTTATGCGCTGGCTGTGGGGCTAACAGTTCGTGTGGCAGGTTTGATGCTGGTTGCACACAGGACGGGTACACTGCTGACCGGGCAGAAGGAAGTTCACAGCCCAAGGCTGTGGAGGATTCTATGAGACGCAGCCCCGAACATCAGCTGGCCCTAAGGCTGCGCCCATGCATAGAAAGAAGAGCTGCTGCACGGGGGGGCACGGCCACCCTGGTCCTAAGATCCAGGAGGCTCTTCATCCACTGCTTTAAGGGAGCTTTACCGGGCAGTTTCGCCTGCCCACGAGTGGACAGCAGCAGATCCCCCTGGCATAGAATTGCCCTGCTGTGGTTTTGGGGATGTGCAAGGGACAGCTGCCCGCCTGCAGAGAGAGAGCACGCGCCTGCAGGAACTGCAGCTCAGGGGAGTTTGAACAGAGGGGTGCAAAACAATTCCTAGGTCACCACTGTCAAAACCAACTACGATGGACCATTCTCTGAATTCTGATTTAGCTCCTCTTTGAAATATTTGGTGGTCCTGCTCGTAACAATGGAACATTCCAGCTGAATGAACTAACCCCAGAGGCTAGCTCATTCGAATCCCCTGTCATGCTGAGCAAGAGAGTCTGTCTAGTTTATAATCCTGGATACTGATTGGCGGCGGGGGGGTGTCGCATGATTTCTATCACAGCACAATTGTCCATGCATTTGTCTCTGTGAGGTGACATCCCTTGCACACGCTACGCGGGATTTCGCCTGAAGACCATTTGGAAATTGCAGCTAATACAGAACATGACAACCTGCATTGGCTCCCAGTCAGTTTTGCAACGAAATTCAAGGCATTTGTTTTAACCTTTGAAGTCTTGAGTGGTTTGGGCCTTGTCTGCCATAGAGGCTGCCTCTATCCTCATACAGTCCCATAGCAGCTGTAAGCTCCAGGGTCACTTAAGCAAATAAAATGTCCTGTCACTAGCCCCTGGGTTTTCAGGGAGGGGTCCTTGGCTCAGGCTTTCAGTTCCTCACAACTTGGTCTCTAGGTCTAGCTCTGCAAAAGGTATTTAAGCTTCTAACGTCCATTGAAATCAATGATGCTTAAAAAACGCTCTGGTTCTGGATGCTAGAACCTAAATGTGGGTAGTCTTTGAGGCATGCAGCAAAGCTCATCTATTCTCCAGTGGGGAACAGCGCACTTAATATCTCTGTAAAAGCCACAACAGATGGATCAGCTGTGCTGCTGTCCTCCTGACCCCAAAAGGGAGACCACCCCTCTTTCTTTTCTCTTCTCTCCCTAAGGCATTTCTAACCAACCTGATCCCACAGTTCCTCGCACAGGGAGCAGTAAGGATACTTCCTATCCACACACAACACTGAATAATTGGTCAGGTGCATTATGGGAGAAGGGACTGTCATCCTCCTCTGAAGCCTGAGGTATCTGCCAACACCACTGGCGGGATATCAGACTTGGAGGCCCATGTAGTTGACCCCATACAGCACATTGTATGTTCTGTGATGAATAAACTTGAATGGCTGGAGGGTTGGCTCTGATAAGTATCTCAAAGTTCAGGTGAATATTTGTAACCTCTCCAGCACAATTATGTCTAGGAAACGAACCGACAAACACCACAAGAGTGTCTAAGTCAAATACCAAATGAAACCTGCTTTTCTCAGTTTATTGAGGGTAGGGAGTGGAGGGTGGTCAGATGTTTTCTGACTTCACAAAAATATTTCGTGAGAGTTCTGGCTGAAGGTTCCATTTTATCTGAACAGGTTTGTCTGACCCTAGTAGCATGATACTGTTTTAAAATGAATGTAAAAGATTGCATATTAAAAGAACTAAAGACACACACCACAAAGAACCAGGTGCCCAAATGGGATCCCCCAGGGACTCTGAGCGCTTGCAGACATACCCTTTATTTTGGAGTCCATGTTCCTGAGCTCCCTCGCACTCTTTACAAACACATTTTGCCCTTTAGAACTTGCTCTTTTAGTTCTCTCTTTGCTTGACATGGGAATCACAGATTCCTCATGAGTTGAGCAACAATCCCAAACATACTGCTCAAGAAACGAAGCATTGCCATGCATTCCACAAGGGGCTGAATTCCTAGCCTAGACAATAGGGTTTCCCGGTGTTGCGTGTATGCAAAGCATACAGAAATCCCAGGTAGCTGCCACAGAACATCCTGCATCAAACAGGTCATTTGCAAAACAAAGATGACTTGCCATGGGCACGTTATCCTATTTGCAAAATAACAAAAATTTGGTCAGTTCCAGCTGCCAAAGGGGAAGAGATTTAATTTGTTAAAACATCGTTAAACAGAGGGGAAAAAATACAGCCTAGGACTGGAACGTTTAAAACGATTGGCGCAAGGTTTTATACGAAGCTACAATTGATAAAAATGGAATTCAGGTATCACCAGCCATGGTTGACGAGTCATCTGCTTTCTCACTGCTCTGCTGCATGCTGTGTTTGCAGAGAAGGTCCATGCACATAGAGGTAATTAAAACCCACTTACCTCCTACAGTTGTCGTCTGACTTGATGCAAAAGGACAACAGAGGCTTAGGAGAAAAATGAAGGCTAGAGTCGAAATCATTCTTGAATCCCAGAGAGGTGAGGATGTGTGGGCTTCTCTTGCAAGGAATCTGTTAATGTGCAGGTTTGCCTCTGCTCCCCATTAGTGTCTGTGGTTTGCTATTTATGAAGTTGCATTCCTTCCTCTGAAGTTCTTAGTCTCTGATGCTGGACTAGGGGTGGACGTCATTTCTGGCTCCTGGTCCACAGAGAAGGGTTACAAAAGTAAACAATATGAAAAAGTCATCAGGAGAGCAGCTCACAGTGTTTTTTTAAAACCATCTTGCACCACAAAAAGGTCGGAACATTCCAGAATTAAATGGATTCCCTTTTGGACCAATGGCTTTTTTGGATGGGGTGGGCTGGGGAGGGTGGAATTTATAGCCCTGGCTTGAATGGCATTTTCTTTCTAGCGTCGCTCACAAGAACACATCAGCTTACAGTGAACGTGGGCTTACCTAGAGCTTTATCCAAAGTCCTTTGGACTTCCTAAAGACAGTTCTACCACTTGGGCTCAGCTGCTGTTGTTATTATTGCATCCTCTTCCAGCCATTAGAGGACAAAACCATCACATACGTCTCCCATTCAGCGGCTTTCCAGGGGGCGCAGGCTCAGCACAAACTATTACAGTAGCCAGAGGCTGAGCTGCAACAGAATATTTGAGGGGCTGCAGTGACCAAAGGTCTGAACCTGTCAGAAGGTGAAGTGTCCATGTCACACAAACCACCAACACAAGCAGTGCTAGCTGGCCTCCTTGTTAGCCAGCTTACAGAAGAGGCCAGAACTTAAACAGGCCATGGAGACTTACGCTTTTGCCCTCACCCAAGAGGGGCTCCTCTGGGGAATGAAGCATATTGGCAGGGTGGTGGGAGGGAGAGCTCTTTCTGCTGCTCCCTTTGCTGGTCCAGCTGTGTGGATAATTGATTCTCAATCCAGCACCTAATTCACCACACAGCAAACACAGGAGGACTCAAAAATCCACTTACAAGGCAGCTTTGAGATGACCCTGCCCATATGGGGATTGGGGCAGGAGCCTCTCGGCGTCATCAGAATAAGAGGAAGTTATGGGTACAACTGCGGCCCACACAGGAAGATTATCAGGAGTGACGACAGCCAGCCGGCGCTGCTCCTTACTCTGTGCACTCTCACAGTCGGATTGTGAACTCTGACTTGCTGCAGCTGTGCTCTGGTGGCTTCTACGTGGGTGGAGCAGCAGGACTTACAGCAGGACCTTGGGATGCTCATCTGAAACTTTTGGTAAGGTCTGAAGACAGAACGACCATGTAGCCTGTGTGCTACAGAGTGGGAGGTGAGGCGATATGGAGGGACCCCACTGGCAAAAGTGCAGGGGAGCGTTCAGCAAAGGTGGTGGTCCAGCAGCTGTTAATTTTATGTTCCATGAATGGTGGAACAGGAAGTTTTTACTTTGTTGAGCCAGCCCACAGTTGTATTCAAAATATAGTAATTTGCAGCTGTTAAGCAGCCTTTATATGACTCTTAACTTGTCTGAAACGCACAAGAGTCATCTTCAGCCAAGTGGGGCTGGCTACAGTTGGGTCAGGAACCCCTAGGAATGCTAACGATGCCAATTTTATTTGCTGTAAATAAAGGTTCAGCTTGAATTGAAAATAACTGCCACTTCCCACCCATACTGGAATTTTCATCATTCTTTCCAGCACCTTCATGGCAAACCAAAGCAAAACCATTGTGATTGACAGATCTTCACTAACAACCCACACCGCCTCTCTCGGGGGCCGCTCACTGGGGAAGCCAGCCCTACCTTTTTTTTTTTTTTAAGCCAAAAAATTTCAGTGAACTAAATTCTGTCAAAGATGCTGGACTGAGAGCCCTAAAGACAAAGTCCTCTGCCCCAAGAACACCTATCGCTTGGGCAGAAGCCATGCAGGCTTTCCACACGTTATCCCCCCAGCTAACATCCCTCCATCCTGCTTTGGAAAGACCCCTTGCTAAGGGGCAAGAGAGTTGTTAGAATCATAGAATATCAGGGTTGGAAGGGACCCCAGAAGGTCATCTAGTCCAACCCCCTGCTCAAAGCAGGACCAATTCCCAGTTAAATAATCCCAGCCAGGGCTTTGTCAAGCCTGACCTTAAAAACCTCTAAGGAAGGAGATTCTACCACCTCCCTAGGTAACGCATTCCAGTGTTTCACCACCCTCTTAGTGAAAAAGTTTTTCCTAATATCCAATCTAAACCTCCCCCACTGCAACTTGAGACCATTACTCCTCGTTCTGTCATCTGCTACCATTGAGAACAGTCTAGAGCCATCCTCTTTGGAACCCCCTTTCAGGTAGTTGAAAGCAGCTATCAAATCCCCCCTCATTCTTCTCTTCTGCAGGCTAAACAATCCCAGCTCCCTCAGCCTCTCCTCATAACTCATGTGTTCCAGTCCCCTAATCATTTTTGTTGCCCTTCGCTGGACTCTCTCCAATTTATCCACATCCTTCTTGTAGTGTGGGGCCCAAAACTGGACACAGTACTCCAGATGAGGCCTCACCAATGTCGAATAGAGGGAAACGATCACGTCCCTCGATCTGCTCGCTATGCCCCTACTTATACATCCCAAAATGCCATTGGCCTTCTTGGCAACAAGGGCACACTGCTGACTCATATCCAGCTTCTCGTCCACTGTCACCCCTAGGTCCTTTTCTGCAGAACTGCTGCCTAGCCATTCGGTCCCTAGTCTGTAGCTGTGCATTGGGTTCTTCCGTCCTAAGTGCAGGACCCTGCACTTATCCTTATTGAACCTCATCAGATTCCTTTTGGCCCAATCTTCCAATTGGTCTAGGTCCTTCTGTATCCTATCCCTCCCCTCCAGCGTATCTACCACTCCTCCCAGTTTAGTATCATCCGCAAATTTGCTGAGAGTGCAATCCACACCATCCTCCAGATCATTTATGAAGATATTGAATAAAACCGGCCCCAGGACCGACCCTTGGGGCACTCCACTTGATACCGGCTGCCAACTAGACATGGAGCCATTGATCACTACCCGTTGAGCCCGACAATTTAGCCAGCTTTCTACCCACCTTATAGTGCATTCATCCAGCCCATACTTCCTTAACTTGCTGACAAGAATACTATGGGAGACCGTGTCAAAAGCCCATTGTTCAGTGTCTGTGGCCCATTCAGCCTATGGCCTTTCTGCTAGATGGCCAAATAGGGACCCTTTAGTGCCACTTCTGGTGGTGGCAGTATTTGATGGGAAGCACGTTACTTCGACAGAAGCCCAAAGGCTCATTATGCCAGGACCACCGCCGACTCTCCAAAATAGCTGTTTGGTTCAAGGAAGAAAAGCGTGAAACGGGAGAGACGTAACCCACATGGAATGAGGAGCATGCACAAGGGTCCCTTGTGAGCAAAGCCCAGCAGGAATTCACATTGGAGAATTTGCTTAACATGGAGAAGTGTCTGTACCTGTATAGCCACAGAGCAGCCACTCAAAACCGCAGCATTACAAAAATAAAACCTGGGCCCACCCCGTCCAAAGCAAATAAAATGTGCCTGTGCAGTAATAACATTTTCGGCCATCCAAGTGAGGCATTGCTTAATGTATCAGAGCAATAAAAATCCTTAAGGGCTGACGCCCCATAAACAGGAGTTTGGAAGCCATGGCGCACACAGTGCTGCTCAGGCCCCTCTCCTAGCCATGCCCAGACAAGGGCAAAGCAGGTCACATGCTGCCCTTCGAAAACTAGATAAGAAAAAGTACAGGAAGCTAGAGCAAGTGGTTAGACCAATGAAGCTGCCCTGGAAATTGTTCCCTTGGAATTAATAAGGGGTTTATTTTCTTGCACTGTTAGTTTTGCAATTTTGCAAAATTTGTTAGTTTTGCAAAATTTCAGAAACCAAAAAGAAAAGTCTGCCTCATGTCTCCTCTCCAAACCAGATGTTTGCCAACCTATGGTGAATGGACATGTGAAATGATACAGCCCCTAAGCAGAAAGGGAGCAGCACCCAGAGCCATGCAGAGTCGGGGGAGGGAACCTCAGCAGCAATCCGGACCCCTTTGCTTTGGACTCGGCATTTGTACACAAACACCTCTCTGCCATGGCTACCCAGTGCCTCACCTAGGGTTACTGGAGCCTGCTGACCACACTGTTGTGTAAAACCCTCACGACTTTCTCATACTGTGCAATGATTTAACAAACCTGTGAAACCACAAAACAGTAGATGTTAATTCACTTCCTTCAGTGTTCGTCTGTGGACTGAAAACAAAACCTAAAAATAACACTGGGAGGGAGAAAACCAAATGCAATCCTGGGGTGGAGGGCATCTGGGACAGGCTCATGGGACACCAGGAACAAGCCAAGCTGCCTCCTTCCAGGAAGTGAGCCCATTCACACAAGATGAAGTCATGGAAGCACTAACAATAATCGGGGCTACCACCTGTGACCCGTGCCACTGCTGGCTGGTAAAGGAGCAGAGAACATCTGGGGCGCCCACTAACAGAGCCCAGCCCCATGTCTTCCTTTACCTCCCGTCCCATAGGACGCAATAGTCTAATACCAGTGAAGCCATCAGTAGACCCTGGAGACCTCGTTAATTCGCCCAGTGTGGAACATTACCTTTCTAAGCTAGATAATAGGGAATTTAGCAGCACACACACCCTAATCTGTCCATTTTAAATCCCACCTGTGGAGGAGAGAGAGAATGATTGTTACTTGGGCTCAGATAGTATGGTTCTGGGGAGCCACAGAAGTACAGCAAGAGGGGCCGATGTGTCAGGTGGGGCAGCCATGAGACATCAGGACAGCATTTTCACTACACACCAATCCCCTGCCGACATACTGCGGTGGAGGATCCAGCTCTCAGGGCTGGAAGGAAAGGGCAGTCTGCACTGCCCATTCGATCCTCTGCCTCTGTGCCAAGACTGCTAACTGTGATGTCTCTTTCTGGGACTTGGACAGCTTTCTGCAAGGAGCCAGACCAAGACCCTGAGACTGCGCGACTATGTCTGATGGGCATTTTAGAAACAGGCACTTTCCCCACTTGCAATTCATTTTGTGCACATGAGATGTGGCAGCTGTCAGTCCCCCAGCTACCTGGTCTAGGATGGAACTCGAAACCCAGAGGGGGTTTCCCCATCACCAATCCCTTGTAGGCCTCATTCCTAGTGCATATAGATATACGCCAAACTATGTTTTATTCTACAGAACAAAGCCAAAATCCCCACACCATTTTTAAAAATATATACATATTATACAGAATTTTTCAGCAAGATACAGAAGATGCATCTCCAAAGCAACAGGCCTGGAATATTCCCCTTGAGTGCATTGCTTAGGTACCACGTTTGAAATCTGAGCCTGAGTTGCCTCTCACTGACACCACCATAAATCGCAAGTCACCCCAATGAAGCCCATAGAGATATTGCAGCGTAAGGGGAACACTAGGCTCTTGGCACGTGCAAGTAGATTCGAACGTGCTAAACTCTGAATGCAGAAAAGCTCAGTGATGGCACATTAATCTCTGTCTATTTCTCTACAGGTGGGTAAACCAGTACAATTCAGAATGATGACAGACGGAAGGATTCCGAATATGCAGGGCAAAGCCTATTAAATACAGATAAAACCTCATCCCTTTTCTAGATAGATCTCTATGTAACATGGGGACACAGACATTTTATGTTTTTAGCCTTTCCTTTGGAAGTTACAGGTCACTTTTTTCTTCCAGAACAGCTTCTGGAAGTCATTTCCACTCTCATTCATAGTAGGAGTATACACATGCGGAGGAAAATAGTGAGGGGTTCCTACATGTCTGTCTGGAGTTTAGCAAGCACACAGTGTCCCCACAGGGTGAGATCATTCCTACTCATATTTTCCTTGGCCTCACCCTGCACCTTTCTTTATTTGGGTCAGAGAGATAGAAATCTCGCTACAGCCAACATTCCCACAGCTTAAATACACAGCAGACTAGAAAGCGTGCAAACAGAGCTTATAAGGGCCGTATTAAAAGTTGCTGACCTATCTTAAGCTTGTTTTGATTTAATGGGAAAAGGTCTTCCCAATTTCCAGGGGCTTGTTTTAATATTGGTGAGACAAAAATGAAGAGGAGCCAATGTTTATGTAGGCCCTAGTATAACAATATTTTGTTCCCTGTGCAGTGGCTGAACTTAGTGCACACCTTGTCCCCAGAGCTGCACTGACGACATCAGCGAGGCTACTGCACAAACAACAAAACAAGAAAAAGTTCATGTCGATTTGCAGTTCAATTAAAAACACAGAGGATGGAAAATATTCAGTGAAGGACAAAGTCAGAAGGAAAAATAAGTGATTTTTCAAGCCTATAAGGGTGGACTACTTATAAACAAAGAAGAGTAAAATAAACACTCCTAACCTTTAGAATAGTATTTTTACGAAGTACTTGACAATGTGCTTTATAAACTGGTGATCATATTAAGGACAATCCTAGGCTCTTGCAGAATACATGGAGATTTATGTTCATGGAGATTTTATACGTGCAGTATATAAAATGGAGCCGAGCAGTCGTCGTAGCAGTTAAGGATAGACGAAGAGACCTACACGTCTCCATCAAATGCAAGACAGTCTGCCCAATAGAGGATGCAATACCTGGCACTTAAATAGGCCACTTTCATCCATGGATTTAAGTGCCATATGAAGACGGATATTTTCCCCATTTTACAGATGGTGAAACTCCAGCACAGAGAGGTAAGGTGACTTATCTAAAGCCACACAGCAGCCTCACTGGCAGAGGTCTCCCAAGTTCCAGTCCAGTGCCATTTTCTCTAAGGCCAGTCCTGGGACTGAGACAACATTAGAGGGCTTGATTGTTCAGCAGCTGAAGAGCTGCATTAAATTGCAGACCAATCAGATCACTGAGATCGGCAAAAAAAGAAAAGTAATTTATAATTTAACAGTCAGATACACAGGCAGAGGTGGTGCGAGGGGACGGTTTGTGCAGGCTCTAGCCACCTCAAAATTTGCCTTACTCCCCGCCCTTCCCGTAACCACCCCTCCCAGAGCAAAGGCCAAATGTTGCACAGAAGTAAGGGTGGCATGGTATGGCATTGCAATGCTATGGCGACTGCTGCAGTTCTTCACAGCTGGGCAGCCGCCACGCTCTGGCCGCCCGGCTCGGAAGGCAGTGCCTTAGCCGGCAGCAGTGCAGAAGCAAGGGTGGCAGTGGGACGCTTGGTCTGCTGGGAAAAATGATATTGGCGAAGTTTCTTTATGCCCCCACCTCCCCCCTCCAGTATTAAACAATAACTATTTAAAAAAATAACTTTTCTGCTTATCACAATCATTTGATAAAAATGTGTTTTAGTCTTCATTTAAAAGTGGCGAGAAAAGGTAAGTTCATTTTAAACGGTAGGATTATAAATTTAGCATTGAAAATTGTGTTTGTGTTTTTAATTTCTATGGGGGGGGCACTCAGAGGCTTGCTGTGTGAAAGGGGTCGCCAATGCAAAATCCACTGCTCTACTGTCTGTTAGATGTAGGTGCTCATCACACACTGAAAACTATCAGGACTAAATACAGGTACACACAGCCAGACATGCTGTTGATAAAAAAAGAAAAAAACACCAACAATGCAAACAAAAACAAAAACAAAAAAAAAATGAAAGCTTGCAGCAGATCTCCAGCCTGCCTCCATGGTTTATATCACACTCTCCTATTCCATAGGGTCTGCCATCTGCCCCACATTAATGGAGGTGAGAGCCTGAAGATCTCTGAAGTCTGGGTCTGATGCTGCTTCCATTTAAATCAATGACAAAACTCCCATTGACTTTAATGGCACAAGATCAAGCCTAAATAGCATGTGTGTGTGTCATGCCTTGTGGCAAATTACTTTTAGGCATAACTTGACCATTTGTTTTTCCTGTTCTCCCCTATCCTATTCTTGGAGTCTGAATAAGATGAGTATTGCCACCTGCCCGAATTTTTTTTAAATAAAGTCTTGTCATATCACTGTGGTGTGATGTTCCGTCATGTGACAAAGGAATCTGTGCAGTGGGGCAAGGTGATGCAGTGTCATGCCATGATCAATCCCTGGGTCACGTTGCTGCATCCCAGGCTACAAAGTGGCACCAGCTTGAAGCAAGATTTTGCAGTCCTGCGTGGCCCAACTTCGCAGCCACCTGTGGCTTATTCCTGTAGCACAAGAGTTCCATTCCACTGTTCATGATATAACAGGTTTTCCTTGGAATTGTCCTGCATGGGAAGCAGGGAGGTAGATTGGGGCAGGGAGGTAGAGAGCTCAGGGTAATGCTATTGACATTACAGAGATACGTAACAAGAGTGAAACTCCTGGAAGATGAGGATTTTAAAAGTTATATTTGAAAATTTCCCCTGTATGAAAGTCCCATTTTTCAAGGGAACATTGATTGATTTTCACCCTCCGGACTTTCTTAAATTTTTTTAGAAGGATTGACTATGCACCATCACAAAGTTACAGTGTATAGGTAGCTATAGAGTGCCAGCTGTATCCTCCTGAAAAAGGACGATGAAACATATATGTGTCTATTCGAAACTAAAATAAGGAGAGAGTCCCTCCAACATCTGAGGAAGAATTCCCATAAATAAAACAACACATTCAAATTCTCTTTGTCCTCGTCAACTCTTAGCCTCCAGCCAAATGTAAGAATCAAAATTAGCATGACTTGACTGGGAATTATTCAGTGTTGTCCCGTTGTATAGAGAGTGTGTAGCCTATACACTTCTCTATGGAGTAGGTGACATTTGTAATCCATCAATTGCAAGGCAAGACAGAAAAGTGTTGTACAGACAAAGGCTTTATTTTATTTTGTAAAGGGAATTCAATCTGTGCTGGCGAAAGGTGCCTGAATGAAAACCCTGGAGACTGAATCCGCTCTTTATCCACAGAGCCGGAACCGCACAGGCTGTGCGTGCTTCCTCAGACAGGCCACCTACTTCAGTCCCTCTGATGCACTTATTTGGTGGTGTCTCTGCTGAGACAACCAGCAAGGGAGCCAATTAGTACTAATTGAGAGAGAGAGTGTCATTTGTGGGGTGTCCACTAGGCAATGGACTCTGAACTCATTTCACATCAGGACCACTAAACAATAACTTTCCATCATTACTGCCCTCCAGGGTCAAACTCACACCAGTGATCTAAAGGGGAAAGAAGTTCCATCTCTCACTACCAATTTCCTGAAGCCTTGGATGTTCCCCAAGAATCACCGGGGAGCTCTGCATTTGAGAGGATCCCTTGCTGTCTTAGGTACTCACCATAGTATCTGAAAAAGCGGCAAAGAGTCCTGTAGCACCTTATAGACTATCAGGTGTATTGGAGCAGGAGCTTTTGTGGGTGAACACCCACTTCGTCGCATGCATGTAGTGGAAATTTCCAGAGGCAGGTATAAATATGCAGAAAAGAATCAGGCTCGGGATAACGAGGTTAGTGCGATCAGGGAGGATGAGGCCCTCTTCTAGCAGTTGAGGTGTGAACACCGAGGGAGGAGAAACTGCTTTTGTAGCTGGCGAGCCAGTCACAGTCTGTGTTTACTCCTGAGCCGATGGGGGTCAAATTTGCAAATGAACTGAAGCTCAGCAGTTTCTCTTTGAAGTCTGGTCCTGACGGTTTTTTGCTGCAGGATGGCTGCCTTTAAATCTGCTAGTGTGTGTCCAGGGAGGCTGAAGTGTTCTCCTACAGGTTTTTATATATTGCCTTTCCTAATATCTGATTTGTGTCCATTTATCCTAGTGTCTGAGCATCTCCCAATCCTTAACATATTTATCCTCACAACATCCCCATGAGGCAGGGCCAGGTTATGGTACCTGTTTGGAAAATGGGGAAACTGAGGCACAGAGAGACAGAGTGATTTGACCAAGGTCACAAGGAGTTTGTAGCAGAGCAGGGAACAGACCCTGGGTCCTCCCGAGGCCTAAGCTACTGCTGTAACCACTGAGCCATCCTTCCTCTTCTTATGTTTAGTACATGATTCCCAGCAGCTGGCAGAGCTGATGAACATTAGTCAGCACACTTGACCCTAACAAAGGCAATGGAATATTGATTGAGCACCCTCACCCACACACCTGCAACTTTTCCAGGAGAGGATATTAGCTTGCAAAGGATGTCTCAGTAGCCAGGAGGATGAGTCACTGAGAAGGGACTGACAGGAGAAAGCACAGATTTCAGGGCGGATGGGGAATGAGGTGTCTGACTCTCTGGGAGAAAGAAAAAGAAACAAAGGGAAAAGGAGCAAAGATTCCTTCACTAACTCTACTCTTCAGCAATATAAAATATATGGAGCCAGTGACAGCCCCAGAGTCCAGCTATATCCGAACTGCAGAGATCCTGAGCCATGGCTCAGCAGGGAGTCTGGATCAGGCTAAACTAGACCAGCCAATGGCTGTGGAAGTCCAAATCTCTGCTGAATGTGTTAATTCTAACCCCCGGTGTAGGAGGAACATCTGTCTATTGCTCCAGAGTTAGTGCACTGCTTGCAGCATACCTGCCTTCCTTCCGAGGAAATGAAGGAGCCCGAGATTTCCTTTCATCTGACTCACTGCGCCCACCCTGGGTTTCTCTCTGACATGGCAAAAAGTTGACAAATTTGAATATAAAGGAAGAAATCAGCAAGAGAATGATCCCTGTTTTAAATAGGCTCAATGGTGGTCTTAGGAACTGCTTTCTCCACTGCTTGACTGGCTCCTCTCTCTTCTGGTCAGTCAGGGTCACTGCCAAGCTCTGCCAGCGTGAAATGTCACCTGGGAGAGGGAACCCCCAAGCCGCTGACGCCAGTGAACCGCTCCGCTCAGAGGCTGCTGGGAGTGGGAGGTGGCTGGGGTCTATATAACCAGGTGTAGGTCCTTGCAGAGGAGAACAGAAGGAGAAGGTGAGGCAATACCCACGAAGACTGAAATGCTGGAAGAGTGCCAAGGGGGAAAGCAGCTCCAGAAAGGGCCTGGAGGAGAGAATCATCTTGTGGAAAAAGGTACTGAGTTTGGGGAGAATTGGGCACCTGGGCCCTGCCTCCATAGGAAACTTTGGACTTGCCTGTGAGGTAAGAGAACTTATGGGGAAATGAGACTAAAGACTCTGGGTGTCGATGAAGACAAACTGGATATTGATACATCCTTTATTAGTGTCATGCCCCTCAGGCATACACCCAGGGTGGTGAGGCACCTCCCCATCGCCTGCCCTTAGCGTGTAGCAGCCTTGTCCGTGCCTGCTGTGGATCCGCTCCCTGAATCCACCAGTCTTGCAATGCAAGCTCTACCAGGCCTCGTTCTCTCTGGACAGGTATTGACAGGCACACACCAACCTCTGAATATTCCGCGTGTTCCCTGCAGCATCCAGCCCCTGAACACTCCCAAATTACCAGGATCGCTGTTCCCAAAAGAACAGTAGGTTCCAGCTTGTACGATTCAGTTCAGGACCAGCACCTTGCTCAACACTGCAGCACTTCGATTTATCTATAGAGAAAATGCTTGTTTGTTATCAGTGATTAGAGAGTCAGGTAGTAATGAGTAAGAATATTGGAAAAAGAATCAAAATCATAACGTGCTTTCTAGAGACTCAATTTAACCAACAGATTAACCTCCTGTCTGAAGAAGTTTTTTCTCACCAAAGCCCGTGGCTTAGCGGAACACTTTTAGTAAGGCATGCAATCATTCACTTGCATACCTCAGGTGATCCAAAATGGCACCCTCCAAGCAGGATGACCTTGCATGCATGCTGTGCAGAGGATGCCCGTGTGCTCTACAGAAGAGCATCCTCCATGGGGGCAAGATGGAATAGTCCGGCGGGCCAGATCTGGGCCGTGGGCCACCAATTGAACAAAGCACAGCCGCTTGAGCATATAGGGCCTACCTTGCACGCCAGTGCCCAAAGTTCTTATCAGTGTTTTGACCAAGCCTGGCTGAGGCCCCTCTTCATGAAGCAAAACCACTGTCGTCCTCCTACTTCCTCAGTGCAGGGTGTCTGGGAGTCTTCTCTGGCCCCACCCAAACATAGCCAAGCAAACCTCTGATAAGGTGCTTCCTCCCCTGCTGTTTCTCTCCCTCTCTTGGTTCCTTTGTCCAAAGATCTTACAAACCTGCATTTGCATTCGGTTCAAACTGGTGATAAGAAGCCTGTTGTGAATGAGCCAGTACTCAGTTTACACATGAACAGATAGATGAACAAACATCTCTTGTCTGACAGCAAACCTGCTTTTCACCTTTGCTGGTGATGAGAACCTACAGACTTTAAGGATATATTTTATTCTCGTGTACACCCACCCCCCCACCCACCCACCCCCTCCTTACATGGTATCTGTACATACATTCCACAGTGATTTTGTTGACCAGAGTGACACAGGCATTTATCAAAGATTCTTTGATGCACCAGACCCACGAGATGCCTGGAACCCCTCTGCAGCCCCTTGGTAGGTGGCATTAAGAGGTTCTTGGGTCCCAATAAGTACTAGTACACTCTCTCAGGTGTGTCTTCTCCCGCCACCCTTTTTGCTGGGGTCAAGTCATCCTGGCCCATTAGGCAACAGCTTGGTGATATTTGGGGTTGGCTGGAAGCCCAACTCGCCCTGGAGATTGTCGGCCAGACTCTCTAGGGTGTTGACTCAAAGTTCATCATGAGAAATCTCCTGCAAAGCACAAATCTCAGACTAGAAACCTGATATTAAGTGTGGTGGCCTAGATGTTTGGACTCTTCACAAGCCCGAGGACAAGAGGGTGGTCGGGGGATTTTAGAAGCCTACAGACTTCCCACAATTCCCCCTTAATCATGCCTTGTCCTCAATTTAACCCTGCAGGATGAGAGACTCTTGCTCCCCGGGAAGGTTCAGGTTCTGGAGACCAGAGGACTGGAAAGCAGTGATGTGCTCTGGCCATGGAGAGCCTTGGTGCTTGTTTTCCCGCAAACCCGCCCCCCCCCCGCCCCCCCGGCCCGTTTCCTCTCAAGTAGCACATTGTAATGAGGCTTGCAGATGGGGATGTGAAATGCTGCCAGAGCGCCTCTTCCCCACCACCACCCTGCTCAAACCTATCTCCAGCATATGCTGTAATCACACACCCAGGAGAGCAGTTAAAGGCCTTACAGGAAACATCTGACATTTTTTCCTTTGCTATTCATGCCATTTTCTATTAAGGACCATAAAGGCTTCTAACATTGGATTAAACTCATTTGCAACAATGAGCTACTCCTGTTCCAAGGGCCAGCAGGAGCTCAGGCTTGCTGGGGAGGGAGGGAAATCGGGGGAACTGGGATAACTAGTTGACCTGGACTAGGAAAAAAGAAGATGACGAAGAGCCACTCTCTCCGAAAGGAGATGCAAACTGCTGGTGTGGTTAAGGCTGCATGCTTTGCTGGGAGAAGTTTGCCCCAGGGCTAGGAGCAGGCACCATTTTCAGCATGCAGTAAAACTATTTGGCAGTGGCTTCTCTTTTGGGTCCCTTCATTTCCCAGAAGCCACCTCCTCTACCCTTAGGACAAATGACACCGTTTACTGACTGCTTTCCACTTGTTGGCTCGGTGCCCAATGAACAAGCGGTCACTTCCCAACACTTACGTGGATTTGGCAGAGTTCAAAACAGTTGCTCTAAGCAAGCTCTTATTTGAAAAGTGATGTATGTAATGCATCTAGGCAGACAAAGCCTCCTGATGTGTCATGAAATGGTCTTTAGCAAAGGTGTTAACAGGAATTCTCTCCTACAAGAGGGACTGGAACTGCTCAGGGCTCTGAGCTCACACACTTAAACTTGTACATCATGTCTCCAGCCTCAGTATCTGAGGGACAACAACATTTCTTATGGAGCTTTCATCAGATCTTTTATTAAACACACAACAAGTACCTAGTGTTGACCCCACTAGAGGCAAGATGCCAAATTTGATGGACCCAAGTTTGATGTCCTAGGGCAGGGGTGGGCAAACTTTCTGGCCTGAGGGCCACATCGGGCTATAGCAATCGCAAGGCGGGCCATGAATGCTCAATAAATTGGGGTTGGGGTGCAGAAGGGGGTGAGGGCTCTGGCTGGGTGTGCGGGCTCCAGGGTGGGGTCAGAAATGAGGAGTTTGGGATGTATGAGGGGGCTCCAGACTGGAGCAGGGGGGTGCAGTGTGAGGGCTCTGGGCGGGGGTGCAGGCTCTGGGGGGGAGCTGGAGATGAGGGTTTAGGGTATAGGAGGGTGCTCCAGGCTGGGACTGAGGGGTTTGGAGGGCTGAAGCTGTGGGCTCTGGGGTAGGGTGGAGGATGAGGGGTTTGGGGTGCCAAAGGGTGCTCCAGGCTGGGACCAAGGGGTTTGGAGGGTGGGAAGGGGATCAGAGCTGGGGCAGAGGGTTGGGGCATGGGGGGGGCTCATGGGTGCAGGCTCAGGGTAGCGCTTACCTCAAGCAGGTCCCAGAAGCAGGGCATGTCCCCCCACCAGCTCCTATGTGGAGGCATGACCAGGCGGCTCTGCTGTGTGCTGCCCCGTCCGCAGGCACCGCCCTTGCACAGTTCCTGGCCAATGGGAGCTGTGGGGGCAGTGTGCAGAGTGGAGCCCCCTGGCTGCCTGTATGCCTCCCTTTTCTACAGGGCTTTTTAGCTTGCAGGATCCCAAAGGACTTGACAAACTGTGCATATATACCACCACCAAAACACAGCCATCTTTGGTATGGGGAGAAGCTTCCAGTACCCAGCAGAGTGCTGAACAGAGGGGAGAGGGGAACATCTGGCCAGTGATGCTGGAGCAAACCTTACCTCTTCTTGGTAAGAGCCAAGGAATGGTTAGTGTCCATTCACAACAGACAGCCTCTGTTTCTAAGACCCACACACACAGGAAACTGCATGAAATTCAAATCCTCTGCCTTGGAAAGATGAAGTGGTGAACTAATTCCAGCATTTTGAATCAGTGGTTCCAGCAACTATGTTTCACACAGACCACAAAGCTGTCCCCTCTAACTGTGATCTTCCCTATGGAACACCAGGAAAGTCTACACACTATGCTTTATAACTGCACACGGGGTACATGCCCCCTGAACATCTATACCACAATAGTCTTCAAACTTTTCAAAGCGTTGACCGAATCTTAATGAAGAATTGGTTTTGGATATTTCCTCTCATTAGCATTCACAGGGCCCACTTTTTCATGCTTACATAACATCCCTGTGGCAACCAGTGATCTTACTTATCTGGAAAAGAAACCCCAGGAAAAGATGTAATGTATGTTTAGCCACCCAATACAGGTTAGCAGCTGGAGGTGAGGAGGGACAGCAGCGTACAACCAGCCAGCTCCTTGCAGACTGCCAGTGACCACTTGCTTGGGAACCGCTGTTCTAGATGTCTAAACTGCCGTCAGGTCTTCCAAGAGATGTAACCCTCTTTGGTGCCTGCAGTTGGAATTAGCCTGCATTAAGAGGGGAGAAAGGATATACCACATGGTACCTCTAGACTGCCCTTGCTGATATTCTTAGTTGGGGGATGCCATGAAGTGTAAATCTGCAAACTAAAGCAAGTACAACATGGCACCCTCCAACTCCCTGGAAGAGTCAAAAAACTTAGAATCGCATGGCTAACAGTTAGGGAACACAACCCAAAATTTTACTCTTGGTATCTAAACAATCTAGGTGCAGAGCCTGCCTGCCAAATATCTCCAGCAATGAAGAAAAGGTAGAGATCGGGGCTTGGAGGCAGATGGTACAATTCGTATCTCCTCAGATGTCTATCCCTCACACAAGTAAAATTACCTGCATAGCCTTCTAAATCTACTGCTCCAGATTCATGAAGTGGATAACATCCCAGACATTCTGAATCTCTCCCCACACCCTACTCTCACCACTTGCTCTTTTTAATTTGAGAGCTGGGAAATCATGGGCTCAGAAGTCTAGATCTTCTTTTTTTCAGCACAGCTCAGTCCAGTGGGTCTGGATTGCATAACTTTCTGTGGGTTTGGAGGGGGATGCATAACTCAAGCCTGTTTTCACCACTTTTTTTTTTCACAAGGCTTTAACCACATATAATTTTCCTGCCTTCTGAAGAAAACACACACACTTTGTCTATTTCCAGGAAAGTGGGATTTTCTGGCATTAAATTTCACGTCGTTAATGGGACTGATCACACGATCCTTACTTTTTAGTTTAATGTCTGCCTTCCCCCAACATCTTTTTCTTTCTTACTCTCTTATCCTACTGCCTGAAGGAGCAAGTAGCCAATAAATTCTTTCTCTTTGAAGCAGTCACTAGAATGGACTCTAGAAAAGTCTCCTTTCTATTGAAAAAAATTTAATATTTTCTGGATACCTTCAGTTCACAGCATCCAGTATGGAAAGAGGGTAGGGAAGGACCAAGGGAGCAGAGTCTAGTTCCAAATATCAGCCCTTAGAATAAGCAGGGTTAAGGTCTCTTGACGAGACCAAATACAGCACAGGTAGTTCTACGACGCAGCATAGCTTCGCTGATCAACATGGAGCACGGCATTCTGTTACCTCTCTTTATGAAAGATTAGGGAAGGTTTTTATCGGCTCCCTTTCATGCAAATGTGGCCCATGGACTCCTGGTAAGTAATCAATGCAATCATCAATTGTGCCAGAGTTTTGGGAGCCCCTGTTCTGCAAACCACCTTCATGGAGTGGCCTTTCCTTAGTTTTGTCTGTTAACTTTAATGCTCACAGTGCTGACCTGGAGATTGGAGTCCTTCTGTCCTCCAAGAACAGCAATATAGTAGTCTTGCCTTAAGTCATAAACCCCTCTTCACCAAACTGGATACGCACTGAGGCAGCTGACTACAGGGCCCACCTGCACTGGATTTTGCAGTGTGGACACTCAACAACTAGGAACTGGATTGAGAGATTTTGGGGGGTTATTTTTAAGATTACCTTTAGGGAACTAACAAAACCATACTCAGAGGAACTCCAAACACTACCTTGCATAAGCTGGATTGACTGCCCCAGCCCCCAGAGCTTCATTACAGTAACAAGACAGTAACAACACAGGGAAACCAAGATCAGAGGAGAAATTCTATGAAATGAGGAGAAAGCATTTTATGAATTGCCATGGAAATTCTTCAGGTGCAAGTGCTTGCTGGAGTTGCTATGGAAATGGGAGGTTCATGGGGAGTGCTACACACACAAAGCTACACCTTGCCCAAACAACTTGGCAGGACCATATGCTGCAGGATCCTGGTTAGTACATGGTAGAATTACAATCTCAAGGATCAATCAATCAGTTTGGGACCGTAGCAGAGCCTCAGTCTTGCAGGTTACATTTTTCCTTGTATGTTCTGGTGGGAGGCTACTTGAAAGATTTTTTTGCAAAGAGGACTTAGTGATGGAGCGCCTCCTTCCCAGAAACTGTTCAGGGCCTCCACCAGCCATCCCAAAAACTTAAACCTCTTAAGAAGTTTAGAGTCCTCAAGAACATGTGTGGAAGTGTAAAACTCGGTGTCCTTGACAGAGGCCCTGTTACACCACGAGGGGGCAGTTTGCCACAGTACTTGCTCCTTACCCGTGTTTGCCTGTGGGATTCTGCAGGTCCCTGTCAAAGACACAGCTGTCGTAGGAATGAACAGACATCAGAGATGGTTACACGGCCCACGCCGTGGGAGTGGGGGAAGGACACAGCCATTGTCCTTGGACAAGGGCGCACTTCGTCTTTCCCACAAGAGAAATGCAGCTGGTTGCAAAGATGGAGTTTTAAAGAGAAACAACAGCACCGATCTACCCAACTGAGCCCTCATTCACAGCTGGTTAGAAAATGGCATTGAATGATCAGAGTCACTCTCATGCATAAGCATCCTCCTGCTCAGCCCTCAAAGCATGCAGGTGCTCTTCAGTAAGGTACCCAAAGCCACAGCATCCGCATGGCTGACGGGAACACTTGTGTTATCTGGCTGGAGCAACCTTAAAATTCTTATTAACCAGCAGGAGTCAGCTGGCCTCCAGAGTCTAAAATAGTGATTTAGTATAAAATGTGCACAACGTTGTTTCTGTGAAACTGAGAATAAAGCTCCTAGCTGCCATTTCCCTCATGTGTGCTGCATAGCTGTAGCCGTGCTGGTCCCATGATGTCCGAGAGACGAGGTGGGGGAGGTATCCAATAAAAGATATGCCCTCAACCACCTTGTTTCTCTACCTTCACTAGTGACACACACCAATACGCCAGCGTGTGAGTTCCCCCTAGTGCTCCAGGCTGTCCTCTCACCTCACTGTGTGTTTCTTCTTCTGCAGTATTCATGATGCTTTACCTGTGATGGGATACTGGCGGTCTGTAATTTGGGCCTTTCTAAGTATCATTCACAATCTTGAGGAGAAAAATCCAGTCTGCAACATTCTCCAGGTGAAGACCACAATGCTTTTTCCCTGGAGAGGTGCACAAGACAGAGCACATCTGCACAGACTCACTAGTGACAGGCAGCCCTCCAGATCCTTGGAGCCTTGAGGCTTAGCCAAACTGCTCAAGTCTGCAAAAATATCAGACCAGAAACCATGCAAGAATGAGCTGGCCCTTCCTTCTCCTGGCCCACCTGGAGCTGTAGAGGCAGCCAAGCAGAAAAACAGCGAGGAAAAGCTTTTATTTATTTATTTTCAGCACTAAAAGATTCAGTGTGGCGGTTTGGGTGAAGATTCAGGACCGATTCCCATCTCATCAAAGCCACTTTGCCCATCCCAGGGTTAGATAGGCGCAAGAACCCACTCACCTCCAGCTCTCAGGCTTGCTCTAATTTTAATTCCATAAACAAACCCAGTGTTGGTCCCATGAACTCTGTTTCTAGACAAGGCTTCATCCCACAAAGGCCAATCTCCTCCAGCTAACCCAGCAGTCAGTTCCTCTTAGGAGTCTCGGCTACAGCCAAAACACCATGTGTCTAAGAGGTACTGAGTTCCTAACAAAGGCAGTAGAGGCCAAGCAGAGAAACACCTATCATGGGGTGAATTTGCGAGTCCTCTTTACGTGCCTTCTCTCTCCTCTACTTGACAGCTTTTCAGTCTTCTAGCCCTTCTCAGTGCCAGCCATTCCATCCACCACTTCTTTCAGCCAAACACACACAATTCAAGGAAACCATGCCTGAGCTGAACAACCAGCATGGTCACCAAAGATATAGTGAGAGACAGATTTTAATGGCAAAGCAGGAGTCAGAGGGAGGCTGAGGGGGGTGGTCTCTGCTTGACTTTTGACTTCTGCTTATATGAAAAACTAAAGCAAACAGATGGAGGTCAGCACGTCTCCTAGGGAAATTCCACTTACCCAGGAAAGTGGGTAGCAAGACCTGGGATTTCCCAGGAGATCTCCCGCCCCGTCCTAGCAGTGGACAGGTCTGACCCTACCTACTTTGTAAAATCTGATGAGATCACTGCTAGAGGTGACCTGCAGGCTTGTGCTTACATCTGGGAGCGGCTCCTTTACCTCAGAAATTGTCCTAGGGAGATCCAAGTTCCAGTTGTGCCCCCAGATTCTCCCTATAAAACACGGACTTATTTGCCATGTATTCCAGCTGGTGCTCTTTTCTTAAGTGAGGTTTGCGGTGGCCTCTAGTGGTACCCAGGAAGAACAGTCCCCGCTGTAACAGCACAAAAAGATCGATGCATGTCTAGTGTCTCCACCAAAGCAGACCAGCCACTCAGCCATGCACACTGTGCTACATGGGTGGGGGGAGTACCTGGAAGACAGTTACTCACAAAGAGTCCTGTGGCACCTTATAGACTAACAGACGTATTGGAGCATGAGCTTTCGTGGGTGAATACCCACGTCGTCGGATGCATGTAGACTACGTGCATCCGATGAAGTGGGTATTCACCCACGAAAGCTCATGCTCCAGTATGTCTGTTAGTCTATAAGGTGCCACAGGACTCTATGCTGCTTTTACAGATCCAGACTAACATACCTACCCCTCTGAAGCCAGTTACTCACAAGTAACTGGTTAAATTCCAGATGTTGGGATTAAAGAACCCATAAATTCAGACCAATTGTCTCCATAACTGGGTCAGAATGTTACAAAATCAGGTTCTCACATGACTTCTGGTGCTTCCCAATACCCATCAAGCCAGATATACCATAAGAACAACCCCTCCAAGTGGTATCTCAACATTTCTGCTTCCAGGAGAGCCAACAGGAGGAACACAATGTGTAGGGCAGAGGGAAAATAATCAACCACATTTTTCTAAGCTCCAGGGAAAAGGTTGAAGATCAGTTTGAGATTCTGGCAACCGTTCAGGTCAGTTCTTTATCTAAACCAGTTCTTCCATCTATCATACTTTGCTCTCCCAGCGCATGACCTGAAAGCCTGAGCCAACATCCACATACCTTTGCAATAAGCATGCCAGCAGGCAGGCAACATCCCATGGCAAAGTCTGCTCACTTCTGGGAGAAGGATCCTCCAAGTTTTATTCCACCCACCAGTGTTCACACATCATGACAAAGGAGAGCTATAGATGCGCTCTAGGTAGGACCCATTTCCACCACTTATGTTAGAGTGACATGAAAAGCCACCCTGCCCTAGAATGAATGTGCAACTTCTGTGGTGTTCCTATCATTCCAGGATTTGGCTTCCAACTTCAAAACCAACAACGCATGGTCTGGTTGCAGATGAATGTATTTGTCAATTGAAAGGGATGCACCATCTCCCTCCCCTCCAAATTCCACTAATCCCCAGATCTGGGGGAGTTACTGAGTTTTGTTTTGGTGGGGTTTTTTGGTTTTTTTTTAAATTGTTTCCAACTTCTGTTGGAGCCCTTTTCTCTTCTGCCCTGTGCGGCATTGAACTTTCTATGAGCCATCTGTTATATTGTGCAAGTTCCTCTCCTAATGCAGAAAGTATTTCCCCATGTCCTGATGTGTTTTGGCCAGTGGCCTGGTGTTGATCTTGGTCCACAGGCATCCACTGCCCAATGCATTCATATTACTCAACGTGAGGTGGTGATGTTGGGGAGGGGGGGAATTAAAGGCATTGTTCAAGTGCCACTTAGAATTATGGCTCTGCCAACCTTCCCTCAAGTTCCATTTGTGAGCCTGTCTTCCAATAGAATCACATGCAAATCTGTTGCTAGTAAGGTAGCCTATAATATATTAAATCCTTTGTCAGTGACCAGCATGCCATCTGTTTCCCAAAAATCTAACCACATGGTGCCTTCATTCTGCCTTGGTGCAGCATCTGAAACCACAAGTCATGGGAGGAGGTTATGAGGTCCAATTCAAGTTCAATGACATTTTCATCTCTTTTTAATAAATCTTTTCCAGCAACTGCATAAAAAGATTCTCTCCCCTTTTGTTTTTTCCATGTGACATAAACAAGGCTCCTGGATTTCTGGACCAGAGCTCAGCAACAGCTCTGAGTAATGCTTCTATTTGGTCATAAGTCAAGCCAGGTAATTTATTTTCTGGTACAGACAGCCCAAGTCTACAATGTCCCAGACTCTGTGATGAGTTACAGTGTTGCTATGGGCCCAGCTCAACAGCCAAGAAATGCAAACAGATTACTCCTAATTATGGAGCTTGCGCCAGCTACTGCTAAATGAGTCTCACAAGACACCCCTTGTAGTGTTTGCTGGCCCGTCTGTGGCATGACATGGAGGTTCCCTGCTTATGTTTCCATTTCTTCGTGGCACTTTTATTCCCTTTCCAGTCATTCGTTTACTGTTCGAGTGTCCTGCTTCCTCGTCTGGTTTATGGAACAACCAGGGACCCAGATGACCCAAAGGAAGATCAGGCTTTGAATAGCGCTTGGGGACTATTAGTGCTTCAGTTTCATTGGGGCTCAGAGATTGTCCCCAAAGGTCCCGCGTAGAACCATGCAAATCTACGGCTATCCACTTCATAGCCATGGATATCCACATCTATGGATATCCGCAGGTCATGTGTGGGGATCACAGCTCGGATGCGGATACAGATTTTGTATCCACATGGGGCTGTAGTGTCAGGGTCCTCAAGAAAGGAATGAAAGTGTTGGGTGGGTCACATTGCATCAGTCTTTAGCAGCCCCTTGTTGCCAGTCCTTGTGCAGCAGCAGCATCTCCAAGGGGAATCTCTGTTCCTATGTGGCTGTGGCTCGGCCCTGACCAGTGGGATGTCAAATGGGGGCTGTCCATGAAAATCTCCCAAAAATGTTATGCAATTTAAAATCCACCCACCCCTGGTAACACTGAAAGAAACTTACGAAGTTAAGGACCCACCCACTCACTGATGCATTATGTAATGTATGGACAGCCCCATTATACTGGAAGGAGAGGTGCCAAACAGTGAACTAGGTGAAACAAGAGAACTAGGTGAAACCCTCAGTTAATATTCTGAAACACTGCTTCTGGGAGGCAGGGGAAAACCCACCGCAGTTCAGGTCCTGGCTCAGGAAGTTGATACGCCAGCCATCTGAGACATCCACTCTCACGAGTACAGTTAAAACCTTGGTTCTCACTGGGTTAGGGATCCTATCGAGTCCTGTTTGATCAAGTTCCATGCATGGCCCAGGTTCACTTTGGGAGAGCATGATTTCTGGGAGGCAATGCATGGCATACTGGAACCATTCATGACCTACATACAGAGCTGGTTTGGATCCCTCTCAAACCCACAACGTTCGGAGAGGTCAACATTCTGTAAGGGAAACACATTCTTTCCTCTGATAGTCAGCTTCCCCATCCCAAAACCACTCTGGTTCACAAATCCAATCTCCTGCTGTCCTGCACTGACCCTTGGGACATCAGGAATAATACATCCTAGGGGGATTGGCAGTTCTGTATTAGAAGGGCTTTCAGCCTGGCAAACCTGTATTGTAACTCCTTGTGTGCTCTCCTGCTTTCTCTCTCTCTCCCTCATCTCTAGCTTTGGTTTGTTGCGGGTTGGGAAGAAACAGCAACAGGACAACAGAGAACATCAGGATTAGCAATATTACTATGGTGTAGATGAGCTTACATTGATTTTTTGAAGATTTAACATCTGCAGAAGGAAAACATTTTGTTTACTTGGGGTCTGCGCTTATCTGAGGTGCCAGTCAAGAAGTCAGAACAGGTTGCACTAGATGGGGAATGTGTGGTCTGTATTAGCACATGCTATTGCAGCTGTACCAGTCCACCCATGTTGATTAAGGGATTATGGGATCAGGGCCTTAAGCTGTAGGCTCTTTGGGGCAAGGACTGCCCTAGATGCTTGTACAGTGTCTACCACAATGGGATTGGCAGTGCTAACTCAATACAAGTAATACTGACATGTCATACGATTAAATATACATTATTACATGTACAACTTGCAGAAGAGTTTAGATACAGTATTGGCAAACCCAGGGGCTAATACAGCTAATTAATGAACTCCTTGTATTATTTCATTTTTAACACAACTGCCAAATTAACAGATTTCGCCCACAGCAGGAGAAGGATATTTCCATTCTATGCATACATTCCAAGTAAAGATATTATTCAGTTACCCTCTAAGCTGAAACACAGCAACAACTAGTAATGAAAAATGCAGGGTGTGACTCAAAAAATACTGTTTTTCAAATGTAATTCGCTCTCTCAAGACGTCACTTGCAAAAGCCAAGTTTAGATTTAACCTCTGTGCAGACTACACCACATCAAAGTTAAAAACAAATCTCTAAGGCAGTCACAGATTTGAAGAGGAAAAAAGCTGTCTCCATAATCACAAATCATGTTGCTACAATTTGAAGTATTTACAACCTTAAATGAGACACCAAGGAGAATTTAAACCCACTATTCTTATTTTCTTTCCTCCACAGAAACGGAAGGGAGAAACACAGATGATCCATCAGCTCTTGAAATTCAAACAAACATAAAAACCCTGTATGTGGTGTCAGGTTCTACATTACGCTGATATAACCTCACTGCTCACCATCTGCTCAGATAAGTGCCCAGAAATTAAAACAAAGAAAATATACAGTCTCTTAGTGAATCAAGAACTTTTAAAAATTGTTTTTAAACTCAGATAAGACTAGCTTGTTTGTTTTTTTTTAAATCCCACTTGAAGAACCTGTGATTCCCCTTTGGAAAACTGAATATTTTCAGACAATTCTGCTTCATTCCCATATATTTTTCTATGCAATAGACCTTGTACAAAGAGCTAACTTTGGTGGGCAACAGCTTCTCTCAAGCTACTACTTGAAAGTATCCCCAATATTTCCAGTAAATTCCCTTGAACCTTAAAGGGCCAGTCCTTTCTGGTAGCAAACTGATTTTTGGCAATCACTTAAAAGAAGACCATTCCATAATTCAGTTCACCCAATTTTAACTAGAGAGATGTGGACAAAACTTGTATGTTTATTCTTGAGGAGTTTCTTCCACTTTCGTTCCCTAATTTAAGAACTGTTTTAACACTGTGATTGCTTGGGATGAGGCTTGAACCTACTGATTTACAGACAGGAGTAAGTGGAGTACAACTAGCAGGAAAGCTGTAGCATGTCCTCAAACAGTTCCGGGTGGAGGTTGTCCCCTAAAGAGTTACTCAATTTTTAAACAGGCTGAAGGAGCACTCTCCTATGAGACCTCTGGTTGCTAGCAGACACGTTTTACTTGTGATGGTCACCAGGAACTCCTGGGTGGGAGCTGTTTAATTATGCTACGCAGATATTTACTTATCCCCCAACTTTGGGAAACCTCTGAACAGTGGCATCTGCTCCTGTGCAGATGCTCAGTTATTCCATAGCTTTCACTTGAGAGGGGGATAATGAGAATTTGTTTAAAAGGATATTGCTGGGGTGTGGGGGAATCCTATATTGAAAGAAATATTTCCCTGCATTCCTAATATTTTTAAAACTAACTTGACTTCACAGTTTATGCTCTTTGTTAACATGTTCTCAGTCCCTGCCCTTGGAAAGTGAAATTAAATCAGTCAGAGAGTTTAAGGCCAAAAGGGACCATCGGATCATCTAGTCTGACCTCCTGTCTATCACAGGCTATCAGGACCACTCCATACCCACACACTAAACCCAACACCTGAAATAGACCAAAGTATCACAGCCCACAAGAGACTAGACTATTACATGCCCCATAGAACTGAAGGGACTGAGGTACACCAGTATGCAACACTCTGTATTTATAACAAGTTTCATTTACTGGCATAATTACTACATGCCTTTTGATGGCACTCCTCACCATAGTGCCTAGGCACTGTTATGTATACATAGGTCAGTGGTTCCCAAACTTGTCCCGCCACTTGTGCGGGGAAAGCCCCTGGCGGGCCGGGCCGGTTTGTTTACTTGCCGCGTCCACAGGTTTGGCCGATTGTGGCTCCCAGTGGCCGCGGTTTGCTGCTCCAGGCCAATGGGAGCTTCTGGAAGCAGCGGCCAGTATGTCCCTTGGCCTGCACCGCTTCCAGCAGCTGCCATTGGCCTGGAGCAGCGAACCGCAGCCCCCGGGAGCCGCCATCAGCCGAACCTGCGGACGCAGCAGGTAAACAAACCGGCCCGGTCCGCCGGGGCTTTCCCTGTACAAGTGGCAGAACAAGTTTGGGAACCACTGACAGATAAATTGCAAAGACAATGATCCTTCAGGAGATCAACTAGCTTTCAAGATCTCTTTCCTCCCTTCCTCCTTGCCCACATTTTTAAAGTGACTTACTTGTGACTGGCTTCAGGAGCACCTTCCATGGCCATGTTGTAGCTAGGGGAATCCCTTTGGAAGAGAGAATTCTTACACCACATTGCAGGCTGCAAGATCTCAGGTGGAAGAAAGTTCCACTGGAATGGGCTCTGCTCCACTGCTGGGGCCTCTGAGAACACAGCTGGGCTACATCTGCTATTATGATGTTCAGGTTTCCAATGCTCTAGGGAAACTTTTGCATTCACAAAGATATCTGTTTTCATGGAAATGAGTTTAGTTCAAGAAAACATCTTTTGTAAAGCCCTTTTCATACAAAACTTAAATGTTCAGCCTAAAGATACTTTTAATGTTTTGTTGCTCTGAAGGGTCACAGGTTCAGTATTGTGCTCTGTATAGTTATAATGCAAAATTAAATATCTTTATTTCAGCTTCTCTCATAACTGCAGATAAACACAAAACCCTTCTCCCTATAATATTATAGTGACTATTAACCAAAAATGGTATATAAAAGGGTGATATCATTCTTATTTCTGTTGGTGAACCGTTTTACTCTCTGAGCAGATTAACACAGAAAATATAGGTTTCAGAGTAACAGCCGTGTTAGTCTGTATTCGCAAAAAGAAAAGGAGGACTTGTGGCACCTTAAAGACGAACCAATTTATTTGAGCATAAGCTTTCGTGAGCTACAGCTCACTTCATCTGATGCATACTGTGGAAACTGCAGAAGACATTATATACACAGATATTGTTTCATGGTCTCTGTGTATATAATGTCTTCTGCAGTTTCCACAGTATGCATCCGATGAAGTGAGCTGTAGCTCACGAAAGCTTATGCACAGAAAATATATTGGCTTCAATGGGTTTACCACAGAGATGATTTTAGCTCACCATTCTTAGCAAAACAAATTTGCTTTGAGAAAGGCTCTTCATATTTCTGAGGCTGTTTTTAGAACTAATCAAGAGAGAAGCACAGAAGGGATTTATACCAGCGTGCATATGAAATTAATTGAAACAAGGATCACCATCCATTCATAAAACACTTAGATGACAGTGGATAGCATTTGATATGAAGAACCAAATAACATTCAGATAAGATGCAGGTGGGGATGCAAACTGAAAAAAGTGAGGGTATTCAGAAATCAGGGGGTTGGACCAGTTTTACCTGCCTGCTACCCAAGTAGCAGCTTGGCCCCCAAACATGTTGCATCTCAAATTTCAAAGATTGGTGGCACCAGCATTCACAGGCATTGTGAAAACTGAAGGCAGTCAAACAGGTCCACCCGCTAGAGGCCCCACTCCTGCAACAGAGTGCTGGGTATATCTGCACACAGTTAGTTTCCATAGGGGAGCTTAGGTCATCAGTTCAAATCCAGATCAGGTTGGTAGTGATTAAAAGTTGTTTGACTGGTCAGTGATCCTTACAGGAAATTGGTTGATGAATCTTGTTCAGCTCCCAGGGGCTAAGTGTCTAGAACCCGAATGAGCAAGCTCAGCAGAAGGGCCAAGGTTTGTATAGGCTATGGAGACTGAACTGCCTTTTTATATCCTTACAGGGGCAGTATGAGAGCACGTTCACATGGCGGGGATGCAGCCAAGAAGCTTCCACTGCCTATATAGTACCCATAAACATGGGGCATCACTCTCTCGATCTGCCCTTCACCAGAAGTCAATGAACCACAACAGGTATTGAAAACCCCCAGGGGGAGCGATCAGAAAGGGGAAACAGCTTCTTCACTCTGTTGTTGGTTTCTCTGGTTCTGGTGGATCTTCTCCAGGGCTGTCCAGTTCAAAAGGAAGACACAGAGTGAGGCATCCAAAGAAATTTCTATGCTCTCTGTCTGCTAGGAACATGTACATATTCACTTGTATTCAGTAGACCCACCCTGATTTTGGAATTTGTTTTTATATATATATATATATATATATATATAATGTGCACACGCACGCTGATGCAGCTAACACAACAGAGCCATTTACTGACTAAGGGTATATTTTTCAAAATGCTTAAGTCCCATCTGCAAAAGTGACAGGCTCTTAAGCACCCAAGTCACTTTTCAAAATGGGAATTAGGGTAAAATCTTCAGAAATGCCAAAATAACTTGATCATATCACTCCTATAAATAGTTCCACCCTCTCCCCACTTAGCCAAGCAATTCCCCTGCCTCCTGGGACAAGCTGTGAGGATGAATGTTCCGCAGCACCCACAACTGCACCGGACTATTCATCTGGGCCTCATTGGACTCCTAAACATCTGCACAATGGGGAAGGTTGATTTTTCTGCTGCCTCCTAGCTACATTCTCACTCTGACTCCCAGGAGTACTACAGAGTGCTTCCTGCCTGAGAGTTTAGAGCCCGCTATCAGCAGCCAAAGATGCACACCCAGAATGTGCCGCACAGTCTAATCATGGCAGCGGGTAACACGGCACTGAAGTCACTGGGGTGCCAGGATTACATAAGTTTGAATATTCACTGTGCATTAAGTACAGCATAGCACATGCCAGGGCTGTGCTTCTGAGTTCCACAGCAACGCAATAAACCTTGACGTTTGTTTGTTTGTTCTAAGGCTTCTTTTGTCTCAGGGAGCCACTTACAGGCTGGAATAACATGAGATCTGGGCTCCTCATGACATTTCCACCATCAGCCTAAAGCCCATGGAAAACAAATACAAATACTAGCCACCTACCTTTCTAGTTCATATACCTATTAGAGATGTTCCTGTAGGTTTTGGTCCAGTAGCTAGAGACAGAACACAGATGGGCACTGCAGGCAGCACTGGATGGGGGAGCAACTGTGCTGCTGTCTCAGCCCCATCTGCCCCCACTGCATTCAGGGCAGCCCCAGGCCCCTCCAGGCACCCCCCAGCTTCACCAGCCGGAGCCCAGCCAAGGGGCCCTTTGCACCAATGACGGCCAGAGCCAGTTGCAGGGCGCTGCCAGAGAACACCAGAGCTGCCACCTAGTAGTGGCTGCTGCTGACCAGGCTGCGTGGCCAACCCACCTCCTGCATGACCCAACGCTACGGCGGACTTTCCAAAAGGAAAAAGGTGAGGACAAGCTACAGGTATGAAGGCTTGAGAAAAAAAAAACATTTTACTTATTAATAATGATGATCATAGTGTCTCACATCCGTAAAGTACTTGAGGATTGTTTGGGGTGAAAGGGGCTATAGAAAGAAAAATCATTGTCCCAGAGTTAGCTTCCAAACAAAAAGAAAACATACATTGCGAAGTACCTGCACAGAGCTGTGACCCGGTCACTGCCAAAGCTACACTGATGTCCTTTTATGTCCCTCTTGTGGTGGAGCCATAGCAGTGCAGCATCTGCAATGGCAGCTAGTTTATTTACGCCAAAACCCAGCATTTGCTCCGTTGCGCTTGTTGTTTTACGTTTCTGTCTTCAAGAGTCTTGGATATTGAAATTTCCCCAGTATATTTTTGACACATAAACTTGATCCGAGTAATGAAAGATCAGGAAGTATTCACTGCAGCCAAACTGTGCAGCAAACCTTACAAGATTCCAACTGGAAGGATGTATTTTGTTATAGGTTAAAAACAGTGAATAATTAAAAATAAAAATCAATTAAATTAACAAGAAAGTAAGGGAGGAAAAAAAGAGATGCCTAATCACACAAATGAAAATGACAGAGCAGAGAGAGAAAAGATGAAGTGGTTAAATGTGCATGATAAATTAATTTGTTACATGGCCCTGCAATTCTGTAATTCATTACATCATTCTTTATCATATGAATATCACTAACACAAATGGAGTGAGTGTGTGTGTGTGTATATGAACATGCGCACTATACATAAACATAAGGGAAAACTGGCAGCATCAGATCTCTAGTGGGAAAATTACACATGTACTAAGAAGCATAACAGAAAACAGCATAACTCTGGGGGTGAGGAGTGAGTACAATTACAGAAAGAGGGGGACAGGGAGAAAGTGAGACATCTGATGGAAGAAGCTGTTCCAGATTCTAGTTGCTGGAATGAATTGTTCATCTTTTCTTGGTGTTAGTCCTGTCCAAAGTGGGAACATTTCCAAAGCTAAACCCGGGAGAAGAATTCAGAACCTTTATTTAAAGAGAGTTGGAGAGGGGTTATTTCTCTTCCTCAGAAATGATCTCATCAGCATGTGTTGCACAATGTTTGTGACACGAATGTATTCTGCTCCATACTATGCACGCATTTGAACAATTACTCTTTCGATGAAGCAGTGGGAGTAGGAAAGCAGCACTGTTGTTAAAAATTAGAACAGACAATGGTACCTTCTGTAGCAATTTACCATCCCTAACCTCCCCCTTCCTCAAGCCACTTCAACTGATGTTGGATGTCTCTGCTGATAGCATGCTGTTGCTAAGGGATGTTGCTAGGCACCATCACACACATAAATATGGATACTCCCTCTTTTGGATGGGGCTGACTTCAAACAGGAAACTGGAGAGCTACATGCCAAAATCTTTATTTATTTATTTATCTTAGTTTTCTTTGCTCTTTAAAGGTTCAGATAAAAGAGGATCTCAGAAGTAGTAAAAAGACAGTAGAAGCCCTAATTTAAGTGCATCCCTAAGTTATAAATAGCTTGTTAATATAATTGGTCTTCACAGCCTGAACTGTAGACTGGAGCAGTCCATACTATCGAGAATGAGAGTGAGAAACTGGAGATGACGTCCAAAAATGAGGGACGCAAGGAACAGAGCCACCCAAGCAAATTAAAAGAATGTGGGGTTCATATCTTTGGCATCAATATCACTTTCTATAACTTCAGTTACACAGCTGAGCACTGTCCACCAATAATTTATCATTAGAAAAGTGAGAGACAACAGTTACTTCTGATGGGACAGAGATAAACATAAGTCTGAAAAGGAGAGTTGAATGATATGGGCCAGTATGAAATTCAGTAATTTTGCATTAACAAAATGATACATCTCAAATGTTTCAAGGCAGCCCACAATCTCACTTCTCCCTCTGCAGCAGCTCTTTCTTTGAGAACTCCCCTTCATAAACAGATGACCTCCCCTGATGTTCATTCAGGTGAACATGGACATGTGCTGTGCGTGATAATTCTGTGGTCCCCTCACCCTGGGTTGTTTGCTTCCCAGATAAAATTGCTTGGATTCTTTGGCTGTCATTTCAAACAAGCAGTTTTGTTGTGATTTTTCACATTCATGTCTATTGGCTCTGAACATTTCACGTCATGGTGACACTTCCTGACACTGTCTCCACGGCTTGGAGTTTTCAGAGACCAATCAGCTTCTTCCTTTTCATAACAGCTTGTTTTCTCTGAATGGGGGATGTTATCAAATCCCAGCATTCATGTGTCTTGGGCGTGAAATGTGTCAAGGGAAATCATGTGGCAAAACTGGCTATTCTGAAAGTGGCTTGAGTTATTTGCACTAACTAACAGATGAACTGTTGTGTATGCACTTGTATAGCTACAATTAACAGATACCTTTATAATCACCTGTTTGGGGTAGACAGTGGGGAACCATAAACAAATTAAACCATCTTGCACACTGAAGCATGCAATTAGCAAACATAAAACATCCTTCACAAAAAGAAATCCATCCATGTCTGCTTCCTGCACAGCTCCATACTACTGAGCATTGCATATAAAAACTAGCTGATAATAATGGTAAAGAATAATGACGTCTACAAAGATTGTGCTCTAACTTTCCAGAGCTTTACTTTCCTTAATTTTATGTTGGGTGTGTAGCAATGAAGACTAAAAACTCACTGAGTGGCCATCAACCCTGCATGAGCACAGAATTAAAAAATAAACTTACTGTTAATGGTGCAATTGGTCAAAGTGTGGATCTCAGGACAAATGTAGCCATGGAAATTCTGTGATGCAGCCCAGACACATGCTCATCTTAAATATGGCAGTGCGGTCCATAGAGACTACAGGTCCCAGCATGAATGCTCTATGGTTTGGGCGTTATTGTCAAACTGGTCTATTGCTGAAATCATAACCTATTATCTTCACTGGCCACATCTTCACATTCACAAAAATAGCAAGGGCAGTCTGCTCTATTTTACACAATTCAGGTGTGGCCATCAGGCTCTTGGTTAATTACCAGTCTGGTTTTGTTGACCCTTGCCTACACATGTCAAAGTGAGCAAAAGGTACCCAAATAACTGGCTCACTATGGATTACTCCCTGTTATTTGGGCACTGGAGAGACTGACCTGATTTTGAAGGGGTGGGGGACTGGAGAACTTCTTTTGCAGCCCTCCCATTTCAGCACCTTAGACAGCAGCCTGATTTTGTAGGAGGACATAGCCAACATTGGTGCTCCAGTTCGGAAGCTGAACCAGCTGCAAAATTCACCATGAGCTCTCTTGTGCCAACAGTGTTGTTTACACTTTCAAAATGATCCGTTAAGTCCATGTTTATCTTCCATGTTATGTAGGATACAGGGGGGAAAGATCAAGACATCCATCAGCAATGCTCCAAACCTTTGGATCTGTTCCCAGAACTCAGACATTGATGATGCCCTAAAACAGCGAAAGGATGGAAGGTCATTCTGGGTGATGAAACCAAATGAACAGCCCACTTGACTTCCTAATTTTCTTCCCTAGCATTGCTACAACAAATAGCTTTGATGCTGAAGTAGGATTTACTGTTCTTTCACAATTGTGCTGTTGTATGAGCTCTGGGAACAAACTGGATGTTTGTGGATGAACCAATTTTGCTTAATCCTACCCCCATGCTTTATAAGCCAGAATGATGAAAAATTGCTTCCTGTTTCAGCTTCACCCTACTATCACCCTTTAGGGAATCACAAGAAATTGATCATTCAGACTACCCTGTAACACTGGTAAGGTTGGTATATGTGTAATACTTTGAAACTTTTGGTGACTACAACTTGCTATTTTTGGACATGAGCCTAAATTGTACTGACCTTAGTTCATGGATCTGGAAGCCTGTAGTCGGTGTCATTTTAAACTTTTCTGCTTCAGAAGTCACAGCTTCTCAAAAAAGAGGGCAAACAACTGCTCTCCAAAATTAAAAGGAGGGTCTACAGAAAAATGAAAGCGCTACTGGTTTGCAAATAGGTTGCAAAATCTTTCAAAACCTCTAGGTCACCAGGTGAATCTGGCCTGGATTGATAATAAGCTACTCATAATTGCTATCATCCAATGGACTATGGTTTTTAATTTTGATGGATAATATCAAAGTTTATTTTTAAACATTTTTTTTAAATTTTTATCAATTTACATTTTCACAGTTGTGCAAAATTATGAGTTTTAAGCATTATCTATTTAAATTTTCACAGTTTCAGGAAATTATGGGGGGAATTATAATTCAATAATTACTTAATGATAGTAAATGTGGAGATTTTAACAGTTAAAGGTTTACAATGGTTAAAACACAAATTGTCAACATGACATATCAAAATATACAAAGTAAATACCCTTAAATCCAACTCTAATAAGTTCTCAAGCAGCATTTCTCTTACTTTGCTTATATGTAAATTTTTATTTTTGATGGAAATATTTTTCAGTGGTGTGTGGTGAAATTGACGTTTACCAACATTTACTGATAAAACGCTAATCCTACCAAACTTACCTCTGTAAAAGGAGTTGTTGGTCTCACGTTCCTAGTGGCACAGTTTCTATACTGTAAAACCACTGACACAATTATTCCCTTTATTGGCAATCTCAGAAGAAAAGACAATGCTCTCAGTTTTAAATGGATTCCCTCCAAAACACAGCTGAGGTATATTACTGGGGAACAGTATGGGAGAAGCTTGCATGGCAACTGCCCAGGCCATGTCTGTTGTGGATAAACAGGGTTTAAGTTTTCAGTGCTGTTTGGACTGTTGCCATTCACCAGAATAAAATTTATGATTTTTCTTTCACAAGGGGGTTCCATGTGGTGGGCAAACTCCTTGGGATAAGCCTAGACTTTGAATCAGAGATAGTATGATTTTTACTCTCAGCTCTAAACTGGCTGAGAAATGTTTCTGTGAGCTTTGTTTACCCGCTTGTCAACAGCCTCCACTATCTCCAGGCCTATATATACCCACGGTTAACCATGGTGTATTCACAAGCACTTCTTTCATGAAAATCCCTGGAAGCCTATGAATGTCCAGAGCTTCATGACTCAAATGGGGCCCAGGTCTAGAGGAGTCTCGGACCCAGATAATTGTCTCTCTGCTGTTCCTAGTGCATAGATCAAGCCTGATTTATTCCTCTCCTCTGTAGCGTGGGGAAGTTGTAAACTACAGAGAGGTACTGTAAGTCTCTGGCAGTTCCCTTTCCCAATAACTCTCCTGTCATAGCACACAGGACAGAAAGTCCCAGGTCATGAAAATCTGATTATGTCATTTTAACATCCTTCTCCATGGAAGACTAGAAATAGTGAGGCTATTAAAACAGGGGAAGCTGTCTTTGAGACTTGAAGGACAGAAAATAACTCTACTCCTGATTTTATACTTTACACACAAACACTTGGCACATGAGTCTACGTGTGCTGGGTTATTGTTGAACTGTGGAAACTCCATGGAATGACTTAACTTGTTGCCATGTTACAGTCTAGCAGCAGGGACTGTGGACACTTATTGCCACAATCAGTTTTCCATGCTGCCTCTTACCGTTAGTGGCTCATTTGACTAACTTATCTTAGTCTTCTGGCTCTATTTTCACAAGAAGGGACTCCCCTGAATGACTGGCAGGCTAAAAACTCATCACTACTACTGCTCAGTCTTGACCTGGAAGGGCTATTTCTAATGATGAGCAGGGATTTCAGTCTCCACAGCCCATTCAATTATTCGCCCCTGCCCCCGTGCAACTGTCAGCCCAAGTTCCAATTGGTATAAATCATAAATAATAATAATAATACTTAACACTTCTCTACCACCTTCTGACTATCTCACAGTACTTTAAAACATTAGTTAATACTCACACCTTCATGTGATATGTATATTTGTATTCTTAGTGTACAGATGGGAAATTGAAGCAGACAGAGGGAAAATGAATCCGGGGTCCTGCTTCCCACACTCTTGTTTAACGACTACGTCACACACCCTCTGATCTGGGAATGGAACCCAAGAGTCCTGACTCCAAGTACCCTGCTTTAACCACATCACCAATTGCAGAGGTGGCTTTTTAGATGTAAACAAGCGTCCCTAAGGATTGGATTGAGACCCACCAAACTCACTTCAAACGGGGGCAACTAAGCAGCTGATGTGACATGCAATCATTCTGGGCTGGGGTTGGATTCAAACTGGTGACAGGAAGGTGAAAAACCCCCTGAATGAACCAAAGGCAGCAGAGACTTCTGCTGTCATTCTGCTCTAATAACAAAGAGCTTCCCCTCATCTCAACCTCCTGGGGGAAGGGGACAGCTTCCTCACTGACAGTGTGTGTGTGTGTGTTGGGGGGGGGGGCAGCCTGAGACCTCCACCAACCCAGAGGGGGCCATTAGAGACTACCCCCTCCCCACCAAGGGGGGCAATTAGAGATCATCACCACTGGAGCAGAGAGAGACCTCCCACCTCCCCCCATGTGGGGCAGCTAGAGACCTCCCCCACCACTACCAATGGGGGCAGTGAGAGACCCTCCTCCTCCTCCCCTACTCATGGGGGGCAGTGAGAGACACCCCCCTCCTCCCCCACCACTACCCATGGGGGGCAGTGAGAGACCCCCTCCTCCTCCCCTACTCATGGGGGCAGTGAGAGACCCCCCCCTCCCCTACTCATGGGGGGGCGTGAGAGACCCCCTCCTCCCCCACCACTACCCATGGGGGGCAGTGAGAGACCCCCTCCTCCTCCCTTACTCTTGGGGGGGAGTGAGAGACCCCCTCCTCCCCCACCACTACCCATGGGGGGCAGTGAGAGACCCCCTCCTCCTCCCCTACTCATGGGGGGGCGTGAGAGACCCCCTCCTCCCCCACCACTACCCATGGGGGCAGCGAGAGACCCCCTCCTCCTCCCCTACTCGTGGGGGGCAGAGACTCCCTTCTCCCGCACCATGACCAGGGGGGAGGGGCAGCGAAAGGTTCCACCCCCCCACACGAGAGGCGTGGCCTAAGGTTTCGGCCTCGCTCGGTCCCCCCCCCCCCGGGTGTGCGTGCGTGCGTGCGTCACGGCTCCACGCGTACGGGGCGCGCCGCGTCGTCGTCCCCGTGCGTTCCGCGTCACCCTGGCCTGGCGCGCGGCTGCGGCGGCCGGCCTGTTCCGCTCCCAGCGCCTCGGGATCGGTCCCGCTGCGGCCCGCACCAGTTGATTCGGCTGCGTCCGGCCGCCCGGCCCAGGGGACGGTTGCTTCGTTGGCGTCCGGCCTGGTGCGCGCGGCGGATCCAGGGCCTCGCGTAGCGCGCTGCGCCGGGCTCCGTGAGGCGAGGCCCCGCCGGCCTGAGGGGGGAGCCCCGCTCCTCGCCGCCGCCATGAGCGTGGAGGCGTACGGCCCCAGCTCGCAGACTCTCACCTTCCTGGACACCGAGGAGGCCGAGCTGCTCGGCGCCGACACCCAGGGCTCCGAGTTCGAGTTCACCGACTTCACCCTCCCCAGCCAGACCCAGACCCCGCCCGGGCCCGCACACGGGGGCCCGGGGCAGGGCCCGCCGGGCCCGGGGCAGGGGCCGCCCGGACAGATCGAGGCACAGGTGCGTCCGCGCTGTGGGTGGCCTGGGCGGCGGCGGCGGCTTCCTTCCGCCGTGGGGGGCCCGGGGAGCGTGGGGCTGAGCGATGGGCCCGCCCCTGTCGCGGGGCCCCCGCCCAGCTCCCCCGAGCTTCGGCCTGGCCCTGGGCTGGGGGTTCCCCCGTGGGCGGCCGCGGCAGCGCGCCCCGGAAAGGAGCCCCGCTTCCCGGCCCGGTGCGGGCCAGGCGGCTCCTCTGCAGCTGGGCCTGAAAGCCCTGTCCGCCCTTAGCCCGGCCAGGGCTCCCGCCGGCCCAGGCCGGGGCACCGCGCCCGCGGGCTGCGAAGATTTGCGGGCCAGGGCGGCACTGGGGCCGGTGCCCTTTTCCCCTCTGAACACACATGGCGGGCACGGGGGAAACCCTGCGAAAGTGTCCCATTTCGCGGTTGCATCATGAAGAATTTGTGACTTCCTGCGGTAGCGAAGTGTCGCTGTGGGGAGCAGCTGGCTGAACCCTATCTAGCTTTTGCTGCTCGTGGAAAACCAGGAAAAAGTCCGGTGGCATGTCCCCTTCCCTCGCTGAGATTTATTTTGAGGAAACAAATTCTGGAAAACATTTCATGTTTCTAAACTATTCCTCCTCTCCCCCCCCCCCCCCATTATCCATCTTTTCCCATGGCATTGTTGCTAAGCTGGTTTATTGTGGGTTTGCATGTGTGTATGTGCCTGTCAACACAACCTGGGATTGAAGTTTAGAGACTTTTAAAATGTAATGGGCAAAATAGAAAATGTTTTTAGGGAAATGTGATGGCAACGAATATACCACTATGCATTAACCTTGTGTAGTGTCTTTATTGATATTGAAAAAGAAGGGAAACCAGGATTTTCTTGGAATAGTGAGGGAAAGAAAAGAGGAAGTTAGTGGGATTAGGCAGTTTCCACGGTATGCATCCGATGAAGTGAGCTGTAGCTCATGAAAGCTCATGCTCAAATAAATTGGTTAGTCTCTAAGGTGCCACAAGTACTCCTTTTCTTTTTGCGAGTACAGACTAACACCGCTGTTACTCTGAAACCAGTGGGATACATGTACACAATAAGAAAAGGAGGACTTGTGCACCTTAGAGACTAACCAATTTATTTGAGCATAAGCTTTCGTGAGCTACAGCTCACTTCATTGGATGCATAAAGTTTGAAATACTATAATTGAGGGTAACATAAATTTAGGTTTTATGACTCTGTATGTGGGAAAAAAATTACATTGCTGTTTTTAAAAAAACCTGAAGCTTCAAAATTGCTGTAATACTTAAAAAGATCACAGAATATGCAAATTAGTCAACTGCATGGACAAACTTCATAGACAAGCAAATACTGATATAATCCCAATACCAACAATGAGCTGTTTGTAAACATGTAAAAATGTACAGATTAAAATGCAAATTAAAAGGTGAATTGAAGTGCTATTAAAATAAGTTTAAGATCCCAATTCAAGAATACTATGCGGACTTTCATTTCTCCCTTTACTTATGAAGACTTATATTCAGAGTTCTGTTCTCTCCTACAGTTGTCAGCTGCCTAAGGCAGAATTGGGGATACAACTCCCTGAGCTGTTTTAGGTGTTCTTGATGTGTTTTACTGTAAGAGAAACCCAGATTCCTAAACTCAAGTCATGGCAGTTAAAAGGATTCTCAGTTCATCTTTATTGGTCTCTTTACTCTGTTATCAGATCTTAGCAAAAACCCAAATTAGATATATATATTGAGACAGAGGATTTTTTTATAGAAGATTAATAAATAAAAGAGGTGGAAAGAGTAACAAAATTGCATTTTTTCATGCTTCACTTGGTTACCATCTTATCCACATGCTGTTTGTATATAACCTTCTAGTTAGATTACCTATACAGTAATCTTCTACATGTATAGAAATAATCACACATCCTACAAAAGAGAACCATACTAATATCATATGTTGTCCTCCCAAAAGTTTTTAAGGTCTTTTGTAAGATTCTAAATAAATTATACTTCGTAGTTCTATCACATCTGCTTAATATTCCCTTCAGATTTTTCTGGTTAGAAGTCTTACAGGTGCTAAAATTCCCTGACTGAGGATTAATACCAAATACAGTTTCCTTTAAATATGTGGTTAGAAAGGAAAACAAATGCAGAAGTTAAAACCTATGTGCAGTATGTTTAGGTACTAACAGATAAAATCTGTAGCCATCCTGTGGAAAAAGTTGTTTTTATATCTCTTTAACAAGCTGCTGAAACAATGTCTTTAAGACACTTTTACAAACTGTCATATTTTTCTTGATACTCATTTTGCCTCCAAATACTTGTTTCACAGCTTGATTCTTTTTTAGATGTTGTACAGGCAATGTTCCTTTTGAACCACAACATAGCAAGAACTATAGCAAAACTAAGGAGATCTAATTGCGTTATGTAGCTGTCCAGTCCTGTACATTTTAGCAGACTCAACTTGAGGTCATATAGATTGGGGTCTTTCCCAAAGGCTTCTGGGAAATATTTTCCTGCCTTAAGTAGATACATAAATTTGTAATCTGCCTGTGCAGGAGAAGTAACTAAAAATATAACTTATAGGGCCTGAAAGTTGATCACTTTTAAGTATTTTTTCACTTCATTAAATCCAGTTTAATCTTATTTTTAAATATGAGCACATTGTTTACTTGCTATGGAGTAATGTTCAAATGTCTCCCTAACTCCTAGGTGTTAGGAGGAGAGAGAGTTAAATATGTTTCCTTCACCCACTCTTCTAACAAAGTATGGGCAATTGATTCTTCTCTCCATCATGACTTTCTTCCTCTAATGTATGGTAAACCATGAATTTGAGCATTTGTTGAAGTCGGGTGGTGTCCCACCACTGACAAAAGGTATAAGGGGGTCAGCAGTGCAAAAGTAATGGCCATACTATTTTTTCTTGCCAAAAGTCAGCTGCTTCAACCAGCCACCTGTAGCTCATACATAATTGGCCTTTTTAGATGCACTATGATGTTTCTGATTTTTTCACTACAGCTTCTATTTGCTGTCTTACCCCGTTGTCTCTTACAGCTTGTTTGTTTTCCATTTCCCCACTCTTCACAGTATTCTCTAAACTAGCATTTTAATTTGTAATGTTGGCATAAGTAAGTTAATACTTACAAGTTTTTGAAGGTTAGTGTAGACAAGTCACACTCTCTCTCTCTCATGTGCTAAACTGATTGAGTGACTACATCAGGAAAGGAAGGATAGTCCAGTGGTTAGGGCTCTAGCCTAAGACATGGAAGATTTGGATTCAATTCTGTGCTTTATCAGACTTCCTTTGTCACCTGGGGAAAATCAGTTAGCCTCTCTGGCAGTTCCCAATCTGTAAAATGGGGATAATAGTTCTGCCTCACCTCAGAGGGGTGTTTCTAGGATAAACATTAAAGATTGACGTCTTCGGGTACTATAGTAATGGGGGCCATGTAAGCACTTACAGTAGAAAAGTAGTGTGCCTTGTCTACGCTAATTTTTAAAATACGTAAGCATGTTAACATCAAACCTTATAATATGCTAGGTAGACAAAGCCCAAGTGCCCTAAGATTTGTACATCTTACTGAGAAACCATGGTTTGATTGCTACCATTGTCTGTTTTGTGATTCTCATTTTCTGTATCGTGTTAAACTTAGATTGTGAGCTGTTTGGGGTTCTCTGTTTTGGTAAGGTACCTAGCACATTTCTGGATGCTTAAAAAATAAATACTCATGATGGGACAGTACGCTGTCCTGTCCTGGGGACAACAACCGTGCTGTGCTGGAATGGGTCTTCCACCCAGTACATAGCCCTGTAGCCTGAAATGAAGCCTGTTTATGTGAATGCTGGAAGAGTTCCATATACTTGTTTAAGTCATTAATGTTTATCCCACTGTAGCTTTAAGCTTGGTACCTATCTTATAAGTGGAAGGGCAATAAGTGGATACATTTCGACCTATGTCTAGATCAGGGGATTGCCAGACACTGGTGTTTTTTTGTTGTTTTCTTTCAGAAATTTAGAATGGCACTTCCATGATATTTTGTTACCACTGACTTGGGAAGTAGTCATATATTCAGGAGAAGTCTCTATTCAAAGAATCTTTCAGCTACTTTACCTAAACAGGATAATGCGCTGTGTAATTTTCTCCTGAGTCTGATAGTGTTGCTGATTAGCTTTGCAAGGGAAGAGAACAAAAATGCTGAAGGACAGACCAACTCTTTTGTGGTGTCAGTATTTTTGTCTAAGCTCCCATCTTTCAAAATGTTTATTACTAGGGTGCTAAATTCATTTTTTAAGATGAACACAAGACTTCTTTAATAAGCAGTTTGTGCCAGATCCTTAACAATATGTATATAGGCTAAAATTACAAGAAGGTTTTGAAACAGTAGTTGAATCACTTCCTTATTACTTGCCTGCCAAGCCCTGAATCTAGGCTACTGATTGTACCTAGCAACAGGTGACATCACGCAGCTCCGTATGATATCTTGGGTGTAGCTGACATGGTCAGTTGTTGCAGGAGTACGGCACAACTCTGCTCTTAGCTGTTGAAATACTTTTAATTTCAGTGCCCTTTAAAATGAAAACCTGTACAGTTCCACAGAAGCTAATTATCCACTTTGACATCTAAATTTATATAAGCAGCCAAACAGTCTGATTACAGACAAGGCAATTGACAAGTTTAATGTATAATTGCTTTTTGAATTTAGGCCATTTACATTCATAGTGCACCAGTATGTGCTCATATTTGTACTGTAAGAAATTCAAATTATTTGAAGATCTGAATACGCTTTTGTCATGTTTCATGGCCCATTAATGATATTTTACGGTTACAAAATTGCTCTATATATTTAAGGAAGTTACCGGTTATCATCTTTTCTATGTCTTCCAGGGGACTGTTGTGCAGTCATTTAGCTGATGAAGTTTGAATTTGTCTGTCTTTGGAGTCAATCCGACATGCTGTTGTTCAGTATTGCAATCCCTGTGGCCACTGGAATTCTTCTTTCCTCTGTGAACCTTGATTCCTCATATAGCAGCACTCTTTAAGCCCCTGGGCTGACTACAGATCTTTTAAATACAAGCAATACTTTGAGGAGGTAGTTACACTAAAGAGCCATACTTTTAGGTTGGATGGAAGGTGCTTGGTCCTGTGCCTTGTACCACAACCTGATATATTTTTAGCTTGCAAGTGTTAGTCCATTCTAATTTGTATTTTGTAAATTAGAATTTACTTGATTTTGAGATTAACTCTGGAATTGGGTGTTAATTAACTATGGGGTACTTGGATATCTAGATGAGAGGCATGCAATGAAGCAGATTTATTTTGTTCTAATTTTATGTAGCTTTTGCAATACTTCTAGAAAAAAATAAGGCTGCTTCACTGAGATATGTAGTGTTCAGACAGCACTTTATCTCTTTATATGAAGTCTAGAAAGAATGTGCCTCCATCACTCCTTGGTCTTGGTTTTGCTCAGACTGCAGAGAGGTTTATTCAGAAAATCCTTGAGTTTATTAATGGGGACAACAAAAGTCTGAAGAAACTTAGAAATGAGGTCAGAAGCCAGCATTTTTTGGATTTCATTTTTTTAAGGTTTACCATCTTGTCATGAGGATAGAGGTAACGAGTTTCTCTGTGGAAATGCATATTTCATTGCCTAAGAGAACTAAAGAAATAATTTGAAGGTGAAAGTAGATATCAAGAATAGACTTTGCGTTAAATGTCTGACTTGGTAAACACATTAAAATATTAAATTAATATCCAAATTGTGGGCCTCCCACTGACCAAATCTTAAGCATTAAACTTCCCTTTACTATGACATTCAGAGGCAAATACTTGGCATGCATTTGCCTGATCCAGTCTAATTAACCTAATCCCCATAGAAGAATTTAATTATATCATATGTCCCTTGAGAGTGTCTTTCTTCTGTGGAGTAACCTTAGTCAATAGCACTGTTCCAAAATGTTATGTTGATTAAGCCTATGCTAATCAATATGCTCAGATTGTGGTGTTTGTTTTCCCAGACTTCATACCTGAAGGTGGATTTGGGATTAAGCAATATTCCTCTGTGTTATTCCTTGCTTGCCTGTGGCATGATCTTTCTTACAAGATGATAGGTCAGATACGTGGGTGGGGTGGACAAAACTTTTTGGGACATACATCCTGGCTTTGTTTCTTTTTCTTTTGTTTTTCAATATATTAGCTGAGCCAATTTGCATGAGTGTGTGACAAGCTAATTATTTATCTGCTTTCTAAATGTTATAATTGACACTGAAATTAAACTAGAGCACCTATAACTAACTCTGTGTGGCAATGGCTGCTTTAATCTGATACACTGAGTCAGATTCTTTTCTTGATGACCTTCATTACTAGTAACAGAAGCACCCAATCCTGAAGCACCACAGAGATGCTGGGAGAAGTGGTAATTCAGCTACTGCATTCTAAATATCCCTGAAAGTATTTTATTGCATACGTTTTCTTTGTGCTTATCTCCAGTGTTTGAGGAGCTAATGTGACATAAGCAAAAAGGGACAAAATATATTTGTAGCATGCATAAGATTGAGATTTGGAGCATTAACTTTGCTCATACACATCCTGAGTCAGTGATGCAGAACTGCATGGTAGTGGTGAATAGTGCTCCATTAGTGAAGGTGTAGAGCAGTCACTCTTGTTGTACAGGCTTTGTTGTTCTGGATCTTTGAAATCATGTTTCTCTGAAACTTTGTAGACAGGCTGTCTGTTCAGACTGAGTCTTGCATAGTTTGTCTTGGATTTTTTTGTAGTGATAAAAAGGCATTATTTGGGTTTTGAATTGGAAGAATCATGAAATAGCTAAAACAAGCTTGAAAAAGTCTTATCATATATAGCAATTTTCTTACCAGTTCTAATATGCACAGTATTTTGTGATGCAGTATGTTATATAGCTAATATTACTGCATTTGTGCATTAGGTACTTTTTGTTAAAGAGCATCAGACACACTCAAGGAGAGCATTGAATGATGATCTGCTTAGAAACAATTTTTGCTTAAATCTGTTTTCTGTACTTCTCATTTTTTAACTAGACTTACAAAAACAGGTTATTTTTGTTTGAGTTCATTTACTCATTGATGTCCTCATGTAATGGAATCAATAATTTTGATGTGCCAGACAAAAGATTCTGGCCTTGTGGGCCAGTAACAACAGAAATAGATATTGGGGGGAGGGAGCATAATTTGTTGTTTGATTAAATTCTGACTATGGGCAGAACAGCAGCCCATCTATATTCTTAAACTTTCCATATTTATTTTATTGGATTGTTCTAGCATCTCTCATATAGACTCATATCAGTCAATATTTGTTTTGTTACCACTGTATACTTCAGTATTATCCTTTCTTACAACTACTTTTCTCTCGAAATTAGACCCTTTCAAAAACTTGTTACATTATCATAAGCACTTGTGAAGTAGATTAGTGCCCCAACCCCAGTCTTTCTGGCATGGGGTATAATTTATAATTGGGGCATTGACTATATAACTTGCTATCAAATTTCTTTTTTAGGTTAATGGTCCTGATGGGATCCTCCAGAATGGTGCAGTGGATGATAATGTAGCTAAAACCAGCCAACTGCTTGCAGAATTAAACTTTGAAGAAGATGAAGAAGATACCTATTACACCAAGGATCTTCCTGTGCACGCTTGCAGGTAGTCTGAGATCTGCATGAACTTCAGAGGGAGCCTCAATTAGGCTTAAGTAATCACATTGAAAATTGTATACATCTTAATGACGTTGCATACCCAATAAATATCAAAAGGACACTGGAATTGGTGTAAATATGTAAGATGTAAATATATCCTGTTTCACTGTAGCCAAACTTAAAAATTAATAAGTTTGAGAGCCATTTTGTACACCTTTTAGTGAAGCAGTTCCTTCTTACCCAACATAAATAACCTTCTTTCTGCCTTTAAATGAAGCAGCAGTCCAGTGGTTAAACACAGGAATGGAAATAGGATTTTAGCTTTAATCCTAACTCTGCTGTTGATTTGTAACTTTTGGGAAACTAACAGATTGAGTCAGTTGCTTATCTGTAAAGTGGGGATATTTACCCAGCTTTCAGGGGTGTTGAAGACCAATTTAATGGTTGTAAAATGTTCTGAAGGCCTTGGATGGGAGGTACTCTACAGAAGTGACCAACTGAAGTCTTGAGTCCTGTGTAGTAAATACACAAATGCTCAATTAGCATACAAGCAACAGGTACATAGCTTAACAGTACTAGTCCACTGCAGTTTCTGCATATTGTAACACAGTATCATAGCAAGGAATAGTGCTCTCTGGCAAGGCACTATATACATAATACGTGAGGCAAAGAACGCTTTCATATAAATTCAGCTGCTAAAATATTTATCTCAAAACTGGGAGATGTTTAATCTCAAAATGAGAGTTTAGTTAGTGAAACTTGGATGGAAGTGTCTGAGGCTGACTTGGTGGTTTAAAGTCTGAATTGCAGAGCATTACAAAGATTCTGTCAAAATGAAAATTAAGAGTTTGGAATAATAGTTTAACCCATCTCACACAATTTCCCTAGTGCCGCCTAGTTGCCAGTTTCAGCTTACGTCTATAGTTCAGTGAATGGTCTGTGCGTTTTTAATTGTACATTCCCATAAATAGTTACCTGATTATTTTTACTTTTCCCTCTTTGATTTTAGTTACTGTGGTATCCATGACCCAGCTTGTGTGGTTTATTGCAATACCAGCAAGAAGTGGTTCTGTAATGGACGTGGAAATACATCTGGCAGGTAAATGACTAAATGATGGAAGTGGCAATAATAAATTCTGTTTGTAGAGAAAAACAAATTAAGTTTCTGATGCAGCCTACTTCATTTTCTCATGTGATTGTTGACTCCAAAAGAATGTTGGCTTTTAAACATCCACTTGAGCTTTTAACATGCACAATTAACCTTTTTTAAAAGAAATTTGCTCTGTGGATCTGCATGTGAACTTTTAGCTTCCTTCCCCACCCAATCTTCCCATTATCACCAGCACATACCAAGGAAATTATCACCTCCTCAGTCAGTGACTTAGGAGAGTTGTCTGAGTGAAGCTAGCCATAGTTTCTATGGCCATTTGTCTACTGCATGAACTTTGTTTCCTCTCCCCTGCTGATGCTCAGCAGCATCCATAATTGCTGCTCTTGCCCTGCAGTTGATCTGTAATGAAGCCCCTGATTTAACTACTAATTTTTTTAAAAAAATGTGTGTTTTCCCTGGGAGCCAAGTCATTCCTTCCCATCTGTCCAAGGGCTTGTCTACGCTTACAGCTCTGCAGTGGAGTAGCTGCAGCACTTAGGAAACACCCTGCCTATACCGGGAGAAGTTCTCCTTTCAGTGTAGGTACTCCACCTCCCTGAGAGGCTGTAGCTATGTCAATGGGAGAAGCTTGCCTGTCGACATAGCACTGTTTTCACCGGGGGTTAGGTCAGTATAATTATGTCACTCAGGCATGTGGATTTTCTACATCCCTCAGCAACATAGTTATACTGACATGAATTCCTAGTGTAGACCAAACCCTGGAACAGCACCTTCTCATCAGCTGAGTGAAGTGCTGGTGGTTAACTACTTCTGTTGGCAAAAATAGCAAGTATTTGTAACAGACATTCTTTGTGTTTAGTGCCAACTGATCTGTTCTGTTGTTTTAAATTAGGATTAAAACTGAGTCTAGTGGCCAGAATTGTTTTCTGCATTAACTGCATACGAACTTGTGTGTGTTCTGGTTTCAGCCACATTGTAAATCATCTCGTGAGAGCAAAGTGTAAAGAGGTGACTCTTCACAAAGATGGCCCTTTGGGAGAGACTGTCTTAGAGTGTTATAATTGTGGATGTCGTAATGTGTTCCTCCTTGGCTTCATTCCGGCTAAGGCTGACTCAGTAGTCGTATTACTATGCAGGTGAGAGAATCTCTTTTTTGGGGGAGTTCAAATAAAGGCTAAAACAGAGTAGAATTTGATGGGATAGCCACATGTATTTCTAAAGGGCAATACTTCCTGTTTTCACGTAATACCAAAAATATTTCTTGCATTCTGAGCTGTCATCGGGCAGTTTGTGGGTGAGTGCTTAGGCTTCATGTATTAAATAACATTTTCCAAGGCATATTGGAATAAATACGTTTTCTTTTATTCTGGGAAATCATCCTAGTTTTATGAAGGGAGTCTCAGGCGGTGAGTCTTTCCTTTCATTAAACACATTAAACTTTTGAATAATTTTATGTCCGATATACCAAAGTAACACTTCTATTTGGAAGCTGGCACATTAACCTCTAACTAGAGTGGTGTACTGTGGTTCAGACTGACAAGACTTCTCTCAGCCCATAAGATTACAGCTGTTCAAGAGCAGAGTAATCCTATATTAAATTGAAAATGGTCCTATAACAGAACATAGTCATGAAATAATTGTCTCTACTATATCTGATGAATGCTATAGCTTGTCATTTATCTGGCAGTAGAAGATCCATTTCTATGGTAAGCTTCTATTCTCTTATTTAATTATGTAATGGCATATTAGAAATAGTCCTCTGTTTCCGTTCTGTATGCCACCCTAATGAACAGTAACTGAATCAGAGGCACACTCTTAGGAACTTGCTACCTTAGATGCTAGGATTGTCAAAGTGATGCAGTATCATTCATGAATATTTTGAGAGCGCTCATCTCCATGATATCATAGTGGCAAGTGCAGCATCTAATCATTGTGGCCTCTTGGCCCAGTTTAATTTTTGAAAATATTGAAAGATTTGACTTCAAAAGCATAACTTCACATGGGTAAACTTGTTTTAACACTTGTCTAATTTAATAAATTCATTATCAATATCTTGATTGTGCAGGCAACCGTGTGCCAGTCAGAGCAGTTTAAAGGATATTAATTGGGACAGCTCACAGTGGCAACCTCTTATCCAAGACCGCTGTTTCCTTTCCTGGCTGGTAAAGATTCCTTCTGAACAGGAGCAGTTGAGAGCACGTCAGATTACAGCTCAACAAATTAACAAACTGGAAGAACTCTGGAAGGTATGTGCCACTCTAAATTAGGAATGTGTAGCCAAATATTAAACATTCTGTGTATTTAACCATGATGGAAGAGACCTCCTTATTAACCATTTGTATTATGCCATAGGTTTACAGAGCATTTTACATTCATGCAGACATGTTCCCCACACCGACTTTACCATCCAAAGTCTTGACAAACTGGACATAGGATAGCAGTTCATGAGAGTGAGGGTTTGGGAGATTACTAATCGGATGGAAGAAAGGATTGTTTGGTTAATAGTGGATAATGCTTTGGGTTCTGAATTTTTGTTAGCAGTCTGCATTTTTGAGTAGATCACAAAATTCCAACACACTCGATCATTTAACATTGAAAGGACACTGCCAGTTTAAACTGTATTTGTAAAACCAAATTTCCTTACCTGTATTAACATATTAGATTAAAGTTCAGTTCTACTCTAAGCAATGATTATATACAAATATCTGAGTAAGGAGATGCCAGTCTGCTCTTGGTATTCAGTCTTATCTAACTTCAGTGACAAACTTTTACTTCTAATAGCAGTTCAGAGACAACCCAGCTAAGGGAGAGCAATTTTAATGAGTTTGCACAGTTTTAATTGAGGTCAGAATTTTGCCTTAGGTCATTTATTATTGATAGTGGTGTCTGTCCCAGAGAACACAACTTAACTTTCATGTCCAAGTCCGAGCTTGTGGGGATAACAGTTTAAAAAACAAACAAAAAAACCAAAGCTGGTAAATAAGAAACCCAGTGATGCTGTGTTTAGTCACTTTTTAGAGGACTGAATTTTTAGTCTGAAACAGTTTTTAAAATCTACTTTACTATCCCTGTACTGTTCACTACTCTTATCTCAGCTTTGACAACGAAAGTCTGGTCAACTTGACGTTGTGGATCTCATGCCTTAGGGCTTAATGTACCGTTTCTCAATTCTAGGAAAATCCATCTGCAACCCTTGAAGACTTGGAAAAACCTGGTGTTGATGAAGAACCGCAGCATGTCTTACTTAGATATGAGGATGCTTATCAGTACCAAAATATTTTTGGACCTCTAGTCAAGCTTGAAGCAGATTACGACAAGAAACTCAAGGAGTCCCAGGTAGTGTGATTGAAACATTGAAAGATGCTTATTATTTAGTTATACTTAAGCAGTTCAAATTGATAATATGAAACACCTGGCTCCTAACAATAGAAAAGAGAAGATTTAAGTGAAATAAAGGTAAGGCTCTTTACTACAGTAGCAACTGTCACCATTATCATTACTTGTACCATAGGAGGTAGATGGAAAATGATCACACAGAATTTAAAGAGCTTGGAGGCGGGGGTGGGGTGTATGACAGAAAGCAACAGTGGTGCTACTGGGTTTTGAAACATGTCTGAATCCTTAGTCTCTCCTTCCTTCTTTGAGAGGGAATCTCCTTCTTAGTCTTTAGAGAATGTGATTCTGTGGAGGACATCCCAACTTTGAGAGAACTGTTACCAGTTTCATTGGCATTCTGTTGGGTCATCTCCTCCATGGAACCACACTTGCCTATCTGCCAGTTTTGGATTTCTCAGATGGGCTCCAAGCGGAACTTAGGGTGTCGTATGGGGGCACATAAACACCTGGCATATGTGATTAGCGCACACGCTTATGTACAGTGCCTGAAATTCAACATCTTTGGGGCCAAAAGCAGCATTCTTGAAGAAACAGTAAAGAAATTGGAGATGATGGCTCAGTACCTCAATGGTGCCAGTTGCTGGTAAGTAATTCAGTTTTGTAGAAATACAGTTGTTATGCAAATGGTATAAACTCTCTAAGTGTTTGTAAATATTTGGCTGTTCTGAGCATTACAGAAAAGGAGGATAGTCAGGAAACATCTCTGGTACAATTCTTTTAGAAAGTAAAAGATGCCTTTTCTTTACAACTTAGACCCAAGATAACATCACGGTGAGATGGGACCTGGGCTTGAACAAGAAGAGAATTGCTTACTTCACTTTGCCAAAGACTGACTCGGGTAATGATGTCTAAGTTATATCTTCTTAGATTGTTTTGAGCTAGGTGTGTTGTAACCAGTAAGTAACATAAAAATTGCATACAGTCTGATGGTCTGTCTTGGGGTATAGAACAGTTTTGTTACTTTTGTTTTTGTTGGAGGGTTGATTTACCAGTACAGACTTCAAAAATAACTGCTTGAATGTTCTTCTGTTTAGATATGCGTCTTATGCAGGGAGACGAAATCTGCCTGAGATATAAAGGAGACCTGGCCCCTTTGTGGAAAGGAATTGGTCATGTTATTAAAGTTCCTGATAGTATCCTTTACTTTTTTTTCCAGAGATGCAGATCATTTCACTGACACAGCTGCACTGTGACTTGAGTAGTTCATCAGTTTGATCTCAGTGATACAATAATGGGATTGAGGCAGTTCTTCAGAGGAAAATGGAGGTTTCTGTTGCTTCCAGCCCAAATTAATTCTTTCACTCATGCACATAAAGTACTTGTTACCTTGGGCAGGTCGCTTAGTTTCTGTGTGCCTCAATTCCACATCTGTACAATGGGGTAATAGCACAGCCCTACCTCACAGGAGGGTTGTGAGGATAAATACATTAAACTGTGAAGTGCTTAGACACTACAATAATGGGAGTCCACAGAAGTACCTGAGATGATCTGCCCACAGGAGACAGGAAAAGAGGAAGAAAGGAAATTAACTGCTTTAATCACTGTCCAGCTGATGCCCACGGATCTGCTTATATTTCTACTTTCCAGTATTTTTAAAGTGGAAAAATAAATTCCAAATTTATAAGATAAATTACTACTTAACAAGGCTCTTCAGATTATGGTGATGAGATAGCTATTGAGCTGAGGAGCAGTGTTGGAGCACCTGTGGAGGTTACTCATAACTTCCAAGTGGATTTTGTGTGGAAGTCCACTTCATTTGACAGGTATGTAAACTTACTGGCATTCAGAAAACATTTTAGAGTCCAGCAGGTGTTTGACAGAATCAAAACACTTTTTCCCAGAGTTCAATTTGAATTTTTACTGGGGAGGAAGTACTTCTGTATCTGTTCCATGAAGTTCACTTCCAGAAAGAAAATGAGGTGCACATACCAAAACTGGGAGCATATAGGTCCTTTGCTTCAGAGAGAGCTATTTTCTTTCTGAGTATTCTGTTTAGAACTTGATCTGATCTCAAAAGCATCATTGAACTCCTCATTTGTGTACCTCATTCTGAATGCACATTGATTTGTATCATGAATATTATTAACATAAAAGAAAGGGGAGACAAACCTTTTCTCAAATTTCATCTTTTCTGGTTATTCTCTAGAGCTTCAGTCCATTTTGGATATGTCTTCACTGCAAGTGAAGGTGTGCTTGTAGCATGAATAGGCATACCCATGCTAGCTTTAATCTAGCTAGCACTGGTAAAATAGTGAAGATGTGGCGTCACCGGCTTTAGAGCAGGCTAGCAACCTAAGTAGGTACTTTGGGTTTCTTTTGGCTAGCCTGTTTGTTCTAAAAACACCGTCACTTTGCAATGAAATCACGTAACAGTTCAGTCGCATATAAGTATCCAGCTTTGTCTCTAAAACCTTAACGGCTGAAAACGGCAATGAAATCTGAACTGCAATCTTTTAGTAATCATTGGGACAGTAAAGTCTTCAGACTTTTATTTACAGAGTTCTGTGAGCCATGTGTGGCTGCTCCGAAAGAAAGCTTTAACACAACTCTTCCTCAAACCCTGGGGGGCGTCTGGAAAGTAATCTTAACTATCTGTAGTGGTGTTTGCCTTCCTTGGAGTTTTTCCTTCTTTGGAAACACACAATGGTTCACTTGCATAAGAACATAGGGAGCTCAGTGTTTGCTAGCAGAATGACAGAAGGCTAACTCTGTTTGCCAGGCTGAAAGTGTTTTGTCTCCTCCCCAACCTGCTTATTAAGCTAATGGGTTTTTGAGTTTTTTGTGTCTTGTACCTAATTAACCTCCACGTTACAGAAGTTTGAGGATAAATACATTTAGTTCATGTTTTGTGATCTGTGTTTTCACTTGCAGAATGCAGAGTGCTTTAAAAACATTTGCTGTGGATGAAACTTCAGTTTCTGGCTACATCTACCACAAACTGTTAGGTCATGAGGTAGAAGATGTGATTATTAAATGCCAGCTGCCAAAGCGTTTTACAGCACAAGGACTTCCTGACCTCAACCATTCTCAGGTAATCCTATCTTTTCTCTTGTCAGCCATAATTTCATAAAGGATTTACATACAAGGATTATAAACTTGAGTGAAAAAACTATGCTTACCTACTTTAAGTACAAATGATATGCTAAAATAGCAAAACTTTTTTCAGGTTTATGCTGTAAAGACTGTCTTGCAGCGTCCTCTGAGCCTTATCCAAGGTCCCCCTGGTACAGGAAAAACTGTGACATCAGCCACTATTGTCTACCATTTAGCTAGGCAGGGCAATGGGTAAGAAATTTTAAATGATAACTGAATATTTTATATATGTTGAAGCTGTGTGATACTTTAAGCACTTTCTCTGTATTGATAAATAGAAATTATATTCTACAGCTATTAAAGTATATACTTAAAATACAATGCTGTCTTGCTACAGTTGGAACATTTCTTCCAGAAGTGTGCCACTCCTGGAAAGACTTTCAAAATGCTGAATTTGAAAAACATATGTGAATAACTTATCTTTAGGATATATTCAGGTTTTGGATGATTCTGATCTTGTCTTGATTAGCTTTTTTCCCTCTAGGAAAGTTTTATAATTCCTCATCACTTGTGCTGACATTTTTTTTCTTTTGTTTAATTTTTAAGGCCTGTGTTAGTTTGTGCCCCAAGTAACATAGCTGTGGATCAGCTCACTGAGAAGATCCATCAGACAGGACTAAAAGTTGTTCGTCTATGTGCTAAAAGCCGCGAGGCAATTGATTCTCCTGTATCTTTCCTGGCATTGCACAACCAGATCAGAAACATGGATAGGTAAGAAGTTGTCCAAGAAAAATGGCTTGGGTGCTTGGTGTTGCAGTAGGTTATCTACATGAGAATGGCAAAATGCATTCGATCTAATGCAGTGATTGGGATAAGCCATGACTTAATAAATAATGTGAATTCAGTTGTCCCTTGTGGACTAGGGTGGGGGAGGGATAGCTCAGTGGTTTGAGCAATTGGCCTGCTAAACCCAGGGTTGTGAGTTCAATCCTTGAGGGGACCATTTAGGGATCTGGGGCAAATATTGGGGATTGGTCCTGCTTTGAGCAGGGGGTTGGACTAAATGACCTCCTGAGGTCCCTTCCAACTCTGATATTCTATGATTCAATGACTGCCACACACAAAAAAAAGTCCACTGCACAACTGCCATTCTGCTCAAGGGAGCCCTAGAACCCCAAATATCAGGAGTTGTACACTTGAATTTTAAGAAGAAAACATGATTGTTTTGATTTCAAATTCCTTTGCTGTGTAGTATGCCTGAGCTCCAGAAATTGCAGCAGCTGAAAGATGAAACTGGAGAATTGTCATCTGCTGATGAGAAACGCTATCGTGCACTGAAACGAACAGCAGAGCGTGAATTACTTATGGTACAGACTCCTTTTCTCTGTTCGGATGTGTCATTTTTTTGCAGACTAGTGAAGGTTGGATAAGTAAATGTTAAAAACAGTGCTGAGGGTGCTGGTGCTGAAATACGTGTTTTTGTCTGTTTATCAGAATGCAGATGTTATTTGCTGCACATGCGTGGGAGCAGGTGACCCAAGACTTGCAAAAATGCAGTTTCGTTCCATTTTAATTGATGAAAGCACACAGGCTACTGAACCAGAATGTATGGTGCCAGTTGTTCTGGGAGCCAAACAGGTATGAAGGGTTGCTCTGAAAAATAATGGAACTCATAAGCAGATACAAACAGATAGCTATTCGCTACTTATAATGCACAGAAAATTATTGTTGCCATTTTTCCTGTTCATGCTCCTGTGGGAGTGAAAACTCCCTACTTTCTGAATAGACAGTTCCCTACTGCAGGTCCAAACAACTTTTGTTTTATGTGACAGCAATAAAATTGTCCTCTTTCCAAAGTGCTATCTTTGTTTCAGTGTGCTTGACATGTTAAGGTCTGACTGGAGACTTCACCTCTGGATGACTCTAAGGGGCTACAAGGTCTGCTATTCGTTACTGGATATAAAGCATATTTGAAACTCATCAGCTTTCTTGCTGATAATTTTAGAGTAATGTGCTATACATTCAGTTTGACTTGAAATCAGTCTGTTGTAGCATTGCATCAGCTAGGACATCTGCGTGAGAGCTTAAGGTGTCTATACTATAGTCAGTGTTGAATGTTTTTTTTTTCTTTTTTTTTTTTAACAGCTGATCCTTGTAGGTGATCACTGCCAGCTTGGTCCTGTTGTGATGTGTAAAAAAGCTGCAAAGGCAGGCCTGTCTCAGTCCCTTTTTGAGAGGCTTGTGGTGCTGGGTATCCGTCCAATTCGCCTGCAAGTGCAGTATCGTATGCACCCTGCACTTAGTGCTTTTCCATCCAACATCTTTTATGAGGGGTCACTCCAGAATGGTGTTACTGCAGGTAAAATACAATTGGCACAGTCCAAAATTGACTTACATGCAATCCACCGAGAATCAGAACGAGGGATTCATTAATATAAAATGTCCTAACCACATTTGTTGAAATGGGGGCATTGACTGTGGACTGCAGCTAATTTTAATGGTTGCTCAGTGCATTTAAGGTGTGTGACGCTAAAGGAGCGTTGTGAATGTTCTGGCTTATATTTTTTTCCTCCTCAGCGGACCGTGTGAAAAAGGGATTTGATTTCCAATGGCCCCAGCCAGATAAGCCAATGTTTTTCTATGTGACACAGGGTCAAGAAGAAATTGCCAGTTCAGGCACCTCTTACTTAAACAGGTAAATAAAATTCAATGCTAATGTTATATAAGTGGGGAAAATTTTCAGTAGTGACTAAGTCCCATTGAAAATCAATGAGACTTAAGTGCCTAGGAATTTTTCCTATCTTGCCTTCACATTTAGTGCCTTAATTGATTCTCCTAATATTTGTAGGAAGGATGATGAATGACCTTATGTCTAAGGCACTGGAGAGGGACTCAAGAGACGGGGGTTCAGTTCCTAGCTCGGGTACAGACTGTGACCCATGGGCAAATCACTTAATCTCTGTGCCTCAGTTCCCTACCTGTAAAATGAAAAATTCCCCTATCACAGGGCTCTTTTGTTGTGAAATTCATAATATTTGGGAGGTGCTTGGATATTGTGGTGATGGGGCAGGGGGGGCGCAAACAAGTTCTTAGATGTATAAATGAGCCTAGGCATCTAAGTTAGAGTTCTGTCTCATTTAGATGAGAAATTAATTTCTATAACCATAAGTGATATTTGTCCCTTAGGCCAGCACACTGGAATAGTTACACAACATTGTCCTAGTCCAGATATTTGAACTCCAAAGTACTGTTTTAATTCAGTAGAAGAGAAGGATTCGTGGTCCTGCTAACACCAGAGATTGAAATAATTGTGTATCCATTTAAGTTTACTTGTGTGGTGGGTAACGCTGTGGATACATGTTCTCACTTTCAAAAGCAAGCCAACATCAAGCACAGACCTGTGTGGTGTGAATTGATTACTGCAGCAGCAAATTCCAGTCAACTGCTATATGGAAGCATTGGGCTCCAATATACACTAGCTTCTGGAGAAAAAAGGCTTCTGTTGGAGCTGTCTGTCTGATAACATAGGTCAAAGAGTGCAAAGAATAAACACATGTAGTGGAAAAGGATATCTTTAATCTGGCACTTCTCCCCTCGTCTTCCTCCTTCCGCTTCTCCCTCTCCCTCCTGCTCCTTTAAAACCTCTCCCAGGAAGTTTACTTCTATGTTTATGCAGCTATTGGGAGTGCTTGTCACCGCTTCACTCTCATGGTATTAATACGGTTTCTCTCTCAGTGCCTTTCATCACAATATATTATCCATCACTGCTGAAATGCAGCACCGAAGGAAACCAACTTGCACATGAATGATACAACAGCAGGCAGAAAGCGAAGTTTAGTTTAGAACTGTGCAATGTTAAAAAAATGAATAAATAAGTGCCCATGGGATCTTTACTGTCCATACAGCAGACAGGATCTGTTTTTAAGATCTCCTCCAAAATACGTTTGCACAATAAACTGTAAGGTATACAGATTCTCTGCTTTGGAAGGATGAAGACAGACTTCAACTTGTCATTCCAGGGCATCTAGGTATTTAGCTTTGCTGGGTAAGGAATACCATATGTAAGAGGAGGTTCCAGTTTCCATTTTAACCTGTTCCTTTTTCAGGTGCAGATAGCTTTTTTACTAAATTTCCTTTCAGCTAAAACTTTCTTTCCATGTATGGTCTGCAAAGCTTGATTTGAATCAGTCAAACTGGTTGAGTAATGCAAGCATAAGAAAATACTTTCCACTTAAAATAGCCTTCATACAAAAGGCTAATGCAGCATTGAGCCTTGATTTTTTTTTATAGGTCCCGATAACTTGCAAGAAGTATTTAGCAGGTTAAACTTTTATTTATTTATTTAACTTAATTCTGCAATATATCTAGTTTAGTGACTTTAAAAAATAAAACAAAAAACCTCTCTTCCTAGGACGGAAGCTGCTAATGTGGAGAAGATAACTACAAAGTTATTGAAAGCGGGTGCCAAACCTGATCAGATTGGCATTATTACTCCCTATGAGGGCCAGCGCTCTTACCTGGTGCAGTACATGCAGTTCAGCGGTTCCTTGCATACAAAACTCTATCAGGTATGGAGTCTTTGTACGGTTTCACAGTAGACTTTATTTCTGGTCTTCTTTTCACTTTCAAGTTACTTTGAAATTCCAGTTTCAGCTTACTTTAAAAGACCCCAATGACTGTATTATACTGACTATTATACTCTTGGGTCTTCGCTGCAAACAAGACCAAAGTTGTATACTTAATAGAATCCCATTTTTGTAATGCTGAAAACGTTTTGTGAATATATCCTCCACTGAAGGAAGACTTTGATGGAAATAGGCTAGTGGAATATTCCTGGCAGGAGCAAATCTAATTTCTCTGCCAGTTATCCAGATTTTTCCAGTAGGATAGCTTGAGAGCTGCAACACTGATTCGTGCTGTTTAAAATAGCAGTGCTTCAGAATAGTGGGGAGTCCACAGGGCAGTCTGGCAGCAGCGGGGCTAATTTATTTTTCTGGTACAGATGTTAGTATGCCTAGTGAATGATAGCATAGCACTGATCTGTAACAGTTATTTGTTCTAAAACCAAGAATGCTTTTTTCTCCCTCAGTGAAACTGCTTTTATTCATTAACTCATCTGATCATTCCACTAATGTCACAAGAACAACATTGTTCGCAAAATGATGCGGTTGGTTAGAGATGTTGCGCCAAAATGCTTTATAATACTGATCCTTAACACAGTTCTCTTCTCCTTGCACTGGGCTTCGAATGGGACACAGTTTACATGGTGGTTCTCCTTTGCAGGAAGTGGAAATTGCAAGTGTTGATGCTTTCCAAGGTCGAGAGAAGGACTTTATTATCCTTTCTTGTGTAAGAGCCAATGAGCACCAAGGAATTGGATTTTTAAATGATCCCAGACGTCTTAATGTGGCTCTCACCAGAGCAAGGTGCAGTATGATTATAATACTCTGCATAGGTGTAGCAGACTTTTATTACTTACATGAGCTCTTGCCCAACAAAAACTGTGCTGTTTTTGGAAATCTAAGATGAACAGAACGATCTGAGTAAGCTGACAGGAACGTTAAAATGATTCCCGCATCTCTAGAAACACTCATACCAACTGAAATGACATTGGTCATATAGCTTTAACATTCAAGTGACTACAAATTGTCAGAAAATGACAATTTGTGGAGGAGTCTGACCTTGAAACAGGCATGTCCCTTCCTCCTCACATCCGTTTGCTGAGGCAGAAAGGGAGTTCCATGTCATTCATTTTTTCCCCATTTTCCAACAGTCAGCAGAAGCTGGGGTGCCTTGACTGCTCTGCTTCTCTCTCTCAGCAATTGTTTCTCTGGGTTCTTCTCTCCTGTGAATGGGTCTAGAGTTTGCCTCTGCCTCATGGGGGGCACTTGAGGGGTGGGGAAGTGTGAAATTGATGCTTTGTCAGTTTCACTGATGCCCACAGGTTTACTTTAAAAGGGGTTTTTTGGGTGAACTAATCTGGTTGAAGTGCACAGTAGGTTTGTTTGCTAAATTAGTCAATATAGCATACCATTACCAGTATAATGAAATCACTGCAGCAATCTTTCTTAAATGACTGTATGGCATAATAGTCTTTTTGTGATAAATATTGGCCACAGGATCAATGTCTCTTGGCTTTACCTTAATGGATTTTGCAATAGATCAAGGCATCTAATGAAAGGAGCTAGTCTGTGGCTGCATCCACTTCCATTGTCCTCTTCCAAACCATAGCCATTAGAGGCCTTATTTAAGGCTGTAAGTGTTTAATTGCAGGCACAGATGTTCACTAGCACAGCAAAAGCAGCATATTTAAACATTCTGTAGTCCCACATGCTCCTTCTCTTCTTTTTCTCCTTGACAATTCCTGCTATAGGCAGAAGTAATCTGTTTGCCCTGTAGGGCAAACTGTTGGGAGTGGTATGCACGAAACAACCACTAGCAAGATTTTATGACCTCCACTGATTTGGGAAAAGCTGGAAGCAGGGTATAAAACTAACAAAACCTCCTTCTCAGCTGCCACTCAGATGTGTGCCGATGAACCTGAGGCCTTAGTTGAGCTGGGACTATATTCTCTTTGCAGTTCATACGTATAAGGATAGTGGGAGGTACAGCCGTGTAGAGGGAGAATATATCTCGACTTGAGCAACTTTCTACATCTTATTCTGCGTTTTGTCATGTCATGTTAATTTGGTTAATGTAGAATTTCTTAAAAATAAGCTTTACAGTTGACTGCTGACTTATCTGACATGACCATCTGCTATTCCATAGATATGGAGTAATTATTGTTGGAAACCCAAAAGCTCTGTCTAAACAGCCACTTTGGAATCACCTGCTGAACTACTACAAGGAGCAGAAGGTACTGGTAGAGGGACCACTAAACAATCTCCGAGAAAGCCTTATGCAGTTCAGCAAGCCCCGTAAACTTGTCAATACCATCAACCCAGTAAGTTACTACAAATGCACTAGTCTGTCTTTTTAAAAAATGTATATGGGAGAAAGGGAAACATGACTGTAAAATGGTCAGATTTTCCTGTGACCCACTTTATCTCAAGGTTGTGGCTGGAGGGGATTGGTGGGATTTTGGTCCTAGTGAGAAACTGATGGTGGTGGGGCTGACTTTTGTGGGAGATGGTAGTGAATGTCCTGCTCTCCCTTGCCTGCACAGTGCTTTTTCAGGGGCAGCACTACTTCAGGATACTGCAGGGCTCTTTCTATAGCATCTTGAAGCCCCACTTCCTATGGTGTGAAGCTGAGCCCTATGTGAGATGAGGGAAAGGTGAAAGCTGCCCTGGGATCCAGAGGCAGAGCAGTGCGGGGAGGGAGCTTGCTCATTCCCTCACTTGCTCAGTCCTAGCAACTATCTGTTTTTTCTGTGGGTTTTTTTCTTAGCTGGTGGGATGTCACCAAGCAGGTTGCCTCCTTAGATCTGCTTCCAGGGCCAGCCCAACTGGATGAGAAGCCTTTTTGTAATCTCATCTTTCTTGTGTAGGGTTTTAAATGTAGGCAGTAGTTTTTGAAATTAAGCATTCTGTAAGAATGTCAGATTTCCTAGATGTGACTAAACTTATTAAGCTTAAATGTGATTTTATCCTACTATCTTCAGCTAAATATGGATCAGTGGCAGTAAATACAAATAACTCTTGTCATTGGGTTCTGGTGATACCCTGAGTCCTGAGGACAGAGCAAAGGAGAACTGTGTGATAAGAACTGTAAAATGGTGTCAGTCTCATGAAACTCTAGCCCATTTTAAATTGAAAAACACTTAAAATAATAACTGGAAATAAATGACTGATTTAAATGGCAGATTTGGATGTCTTTCATGCATATATCTAAAGCTGAAATGTATTTGATACTTGGACAGGTAGAACCGAACACAATCCCTACCCTGAAGAACTTTAGAGTAAAGTTGCAATGCTTTTCAGTTTGCAACATTGGTTCTAAATGTAAGGATTTATTGTCTAACTTCATGTAACATTTTTAGGGTGCCCGTTTCATGACTACTGCCATGTATGATGCACGTGAAGCTATTATCCCAGGATCTGTCTATGACCGGAGCAGTCAAGGTAAGGAAGCTGTGGGAGTTGAACTCCTTTATTGACTTTTCCAATTATGTAGTCATCAGGTGGGCTCTTTACTCTTTTTGATGCTGAACTAGGATTTCTCTTGAAAGCTTCCAAGTAAAGAACGGCTTCTCACCATGTACAAACTAAACTGCTTTGGGCAAAATTTTACAATGAAAACTCTGATTTCTAAATTTAATGGTGGCATGGACCACCGTACAAACGTGGCGTGTCAGAAATCCCAAATTAACCTTTAGTGTAAACTATTTCGTAACTTGACTTAACTATTTGACTGTTGCTGATCTGTAGGTTGCTCTGTGGAATGCTTTGATAGTACAAAAAATCCAGAGAGACAATAACATTGAGCTGTTACATTTTTCTAGGCCGCCCATCGAACATGTACTTCCAAACACATGATCAGATTGGAATGATTAGTGCTGGACCCAGCCATGTCACTGCTATGAACATTCCTATCCCTTTCAACCTGGTGATGCCACCAATGCCACCACCAGGATATTTTGGGCAGGCTAATGGACCGGCAGCAGGTATGTAATCATTAAATACAGACCAAAAATACCATTTTCGTTACCTTTGACTCTCCCTCCCAGTGACACTATGGAAGCGGCATTTTGAGGTCCAGGTGGAGGGAGTGTTTTACAATGGCTTCTGGTAACACTTCTGGCTAAACTTGCAGCAGTGTTGATGGTTTAGCCTTCCTCAGCTGTAAGAATTGGTGGACATGATATAAAGCTTCCGATTATCTGCCAGGCTCTAAGAAAACTTCCTGTCCGTCAGGGTCGAACAGTATACTTTATACTGTCTCTAAACCTTTAGATTCATAGATAGTTGCTACCTGAATAAATGTAATGTGTAGTTTGCTAAGCCACCAGTATACATTTGACTAGAAACAAAGTTAAATCATTACATATATAAAATATCTTCACTCCTTTGGCGGGGGCTAACTTTTTCAGGACGTGGGACACCTAAAGGAAAGACTGGTCGTGGTGGGCGCCAGAAAAATCGTTTTGGGATTCCTGGAACTAGCCAGTCAAACCTTCCAAACAGTCAAGCGAGCCAAGATGTGGTGTCCCAGCCATTCTCCCAGGGTCCACTGACTCAGGGTTATATCTCCATGAGTCAGCCATCACAGATGAGCCAGCCAGGACTCTCCCAGCCAGAATTATCACAGGTAAGAGTGTAATGATCCTATCTGTAAACTCCCTAGGCTACAAAGTGGATTTTTTTGGCCAGGCGTCATGTGTGGAAGAGGGGGTGGGGTGTATCCGGTAGTATCTGAGAGTACATTGCCATTCTCCCACGCATTCACAGTCTGAATATAAGGATATTTCCCCTTGAGGTATATGCATTAAGCTCTGTGTTGCACATGCATTCAGGCACATAAATGTTGCACTTCATTTTTACATGGTAATTTCATTTCACTATAGGCCCTAACCTGAAATCAGACCCATTCCTAAAGAGGAACGTATTCCAGTAACTTAAAACCGTTATTGCAAATACTGGGCATTTCAGTAATACTTGCAACTACACGGGGTAAATCACTGTAGAAATTCATCGGCAAAGGGGTTGATTTAGGGGACAGTCTGAAGGAAAAATTGTTACATGGCAGCCACGACCCCATTTGCTGTTTAATGCAGCATACGCTCTTGAAACCCTAATGCTACAAAAGGTTTGGGCGCCTAACAGAGAAACTCTCTCCTATTTCAGGACAGTTACCTTGGGGATGAGTTTAAATCGCAGATGGATGTGGCGCTGTCGCAGGACTCTACTTACCAGGGTGAACGTGCATATCAACATGGTGGAGTGACAGGACTGTCACAGTATTAGAGTGTAAGGCACTTAGATTCCGTTCTGTGTTTCTTTACTCTCATGACTTAAGTTCCTAAGAGCACCCTCTAGTGCACACGGCCGGGGGAAATGGTTAATGTGAATTCTGTTGTCCTTTCCTTTCTTTAGGTTGAGGAAGAAGAGCTAAGCTTGTGTGGAGCTTAGTTCCATCAGCATTTTATTCTGGGTAATAAAAAAAATAAAATAAAATGGATACCTGTTTTCCACTGCTAAAACTGAAGCACCACTGTGTGAGAGCAACAGGAGAAAGAAAGAAAGAAACCAACCAACGGAGAGGAGAGCGAAAGGAGCGCGCGTGAGAGCCCACTGCTAGCTCACTGAGACAGGGAGACTGACCGGAGAGAGGAGAGAGCACCAAAGGACTGGCTGGCGCCTCACTGGGAAGGCAACTCGCCCTGAAAGAATGAGTGGTCAGCTCAGTCCCTGCTCCCCCAGTCAACGAAGCTTGAGAGAAGGGCCTTAAGCAGGTTTCACTTCATTCCATACTTCTCTTTGCGAGCAGGGCATCACTTTTCAGAGCAGGAGGGGAGAGGAAAACCCTCATCTCAGAGTTGTTCTCATTTGAAAAGGTACTATATTTTAGCAGTAACTGTTGACGTTTTAAAAGCAGAGTATCTAAAGAGGAAAGATCCTGCCGAAAAGTGACAGTAAGCCAAGCAGAAAAACCAGCCAGAACATGGTGACTGTTCAACGCTGAGATGCAGGTTTTGTTGTCCAAAACTGGCTCTGAAATTCTAGTGTCATCATGTCGCCCACATTCTGAACTGGTATTTCGTGACAAGGTGGTTTTAAAGAGATTCTTTCAAAGGAGCACTGAATTTTTAGAAGTGTCTCTGAATTCTTAGTAGTGGACCTGGGAGATCCTTGTTCTGAGAAGCTTACCAAAAAAAAAGTAAAACAAACAAAAACAAAAAAATCTAAATTAGAGCACCAACCTTGAGAACTTTCAGTGTGATTTAAAGTTGCAGCAATCAGCCTCTTCTTCCTACAATGGATAGCAGTTAGGAGTGAAAGGAGCCTGCATGCTCAAGCAGGAGGAGGGTTTCGAAGTGTTTTCTGTATGCTTTAATTGGCTACTGTCTGGACTCTACTCTGTGAAAACAAGCCTTTCTGTAAGATGAACTGTGCGCTTAAAAGGGGATGGGTTCCTGTGCCCTTCGGCCCTGGAGGAAAAGACGCTAGGAGGCCTGCTTTATTCACTCCCACTGATGCTGGGAGGAAGTATTGGAAACTGGGGATTATATTGGTTTTGAAGTAAAGACTCTACAATGATATTGAAGCAGGTTGGAAAAAAATAAATGGAAAAAGCAGGCAGTTGTTGGAAGGTGGCCTCTGATAGATGGGTATAATTAGAGACAATGGATTAGGCTTTTGTGTGGCTTCTTCTTTAGTGATTTAATGCAGATAGCTGAATGATTCAGGTGTTGAAGTTAAAAACAACCCTGGAGACTGCTTTTTGGGTAGTGAACATGGCTGTGGCATCAGTGCTGACTTGAGAAGTAGTTGGAAGTCAAACTGAAAACAGCACATAAAAAAGCCATCCAATTTCTAAGTTGTACCTGTGTCCTAAACAAGTCAAGTGGGAACACTGGGAGCATTTTATTTGTCTAAACCTTTTTAGAAACAGCACAGAGAACTTAAATTCCTACTAACCCATTTTTATCAGATCTCTAAATTAGAATAACCTCTACCTCCTAATTGGCTAAAAATCAGTAGTGTGTGAATTAATTATTAAACTAGATGTTTTTTAAAGTTTACGAATTAAGTTAGCTTTATAATCAAAGGGCTCCAAGTGTTTCTAGTCTTTTTTTGAGGAACTAAAAAAAAAAAACAGAAAACAACCCTCTCAATGAATGTACTTAGAACAAAACCCACCTCTTGTAATTTGGAAACACCCACTTGCATTACTCTGTCCTTTCTGTAGATTAGCAATCTGCTTTCATAACTTGTATTTGCTGTAGCTTTCCATGTCTCCTCCCCCCCGCCCATAGAGTAGTAAACCTACAGGTTTTGTAGGTAATGTACACATGAAATTTAGAACAGATGTTCTAAATTCACTGTGTTTAGTCCTGCAGTGAATTGTTCATAAACTGCAAAAAAAATTAGAAACCTTCCTGAAACAAAACAACCATTCTTGTTTCATAAAAAGCCTCCAGAGTTTAGACTTCTATAATGTGCAAAGAATGGAGACACAGGCCACCTTCCTTCATGTAAGAGGGACTATTTTATTTATTAACATTTTACTTTTTTTTTCCCTTCTGGGTAGGCTGCATAGTTGCATAGAGATTTGAGATAGGTTTAAGCTGTAACTCCTTGTGCAATGCAATCCATTGAGTGATGTGTAACCCCTTCTCCCCCTTCCCCCAACCCCTTTATTTCACTGGTTGGAATGCTTGCCTCTGCTTTGCGCTGTTTTTTCCTTTGGAGCAGTTACTCTGAGTTTTATAAATCCACAGACGACAGTGCAAGCACTGTTACTCCTTTGATTTTGTCTGTATGTTTTAAACCTGTTTGTCATCAATAAAAAATTAATAAAGAGCTCTTGCATTCAAGCTGGGACCTATATTTCAGGAACCATTTTGGACCTTTTAAAAACAATATTTGTGACTATTTGGCCCAGTGTTTGATGGTATAAACTTCAAGTTTATTACATTTTAACACATACTAGTACAAAAGTGTGGTGTGTTTATAGCATACATGGATAAGCAAATGAACTGTGAAAAGTTGGTTAAAGGTAAGTACCCCACCTGTACCCCCTCCTTTGGGTCTTGTCCAGATGTGCATGCCATAGGAATGTTTAGAAACCCACTGAGGCATTCTGTGCCCATGCATTGATGTTACATAGGTTATATGGCAGTAATCAGTTCCCCTTTTTATGAAAGGCTGTTAGAGGAGCTTGATTTTTTTTAATACTGATGGCTAGAGCTTACTTCTTCCAGGCTGGGAATACTTCCTTGCATAAAACCCATTGGAAGTAACGGCAAGACCCTTTTAAGGCTTTCATCTGACCCCCTTTCAAGTTGCATGTTTAGTGGGCAGCTGTCACTCATCAAAACTCAGATTTGCTCTGATCATGGCTCTGGTGGTAAATCTGAAACAACATAGTGACTGAATAAGTCCTTTTAATAAAAAGTTCAGCTCACACATGCTGACTTAATAGTTTAGATTGATAAACCCAGTCTTGACACCACCAACTGCATTTGGTACAGCAGTCAAGCATTTGAAAGTAGCACTATTTAAGGTACAAATACAGTAAACTTTTTCACACTGCTTTCTGACTGAAGCACAAGCTCAGCTTAGTTTAGCAGGCTGCTGATGTTATGAGCATATTTCATGTTAGTGCACTGGCATCTTCACAGGGGCTGTGATCACTGAAGTAGTTATTTCATGTGTCCACTCTGGTCCACAAAGTATTGCACATGGTTATAGCTGTCTTTCCCTGCTAGCGTGAGAATCCTCTAATTGTTTGGACTGCACGGTGGATAGGACAGAGCCCATTAATCCATCTCTTTGTGCTTTGGTAAATGCAAGTGAAGATTTAGATGGAAAGCAAAAACCTCCCTCACAAGTGTGGCCTAAATGAACTGAGCTTTGAGTTCCTTAATTTGCTGTAGACTAATTTTTCAAAACACTCAGTATAACAAAAGCTAAAATTCCTTTTCTTTCTTAGAAATTCAAGTTTGTTTAATTCCAGGAATTAACTCCACATTAAGAGGTGAGGGTAAGTATTTAAAAAGAAAAACACTAACAGATCAGATTTTTGAGCCTGTCACTGTTACTTTCTAGTTTTTTTTCAGAAGAAATTGACAGATTTCTTAAACTCAAGTTGGCTAGCCACATCTTAAATATTTTACAAATTTGAGTAATTGGTAGTTCTTATAAACCAGTCACTAATCTGACTAGCATCAAACATTTAATAAAGGAATTAGATGCTAGATTTTGATGCAGTTCTTTTTCACTGTACAGAATAATAGGGGGTAAAATGTCTTAGAACACCACAGTAGCCTATGTCTGTGAATCAGTTATCTTCCTAAACTGCGGTGCAGAGGGTACCTGAAAATGTTAGTGCATAATAGTAGGTCACCTGTTTGGAACTGTGGTAGCCTTAAAGTACTCAGCCTTACTTGCTCCTGTTCAACAAAGATTTGGGTATATCCATTAGCACAACACATTCATTGTGTAGGGTAGGGAAAGGACATTGTCTTTGCAAATTAATTAAAATAAGTGGATAAACCTTTTCATTTCCCCATAGGGACAAAGGTCTTTCCTGTTAATACTTAGTGAAACCTTTCTATCAAGACACATTACAAGGTAGATACAAAAAAAACAAGTCTCCACTAGTTTCAATCTGACTGACATTTAAAAAACAGTTCCAAGTCTAATTCAGATTCCTTGCTGCTGCTTATCTTCCCCCAAAAAAACACTGCGATTAAAATAATTGTCCTGTATTTGTCACTGAAAGGCAAAACTTTACTTTGAGCTCCAGTTTGACATCCACACACAGAGGTTGCCACTGTGCACAGATCTAAAGCGTAGGGCCCTGTGACTTGTAAAGTAGCGGTAGCTAGCAACTGCTATGTTCTTTTAGCTACACCAGGAGAGGGGGAGGTTCAGTGCTTGGTGCCTTTGGAAGGTGGGGTGGAGGGTGGGCGGTTCCTGCTATGGTAACTTGTCTAAAATTCAGTCACAGAGGAACACTTCAGTGCAAGGGGGAGATTTCAGAAGTTTTCAGCTGGAAGGGAAGGAAAGTTGCACTGGTAGGGATTACTCAAGTCACATGATGGCTTCAGTTGAGCAGCTGTGGTTGATGACTTTAAAGACTGGAATAAGCTGGCAACTTTGCCCAGGCTTCAAGCATGGCTACTTTAAGACTTCAAACATTCCCAATCTTCTTTTAACATGAATTCCACTTCGAAGAAAACAGGCCATCCCTCAGCCACCTATCCCTTAGCCCTAGCTAATAAACTGATTGATTTACTTTCAGAACAGTGCTGGCTCATGGTAGTGTAAGTGGAGACCTACTAAAACTTCAACTGCCCCAGCTCCTCTGGACTTCAGGCTGAGCATTGCAGCTCTGAAGGATCCCTGTGAAATTCTGTACTAAGAAGTCATCCCTTTTCCTGTTTTTCATCTCCTACCTCTCAGCTGAAGGACAGGCAGCTTCAGCAATTCATTCATAGGGTGTTGGAGAGAGAGAGGTTCCTCACGCAACTGACTTGAATATAGCAAACTTGACCTGCCTTTCACAATGCCATTGCTAGTCCAAGAGGTCTATTGGACATACCACTGATGCCTTAACACGCACAATCTGTTTCAACAGTGCAATAAGTAAAGAACTTAAGTAGCCACAGGTCCTGCTACAAATAGTGTTAAACCCTTATGGAGTCAGCTGGAATCATGCTAAAATGACTCTTAAGCTACTTTCACTGAGCCAAGTCCTCACTGCTCCATGGGTGCCAGGCTAGTGCATTACATAATTGCGCAAGCCACTGCTCTACACCCCCCCCCCCATATTTATTTACTAGGATGTTGTTTAGGTATTGGCTGCTTATCTAGTGCAACATAGCTTAAGATAATTATTAGGAGGCAGGGAATAGTTTTCTGTCCCTATTACTGAGAGAACTCTGACAATCAAGGTGAAAACATTTTTTTAAAAGGAGACCTTGTCTATTCATCTTTCTACTGCTTTCTGCAGCTATCTGCCTGATTCCCAGCTATCGACTAGATTCACACTCAGTAGGTAACACGTAATACTTTAAAGACAATTCATTGATTCTTTAAATTTGTTTTGAAATAGTTTGGCCACTGGGATTTTTTTTCCTGCAATAAGTCAGCACCCCTCCATCAAGTTGGACACCGAAAATTGATGGCTCCTTAAAAAACAAATTTAGGCCAAATTTTCCAAGCCAGGCTTCTTGCATTATTCAAAAGCCAGAGCCTGACCTCTTAGGCTATGTCTTCACCACAAAAAGGTGTGTTTTACATTGCTAGGATGTTCCAGTGAGAATTCTCTCACTTTGAGAACATGTCACTTCACTTCCCCAGGCCCCACTGTCCTTCTCTGCCCTGGCATCTAATAGCTGGTACTAGTAATGCCCTTTCAAGAGCAATGCGTTAGCAGGCTCCAGGCAGAGGTGATGTTTTAGTTGCAGTGCAGCCCAGTAGAGGAGAAAGGCCTGGTCGTTTCTTCACTCACTGGAAAGAAGGCAGAATTTAGCCAAATTGTCTTCCTGTTCTGGAAAAATAAATCCATGCTAAACTCACGCCACTTAGCTCAAGAAGCTGAGGCTCCAGCTGAGCTGCTCCTTAGAGCAATGGTGGACGGTGCTGCTGTTCCTACCAGCGTGGGCAAGCTAAGGGTGCGGGGCCTATGGGGCACTGAAGAGCCAGCAGATCTCATTCTTCAATGTCATGGGCACCAGCTCCAGCCATACACCAGTGCCTCCAGGTCAGAACCGAGGAAGGCGGCACAGGGAGAGGAGTGCAGGGACTAACAAGCTGGTGCCACCATCCTCTGCTCAGCACTGGGGCAGCATGAGGAGGGAGGTGGGGAGGCTCAGACTATCACCATTAGATTTCACCAGGTTCCCAGCAAGGCTCCAGGTGGATGAAACCACCAGCAGGTGGGAGTTTGGAAGCCTGATGCCTCCAGCCAATCAGCCTTACATTAGAATCCCAAACTGCATTATCCTCTTGATGCCAGAAGTCAAGAGCTTCCCCTTTGAGGTTGCATTTTGCCACTATGCATCAAAGGGGTAGTTCCGCCATTAACTGCACCAAGGGATGGAAGGGAGGGTCCCTACCCACCCACATGAAGGAGATTTAATACGTTTTGACCTATTACACCAACCAAAAATCCCAGTTACTCCAGCCGTTGACCGTTCTCTGAGACCCATTCGATTTCCTATTCACATCTCGATCAGCAGCTCCATTATCTGCAGCCACACTCATCAACCACCATGTCCTCATAGTGTCTCAGCACCACGTTATCATGGTTGTCATAATACAGGATGGAGATGGGGGACAGCCTCACTGGGACGCAGCAGGGCTGGGGGGTTCCTTCTGGGTCAAGGGAGTGCACCATGGTTTGGAGGATGGCGTGGTTGGTGCTGTTGAGTTCTGCCGTCAGCGGGAAGGGGCACTCCCCGAGGCAATAGTTGGCCATGTATCCCTGCGGCGCGATGATCCAGTTCTCCCAGCCCACGTCACTGAAGCTGATGTAGAGCCGCCTTGGCTTGCAGAGGTTGCTTGGAGTGACCGGGGTATAATAGGAGCTTCGCCTCTTCCTGGAGGCCTGGCACTGCTTCTGATTGAGGGACACCACCAACAGCGAGGTGGCAAGGAAGGAGTCGATGCTGGCACAGAGGTTCTGCAGCCTTCGGGGCGGCAAGGCCAAGGCGCTGTCCCCGCTGCCCACCGAGATCTCCAGGATCAAGCCCAGGTTCTTGCTGGGGGTTCTCCAGCCCTTTGCCACTTCGGTCAGGCTGAAGAGGAGGGACTTGTGCAGCTGCGCGAAGGATTGCGCCCCCAGCAGCTTGTGGCTGTACATGTGGGAGGGCATTCCCCGCAGAGACATCTGCAGGGCTTGGTACAGCCGCAGCTCAAAGACCTGCCTGCCGCTGGAAGTGTGATAGGAGTTGTGGCTGAAGTTGATCTCCAGCTGAGCCATTGTCAGTTGCTCCCCCTCCTCCAACACAGAGAAATTAAAGTACAGACGTTTCTCCAGACACAGGAAAGTCTTGGGCTCCCCACTGTGAATGAAGTGGCCTGAGGGAAGGAAAACAGAGGAGGTGGCATTCGTTCTTTGAGCAGGAGGGGCCTCCCCACACACACACTGAGATTCAGAGCAGTAGCAAAGCAGCCAAAAAGGAAGTGGATAAACCTGACCTGACCTGAACTCCTCATTCCCCAGATGAGAAGTGGGCAAACTTCACTTCCCCAATACCTGCCTTGACCATCAACTACACTCCTGGCTCAGCCTGCGCCTGGATGCCGCACGCTGTCCGTGTCCACACTCAGCTCTGCTCTGCGACTCTCCCAGTGCAAAGTCAGGGCTCTCCTGAGGAGCAGAACGAGTCTGACAGATTCACTCCCACCCTCTGATCAGTGCGAGGAAGGAGGATGCGATCCCACTCCATGCTGCGGGTGGGGAGCTGAGGGGCGTGCTTCTCTGCCCCCCAGAGGATACAGGCAACCCAGAGAGTTCGCTCACACACTGGGCCCTGGTTCAGGACATATATTTTAAAGATACAGCTGCCCCCTCAGCCAGTCACTGCTGGGGCGCGAGGCTCCCACTACCCTGGCATCATCTGGAAGCTTCACCACAGCAGAGGTTCCCCATGGCAATAATTATCCACGAGTCCCTGCTGCTGGGTGAAAGCTGCTTGGCTAAGAGAAAGTGGCAGACTGCACAAGAGTAACAAGCCAGAGCCAGCACCAGAGGCAAAGGTCTGCCTAAGCTTTGGGGCTGAGTAGTTTGAATTTGTGGCTGAAGAATAGAACTGGGAGTCAGCACTCGTGGGTTCTCTGCCGCTCGCTGTTTGATCCTAGGAGAGTGACTAGACCAGCTTCCCCATCTGTAAGAGAAGGATAACACCTGCCTCCTTCACAGCACGGAGTGCAGAAGGTCCTGCTCATTTTGGTGCTGCTGTACCAAGAACTGCTAGAACAGGACCGGTCTGCTGGGCCCTTTGGACTCAGACCCTGATTTCACCTGGAAACAACAGATCACTAAAGAAGCGAGTTTAGTGGGGCCTCAGCCTAAGGTCTAGCAAACAACGGGGAAGGGCCCGGAGAGGCCCCGGGCTCAAACAGCAGGAGATGCTGCAAGTCCAGCTAAGGTACAAGGATCAAATGATGGGGTGGGAGCCAGGCCTGCAGCCAGTGCCACAGGCTCAAAGAGAGACCCAGTCAGGCCTTGGTGCTGTGCCAGGCCCCAGCGCGCTGGGCGCTCAATCGTTGCTGCATTCTCTGCCCTAACTGGAAGACAAGAATGCAAACCTGAGTGAAGCCACTGGAGACGCAGCAGCTGCATTAATCGCACCCAGCTAAGGAACCGTAACTCCAGCCCCACTGTCCCCAGTTCCTTTAAAATCTGTGCAGGCCTGATGCTTATGGGAAATAAGGGCCCTTCCGTTTAGGAGTATTACAGAACTGAAGGGTGGGTATCAGACAGGGCCAGGACAGTGCTCCGGGGACGTGCACTACAGGGCACTGAAATCACATCCCCAGCGTCTTCTGTCCTGGTGGTTTCTTTAGATAAGCGCCAGTCATAGAAAAAGTCCCTCCCAGGATGTGAGAGGAAGCGGGCAAGGGTGGAGGTACAACTCAGCCACAGCTCGGGGTGACCAGATGTCCTGATTTTATAGGGACAGTCCCGATATTTGGGGCTTTTTCTTATAGAGGCCTATTACCCCCTACCCCCGTCCCGATTTTTCACACTTGCTATCTGGTCGCCCTAGCACTGTCCTGCAGGATCCCAACGTGTCTCACAAACGTTCCTACTCCTCTCACCCTGGAGAGATTATTTGCCACGTTAGGGCTGGGGAAACTGAGGCACAGAGCAGCGACCTGCCTGAGCTTGCAGAGCGAGTCAGGCGCAGCGCTGATACTCGACCCCAGGAGTCCCAGGGCCCAATCTTTTGCTCCGACCACTGGCCCCCACTGCCTCTCGCCAGCGAACGCCACTCGGCCTGACGCAAAGGCTCCCCGACGGGGCAAGGCGCCCGCAGCCGGGGGTGAGGAAGAAACCCCAGACGGGCTGGCCCCCAAACCAGCATCCCGGAGGCTCTGTACCTTGGTCAGCGAAGACACGGATGATGTTCCCCGGGACATTAAATTCCTCCACCCTGCAGGCGCGGCCGGGCGCCGTGTCCCCGGGGGAGGGCAGCGCTCGCCGCTGGAAGATCCGCCACAGCACGGCGGGCACCGGGGCCGGGGCCCTGGGGGTCGGCTTGGCGCTCAGGCCCAGGGATTTCAAAAGCGGGAGCTCCAGCCGGCTCCCCAGCGCCGCGCCCAGCAGCGCCCAGAGGAGGCCAGCTGCAAACCGGGCCTTGGCAGGGGCCGGCCCCATGGCTGGGCCGAGCCGAGCCGAGCCGGGCAGACAAAGCGCAGTGCCGGAGCCCGGCTCTCCCGAGGGCGTCTGCAGCCACCAGGCAAGAGGGGGGTGTTGATTGCGCGACTGGAGCCTTTGATCTGGCGAGGGCTCGGTTACAGCGAGGCATCCCTGGATTGGGCAGGGGAGTGAGAACAAGCCCCCAGGCCAGGGAGCCCATTAACCCTCTGGAGCCCGAGGGGCGGTGGCTTTGCCTTGCACAGCCTCCGTCTTCTGCTAAACTTGGGGGGGGGGGCTGCCTGTCACCACCTGCCCTTGGCTTCACCCCTGCCCGGCTGGGCCATGCACGGGATGTGCTGCCCTTGAGCGGGCAGAACTGACCTAGCCCTGCCCGGGCCACCCCCACACAGTCACCCCCAGGGAAAGCAGCTGAGTGCAGGACAGGGCTGCCCTGATGCTGGCTCAGCTGCCCCATGGCTGGGGGAGGGCGTGGGGTGGGGGGGCGATGGAGGGTTTTTGCATCTCCGGCTGCAGCGTGAAGCCACCTCGAGGCCTTATGCTGGCTGTAGCTCACCGAGCATCCCCGGGCCTTTCCAGTGCACCCCACTGAGAAGACAGCAGCCCAGAGCAGGAGAGAGATGGGGGGACCGTGGCCGCTGCATGTGGCAGGCGGACGGAGAGTGGGAGGGGGCTGCATAGGAGCCAGCTGGCCAGGTGCTCACAGGGGCAATGGCCAGACCCTAGCTAGGCCAGAGCTGTGCTCTGGCATCACCTCTAAACCAGGGCAGGCGGGTTGCGCTGTCCCACGTAGCCTGCACTGGGGGCTTCCAGACTGGCCTTTCCTGGGCATCAGCACACAAAGCCCCCCACCTCATCTCCTCCCTGCATTGCCCACCATCAAACCCTCCCTGGAGACAGGAATGAGGCCATTCTCCTGCCACACTTGTAAGGCACCCAGCCTGTCTGGGTGTCGGCTTGGTGCCTTGGGGAAGGAGACGGCCATGTGTGAAGTTTCCTCCCTTGAGATCCACAATTCTGCAGTGATCAGGGTCCCACATCCCCATCCCCCACCAATGGCACCTCCTGACTGTCTGTCGCTCCCCCAGCCCTGCCATCCAACCTGATGGGCTGTTAACTTCCACACCAACCTTGTCAACTGGTTCCCTGCAGAGCGAAAGACATACCCGGTATCTACAACAAAGCCTGCTCATCCCGTGCCAGCCCTGCCCTGGCCAGGCCCTGGAGCACCCTGTGACTGGAGCTAATCAGTGGAGTGCGGGAATTAAATTATAAAAGGAAAATAAGCCATCCAGCTGCCATTTCCAGCTACAATGCAGGGAGCAGCCCATCGCTTGCTGCATCCCACCGAGCCCAGGCCTGGCCCCTCAGGAATAGAGCGTTGCAAGCTGGGGGCTGCAGTTCCTGGGCTGAGCTTTGGCCGCATCTGCATCAGTGGGTCTATTGTTTAACCAGACTAAACATTTAAGCTGGCTGCAGACTCAACGCCCCATCCTGGCCCTGCCCTGCCTGGTCCCGCGATCACCCCTGTGCAAAGTGGGCATGCTGGTGGCAAGGGGACGGTTCTGACCCAGCAGCCACTCTTGCACAGGTGTAACTGCCGATGCACGGTGCAGGGCCAGTGTGGACTGGCCCTTCAATCCCCAAGAGAGTCGGGCCAGTTAACCAGCACACAAGTGGTCCTGCTGCAGCTGGCTCTGTCCTGACTCTTCAACTCATCTGTCCAGAGCAGGACACTGATCCCTAGGAAACCTGCCAGAGAACCCTGCAGCAACGGCCGCACGACGCCCAGGCCTGCCCCAGCATTTGGGTCAGCCACGCGTCAGTATTCAACCCTGCCTCTCCTCGCTGAACCTGCCTGCTCGCACAGCTGCAGCTGCTAACGGGCCCTAGAGCAGCCAGCTGCTTTTAAAGCACAGGCCCTGCTTGAACTACAAGTTACCAAATTTAACACTCCTGCTGGTTAGACACCATCTGCAGTCCCCTGATGTCTCTCCTGATTTACACCACAAGGAATGAGAGCAGGATCAGGCCCTACAGTATTTGTTTCCCCATTGAACCCCATGCAAAACCTAGTCTGAAAGTCAGGGAACAGAAGCACACAGTGGGTGGGATGTTTAATTTCCTGTCCTGTCTAGTTCGGCTGGCTGGGGGGAGACTGGCAGACCCAGCCAGAACTGGGGGATTTCTAACAACCTGGGTCATGTTTTTATGTTACCTCCCAGTCTCAGATGCTTTCCAGGGAGTCTCTTTGTGGCTTATGCAGCATAATATCTGGGGTTTGCATCTAAGCAAGGGACAGGAAAAACAAGCAGCCCCTCACCCCCTGCCAGTTTGGATTAACCCTTGGCAGGCCAGCTGCAATTCCCTTCAGTGTCCTATTGTCCCCCTGGCTTGGAGTTAGGTCCCTCAGAGAGGAGCAGGCAGCGGGCACAGGGCCGACACTGCCGTAGTATTGTGATGGGATGAGTCCAGATCCAGGGGGAGGGATGTGTGCAAAATTCCACAGGGTTTCTTTCCCACTGAGCGGAAACGCACGCAGCGCAGCCCAGCCTGCAGGATGCAAAGCTCAGAACTGGCACGGCCTGGAAAACCGCATCACTCAGGGCTTCAGTGAGTCCTTTGTTTTAGCCAGAGAAGGTTTCTCAGGCCAGAGGATTCATCAAGGCAGGAGACCCTAGAGGGAGCAGCTGTCCCTTATCTCTCTGATCCCAGGCACTGGCCTCCTAAGGGGCTAAAGGAGTAGCGGGCTGGACAGCAGGCCTGTCTGATCAGCCTCAGGAGGCTGCTGCCCGCTGCACCTCCTGGGAGAATCCTCCAGGCTCTGGCACGGGTGGGTTCCAGGCAGGGGCTTGGGTTGCTCTGTGGAGTAACCCCCGGATGCACTTACAGCAGGGCTCAAAGCAGCACAACACGTCTCCCTAACGGTATGTCGCCATTCCCTGTTTGCAAGCTACAAACAGTTGGGACACTGGTGCCGAAGGGGCACAGGCGTTTGCCTCCCTGCTTCGAGCCCCTCACCCGCTCCACAGCCTCAGTCAGTGCTCCAGAGACAAGAGCTGCCTGGGATCCCACAACTTGCCAGGTCTGGGGAAATCACAGAGAGGGAGGATGGCGAAGGGGTGGGGGTGGCACGGGAGATCCCAGGTAACCGAAAGCAAGTTCCATATCTGACCTGGACCTTACTAGGAAAACCACCCCCCATCTCAGCCGACCCGTCCAACAGCCTGCAGGGTGCCCAGTGCAAACTGGCTCCAGAAACCACGTCAGGATCAACTGGAGCCTGGCCAGAGCCGAGCCGAGAGGAGTGGACTGTTTCCGTCAGCTGCCAGCTGCTCCCCAGCTCCAGGCAGAGGTTGAGGGGGGTTGGGGTCTTGCATGCCTTCTCCACAGGGCTCTCTCCTTCACTGGGTTTGTGGAGGGCCCCGGGTCAGTCCCCAGAGGCTGCCCAGTCAACAGCGGTTCCCTTATAACCGTTTGTCCTTTATCAGCCCGTTCTTCAGGTGTTTCCTGCGAAAGAGACCACCGCAGAAAATGACGCCCCCATATTTGGACCAGCCCCTCCTCCTGGCCATCACTTACCCCCTCCCTGGGGTCACCCCGCAGCTCAGACCCACATGTCCCTCCGTTCCACGTAGACCCAGCCTCGATCCTATGTGATGGGAGCACGCCGCAGGTTTGAGCGTGACCCAAGGAATGATTGGGTTTAGCTGATCGCCATATTTGAGGTCGGGAAGGAATTTTCCTCCAGGGCAGATTGGAAGGCCCTGGAGGTTTTTCGCCTTCCTCTGTAGCATGGGGCACGGGTCACTTGCTGGAGGATTCTCTGCTCCTTGAGGTCTTCAAACTACAATTTGAGGACTTCAATAGCACAGATATAGGTGTGAGGTCTTTTTTAGGAGTGGTGGGTGAAATTCTGTGGCCTGCATTGTGCAGGAGGTCAGACTAGATGATCATAATGGTCCCTTCTGACCTAAATATCTATGAATCTATGAATGAGGTGGGGGGCCAGCACATCAGCCCATCATGTCTGGCATGCCACCTCCTACCAGGCTGGACAAGACCCTCAGCCCATTCCACCAACGCCAGGTGCAAGGGGAACCCCGCTACAATGCAGCGGGGCCAGGCATGAGCGACTGGTGGGAGGGAGGGATGGATAGAGGTGTATGGGAAGGGACAGAGAGATGGCCAGATAGACAGACAGGCAGACAGATGATTCCTTCCTGACCCCACCAGCAACCAGTTTATGGCCTGTAGCCAGGGATCCAGCCCCTGTGCTCTCACCTGGCACAGACTCACCCCCCTGCAGCCCCATCACTGACCCCCAGCACGTGGAGAAGTGTCTTGTCTTACAGGCCCCGTTGTTCCCAGGACTCCGGGACCCGATGGGGGTTTATCCATAGTGAACATTTCCCTCACCCACCCGCAGCATTCCCAGCCTCCTTCGCTGCTGTGTCCCTGCCCCCTCTCCCCACTGGGGGGCGCTGGGCCTGCCCCCTGCTCACCCTTCTTTCCAGGATTTGGGCAGCTGGAGTTCGCCCACTTTCCGGGGCCCTGTGGTTTTCTCGCTCTCCTCCAGGTCGTACTCACGCACGTCGTTCACCTCCTGCATCTGCCCTGTCAGCACCTTGGCCACGAACAGGACGATGTACTGGGGAGGGACAGGAACCAGGCAATGACCCCACTGGCTACGGTCCCTACTCAGCCCTCCCACCCAACACACTCACCCACTAACTGGAGCTAACTTCTGCCCTGGGGGCTGCCCCGCTTGTCCCCGGAGGCTGGTCTGAAAGCAGCGACTCCCTGGGCTAGTGGGCTCCTGGAATGAGCATGCCAGGCTGGGAGCCCGGTGCCTGGAGGGGGGAGCAGAGGGAGTGGGATCCTGGGGGACATAGCGGGAGATTCCAGCAGCAGATGAAGGGAGCCCAGAAAGACACCGCCTCCCACCCCCATGCTGGAGATCCACTGCTGAGACTGGGGCCAGGATCAATGGACACGGCCCCCACACACACCCACATGCACAAGATAATAGGTGTGCGGGGGGGAGGGGGGCACAGCTCCAAACCAATTGAGCTGGGTTGAAGAGTGCTCTGAGTACAAATTACCCATCATGCCCCAGCTGCAGCCCCACCCCCAAATCGATTTGCCCAGCACAAGACTCCAAGATTTGCCCCAGCCCCGTCCCCAGTTCCCCAACGGCTGGGAGGAGCTGTGGGACCCTCGGCCCACAGGGAGGCTGGAGGGAAGCAGGCAGCAGCCATGCAGTAAGGACCGGACGGAGAAGCACAGCCTCCTGCCCAGGCCTTAGTCCTGATTCCCCCCACGCCAAGCCCAGCTCTGCCTTGCGGGCTCTGGGGAAGCCTGGCTGATGGGACCCCTTTGGGAGACAGCAGTCCCTGCCCCGGCTCTCACTCCCCCGTCCCCGCACTGACAGCCTCTCTCTCCCCCGTCCATCTCCAGCTCTTCCCATCAGGGTCCGGAGCCCCAGGAAACGCCCCGCGGCGGCTGTTAGTGCTCATGCTCCCTCCAGGCGGTGGGAATTCCAGCAGGGAGGAGGCTGGGGGGGGAGGGGGTTGCATTACCTTGTGCTTCCATCCCTCCCCTTCCCCCCCAACCACACGTGCCCCCAGGGGCTCCAGCTCGGCCCCCCAGCAGCAGGGGCTGTGGGGGGGCCCTGAGCCGCCCCTACTCACCAGGAACCAATAGACGTTCATGAGGGTGAGGGCGAAGAGCAGGGCGTTGAAGAAGAAGTAGAAGGGGATGTTGGGCACAGACTGCAGGCTGGAGTGGCAGGTGGCGTAGAGGACTTTGAGGGGGAACCAGTAGAGGCGGAACCAGAACCTGCCAGGACAGACACAGAGGGCGGGGGGGGGGGGTTGAGTGGCATTGAGGGGAGCCCCCCAGAGAGGGGCCCAGGGATGAGCATCCCCCCCACACGCTTCCAGGCAACATGATCTAGCCCCTTGCCCCATATCTGGCTGTCTCCTGGCAGGAGGGCTGGATTTTCACGAAGTCACTGAGGGGCTTTCCACCTGTGGCCGGCAGGCGCGTCTCAGACCCTGAGGGTGGCTGCTAAGTGGGGTGACGCAGTAAAGAGACTGTCCTGGGACAGAGGGGAAGGTCCGCAAGCTGCTGCTACAAGCCCATCAATGGCACGTCTGCCCCTCCACACACCTCGGGTCTATGTCCGGACAGTGTGTCCCTGCCCTCCTGCCCCCCGCATGGCAGTGCCAGGGGACAGAGGGAGAAAAGAGGCAAGTACTGGGATGAAGCACTTGAACCAGCCGCTGGTCCCTGGCTTCCAACCAAGGTTTTCCTGCTGGCTGGCTGTCCCCCTGTCCCTGCCTTGGCCCAAGAGGGGCTGTGATGGGAGCAGGACCCCGTCTCCCTCCCTTCCCCTCCTTGACACTGAGCCACTCTCGCTGCCAGAGCTGGATTGTGAAGGGGCCTGGAGCCAGCTCCTCCTTCCGCCTGCCCTGGTGTGGCCATGTTCTGTGTGTGAGATCACCATCATCTCCACGGCCGCAGGAGGGGCCCCCCAGCCCAGCCAGCTCACAGCATGGCCACGTCCCCCAGGCGAACCTAAACACCCGGGCCACTGGGAATGACAAGGTGGCACCAGGGAGGGGCGGGGATGGGGGCTGGAGCGGGGCAGGGGCAGGAGCTCACCAGCTGATGCTGAAGGTGAGGCAGCCGAGGTCGGAGATGACGTCGTTGAGCCGGTGATAGATCCCACCCCGGTGCTTGAAGTAGACGTTGAGCTTGGTGAACTCCAGCTGCACGTCGCTGATGTCGTGCAGGAAGAGCACGAGAATCCCCACGTTGTGGAACCTGCCGGGAGAAGGGACCGAGCGCGCGTTGTGTGTTTGTGAGCCGGGCCGTGCACATCAGGTCAGGGGTCGGCGGTGCGCCTATGCCAGGGCCAGAGTGTATCGGAGCTGCAGGCTCCAGGAAATGCAGACCGACAGTGCTGGATGGCCTGGCACCGGGTGGACCATATTAGAGCTGGGGGGTTGCACTGGGGCCAACTGGAGCACTGCGGGGCAGCTCAGAGCAAGGGACAAGCTCCGAGTCCCTCTCAGGGAGCCCAGAGGCAGGGTGAGCCGTAGCTGGGTGTGGAGTGGCTGTTGCATTGCCCGGTGGCTGCCCAGCGGCTGCCCAGCACAGATGCGAGCGCGCTGTGGGCAGAGGGCAGTGGGATGCGGCCGGACGGGGCCGGGGGGTGCTCACCTGAACGTGTAGGAGAAGACGATGAGCATCAGTGTCACCACGTGGTGGATGAGCATGACTATGGAGTCCCTGCGCCAGGCGTCCATGTACACAGTGGCATAGATGGAGTGTCCGTAGAAGCTGCCCTGCAGCAAGTAGGCGATGCCAATGTCGGTGGGTACATCCATACCCTTCTCCCAACCTAGGAGCAGCACGGAGATCCCTGCGTGAGCCCTGCACGGACACCTGCCCCCACAGCCAGTCCAGCATGCTCAGAGCGCTGGAGCACTGCCCAGGGGAGCAGGGTCCCACGGGCTAGGCCAGTGCACGCTCATGGACAGTTCCTGAGCTCACAAGTCATTGGCATCACAAGGAAAGTGATTTGGGGAGCTTAATCTACGGATTTGCCCTCGACATCGGCTCCTTTGTTTGACCATTGGAGATGCTGATCCGTTAAGAACATAAGAACGGCCAGCCTGGGTCAGACCAAAGGTCCGTCTAGCCCGGTGTCCTGTCTTCCGACAGTGGCCAGGGCCAGGTGCCCCAGAGGGAATGAACAGACCAGAGAATCATCCAGTGACCCGTCCCCTGTCGCCCATTCCCAGCTTCTGGCAAAGAGAGGCCAGGGGCACCATCCCTGCCTTCTGGGCATTAGCATCCGAGCTTCTTCTCCGTGGCGCTTATGTACCATAAAAGGCGGAGGGCGGGTCGTGGAAGAAGGGGTACTCAGTGAAGAAGAGCAGGTAGGCGCTGTATGACCAGGACAACGTGTAGAACAGCAGCTTCCAGGCGCTCTCGGGCATCTTGGCAGCGTCTTTTGGCTGCAGGTTACACCACTCCCCGAACGGCTGCCGGGAGAGAGGGGACAAGATGCAGGGCTCAGGGAGGAGGAGAGCAGCACCCCCGGACTGTGCCGCATAGCAAGGATGCAGCTCTGGGAGATTCACTGCAGCTCCCCCCAGTCCTCTGCACACACAGACCTGGCTCCAGAGGTCCCCACACCCAGGGCACAAGGGGGCTACTCAGGTCCAGGGGCTGGGGTGCCATGTTTATAACTCAGCAAAAAGTCCTTGAGGCCAGCTCCTTGGCTCAGCTTCATGCCCCCCAAACACAAGCCACAGGACAGAGCCTGAGATGCCCGGTGTCGCTGAGCTCAGGAGTTTGGGATTCCCCCCGTGCACTGTGGGAACCAGTGACACAGCTCACAGGAGAGGGACACAACCACGGGATGGAGACGGGAGTTTCCGCTTGACTGCCCCAAATACTGTGGTTTCGTTAACTCAGATGCCTAATGAACATGTGGGCGAAAGGACGTCTTTGTGCAATATCCATGCCCCCTGTAGCCTCAGTGACGGTGGGACACTGACAGGACTCTCCACCACACCAGGAAAAACCAGACTTCATGGTCCTGGAACTTCTCTGGCAACAAACAGACGGGAAGAACATTCGTAAAGAATCTTTCCAGCCCCCTGCTCTCCACCAGAAAGGAGTGAAAACAGGGACCAGAACCTGACTTAACCTGCCCAAACTTTTCAGGCTCCTTCCACTGCTCCAGGAGGGTGAGGGAGGGTGGGAAGGGAGCCCCGGCAGGCAGCTAGAGCGGGAGAAAAGAAAGCTCAGGTTTCCATCCGGCTCAGATTTGGCCACAGCAGGAGCTGTGCAGTGGAGAAAGCAAAAGCCAAAGGCACGCAGCCTCCATATGCCCATCAGGGTCACTCCCTGAGGAGCAGGGCTGGCCCCAGTCAGCCTTCTGCAACCAGGGAGGGAATTCAAAATTAATAAATCCAGAGTCCTGTCTGCACTAAGAAACCCAGGGGGTGAGGCTGTAAGGTGACCTGAGTGCCCTGTGAATGGGCTGCCAGCGTGTGCAAAAGAACCTTCACATCTGATAGGGGCTTGGGCCAAACGGAAGATCCTGGAGTCGCAGACACCATCACTCCTGTGAGAAGTGGGAGCAAGGGCGTGTCTGGGGTAGTGCGTGCTGGGGGAGCGGACAGCTAGTAGGCGTCTGGCTCGGTTACTCCCCGACAAATGGATAATGCACCAAGGCCCATGCTGAGCAGAGCGTGCCACGGAGAAACACCGGATGAGCTCCCGAGGGAAATAAAATGCCTGCCAAGTAACCATACCCTTCCCCGGAGCAGCAATTTCCAGAGCTGGTGGCTTGGCTCCTTGGTTATATTAAGACCCCAGCTGTTCAGTGGAGGTGGCTGGCCTAGCCGCTTGCCCCTCTCTGCGCATGACAGGGGAGAGAGATGCATGCAAAAGGCTCCCTTCCAAACGCGGAAGGCTGACGAGTTCACAGCACCAGTTGCTCCCGGGGTGGAAGCACCAGCTTTACAACACCCAAGTCCAGAGAATGGCCTGAAACTGGCAAGATCCCGCAACTCCCCCCCCCCGCCCCCAGCCATTCCGTCTGTGCCTCCATCAGCCCCTGCCCACCCCCAGATCCTGCATGCAGGGCAGGGCTGCCCCACTCAAAGCACCACACTGCAGCAGGGGGAGGGGCTGCACTAAGGGAGGGTGAAGAATGCACTGGCAGGGAGTCCCAACCCCTGGAAGCCAGGAATTATTTGTGGCTCCATAAAATGCAATCCAGAAGGGAGCTCAAATAAGCCCCATTTGGAGACAGCTCAGCTCGCGAGCAGACCCCATGTGCTAATGGAGCAGGGACTGGGCAGAGAACCTGAGAGCCTAGTTCCTTCCTTTGGCTGGCCCACTGATCATCATGGCAGAGGTGCAGGAGACTTGGGCTGCCTCCCTTGGGCTGCCTCCCTTGTCTCTCTTTGCCTCTGTTTCCCCTATTGGTACAACTGGACAGTGGCACTGTCCTACCTCCCAGGGGGGCTGCAGACAAACCCATCAAAGGCTGAGGCGTTCAGACACTATGGAGCCGGGGAAGTAGGCAGAGAGAGAATTGGCTCTGGGATCTCAGAAGGAAGAGGCTGTCGCCACATCAGGGAGGGTACGGTGGAATCGCCACCTACAGCCAAGGAGGAAATCCAACCTCCAGAGCAGGGGCAAGCCCCCTACAGACGCTGTTCCTCTCCCTTCTGTTTCCAGTGAAGACTCCCACGCTTTTTTGCATGGCGAACTCTGACCCTGAACTGAGCACCCCAGACCGAGACCTGCCCATGCTGTCTCTAGACAGAGCCCTCTGTGAAATCGCAGGCAGCAGCTGGCTTTGGGGTGAGATGCGTAGCAGAATGAGGGTGGGACACAGCAGAACACGGAGAGCTGCACAGAGTCCAGACCCTACGCAGAAGGGCTGGAGGAGGCCAGGAGAAGGAGGGGTAAAATTACTGCCTCTGAATAATACACCAGGGGATGCTGGTCGCTGGGGCAGCCCCGGATCTGGCTGCCCACAGCCTAGACGGGCATGCTGAGGCCACCCACCCCGATGTGCATCAGCAGGTCCTGCACGCAGCCAACCAGCCCACGAATGATGAAGCAGGAGTCTGGCTCCCACTGCCACGCCAGGCAGTCACCAATTCCTTCTCTTCATTCTGGGGTGGGGCGCATGTGGGGGTGGGGGGACCCTCTCTGCCATCAGCCCGCTGCTGTTGCCATAGCAATGACAGAGCGATGCCCGTGTTGCTGAGCAACGGGTGCTGCAGCAGGAACAATGCATTGCGGGCTCTGGCTGAAAGAGCCCCAGGTTCTGGTGAGTGATGTAATGTGGCTGCATTTAAAGGGCCAGTGCTGTAAAGCTGGATGCAAGATTTTGGCTTGGGAACCTCCTCACTGCTCCCCCACATCCCCAAACTGAAAATAGGGGTGGGGCGGGGGGATATAAACGGTCTTCTGCAGCATTCCCCCCAGTGCCGGCTCCAGGAACACATCTTACTCCATACTCCAACCCTGGGAACCAGAAAGTGAAAACAAACAGAAACATGAAATGGATCAAGACTTCACTGAGGCCTCAGAAACTTCCAGGGTGAAAAGGAAATTAAAAATATCCCTCTCTCTCTCGTAATCATCTCCAGTGCTAGAGGGATGGGATTTGACAGGGTCCTTTCAAATCTGCCATGGAAGAAACTTAGAAAGAGGCAGCCCCCGAGTCCCCCCAGCCCTGCGACCAATGTTCAACGATGCGTTATGAATCGAGGCTTGCTAATGAAGGAGAATCATACTACCGAGCCCAGAGACTAGTCAAGTCCCAGCTGTGCTGTGTCTTTCCTGAGCCCAAAGAGGTCTCCAGAGGAATGAAAGGGAGTGCCTGGCACCCAGTGCCCTCAGGTCCTGGGAACTGGCAGCTTTCAATGGATTTTGCTTTCCCCACGGTAGAAGATACCAGAGTAACAGGTTTCCATTGGCGGCCAGGGCTTTGGCTCCCACACACAGCCCTACCACAGCACCCTTATTGCTTACAGGCCTGGGCCTCCCCCATGCCCTGCTGCTGCCCCTTAATCCCAAGCTACAACGCCCCTGCCTGGGCATCCCCCAAGCTTCACTGGTCCCCAGGATACTCTCTTCTAGGATTGTGGGGAACATGCCACAGGACGACGATTGGAATTCTGGGGCACACTGGAGTGGTTTCCTCGCTACGCATCTGGTGCAGGTCTCACAGGGTCAGCGGAAGGAAAATGAAACACGACTGCACCCCCCTTTTACCCAGAGAAATGGGTCCCCAAAACCTGAAGATAATACCCGTTGAACCAGCTGCCCCGCTAAGGCGTTCGCTAAACAATCTAGGGAGGGGTGTGGTCTGAGCACAGGCCTGAGGCCCCCCAACGGTCTCATCCTGCTCTTGACACCAACACTATCTATGGACTTAGGCAAGTCACTGAGCTGCTCTGTGCCTCAGTTTCCCCACTTGGAAAACAGAGATACCATTCACCTGCCTCCTTGGAGTACTGTGAAGGCTTTCGAAAACACAGTGAGAAATATCATGACAGTTCCCACAAATCATTAAAAGCCATTTCCCCTTCGCTCACGCGTCTGCACACAGAAGAGAACAGCCTTTGGAGCGGGCACCCTCGGGAGGCCAGGCACAGCTCCCTCCTGCACCCTGTGGGGGCTGATTAGCCTCCCAAGCAGCACGGCTCAGCTCCTGCCTGAACGCTGACACAGCACGTGAAACCCAGCCCCCGCCCTGGAACCCAAGGAAAATGGCTTCATTCTCTTCCACAAGAAACGGCCCATTGTGGCTTTCTCCTCGTGGCTTCACAGGCCTGCGCATGGCGGCTACGGCACACGAGCGAGAGGGCACCACTGTCCGGGCACAGGAGAGCTGCTCTCTTCACCCCGAGAGGGCCGAGGAGCAGTTCACACTCATGGGCACTGCAGGAAGGAAGCACTCCAGGCTGCTCATGGCTCCCAAGGCAACTACTGCTGGAGGGTTGGCCTGCTGGTTTGCTGTGAGTGGCCTTGCAACCTCAGGAGGAAAGCAGGACTGAGAACTCACTCCCGTGAATGTTTTGGGGCCTGGGGAGAATCTGGCTCTTTGAGGCACAAAGCACTTCACTAGAAAAGCCAGCAGAGCGGGGAGCCTGAAGAAGCGAATGCTGCATCCCAGCCTAGGTGGCCACCATCCATTCACGGCACCAAGGGAGGCTTTCAGGCTCGCAAGCCACATTGTGTAAGTTGCATGGAAGCCTTTTTTCTGTTTGCACCTTTCACTGCAATGCACGTTGTAGCGCTCTGCAAATTTAGAACCACCCGGGGATCAACCAGCCGCATCTGGGCCACGAGGTGGAAGGCGTGTAGCAGCTGCACAGAAATGCCAGACAGCAGTTTCGGAGGAGAATATCTGACAAACTTCACAAGGTGCAATGGGCGAGGCAGGGTCAGGTATTCATGTTGGCCAGGACCCAGGGGTCAATACTTCTAATTCTTGTGGAAAATACCACGGGGCCTTTAAGAGCCCTAAGTGGTTGGAACCTAGGTTTTATATCTCATCTGAGAGACAGCAGCTCCATGCCCCCTGAAAGAGAGCGGGAACAGAAGGAGAGCTTGCGGGTCCACCCTTTCCACGGGTCTATCTAGGATCTGCTCTGGTTTTAGCACCAGAATACGAGAGTCTCTCAATCCCATCTTCAAGCTTTCTCTCCAGACCGGGATTTCTCACGCTCCTTCTCTGGTAATGTGCCCCAAATACTGCCTGCTTTTAGCCTGGGTCAGTTCTCTCACAGGATGTTCCCTGGATTTTAGCTCACAGCAGCTAGTTTTCCACCTTCACCAGTGGGGTTCTTTTTTAATTAAAAAAAAATAATAATAAAAGGACCACTCGAGGGCTCCTTCTTTCTATTGCACCCTAGTACCAGCCCCCGATGCACGACTGGCCACAAAGCCAACAGTAGCCCTGTTCTGCCCTCCTTTACATCCGTGCACAGCCCCTGGGCCTGCTTGCAAGAGGAGCATCTAGTACAGGCCTGATGGTATCTAGTACATCTAGGAGCATCTAGTACAGGCACTGTGTCAAGTGCCCTCATCAAGGCAGGACACCCTTGCCCTATGCTGGGTACAGAGAACCGCATGACGGGCACAGCCCTGGCTTCCCGTTGGGCTATTAAATTAATGTCACTTAGTGCGGCATAGGCTGATGCTTTGCTCAACTCCTCCAGCTCCTCCAGGCCTTTGGCAGCAGCTGCTCCCTCAGGAGGGCTTGCTCCCCACCAGGACAGCAGCCTTCCACAGACCAGCTGAGTGAGGGCCACCAAAGAGACTGTATGGGGTGGAGAGAGAGTGGACAGAGAGGAGGCCTAGGCCTGGCCTGGCCTGGTCATCTCACTAGACCTGCTTGTGGTCAGACACATCCAGGAGACACTCAGCAGCCAGGCCCTGCCACTGACACTAACGGAGGATGAAGATTCCTTCCATTTCCTAGAGAAGAAGCAGAAGGCTACAGAAACGCCACACCAGACAAGAAACATTTCCTCTCCCGCTTTCTCATGGGCGCCCCGCAGGTCGAGAAAACTGTCCCCTGGACCCCGCCCGAACTGATCGCTCATAGGAATGTCAGGCTAGAAGGGCTCTCGAGAGGTCCTCTAGTCCAGTCCAACACTGAGGCAGAACTAAGTGTTATCTAGACCATCCCTGACAGGTGTTGTTTAATGATGGAGATTCCACAACCTCCCGAGCTCATTTGTTCCAGTGTTTAACCACCCTGACAGGAAGTGTCTCCTAATGTCCAACCTAAACCTTTCTTGCTGCAATTTAAGGCCATTGCTTCTTGTCCTGTCCTCAGAGGTTATCGAGGACAATTTATCACCCTCCTCTTAACTTTTTACATACTTGCAGACTGTTCTGTCACCCCTCAACCTTCCCTTCTCCAGACTGAACAAACCCAATTTTTTCAATCTTTCTAGCCCTTTAATCATTTTTGTTGCTCTCTGGACTTTCTCTAATTTGTTCACATTTTTCCTGAAGCTTGGTGTCCGGAACTGGACACAATACTCCCACTGAGGCCTTATCAGTGCTGAGTAGAACAGAAGAATTACTTCTTGTGTCTTGCCTTCAACATTTCTAGAAATACATCTCAGAACGATGTTTGCTTTTTTGCAACAATATTACATTGTTGACTCATATTTAGCTTGTGATCCACTATAACTCCCAGATCCTTTTCGGCAGTACTCCACCTTAGACAGTTATTTCCCAGTTTGTATTTGTGAAACTGATTGTTCCTTCCTAAGTGTAGTACCTTCCATTTGTTCTTATTGAATTTCACTCTATTTCAGCCCATTTCTCCAGTTGTCCAGATCATTTTTAATTCTAATCCAGTCCTTGCAACCCTTCACAGCTTGCTTTCATCCACAAACTTATCAGTGTGCTCTCTGTGCCGTTATCCAAATCATTTATGGACAGAACCAGACCCAGGACAGATCCCTAGGGGACCCCACTTGATATGCCCTTCCAGTTTGACTGTGAGCCATGGATAGCTACTCTCTGAGTACAGTTTTCCAACCAGTTGTGCATGCACCTACAAGAAGTTTGTCTAGGCTATGTTTTCCTAGTTTGCTTATGAGAAGGTCGTGTGAGATGGTATCAAAAGCCGTACTAAAGTTGAGATAGATCACATCTACTGCTTCTTCCCTAGCCCCAGGTTTGACACCCTGTCAAAGAAGGATGTTAGATTGGTTTGACATGTGCTGGTTCCCAGAGCTCAGCTGACTGAGTTCACCTCTTTCCTGGACAGAAACGATCCCACCTTCCTAGTTGGATATTGCAGTTTGGATACCAAGAGTGCAACGGGCAAAATAATTATCTTCATTTCAAGGATCACTTTGGAAAATCCACATGGACAATACAGATACAAATCTGACAATTGCAACAGCTAAAGTCCATGCTAGTCCCCATCCTCCACAGCCCACTCGCTGTCCCTCCCCCTTCCACCCACTTTACCTCTCTTCCAGTCAATCTCTCTGATATATTACGGAGCAAGGGCATGGCCTACAAATAAATGCTATGTTACCAGAGCCCTCTAAAGACATTGGGAACCTAGATTCTGCACTCCTTGCACACTCTAAACGCCCAGTGAAAACAATGGGTGCTCCAGGTGATGCATGTAACAGGAAGAGGTGTGTTTCTTTAAGCAGCTTTTTTCAGAGCTATCTGTCACAGCCAGAGCTAAATGAAGATGCATTTTAAGCCACAATCTTCAAGTCCTCCTGCTAAGAAAGTGACTTCCTCTTTAGGTGCATAGCAGTTACAGGCCAAGTGCCGAGATCTATGACATATAATGATTAATGCTCAGTAAGGCGGCATTCTTGGGACACAAAGAATTAATTGATTTCACAGGGATGAGCCTTTCAGTCTCTGAGAGAACGTTAAAGGATTAATTGCCAGAGACAAACACAACCGGCAAAGAGGAACAACTGCACTTGGGTTCTACACTGGGGAGTGACTGCATGGAAGGAGTTTACTCCCAAAGGCAAGCAGCAGATGGAAGAGTCCTGAGAGTGACGAAGGAGGAGAAAGCCTCAACTCACCTACTGTTGAACGACCCCTCCTCTGAACAGCCTCCAGCTCAGATAGATGCCACAAGATGCAGCCCAACTCTCGTTAAAAATGGCAACGCTCTTCGGGAAGAGCCAGCCCCTCCAATTTCCCCCTTAAATCTCCAGCACGTGAACCACACACAGGCTTTGGATGTTTTTATAAAGCCGTTTCCTCCCCCTCCTGCCCACAGATGGGAAACTGACCCTCCCACGGCTCCGTTTCCCATCTCAGCCTCACATCAAACTCTGTGGCAGTATTTCAAGGCAAAGCAGCACAATCCCGAGGTAGCCACGAGAACTGGCTCTCTGCTCATCCCTTCTCATGCTTCGGTGACAACAAGCGGGACCAAGGGATGGTACCCCATCGTCAGCACGAGCTGCCAATTACCCATGGAGCACCAGCTAAGCAACAATGCACAGCACTCCTACTGCACTTTTCACCCTCAGATCCGGAAGCACTTTACAAAGGGGAGGGGGCACTCAGTTTACAGAGGGGAAACTGAGGCACAATGACAGTTGCTCAGTGACTTGCTCAAGATCACACTGTGTGACCATGTTGGGATTAAACTCCAGGAGTCCTGTCTCCCAGCCAGTCCCCTAGCCACTGTGGTATCCAGAGATAGCCAGGTGCTGCGTGTACCGTTGCCAACCCGCCAGGATTGTCCTGGAGCCCCCAGGAATTAAAGACGAATCTTCCATTAAAGCTTATGTGGTGTGATGAAACCTCCAGGGATACGTCCAACCAAACCTGGCAACCCTAGCTCCGGGCAAACGGGGCAGCAGGGAGAAGAGGGACAAAAAGGCAGCACAAGGCTACTGAAGTCCTACCTCACCCTTATTTTGAGCACTTTGGGCCTTGTGCTAGGTCTTGGCACCAGGGTGAGCTTCACTCTGTGACTCAATACAGAGCAAGCAAGGACACGAGCGAATGGCTCGGTCAGGAAGGCCTCCCTGTGCGATGGCGAGGTGGGGGGACAGGAGCCCAGAGCAGTTACTGGGCTGAGGATGGACCATGGTTATTAATACAGTGCTGCTCCCTGCAGCCTGTGTGACCCCACAGCAAATCGCCTCTGGAGACAGCAAGTTCCCCAGGGGGAGCCAAGCCACGCTGAAGCAGAGCGCGGCGGAGACGTCTCCAGGTAGGACCCCCCCTGCCAACGCCCCCCAGCCCCTGGAAACTGTCTCGTCACCATCAGCGCCGGTTTGTGCCTCTGACGGCTCCGGCTTGTCACCTGACCCAGGACGCAGCATCTTCCATCTCTTTTGCCTTGAGAGTCTCAGCAAGGGTGGGGTCAACGCCCCTGGCCCAGCAAAAGCCTCTGACACACACCCGGCAGCCAGGGGCTGTTCGCCTGGGCTAGGGCCCACACCTTGGGGAGACGGGGCAGCTTCCATCTCATGACATTTCTTCAGTGCAATAAGCACAAACAGAGCGACCCTTCTGCACAGGGGGGCGGTCCCCGTCCTCTCCCTTCCTGGGCGGCCACTTGATCACCCAGTTCGAGCCTGACCAGCAGCCCAGCCCTTGAACTAGGTCAGCCCGTATTGCGGCTACTAAGCCTTGGGCCACGGGCGGGGGGGGGGGGGGCATTTAGCAGACAGGTTAGTGACAGGCAGGCCCCGCAGCCCGCCCGGCCCCCACTCGCTCCCTTTGCAAGACGTAAATCTCATTACTTCCCCCGGCGGGGGGGTGAGTAGCAAGATACAACGCGCAGCTCCCCCGTGCAGCGCAGCCCCTCGCCCCCTCCCCGTGCAGCGCAGCCCGCCGGGCGGGGACTGACCCGAAAGAGGCAGCCGGAGGCGGCCCTGCGCAGCCAGGTCCAGCCGATGGCACAGAGCAGGCACAGCAGGGTCTCGCTCCAGGCGAGGGACGCGTTCTCGGCCCAGGTCCGCCGGGAGAGCTCCCAGCCGCAGTCCGTGCAGCTCCGCACCGCCCCCGCCAGGCTCTGGTAGCCGCGCTGCAGCAGCTGCCCGTAGCCGGGCATGGGCTCGGGCCGCGGCATCCCGGCCCCCGGGTCACAGGCGGCGCGATCGCCCCCGGCCCATGGCTCCGGCAGCGGCGAGCCTCCGCGCCGCAGCCCGCTCGGCGGCCAGCTGCTGCCCGCAGCGCGCAGGCTCCGGGCGGCGGCTGAAGATAGGGGGCAGCAGCGCGCGCGGGCCCCGGGGATGCGCCACCCCCAGCCCGCCGCGACCCTGGAGCGCGCCCGGGGAGAGGTGGGGCCGGGAGGGGCGAGGCGAGGGCAGCACAGAGCCCCCCAGCAGCCCGGTTATCGCGAGTTGAGGGGAAATTCCCCAGGCCCTAGGGCCCAAGAGGGAAAAGCATCCCAGAATGGACCTGCTCAGAGAAAGCGGGGGGGGTCCCGGGGGCAGCTTTCCTGAACCTTTTGCTCTCAGGCAGGGGGCAAAAATCCAGCCCCCTTTTTCAGCTGGGCCACAGCAACCACCAGTCATTTTTGCTGAATTGGTCCAGAGTCTGTAACCTACCCTGTTGCCGAGAAGCCAGCTTTATCCCCGCCAGCAGTGGTTCTCAAGCAGGGGTAGGGCTGTACACAGAGGCCTGCCGGGGGGGTGCATCAACTCACCCAGCTCTTTGCCTAGTTTTACAACGGGCTACAGAGCACTAGCAAAGTCAGCACAGGATGCAGCCCATGAAGGGAGCTGTAGCTCACGAAAGCTCATGCTCAAATAAATGTGAGCGTTTCTAAGGTGCCACAAGTCCTCCTGTTCTTTCTTCAGTACAAACTAAAATTTCATACAGCTGGAAGGAGAAGCAAGCAATTTTTTGGGAACAGTATGCTGTGATATGTGTATTTTTCGGTCTGATTTTGTAAGCAGGTAGTTTTTAAGTGCATAACTTGGGGTATGCAAGAGAGATCAGACTCCTGAAAGAGGTACCGTTGTCTGGAAAGGTTGAGAACCACTGCTCTAGAGTATCCTTCACCCAAATGCTCCCTACTCAGCTAAATATTCTTGGGACAGGAGGAGTTCTCCCAGCACTGTGGTTCATCCACCTCCCACAGGAGGCAGGAGGCTACGTCAACAAATTCTTCCATTGACCTAGCACTGTCTCCAGCAAGGCCAGATCATCTTAGCTATGTGGCTCGGGGGTGTGGATTTTTCATAGCGCCAAGGGATGTAGCTGGATTGTCCTATTTTTCAATATAGACCAGCCCATAGTGGTTTCATGTTGACAGATTTCAGTTTTTCCCTTCAGCACATGTTTAGCCCAGATTGCTAACGGAGGAGGAATAACGAGTGACATTTACTTATTGCACCAGCTTGCACCCAGAGATCTCAGAGCTTGATACACCCTGTTTAAAGAGGGGTCACTTCATCCACCACAGCTGTAGCTACCTCTGGAGTCTAGGGCAGCAGTTTTTGAAAAGAGCCCATCCAAAAGTTATCCACTTTAACTGAAATTATAGGAGAATACTAAAAGGTCAAACAGAATGCAATTACGCTGTCGCTGCATTAACCATGACAATAGCCTGGAGTTACAGCTTCCTTAGCCAGCTGAGACCAGAGGTGATGTCTAGGGGAACAGCAAGAAGCAGAAACAAAGATCAGTATCAGAGTATCAAAACGAGATGATTAATGATAAAGCAGTAGCAAGAGTGGCTCTCTTCCTTGGCACGCTCACAGCATGGGAGTGAAGGCCAGAAATTACCCTTAGCTTTCCATGGACACAGACTACTGAAATGACGATGAGAGCAGAGTCCTTGATAAAATATTAACTATTTAATACTTTGTGAATCAATACACACAACAGGAAGACTTCCCCTGAGCTTTCCTCTATCCACAGAAGATCTCGCTAAGAAGATACTCTGAGCAGAAGGAAGATGCATATTAGCATGAGGTATAACAGCCAAGTAGACAGCTTAGCGCAGAGAAATGAGGTTGGTTTACTCTGCCTTCCACACATCTCCTGGAAAGCTCAAGAAATACAGCACAGCTGAAGTGTCTAGCACAAGGTACAAGTCATAGTGGAGTCCCGAATAGCCAACAATGCCTTTGAAGAACAGCAAACATAACTTCCTCCTGCTTTAAATGTATCTGGCTTCCAAGATGACAAAGCCTTTGCTAAACACACCATTTCAAAGCCATTAAAACAAGTCAGCTTAGCACTCCAGCCAGCTGCCAAGGTAGGAGTTTACATACAAGACTGGAAAGTGACACGAGTCTCTCGTGCATGTTTAAAACTAAAAACCAACATCTGTAGTCATCAAATAACCACTCGAGATAGATGTTTCTGTGCTCCGCTAGGAACAATATGAAGGTAGAACCCTTAACCCCCACTCCCCGATTCTTCACTCGTTTACTTGCTCCCACCCCATAAAACCCCAGATGGCCAGTCAATGGGGCCATCTCCTGACATGAGAGGCTCTCCTCCTCTCCATGAAATGAGTGCTCTGCCTTTGCATCCATGGAAGTTCCGAACTTGGTCCCAAACAGAAGTGGCTCCCAGGCCCTGGGATCCTGGTGGCCACGCTGCCCTCACACACCTCTCTCAGGTAACAGCCAGCTGTTGAGCAGTCAGATCAGCACCTGCTGCTCCCCATTATCCAACACGACGACAACATTCGAGTGAGAGCACAGAGCACTTTGCTAGACTGCAATCTGTATCTGATTAACAGATGCCGTGTTTGCTGCTGCTCCTCTACACAGCCGCTGTGGATACAGCAGCCATTCCACTGAATATGCACCCACCCTCCTTCAGGGCATTAAGGGCTCAATCCTGCGCCCTTGCAAACGGCACACAGCTTTACAGTCAGTTTCCGCACATGCAGCTGATTTCACAGGTTAAGGCATGTGACAGTACGTCTCAGAGTGAGATCAAACTCTACGATGTACTTCCATTACGGGTTGAGTCAGCACTTCGTCTGCAAATGGCCCCTTCTCAGTCACAGACCAGCTCCCTGAGCCTTGAAGTCAGTTCCGCTGGCTTTATGACAATTGCAAAGCCACAGCTTTGTTAACCAGGCCAGGCAGAAGGCCGGGCTTGTGTTTAAAATAAAACACTGGATGGACAGGAACTCAGTTGAGCCCTAGCTCTGCCTGTGACTCCTGGGACCTTAGGTTAGTCATCATCCCTCTGCCTCAACTTTCCCAGGCCACCTGTAAAATAACAGTTCCTCTGAACGCACAGCAATGCTAGGAGGCTTAATTCTTTTGCGTTTCTAACGTACAAGAACCACCTCAAACAAAAGGCGCTCAAGAAGGGCCTGGTATTATTAAACTTCAGCAACAGGAAGGCAAACGGGATTTTGTTGTGCCTCATGCATCAAGCCAAACACCAAGTTCCAGTTGCAGGATCCTTACTACTGGGGTTGAAGCAAGAAGCAGAAAGAACCCAAGGGACTTTGTACCTGGAAAATTCACCGGTGGAACTGTAAACCTGGGTGGGTTTGATAGGGAAAAAGAGAAGAAATATTGATCAGCATGATGCCATTTGAAGTCACTGCTTTGAAATGGCTCAGATTTTACACTTGTGTCCCTCAGATCAACTACAGAAAATCCAGGGAACTCACCAGTGATAAAACAAATTTATCCTGCTAGCTAGGCCCGACAGACAGCACATTCCCCTAATCTTATACTGACAGTACTGGCTTCCCCTCTGCCACTTGTTTTTTATTGTTCAAATTTTTAAGTCAATTTATCATGGCCCATCAAGTAGGTAACGGCTGCACCGAAAACACAAGCCCCTTTCACATCTGCCGCAGACGGCTCCACAAAGAGAACATTCATTCAAGATTGGACCATGAATAACTGTCCATTGAAAATAGCTGCTTGCTAAACAGGCCCAGGAAAGGGACAATGAGCCCTTTCAGAGCAATCACAACTGAGGTGGGCACAAAGGAGATGCCAGCCAGAAAGGTTTGCAGCATAGTATCGCCTGCACACAGGAAGCAAACAGAAGACTCCAGACATAGTTAAACATTGGAAAAGTCTCAGCTAAGGACCCCATGCTGACCTCTGCCCCTTGCAGGTTTGATGCAACAGACCGTTCATTACATCATAATGCAACCTCTGCAGTAATATTACATGCTGCGTAAGTTGCACTCTAGGTTACAGAGATGTACAGTCTTTTGGGGTCACATCATGTTTGCTGTACAGTGTGTCAGGCTGATCAGTTCTTTAGCTTTTAATGAAATATGGGCAAGCGTGCCCTCACATGCACAGAGGATCATACAAGGAGTTTACACATACTGTGATATGGACTTTGTTGTGGTACAATGTAACGTTTCCCCGTCCCTGTGTCATGAGCTCACTACATTTTACTACCTTAAGATCCAGGCTGGCCCCTCTGCAATCAGAGTACTTTGGGTGTGACTACTTTTATTCTGGGGAATCTTCCCTTCCCTCCTACCTGTAGCATCCCCAGACATCCTGGAGGCAGGGAAAGCTGTGTGTCTTATCTCCAAAGGGTCTTTTAGGGAGATGCAGCAGCTGGCAGTGGTGCTGGACTCCATGGGAGAAGCAGATGCTCAGCATCATGCTCTTGGAAAGCCTCATGGGTCAGCCTTGAAAGGTGGTAACTCAGGATCCACCCATGTCCCCAAAGTAGCTGTTAAGAGGCTCAGCAATGAAAGGAAGAGGTAATGTTCCCACTTTATCCAGTAGAAATGTTCACCGTATAGATAACTCCAGCATAGAAAGCAGAAGGGCCACACCAATCCACAAAAGGCTTTATTAGAAATGTTTAAGGTACAGTGTTGCGCACACTTGACATGCACTGTATTTTAAACAAGGAGTCTGGAACCTAGTTAAGTCAGGACATAGGTTTCTAGGCTACACGTCTCCATGTGTTACATACACGCTCGGCATCAGCTTGCTGAAAACACAAGACCCTGCCACGCTGAGACGGATGCCAGACCGACTTGTAGAATGAACTCTGTCCACAAGGCCAGAGAGACTTTGCACATCACCCCGTTCCCAAGGTACCATAGCATGGATCCGCAGACTCGTTTTTGCCTCCCTGAGTCCTCATGCACTGGGGGCATACTGCATGACCAGTCGGTCAAAGTCATTCTCCTGTCAAAGAAAGGAAAAATAGAGACTCTTGGTTTTTAATTACTGAAACTTGATTATAACCTTGTTTGCTAGTGGGCTGAAGAAAAGGCTACAGCATCTCAGGAGGGCAGCAGAGAGGCATTCCAAGCTTGCAATACCCTAAACCAGCTGTTCTTGACCTTCTCTGTATGAGATCCTTCCATACCATTAGCCCAGCACAACCCTCTACTTTCTAAACAGGGCACACCTCCCCCATTTAAGCAATATGGGAAGTGAACAGAGGTCACAATCCACTGATTGAGAACCCATAACTCTGAGCTGTTGTTTCAGACATCCAGGCAGGCACTGCTCCTCTGGTTTATACTTGGTTCATGTTTTCAAGGTTGCCTCTACAACCACTAAGGCCAGAAACATAATTTGCGTTTTTGAATGAAAGTGTAAAAACGGGCAGATGAACAGGATTCCCTGAAATCTGGTCACAACCCAGCCCAGGGATCATGACCCTGGGCTTGATCCACTAGGCTAATTCCAACAATGGTGTGACCCACGATACAAGTGGATTCTGATTAAGAAATGAACTGGTTACCTTTGCCTGGTACTCCTGTATAAATGGGTGACTTTTATGTGCATCTTTCAGTTGTGACAAGTAGCGATTGGTAACCTGGGTGGAAGAGACACAAATGAGACCCCAACATTGCGATCAGAGGAGGAAAAGCTAAGAGCTTAAACAGGCAATTGAGAGAGCTGATCTTCAGAGTGCTTTACAGGCACTGAGTATCATCCCCTCTTACAGCTGAGGAAGGGTCAGGACTTGGTTTTCAGAAGTTCTGACCACCAACAGCTCCAACTGAAGTCAGTGAGTGCTATGGGGGCACGGGCAGCTTTAAAAATCAGGTCTTAAGTGACGTGCTCACAGTCATACTATGAGCCAGTGGCAAAGCTGGGACTGGAAGCCTGGAATTCCAGGCTCATACTCAGGCTCTCTCAATTCCCAATCCCGAGCTTCCCTATTATATAGGAACGCAAGGGTTTTAGACAATGGTACAATGCTCTGCTCATTAGCCAAGGTGGGTTAAAATATTCTGTTTCCCCAACTTCAGTTAGCACAGGAGCACATAACTCCTTAAAACCCAAGCGAGCCTAGTATCTGCACACCTTTAACAGCAGGAGGACATCCGCCCACTGTATTGTACTCGGACAAGCAGAATTCGCCTCACCTCTGGTGGTTTACCCAGGTGCTGTGACAGGACAACAAAATTGACCAGGGTCTCGGGATGGCTGCTATCCTGAAAGCATAAAGGGCAACCACATCAGATGACCTGTCCTGCCTCCCTATTACTTTAACCAGGTGCAGCCCCCAGCACATTTCTGCAGCTGGAAACCATCTTCTCCTGAAGAACACACAGATCGCTGTACAGGAAGGGGCAAGGCAGGGGAAGAATTAGGTCCTTAGAGGTGACAGGCAATGAATTCCTGAGTGAACACAGCATGGCTAATGAGGTCCTAGGACAAGTAATCAAAGGCCAAGAGCCCAGCTACCCAAGTGCCAGGACAGCTCTGAAACACACATGCTTCTGAGATGCTAAGTGCTTATGAAATGGGATTTACACAAGACCAAGCCAGCGAGACCCCAGCGGCACAGATGGGGGCAGAACATTTTAAAGGTCATGTTTAACAGACTCAACCTACTCAGGGAAGTGGGGTGGTGGGGTGTGTTCCTGAACTGGACGTCAGCTTCCTGAGAACACAGCGGCACAATAATTTGCCTGGTCAATGTGCGAATGGCACTGTAGCTTCCGGCGCTTACGGGGATGTTTCAGAGGACAGGAACAGAATGCCACAGGGTTTAGACAGAAAAAAAGATTTAAAATATGGAATTAAAAATCACTCCCCAAATTCTCACAGGCTGCAGCCAGCCAGCCCTGGGCACAATGACAGAAGATGAGGCTAAGGAGCAGTGAGATACACATGCATGAAGTTTAATGGTCAACAGTCTTGCTACTTTTCTTTTGCCTCTTTCCAGAGTGGCAGATTTGAATCCAAGGTTATATTGCCAGACAGAAAACACACCTTGTCTAGCGCCTCTTGGAGCACACTGTCTGCGTCTTCCCACTTGCCCTGAGCCATGTAGCAGGCTGCCTGTCCATTAAGCAGAAGCAGGGTAGATGAGCATTTGTCTGCCATCTCTTGGAAGATGTAATAGGCATCCTGTAATTTCTCCCCACCCTGTGAAGAAATGGGACAGTTAACCTGTGATTGTGCTGCATTATGCCAAGGAGGCTGCAGTGGGCAAGGGTTTAAACACTGGAAGTGATGAGGCGCCCCATGATTAAATACAAGTCGACTGAGTCATCATTTCCCTTTGATCAATAGCCTTTGTGCCATGGTCAGAACAGCCAAGAAGGCAAGGAAGCTTGTTCTTCACAAAAGCAGCATTCACACTGCTCGGGTTAGTCTACACACCTCAGCTTGCTCAGAAAGAGTCTGACCCAGTTACCATCTGCCCAGTTTCAACCTGTTCTCAATCATCTTTCAAAGTGTCTGCCCCTGGGCGGCCCAGCTCATTTTTAAGAGGTTACAGACTGGGGGTGTAGCTACACTACAAGCAGTTCTGCCACCGCGGTGCAGACCCTCACTCCAGAGAGTCTTCCATTGCTGTAGTAAACCCACCCCCTCAGGAGAATTCTTTCTAATTGCATCTACAATGGAGGCTAGGTCAACACAATGCAGTCGCACAGGTGTGAGATTTCTCACAGCCCTGACTGTTGTAGGTAGGCAGACCTAAATTTTAGGTGTAGAACCCACCTTGGTCTACAGGGCTTGCATGAACTGACAATCCCTGCTTAACAGTTTCCTGCATTCATTGGGTCTCCTCTAAATAGACAGATCTTTAACAAGGCTGTGGAAGAAAGAAGCACAAAGCCATTAAATATTAAGAGCCACTTGGAAGTTTGTGTCTGGTGAGGACAGATTTTAAATTCTTAATTTTAAAAGAACCATGTCAGAAGCTGGTGATAATAAATCAAGTGGGTTACAAAGAGAGATTTAAGACACAGAACTAGGATATTATTAGCTGGATTTTTCAAAAGGGCTCAGGTCTTGAAAATCCCATTGTTCTCAGAGGGGGATTCTTTGTTGTTCTTAATGGGAAATGAACTCTTGAATATCTGGCCCTAAACTATTACTCTATAAAGTGACTGAGAAAAGGAACACAAGGACAGAGCTCAATACTGAGGTCAATTTTAAAATTATAATTTTAGGTTGTTACAAGCATGCCTCCACCTTTACTGAATTTTAGGAGACTTTAATCCATCCACACACAGGATATTCGGAGAATGACAGCTCACATGTTTTAGCATGCTTAGTTAATTAAATGAAACTTCAATCTAACTAAGGAAATTCCTAGGAAGTCTGCTTTCTGTGAGCAGTGACAGGCCCCCAAAGTGCCCACGGGAATGACACCTCCTTAGCTATAAAACCACATGTATTACCTCCACGTGTTAGTGTCTCTGGAACGAAGCTTTAGAATTTCGGTTTTCCTTTAATAGTCCATATTAGTTTCTTGTATATCATGTTTGAAAGATACAAGAGTCTTTGTCTGCAAACTCTAAGCATACTACAAAGGGAAGGTTGTAAATCTAGGAGCCATTTGAGCAAAGGACAAACTAACAAGAGTGTCGTCTCAAAGATCAGGACACTTCCCTGGTACAAGATGCAAGGCTGCCAGAGACACGATCTTCATGTCTGAGAGAAACAGTTCGTTGTGTAAAAGAATGCAAGGATATTCTTTATGCAAAATATCCCAGAGGAGTAAGTGCTGGTTAAGATGAGACATCAGAACTATAATCCAAGTCATTAAAATGGGCCTTTTTACTCTGCTCTTTGCAAACAGAAAAATCTTTAGTTTTAACCCCACACAAAACTCTAGAATTATTCTTGTTGAAACTGATTTTTTCTACAAATGTATGAAAATCTTCAACCTTTTAACTTTAAGGAAAATATGTATACCTGGGAAGTGTTTTATGCTACTTCTTACCTTGTTTCTCCATTTAAAGGTGAAAACATTTGCTTATTCCTTAAAATGCTTAAGAGGATATAGACTTCTTTTGCAATATTCATGTAAAAATATTTTATATCTAAATTCAAACCCTCCATATAACAATTTCCTGGTATCACTGCTATGTGAATAGTGAGATGTGTGGTCAACCTATATGGAATCAAATTACTTTGCTATAACTGGTTACTAATATCTGAACCTGTTTGATTATAAAAATATTTAGACTAATTGATTTCCCAATTAATAATCTGGCATGCTCAAACAACTCCTTACCAAACTAAGGAAGACAAGAACCTCTCCAAGGATTGTTATGAAAAGAATATTATACTTTCTTTGATGACCCTTTTAGTTAAAAGACTAAGAATCATTTACGTTTAAATCAGACTCTACAGAAAACAGGAGAATTTGGATTCATCTGAAACAGAGTTTCAACTCCTCTGAAATCATGATGGAACTAATGGAATCTCTCAGAAAATGAACTGAATAAAAAAAAAGGCAGAACTGTAACTTTAAGGATGTTCTGAGAATTTCCTGCCACACAGACAAATGCACTATAACCATCAAACTGAAGAATTCCAGCTTTGCTATGGATGCTTTAGCAGACTGCATGATATGAGCTGAAGATGCTAGGGCCCTCCCAGAAAGGTGCTGAGCCAATGAAATGGGACAGCAGCAGATACTGAAATCAGGCCAAGCCTGAAAGAGGTGTGACTTCCATCTTTACCAAGAGGATAAATCCCTCTGAACTCAGCCATTTCATCTCAGCTCTACCTGCTTCTCTCATCCAAGCAAACTCACTTTTCCCTTATTAATATGACATTCATGATTATTAATTGTGAGTATTTTGTGCATCTTTAGTCTTGGTGTCCCCTAAGTTAAATGAGATTCTTACCGTGCCTAAGTGAGTGGATGTCACCTCCCTAAACTGGCAGTGAGACAACAATTAAGATCTGGCCTAACATTTCTTGTTTCTCTAGACTATAAACTGCAATTTTGGGCATAAAATTACTTGGCTCCCAACACCCCTTTCTCCCTGCCCACACACATGTACCGAGACTGCTGTGTGATGGGATAATTTTAGAAAGGTTTACCTTCTGACTGCCAGGAGACTAAACAGTTAACTATAGTCCTGGTTACTAAGGCAGACAAAAAACAACAAAAGAAAATGGTGTCTAGGTAGCATACAGAATTTCTCCCCACTGCTAAAGAAAATTAACACATAGCAGAAATATCAAGCAGAATACAAGTCACCCTTCCATCTGGGCACATGGGAGAGCTGCAACTGCAGAGAACAGCAGGCTAGGCAAATGGACTCCCAAGGCCCTGTTAAAGTCAATGGGAGTTTTGCCTGATTAAGGCCAACAAGATTTTGTCCATTGTTTTCTTTCTGCTGTTTACATCTCTCTCCACAGTCCCTAGATCACACCAGCCTGCTGTGCTCTTGTGTGTTACTGTGCCATTCAAGTGCCAAGTTATGAAACTGAAGCTAGAGAAAATGTTATTTACTTTCCAGAAGCTGATGCTACATTGTCATAAACACCTGGCACTATTACTGTGTCCCACATTTCCGGATTGAGAGGTGACCACCTGGGTCATGGCAATTTAAACCTACCTAAGAGGATCATCACACCTCTGAGGGGGACACTGAGGGAGTGGCTGGATCATGGGATTATTAACAGGACATGGAGCCTTTCACCTCTAATTCAATAGTCTGAATCCAGGCCAAGTCAGCAGTAGCCCATCTGGTTCTATTCTATTTAGGTGCCTACACCAGGCCCCTCACCATTGCACATGATCACCCTCTAGAATAAGGACATCCTGCATCTACTCTCTCAGGACCCCTTCTCTCCTCTCCTCTGGGGGGCTAACCTGAGCAGTTTAATGTTGCCCCCTCCTCCCAATGTAAGTGCCCACAGGTCAGGAGCTGCTTTGAGGGAAAAGCCGGGGAAAGTTTCACAAATGGACTGGAAAGCTGCCAAGTCCATGGCCTGCAGGTGTGAAATGTGGCCTCAGGCAAGCCCCCGAGAAAGCTCCGTCTGAGGGAGATGGCTTTGCCCCAGAGGGAGGCAGTTCCATTGCTCCCAAGAAACTGAGCCATTGAGCTCCTGGAAAGAGGGGTTCAAACCACTGCAGGTTTTGACATTAAGGACAGAGACCTTAGAAGGTAACCCAGGAGCCCCTGGAGAGAGCAGCACACTGCTGGCTGTTAAGAGACCAATATATGCTTGCTCAGTCCAGCTCCTAGTGACCAACAAATCCATGTAATAAAAACTACAGCTGGTGCCTCTGTTGGTAGCCCCAGCAGACAGGCTGGAACTGAACTGCCCTCCTGCCCCCTAAAACTAGGTCTGCTGGTCAGGGTGGAGGTACACTGGCAGCAGGGAAGCTTGCCCTGGAATGGTCCCCATTTATCAGACACCCTGCAACTGCATCTAGAAAGGAGTTGAGCTCCACAGCACCTGCTGTTCTTTTAAAGAACGGCAACACGGACCCATTCCAAAGCAGTCAAGCGATGGCCGAGTAATTAATTTGCAATGCAAACCGTTCCAAGTGCTGTGGGAATGAACGACTAGCAGGGACAGGGCTCTGCTCCACAGAAACCCCAGCGGCTTTCCACAGACTCAGAAGGCATCGAGCTGTTTCTCTGAACGGATGGGAAGGGGGATGAGAGATCAAAAGTGTGAAATGCAGTTACCATAGCACAATGTAAACAAATCTCAATCAGTCCTGAAGGGTGCCTGATAAATATCAGCTGCCACAGATCCCACTGAGCCTGTTTCACTGAAAGTGGGTTTAGCTAGAACAGGGCTTTATTTATAGGATCAGATGGAAGCACAAATACACTCCGCTGTAAAGACAAATTATTAAATTTTCATCTAAGGTCTAACTGGGAGCAGCACTGAAACATCAGACTGCTGCTCCTAGTTAGACCTTAGATGAAAATTTAATAATTTGTCTTTACAGCGGAGTGTATTTGTGCTTCCATCTGATTCCAAGATCAGACTGCTGTTTCCCATTTTATGTTATAATCGTCTGTGAATTATTCAACTACTGAGAAACAGGAGCTCTTCTGTGTCTGAGTTAACGATCAAGTGGTACACTTGAAAAACGCTTGCACTCAAAGGAACTAATTAGTCTGGCTATTCCCCATGCACCTGCAGGGAAAGCAAACTCAAATGGTAAAGGAAAGTGAAAGAATTATCAAGTACCTTCTGCCAGCACTATTTCCCCTCTGGAGAGCGAGGCAAAGGGAAAATGATCAGAAATGGGATGGAGTCATGCCAGTCCTGTGCTCTGAGACTCTGGCTCCTAGCTTTTCCAGGCAACTGCTCCAGTTGAAGTATCCAGGATACATCAGCTAGTGCCCACCCCCTCCCACACAGCTGTGGGTCCTCTTGCTATCCCCCAAGCTTCACAGTAGGACAACATTTTGGCACAGCCCAAGAACCATTTAAGCCACTCAAGCACGAACAGCTGGTAGGCAGCAGTGATGCACAGAGGCTCATCATGAAGGTCCCAATTCAGCAAGGAACTCCAGCATGTGCCTAACTGAAGGCAACGTCATTGTCTGTGTGCTCAAACAGGGACAACCCAGCATGTGATTAAATGGGAGTCCAAGGCTGGGATGGGGAATGTAGAGCACCAGTCACTGAAGCCTGAGGACACACACCAGCAGGGAGCCCCTGCGCTAAAAGGGCACTGAACATTCAGGAGCTAATCTTACTGCTGCACTGCTCTAAGTGGGGGGGGGGAAAGACACGCATTCATCTCACCTTTAAACACAACCCGTTCTGTTCCACATCACACCACGCACCCAGGCGTGCTCTAATGAGAACTCCACCTAGCCCTGTTTGTGTCTGACTAGGCAACTTCCTGGAGAAGATCAGGATTCTGTCTACTGCCCAGTCTGACCTTTCCCTTGTAGTAGCTCATAGCATGAATGGATTCATGCAATTATGGCATTTTGGAGAAAATGTGAAGAGCATGAGAGTAAGGCAGCGCCCATGGAGTAGAGAAGGGTCTTGGCCTACAATACTCACTACAGCCAGGTTCACCCAGGCAGTGGCCAGCTGGGTGAGGGTAGCATCCTCATCTTGCTCCTGCATCTTCTTCAGGTCCTTGCTGAGTAAACACAAAGGGGAGCCACACAATGAGAAACTGACATAGTCCAGCTTGCTCTAAGTCCCAAGTGTAAGGCCTGAGGTAGGAGAAAACCCCTCACTGCACAGAGGCCATCCCTTTGCTGCCCTCATAGCTCAGTGAATTGAGCCTGAGGTGCCCTGGGACCCTCTCCTGCCAGTCAGAGGCACACTGCCATTGGGCTCACTGACCTTTGTTGTTTGGCACAAATACCTCCAGGGTATTTTATTTAAGCAGATAAATCATTGCAGCCACAAGGGAAGAAGGTCTGGTGTCCGCAGAAGGCTGTTTTATTTCCCTTTAGGGCAGCAGGCAACCCAAGTCCTGGAGGTTCATTTAACACTCCACGAGGTCACGACTAAATCCTAGAATCCCACTCACAGCTATCCTTTTATTTCCAGGGTCCCAGCATCCTGAGGGAGAAGGGTATGCCACACTGTGTTCACACCAGCCAAGGGGGACTCCTACCAACCCCACCTGTGACCATCAGCCTCAAATGCTGCCTGCAGGATACTGACCAAAAAGCAGAACCAGAGCTGTATAATGCCTTCCCACGGGTCTTTAATAATGCCCATGTGGCACATAAAAGATACACTGGGCCAGATCGAGCCTGGGCTTACACTGGGCTTACCGGGCCAGATCGAGCCTGTCGAGCTTCAGCAGTATCTGTATCATCATCGCCATGCTGCAGAGAACAAGTGCACATCAGGGCTGTAGTCTAGGCTTTACTGCGCCCCTTTCACAGCAGGGACTGAAGTGTAGGCACCGCCCACTCCTGGAGAAAATAGTTCCCCTATGGGCCAAAGGCCAGCAACACCACGGAACTGTTACTCCCCTCTTCTTCCACCCAGGGCTTGGAGTGATTGGCTACCCCCAATCTGCTGTCTGTTCCTACACTCAGGTCTTCCCAGGTTCCCTTCTTAACACTGCTTTAAAGCATGGTTGTACCAACTGTCTGTTATAATTTATGGAATCGGAGTCCAAGATCAAGCCCTTTTATTTAATAAAATATTTAACTGGAAAAATATAAACTCATCGAAATCGAACTCCCCTACCTTGTGGTGTCCAGTGTCTCCCCTCCCCCACCCAATAAGGAATATATCATCAGCAGAGGGCCCTGCACTCAGAATTCCCAGCAGCTGCTCATTGCTGTCATGCCTAAATCTCCACTATAAAAACTTCAGCCAAGTTTCATTCAGCTATCATGGGTCAAGTGCAACTCAAAGCCAGGAAGAGGAAGAGAGGCTTTGCATGGGTATTCAGCATGGATAGTGCCTGCCCTTGAGAAGCACACTGCCCTAGCACACAGACATGTTGCTGGCGAGTAAGAACAGGCATTTCACCACCTTGCTCTCGCTGCAATGGGGAGGCAATAAAGCAGACAGTGTTATTTGGGTACAGACAGGACAGCCGGCTCCAGGACTCTGATTGTTCTAGTGCTGTAGGCATTACAATGCTCTTCTCGCTACCTGAAAACATGCATGAAATGTGGTATCCTGAATTCCCTTAGCCTCAGACTGGGTGAATGTGTGTCTTGTTCTGGGATGGACACCTGATCGCTTGGTATTAACATCCCCAAATCCATCTCTTGCTGGTTTCTATAAAACTTTAAAACAAGTCAGACTTCACCTATTTCTATGGCAACATTTCCTTGGATCACCGAGCACAGCTTTGTTGGGCGACGCTGAGGTGTCTGAGCTACACTTACCATTCCAAGCTTTCTCCTTGGTGCAGCGTGCGCAGGGCCGCATCAGGGTTTGCATCATGGAAATAGATAGATGCAGCCATCAGCAGGAAAGTCGTGTTGGTCACATCAACGCTTTTTGCCATCTTCTTGTCCAAATCAGCAACAATTGCATCCCTGGGAAGAGTGAGCTGGTGAGAGTTTTGGAACGGATCATTCAATTTCTAACCAAGGCAAAGGCTGTCACCCTCCAGTAGGGAAAGTCCATTGAATTTTTAAAATTCAGCCTTTTAAAAATTATTTGAACTAAAAAGCATTGGGGAAAGAGAAATATTTTCATGTCCACACACTCAAAAATAACGCAGGGGAGTTTTACTAAGTATGGCCAGAAATTTGGCACGGCAGAAGAGTTTCAGCCCAAAACAGTAATTTTTCAGAAATACATCAAAATGCCTGAAATCAGCCAATGGAGATGGCGACAAATACTGTACGTGCTTCTCACCAAGGCCAGCTAAACTGATCCTACAGACAACGCTGTTTTAAAATCACGAACCCATGAGTGGCCGTTAGACAGACAAACCAGTTAGGCCAACCAGCAGGAATTGCTGACTGAAACCTGCCCTCAACACCGGTCTATCATCTGAAGATTGGAAGTATTTTATTGTGCATTGGTATAGGAAACATGATTATAGATGCTTGGTTTGGGAATGTAAAACGTATAGACCCATTTTTAATAAGCCAGAGGATAACTGGTTAAAAACATTTCAGTCATTTCCATCCCACATGATCAGGGCCATATGCAGCAGTGACCAAGATTATGCTCCCACTACTGAAGCAAATTCTTTGCTGGGCAGTGTTTGTATGTTACAATAATTCAATGTCACACTTACCTCTGAGTGTCGTTTGAAAGATATTCTGCAAACATTCTCACTGCTTGGAGCTCAGGGCAAGCATTGGCTTTGATTTCATCCAGAACAACACCATATTTTCTCTATTGAGGACAGACAGACAAATTTGTGTAATAATTTAAGGGCAGAAGAAAAACAATTCACTATGATATAAGTTACAAAATAGTAATGTACATTAATCTTTGCTGCATTTCCCCACACGCTCAGATGAGACTGACTAGCTGGACAGAATTAACAGAGGAACACTGTCAATGCAAGAGTCACTATTAATGAATCTCCACTGTTTGTGTTACTAACATAACTCCAGATTATTAGACAAAGAACTTTAAAAAGCCACTTTTCACTATTTATGCTGTAATTTATTTGCAATTTACTCAAACTGTGAGTCAGTTTCATATTGTGGTTCACATGAATTGGCAGAAAAATCTTGCATTTGGGTTTGCCAACACTTCAAGGAAAAGCTGCCATTAAGAAAGTTAAGTACTTAAAACACTAATTAAAAAGTTATTAAACTATTTGTAATTAAAACCAAAAGACTGTTACATTACTAAACTCAAACAGTGAAAATTGCAGGCTGAGTGAAGGTGGGTTATCATGGGCTGCATGCAGGGAGAAGTACAAAAGGCATGCGAGAACATGGGAAATAACTGTCTTAAGTCTATAGCTCATCACCAACACCACAAAGAACAACAAAAGTAAATCTTCACACAACAGATGATTATTTAGGACTCCTATAACGCTTCACAGGCTTGTCTAGCCCCAGATATTCTATTTCAAATATGGGGAAATACAGGCCAGAAAGGCCTAACTAGTTCAGTGGTTCTCCAACTGTGGGTGGGGACCCCAAAGTGGGTCATGACCCTGTTTTAATGGTGTCACCAGGGCTGGCTTAGACTTGCTGGGGCCCTGGGAGGCAGGACTCAGGTTACAGGCCACCTGCCTGGGGCTGAAGCCCTTGGGCTTTGACCCCCCCCCCCCTTCCCAGAGTGGTGGGGCTTGGGCTTTGATCCCCTCACCAGAGGTAGCAAGGCTCTGCCGGGCTCAGGCTTCAGTCCCCTTCCCTCTCCCCAGGAGTCATGTAGTAATTTTTGTTGTCAGAAGGGGGTCACAGTGCAATCAAGTTTGAGAACCCCTGAGCTGGTTCACACTGTGCTCATCACCTTGTTAACCTGGGTGGAGGTGATGGGCCCCAAGGCTGTAGAAGGAATCAGTGTCAGACCCCAAGAGACTGAGGTGCTGGATCTGAACTCAGAGCTCCCTGCTCTCAGACCTGTGCTCCGTGCAGAGCCCGGGACCTCACCTGGGCAATGTAGGCTCGGTATAAGAAGACATCCCGCTCCACCTCCCTTTCTGGACTGGATGGCTAAAGGAACGAGAAGGGGGAGACAGATTCATTAGCCAGCACTATCGGACCCCTGAAACAACAATGCAGCCCTGAGCACGAACTGCAGCCAGGAGGTGAGACCTATGCCTCAGTGGGGGGAGAATGTGTGTGGGGAGGCCCACTGGGGTCTGTCTGCGGGGGGGAGGGGGCGGGGGGGAAGGAGTGGAATTTGTGATGGGCGGGGCTAGAGGGGATGAGATTTGGGGGGAAGCGGGAGCAACCCCCGCTGGGGTGGGCAGGGCTAGAGGGGGTGAGGAGATTGGGGGTCACCCCCCCCCGCTGGGCTCATTGGGTCTGGAGGGGGGGAGATTAGAGGGGTCACCCCCCCGCTGGGGTGGGCGGGGCCAGAGGGGGATCCGGAGATGAGGGGCGGGGCCGTTTTCACAGAGGGGCCCAGGGACCCCCCAGCGCAGCCCCCACCTTGACCCGCTGCGCCTCGTTGATGGCGGCCTGGTAGGCGCCGATGTAGAAACTGTTCTTGACGTCGAAGAGCTCGTCCGCGTCCCCGCCCTGCCCGGCCGCGGCAGGGGCCACCACAGACGCCATTTTCCCCAGACCCAGCCACGTCTCCGGAAGCGGCCCCCGCGCACAGGACGCTGGGACTTGTAGTTTCCGGCGCAGGCTAAGGACGGAACAATAGGGCTGCGAGGGGTGGTGACGTAAAACATCGGTACCGGAAGTTAGTGCGGAGCGGGGCACACTGGGAGTCGTAGTTTTTCCTGTGGGCTGAGAGCTGGAGCCAATGGGCATGAGAGGGGCTGATGACGCGAGTTGTTGGCGCCGGAAGTGTGCGGTGTGGCGAGCGACGGTCGGTGGCGAGGCTCGGTGCGACGCGGTCCCTGTGCCGGCGGCATGTCCGGCTTCCGCGGGCTCGGGCTGGCAGCCTGGCTGGCGGAGCAGGCGCAGCAGCTGGGCATCGGCCGCCCCACCCCGGTGCAGGCCGCCTGCATCCCGCCCATCCTGCAGGGTGAGCGGCGCCGCCCCCCGGTCCGCGCCCCCCAGCGTTTCCCCCAGCCCAGCGCCCCCCCCAGTCCCCTCCCCCCACCTGGCCCCACATACCCCCAGCCTAGTGCCCCCCCAGTCCCCTCCCCTCCCCCCAGCCCAGTGCCCCCCATCTGGCCCCTACCCCCCCCCGAGCCCAGTGCCCCCACAGTCCCCTCCCCCCACCGGGCCCCTACACACCCCCCCCAGCCCAGTGCCCCCTCCAGTCCCCTCCCCCCACCTGGCCCCCACATACCCCCAGCCTAGTGCCCCCCCAGTCCCCTCCCCTCCCCCCAGCCCAGTGCCCCCCATCTGGCCCCTACCCCCCCCCGAGCCCAGTGCCCCCACAGTCCCCTCCCCCCACCGGGCCCCTACACACACCCCCCAGCCCAGTGTCCCCCCCGTTCCCTCCCCCCACCTGGCCCCCACATCCCCCCCAGCCCAGTGCTCCCCCAGTCCCCTCCCCCTACCTGGCCCCCACATCCCCCCCAGCCCAGTGCCCCCACAGTCCCCTCCCCCCACCGGGCCCCTACACACACACCCCAGCCCAGTGTCCCCCCCCGTTCCCTCCCCCCACCTGGCCCCCACATCCCCCCCAGCCCAGTGCTCCCCCAGTCCCCTCCCCCCACATCCCCCCCAGCCCAGTGCCCCCCCAGTCCCCTCCCCCTACCGGGCCCTTACACACACACCCCAGCCCAGTGCCCCCCTCACTCCCTCCCCCACCTGGCCCCTACATCTTCCCCCCCACCTGGCCCCTACATTCCCCCCCAGCCCAGTGCCCCCCTCAGTCTTCTCCCCCCACCGGGGCTCCTTCATCCCCTACCCCAACAAGGCCTTTGCGTCTTCCCCCCACTCCCATCTTATCCCCTGTGTCTTGGGCTGAAAATGTTCCCTGGCCAAGTGGGCGGAAGGGAGGAAGGGCCTTTCCCAGGGCTGCTCCCCGGGGCTGCGTGCATTTGGAGCCAGCTCTCTGCACTCTGGGTACACGCTCACCCGGCCACTCTGGTCTCTTGCATGCAGGTCGCGACTGCATGGGCTGCGCCAAGACGGGCAGCGGTAAGACAGCTGCGTTCGTCCTGCCTGTCCTGCAGAAACTCTCTGAGGATCCCTATGGTATATTCTGCCTGGTGCTGACACCCACACGGTAAGGCTGAATTGTGTTGCTTCATTTCACTGGCTTTCTAACAAATCCCATTATTGCCTGTAAGAGGCTTGGGAAGGTTCTTGCCTTAGTAAGTGTTTGTGCTGCTCCATCATCAGGGAGATAACAGAACCTCACCTGTCACTGATCCAGCACTGCCTAGTAAAGGAGGTGGAGGGCACTTTTGAGTCTGTGGACCTTTTAGGAATAGCTATAGTCCCGTGACTCTCAAACTTTTGTACTGGTGACCCCTTTCACACAGCATGTCTGAGTATGACCCCCACCTTGTACATTAAAAACACTTTTTAAATATTTCACACTATTCTAAATGATGGAGGCAAAGCAGGGTTCGGGGTGGAGAGTGACAGCTTGTGACCCCCTGAGGGGTCCCGCCCCCCAAGTTTGAGAACCCCTGAGCTTATACCGACTCACACTGATGGCCCATGTTGTCCAGTGTCTGGCCCTTTTTCTTTCAGAGGAAGGTGCAAGAAACCCCTCTGTAAGTGGATTGGTATAATTTGCCTCCCATGAAGGGTTTATGCCTAATAGTTAGAGATGGGTCTGAGCCTGAAGCATGGATTTTTATCCCTTCCAAAACTGTTTTGTATTGGCTATAACTCCAGATATTCTTGTTATCCATGTAAACTACTTTTCCTTTGAATCTTAGTAAATTCTTCATCACAATGATCTCCTGTGGCAATGAGTTCCAACTTTGTAATCAGGCATTTGACTGAAAAAGTCATTTCAGTTTTGAATTCACTGACTTTTGCTTTGACTGTTCCATAGCTTCAGAGTTGAGTCCAGGACAAGAGAAGTGCACTTTCCTAAACCATTCTTTGTTTTGTGCACTTTAATCTTGTCCTGTTGTTTGTCTTTCTGTGGTAAACAATCCCAGTCTTTTCATTCTCTAGTCACTGATCTCCTAAAGTGCGAATACAGTCTAACCATGGGATTTTATTACATGTTTTTCTCCCAGCCAAAGGGAGGGATATGTTGGGAAACAACTTTCCTGACTCCTGCTGTCATTTCCTGGCATTCCTGTTCTTTCATATTCCAAACACAGGAGCGTGGCACTGTGCTACCCCAGAGTGCTCTTCATGAGATGGCAAGGCCCTGCCAGCATGATCCCCTAAGTAATCCCTTCTCCTGGGATTCAGAAGTAAACAACCTGCATCCAGAATCGTTAAACAATAGTCCCCTTCTCCTGGGGTCCAGTTTAATTCAGCTTCCCCCAAAAGAGCTCCCTGCAGGAGCAGAGATCTTCTCAGCCCTCCTTGGGGCTAAGGGGATTTCCTGTCAGGTTTCTTCCTCCTTGGCATAGGAGGCCCACAGCTTGGGTAGCGCTTCTTAATTCAAGCCAACTGTGGTCTCCAACCAGCTCCCTTCTTCCCAGACCCTTTTTACCTTAGTCCTTTTCTCCCTGGATTGGGAGAGCTTAACAGGTTGCCATGTTCCCTTGCCGGTGTCTCTGGGAGCTCCTCCTTTTAACTGCATTCTGGGAGCCTTTGCCGGCTCCGATGCTCATGAGGAGGCTGGTTATCAGGTAACTGCTCACATGGGGGCTGAGGTGGGCTTGTTTTCATCACAGGAAGGCTGGACTTTGATTCTCTTTCAGGGACCAGCCGTCCATGACAAGGGTAATAAATATAACTCTGATGTTTCCATGTTCTATTTTTTCCCCTTTTTCTTTCCCCCTGCAGAGAGTTGGCCTATCAGATTGCTGAACAATTCCGTGTTCTGGGGAAGCCACTTGGCTTGAAGGACTGCATCATCGTTGGAGGGATGGGTATGTGTGCTGGCTATAAACTGGACTCTGAGAAGACGCGGCACGGTTACGTGTCTGATTCACTTTAAGGGGCTGTGCCGTTTCAGAGCACTGCTGGCTCTGAGATCTGTGCAGTGACTGTGGAGGAAAAGGTGACTTTAGGGAAGCTGCTTGTCCAAACGGTGTACACAGTAAAAACTAATACTCACCTGAAATGCACCAAAATACAGTGTTTCTTTTGTCCATTGACAGATTTCTCCGTATGACATATGGCTGTCCCTTTCCAGCGATCACAAGGGGAGGGCAAAACTAATCAGCTCTACGGTTTTGTTCCTGGTGTACTTTGTCATGGAAGGGACAACCTGAGCAGATATAACCGTTGATGGCCGTGTGATTTGTCGTTCATTAAGAAATAAACAGCAGCCCTCAAGTGGCCCTTAGTAAACTGTCAAGCTAAGCAATGTTTGGGTGCCTGTAGTGAAGCGAAGGCTCACTGGTGCGTCGCCTCCTGCTTGTCATCTTGGGAATGAACTCTTCAGCCTCGGAGCGCCTCCTGGAGGCCAGTGTCTCGCCTGCCTCAGGCCCCATGTCCCTCCTGGACCCCGTGCCCTTCACCTCAGGGTTCTGCCCCAGCAGTTCCCCACAGTCTCTGGATCTCCCCTCCAAGGGGAACCCAAATCCTCTTTCCGCACCTTGCCTCAGTGGCTACTGCCAGTCATCATCCAGCACCCGCTCACTGGGGCAGACTGCAGTCTGTCATGGCCACTCATCACTGGCAAGGGGGTAGGACCTGCTGCCTCTGCCTAACCCCAGGCTACACCTCTTTAGCCCCAGTACCTGCCTTGGGCCTTTAGCAAGGCCTGCAGCCTGGGGAGTTGCCAGGCTGGAGCTCCCTGCCCCTCTTGCCTTTCCCCAGCCTTGCTCCACTTCAGGTACCCTTTTCTCCCAGGTAGCCAGGTCCTTCTCCCGCCAAAGCTGGAGAGAGAGAGAGAGAGAGATTGACCCAGCTGCTCCCTGGGCCCTTATAACAGGGCCAGGTGTGACCTGATGGGGCATGGCCCAGCTGTGGCTGCTTTCCCAATCAGCCTACCCTATTGGCTCCCCAGGGCAGCCCTTTCCCAGGGCTGTTTTAACCCTTTCAGGGAGGGAGCGGGGTGACCGCCCAGCTACAGTGCCCATCTCTGCTTATGAGGGGCCCAGCCTCTCGCTAGGGTTGAGGCAAGCGTTTTAAAGAAAAAGCAGTGTTGTTATCAGTCCTCGTGTATCACCTAGTATCCAGTATCAGGGTTTAAGTGAGAGACTTTCTCCCTCAAATGCAACATTCTTCTGCCGTAGAGTTGTCATCCTCTGCCTAGGATGTGCCGGACCAAAGCTCATGAAATGAGGAGGGTGTCTCCAGTTTCCTTGGGCTGAGATTTTCAAACGCTCCTTTGGGCGGCTTTAAAAATCCCGGCTTCATTTGTTGTTTCATTGCAACATGAAGTAGCTGGAGAGGGCCTGGCTGGAAAGGGCTAAAGTTTAATGATTCTTGGTAAATAAATGATGCTGAAAAGTCCCAAATAGTAGCTGGGTTTTAGAGGAAGCCTATTTGTCGTAGTGGTTCCCTGGGCTTCTTCCTCTATGCAATGCCTGGTTTTAGTGTCCGGCCCTGGGAGATGGGGAGCACCCTACCTTGCCCTTGTGGTTAGTGTGAGTTGAGGGCACTGAACATCTTGTCGAATGAGGCCTGTGAGAGGAGACCTCACCAGCAGGCAGGCTGCTCTCCCCGATCCTGGTCTGTGGTGTATAACTTAGCTCCCTTGGTGTTTTTCCAGACATGGTGGCCCAGGCTCTGGAGCTCTCCCGTAAGCCTCATGTTGTCATTGCCACGCCTGGCAGGCTGGCTGATCACCTCCGCAGTTCCCGCACCTTCAGCCTCAGAAAGATAAAGTTCCTGGTAAGGCAGCTCTTTGGCTCCTTTCCTGCTGTAACCTTCTACCTTGTTAGACATGGGAGTGTCTAAAGGGAGCTGCTGTGTGTGTGGGAAACAAGATGTTGGGCTGGGCCAGGTGCTGTGGATAATTGAGTTTTCCACTGGCTGAACAGTCACAGATCCAACAGCTGGAGCCTGGAAATGCACCAGCTTGTCACAGAAGGGGGCCTGGACTCTGCAGAATGAGTCCGTGGTACTGGTGAGGAGCCCTTCACCATGGTATCTAGGTTCTGAATTACAGATGAGGTCTGCATTAGTGGAAACAGCCTCTCTGTGCCCCAGTCACTCTCCATCTTTCATGCAAAAGCCTCTCTTTTGTCTTGCCTGTAACCCTTCGCTTCAGTCTCCTCGTCGCACACCTCAGACATGAATCCCTTCATATAGCCACTGTCGAACCTTAACACAGCTGGGTTTGGTAACTTTGCCCCTCTGCCGCCCATTGCCTTGTAACTTTAATATGGTGAAGCGTTCTGGGGGCTCAGAAGTGTTGTAGACTATGTACTAGGTAGATTGTGTTAGGCATCATTATTATGTTGCTATGGAACAGTCTCCCTTATCCAGTCTTCTGTCATACCTTGGTTGTGGCTCCATGTGGTGCTAACAGTTAATAGCACATGACTGTGCAAGTGTTGATTTCTATTCCAGCCTGTGAGGCCGGTGAGGATTATCCTCCCTGGGTTACAGGTGGGGAAACTGAGGCCCAGAGACTCGGCCTCAGAAACAGTGTTAGAGCCTGGGTTGGAGTTCCTGGCTGTAGGCCAGGCTGCCTCATCGGGACCATCCCCCTCCTGCGTGGTGCTGCTCCTCTCAGCCTGGCTTGTGTTGCTTGTTTTCGGCCGTGTGCTGAAGGTTTTGGACGAAGCTGACCGGCTGCTGGAACAGGGCTGTACTGACTTCACCAAGGACCTTGAGGTGATTCTGGGGGCTGTTCCAGCGGCCAGGCAGACGCTGCTGTTTAGTGCTACGCTGACAGACACACTGAATGAGCTGAAGAGCCTCGCCATGAACAAACCCTTCTTCTGGGAGTCTCAGGCCGAGTAAGTCTCCTGCTGTTTCATGTGGTGTCGTGTCCGTCCCCTCCGGTGTACAGCAGGGAGGCTGTGAATGTCGGCACGTTGGGCTTCCCCCCCCATGACTGCCATGGCAGTCTTGGGAATGGTCTGTGCTTCTCTCCCCCATTAACTCCTCGGTCCCAGTCACACCCTGTGCTGTTAGGTGGTGGGGATTTGGTACTGGACATGCTGAACCTCGCTTCCTTTGCCCGGCTTCCCCAGTGCTGTGATCTGCTGGGGAAGGTGGCACCAGCAGCTGGGCGACTAAGACAGAATTGAATACGGCTGAAATTGCCACTTCCCCTTTACCTTTTTGTATTTTGATCCCGCAAACTATGTCAACCATCAGAGATATTTGATGTCAATGAAACGATTCGGGCTCCCCTGGAGCCCCCGGCGTTGGGAGCTGGGGAGCCGGTTGGACAGGCTGCTCACCTCCCAGGCTCTGTTGTTTTATATTTGTATTTATGTTGTATTTTTAGTCCCACTAGTAAAACACTCGAGGGACTGGCAGCGATCGGGCCTCTTATGAGATTCCTGGGCAGTTGGCCAATGAACCGGCCCCGTCTCCCCATTGTCTCCTTCGCCTCCCCCAAATCTGACCCATCTCAGGGTAATGTCTCTTTGTGGGGACCTTTCCTTCCCCTCCCAAACAGAGTGCGGACCGTGGACGAGCTGGTTCAGCGCTACCTGCTCGTGCCGGAGAGAGTCAAGGACGCCTACCTCGTCCATTTAATTCAGACCTTCCAGGATGAGCACGAGGACTGGTCCATCATCATCTTCACCAGCACCTGCAAGTGAGTCCGAAGCCACCTGCTGATTGCTGTGGCCACGGCCATATTAGTGTTTGGGCTTTGGTAGCTCAGACCCCAAACTCCCCACTAACTATAGTAAAGCCAGAAAGGCACGTGGTGCCCTAAGTCCAGGCACTCCAGTAGGGTCCGAGTCCTTTCCTGTCTCCTGGGAGGTGTAAGTGCTTCCCAGTGCCGGGAAACATAGCACGCTATGGAAGGGCCAAGTCTGAGTATCTCCACTGACCCGCTTAGTCCTTACCGAGCAATGTGGGGAGGGGCTGTGGTCACAACGGTCTCCAGCTGCATTGGACACTCCTGGGGCTCTCCAGTTTAGGGTACTGTGGAGGGATGGAGGTGGTGACCTCCTGAGCCATAAGTTTCTGTGATTCTGCGGTCTCCTCACCATTTCCTTCCCTTAAGTGAGTCCAGTTGCAGGGATTTAACCCAAGATGTGACTGTCCCAGAGGAAATGGGAAATCCCACAGTGCTCTGCAGAGAGTCTGGGCTCCCCCTAGTGTTCGGACCAACCTTTAACAACCTGTCCAGTGGCCACATGTGAGTGAGTGTCAAGCGTGGAATGGGCATCCTGTTTGCCAGCATAGCCGAGGCGCTGTATACCTGGATCGTGGGAGGCTCTGTTCTAGGCCATCGACTTCCCCAGGGACTAGATATGTAACCAGGAAACATCTCTTGTTTTTAAGGAACTGCCAGATCTTGAACATGATGCTGAAGAAGTTCAACTTCCCGTCAGTGGCTTTGCATTCCATGATGAAGCAGGTGAGTGACCCAGCAGGGCTGCGCAATGGGGTGCTGGGGCGCACATCTTGGCTGTGCTGTGGAATGAAGACCTCAGGTTTTTACACATTTATCTGGTGAGCGAGGGCATTCAGGAGGTGACGCTTGTACCCTTCGCTAAGGAAGGGGCATTGCTGAGCACAAGCCAGGTGGGTGCTCTGCGGGTTCAGAAACCTCTGCTGAGGTCCCTCACTCCTCGCCTGCCCTCTGCAAGCCTTGTCATGGGCACCCACTTCTTCGCTTGTAGCTGTTTTCCCTGAAGCCAGACATCCGTGCAGGGCATGTGGGCTCTGGGGACTGCAGCGTTCCTAATCCATACTCCTCCTCCCTTTGCAGAAGCAGCGCTTCGCAGCCTTAGCAAAATTCAAGTCCAGCGTCTTTAAGATCCTCATCGCCACAGACGTGGCTGCCAGGTAGGAGAAGGGGAAGCTGCTCTCTGCGGCTACAGAGCTCCAGTGCATTTCCTAAGCCGCAGAACCACCCAAGAGCTGTGGGGTGGGGTTTGCGAGAGGGGAGCTCGTAGGTCCTGTCTGGGTCAGGGCAGGGGTTTGTTCCCTTCAGTCATGGCCCAGGGTTAGGGAACACCCTGGAACTCGCTCATGTACCTGCTGTTGCTGGATTCTCTGTTCATCCCCGGCCTTTTCACGCTGTAACCTCCAAGTTCACGTGCTGATAGAGGTGCCTTGTGGGAGGGGCTGGGCAGGCCGCTGGGCCCTGAGGGGAAGGGCAGGCCTCTGACTGGGCTGCAGAGTGACACACAGGAGCAGGCTGTCGCGGTCTCTGGTTCTGAGGGCTGTGTGAAGGGATGGTTGAGTCCCGGGAATTGGCTCGGGCGGGTCACTGCAGGGCCCGTGAGTGTCAGAGGCTCTCAGGGAAAGCGGAGAAGAGGAGAGCCAGCTGTTGGTGCCCCGCTGCTGCCTCCTCAACCCCCATTTCTTTGCTCGTGCTCCAGGGGCTTAGACATTCCGACAGTCCAAGTTGTCATCAACCACAACACCCCCGGCCTGCCGAAAATCTACATCCACCGGGTGGGCCGGACGGCCCGGGCAGGTGAGCGTGGAAAGCCAGTGAGAGGCACGGGTAAGGGAGGGCCACAGTTCAAAGCAGAGACCTGGTGATGGGATTCTTGCCCGATTCATCCTTTCATCCAGTTTAAGACCAGAAAGGAGGGACCATTAGAGCATCTGGCTGACCTCGTGTATATCGCAGGCCAGGACGTGTCTCCCACTTACCCCGGCTGGCTGTAAGGCGGTTCCAGCTCCGCTGTTGTGCAGCCAGTGTCAGGCTGGACTAGACCATGGATCCAGCGTCCTGCCGTCACTGCTCTCAGCGCTGACTCGTCTTGGCTGGTATCCCACCGCTGACAGCCAGTAACATGCCTCTGAGCAGGTGGAAGACCCCTCTCCATAGTGCACCTGGCCCCGTGCCCAGTGCTAATTCCCAGGGGCGAGTGGGACCTGAGCGCGGGTTAGCTGGGGATCACTGCTCATCAGAGTTCACTTAGTCACCGGTGCCTTCTGGTTCTCATCCCTCAGGCCGGCACGGGCTCGCCATCACACTGGTGACGCAGTACGACATCCACCTGGTGCACGCCATTGAGGAGCAGATCAGTAAGTGGAGCACTTCACCATGGGCATGGGTGCAGCCCCAGCCTTGCCGACACAGAGCGTACGGCCCAGGAGCCTCTTGGTATCAGAAAAACAGCTTCTCTCCCCTGGCTTTGCAGCTGAGGCCCAGCAAATCTGGTAGCTCTGAGTCTCCCCCAGGGCAGGGGCAGCTCCAGTCACCAAACCATCTGGCCTTTGATACTCTAGTAGCATGACTTATACGTAGCACCTCGCACCCAGCGGGATTGCAGAGGGCTTAGCAGGGGCTGCTTCTCCCCGCCCTGGAGATGGAGGGTAGCAACACTGCGGAGCGCCCCTTCAGGAAGTGGAAAAGACTCCTGCCTGCAGTTGAAGCTGCCATGATTTGGGGAGTCCTGGCAGCCCAGCTCCCAGTAGGGCTGTTGGGTGAAGAGGTTAGGGAGGTCTCTCATTCTGGTTGCCGTGAGAGGGGTGGTCCCATGTGATGGGTCCCATTATCCCCAGTGATGCTGAATGGGCTCCTTAGCAAGGGGAAAGTTCTCCAGAGTGCTCTGAGTCGGTAATGGGGCTGGACCCTGATCTCGTACCAGTCTCTGAGCTGTACGTGTGTCTTGTGTCGCGGTTTAGAAACGAAGCTGCAGGAGTTCTCGGTGGAGGAGCGTGCGGTGCTCGGCATCCTCACCCAGGTGAACGTTGCCAGAAGGGAGTGTGAAATCGTAAGTGACCGCAGTGTGGGGGGCCCTGGCCGGGGAGCCGGCTTCCTGTACAGCTTGGCGTGACCAGGAAATGCTTCCCTCTCTAGGCCATCATGTGCTTTTAGCTCTGGCAGGGTGCGCAGCCTTCGCTTCGATATACAGGTGTGGGGAGGGCTCGGGAGTGTCACGGGGCTCATTCCGCTTTCTAGAGGAGGCCTATGCAGGACATGAGCTTTTGTAATGCAACTGCTGGGGCAGGTACCCAGATCTGCTGTTCCCCACTCTAAGGTGTGCCCACCTGGTGATCATTGACCTGCTCGGCAGTGCACTGGGGGCCTGGGCTTTGGAGCGAGGGTCGGTCAGAACTCTGCTCAAGCCTGCGACCCTCCTCGGAGCCTTGCTGCCAGTCCTAGTGCCCGGCTCCTCATTGCGCTTTTGTCTTTTGCTTTGGCAGAAACTGGAGGCGACTGATTTTGATGAGAAGAAGGAAATAAATAAGCGGAAGCAAATGATCCTGGAAGGAAAGGTGAGTGATGCTCTCCAACCACTGCTGCCAGGGGTACCAGGACAAGCACTGACCTGTCGCGGACCACGAGACACCCATCCCCCCCATCACTGCTGCAGTCTGTCTGCCTCATTCCCCTTGGAGGAGCTTCTTTTTGCCTTGAGAGGAGAATGATGAAGAGCTACTGACAAATGTGTTGTCCCATAGCATCCTTCAGACCTGGTGTCATGCTCCTCTCCAGAGTTAGTTGTGCTTCACAGAGAAGGGTGGGCTTGACAGGACGTTATTTTGCAGCCCCCGTCGGCCCCCAGTGGGGGGATCAGAGGAGCAGAACAGGCAGCTGAGAGAGGAGTGGAGCGTCAGCACCGAGCAGTGCTAGGAAAGCAGAGGAGATCCAAGGCTGGGATCGGAGAACCAAAGTGGGGCACAGAGTGGGGAAGTGACTTGCCCAGATTTGTGCAGCAAGGCAGTGGCAGAGCTGGGAATAGAACCCAGGAGTCCTGATACCTCGCCCCAGATTTGGACCACAGCCCTCTCCTGTAGGGTGGAGAATGGTCGAGCAGGGTGGGGAAGCGGAGCGCAAGGGTGTAGGAATAACCAGAGTGCGTCATCTCTGGAGACGGACAGGCAGCTGGGGAAGGCAAGGGCCCTTCGGGTGGGGGCAGGGCTGACAGAGCCCTGCTGCGTGTTGTCAGTTTCTTGATGTCTGCTCTTGCAGGACCCGGACTTGGAGGCAAAGAGGAAGGCGGAGCTGGCCAAGATCAAGAAGAAGAACAAGCAGTTCCGCGAGAGGGTCCAGCAGACGCTGCAGGAGAAGAAACAGCTTCAGCTGAAGAGGAAGCTGCAGAAGAAGGCACGTCGGCAGCAGAGACGGTCGGCCAAGGAGGAGAAGTGAGAGCCCCAGGCACTTACAGCTTGGGAGTGTGGGAGCTGCTGCCCATGGGACAGGGCTGCCCAAGGTTCTTCCAAGCCCCTAGAGACCATGTGTGGGGGGTTGATGTGGAAGCTTCTGACTTGATGATGGTGTTTGAAGGAAGAGGATCGCTCTGCCGGTGTAACCCCTTCCCTTCTCCCTCCCCTCCAGAGACTCAGCTGCTTTGGCCCATCCTTCTGCCTGACATGGGCTCGTTGGGGCTCAAGGGGTGTCACTTAAGGGCATGTTCCCCCAGCCCCCACACACAAAGGAGGGATCCAAACTTTTATCCCTTGGTGAACTGCTCCTGCTCATGGCAATTCTCAGTTTCTCACGGGCTCCCTCCCTTCCCAGGGCTGGTGCCTGCCACTCCCTCTTGTTTACATTGGCAGCTTCTCCCTGAGTCAGAGTCTAAAAACCCTGGGCCAAGGTCAGCTTGGCCCCTGGTTTCCTGGCTTGGCTGCTGGTGTTCTGAGAGGGTAATAGCTAATAGAGACGGGAGGGGCTCCATCAGGGAAGCTGGTCTGGTGTGCTTTGTAAAAATTCCCTTCCTCCTAATTTGTGTGACCTCTGTTACTGGAACCCTGTTTATCCTGAGGCCCCTCTGAGACTCATTTCAGATCTGTCTCCTGACTTGCAACTCCAGACCGCTCCCCAGCCCCCTCTGCCCCAGTCAGCCACATGAACATCACGGGCCCCTCTTCCCTTCCGAGAATGGAGGTTTCCCTCCCCAGAGCCTGGTTTCAATCCCAGTATCCAACTTGACTAGTTCAGAGGTCTTTGATTCACATCTGAACAGGATTCCCTGGCCATCTCAGGAGCAAACATCCTTCGCTCTAAACAACCCACAGCAGTTTGGATCCTGCTCCCTCCCGCCCTGACACCTGCATTAGACTCCATGGAATGGATGCTGCTGATCCAAAATGTTGCTGGGTTGCACCCTGCCCAGTGAATAAGTGACTCTTGCACCAAGAATGGCCCCGGATGTCCCATCATGAAGACTTGACCAAGTGCACAAGAATCAACAAACTTTAAACTCGAGGGATGGTGCGGTGGGGGCACCATCAGGGAATGTGCTTCCCTCTGGAGCCTCAGAACTAGTCGCAGCTCTATGGTGGGAGGCTTCCAGTTTTGCCTGGCTGGGCTAGAGCTCAGCTCCCGTTGCCTGGGACCATCAGGAGGGAAGTTATTTCCACTTTGGTGATGGGGGATGTTTTCTGTTATTAGCATCTTCCCTGCCCCCAAGAAATATTTATTTGCAATAAATAACTGGGTGTCTGGACTCTCCGGGCTCAGGGGACTGGTGTGTTGTCCAAGGGCTGTTGCTCTTGAGGGACCTCTCGGAATGAGGGGTCGGTTTTACTCTGGCATATCAAGCTGGATCAGGAACTTTGCGGCCAGAGGCAGTGAGGGCAACACCCAGTTTTGTGTCAGGGGCGTGGTCCAAATAGCGAACAGGTTTCTCCTAGCCAGAGTGTCCCCTGGTCCTGGCACCACGTGCCTGCTGTCATGGTGCCAGGGCAGTGGTTCTGGAAACCTCTATCCCATTGGCCGCTCACCCCAGCTGAGCCCTGCTTCAGTCAGATCTCTTTGTCTCGGCAGTGAGCTCAGCCACCTCGGGAGGCTGCCCTGTCCTCTGCCCTGGGAGAGGATCCTAACCCGCTTGCTGCAGAGCTGGGTCCATACACCCATCCTGGCACAGATTTGCCATGCGAATCCCCAGGGCCCTCTGCTTCTGGGTACAAAGGGGCCTCGCATAGCCATTGGTGCAGCTCCACCTGGGGCGATGTGAATGGGCAGCACCCAGAGGAGCTTGGGTGTCTGGCTGGATGACTGGGGCCATGTGGCTAGAGAGGTGTGGGCCAGCCTGGCCATCAGGAGGTGTCTGAATTGTGCAGCCACCCTTGCTTGGCTCCTCTGCGAAGGGAGAGGAACTCGAGGCCCTGCCTTGTAGACAGGGTGACTCGCAGACTCTGGCGGCTATTGGAACCGTGCTGATTGCTCTCTGAATACGAAATGCTCCCCCAGCCCCGTGTGTGCTGATTTCCCCAGCAAACCCTCAGCACAAGATTAATGAGGCTCCTCCCTGGGACAGGCAGCTCTGGTGAGGGCTTTGATGCTGCCTTTGTGTCATCTCTCTCTCGGCGGTTCCCCTCCCCTCTCAGACTCCTTGCTCTGCCTTCTGAAGTCTCTTTGCTGAGCACGTCTTTCTTCATCTTCTTCCAGCACCCTGTGACTGCGGGGTTTGATCATGGATTTTTGTCTTGGCGCTTTATTCAGCCTTCTTTTCAATCCCTCCGTCTCCTCTGAGAATCAGGGCATGTGTGGGAAACGAGCCCTCCCAAGCAGTCAGTGTAGAGTCAACTCTCCATGCAGCCTGGCTAGGAATGGCTGGGTAGGAGAGGGGGGAGCTGCATGTCTCGGGGGCTGGGAATGGGGCTTTCTCAACTAGGCCCACAGAAAGCACCTTACCTGGTGACGGTCAGTGGCCTCTGCGAAATGTGCTTACAGTCTCAGTCCGATTCTTCCGTCTCCCCTCCCTCCCTGGCTTGAAAGCTGCTTTCATCAGCCCTCCTCCACCTGTCTCCCAGCAGGGTCTTGCACCCTTCGGGGTCTTGCCCTGGGGCTGTGTCCGGAGCCTGCATTGAACAGCGGCTCGTAGGGTTCTCAGGCCAACAGGCTGCCTCAGTGGGGGTACAAGAGCCTCGTGCAGTGAGATCAGGGCAGGCGTCTCGCTCAAGACTGGAATGGTGTCAGTGTTGGGGAGGGGTGGAGGCATGGCGGGGGCCCTGCTGGCAGCATTCTGCCATGGGGTGGGTAGTGCCTTAGTCACGAGACCCTCCTTCCTCCAGGCACTGAACACGCTGACGGTGCTGTGACTGAGAGCGCCCCGAATCCCCAGCTGGGGGAGTGGCCGAATCACAGATCTGGGCCAGCTTGGGACGACTTTCCAGTGCCCTTCTCGCCCCCCTCACCCCCGTTTCTCTCCCTCTCCGGCTCCAGTCCAGGCTGCCGCGCGTCTCCCACGTGCTTTGCACACTCAATTCTTTTCACTCTCTCAACCCCAGCTCTGCGCCCCCACCTCTTGGAGGGCTTCCCTGGTTTGGTTGCTATGGAGACTGAACCCGGTTCAGCATTTCAAACCTCTGGAGCAGGCAGGCAAAGGGGGGCGTGGCTCGTGCGGAGCAGCGTGCGCTGGGGGTGCTCCCCACAGACACCGGGCGACACGCAGCCTGCCCCGCCTCTGCAGAAACCTCCTGCCTTACCACGGCCACGCTGGGTGTGTCTGGCCTGGTGTCAGTCCCTGGGGCTGGGCGAGCCTGGAGAGGTTCTCTGAGGCCCTTTTCTGGGCATGGAGCAGGCCCTCTTCCCTTCCCCCACCCCCTCTGCTCCTGGCTGCCAACGCTGGTCGGGTGAGGGGTTCGCATGTGGCACTGGGGCCCCCAGTGGGTTAAAATGGAGCCCCCTGGGCCTGGCCATGTCTGCAGGATGGGGAAGAAGGGTGAGGGAGGAAGCAGGGGACAGGGCTTGGTGGCCAGTGGTTGGATCCAGGTGAGCCGGTGGCCCCGGTCCATCCTGAGTGAGCCGCATCCTGCGGGTGTCAGCCAGCGGACTCCAGCCTCTCGCTGCGGGAGCAGCGCCGGGAGGCAGGAGCGCTCTAGTGAAACGCTCGGGGCGAAGCCCTGGACCTGTGTGTTCCTGCCCCAGCTCGTCTTCAGCTCCCAGTTCCCTGTGGGGGCCAGCCGAAGAGCCCCCAGTCCTGTGGGCATGTGTGTGATTCCTGGCTCTGGGCCCTAGGATCCACCCAGCCCGGCTGGCCGGAGGGCAGTAACGCACAGCTTCTGTGTTACCCGCCAGCGCTGTCGGGTTCGGCTTGGGGCAGCCTTGCTCTCTGTCCTGCACCAGGCGGGGTTTTGCCGGCTTTGCGCAGGGCTGGCCCCTGAGCTCCTGCTGCTCCCATGCCCGGTGCTGCAGTCTGGCACCCAGGGCCGGTGCTTTCGCGTGGATCGCCGCTCTGTGTGCTGGCATGTGGCCTGCCCGTTCCCGCAGGGCCAGCTGCAGTGGTGGGGTCAGGTGCTGTTTGCACTGCACAAGCCAAGCTCTGCGAGAGAACCCCTGAGTGTGACTCTTGGCTCCTACTGGGTCCCTTCTCTGGGGAAAATTTGGTGGGTGCAGAACCCCCACCGGCAGCTCTCCGCCCCCAGCTCACCTCACCTCACCTCCGTCTCCTCCCCCGAACGCGCCGCCCCGCTCTGCGTCTCCGCCCCCCCCCCCCCCCGCCCGCGAATCAGCCATTCGTGCGGGAAGCTGGGCAGGGCTGAGAAGCAGGTGGTGGTTTCAGGGAGCGGGGGGGGGGGGGCGTGAGGAGGGCCGCCCACGCCGCAGCAGGTAACCCCGGGGGGGGGAGGGCAGGGGAACCGCTCCCCACCCCAGCTCCCCTCCGCCTCCCTGGGCCTGAGCGGGAAGCCGCCACCTGCTTCTCAGCCCGCCCCGGCTTCCCGTGCGAACAGCTGATTCGCAGGAAGGTGGCGGGGGGGCTGCGCGTTCAGGGGAGGAAGCGGAGCAGAGCTGCCGGTGGGGGCTCTGCACCCACCAAATTTTCCCCGTGGGGGCTCCAGCCCCGGAGCACCCAGGGAGTCGGCGCCTAAGGCGTCACTTTTGATGTGATCAGTGGGGGGGCGGCCGCTCCCCCTGCTCCCCCCCAGCTACGCCCCCCCGCCCCTAAGAGCCAGAGGGACCTGCCGGATGCTTCCTGGGAGTTGCCCCAGGTAGGCACCGCCGGGACTCCCCACCTCACCCCCCGGCAGGTGCCTCTGGCTCTTAGGGCCCACGAGACCCTCCTGCCCAGTTCTGGGGGCAGTCAGGGGGCAGGGGAGGGGGTTGGATGGGGCAGGAGTCCCCGGGGGGCGGGGGTGGGCCATGAACCCCTCGTGGGGATGGGGAGGGAACTGGTTGTTAAGATTTTGGCAGCTCATCACTGGTTCTATTCCCCGGGCTCGGCCACCGACCTGCTGTGACCCTGTGGGCAAGTCCCTGCCTCTGCCTTCAGCGCAGTGGGGCAAGGCGCACGGGGCACCCGCCGCACGGGGCACCCGCCGCACGGGGCACCACTACGGCACCTGCTCCAACCGCTACATCAAGGGGGTGGGCGGCTGGACGGAGCGAGCTTGGCCATTCACAGCTGGAAGGCGACTGATGGGCAGAGGGACGCGGGCTCCCTGAACTGGAGCAAACCAACCTTCTCTGCGACCGCCTGGATTTTGCTCCAGAGCTCCCCCCCGACCCAGTGCTGATGCATGAAGCCTTTCGCCTCGGCCTGCATACAGCGGAAGGGATGGGGGCGACCTGCCCGCATGGAAGGAATTGAGCCTCGCCTTCGATTTACACACGGTAAGAGGGGAGCAGGGTCCCGACCACCTGCTTCCTTCACAGTCACTCTCCCTCCCAGAGGCAACAGGGACGAGTCCACAGGAGAGGCAGCTGCTAATGCAGCAAGCACGGGGGAGGATTTAAGCAGGGAAGAATTGCAGCACAAAAGAAAGACCCCCCCTCCCCCCCCAGGCAAACACACCCACCCTATGACTCCTCTGTAGGCTCTGGTCTGGTGCCTGGGGGGGCTGTTTAATGGACAGGGGTGACAGCGGGGCTGGAGTGGGGGGGATGTGAAGAGGCCGGATGTGTTGGGCACAGTGAAGACCAAGTTGCTGTAAGGGGGCCAGAGCCAGGGCCCAGCCGGCCCGTTCATCCCAGACAGGAGGCCAGAGGGTCGAAGGTGTAGCAGGGAGATTGGAGCAGAGACGCCCCAAGGGGGTATGTGGGGGAGGAACTGCCCTCAGCAGACAGAGCCAAGCCTGCCTGGCAGAGTGCTACAGGGGTCACTGCTGCCGGGGGGGAGCAGAAGCCCATCCAATCCGCAGCAGAGAAGGGAACAGAAAGGAGGCCAGACGAGCCACGCTGAATCTAACTCCAGAGCACATCGCGGGCAGCACTGGACGCGGGGGCAACCGTGCTGCTGCCTCAGCCCCATCTGCCCCCCACTGCACCCAGGGCAGCCCCCCTCCGCCCAGCTTCACCTGCCGGGGCCCAGCCAAGGGGCCCTTTGCACCAGGGCTGGCCAGAGCCAGCTGCAGGGCGCGGCCGGAGAACACTAGAGCTGCCACCTAGTGACTGCTGCTGACCAGGCCGCGGTTGTCTCCCTCACGGGACAACCGGTTCTAAAAGGGCTTCTAAATTTAACAACCGGTTCTAGTGAACCGGTGCGAACTGGCTCCAACTCACCACTGAATAGAGCCTACGGGTCCACTCTCAGGCCCATCCTTCCACCTGTGCCCGTGCTCCCTCTTGTCCCAACACCATGGCTGAGGCCGGCTCTTTGAGCAGCCTGTTACCATTGGCAGAGGGAAGGCCTTGGACAAGTGGGCAGCTGATCTCTTCTTGGGTTGAAGGAGCACCTGGATTCTCTGCAGGAGGCTGGCTGCAGGGCTGAGATGAGGCCATTGACCTTCTGTGTCCCATCTGCTGCCGGAAAGGGAGTGGGACTTGGCCAGACGAAGAGCATTTGGCCCTCTCTGGTGGAGGTGACTGTTGCATGCTGCCAGCCCGAACGCACTCCTCCGCCGTAACCTCCCCAATCTCTGCAACGGCCCTTTGTGCTGGGCTAACGTCCACCCTTAAACCCCAGTACTGAGGCCTTAGTCTGACGGACCTGCTCCCCACCGTCACCCGCATCCAGCAGCATTAAACAATCCATTTGCAGGCCTGCCACTGCATGAGAACAGAGCAGCAGCCCCTGCCTCCATCCACCCACAGCCTCACACTGAGGCCAAGCCGTTAATATCTGCCAGCAGGGTGGCCCCGGTGTGAGTAATCAGTACTGGAGAGAAGCAGTGTTTCTCCCACCTCCTGCCTTTGTTGCATCTTCTTTGCTAGCTGGGAAGTGAAAGGCAGTTAGCTTGACTGACAGAAGCAGCCCAGTTGTTACTAGGCAGGGCTCGGCCTCTCTCACCTGTACGGCTCCCAGCACTTAGACAGATTATTCCTGCAGTGAGCAGCTGGTGATGTGGCCTGATAGTGCAGCCTTGTTGCTTCCTCTGGAGCACGGAGTCTTGCCGGGACGAGGCGTGCAGGCTCCAGCCCCCGCGAAAGGGATGAGCCTCCCCCAGTGTGCCTCTGCTTTAGCTCCCCGTCTGTCCTGGCAGGTCCTGCAGGGCTCGAGAGCTGCTCTGATGGGCAATGATGGCTAGTGCGAGCCTGGCTGGGCAGCCACCCAGCAGAGGGGGTGTGTCCCCTGGGTGCTGATGGCCTAGCAGAGCTAAAGACGAGGCTGCGGATGGAGGTGGCGGGGATAGAAGCAGGCCATGCCTGTTCTTGATCATAACTTTCCATGGCTGCAAACATTAGTGACGTCCGAGCAGGGTGCAGATGGCGGGGGGAACAGATCCAGCACCAGGCTACTCAGGCCTCTGCAGGAGATCGGCCCGGGGGGAGCAGCGGATCACACCAGTACCCATCAGCTGGGATGCCGCGGTGTTTCCCGGGGGGCTGTGTCCTGCTGCTGTGTGAGCAGCCTGCTGTGCTGTTAACATCAGCTCTCCTGTTCCAGCTGCTGCTGCTCATACTCCCATTGCAAGGGGGGGCTCTTGTGAGACCTGGAGCCTGCTGTTCCCAGTAGGGGGTGCAAGGAGCTGGCCATGGGCAGAGGAGACGAGCAGGGCTTGCGTGACTAATTGTCCCCACAGCTCACGGTCTTGCCATGTCCCGCGAGCAGAAACAGCTGGCGTGTGCCAGAGAAGAACAGGAGTAATAATCACAAATTACTGCGGGAAAGGGGATGGCAAACCTCGCCGGAGGCTCTGCCTTTATTGTGTGTATCTGAACATTTTCCAATATGCACATTTAACTGCCTCCTCTCAGCCCATTGTCCTTCTGGGGAGGGAGGGGGAGGGCAGAGGCTTTAAACTGGGAACTTTCCCCCTAGCTGTGAAGTGTAAACAGACCAGCTCCAAAACTAAAAATAACCCACGTCCTCAGAGGCAGAGCAGCTGATCTCTCCAGCCCTGACAGGGGAGGGGGCTGGGTCACCATCAGTGATGCTGTTTAATTAGTCACCCAGCTGCAGCTCCCTTGGCAGGTTAATCCCAGCTGGGCCCCCTCACCTAATTCCAGGATTCAATCGGAGCATCCCATGGTCACACTAACGCAGGCCCAACATGGAGTTGCTAAAGGATTTGTGCCACAAGGGCCTGTGCAATGGGGTTGCTAGGCTGGGTCATTGCCTGGTCACGGGTGCAGGGCATTGCTGGGAACATAAACCTTTTGTTCCTTCTGGTAAATCACATTCATGGGTGAGGTGTTCTGACACTTGTGCCCAGCCAGAGCCATGTCCCTTGCGGATCACCAAGCATGCCACAGTGCACCTGGGGGATGATTAGCCCCTTTGTACAGCTTGGGAAAGTGAAGCCTAGAGAGGATTAAATGACTTGCCCACGGTTGCAGAATGAGTCAGTGGTGGAGTGGTTAGGAGTCGTGTCCGCTATTCTGAGCTGTGGCCAGCTGCAGTGCCAGACTGAGGTGCCCAGGCTGTGTGTGCACCGTGGGCACGCTGCATTGACATTGCTGTAGGATGTGCTCCAGTGGGGGAATGTCCTTTTGCTGAGGGTTCCTGCTTGCTGTCCCCCAGAGTGACAAACTGGATGTCCCTTGGGCTAGGCCAGGTGTAGATTCTGAGGCCAGAAGGGACCAGTTCAATCACCTAGTCTGACCTCCTGTATCACACAGGCCAGAAGGCTTCTCTGTATTGATTCCTGCACCCAAACAGACGGGCATGAGAGACTCGCACTGTGCATCGCTTCCGGGCAGCGACCAAGACTCCCAACTGCAGCACATCTGACCCAGCAACCTGCTAGTCGTGAGATGCTTGTGCAAGGGGCTGGAGGAGCCTTGGGGGACTGTGGCCTTCCTCTGAACACATCTTAAAACGAGGGTAAGGTCAGACTGAGAGAGAATTCAGAATGTGGGGCATTAGCAAACCACCTGCCAACCGCTTGTCTGGGCGCGTCTGACCTCTTGAAGCGGCTGCTCTCCCCTCCACTGCCCTTTGCGGCTGCACAACCGTGTCTCAGAAAGACGAATCACACAGCGGCTCTTTGTTCCACAAATGTAACCATTTCACTCAGAACTCTTGCAGGCGGGTGAGTTGGGATGGGGGCGGGGAGGGAAGGTCTCCAAACCTAGCACCTCAGAACCTAGTGGGAGATCTGAAAAACAGGCAGCTGCCCAAGACTGGGACTTTGTGGGAGTCTGGTATCCAAACCCCCCCACATTCAGTGGGAGCTGCTCAGTGAATTACCTGGGGGAAGCCCAGCCCCGATCTTTAGGTGTGAAGACCCTGAAGATTGTTTTTCCCAGGCTAATCTCACATACAAACAGCCCCCCCACCCCAATCACTGCTCAGGCTGTGCTTTACATGCATTGCCTCCTAAATAATTAAGAAGCCCATTTGCCGGCAGATGCATCAAACGTACTGAGTTATCTGCAGTCAGCAGAACTCCTCCTGCCAGCAGCAAAGCCCCTGTTATTGGGCTGCTTGACAATAATTGCCAGTGGGCGAGAGAAGCAACAATAAAAGCGGCCGTGTTGCAGTTCACCGGCTGCTGTTTGCATAAGGAAGTGATTTTAAAGTGATGGAGACGGAAGTCTGGGGGAACCCCCTCAGGTTTCTCGTGGGTGCTGAAATGGGAGCGCTTCCCGGGCCTGGGAAGTGTGGGTTGGTGTTAGGAGTGGGCTGTCTTAACAGATCCCGGAGTCAGTGCTTCATTTGAGTGGGGTGGAGCCACGCTGTGCTTTGCTGCACCCAGCTGCCATGCGGCTGCCTCCTCTGGATTTAGGGCCTTTCTGGAACTAGCTGGTGATAAATGGGGTTTGTTGGTTTGGAAGAGCCGAGGATTGCAAAGGGAGGGGCGCTCTAGAGTCATCCAGCCCGTGCTGGCCCTGCACCGCCTCGGTAAAAGGCTTTTAATGAACAGGGGCGACAGGGCAGAGCAGATTGAAAAGCTGCTCTTCCAGATTACTCTGGCAATTGCAAATAGCACCCGTGGGGAAATGAGAGCGTAACGGAAACTGGCTTGCGCTCTCGCTGGGTCCTGAACAACTGGAGGGCAGAGTGTCCTAGCACAGGCTGGCCAAGGTCGACTGTACAGTGCGCCGCATGCCCCCCCTGCCGCCCCCCAAAACCCTGCTGGCCCCCAGGCAGACAAGGGCAAGAGCACAGGCTGCGGACGTGCCCTAGTGAGGAGGCAGTTGGGCAACTCAGCCAGAGGCGTCCACGGCTAGAGAATTAGATTGAGAGGAAGTAAATCGGTTCATGGGGCGTGTGTGACTGGGCCATGCTCACGCCTGGGGTGATGGTACCACCCTCACAAGTGTCACAGCAAGGGAGAACTGGCACCCTGGGGTTGCTCATTTCTCTGGGGGCAGTGCGGTCCCAGGCCTGCCCCACCTGGATGCTGACAGGTCCGTCCCACAGGGTCTGCGAGGCAGGGGTGTTCCCAGGAGCAGGTGAGGAAGTGGGTCGTGATGTCATGGCCAAAATGTACGCTGGTCGTGTGGGAACCCACCGAGCTCTTTCTAACAGCTGCAGCTCCGGGCTTTCTGCTCCCCACCAGCCCCGAGGGAACACCCCACTCCAACGAGCCCCAGCCCCTTGCCCTGGTCTGGGCCGTGCGGCGGGAGCCCCGGTTGCTCCCGTGCAGCGGTGCTACGTCCTGGATTGGATCGCTGGACGGGGCACGAGCAGCGGAGAGGTCTTGGAAGGCAGGTGGGGCTGGGGCTGTTTCAGCATCACATGCCAGCCCGGGGCCTTGCCCACGGCAGCGTGGCTGCTGCGGCACGCGTGGGGCTGAGCCAGGCTTGGCAGGGACTTGTGCTGGGACCCTGGGTGTAGCCAGCCGCTCTTGGGCAATGCCGTACCAGAAGAGGTGCCTTCGCCAGGCAGTGAGATGCCTCCGACTCTGCTCAGGCCTCCAAACCAGGGCCAGGCACTGCCCACTCAATGAGATCAGATGGAGATGAGCTGGCTAACCCCAGGAGGGGGCACCATGCCCTGCCCCATTGCCCTCTGCCTTGTCAGCCCCGGAGGGGCAGCATTCAATCAAACCATGCATGTTTGCAGCCTGCCTTTCATGGGATCATCATCTTGCTGCTGGGTCATGACTAGGGGCTGTGCCCCATCAGCTCCTGGCAGTCGAGGAGCGTGGGGTGTGTCCTTACATGGAGCATGCGGGGTTTTCTGTTAACCTGCCTTGTTTAAACTGGAGCCTCGGTGTCTGAGAGCCTCAGGCTCTTGCGGGGGTATGGTAGTACAATGGGGACTCGGCCCCCAGAATAGATTTGGTTGGTTCAGGACTCAGCCTTAACATCGCATGGTTTTAAATCAGCAAGCTAACAAGTTCTAGGGCTCTATTCTCCCGTCCCCTCACAGGCAGACAGGGCAGAGCCTGCCCCTTCCTGCCTTCGGCCAGCTCCTTGGCCATGACTCACCATGCCCAGCTCTTCAGTGTCCTGGCTCCCCGTGACACAGCTGGATGCGGAGGCGTGGTGACTCAGTGCATGGCGCTGCGTCTCTACAGGACAGAAGGAAGGAAAGCAGCAGCAGCTGTGGCCAAGGGAAGCAGGCCGGAGCCAATCAGGTCCTGGCTGGAGTGTGAGCCTGAGACAAATGACTCCTGCGCTGTGCTTGGAGGGGAAAGCTAAGCCAAGTGCAGGCTGGAGCTCAGGGTTTGCCATGCACATGGCTCCTGGCGGTGTGTTTGTAACATCACTGCGTGACTGGAGCCCTTGCCACACTCCTGACTTCAGTCAGTCAATGAGCCAAATTAGCCTCTGCTGGAGGGCTGAGGGCGTTACACCGGGAGCGACTGCGGCTGTGCTTGCGAGATGTAAAGGGTCATTACAAACCCTGGCTAATGACAGTGCTGCTGCCAGCAACAAGTCTGGGCTAGCAAGCGCACAGGTGAGCAAGGCAGGTGGGAACCGGGCAGAGCCGCAGTCTCAGCTGAGTGCCGTGCTGTGGCTTGTGTCAGCTCCATTCCCACTCAGAATCAGTCCTGCTCCACTTGGCACCTCCCCGTCTTTCAGCTTGAGGGAGCTGATTCAGCCTGGGATGTTGCTCAAGCTGGTTCAGCCCGCCCCGATTGCTGGGAAACTCCAATCTCGCCACCGGCTACACAGTAGCGAGAGGCTGGGTGGGGAGACATGGAGGACATAGTGGTGGGAAGTCAGACCTAGTCCCTTTAACATGCCCCTTCTCCTGGTAGTTTGCATGTGGTGTGAGACACAGACAGGACCCGGGGGTGGGTGAGCAGCTGACAACATGAAGGGGAGATGCCTCCTTAACCCAGTGCCGCTAGCGGAACCAGAGTGAATGCACCTTTCCTGCAGCTGATCTCTTATTTTCCAAGGGGGCCACGGTTGCCTCCGGACCCAGAACCCAGCGCTGCATGTACCCCCGGCCATTCTTGTCTCCCCCCACACACACAGTGAACACCCTGCGGGCGGCACACGTTACAGCTAGCTCTAGCCCCCACACAGGCGTGGGAGCAGCTCATGCAAAAAAATTCTCCTGGCTGCGCAGGTTCAGAAATCTGCATTTCCCCACAACTCCTAAGCTTTGAAAGAGAGGGAGGGGGCCAGCCTAACCTAGACACCTACTTCAGGATCTCCCTGGCACCTGCTCCTGCCCTTACGGAAAGCAACAGGCCAAATGCCTGTCTCAGTTACACAGGGGTAAGCAGGGGCTGGGGTTCAAGGGAGCCCTGAGGCAGTTAGGTGCAATGGCAGATCCACTGAAATCAGAGCAATCACTTCCCTTCACATCAGCTTCACACTGAAACCTCTTCTCGTGCTGGGGGCGTGAGCGAGAGGCGGCTCAGCCCCACCTGAGTTATGCTTTTCACCCAGGTACACGCAGACAGAGGATCTGACCCTGTGGGCAGAAGGCAGGATTTGGCTGCTGGGGTTGCTGGAGTTTTAGGCAGATTCTGCAGCATCTCTACAAGCCCATGGAAACATTCTCCAGTTATTACGTCTGTCTACACTACACCTATGGCAGCAAGGAGAAAAATAAAAAACAGACCCGGCCCTGGACACTCTGGGTAACCGGCTACGTCTACACACGCTGCTTCCTCATTAGACACAGGCTAAACATGCTACTACGCAACTAGTGGGCTCCACAGGGCCTGGGGGGGGTGGGTGGAGGGGTGTAACAGACCCTCCTCCTACAGGCCTTGTTGCATTTACATCATTTGGCAACATCCATAAGGACCCACAAATGTCCCGCAGCCCCTACGGAACCCAGGCGCAATGTGCTCCAAACAGCCAGCGTCCTAGCTGCATCCAGCTGTGCAGCTCAAGGTGGAGCATAGCATGGGGGCCTGCACCCTCCAGAGGCCATGTGGCTCGTGTGGCTGCTATATCCCTGGACCACGCTTCCCAAGAGGCAACAAGAGCACCTGGGATTTCCTGCGTTTAACTCAGGTGAGTGACAGCCCTTGGAGCCTGGACAGATGCCCCCCCCAAGCTATCCTGTTTCTCAAACCCTAATCTCCCCAGCACTGCCTGCTTCTCCCAGCTTAAAGCAGCTTTGGAAAGTACGAAAACCCACTGCCTTAAAATAAAAAACATCTTGAAATCCTGCAACTTATTCCCCTCTGGAGGGTATGACTGGGCAGCCACAGAGGAATGGGGCCAGGTGAGGAGCTGTTCCTGCCCATGGGGGTCCTGGAAGCCCCTGACAGTGAATAAAAAGTGATCAGAGTCTATTAAAAAGATGGGACATGAGTACGGTTGGGAAGGGGGAGAAGGAGCAGCTACCGCCCATGGTGTGATGGGCCATCGCCTCCTGGGGCCTGGAAGGAGGAGCCAGGCTGTTTGGTTCACAAGAAGCAAGCGGTTCCCTATAAAACTACTGAAAAATGGGCAGGCAGGTGACCCCTGTCTCTAGAATAGGAGTGTTTCCTTCTGTAAAGATGTCGGGGAAATGCGTTAGTGAGTGAGGCTAGGAGAGTAATGTCATTGAGCAGCATGGGGAGACCCTGTCACCTCTGGACCACGCCGCCGGGCAGGATCCAGAGAGGTCTGGACATGACTCATGGACGCTCCTTGGGTGGAAACCCCCCACAGTTCAGCTGCCCACTGGCACCACGTCTGCCCTCAGTGCACAGGAGGCAGCTCTGGCCAGTCTCCACACACAGTTGCAGGGGGCTGTTGGTTTGTGGCTGGACGCCGCCCAGGTCACAATTCCACGGCCCTGCTGCAGTTTGCGACTGGCCCCAGCTGGGCTCTGCCCCTCCCGGAAGGTGTCTCTGTGGCCAGGCTGCTCAGTTGCTTTCCACCAGCTTGGCAAGTCCCTGCCGGAGCTCACTGAGCTCAAATATCTTCACATCCATTAGCTCGCCCACCTTGGTGACTTCGCCCTGCATCTTCTCCCTCTCGGCCAGCTGCTCGGCCAGGGTTTGCTCAGCCACATGCAAACGTCGCTCCAGCTCCGTGTTGCGTCCCTCCAGCTCCTGGCCAGGGATGCAAAGACTCAGTAAATAAAAGGACAATGAAGCAGCTACCCCTCCACCTTAACCTCACCCCCCTCCAGCAACACACACACGGCAGCTACCCCTCCACCTTAACCTCACCCCCCTCCAGCAACACACACACGGCAGCTACCCCTCCACCTTAACCTCACCCCCCTCCAGCAACACACACACGGCAGCTACCCCTCCACCTTAACCTCACCCCCCTCCAGCAACACACACACGGCAGCTACCCCTCCACCTTAACCTCACCCCCCTCCAGCAACACACACACACGGCAGCTACCCCTCCACCTTAACCACACCCCTCCCAGCCAACACACACACGGCAGCTACCCCTCCACCTTAACCACACACCCCCCTCCAGCAACACACACACGGCAGCTACCCCTCCACCTTAACCACACACCCCCCTCCAGCAACACACACACACGGCAGCTACCCCTCCACCTTAACCTCACCCCCCTCCAGCAAAACACACACGGCAGCTACCCCTCCACCTTAACTGCACCCCCCCCAGCCAACACACACACACACACACACACACACACACACACGGCAGCTACCCCTCCACCTTAACCACACCCCCCCCAGCCAACACACACACGGCAGCTACCCCTCCACCTTAACCGCACCCCCTCCCAGCCAACACACACACGGCAGCTACCCCTCCACCTTAACTGCACCCCCCTCAGCCAACACACACACACACACGGCAGCTACCCCTCCACCTTAACTGCACCCCCCGCAGCCAACACACACACAGCAGCTACCCCTCCACCTTAACTGCACCCCTCTCCAGCAACACACACACGGCAGCTACCCCTCCACCTTAACTGCACCCCCCCCCAGCCAACACACACACGGCAGCTACCCCTCCACCTTAACCGCACCCCCCTCCAGCAACACACACACACGGCAGCTACCCCTCCACCTTAACTGCACCCCCCTCAGCCAACACACACACACACACGGCAGCTACCCCTCCACCTTAACTGCACCCCCCGCAGCCAACACACACACAGCAGCTACCCCTCCACCTTAACTGCACCCCTCTCCAGCAACACACACACGGCAGCTACCCCTCCACCTTAACCGCACCCCCCCCAGCCAACACACACACGGCAGCTACCCCTTCACCTTAACTGCACCCCCCCCCAGCCAACACACACACGGCAGCTACCCCTCCACCTTAACTGCACCCCTCTCCAGCAACACACACACGGCAGCTACCCCTCCACCTTAACCGCACCCCCCCCAGCCAACACACACACGGCAGCTACCCCTCCACCTTAACTGCACCCCCCCCAGCCAACACACACACGGCAGCTACCCCTCCACCTTAACTGCACCCCCCCCAGCCAACACACACACGGCAGCTACCCCTCCACCTTAACTGCACCCCTCTCCAGCAAAACACACACGGCAGCTACCCCTCCACCTTAACCGCACCCCCCCCAGCCAACACACACAAGGCAGCTACCCCTCCACCTTAACTGCACCCCCCCCAGCCAACACACACACAGCAGCTACCCCTCCACCTTAACCACACACCCCCCCAGCCAACACACACACGGCAGCTACCCCTCCACCTTAACTGCACCCCCCCCAGCCAACACACACACACAGCAGCTACCCCTGCACCTGAACACCAGTGCACACACACACCCTGCCTGTTCTTTACACCTGTGCCCTTCCACTGACACACACAGAGAGGTTATCCCCTACGCCAGCACAGATGCCCATGTCCTCACCCCTACTCATCACATACCCATGTGGACAATCCCCTGCCACGGCCCTTCTCACACGTGCACGGAAAACACATTCCTTTATTGATCCCATTGCTGAACTTGCCCCAGCAGCTTTGGCTGGAGTTCACCTCTTGGTACCTGGGCTTGACCCCCCTGGCCTGTGTGGTCTGAGCATCACCCTGCTGCACACTGCACGTGGCAGGAGTCTGGGAGCTCAGGTCTTCCACACGTCAGCCATCTAATTGGACCAGCGTCTGGAGATGCAATGCCAGAGCTGTCCACAGGCCCAGCAGAAACTCTCTTCTCCTGGCCTCTGTCCAGGCTTGGAGCTGCAGGCCTAGGATAAGAGCACGTCGGTCTGTCTCCACACCACACCCAGCACCCGGTCACTGTGCAGGACGATGCTTGAATATATTCTTTGCCTCATAAAACCAGAGTCCTGTGTTGTGAGCAGAGCCTGTATCAGAGTCCCAGGCCCCAGTGGTCCCTGACGGGCAGAAGCAGGCAGCCCTCTCGGAGCCTGGATAGATGGATTGAGAGAGCTGCCATCTGCTTTCTGCCTAGGGGTACAGAGCAGCTTGCATCCCTCTTTGCCTGCCCTCCCCTGTGAACCCGCTGGAGTCAGAGCTCCACCCCCGAGGGGGTCAGCTGGCAAGAGACTCTCCAGCTCCCCTTCCCGCAGGCTAGGAGCATCCTCTGCCCAAAATGGGGCCCAGCCAGTGCGGGCTGCCTGGGGATGGAGGGTTACAAGGCACCGCCCCGCCCCAGCTGCATGTCCAGCAGGACGCATCAGGCTCTGGGGGAAATGTGATACGCAGAGAGGGTTCGTTATCTTCTCAGTTCACGCTGGGTGTGTGCATGTGCTGGGTGTGACTGCCATTCTGTGGGGCGTGGGAGGGAGGGGAGAAGGAAGTACATCCCAATCCTGTTGCCCAGCAGCACCCCAGGAACACACAGGATGGGGTCCCCTTGCTGACCACGGCTGGGGAAATCATTCCCCTGTCAGCAGCTCTGCAGAAAGAGGAAAGGGGGGGCCCAGCCTAGTTCGGCTGGAAGCAGAGTGAGAACCCCAGACCTGCACCCTCTCGGGCACAGGGGAGAGGGGTGTAGCTGGGACGGTGGTGCCGGCCGTCCCCCGGTTTTTAATGGTGCATCACGATGGATCAGTCCAGACAGCGGAGTGCTGTCCCCAGACCTGCCATTCTAGATGGGATCTCCCCGGCCAACCTCCCCTCTGTCACCTGCAGCTTCTGCAGCATTTCCTCGCGCTCCCCCTCCGTCTCCCACTGGCTGCTCTTCTGGCTCTTCAGCTGCTGAATTTCCTGAATCACAGAAAGGAAAATAATCACTGCCTGGGCCAGCCCCGTGCTCCCTGAGCCATCGCTTCTGATGCAGCCTCCGCGGTCATAGGCCATGCCAAGCCAGGAGACCGATGCCACGTTGTGCTAACACCCCACCACAGGGGATACAGGTACGCAGCCCCCTCAACCCTCCCCTGACTATGGCCAAAGCCAGGTTCCCTGGCTCCAGGCCCTCCACCCCCAGCCCCCCTGGCTTAGCCCATGCTGCTTGTCTGACCACCCCCACAGGGCACGTCTACACTGCAGCAAGGGGAACAGAACTGGCCCACTAGAAATCCCAGTGCGGATGGTGCAGCTGGGGAGCTTGGGCTCTCAAGCCTGGGGCCTGGCTAGGAGCATGAGCTGCCACCCAACCAAGTCCTGTTAGGGTGAGTCTGTCTCCCACGGTTGGAGATGTAGATGCACCCACAGTGTCCTGCTCCAGTGCTCACACCCAGGCCTTGTCTGTGCCGCCCCCTCCTGATCCTGCCTGCCTATTGCCCACCCTTTCCTCCGGCCCCCACTAGCCCGGGAGCCTTAGGTCTTAACAAAACAAAGAGCAGATTAACCCCTCCGCCTGCCCTCTGCTTGCACGCCACCTCCTCCTGCTCCCACTGCATCTTAGACTCCTGGCTCGGCTTGACTCCAGGGGCAAGGCCTCCCCGCGTACCCCTCACACCACGGCCTTTCCCCTTTCTTCTCAGCAGGTGATGGGGGCAGACGGAGCTCTCGCTCCAGACACACACTGAACAATCTGCAGAACAAACTCCCACCCCCACCCCTTGCCAGGAGCATCCCCCAGCGCTCCCACCCACCCGCTTGGCACAGCTAGGGAAGAAGGTGCAAATGAACAAAGCCCAGAGACTCTCTCCACGTCTCCCTTCCCCCAGCCCCTGTAATTAAAGCTCTGCTTTCAATCATTAATGTACATGCTGTGAAAGCAAGAAGCAATAACTAGGCCAGAGGTTAAACATAGCTGCTGAGGAGAGGGGCGGGTATGTGGGGCAGGCTCTGCCATCTGCAGCTGAACCAGCTACACCAGAGGCTGTCATGGGAGGGGTGAGGCAGGGGCTGTCTGATGCCCTGGCCTGGGACCAGGAGCCTTCACATGGGGACTCTCAGGCTTCACACCTATTTAGCCTCAATCCTCTTTTGTGAGCAGGCCAGGAGGCCACACGGGGCCCCTCCAGTGCTGACCTGTGACCCTCTTCTCCTTGGGAAACTGTCCTCCCTTACGCAGGGGCTTTTCGCACCACTCTGCACAGAGGAAGCAGAACATGCTTCAGGAAGCATCTTGGGGCCCCAGGGCCCCGACAGACATCTGCTCCCCAGACTAACCAGCGAAGTGTAGCCCCAACAGCTGCTACGTTCGCTGGAGAGAGGTAGAGTGATGGGCACAAAGCCAACAGGGAGTGGGGGAAACGGCAGGGGTTTGCTAAAGGGCAGGAAACCGTCCAACGTTATGGAGGCTGGGGCTGGCCCAGTAAGATCTGGCCCAGTGCCACAGAACAGAGTTCTCACTCACCCATCTGGGGGTCATTACCTGAGCACGAACACAGGACTCCATGCCCTTCTCCCTGGGCCCGGGACAGAACTCGCTCTGAGAGCGGCGGGAGCGGACCAGGGGGGTCCCACAGGCCAGGGAGGAGGGGAGAGATAGAGGGTAGCATTGTGGGGTGTGGCAACGACAGGCCAAGATTCACTCCCTTGGGGCACTGCGGTCATTCAGCCGCTGCTCTGTGCTCTCATCTGCTCCACTGCTGTTACCTCGTCTTTAGCCTTGATCAGCAGCTCCAGCTCCTCCAGCGTCTGGTTCAGCTCCTCCTTGCTACCCTCGCTGGAGGAATCGTGGGCTCTCTGCAGCTCCAGTTCAGCCACCTACACAGATATGCAGGGAGGAGGGAATTGGGTCACGGTGCTGCGTGCCTGCCGCAGCTGGGCGCACAGGCCTGGGGATGCAGCTAAGGGGCTGGGCAGGGGCTTGCGCACTGAGGCAGGTTGAGACAAACCTTCCAGGTGATGAGCAAGGTGATTATTCCTGCCCAGAAGCCCCCGGACCCCAGCAGCCACAAAGAGAGGGAACCTCGTGGCTTCTAACTAGGACATGCCCACCCCACAATTGCAGACTCTGCTCCTTGGAGGATCTGGCACCGCTGTCCTAAAGCCCTCCTGGCCAGACTGGGGGGATATTTAAAGGGGAAGGATCTTTCCCACTGTCCCTCTCCGCTCAGTGTGTAAACATGGGCTGGTAAAGCTGGGAAACTCCACCCCAGCGCCCACCAGGAACAAGGTATCTGAGGCTTCAGTTTTCCATGGGCTGGCCCTTCACTCGCTATCGCTGCTACCAGCCCTTCTCCAGAGCTGGCCCCCACCTCTCTATGGGATTTCGGAGTGCCTGTCACCTTGGTATTTAGCTTCTACAGACCAAAGGCTTCCACGAACCCCCAACACTATAGCCGCGCAGCAGGGAACATGGGGTGGCAGCCATGTCTAGCCGCCCGCACCCCACGCTCCTTGGAGAGCTGCGCTGGGCATGGAAGATTCTCTTGCTGCTCTGTCTGTGCTGGGACGTTAGCAAATGGCACCAGGGACCCAAGGGTCAGGAGCACGTGACAGTCCCTAACCAGGCAAAACTCAGCCATGATCTCCTCCCCTCCTGCCAAGTACATCTCCCCCCAAGGCCCTCCCCCCCAGATACTCATTGCCTCTTCCCCGGAGGTTCCCCTTCCTCACAAGTACCCCTCTCTTCTTCCACCAGAATCTCCCCTCTCCTCTTCCCCCAAGGGTCCCTCTGCTCCCCCTCCAAACTCCAAGTCCAACCAGGTACCGCTCCCCCCCCTTCCCAGACTTTCCCCTCCCCCAGACTCAGAGACACAGGGCCTTTCTGGTGGCCCTTCAGCCCCTGCCTAGTGGCTGGAATCCTCAGTCTCACTTTGCACAGAAGCAAGATCTTGTCCAGTGGCTCCCGCCGGGCTGACCCTGAACAAAGATTCCCTCCCTCCCATCAGTGCAGATCACAAGCTCCAACAAACGTCAGAACCATGCTCTATCTATAGCCCCGTTCCCCCTTCCCCTGCAGGCTCACACTTCCAGCAAAGCTGGGCCAGCTGACATCAGTCGCACGGCCCTGCAATGTGTGCAGAGGGACAGGTTCTGCTCTCAGTCCTGCCTCTGTGGAGCCAGAGGCTCAGCTGCAGTCACTGGAGTTACCACAGATTTACACCAGTCTTAACGAGGGGCAGGGCTTGGCCCAGGCGCTCTCCGCTTCTGAAAAATGCTGCACAGAAGCTTTAATAATTAACTGGCAGAGGATTCGCTTTGAAAAGTTCATCCCAGGACCCGCACCTAGGATGAAAACCCTCGACCTTGTCGGCACTGAGCTCAGCTGGTGTGGTTCCAACAGGGGAGCTCCGGTAGAGGCATGTGCGGTGGTGGGATACACCAGGCGACATGGGCTAGGCTGGGCCTGCAGCAGGCTTAGCTTGATGCTGGTGATCATAAGCTGCCAGATTCCCAGGATCACTGCTGTCATGATCCTCAGAGCTCTGGGCCCCTGGAGGCCACCCCTGACCCCATGATGGGAGCGCCTTGCAGTGAGTCAGCAGATGCTCTGGTTTATTAATGGGCAACTCTCTGGACACTCTTGACTCTTGATATTTTCCCCAGTTCTTTCAAGTTCCCGTTTATGGGGTCAGCCAGTCTCATTAGACCTACGACCATCCCTTTGGATGGCAGAACATTGAACAATCGGGGGATGGGGGCGGGATCGGCGGCCCTTGGTTCTGAGGCCCTTGGTTAATCCCCACAGCAGCTGTGGCAGGCGACGCAAACTTCCCTCTCCCACCACCCACGTGCGCACACCTCTGCCACGTGTCCCAGCCACGCCTCGCAGGGCGTCCTCTAGGGGCGAGAGGGAAGTTCATTCTTTGTGGCTTATTCAGTCCTTGGTGTTTCTGCTGAGAATTAGCATCAGGCCTTGAGACTCTCTTTGGGATGCTCACTGGATATTGGGCTGGAAACCACCAACGCATCACCTAATGGGACTACTGAACAGCCCTACGTTGCCTGGGAACAACGGCTGCTTCCTTCAGACCTGCATGTAACCCAAACTGGCCCAGAGGCGAAAAGACTCCACAACCCCTTTGCAAGGGCTCTGTAGTCCCTTCCCAACCAAATCCTGCAAAGACTCCCGCAGCTGCCTTCCCAAAACTCCTCTTCCCAGCAAGCCTTGCCGTGGGACTGTCACTCCTCCGCCCTGACGCAGTGTGCCTGCGGGATCTCTCCCCCACTAGTTAGGTCAACAGACCCCATTGTTCCTCCAAAGGCTGGATACAAGGGCCTGTTTGTCGGGATCAACGCCGCTGCTGTTCTGCTCTGAGCTAATTTTAGCAGTGTGAGTGTCTTTCACCCCATCTGTTGCCAGGCCAGACAGCTGCCCAGGTGCATGGCTCAGGGGCAGGAGGTGAATGTGACGGGGAGCACAGCCCTCACTCATCACGGGTGGCAGCTGGGGAACCTCAGGCAACAGGAGTGAGAGAGAAACACTCCCACATGCTCTCCTCCCCACCCCCACCCTGCTGTACCAGCCATCCTGCAGGAAGGGAGGGCAGGGGAGCAGGACCTGCTGTCACTCAGCAGCATTATCTTTGGCTCCTTAATAAATGCTGTCCAGAGGCAACGTGGGGCGGGGGGGGCATGTGGGGTCACATGTCCCCTCGGAGTCACTGCTTGGCTTGTACTGAGTATGCTCAGTACCAGCTGTTGAAGCTGCTGTCCTCACTGACCCCCCAGTCTGATGAGAGGTCCCATCCTGCTGGGCTCTTAGGAAGGGGACTGAAGTTTGGGGATCTAACTCTCTGGAGCCCTCACCTATCACCAGCAAACAGGAGGCAGGACAGCAGGCTAAATGGCCCAGTGATCTGATCCATTATAGGAACAGCCGTAACCCGCTGACGCCCAGGTAGAACCCTTCATCTGCAGCCGATCTCCCACTGACACCCAAAGCATGTGGCCCACAAGCAGATTTGAGACCAGGGTGCTGCCTTGCCCCATTCCTTGTGCTCACCCGCAGCTGCAGCGTCTCTGTCTCCTCCTGGTACGCGGCCAGCTGCTTCTTCCACTGCTCCACGCTGGCGTTGGCTTCCTGAAGGGCAGCCACCAGCTTGTTGTTGTTGTCCTGGAGGGTGAAGAATTCAGCTTCCCACTGAACCTCGGGCACCGAGCTGCAGGAGGGGGCAGGGAACCACAAGCTGGGAGTGAGAGGCAGGGAGAGAGGTCTCTCCTCCCCTGGGGGTGTTTCAGCAGAGAGGCCTCCCTTCCCCCATTGGGCAGCTTTCTGAAGAGCCAATGCCCAACACAGACATGCCCTAATCAGAGCCAATCCCGCGGGATGGGACCTCAGGCCACCGTGACCCTGCCCATCCAGGGGCTGCTCTAGCCTAGCCTTGGTGTCCTTCAGAACACCAAGGAGGCCGTCCTGGAAACCATGGCTTCGGCGCTGAGCAATGGTGAGTTCCAACACAAGACAAACACTGCAAGCTCCCGTCAGAAGCGCAGGTCTGCTGGCGACAGGGACATGGCCTCCTCCTGGGCAAACTGCTGCCCTGCCTAACTGTCCTCCCCCTTGACATTCCGCCTGGGACGTGCCATTGAATGTGGCTGGGGAGAAGCCTCCCTCGCCAGCTAGGGCTGGGTTAAACGACCTGTAGATGGAGAGTCTTGTCTTTAATCTCTATGGCAGGGCTTTGACCTACAGGACCCCCAGGTCTTCTCCCTGATCCACGGGTCAGTGGTGACCACATGCTCCCAGAGGGCAGAAGGGATGGGGCTGCTACGGCCGCCCAGGCTGCTTTCAACCTGGTCTCGATCTCACTTCCTGAATCTAGACACTTGTGCCAGGCCGGAGCCTGTGTATGTTTCCTGCCATTGCCATGTTTGGCTTTGGGAATCGGGAGGGGGGCAGGGGATGAGCAACCATCCACATGGCTCCCACCATAGCAGAGGAGCAGCTGACAGGATGCCTCAGCTGTCCGGGAGCAACATGCTTGCATGGCGCTGGAGCTGGGGATGTCCCCCTGCCAGATTAGCAGCCACGGCAAGGAGGCTGAGCTGCCAGGAAGGGGCTTTGCAGCCTGGGGCTTGGAACCCACCCAGCTGCTCTGGCTCTGAGTTTGCGTTGCAGTAAAGTGACTAAATGGAACCAAACTAAACCCCAGAGGCTTTTGTGGGGGTCAAATGACACTTAGCTTCAAACACCTCCTAACATGCAAACATTGTCATTCCCCACCCCCACGCCAGGCAGTCCCAGGGCAGAATCCAGCCCAAAGACTTCAAAAGAGAAAGGGACAGGATCTGCCTGGAATCCCCAGGAGAATTACCACCAGCCCAGCCCTGAGCCAGGTAGACAGGTGTGAACACCGGACATCTCAGACCAAGGACCTGGGTAGAGCCCTCCCTTCGTCTCCACTGTGTGTACAAGCTGCTTGGCCAAAATGCTTCAGCCCTGAGCTGCAGCAATCCCCTGGTGGGGGAATGGGGAGGGATGTATGGATGGGGGCTCCGACTGCCAGAAGCTGGGACTGGACGACAGGGGATGGATCACCCGATAATTGCCCTGTTCTGTCCATTCCCTCTGAAGCACCTGGCACCAGCCACTGTCAGAAGACAAAAAGAAAAGGAGGACTTGTGGCACCTTAGAGACTAACAAACCAATGAAGTGAGCTGTAGCTCACAAAAGCTCATGCTCAAATTAATTTGTTAGTCTCTAAGGTGCCACAAGTCCTCCTGTTCTTTTTGCGAATACAGACTAACACGGCTGCTACTCTGAAACCTGTCAGAAGACAGGATACTGGGCTAGATGGACCATGGGTCTGTCCCAGCATGGCAGTTCTTATGTCCTCATGTAAGGCAGCAGTGGGTTTTTAGGGGCAGCATGCAGCCAGAAGGAGAACAGAAAAGGGTCCTGCCCTGAGCACTAGGCTTGAGGTGGTGGGGGTCCCGGGGTTGTACCCTGAGTCTGTGGGAGCAACAGTGTTAGCCGGGGACCAGGGAGACAGGAAGAGTTAATTCCTCCCTGGATGGGAAATGCTGGGATCCCCCTTCCCTGCTGGGGACTGGACCTGAGAGTGCCCTGAGCAGCTGGGCTGGGACCTGAAAGCCCCAGCTAGGCCCTTGCCTCACCCTTCGGAGAGCATCTTCTTCAGCCGCTCCTTCTCCGTTGTTATCTCGACGTCGGCGCTCTGGCTCCGGAACAGCTTATCGTCTCCCGGCCCATTGGAGCTGATGACGGTGCTGGGCAGCACCTGCAGGGGGGTTACCATGCGTCAGGCAGATCTCTGGACATGTGGTCACCCAGCGTCTTACATAGGCTGACTCATTAGAAGAGCTCAGGTGTGGGGCCCTGTAGGTCAGTGCTCTGCACTGCTGTGGGGTGACCCCAGGTTCCGTTCAGCTCCTGGGGTGGGGGGGGGGGAATGGAGCATCTCATATCACAAGCAGCAACCCCTGTGGCCTGCCTAGACATGACATCAACAGACGCTGAACGGAGAGATCCCCATCTCAGCTCCAGGAAGGCTGCCAAAGGCTGCCGGGCTTTAGACTGTGGAGGTTAAGGTGTGGGAATCTCCAGAGACGGATGCTGAAGGGGCTGGAATAGGACTGGAGAGGGGTGTGTGCTTCCTTCCCACCTGGTCTCTTTGTTTGATTGACACCAGCACTGATGCCCAAGGCACCAAAGGATGGGCAAAATATTTGGCCAGACAGACACACAAACTAGGTCCAAGGGAGAAATGGATAGATGGATGGAGGGATGGATAGATAGAGGGAGAGATAGATAAATGGTTGGAAGGATGGATGGATGGATAGATAGAGGGTGGGAGGGAGGGATAGACAGATGGATGGAGGGATAGAGGGATGGATGGATGGAGGGAGCGATAGACAGATGGAGGGATAGAGGGATGGATAGATGGATGGAGGGGGGGATGGATGAATAGATGGATGGATGACAGAGGCACAAGTTTGTTTTCATATTAATAAGCCCCTCTCCACACTGGTTAGTGGCTCCTGTATTCACTGCCCCAGCCCGCAGGGACGCCTTGTGCCTCTGGCAGGAGTCCTAGCACAAAAATCTCTCAGCTGGTGGACTCAGAGCCCAGCTGCTCCATGATGAGTTCACCAGGCATTCCTCGCTCTTTATGTGCATTTTTTTTAAGGTGGTAAATTCTTTGGCCCCAAACTTGTGGCTTCAGGGGTTCAGGCCCTGCTGCCCCACCCCTCTGCCATCTGCCTTGTTCCCCGGGTGGCTCCAAGACATAGTAACCTATAAACCTGTCAGGGAGATGGAGATTGTGGATCCTGCAGGGGCCCATGGCTAGTGACTGGCCTGCTGGGTAGGACGCCTGAGTTCAGCTGCCCAGACTAGTTTCTGCTCCTTGGGTTAGCAGGTGAGCGGTGAGCTTGGACAAGAAGGGAGCCCCTGACAGCCAGAGATGGAGAAGGCAGGAGCCACTTATACTGTAGTAGTACCCGCCAGGCGTTAGACGCTTTCCGAACGCAAGGGAGATGCAGTCCCTGCCCCAGAGTGCACTCCCTGCTCCATGGCACTGTCGCTCCCTGCTTGCATCAGGACAGAATATCAATGGGATTTATCAAAAGATCCTTCCAGATTGTTATCTGGGGAGAATAGACACCACAGAGCAGGAATGTATATGCAGGCGGCACAAGCAGATTCTATACCCCGCAGCCACCTGAGAGCCCCCAGCTCCTTGCACGTCTGCTGACAGCAGGGAAGAAAGTAGGCACAGAAATTACAAACTGATCTATAAAAAGACAGCTTGAGTGCTAGACATCAAAGCCCACCCAGTCTGGGATTGGCTGAGACTTCTCCTTCCAGTCCTGGGACCAGTGGAGTCCTCCAGGGTTTATGGGTAGCCCACAAACACCCAGACACCTGATCTCAGTGACTTTCCAGGGTAAGGACAACCACCTGACCTAGGAATCTGCTGATGCCTGTAAATGAGCAAGACAGGGCCCTGTGTGTGGAGAGGCCTGAAGAGAAAGGCGCTGACCAAGAAGGGTGACTAGGAATGTCACGATCCCAAAGTGCTTTATAAACACACACCCCTGCCTGCCTGCCCACTTATCTATCACCCCCATTTTACAGATGGGGAAACTGAGGCAGGGGAAGGGGAAGAGTCTGGTTTCCAATAGAGTGAATGGGAGCTGAGGGTGCTCAGCACCTAGGGACATTTTCAAAACTGCCCCCTGCTTTTAGGGGCCTCACACTGTGGGGCGCCCAACTCGAGACACCTTGGGTCTGTGGAAGCAGGACATGATGGACAGGTAAATGGCCCCTAAGAGGAGGGCTGCTGCAAACTGAGATCCACAGCTCTGAAAGTCTGAAGCTTAAGGACACTGGAGCTGAGGGAAACACAGGGAACCAGGGAGGCTGGATCAATCAGTTATTTACGTGTGAAGACCCAAAAACAGCAGGCAGCAAGAGGGCATCTGAGGGTGTTTGTACAGGTTGACAGCAGCGTGCAGGACAGGGTGTGTGTGTACAGGCCAACGATGGACTGTATGGAAGGGTGTGTATGTGCAGGCCAGTGGAGGGGTGTGCAGGACAGCGTGTGTGTCCTGGCTGGCAGTGGCCAGGGAGCATGTGTCTGTACAGGCAAGCAGCAAGGTGTATGGGATGGTGCATGTGTGTACAGGCACACAGTGAGAAGTATGGAAAGGGTGTGTGTGCAGATGCCTGCAGGTTGGTGGGGCATGGGAGGGGCAATGCAAGTGTGTGCATACAGCCTAGCGACGGGGCGGGTGTGTGTATACAGACAGGCAGTAGGGTTATGGGCTGTGTGTGTAGACGGCTCTCTCCCTAGATCTCTCCTGCCTTACCGGGCTCGCTGTAATGCAGCAGCTGCCCCAGGTGAGGCTACGCCCTGACAAGGGGTGCAAACCCAAAGATTGTGCTGCGAGTGGTCGCCCCAGGGGCGAGCATGTAATGTTGCAGGAGGTGGGATATTAATCCCTCACATGGGAGCTGGAGTATCAGTCGCCTGCCATGGAAATGTACCATTTCCAGAGCAGCATTAGCTCAGCTGACAGGGCATTCTATCTCAGAGACTGCAGCGCCCAGCACGCTCCCAGGCCCAGGCCTGCTGAGTGCCTGCCAGTGCCAGACCGGACAGAGGAGGAGGGCAGCCTGATTCTCCCCTCACTCCCCCCAGCTTTACATTGATCTAGCGTCTCTGAAGTCGATGGGGCAGCCCCCGGTCGAGGCTGGCGTGAGAGGGGAATGAGGCCCCGTGTTGTCTCCAGAGCAGGTTTTACTAAGCACTGGAGGCTGAGTGACATGTAGGGGGCGACGTGCGCCCTGCAGCAAGAGGTGGGGGTTCAAATTCCAAAGAGCCAGCTGCACTCCCCAAAGGAGCAGAGCCGGGGAGAGCCATGTATAGCTCCATGGATGGAAGGGCTGGGTGCCCGGATCTCAGGCGATGAAGCAAAGCACTACGAAGGCAGAGCTGGGAATTAGACATGCAAAGCGTTGCAGAGGAAGGAGCAGCCCACCTTTCTGTGGCTGGGGGGGGTGCGGGTGCAGCAGGGGAGATAATTCTCCCCACTTGCCTGCTCCATCCTTCCAGTCCTCCTCCAGCAGCAGTCAATCTCGGATGGTGCAGAGGAAGGTGACCTTGCCCACAATGCACCTGGCCAGTTGACACAACTTCCCCCACCCAGACACTGGTATCATGGCCTTGCGCGTGGTATGAGCACACGGAGGCAGCAGACGAGGCTGTCAGCGAGTTGTGTGCTGTAACAATGGTGGCCCTGACCTGGTGCTCTGCATGAGGCTGGCGGGGAAGGCTGCCCACTGCCTCTGCCTCCTCCCTCCCACGCACAGAAGAGGGGGAGAGATGAGAAGGAAGCATAAAGGGCCGATGCCTCATCGCCTCATCCCACATGCCCCCTGCCCAGTGCCCCCTGCACCCACCCCCCTTCAGAGCAGTAGCCAATGTGGTCAGGTTGCCTTGGTCCTGTTTTAGTGCTGCTGAGTTGAATAGGCAGCAGGGAACGAGAGGAGAGTCGCTGACACCCTCTCCTGAGCTGCAGTTACACTGAGCTGTTCTGAACCAGCAGCTGCTTTAAGCCCTGCGCTGTGAGCCTGCACCGAGGTGCTGGAAGTGTTCTGTCCCCAGTACACACCGGCACATTCTACCTGGTGTGCAGAGCAGAGCCCTCCCCATGACTGACTGATCCCAGACTGGCCCCTGGAGCTCTCACACGATGACCCATCGCTTCGGTGGGCGCTGGCTCTGCTGCCCCCACTCTGCTCTCTATTCCCTTCCCCATTTCCCACCCCTTAGGGAGAGAGAATGGGAGCCTCGTTGGAGAGAGTTCTCCCTTTGCTCCATCATGTATGGCATTTCCAGTCTCTGCAGAGCTTCCTCCTCCTCCTCCTTTTCCTGCAGGCCAAGGTGCTGTTCGCACTGCCTCCTCCTCCTCTGCTGCTGCTCCATCTGTGCTCAGCCCAGAGAACGCAGTGTCCTCATCCCCCAGCTCCCCTCCTGTTGCCAGGAGATCAGGGAAATGCACAGCCACCTCTGGGATGCACCCTCAGGGTGCACAGCTCCTGAAGAGCTGCCGTGGCTAGAAGAGGGGTAGAATGCACCACGGCCCGTCTTCTCTCCTCCGTCCAGCAGGCACTGAAGACTGGTTTAGGGAGACAGCTCAAGCTTTCAACATGGTGCCAGGGAGACCAGGGAGGCTTTGGTCTCCAGGGGAGAGAAAAGTGGAGGGCTGGCTATCGACTACTCCACTCCATCAGCACTACCTTAATGAAATGCACCCAGGGGAGCCCTGGCACGGGCCATTCTCTGCAGACGCGGGAGTCCTTTTCTAGATGCTTTTGTAGATGTGACAGGGATTGGAACTGTGAAGGCCGGTTGGCTCAGTGCCCGATGCCTCCCATGGGGATTTGCATTCAGGGCCCTTCCTGATGGTGGCTAGCGCTCTGTGGAAAGTGATGGGCTCTGCCCCTGTTGCCAGAGGACAATGGGGTGGTGACCATTTTCCTTAGCAGCCCCACCCCAGCTGCCAAAGTTACCTGGTGAGATGTAATGTTCAGGGCAGGATTGGTCAGCTCCGTTTTATCCTGCGATTTTTCCCTTGCCAAACGGGCTGCTTCTTTCACCTCCTGGAACTTCTCTGCAAACTAGGAGGGGCAGGGGGGAGATGGGGAGAGGGTCACTCTACTGTCTTACAGAAACGTCCGAAAAGCGAGAACTGTCGTTAGGGTTTACTTCCCTCTTCCTGTCGCTATTTCTCCCTCTCTCTGCCTCTTTCCAGGGATCTGGCATGTTTTTTGCTTCCTCCCCAACCTAGCGGTAATGTCCAGAGAACGGCCCCACCCCATCCCAGACCAGGACCCAGAGTCCACACTGGCTTTTCCATTGAGCTCAGTGCCTGCTGGGCTGGGGTGTGTGGAGTTGAGTCCTTGCTGTGAGGGTGCCCATGCCGTACATATGTGTTCAGTAAAGTTGTCAGAAGTGGCTAAGTGCAATCTGTAGACATTTCTGAGTGTGCTTTGATCCTGCCAGCGCCCAGCGGGATGGCCAAGCTCAGGGGTGCTGAAACAATGTGTATAGTGGGGGTGCTGAGAGCCATGGACCCAAACTGTAAACCCTGTATATGATGGGAACCACTTCAAGCCAGGGGATGATGCAGCACCCACCACACCCCTCGTTCCAGCCTCTATGGCCAAGTTGCATGAATACAGACCGGGGCCTGAGAAGGGCTGTACAGGAGTCACTACTATTGTCACTTGAGCTAGACAGATCAAAGCTAGCTCAGGTGTGTCTACACGTGCTGCAGTTGCCCCTCTGACTGCAGTGTAGACAGACCCTTACACACTCAGGTAGGTCCTCAAGGGTACTGAAATCAGTGAAAGTTAGGAGCTTAAATACCTGTGAGGATCTGGGTTCTAGCAGCCTATGTCACTTTTTAAAATGTCACTTCCGGCACATGTGAAAATGTGACTCTGACATTCATTCTGTCTCTCAGAACATTTTAGGGCTTCCCAGCTCCACACCCCACCAGATCAGACTGTACCTGATTCTGTTCCCAGACCCTTCCTCCTCAGAGCATGGACACCTGATCGGATACTTCCTTTGGCATTCCTGGTGGATTAGATTATGTAGCGATTCCCCCCAGCTCCCACCCATTGCTTGGGTGGGTCAGCCTGCCATCAGGCCCTGCAACGTTACCTGGGAGAGGTGCTGCTCCGAGGCAAAGCCCAGCCCGTATACTGTGTTGGCTCGGCTGTCCGCCCATTGTCCAAACTTCTGGGAGGTTTTTGTGAAGGTCATGTTGGGGGTGATGGTGCTGTTGATGATGGCCTGTGGGGGAAAGGAATGGGGACTCTCAGTCAAAGTGGAATTGCTGTACTCTGCAAGATGGACTGTATTCTCCAAAGCTCTACAGCGTGGGATGGCTCTGGGAATTCCCTCACATTTATCATTCACCCATCATGGTGCTATACAGGAGCCTTTTACCTCTAGGACACCAGCCCAAGTCACCAGTGAGCAAAAGTCTTTCCAGTCGGACAGGCCATGTGACATGAATGGGTCCTGTGTCTAGGGCATGCCACAAAACCTGCCCCACAACTGGCATCATCAGAGAGGCCAAAAGGGTCAGAAGGACCAGAGCAGCCCTCAGAGGCCAAGAGGGGTCCCCCCAGCCACAAGGCCAGGCTCACCGGTGGGAGGAAGTGAGTCCCTGTGCTGGGCATGCTCTGTGCATAGGGCTATCAGTCCCAGCGCTGTCTTTCTACCAGCACTAAATTCACCTTGGATATTAACTACATCAGCGTGAAGAAACTGGCTGTAACACTTTCCATGCCCAGTTGTGGAGATGCTGGAGCACTCCATTCTGAGGGCTGCCCAGCATGGTGTCTGAGGGAAGCAGGAAGCACTCAGCGATCACAGCCCGAGAGATGCTTGCTGACAAGCTGCGTGGGGCCCTCACCTTGGTGCCGCCCACGCTGATGATCCGGTACACATTGCGCGTGGCATCGTAGAAGTAAGAGACAGTCAGGGCGTGTTTGCTGGCAGGGATCCAGTTCCGCTTCGTGGCCGGGTCGATCTGAAAAACGTGGGCCCGAGTGCTGAAGATCGGCTGCTCCCTGGAACAAAATGAACAGAACTGTTAAGGCAGCCGGGGGTGCTGAGCGCAGTCTGGGAAGCGAGCCGGCTTCCTGGCATCTGCATCGCACTCTGCAAAGCACACAGCATTTCTGCTAGTTCTCTCCTCTCCAGGGACACGAGGTGCTGAGCACCCCCAGCTCCCGCTGAGCCAGCACCTCTGGGGAGCACACCATGAATGAGCACCCTCCAGCCAAGTGTGGCTCAGCCGAAGGAGAGGCGACTCTTCGCCCCCAGGCTTGGAAAGGCTCTAGCATCCCCCACTCACCCCGGTCACCCTTTATTCCTACGGGCTCCCACTCCAGGCTTCTCCCTCTTTGGGATTCTTTGTACTTCTCCAGAGCAAGAGGGCCTGAGACACAGACATTCCCTGATGCTCTTAGCTGATGCCAGTGAGAAGAAAACTAAAGGCCCTGTAGCCCTTTTTGCCACCTCCTCCACCCCTTCCGTCAGCCATGGCAGCCAGCAGCACGTACACTGCAGAGCCCACCCCAGCTAAGTTTACTAGGGCTCTGCCCTGCCACCCCTGGCCTCTCCCCACTCTCCAGCTAGTCACAAGATCAGATGTCACGTCCGCAATAACACAGGGCAGGCCTCAGCGTCAGTGTGTCACATATGCAGGCATAGGACCCCAGGCTCTCGCATGCTGGAGCCCCTGCAGCGTAATCTGCGGGGGGAGTTACGCTAAGCTGGGGGGGCACATTATTTGGAGCCTGATTTGAATGTAGTACACCTAGCACCATAGCAGCTAGTTCGTGGTGAGTCCCTGCCGCTGCACCAACTCTCCTTCCTGTAGGGTCTGGGACTTGGTGCTCCTGAACAGAGTGTGGGGTGGAGACTGGGTTGGGGATTTGAGCACAGAAAATGTCTCCCCTTCAGCATGTCTCTTCCTCCCAAGGCTTATGCGCGGGACGCACACCCTGCAGCAAAGGTCACATCATGGGATTAAAGGCAGGTCACGTAAGAATGAATGAAAGGAAACACTTTACCACAGCCAGAGCATGGAATCAGCTGCTGCAGAAGGCTGGCGAGCCACAAGCCGGGGCTGGATTTTATGACCAGTAATATACAAGCTAAACCCAGCTCTCAGGCTTCAGGACATGACTTGAGCACAGCAGGAAGGCACTTGTCTCTGTGACACAATAGGCCAGGTGCATTAGGGCTCGAGGTCTTTTTCGGAATTCCTTTAAAACCTCAGGCACTGGCCATTGCAGACAGGAGCTGAGCGGGTGAACTTGAATTCGAGCTGATACATCCTAGACTCCAAGGCATGAAAACAGCTGGTGCGGCCCAGATATGACCCCTGTAACCCAGAAAATTACTTTCCTGCCCCCACTCGAGGCCTCCCTGTTGCAGTGAGCCAACCTACCCTTCCATCCAGAAAGGGCCAAGCCCACTACTGTAGCCAAGGCTTGAGAGGCTGTACGCTGTACTCCCCAGTTGCGGCTCTTTTCTCATTGCCCAACCCTGGACTCAGATCACATGCACAGCTGCACATGATGCTGACCCTGGGATCCCAGCCTGCTCCTTCTAAAGGGAGCTTTGGGATTTCCCTCTGGTCAGTTCGCCCAGCCTGCCCCGGGATGTATTTTCCTAATGAGTCTCCAAGTCCCTGGTCTCCTCTTAACACATGCTGCATCTTATACACAGCTCATGTGTGGGGGTGGCGAGCCTAAGTCCTACCTTACCTCTTTGAGGCACAATTTCCAGCGGGTGGGAAACTAACACTCCTATCCATTGATCCCAGACCCCAGGGCAAGGGGCAGACAGAGATAAAGGCAGTTTGTTACCTAGTTGTTGACATTGGTTAGTAACGGCTGGACAGACTATTAGATAGTGAAGTTAGTATGCATCAGTCTTCCAGCAGCTTCCTAGATCTTGGTTTGGTCTCCTCAGTGATTCATTTCCTGGCAATGGAAAAGTCAGCCATTATTTGTCACACACAGCACAGAGCACCCATAGTCGGGCAGCATTTAGGAGGCTCACTTGGTCCCAGTCTCTCCAAGTCTGTAATTTGTAATGATTTCTCGTCACCAGACATGCGGTCCGGCTCACAGGGGACGCCACGTAACTCAGAGTAACCACCCCTGTGCCGGAAGCAGGAGCACAGGGGCTGCCCTGGCTTTAGCACTATGCTATTTTTATGTAGTAAAGTGCTCTGGCTCCAGAGACTCTTCCCTGTTTATTGTGGTTTCACATCCTCTAGCAATAAATGCCTGGGACAAACTGGAGTGAAAAGTTTGGATTGGTTCCACAAGTGTGTCCGTAATTTGACCGGCTCTGAAATGGTGTTTGGTCACTTTTAATGGTACTGACTGACACGAGGTACCCTTCCCCTCCTCACACCCTCAGTGAGCAGGGCCAGCTCTAGGTTTTTGCCGCCCCAAACTCCGAGAATGCAACTGCCCAAAGAAACAAAAAAAGGGTGGCCGGAATACCGCCCCTGGAATTGTGCCGCCCGAAGAACGTGCTTGGTTTGCTGGTGCCTAGAGCTGGTCCGGTCAATGAGGCTGCGATCCAAATGGAAACTCTCCCACTGACCTCAGTGGGCTTTAGATCAGGCTCAGATGCACACCAGCTGTCCCTGCACAGTGATCGCCTCCCCAGAGAGAGAACGCTGCAGTAGCTGGGTGGCCGTGAGCTAGAACTGGCTACATTCGCCTCCCCCGCCACCTAGGGTGCAACTGACATCATGGCCCTCTTCAGGGCAGAGCTCAAGTCAGCAGGCCCCAGGGCTGTGAGGAACCTGTGTCATCGCTTTCTGCAGCTTTTCAGATTGGATGGAACATGGGAGATTTCAGAGTAACAGCCGTGTTAGTCTGTATTCGCAAAAAGAACAGGAGGACTTGTGGCACCTTAGAGACTAACCAATTTATTTGAGCATAAGCTTTCGTGAGCTACAGCTCACTTCATCGGATGCATGGGAGATGTTTATTGTTGCTAATTTTTGTCAATTAGAAGCAAGAGCAAACCACCCCAGGTCACCTGCCGGGTTATCGTCTGCAGCACTTGGCACAGACAGCAAAGGAGCCAGCCCGTGAATCACCACCCTGGGGGGACCCCTTTACAGGTCAAAGGGGAGCCCATTTCCCTGGGGTGTTCAGTCCTCGGGCTTGCTACTGAGGCTGCCCCGGGGGGGGCGGAGGGGGAGGGGTCAATTACTGCTGGCTTTTAATGACTGAAAACCACCAAAATCTTTGTATTGATTGCTCCAAGATGGGCAAGACTCAAGGGACAGTCAGACTGGCTGCTGATGGTGTAATTGTGAGACAATAACCGCACAGGGCAGCACTACTTTGCCCCCTGCAGATCCCAAGGAAAGGGGAAGAAAACGGCAGGGGAACGCCATGTAAATAACAAAATGGACCAGTTCCAGTCTGCTGGCCATTTCACACCTTTTCTTTGCACAGGTACCCCAGGCAGCCTCCTCACCCAGTACACTGCTCCAGTCCTGATACTCTGCACTGGAATAGGTGCTGCCCGGGTGCCATGCTGTGGAGGGACAGTCTGGAACTTCCTGCTCATGGCTGTTGTCTGAGCTCCACTCATGTGCCAGCTGATGCCCTAAGGTCTTTCCTGAAGGTTGGAGCTACCAGACTTCATACTAACAAGGAAAGTTGTCTGTCCCTCCAGGCGACACAGGTCCAAGCCTCACCGACTCCCCAAACCAGACAGGTACCAATCACCTCCGATGTTCCCCATTTGAACAGGTGACAAATTGGCTGCTCCCGCAGCATAGCAGGGGCTGCACCTCGATGCATATTTACCTGCTGCAAGGGAGGCAATTCCTGCATCAAGGCAGCTTCCGAGGGGCTGAGGAAGCCAAACATACAGAATCCAGGAAGCTGTCTTACCACCCTGCTCCTCTCATTGAAGCTGGGAACACCAGCCTTACACTTGCATGTCCATTTGGGATGTGGCGGTTAAAGCAGTTATGTATGCCAGGGCTCCTCAGTTCTATTCCTGACTGTGTGGCCGTGGGTCCAGTCCCTACCCTTTGTGTGCCTCAGTTTCCCCATCTACAAAATGGAGGTAAAAACACTGTCCTATCTCCTAGGGAGGCTCCAGTCACTCATGCACCTTCAGGCCATCAGCTGGAAAGTGCTAATGAAGGGGAAAGGGTTGCATGCATTGCATGCTGGGATATCAGGGACACCTCACCGTCCTTCTCCCACTAGAAAACAAAACTAACTTGCACACTGCACGACAGTGGTAATATTTGGAATCTTCTCCCTCTCCAGCACTCAAACTTTCCTCCACCCCTGTTAATACGAGCCTGCTTCCTGGAATGGGGGAGCCAGTTTAATGGGCCAGGATGCCGCTTCCTACCCCTAAGTACCCAAGCTATGAATGAGTCATGATGCTTCTCTGGCATATGAACAGTGCTCTGGGAAGCAGCTGCTTGGACTTTGATTTCAAAGCTCACCCAGTTGCCTCCAGCTCTTCTAGTTCTCTATAGTTCATGCTCCCATATAGTGCAGAGCCCCAAGGCTATGGAGAGCTTCATGCTCAGTGTAGGAGAATTACAGAAATGCTTTGAACAGATACTACACTTGGTTATTACGAATCTCTCATCAGCAGCACTTCCTGGGCCGCAGGCCCCTCTCCTGGTGCTGGAGTTGTTGGGGGAGGGGGCCTTCTCTTCACCCCAGCAAATAAGAGGGTACAGAAATTCATTGTGGAGGAGTCCGGCTGGTGGATAAGACCTGCCTCTCGGGTTTTGCTTTTTTGTTTGACAAGATCACAGCAAGAGCTGAGAAACAAAAGCCTTCCCAGGATCTGAGCGACAGAACGAAGCAGGGAGAAACAAATGACAGAAAGAAAGAGAGGAAGGAAACAGGCTCTACTGGAAACTGAAAGGGAGAGAAGATAAAAGAGGAATAGGAACCGAAAACATGCCAATGAGAGACACCAGCTTTGGGGAGGACTTGGTGAAACAGCCAGTGACCGCCCAGGACCTGAGGGCAAACCCTCCACGGGCCACACAACAGTGACTTACATGGTCTCCACCTAACCCTTCCTGTAATTTTTTCTGCAACTAAGTACCACCACACTGCCTGGCACAATTCAGCACAGCTGACAATATCTGCTCAGGAGAAGCCCAGACAGGATTAGCAAAGTGGGGGCTGTGGGTCAGGAATGAGAGGCACTGGCAGGGCTATGCCTGAGAACCCAGAACTGGAATAGCTGTAGGGCGGGGGCTGCAGTTTAGGGCTGTGGGGCATGACTGCCCAGCACCTGTCTGCACTCTGCTTTCCTCTGGCCAATGCCATCGGACTCTCCTTTCCACACGCACCACAAACCATTTTAAAATAGCCTCAAAGCGCCTTGGATTGGAATTGTCAGGTTGCCTGGTCCCCCACCCCCATTTTACATGGATATACCTGGATGTCACACACATCAGTAAAAAGAAAAGGAGGACTTGTGGCACCTTAGAGACTAACCAATTTATTTGAGCATGAGCTTTCATGAGCTACAGCTCACTTCATCGGATGCATACAGCTCACAAAAGCTTATGCTCAAATAAATTGGTTAGTCTCTAAGGTGCCACAAGTCCTCCTTTTCTTTTTGCGAATACAGACTAACACGGCTGTTACTCTGAAACCTGTTATTATATACACATAAAGCATGAAACAATACCTCCTCCCACCCCACTCTCCTGCTGGTAATAGCTTATCTAAAGTGACCACTCTCCTTACAATGTGTATGATAATCAAGGTGGGCCATTTCCAACACAAATCCAGGTTTTCTCCCCCCCCCACCCCATCAGTAAATGCTAACAGTTCCTTTCAGTGTGTCTGCAGAAAAGGGCATGTGTAAATAAAGTCACAAACATCCCCTCACAGGGCTGACCCCTTGCTGATCGTTAAGAAGAGAGAAGCAAAGTGAAAAGACAAAGATCTGGCTCAGACTGAGACACAATCAGTGAGTGCCTGATGATGGCAACTGGAAAGGATCCAGGCCCCTTTGTGCTGGTTTTGGTCCCAGCCTGAGGGGGAAGGGTAGAGCTTACTTATTAAATGTCCCACCATTAGATTAAGATGGCTTGCTGTCTGATGAATGTGTTCTACCATCCTGGCAGCAGGGAATCCAACCAGCCACCCTCCTGGGCAGAACTCGGCAGTTTCAAAGGGAACAAAGAGGTGGTTCAGGGGTCAGCAACCTTTCAGAAGCGGTGTGCCGAGTCTTCATTTATTCACTCTAATTTAAGGTTTTGCGTGCCAGTCATACATTCTAATGTTTTTAGAAGGTCTCTTTCTATAAGTCTATAAAATATAACTAAACTATTGTTGTATGTAAAGTAAATAAGGTTTTTAAAACATTTAAGAAGCTTCATTTAAAATTAGATTAAAATACAGAGCCCCCCAGACCAGTGGCCAGGACCGGGCAGTGTGAGTGCCCCTGAAAATCAACCCGAGTGCTGCCTTCAGCACGCATGCCGTAGGTTACCTACCCCTGGTCTAGTTAATCTAGTGATTTCTAGTGTGCCCATCACCATGGAATCAAGGCACATGATACAAGAATTACAGCATCACAGTGCTGTCTTAAGGCTGTGTTGTTTTCGCCTCTTGCAATGAGATCCTATTTGGAGGGAGAGGCCTCCAGGAGGAAAACTCCACTCGCTGAGATTGACTATCAGGTATTTGGAGAAGACTGGCAATTCGGCAAGGAGATATGGACCCATTCACCTGAGTCAGAAGAACATAAGAATGGCCCTACTGGGTCAGACCAAAGGTCCATTTAGCCCAGTGTCCTGTCTTCCGACAGTGGCCAGTGCCAGGTGCCCCAGAGGGAATGAACAGAACAGGTAGTCATCAAGTGATCCATCCCCTGTGGCCCATCCCCAGAGTCAGTCACTGATTTGAACCTCAGCCTGGCTTGGTCGTCCCACCAAAAGGCAGTTTATGTGTAACTGTCTGCTGGCCTCATTTCTAGCTAGGTTCTTATATGCCTGCCATCACCTCAGTGTCCGAGTTCATTTCCTGACAGATTGGGGCCCACATCACAAACGCCAGAGTAGCTAATCATTGGTGTGTCACTTTTGCTGGTGGTCTCAACAGAGGAACTAAGAACTGAATGGGCCCAAGAGACTGAATTCCTTCCAGCCCCTAGAGGTGAGCCCTTCCATGTCAGGACACAGGGTATAGTTAGGGAGGCATGCCCAGATGTCTGCCATCCCAGGGACAAGGAGACAACATAGATTTCTAGGACTCCCAATCCAGCACTTTCACCAGTGCTGCATTTACTGAAGAAGGCAAAACCTGGAGAGGGTTAAAAGCCAATGCCCACCCCTCTATCCTCTAATAGACTGGCATGACTAAGCCATGGGTGAGAGCTGGGTGTCTAGTCCATCCAGGACTACGCACCCCTGTCTCCTTTGGCAGCTTCTCCTACAGGCCCATTCGGAACGGGTATCTTTTTAAATAGCCCTGACCCAGTCCATTCAGAGAATGCAACTGAAACACCCCCACAGGCTGGAGAAGGAGAGAACCCATCTCCAAGTGAGGGCCCCACAAAGAGAGGCTGCAGCTGCTCCTCCTTAGGAGACAGCACTGGAAATTGATAGGATGAACCTGATGAGCAGAGGGATCAAATCAAATCCCAGTCAGACCCCATGTGGTTTAAGCAGTGTATGCATACTCAAATCCCTATCTCCAGGGGCCCCCCATTTCCTTTCCTCCTCCCTCTACCCCGCCCCCTGTGCACACCCACAGAGAAACATCAGACATATGACCCTCCTGAGCCTGCCCCAGGAAAGTCTGCATGAATGTGCCTGTAATACACCCACTGGTACGGATCTATACAAAACACACGCATCACAGATGCAGGCCTGGCAGGCTACAACAAGGCAACATTCATGCTGTAAGCGAGAAGCCTGGCACTGCCAGTGGGGAGCTCAGCTCTTGAGCCCTTTCCTGATTCAGATCCCATCATTCATCTTCCCCGTCCCAAGGGATTGTTTGAGTAAGCATTCACACATACACACACGCCTAGCCCCACTTCCAGCATGCAGCAAGGAACCAAAGGCTATGGATGCCTTTAATCAGAGCAGCTCACAGTGGTCACTCATTAATCCTCTTTATTAGAGCTGCACAGCTGTCTTACAGGTGTGGAAACTGACGAACAGGGACTTGCCCCAGGACATAGGAGTCAGTGGCAGAGCTGGGATTAAAATTTACTCCCCTTCTAAGCACTAACAACATTTGCTAGCCCCTCTTCCCAAGATGATGATGGTGCAAAATCCTACAAAAGAAGTGTTTTCCCATAGTCAGGAATAAACCAGATCAGATAAAGAGGTAGAATTTCAAAAGCCCGTTCAGTAGCATTTATCTCTGGAGCTGAGTTTTTACAGTGCTGGAGCATCTCCAGTGCTTCTCACTGGTCACCCTCTCTCTTCTCTCTTTTTGGACACAATCCCGGCTGCCTAGCAGGGTCCTGAACCCACGGGGAAAGGATGTTTCTTCAGTCACTGCTCGGCTCTCTCAGGAGTGCAATCCACTGCAGTGCAGACAGCAGCTATCTGGGAAATTCCTGCCTGACATTTCCAAGATCTCTCTTCAACTCCTCCCGCAGCTGTGGATTCCTAACTGAGGGCATGTGTTAAAATGCAGCCTCCTGCCAAGGCTCATGGGGTGGGGTGGAGATAGGGAGGCAGGTTCTTATTGGTTGCTTTAGATCCTCTATTGCATCCAACGGGTTTCTTTGGTGGGTGGGAACAAGAGGAGGGTGCAGAGAGCGGTTTCTCCTGTCTACTACAAAGCTGCCTTTGGCTCAAGCTTTCTCCTTGCTATTTCACTCCCTTCCATCTTTCTCCCTGTCCTTTTCAGGGCTGTTGCACACTCCAGAGGAAGTTTTCCCCTTAGAGGTTCCTTCGTTCTTGGCCATCATCAAACCTAGCCCAGCAATCCTGCCCGTCAGCCTGTGGCATGCATGCTTGGTTCATTGAATTGCTTATCATGTCCTGTTCACCCGCCCAGCCCCCTGCACTGAATGAGTGGAGACCAGACATTTGTTTTAATCTTTGCACTGGTGATGGTCCTTAACAAGGCTGCTCCTTCAAGAGAAGCTGATGCTTAGTGTCCCCTGTTATAAGCTCTGAAGTATGTGCCTGGGGAGGGGTGATTCTGCCCCAGATATGATTGTTAGCTATGATTTTTAAAAAAAAGAAAAGGAGGACTTGTGGCACCTTAGAGACTAACCAATTTATTAGAGCATAAGCTTTCGTGAGCTACAGCTCACTTCCTTATGCTCTAATAAATTGGTTAGTCTCTAAGGTGCCACAAGTCCTCCTTTTCTTTTTGCGAATACAGACTAACACGGCTGCTACTCTGAAACCTATGATTTTTAAGAGGAAGATTTGTTCTGGTAGGTCTCAGAGTGAGATTTCTGCTCGGTGGCACTCCAGTGCCAGGGGCACTGGCTAGCCTGTGGAATTCAGAATCAGTCATTTTATCACTAGGGCAGCAGTTGGAAACTGCTGGTGTGAAATTTCAGTTCCCACTGAAAAGGGAGGTCCCCATATGCACCCAGTAACCGGCCCCCTCATTGGCTAGCAGCAGCAGAGATGTGGGGGATGGGCCAAGGAGAACGAGCTGCCCCTCTTGCTGTGGCATGCCAATAGATGGGATGGTGCATGCGGGAAGCTTGCCCGCACTGCCCAGGTGAGGCCTGTTTGAAGAATCCACGCTGCTGGGCTGTTGAATTACCTGCCAAGGCAGGGTGGCTTCTCCTTTCTGTTAGATGCTGATGGTGTAACATTCAGCCCAGACCTGAGCAGCACATGGGCCTCGAGCCATCCAAAGCACAACACACTTTGCGGCAGGCCCAAAAGGATCAGATCAGCAGAATTATCTGCCCAGATAAACCATACTAGTGCAGCAGTCCCCGGGCCAGGGAAGGACTGTGGGGTTGTGACTCCTGCTGCTGATTTCTAGAGTATGTTCCACCTGGGCTGCTGGGTATTTTCACAGCACAGAGAGTAGGGTCACTGCAAGAAACATGTCTTTGCATCGTGCCCTGCAGGTTGCTAGACCTGGGCTCTGCTGGCTGCCAAAGTGAGCAAGCCCAAAGGCAAAGGCCCCCAGATGAGAAAGTCATGGAGTGATTAAACTCAGGTTCAGAGAGCACCAAAGGTTTCCCAGCTGTTGTGGTAAGGTAAGAGAGAGACGGGGCTCCCAAGTTGGGCCTCAGACCTTTGCAGACGTTTGTTTGCGCCAGCCTGCAGAAGATGTCGGTATGTTCTGCACTCACTGGCGCGTCCAGGTGGACATCAGGAGCAGATCTAAGGTGGATGAGACGCAGGGGTTTAGACACCCCGTCTCCTCCCCTTTTGGATGGGCGTCGTCCCTGTTCTATGGGATTCCATTTTAAAGCCATTCCCATTGATTACTCACATTCTCATTTCATATTCTAACCGTCCTTTCCCTCCCACAGCCCTGGCTCTGTTTCCTGGGTGGAGCAACTCCTTGGGGAGCAGAAGAGGCCAGGGAAGAGAAAGCGAGTGTGAAAGGGACCGTCACCTGGCTCCATTCTGGAGTTCAGCCCACTGTCATGCTGAGTCAGCTAAGAGATTGTGCTGGATGCAGCAGGGACAGGGCCCTCACCCAGGGCTTAATTTGTCATGAAAGAGGTGTTGGGACTCAAGCAATTTTTTTACATTCATAATGGATACAGCAAGCCCAGAGGTGCCGGGCTATGAACTGCCAGGCCTAGAGACGCTGCGGCTCAGTCCTGGCGAGGCCTGCTGGTGCAAATTAAGCACTGCTCTCCCCTCTGTTAGCTCTCAGAACCAGAGGTCTCAGTGAGGGGAAAGATTCATAGACTCTAAAGTCAGAGGGTACCATCATGATCATCTAGTCTGACCTTCTGCACTTTGCGGGCCACAGACAGCAGGACTGTTCCATAGAGGGCTGGCTCCAGGCACCGGCTTTCCAAGCAGGTGCTTGAGGTGGCATTCAGAATGGGGTGGCAGTCTGGGTCCCGTGGTGGCAATTCGGTGAGAGGCCCCGCCGCTCTTCCAGGCGTGGCAGCAATTCGGCAGTAACTCTGGTGCTGTTGCGGAGGTGGCAATTTGGTGGCGACTGCTTGGGGCGGCAAAATTGGTAAAGCCGCCCCTGGTTCCATATGAAGTTTTTTCCTGGGGGAGGAGGGGATTCTGGTGTGTGTCAGACAGACTGAGCCCTGGATCTCAGAACTGCAGTTTGAGGTGAGGCTGGGGGGAGCATGTGGACTGATTCCTCCGTTCCTTCTCTCCCTCCTGCAACGTGCCCTTTTCTGTGCCTTGACTTTTCTCCCCAATGTAGTCTGAAACCCTGCTGACTTTATTGTGACATTGCTTGGGGCGGAGTAGGGGAGAGCCTACAGGATCCCCTGCACCTTTCCCCCACTCCATTCCTCCCAAGAGCAACCCATCCTTCTAGACAGGAAGAGCTGGATGTGGCTCCCCTCCAGAGCCCATCAAAGCTACTCCTGGGTTAGCCATGCGGGTGAGTGAAAAGGACAAAGACTGATAACCCAAGGTGCTCCTTCTCCCCAGGGCTCAGGTAGCTGCCTCTAAGGGCCTGACTGCCCTAGCCACTAGATCACATGTCCTTCCTGATCTGAGAATACAATCCAGGAGTCCTGACTTTCAGCCCCTGACTTTAACCGCTAGAGATACTGCCTCTTCCCTTCAGGCTCACAAGTCCTCTTAGCTGCAGTTTCCTTCCGTTCCATACGGCACACCACTGCTTTGTGGGAACACAAGGGTGAGTTGAGTGTCTGGATGGGGTGCAGAGAGGCAGGACTTGCAGCCCCACATCCCTGTGGGTGAATGGAGCGGTGCAGCCTGTCCCTCCCAAGAAGCTCCCACTGTGGAATCACTGCAGGCCGCTTCTCCCTCTGTGGAATTAACCAGGAAAGCTCCGTATGAAGAATGAAAAGTGGCTCCCTACCAGCCTGTTTGTAGATAAAAGTAGCCTGAGGAATCCTGGCTGAATATGCTCCAGTCGGATTAGCCTGGTGAACACAATGCCAAGCATGCAAGTTCAGGCACAGGGGAAGGGGACCAGGGGCACTCAAAGGCCCAGCACATTGTTAAGCATTTCTTCTACCAGAAACCTATCTCCGCTGGGGGAGCGTCCTGAGCAGTGATGACCCTCTGTTACTGGGTTCCCAGTGTACTTAGCCACCCCAGAGTGGTAACTGTGCCATCTCCCACTGTTTCTAAGGTCTCTTGGCTCCTCCTTTGCCACACACACACCAAGGGGCTTATATGCACAGCAATCCACCTCCTCCATTGGTATGGGTCCTAAGCATAGCTAAGTAATTCTTCACGTATTCCAGAAACGAGTCTCATCACAGCAGCTAGTACCAGGCATAGGTGCTGCTGACACGCCATCCCCACACAGCTCAGCTGATACACCTCAGCCCTGACCTGCAGCCCCCCAACTGGACTAGTCCTGGGCTTCCCATATAGTATTGCTAATGCATCTCCAGTCCCTATCATCTGTGAACACTCATCTGTGCTGTCTTCACTGCACAGCAGGGGTCACACACAGGGAAGCCTGAACAGCTCTGTCAATGTACCTTAGTTCTAACCTGCTCTTTTCCCAGTATTGCTCCTAAACAGCTCTGCCAGCGCTCCTGAAGCTTGACCAGCAGCCAGCATTAGGCCTTGTCTTAGCCTGTCCTGTGCTAGTTTGAAATGTGGACAAATGCCCAGTATGGGCTCAGCTAGGAGGTAACTGAATTCACTTCCCTTGTGACCCAAGTGACATTTACAACTAGCTATTTAAAGGTAAAAAGGCAATGCTTTAAAACCTACAGTACACCAGAGATATGGTAGAGTTCAGGAATGAATTATCCATGAAAGCTACACCATGGATATTACTGGAACAAGGGTTATAGGGAAACCTGACAAGCGTCAATGGGGGGTAAGGACCGACTCCTTGCTTAAAATATAAATCAACTAAAACCAACTGGTGGAAAATCATTTCAAAGGTAACACTTTCCTAATCTTTTGGGAATCCAGGGGACTAAACCTGCTGCTGGCTATTCAATCTTTCCATGTAATCTATGCACAACACAAAGACCTTTCCGCTCAGAAATTCTCTGTGACTGAAGATGGGGGTTGGGTGGAAATGTCATCTCCACGTTAACTATAATGTTGCTGCCTTGACACTATCATTAGAGCGAAATCTAAGAACACTGTCACAGTGATCACAGTCCCAACATTTTGCATGAGAAGTGGCAACCTTCTAACGAAATTGTACAGTCATTGGGTGTAGCCATGACAGTTCCAAGAGGAGGGATTCATCCCATGGTCCTGGAAAATAAGATGCCAGTCCTAACCTATCCACCTGCTACACCCTTCCTGGCAATTCCAAGGCTGGGGGTTTTGGAGTCACAGTATGGATTGCAGAGATGGTACAGGAAAGCAGGGGACAGTTTCTGATCTAAGTTGGCCCAGTGTAAACCCCACTGACTTAAATGGATTTACTCTAGATTCACACTGAGACTCTGAGATCAGAATTCATGTCTGTGTCCCTTCTGCCACCTGAATCTGTTTCACCCTGTTCAATCTTTTTACCCAGGCTGCCCAAGAGGGAAATCAAAAACTCAGCAAAAGAAACACAAGCCATTAAAATGTTACTTATTTCTCCTCTAATGTCAAACTGAAAGGCTTGGAGAGATTGAGCAGGCAGGGGCTTCCTCCAGCCCCAGCATGCTTCTAAGTGGCCCAGAAGTGTTCATTACACAAGAAACTTACTCAGAGCAGCATGTCAGATCCTTAAAATGACACAGTGCATAAACCAAATACCAGGCTAAACTCCCATTTCCATGCCAATGCCTGGTAGCCACTTAGAGTATATTTCACCCCTGAAAGAATGTAGGGGTTATGACCAGAGATTTTCAGGCAAATCATTTACCCATTTACAAATGTAAGGAGAGTCCATTTTACTGAACACCAAGGTCACAACAGAAAATAAAATTAGAAATCTCTAACTTCTGGGAAGGGCTCCAAAGGCAGGAGGTGCTTTACTTCACCCCAAAGGGTCATTCTGAATTTTACACAAGATATGAATCCCACTGGAGCCTTTCACCCACACCTTGGGTCACAAAGTAAATTACAAATCTCTGCAACTATCTACTTCCTGAACCCCTAAAGGTTAGGGGACTTTTTTATATTTAAACTTGAATTTCTTTACTGCAACTGGAAATCCTGATCCCTTCAACTCTGCTACATCAAAACCACATCAGGTTCTTTCAATTATTAATGCAATAAACAACACGCGAATAATAACCAAACTGCTAATCTCACCCCATCTCCACGTCAGTGTCAGTTTCTTTCTCCTCGTCCCTTCTTTGATTGCCTTAAGATTCACTCCACGTTTTTATTTATATTTTCCTTCCTCTTTCTCTCTCTCTTTTTCTCCGGATCCGGATGCTCTTTAAATTTCCTCCGGAATTTCACTCTGAAATCCGCTAGTTTTGTTGTTTGTTCAAAAATGACCTATAATCCCAAAGCATGCGTGGGAGGGGCAAGGGGGGAGAGCTAGGGCAACCTTCCCGGTTGGGGGTTCTCCCCACCAAGAGCTGCAGCCCAGAGGATCCTGGAGAGAACTTTGGAGCACACTTTGCTACAGAAATGTTGCAGTCTCCGGCAGGCAGTTTCCTCCTCGCTCTTGCTCACAGGATCCCTTTTCCCATTCAGTATGGGCAGCAGCCACAAGATTATTTGCTCCTTTTGCAAGCCCTTTGCAACAATGCAGTCTGCTCCCTGTTATTCCAGTGATTGAGATGCCCTGGAAGTTTTTTCCACAGCCCAAAAAGTAAAGCTGCCTCCACAGTTTGTTCCTCTTGGTCGCGATTTCTTTGTTCTCTCTCTCATTTTTTTTTATCAGCTTCCTTCCTCTGCCAACTGCCCCATCTCGGTCACATTTCTCTTTTCTTTCTCCTCACTTTATTTCCAATGGGTTCCATCTGGCTCAGAGGCACCATCTGCTGGGCACAGCTGCACTCTGCATCCACTGCAACACCAAGCTGCTAGATACCACCCCGCGCAAAGATGTCCCAACCCCACTTCCTACCTCCTCCATTCCTGGACTTTCTTATGCTGTCATCTAATATATAAAGGCTCTGGGTCTGTCTAGATTAGGATCAAAGCTGCTTGATCAGCTAGTCCATGTTAAAATGCAATTTACCCTTTCTACACTAACATTTTAAAACAGGGGTTGGCACCATCATGTTGTGCGATGGACACTTGACAAAATTACCAGACGTAGTGACGGACATTGGTGGGGGGTTATGTCATTCAATTTTTTGAAAAATTACCACAGACCTCAAAATTTTTACCACGAACACATTGCTGACCCCTGTTTTAAAACATGTTGGTTAACATTTAAAAAACCAAACCCCACATCTTTTATCTAAATCTAGCCAGAACCTTTCAGAAAGACAGAGCCTGATCCCTCTATTGCCCTGTTCCTTGCGCCTTTATCTATAGCTGTGCAGAGCGAGTGTGAAACACTAACATTTTTGATCTGCTCACATTTTACATCCACTTTGCACAGGTGAAAATAGCTGAACTAGGTTTGAAGCAGTGGAGAATGAGGCCCCTAGAGAAGATGTATGAATAAAGGGAAGGTTGGATGGATAAACACACCAGAATCTAGAGATGGGGACAGACACACAAACAGAAGCACTAGGATCTAGGGATGGAAATAGATTAGACAATATTAAAGAAAATATATCTTCATGCATATAGCTGGTAGCTTAGCAGTTGCAGTAGATATACTTATTATGATAATACTCAAGTTCCCAATCAGAACTGGAGCCCCATTGTGCTGGGTGCTGTTCAGACACAATGGGCCAGACCCTTCCCCCACTGACTTCCCCAGCATTACACCAGGGATGAACTTAGCCCTACGTAGTTGGATGACCTGCACCACGTGCAATCATTTGTGCCAGTGCAGAATGCAAAGTGCTACCAGATCAGAAGAGCAGCATTTTACATTCCCTTTGCTCAGCTGCAAATGATGAGACACAGAGCGGAGCAACACAAGATCAGACCCTAAATATTTGTCTCCAAGTTACTGATAAAGAACACGTAGCTATGTCATCACTCCCACTTATGTCAGCAAAACGTGTGTCGCTCAGGGGTGTGAGCATTCCAACCCTTCCCCCACCCCAAGTGGCATCCATTACACCAACGTAAGCACTAGTGTGCACAGCACTCCACCACCATGGCTCCTGCCGCTCGCGGAGTGGGTTATTTGCTGCCGACGGCAGAGCTCTCTCCCGTCCCCACGGAGCGTCTTCACCACCCAGGGTGCGCCGCTGCAATGCTGTACGTGTAGAGACTGGAGGGCACTCATAGGAAGCATTCGGCCTGCAGTACAAACAGGCCCCTGCTGCAAACCGCACCGTCCTTCTGCCATAGGGACCAAAATTAAATAAATCAATCACATCTCGCCTTGAACAGTATCAGCTACATTTGAGGTGGGGGCGGGGGGGGGAAATCAATGGTCTGTTTCAGATACTTTCGCACATTAAATGCTGGCAGCTACATTTGCACCTGGGTCTGAGAGCGTGAGCACATGCACTCACTAGAGCAGGCAACAGTTGTGCAAGTGCTCACGTTCACATTCCTAGCAATGCACTTGGGCCTGCAACAGGACAGTATTCCAGGGCTTCTCCCCATCCCCACGAACACAGCTCTGCCACTGTGCTTCCATTGATTTATAGCGGTACTAGTCACAGGCCTGCCACAAACAGCACTGCCCCTGTGCCTCAACCCCCACTAGTCTAATGCCAGGCCTCGCCTGAACGGACTGCCAGTGGTGTTCGATTGTGTGGCTACTGGAGGAGTCCAGTCTCATTTTTTGCCTCTGATTTATTAGGTCACCTGCATTAATAAGGAATTTCCCCAAGAGAGTTTGGCATTAATTCCAGCCAGTTCTGCACATTAACTTTTCCATGCCCTAATAACTTCTGGGCACTACAGGCTTGCACTACAAAGTTAAGGTGTGCCCATGTTCAAGGAATTGCAGAGGTAGCATCCATTCTTTTAGCAGTTTTCAGATGGAGCTTATATAAAAATGACAAACATGAAGTTTCCCCTAGCTAAGACTGTAAGCTCTTTGGGGCACTTGACTTCTTGTTATATTAGTGTAGAGTGCCTAGCATTACAGGGCCTGGTGCCTGACTCAGACCTTTAGATGCTGCAACAGTCCTGCTGCTCCTCCCCATCCTCTGTCTATTGGGGTATCCCCTCCACATGTGTTTCACAGTATACACAGAAGGGAAATAGATCTAAAATCCTCATCCTATGTCAGTAGCGTTAACAGTGCTGGGAACCCCTCATGCCAGTGTTTTAACCATCATGGCAGCTCCGGCTAGACCTTTACTGAGAAAGGTGAGATGATGCAGCAGGGGCAGCCAATGACCCATCTATTCCAGAGGTCCCAGCATTGACACCGGTGGAGCTAAACAAGTGTTAGAAACGATGGGAACATTTTAAAATTTCTCAAGTGGACACTGGGGCATAGTCAGAAAGGCCACGGCAACAGGTGAAAACAGCCTCTGATGCTTCTCTAACTTGAGCTGGCAGACAAACCTGCAGCTCCAGGACTGCCTCCTCTCCCAGGCCCAGAGCCAAGTTCAATGCTAGGACAGAGATGAATTAGGTCCTTACTCCTTCTGCTCCATTTTCTCTGTCCTTCATACGCACAACCTGGCCACCAATGACAAAGGGACTAAAATAAACCACACTGAAGACTCTGCTGAAAGTAGGACACACAATATCTTTCATATTGACCTGCTAACAGTGGGTTATCTATGGCTCTTCTTAGAAGCTAATTATTTTACATGTTAAAATTAGGGTAATTAGATCAGCAGGAATTGCACTAAAATCAGGTGTTAGTAACCTTATGAGGATGTCCTTTAACAGGACAAATGTCCTTTTAATAGGTCCATTTGTCCCTTCTCCCTCTGAGGGAGGACTGTTATTGTCTCCTGCCCTCCAGAAGAGAAAAGAAATGAGATATTGTGATCCCCCCCCATGTCATTAGTTACACAGCTATTGTCAAGTTTGCACCATTAATCTTCCTACAGCTCTTTGAACAGTGGTTCAGAACACAGACTAGAGCACACAACAGATCATTGCCTAAAGAATATTCTTAATGGCAGTATAATCCCTTTCAAATCACATTCACTGGCCAAGATACACACCTTAGAACTAGCTCTTTGCATTTCGTTGATACAACAGGTGATTGCAGTCAGAGAGGCCTTAGCATTATGGTTTCGCAGCAGCTCTTCAGCCTTTTCATTTTCAGCTGTACATTTTTAATGTAAAATCTTCTTCTCCTCACTCTCCAACCCCATTACTTGATCCTGCTAGAAAGGCTGATGGCTATTCCCACCTTTAGCTCTTTCCATGAAAAGTGCAAATGGTTATTAATTAGCATCTGCAAAACTGCCAAATATAGAGATCTGGGAACATGAGCATTGCTGGGTGTTTAGTATGTTTCAACAGCAGGCCACAATTTGTCTGACATTTGCACATAATGGTATACAAGAGGCCCTTGTTGTAAAACAAACGTTTTTAAGGAATAAAAGATGCATTCAAAAGGAGAGATTGGCACTCTATTTTAGTGTAAAAACACTTTAACCAACAGTGTGAAGAAACCATTAAACAACAACTGATTTGGTCTTCTCTCTATTGGTCATTATACTGCGATCATCCTGGTTTCTGAGCATCTTTTTCAATTATCTTTTTAAAGCAAGTGTGGTGGGGTGGCAGGAAAGTGCTCCTGCCCAGGAGAGTCAGGTTCAAAGCAGGCCTGGAAACTTCTGCTTCTAAGGCTACTTGGGAACTGGAGAAAGCAAACTGTACATGTTTGGGAGAGGAGAGAAGGAAGCAGTGGAATCCACTCATTCTCTGCATGCCTCTGGCACTACACATGGAGAGAGGCAGAACAGCTCTTTGTTTGGGGATTTTAATACTGGAGAACCTAGGCTGCTCTCCAAAGAAGGAGATGGAGACTATTTCAGGCGAATATATAGGGTATTCAAAGATATTTAACAAACAGGGTTATGGTAACCTGGATTTTGGCCATGCTCTGAGGTAATATATTTGCATCAGCTATGCAGTACATGAACTGGGGCATGAGGCTGTTTATGACAGGGAGAGATATCTTGTAAAGAAGGTAATTAAAATACATTAGGAACTTAAGTTAACGTGTGTACAATGCCTTGAAGATTTAAAGACCTAAGAAGAGAGAGACGGAGGCTTTGTGGTCAGTGGTGTGAGCACACGATTAGCTAGGAATTTATAATCTCTAATCCACAGATCTGACACTGATTCCATCTGTGTCCATGAGCATGTCCTTTAATCTCATTCGTACAATGGGGATAATACCTACTTCACAGGGACACTGGAAGACTTAATAAGGTGGTATTTGTAGAGTAAATAGACACCCTCTGAAGGTGAAAAGCACTATTTAAATGCTAAAGATTATTAACAGTTCCGATGAAGGGAGCTGTAGCTTACGAAAGCTTATGCTCAAATAAATTTGTTAGTCTCTAAGGTGCCACAAATCCTCCTTTTCTTTTTGAAGTTTTAATGTCTATAATGGTGCAGCAACACACAGTGTTACAAAAAAGGAGCTCAATACCAACTTTTAACAAATGTTTATTCTTGCAACACATTAAAAAAATAACAAAAACTGATGTAACTATCTTTTTGAAAAGCAGCAACTGGAAATGAATTTATGTTTAGACTGCTTGGCTCACTAGATTTGGGCTTGTGATTCCTACTAAAACTTTACATTCCACATTCCTCAATAGGAAACATTGTCTCATCCTCAACCAAACAGCTTTGTGAGCTGCAAGTCCCAGATCTCTTTGTGAGACTTGTGTTGTGTTGTACATTAGCGCTGCATTCCTCTTCTGAGGGAGAGCTCACAAGCGGTACTGATTCATTAACAGTGGAGGTGTTCGTTCGCGTGGCTGAACTTTTCCTCACAGCACCCGACCCCTCCGTAGCCAATGTTGGACCTGGCAAACAATCTGCATTTGCTGTTTTTGAGCTTCTTTCTCTGCTCTTCCAAGGCACAGACAGATGGCCTTTGCAAAAGTTCCAAACCAGCAAGGAAGAAAAAAGGAGTGCAAATCCAGCTCCGAAGAGTTTTAAAATAAGCTTCTCTTTTTGGTCTTCCAGGGATTTTTGTTTTGCTGGGTCAGTCAGCAAGGAAGATGATACCAAAGATTTAACCTTCAGAGTTGTGTCTGCATTTGGTTGATTTGTGGTGTAATTCTTAGTAATAATGAAAACGCTGTCCTTTTGGGTATACAGAACGTAGCTAGCCACAGTAACAGGGAATTCTTTCCCATTAGCTCTCTCTACAGAATGGCAGTCATAAAATCCAGCATCAGCCACGGTCACATTAAATATGACTATTCCTCCATCATAAAGCAGGTATTTAGAATCTTCTGCCTGAAGACTGCTCCCATTGAACTTCCACACCATCCTAGCCAGGTTGGACATGGGCGCACATTTAAGATGAACACTGTTGCCAATGATAACGGGACAGTTTCTGACATTATTTCCTGAAATTGTGAAGGGTGGTTTAATTAAAAACAATGAAGCCTTAGTTTAACCTGCCTGTCCAAATATATGTTCAAAGAAACATCACGATTAATTAAGGAACATGACTCAAAGGACCGTGAGTGTTTTAAGGTGCGTTAATAAACTAGAGAAATCGACAGATTTAACTGTCTCCTCCCATCTGCTAAAAGGGCATGATAGCACAGATTGATTCTGGCTGGCCTTATTCCCAGTGATATCTAACAGTCTGAACATGGGCTGGAATTCAGGAACTTGAGTTTAAATTCTCACTTTGCCACAGACTAACACAGTATGTAGCTTTGAGTAAATCTCTTCACCTTTCTGTGCCTCAATTTCTACACCCAATTTGCACACTTGCTATTCTATCATCACAGAGCAGTTGTGAGGATTAGATATTGCTTGGACACGGCTTTGAGGATACAAATGCTTTCGACTTTACCACATTACACTCATGACCTATAATCTGCAATAGCTGACTCTTAGTTTTCAGTGCAGTTGAAGATTAAAGTCCCTAATCCTGCAAACATTTAAAAATTAAAAATGTTTTAAAAATTAATCACAAATTCATATTTTAAAATGTCTCTCTCTGAACCAGCAGGTTTTTTTTAAATAGTTGACTATTTGAGTTGTATTTCTGCAGAGAAATACCAAATGTCAGTCACAGTGACAGAGTTAACAGGACTTCTTATGTTCCACGTGACTTCTGTAGTATGGGAAGAAACATACCAACAGCCTCAAAAGTCATGGCTCACATTTTCTGCTTCTCATGAGATTAGTGGTTTCAGTCTGAACTAGAATATCCTGACCCCAAGTTCAAAACCTTTAAGAACAAGCCAAATCAGCTCAGCATTTTCTTGTCAAAAATCAATATAGTTTTTACCCCTGTTGTATTTTAATTTAGCTAAAATATCAGGCATTTCAATGACCACAGATATATGACCCACATGCTAGAATTATTTTAATTTTGTACTATATTTCAACAATATTTTGTTAAAGATAAATGTTCACTTACCTACTTTAGGACATCTGGAAGCATCACCATTTTTAACACTCTGAATTAAATCCCTGGAGGAAGAGAGAGATGAATAAAAGAAATACACCATGAAGGCATGTAAAAAATGTTCAAACTTTCAGGACATTAGCTATAGAATACATCCTGGTTTTGTTACATTTTACTGACTTGTAGAACTGAATTTAAAAAGCAAAATAAATATAATCTCCGGTATGGACCTCAAGCAATATCTTTGGACTTACTTCAAGGCTCCTGTTTGATTAGCCACGAGAACACACTTCTCAAAAGACTCAGACCATGCACAGTAAGGATCCCTTGCCAAAACACAATCCAAGCAGTGTTTATATCGGCTGCATACTGAAACAGGGAGTTGTACCACTTGGGATGGAGACCCTACATACAGCAGGCCCTAGAAATGCAGTATTGAGCTGTTATTTTATAGTACTGTGAGAGTTTTTAAACTTTATGGCATGCGGACAGCAACTTCTGTGATTTGACAATAAATCAACTATATACTTTGAAATAATAGATTACTAATGAAAGAGCATGTGAATATACACAGTGCTTTGCAGAACAAACGAAAAGACAAGATTCCTGGCCTGAAGAGATTACAGTCTTTATGAAAACTTTGGGAATTAATTTTGACTAAAAGTGATATAAACTGCCAAATGTGTGTTTGAAAGTTTGTTTCAGTTATATTAAAATGCAAAAGAATCTACTTCCACAGACAAAATCTCACATATGCTTTTATTATTAATCAGTGTGATGCTAGAGAAGAATATGTAGTATACACATAACATTGAAAATCCAGATGTACAGTGTAAAAAGAGGAAGGCCTGAAGCATACCATTACACCAATCCCTTTGCATATGCAGAGACAGAGGATCTACCTTTCTGGAAGACAGTTTGAGAGATTGTACAGGCTCTGGGGATTGAAACAGCTGTATCTCTTCCATAATGAACATTTCCCCGTCACAGTTGAGAGCCTTATGCAAATATCCATTATCTGCATAAAATGAAATGTATTTTTGAAGAGAAACATGTTCAAACATAGCATAACAGCATTTTCACTTCAGTTTTAAAATTCATCAGCCTTTTCTAGAGATTTAGAAAACAAATCTTGAGGACAAGAAATTTCCTAAATGTTCAACAGCAATATTTTCCCCATTCGCTTTCTGGTAAGTAAGTAAGTAATAATTTTTTAAGAAACGGAGCAGTTCCTGATTTTGGAAGATTTCCCTACATTGAGGCTCTTCTGATATGGAAGATTTCCAAACAGATCCTCAATGTCCAACAAAACAAACACACACTTTACCTAGGAACTGGGCTGGAAATTCCAAACTGGAAAGTCAGCTTCTGCACCCCAAGCACTTATACAAAAATCTTAACCTTTCCTTCAAGGTATTCATGGCTTTTGGTAATAGCCTTGACCAGAAGTCCCTTCACTCTATGAGAGATTCACCCATGTGCAGAGAGCTAGCAAGTTCTGTGTACCACTTGTGTCCCAGGTAAGGCCCATTTTGCTTGGGAAAGCCTGCATGGGACATTTCCATGACAATTTTTTTGAAAGCCTTGATATATTTTTAAGTGCTACTTTATTCTATATTACAATTGAAAAGTGTTTAAGTAGAAAATAGCTATCATTGCAGACTTCCTGACCAAAACAAAACGAACAGTGAGGTTACAAAGAAAATTATTATTCTGAATAAAGCTAATGATAAGATAGGTTATGAACTATATCTACACAAGCTTTAAAAAGGAAAGAAACAGACAATAAAACACCATTCATTGAACATTACACTAAGGCCTGGTCTACACTCAAAATTTACATTTATCTAACTGCAAACACAATGGCTTCAATTCAGCAAAGCTCCACTCAAATCCCACTGATTCAAGCAGTAAGAGGTTTGCTGAAAGAGGGCCCATAGGATTAAATTTGTCCTCATACAATACACAGTATCTTACACTAGGGAAATAAAGCAGTTCAGCTAGAAACATAACTTGGAGGAAAAAGGAAACTGCAGGTCCATTATATAAAACCCCCTGCCTGGTTGCTGTCTGATACATTACAAAGTGGTAAATTAAGAAGAAGGATTTTTGGTGCATTATTAGGAGTTGGTAGATCGTTTTACTTTTTGAAGGCTCAGAAAAAAATTCTAAAACAAATGCCTCCGTAATAAATCTTCCCCCCCCCCCTCTAAAATAAAACCACTTACCTGTTCCTATAAACAGGACATCATATGTTTTTTTATCTAGGCCAGTGAGTCTGTCTACTACAATCCTGGTATAATTTGAACCTCTTTTCAGTAGCACTGGCCTATCACCAACTGGATTTACAGCATTATCCATTAAAGGGTGGTCTCTAACAAACTGCAGAATTTTATCAGGCAAATCAAGAGAAGTGTTGTATCCAATACTCCGGGCAAAATTATCAATGCACTAGAAACAATGTACAACAAACATGATTACAACCATTTTTATATTCCACCAATTTACAGACAACTGTTACTGTGTACTAATCTTTTAGCTATTTCTACACAACTTCCACAATGGGAATCCATCATTCACTATGAATGGAATTCACCTGGGTGCTGAAGACCTGTATAAGGATAGTCGCACTACCTAAACCTTGTGGTGGAGTTGAGTAGGAGGAGTGCCTTCTTAGGGGGCCTTCACACACACACAGACCTGACCTGGGATGGGGGAAAGATGTCTCTGTGCTGGCCATAGAACTGCATCTACACTGGCAAAATTTGGACTAGTAATTCTCTAGCAGAAAAGAAAATAAAGAGAACGTTTTCTTTAGAAGAGAGTAAATGAGTATTTACAGCACCGGGACGTGGGAGTGGCACTTCTCCCCTGAACACCATCCATTTAACATGGGAATGTTCCACAGTCACTGGCCCTTTATAGTTTCCTTTGGCGAAGACTTCTTGAACAGTTTTCATACTGAATGCACAAACTGCAGAAATATCCAACCTTCCCCTTGAAGGTGAAAAAGAAGAAAGAGAAAATGTGAGTGAGTTATTTTGCCCTTACAGAAGGGAAGGCTGTAAAAACAACTTGCTTTTCATAGTGCATGTTGCTATTTGCTCTTTAGGGTTAGTGAATATATATCCATAAATAGTGTCAATCACTGTTCTTGTGATTTACTGAGAAAGGCTTAGGAAAAAAAGACACTGTGTAAAGGATTATATTAAAAATATGTATTTTGTTAAAAATCAAGTAATATTCTCCAAATAAATAAAAACAGCCTAGGGGATGTACATCTTAAGACTAGTTCTTTACACTTCAAAGATAAATCAGGTGACAGCAAGCAGACAGGTCTAAGCATCGTGGTTAGTCAGTTTCTCACTTTCTGCTCTCCACTTTTTATATATAATTCTCTCCTTCCCAAACCCCATTATTTCATCCTGTTAGAAAGTACGTCTTTCCCCTTTGCATCCAGTCTTAAGTCTGAAATTAAGTCTGAAAGGTTAAATGGATTACAAGTGAATTGGGGGCTTTGGGTCAGGTTCTTGCCTCAGTAATACTGGTGTAAATCCAGAGAGACTCCAGTTACTTGAGTTACTCTGGATTTACACGGATGTAACTGAAAGCAGAATGTGGCCCCCTCTCTAACCCATGCAGAAGATGCTCATAGCTATACTAACCCTTGAGAAAACAAACTAGGTAAATAGAGAGAGTCTTCAGCATCATGGATTTCAAGTGAGAAGTGACTGTTTCCACAATCAGAATATGAAATTTAAGATGAGCCCTTGCAGAATCCCACTTATGCACATTATGGGCCAAAATCTGTGGTGATGTGAATGGTGGTGTAAATTATGCAGTAGGCATAAACTGATACAGTGGCAAAGTAATGCAACTTCCACTGATCTGGATATCAATCTCAGGGTTTTGATGCCTTTACAAACCACCAAAGCTACCTTTTCATGATTATTTTGCCAGTGGTACCCTCTGATATGCATAGTTCTGCTGCTGGTACATTTTGTCTGCGCCCCTTTATTAATTAATTAATTATATTATATTATAGAACACATACACACACAGAGTAAGATCAAATTCATCAGCAGTAAAAGCATAGCTTGGAGTCCTGTTTTTATTTTCAGAAAGTACTAGATTAGACAAGTGGGCTTTGACAGATGCTGCATTTGGAAGAAGGGTACTTCAACTTGCAGTGGTTTCCTCTCATGAGGGTACTGCTTATCCTGAATCTTGGAAGGACAGCTGTTTCATTTGGTAGATGAAACAACAAAGGAAGAAGTCAGGGTTTTGGTCTACCTAAGTGATAAGCAATGTCAATTTAAGTTTAGTTAGTTTTAATTTTTCCACCAGCCTGACGGAGAAAGCATAACTCAAGTGTCTGGATTGGCAAAGCTCTTGGCTGGTCTTCAACTAAAAGCTTTAGCCCAGAGGTTGAAAACACCTAGCTTCAGCAAATGGCAGTGTTGGCTCAGTCAGATCAAACTAAACAAGTCTGTTCCATTTAAATATGTGCAATAAATGATCAATTCTTACTCTGAGTCCCTGACAAATGGCTGCAATCAGGCCATTAACACTAAAGTGAGAGCTCAATTCTGAATTCTGAGATTAATCTGCATTCATTAGAGACAAGTTACCATTGGAGGGAAGGCAGTGAACATATAGACCCTGGAATGGCTACTTCACCAGCTGGAAGCGATAGATATAAACAACTAGGACTGGCTAAATAGCTACATTATTTGTAAAGGATTACATTATTTGTAATTATTTACTTTAGTATTAGTATTACAGTATTGTCTACTCTAGAAGGCTCAACCAAAATCAGGGTCACACTGTGCTAGTTAACCTAGTGAGGAGGGCTTTAAACTAGGTTCACCGGGGGAAGGAGACCAAAGCCCTGAGGTAAGTGGGAAAGCGGGATACCGGGAGGAAGCACAGGCAGGAATGTCTGTGAGGGGAGGGCTCCTGCCTCATACTGGGAATGAGGGGCGATCAACAGGTTATCTCAAGTGCTTATATACAAATGCACAAAGCCTTGGAAACAAGCAGGGAGAACTGGAGGTCTTGGTGATGTCAAGGAACTATGACGTGATCGGAATAACAGAGACTTGGTGGGATAACTCGCATGACTGGAGTACTGTCATGGATGGTTATAAACTGTTCAGGAAGGACAGGCAGGGCAGAAAAGGTGGGGGAGTAGCACTGTATGTAAGGGAGCAGTATGACTGCTCAGAGCTCCGGTACGAAACTGCAGAAAAACCTGAGTGTCTCTGGATTAAGTTTAGAAGTGTGTGCAACAAGAGTGATGTAGTGGTGGGAGTCTGCTATAGACCACCGGACCAGGGGGATGAGGTAGATGAGGCTTTCTTCCGGCAGCTCGCGGAAGCTACTAGATCGCATGCCCTGATTCTCATGGGTGACTTTAATTTTCCTGATATCTGCTGGGAGAGCAATACAGCGGTGCATAGACAATCCAGGAAGTTTTTGGAAAGCGTAGGGGACAATTTCCTGGCTCAAGTGCTAGAGGAGCCAACTAGGGGGGGCGCTTTTCTTGACCTGCTGCTCACAAACCGGGTAGAATTAGTGGGGGAAGCAAAAGTGGATGGGAATCTGGGAGGCAGTGACCATGAGTTGGTTGAGTTCAGGATCCTGACGCAGGGAAGAAAGGTAAGCAGCAGGATACGGACCCTGGACTTCAGGAAAGCAGACTTCGACTCCCTCCGGGAACGGATGGCCAGGATCCCCTGGGGGACTAACTTTAAGGGGAAAGGAGTCCAGGACAGCTGGCTGTATTTCAAGGAATCCCTGTTGAGGTTACAGGGACAAACCATCCCGATGAGTCGAAAGAATAGTAAATATGGCAGGCGACCAGCTTGGCTTAATGGTGAAATCCTAGCGGATCTTAAACATAAAAAAGAAGCTTACAAGAAGTGGAAGGTTGGACATATGACCAGGGAAGAGTATAAAAATATTGCTCGGGCATGTAGGAATGATATCAGGAGGGCCAAATCGCACCTGGAGCTGCAGCTAGCCAGAGATGTCAAGAGTAACAAGAAGGGTTTCTTCAGGTATGTTGGCAACAAGAAGAAAGCCAAGGAATGTGTGGGCCCCTTACTGAATGAGGGAGGCAACCTAGTGACAGAGGATGTGGAAAAAGCTAATGTACTCAATGCTTTTTTTGCCTCTGTTTTCACTAACAAGGTCAGCTCCCAGACTGCTGCGCTGGGCATCACAAAATGGGGAAGAGATGGCCAGCCCTCTGTGGAGATAGAGGTGGTTAGGGACTATTTAGAAAAGCTGGACGTGCACAAGTCCATGGGGCCGGACGAGTTGCATCCGAGAGTGCTGAAGGAATTGGCGGCTGTGATTGCAGAGCCATTGGCCATTATCTTTGAAAACTCGTGGCGAACGGGGGAAGTCCCGGATGACTGGAAAAAGGCTAATGTAGTGCCAATCTTTAAAAAAGGGAAGAAGGAGGATCCTGGGAACTACAGGCCAGTCAGCCTCACCTCAGTCCCTGGAAAAATCATGGAGCAGGTCCTCAAAGAATCAATCCTGAAGCACTTGCATGAGAGGAAAGTGATCAGGAACAGCCAGCATGGATTCACCAAGGGAAGGTCATGCCTGACTAATCTAATCGCCTTTTATGATGAGATTACTGGTTCTGTGGATGAAGGGAAAGCAGTGGATGTATTGTTTCTTGACTTTAGCAAAGCTTTTGACACTGTCTCCCACAGTATTCTTGTCAGCAAGTTAAGGAAGTATGGGCTGGATGAATGCACTATAAGGTGGGTAGAAAGCTGGCTAGATTGTCGGGCTCAACGGGTAGTGATCAATGGCTCCATGTCTAGTTGGCAGCCGGTATCAAGTGGAGTGCCCCAAGGGTCGGTCCTGGGGCCGGTTTTATTCAATATCTTCATAAATGATCTGGAGGATGGTGTGGATTGCACTCTCAGCAAATTTGCGGATGATACTAAACTGGGAGGAGTGGTAGATACGCTGGAGGGGAGGGATAGGATACAGAAGGACCTAGACAAATTGGAGGATTGGGCCAAAAGGAATCTGATGAGGTTCAATAAGGATAAGTGCAGGGTCCTGCACTTAGGACGGAAGAACCCAATGCACAGCTACAGACTAGGGACCGAATGGCTAGGCAGCAGTTCTGCGGAAAAGGACCTAGGGGTGACAGTGGACGAGAAGCTGGATATGAGTCAGCAGTGTGCCCTTGTTGCCAAGAAGGCCAATGGCATTTTGGGATGTATAAGTAGGGGCATAGTGAGCAGATCGAGGGACGTGATCGTTCCCCTCTATTCGACATTGGTGAGGCCTCATCTGGAGTACTGTGTCCAGTTTTGGGCCCCACACTTCAAGAAGGATGTGGATAAATTGGAGAGAGTCCAGCGAAGGGCAACAAAAATGATTAGGGGACTGGAACACATGAGTTATGAGGAGAGGCTAAGGGAGCTGGGATTGTTTAGCCTGCAGAAGAGAAGAATGAGGGGGGATTTGATAGCTGCTTTCAACTACCTGAAAGGGGGTTCCAAAGAGGATGGCTCTAGACTGTTCTCAATGGTAGCAGATGACAGAACGAGGAGTAATGGTCTCAAGCTGCAGTGGGGGAGGTTTAGATTGGATATTAGGAAAAACTTTTTCACTAAGAGGGTGGTGAAACACTGGAATGCGTTACCTAGGGAGGTGGTAGAATCTCCTTCCTTAGAGGTTTTTAAGGTCTGGCTTGACAAAGCCCTGGCTGGGATGATTTAACTGGGAATTGGTCCTGCTTTGAGCAGGGGGTTGGACTAGATGACCTTCTGGGGTCCCTTCCAACCCTGATATTCTATGATTCTATGTGCTATGCACTGTACAAACACACAGTGAAAGACAACGCCTACCCCAAAGAGTTTACAGTCTATATGAAGGGTTCACAACTAATCCAAATTCACATAAACTTGGTTGTAACAAGAGACAAAAAGTTTAGAAGCTCTACAACAGAGGATGGATTTGAATTCATTGTTGATTCTGGTGATAATAGCAACCTTCAGGTACTTTCATAATCTGTTTATTATTATATTAATTATTATAATATAATTTCCTCATATAATAAAAACAAAAAGAAAGATTATATCTTCAATGAAATCAATTTCCAAATGCAGTTTGACTTGATAGGGGATGGAAATGAAAAACATAAACAAAACAGTTTTATCTTTTATGATGCAAATAACTAAACAATGCACCTCAAAGCGACAGGCAAAAATGTTATTTACCTTTATCGTAACTGGAGTTCTTTGAGATGTGTTGTCCATGTATATTCCACTCTCGGTGTGCACATGCCCCATGTGCTCAAGACCGGAGCCTTTTGGCCACAAGTGTCTGTTGGAGCCATACATGGGGAAGACATAAAGAGTGGAACGGACCCAACTGCCATTCATTTCCATCGCCATAGCAGAATCCAGGTGTTATAGCACTCCCCAATAGCAGGGAAGGAGGGCAGATTGTAGAGTATATATGGGGACACCACATCTTTAAAAACTCCAGTTACTGTAAAGGTAAGTAACTTTTCTATCTTCTCTGAGTGCTTGTCCATATATATTCCACTCTTGGTGACTCTGGAACAGTGACCTGATATGAAGAGGCAGATGCTTGAAGTCTACGTGGACAAAGATTGCAGTACAGCTCTACCAAAAGAAGCATCAGATCTTGATGCTTCCTCCATGTTGGAATTGCTGCCTTTTATGAGAGGCAATACTTAAAATTGAATGACTCAGAATGGGACATTTCCAAGCCACAGTACCAAGAAAATGAGGAAATGAAACAGCAAATAAGGCAGATAAAAACTCCCTAAACTACCCAAAGTTTTCCAACAGGCAACTATATAGACAATTAAGTAAAGATTAGGAAAAAGCGATGCATCAAGACATGGACACTGGGGAGCTCTCTTTCCCCGCCATGGGTAATGAGAAGGAACTGAATGGCGGTTGGCCTGCTCTGACCTTTATGCTCTCACTATGTGAGTATGAAGACAGGCATAGCCCATGCACAACTCCAACAGACACTGCTGGCCAAAAGACACTGACCTGGAGTGCATGGGGGCACTAAGAGTGGAATATATATATAGACAAGCACTCCAAGAAGAACTTTCTTATAGAATGAACCACAATAGAAAAGCTTTGCTTAGGGGCTGAATCTAATGCAGCAGCAATTCATGTACCAGAAAGCTTTTACATTTAGGTTTAGAAAATATCTGAAAACAATTCAGATACACAAACCCAACCTCTGCTTTGAAAAACTACTTCAAAATGTTAGTAATAGATGCATTTCTTGTATCTTACCATTGTTGAGTAAAAATCCCATAAAACATGCTTTCCCGCCAGTCTGCTCTCTTAAGTAAAAAGACATCCTGAACAATATTAAACTGGAAATTTGATTCTGGAACGGAACAGGTAAGTCTGGATTTTAAAAATGATGTCCATCTTTTCTGCAATATGCGTTTTCCACCAAGATCACCCTGTATGAAGGGAAAGTGTCATCACTTTAGAGTTTATAGAGCAGGCTGATTTCACTCACATAAACAGACTTGGTAGCACTGTCACACAAGGGCTTGTTCTGACTTCCTACGCAAATCTGAATTTTCAAAGCCAAAAGATTTGAATGTTATAGGGAGGTTTGAACAGGGGGTTCTGAAGAGTCTGGAAGGAGGATGAAGTAAGTTCAATTTTAGAAGCCTGGCAGTAGAATTTTAATTGGAAAGATGGACAATGCAGATGGAACCATGTTTGCTCATTCTGCCATGAAGCTCTATCTAAACTACTTACATACTTTAAACAAAATTACTATAATACAAATACTAACTTTGCAGACACGAGCAATTCTTGACACCAGGAGTTTGTCATAGAATTCAAATTCAACAGCTGTTTCAGTGAAGAACACATAAATTTTATCATCATCTCCATCTGGATTAGATTCACTTTCCTGCACCATATCCATATAGACAAAGCTGGGCTCTGGAATATATAAATACACATAATGCAACAGTTTTTTTCTAATGTAGAGAACAAAAGGCAATGAAATACCATACATATCAAAAGTTATTTTTTTTAAAAAACTGTAGTAAAATAATGTTTTCTTAGAACAGTGGGAAAGGAAAGGACTGGAAAGAGCTTACGAGTTAGTACACAATTTTAAAAATAAAATCTATGAAAGGGTTAAAAAATATGTTTACATAAATGAAAATGGACTACTAATTGCCTCTTCACCATAGTCCTTAATTATAAGATCACTTTTATCTTTAGTCCTCAATTTAGGAGCTTGCTTTTTCTGGACATATCAAAATCAATAAATATTAATTTCAGACAGACAGAAGTACACAGATGCCTAGATAAACCTTTTGCAGGAGATGAAATTTACTACCACCAATGCTAAATGAGAACCTTTTACATTTCATAAAGTAAAGATTTATGGACAAGTTTAATGCTCATCTATCTCCCTTCCAATTTTATGCAGAATAAGGTTTGCATGGAGAGAGGAACCATTTTATGGACAATAAAGGGGCCTAAAGAAGTAAAAAAGCAACACTCCACAAAAGCGATCATGCCTAGAATAGGTTTTGTGTTTACAGACCCTGCAATACAGACATGCAAGATGAAGTGAGTTAAAGATGGGAGTGACAGACTTAATTCTGAAGAAACTATGAAATTCAAAGTCAACATCTGACTTTTTTAGCAATTTATTTGTCTTTAAGTTTAGGACCTGAATAAAAGTTGATATAATAAACTGTAGCAATTCCTACAAAGATGCCTTAAGATCTATGGTGTTTACTAATAACAGGACTAGAGAAATATTGAAATCCATTACTGATGCTTGTCTATTTGCATTTTGTTTGCCTCTCCTATATTAATTAGTGGAGTCTAGCATGCCATGGAAGGTGATTAGAAAAAAGCTGCACCAACCAGTTTTTGCTTGGTACACTGTTCACAGTGTGAAGCACTTGTTACTGTGTATCAGATATAAATTTTATCTGAAATACACACACACAATCTGTTTTGCTAAATCTACTGCTGCCTGTGCTTATCAAAGAGGGTTGTTAGTTACAATACTGACAGAATTGGGATGAGATCCTAAACCAGCCTCTGCTTTATTGTGATACTTATTCAGTAACCAACAAACGTTACAGGTGTTAACATATTAAAAAGTTTCATAATAAAATAAAATTCAACTGAATTTTATACCAGTATTGAGAAAGATGGAAAATAATTATGATCTAACATTTGGCTCCCATGCTTCCAGAGTCATAAACTATGTCACTTTTCAGCAGGCATCTTAAAAATGGCAGCTGCATTTAAAAACAAAGATTTAAATTACATGTCACTGTTTATATATGGCGAGGGGGAGTATCCCACATTAGACTTTCAGAACTCTGCACTGGGAAGAAACATGGGTGCAGTTCTTAATTTTGAGTTAAAAAAAATCAAGCAAAGATGGAATATTTTCCCTGCAGGGGCTAAAATAGGTAAAAAACATCTTACCATTTAGCCAAGATGCTTTAAACTCTGTCCTTAGATGGTTTCTCAAACTGCGAAGTATAATAGGTTCAGTGCCCAAGAAGTTGTTTGAAGTGGCTGAATAAAATGCACTATCTGTGAAGAGTTTAAAGAAATAAAATTACAAAAAATACTTTTTTTTACAATGCAAAGGAATGGTCATAAGTTACATGTATTTATCACATGCAAATGTTTATAGCAAAAGTAACCTGAGGAGCAGGTATAGCTATGATTTTACCTGCTGAAAAGTCTAGGGTGCTGGTCTTGCAAGGTGCTGAACACCCTCAGTTCCTACAGAATTGATTAGGAGTTGAGTCCACGCAGCACCATGCAGAATTAGGTCCGTAAGAGCGTAAGATGTTGGGGCAGAAAGGTATTTTGTTGGCTTTGTAGACATTTGTCTAAAATGAATCAAGGCTCAACTAGCTGGAAGTTACATGTGGCTTGTAACTGAAAATCTCTAAATGTGAAACTTTTATACACCGATATTGTTCAGAGTATCTGTAGGCCCCTAGAGTGGACCTTAAGAAGAGTTAACAGGAAAATGTGAACAACATTGCTGTTTGAGCTCTATATTTATCCTCATCACCATTTAGAATGAATCATAGAGAACTATGTACACCAGACATCAGTCCTGTTAGGCAGCTTGTTTTCTTAAGAAACAGCCAAATATCCCCCAAACCTATCAAGTATAAATCTGTTTTATCATTATTTGAAGGTCACCTCTTTTTAAGCAACTTTATGTCAGTCCCTTGAGCAGTCTCTTAAAAACAGATTTCACTCTGAATTTGTGCATAGGTCCAAAATGGGTTGACATGGAGAGGATGCAACATGAATTTAAAGTTCCAGTAAGATCAAAGGATAAATATATGAATACTTTAAGCACATGGTTTAATAGGCAAAGGACAAAACAGACAATGAATGTTTGAAAGTCAACAATTGCTAGGTGGACTCTCAGAGAAGTGACCCAGACGACCACTCTGGTAATCTCAAATGTTGCTAAGAGACATTGAATTCATTCATTCAAGGGTAGTTTTTGCACAAGGAAGAAAATCTTTTCCATGTGGCTTTCTGAAAGATTGCCCAGTGCCTGTATGACCTTCAAACATCTGAAACCTATAAAATTCAAGAGTAAGCAGCTAGATTCAAGGATATCAGATATGGATGCAAGAGTCATACTAAGAAAATCATTAGCAATTAATCTTTCTGAAAAAGTCCCTATCAATGAGCCAGCAGAGGCCAAAAAGGAGATACATATAGCAATGCACTAAAAACAGCTCCATTTAGTTTTTCATATAATAGTTTAATCTGTGTTCTCTTCCAACTTTTAAACAACAGATCAGAGGTTAACACTTCATGAACATGCACAGACATCCAGTTAGGATCATAGTAGTTGACAGTTGTGATTAGCTGTGAAAAATGATTTAGTCTTACACGGAATTCCCAAAACATACCAACTAACAGAGAAGCATACTTCAGAGTAGGTTCAAAAGGACATCTTCCTCTGCTTTCTTCGGCTTTCCCTTGCAGATGAATATCTGTGCTGTTGATGACCTGTTGTAAACAATCATTCTATCAAGCTGAAAGCAAGAATCACATCTGATAAAATAAAATGATTAACAATTTATTTTAAAAGAGAATAATCATGGAGTGAATATGGAAATATGAGTATTTGTACAAATAGAAATGTATCCAGTCTATTTTTTCTGGGCTTCTTTGTTTTTAATTAAAAACTATGAAAACTCCTCTTTCAATTAATTGGCCACTGTTGAAACACCCTGCCCAGAGTCGGAGTTTAAATCTGCTGAGATTATGTGGAGGATAAGAAACCAAGTAAATACATTTTGGTTTGGAAAATGTATTTCTTTTTGCAATGCATGCTCTTCTACTGGGAGTAACACTGCAAATTCTCTAAAATCTGGTACAAGTACCACCTCAGCGAAGCTCTCAGTCTTTATAAGTTGCCTGCTATGTGAGAAAGTAACTTCAAATATAAAGCTAGGCTCTTATATGTGCATTTGGTGAAAATATAGCATTCATCTGATTTGCAGCCTACTGTCAGCATTTATTAATTATTATTTATATAGCCTGATTGGTGTTCCTGGCACTCAACTGAAATGTAATCCTGTTTTAACTTTTATTTTTAAACAAAATTTGTTCAAAGAAAAACTAGATTAGATGAACAAAGGAAAGAACTAAGAATAGTGAAATATACATACAGTAAGTAAACATGAAAAGCATTCAGAAATACATGCACAGAGATAAGGCAACAAAATAAGAAACGACAATTACTGTTTCCAGAAATAAAACTTTCTAGCAAAAGATGAAAAATACAGAAGTCATAACGCAAGCACTTAATGTTGCTGCTAAATTTGTTTCAGTATGACCAATCATACATTAAAAATAATTAATTTTTTAAATTGAAAATAATTACAATAAAATAATGAATACTAATTTTCCATAGGAACATTACTTGGAAAGGTGCTTAAAGATCTACCATACTATTCAAACAATTATATGCACATGCAGTAAGGGTGTATTTAAGTATATAAAATGCTTACCATGTAATCACAAGCTGGGTAAAATGCATTGGTTCCACAAACATATAAGTTGGTGTCATTTATCTTATGAAGGAGGAGGATGTAGTTTCGGCAATCTACCTGAAACAGAAAAAATAATAGTAAATTTTCATACCAGAGCGGCGAGTGCATGAAGGCTTCCAGGTGCCTTCACAAAAAGCAAACAAGACCTTAAAACACATAGAATGTGTCCAAATACACTGGACTCAAGCTCAACAGATAAATTAAAGAGTAACACAAATTTTAATACTCAATAATTTTCAATATCAGATCTTAAAAGTAGGTTTACAGAAATTTACAGAAATTACTAATCATGTATATAGTTGTGCAAAGCCCAGACCCAGAAAAGCATGTTAAGAACATCCCAATTGATTTCCCACTTGATTTCATTGTCCCAATTGATTTCAGTGTTACTGTCCACATGTAAAAGTGCTTTCCAGGATCAGGGCTTAAATATGCATAGCACTATACAGATAGAGGGTATTGCCAAAGAGACAACAGTCTGAAAATAAATGGAAGACAGAGTGCATGCAGAGTGGGGTGTATGAGAAGAGCAGTCACTGTAAAAGAATAGAAGTTTCAGAACCAGATTCCTATATACTTGCTTATTGTTTTTAAAAAGCTACTCAACAGGGTAACTTATTTAATAAGTAGGTAGTGAAAACAAACACTTTACCTACTTTGTCCTTTCCTCTGCGAACGCATTCCAATTGTCTATCCCTTGTTGCGAACCAGTACTCCTGGAACCCAAAATATATCCCATATTTAGCACACTGTGATTTTTGGTCAAAAATTCTTAATGTAAAATCAAAACCAAAATAAATCTACATTTTGGTTTTGCTTTAAGGAGCAAGTCCAGCTGCCACCTCCATGGAGGTTCCCCTAGCAGTGGGGCTGGTGTGGTGCCACTGAATGAGGAGATGGGGCTAGATTTAGGGGTTACCCCAGGGGTAAGTGCCCTCAGGAGAACACAGACCCCATGTAAGCAGGGGCTTTCTGATTGGGCAAGGAGTTCCTGGATTTGGTCTTTACTGAAGGTCTTTGGGTTGTCACATGGGACACAAGATGCTAAAAGCACATTTTATGAACGAATTACATCTAATGACATCATTAGAATATTGTAGCGAATGTCACAAAGCGCAGGCAGTTTCCCCTATAGACTCTGCAACATGCTCAGCCACACCCAAATCCTGTAAATTGCTGTGCTTGAGCAAATGCCTCACTTTCATTGGGGTTTTTCAGAGGCATGTAGAATTCACCCACGTGGAACAGCTTACAAGATGAGGGCCCCAGTTTGTACAGAAACCCCACAGAATATGCAACTTCCTCCTCAGAAGGCATGTCTTTCACATCGTATTAAATATATATGTCTCATAATATCTTGGTGTTCTTTCACGTCTATTCTTGTAAATTATTTACATAAAAAAATGCCATATCACAAAACAGGTTTCATGAGAGAGGAACCTAAAAGAATCATTAAACCCACTTCATTTGAAGTCAGTGAGAGTTGTGGGTACGCAGCATCTTAAAAATTAAACTATTACAGTCTAAAGGCACAAATCAGTATGATACAGAGCTGTACAACAGAAAAAAATAATACAATGCTATCCAGTAGAGCTAACTCTGAGTAGCTGCAGACTTTATAGATTTGAATGCTTCATGGCACAGTTGTGTCTTCAGTTTCAAAAACAGGAATTACAAAGAGACATGCAGGCAATGACTGATGCATATTACCACCTTGAACAGAGGTATCTATTTGCCTTGGATTTATGAAAATATTTCAACAAAAATAATAATCGTATCATGTCATTTAGGTCATTGTTCCACATGAGGGCATTGGTGGATTGAGAGCCAAGAGATTTTAAGTGGTAGTTACTGTGTTGCTAACAGCACCCCTGAGGTTTTATAACCCATAGCTTTATCACTAAACTGACTTGGGTCCTGATCCCGCAAGGACGAGAGTAAATCAACTGAGGTTCTGATCAATCTCATTTCTGAATCAACTCAGTGATGCTCACCACTTTGCAGCACTGAGAAGCTAAACAAACAAAACGGGCCTTACTTTTATTGTCATTACAACATGGGCTCATATGCATTAAGCACATTGATCCCAATCTGGCAAACTCTTACTCAAGTGAATAATCCTAAGTAGTCCTACTGCTTTCAACTCTCTACTCGCAGAAGGGCCAGTCACAGGAGTAAGGATTTGGCCTTTGGTCTACATTTTCCCAGATCTGAAAGGTCCATTATCATCACCAAGCACTACACTGAATTTGTAACCTCATTAGTACAGTGACCAATATTCCTACCGGAAAAACTTCACAGAGAGTTGTAATTCTCCAGATCATAGGACTGAACATCTATCTCATACTAGCAGTTGCAAGACATTGCTTTGTTGTCTTTAAAGATCTGAAAATTAAATTATTTCAGAAAAAATATAACCTTAAGCGAGACAGGCTTTTTAAAAAGAAGGGATAAATAGTTAAAAAGAAGGGATAAATAGTTGTTCAGCTTACACTGGCTATTTCTCTTGAGATGTCATTCAAGTCAAGTGCAAATATAGCATCTCTGGCTCCGACAAATAAGGTATCAGTTTCTTCACTCACCAAGAGTGTGGAAAAATTGGATAATCCTGGTTTCATAAAAGTTTTTATATTTCCATCTAAAAACATACAAGTTATAAAGTTATTTTAAAAATTATTTGCTACTAAAATACCATTGCCATGAAACAAAAATATCAGACTGAAAAAGGGATAGCAGTGGGACAAAGTCTTATATTTTATTCACATTTTCCAGGATCGTGTTTTAAATAATTTTCAGTTATATATGGATATTTTATTCCCACTGTTATACAGAAAAATAACCAACACAAAATCATTATTAACTGGACACCAAAGTCTCCAGCCACTAGATTCAATGTTAGGGTAAATCACAGCAGAACATGCATACAAGAATCTGGGAGAAAGAGTGACCAATGGTGTTGAAAACTGTGTTGTCTTCAAAATTATCGCAAAGGATTCTTTGCATGAAAAGCAAAAAACTCTTCTACCTATTAGATCTCACAAGTTAAGTAGATTTGGGATGTGTCAGTACTTGGTTGGGGAAATACTAAGGGATGACAAAAGATGTGTTGGTTATGCAGTTGATGGCATTCTTTTCTCTGATCCTTTGCTGAAAATCAATGCCTCAACTTGGTGTTAGGTGAAACTGTGTTATTGAAAGTACCATGTATTTGTGCGAATACAGACTAACACGGCTGCTACACTGAAACCTGAAAGTACCATCTTTCAGATGACACATAAAGCCTAAAATGTGAAAACCTCTTGTGGGGATTAAAGATAGGATATCATAACATTCAAGAGATTGGAGTTCATAATACTAGTATCCTGGTCAAAAGCTAACTGAAAATAAAGTAATTGTTTCAGTCAGTCTAGCTGGCAATTCTTACACACCTACCACACAGAGGGAACCCTACTACTCTGCAGCATGTATCTTGTAACACAAGAGTTTTATCACACTTACTTTGGTATGTTACTGTTTTTCTGGGAATGCAGCTCAGGATAGAGGCTTCCATCTGTTGCATTAATCCATAAACAAGATAGAGACAGAGGACAGCAGTGGTACCACTCATTTTCAGAAATCCAGTTAGAATATAATCTATCCAGTTTTAATTCCTTGAAATTTGAATATTTACAGTCAGCATTTTCTGCATGGTGCTTGAAAATGTCTTGTTAGGAGGTCTCAGATGTAGATATCTATAGCTTTTAACATTTTATGAAGCTTGTGCAAATCAAAATAGCCTTTTAAATTGTTTTATTTGGAAATAAACTTTTCCACTAACATCCAATAGACATACCCTAAAATTAAAAGCAGTTTAAGATCAATTCAACTGATTACCTTGATTGATTACCTTCAACTGATTAAGCAAAGATCAACTGATTACCTTAGCTTTCATAACAAAAATGTATTCTGCACTCTTACAAGTCTTTTTGTTTGTATTTTACAGCTACCTCGTATATCAGTAGCCATTCCTACCTGACACTAGTCAACCTTTGTCTGTAGGTATGACTGTTTTGATCAGATCTACTGCATCCTGCAATAAGTAGGCACAACAGAGCTAACGTAATAATGCTGTGTGCAGCTTTCATTAGATGATTTTTGCTTTTGTGTGTTTCTGCCTCGGCTGTGTTTCAGGTCTTTGTTCCACAGTGGTAGACTATCTGAATCCATGGTCTCCTTTTGGGAGAGAAAGGATCTGAAATATGTTCTTTTTGCAGTTGTACCAAAGTGAAGGGAAAGGTGTGTGGGTAGGTGGGAAGCAGGACCGACATTAGATTGCTGGCACCCAGGCCAGAAACAAAGGAGTCCAAGCCCAAGCCCCGCCACCCAGGGCTCAAACCAAAGCCTGATCATCTAACTTAGCTTCACAGGGCCCTTAGTAGCATGGGGCCCCAGGCAATTTCCCTACTTTCTACCCCCTAACGCCATCCCTGGTAGGAGGGCATCACTGGACAGAGCTCAAAAACCTGTGTTGTGTGAAGCCCACAAGGTCTCAGTTACTCAGTTGAAGTTATAACAAATGATCCCAGCCTCCAGTTCCTTCTCCCACCCATTTACTCCTTCACCAGGCACCATGCTGCCCCCGAACGGGTCTCTGGGCTGTGGGAATGACACCAGGATGGGGGCACCTCCAACAGTTTTCTCCTGGCAGGAGAAAGGAAGGCCAGGGCACGCCGGGGGAGCTCAGCTCTGGCCTTGCCTTCTGGCAACCAGGACACTGCCCGGTGTGTGTGGGGGGCCTTCCCCATCGACCAGCTCCCCGAATCCAACCCCCTTCTATGGCTCCGGGGGGGGCGGCTGGTAGATGGTAACGGCGCCTCAGTGACTAGCAAATACACAGCAAAGCTGGACCCAATGGAGCCCGCTAGACCCCCTCCCCAGGACCCCAATACCCCCGCCTCAATCCTCCCAGAGCCTCCCCACCCCTCCCTACAGGAAACCCCAGGCCCCCCCCCCATCAGCTCCTCTGCCCCAGGGCCTCCCCCCATCTCCCCTTCCAGCCCTCAGGGAGCCCCCCCCCCATCCAGCCCCCCCCACTTCACCTCACTCCAGCGCTGGAGCAACACCTCGCCCCCCCCCCCCAAACTGCCGCATTACCCGCCAGGAGACGGTTGGCCCCACGCGCCCCAGATTCCCGCGCCGCCCTTCCCCCCCCTCGACACCGGCCCCCGCCCCGGTCGCCCCGCCCCAGCCCCCTCCCGCCTTGCCCGAACCGGCAGCTGCGGGCTCTCCGGGCTCGCCCACCGCGCTCCGCCCGGGGCAAGCTCCGCCGGCAGCGGGGAAGCCATTTCCCCGGCGGCCGAATCGCTCGCCTCCGCCAAAAGCAAGATCAAGGCCCCCGCGGCAGTACTTGTTCCCAACACGTGCCGGGGGAGAAGCCTGAAGGTTCCTCCGTCTCGCTCCGACCCGCCTCCTACCATTGTCCTTAACCCTAACAAACCCCCCCGGCGGTGGAGTACAGCTAAATTGGTTAGTCTCTAAGGTCCCACAAATACTCCTTTTCTTTCCAAGAACTTGAATCACTTCATGAGTTACAGCGTCCCAGCAAACAAGCTGCCCTAAGGGCAAGGAGGTATATTTGCAAAATTAACCCCAAGGAGCATCAAAAATGAGGTTAACATTTCAGATTCACTTTTTTTTTTTTTTTGGGCTTGCTGGCTGCAACTCCCACATTTAGGGCACCTGCAGCTTTCAAAAGTGTTTCAGCTACAATTTTTGCTTTTAGTCAGCACTTTTAAATTGGTGACACTATCAAATTGATCCGTGCTAAAGCACCGTAGGGAGGGGAGGTAGGTAACATGCTACACCCACTGTTTCATGTTCTCTATGTATATAAATCTCCCCACTGTGTTTTCCACTGAATGCATCCGATGAAGTGAGCTGTAGCTCAGGAAAGCTTATGCTCAAATAAATTGGTTAGTCTCTAAGGTGCCACAAGTCCTCCTTTTCTTTTTACATTTAACTAAGTGGAGCTTTGCTTGAGGGAGTGTGAATTTTTTTTCATAATTCTTTAAATACCCTTTTTTCCTCCTTCATGCCCAGTTGCTGTACCCATTCTGTAGGAAAGAAAACTAGAAAAGCACAGGGGAATTATACCAAGAAACAAACAAACAAAAATGGGACAGCAAATTAGACTGTCAACATGTTTTGTACAATATTTTTTAGTACTCATGGAAAGCAACTAAAATACAAATGTGATGAAATAAACTTTTATCTATTCCAACTTCATCTCAGAAGAACCACTGGATGGAAAACCTACTTTAATAGCTGTTTGCAGTGTGGTTGTACCTATGCTGGCCCCCGGCTATAAGAGAGACAAGGTAGATGAGGTAGTATCTTGTATTTGGACCAACTTCTGAGAGAGACAAGCTTTTGAGCTACACAGCGCTCCTCTTCCAGTGATAAATCCAAATACCTTCAAAGGTTCAGTCAACTAAAAGTGTACATTTTCTCCCACTTGAAATATAACAGAGTAACTCAGGAGTCCCTCAGGAGAAACTAACACCATTGCACTTATATGAGCTGTAGCTCACGAAAGCTTATGCCCAAATAAATTTGTTGGTCTCTAAGGTGCCACAAGTCCTCCTTTTCTTTTTGCGGATACAGACTAACACGGCTGCTGCTCTGAAACCTATATTTACCAAAGTTTCCCTAAAAATGTGCTGTATTAGAACCCTAGGAAAATCAATTACAGATAAGAGACCTATTAGTCATCCACTCCACTGACTTAATAATGTAGGCTTTTTTCTCCCCTGCACTACATTTTCTAGTGTTTTGGCTCTTCCAGTTAAGTGCTTTAGGAGATGGTATTTTCCCACTCACTTCTTGCAAGATATTATTCAAGTAAAGTAGACCAAGTGGAAAAAGTTTTCCCTAGTATTTAGCACATTTCCTTTTCAGTTTTATCCCATCTCAGGTTATACACCTGAAATAGTTTCTCTTCCTTGATATTTACCCCATTCACATTTTTGTAGATTACAGAAATACATATAAATGGTTTGTGCATAGGTTATGCATTTAGATACTCCTGGTCAGCCAGACCTAATATGTGGCAGAACGGGACAGAACAGATCTGCAATCTGTATTTGATATGGGGGGGGGGGGGAGAAGAGGATTTTGCAAGTTTGAGTTGACCATGCATTACCAGTAAGGAGGAAAAAGCTATGTAAATAACCTAGCTTTTGATCAGACTTATCATCATAGCAGGTGGCTCCTGTTTTCCACTGATTATACTGTGATTTGACTATGTAGCCTTGATAAAAGTCACAACATTTTTAACATAGATTATGTTCCTAATGCTATATATTGAAAAATGATTTTATTTGCTGAAATAACAGGTCCTATAATTCCTTTAAATGGGGAATGTTAGATGATTCCAACTGTCTAAGATGTTTCCACCCTAAGCTTCTGTCTGCTTGCATGTTTAAACCTGCCTCTGGAAATTTCCACTTCATGCATCCGACGAAGTAGGTATTCACCCATGAAAGCTTATGCTTCAATACGTCTGTTAGTCTATAAGGTACCACAAGACTCTTTGCCACTTTTGTCTGTGCTGGTGTTTTTAAAACTAGGACATGTAGGCAAAGTGACAAATGATTTGCATGCATCTTTTTATTAATACTCAAAGAGATAGTAGCTGGATAATGCTTCCCTTAGCTATCAGCCCTTCAGAGTTAAGGCTTCTGCTCATGCAGTAGTTCAAGGGCAAAACTGCAATCTTTTAAATACATTCTTCTGGCACAAAGCTTAACAGAACACATTAGATGTCAATGCTTTTTAAACAGCAACGACTTTACTGCCCAGAGCGAATGCAAACATTTTCCACACCTGCCCTCATTTAGCAGTTTACCCAAACAAGGTTCACAAAAGCTATTTATTTCAAAAGTAATCTCTTTATGTTGTCCTTAAATGTTTTCTCATTTAAAGTGGACTATTGCTTAACCCTGCAATCTGGCTGTGACTCACCAGCCACAGCCACGAGATATGGTGAATGAGGAGGATAGTACAGAATCTTCATGCATGCATTTTAAAATAATTTTCATCTTGTATCTAAGAATGTATTTTTATGCATCAAAGTTTATTATATTTAGAAAGGGTCCAGACTTATTTTGGGCAAAATGAACTACAACTAACTTTAGCCACAGCAGAACAGAACATCAATACAAATAAAAACAGTGTGCTGTATTTAAGAAGCTTAATATTTCTGCATTTTTAAATGTTTATATATTAAAGAAGCTATAGATTTTTGTAAATTTTATAAACAGGAAGAAAAAATATTATTGGTATTACATACCACTTAAGATATGTAAGCAACTGAATAAGAACAGTTGTATTAGTCCAACACATCTGTTTCAAATAACAGTGCATTATTTGCACAGGAGATTCGTCTGCTCCATCAGGGCACCTTTCAAGCAAACAAATGAGGAATCTCCCTTCCCTGAATCTACACTTAGTACTCCTCACCTCCATGCAGCTACCAGGTGCTGTCAGTACAGAAGCAAGGGACAGCTCTTATACTGGGTTTATATTTCTTTCCCAAATTAACAAACACTGAATAGGCTTTACTTCTCTAATGACTCGTGTACAGCAACTGTTACTGATAAAATGTTTCACTTTGCTGTGGCTCCACCCTTCCCTCCCAATGGTCAGATTTTATTTATTTTTTTATATATAAAGCTATTTTTGCTTGTTGTTTGAAACAGCTCAATGTACCAGTGATAATCATAGAGATAAGGTTTGGCTCCTGGGATGTAGGAGCCTGGAACGTAACTCTCGCATTCTGGCTGGTACAAACTGGTATTGGCATTCAAGGCAGAGGTAACACCATGGTGCCTTGTTTAATGCACTGGAACCCTAGGAAAATCAAGTAGCTCTGAAATAATCCAAAAAGCAACCCTGTAAATGGATGATTTTGTAGTTATATAACACTATATAATCCCAATTTCATGTATCAGTGCCAAAGAAGTGGTCATATTTCCTACACCACAAGCAAAACATCATTGAAACCAGAAGGCAACTGTTTACCTCTACATTTATTGCAGATTTTAAAAAGATTAACAATGCTAACATATTTATTTGTACTAAAAAGAAACTTCAGTTATCCAATAATATAAGCATTTATTACTAGCTTAGCACTACTGCCAATTTGCACAGAACAAAAACTAGCAAATTGCTCTACAAGATCATCAAACAGTAAAAACAACCAAAAGACAGCAGACACACCACTGAAGTTAGTTAAAATGTTCACTGATGCTTGTAGTCTTCATGGAAGAGAGCCTGGAAACTAAAATAACAGAAAAGAAACTAGTAAACAAGGCAATGTATCTGCACAATGTTTCACATATGTACCTGTATTTAAATTTTCAAATCAGAGCTGCCTGCAAAAGCAGGTTAAAATAAAGGGGGGAGGGGAATTCCTTCTGCAAAAGGAGAGTAAGGTCATCTCTTGGTAAAACAAGATAAAAGTGGTTCACAGAAACCCACTTGAGAGCAACACTGGAATCTTAGCACCAGCGCTGCTCTGCTGATATCTTGTCCAAAATTAAAGTTTGGCACAAGAAAGACTGACCATACTACAGTTATCCAGGGCAGCAGATTGAGATTCCCTTAGGAACTACTGTTCACATTCATTTTCAAGAGTGCATAATACTCAAGGAAATTGCTCTAAATTGAGTTGAAATCAGCAGAAAATGTACCATTTTCCAATCTGGATACTGAATTTTTCCAGACTGGATAAGTAGGTGTTCAGCAAATGTACCCCAAAAGGTACTGTGCCCAATCTGTTTAAACCAGAACAGCTCAGAATGGTGATCAGGGTCGAGGGGGCTGAGAAAATCCATCCCAACATAGTGTGAAGCCACACACTGATTTGTGTCTTTTTCTGCAAATAGCACAGCATGTAGTCAAGAGATTTTCTTCCAAAATGTAAATGTGAAAGAAGAGGTGAACTGGAAGCATGTGGGAAAATAAAATAAAATAAAATAATTGTAAAACAGCAACAATGGCAGCTTCATCAATGAAACTAAAAGGAAAGTTAAACCCATATTAGTGGGTATGAGAAATAATTCTGGGTCCAACACTATTGGTTCCAGAGCATCATTCTACAACAGACTATGAATGGTGGAACTCCTCTTTTTTTTTTAAAAAAAAAAGACGAAAAAAAAGACTCCGTTTTTGCATTCAACACAATGTCCAATTAAGCATGGGAAAGGGAAAAAGTGCAGTGGAAAACATCTCCAAATAGGGACCTATCAGGTAAGTGTAATACTGCCAAATATTGTACCAGCTGAACTTAAAGGCAGTTTTTCTCCAACATGATTGTGCTGTTTATGCTTCTAAACATTTCCAAGCAAAGCCTATGGGATAAATCTTTGTAGTATCACTAAATATCTTGAATAAAGTATGATGAATCAGGCAAGCTTTGAGAAAATACATTTGTATTTATGGTCCTGAATGCTCTAACTTCTTGTAATGTAAAGGTGCAGAAGCATGACGTTCATGGAAAAATTTAACTGTACCAACATGACAATCATTTCTATATCTGCTATTTACTGTTTTTAGCAGCCATGTGCTTTCAAGCTATTAAAATTGAGTGACCCGAAAAGTTACACTGTGGCATGATATCGTAGCTTATTGCTTACACACACACACACACACACAGAGGAAAGAGAAATCTTGCTTTCATAAACTAAGTAAACTGATTTTACAGGAATGGAAAGGTTTTGGTGCTAAAGAATGAAAATTAAGATACTCCCTCCATTTCAATTTCAATTGGCAAGTTTATTTATTTTTATAAGGAGGAGATGACTGTCCTCTGCCCAATAGGCACATGTGAGTTGATAACTAGAGATCAAGTTTTCTTGCATATTCATCCTTTAGGAATGCCAGACACTGCTGCTTTACTGTAAGGTACTTGTATTGACTGTACCGTAAGCTGTCTGCATTACAAGCAGCATGGTGCCAGATGAAATCATTAACAAGCCTGCACGCTCTGAGTAAGCCAAACATACATCAGATCAAGACAAATTCTCTTTCAAGAGGAAGTAATCTGCCATTGTCACATAAAAAAAGTGAAGGCTCAACTATTTTTAGAAGTGTAACGATGGAGAAAAAGAAGCAGGCTAAAAAGTGCAACTGATATTATTAAATTGTCACTTCAAGCAATCCAATCATGGATTCTTTACTGACATGCAAACCTGGTGAAAGACGAAATGATCAACTAGACCTTGAACATTTGTTTCCAATACTACTGCTAAGTTTGCCATCATTTCTTCGGAACTGCTTCACCAAGAATGCATTTTTTTTGTTATTGAAGCACAGAGTATACTACTGGAGACTCATCTTTGATTTAATTAAAGAGAGAACAATGGAATACAAAGTTCTTTAACAATTTCAGGTTTTGTTTCATTTTCCTGGAGTCTTGCAGTCAAAGAACTTCTGAAGAGCAATATTCAATAGAATTAGAAATAAGCTGACTCCCTAAAGTGATGCTCTGATTACAAAACAGATCTTCGGCTTCCAGATCTTCTATATTTGACTTCCAATACTATTTTAAAACATAGTTCCAATCTTCTGCAGAACCCAAGTTACACCTTGTTCGCAGATTTATTTCTTTGAGAGGAAGAAACTATACAAGATTTTATTGAGCAAGACCTGCAAATTCACATAAAAACAAGTACACTTGAAATTGGTACTGCTTGCTACAGTGAAAATATGAGCAGCTGAAATTTTTGTTAGGCAGTACAGTTGGGTGTTCTTATATGGATTCATTATGTTAGTCCTACAAAGGTAGGCATGGATTCCTACATGCGTGCATGCTTATTTTAAAAGGTTTTGTTCTTAAATTGTTCTATGAATGGAAAAAAAATATCAAGAACTGCTTTGTCCAGATCATACCAGCAGTTCAAAAGATGCAGCCATTCAAAAAAAGCTTAGTAAAATAAAGCAACATCTGGTACTGAGGAAAACCGTCTCTCAAAGAGATCTGAATTTGAAAATCTTCTCAGCCTGAGAAAGGAGCAGATTGGTTTTCCAGCTTATATTTTTTGTGCTGCTTACATTGTTTGGAGCAAACCATCTTGTCACATAGTAGGCATTCTTGGCCAAAGAGAAAGGTAAACAGGCACGTCTGAGAGCAAATCAGTTGTTTCTTCCTCAGAAGATGACATCCAAGTTGTCAGCTTGCACATCTAAGTACAAGGCTAACTTTAATCTTGGAAAATGTTTTTGGTACATTAGTATTCAAGTTCACTGCCACAGCACAAAGTGTTCTTCATACTGGCAGCATGCCGAAAACCTTTCACACAGCAGCTTTTGCATGTCCACGTTTTCTAGCAAACGAGTCTCTTGCGTCAAACCTAGAAAGTAAGATGTTGGGTAATTCAGCAGTCCAAAGTAGTTCTGGATTTTCATGAAATAATAAAAACCCAGATGTATTTGTGGAAACACAGTAACACTTTCACTTCTGTTCAAAGGAAGGCTTTTTAACTGCAGTATTTTAATGTTTGCAGGAATTCATAAACCAGACTTGTCCATTGCACATACCTATTTACTTGCTCTTTTCTGCCTGTACATTTGTATCATTCTTTGACGGAAAACATCAAATGTATCTTCTTTATTTTCTTCCCCTGCAGCACCCAAGCCCTCCCCTGCAGAGGTAGTACCCCTAGGGAGTAAAATGGATAATTAGCACAATTTGATTCAAACACATGATTTGACAAAGTGCAGAAAAGATGTAAAATAACAATAGTTTCAAAGGGAGACAGTTACAGAGTAAGGATCCAATTCAGTTTCCTCTGTGTCCCTTAATATGCCAGGCCAACTATGTATAGCTTTTCCTCCCCGCAGACAGAAACAGAAAAAAGCCAAGGCCATGTGATATTGCTGAGTAAATGGAAATATAGGTAGTTATCTAGATCAATTTCACATAAACTCCTCTGGGTTGATCACCTGGTTCGTGACACACATGGTCCCTATTCAAAATGATGGCACCCCAAAGTATCATTGTTTTTAAAGTTCAAAATGGCACAGAAACCACCAGATCTCTTGGGAACAAAGCCCCCTGCCTTTATGTTGGAGAAAAAACAATTAGAGGGCAAGTTATCAGCCGTGAACACAACCACAGGGTCTGGTGAGCTATAACTGGGCTTGCTGTGCCCCAAGTGGAAACTCAGACACCATAAGTGGCATCAAGAAAGAAACCATCCTCATTATCCGATTTCTGTAACTATATAGCCGTGGCCACATAAGCCAAGTAGATGATCATATAGCCTTGGAATATTTGCACAATCTTAACGGAAGATTGAGCCTTTGCAGTCCGCAGGGATTTCTGTGGCTGCAACCAAGTCCCAGGAAAATGTTTTTTCCTTGCAATTCCTCAGTATTAGAATCTGCCTTGGGAGCTGCAAGATCAAGTTAAAAACTCTGTAGGAAGAGCATAAAACCACCTAACAATTCTGTGGCTTCCTGGTAGGATAGGCCACTGTCCAAAATGTGCCTTTCTCCACATGCCCCACAGAAATATGCCATTCCCATCCTAGTTCACCAAGTCACCACTCTCACTGCATTAAAAATCTTCCCAAAGATATTTCTGTGATACCCACAATAGGGAACAAATAAATGTGTCTGTAACATGTCATAGCTTAATCATTCCTCTGGACCTCCCAATGCATTCCTTTGGTTTCATCTTTTAGGTTGTCAGTACTTCAGGGCAGGGACTGTCTTCATTTTCTGTCTTGTACAGTGCCAACCATTGGTGCTTAGGTAATAATGGATTTGTGGACCAGGAAGACTTTATTGTAGATATGATAAGAAGTAGAGTCCCCCTTCTGGGATAACTTTCCGGGCAAGTGACTGATCAGAGAAGTTCAAGATTAGACTGGTTATAAGAGTGATCATCTGAAGCCATTCTACCTTCAGATTTTCCTTCCCTTAGTTCAATCTCAGGATTGGCCAGTTCCACAGCTGTGACAAATCACTTCTCTGAAATGGAGAGAGGAACACAAGACCACTAGGGGCTTCCCATAACTGAACTTTCTGTAACTACTGGCTCCAGCAGGAGGCATCATGTTCCCCATCTCTTATCTCTGCTATGGAAGAAGGAAGAGAAACCCAAGAGGAGAAAGGGGATGTTATTCTCAACATTTCAAAGACTAGCCATTATCTTTTCCCTATCACAGGCAGGCCTCAAGGTTCTGTTCCATCTCCACATACAAGAAGATTGACATGTCTGTGTGCATCAATCCTGGAGGCAAATGCTCTTGTTGCTGTAACACAGCGATCAAAGGCTACGCTAACATTACATTGGACTGTCTCTAAACCCTCACACATACTACTTCTGTCCATTTCTCTTTGATGAGACAAAATTACCCAAACTGTGGGCCTTCTAACCACATCTCAACTAGTACTTGTCCACAGAAGAGTTGATGGTTTCTAAAGCATGCAGCATTTCCAAAGAGAGGGCCATGGATCACCTTGAATAGATGAAAAGCTGCACCAGACAGCAATTAAGGTCACTACAGTGATACACAAAAAGGTAAATTGCACAGGACAGCCTCACTCACATTAAGATAATCTCAGATTTGGGCCTGAGACATGCCTCCAGAGAGAAAGGAAAGAGCACTGGAGACCATTAAAGAATGCAGTGCTTTGGAGTTATCTAAAGACATAGCTGCAACTCCCTCTGTACATTAGACCAAAAACGACAACACAATTTTCCTGAGAGCTGTGTACAAGGAGTACGTACACAAACTGTTCTCACTTGTCTGCTATGGGCAAGTGCCTTTCCATAAGTGACAGAGCAGCTAACTTTAGTTGAAAAAACAAAAGCCAACAGCATATTTTCATACCTAAAACACTTCTCTTTAGAGAGGATCTAAACCTTCTTCAGAACCTGGTAGGTTCACAGCTGGATTGACCAAACAGGCTTTAACACTCAACTATTAATTGCGTGCTGAGGAAACCAAGAGGCTGCATGTGCTCTTGGCTTCTCCAAGTGTGTTGGGATGAGAAGTTCTGGGAGCTAAGGATCCAGTATCTTGGTAGAGAGTAGAAAGCTATAGACCAGATGGGGTACGTTCCCATAGGGCATTCCCTTCTGAAGGAAGGAGGTGGGAGACTAAGGTGGTAGGCCACCTAACCACAGGGTGTCCCAGAAGTACAAAGAAACACACACTTGGCTAAAAGACACCCAACTAAATTAACTAATTATGTTGAAGAGAAAGATGGGAAAAAATTTACCTAAGAAAATAAAGAGTAAACCAACAAAATATTCAGCCAGCCAGAGTTTTTCCCATATAGTTGGTGGAGTGAAATCACAAGTTCTTTTGTGCTCTTTGTTTCTATCTGCAGCTTGGAAGAACTATAACCTACTATCTGGGCTGGAAGAGGACATTGGAGAAGACATCCTTAAAACTTAGAAAAGATTGTGAAATGCATACATTATTATTTTAAGAGAAAAGTATGCTTACCTTCTAGGAGATGCACTTACCTCTTTGCAGGATGCAGTGGAAAGAATCTTAAGTTTACAGTGGAGACGGTGTATTACCTTAACACATAAACACTGTGTGTGGAACTCCTGTGAACTCTACTTATATGTTACAATGGACACATCACTGCAATATCCAGGCACCAACTGGAATTCTGCATGCAGACAGCTTGCAAGGTAAAACCTATTTGTTTTCCTTCTAACGGAGCAGGGCACCCCTATGTTATTACAAGGCTTCCACACACAGCAGGGTGCTCTCCAGAGTTTAGGTGGTGTAAATACAGCGCCTCAGGAAGCATTTCCTCCCAGCCTTCAGCAATGTCCATTCAGATGGCAGGAAACAGCCTCCCCTTAGAACACCAACTTCCACCCAATCTGATTAGTAGAGACATGAGGCCTCCAGTCTCAACTCTGACCAGCCCAAGGAGCAGACCAAGAGTGGGAATAATACACAGGACCGATCCCCTCAGGACAGGACAGGGACCCACAATTGCTACTAGAAGCATAGTATTTTCCAAATATGTCTAATATTTTTGCAGTTTGTTCCCATTACATACACTTTCACAGGCTCTTTGATTCCTTTTCCTTGTGAACCAAGACCACGTCCTTCTTGCCAGCCCATCTTCTGAAGCATCTGGAAACCCACATTCTTAACTGTTAATTTCTTGTGTAAAAAGTCTAAGTCTTTTGGTTTCTGCAGAGAGAGAAAGCAGGGGGAGAGTTTTTGATACAAAAAAGCAGCCACCGATTTGATCTCTTCACCAGAAACCTTCTGCAAATTGAGTGTGTCCAAGTTCCTGAATGTACAGAAACAGATTTAAAAAGTATATGTTTAATTGACAGGTTTCTCCATTGGGATGAAAAATGTCTGCTGAAGAGTAATCGTTTGTGTAGCCAATTTACAGAGTAAATTGTACCTAACAAGCTACTTTTATTGTGTGTCATGGGTTTGTTTAATTACACTATCAAAAATAGGAAAGCGTTAGAGCATACTATTTTCTTTTTTAATAGCCGTGTTTTCTGATAACAAAAGCAGGATGAAAAATTTGAAACATTAACCCAGTCACTATTACAAAAACTGCATTGGAACACATTTATATCAGCCTTACAAAATTATTCTGAAGAGGTAAGAGAAAGCTACCAGATTAACAAATGATTTAATTCTTCAATAAGGGCCCTAACCTGTGGGGGTGTTGAGCTTTGTCACCTTCCACTGTCTGCCCTGGGAGTGGAGGGAAGTTCGCTACTCTCAAACAGTGCCCTGTTCCTTGCAGGATCCAGGTCTAAGGTTCGGATTGCCATGAAATCAATGGCAGACATTTACAGAAACTGCAAAAGAACTATTTTCACAAGACAGTGTGTAATTTCACTCTCAGTTTCCTCACCTTCTTCTTCTTTGTAACTGGGCGGCCTCGGGGTCTGTCATAAGCAATTCTGACAGGTTCATGAACTGGGAATTAAAGCAAAGACAAAAGTCAATCACAAAGATGACCAATTTTAATATGGAAATAGCAAAATACATATTCATATACATGACTCCCACTTAATGTCTTAATCTAATACTATTACCAAGGATATTAAGGTTAGAGTGCACAAAAAACAAAGATTTTCAAAGGCACAAGTGGGACCTAGGCACTAAACTCCCATTCACTGTCAAAGGGAATCAGGCACCTAACTGCTCTTTGTACCTTTGACAATCTCCCCAAAAAGTACTATAGTCCAAGGATCAAATTCTGCAAGGACTTCATATCTGTTCAGCTCCACTGACTTTGAAAATGTTTTGGTGGAAAGCCAAGTCAAGACTGGCACATAAATCAGTTCATTGTGTCTTGTTCCCACAGCACATATGGAGTCATCTATTCATCGACCATTTTTATTTATGTGTGGTAAAGACACTCATGAAAGTAGTTATTGAACATGTGCAGCAGTCAGTTTTCAGCATAAGTATCACTCAACTGTTCGAATTTATTCTTTTAGAACACAAAAGAGATAACATGGCCACACTGTCAAATTACTTCACAAATTCCACTTAACTTTTGAGATACAAATATCAAAGCAAAATACTTCCCGATTTACTGTTATGAACTTTTTACAACATGAAAGTATTAGTCTGACTTTCTAAATATGTTCATTGCCAGATTTGAGACATTGCTCAAAACTAGAAACAAGTGATGGAAATCCCGCACCAACCCACCTTTTTCTCACTTTGTTTAATCAACAGCAGAAAGGAGTGTGGGTATGCAATATCCACATACGCTCACTGTAGACAAGCATTGTTGAGTCAACCTTACAACACACACAAGTTAGAAGCAAGTTTTACTATTGCACCAGAATGCAATGACTGTCCACCTGTTCACTGGGATGTGCCAATGGCTACTAGTGAATAGACATCTGAAGTCCGTATTTTTTTAGTTCAATTTATTAAACCAAGAACCACAAATATATAGGAATTCAGGGACTCTTGCTGAGGGCCAGAAAACATCCTTGAAATGATACTTACCTTTTGGTTCCTCTATGAGGCAGACCCTCTTAGATGCAGGAATCATGCCAACTTTCAGAGATTTGCTGCTGATTCTTTTGCGAGGAAAAGGGATACCAGGAGCAGAAGCTGGCACATGTGCTGACAAATTTGGTGTAGTACAATCGGAAGCTGAGCTTGGCTGCATTTCGCCTGTTGAAGTTTCATCTCCTGTTTTGGACCGCATCTCTTTGGATGCGATCTCCTCAGAGCCACCTGCTTCCCCCTCCTCTGCATGCTCCATTTCCACTTCTTCCAAGGTTTGGGAGATATTCTCTTCAAGTTCAGTTTCTTCCTCTTCCTCCTCATTGTCTTCCTCCTCCTCTTCCTCCTCCTCCTCTTCTAAATTATCCAAATTTCTTTCTTCAGGTTTATCACTTTCCCCAGGTGCAGCTATTTCCGAAACAGCACTGAAGTTGATGGATGGGCACAATTCGTAGACTTTCATTCGATAAAATTTGAAAGCAGAACTGTTTTGGTCTTGTAGAAACCTGGAAAACAAATTGCATTGAAAAGCATTTAAATTCAACAACAAAGAAAATTCCTATGAGTTACCATAAAATTAGATATTAAAAATTGATTTAGTAAAAAAGATTAGATGTAGTCATTACACTGGTACTTTTGTACTATTATGAAATGCTATAGGAACTCCCAATCACATGTAAAAAAATGTCTCTTGGTCCAACTAGACAAACACAAATGACGTTACACCAACAAAAGATTTGGCCCAAAGTGGCACAACCCCACAGAAAGCAGTAGAGCCGTGCCAACTTACACCATCAGAAGATTTATCCCATTGTGTTTGAAGTCCTAAAAAGAGTTCAGAACATAAGAATGGTCATTGTTGGTCAGACCAATGGTCCATCTAGCCCAGTATCCTGTCTTCCCGTGCCAGATGCTTCAGAGGAAATGAACAGAACAGGGCAATTTATCAAGCAATCCATCCCCTTTTCTTTAGTCTCAGCTTCCGGCAGTCTGAGGTTTAGGGACCCAAAGCATGGAGCTGCGTCTCTAACCATCTTGGCTAACAGCCATTGATGGACCTAACCTCCATGAACTCCCCCCCCCCCCCCCAATGGTAATGAGTTCCACAGGTTGACTGTGCATTGTATGAAGAAGTACTTCCTTATGTTTGTTTTAAATGTATTGGCTATTAATTTCATTGGGTGACCCCCACCGGTTCTTGTGTTACGTGAAAGGGTAAACACTTCCTTATTCACTTTCTTCACATCATTCATGATCTTATAGACCTCTGTTCTATCCCCCCTTGGTCATCTCTTTTCCAAGCTGAACAGTCCCACTCTTTCTAATCTCTCCTCCTATGGAAGCTGTTCCATATCCTAATCGTTTTTGTTGTCCTTCTTTGTGTCTTTTCCAATTCTAATGTTATCTTTTTTGAGATGGGTTGACCACAGCTGCAAACAGTATTCAAGGTGTGGGCGTGCCATGGATTTCTATGGTGGCATTATGATATTTATTATCTTATCATCAATCCCTTTCCTAACGGTTCCTACCATTCTGTTAGCTTTTTGGACTGCCACTGCACATTGAGCAGATGTTTTCAGATAACCATCCACAAGTACTCCAGTATCACTTTTTGAGTGCTAATAGCGAATTTAGACCCAATCACTTTGTCTGTATAGTTGGGATAATGTTTTCCAATGTGTATTACTTTGCATTTATCAACATTGAATTTCATCTGCCATTTTGTTGCCCAGTCATCCAGTTTTGTGAGATCCCTTTGTAACTCTTCCCAGTCAGCTTTGGACTTAACTATCTTAATTAATTTTGTATCATCTGCAAACACTGTCACCTCACAGTTTACTCCTTTTTCCAGAACATTTATGAATATGTTGAACAGCACAAGCCCAAGTACAGATCTTTGGGGGACCCCACTATTTACCTTTCTCCACTGGGAAAGCCGACCATATATTCCTACCCTTTGTTTCCTACCCTTTAGACAGTTACTGATCCATGAGAGGAACTTCCCTCTTATCCGTTGACTGACTACTTTGCTTAAGAGCCTTTGATGAGGGTCCATGTCAAACGCTTTCTGAAAGTCCAAGCACACTGTACCCACTAGATCACTTGTCCACATTTGCTGACACCCTCAAAGAATTGCTTTGGGGTGCAAGATGACTGGTTGTGGATGTAAAAAAAATTACATCTCCCATATATCACAACAACTGTGCATTCTGGAGAGATATTGGCCTCCTCTCAAGCTTCAGATATTGTCTCCATTAGTGGTCAATAAGTTAAACCAGCAGTTCTCAAACTTTAGCAACCCGAGGACCCCCATTTTGATTTAAAATTTTTCATGGACCCCCCAAGCTGGCTTCTAATTTTCCCCGGGGCTGCTGGACTCCTGCTCAGCCCTAGCCCCCAATCCACCCCTCCCCCTCATCTTCCCCACCTCCTTCCGCCCCCACCACAGAGCGCACTCTGTGCCGGCTCCTCCCCCTCCCTCCTAGTGCCTCCTGCATGCCACGGAACAGCTATTCAGCCATGTGCAGGAGACGCTGGGAGGGAAGAAGAGGAGTTGATCAGCGGGGCTGGCAGCCCTGGACATGACCCGCGGACCCCCTGGAGTACCTTCGTTTGAGAACCACTGAGTTCTAAGATGGGCAAATAATTAGACTTGGTAAAACAAATCCAAATCCTACATTCCTAAAAATATTTAAACATTACAATTGATAACTTCTTTAAGGACCAAAAGACAGTGATATTAAACAAAGATCTATGTAATTTAATGCTGCCAAAAGACAGATCTATATGTTAAATAGTAATTCTACATTAATAGCTTGGTGTTGTAATTTCTCTTATTAGACTATTTACACAAATGGATATATAGGTTACTCACCAAAGATCTGGGTTATCTGCACTGTTATCTATGCTGAACTGCTCAATTTCTGGTCCAACCTGAGCAACAAACTTGGCCAGCTTCTCAGCAGTTTCCATTGTTTTAGCATCCACTGCAAGTGAGAAAACAGTATGTTTGTATAGTGCCTAGAACAATGGGATCTAAAGTAACTGAAATCTCAAGACACTATGACATGGTAAATAATGATACTAAGTAGAACATTTTACTGACATCTGAACTAATGCCTTGCTCATACTACTGAGCATTAATGATCTAATTTCAGATCTTCACCTACCATCAGGAAATTGAGACAACAGTGACTGGGAATGTCCAGTTGATGCCGATAAATCCTCAGTGTCTGCCACTTCTTCCAGCGACAGAGAAACTTCTGGACTGGTGGCATGCTGTGAGGATCCAGCTGTGTCCAATGAAGAGTTCTTCTCAGACATGCTGATTTCTGATATGGAAGGTTTTGACTGAACTGAACCTTGGGTGAGCTTGTCTTGACGTTTCAGCATCGTACCAGCTGAAAGCACAGTCTGTGTTCCTATGGTTGATTTTCTCACTTTCCTGCCTCTAACTCCATGTTGTGTAAAAATTCCAAGTCTTTTTCTTTTAAAGAGCCTTTTCTTGATACTTGCTACTTTCCTCGCATACAACATTGCCCTCACTGATTCTGTTGCAGATTCTTCTGGTGTTTTCCCCTCTCTGCCTCCCTCCTTTGTAGATGATGTTAATCTTTGCATCTCTGATAACTTCAGTCTGTAATATTTGTATTCTAGACTATCCTCCTCAGACAAGAACCTACATTAGAAACGAAAAATAAATGCCGCATGTGTAAGGAAAACATATACTGAAAGCAACCTTCAATATTTCAAGAACGTCATGGTAGTTGATAGTATATAGGATGCCCTATCCCGGTAAAAACAACATGCAGGTATGGGTTTTCCTCAGACAAGCAGTAGTTCCATTCCTAAGCAGTAAGCAAAGATAAGTTGTGTCAAGCTCCAAAATCACAGATTGCTTTAAGATACAGCTCAAGTTGCCTGTAATAAACAGCTATACTGTAGGGCTCATTCAAAGTGACGCTATCAACTTGATTTATTAATTTTTTTTGAAGTTGAATAATTTAAAATAATTCCATTTTCAGAAAGAATGCTCTTTAAGGAGTACATATCGGATTAAAAAAAAAGTTTTCTTCTACTTCACTCAATGTTTATAAAAAGTATTTTCAGCAAGAAAAGAAACTGAGTGCCTGTACAGAAGCAACAGTTAATTAACTATACACAAACTATACTTCCTGGATTTAGGAAAGTACTTACGCATGAGTAGTCCCATTGACATTAGGGCTATTCACATGCTTAAAGTTAAAGTCACGTGTTTTAAGAAACTTCTAGACTCAGCACCAAAGTGCAGTCCAAACTGCAAAGTGAACAAACTGGAAAAGTATAGACAAATTTTCTCTAGCTGTAATTTGTGACTACAGAAGCCAATTCTCAAACAACCTTCAACTAGACAGTGTTGCTTTAAAATAAAATGGTATTGGTAAAGATCTGGACAAACTGACTGGATTGAAGTGATTCAAGCTCATTTTTCCTCATATGAAACATAAACCAGGATTTAAATTCAGGTCTTTTCTAACCTTCTGTAATTTAGACCCTAACCCTGCAGCGAGCTCCCTGCAAGCACATCCCTATGCCTGTCTGGAGTCATGGGGGCACAAGGATCTGCTCACATTGAGGTCAATGCTGGATTAGGTCCTCAGCCCTCTTCATCTATAAAAAGAATATTCATGTTAAATTACTGAAATTAAATCAACTTCATATAATAGCATTTTAACCTGGACCAACAAGCTTTAATAGAGCATTACAAAACTTTTCAATTTCAGTTTAATGCAAGTTGCAACTTAAATTTCACACCCAAATCACTGAAAAAAATTAAGACTATACCATGCTTATGCAATTATGTGTCTCAAGTTCTGTTTTCAAACACTGAGTATGGGACTAAATACATAATTCATACAAACATACATTAATTATACCTAAATGTCTTATGGCTTTCTAGTCAAATTGTTTTTGCCCTCCTGCATGTGGACTGACAGGTCAAAAGGAGTCTAGTCTACTAGACAAGGCAGGTGACTAAGAATTAGGACTTCTGGGCAGATATCACTTACTTTCCAAGTATGTTAAAAAGCTTAATTAGCACTTATAAAGTGTTTTTAGCTATTCAGATGAAATATCCACTATGGGCTTGATTTTAAATCCATTGAAATCAATGGCAAAGTTGCCACTGACTTCAATGGAGTAGGATCAGACACTAAACAGGGCAAAGTAGTATTATGCTACAGTAGAACCTCAGAGTTAAGAACACCAGAGTTACAAACTGACCAGTCAACCACACACCTCATTTGGAACTGGAAGTACACAATCAGGAAGCAACAGGGACAAAGAAAAAACAACCACCAAATACAGTACAATACTGTGTTAAATGTAAACTACTAAAAAAACTGGGGGGGGGGGGAAAGCATAGTAAAGTTTTCTTCTGCATAGTAAAGTTTCAAAGCTGTATTAAGTCAATGTTGAGCTGTAAACTTTTGAAAGAACCACCACAATGTTTTGTTCAGAATTGTGAACATTTCAGAGTTACAAGCAACCTCCATTCCCGAGGTGTTCGTAACTCTGAGGTTCTACTGTATATTTAGAACTAATTTCACCAAAATACCTACCAATATTCAGGGCAGCTCTTCTGAGCAGTTCTCTCTTTTGCTGACAAAGTACCTGTAACAATACTGTTCACTAGCTTTTCAATCGTCTCTACAACTCTCCGATCAGCTCGCTGTGGAACTGTAACAACAAAGAAGCATGGTCATTGTATTATTCTTGTCAATAGGATGTAAAGATGTCCAACCAGGTTTACAGCAATATTCCAGGAGTAAGCCAGGTATTCTTAACATACTACAGGCCCATTCTCAGTAGACTGACATTTTAGGTGTAATCAGCATAATAAAAGGGGGAAGTGATCATGTAATAATTAAAAAATGTAGGGTTGGGAGATACATGCCAGGATCATATTAATTATACTAGTTTTATAGCATGACAATTACTAGCGTTAAGTCTAGTTTCAATTCCCAGTCAAATAATGGAGGAAATACTGAGGAAAGAGTCATCACACATCCATGATGATGGAATCAACAGCAACTGGCATTGTAAAGAACAAATCTTTCAGAACTAATAAGATAAAATTATCTGAACAGAAAAGCTATTGTTTGCAATATAATCAAATTTTAGAACATCATTTGATAGAAAACATCTCAGAATCTCACTCAAAATTATTTCAAGTTTGCTTGGATAGGAAGTGTCACATGAACTGATATTTGGCTGAATAACTAGAGCCCTGCAAATCTGCGTCTATCTGCTTTATATCCATGAACCATTTTTGCATATTGCGGATTGGATGCAGATACAAATTTTGTATCCGGGCAGGGCTCTCTGAATAACCATAAACAAAGGGTCATGACAAACAGCAGTGTAATAAATTGGTGAGAAGCGTCTACTGGGATACTGCAGGGATTGGTGTGAGGTCTCATTTTATTTAGAGGTATCTGGTCCAACTTGAAACTTAAGTCAAAAAAAAAAAAAAAGGCAAAAGTAGCTTCAGCTACTATATTTACCTCTGTCTGCCTCTTAATATTTGTCGTTTTAGTTACATTTTCCTGTCTTTTAAAATATCAGCAAAAAAGATGCAAGTAGAATTAATGAGAATACATTAAGGGAAAATTAAGGCTAAAAACAAATGAGGAAAAACTCTGAGGATGTATCTCTTAGGTCTGAAACAGTGTCATTATGAGAAGCAGTGTGGATTAAGGGACTGAGATGAGGCTGGAGCCATGACCCTGCAAAATCTAATCACAGATCTGTCACTGGCCACCTACATAGTCTGGGCAAATTAACTCATATACAAAGTGAAAATTACTTCATCTAAAGGGTGTTGTGAAGACTAGTTATATTTGAATACTACTATGAAAATGTGAAATGCAAGTTATTTGTCACTCAAGGCACCAATGAGTGTATTATAGGGAATAGTCTTGCACTGGAGAGGGATTGACTACATGGTCTAGTAGGCCTTTTCATCTCTAAATTCTATGATTATATGGAAAAAATTTCAAATATGTATTAGAAAGATATTTTATGGCATTTTACTTACTCTTCATTTTAGGTCTTGTATCAGGAGCAGTTTTTTTAAGCTGTATTGTGGACTCAGGTTCTATTTTTTTCATCTGAATTGGATAGCCACTTTTCTCAAGCCAAGCTTTCAAGTTCTCTATGTACTCTCTTCCAAATAATGTTGAATCATCAAAATTTGGGAATGATGTTGGTGCTGGAGCCATTTCCTGAAGACCAACAGCTTCAAGTATTTTCTCTTGCCTGAAAGCAGAAGCTAATGCAAAGGTTTGGCCCAGAAGTGCCAAGGACTTACGACACAGAGAAATGGTGGTCTCAAAAGCACCTGCCATTTCTCCAGAATTACTGAAACCACTTGTCTTGATGCTTAATTCATAGGCATTACAGGCCATAAGAAGAGGTGTGACACTCTTTAGAAGACGATCTTGGAGTCTCATCATGTACTTATCAAAAGGCTTTATTATTTCAAAGAAGCAGTTCTTAGTCTTCATGGCACCCTTGTCCAACAACATATTTAAGAACTCATTGTCTACTTTGGGAGTCTTCAAAGCAGCATGTTGTAAATTTTTGATGGTAAAGAAACAATAATCTCTGTGTTCTGGCTTTAGTGAGCATTTGAATGAAGCAAGCATTTTTGCACACGTTTCTGTCTCCAGCTCGAAGAGAGCCCCAAACAGTTGTTGAAATTCTGCATCATTTTTTATTGTGTGAAATCCAGCCCATTTTATTATTTCTATTCCAAAGGTTGAGAATATGTCAGACTTGTCCACAAGATCAAAATTAAGATGTCTGAGAACATGCTCAGACTTACGAATTCGGATGACAGGCCTTTGCGTTGTCAAAGTTGATCTCTGATTAGGTCGTAGGATTAGCTTCTGATTAAGGCGCTGGGCAATTGCAGACCTCTGGTTAGCTTGTTCTGTAGTTTCTGGCATCTGATCAGGTTGCAGAGTTGACTTCTGATTAGTCACTGGTAGTGTTTTTTTGGTGTTCCATTTCTTTAGAGGAGTTTTGATATCTCCTTTAAATACTTTATTTTTAATCAGGCCTCTTGTAATATGTTTTCCTCGCAGAATCCTTCCTCTACTCATGTTGCCTCTGTGTACTGGCGGTCTGAACTCGCTCTCAGATTGAAGTCCGTATTCCAGGTCATAATCCTGACTCTCTATGTTCCCATACTCCTCTTCCACAAGTCCTGGTGACCTAAAATCACCCAAGAGCTCAGAAGAGCCAAAGTCAGTGTCATGCAATCTAGAGGATTCCCGAGGGTGAGGGCGGCCATAGTCCCGGTCCCGAGAGCCAGGGCGGCCATAGTCCCGGTCCCGAGAGCCAGGGCGGCCATAGTCCCGGTCCCGAGAGCCAGGGCGGCCATAGTCCCGGTCCCGAGAGCCAGGGCGGCCATAGTCCCGGTCCCGAGAGCCAGGGCGGCCATAGTGATCATGGTAGTAGTTATCTTTCCTCATGAGAGGGCTACTAGATCTATAAGAAGGCCCTGGATAGTCCTCTCTAGCATCTCCTCTCCAATCGTCATGAGAGGAGGGACCATCATGTGAATATCTTCCATCATCATGAAAACTGTCTTCATACCTGGGTCTTGAAACCGATCTTGAATGAGCTGCAAGGAATAGTTTAAAAGAAGAAATGAGTACAACATAAAATGTGTTAATGTACTAGGAGGTCAAGCACATTTAGAAATCTGAGCAACCAGCACTCCTAAACATCCCCTCGAATTAGAGCCCAAGTCCAATTCTCTGAAATATTTCTCTCCTTTCTTGTACTTTCCACCTTGTAACAGAAAAGCAATAAACGTTGAAAAAAAGTCTGGGTTTTCGCATGAGAAATAATTACTTAAAATATCTGATTCATAGATTCATAAATTTCAAGGACAGTACAGACTACTGTGATCATCTAATCTGATCTCCTATATAACACAGGGCCTAGGACATTCCCCAAAATAATTCCTAGACCATATCTTTTAGAAAAACATCCAATCTTGATTTAAAAACATGTCAGTGATGGAGAATCCACCACGATGCGGGTAAGTTGTTCCAATGGTTAATTATTCGCACTGTTAAAAATGTATTTATTTCTAGTCTGAATTGATCTCATTTCAACTTCCAGCCATTAGACCATGTTAGACCTCTCTCTGTTACACTGAGGATCACATTACTAAATATTTGTTCCCTGTGTAGATACTCAAACTGTAATCAAGTCAACCCTTATCTTTCTTTGTTAAGGTCAACAGACTGAGCTCCTTGAGTCTATCACTATAAAGCATGTCAGCCACGCCTCTTTGCCCTTACACAAAAAAACACAGGGAAAAGCTATATTAATGCAAATTTATAGTAGAAAATTTAAAGATATAAAAAAATTATGATCTGTACAGCAAGTGTCATAATCCACAGGTGAGGCAAACTGTGAGTTGATTTGGGCCTTACCTTTAAAATGATGGATTGTCTCTTCTATAGCATCATTTCGGTCCATCCGATACCTTTTAACTTTATCTTGCACCACAGCATCAAAAGTCTCCCGCGTAATTCGTCTTGAGGCCATTTTTACTCTGTAGCAAGAAAAATGCTCAATCTCTGACAGAAATACATTCACAGCTTGCAAATGGACTTTCTTTGTACAAGGGAGAGCGAGCTGCCTCTTGTAAAGGCAGGGTTAAGCCAGATGCATTTACAGTGCCACGGAAGAGTGGCATGTTCCATTGTGGGAGTGGCTGGGCAGCATTTTCATAAGAACAGTGTGTGTTTCTCTTCCCCTTGGGCACAAAAATATCCCCACTGGCCTATCAGAGCGTGAGGCCCCAACACAGGAAGGGAATTAAATACAGACTAAACTGCTAGCCTGGAGGAAAGTGATAAGTGCCTCCAAAGCTGCCCTGGGTGGCTTCCCACCGATCACTCCACGACTCCTTGAGGCTGCCCCGGTCCCCGCCAAGCGCCGCCGGCCAGGCTGAGGCCTCCAGCCACCACTCTCGCGGGGCAGAGGGAGGAGCGCTGGTCACGCATCTCTAAAGGGGGATTTCTTAAATCCCGCCTCGGACTGCCCCCCAGCCCCAGGTCTCTCCACCGCGAGCCCCACCCTCACCTCGCCCCGCTCCGGCAGGCAGGGTGCACCCCAGCCTCCCGCTCGCCCTCGGTGCGGTACAGTCAACTCCCAGCAGCCTCTGCGAGTCACCTGACGCAGGCCCCCGTCGCGCATGCGCCCTGCTCACCCCCCCCGCCACCTTTCCCTACGCATGCGCAGTCACTCCCCCTCCCCTGACACGAATTTCGGAGGTTGCGGGTAATTTTATTTTTTATTTAAAATTTTAAAATTTGAAACCCCAGGAAACGGCCCCCAACACGGGTAGCTGAGGTGACGGGACGATCTAAGAGCTCGCGCAGCCTCTCACCCCCGGGGCGGTGCGGACGGCGGCTCGCCGAAGCCCGGCAGCAGCGAGGTATCCACCCGCTCCGATCCGCTCGGCCAAGTTCCGACTTTTGATCCGCTCGGCCAAGTTCCGACTTTTCTCCACAGGGCGCCGGGCCGGGCGGAACGGCCGCGCACCGCGCATGCGCTGGAGAGGGCGAGGCGCCCGCTGAGCACGGAAGAGAATAGGCACGCGCCCGACGGCTCTGCGCGTGCGCAATACCCATCCGTTGTGACGGTGGAAAGAACGCGCGTGAGTTTGTGGCGCAGGCGCACTGATATCCCTTTCGGACGCCTGCACGGTCCGCATCCTCCGTGCTCTTTTTGTGCAGCGTGGGATGGGGCGAGCTGGCTGCCCGCGGAAGTGGTGCGCATGCGTACTCTGAGGTCGGTGGCGCCGAGCCGAGCCGAGCGTGGTGAGGTTCTCGGCGCTGCCGGGCGGCGTATGGCGGCCGAGCTGGGTCAGTCCGGTAGCCGCGGTCCCAGAGCGTCTCTCCTTTGCTGACTGGGGTGGAACCAGCTACGGCGAGCAGCGAGGCCCAGAGGTGAGGGGGGAAGGGACTGAGATGGGCTTCACCAGGGGACCCAGGCCAGTGGTCCCCCCCCTCCATGGGGGTCCCCCCTCCCCCGGGGGGGTGACACACAAGCCCCAGCCCAGCGCCCTTTGCCTTGCGCACAGCCCTGGCCAGCCCCCCCGTGCGCCCCTCGGCTGGCTCCCGTTCTTTCTCGTCTCTCCCCATGGGCCTGGCTCCTCTCCTCCTGCTTCTCCAGCTTCCCTGCAAGCCTCCCCCCCGCCCCCCGGGGCATCCTCTCCTGTGCAAGGCTGTGAGCTGCCCGTCATTACCGACCAGCCGAGTGGCATTTTAGCCAACACCCCCTTCCCATCCGCCCCAAGCTCCAGGGCCGGCTGGATGGTGGCGGCCCAGGTCGGGAAGCTGCAGCCTAGCACAGAGGCTTACCTTTAAGGCAAGGGTAAGAGGGGAGCGTTCCTGCTATCAGTGCCTAAAATACCAGTCCTGGGACACACCCTGGTGAATGGCAAGCACTGCTTTTATCCCAGTTCTCCATGGCCATCCTTTGCATCCTGGTGGATGCACCCGCCTTATGGCTTTTCGGTGATATCAATATCTGCCCAGGCGGGTCCTCGGAGTGCTGTGTCATGTCATCGTGCGGTCCGCTCTTTCTCCCACGGCTGCCTCGCCAGCGCACCCTGGCAAAATCGCTGCTGCCCAAACTCAGCAGTTTCTGTTCAGGTAGGGCTGCAGTGACATAAGAACAGTCCATAGGAACCTTCGCATCTGTAGTCGGGAGCAAAGACCCCCTGTTCCAAGGCTTGTGGCTTTTAATTTCTCTCTCTCTCTCTCTCTCTCTTTTCTTTAATTGAATTTTAGATAATAAATTATAAAAGCACAGCTTCTCCTTGGAGATTACTCTTATCTACTGAGTGCCACGGTGTAATGGAAACTATACAAAACATAGAGGAAAACCTGGTGCCTGCTCCAAAGAGCTTACAATCAACAGGACAGACATGTTTCACTGCAAATGTTTAAAATATATAACGTTGTAACTGCTGGGATCTGGTGCCATGGTGAAATGGCTAAAATACAGGACTGAGTACCAGGGCCCCTCAAGTTCTGTTTCTGACTCTGTGTCTGAATCAAATTAAAAATATTTTATGGAATGGTAAACTACACAAATGTTGCCACAATACTTTACTTAAAAAAAAGAAAAAAAAAGACACTCTTGGGTTCTGAATCAGAGGTATTGCATACAGAACCTTTCTGGCTTTGATCAAGTCACTTATCTTCTTTGCCTCTGTTTTTTTTTTTTTTTTTTTAATGCTTAAAAATGGACAGTGTCAACTTAAAAAAAATTGACTCATGTGAATCTGATCCATCAGTGTTACGTCCAAGTTCAGTGTAACTAAAAGATAAAGGAAAAGAGAGAGATCTTTTCTCTCTGTCTTGAACTTTTTAATGGTGCTTTCTGCGCAGTCTCTTTGGTTATAGTCAGTTTCCCCAGTTGTTTCTGTGAGGCTTTCACACAGCAACAGGAAGGAAAATATGTCTGAAAAAATGGGGATTATATGATTGTAAAACCGCACAGATTGCTGTGAGGCTTCAGGACCTGAGTGAGAAATAGAGCGCAGGGAGTCCTGGCTCCCAGTCCTGAATTGTACTTTAAATATTTTTTAATTAATTAGCTTTCAAGTTGATGGTGGCCTTTTTAAACAAACAAACAAAAAAACCCACAGAACAAATCATGAATTGTTGGGTTGATACCAGGTTTGGTAGGCTGGTGAAGGAAGATTAGGGCAGGCTCCAGATTGAGAACCACTGGTGACTGAAGTCCTTTGTGTCTCTCTGCAATAGATGCAGAATAGGTAGCAGCAAATTAAGCTTCTCCATCTCCTCTCTGACAGTATGCCTTGCTCTTGAGCATGAAGAGCTCCCTCTAACAGAGAGATGGGAGTTCAGTCTCCATGGTCAATTAATAAACTTGGCCTCCGTTGAGACTGCCAACAAAGGGGCCTCAGTTAGCACCAAATATGATGGTTTGCCTTGTGGCCACTCCATTGGAAACTGGAATGAAAATCTCAAACGCCCTTCAACCATGGCCACTGAATTGGTGTCAGATAGTAATACCTTCTGGTCATTACCAACTTGGGCCAGATTTGAATTGAAGACCTATATAGGTGATGGGCTCTACATCCTATTCCCAGTCCCCTTAGCCATCTTCATCACAGCACAGGAGGTTTAGGCTGAACATTAGGAAAAACTTCCTAATTGTCAAGTTAGTTAAACACTGGGACGTATTGCCTAGGGAGGTTGTGGAATCTCTGTTGTTGGATGTTTTTAAGAACAGGTTAGACAAACGCCTGTCAGGAATGGTCTAGTTATTATTTAGTCCTGCCTTAAGTGCAGGGGACTGAACTAGATAACTTTTTGAGATCCCTTCCAGTCCTACACTTCTCTGATTCTGTGTTCTATGCTTTCCTTTTGACAGGTAGTAGGGTAATATTTTTGTTTCTCACCGTCAAAAACTTCATAATGTTTTGGAGCAACTCTAATTCTGTGCTTTCCTGATGACAGGTCAAGAAGCCTTTCAGTCCCTGTTTAATAACCAAATAAAATGGCATCCAAATGGATCACACAGGAAACATTTGATGATGTGGTGCAAGAAAACATCACAGAATTTGAAATGGATCCAGATGAGGCTGTGAAAGAAGCTGTCCAGCAATTTGAATCTCAAGGTATTGCAAATCCTTCTCACTCTGAAGCAATAGGATATGACAGATATGTAATTAAAATGCTTTCAACATATTAAAAATCAAGGGTCTGCTGAGCTTTTGGGTGTGTGTTAGAAATGCCAACTTAGTTTTCATATAAGCCAGTTATAGGTGTTAAAGAATCCCAAAATATGTGCTCAATTCTTTCTGGAAACTGACTGCTGATAAAGGGAAGCACTTCTCTAAACTATTTTGTTCTTTTTCCAATGGCACTTCAATCTGAAAGATCCCAAAGCTCTTCAGAGAATCTTCATGTAAGGGTCAGTTGCCTGCCTCTAAAATGCAACCTCTTCTGAGGTGGGATGCGAAGTTGTTTACAACACCCCATTTTTAAGGAGTGGTCATGGTAGGAAAAACTGCTTGAGCTGAAACAGCAGGAGGGAATTTAGAGAGGCAGAATGAACTTTTTCCAAGCTGGAATTTAGCCTGAGTTGCCCTTTGCTTTTAAAAAAGAAAAGGTATTTTCTGATCACAAATGGCCAAGACTTTGGTTTTGTATCCTTTCCAAAGGATGTAATAAACATCCTAATAATCCATGCCTGTGTTTAAGTTAACTCTTAGTAAAAAGACATCAGCCTAAGCTTCTTCAGTTTTCACCAGGGTTCCTGTACCCCCTGCCTCCTTACTTCTCTCTTGCCTTTTAGGTGTTGATCTGAGTACTATTGTAAAAGCTTCACGGAAACCCACCTCTGAAAATGGCCAAGAGCAAAAACATGAAATTTTGCAGGTAGGAAATATTAATTGTAGTTTTGCAACAAGCTGTGTGATCTAGTGGTTCGAGTAAGGGGTTGGGAATCGTGAGCTCTGGCTTCCACTTCCAATTCTGCCACTGATTCCCTGTGAGCTCCGAGGAAGGGCTGACCTCACTGTGCCTTCATGCTTTCTCACTTGTCAAATGGGGCTACACATGTCGGGTTAGCTATTGAAGCACCTCAGGTGGAAGGCGCTATGTAAGCGCAAAATAATATTTCCTGGCTGGCAGGAGCAAGGAGTGCCTTGGGTAGCTTTCAGGCCGCCCCCTCTTGACCAGAAGGAAGGGTCAGCCTGACATGAACCCTCTACAGATGTTCTGAAAAGGGCATGAGTAACACAAATGGGATACCTGGCCAGTCTGAGGATTGGTAATATGATGTGGAGCCTTTCCCCTCTTGTCTTTGGTTCCAGTCTAGCCCTAGGTCAGCAGTGAGTATAACTTTGCCAGGAGGTGAACAGTGGGGTCCCTCCGGGGTCTGTGGTGTTCAACATATTCATAAACGATCCGGAAAAGGAGTGAACTGTGAAGTGGCAAAGTTTGCAGACTTTTCAAGATAGTTCAATCCAAAGCAGATTGTGAGGGGTTACCGAGGGATCTTGCAAAACTGGGCAACTGGGCAACAAAATGGCAGATGAAATTCAATGTTGATAAATACAAAGTAATGCACTTTGGAAAAAATAATCCCAACTACACATATACAATGATGGGTTCTAAACTAGCTGTGGCTTTCCAAGAAAGAGATCTTGGAGTCATCATGGATAGTTCTCTGAAAACTTCCACTCGGTGCACAGCAGTAGTGTTTAAAAAAAAAAAAAAAAAAAGCTACCATTATGTTAGCAACCCTTAGGACAGGGTAGAAAATAAGACAAAGTATCATCATGCCCCGTATAAATCCATGGTGCACCCACATCTTGAATATTGTGTCTAGTTCTTGTCTCCCCATCTCAAAAATATATAGTGGAACTGGAAAAGGTTCAGAGAATTGCAACAAAGATGATCAAGGGTGGGGAATGGTTTCCATGAGAGAGAGGAGAGACTAAAAAGATTAGGGTTGCTTATCTTGGAAAAGAAATGACTGGGGGGAGGACAGAGCTCTATAAATTCATGAATGGTGTGAAAAATAAAGTGAGCAGAGAAGTGTTGTTTGCCCTTTCTCACAATACAAAAACCAGGGCTCACCCACGAAATCAGTAGGCGGCAGGTTTAAAACAAACAAGAGGAAATACTTTTTCACACAACACACAATTTGTTGTGAATATAACTCCTTGCCATGGATGTTGTGGTGGCCAAAGTATAAATGGGGTTCAAAAAAGAAACTGGTTACATTCATGGAGGATAGGTCCATTAATGGCTATTAGCCAAATAGCCAGGGATGCAACCCCGTGCTCGGGGAGATCCTACGCATGTGACTGCCAGAAGAGGATAACCGGTGGATTGCTCCATAATTGCCCTGTTCTAAACACTCCCCTTGAAGCTCTGGTACTGGCCACTGTCAGACAGGATACTGGGCAAAATGGACCATATTCAGACTCAGTATGGCAGCTCTTATGTTCTTATTTACTGGTGCCTGTTTATTGGCCTGTGTGAAATGAGTTAGTGGGAAGTTCGTCCACTTTACAAAAATCACCAATAGAAGAGGCACTTTCCAGGCAGACGCTGCAGAGAGGCCAAGAGCTGAAAGGGCCGTGGGACTAAATTCCCCTTTCGTCCCTAGAGGTGGTCCCTGCAGCTCAGAAGTGAGGCATGCTGCGAGGGAAGAACAGTGCTAGGCTACCTCTGACCTCTTGTAGGGATGTAAATATCTGTTAAAAAATGTTAACTGTTTAAATGACTAAAATTGTCATTTAGTCTGTTAATCGATTAAAGGGAGAGGGGTTGGGGCGGGGCGGGCCAGGTCTGGGGTCAGCGGGCTGGGCTGGGGGTTAACGGTTAGGGTTGGTTGGTTAACTGGTAAGTCTAATGCTTACCGGTTAACCATTTAGTATTTTACATCCCTACCCCATTGTGTGCTGAAAGACTAATGTCTATCTCTTAGGATGTATAGTGTTTCTCATCATGCCAAATTTGTTTAAATTTAAGGGGAGAAATGATTATTAATATGCAGATGTGATGATCCAGTAGATTTCCCCCCCGCCCTAGGAAATCAGTTGGTGGGGAGAACATTAACCCCCATTTTCCTTCCTTAGACATTAGACTCACTCAGGAAATCCATCGCTGACTCTGCACTCAGTGAGGTCGGTGAGCATCTAGTGTACTTCAGTGAGCAATGCAGAGAACGGCTGGCTGCCCGCTACTTGGCTGGGCAGAAAGGTGCCTGTCCTGTGGTGCTGTCTGCCTGCAAGCTGGCCTCAGGAGACAGAAGTGCCATGCTCAAGGCCCTGCATGCTTTGTCTGCCCTCACGGATGGGCAGCCAGACCTGCTCGACTCTGCTGGCCAAGAACTGTTGCTGCAAACGCTGAAGGAGAACGCAGATGACGCCGAAATGACTCTAGCTGGGATCCGGTGCATCCGACACGCCTGTCTGAAACATGAGCAGAACCGCCAGGAACTGGTGAAAGGTGGTGTCCTGCCATTGCTGACGGGTGCCATTGTCCGGCATGGCGACTGTGCTGGGGTGGTCCGGGAGGCCTCGTCAGCGCTCAGGATCATGACATTTGATGATGACATCCGTGTGCCCTTTGGCCATGCCCATGATCACGCCAAGATGATTGTATCAGAAAACAACGGTTTAAAGATCCTCATAGAGGCTGCCAAAGGTAGTATTAACCCTTCGACTTCTGGTTCTTATCTCACTCCGTCTGTGCTCTCCTACCCCAAAATCATGCTGCTTAACTGCAGGTTTAATTTTTAGTTCTTTGTGGTTGCTTAGTGGTCAGAACAGAGGACTGGGAGCCAGGACTCTGCATTCTCTTCCCAGATCTACCGCCAGCTCGCTGTGTGTGACCTTAAGCAAATTACTTAATCTCTCTGGGCCTCAGTTTACCCCTTTATAAAATGATGGTAATAACTTGCTCGCCTCCCAAGGAGGGTTTTGAAGTTTGCTGCTGCAAAAATGCTTTCAAATCCTCTGAAAGGTACTGCAGAAGGGCAGAGTATAATTGCTCCAAAGGCAGCTGAAGGGTCAGGATTTCAGTTTTCAGAGCTAATAGTCACCTGGCTAGAGAGCAGTTAACAACTTGAGCAATAGCTGTGTAAATTTATTACACACATGACATCCTGCCAGTGTGCCTCTCCCTGGGCCTGAAAAGGCCTGTGAGTCAAAAGGGAGGTCAAGCTCAATGGCTCATTCAATTCATAGTCTACGTCTTTTGAGTCTCAGTCAGTGTCAGTTATGATGGTGAGTTTTGGAACAGGGACTCCTCCCCCACTAAGAACTGGACTGAAACCTACCAGTTCATGCTTGATCCTTCTTCTAAAACCCATGTGAAACTGATTCTGCCAGCTCCTCCTTCCCAGCTCCTATTTATTTTTCTCCCTTGTCTTCCTCCTCCTGCAGCGTTCACAGACGACTCCAGCGTTCTCCGTGAGCTTTGTGCCACCTTGGCTCGCCTGTCCGTCCGGAACGAGTTCTGTCAAGAGATTGTGGACCTTGGAGGCCTGAATTTCATGGTGGCCCTGCTGGCTGACTGCATTGACCATCAGGTACTGTCCCTCTTCAGTGAGTGGGATGCTTTTCTGGAAGCGAAGGTATTTATGGGTGGGGGTTGGGGATAACGTTGCCTAGCACGTAACATGATGCTTTTCATCTTCAGTGCACATTCCAAACATGAATGAGCATTAGGCTTTGGTAACCTCTGCCCGTGGGCTCTTACCACACAAATGGCACTGCTGATGCCCACTTACCACCACCTACATTCTGGCATGCAACCCAAGGTTCCATGTGCTGAGTTGGAGGGAGAGCCAAGAACAGAACCCAGCACCCCTGCTCTAGCCTCTGTTCTATAAAGCCTCCCCGATCTAGGAATAGAGCCTTTTTAGTTCTCAGGAAAGCTGGAACGTTGGCTATCCTCTATATAGTGTCTCTGATTTTTCTAGAGAGTTAGGTGCCCAAATCCCACTGAATTTCTATGGGTTTGGATATTTAATTCTCTTAGGCTTCTTTGAAAATCCCAGATACTCTGAACAGGGCAACTTGGCCATTCTGCCTGGGGCCAGTGGAAAATGCCATCTGGGATGTGAGGGGCTGGGAGTCCTGAGGAAAATGTTGCTATTCAGGTAGAGTCTTTGACCCCTCATTGGTCCTGCCTGAGGTTCTGAGTTCGAGTCTCAGGGCTGGGAGTGAGGTGGAGGGTGCTGCCTTTCAGACTGAGAGGCTGTGATCCATTTTGCCTGGCTTACATGGGATCTGGTGGGTTTTGTTTCTCTCTGTTCTTTTCGTCGTTGAGTGCAGGAGCTGGTGAAGCAGGTGCTGAGCGTCATGTGGGCCATCGCAGGGAACGATGACGTGAAAGACGCCATAGTCAACACTGGAGGAACAGATCTCATTGTGCTGGCTATGAGCCATCATCTTACCAGCCCTCAGGTATACACCAGTATGTGTGCTGGGGACTCACTGTGCTTTGGAGTTCTGTGTCTGTCTGGGTTTGGAGGTCTGATTTTTGGCCCATTATTTCATTCTGATAACAGCATTAATGGTGCCCTCACCTGTGTTTCCACCCCAGGCAGCGTTACTTGCCACCCATGTAACTACTTCTGACTTGGAACAATGCCCTGCTGATGCTGGGAGCAGAACTGCTAGCTGCAGTTGTAGTGAGTAGAATTCTGCTCCCAGCATGGACAGTGTAGCAAGGCATGCGTTAACCCCTTGAACGCTCCTGTTTTCTAGACAGGTTAAATGTGTACATTACAAGTGTTTGTATGACATCCAAACAGTTAACCACTTTCTACCGTACTAGTACGTTTATTGTGCTGGACCAGATGGCTCAGGGGATTGGAAACTGGATCCTGAGCTTTACACATCTAGTCAATAGTTCAGATCCAGCCATCACTGAAAATCATTCTTCTGATGTCTGTGTGGTGGCCTCTGTCAAAGGAATACACCGGACTAGTTACCAGCCAGCAAATGTTACCATCAACCCCCCCCCATGTCTTTCTCCAGTTGCCTCTTGTATTGGCAAAGCTGAGGTCTCTGTGGACAACAGAGGTGGCCGCCTGTTGGCATGAGGTGGCTTCAGAAGGGGGTGTTTACCTGGCTGCTGGCCACACTGTACCTGTTCTGTGATGAACAGAGGCTTTCGTTCTCTAGGCCCATCAAACTGACGTCTCACACCAGCACCAGACTCCCTGTGTAAATGCCCTGGGAGTTGGTGTGCTGGCTCAGTGGGAGACTAGCCTCCTTTCTCCTCGGGGGAATGAATTGGGGGTTGGGAGGCTTCGTGGGGGTGCTGCCTCTTTTCTGGTTGCAGTTGTTTCTTCCTCTTGGTCCTGCAGATCTGTGAGCAGGGCTGTGCAGCCTTGTGCATGCTGGCCTTGCGCAAGCCAGAGAACTGTAAAGTCATCATGGAAGGCGGAGGGGCCCTGGTGGCTCTTCAGGCCATGAAGGTGCATCCAAGAGAAGGGGCTGTGCAGGTATCTGTGCAGGAGCTCTTTATTACTAATTCAGTACCGTGGGGTTCCTGCCTCCCTGGGTTTCTTTGTGTTTCGCCCAACATCTGTACGGAGTTTGCAGCTGTGTGGTGAAGATAATGAAGAAGTTGCGGGTGGAGCAGTGTTCTATAGTTCTTTCAGAGGCATCTGTCTGTCTGAGCTGCTTGATGCCAGATTCGGACTAGAAATTGTCCTTTGATTGTGTTCAGTCCCAAAGACCTTGGCTCTGCAGTTTGCATTCTTCAAGCCATACCTGTCACTAACACCTCTTCCTGCCTGCATAAATATAGCCCTGTGCCCAGCCCCGTGGATGGTGGTTCTGTGCCCATCAGGAGGCCTCTTGCATTTCCCGCTTCATATCCTACTTTATTGAATCTTTGTGACCTTTAAGGAAAAAATAGCTGGGTGGAGAGGATGGGGTTACATTCCTTCCAGTCTGCCAGTCCTGCTCAAATTGGTCATAGGAAAGGCAGGCTGCCTGTCCCCCAAGACTAAGTGAGACCCTTTCACAGGGAAAAATCAGCCCCCGTTTCATTCCCTAAGCCCTGTAGAATCCTGTACCTGCTCTGCAGCTTTTCTAAATATTTTACATCACTTAAAAATGTTTTATTTAAACCCTTTTTGCTCTAGAGCTTGTTAAACCCTCATAAAAATGGTCACACCAATGGTCCATCCAGTCCAGTATCCTGTCTCTGACAGTGGCCAGTCCCAGAGCCTCAGGGGGAGTGTACAGAACAGGACAATTTGGAGAGATCCACCTGCCTTCCCCTCCCCAGTTCTGGCAGTCAGAGGTTTGGGGACACCTAGAGCAAACCTAGTTATATTTTTGTCCTTCACAACATCCCCAGGCAATGAGTTCTCGCGTTCCAAAAGTATTCCCAGCACTCAGTGAATTCAGGGACCAGAGTGGAAGGCTGATTGTTTCCCTCCTTGTCTGATGTCCTTGCCCATGTGGCAATCAATGGGCTAACATCTCTGGTGGAAAGGTGCTCCTGGGCCTAGCTTCCCATCTCATGCCCTGTGTTCCTTGTTTGAGGGTGGCTGATCTAGAGTTAGGAAGTCACTTGGGGATGTTTTGGGTTCTGTGTGTTAAGGGAAGGATTTGTTCAAACAGGATTTAACCATGTGGTCAGACCCCTGTGCCTATCTCTTGAGTCTGCCAAAGAGGAAGTGAAAGGTCCTAGGGGTGGTGAAGAAAGCAGTCAGGGATGACCCTTGGGTAGTTGGCCAGTTTTCCCACTGAAGCAGGTTTTAATCTGTGACCTGAATGCAAAATGGCTGCCACCCAACTAGGAGCCAACTCGTGCAAAGCACGTTGGAATCCCTCAAATAGGAAGGGGGCACTAGACTAAGCCCAGCCTTACTGTACGTGATTCCCTTCTGGGTGGCATTATGTTCCTCCCCATGCTCTCTCCATGAGGCATTAACCGTTCTCCTGTCCCTCTCACCTCAGAAACAAGCCTGCATGCTGATTCGGAACCTGGTCTCCCGGAACCGGGACTTCTCTCAGGCTATCCTGGAGATGGGAGCTGAGAACTTGATTGTGGAGGCTCGTGCGGTGCACCAGGATTGTGACGACATAGCCAAAGCTGCCTTGAGAGACCTTGGCTGTAAAGTGGAGCTCCGAGAGCTGTGGACAGGCCAAAAGGGAAGCCTGGCTCCCTAAACCACTGCTCCTGAGAGCCCTGGAAGCTTGGAACATCTCACTATGCAGCATCTACAGGCAAACATGGCATCAATTAATCTGCACTTAAAACTGGCCCTGAGCAGCTGAAGAGAATTCCTGGCATGTGGTGTGGGCTGTACTGCACAGGGGCATCGAAGCTGTTGCTGAGATGGCGTTGTCTGTTTATACAGGCTACAGATACACAGAACTTGTGATGATCTACTCTCGCTACAACTTGATGCGTGGGAAAGACCTACTTCTCTCCTACCCCCACCCCACCCCACCCCCCACTGCTGTGGTGTTACTTATTTATAGTATGGGCTGTTCCCATGTGTGTGTCCATGTTGTGATCCAAAGTCGATCTCTTCCTGCAGTAGTTTGGCATCTACCATTTTAACCAGCCTTATCCAACCTCCTGACCCCTGCTCTGTGCCCCGGTGGCTAGCCGTCCCAAATACTATTTGGGGGAGATGACACCAACATAGTGAATGTCCCGTCCTATCCCAATGCTGTTACTAGCATGCTGTGCATTGTCTCACTGTGTTGGCTAGATCCATTTCCATCCGATACAATATTTTAAACAAATGCAAGGTATTGGCTGGAAATGTCATGGCCTAGTGTGTCACGTTTATAATCGCTGAGCTTCCAGAAATAAATGTAAGATGATAGGACTGTTCCAAATGTGTACAATCAAATGATAGGTGTGAGAGAGCTTTGGCGGCCGGGAAAAAATAGCTTGGTGTGCCCCAGTGTTGTGCCACCAGAGAGCCAGCCACATTTTGAGCCCTTTGCTGGGATCACCCGACATACTCTCCCAGAGCCAAGACTCTTGTATTCTAGTTACCTGCTCTGACCAACGGGCCATGGCTCTCTCAGGAGAGGGAAGACACTAGAATTAGGAGGAAAAAGAGGTGGAAGAATATGGCAGTCTGAAATCTCTTGACCTCTCTCTTACACATATGCTAAATAGCCCCCTCCCTCCCCAGCCAAGAGGAAGCATTTTTGTGAATCCTCAATCCTCTTAGTGTCTCAGTAGTTGCCGGTTCCGCTCCAGCTGTTAGCTTCCACACTCTGTTCTAGTGCCATTTGCTTCATTGTTGAGTGATTAAATTCATATTATGAAAAACGTAAAGGGTGCTTAGCCCCAGACAAGCCAATTTGTAAAGAGGAGAGGGTGGAGAAGATGACTAATGCTTTTGGGCATTTTAAACTGATTATGCCAAATGTGTAAGTAAACGCTGTTGTAGCTGTGTGATGTCTGCCTGTAAGGCAGCAAAAGTCTTGACAGCTTTGAAAACCCCAAAGGCACTAATTCCATGTGCAGTGTGTGTTTGCAATAAGCTGCCTACATTCCTTTCTCAGTTGCTTTTCTGGCAAAAGCTGCATCCATCTGTCTGTCTCTCTCTGCAATCTCAGTTCAATAAACCCTGCCAGGCTGCACTTGATCATCTCTCCATAGGGCAGGCAGTGACTGGGCTTAACAAAGAGGCCAGAATTCAATGGTGACCTGGACATTCTGCATGTGAAAGGGGGCCTGGGAGCATTCTGGAGGGGGTATTTCTCTGATGCTGGCCTGCCCTTTTGATACTGCTTCAGCAATGGGTCTGGGATGGGCTGGAAGGGCCAGAGTTGCATCTGAGTACAGCATGGAATTAGGGAGGATGGACTGGCCCTGAAGGATGGGGATGGATATGAATTCTCCTCCTGCCTTAGACAAGTGTTGGTATGATGACTCTCTTCTGCAGTGTAGCCACAATCTTTCTCCCCTTACTCCTTCTTGGGTCTGAGTCCCTGGGTCCTATCCAGGTGAGGAGGGCTAGGCAGGGTCTGTGCTGCCCTGCATTAGCTGTAGGGGGATTCCAAACATGAGGCATTATGCTTCCCTGGGGAATAAGTGTATCTAGCAGAGCATGAGGGCCCTGGATCCAGGGTGGCTTTTGAGAGAGAATACCCAGGCCCCTCCCAAAAAGAAGCAAAGCAGAGAGAACCCGAAGCTGTTACAGAAATAATATATTTTTAAAAATACCCAGCCCTGGGTGTGTGGCAGTATGCATTCCTCTTCCTGAAGTTCACAGAGACCGGTTACTGGTTGGAGGATGGATGTGAGGTGTTTTAATGGGGGTGAATGCGGTTCCGTCTGCGGGAGATCCACCATCTCAGCCTACTGCCTGCTTGTCCCCTGGCCTCCTCTGTCCCCCGGCTGCTGCCAGCCTGTGGCTTCACCGTAGATGACCTCCTGAAGATCTTTCGTACCCAGCTTACCAAGGAGCGCAGGCTGAGCCGGGAGGGGGTGGATCGTTGTTCACCAGCCCTGTTGCCAGAGGTCGTGGGATGAGAGCGTGGTGATAGCTTCCCATGCCCTCCTTCCTGTCCGCTTCCTGATGCTTCAATCTACAAATACCAATGACAGGGAGGAGTTGGTGGGAGGAGTCTCCTGCACATGGGCAGGGCTGGCAGTCTTGACAGCAGGATTTTGTGGGACCATTACAATATTCCGTAGCTGGAGCCATCGTCTAGCAGTGCCTGTTGGAAAGGAGCCTAGTGCCTCCAATGGATTTGGGCTGGACACAGGCACCAGCAGGGGAAGTTTCATGCTCCTGCGTTTCTCTGCAATCTTTCTTGCTTCTCGGGAAATTGAGAAGCACTATAGTCCCCTTATTTCACTGCCAAGGGCCCTTCCAGACTGAGGAGTTCTTGGGGGGCTTTATTTTATTTACCACAAAATCAGTTTTCTTCTGATCCTCTGTAATAAAGGTGCGAAAGCAGAGAAGTACAGTGAAGGAAGGGATCTTTATTTCCTGGTCCATGTCACCTGTCGGGGGCTAGGGCTACAGAATGTTAATATCCTGCTGCATGGCAGGGATTTTGCACTTCTAGTAGGGAGTCAGATGTCACCAGCTACGGAGCCTTGGGCTGGGTCAGTACTTGGAGAAGAGGGAGTCTTCCCTCGGCAACAGTACCCCAACACTAGGTTAGAAGGCCTGAAACTGTCTATGGAGAAGGGGTGGTTTTGACAAAAACCTCCCAATCCAGCGGTTCTCAAACTGTGGGTCGCAACCCCATTTTAATGGGGTCACCAGGGCTGGCATTAGACTTTCTGGGGATGAAGCCGAAGCCCGAGGGCTTCAGCCCTGGATGGTGGGGCTGAAGCCTTTGGGATTTGGCTTGGGTCCCCGCTCCAGGGATTGTGTAGTAATGTTTTTTGTCAGAAGGGGGACATATTGCAATGAAGTTTGAGAACCCCTGTCCTAATTAGGGTGACCAGATGTCCCGATTTTCTATGGACAGTCCCAATTTGGGGGTCTTTTTCTTATACAGGCTCCTATTACCTCCCCCCCGTCCTGATTTTTCATACTTGCTATCTGGTCACCCTAGTCCTAATCCAACAAAAAAAGTTTTCAAAATGATTTTTTGTTTTGGAAGTTTACTTAATTTACACTTTTAAAAGTTCAAATTGAAATGAAATATTTTAATTGACCTGTGAGAAGTGTTTTGGGATGGTCTGTTTGTGTAAAATTTTGATATTATGATTTTGGTTCAACCTGGGAAGATTTTTTTTTGAAAACACAAAAATTCTTAGGGGATGGGAAAACCATTTTCCTCCCAGCTGTACTCTTGATTCCATCTGGTTATGAATGAGATTATGGCAATTCTAAAAAGAGTCAAGGTATTATCCCTTAGAATGCTGGTCCACATTCCTACTCAGGTCACTAAACTGGGCCTCCCCCAATTCTTCTGGTAGTTTTTCAGTTTGAAGTGCTATTTTCTTCACTTCCTGCCCCAGAAGAACTGTTCAGCACTGCTCAACAGCTGCTGTGCTCCACAGGGGACATGGCAGTGGAGTGCAGTGTGACCCCTCTATCTTTTATCTACCTTGCAGAATGGTCTGGGAGGCTCATTCCGTGTTTTTTAAAGCACTCAAAATCTGTGCATGAACAGTGCTATAGAAATGCAAAGTGGTGTTATTCCTTGATGTGCTTAATATTTGTTAATAATACCTTACATTTCCATTGCCTCTTCCATCCAAGGATCTTAAATTACTTATATCTTAACAAATGACTCCTTGCAGAACCACTCAGGAAGTATTTTTGGCACAGAGAGATTGTACTTTCCTTAAAATCACTCACGGAGTCATTGCCAGAGCTGGGATGGAACCCAGGAATTCTGTCTCCTCTTCCTCTGCTCCAACCATGAGAGCGCTCTCTTTCCATGCTCTCTGGATGGAGAATGTGCAACCATGGGGCATCACCCTCCCATCCTGTTCAGATTAAGGCCAGTTTGAGAGCAGGCTGGCCCCTGACAGCACAGATGTTCCAGCACTCGAATGATTAAGTATCGTAAGTTGGAAGCAAAAATGGTGTCTGGGCCTAGGGACCATTAGTAGTTATTTCTATTGTGGACGCTTCCGGGTCCCAGCAGTGGATTGGAGCCCCATTGTGTTAGGTACTGTACCACTGGAACAAAGACGCTGCCTGCCCCAGAGAGCTCACACGGTTAGTATGAGATAAGTGGCTGACGCCAGGCAGAAAGGGGGAGTATCAGGAGATGCTGCTGCATGATAACCGGCAGTCGCAGCACACCAGCTGCTGGGCTGTTGTCGAGCTTTGCACAAGCATCACAGCACAGAGGAGTTTGAAGGAGGATGATGAGGTGGTTTTGTGGACGTTTACAGGGAGCGTCTCCCCTGTGGGATGGGTGGCAGGGGAGACAGCACAAAGGCGCGTGTTTGAAAACGTAACCAAGTTAAGTCCCATAAGCTGGGAGCAAAACCGGTGTCCAGGGCCAGCTGGCATTGCTTCTCAACCTCACACGTACCTCACAGTGCCCTGTCTCTGGGCTGCGCCCACATGGAAACTGAGAGCCTCTTTTCCACCCGGGCACTGCATCCCCTGGGCCCAGCAGCGGGGCGAGCTCTACACACCGGCCCTCCTCCTCCTTTCTGCATTGCTTTTGCTGTTTCTTCGTGGGGGATTTTTTGGTGGTGGCTGCAGAGTGTAATGATGTGGGCGCTTTGCCTTTGCTGGGCAACAAGCTGCTCTGAGGCTCTGCCCCTGGCACCTGTCCCGAGTCTTTCCCCGCAGACACTGAGGGTGTGCACCCCTGCACGAGTAGCTCAGAGGCAGCCTCCTTTGTGAGGGTCTCTTCAGGCTTCTTCAGGTTTTCACTCACCTCTGGACCAAATCCCCGTCGTTTCTCCAATGTTAGATGCTGCTGACTAGAATCACCGTCCTTTCGACCTTCTAATTCCTTCCCAGATGTTCTGTGTCTGTTGCCTTCAGCCAGTGGTCCCCTGCTTGGTGCATTGGGATTGCTGGGGATGGTCTCACAGGTCAATGCTTCACCTCGATCCCTGGGGCCCTGAGTGGCGTCACTGGCTCTTGTATCTGAGACCTTCGGGTCCTCCTCGGAGCACCCGCTGCATTGGACGCCGGCATCACAGCTGCTTCCTGCCCTCCCTTCTGCATTGCCCGGTTGAGAACTGGCACTGCGGGGCGGCTTGTAGCGTGGGAGCTCGACATACGTTCTGTAGCAGGGGAAGTAGCCGGTGGAGACAGCAGAGTCACTCAGGTTGGAATCCTCATCTAAGAAGCAGTAGCTCTCCGAGTCCCCAGGGCTGTTCTCAGGGTGTTCTGGCCTGGAGAAAGGAGGGGTGGTTTTACCCTGTATCTCGAAACTGTGTGCGATCGAGCCCAGCTGGAAGGCAGAAACAAGCCAGCTCAGACAATATAATCATCCTTCTCAAACCCCACCTGCCTTTGACAAGATACTGGCTAAGCACCCCACTTATTTCTCCTTTTCATTAGGCCCAATCATGCCAATTTTCTCCCCCACTACACACACCACCACATGAAAGCCCCTGGGTCAAATTCACCATTGCTGTGACCAGTGGTAACTCCAGTCTTTGTTTTCTGCCCTAAACTGATGGGGAAGGTGATGGTGAAACTGGTTTAGCCCAGAGGTGGTTGCACTGGGGGTGGTAAGCAAAACGATTCTTGTTTGTAACTTGCATATTAGCTTGTAGAGCTGTTTGGGATCATTTGAGACAAAAGGTGCTATTTAAATGTTAGGGGTTTATTGTTATAACCATAATCTCCCTTCGCTAATTAAGAGTTAAGTTCCTGTGGACTAGGTGAACTTCCTTCATATCTATCTGATCAGGGCAGTGCCTTAGAAACATTAATGCATTTTATCCTTGCAACTCCCCTGTGAGTTAAGGAAGTGCTGTCCCCATGGGGGGCAGGTCTTTAACCCTATGATCACCTTTGCCTTCTCTTTAGTTTATCCATATATACTCCATGGGAGGGGCATAACCCTATAGACACTATTTTTTTCTTGCCTGTTTTTTCAGATGGATTTTTTGCCAAACATGATTGTATTGAAGCCTTCAACCAACATCTTCCTTCCTCCCTACCTAGTTGCTCTGCCTTTCCTCACTGGAGTCTCTGAGCATCTCCACAAAAGAAACGGTACCTCACTCCTTCTGGACTCCAGCTGCTCCTCTGTATTGCTTGTGAATGGTGTCCAAAGCTCCTGGTGTGCACCATCACCAGAAATCTCCTTCATTGCCAGCCCTGAACATCTGTTTGCAGTGATGTTGCCTGGGACATCTTGCTGTGGTTCTCCTTCCTCCTCCTCCTCTTCTTCCTTGCCCATCTCATGCAACTATGGAACAGAAACATGCAGAAGGATAAGAATCGCAGACCAATCCTTTCCCCATTTTGCATTCCATCCACCTTCCCGCACATTTGAGAACTGCCATGACCATCCAAGGAAAGGAGAATGTGTAGAGCAATGACTCCTAGCCCATGGCTCTCAATTCCAGGGCCTGATAGGCAGCTCCTGCTGGTCTGGTCAGTGAATCGGGGGTGTGTGTGTGCACGCACAAAGGGTAAGCCGCATATGAAGCACTGAGCAAACTAACCAGTGCTGTGGAAGCAACTTGGGGTCTTTCCTGATGGAGATGATCAAAGGGGCCCCAACAATCCCCTGCCCAGCAGCCAGGTGGTAGATAACGACAGAGACCGAGACCGAGTGATCCCACTCCGACTTTGCAGTGCAACATTTGCACCCTGACTTCCCAGCAGTCTGCAAATATGTCCTATCCCCACCACACCGCGTCCTGACACAAACAGCGTAAGACGACGTCCGGGCTTCTCGCTGGGATTAGTCTCTGGGTGCGTGGTTCTGCCAAATAACAGCAAAACAGCTTCCTCGCAGGGCTGTGCAAAAGGTTGAGACCCCCGTTTGTAGGGAATTGACCTGACATTCTTTTATTTGCTTTCAGTGGTTTCCAACCCTTAAGTTTCACCATGAGTTTTGGAACCAGAAACCTCAAAACAAAGCTCAGTCTAAGTCCCCAGTTTCACTTGGCCTCCCCCTGAAATCAGATCTAAGCTCAGGCTCACTGATATACATACTCCTTTTCTTCCCCCACCCTGATTTAAATTTGGCCATGGAAGCTTTGTTTGGCAAGGTGGGGCCTCCCTGTCACAGTGAGGAAAATTCCAAACCCATGTGGATGCTCAGCTCTTCGCTTGTAATCTATATATATGTACATTTATTATCCTAAATACCCTGACATGAGCAATGCCCAAAGGAGTGTACCTGCTACTCCCTCTCCATAGAATAACAGGGTTGGAAGGGACCTCAGGAGGTCATCTAGTCTTCTCCACCAAGGCAGAGCTCCTCCTATCTGTGGGATGACTGGACTTTCTCTGCATTAGCTACACAAACCCTACCATGAATAGAGAGGATTCTTGCACTGGGGCTACGGTACAGGAGCGAAGAGCAAATGTGTCTCTGAAATATTTCTTACTCCTCCCCATCCCTGTTGTCAAGACGAGGGGGAGTGGAGCTGGGGAACAGAATTTCTATGAACCGCTGTGTAGCCCCAACCACTGTCTACTTCACTTTGGTGACCTCCCCAGAGAATCCTTCCCCAGGGGATGGGTTGGCTATTCTTTTTTCCTTGTTCCCTGGCTGAGGTATCTGAGCGTGCACCCGCCTAGCTCTCCCTCCCCAACACTGCATTATAAAGAGATACAGCTCCACCTACCCATCCAAAATCAAGCAAAGATATATACACTGGCATCTGGTGTGGCTGGCTTCCTTCACCCTCCTTGCATGCTCCGCTTTCCTCATGGAGCTTGCATTTGTTCTCTATCCCAGGCTTCTCTTTACGGCCATAACCACCTCCATCCTTGTGCCATTTGTATTCAGCAGCAAATTCCTGACATACAAAGGACACAGTGTAAGAGTTGCCCTGCTTTAAATCTGGAGCTGCCTCCTCCCGTCCTATCATCCAGGGTTTTCCCTGCCTCACTTTCCCTTCTACACAGAGAGAACCAATACCACGAATGGTCCAGCAGCTCCAGGGGAGTGATTCTGCAGGATGTCTTTTCCAGGTAAGCTATTCAGCAAAGGAGCAGCAAGGCCCAGTGAGATACCAGCACCATGGGCAGAGTCATCTCATGGGACCTTGCAGCTGAATTGAGTGAAGGAGTTTTGGCCACCAATGTAAAGTAATTCGAACCCAGAGATCCCAGACTAAATGAAAAGGAGGAGAGATGTTAATGGGCTCCTATGAAAGGACCAGTACCTCTCTTCTCTCTGCAGAGTCTGCTAGACTGTTACTCTGATGGGATTCTTCATCTGCACTTAATGGGCCGGTCAACCTCACATCTCTTCTAGTACCAAAGGTGTTTTTTCCAGTTGGTGGTTTCTTGAAAGTGTCCTCAGAGTCACCTATTAATATTTCAGGGAACTGTAGGGAGAGGAATTAGGAGCATCAGCTACGTAGGCCTGGAGGAGATACTTTGGGAGAAGACTTTTCCGTATGCTTCCCAGATGTGTGAGACAGAATGAAAGAGGACACTGCTGGATTGCATCCCAACCAGGAAGATTTGGGGTTTCACAAAACATCTCAGATCCAATGTAAAGTATGGCCATTCTTATGTTCTTATGTAAGTGGCTGCAATTTCCATTGACTTTGGCAGGGTTGCATCCACTTAGTCAAGGGCTAAATTTGCTCCATTATGGCTAAGGACACAGGGAACCATGTCAATTAGAATAAAGAACTGACCTGAACTTTCATCCAAAACTCAAACCATAGTATTCCCCAGAGCCAAGACAGTTTGGTTAACCTTTCATTTTCACCTCTGGCTACATCTCCTGGGCTGAGGCAAGACCAGAAACAGAAGGATGGAAATATTGTCAGAGAGGCTAGTCACTAGGTAGTCCCAAGACAGAACTGGAAGCCTAAGGACAAAGCCATGTTCTTGGGAGCCAATGGCCTTATTTCTATGGGAAGGAGCTTGTGATAAATTAGGGTTGGCTGCTTCTCCATACAGAACCTTGCAATTTTTTGAGGTTCCCCCATCTCTGTTTATCATCCTTTAAAGTCCTGTTGGGGACAGAGTGGAGAATGTGTCCATCCCAGTCTGCTCGGGGATCATTTCCAATTGTGTTTGTAAAAGTGCAGCTTATTCTAAATATTACATTGGTAAGATGGGCAAATAAAGGATGATGGGACTGTCCTTTGCTTGATCCCAGGCACCCTGTGGGGAATAACTATTCTGGCTTTCCACCTGCCTCTTAAAAACAAAGAGCCATATTCATATCTGGAGTAACTCCACTGACTTTAGGGAGGAATTTGACCCACAGTGTTTAAAATGCAGAATTTTCTAGCCAAACATCCATAAAGGTTGCTGTTTTTTTGGTTAATAGTCTCTGTATCTGTTTTAGGTTGAATGTAATAGACAATGTACTTACCAGCTTTCCTGCCATGCCTCTGAGGGAACTGAGGGACTTGGTCTTAAAATGGTCTAACTGTAAGGAATGTTCTTGTGGGGCTTGTTTCTTGCTCACTCCTTGAAGCAGCCCACCCTTGAATTTCGCCTACAAAACAGAAGTCAACATCTCTTAGCCCCCCCGGCTGTGTTCCCCTCCAGGCTCTGTCCAGCCTGCAGAGGGGACTACTAAGCGAACATTCCAACATGACATCATAAAGGTTCTGACCGCATCCCCGGTGGATGACACAATAAGCAGATGTCAGGCAAGATGTTCCTATGGAAACCTGCAAAAGGCAGGCTCACACCCCCAAATGTAGGTCTTGGGACAGATTTCAAAAAGCCTAAAGGTCAGGGATGCTCCAGATCTGGGGTTTTGGCTGAGCCTGTATTTGAGGTAAAGGGGCCACTTGCAAAATTCAGATCTGGATCCAGGTTTGGATCCAAAGCACAGAAGCATTTGGATGGGGGGGCTTAGGTTTGTGGCCATCTCTAGAAATCAAATCATGAATAAACCCAACTCATTCCAACCCAAGAGTGGTCCAGCCACGTGGTTTATTGTTAGATTTATACATTCAAATGGGATCAGTGGTTCCATCAATGGGTTTTCAGAGATGGACCTTCAGGGAGTAGCCACATTGTCTGGCCCTTCTCACCAAGGAATCACAGAGTTTCTAGGCAACTATTCAGGGACGCTACTGATTGAGTCCTTGTGCCTCTGCTGAAATGTGCAACCAATATAGTTATGCAACAGTACAATACAAACAACAGCTTCCGAGAACCATAACTCAATGTACTTGTCAAAAGTTCACTGGAAATCCATTAGCAGGGAAATAGAGCAATAGATTAAGAACATAAGAATGTCCACACTGGGTCAGACCAAGGGTCCATCTAGCCCAGTATCTTGACTTCTGTCAGTGGCCAATGCCAGGTGCTTCACAGGGAATGAACAGAACAGGGAATCATCAAGTGATCCATCCCCTGTTGCTCATTCCCAGCTTCTGGCAAACAGAGGCTAGGGACACTCAGAGCATGGGATTGCATCCCTGACCATCCTGGCTAATAGCCATTGATGGCCCTATCCTCCAAGGCCAGAAGGGGACCATTTTGATCATCTAGTTTAACCCTCTCCCCCCACCGCGGATAACACAGGCCATAAACTTTCCCAAAATAATTCCTAGAGCCGATCTTTCAGAAAAACATCCAATCTTGATTTACAAATTGCCAGTGATGGAGAATCCCCCATGACCTTTGGGTAAGTTGTTCCAGTGGTCAATTACTCTCACTGTTATAAATTTACATCTTCTCTCCGGTCTGAATTTGTCTTGCTTCAACTTCCAGACACTGGATCATGTTATATCTTTCTCTGCTAGATTGAAGAGCCCACTATTAAATATTTCTTCCCATGTAGATGCTTACAGACTATAATCTAGTTGCTCCTTTACCTTCTCTTCATTAAGCTAATTAGATTGAGGTCTTTGAGTGTATCACCCTAAGGCAGGTTTTCTAACTCTTTAATCATTCTTGTGTCTCTTCTCTGAACTGTCTCCGATTTATCAACATCCTTCTTGAATTGTGGGCATTACAGCTGGACACAGTATTCCAGCAGGTTTCAGAGTAGCAGCCGTGTTAGTCTGTATCCGCAAAAAGAAAAGGAGGACTTGTGGCACCTTAGAGACTAACTAATTTATTTGAGCATAAGCTTTCGTGATGCATCCAATGAAGTGAGCTGTAGCTCACGAAAGCTTATGCTCAAATAAATTGGTTAGTCTCTAAGGTGCCACAAGTCCCCTGTTCTTTTAGAGTATTCCAGCAGCAGTCCCACCAGTGCCAAATACCGAGGTAATAAAACCCCTCTCTACTGAGAGATTTGCCTCTTTATACATCCCAGATCGCAGTAGCTTTTTTGGCCACAGGGTTGCAATGGCAGCTCATGTTCAGATGTCTTTCCACTACAGCCCACAAACCTTTTTCCCACTCCCTGCCTCCCGGGACAGAGCTCCCCATCCTGCAAATGTGGCCTACAGTCTTTGTTCCTAGATGAACACTGTTACATGTAGCCGTATTAAAACACACACGGTTTGCTTGCGCTCAGTTTACCAATAGCTCGGTATCAGTGACCGTCCCCATCGTTATTTCTCCATTCCTCCACTTTTGTGTCACCTGCAAACTTGATCAGTGATAATTTTATGTTTTCTTCCAGGTCATTGATAAAAATGTTAAATAGCACAAGGCCATGAACCGGGGCGGAGACCCAGTGTAACTCCCTCCCCCTCGGGGTCAGAGGGGACTGACTGGCTCAGGGGATCAAGAAAGGAATCTGCAGTGTTATTTTCCAGGTTGCCATTTCACTTCCCACCTGGGCTGTGAGAGGCCCCTGGTCATTTCCCTCTGCTGGCTGCTCAGTGGGTCCTGTATGAACTGAGCTAGTGCCTCTCAGTCTATTTCCTAGGGGACTGAAACCCACATCACACACTAAAATCCCCAGCAGCGCTGGCAGGCTGTGCAAAGAGGCCACAGATTGAACGCCTGTTCCCCTCAGGGTGCAATCAACCCTGAGGAATTCCAGACAGGTAAGTTCCCTTTGCTCACCCCCTTCTCCCTTGAATGGTGGTGGAAGCTGTAGATGGGGTGGGATGTTATTACCATCACCTTGCCTAACCACAGATGGGGATAAATTTGGGAGGAGCCTGCCCTGCTGCTGCCCCTGCTCTGTGGATAAACAGAGGACATCAGGCTCCAAATTTGCCAAGCCAGTACCCTTCCCCAGCCACGAAATGAATTTTAAAGTGAGTCCTGGCCACGATCCAGTGAAGAAGAATTGGACTAATGTGGGGATGGAACTAGATCTGACATTGCAGCCACACGACCTTTAGCCCAGCTGGACCCATCCCTGCGTTCTGGGGCACTCCTGCAGGAATTCCATCTCATCTCTGACCATGGGGCGCCCGGGACACATAAAAAAGCCTTTATTCTACCTAAGGGCTTTCACCCCTTCCCTGGCTAGGCGATGGGGAGTTTATTTTGCATGGAAGCTCTTCTCACAACAAGGGAAGAGCAACAATCTCATATTCCCCAGCTGGGAGGAAGGAAATAGAAGCAGCTTTCAGACCTTGGGAATGTGAAAAGTTAAATTTGTCACCTGAGAAATCAATTCAACTAGAGGTACAGACAGAGACAGGAAAGGGGAAAGGGGCCTGTGTCTGAGACTAGCTCCTGCCTTACGCCAGATAACAAAAGGATCTTCAGGGTAAGAGATGATCGATCTGTCAGGGTATGTCTACACTATGGAATAAGGTCGAATTTATAGAAGTCGGTTTTTTAGAAATCGGTTTTATATATTCGAGTGTGTGTGTCCCCACAGAAAATGCTCTAAGTGCATTAAGTGCATTAACTCGGCGGAGCGCTTCCACAGTACGGAGGCTAGAGTCGACTTCCAGAGCGTTGCACTGTGGGTAGCTATCCCACAGTTCCCGCAGTCTCCGCTGCCCATTGGAATTCTGGGTTGAGGTCCCAATGCCTGATGGGGCTAAAACATTGTCGCGGGTGGTTCTGGGTACATATCGTCAGGCCCCCGTTCCCTCCCTCCCTCCCCCCGTGAAAGCAAGGGCAGACAATCGTTTCGCGCCTTTTTTCCTGAGTTACCTGTGCAGACGCCATACCACTGCAAGCATGGAGCCCGCTCAGGTAACCGTCACCCTATGTCTCCTGGGTGCTGGCAGACGCGGTACGGCATTGCTACACAGTAGCAGCAACCCCTTGCCTTGTGGCAGCAGACGGTACAGTACGACTGGTAGCCGTCATGTCCGAGGTGCTCCTGGCCACGTCGGCTGGGAGCGCCTGGGCAGACATGGGCACAGGGACTAAATTTGGAGTGACTTGACCAGGTCATTCTCTTTAGTCCTGCAGTCAGTCCTATTGAACCGTCTTATGGTGAGCGGGCAGGCGATACGGATTGCTAGCAGTCATACTGTACCATCTTCTGCCGAGCAGCCATGAGATGTGGATGGCATGCAGTCCTTCTGCATCGTCTGCTGCCAGCCAAAGATGTAAAAGATAGATGGAGTGGATCAAAACAAGAAATAGACCAGATTTGTTTTGTACTCATTTGCTTCCCCCCCTCCCCTGTCTAGGGGACTCATTCTTCTAGATCACACTGCAGTCACTCACAGAGAAGGTGCAGTGAGGTAAATCTAGCCATGTATCAATCAGAGGCCAGGCTAACCTTCTTGTTCCAATAAGGACAAAAACTTAGGTGCACCATTTCTTATTGGAACCCTCCGTGAAGTCCTGCCTGAAATACTCCTTGATGTAAAGCCACCCCCTTTGTTGATTTTAGCTCCCTGAAGCCAACCCTGTAAGCGCCCCTCCCGGCGTCAGAGCAACAGCAAACGATCGGGCATCTGAGAGTGCTGTCCAGAGCAGTCACAATGGAGCGCTCTGATGGGGCTAAAACATTGTCGCGGGTGGTTCTGGGTACGTATCGTCAGGCCCCCGTTCCCTCCCTCCCTCCGTGAAAGCAAGAGCAGACAATCATTTCGCGCCTTTTTCCCTGAGTTACCTGTGCAGACGCCATACCACGGCAAGCATGGAGCCCGCTCAGGTAACCGTCACCCTATGTCTCCTGGGTGCTGGCAGACGCGGTACGGCTTTGCTGCACAGTAGCAGCAACCCATTGCCTTCTGGCGGCAGACGGTGCAATACGACTGGTAGTCGTCCTCGTCGAGTCCGAGGTGCTCCTGGCCACGTCGGCTGGGAGCGCCTGGGCAGACATGGGCGCAGGGACTAAATTTGGAGTGACCTGACCAGGTCATTCTCTTTAGTCCTGCAGTCAGTCCTATTGAACCGTCTTATGGTGAGCGGGCAGGCAATACGGACTGCTAGCAGTCATACTGTACCATCTTCTGCCAGGCAGGCAAGAGATGAGGATTGCTAGCAGTCGTATTGTACCATCTTCTGCCAGGCAGGCAAGAGATGAAGATGGCTAGCAGTTGTACTGTACCATCTTCTGCCGAGCAGCCATGAGATGTGGATGGCATGCAGTCCTTCTGCACCGTCTGCTGCCAGCCAAAGATGTAAAAGATAGATGGAGTGGGTCAGAACAAGAAATAGACCAGATTTGTTTTGTACTCATTTGCCTCCTCCCCTGTCTAGGGGACTCATTCCTCTAGATCACACTGCAGTCACTCACAGAGAAGGTGCAGCGAGGTAAATCTAGCCATGTATCAATCAGAGGCCAGGCTAACCTCCTTGTTCCAATAAGAACGATAACTTAGGTGCACCATTTCTTATTGGAACCCTCCGTGCAGTCCTGCCTGAAATACTCCTTGATGTACAGGCACCCCCTTTGTTGATTTTAGCTCCCTGAAGCCAACCCTGTAAGCCGTGTCGTCAGTCGCCCCTCCCTCCGTCAGAGCAACGGCAGACAATCGTTCCGCGCCTTTTTTCTGTGCGGACGCCATACCAAGGCAAGCATGGAGGCCGCTCAGCTCACTTTGGCAATTAGGAGCACATTAAACACCACACGCATTATCCAGCAGTATATGCAGCACCAGAACCTGGCAAAGCGATACCGGGCGAGGAGGCGACGTCAGCGCGGTCACGTGAGTGATCAGGACATGGACACAGATTTCTCTGAAAGCATGGGCCCTGCCAATGCATGCATCATGGTGCTGATGGGGCAGGTTCATGCTGTGGAACGCCGATTCTGGGCTTGGGAAACAAGCACAGACTGGTGGGACCGCATAGTGTTGCAGGTCTGGGACGATTCCCAGTGGCTGCGAAACTTTCGCATGCGTAAGGGCACTTTCATGGAACTTTGTGACTTGCTTTCCCCTGCCCTGAAGCGCATGAATACCAAGATGAGAGCAGCCCTCACAGTTGAGAAGCGAGTGGCGATAGCCCCGTGGAAGCTTGCAACGCCAGACAGCTACCGGTCAGTTGGGAATCAATTTGGAGTGGGCAAATCTACTGTGGGGGCTGCTGTGATGCAAGTAGCCCACGCAATCAAAGATCTGCTGATATCAAGGGTAGTGACCCTGGGAAATGTGCTGGTCATAGTGGATGGCTTTGCTGCAATGGGATTCCCTAACTGTGGTGGGGCCATAGACGGAACCCATATCCCTATCTTGGCACCGGAGCACCAAGCCGGCGAGTACATAAACCGCAAGGGGTACTTTTCGATAGTGCTGCAAGATCTGGTGGATCACAAGGGACGTTTCACCAACATCAACGTGGGATGGCCGGGAAAGGTGCATGATGCTCGCATCTTCAGGAACTCTGGTCTGTTTCAAAAGCTGCAGGAAGGGACTTTATTCCCAGACCAGAAAATAACTGTTGGGGACGTTGAAATGCCTATATGTATCCTTGGGGACCCAGCCTACCCCTTAATGCCATGGCTCATGAAGCCGTACTCAGGCAGCCTGGACAGTAGTCAGGAGCTGTTCAACTACAGGCTGAGCAAGTGCTGAATGGTGGTAGAATGTGCATTTGGACGTTTAAAGGCGCGCTGGCGCAGTTTACTGACTCGCTTAGACCTCAGCGAAACCAATATTCCCACTGTTATTACTGCTTGCTGTGTGCTCCACAATATCTGTGAGAGTAAGGGGGAGACGTTTATGGCGGGGTGGGAGGTTGAGGCAAATCGCCTGGCTGTTGGTTACGCGCAGCCAGACACCAGGGCGGTTAGAAGAGCACAGGAGGGCGCGGTACGCATCAGAGAAGCTTTGAAAACCAGTTTCATGACTGGCCAGGCTACGGTGCGAAAGTTTTGTTTGTTTCTCCTTGATGAAACCCCCCGCCCCTAGGTTCACTCTACTTCCCTGTAAGCTAACCACCCGCCCCTCCTCCCTTCAATCACCGCTTGCAGAGGCAATAAAGTCATTGTTGCTTCACATTCATGCATTCTTTATTCATTCATCACACAAATAGGGGGATGACTACCAAGGTAGCCCAGGAGGGGTGGTGGAGGAGGGAAGGAAAATGCCACACAGCACTTTAAGCACAGCACTTTAAAAGTTTACAACTTTAAAATTTATTGAATGACAGCCTTCTTTTTTTTGGGCAATCCTCTGTGGTGGAGTGGCTGGTTGGCCGGAGGCCCCCCCACCGCGTTCTTGGGCGTCTGGGTGTGGAGGCTATGGAACTTGGGGAGGAGGGCGGTTGGTTACAGAGGGGCTGCAGTGGCAGTCTGTGCTCCAGCTGCCTTTGCTGCAGCTCAACCATACACTGGAGCATACTGGTTTGGTCCTGCAGCAGCCTCAGCATTGAATCCTGCCTCCTCTCATCACGCTGCCGCCACATTTGAGCTTCAGCCCTGTCTTCAGCCCGCCACTTACTCTCTTCAGCCCGCCACTTACTCTCTTCAGCCCGCCACCTCTCCTCCCGGTCATTTTGTGCTTTTCTGCACTCTGACATTATTTGCCTCCACGCATTCGTCTGTGCTCTGTCAGTGTGGGAGGACAGCATGAGCTCAGAGAACATTTCATCGCGAGTGCATTTTTTTTTCTTTCTAAGCTTCACTAGCCTCTGGGAAGGAGAAGATCCTGTGATCATTGAAACACATGCAGCTGGTGGAGGAAAAAAAAGGGACAGCGGTATTTAAAAAGACACATTTTATAAAATAGTGGCTACACTCTTTCAGGGTAAACCTTGCTGTTAACATTACATACATAGCACATGTGCTTTCGTTACAAGGTCGCATTTTGCCTCCTCCCACCGCGTGACTACCCCCTCAACCTTCCCCCCTCCCTGTGGCTAATAGCGGGGAACATTTCTGTTTAGCCACAGGCAAACAGCCCAGCAGGAATGGGCTCCTCTGAGTGTACCCTGAAGAAAAGCACTCTATTTCAACCAGGTGACCATGAATTATATCTCACTCTCCTGAGGATAACACAGAGAGATAAAGAACGGATGTTGTTTGAATGCCAGCAAACATACACTGCAATGCTTTGTTCTACAATGATTCCCGAGTACGTGTTACTGGCCTGGAGTGGTAAAGTGTCCTACCATGAAGGACGCAATAAGGCTGCCCTCCCCAGAAACCTTTTGCAAAGGCTTTAGGACTACATCTAGGAGAACCGCAAATGCCAGGGCAAAGTAATCCTTTCACATGCTTGCTTTTAAACCATGTATAGTATTTTAAAAGGTACACTCACCAGAGGTCCCTTCTCCGCCTGCTGGGTCCAGGAGGCAGCCTTGGGTGGGTTCGGGGGGTACTGGCTCCAGGTCTAGGGTGAGAAACAGTTCCTGGCTGTCGGGAAAACCGGTTTCTCCGCTTGCTTGCTGTGAGCTATCTACAACCTCCTCCTCCTCATCTTCTTCGTCCCCAAAACCTGCTTCCGTATTGCCTCCATCTCCATTGAAGGAGTCAAACAACACGGCTGCGGTAGTGGTGGCTGAACCCCCTAAAATGGCATGCAGCTCATCATAGAAGCGGCATGTTTGGGGCTCTGACCCAGAGTGGCTGTTTGCCTCTCTGGTTTTCTGGTAGGCTTGCCTCAGCTCCTTAAGTTTCACGCGGCACTGGTTCGGGTCCCTGTTATGGCCTCTGTCCTTCATGCCCTGGGAGATTTTCACAAAGGTTTTGGCATTTCGAAAACTGGAACGGAGTTCTGATAGCACGGATTCCTCTCCCCAAACAGCGATCAGATCCCGTACCTCCCGTTCGGTCCATGCTGGAGCTCTTTTGCGATTCTGGGACTCCATCATGGTCACCTGTGCTGATGAGCTCTGCATGGTCACCTGCAGCTTGCCACGCTGGCCAAACAGGAAATGAGATTCAAAAGTTCGCGGTTCTTATCCTGTCTACCTGGCCAGTGCATCTGAGTTGAGAGTGCTGTCCAGAGCGGTCATAATGGAGCACTCTGGGATAGCTCCCGGAGGCCAATACCATCGAATTGTGTCCACAGTACCCCAAATTCGAGCCAGCAACGTCGATTTAAGCGCTAATCCACTTGTCAGGGGTGGAGTAAGGAAATCGATTTTAAGAGCCCTTTAAGTCGAAATAAAGGGCTTCACTGTGTGGACGGGTGCAGGTTTAAATCGATTTAACGTTGCTAAATTCGACCTAAAGTCCTAGTGTAGACCAGGGCTAAGTCGAAATAAAGGGCTTCATTGTGTGGACGGGTGCAGGTTTACATCGATTTAACGCTGCTAAATTCGACCTAACATCCTAGTGTAGACCAGGGCTCAGGTTATTGGCTAAAGGGAACGAGGCACAATTTATAAGGCTAGGAACAAATCAAGTGGAACTCTATCTTGTGATCAAAAGCAGGGGTCTGGGAGCTAAGACCCCTGGGTGCCATTCCTACCTCTGCTTCTAACTTGCTGTGTGATTTTGTGAGAGTCGCTCAGTGTCTCTGGTTCCCCATCTGTAACACAGGGATAATACTGCTTCTTTACTTCATAACAGGGAGGTCTAAAGGTGCTTTGAGATCCTCTGGTGAGAAGTCCTGCTGAAATGCAATGTGGAATCATCAACAAAGCAACTTGGCCATTGAAATGGCCTCTCCAGGGGGCACGGCCCCCATCTCCACCTGCTGTGTCTCTTTGTCCTCTGCACTTTCAGTTCTTCCTTTTAGAGCCCCAAGCTCGCCAGTTGTCGTGATTTTATTGCAAGTCTCATGATCTTTGGTCTCGTCCTTAAAGCCCCAGCTCCCAGAGTCATTGGATTACAAGAGAATCTCAGCTTTCAGTTTATTTCAGTAAGTTTCTAGCCCCCTTGGTGGCAAAAAAAAGCTTGAAATGGTGCCCTCTCCAGGCTCTGGTACCACCGAATCCAAAATGTATTATCTCAAAAGTTTTAAACCAATCTCATGATTTGGGGGAGAGGGGTGGGACTCATGATTTGGGGTTGGTGTGACAGGCGCCCCGTAACCCTGACAGCAAAAATGCAAATAGTTGTGCTCAGAAATGAGGAAAGCAATTATACAAACTCCTGAAGCAAACGGGGAATCTCTGTTTCCTGGCTGCACTGTTCATCCTCCTGCTCTAGTTTTACTAGAGACATTCCTTGACAATCTGGCCAAAGTACATCCCCTCAGCTCAGAGTTTGCAGACTGCTGGATTTATCGGAAAGCACCTTCCAGAATGCAAACAAACAAGAGCTGCATGGGCCACCAGCTGTTTGCAGCAGTGATGCCTAGGGGGTAGAACACTGGACCAGAACTCAGGAGACATGGATCAGCCCTCGTCCACTGAGTGGCCTTGGGCAAGTCACTTCCCTTGTGTGCGCTTGTCTAGAAAGGGCCAGCAACACGAACCACTTTGTAAAGTGACTTTGCAACCTGCAGGTGAACAGTGCTGTGTAAGAGTTAGGTGTTATTTATTGGGGGGCTACCCTCTGAGTCCAGTTTAATTTACTTCAGGGTCTATACAGCAGTTCCAGCTGCTTTCATGGCCTTTAACATGTATACAAAAAACAGGAGTACAACATCCAGATGATGCCCAATGAACTGGCAAAGAAACTAGACCAGTATCCCTGTGGATACAAAATTTGTATCTGCATCCGATCCGCAATCGGCAGACGTGGTCTGTGGATAGCTCAGATTTGCAGGGCTCTAGAAATAATGCCCAGAATGACAGAATCCTTGACAGCTGTCCACCTCACATTCCTCAGGCCATGCACTCCCCCACCCCCTTATCTAAAGCCTGAGGAAATCAATGGCTCTGCAGCATGCCTTATAGGGTGACAAATCTAGCCTCTGTTGGACCGAGCCCTAACCCTAACCCAGGAACCCCCTGCGGGAAACCCCTTGCCACTAGCTCCCTTTTTTCAAAGGGAAGGGCTGGTGGATCCAGCGCCTCCACTGACTGCAGTTGCAGCAGTCTCCCCTCTTTGAGGTAGGCAGCTCCTAGATCATCCACAGCAACACAGCTCAGACACCACTCCTCCAGCTGCAGCTGGAAGCTAAGCGACAGCCAAGGCAGACTGCGGTGAGCAGGGCAACTGCGGCCCCACTGGGGTGAGGGACGCTCTAGGCTCCCCTTCCTGCACTGGGGCCCCCCATCAGGATAGGGGCTTCACTGCTGCCCACCTCCTATGCAATTTCACTGCTCTAGCCTGCTGCGTTTGCTGCAAATTCCAGCCTCGCCACAAGCCCCCTGGTCAGTGACTGAGTATGTGGGGATAGGAGGCAGCGGGCACTCCAAGGAACAGGACAAGCTCTGCTGACTCAGCCTAGGTCCCTGAGAAGGTCATAGGAACTGCTGTCCTGAATGGCCCTTCCTGCCCAAGCTCTGGCTTCAGGTGTTAATAAATGTTTCTGTGATCCTAGGCAAGTAAGTACAGACAGGGCTGGCCTTCAAGGTCCACAGACCCCAGCAGAGCTGTCTCCTCTGATCTGATTACAGGGTTTGTCTCAGACAGGGGATCTCAGAGGTGCTCCTGGAGGATATGTAAATGGCAGGAATATCCCAGAAACATAGCATGTGACCATGTTTATAGGGACTTTATCTCTCGGGTACAGAAGCTCGGGTACTAGTCCCAGCATCCTGACTGAATTCGAGTTCTGCCTCCCTACGGTCCTCTTGCAGATGAAGTCTGAAGCAGTGTTCCTCTTTGCTGTCCTGAATTGGTGCTCCACCCCAGGGCTGGCTGCATTTTGGGAGCATGTGAAGTGATTCCCCTATAGTGTGAAAAATGCTTTGGGATCCTTTGGATTGAAAGTCACTATAGAAATCTGAGATAGTGGTTCTGTACAAAGCCCCAAAGGAAGCCCTGAATTCCAGGCATTGTGCAGTAATGTGCTGATTCAGAACTGATTGTCAGCTTTACATCCAGTCCGTAGACCTCAGCTTTGAAAGCGTTTGCTTTCCACATTAAGCCCTTTGTTATCAGCCCTAATTCTTTCCCAGGCTCACCATTTATCTTAGTTTTTCAGGGCTGGTATTGAACGGTATCTTCCAATGCTCCACCACATGTGGGATGTCAGCATGCTTTGGAATAGTTTGTTCAATACGGAGGGCACTTTCTGTTCTGTTCTCCAGCAGTTGGCTCACTCGCCTGGGCAGTGAGACTAGCAGTTTGTTACACTGAACCTTTCACCTTTTGCTATCCACACACTTGGCAAAGACAAAGCAACAGAGCAGGCTCGTCAGACCAGGATTATCATCACCCTTTTACTAGTAAATAAAATAGTTGTATTTATCAATTGTATAGGCATCTTTCATCCAGAGATCTCTAAGCACTTTACAAAAGTGAGTCAGTGCCATTATCCTTATGGGGAAACTGAGGAACAGAGTGGGGAAAGTGATTTGCCCAGTGGCACACAGCGAGTCAGAAATGGAACCCAAGTGTCCTAGCTCCCAGCCCCGTGCAGTAGCCCCTGGACCATGCTTCCCCCCTCAGACAGATGGAGAACTGAGATGCAAAGTCACTTGCCCAGTGAGTCTGTGGCAGAGCTAAATCCTATTCAGTTCTAAATTATTGTTGTTATTATTTATTATGGATGTGCAGGCCTGGCAGAATTTGATTTTTATCTGTGATAATTTTGAGGGCTAATATAGATTTTCCCCCATTTTTATTGATTTATATTTGCACAATCGTGGGACATTATGGGAGAGATCAGACAATAGAAGGGGGTCAGACAATTATTTCATGACAGCGGACACTGAGATTCAAAAGTTTAAAGCTTTATAATGGTTGAAACACAAATTGCCAGCATCATGTATCAAAATATACAAGTCACTTTCCTCAAATCAGACTCAAGCAGCATTTTTCTTACTTTGCCAATCTGTAAATTTCTATGATCATGGGTGGAAGTATTTTGATTATTGGTTTATGTGTGTACGGTGAAACTGACATTTACTGACAAAAACAGAAACCTTCCAAGCCTACTGATGTTGCATGACAGCGGTTGAGATCAGTCCCTGTCTCAAAGACCGTATCTGTTCCTAGCTGGGTACAGGGTCTCTCCCCCCCAAAATACAGCACTTAACCCCATCCTGGCTGGATTGGATCCGCCTCTGACAGAGCCCTGAGATACCTGACACTTTTGTACAGTTTGGCAGCATTGCACATCTTGTCGCGCTGTTGAGGACGTGTTGCATCGTGCTCCATGTCTTGTCCCAGTACCGTTGTGAAGATCTTATCATGTCAAAATGACTCCAGCTCTTGGCTAACCCTGAGTGGAATTTGCAATTCCACACTTAAAGTCGGCACTGCAGCTGATATTTGGATCGATTGTTTTCACCTGGCCTTGCAGCTTGACGTGAGAGAATGTGCATGCCATTGAAGGGTGAGTCATGATGGCCATAAATGAAAAAACAAGAATCATTCTGTCCTAAATTCTGCTTTCATGGAATATCAGGGTGGGAAGGGACCTCAGGAAGTCATCTAGTCCAACCCCCTGCTCAAAGCAGGACCAATCCCCAATTTTTGCCCCAGATCCCTAAATGACCCCTTCAAGGGTTGAACTCACAAGGCTGGGTTTAGCAGGCCAATGCTCAAACCACTGAGCTTTACCTGAATTTCCTTTGGAGATGGCAGAAAACAAAAGATATCAACGGAAAGAAACTCACATGATAAATACATAAATAAAGTTACCAGATCCTATTGCCATGGGGTAGGGACTATTTTTTTATTATGTATTTGGACAGTGCCTAGCACAATGAAGCCCTGACTGGGTACTCTAGGCACTATTGCAAACCAAATAAATAACAATACGAAGTACTTGAATGCCCCTCTTCTGGAATTAAGCCTGGAATTATTCTTTTTTGTTTTTGTCTGAGTTGTAAAGCATTAGTGTGATATTTGCAGGACACATCACACTACAGTACAGCACATAGCACTGAACAGTTTGTGAAATAGAGTGACCAGAGCACAGCTTAGGGAGTGCGGTGCGGCACAGTGTGGCTCCATGAGCAAGGGTAGTAAGCAGGTCACAGTGAGCGGGCACCGTGATCCGTTGTATGGTGCAAGGTTGCACCACGAGCATGATGCAGTGATGTACATGTAGTGAGTAAGATCCTGTGAAGAACATGCAGTAACCTCGTCATCCAGTTCAGGATTGCAGTGCCTGGAGCAGTGAGCGGTGGGAAATCCCAGCGCGAGGTGCATGCCTGGTGCAGTGAGAGATGGTCACTGAGGGTGGGTGAGGGCAGGCAATACCTGGTGCAGTGTGCGGGGGCGGGCAGTACCCAGTGTACAGGGGGTGAAGGGAAGGCTGTACCTGTGCAGGGTGCAGTGGGGATGGGCAGTGGAAAGGTCAGGCAGTCCTGGGTGCAATGGGGGTGGGCAGTCACCGATGCAGTCGGGGCGGACAGTATAGGGTGCAAGGCCCAGTACAGGGTGCCGTGAGTGCATGCTGGGTGCAGTTCCTGGTGCAGAGAAGTGGCAGTACAGGGAGGGCAGTGCCCAGAGCAGCGAAGTGGCAGTGAGGAGTGGGCAGTGTAGGGAGGGGCCAGTGACTGGGGGGGAGGGAGGGCATTGCCTGGTGCAGTGAGGTGGCAGTGAGGAGTGGGCAGTACAGGAAGGGGCCAGTGGTTGGGGGGAGGGCAGTACAGGTGCAGGGCAGTAGCAGTACAGGGAGGGGCCAGTGACTGGGGGGGGGAGGGCAGTGATGGGTGCAGTGCAGTGCCAGTGAGGGGCGGGCAGCGCAGGGAGGGGCCAGTGACTGGGGGGGGGGGAGGGCAGTGACCGGTGCAGGGCAGTGAGGGGCGGGCAGCTCAGGGAGGGGCCAGTGACTGGGGGGGGGAGGGCAGTGACCGGTGCAGGGCAGTGAGGGGCGGGCAGCGCAGGGAGGGGCCAGTGACTGGGGGGGGGAGGGCAGTGACCGGTGCAGGGCAGTGAGGGGCGGGCAGCTCAGGGAGGGGCCAGTGACTGGGGGGGGGAGGGCAGTGACCGGTGCAGGGCAGTGAGGGGCGGGCAGCGCAGGGAGGGGCCAGTGACTGGGGGGGGGGGAGGGCAGTGACCGGTGCAGGGCAGTGAGGGGCGGGCAGCTCAGGGAGGGGCCAGTGACTGGGGGGGGGCAGTGCCCGGTGCAGGGCAGTGAGGGGCGGGCAGCGGAGGGAGGGGCCAGTGACTGGAGGGGGAGGGGCGGGCAGCGCAGGGAGGGGCCAGTGACTGGGGGGGGGCAGTGCCCGGTGCAGCTGCCAACTCCCCCCTTTCCCAGCTCACCTTCCCGTCTCCCCTCTCCCCCTTCCCCTCGCTGATTGGCTGACGAAGCTGTCGGTGTTTGGGGCTGCTGCCACTCACCGGGCAGAATGCCGTCCCCCCAGCACTGATTGGCCGGTTGGGAGTGGAGCCCCGCCCAGCGCCTACGGCAGCGCGGGGGACCCAAGAGGCCGCGGCGGCAGCAGCAGCAGCAGCGCGGGGCCGAGCCGGTGAGTGGGAGCCCTCCGCGGGGGGAGGGGCGCGCCCAGCCCGAATGGGGGGGTCCCCCTGGCTGCCCCGAATGGGGGGGTCCCCCGGCTGCCCCGCCCCCCAGCCCCGAATGGGGGGGTCCCCCTGGCTGCCCCGAATGGGGGGGTCCTCCTGGTCGCCCCCCAGCCCTGAATTGGGGGGGGTCATCCCCCTCAGTATCGTACTGGGGAGGTGCTGGCTGCCCCCTGTTGCTGGAGGGGAGGGCCCCCCAGGGGTAACCTCCCCCAGCTGCAGAGGAGCTGGGCGAGTAATTGCCCCGGGGCACAGGTGTAACCACAGCCCCTCTGGGGAACGGGGGGGACGGTCTAGTTCCCCCCCCCCGCAGCGCCCTGTGGGGCTCAGAGCCCCTGACCAGCTTGGGGGGCGGCCGGCAGCCTGCTGTGGGGCATCCTCCTCACTGGCCCAGCAGCCCCAGCTGTCACCTAGGTCCCTGCCTGGACGGCCCCCTCGTTCCCCGGGGCGCTGGTGCCTCTGCTCTCGGCTCAGGTCCCCTCCCAGAGGATGCTAAGGGCTGAGAGGGGGAGCAGCACCCACAAGGACTTGATCCCGTCATGGGAAGCCCCTTCTCCGTGGGTGGGGTAGTTGCACCCTGTCCCAGCGCTCTGCTGTCAGGGGAAAACCTGAAACCTTCTCCCTTCCATTCCTGAGTTACATGGGACCCTGAAGTGTGGGTTAGGGGTCTTTCTGGTGCACCCCTTTGCCCCCCTCATTGTGGGACAAGGCCCCCCTGAATTAGCTTTGTGATATTGTGTAAATATTCCTTTGACCCTCTTCATTGGTGCCCTGTGTTAGTGGACAGCGCTGGCTTGTGGGTTAGAGGGATCTGGTCACTGGCTCTGTCAGCCTGGAGCATGCAAGCTCCGATCTGTTTGATGGTGTCTTTCTGGTGGTGGAAAAGCATCTTAGTGTGTATTTGGGGGATACTTTGCAATGTTTCCCAACCACCCTCTCTTCCCTCTCCTTTTGTCTTTGGGTCAATGATCAGGTGATAAGCTGCATAGTATTTTTCAACTTCCTGTCAAATTTGGCAATCATAGATTTCATAGATATTAAGGTCAGAAGGGACCATTATGATCATCTAGTCTGACCTCCTGCACAACGCAGGCCACAGAATTTCCCCCACCACTCCTACAAAAAAAACCTCACACCTATGTCTGAGCTATTGAAGTCCTCAAATCATGGTTTAAAGACTTCAAGGTGCAGACAATCCTCCAGCAAGTGACCCGTGCCCCATGCTGCAGAGGAAGGTGAAAAACCCCCAGAGCCTCTTCCAATCTGCCCTGGAGGAAAGTTCCTTCCTGACTCCAAATATGGCGATCAGCTGAACCCTGAGCATGTGGGCAAGACTCACCAGCCAGATACCCAGGAAAGAATTCTCTGTAGTAACTCAGATCCCACCCCATCTAACATCCCATCACAGGGCATTGGGCCTATTTACCATGAATAGGTAAAGATCAGTCGAAGGGTAAAGCTGAGTTACTGTGCTGGTCAGTTGACCAACAACTAGGAATAATTTCTTAGTGGACTTCTCAGATGCAGTGTATTCAGAGGAGATATTGAGCAAATATCTCCTCTTAATATTGACTTGATATAATTCCGTTTTCTCTTCCCTTCCCCCATGATCTTCTGATGGTAAAAGGCCTACTTGCTATTCCTGTTCTTGCCACCATCAAGTTTCTGCACAAACAATATGTGTTCAAGGGGCACAGTTTCCCTGTGAATATCACGTTTAACACTTTAGAACCAAATCTGAAAATACAATACATATGATACAGAAATCTTCTGCATCAGGTGTTTGTTCCTTAAATATGATCATCTCAAGGCTCTGTTCAAGCCAAATATTCCTTCAGATATGTGTTTCCAGACCACTAGATAAGTGCATTTTTGTAAGCTGAAATAACTGTGGGAAGAATATGGGGCTGGATGTTGTTGCTCAGGGATAGATACAGGAGGGCTAGAAAGTAACACATGGAGTACTGAGCACTCTGAATCTCTCCTCCCTTATCCCACTCCAGTTTAGCCACTGCCCTGGCTCTGCCTCCAAACATGGAAGTGGGAAAACATGCTCAAACTAGTCTTAAAGGTGGAACAAAAAAACAACAACAAAAAGCAGAATATGTTGGAAAGGGTCATGTAAGTTAATCAGTGCCATTTTATAGTTCTGCTGAATATGCCAGGTACTACACTAAAGGTGTACTAATTACTGCTATTATATTATAAAATGTCAAGCTTCTGCACTATACAATTGCTGTCTTGGGTAGCGCTGAGGGTTTAAAGATGGCAGTGAAGTTAATGAATGCAGTTGCACAGGAATATGCTAGTCAGCTAGCTAAAAAATGTGGGTTGAAGTTCATCCTCACTTGGAAGATAAGGTTGCATCCTTGTGCTTCACAGCCTCTTAATATGCAAGGCTTTTTCTGGAGGTTGTTTTACCAACCACACAAACACCCCACGGGCAATTTGGAATGTTTTGGAAACATGCTTTATTATTTATTTATTTTTAAATGGCTGAAGTGATGAGGGGAACCGGAGGTATCTATAGTCAGTGAGTGTGACAAAATAATGGAGAGAAGAGAGTCTGTATTGTAAGGGTTTCTAGAGGGCTGGTATGACTCACCCATGATCTAAAAGTGAATGCAGTTAAAAATGACCCGATCGGAAAATGTTGGCCTATTTTCTATGTTTAACAAAGTGGCCACTGAATTTAGTTGCCTGGTTTGAAACACCAGAGCTGGATTGTCGGAGGCACAGCGTATCTGCACATCTTATTGACTTCAGCTGGAATTGTGGGTGCTTGACATTTTTCTGGAAATCAGCCATTCACACTGAACCCCCCCCCACCTTTCAGATTTTGGTCTTATTGTCTTGCAGTCTCTCTCAATTAGATCTCCCTCAGTATTCCGCTTTACTTCAGCAGGAACTCTGTATACAGAATGACTGGGTCCTTGGGGCAGAGAGAGCACCAGCTTTGAGGTCTTGCTGGCTCCAGGCCAGTTTCACAGCCTCTGCCACGGTAGTATCTTTGTACAGCCATTGTGAACAGCTGCTGCAATGTACTGACTTAGGCAGGGCCAGGGCCACCTGGAGGCAAGGTGTTTCATAGATGTACTGTACCTGGCATGCGGACCTTAAGGGTTAAGGACAATACAACGCCAGGTGGCCAGTGCTGATTTGAAATGAGTGTATTGTTACCTCTTGAAGCAGATTACCATGGGCTTAGTACATACTAGGCCAAACAAATTTAGTATTAGAAAAGGTACAGGAACCAGTCACCTTTTCCTTGGCAATTCTGCTGCTAAATATACCCAACCCACCAACCCTTGAGATGTATATCTCTTTCTCATGTAAAACTGGCACTAATGCATTAATGCTGATGTAGTTAGTGCTGTCCTTCTTCAAATTGCTGTAGAAATATTAATTGTTGCAATTCTGCAGGGAAGGGAAGGTATTTTCCCCACTTTGCAGAGGGGATGAGCAGAAGCACAGTTTGTGCAACTTTGAGTAAGTTGTTTAACCCCAAAACTCAGGCTGATTTACTTTAGACTTCTGGAGTTCCTTGCTCCCAGATCTGCTCTTAATCCACTGGACCTTGTTGTCATGCATGGCAGTCAAAATATGCGCCATTATGTCAAATTTTGGGCCTACCAAGTTGGGTGTATCTTAACAGCGTTGTACAAAGTGCTTTGGTTAGGCAGGACGGATGCTTAAGTTCACGGTAGCAACTTAATATAAGATGTGCCATAGCATGGTTAAAATGAACTGAAATAATTGGATACTTCCAGCTGAAGTTCAGACCATATATGCAACATGAAAGAGCATCACTATTGAGAAATAAGAAAAATGTTTCTGTTAAGGCACATCCGTTTCAGTTCTGGTTTAATGAAGTAAGACTGAGTTAATGTTTTATCATCTTGAGCTCTGACCCTCTTAAATAAAATCTGGGTTTTAAGGTAGAGGCTATAATGATCAAAGTTGTTGTACTGAAATAGCTCCGGATGAAGATTGCAAGTATTCGGACTAGCAATGCTTGTATTCCAGTCAGTGACAGGAAGGAAAGGGGAAACACTTTGCTTCTAGCTATTGTGTGATCTGCTTGTCTAGTCCCTCACCTCCAGACTCTCTGTCTAAACCTTGTAGATTCTTTCTGCATAATACCTTTAAGATACGACCTTTCCTTTCCATCCACTCAGGGAAAGTTCTCATTCAGATTCTCAGCATCTCACAGCTTGATTAGTGCTACATTGATCAGAATGCTGCTGCCAAGATTATTCTCCCAGCCTGTTGCCTTGACCATGTCACCCCTCTCTTTGCACCCCTTCCTTGGCTCCCCCTTCTCTGTTGGTTCAAACCATAAGCTGCTTGTCTTCGCTTTCAAAGCCCTTCAGAGCCTGTCCCCAAGCTACCTGTCATCTCTCAGTCACTATCGAAATGTTGACTCCTGCCTCCAGTCAGTCCACAATGGCTGCCCGCATCATCCCCCCTGTCAAATTTTTCTCCCAAAAGCCATGTAGCCACGTTCTAAGCCATTTTAATTGGAATTGATCTAAGCCTAGAACACCAAGTATTATTTATATTTACTGTAGGAACCCTAGTGATGGACCAGGTAAAAAGCAAGTGTAGGCAGAACTTTTGTGTACAGACAGCTGTGAGGACGATACCATGCCTATTAACCATGTGTCACTCTTGTAACATTTTGCCGGCCTGTGTTTTCCCTCTGTGCCATCACTGCTCACTCTAACAAACCCTCTGCCTCCTCCCAGCTAGGCGCTTGGTGCCTCTTTCCCTTTCTGTCTCTGGAGCTGCATCCCATGGGCCAACAGCCTCCATCTCCTCCCCAAAACTCCTCTCTCCAGGCTAGCTTTCTGCTGCCTCCATTCCCATCCTCTGCTCGTACCTGGCTTCATGCTTAATTCACTGACAGATATGTGATGCTGACAAGATAAATGTGAAACAAACTGTTCAAGTGACTTTCCCCTTCTCCCCCAATGTCTTTTAGCTTTTGCCTCCTTGTATTGCATGTAAGCTCTGCAGGGCCAGGGGTTTGTTGACTTATGCTGCAAAGCACCATGCGTGCCTTTGAAGTTGTAAAGCCTCATTTGTTTTGTGGTAATGATTCAGGGTATGTTGAGTGAATGACCCTGGCATTACATCTGTTGGCAGCTCTGCGTCATATCTGCCTCGTGTCACCTGTGATAAATTTCCTCAACAGTGTTCTTGTCTCTGTACATTTTTGAACATCCAGTCCCTTCTGCAAAGGAAATACCCTGCACTAGGGTGGCAGGCAGGGCGACGGAAGTTCTCCCCAACTGGGGGGGAATCGACACTGTGGCCCTGCCCCCACGTTGTCCCTTCCTTCCAAGACCCTGCCCCTCGCTCCTTTTTGCCCCCTCCCCGTCGCTGACCCTTACAGTCAGTAAAAAGTGATGGGGCTGTGGCCCCCAGATCCCCCCTGTTCCAGTGCCCCTGGTGGCAGGGGTGTTGTAAGTCAGGACTGAGGTTGATTGGCTGGAAAATCAATAGTGGGTAGGTTGAATTTGCCTGACCAGAGTGTTGCAGGCTTCTGGGAGACTGCTTTTTTTCCTCTCTTTTTGCTGTGAGGATAGTTGTCAGAGACAGTGTACTCCCTCACCTTGATAGTCTGGCTCCTCAGACTTCCCTAATGAATTAATTTCTCCCCCTCCCAGTTCAACAGGGTTGCTTATTTGTCTTGCAGCAAAGAACTAATCTCCAGTCTTTGGCTATAGAAGGTATTGTGGAGGAGTTCCCAGCTGCACTTTAGAGAATCAGTTGTGGTCTCTGAAGTTGCCAAGTTTTTCCATTTTGTGGAACAGGCATTCTGAGCTCAGTTCAAACCGTAGGGCCTGACAGCACTGACTAGCGCAGTTGGCTTAATTACTGGGCTTTTTAAATAAGCGTTCCCCAGTGGCCAGTGACTTTCTCTCAGTTCAAGCTAGATAGTCTAAAACCATGTAAGGAATTTTTATCTCCTTTCTTACATGTTGTTGTGCTGGTTGGAATAGTATTGTCTCTTCAGGAGTAGGGGAAAACAAGCAGTATTTGCCTGTACTTTAGAACTGGGAAAACATGTTGAACTTGAAGATACGTTTCTGGTAACGAAAGGTCCGTTCAGTGATTCATTAATGAATCACTAAAGTGTGCGTTGTGCTAAAAAACATGGGTGCAAACTGGTAAATTCCATGAACTTTTCAGGCCTTATGCATCAGGGTCAAGTTTGTACATAAATCTGTGTTTGGACTGATTCTCCAGTCCAAGTCTATGGAGTGAGCTTTTTCAGAACTGGCTTGACAAATGTGAAAAGCAATGTGGCTTTCATCTGAAGGAAGAATTAGGGCTAGTCTACACTGGCAACACTAAAAAACGCAACTCCACGAGGAGTGTAGCTCCCAGCGCTGGGGCACTGTTTACATTGGTGCTTTACAGCGCTGCAACTTGCTGTGCTCAGGGGGTGTTTTTTCACACCCCCGAGCAAGAAAGTTGCAGCGCTGTAAAGTGCCAGTGTAGACAAGCCCTCAGCCTCTGGAGTTTCAGCTATTACCACACCTCTTTTTCTGTCAAGCTCAATCGCTCAGTTTAACAACTGAGGCAAACCTAATCAATTGACTTTCCTGACTGATGTTGACAGGTTTCAGAGTAGCAGCCGTGTTAGTCTGTGTCCGCAAAAAGAAAAGGAGGACTTGTGGCACCTTAGAGACTAACAAATAGAGACTAACAAAAATTTATTTTTTATTTATTAGTCTCTAAGGTGCCACAAGTCCTCCTTTTCTTTTTCCTGACTGATGTTGAATAACTTCAGTTAAGTGTTCACTTTGTCTGGGAAAATGTGTGAAAACTCTTTTGCAAAGTGATCTCCCATAAACTGAAACGGGGAGGAATGATCATTAGTGAGATGATGAACAAATTGAACAAGTAGGAACTAAGTAGGTATTGGTCAATGAGTGAGACCAACACTTCTGAATGGAGCTTGTATGGCCCTGTAGCGGTGGGAGCTATGTATGTAACTTTCCTTGCATCAAATTGAAATTCCACCCTGGTGTGAATTCCTACTTCAGACAGTGTTTATATTATGGTAGTGCCTAGAGGCCATAATCAGGAACAGAGTCCTGTTCTGTTCGGTGCTGTACCCTCATATAAGGGGATGTGGTTCCCTCCTTGAGAAGCTTAGTCTGAAAAACTAGTGCAAAGCAATGGGAGAAAAGGAGATGCGAACATGATACTTCTAGTAAAAACAGGTGTTAGTAGGCAAAATAGCTCATGGCAGACCATTGTAGTCGATGGCACCTGCAGCTGAGATTTTCCCAGATGGTTTCTAGTATATTTAATCTGCATAATGCAAGCGCAAGCCACGAGTTAAACGTTTTCCTCAACTGCCAACACCTGCAGCATAATCCAAACCCAGTTTACTTTGGTGTGATGTTGGATAGGTCATTAATGTACTGCAACCACTTGAGGAAGACGGCAGCCAAGGTCAGCCCTTGGAACGACCTGCTCAGAAAATTGACTGGCTCAATCTAGGGTGTGAGCACCTGGACGCTTAGAACATCAGTCCTTGCCCTTTGCCGTTCAACAGCAGAGTACTGTTCTCCTGTCTGGTGTCACTCATCTGGTCGATGTAGAGCTCAACAAAGCCATGTGTATTGTTAACCAGGACTTTATGGGCAACTCCATTGCCACGGCTACTGATACTTAGCATTGCCCCATATTCACCATGAGAAGGCCTCAGTTATGCTGCTGGCCAAGATCCATGAGAACAGCGATCTGCCTTTGTACGCAGATCTCTTCAACCACCCGCCAGCTCACCTGTCTTATAGATATCCTTTATGGTCACTTGTGCCACCACACGACATGACGGTGGAATCTGCTTGGTGCAACGAGTGATCAGTGACCACCGTCATTAATCGCTCTCTCATCACAGACCCAACCATCTGTCCACCACGTTTTGATCTGCCAAGGCACTGGTGGTCAACTTTGACCCAATTTCGAACAGGACAGGGCAGTTGTGTGGCTAACCTCTTTCAATGGGGTTTTTCTAATGACCCACAACGCAGCTGTGGTCAACTTCAGACTGTCTCATATCCTTGGCGAGTGCCCCATGGACTTATTCCAACGGCAGGCTACTATTGCTCTGCCTGGCTGTGATGACACCATCAAATGGCTGGGCACATTGCGCATATGCCGATCTAACATTGGCAATTACCTCCTGCCTTCTAAATTCCTCTGCAGCTTCAGCTGAATGCAGTATTTACAATTTCTTGATAGAAGCTAATACGGAGCCAATATGAAATATGTTGGTCTGTGCTGTGGTACCTGTATCTCGGTAGTGGGTAAAGGTAATCTGTGTCTGTGTATATACATTTATAAAGTACTTTGCAATCCTTGGGGATGAATGGCATGTGGTAGGTGTTAATTATTAGACTCCATTTTATGCTGTAAATTTGTGTTGAAAAACAAGCAGCAATTTTGTTCCAAGCTCCCTTTGTCACTGGCCATCTGCCTCTGAGCTTTAATTAGAGAAGGAAATGCCTTCCAGGCCTCTGCATGCCTTGTACCTGTTCACCCTCAGACCTGCTTCTCTTGGATCAATCACAACTGTATTTCTGGGTGTTTATAGCATATTTCTTGTGGCACAAAGCCACAGTAACCCTTAACTGCATCTGCTGGAAAAATGCAACTAATTTGAAGTGCACTGCTTGTCCTGCTGCTGTTGTGAAATGGGACGTATGCCCATGGAGATGGGACGTATGCCTCTGTCGGCCAGAGCCCTGTGGTTAGGCCACTACCTGTCAGTCAGAACGCCGTGTCCAGTGTTCTAAACCATTTCCATAGTCACCACTGGCATTCTCCAAGCTAAAAGCAAATGTTTCTTAGAAAATAACCATAGCTGATATGCAACTAGCTGACACTGCTGAACGTTTGCTTTGTAATATCTTGGCCATTCACACTGGAGTAATTGACATTCTACTAGAAATTTTAGTGTCCTGCAATAGATCTAAATTCCAGTGGGTATTTTTAGGGCAAATGTCTCTTTGGCAATGACAGGCTGCAAGCCAGTTTGTGTGTGCCGGATGCCTGGCCTTCTGCTATATTCTGACCACAGTAGTAAATGTGTAAACTGGAATGGCTAGGTCTGCTTTTATGTTTGCCAGGGTGTCAGAGTGCTTAAGAGCAGCTGGGCACGGCACACAGATTTTGCAGCATTAGTGAAGCGGTGAATAAACATCCATGCAATGTGAGTGTCTTTGTGATCAATGCAGGATTAGCTCTTGCCAGGGGGCCAAGAGAGAACTTGTTCTAGTTGCTGTTTTCTGCCTGCTGTACCTGTCATGCTGGCTGCCCCAGGAAAGGATGTAGCTGGGTGACAAGCTAAGGATTTCGTGTACTGTAGATCAGATTATATCAAGTCAAACTATTTGTAAGTAGGTTTAATTGAGAAGTCAGTTTAAAGGGAAACGCATAGTAACCTGCAATGTAACTCTGTTACTTTGTCTCCATATCCAGAGAACTCTGGCTTAACCCTTCCTGTCATCTATTATTGCAACTTGCAGGGTATCTTGGTGAATTCATCTTTATGTGATGAGTTGTGCTATAAGTTTGAAATATTTAAAAAAAAAATCAATTCTTTAAATGAAAGAGCTGTTGATGCCTTAGGGTTCATGCCACAGCCCATGAAAGCACAGCGATTTAGAAAGCTTGTGATCATGTTCCCTTAGGGTTCGGTCCGGGCAATGAACTAAATTCTTCCTTGTGCAACATCTCTCCAAGTGAGTTGTCTGCATTATTTGAAGAACTTGACTCTGTTTTGCTCTTCCTTTAATCAGGGAGAGCTACCAAAACTAGCCTCTAAGAAAACAGAACACCTGACCTGTTGAAGGGTTAATTTTACAGTTTAATTACTCTGGAGGCTGCAGTGTGCTCAAATACTCAATGAGCAAAGCTAAAGAGGTGAGTCAAACAGTGCTGCTTAATTTTTTAACATGTAGACTGTACTGTGTATCCAGTAATGGACATGGGGCAGGCAGTTCATTTTAGCTCACATAAATCATAGAATATCAGGGTTGGAAGGGACCTCAGGAGGTCATCTAGTCCAACCCCCTGCTCAAAGCAGGACCAATCCCCAATTTTTGCCCCAGATCCCTAAATGGCCCCCTCAAGGATTGAACTCACAACCCTGGGTTTAGCAGGCCAATGCTCAAACCACTGAGCTATCCCTCCCCCCCATATTTCCACAATTACTAAAATACGTTTAGGATGCCTAGAAAGAATCTAGATATGTGGCTTATAAAATAGCCAGATGACACACTTGTCTGTAACGCATGTGGATAAATGTGACTAAGAGCCAACTTCTTTTGAGGTGAAAATATATTGTGCATTTGATTGCTGACTAATGATGCAGAATCCTAATGAGTTAAATTACACCTTCCATCTGGCTAGACCATAGAGAAATTTCTCCTCTTCTGCTCCTTGAAAAATGAGAGTGGATTTCACCGGATTTTAAATTGGTTGATGTCATGATCTCTTTTTATACTCTCCTGCAGGCCGGCTAGAATCTTGTTACGGGGTGTGTGTGTGTGTGTTACTCGCTAAACAGTCAGTCTTGAAGCCCACCTTGGCCAAAAGCTTTGCTTTCAGATTATAAATTCTCCTGGCCAAGGAATGTCTTCTCATTACAAATCTGTGTAGCCCCTAGCACAGTGGGGGCCCTGGTCCTTGTTTGGGGCCCCTATGTGCTGCTGCAATATAAATAACACACACACATGCTGTGTAAAGTACAGCCAGCTTGCATTTGCCCAGACTGAACCCTAAGGGAATATGATCGCAAGCTTTCCAAATCGCTGTGCTTCCATGGGCTGTGGCTCTATCAAACAGGTAGTGTCTGGTGCTGAAGATACTTAGGGCTGTTTCTCTTGCTGTGAAGTGAGCGCATGGGTCATGCATAGCTTTCTGGCTAACACATTGGTCATGCATGATTACAGAGGAGCTTTGTCTGTGTCTCACTTTACATTGGTGTTGCTGCAGTGACCAACGGATTTTTGGGAGTGTTTTATGGCCGTGATGTGATTAAAATAGCACAATAAGAATGCTTGTTCGGTGCCTTTCATTTTAAAAAAAAAACCAAAAAACAAAATAAACCAAAAAACCACCCCATTTCAGTCTAATTGAGAGAGCCTTGCAACACCTCTCTCAGATGGGCCGCTGGTGGGCCTCACCTTCCCTGTGTATAGAACAAGGGCAAAGGTGAAATGATTTGCCTAAGGGGGCACAGTGAGTGTGTCAGAGCTGGGACTGGGACCCCTCTACAGTGGAGACTAACCAAATGGGACCACTTGAGGCTCATCATGTTGGAGCAGGAATGCCTCTAGGAAAGCTCTGACCCACTCATAAAGAGGTCTAGTGCAACTTGCTGCCTCAGATAAAAGCTGCTTGCTGAGAATTTTTAAATGTATCCTTGAGTCTCTTTTTTTCATTGTAGAGAAAATATAAACTCAAAGTACAAGAGCCAAGACACTGATAGAAGTTTAGGAATTGAAATGACAATTTGTTTCGTATTTCAGGTCTTTATCTGTGGTATCCATGTGCTTCTGTAGCAAAGGTTTGGGCAACCCTTCCCTTGATGAGAGTAGTTGGAGAGCATATATCAAAGTGAGAAAAACCTTCTATGTTAAATGAGCTGCAGTGCACACATGCTTGAAACTAGTGTGAATAAACGAAATTCTGGAGACACTTATGTATTTATATTTATGCACTTAAATCATTGGCATTGTCAGAATAGTCTCTATGGAAGATGTGATGATGCATTGGATCGATCACTTTCCTAAAATAGCACCTGGCTGCTCAAGCCAGACTTCCTGAAGTTATTGCTGTGACAATTTTGTTTCCATTTTCCATGCATAGGTCTTAAATTTCAATGCGCCTTGTCCAATGTGATCTAGAAGCTCCGAATGATTGGCAACTTGAATGCTTCACTGCAAATGATGGAGTAAAACAGTTTTAGTATCTGATTCTTAGCTCCTGGAAATTATGCATGTTTTGATCTTGTCATCAAGAGCTGGGATGTTAGAAGTGGACAGAGAAGAAATATGTTCTGGAGGAGAGCGGCAATAGACAATTTTAAAGATTCCCTAGCAAGAGTAATATAATTTACAACTGAAATCCTTTGTGGGAAGAAGTAGAACATCAAAAATTAATAGGAGGATGTCAATGACACACTTGCTGGATGGTAACAAAGACAAAAATAAATACAGGGAATAAATCTAAAAATCTCCTTTTGAACCCTTTTTGTCTCTCTATCTTGGTTCTTAGAACAGTTGAAATGCTGTGGTGCCAATTCTGGAAATTTGTCCTTTAGAACCTTCAGTACCAGTTGGAATCTTAATATGTAATATTAGCAAGCATAATGACAATTACTACTTTCCCTCCTATTAAAATATTAAGGAATAAAGATGCAATTATTATGTATTTCCACTGAAGTCAAATAGACTGGAGCATGGATCTGTTACACTGTCAATGGCTCCAAAGATTGGAGGTCTCTGAAGGTCCAACACACATCAGTGAAGGCCCAGGAAATAATAAATCAGATTCCAAAAGTAAAATTCATATTTTCTAGCCTTACAGGGGAAACAGAGTGATAACAGCCCAGTATTTAACTACAGGAAAACCACACACTTAAGGGAACATTAGAAATCAGCTGCTAAGCAGAAGTTGGCTGGTTTGTGGAGGATAAACTGTGCTGGAAACCTTTTTGGGATACTTTTAAAGTGGGTGGTTTAAGACGGGGGTTTACCAGTTGAAGGTGGCCTCTACTGCAGATCATGTTGTGTACTCCAGTGTAAGCTGGTAACAATCCCTAAATGTTCATTTCTACTCTCATGTAACCACTGCTTTTTTTTTTTTTTTTTATCAAAATGTAGGAGCCACAAATCTTCTGCCTAGTAAGCACGACTGGTATGGGTAATGGTGTGAAGGAAGGTCAAGTGGGTTTAAAACAGAATGGCGTGGAGCCAATTGTACCAACCCATGTTCTATCTGAGGTAAGAGCGGGCAGTTCTAGAGGGCAGTTCTAGAGGGGTGTGTGTGATGGATTTGCAGGGGGAGGAGGGGAGATTTGGTTTGGCTGGCTGCTATTCCATAAAGGAAAAATAAATGACCTCTGATATGGGGAGCCCTGAAACGGCTGCAGTGCTTACAAGTATTATGCTGTACAACAGTGGCTTTCATTGAAGATTTCAAAGCACTTTACAAACATCAGTGAAATGCCTCTGGTCTCCTGTCTACCCTTTGGGAGGTAGATGGGTATCCCACTGAGTTGCAGAGAACTCGTTCCATGTCCCAGGTTGTGCATTTGGTTGCAGATCTGGAAATAGAAGCCACAAGTCTTGGTTTCCTGCCTTTGCTCTAATAACCAACATCTCCTCTTTCTGCCTTAGGTCAGCGTGTTTGCTGTGTTGTATCAGTAGTGATGAAGCTGCTGTTGTAAAAATAGGAAAAGTATTTAAAGTACTGAATAGGAAATAATATAAATGGAATCAGTGGATTTTAAATTTCATGGAAAGGTCAAACCATCTGTTCCCAATGTCCTTTTTACAAATGTAGTGTTCTGCTAAGCCTGGTGTGCCTAGGGGGCAAAGTGAAATTCACGAGAACCTCTCTTTCCTTCATTACATTAATAATCTGGGGAAGAGAGGAGAAAACTCTGGTATGTATGAGTTTGTCCTTGGCTGGCATCAGAAAAATGATTGGGAAGCAAGAGTGTCTGAAGCAGACTTTTTAAATGCAGTTCTAAGGAACTGGCAAAAAGGAACAAAAGTGACGCTTTGAGAACTAGCCAGTGCACGGAGAAGCTGCTTGCTCCCAACCTTCCTGGATTAGTCCCTGTGTAAGTCAGAGTTAGTGAGAATCAACAGAACAAGCCACACAATTTTGCCAACTCCAACTCTTGCTTATCTGGGACTCTAGCAGGCTAAAGTTGGAAACGCTTCCTGAATTTTCCAGCAAGATTCTCCTAATACTCTTCCATACAACTCGGCGCTATGCTGAATTATTTAAATGGGGTTGGGAATGTTTTTTTTTCCCCGGCTGCTCACTCTGTTCCTCATCCCCTCCAAAGACTTAGGATAAGCCAGCTCAACACATTCTCCTGCTGGGATGTAGTTCAGTCTGGAGTCACTTTAAGATTGCTGTGGGTGGAGGAGAGTGGGGGAGGGAGCCAGAGTGGGGCACTGTCAGCTCCCAGCCCTCTGGGCGCTGAGGCACCACCTGGGAGTCCTACCTATGGCAGCATGTGTTGCTGCCTTTGATACTGGGCTGACCCCTTGCAGAAGTCTCATGGCAGATTGTTTGTTTGTTTGTTTTAAAGAACTCCGCAAACGTTAGCAAGGGCTGCGTGTGGCTGATACAGGCCTCGAATAAAGAAGTAATTACAGAAGTAATTACGGCTTGTTTTCCCCCTTACTTTATTTGTCCAGAACTTGGGCTGAAGATGAGCCCACCTCTTGCCTGCGTCTAGGGTTGGGCAGGCAGAGGTCAGAAGGTGACTACAATTGAGCAGAATTTTTGATAACGTAGCTTTTTAAAGATCTTTGGTCGAGGGGAACAGAGACAACATTACCAAGGGGTACAGTCATAATTGGGCAAATCCATCTGAGAAAAAAGAGCACTTAACATATAATACATGCCATGCAAACATAAAATGTGTCTTTAAAAGCTAACATGGGCAAGACTAATCTGTGCTTTCCTGACAGTTTGTTGCCTTCAGTGTGTCAGATTTAACACTCTGGCTTGCTTTCTGCGCATGTATTATGAAAAGCAAACTGCACTCTAAATCTGAAACATGACAGGCATATAAGAAACCAAGCTATTTCCTTTGCAGTTATCTCGCAGGAGAAACTTGTCTTGCCTTATGCTTCTGTGGTGTTGGGGCCAGTTTGAAATAAGGTCGTGGTGTCCCTGGAAGTGCAGGTTTAAAATAAAACCAGAAACTTGCTTTCAGTACTTAACTTAAATCAAGAGGGGGGCAGTGCTTTTCACTGTAATCTTAGCAGGGAAGGGATAGGCCACCTTCTGGGTAAGAGGTCATTGACTTTGGAACTTTGTACTCTGGTAGGCTACTTTTAATCTTTGTTCTTCAGGGTCCAGCTCAGAGCTGAATTTCTGCTTTGGAGTATCTGGCATTTTGGAGGTGGTATTTGAGTTTCCAAAGCCCTGACGCTGGTTTCCATTTGTCCTAAGTCCCTGTGAATAAAAGGCTTCATGAAAGAAACTGAGCAGTAAAGAACTGCTAGTTGCTGTTTCCCACATGTTGAAATACTGTTTAAGCAAATGTACTCCCAAGAGCCCTGAGACAGCTGTATGAATGTCTGCATTGTGCCTGGGCTTTAGCCATAAACTGTCCACCCGCACACAGCTTTTCCCTGGGTTTATACGTGCTTTGAATCCAGGCTTCCTTACCTGGTGGGTGTATAGATTAGAGCCAGGACTTCACTTTAACACAGGCTCTAACCCATCTGCTTTGCAGGGCAGGTGCAGGTTGTAACCTGGGTTCCAGAACTTGGGTGCCCATAGCCCTCCAGGGGTTAGGAAGGACAGACAAATTCTCCCATAATGCACTAGGAAACAATTCATAGAGCAGCTTAGTGCAGCACTAAGAACCTTGAGATAGGCGCTAGGATGTTCTGGGGCTAACCTGGGTTAGTACTGCTCCAGCATGGATACAGCTCTACAGGTATAACTCGAGTGTTGCTTAGCAGCAGGGACAGTTTCACCCAGTGTAACTAACTCTGGTTCCCCTATCTCAGTGCCCAGACCGCTGCTGTGCAGGCATATGCTTAGATGCTATGTACAGAAAAGTTTGTTTGCATCCCAGTCACCCAACTCTGTCCCTTCATTGAGCAATGTAATGTGTTTTGTTTTTTGTTTTTTTTCCTAGGGGAGCCCGGATAAAAGGAAAGTGATCAACTCCCTGATGTCTGGTGCATTGGCTGGCGCTGTTGCAAAAACAGCAGTAGCCCCGCTAGATAGGACGAAAATCATATTTCAAGGTGAATGCTGTGAGCCCTTGAGAAAGCAGACAGCTTCTAAAAGAACAGAGTGCCTGTTCTCCTCTGTCAGCAGTACAGCTGGTCTGTGCTCTGACGTTTTGCTCTTCCTAAACCTGCAGAAAACCCTGTGTGGCTTTGACAGGAGCGTGGGACCTTTGTTTCCTGCTTGGGATATAGGTTCTGATCCCGAAAGGTGACAGTCGGCCACAAATCTGTTAGGATTATGCCCACATGTCATAGGGATATTGCCACTTACTTCCATGGTGTAGGACTGAGCCCACTGTTTCTTAGTGGAAGATGAGCGCAGCTTGTGAGTGTGGGTCTTGCATGCTCTTATCGTCTGTGGGCGTGAGGGAGGTTCTCGAAACATATAGCAGCCATGTATTGTAAGGTGTTGCCGTTAAAACTGAAGGGGGGGAGGGTAATACCATTTTGAAGGCTTGGCGTAGTGGTTTGGGTTTCACATCTGCTCTTCGTGAGACGGTTCAGTTTGGAGATATACATTGAAAAGTACAAAGATGCTATTGGGCTGCTTAACCTCAGGGAATAGGGGAAGGAGGGAATGGGGACATGGTGAAAATTAGACGGAAGTAAATAAACACCAGGGGTTTCCTGTTAAAGGATGGGTAAGTAGAACATATTTACTCAAACTTACATTGTTAATTATTAAGTTAAAATATTCTGGTTGTAAGTTAAATCAATTCTACAGACTGCTTCAAGAGTCAATGAAGTAGAGTCCAAAATATCTGGCTTTATACTACAAATTCCTTTTCATATCCCATATGCTAAATATGCGTAACTGAAAACCCAAGTTCAGCTGCTTTGACTAGACCATCCTCATGCATTTGATCAGAACGGGGAGCATTTTTGTCATCTGTCAGATTGCAGCTATAGGCTGATAAATCCGTTTCAGTGGAAGAACGACCCAGGAATATTAAATATTACAAGTAAGCGTGCGTGCGTGCACAGTAGCCTAACGTAGTAGACTTTTAGAGAGAGAGGCCAAGGATTTAAATCTGGTTTGCATCTCCGATTAAATGAGTTCGATTTAATCTAATCCCTTAGATGTGATTCATTTTGAGGCGATTTGACTTGATCATCAATATCGGCTTAGCAGAGGCCCCATTCTGGAATAGCAGGGGGCTGCAGGACAGGACAGAAGTGCATCAGCAGAGCTAATGTGGGTGGGTGGGGGAGAGATCTGAGAGCTTCGATAGCTAGGGTGACTCTAGGTTGGGATAGAGAGGCATTGACAGAGTTGTGTGTAGCATAGCACCTCACTGTCTACCTCACTGGAATGAGCCCTTCACTTCCCCTGTTTAAGACTTTCCATAAGAGATCCAAACTGAGAGCTGAAGGGTGTAATGGGAGCTGGAGAATAGGGGTGAATTAGCAGCTGTTTGTACAAATCACCATTAACTTGTACAGGCCTATGTTTTATAAATAGCCAAGTTCTCTGTCTAGTTAAACTCTCTGCAGAGGAGGTGAACGATCTAATTAGAAACCACCACTTCTGGCTGATCTCTTGGCATCCAGCAGAGTTTCCTTATCTTTCTCACTGTCTGGGGGTTTTAGCTGGCAGTGGCTTTCCTATTCAGGCAGCTGGAAGCAGCCTTGGGCCATCTGAGCTACAAAAGTTCCCTTGTAAATTAGTAAGTGTGTGGTGGCCTGCTGCTGGGAGGGCAGAAGAGCTGGTTCCAGTGCAGTGGACATTTGCAATAAACAGTTTCCAGACAGCCCTCAGCAGATGAAGCTTTCTTCCTCAGCAAGCGTACGGCGCCTGCTAGTTACTGTGCGGCTGCTCACAGATCCTGTGGCCCATAAGCCAATCTCTCAGGTGAAGAGTCGAGCATATTTTAATAGATCCCTTCCATGCACAAATTACAACCGGAGGCCACCATCCTGCACAGGGCAGGACTTCAACGGGACTCCATGCAGGAGGGAGGATACCTGCCTGGAGCTCATTGCAAGATTGGGTGTAATTTCTTTTCTTGCATCTGTTCAAAGTTTTGACAGCTTTCCTTTAACTGTGACATGCAAGGTATTTGGTGATGAAATTACAGGGTGTTTAAATGCTCTGTTCTAATAACACTCCTATTGCAGGTGTGAAGCCGGGCTACAAGAAGACAAACAACAAAACCTTGTTTCTTTAGCAATCCAGCACCTTCTGCGGTTGCTTTCTAATTCCTGACAGATTTGTAATCCTCTCAAGGCCATGCAACAGTCACATGTGAACAAGTTTTCACTATGTTGCTCCTTTATGCAATTCATGACTTAAGAACTAGAAAAGGCTTGATAACAGCTTGCAGCTTCTGTGGTGTCCAAGTTCATCCCCATAGATTTTACTCGCTAAATTGCATGGCTGTCGGACTCTGTCTAGTTAAATGTGCAGCAAGTCCTCACACTAATGTTCTTCTCTTTTCTTTTTTTTTAGTGTCTGCAAACAGATTTTCTGCCAAGGTGAGGTGATGTCTGTCTCCTGTTGATGTAAAGGGTTTGATTAATGGCAGGAATAGCAATAAAAGTGCTCTGTTGTATTTAACTGTCTGGCTTGAATTTTATTAGCAATGTTTATAGCGAAGTAGCACAGAGGAAAAGATTTGTAACAGTGTAACTGATCGTGCTCCTTGGGGCAAGGCTGTCTCCATCATACCTTTGCGCAGCACCTCGCACAGTGGCCGTCGTAGACTTGTTCTGGGCCTAGGGGTGCTGCTGTACCGCAGATAATCAGTTCTTCATTTGGTGGCACCCTGGGCTCCATCTTGCTGGGCATAATGCGGTATTGCATCTTCCCCCACCCAATGTTATCACTCAGCCAGCAGTGGGATTCTTTAAAAGATTATTGCACAGTTGAGTTTGGGTGGACATCCCTCCCTGTGGTTTGTAGAGTGCTTTATGATGTATGTGCCAGGTTGATGCTACAGATAGCACATGCTAATATTTATAATCCCCCAAACCTTCTGCGTTGTAATGAGTCTATTGATTTGGGTTGAAAAGTGGTCTGTGCAGACATCACTCCAGCCCTGGAAGAGGAAACTAAAAGGCATGTTGTCTTTAAACCGCTCTGAACCCTTTGGCTCTTTCCAGCTTTGCTTGTGTCCCATTCTCTTTTAAAAGATGCTTCTCCTATCTGAGAGATGCTGATGCTCTTGTTCTGTGTATTCGGGGCACAGCCCAAAGGAGGGAATGTAAATAGTGACTGTCTTCCCACCTCATTGTGGTTGGGGGCCCAAGGGAAGCCGTCTTGCTGGGACTTGCTTCCTCCCGCTGGAGACGTTCTGGCTCCATCCTAGGTGAAGAGTGGGAAGCGTCGTCTCCTCTCACCTTCGACCCCGTTTTCATTTTCTGTTGCATGCAGGAAGCCTATAGGCTGATCTATCGCACCTACCTCAATGACGGCTTCTTGAGCCTGTGGCGTGGGAACTCGGCCACGATGGTCCGGGTGATCCCATATGCTGCCATCCAGTTCTGTGCGCACGAAGAGTACAAGCAACTCCTGGGAAGCTACTACGGCTTTCATGGAAAGTAAGATGCCGCCAGTGTTGAGCCTAGTCGTAGGAGCAGAGTCTGACTGTTGGGGTGAGAGGGGTTGTATGGACTGGAGGCCTGTGGGAATTAGGATTGTTATGTAGGTGACGGGTGCCTCTAGGCTGTGGGAACCTATCGCTGCTCAGCTGAACGCTGTACTGGTGGAGAGCCCAGGATAGGGGGCAGCTGTGTAGAGCACCGTGGGGCAGGAGCTAAGCAATGCGGGGTGTCCCTGCTGCCTAGAGTCTGCATTGTGTCCCAGGCCGATTCCCTCTGGTTGATAAGATCCTGCCTTCTAGATGGGTGAGCAAGGAGTGGCCCAGATAGCATTTGGGGTTAGCACTGCCAAGAGAAGCAACGGGACGCAGCCTCCCCAGAGTGCTGAAAACCAAACACCCTGCACTTTAGTGCATGGCCTCTTACTCCCCTCTCCATGCTGTAGTGCAGATGTGTCTGAAAGACACAAATCAGGCGTGCTGCAGCCCCCAGCCTGTCACCAGCACCAAGCTCCCCTCTGCCCCCTCCCAGTATAAGTAGCTGCTGGAAGCCAGCTCAGTGTAGCTGTGGGAGGAAGCCTAAGAAAAAGTACCATCCTTATTCTGTGCAGGTGTGATCGGTTTGGTTTTGTCTCCCTTTCGTTTTTAGAACGTTGACTCCTTTGCCCAGATTCATTGCTGGCTCGCTGGCAGGAACAACAGCTGCCATGTTAACCTACCCTTTGGACCTGGTGCGAGCTCGAATGGCTGTCACGCCGAAGGAGATGTAAGTGGCTAATGGGAATGGGTGTAAGCATCCGGGGTGGAGGTGGATGGTTTTGAAGGTCACATGATTTTTAATCCATCTTTCCGACTCGTGCCTTGTTCTAAGCTTTTGGTGTAACTCTGGGTTTGGTGACTCAGCCTTGGGAATCGGCAAGTCTGACATAGGCCAGTGACCTTTCTTCTCCAGAAGGAGATTAATAGATTCCAAAGCCATCTACTCTGACCTCCTGCGTAACACAGGCCAGAGACTTCCCCACAAGGTCAGTATTCAAATAGTGATCAGCTCACAAGTGAGAGGTACCTTGTGTGCTGGTTTGGGACAAAGAGGCCAGTTTGACATTGCTCCTTCAGGACAGGCCCAACCGGATGCCCTCTGCTAGGTCAACAGGTCATGGACAAATGACAAAGCCAGCTCTTTCCAATAGCTTTATTGTAAAACTGCATCTTAATCAAGTCCCTTCTGAGCTCCCCATCGTACGCTCAGAGCTAAATGTTGGTGGATTTCTCCAGCTGAGCAAGCAGGTTACCTGTGGGTCCCCCTGAGAGGCAGGTTGGAAGCATTTCTGCCTGCACACAAAGGCCATTGGTAATGTCTGGGGTCTGTGTTTCTACAGGTACAGCAATATCCTCCATGTCTTCATCCGAATCTCCCGGGAGGAGGGGCTGAAGACCTTGTACAGGGGCTTTGCGCCCACCATCCTTGGGGTGATCCCGTACGCCGGGCTTAGCTTCTTCACCTACGAGTCGCTGAAGAAACTGCATGCAGGTAAAGCTCACCCTGCGTCAGAATGCTGACACCCTGGTGACGGCAGCTCAGGCTGGCAGCAGAACCGCTTCTCAGAGCTTTAGCCCTTGGTCATAAAAGGTTTAAAGCTGCCTCCCCGATCCTGCACCAAAGGACGTCTCCTCTCTCCTCACCTCTGTTGGACTGGGAAGCAGCAGGATGTGGTACATCGTGCCCATTTTATAGCTGGATAAACTGACACTCAAGGGCTTGCGTAGGGTCACACCTCTAGCGGAAGAGAACCCAGGATTCCTGACGCCCTCTCTGCTGTATTGGCCATTAGACCATGTAACTTTGTATTTATGCAGTTACTCCAGGAAGCAATTTATACACTGCCTCTTCCTCCCTCTTTCCCAGATCACAGTGGGAGAGCCCAGCCATACCCCCTGGAACGTCTCGCGTTTGGCGCCTGCGCAGGCTTGATCGGCCAGTCGGCCTCCTACCCTCTGGACGTGGTGCGTCGGCGAATGCAGACGGCCGGAGTCATGGGACACGTGTACGGTTCCATCCTACCCACCATGCGAGAGATTATAAGAGAAGAGGGACTAATCCGAGGCTTGTACAAAGGACTCAGCATGAACTGGGTCAAAGGTCCAATCGCAGTGGGAATAAGTTTCACAACCTTTGACCTTACCCAGATCCTTCTCCGTAAATTACAGATCAGCACTAATATTGAAAGGTAGTGGCTTCATTTCCAAAGTATTACAGGGGAGAAGTACTCTGTGTGTGTCTAGCAAACACTAGCATTGTCCCATTTTATTAGTGCTACCCCCTGCTGCTGAGATTTTACTTCTTGTTTTTTTTTTTTTAATGAGCCTCCCAGTTATCCCCAAACCCAGACATGCAATTAACCTTCACCAAATGGAATTCTCCCTGTGGTTCTGGGTGACAGCAGAGCTGCCTTCTCTAGGGTAGCTGCCTCCGTCTTGTGTTTAACTCTTCGATACACACTAAGCTATTGCTGACTTCTCTCCTGGGCTCATTGTGTTGATGAGGTGGTGTGGAGGGGACGCCAGTCTGCCTGGATGGAGCTGGAAATCCGGGAGGTGAAAGCTGTTCCAGCTACGCAGTTCTTAGTAACTACACATCGGTAAGCACCCTGGCAAGCAGTATTTCAGTCGGTCTGCAATGAACTTCACATGTGAGTTGAGAGGGTTAATAGCCTTTGAAATGGAACATCCAGGATTTAAGTTTTTTATTTAAAAATAATTTTTTACTCCAGAATTTGGATGTGTGCTCTGGCTGGAAGTGTGGAAGTGTTCCTTCCTTCAGATATCGTTTGTTCTGGTTTTACTTTGTGTTGAACAAAACATTATAATGTCCCTCTATAAAATTAGCAAAGACTCTGGAGTTAGATCAACTTTCAATCTGGAATTCCTGTGCCTGCCATCAGCACTGCCTGGATTCAGTCGAAAGAGTGTTGCTTTCAGACTACTTTAAAAACCCCACTATCCGGAGTTGTTGTATTTTTAAACACAGCATTTTCAGAAGGATTTAGCAAATTGCAGTATTAAGACTGGAGATTAAGAGGGGGAAGTGTTACACACTCAAAGTTTTTAATGAATTATATCCTTCATTATTGTGGTTGCTGCTTAAACTGCAATGTGAGAATAAACTCCGGGGTGGGTGTCAGCACACCTATGAATAACCTATCAAGGTGGCTGTTTTTAATGGGTTCAACCTCATCTTTGTCTAAAGCTGTCGGCCCTGCTTTGGAACACCCTTGGTGTGCACACTCCGTAGGTCATGTCACCTCAGCTGATTAACTTTGATTCTATTAGCTTATTCTAGAATTGTACTGGACCAACTTGGCTCATAGAAAATAAACTCAGTTTACCAAGAGTAATGTAATTGTCACCCATTGGGAATCATGCCAGGTGTGCCAGTCCTTCCCAGCTGCAAGTGTGAAATGAACCGTAAGGCACCTTTTGAGTGTGACAGTTCAACGCCGATAATATTTTGGGAACAGAGCCCTGAGAGACTTGGAAGGGCAAGTGGCTTTATTTTAAACTTGGAGCACAAGCGAGGAGGAAGAAATTGTCCAGCCATCTCTAATGACCCCGATGTCTCCCCCCTCCCAAGCAGTATACCCCTCAAACACACCTTTCCATGTGGCAGGACTGCTGCTTGTGTGGAACAGAAACGGAGCAGAGTGTGTAACTAGGTTGTATTTAAAATCTGTCCCTTCCAGACACTAAATGTTCATTATTGTTGCTCAAACCTTGTATCAAGAGTTCATTCGCCAGAATGAAGAGAATCGCAATTGGTAAAATTAAACCCCTCTTTTTTTTTTTTTTTTTTAATAGTCTTTGCACTCACTCACTCTTTGGAGCAGAACCTGCCTCTAATGCCAAATATTTTCCTAGTGATTAATGACAAGCACCTACTCTGGCCCTGGGTTCTTAATCCTCTCGTGGGATTGGCCAGAGAGTCTAGATGCTGGAGTACTGGTATGCGCGTTCTTCTGCTAGAAAGAGGAGCGTCAGTATTGTGCTAACAGCCGGTGCCCAGATAGGACATGACCTCTGTGAGATGTCTGACGCTTCTGGCTTCATGAGAATATCCAGTGTAAACTCAAAGTCTCTGGTCACATCGTCGAAGTACAACGTAATTCAATTTTTAAAAGATTTTTAAGAAACTGGAAACGCTTGTGACAGATGAGACAAACGAGCCCTAAAAGAACAGCCCTTGCCGTTGGTGGGAGGGGAGTCCAGCCAGCATCCGGTGCATGAAGTTCTTTATATTGGTGGCACGCACCTTTGCAAGAACTCTGACGCTTTCCTTTCCCCAGTGGAAAAGCTGGTTACTTCTCTTTGTCCCCATTATATGATGGGGGGAGGGGAGGGAGTATCAAGCTGGCAGCGTGACTCCCTGAGTGGAGATACCATACCAGTGGCATGTGTGTTACTGTCCAAGGTACGTCTAATCGCTATCAGGCTCTTGATGTGCGGAGGCTTCCTGTGTGGTGGGTGCATCATCGAGTGCATGGGAGCTGTGTACACGCAAGAGGAGACTGGTTTCCCTTGTCTGCACTATGGTCAGGGTTAGACCACATCCTGGTGGGCAGTGAAGTAACCACTAGAGGGGTTCACCCAGCTCTGCAGATAGCGAATGAGTTGCACCTGCCGTTTGAAGGTGGACCCTCATTTAGGGGCCTGATCCTGTGTGCAGAAGCCCCTCAGCCCACCACTGCAGTCAGTAGCAGCGGAGCGTGCTCGGTTCCTTGTAGGACCCTGACTCTCTGGCGAAAGGGGATGCATCAGCGGGGAAGGCCCCAGACTCGGAGATGGAACTGAGTTGGGAGCATGAGTCCTTCTGAGACATCTTCCCTGCGTCAATAGTCTTCCCCCTCAACCCATTGTATTAAATATGAGCACTGGTCTGAAGAGAGACTGGAACCAAGAAGTCCTGATGGGCTGTAGCCTTCAGTCACATAACTCCTGGGAGTGCCCACTTGGATAGGAGTGAGACCAGTGCCAGGGTGGTGAGATTCTTCTATCTAGAAGCCTGGGGTATCTGTACCAAAAACTCCAAGGAGAGACGTGAGACTCTAAGGAAGTGCCGGTGTGGAAGTGCTGGACCCAGAGGGGTGAATGGGTGGGGGTTTTTTGTTAGCGCTGCAGCTAATTTAAAAATCTCTTTTAGACAAACCTTTTTACTGACTGTGTTTGTTTAGTCCAGAAGCAGACCTGATTTCAGTCTAATTATGTTAGCAGTTGTCTTTGGTTTCTTGAACAAAAGAGTTCTTAAAATAACTCTCTCTGTCTGTGCGTGTGTGCTGTGTACGTTTGAAGTAGCTGGTTTCCCCCTGTTGGGATGTACAAGGGGGAAACCCAAAACTCTTAATTCTTTTACTTTCTTGCATGAATTAAAACTTGTTCCAAATCTGCTGCCTGAAATGAGGGACCCTGAAGCTCCTCTAGCATGCTGGGTAGGAGGGGACGGTGCCACTGTGTGTAATGGAATGACCTTCAGTTTGCTTCAGGAATCTCCCACGAGTATGTTCTGTATCCCTCCAAAAAGGAGACAAGTCCCGTGTAAATCTTCTCTCTTCCCCTCCCATTTTTCTGGAATTGTTGACCATCTGATCCCAAATTATGTGACTCTCTCTTAAAATGGTCAGCTGTCTTACTATGATAATTAGCAGCCAAACACTATTAACTTGCATTTCCTTCTCTTCCGCTCCCCTCTACCATGGTCTAGTGCCCTGGGTCCACCCCTGGCCATTCGGGGAAGGCAGGTCTGATGGAGAATAGCTAAACTGGCATAAGTGCAAGATTGATGTTGGGTTCCCAGAACAGTCCAGCATCAGAACCCTCCTTGTCGAATGCAGGGGTGAGAGCTTTCATTTCTAACGAGGATTAGATACCAGGGATGTGTGTTCCTTTGGAAAGTCCTCGAGTATCGTTTGTCCGGTGTGATTCCTTCCCTTTTCCCACTGGATGTGAAATGGCAGCTCCTCCCAGTGCCTAGCTCTTTGGCTGTGTGAACTGGTCGTTGCCTGGGTGGAGTTCTGAGGGCCAGGTAAGGGGCACTGGTGTGGGAAGCTGGGGAGGCTTTCCAGCAGAGGGTCAAGACAAAACGTATCCATTTGGTGCAGACCCCTTGCTGCTGCTGGGAGCCCTCACTGATCCCTGGACACATGCCCCAAGCAGTCTTCTCCTTGTTCTCCAGGAACACATGGCCGCAGGGCCTGAGAGTGCCAATACAGCCTTGGGATGGGAAGACAGGCCAGCAGCAACCAAGGTGGAAGGCAGATCTCTGTGCGTGCAGAGGACTTTGGCGGGGAAAGGGGAATGTTGAGGAGCCTTGGCACGTGTAAGAATCAACCATCAGTGGAAGTCACGGGGATGATGGTCCCTGCGAGGCAGGCAGTGGAGTGGGAATATCCACTGAAACTTTCATGGTATATTTTTTAGAAGCCCAGTCCAGCAGCTGGTCTGAGGAAATGCTGGTACATCTGTAACTCCACCTGACCTCCATGGGCCTGGCAGTGCTTAAGCATTACAGGTCTTGCACTGTGGTTGCTTTAACACAGAAGCAGTCAGTGCATTTCAGAAGAAACTTTTTTAACAAGTGCTTGATAAATGGACTTTGGTGCTACCATGCAATCTGAGAAGTCTCTGGCATCCGGCATCAGTGGCTACAGCATTGGTGGCAAAGGGGAAGCGAAATATTGGAGATCATAGAATCCTAGAATATCAGGGTTGGAAGGAACCTCAGGAGGTCATCTAGTCCAACCCCCTGCTCAAAGCAGGACCAATCCCCAACTAAATCATCCCAGCCAGGGCTTTGTCAAGCCTGACCTTAAAAACTTATAAGGAAGGAGATTCCACCACCTCCCTAGGTAACGCATTCCAGTGTTTCACCACCCTCCTAGTGAAAAAAGTGTTTCCTAATATCCAAACTAAACCTCCCCCACTGCAACTTGAGACCATTACTCCTTGTTCTGTTATCTGCTACCACTGAGAACAGTCTAGATCCATCCTCTTTGGCACCCCCTTTCAGGTAGTTGAAATCAGCTATCAAATGCCCCCTCATTCTTCTCTTCCGCAGGCTAAATAACCCCAGTTCCCTCAGCCTCTACTGTTTTCGATGCAACTTTTACTGATCTCTTATGATTTATGAGGAAATACCTGAATGTTGTTACTTAATTCTTATACTAGGGCTAATGTGGTATGTTTTGGGCTCAGTCCATGGCTTGGAGCCAGAAATGGAAAAGACTTGATTTATAAAAAGGTTTTTTCATTGCAATGTCTGGTTCCTCCTACCCACCCTGTACCTTTTAATGCCACGTTATGCAGGGACTCTTGTTGACTGTCTATGCACGGAGAACAAATGCCTTTTGTAAAGATGTTCTCACCTATTAATGTGTGTCAAACCTGACTGCTTTCCTTGGGTCTGGAGTTCTATTTTAATGCAGTGATGACACTGTTATATAATGTTTATATATATATTTTAAAATTTGTGCCAAGAGAGGAGTATATTTAATAAAAAATTAACTGGCTCTCTGGATTCTCTTTGGGTGTCCTCTGTGTTGCATCTCTACTACCAGGAGGCGCTGGTCGCACTCACAATACATTTTACAGGACAAAACGGGGGCTCTCGTCTCTACTCAGCAGAACTGGGGCCAGCATTGAGAGGGGAAGAAAGTGGAAGCTGTAGCCACTAGCAATGGGCCCGTTTAGCACCGGATTTTCAACAGTGTCCCGTACCGGCAAAGCACTCAACACTGAACGAGCTCTTCTGAATCGAGCGAACGCTGATCCTGCTCAAATCTCTGACTCGAAGTCCTGCAGAAGGAGAGATGTCTCCCCTCTCCCAGCACGACGGGTGCTTCAGGTACTGCCTCTTACACACCGCAGACTCCTGCTCTAGCTGGCTGGGGCGCCAGACACTCTGGGAGAGCTTCCCGCAGTGGGTTGAGGGGGGCATCTCTGACTTTCTCTGCTCCCAGATCAATATCCGGTCCCCACCACCCTTGTCTTTCCCAAATACATTCTCCTAGAAACCTCCTACCGTCCTCACCCTGGTCACAGTTAAAGCGGCTGGCACAGGAGCATGCCCCTAAGTATTCAGGGTATTGAAAGACTATTTGGCTCTGTGTATTCAGGACTACTGTCCTTGAGGATGGCACGGTAACGCAGGGGGACGCTCCTCTCTTCCACTGACCTGGGAGTGGCATGGCAAAGGCAGGGACCAGAGGAAGCACCGCCTGCTGGCCCTCCAGGCTGGGGATGAGTGATAGGTCAATAACCTGTCCTCCAAACAACCTCCGCTCAGAACAGTTACAGAACCCCAAAGAGGAAGCCAGCGTGAAACCAGGCTGGTGGAGCCCAGCTTGTGCTGAAGAGACAGCCGATTCAGAGTCCCGGTGGGCAGCCCTCTCCGGGGGGATGGAGCATCAGTGTATGACAGGGATGCCATGACTCCGGATAAAGGCAACTGCTGTGGTAGCCGGGTATGTCAACACAGTAAGGAAACGATGAACTAGTATTCTATCTAATGACTTCTCTGATAAAGGGTAATCCCAGAATACCACACTGTTTAAAGTTCAATACGTCACTACAGTCAGTAAGATATAGTATCAAAACCATGGGATGCTGAGGGAATCCTAGCCTCCCTGACTTCAATGGTAAAACTCCCAGAGACTTCAAGAGAGCCAGGGTTTGAGCCATGGTGCCTGGACTCCTAAAACCCACCTCCAAAGGCTACTAAACTGGGCCCCTTTTTGGCAATTCTTAGCTCAGGTGTCCAGGACTGAATGGGCCGTGGGGTCTGAACTTCCTCTGGCTCTGAGCTGAGCCCAGGCAGCTGCTAGCTGTTCGACCGCTGGTGCTGTTCTGGGTGCATGGGGGACTTTGGTCCATGGAAGGTATGGGCTGGTGCCTCTCACGGAAGTTACAGCATTGCAACTTTCTTTCAGCAGTTGATGCCCGGCTAAGCTGCATGGAAGGAAAATTGCTGGTCAGTTTGTTTTGGCTGTAGCTATTGGCTCTGTGGGGGTCAGAAACCTTCCCCTCACCAATGGGGGCTCTTAGTTTGAAAGGACCCCCTGAAATCTGTAGAAAACCCTGAAATCTCTGGGATGTGGCTTTCTAGTGCTGTTGCTAGGATCCCATTGCGCTGGGTGCTGGACCCACATGGAGTGAGAGAGAATCTTTGCCCCAACGAGCCTACAGGCTAGAGAGACATGAGGGGGAGAAAGGAGGGATCATCTTAAAATAAGTGGGGAACTAAGGCACAGAGCGACTTTGCCCAAGAAGGAATCTCTGCAGAGCTGAGATCTCCTGAGTCCCAGCCCAGGGCCTTAGCCATAAGACCGGACTCTGAGGGCACGTTGACACTGCAGCGTAAGCCAAGCGTTGGTTAGAACTTGCGCTGGCAAACCCTGGGTTTGTTAACCTAGCACTTGAGCATCTACACTCATTTGTAACCCCAAGTGAATCCTGGGTCCCAATCTGGCGCTCGTGACTACCCTGCATTATGTGCGCCCCAGTCCAACCACCCAACTCCCAGACTTCCTAGTACCCTCCCAAGGTGCAATGGTCTAAGGTTGACATGCCTACGGCAGGAATGACAGGCACAGGGTCTGTATCTGGGGGAAGGGCAGCAGCCTCCTCGCCAGGCACAGAGGAGGAAAAGCCCAACCTGCTTGCTGCTGCAGGCTGTCTGACCCCAGCTGTGTACGGGCCAGGAGTTTGAAAAGAAGGGCACTGTTGAGCATTCTGGCAGAGGAGAGCGCTGCTGGGTTAGTTTTCATTGCTCTGGCTTTTGTGAGGGAGAAGTTCAGGGCTAGCCGCAATAGCTGGGAAAGGTGCATGTGCCAGGCCCAGTCAGGCCTTGAGCTGAAGTTTGCAAGGTGCAGGCAGGATGCTAAAATCCTCGGTGCTGCATTCAGCAGGGAGGACTCTCAATTCTTTAGCAGAATTTGCAAGATGCATCCAATAAGATGGCAACGGCTTTCTCGTTTATTGGTTTCTTGCACTGTAAGAATCAATTTCTAACTCTTGGACCCTTGCCTGGCTGCCGGTGCTGGTCTTGCCATTAGATGGGTGTGGCTCTGAGGCCCGGAGAGGCTAAATGACGTGCCCACGGTCACACAGGAAGTCTGTGGCAGAAGAGGGAAATAGGGAATTGAAGCCAGGTCTCTGGGGTTAGCACCCTAAGCACTGCGCTGTCCCTTTACTCTCCTAGGGCCAGCTGCCCCTTATGGAGTACATTTGTCTGGCTGTTTAGATTGGAGCCGGGGAGTTTGTACGGCACCAAGCACCCTGACATGCTTCATGAGCAGGGCTAGGTTTGGGCTCTGTGTTCTTCCTCATGCCGCGATTGCTCTTCATTTAAGGGCTGCTGATGCCTCACCTTGGGGGCAGGTTGGGAAGCTTCTCCTTGTCCGCAGTGGAATGTGTAATTACAAGCTGCCAGGCCGTGGGGACTGTGCACGGGAAGGGTCAGGGACAGCTTAGTTTCATTTCTTTTCTCCTGTGTCTTTCCTATTCCCTTTCTGGCCAGCTGGCTTTAGCTATGGGGCAGCTCTGGGCGGAGCGCGGGTGGGGTGGTGGTAAAATCAGCCTTTGCTTGCAGGGCAGGGGCTGTAGCCCCAGGCAGTGGAGCAAGTGCCCCTGGGTTTGTTCAGCAAATGCCCCATTTTCTCTCACGCGAGCTCCCGAAAGGCTCTAATCTGTGTGTGCTGTAAGGGAACAAGGTGCTGCCTTGATGAGGTGAGCGAGTTCTCTCCAGGCTGGGCCTGTCAACTTCCTCTCAAACCAGCCATGATCTAGGAGGCAGGACGCTCCGCATGCAGGGAGTGGTGCTCTGCTCCCTCCACAGCGCTGGCCCTGAACCAGACGCTGGGCTCCAGCTCGGTCACAAAATGTGACCCCCACTGTGCACGCCTCACGCTGCCCTCTGCTGTACAGTGTTGGAATTGCTCAACTGTGTGTCATACGTATCAGCAGTACGGGGTCTACTGAGGAGTCGCCTTTAGGTTAAGTGAGAGGGGTGCAGACATTTCAGGGGGGCTTTGAGTTCTAGCCCCATCGGTCCCTGTGCTGTGATAAAGGGAGGGCTGAGGGACCCTTGTGGAGCTGTTACAAGAGATCCCAAGGCCAGAAGGGTTGTCCTAACACAGGCCAGAGAACCTCCTCCCAGTAATTCCTGGACTGGAGCTTGTAGGAAAAACATCCAATCATGATATAAAAACTGTCTGGGATGGAGAATCCACCACAACCTTTGGTAAATTGTTCCAATAGTTAATTTACGCCTTAGTTCCAGGCTCAATTTGCCTGGCTTCAACTTCCAGCCTGTGGATCATGTTTGACCTTTCCCTGCTAGATTGAAGAGCCCAGAATTAAATATTTGTTCCCCAAGTACTGACAGTGTGTGATCACGTCACCCCTTACCTTTCTCCTTGGTAAGCGAAATGAGTTGAGCTTCTGGAATCTGTCACTATAAGGCAAGAGTGGCCAAACCATGGCTTGGAAGTGACATGCAGCTTGTTTATTGTTAAAGGGGGGCTTGTAGAGCCCCCCCTGCCCCCATTCTCCACTTACCAGCGTGGGGGGAGCTCAGGAGCTCTGCCTTGCAGCAGGGTGGTGCGGTAGGGGCTGCTGCCTAGCCCCTATAGGAGGGGGCTATCTGGGCTTCAACCCTGCAAGGTGTGCCTGCTGGGGCCTCAGCAGGAACAGGGCTGAAAGGCCGAGCCCCAGCAGCGATGCCCCAGCTCTTGAACTTCTGAAGAGCGTTGTATGTGGCTCACCCCTGTTCTAAGGCCTAATTTTGAATCCTTTAACCGTGGTGATGGTTCTTCTCCTGAGGGGAGAATTATGGGTCAAAGTGGGGGACTTCTGTGCACAAGGGGCAATTAGTGCTGAGGGGTGGATTCGGCCGCTGGCCTATTGGCTCCCTTCACCAGCAATTCCAACCCCAAGTGAAGAACTGGTCCCAACTGCTGCTGCTCCCCTCGGCTGAGCTTGGGGAATGGGGCCCTGCGTGAGCTGGGACGGACCTGGGGGATGTTGTGCTTTTTTATTTACAAATAATTCTGCAGCGGGGGCTGGGTGGGTTTCTGGTTTTGTGGCCTGATTACAGTGCCTGGGAATTCTCTCCCCCCTTTCCAGGCTAGTCTATCAGTCGTTGTTCCAGCCCCGAGCTCACGTCTGGGCAGATCTCCGGGGAGAGACTGTCTGCGTGTTTGAACGCAGCACAACCCAGGGCGCTAGCAACTGCCCTCCTGCTGCAAGGACTTAACTTCTGCCATGCTGCCCCACCACCATTGTGGAGAAGGAATTTCCCCCAACATAGTGCAGTCTGCAGAGGGAGCCCATCCCCGATCGCAAGGAGCCCAGCTGCCTGGCATCTCTGGGTTTCCCCCCCCACACACTTTGGGGCACCAGCCCCCCTCCCCCAGAGCCTCAGGCCCCATGCATCAGGGACAGATACTGGTTACATCAGGGGCAAGATGTTGCAAAAAGCTCCCCACCCACCCTCCGAAATGTTCGGCCTGGCTGTGAGCCTGGCTCACTCCTGCCAGGGCAGCTCCAGTCTCCATCTCCCCCCACCCCCCACTGGAGGGCCTGCAGTCCCTGCCCCTCCTCCCCCCACAGGGGCTGAGCTGCTGCTTGGATGGGTCATGTTCCTGCCTTAGCTTAAGTTGCTGCAAGAGCTTTGATCCCCAGGCTTGTCCTAGGGTCCTTCTAGAGGCAGTGCCCTCCCCGCCCACATTACTCAAATGCAGCCACCTCTGGAGTGGAACACAGCAGATGCTTTAACAGCGCACAGCAACACTGTGGCATGCATTTGGATGGTGACTTGAAGAATCCTCTGTCCTGCTACAACTGCAGGAATCTGACCAGCAAGTGGCTTACCAGTTCTATGTGTTTATTCATAAAATATCCTTGTACCTGGTTGCATTTATTCTAGAAGTCAGAATTAATAAGGCCACTGGGCTGGGTAATTTTACACAGAGGAGGGGGATGATTTCTTGAGGAGAAATTAAATCAAATGCAGGCCCCAGAAACCCCACGCAAAACACCCCTTCAGCCAGTCTTAGGGGGAATCACTCTTTATGACCCCAGAAAAGCTCCCTGGGGGAGCGGGTGCCTCTGCCCTGGTAGAACCCGAGTTCTGGAAGAACAAAGCTACCAGAAAAGAGCTAGTTCTAATAAATCATCCTGTGCTTTCCCACCTGCACCCACACAGTGCCCTGCAGGCCATGAGCCCCCAGCACAGGGCAGGCTGGTGCAAGCCTGGCAAGGCACAAGGGAAAGGCTGCAAGTTCCCCGCTGGGATGGGGTTTGCTCTGGGGTCCTGCTGGCAAGAGATGAAAGGGCCCAGTCCCTAGAGCAGCAGGACCCCAAGTGCCAGGATCTGGGTTACGCCTGCCCCATGGGCCAAGGGAAGGATGCTCTCGAGAGCATTACACGGCTGCACAGCCATCGCTGTGTCTGCCATGGGGGAGGCTGCCCTTGGGATTTCCATTCCGTCTTGTAGGCGTGGCTATGAGCCAGCATCCTCCCCCCCCTTTCCCAGCCTCAGCGTCACCCCACCCCCAAGCTCCCTGCAGCACCAAGCGCCAGAGCTCTGCTGCGGCCGGGAACCTGGGGCCAAGCTCATTTGACTTGCAGGCCTAGTCCCCCTTTCGCCATTGCCCTGTGGGGCCATTTACAGCCGTACAGAGCATGCCCAGCCATCAGAGCAGAATAGGAGCACCCCACACTGGTATCGACTGCAGGGCCCCCGGAGACCCCAGCCCTCCAACACCGGCGCAGGGCCCCCGGAGACCCCAGCCCTCCAGGTCTCTGGCTCCCCGCTGACCCATCTCATGTTACCCACCAGCAGGCTCCTCCCTGGGTGGGAGGTGGGGAGGAGGCTGAGGCTGGATCAGGAACCACTGGCTGAGAGGGTCCCTGAGCTCTCAGGGGAGGCCGGCCACGCACAAGAAGCTGGGTAGGTGAGACAGCCTCCACCCTGGAGTGGGGAGGGGAGCGGCTCGGCCAAAGCAAGCTGGGGAGATTGCCTAGAAGATGCTGTCCCCAGGCCGGCAGTGTGTGGGGCCCCTCCCTTGGCCCCTGCTCCACACCTCCCAACCCGCTCCAATGCAGGCTGAGAAGATGCTGATGAGCCGCCACCCCCAGCAAGTTACTCCTGCCCCTTCGGCGGGCAGAGACAACCAGGCAGCGGCCTCAGCCTGGCAGGTGTGGCCCAGCCGGGAGGCCGGTTCCGGATCTACACACAGCGGGGGCAGCTGGCGTCCCCCAGCTCGGGCAGGGGAGGAGATGGGCTAAGGGCAGCTCTGCGCCATCACCCAGGTGGACGCAGGGCAGAGAGCCATCAGGTGGGAACTCATCCCAGCCCCAGCACATGGCTTGTAGCCCACAGGGTCCTTTCCACGCAGGGGCCTGCAGGTCCTGGGGCCCGTTGGCCCTGCTACAGCTGTGGTTAGGAGGCTGCCAGGTACTGGTGGAAGTAGAGGCCAAAGAGGCTGGTGATCACTTGGCAAAGGGCCACCCACCACGTCAGAAAGGCGAAGAGTCCGCGGTAGAAAAGCGGGGTGAGGATGGCGCCCAGCACACCCGTGATCTGCGCCACTGTGGCCTGCATGTCCTCTCCTCCCTCCTCCTCAGCTGAGGGAGCAGTGGGCTGGGCCGGTGCAATGCCCACCACCGGGGAGACGGGTGGGGGTTCGGGGAACAGGCCCCACGAGTAGTCGCCTGCAAGGCAGAAGGGACAAGAGGGACTGGTGAGCGTGGGGGGGAGCCACCCCTGGCAGGGGCAGAGTGCACCCCTCTAGTCACAGCTAGCCCTGCAGGGACAGGTCCCTCCAGCTCCTCCCTGCAGCACCTGTCCTGTCACCCAGCTGTTGGGGCGTTTCCCGGCTCTGCTCAGCCCGCTGGAAACGGTGACTCAGGGCCTGGGGAGGCATGCCCCAGTTTACAAAAGGGCAAGGGACTGCCCCCCAGGCTGGCTCAGACCAGGGCCAGCACCAGCCACTGCAGGGGGAGGTGCATGACCTCTGCTAATGTGGGACAATCTGCTCTCCCAACCCCCGCAGCAGGACTTTGAACCTTCCTTCCAAGCTGGGTGTTTAGGGCCAAGGCACCCTTCCCCTGCCAGCCAGCCCCAGGTACAGGGACCCCAGTTCAGTCTGGGCCCTGGACACCTGCCCATCAGGTGGTGGCCTGAGACCCAACAAACTCATTTCACACGGGGCCCCTCAGCTGCAGTGGAGAGGTAACCAGGAAGAGCAGCTGGAGGCAAACGCAGCTCCGGTGACATGCTCCAAATCGCAGCCACGATCCTGATCCCTCAAGCAAGGCTCTGAAAGCCTCTCTGCCCCCACTCCTGGGGTGGCAAGTTGCAAAGGGCAACTCATCCCCTGGCCTGAGCCCGTCACCCTGGCCCAGCCGGCTCCCTACCCAGCGATTTGAGAAGCAGCGTGCAGTGCAGCGTGAGGATGATGGGGCCCAGGTACTGCAAGCTGACCACAGTGACGTAGCAGTAAATCCTCGTGACCTGGAAACGAGAGGGAATCAGCACAGAAGGGATGTGAGCAATGCAGGGCAGCACCAGACTGTGACTCCGGACGGTGACTCCGGACACCTGAGGCTCTACAAGCCTGGGCAAATCACTGCCCCTCTCGGTGCCTCTCCCATTGGCACCCAGTCCTGCCCATGCAGGGCAGGGACTGTCTCCCGGTGCTGGGCCTGGCAGGATGAGGCCCGCGGGGTGCTACTGTCAAACCCATACTAGAGGAGAGAGTCAGGAAGGAAAGACACTGAGAGGGAAGGGGCTGGGAAAGGAAACTTTGCCCAGCTGCTCTCTGCCCAAGGCCAGTGCTGTCTAGATTCTCGAGCGCGTTGCCCGGGCACCCATCTTGGACCTGGTGCTTACAGGGGGGACAGTTCTAGCTACAGCCAGGAGGGGGGAATCTCCCTGGAGCTGAGGGGCGCTTGGACCCAAGTCCCTATGGCCAGCTGAATGGAGCTGGTTCACAAGCCTCCGAGGAGGCGGGAGAGTGACTGGCTGCAGATTCTGGGCTGTTTGCACAGCAAGGAGCCTGAATCTGCTTTTTGCCCCAGCTGCCTGAGTTACTCTCTGCCCCGCGGGCGCCTACCCGGCGCTGGATCTCCAGGGCGGTGATGCGCCCAGCTTCCCTCTTCATCTGCTCCACCCAGCGCTCCGCCAGCTGGAGGTAGGCCTGCAGGTGGTGGTGCGTCATGGCCAGGCGCAGCAGGCAGAGGGCGACAATGGTCCAGAGGCGCGTGGAGTTGTAGGCAGCGTCCGACATGCTGGGGCAAGAGGACAGGAGGCCGTTAGCGTGAAGGGGGCAGAATTCACCTTCACAGGGCACAGCTTGGCCCGTGCCTGAACTGTACAGCAAGGGACACGTCAGAAACAGCAGGGGCTGATGGGAGTTTAGCCAGCACTGCCAGACAAGTCGGGGAGGTTACCGACAGCAGAACAGAGCCGGGACTCCTGGGCTCTGTTCCCAGCTCCGGGAGGACAGTAGGGTCTAGCAGTTAGAGGCAGGAGGCACCTGGGTGCCAGGACTCCTGGGTTCTATTTCTTGGCTCTACCAACCACTGACCTGTTGCGTGACCTTGGTGGAAAGTCCCTTCCCCTCACTAGCGAGGTTGATGTCACTGACCTCACAGGGGATGGCGAGTCTGATCTAATAAAGCACCGGCAGACACTGCGATGGCCGAGGGTAGCGCAGGGTACAGGATGGTTCTTTATCAAAGGCTGGACCCGTGTCTGCACCTGGTGGAAGGGGAGGGGAACAGACTTGGATACCCCCTCCCCCTTGCCTGCCTGCTGACTGCAGTGTCACACTCACATCTGGACTGTTTGCTTCCCCATGGGTGCATGAAGCAACAAGTCTCGGGAAATGGGCTTGATCCACATCACCACCGTGACCAGGGGTGCCAAGAAACTCGCGTGGAGCAGGATCCTGCCGGGGGGGAGGATAAAGAACTGGAGTCAGAGCCTGTCAGAGCCCAGCTTTCCCCCACCTCCGCCCCAGGGCGGCACCCTGAACCACAGGCTCCTGTCGACATTCACCTGAAGGCACCGCCAGCCATCCCCCTCCAGCAAGGGCCATGCAAAGCTCACCAGGAAAAGCAACACCCTCCAGGTATCTCAGGGGAGGGTTTTTTAGAGGGACAGAACCAGGTAACCTGGCCCCTGCCCTGCCCCCAGCATACAGTCAGCACCTCCACAGACCGGCCAAACTTATCAGAGGTCCATTTCCTGGCAGAGCTCCTCCCTCTACACTCCCCCAAGTGTCTGAATGATACCCCTGCTTTACATCTGCAAAGCACCTCCCATGCCACGGGGCTTGTGCGTGGCTCACATTGCTGCCATGCTGCCACCTCTGGGGTGGGGCAGTATCCAGGGGAACAGAGCTCCCCACCGGCTGTCAGACAGCAGCCAGGGGTGGCGGTCTTATGTCCGTCTCGCAGCTCACCCATAACTCTGGCTGCTTCACAGACAAGCGGGAGGTTACTCAACTGGGTCATTGGCCTGTCTGCAGCCATCTTCAGAGCGTCCAGGTGAGTCTGCGCCAGCCGCAGTCCCGGGAACGTCAGACACGCGCCAATGAAGGAACAAAGGGCCACCAGCCCCAGCTTGAAGGTCAGTTTGGTGATGGGAACTCTGCAAACATGGAGCAAGGGGTCATCGAGGGTCAGACAAGGCTACAACATGCTAATGGATAGAATTCAGCCTGCAGCAGGGTTAGCACAAGGACTGGGAAGGCTCTGCCTCAGGGACCAGCAGAGGAGAAAACACACAGACCTTGTGCCCTTTTTATGCTTCTATCTGATGGATAAAAAAAGGCCTGGAAAGATTCTCTCCACAATGCTAGCCTTAAGAGAATCTTTCCAGGCCTTTTTCACCCTGGTTTTCCCCAGAAGAGGATGGGTGGCTGGGGAACTATGACATCACAGAAGAGAAATCTGATGGGTAAGGTTTTTTTAATTCAGTCTTTGTTTCTGGTCTGGTTAGTTAACATTCATTTAACGCCAATGTCCAAAACACTCTTAGGAGAAAAATATTCTTTGTTAAAGATTCAAGCCCTCCCATATCTTCTGTTAAAGGCACTTTACATCTCTGAGACCTCCAAGAAATCGTCCAACAAAATTCCTGATAGTTCTAAGGTTAAAAAACAAGCAACAAAAAACCCCCATGAAAATAAAAATAATTCCCCCATGGAACTGAAATGCAACCACCTTACAGAAGGCTGCTGAACTGGTGACACAAATTGCTGGCGACCGGATCAGCTGCAAAGACTCAAAAAGCTCAACCCTCCCCCATCCCACGTGCTTTTCTATTATCTGCTCCGCCAGACTTACGTCCATTCCCATCCTCGCTGCTTTAAGAAAATCTCCAGGTTATCATTGACATTGGCAAGCCCTGCAGAAAACAGAGACGTGGGTGAGTAGGAGAGATTGTGTTGGAAGGGAAGAGGCGGCAAGTGATGGGGAAAGTAACGGTGTAGCTTTACTCCAATCGCTACAGCAGGTTCCTAAGAGTAAGTCACTAAGGGTGAAATGGTCAAAAGCACCTAAGGGCTCATCAACATGGGAAAGTTATACCAGTATAAGATAGGGTGTGAATTTAAACCCCTGCAGTAACACCAGTATTTAATCCCCTGTGCGGACACCCTGAATCCAGTAAAGGGGCCTTTTTAAAGTTTAGCTTATGCTGTTTTGGAAGTGGTTTAAACGGCTTTGGTGTGCTTTAAGAGAGCCAGCGTACGAATGAACTATTCCAGCAAAGCGCTGCTCATGTGGATGCAGCCGTACTGGCAAAGCTCCGCTTCGTCCCGACTTGCCCAAACCACCCCCCGGAGCACAGCGTTACACCGGTACAAGTGCCGCTATGCCTGAGTGCGCTGGGCCCACCCTGGGAGCGCTTTGATTCAGCAGAGCGCTTCCCGACATGTGTGACTCTGGGCCTTAAAGCGACGCACATGCACAAGTGCTGGCGAGATCCCTCAGAGTGCAAGGAGCTGGCTCGGATAAAATATTTATTTATTTGTCTGTTTAAGGGGTTGTAACGAGTTGGGTCCCTTTAAGAGGGCCAGTGGGGAATCAGAACCACAAAACCCACAGACTGAAAGCAAGCGCATCCCACCCTCCAGCCCCCTAAACGGCTCATCTGGAGAGGGGTTTTGGAGTCAGTTTTCTGCACAGCACCAGTTAATTGGGCCGAGAGATCCTGATCCCTTGTCACTTCCCCCGATGTAAATCAGGAGTAACCCCATTGCTGTCAGGAGACATCCCCGGCGATAAGCGAGAGCAGAATCAGGCCGTCTCCTGCGAGCAGTTGCTGGCTCCCAGGAACCACACACCAGTCAGACAGCCCTTCCTAGGCTCCTTTGCCATCCCAGCAACGCGGCTGGCCAAGGGTGACAAAAGCCAGCAGTAAAAGTAATTATCCAGCACGTAACTAGACAAGAGCAGGGGGGGATTCAGAGCCCACAGTGGTACATCACTTCCCATGACCTCATTGCAAAGACTGGGGGGTGGGGTGGTCCTTTGGCAGGCTGCTCACAGCTGGGTCCAGAGCCATGTCCAGGGCAGGCCTGTGCGCTGTTCAGCAATCGAAAAAGGGATGGCCAGTATGCACCCAGTCCAGTCTCCTGCAGTGGCTAGTACCAGTTGCTTCAGAGGAAGGCACAGGAAACCCAGCAGTTTTGGGATAACCTGTCTCCAGGGAATGTTCCTTCCTGACCCCTGCTACTTAGCGTTGGCTCATGCCCTGGAGCTTGGGGATTTTTAGCCCTTCTCAACCCCTTGGGGTTTTTTAACCCTTACTGCTATAACATTACATAGTCTTGTCCTCCACATTCATCTTTTTGCACAAAATCCCACTGAGCTCTTGGCCTCAGCGCTGTTTTACAGCAGCGAGTTCCACCAGCTAATTGTGTATTGCACGGGAAAGCACTTCCCTTTTATCCATTTAAAGTGGCTACCTGAGCTGCATCATGGTGCTAGGGGCATTAGGATGGGGTTAGCTGACTGAGTTAAGGGTTAACCCGCACCGACGCCAGGAGAGAGATCGGGGTTAGCCAGAATGGGTTGGCTCATCCCAAACCAACTGCAGCCGCTTTTCTTAGTCTAGACAACCCGGCTGCGACAAACAGGGGTCTAACAGTTTAACGTGCATGGGGACAGGTTTATATTACGATGGCCAAACAGGGCAGATTTCCTGCCACACACTCGCATCTACCATAGACTGGGATCATTCACAGAACAGTGCTATGCACGACCCACCCCCCCGTACATCTGAACACATGGAGGTAACAGGGGCCCCCATCCCACAATCGGATCCAGAAGCACAGACCCGCAGGAGCACGCTAGCATGGTCACTGCATGCAGACGCATCCCCCTGCCACAACCACATTTGCAGACGGTTCCAACCACAACTGTTAAGCCCGTGGGCAGCCCGGCTCATCCCTACTAAGGGATCTGCCATAGTGGTGCCCAAATCCACCTGTCCGCCCAATCCTCAGCTCCCTCCCTGAACGTGGCCCCAGCCCCACCGCTCGCTGACCCGCGTCGAGGCCAAACTCCAAGTAGTCCTCCCGCACGACCAGCACCACCATGGCAATGAGGAGGAGGAAGAAGGCGAAGGTGAGGCAGACGGAGCGCTCGCCCCCCTCCTCGGAGCGGAAGTAGTGGTGCATCACCATGAAGAAGACCTTGCTGCAGGCGCAGGGGGGGTTGGTGTTAAAGAAACCAGCTGGGCTTGGCCTTGGCCTTTACATTGCCCCCGTGCCCCCAAACGCTCACTGAACAGACTTCTCACCCCAGGGGACCCACTTGGTGGCTAAAGAGAGTTCTCCCCCTTCGGACGGCTCCTGCCTGCTGGCCCAGGACAAGGCCAGCTTGCTGGGCCTCGATGTAACTCCTCATGGAGAAACGTCTCCCTCTCATGTGTGGGCACTGCCGTGGGCATGGCTGGAGGCCTTGGCAGAGATGCCAAAGGCTGGGTGGGCCACGGAGAGCAAGCTGCCCTCTTGGGCCTGACAGTGAGCCCCCCCCAACAGGGACGAGGAGCAGCGCTCAGGTGTGGGGGGAAGTGTGTATCTGAGCCTCAGGGAACGTGGAGCCGGCCCCTTTCACCAGGGAATACAAACCAGTATAAAACCAAACACACGCCTCTGTCTAGTCACCATCTGAGGGCTGGGAGAGACCCCGGGCTGCAGCTGTCAGGAAGGCCCTTGTAGTCATTGTGATGAGAGACCAGCTGCGTCACTCACTCCGTGTGCAGCCTTGGGCAAGGCACTTAGCCAACCTGGGCCTCAGTTCTCATCTGTAAGGCAGGGAGGTGAAGCCCCCACCCCCTTGGTCTACCTATGGGGCAGGGGCTGTCTCTTAGCACAGGCCTAGGGAGCAGCTGGCACAATGGGCCTCCAATCTCGTTGGGGGGGGGGGGCTCCTGTAACAACTCCTCACTGGGGTCCTTGCATGTGAGGGAAACACAATCAAAGCAACAGGTGGCCCAGCCCAGGGAGGTTTTGTCACCCTGTCTTACACACTGGAGCCTGATCCCAGGGCTCACTCTCTGTCACGCTGGCAGGCTCTCAGAAGCACAGCCCGGCACCCCCAGCCCAGCCCCTGCTAGCTATGAGGGACAGGGCGAGCCCAAAGGGGATTCTCCCCTCTCCATTTGGGTGACCACAGCATAGGCAAGGCTGACTTGGCTGCCAGCAGCCCCTCTCAGGTGACTCCGGCAGGGAGGGGTTTAGAGTGCCGCCTCCTGCCAAGGGGAGAATCGGGGTGATCCTTCCCCAGGCCCACCAGCAGCCGGCTCTGCCCACTGGGGTCCCAATAGGGCCCAGAACCAGCCACACTGGGCGTGGTTCATTTCTGCAGCATCTGTCACATGTTCTGTACCAACCCCCGGCCCTCAGGTCCACATCTCACCCCAGGAATGGCTCCTGCCTCAGCCTGTAGGGGAGAAAACTCTGGGTAGGGGGGAAAAGGGGTTCCCCGAACAATCTGGACCTGGGGCGTAATGCTTTGTGCCTACTGCTGAGGTTAAATACGCTGCATTAGGGAGGCTGCCTGGCTGTTGTATCCACCTCTGGCCACATGCTCTGCAGGGAAGAGCTGCCCGCGGGTGAGGCGGCCAGATCTGCTGGCTGTGCACGGTCGATCTACCGGGTGCCGCAGCCCGGGACCAGGCCGGAGATGGGGAGAAGCGTCTGACTGCACCTGAGGAGAGAAGGCCTAAGGGGTTCACTCAGAGGGACTCATTGGGGTGTCACCTACTGGCAATGGGGTGATTATGGGTAATAAAAGGAAACAATTAAGGCCTTTCTTTAGGGTCCCCAAGCCAGGATTTGGTTCCCCACCCCCATTAGCAGCCAGGCCCCAAGGCTCGGGCCGTTTTGCCAATCCCCGGGTGCCCTGTATCAATCACCTGCAGTGAAAGGGGAGGGACAGGCAGGCTCACGTGGCGCTATGTAGATGTTCACATAAACCACCGGGGAGCGGGCCAGCTGCCCTTTCAATGGGGATAGACAGCCGTCCCTGCTTTACAGCAGCCTGTAAAAGTGTCCGGGAGCCCTTTCATCCATACAGATTGCAGCCGCCACGGCATGAGCACCTCGTAAAGCATGCACTTCATCAGGCCCCTGCCCGGTTCACGGTGGGGAAGGCTCTCATTACACAGCTTTATAACTTGTCAGGGAGCTGTTTATAAGTCCATAAATTAAGCCATTCGGCCTTAGCTAGGCTTCTAATTGAAGAGGATGGTGGGTTTCTTCCCCCGTTATTTTGCCTGTCACTGGCAGCCTTACAGAGCAGCCTGCACTGCTCTGAGCAGGGGGCGAGATGAACAGGTCAGCTGGATTCAGGCATGGCCTGCCCGTGGAAGAGAGGATCTTAGAGCTGATCCAAAGCCATCCAGACGAGAACAGCTCCGGGGGTCCATCATGCAGGGACCCTCTTCCTGTTCTCGGTGTGCACGGCGCTTGGCACAAGGTGGTACTAGCCATGCCTGGGACTCCTAAGTGCTACGGTAAATAAATAACGGGGATTCTACCCCTTGCTCTGGGAGGCTCACCCACAGTCTTTGGCCAGGTACTTACACAGCCCTCGTCACTGCAGGATCTGAGCACATGGGAGTCATTCCTGGATTCAGCCGCCCCGGCAAGGCAGGGGGACGCCTCCCCCTTTTTGCAGCTTGGGAGCCTTGCCTCGCGCAGACCCAGAGCCTTGTCCGAGGTCACGTAGGGAGCCTTCAGCCAAGCCAGGAACTGAACCAGGTGTCTCTTGTATCCATTAGATCGTCCTGCCTCCCCATCATACTCCCTGTATCCCCCGCCATCAGGGTCACTTTCCTGGCTCCCAGCCCCGACAGTCCCTCTCCCTCCAGTCCCTGGCACATGGTTAGGGAAGCCTGTTGCCAGCTCCCAAGGCGGAGCAGGCAGGGTAGGAAAGGAAGGATACATGGAGAAGAAGACTGTAAGCAGGCACCACAGGATGCCAATATTCATCTCCTTCCGGGGGTCCACCAGGCAGTAGTAGCCTTCAGTGAAGAGGTAGACGAGGGTGGAGTAGACGGCAAAATCCACAAACCACTGGTACTCCAGGAAATAGCGCAGCACTGGGAACGGGCAGAGATACACGGGGCTGTCACCACCAGCCAGTGTGCAAGAAGCAAGCTCACCCTGCCCACCCACCCCCTGCAGCAAGGTGTGTGTGTGTGTGGGGGGGAGCGGGGGAGGGCAGTGAGGTATACTTCCCTAACTGAACTCTTTGGCCCTCGTAGGGCCACTGGCCTGAACAAGGGCCCTGAGAATCAAGATTCCTGGGTTCTGTAACAGGTTCTGGGAAGCGACTGGGGTCCCGTAGGTTAAAGCGGGGGGGGGGGGGGGGCGACTTGTGAGTCAGGACTCCTGGGGTCTATTCCCTGGCTCTGCCATAGAAAATTCAGGTCAGTCACGCCCCCCTCCCTATCCCATAAGCCTTCAGCCACTGTGGTGATGGTCACAGACTGACTCTGGTGTGTGGGAATTACCAAGAGCATCCACTGTGGTTATTGGGGTGGTCTCCAAATGCAGGTTGATGTCCTTGGGCACTGACAGGGGTTTATCCTCTGTGACCCCGTTCAGCCTCCTGCAAGAGAGAAACAGGCTCAGAATGGCAGGAACAGAGCACAGCGAGGGTGGACAGCAGCCCATGGAGCTGGAATTCAGGCTCCTTGCCTCCACCGTTGGTTGTATCCAGCTGCTGTCACTTACCTTGGACTTAGCCCTCGTCGGCACATAGATTTGGTTCTGGTAGAACTAGGTCAGTTAGGGCAGTATAGTTATACAGGTACAATGCCTTGTGTAGATGCATTTACCCCAGGATAAAAGCGTCTATCAGTATAACTCAAAGGTTCTCAAACTTCATTGCACCACGACCTCCTTCTGATAACAAAAATTACTACATGACCCTGGGGGGAGGGAGGGGGAGCCTGAGCCCACCCAAACCCCAGGTGGGGACCTGTAACCTGAGCCCTGCCACCCAGAGCTCCCCCTGCCACCCATGCCCTTGGGCTTCAGCTTTGGCCCCAGGCCCCAGCAGTCTAATGCTAGCCCTGGTAACCCCATTAAAACAGGGTCGCGACCCATAGTTTGAGCACCATGGATATAACTTATTCCCCTGCCAGCACACTTATCCAGACACAGCTGCGTCCACACTCACAGTGCATGTTGCACTGCTTCAGCTGGACCAGTGTCGGTAAAGCAACAGAACTTGTGCGTCTAGACAAGGCTTGAGACTGATGGGGGCAGATGCCACCTTTTCGGATGGGTGTGTGCGCATCTTGTGCCACGGGTCCCCGATCGGAGCCTCTGGGTGCTACGGTTATTAAACCCTAGGTCCACCCCCCTGCCCTGACTGCTCACCAGACCATCTCTCTCCACAGATGGGGGCAGGTTGAAGAAGTCAGGCCTGGAAGACAAGAGGCCTAATTTGCACTTCAAACCATCCCATCATCACCCCCAATAACAAAGCATGGACTGCAGGGGATCCGCTCACCGGTCTCGCTTGGCCTTGGGCTTCTGCTTCCCTGCCAGGGCGTACAACTCCTCCTCCGAAGGGTGCTTGTAGCGATACAGGCTGAAGGGAGGTACAAGAGGGGGTCAATGATGGGACAAAATATAAACAAACAGCTGGGGAGAGTCAGAAATGTCTGATTGGAGGAGTGAAAACCAGCAACACTGCAGGCGACTGGAGAAGGGGCTGCAGGTCAGGGTTGCAGGACGTTGGCAGGGCTGTACAGGGGAGGGTGCTGAGAGTTGGGATGTGGTGCACAGGCAGAGCCGGGTGTGTATGCTGGCGGGAGCTCAAGGCAGGAATAGCAAAGGGGTGGGGATTGAGGGGCAGCGTTTGAAGGAAGAGATGCAAAAGTAGAATGGGGGCAACGATTTGGAGCTGGCTGGAAAACCTCTTGTACCTGCCGTTGCAGAGCAGCCAGCGAGCGAAGGAGCAGTGCGGGGACAACCTCTGCATGATGCTCGCCGTAAGCAGGCTCACTGCCAGCTGCACCCCCAACACAGCCTGGCAAGGAAACGAAGACAATCAGAACCGTGAAGTCAGCAACAGGGCTCCTGCCCATCACAGCGCGTCCTCTGAGCCAGAACACCCCTGCCCAGATTCCCGGGCACATGAACGAGCGTTCAGTGGCTTTTCTGTCCAAGGGATCGTCTGGGTTTTCCAAAGCTATACTCCACATGGCCGGTGCTCTCTGAAACCCAGCTGAGTGCAGAGGGCCTATGCTAGGCGCAACATGGGACTTGGTGCACAGAGGTTTGTGTAGTCCCGTGACCACCCCCCGGTTCCAGTCAGACATGAACTTCTTAGTCCTGGTGCCTCCGGAAGGACTTGTTTAATTCAGAAAGTTGGGGCCCAAGCAGATCCTTCCAGGATTCAAACCTGGCTTTTGACGGGAGCCTGCATGTTTCAAACCCGACGCAGAAACCACTAAGCGGCAGCACCACGGCACCCAGGACAGCGAGGTCAGGGTGCTGCTGTACCTCTCTTGCAGAGAACAGAAAGAAAAAGACCCTCTAACAATCAGCGGGAGACATGAGACACGTCTGCAGACACTCTGCAGCCATTTCACGCTGCCCGTAAGGCCTGGAAACCAGATACGGATGCCGCCCCTGCAGCAGCAAAGCCTTCCAAAGCCCCAGAAAGGGCACCAGGCGAAGTCCTATTTATAGGAGCAGGAAGAGCAGCCCAGATACTCAGCATCTTCCTGGGGCCCAGGCCTCCTCCCCCGCCAGTGGGTTTCATTCACCAGTGAAGAGCAGCCACTGCTCTGGGGCAGGGAGCTTTTGGGTCTGGTAAAGAGCTGGGGAAGGGCACTGGTGTGTGTGTGTGGGTTAGGTTACCAGGGGCGGGGGGGCAGTAGGGTGGGTTAGGTTACCAGGGGCGGGGGATGGGAGGGGAGCAGGGGCTTTAGGTTACCCGGGGCAGGGTGTGTGTGTGGGGGGGTCAGGTTACCCGGGGTAGGGTGTGGGGGGCAGTGGGGGGGGAGGGTTAGATTACCTGGGGCAAGGTGTGTGTGTGTCGGGGGGGACAGAGCCAGGGGCAGGTTACCCAAGACGGGAGGGGACAGGGGGGTTGGGGGAGATTACGTTACCCAAAGCAGAGGGGGATGGCAGGGGGGTTAGGTTACCCAAGGCAGAGGCGGGTGGCAGGGGGGTTAGGTTACCCAAGGCAGAGGCGGGTGGCAGGGGGACAGGGATTAGGTTACCGGGAGGAGGGAGGGTTAGGTTACCCAAGGCAGACGGGCGGGGATCAGGTTACCCAGGGCTGGGGGGAGGGAGGGTTAGATTACCCGGGGCGGGGGGGGAAGCAGGGGGGTTAGGTTACCAGGGGGTGGGGGGGGTAGATTATCCGGGGCGGGGGGGTAGATTAGGTTACCAGGGGGCGGGGCGGGGGGGTAGGTTACCCAGGGTGTGTGTGGGGGGCTAGGTTACCAGGGGGCGGGGCGGGGGGGTACTTACCTAAGGCAGACGGGCAGGGATTAGGTTACCCGGGGCGGGGAGAAGGGGGGGGGCTGGCTAGGTTACCAGGGGGCGGGGGGGGTAGGTTATCCAGGGCGGGGGGGTAGGTTACCCAGGGGGCGGGGCGGGGGGGTAGGTTACCCAAGGCAGACGGGCAGGGATTAGGTTACCCGGGGCGGGGAGAAGGGGGGGGGCTGGCTACGTTACCAGGGGGCGGGGGGGGGGTAGGTTATCCAGGGCGGGGGGAGGATTAGGTTACCCAAGGCAGACGGGCAGGGATTAGGTTACCAGGGGGGCGGGGCGGGGGGTAGGTTACCAGTCCCTAAGGTTTCTAACCGGCTGCCTAGGCCCCGCTACAACGCAGCTGGCGGGCCCCCGCCGACCGCTCTCCTGCGCAGAGGCACGCTCCCGGGCTCTGCCAACCCAGGGCCAGTTTCCAGCGCAGGCCCCCCGCCAGCCCCGCTTCGCCCCTCGCCCCCCGGCCAAGCCAGGGCTGCTCCCAGCTGGACTCACCATGCCGGGGCCGGGGCCGGGGCCGGGGAGCGCGCCCGAGACCAGCCGCCAGCTGCCTGCAGCGAGCCAGCGCACGGAACGCCGCCCTCCCCACAACCAATCACAGGCCGTCCTGCAGGTGACTGCCAGCGGCTCAGCCAATGATAGGGCAGTCCCCGGGAGAAGGGCGGGTCTTGACTCCGGGCACAGAGGTGCTTGGGTCAAGGCGGCCCCGCTCCTCCTCTCCCACCTGGTTCCGGTTCGCAGGGGTCCGGCGCGTTGCATGTCGGGATTTGTAGTTTTTGGCCCCCCCCGTGCGTCACGCTTCTGGAGCCAGTTGGCTTCGGCCGCCTCCAGATGTGTCCTGGGTGGGTGACCCTGCCCCCCACCTGGCTGCCGGCTCTCCAGATGTGCAGTGGGCGGGCGACACTGTAGCAGCTGGCTCCCGCCTCTCCGGAGGGGTCTCTGATGTACTTTGAGTGGGCTTTAGAACTTGGTGACCCTCGTTAAATAATAATTAATAATAATTAATTACAACCCGATGCCGTTAAAAGGCACCGTTCAAATTGAGGATCCCCAAGCGGCTTGGAAACATCAATGAAGTAACTCTCCCATTCACCCCTGGTGAGACAGGGCTGGGTTATTTATTCTATGATGAGTTATTAGTATTCCCATTTCACGAGGGACGGAGAGGTGAAGTGACTGACCTCAGCGTCCCTTGCGCCAGCCGCTCCTCAGCACTGACCAGGGATATGAACCCGGGAGGCGCAGAGCCTGGCACGGTAAAGGGGGGGCGGGTGGAGGGAGAGAGGCAAGTTAGCACTCCCACCCGTGTGCATGTTCACGAGGAACGTGAGGAGTTTGGCCGCCCTCGTTTCGCTGCCTGTCAGGCTGGTGGTCCCAGCGGCTCTCCCCAGGCAGCCCAGGGATGTTGAGTCTTTCGCTCTTCAGCATTATAAGCCTCTTCAGGGTCATGCTCTAGGGTCAGCCAGTGTAACCTTTCTGGTGGCCAGACTGCATCCGGGTACCCAGCAAGTGCATGGGCAGCAGATCTATCAGCTGAGCCAAAAGGGAACTCCTCCAGCCCCAGGCTGAGTTGTTCGCTACTGGGAATCCCGTACGCCTGGCCAGGCTGGCTGCTACTCTGCTTCTAGCATGGAGTCCTCTGCCCTTGGGTTCAGCTGGTAGGAGCTGTGCTGAGCTGGTCTTGCCTGTGGGGTTGCTCCCCCCCAGGCTAAGCTTAGGGACTGCTCAGCTGGCAGGTGTGTCTCCAGGTTGAGCTGGTAGACGCTGCAGTGAGTCTGTGTAGCTGGAAGCCCCTCTTCGTCTCTGCAGATTGGACCCTGGGCAGCATGCCTCGAGACGCAGGAACTTTTGCATGCCTCTCTGCCTAATTAACAGTAAAGGGGCTCTGGGCTACTCAGCTGGCCTAGCCTGGAGCAAATCAACCATGAGTTGTGAGAGCTCTGGGCGAAAACCAAAGAGATTCCTTACACTCGAGATGAAATCCCGAAAATGCCTCTCAGCAGCCGTACCAGCCCGCTCTGCTGATGGACTCTGACAGGAGGTTGCTAAACAAAGAGCGGTGGGTGCACAGTGCAGACAAGCGCACACGCACCACCTTGCCACAGACACACCCTGTGCAAACACACAGACACAGCTACACTCCAGCCTCACAGGGCACAAATGGGTGCACACACACCCCCATACGGCACCCACACACTGGGCAGGCAGCAGGCATGTGCGCACAGACACACATGGTATTTGCAGGTACTGCTCACACCCCATTGTGTCCCCATCCCTGAGCATCCCAGTATAAACTGGAAGCCACATTTAGGGATCAGAGAAAGGCCAGAGTTCCTGGCCTTCCAGAGAGACAGCAGGATGGTGGCTTGGACTCTGGCCAGGGGGCAGCAGGAGGGATTTAGCAGAATGCTTACAAGCTATGATTCTGCCCATGTGCTTTGGAAATGACCATACTACCTGGGTTCCCCCATCCTCCGTAAAGGACTAGAGAGACTCAGGGACTCATGCCCCCTGTGCCCCTAGATTCCCTTCTCACCCACAAAATGTTACCAAAAATGCTTGAAAGGCAGAGTTAACTGTGCATCTCTGCTCTGGGCGACTGAGGCCGGGCCAGGCTGCAGGGCCAGTCACAGCTTCAATCCTGGACCAGGTGAGCAGTGCTGGCTCTTTGGTGTTATGAGTTAGTTTGGTCTCAGTCCAGTTCTAGAGGGCAAGTATCCCTGAACCGAGCTGGAGGCAGAGACTGAACTCCTCTCTCACCTCCCAGCTTGTAGGGGCATCCCTCTGGTTTAGGGGTGAATCAGACTGGCAGGGTAGTGTGTCGGGTGCGGGAGCTTCTGCCTGTGTCATACCCAGAGATGGGCTTGATTCTCCATTGCATTGCATTTTGTGGAATCATTAACACTTGTGCAAAGTGGGCATGAAACACTTGTGGTTTACATCCACTAATGCAAATGATTGCCTAAGGTGCAGGGCAATGGAGAACCAAGTCCAGAAGAATCAAGTCTCTGGGGCTGCCAGGTTGAGCCCTTTCCCCGGGACTAACAAAAATATTAACCTCCAAATCAATTAACTGCTTGGGTGGCGGGTGCTGGATTTGCAGCCTGTGGCCCTGACTGTCTGGGGTGCTGTGTTGGAGAGTCCTTTCTCTCTCTGAGCAGGACTCCGGGCCGTTTAATGGGGAGAGGCTGCCATATGTCATTTTTTAAATATGCGAATTTCTGTCATATTTTATGCCTCCTTCCCCCAGCGTTACCTTGAGATGGGAGCGACAGTGCTTCAGAACGGATGGTAACAATCTCACCCGTGCGCTGTGTCCTTTTGCCCAAGTCTTCCTTGTAAGATAAATGGGTTCCCTGCCTGGATTTATCCTTCCATTACCGCCTGACGGCATTTATGTCTCCTAGGAAGAGCATGAAAAGGGTTGTGAGGATGATGGGGTGTGTGAAAGCAGAACAGAGAGCTCCTAGGGCTGCACAGAGGGGCCTCCATTTAGTCAGACTTACCCCAGAACTGGTTTCCTGACCTCCACAGAGGGGCACCTGTGTAAACAGAACTTCTGCAGGGCAAGGGAAGACATTGGCGTTTACAATGCCGGACTCCTGGGTTCCATTCAGCTAAGGCAGGCGAGTGCAGCTGGAGAGGCGAATGTGACGCTTGGACTCCTGGAATCTATTCCTAGGACCAGGAGAGGAGTGAGGCGAGACACTGTGTTAGAGCGGGGGAGGCTGGGATTCATGTCTCCTGGGTCCTAGTCCCAGCTCTGGGTGGGGAGTGGGGTCCAGTAGTTAGAGCAGGGAAGGCTGGGAATCAGGACTCCTGGGTCCCAGTTTAAAACACTTTGAAAGGGCCTGATTTTCAGAGATGCTGAGCACCTACAGCCCCCCACTTACTTCAGCTGAGACCTTAGTCCTAGAAAGCTTGATTGGATTGGCTCTGCCGTGTTACAAGCTCTCATGAATTTCGTGCTTTCCCTAAAGCCCCAGCTTTTGGAGTCATGGGGTGAGGGGAGACTCTGGGCTTTCATTAAAAAGAAGGAAGTGTCTCACCTGCCTGGCTGCAGAGGCAGGCTTGCTAACGCGACTCCGAACGATCCACATGAAGAACCCCGACATTGTTATTTCCCCTCCAGAATCTTGTGATTTTTAAGCCAATCTCATGATCGTCTTGGGGGCTGGGGCGCCTTGCGTCATCTCGCTACAGCCATTGGGCACGTGGGGGTCCGTCCGGGCTGTTGCTTGCCTGGCCTGTGCCATGAATATTGCCATGGATATGAGTCCCCCTTAGAGGCCAACAAGATGCTCCTTTCCCACTAGGTGTCGCTTCTAACCTTCCCTACCGTGCCTGGGCCAGGGTGGGCAGGGTGCCTATCTCCAGAGTCCTGCAGCCTGCAGGCCGTGAAACTGCCTCCCGGGATGGAACTGCCCGAGGAGTGGATGGGGGGTGGGGGGGTCTCCCAGATTATTCCCCAGCTCCATTATTTTATTTTCCTAAATTCCATCTCAACAGATAATGGCCGCTGGGAAATGGCTGTGGATCAGCTGCCCCAGCCCCACGTGGGGGGATGGGTGCTCAAGGAGGAGAGCCCTTTCCCAAGCTGGGGAGGGGGTTGGATGGGCAGGCGTCATTTTGTCCTCTCTGCAGTACGGGGGGCGGGCGGGGGGGTGTCACTTTATGGTGCACAAGGAGGCGGGGGTGCCCAGTCCACCCAGTGGGAGAAAGGTGGCCAGCATGGTGGTGGGGTGTGTGTGTGTTTAAATGCACTGGGGGGCAGGATCTCAGCAAACCAGGCAAATGGGGAGGATGCACAAGGCCGGGCCTGCAGCTGCTGGGAGGACGCGGTACCTGCACTCTTCTCTGGGCCGGAGCGGGGAGCAGGCCAGGCGCCCAGCCTCCCCTGGTCTGACATCTCCTTGCAGAGCTGGCCGGCCAGGAGTCCCCCGGGGCTCCCAGGGAGCGTGCCAGGACCGAGTCCCTCTGCGGCCATTCCAGAGCTTGCCTGCTCCGGCGGGAGAGGGGCGTGTGTATATTGGGGGGAGATGCCCAGGGGCCCTCTCAGGAGTGGGAATGCTGTGCTGTGAGGTGGCAGCTGTGGAGTCCTCCGAGCCGGGGGAGTCTGGGGGGCATCATGGGTCGTTCGCCGCACCCTGCTTCCTGTCTCGGTGCCGACTTCGCCCCAGCAGTGTCTGCTTCGCTGCCTGCTCCTGCCGCCCTGGGTGTGTTCAGAGAGCAGGCCGTGCAGCCCATGCTCCATGAGCAGGACGCCTGGGTTCTAGCCCCAGCCCTGGGAGGGACCGGAGCAGGGGAACAGGCCTGGGAGCCAGGATGCCTGGGTTCTATTCCTTTCTGTCCAGTTTGGGTCAATTGTTCTTACAGCATCTAATCTCTTTAGGTAGTTCAGCGGCACCCATCGCTGTGGTATCAAGGTGCCACGAGCTGCCTGGGAGGTGTTCTGCAGAGGACGTCGCTCCTGGCCATGCTGTCTCCAGGAAGGGAGGGGCCTCGGAGCAGGAGGTGTTTCTGCAGAGCCTGCTGAAGTTGGCCATGCTCGGTTTAGCCCAATAGTGAATTCTTGGTGCGTGTGAGAGAGGAAGTTGGATCAAAATCAGTTCAGCAATTTTTGAGTGACGTGAAAGGGGAAAATCCTTCACGGCTGCATGCGTCCCAGTCCGAATGGTTGTGCTTGAATCACTCCAGGAACACTGTGGACATGTCAGACTTGGCTTGTTGGCATCATTTGCTTCGGGGGCGGGGGTGGGGGGGAAGAAAATCAAGCCATGTTTGAAGGGAATTAGTTCAGCTGCGGCGCTGTACATGCTGAGTGTACAAATCAGCTCTTCTGTGCATGCCCCTTCATACATTTCAATAGGGATTTTTTTTTTTTACCCATGTGTTTTAAAGGATGTCTCTCGTAAGGTAAGGGCAAATCTGTCAGTTCTTCCAGCCCCAGTCCCATGGAGCATCTGAGTGCTGCAGGGCTGTAGCTCTTTTGGGGTTCATTGGTGACATTGTCACCCGCATTGTCTCACATCCACCAGATTCCTTCATGTCTTAAATATGCCCCCCCCAACTCCCTGGAAATGTAATGCAAAAACACAGCCTGAATGTAACAGTGATGCTGACAAATCAAGCAATCGAATGTCAAGACAGTTAAAATGTCTCCTGCAACATCAACCTGCCCTGTAGCATGGTCTGCCTCCTTGTTAAATATAATCCTTAATATACAGCTGGGAACTGAGGCACAGAGGTTAAGTGATTTGCCCAAGGTTACACAGGGAGTCTGTGGCAGAGTAGAGAACAGAATCTGAGCTGGGTGCTTAACACCCTTAAACTCCTTTGACCACCCCAGCCTTTGTCATGAGTTAATGCAAGCCATAAAATTTAGACTGGCTAAGTAACAGGACTGGGTTAACCTGGTGGGAGAGGCAGCCTGTCTGGAATCACTCGACTTTCAGACATGCTATTCCTCCACTTTAGCATTGCCTTGACATGAGTCTTTGTAGTTCAGATATGATCCCGGGCAGACGGAAGCTAACGGCAGAGGGAACCTAAGCCCTGGATAACTGACACCTGCAAATCACTAAATAAGTTGACCTAGTGACTAATGTCTTAACGGTATCTTTGGCATGGAAATGACTGTCAGGGGCAGAGATTAAACTTCCTTTAATTACTCCATTTTGTAACTGAGCTGCTGGGGGGAAAACTTCAAACGCAGGTTTGGAAGTTTTTGATCAAAAGGAAAGTGATCCTAGCAGGACTTCCCCAATTTGTCACTTGCTACCTGGCCTTTTGCCATCAGAGTTCTCACCTGGGTTGCTCCAGGTTCCCCCCGGTACCTCAATCTATAAACAGGCTGCTCCCCTCCAACCCTGCCCCCCAGGCCCTTCCTGTGTCTATCGGGAGTGGAGGGAGGATCATCCTAGGCAGCAGGATGAGTACAGAAGGGCCTGGAATCCCACTCCTCCCCGTAGGTACCTTTTATCTCTGACTTCTTTTAGGGGCTTTAGCGCCAGGGAAAGATGGTGACAGCTCTGAGGAACCAAACTCCTCCTTTGGCCTGCAAAGCTGGCAGTGGCAGGGTGAGCTCCCCCTCCCCCCTGCCCTATGCTGCCCTCCTGCCAAAGGAGGGGTCTAGCCGAAGCATGAGAGGGGTGCTCACTCTCAATGTGCTGGGACTGTGGTGCTGGTTTTGTGATGTGGCCCCACTAGGATCGGGACAGGGACCCAAGCTGCCCTTTTCCTAGAGGGAGCTGGGGCGAGGGGGTGCAGGCAAAGCGGCTGCAGGGAGAGGGCATACAGGGGAAGCCCGTTAGAGAGGGGTGCATTCAGCCACCCCTGGGAGCCTGCTAGGGCCGTTTTGAGTTGCATCATGTGAATTTCAAGTGCAAACGCCGAGGCCTGAGCTTTGCACAACGGCAGAAGATTGCTCATGTGCTCTGGGAAAAGGAACTAAGCAGAATGAAGAGGGAGGTGACTGACCGAGAAGAACCACGCGCCAAAGCATGACGTAGTCTGCTCGTCACCTCCTGTGCTTTGCCAGACCTTCCAAGACCCCTCGTCCGGACCTCACTGGGTGTTTATTCAGCGCTGAGAATCAGAGTAGCTGAGTGTCTCTCTATAGCCACAGCAGCCACTGGATATGTACCCCCAGCAGGCGGCAAGGGGGTGGAGTCCGTGGAGTGGGCATGGTGGCACGCTGAATTCAGCGGGGTTGCCGGGTGTCTCGGGAGTATCAGAGAGAGTCTCCTGCCAGGTATTCTGCCATTGTGAGTTTCAGCTGCTTCTCTATCGGGCTCTGCTTCTTCTGCTTATTTTCCAGTTCAGGGGTGCTGCAGAACATTCCAGGCGGAGACCCATCCCGTGGCCAAACGCACGAGGTACAGCCAGGCAGAACCCGGCGCCCTCCAAGCTGCCGAGGTACCAGTGACGTCTAGGCAGAGGCCCTGCCATGCTGCTGACTGTCCCAGTGGAACACCAGAATGAAAGAGCTGCGTCCAGGTAGAGGCGCCGGGGCTGCTGCTGAGTGTGCCAGAGTGTGTCCCACTGATGGCAGTGGAACATTAACAGCGGACGATTCCCCAGCCCGTCTGCGAAGGGCCAGCCGAGGAAGGGTTAACCTCCATACCTCTCTAAAAGCACTTGGTGGTGGTAGGAGACAGGAGCGACTGACAATACAGCCCCTGTTGCCAGGGAAATCACTTCCTTGGCATCCACATGTTCTGCACATCTGTCTTCCTTTGTCTCTGCTCCTTGCAGGGGCTGTAGCCCTGTGGAGTGCAGATGAGGAGGGCGGGAAGCCTGTTTAGGACACTTACGGAAGAGGAAGTGCCTGGAGACAGGGACACAGCTGGGGTCTGTGCTAACGCAGCACTCTGAGCCCAGGGACTCGGGCATTGGCAAGCTGCCCGGACGGGCAAGTCAGCTAGTCCCTGTCTCTCTCTTTGGCTCAAGATGGGTCAGTCAAAAATATTAGGTTTCAGAGTAACAGCCGTGTTAGTCTGTATTCACAAAAAGAAAAGGAGTAAAAAAATATTAGTTATTTCTTTCTATGTAAAGACACCAGCCAGTCACCTACAAGAATTCCCTTCTGCCTCTGCCTCATCGAGGCAGCAGCCAGTCCCCCAGAGCATTTTGGCAGCGTGCCTGGAAGGTTACCACATATGGACGGCCTTCTGGACCCAGGGGAAAAGCCCGGGCCAGATCCTCAGCTGGTGTGACTTGGTGGCGCCCCCTTGATTTTAACAGCACAAGGTGCTGACTTCCGCCAACGAAGGGACTGGCCCGTAAATTTAAGTTTAACAGCTGCACCTGTGCAACCAGTAACGCTGCCAGCCAGGCTCTGATCCAGCATGTGCATACTTTGCTCCCGTAGGTATGACTTTCAGTGGGATTGCTCACATGAGTATAGATCTCCACAGGCTTGTGTGTTTGCAGGCTTGGGCCCTGCAGTGCTATACTTTGCTGGGCGCCTTTAACAGTAACTGCTGATGGTAAAGAGTTACTTACACTAATGTTAATCAGCAGGATATTGCAGGCCATGAAGTGAAGCCAATTCCTGAGCAGAAGAGATGATCTGAGACACGGTCTCACTACCCAGCTCACATGCCACGCTCCAAAGTGAGGAAAAGGCACTGGGTGGATTGAACTGATTCCTTTCTTGCATCAACGTAACCAGTCCTGTGTCGAAGAGACAAATTCAAGCAGCTACAGCTGAGTATCGTCGTCAACCAGCAGCGTGGGTCCTAGTGTAGCGCTTGGTATTCACAGACCTGGCCCAACCCGGAATTTCTGCTGCCCGAGGAAGGGAAGCGTTCACAGACCTTTCCCCTACACACCTGGCCAGAGTTTGGGGGTCTGTAGCAGCAGTCAAGGGTAACATTTCAATGTCACATTTTGGCTCAGCTCCCTTTGCCGGCAAATTCCCCTGCAGTTTGGTGCCATTAACACGTTCAGCCTCACGTCTGGCTTGTGAGCTCGGCAAGTGTCCCTGGCACCCCTGGGTTACAGAGGCAGGTTGGAGACACTGAGAATTTTCGGACGGACTCAGCACCTTGCAGCCGCTACTGGCAGCAGGAGCTCATCGAGTTCCTGGTCCTCTGGCTACATCATGCAGCTGCCGCAGTGACCACTCAGGGCCAGGCTTGCCAAGGTATTGATGTTTCTAATCTGTTCAGCAGCTTTGGAAAAACCCCTTAAGCACCTACTTGCATTTTTAGACTCCTAAATACCTTTGAAAAATCTGTCCCCAAATGACCTTCCTAACAGCGCAAAGGATGTCCTTAGCAGACCCAGGTCTTGAACCCAGCCCTCCTGACCTCAAGGTCTGTGGTTAAGGCACTGGGCTAAGCAGAAGGAAAAAGCTACGTCCCCAGCCAGGAAACACAGTGTAAATTGTGGCCTAGTGGCCTGAATTAGAGGCTACCCTTAATAAAAATAAAACCAACCTTACAGTAACAGCAACCCCTAACAGCCACACACCTGTGTTTTGGGTGATTAGAGTACATTGTCTTAGGGGTCAGGACTCTTGGGTTCCATCCCTGACTGTGCCACATCACCTTGGGCAACGCCTGTCCCCACTGTGTGCCTCAGTTTCCCCATATGTGAAATGGGATGTCATGATACTGACCCACCTTTTTAAAGCACTTTGGGACTCTGGGAGGAAAAGCGCTGGAGAGGCACAATGTGTTTGTGTTGTTATTGTAGGGGGAGGACGGACTGGGACTCGGGAGAGCCGGCTTCAATTCCCAGCTCGGCCACAGCCTCTCTGTGTGACCTTCATTCAAAGATTCCCAGGTGAGACGGGACCGCTGTGACCATCTAGTCTGACCTGTGGTATAACACAGGCCAGAGACCTGCCCCGAATGATTCCTTGAGCAGATCTGTTAGGAAAACATCCCGGCTTGATTTAAACATCGTCAGTGATGGAAAAGCCACCATGAGCCTGGGTAAACTGGTCCAAGGTTTATTTGCACCATTAAAAAGAGATGCCTTAGTTCCATTTGTTCCCCACATAGCTACTTATAGCCTGTGATCAAGTCGCCCCTTTAATCTTCTCTTTGTTAAACTAACAGATTGAGCTCCTTGAATCTATACGTTTTCTAATCAGTCTTGTGGTTCTGCTCTGAACCCTCACAATGTGCCAACAACCTTTAGGCCTGGACACAGGATTCCATCTGCGGTCACACCAGTGACAAATACAGAGGCCAAATACATGCTCTACTCCTACGGGAGATTCTCCTGTTTGCCCCGCCCAGAATCTCATTCATTCTTTTGGCCCCAGTGTTGCACTGGGAGCTCATGTTGGGCTGGGCAAATCGCATAGTGCTCTGTGCCTCGGGCCTCCAGCTGTAAAATGGGGATAATAATTCAGTCGTGTCTCTGTGGAGTTTAAATCCGTCAGGCCAGGAGCTGTCGCTGTGTCTGTGTGTGCCCGGCACAATAGGGCCCAATCTTGGCAGGGGCTTTGCGAAGCAACGGTAATAACGATAGTGTCACCCAGAGCCGGGCCACCGCACAACTCTGCCTGCTGCTCCTGAGCCCCTCCCCTCCAGGGTCTCCGGCGCACTTTGGCTCTAAGTACACAATATACACAAAAGGTTAGTTGTGTGTCCCTGGAACTAATTCAAGGGCCTTGAGAACCCAGCGGCTCCTAGACGGTGTCGAATTTCATTTCATATGAGACAAAAAAAAAGAAAAAGAAAGAAAAAGATGGATGCTTAGGCTCACCCCTCCTCCCTGGTCACTCCCCGCCCCCCATGACACAAAAACCCCTTTGAGAATTGATTTTACAGCTCCCCTCTCCTCCCACCACAATTCATAAATTAGCATCAACAAATGGAAGCCCCACAATGGCCCCTTGTTGGTGCCCTCGTAAGTTACTAGATTAACGAGGGATCCCCCCATCCCCATGGCCCTCCCGGCATGGCCCTGGGAGAAGGTGTTTAAGGGCTGGAGACAGAGTACCATGGAAAGCAAGGTATCTGTGCAGGGTGTGTGTGTGTGGGGGGGCGAGGGCTGAAGTCTCTGTTCCAGGGAGCTCCTAGCCAAGTTCAGCTCTGTTTTGGCACGGAGCAGAGGCCATCCAAGTGGCGTCTTGGGCAAGACGTTCCCTTCCAGCGCCCAGGCACTGAGTGTCATCGCGGGCTTCATCTTCTGGCAATAAGGACAGTACGGAAAGCTCCCTGTGTGATAGGAATGTGGGGGGTGGCGTTTCCCGCACTGGCCTGCCTGGGAGGCAGCTCCCCTAAGAAATCAAGAGCCCTCGCTGTGTTCAGACATCCCTCTGCGTGCTCAGGAGCAAGGGGTTATCGGCTGGCTGGTGTGGCTGGAATGGGGTATGGGAGGTTCCAGGAATACCGAAGGGAGAGAGGGAGCCAGGTGATGAGCTGAGCTGAGCTGAGCAGAGAGGGAGCCAGGTGATGAGCTGAGCTGAGCTGAGCGTGGCGTGCAGCCTGGCCCGGGTCAGCAGCAACTGAGAGTCACGGGCGCCTGATCCACTTGGTGGCCTGTGAGACATGAGTTTAGGGAGTCCAATCCAGTTCCTGTTCACAGTCCCAACTGGTCCTCTGTGGGCAGCTGCATCAGAGAACAAGAACTGAATGGGTCTCAAAGACCGAACTTCCCCTCGCCCCATAGCCAGGTGGTCCCTGCCAGGGATGCCAGGGGTACAGGGTAGGGGTGTAGCTTGCTCGGCTGCTGCCCGTTCCATCCCTGCCCTGCAGAGAAGCAGAATCCCCCGTTCCAGGACTGTGCCACGATGGAATAAGAGCCCCCATCCCTGGAGAGGAGGCAAGCCTGGCGTGCGGGAGCTTTGCATACTTAGCTGAACAAAAAGGGCCAGGAATCCTCCCTGACTTCCAGGGCTTTACATCCACTCACACCTGGGCCCGTGCTCTTCAGCTGCTCAGCCCACCCCAGCCCATCCCAGCAGCCTCTTCCCAGCTCCTTCTCCACCCCTAGATCTCGCATTGCCCCTGCACCTGGCAGGCTGAGCGCCGGCCTGGCCCACAAGCCCATTCACCCAAATAAGTTTTCCATTTTGCACAAAGGCTGGGCTGGGGCGGCGCCTGGCAGTGTCTAGCCGTGCATTACATTGCCCAGGGTTCCCTCAGAAATCACTTGGAGTTCATGCTCCATTGAGCAGCTGGCTGTATATATTTTCTGTGTTGCACTTTTAGCATGACAAAGGGAGAGGGCCTGTGAACTCCTTGCTCTTCAGACCTCTCCGCCGTGTCCCCTGGATGGACCCTCCCCCACCTTGGTTAGCATAACAAACCGACACACTCCCTCAAAGCCAGCGTGGACTCCCTCCCAACCCGTCAGCAGGGTCATTTAATAGATAGCTCAATATTTGGGAGTCTGGGCTGCTTTCCCCTCCCACCCATGGGGGCTTTTTAGCATTCTCAGACAGGGGCCTTGTATGGGAGGGGGGATACCACCAGCCACGAGCTGGGCTCTGACTCAGTGATGTTCTGCTGCTATTTGGAACGAATCCCTCCCCCGGGCTGGACCCCCTGTGCCAGGGGCACGTGCGTGCTGTCTGTCCGTGGCCGTCACTGGCTCCCTGCACTGAGTGCTCGCCCTCGTGACTGTCTGTAGCTTCACGAGCGCCCTGGGAGGTGGCCAGTGCTGTTATTTCATTGTATAGCCTAGGCCCAGAGGCGCACCAGGGAGTGTGTGGGGCAGAACAGGGTCTAGCTCCCATGCTAGCCCTCTGGCCAGCAGGCGATCTGCCCTCTGCTTGCCGGCACAAGGGGTGTGTGTGTGGAAGGGGAACCTCAGCCTTCATTTAATTATCAGCATAGTGCAGAGAGGGTGCAGCAGCCGCACTGGGCCAGTGATTTCCTGGGCCGGACTAGTGCTCTGCATCTGGTGCTGGGACCGTTCGGCTCATATAGTCACGTGAGGGGAGACCTCCTGGGGAGCTTGGCTGTAGCCTCCCCAGGCCTGTTTGGAATACCCCTGCCATGTGGGGCTTTCTGGTCAATTCCAAGCACAGAGCAGCTGCCCTGCGGGATAAATTTACCCCTCACTGGAGGGGCTGGTTTATCAGGATTCAGAGAGGAGCTGGGGGGTAACTATCAGAGACGGGGGGAAAACACTGCAAACCGCCCTGCTGTTTGGTGGCTGGATCTTAGCACCGGATTTTTGGGCTGGCCCGTGTCCATGGAGCCTGCTGCAGCCCTTGGCTTTCATAAGGAACCAGGCACTGGAGGGACCAGGGGAGAAGCTTGTCCTCCGTCACCCTTTTCCCATCCACAGAGGCCAGTGTCAGAATTTCTGGTGCCCCAAAGGAGACTAGCTTGCCCAGCGACACGTCAGTCCTGGGGTGTGTTAACAGCACAGCAGTATCATCTGTAAGACACGGGAGGTCATTGTCTTGCTGCACTGAGCACAGGTGAGTGGCAGGCCGTTCATCTGCTTTTAAACCAGCCAGTCCTGCTTTTCTAAAGTTTGTCCCCCATCCAGTACTGAGACAGACCCCGGTATCAGGTGCGGGATGCGCGGGCCCGCACCGGCGTCACCTCACACAATGCTGGCAGGGGCTCCTCAGAACGGCGCCCCCCGTGAGGCGACCTTGCACGCACTGTGCATGTGAAGTCACACTGGGGCGGGTGGAGTCACACCAACAGGGGCAGGATTTTGCTGGCCCCAGAAAGTCCAGTAATCCAGGAAGGTGTGAATGACCACCCTGAAGGTGAGGCCTCAGCCTGTCCTTTGTCCACTTCCGGGTGACACACTCTCGGAGAGATGTGGATGAACTGGAAAGAGTCCAGAGGAGAGCAACCAAAATGATCCAAGGGTTAGAAATCTGCCCCCTGAGGAAAGGCTGCAAATTGGGCTATTTAGTCTGGAGTAAAGAAGCGTAAGCAGGGAGTGAGAACAGTCGTCAGATCTGTTAAGGGCTGTTCTACAGAGGACAGGGATCAATTGTTCTCCATCGCCGATGAAGATACCCCAGTTACTGCTTGTCCTAATCTGCAGCAAGGGAGCGTCAGGGTAGATGGTAGGGAAAACGTTCTAACGCTCAGGGTAGCCAAGCTCTGGACCAGGCTTCCAAGAGAACTTGTGTTAGTCTTTGAGAAGAGGCTTTTCCCCCCACACCTGAGTGATGTAAATTATAGCGACAAACGTGCCTTAGACTTTGAGAAGAGGCTGGAGAGCTGCCTGTCGGGGATGGCTGATGTGTGCTTGGTCCTGTCTCAGCACAGGGGGATGGACTAGCTGACCTCCTGAGGTCCCTTCCAGCGGTACATTGCTATGATAGGGCGGGACACATTTATCTCTCCCTGCTGCATTTATAGCAGTGTAAGACCAGTCCTCTGGCAGACTCTGGCTATGTGACAGGGAAGGGCAGCTACAAGAGAGAACAGGGCGTTGGGACTCCTCCAGTCAATGTCTGAAAATCAGGCCCTAAATTAAGAGGGTTAATTCGTGCAAGTTTGCAAATCCATCATCCCAGCTTCTCGGTTTCTCCCAAACGCTGCCAGCTGCTCAGCAGGGGTGACTGATTTGTCTTTCCGTTGGAGGTGCTGGATTTTCACCTGTACATCCCCAAATGGCTCCGGGTCTGCCTTCCTGTGGCCCCGGACCATAGTGCCAGAGCAGAGAGCAGCAGCTGGTGCCAGGCTGCTATAAAGGGGAGGGGGCTGCTGACTGGGCATTCTCAGGGGGAGGCCCCAGTGCTTTTGAATTCACTCTCTCTTTGTCTGAAGTAGCCGGGATCCAATGATGACAGTTGGCATGGTTTATGTCCCAGCCCACCCCTCGAAGATTTGAAAATGGGGGTGGGGAGAGAGACTGAAATGGGGGGTGTGCGCGCGGGCGCGCGGAATATCTTCAGTTGCTACACTTCAGATGTATTTTTAAGTGATGTGACGAGTGCATGGCCCAATGGCCAGGCCCCTTTTATGGTATTCCTGGAAATCACAATAAGCAAAATAGTCACAAATGGCACGTTGCAGAATTAGAGTAGGTGGGCCAAGAATACATCTGCACAGAGAGAACCCAAAAGCCAGTGGGCTTTCCAAGGGTGGGGCTTCGGGTCTTTCATCCCAGCACCCTCAGAGCAGCTGCTGCACGCCCAGCTCTAACCCGGCTGAGATTTCAGGCAGGGGAAATGGACCTCAAAGGCTGACAGGCAAAGGAAAGAAACCCCTCTGCTTCTGGCTTTCAAAATGCCCCTCACCTGGGTGCGTAGCCGAGCTCCTGAGCAGGAGGCATGGCCAAAGCACAGGTGAACCCTGGAGCAGTAGGAGCCATATGGCTTTAGACTCCACTTCCTGGGTTATAAAGGGGGAAGGCCAATTTCATCCCCTCGTTCCACGGTGGCCTTGTCTTCACTGATTGACAGCTGGGGACTTCACACATTTGTAAACACTCCCACAATGAACAAACTTTTGTAGCACAAAGTTGTGTGGTGTGTCCCCACTAGCCTTCACAACCGTGTTAAGTACCTAATGAACAACAATTAACTCAAGGTACGAAGTCTTCTCAACCCTGAGTGTTCAAAATCATGATGCCTAAAAGAATCACAAGCTTAGTTTAAAAAAAATGGTGTGATTTTTTTTTTAAATGTACCATTTGGGGTTCTTTATATTTGTCTTCTGGTTCCAAGCCTTTAGGGGTCACATTTTCCAGCTTTTCTTTGCAACCACAAGGGCTGGAAACTTTCCTTTTTTAAAAAAACAAAAGCTGATATTCTCACATAAACCCATGACTCCAGGAGCTGGGCTTTAAGAAAAAACACCAAGTAGACTCCTGATTAAATTGTGAGCATTGGCTACATGGCTGAATACTGGCTATGCCAATTTCTTTCCTTTTTAAAAGCTTTCTTGGGATGCAGGACAAGGGTTCTAAATATGAGTCCCTTTTCAGTCACTTGGATCCATTTTCTTGTGATGTCATAATCCCCCAAGTTCTCCAGTTGCCATAGAGTCTCTCAGGGTAGACATGGACAGGGATTGATTTTCTAACACAAAACACAAGCAGGATTTTCTTTTTTTAAAACCAAACACCTCCAGGCACCTTTATCTTGCATAAACAAGCAAAAAAGACATGAGTTTGAGACCACTGGCTTCTCCAGCTTTGCAGGTGGTCATTTGGGCACTGGTCTTAGTGGGAATGGCTCCATCCTGCCGTACGTAATAGGACATATCATAAATCTTTCAAACGGGAACAGGATTTGATGTTGATTGCCTGGGATGTCTGTAAAGTTCACAGCAGCTACTCTCTGTGAATTAGTATGTCTTGATTGTCTGATGCTATGGCGCTCACCTGACCAAAGCCCAAACATGGAGAGTGAAGCCAGCGTCTCCAGAGTTCAGATAGCAGCTGAGGTTGCAGTGTAGGGCTGGTTTTGATGTCTCCCAGCATACCTCTAAAAGCTACAAAAAATGGCAGGTCAGCCCGAAAGTTGGTAGGTTAGGTGTGAGGCCAAATTAGAATTTGTCTGCAAAATGTGAAGTGATTGGGAAAAGGGGTCCCTGACTTTGCAGGCTAAGAATAGCGGGTCTTTTGCGTGTATGTTTGAAAGTCTGGTTCTGCTCCCAAGTTCAATAGTGTAAATCTGGAGTGACTCCAACCACAGCAGTAGCGTTAGTCTGGATGTACACTGATGTAACACAGCAGAATCTGGCCCTATGTATCTTTTTATTCCTTGATAATTATTCGTGCCTTTCAGTGGCAAGTCAGGCCCTTGCTGAGGGCAGTTCCTTTGGGAGGTGGGTGCTGCTCTAGCTGCTGGGAAAGTCTGGCTGCTGGAATTCAGTGGGTCTGCTCAAGCAAAATGGAAGTAAACCTAATCTCCAAGGTGGGGGGAGGAGGTAGTGGGGGTGAGGGACTTTTTGTCCCTCTGCCTCCTAGCTGATGTCTGGCTAAGCCCTAAGTCTCTTGTAAACTGTCTATGCATTTTATACTATATCAAGGATATATCATGGCTGAGTGCTCCCTCAGTGTGTGGTCTGTGGCCTAAAGCTGGATTATCATGAGGGCTGGTCAGACTTTTCATGCCTCCAACCAGCCAAAAAAAAAAAAAAAAGAGGCCAGGGAGGTATTTTCTTCCAGGGCTGGAACATTTCCCCCCCGCCCCTCCCCCGACGCTCTCTCCTAAAATATTTTTTGTAACCACTTCTTCCATTATTGTAGTTTAAAAAGTTTGTTTCCCTGGGCATGGGATAAACCATCCATTCTATGGGCACCTCTTCTGGGACAGAGACGGGCTGCCGTGAAAGTACCAGAGCCAGGCAGCGCAACGAGACGCAGGAGAAATAAATATATACAGCTGGCCCAAAGCGCCCCAGCCCTTCCCTCAGAGATCCTGCTGCCTCTTCTTTAGAGGGAACAAAACTCTTAAGGCAGCAAAGGTACGAAGGGCGTGTCGGGTTGGGAAGGCTGGAGTTTGCTACTGCTTAAGGGCCGGGTGCCCTCGGAATCCCTGAGATGGGAAAGTGACCCTGTCAAAAGGCCAGGCGGCCAGTTTCTCTAAACAGCTTGAGGACAAATTTCCACTGGCTGGCAGACAGATTCTCCAGGGCTGAGCACCCCATGTGCAGCTGCCCCGTGCCAAGCTTTTTATTTTGCTGCCTAGATGGAAGCTGCGCTCCTTGCAAAGTTTGAACCTAGTTGAGGGCACTGATCACTTTTCAAAGTCTGGCCCATGGTGGGGCAAGTTTATGCTCTCTCAGCAGCTTCCAAAACAAAGGAGTTGCATTGTACAAGTCAAGGGAAGGTGTTTGTAACAGCTGGCACCTTGAACTCCACTTGCTAAGCAGAACTGGGGTCTGTCTGCCTCTCCCTTCATAAATAAAGATCCATAGTGGGAATTTGGCTGGTGCTCAGATATTACAGTGCCGGGTGCCTTTTAAGAGCCTAAAAAGGTGGATTCTGGGGCTGGTGCAGGAGGCAGAACAGACTATGTGTCACATTCCCCTAGCAGTGTTGTCTCTGCAGGGGTGAAAATGCCTCTGTGGCAGTGTACATGGCTAGCATTCACACCGCTGGCCCATCGGGATTCTGAGCAGCGCCCCAGCACGTGAATGACAAGAGTAATTCGTCACAAAGTAAAGAGGGGCTGAAACAACAAAAGCCAAAATCTGAATTTTGGACACTCCGAAGGCTGGGACCAAGAGTTGGCTGGGTGGCTTCCTAAAGGAAGGGGCCATTTGCACCTTTCATGTTAGGCTGGGATTGTGAATGCCCCATAGTCTGTGAGTAACAGGCCCATCTCCCCCACCTCCTTAAAATAAAATCTGATACTTTGGTTACAAAAGAAACCCTCCCCCCCACCTTTACTGCAGTGGAACATTCTTCCTCAATCAGCCAATCAGAATTTCACCTGTGAGATCAACCCCTGAGCAAGATGAGCATGCTTTGGAACCTTGGGGAATCCTGGCTGCCCATTGGCTGGTGAGGTAATCCCTGGGTTTATAATGAGAGGACTCTTTGCAAAGCCCCATCCAATCTGAGAAGGCAAAGGGACGCTTAATATGGCACGTGTGATGGAGGATGTGTGTGAGCTGTAGGCCCGGCCAGGAGCTTGGAGGGGTTCTTGGCTATCACAGCAAGAAAATGGGAACATCAATGCTACAAGCTTCAGCAAAGTAAATCAATAAAGAGGAGTCCAGACTATGAGTCAAATTCATATTTTTAATACACATCTCACCCAGCAGCAGCCAGGATTGTAAGAACTTACACGGCCAATAGTGACTTTCATTCCATAGGGACATATTACAAACTGATAACACAAATTATACATGCCTTTGGGGTGGGACACAGCATCTGCGTAACAGCACACAGCAATGCTATGTAACCCGTGCTTGTAGGCTGTGGGCCTTTTGTCACCCCTCTAGTGACTAGGCACCATAAAAGACGGAGCCTGCCCTGGCTTCCAGCTGTTGGATTTAGTCTTTGATCTTAAGCATTAACACGGTTTATGAGTTGAAATCCCACCAGTGGCCCAAGTGGGGTTCATTACAACTATACAACCACTTAGAATAGGAAGTGAGGAATAATCCGTATCCTGTGGAAACCACAGGGGGAATTTTAGGAGGCAGAATGCAACCCCCCACGCTGGATTTGACTGTTTACCTTGGTGCTTTCTGCTCAGAGAGGGGAGATGCACAGCTTGTCTTACTACTGAGAAAGCAGCTGGCCAAGCTTCTTCTTCTTCTTTTTTTTTTTTGGCCATTTACAAAAAAAAATGACCCTCCCCTCTCCTCCCATCGACGCTTTCCACACGCTAGTCACTGTTTTTATCTGAGAAACGAAACAAATCTTCAAATGAAACCTCTTGCAAATACGGGCCATTCTTGTGGCTTTCACCGTCATCCAACTTCACATCTTCTGATCACGCCACCTGTCAGTCAGAGAGAGCTGTTTCAGTGATAGGACATCGCACACATTTCCCTCCTCCCTGCCTGGCTGGGAGTATGGACTCCCCAAGGGCCTGATTTGCAGACACAGTTGGCACCCACAACTCCAGCATTAATCAGTGCGGGAAAACCTGCCTCACTGAAGTAATGGGCATTTTGCTACTGACATCAATGGGGCCAGGATTCCCCCAATGGGAACGGCAGGTGCTCAGCACCTCTGAGAATCCAGCCCTAAGAAGTATGTACTTTTTGGCCAGAATGTTTCAATCAGGCTGTGAAACTTAGACTCTTAAATGCCCAAAAAAAAAAATCCCCAAAGATGCAGATTCAGAGTGACCAAACCGTGTATGAATGTGAGTAGATTTTTCAGTAAAAAAGAAAAGAAGAAGCAGAAATTCAGAAATAGTTTGGCCTTTTTATTTTGGAAAAATGTTTCGTTTCAGAATTTCCCTAAATGTTATTTTAAAAAAATTATAAAAAAAACCTATCATAGAACCCCCTGCAATGAAACAAAACGTTTAGTTAGATCTGATGTGATTTTTTTTTTTTTTTTTTACTTTTTTGCTTCACTGAGAAATTTTAAAAAAATTGTTTCAGGTCTCTCCAAAACAGTTTTTTTGCCCCCAATTTTTTGGTTCAGCCATTGAACCAAAACTTCAATTATTCACTCAGCTCAACTCTTCAATCCATATTTAACCATTTAAAGAGAAGGCGCTGAGTGCCTGCAGATCCCACGGAGCTAGCTGTGCTCAGCACCTATGGAAATCAGACCTCTTTTCCTTGGGGATCTCAAGGCAGGTTTAGGAACCTCACCCTAAGGCCCCAGGTTTGACAACTGTAGCCTTTATTTTGACAATACAATCAAACAAAAGCCTGTTGGAGTCACAGCAAATTCTGCAGCAGTGACCTCTGTCTTGTGATTGTTGACATTTAACCATTTATCTAGCTCAGTGGGGAGCACGGTCCTGTGGTTAAAGCACTGGACTGCGACTTACGAGACTGTCCATGGCTCTGCCCCAGGCTCCCTGTGTGACACAGACCAGTCACATCAGCCCTCTGGTTCCTCGTCTGTGAAATGGGGATAAGGTTCTTTCCTTTCTCCCACCCTTTGTCTGGTTGGTCTCTGGTGTCTGTAGGAGCTATGGGCCAGAGACTCTCTTTTACTACATGCTTGTGCAGTGACTAGAGTCACAATCTCAGCTGGACTTCTTTGTACCACTGTAACACACACACCAACCAGAGAACTTAGATGTTCAGAAAGCAGTGAGAGAGTCTAAGGAGAGTGATGGGGAGAGGGAAGAAAGCTAACTGGTTATTTTCCACTGCACACATTGTACTGCAGGGAGCAGTCTGGCCCTGACTGTGCATGGTGTGGATGGGATGGTCTAACCGAGGTTTTCCCCTCTCTCTGATTTCTACTACTCTCTGATTCACACTTGGGGCTTGCCTGCCTATTCTGCCCTCTTTGCCCACACACAAGAAATAAACCAGTGTATCGGGGAACTTCCATGAAATGTTCTGTCCAGATTATCCCCTGGATCCTGTTTCTTTTTGATTATCGGGAAGTTTGGCAGATCCTTTTGTTCTCCTCCTGTTAACCTTCATCCCCATGACCTAAATTACACAGTAATAACCACAACATCCTCTGCCCCTGCAGAAAGCAGCGAGTGCAATAATAGGTTCCTCCAAGCCATCTGAAGGATAATGAGAGGTTTTATGCTTTACCTTGAACTTGTGGGCCAGTGATGGAAATCTCCCTCTTATTAATTCAACTGATGGGAAATCATCATTTACAAATGCCCTGTTCATCCGACACAGGTGGCCGCCGGTCAGGTGTCAACAGGGAGTGGGAAGAGCCAATGCATTAAAAGGGATTCTGCTGAGAATATATTAACTGCTTGGCTTTCTGAGAAACAGAGCCGTGTAAGGCACTAGAGGAGCGAGACCACTTTGCACATGCAACGTGGCTCGGACATTGCATCAACTCCAGTGGCTGCCTGTGGCTGCAAGCCCTGCAGCATCGAGGACCTGATCTACAGCCTAGTGCACTTCCAATGGGATTTGAATCTGGCCCTTTATTGTTTTCAGAAGGGGTATCACTGGGCTAGCAGATGTCACAGTTGTCTGGCTGGGGTGAGGGGCCACGTGTTTGGGGGACCGGGAGCACCTAAAGGGCCAGCTCTCCCCAGGGAATCTTGGAAGAACAGAGAACAAATTATAACAGGGGGTCTCAAGTCACGGCTGGGTCAATGCGTAACAGGGAGAGGAAGGGTGACCTTGTGGGTAAAGCACAGGCCTGGGACTCAGGAGACCTGGCTGTAGTTCCTGGATCAGTCCCAGACTCCTTGGGTGACCCTGGACAAGTCACCTAGGGCAAAATTTTAAAAAGCAACTAAAAATTTTGTCCTAATTTTTGGGGGTCCAACTTGAAGGGGCCTCATTTTCAGGAAGCACTGAGCCCCCACCCCATGCTTCCCCTCTCCCAGTTGGGTGCCTAATTCCCATAAGCTGCTCTGGAAATCCTAGCCAAGAGCAGTTCTTTTCCATGGCTTTAAAAAAAGCCCCCTTACTTCGCCCCGGAGAAGCACAGTTGTGGTGGCATGAGCTGTGCAGCATGAATCTCCGTCGCTAAGTGAGTTGCCTTCCAGGGCTGCCTGACCCCCGGAAGTGGATGGAATCGGTTGGCGGAGCCCTCTGGGATGGTGTCAGGCAAGCGGGATGGCAGAATTTCCTGAAAATTAATGCGTACATCGTGTTAGCATCTGGGCGGGATCTGGAAAGAAGCTGGTTCCTTTGTACTTTCTCTCTTGTTCTTAGTTAATAACTCCTTTGTAGAACTTCGATTTCTGCCTGGATTCCCCCCTTGTCCCCAGTAGCATGGAGCATGACACTCCCCCCTGCCACACCACGGACACTGCCCCCTCCTCTATAAGGCACTCCATTCAGCTGCCCAGGGCGGAATCCACATTGATTAATTGGCCAATCGGGGTATTTATCTCTTCCAAGATGTGATGTTTGGTGCTCATCTCACACCATGCCTGCTGCACACGTAGAGCGAGCCCTGTGCTGAAGACCATCACTTTACAGAGATCCCCTTTTCCCCTCAACTTGCACTTGTGCTCTGAGGCTACTTAGCTCATTTACACCCTTGGATCCCTGACTCTAATTGGGTTACATCAGAATTTGGCTTTTGGGCTATTTCGTACTCATCACTGTTGTTCCCTGATCTGCTCCATGCAGGGAATTAACACAGATTTATTCCTTTCTCCAAGAGTGTCTGATCACATGTGTGCACACGCATGGCTGCATGTCTGATCACATGTATGCATGTGCACTGCACGGTTGTGTGTGTGTGTGTGCATGATCATGTGTACACATGGGCACTGTGTGTTCATCCGTGTGCGCATGAGAGAGCTGCTAAAAGTCCTGAACAAAACTTTTTTTGGTCAAAAATGGCTGTTTTTCAAAACATAAGTATTTTTGCAAAAAAAGTTGACAATTTTTTTTCATTTCTTGCAAGATTTTATACAGAAATTTTTATTGTCAATATTAACACAATGGTTTCCGATAGCCAGGTAATCAAACCTGGTTTTCAGTAAATGAAATGTCTTCAAATCAAGACTGGCCGCCTTTCTGGGAGATCTGCTTTAGTCAAACACAAGTTATTGGGCTCAATGCAGGGATAACAGGGGAGTGTCTCTGACCTGCGCTATACAGGGGTCAGACCAGATGATCTAATGGTACCTTCTGGTCTGAAAATCTATGAATCTATGAAAAGTTTAGATCAACGTTTTAATAAAATATTTCAAAATCAAAATTCAACACCCGCCCCCACAACCCAACCCAACCAATTAAAAAAGGTCCATTTTGAACCTTGCAAATAAAAACAAGTTTGAAATTTCAAAACTTTTCACCAATTATTTAAAAAAATTTCAACCAGCTCTACTGTGTAAGTGGTTTACCATTATCGCTCTCTGAGTCCTTTGCCTGCCCCATTCTATAATCCACTATACACACACCCTCAAGCAGGCCAGCTTCCTGCAAACCTCCCCGAGCAGTTTGTCTCGTGTCCTTGGACTTCCACAGTCATCTCTCGTCTTACACTGACGTTGTAAACTCGTCATAGCAGGGACCGTTTTTTTGCTCTGTGTTTGTACAGTGGCTAGCACGACAGGGTCCTGACCTGTGACTGAGGGGTCTAAGCCCTAGGGGAATACAGATAATAAATAAGGGTAATAATGAGAGGTTGAGCTAGCTCCCCTGCCTCTCAGGGCATGTAGCCTTTGACTCAAAGTGGGCAGGACACAAAGGAGGATGATTAGCGGAAATTCTGGTACTTCCATCCTGGGCAACTTTTTGCGATTTCAGGGATTCTTCCTGTCGCGAATGGGGACCAAACGTCAAAATTCTAAACATTGCTGAGAACTGAAAAGCCCAAGAAACCTTTTGACTTGGGTCAGTCGGATCATGTAGTTTATATAATTTCAAGATGTTTCATTTACACTTTGACTGTTGTTATTTTTAATGATTTTTGCCATAATGAGATTACATTTCTAAACAAAAAAGCTCTTTCAACCGGAAACGTGGAACTTTTTGTTTGGAAAAAGTCACAGCGAAGGGGTTTGACAATCTCTAAACTTCTTCTTTTTCTCTCTAAAATTATTCGAGTCAAGAACTTTGTCAGAACCGACCTGTCCCTGTGAGAAGGTTCGATTTTGGCAAGTGGATATTTTCCACCCCCCATCAAATCTCATAAAAAAATGCCCAACCATCTCTGGTGATGATTAGTTAATGGACAAGTTTCATTGGCGTGGTGGCTAAAGCTCCAGAAGCCGCCAACAGCTGCTCTGCGCTAGGGCTCCCAGTGGAAATTGGCTGGCCAGCTGAGCGGAGGCCTGGCTGGGTGACTGAATGCAGACTGGAGCTCCCGAGGAGGGTGCTGGCGGAGGCTGGCTCTTCCCACACACATGCCTCAGCATGTGTGGGGGTGGCAGAGAAAGCGCCTTGAGGCATTAGCCCCCCAAGAGCAGCCTGTGGAGCTGGATGGAGGGGACGGGGATGTTGTCATTTCAGGCCGGGATTCAGGAACGTTGAGGCATCTGGAGATGAAGGGAAAAGGGGAGTTAACGCTCCACCTCCTCCATGCCCCTATGTCTCCTTCCTTCCTTCGCTCACCCCTTTCCCCTCCCTTCAGCAGCTCCCCCGCCATTTCTCCCCCCGCACCCGCACGCAGGAAAAGCTGTGTTGGGGAAACAGCTGGTAATTCCAGTCAGGGACCTGATTTACATACATTTCCATATGGATTAATTTCTCCCCCCCACCCCCATCTCGGCCGTGGGAATTGGAGTCTGCTATCAAGGCGGGGGGGGGGGTGTGTCCGTCCCTGTGTGCATGGAGAAGGACAAGCGGAGTGGGGGGAGCTGAGATCAATGGCAGGAGCCCTTTGAGGAGGGTGGGCATTTCGGCTGGGTCTGGTGCTTTGCATGAGAAAAGCTGAGAGTGTTTTGCTGGGGACACAGGTGGGCCCCCCGCTTCCAGCCTCCCGCTTTATTAATCTCATGCTCCCAAGGGAATAGATTTGCTGGGCGAACTGTCCTCCTGGGCAGGGATGGGCTCTGAAGTGCCAACCATACCCTGAGCTCTGCTGCCTTTTATCGAAGTGCCACTCAAATCAGTCTCCTCCCTCCGAGACAGGCCCATGCCACACATTTCTGACCCTGCTTCTAGATTTCCATCTCCCTGAAGGTCAGGGGTGCTGTTTGACTCCAGGGTTTTGGTTTGTCCCATTATAAAGATAGAGGGTATTTGGAAAATCTGGGTCTGGTTTTGGACTGGGATTGGAATTGGGATTCCTTCCCTACCGCTGCTTCCTATTCTGGTGCATCAGAAACAGCCCCCACCCCCACTCCCTGCCTGCCATGCATTGCAGTAAAAAGCCGCAATAATAAAAGGGGAGTCTTGGGTCCCCTTGGACAGAGATTATGGTTTTGTAACAAGGCTCCGAAACCTCATGACTACAGAGAGAGTCATGCCTATGGGTTGGAGCCTCAGCTTTACTGTATGGAAACAAACTCAGCACAGGACTCAGTGGGTGCAAAACTGTCTGAACAGACACCAATGAGAAACAACCAACCTTTGCTCTTTTCTGGCACCTCCTGTGCCAGGATCCCTCAAAAGACTTCATGGACATGAAGGAATTTAGCCTCACAGGCAGGTAAGTTTTATTATCTCCATTTTACAGATGGGGAAACTGAGGCACAAGGCGGGAAGTGACTTGCCCAAAGTAACATACATTGAGACTAAGACAGAACACAGGCTGGAACTCAGGTGTCCTGGCCCCTGTGCATATTCTTTAACCATTCACACTATTCGGCCCATAGTCTCAAAAAAAGACTAGTGATTTTGAGTTGCCTTAAAGGGGCCAGATGGTCAGAAAGTGCTGGACATGCACCCTTTGAAAATGAGTATGGGGAGGCAGTATGGTCTAGAGGATAGAGCTCTAGACTAGGACTCAGGAGACCTGGCTTCTATTCCTGGGTGACCATGAGCAAGTTGCTTCATGGCTCTGTGCCTCAGTTTCCCCATCTATAAATTGGGGATAAGGTACATTGACCTCCTTTGTAAAGCATTTTGTGATCTACTGATGAAAAGTATGATATAAGCCCCGGGTATTTAGATTATTATTAGGTTTGAAAACACGGAAGCAGCCAACATTACTGGCCCCTTTGAAAGTTTGGTACTTCCCTTCCTCTCCAGGGTGTGGGGTGCGGAGGATAAAACCTCACCGACTGGGAAGTGCTCAGATACTACAACAATGGGGCCCAGAGACAGAAAGACCCACCCTGTGCTGGCCTCTGCACAGGCGAACCGCGCCCTGTGTGAGTAAAATGGCCACCAGGAGGGAGTTAAGATGGTCACTATGATGGGGAAAAATGGCATGTGGTTCTTTAAACCTGCTTTGGTTTCACCCAGGTGGTTTCAGAGCCTCTCAGTCAGGAGGCAGTGGAGAAGACTGAGTGGGCCCTCCGAGGAGAAGAGGGATGAGGGGAATGCCAGAGGGAGAAGAACCCTTGTTAAAATACCCCAGGGCCCACTGTGCAGAGTGGCCCCTGTTGTTATTTAGGCAGTTTTAGTGACATGCCGCCTGGGCCAGGCAGCTAGCAAAGTGCTGCTGGACTCCGAAGTCACTGGTTGTGCAGACTAACCCTCAAACCATCAACAACATGCGTTACAGGGGATGCTAACTGATGTAAACACATGGACATGCAGTCTAGCCATCAGCATGGGGACTGGGGGAAGTGAGAGCCTGGACTCCTGGGGTCTAGCCCCAGCTATGGGGGGCAATGGGATCTATAGCAAGGAGAGAGGCAAAGTATCAGGGAGCCTGGGCTCTAATTCGCATCTCTGCCACTGGTTCACTCTGTGACCTTGGGGCAGTTGCTTCACCTCTGAATTGAGCAAGGACCTTTTAAAATCTTGCCTTTAGTGACTTGCCCAGTCTGTGGTGGAGACACGAACTGCACCCAGATCCCCCGAGTCCCAGGTCAGTGTCCTATGGCAGAACGTTATTGTCACTCCTTTTCCTTGCCCTTATTCTGGGGACCGATTTAATTTCAAATAGCTAGAGTTTATTCCCAGGCCCAAGAGGGTCAGGTAGGTGCTTTCGCTCCCTGCCTGTCCTGGAGGGCTCTGCACCCAGGTCTGTCCGACAGTTTCCTCTCACTGCTGGCTGGAGGCTGCTTTCCTTTGTCCGTGGGAACACAGGGGTTTAGGCCTCTCTTCTCTATCACTGCCAGACTCTGTGCTCAAGGCCTTTTTGCATGGCTTTCGCTCCCGCAGCCTGAGCGCTCCTCGGGGGGTAAGGACGCAATAGAGCTGTCGTGACTGGGTGACAGCAGAACTGGCCCCATCTGAGGCCTGCTGTGAGGTGACAAAGTAGCTCAAGGCTTACGAACGAGTGAGCCCAAACCGCCAGCCTGCTGGGAGCAGGTGAGTCTGCAAAGGAACAGTCAAGCCAGTTCCACTCTGACTAGAACAATCAGTGTCAAGCGGTCCATGCACTGAGCTGATTTGTGCAAGTGTCCGGTGAGGGTGGGGGTGGCAGAGGGAAGATGCACATAAAATTAACTCTTTGCACACACACCCTCCACCTTTGGAAAGATTTCAGGGATGGGGCAGGACCCTGTGATGGAGGAAACTCCAGTGAGAAGAATTAAAAAGCAAAGGCTCAGAGAATCAGACTGAAAAGAGCCCACGGGTCCCTTCTAGCTCAGTCCCACTGGCCGGGAGGTGTTTGCTCCCTCCAGGGCTTTGGCCAGTCTTGTTTGTGTCATGAGATGTGACTTCCATGGCGGGGGAAGAACTGTGCATGCAGACTCGTAGGTAATGGGAAAGGCCTGCTCTTGATGCATTCTTTTCACCAGGCTGGCCCCTGGGACGTGGCATCAGGATATAGGGTCAGGGTTCAGGAAGGACCAGCAAGCACTGAGGGGCCAGGGAAGTGGAGATTTTAACCACCAAACTTTCTTTCACGACCTTAATTCCAGGCTCAGGAAAAGATTTGGGGGTCGGCCTTATTCTCAAGCAAGCTGGTCTGTAACAACAAGTTTGCTCAATGCCAGAGAGGGCTGCACCAGCTCCAAACAGGGAGGGGGATGAGAGAGGGGTGGTTTCTTGGCACAGCTCCCCCCCGAAGAAAATTCATCTTGCATTTCAACTGGGAATTAAATCTCCTTTGAGTGTGTTTCCTTGTGCACTAATGAAGGCCTTTGGGCTGAATTAGGACCCAGGCACCAGCTTGTGCAATGGTCAGTTCTCACGCAGCCTACTCTGGAAAAATCCGGTTGGGGATTTACCGAAAGTCAAGGCCTCAGTACCGACAATATCATAAAGAACCACGACAACAGAGGGACAATTTGGACATTGGAATCATCTGAGCCACAACTGGCTGGGAAGACATTTTGCCTTCTGAGCTGAGGTGACGGGGGGTAGTGGGAGTCCATGGACGAGCTTGGGGCACCACCATGCTAGGCGCTGTTCGAACACATGGTAAGGGGTAGTCTGGTCTCTAAAGATCTTATAATCTACCTAGAAAAAAGGTGGGGGATAGGAAGCCTAGATTCATCAATTTCAGGGTGTGGGTGTGTGATCAGCTAGTCTGACCCACTGTATAACATTGTTATCCCCATTTTATAGATGGGGAACTGAGGCCTAGACAGATGACAGGATTGGCTCACGATCACACAGGGAAGTAGAGGCAGGGCTGGGAACTGAATGTAGATCTCCTGAGCCCCAGCCCAGCTCCTTTGCGATGGGCACATCCAAACGCTTCTTGGTCTTTATTTCATGTTCCTGCCGCGCTTGCTTGAGGGAATTTTCCTTCCTTTTTCTGCAGTGACTCTTCAGGAAGAGTTAACATGGAGACCAACAACTGCTCCATGCCAGTAGTGTGTGTGTATGGTGGGGGAGCTATTTTGTTGGCATCAAGAATGGATTCCCCCCCCCCCCCCGCTCATACACATTTGGTGGCGTTCCTAAGCTACAATTCACCACAGTCCAAGCAACATACTGGGCCCCAACCAACAAAACCACAGAGGGTCTCGGCCTGAATACATATTAGGGGGAACGTGAGGGGAGCTTTTTCCCTTAAGCCAATGAAGCTCAAGTGCAGATGAATAACGCCACCAAGCAGAGGTAAGAACCTGATGCCCACTGGGCTACAATCAGGACCTTCACTACTAAATGCTCCATGGCTGCTGAGTAATTTAGTCCAGCTAGGGGGAAGAGCACCTCGTCTTCCAGCACCACTCCTGCCAACTGCCTAGTCCAACCTCACGACGCCTTGGTGTGGCAAGCCAGGAGTGGTTTTGCTTTTCCAGGACAGCCCCCGGGTGGGCTGGGGAGCGTTGGGTCTGCCCAATAACTCTGGAGCTGAAGACCCAGAGAATGCCATGGCTCAGGTCTTTCCTCTGGAAATCTCACAGCCTGATGCTTTAAGACCGGGGAGCTCACAGGGCTTTCTCTTCCCTTTATCTGCTGCACGCTGGATGACTCAGCCTGCTCTCGTCATTTTTCACTCCTCCGACTAGGACGGTTGTGAGCAACAGCAGAATGTAATGTTAATTCTTATTTAGTATCTGTATTGCAGTAGCGGCCACAAGGCTCAGGCACGGACTGGTACCCCATTGTGCTAGGCACTGTGCAAACACACACTGACCACCACCACTCTGCAGGAGGCCAGATCAGGGAGCGAAGGGAGAGGGCTGCTCCTGTGTTGGTCATGTTGGGAGTGGGGTTTGGAGAGCAGATGGCCGGAGGGGATGCGCGTGCTGTGTCAACATCATGCAGCTTCTGACTGGTGCGCAAGAGAGGACAAAGTCCTGAAAATACTATAAATGCCATTTGGGGCAAGTTCCAGAGGCTGAAGCCTGTTCTGCAGCAAAATATTCTAATGCCATCTACATTTAAGAACATAAGAACGGCCTTACTAGGTCAGACCAAAGGTCCATCTAGCCCAGTGTCCTGTCTTCTGACAGTGGCCAGTGCCAGGTGCCCCAGAGGGAATGAACAGACCAGGGAATCATCAAGTGACCCATCCCCTACGGCCCATTCCCAGCTTCTGGCAAAGAGAGGCTAGGGACACCATCCCTGCCTACCCTGGCTAATAGCCATTGATGGACCTATCCTCCATGAATTTATCTAGTTCTTTTTTTCATCCATGTCTACAGTTCTCCTCTCGAGGGAGTTTTGCCCTAGACATACACCAGGGTGGAGTGGAGCAGATACCCCAGGCTGGCTAAGGAGACTTGGGAAATGGAATGTGGGGGGGGGCTTATCACCACTAGAGTGCTAATTCCAATCCAGGATTTGCCCTGATTCCAGCCCCCAGTGGCCACTTATCAATGTGGGTGCACCAGTACGAATGCCTCCATGTAAACCGTGATTTGCACCAGTGCAGCTGAGTGTGGTTCATGCAGGAGTGAGCTGGTGCAAATCACAGCTTTACTTGTCTGTGCTAGGGGTTTGCACTAGTGACTGGTTGCCAAGGGCTGGAATGGGGGCAGATCCCGAAGGGACAGTGGGCTGAAATGAAGGGACAGGGAGACGTGGCACCTGCTAGATGCAGCATGGCCTAGTAGACAGGGCACTGGCCTAGAACTCAGGAGACCAGGGCTCTATTCCTGACTTTGCCACAGTCACGGGTGTCTGTTCTCCTCCCACTCTGTGCCTGTCTTGTCAGACTGTGAGCTTTTTGAGGCCGGGACTGTCTCTCTGTCTGCAGCCTAGCACACTGAGGGTCTGGCTTTCAGCTGGGGTCACCATAATACAACCAAACAATATCACCATAGATAAGTGGAGGAAGCAGGGAGAGGAGGATAGATAGGAAGTTGGGTAACCTTACAGTCAGTGGGAGCAGAGGGTGCTTATTGATATTAGTTTTATCAGCTGGACCTAGCCCAGGGAGGGTTTTAAAAACAAAAACAAAGCTGGTAAAAAATAAAGGCTCTTCTTCTAAATTAAAAATGAAAGCATTGTCCAAGCTACTTCAGATTTTGGGCTCAAAGCCCACAATACTCTCCCAAAACAATTGCAAAGAGATTTTTCAAAAATAAGATTTTGTGAAAAATTGAAGCTGCAAAGCAAGGGAAACACCCCCTTCACTTTAGTGTTAGCTTTAAAGTGTGCGTGCAAAGGTTCCTTCAGAGTCACCGTTGCTGTAGGAATTAGTTAGATTCATAGATTCCCAGGCCAGAAGGGACTGCTGTGACATGTAGTCTGTCTCCCCCCACCCCCGTATAACACAGGACAGAGAACTCCCCCAGAATAAGCCCTAGAGCAGATCTTTTAGTAAAACATCCCAGCTTGATTTCAAAATAGTCAGTGACGGAGAATCCGCCACGACCCTTGGTCAGTCCATTATTCTCACTGTTAAACCCCTCCGCCTTATTTCCAGGCTGACAGTGTTTAGTTTCAGCTTCCAGCCGTTGGACTGTGTCCGACCTTTCATTAGTACAGATTCAATAAACGTTGTGCTGGGAGAAAGGAGGTCTCCGCTTCTCTACTATGGAGATTAAATAGGGTAAAGAAAGATTCCTTTGCAGCCCCGACCCTGACCAGTTGCCCCTGAGGGCTGGGATCGAATGGGCTTCGTGTACACAGCAGTATATGGGGGGGGGGGGATTTCTTTCGCATTCTTGCTCTCGGAAGAAGAAAAGCAAGAGGCTGCAATAACTCCCTTCAGTTCAGAGCTGCCAGCGCTTCGTTATGAAACCTGCGACCAGAGACGTCGGGGTAACTCCCACATGAAGGACAAGGCTCCTTTTAGAGCCACTTTAGGCTCCTTTTCTATGCGCTGTGAAGGCAAATTCCTCCAGATGGCAAATATTTTGATTATGGACTGAAAGAAAGAACCATTCCCCACCCCCTCCTTTAAACCAAGTACAAGAGTTTGGGGAGGAGGGGGAATCAAACTGGAATCACATTGAATTCTGCTTGTCCTTGAACAGTAGGAAAGGGACAACAGTTTCTTTCTCTGTCTCTTTCTTAGAATTGCATTTAATTTGTGGCTAAGGTGTGTTTGAGACCAGAGTGCTGAAGCAGCACCCAGACCCTGAATGCAGCTCACGGAGGCAGAATCCCATGCAGATGCGGACCCACCAGTTTATAATAAATACTGGAGCTGGTTGGCAAATGGAATTTTGTCTGGCAGGAAACGTCACCATGTCAGAATTAGTTCCCTGTGCTGAGTCAGACTGGAAAGTCAAAATATAAAACATTTCCCAAAGCATTGGAACTGGAAATCACCCACAACAAATGTTTGTTTGGATTTTTTGACACTTTTGATCAAAAGGAAACATGGTGGCATTTTTAATTTAGAATCAATGTTTCACAACGAAAAACCGTGGATTCATTTCAGAATGTTGACACGGAAGAAAGAAACGTCACTTGGATTTTTCCCAATTGGAAACCTGTTAAAATGTTAAAACTGACATTTCCCTGCAAAAAGTTTCAGTTCTGATGAAACAACATTTCCCTACAGGAAAGCTGCTTATATGAAAAATATTGACCAGCTCCAATGAATACAAGAATGCTGGAAAGATGCTGGTTTGAAGGACTGTGAACAGGCCAAAAATCATACATTTGTTTGTAGTGAAACTTCTTGCCACCCTTCTATATGTTTGTACGGTGCCTAGCACAATGTGGTCCAAACCTGGTTGTGGCCCTTAGGAGCACCACAAGATAAATCTTAAATAACAACACAATAATTCAAACTAGGGCCCTGATCCTGCAAAGACTGATGCACATGAGTAGTCTTGTTGATTCACACAGCACTGGATGGGACCTCCTGGATTATTCAATCCAATCCCTGCTATTACAGATAATCTTGTCACATAATTCTGTTCACAAATTTATCAAGCTCCATCTTCAGACAAGTTAGGCTGATTCACATGCTTAAAGTTAAGTGTATGTCCAGCCTTTGTGAGATCAAGGGGCATAGAAGCTTCTCAATATGGGGGGGGAGGACAGATATAATTTCATCATATGGTGATGATAATACTCTTTCCATACCATGAGTATCTCTGGAGGAGGTTAAACAGAAGCTACTAAAGTTAGACTTTTTAAATCAGTAGGTCCAGATAACTTGCATCCAAGAGTTTTAAAAGAGCTGGCTGAGGAGTTCGCTGGTTAATGTTGGTTTTCAATAAGTTGTGGAGCACAGAGTAAGTTCTAGAAGACTAGAAGAAAAATAATGTTGTACCAATTTTTAAAGAGGGTAAACAGGATGACCCAGGTAATTATAGGCCTGTCAGCCTGACATCAACCCTGGGCAAGATAATGGAGTGGCTGATACGGGACTTGATTAATAAAGAATTAAAGGAGGGTAATGTAATTAATGCTATTGAACATGGATTTATGGATCCTATCAAACTAACTCGATATCTTTTTTTGATGATATTTCATGTCTGGTTGATAAATGTAATAGTGTTGGCATAATATACTTAGATGTCTGTAAAGTGTTTATTTTGGTACCGCAAGACATTTTGATACAAAAACTAGAACAATATAAAATTGATGCGGCACACATTAAATGGATTAAAAACTGGCTAACTGATAGGTCTCAAAATGTAACTGTAAACAGGGAATCATCATATAGCTTGTGCATTTCCAGTGGGATTTTGCAGGGATCAGTACTTGGACCTATAGTATTTGATATTTTTATTAATGACCTAGAAGAAAATTGGTAAAGTTTGCAGGTGACAGTGAAATTGGAGGAGTGTTAAATAACGAAGAGGATAGGTCACTGATTCAGAGTGCTCAGGATTGTTTGGTAACTTGGGCACAAGCAAACAATATACCTTTTAATAAGACTAAATGGAAATGTCTACATCTAGGACCAAAGACTGTGGGCCTCACTTACAGGATGGGGGACTCTATTCAGGGAAGCAGGGATTCTGAAAAAGTCTCAGGGGCCTTGGTGGCTAATCAGCTGAATATGAGCTCCCAGTGTGACACTGTGGGCAAAAGAGCGAGTGCGATCCTGGGAGGTATAAACAGGGGCATCTCGAGCAGGAGCAGATACCTCTGTATTTGGCACTGGTGCGACCGTCGCTGGAATCCTGTGTCCAGTTCTGGTGCCCACAATTCACAAAGGATGTTGGTAAATTGGAGAGGGCTCAGCGAAGAGCCATGGGAATAATTAGAAAACCTGCCTTATAGTGATTGATTCAAAAAGCTCAATCTATTTAGCTTAACAAAGAGAAGGTTAAGGGGTGACTTGATCACAGTCTATAAGTATCTACACAGGGAACAAATATTTAATAGTGGGCTCTACAATCTGCCAGAGATAGGTCTAACACAATCCAATGACTGAAAGTTGACACTAGACAAATTCATAGAATCATAGAATATCAGGGTTGGAAGGGACCCCAGAAGGTCATCTAGTCCAACCCCCTGTTCGAAGCAGGACCAATTCCCAGTTAAATCATCCCAGCCAGGGCTTTGTCAAGCCTGACCTTAAAAACCTCTAAGGAAGGAGATTCTACCACCTCCCTAGGTAACGCATTCCAGTGTTTCACCACCCTCTTAGTGAAAAAGTTTTTCCTAATATCCAATCTAAATCTCTCCCACTGCAACTTGAGACCATTACTCCTCGTTCTGTCATCTGCTACCATTGAGAACAGTCTAGAGCCATCCTCTTTGGAACCCCCTTTCAGGTAGTTGAAAGCAGCTATCAAATCCCCCCTCATTCTTCTCTTCTGCAGGCTAAACAATCCCAGCTCCCTCAGCCTCTCCTCATAACTCATGTGTTCCAGACCCCGAATCATTTTTGTTGCCCTTCGCTGGACTCTCTCCAATTTATCCACATCCTTCTTGAAGTGTGGGGCCCAAAACTGGACACAGTACTCCAGATGAGGCCTCACCAATGTCAAATAGAGGGGAACGATCACGTCCCTCGATCTGCTCGCTATGCCCCTACTTATACATCCCAAAATGCCATTGGCCTTCTTGGCAACAAGGGCACACTGCTGACTCATATCCAGCTTCTCGTCCACTGTCACCCCTAGGTCCTTTTCCGCAGAACTGCTGCCTAGCCATTCGGTCCCTAGTCTGTAGCTGTGCATTGGGTTCTTCCGTCCTAAGTGCAGGACCCTGCACTTATCCTTATTGAACCCCATCAGATTTCTTTTGGCCCAATCCTCCAATTTGTCTAGGTCCTTCTGTATCCTATCCCTCCCCTCCAGCGTATCTACCACTCCTCCCAGTTTAGTATCATCCGCAAATTTGCTGAGAGTGCAATCCACACCATCCTCCAGATCATTTATGAAGATATTGAACAAAACCGGCCCCAGGACCGACCCTTGGGGCACTCCACTTGATACCGGCTGCCAACTAGACATGGAGCCATTGATCACTACCCGTTGAGCCCGACAATCTAGCCAGCTTTCTACCCACCTTATAGTGCATTCATCCAGCCCATACTTCCTTAACTTGCTGACAAGAATACTGTGGGAGACCGTGTCAAAAGCTTTGCTAAAGTCAAGAAACAATACATCCACTGCTTTCCCTTCATCCACAGAACCAATAATCTCATCATAAAATTCAGACTGGAAATAAGGTATAATTTTTTGACAGGGAGGGTAATTAACCATTGGAACAATTTACCAATGGTCGTGGACAATTTTTAAATCAAGATTGGAGATTTTTCTAAAATATCTGCTTCTCAGAATTATTTGGGGGAAATTCTCTGGCCTGCGTTATTCATGGGGGTCAGACTAGGTGATCACAGTGGTTGCCTTCTGGCCTTGGAATCTAGGAGTGTCTGATCCTTCAATCCTGTGGGTTGTCCTTATTCTTCTTGTGGATATTCCCATTGAAATCAAGGGGAGTAAGAGGTCTGTGGGATCACGGCCAAATGAAATGCTGGTTTAATATTTGATACATTGGTGGCTAGATACCGAGATGACTGGTGCTCTGTAAATAGACAGGCTAAACATCCTCCTTTGGGAGACCATGGACCCCACCCCAGGCCACTGCAATCAATGTAAGCCTGGTCACTAAGCTCAGCAGAAGGAGAACGGAGCCCTGTCTCCCTGCAATTGTGGCAGGACGTGGGTAGGTGCTCAGCTGTTGTCAATTTCACTGAGCTTTACTGATTCCCACCAGATGAGGATCTGGCCCCAGAATTTCTAGCACTCAGGGGAAAGCTGAGATGAAAGGATTCACTCAGCCCGGACAGAGGCTTGTCAGTTGCAGTTCTGCTCCTTGTCATTCTCTAAGCAATTTCAGTTGCTGGATCTGCTGCATTAAGACCCCGATTCAGGGAAACACTTAAGCATTTTCCTCGATATGCATCTGAGGAAGTGAGCTGTAGCTCACGAAAGCTTATGCTCTAATAAATTGGTTAGTCTCTAAGGTGCCACAAGTCCTCCTTTTCTTTTTGCGAATACAGACTAACACGGCTGCTACTCTGAAACTTAAGCATTTGTTTAACTTGAAGGATGTGCTTATGTTCCATTGACTTAAGTACATGCTTAAAATTAAAGCACTCGCTTAAGTGCTTTCCTGAACTGAGCCTAACAGAGTGCTGCTGTGTTTCAGGGCCAGATCCTCAGCTGGTGGAAATCAGTATATCTCACTGACTCTGATGTTACTAGAGCGATTTACATCAGCTGAGAATCTGGCCCTAGGATTCCCAGAATGAGGAAAGTTGAAATTAAGAGATACAAACAAAAATAATTTCCACCGTAGTTTTTTAAGCAATGCATTTCCTAATATTAATTATTATTATTGATGTGTATTGCGGTTTTGCCTAGAAACCCCAATCATAGAGCAGTATACAAATACAGAACAAAAAGACAGCCCCTAGCCCCAAGGAGCTTACGCTGCAGAATGTAAGCCTAAAACCTAGGCACCTAATTCCCTTAGATGCCTGTGCAAACCCCAGCCTAAATCCTCCCACCACCACACTTACTTTTCAAAGTGAACATGAGCTGCCGTGTTGTGGCTGAAGCAGAATTGCCAGATTCCCTTTAAGTGGCAGTCTTTATTTATTTATTTATTAGGTATTTAGGGGATGATGATGATGCCTGGGGAAAAAAGATCATTATCTGAGTTGTTTGGGTTTCCTTTTTTTTTTTTTTTTTGGCTTTCAACCCCCACCCCTTTGATCTTTATGATTAATTATTATTAATTGTTAGTAGTAGTAGTAGAAGTAAGCACCAGTTAACAGTGTCCTTGCAAGAGCTGTTTCTCCTGGGAATTAGCTCACACTGCAAACCTTGGTGATGCTTAAAGACACAAATAATCTTTGCTTCTTTTCTCCTCCCTCGTGACTCAAGCCAGCCCCCAAACTCTCCTTTTCAGGCACTGCAGACGAGCAGCCACTAGATGGTTCGCTGCACAGGGAAGGCTGATAAAACCCCCAAATTGTCCTGTTGAGGATACTCCTCCCTCACCTAAATTACCCTGTTTTCTTTTAATAAACTAATCAATAAGTGTCACCAGCCTAGTGCTCTCAAGGCACCTTCTACTAATATGATACACCCCCCAGCATCCCTAAGCAATGCTACAGTAATAATGCAATATAATGTGCTCTGCCCAAGCAGCCCTACCATAAGAAATGGGTGGGTACAGTCCCAACCCTCACAAACATCCTTACATTTAAAAACAAAACCCAGCGACCTGCTAATGGAGGGAGAAAAGAATAACTCCACTTTGCAGGTTATCTGAAGAGCTCAAAACATTTTAAAAATCATTGTCCACAGTCCTCCCTGCAGGCAGTGTTATGCCCATTGCACAGATCAAAAGAAGTAAGGTCATTTAATGAATCTGTGTTCAGAGGGCTGCAAAGAGAACTCAGGAGTCCTGATTACCAGCCCTCTGCCGCTAGACCAGAGTTTCTTCCACACAGTTACTGTCTGCTGGTGTCCCCTGGCTCCAAGTGGACCCCGTAGGGAGCTGAACCAAAGATCCCACAGGTATGTGTTGCCATCTACTATGTTCTGGTGGCCCTGATGGATGGACGAGAAAGGCCTCATTGACCAGACAGCCCTGCAAGAGCAGTTCTTCCCTCGGCCCACCTCACCACAGATATGTTTCAAGAAGTGGATCTGCTGATCAGAGCAGGACAGACTAGTAGGCTGCATTCCTGGGCTCTAATGAGAGTTTCGGGACCTTAATGATTAGAAAGGGAGAGTGGAAGTCAGGACTCTTGGGTTCAAAGATGAGCTGTGCCACTGACTTTCTGTATGTCCTTAGGTCACTTCAGCGCTCTGTGCCTCAGGTTCCCCATTGCAAAATGGGGCTACCCCCACGTACCTAACTCACAGGGAACCCCGAGTCTCAATTCCTTTCTGTTTGAGAGCTTAGGCTGAACGGTGCATTGCAAGAGCTGAGCATTCCTGCTGTTTACCAGCCCTACTTGCCAGTCTGAGTCACAAGGCTCATTTCAGACCTGCTGCAGCCACTTGTCTATGGCTCGCCAGGAGCTGTTACATTAAACTAAAACCGGACATGACCCTGGTTCTAAATCCTGTGAACTATGGAGCAATTCCAAGGTTGCAAGTGAGCCAGGTTGGTCCCAGAAGAGACGCTGACCGGCTTAAAGACTGCAGCGGGAGAGCAACCTTGAGAGAGAAAATAAACTTTCTACAGGTCTGGGGAAGAGGATCCCCATGTTAGGAATTTCTTTAGAAATAGGAAGGGAAATCTCCCTTTCCCTCTCTCTCCTGGTGCCGCTGGGACACTTGGGGTATTTCCCCTGATCTGTGTTTTAAAACCCAAACAGGGGCAAATTCTACAAGCCAGACTGGATTTTAAACCCCCTGATTACTGCCCGCTGGCATTTCAGGGCTGGATTCCGGGGCAGAACGGAGCTGTGGCAGCACGGATGCCGAGAATGAAATTAACAGAATTACAGTTTAAAGCTAAGCTCAGCATCAGCACAAAGGTTCTTTGCCATGGAAACAAGGGTTGCTAAGGGATTGACTAATATGTAGTAAAATATTCTAAAAGACAAGTTCTCATGGTGCTGTGATTACAGCCTGTGAGCGCAGGAGCTAGGGACCAGGGAGGGCGGTGGTGGTGGGCGTACCAGTGCCTTTGGCTGGGTATTTCCAGTCCCATCTGTGTGGGTGCTGCATCATACAGGTACACTCTTTTTCACTAGCTGTCTTACTGCTTGACTTCCTGCAAGTGTCCAGTCACTTACACACACACACACAGAGACTGGATACCTACGATCTGGAATGCTGTCCACACACTCCTGAGGGCATCATTTTGGCAAGCGTGGCACGTAGGCAAAGAAAAGCAATAACCCCATCACACAGCAAAACAGAAGCTGGCTGCCCCTGCAGGGTACTGTCTCTGCCGATAGGAGCCAGGAGGGAATGCAGGGTCCACCTGTTTATACCCATAGGGAGAAAATCACCGCAGTGCAGAGAGGGCCAGCAGCACACAGCCTGTGATCCATTAAGTCCTAAAAATAAGGCTGAAGTAGGTCAGAAGAGGTGCACAGGTGGTGGATATTGGCCGGTCACCCCCAGACCAGGTCGCAGCCCCACGCACAGCCCTGGGAGCAGAATGGACAGACTCCAGGCAGAAATAACGCGGGCCTGGGCAGCTGCACATGGGGCTTGCTCCTGGCCCCCCGATGGAGCTTCTGAAGCATTGGCCCCCCCCTGGTCTGGGGCGCACTGCACTGTGACTACAATTCCATCCCTTTTGAATGCAGCTCTAGAGACACACACATGTAGCATTTATGTAGATTTAAAATACTAACAAGAAGCCTACCCAAAGCTCTAGGCTCCCTTCCGTCATGAACACAGGCACATCTCAGAAGCAGTAAGTACCCATTCCAGTAGGAACGCAGACAGACTGACACTGACAGAGACTTCACTGCCTCCTGGGAAAGAAACCCAGAGGCCGCTCCAAACCCCTCGCAAACAACCGTCTTTTGTTTATATGCTTCCCCATTGTATTATCTGGTGACACCAATCACACCCACTTCCCCCTCCCCCGGCGGGCTTTGCTAGGCCTAACTTTAAGACGCTGGACACTGGAAGGTCCCATTGGCGTTAGCTGGGTTTGGGTGTGCTCAGCACCTTTGAATTCCAGGTCCCCACATTGAGATCAGTTTGAATAAACTCCCAGGAACTTCTTTTCGACTCCAGACTGCTGACTCTCAGAGCCAGCCGCAGAACAGAGCCATGCTGGGCCTGGCCAGGGCACTGGAGCCTGTTCCTGCCGTTTCCCCCAGTTTTCTGGGTGCAGAAGATATCGAAAATCTAAAACTTTTCCTATTTTTTTTCCATGAGCAAAAATTTTCCAAGGAAAGTCGCAGATTTCAGGGCACTGTGTGTAGAATCACAGTGACCCTAAAGCCCCACTTCTAAGCAGCATGAGATGGCTCCAGGCCACTGAGGAGCTAGCCTAGGGCTGGGCTAAAGCCATTTAGATCTGCCTGTCTATTGCGCTTTCTACACCCCGCCATGATGAGCACAGCGTGAAAATGCGGACAGAAAGAAAAACCTAACTCGGGAGGCTGGAATCATGTTCACAGAATCAGAGCGGTTTGCACAGAGAAGTCCTGTTATCTCCCAGGGACAGGGCAGGATCAGCTCCTTGGCTACATTCTGTTGTTTTGCCCGGTCTGGTCCCAAGCTTCCCTGGGAAGATGATTCCCCAGGTAGATCCTTTTCATGGCAGGGGGTGATGGGGCTGTCTCCCCTCTCCTCAGCCAGATCCATCTCACCGGCAGGAAGTTTTATGTCTACTCAGCCTACAGGACAGAATTCTCAGCTTGATGTGACTTCCGTGGAGCTGTGCCAAGCTACACCAGCTGAGGATCAGGCCCTAAGCTTCTCTTTTCTTAGCGCTGCCCTGTTCTCCCTAGTGGCACACTTGTGTACAACACCTTGGCTGGAATTTCCCAAGGACTTTAGACTCGAGCAATCAAGGGGACTTGGGCACTGACTCCTTGGAAAACCCCAGTCTAAAGAACCGTGCTCCCTCCTTGGCATTGACACCTTGATACACCCACAGAGCATCATCCTTTCCCTTCTACCCCCTCGCGTCTTTCATTAACCTTCCAGCAAAGACGCTGGGGGCTCTTTTTCTGAGCCACCAGAATATGCATGTGTACACTTGCGTTGGGGGTGGGGTGGGAGCTAAGTCTTTGTCAGCCCCCGAGTGAGTCTCTCTCCCCCTGGATCGGGGCACTGGAACAATGTCTATAGTGGGGGTGATGAGAAACTCTAAACCCTGCATATCATAGAATCTCAGGGTTGGAAGGGTCCTCAGGAGGTCATCTAATCCAACCCCCTGCTCAAAGCAGGACCAATCCCCAATTTTTGTCCCAGATCCCTAAACAGCCCCCTCAGGGATTAAACTCACAACCCTGGGTTTAGCAGGCCAATGCTCAAACCACTGAGCTCTCCCTCCCCCAATATGATGGAAACCACTTCGAGGCAGTGGGTGTGGCAGCCCCCCTGGTTCCAGCCCTGTGCCCCAGACTGGCACTGGCAGCCAGTTGGTATGTTCGGCATGTAACAGCCAGTTAACTTGATTAGTTTTATGGACAAAAATAAAGGGGCTTGGCTGAATAATACACGAGGGGCTACCTCTGACCTTGAACCCATGGGTCCTTTTTCACCCGCTGCGCAGCCCATTCACAACAGCTGGGCTGTCTAGCCGCCGCCTGACAGTTCAATGCAGGCATTGTCTGGCCCGACTATCACCCAGCCCAGTCGAAAATGCAAAGAAGTTCCAATATAATATTTATGGAGTACACAGTCACCTTCTCTGCCCCACGCCTCTTTCTATTTTTCTTCTCCCCCTGCTGCCGCCTGGCACAGAATAAAAGAAGGATTCACCCGACACCTCTAGCGAGACTGGGAGAATTCATTAATTTATTGCCAGGAGAGTTGCTGGTATTTAGCCAGTTGACCTGCAACATTTGGGAGTAGCTAATTCTAGTTTAAATCCTCTCCAGTATCATTCATGTGTGTGAGTAACGTGCCTCTATTGAATTCTTCTCCTCTTCACAGCTTTCTAAGTTTTCTCCATAAAGAGAGGATTTTGTACCCACACATGGAGCCAGTCTCCTCCCCTCCAGCAGACAAACAGACATATTTTCCTTGCTTTTCCCAAATACTGCAAGCCTCTTCTAATAAACTTTGGAGCAATGACATTATACTCACAAGAATAGCTTTGGGAAAAGATTCTCCTGCTTTATGTCACTGCATAACTCCTCCATCAATTAAAACAAAAAATAAGGGCGAGAAAAGCTTTTCTCAAAAGTAAAATGCCAACAAGGAATATTTTGGATTATTCTGCCCAAGCTAATGGGGATGAGCAAGGTTTGCTGGCCTGGTTCTCTTTCAGACATGTGAGAATTTCAGATCTAATCCAAAGCCTGTTGAAGAATCAATGGAAAGACTCCCGTTGACTTCAGTGGGCTTTGGATCAGTCTCTTCATGTTGGAAAGTCATTCATTCAGAATGAGACCAACTAGGAGAGTCTGACACGAAAGAAAAAAAGAGGGGGGGGGATTTTTAAAGGCACAAAGGACAAAGACCCCCAATTCCCACAGGTCTTTCAAAATGTCCCTGGTAAAGTCAGTGCAAAACTTGGAGATGAAATGCTCCCTGTGATGTGACTGGATAAAAGGAAATGTCATCTATGTGAGGAAGAGGAGGGTTTAGCCCCATATTTTAATTTTGGGCAATTTATAGAAATGGAATGGACACAATTCCATGTTGCCTCTGAGTTGTTGCCACCTCTGAAGAAAACAGGGCTGAGCTTCTGCATCTCGGCAGTGTTTGTAATTGGGCCAAGTGGCTGGAATGATTGTATCCTCTAAGTGCTGCCTTTCATTGGCTGGACTGGACCATACAGAGCCACACAATCAACTATAACTCAGGTGAGTGGCCTTTAGGTTAAACGCAATAAAAACCCAACTGGAGCCAAATTCTGAGACTGGGTTTGTATAAATATACACAGGAAACACCCTTGAATTGACAATTTCTGCAGAGTTGAACCCTATGGTGGGGCTGTTGCTCACTAAAGGGTTCCCCTCAGCTGCAGAAGCTCTCTGGGAGAGAGAGAATTTAAGTTAAACAATTTTCTTTTAAGCAGCAATAAAATTGGAGTTTTACTCCTACCAGAGAGCCACAATCTGTCAAAAAATTAATTTGATCAGAAAAATAGCCGCCACAAACCAGAAACTCAATCTGTATCATCGCATAGCAGAACCTGGGAGTGGGAACTGTTTTTACTGGTTCCTTCTATCTGAAGGGGCTTGAAACTGCTACATAGGGTTTGACTTACTTTCTGAGGTCTCTGTATAGGACAGTCTCAGTGACCGATCGCTTTCTGTCTTAGCTCCCATTGATACTTGTGGGTGTCAAATATGTATTTTCACTAGTGCGATATTTGCAATTCCAGAGAATCTCTCAGTTAAAACGTTCTGTTAAAAAGACACATACTCGCGACACCGGAGATGATGATTGGTATGTGAGTCAACTTAAATTTGGGGGGCTGATTGTGCTCTCACTGGTGCTGGTGTAAATGGGGAGTAACATCTTTGACATTTTAAGTGGGAGGAGAATCAGGCCTTTTAGCATCTCCTTAAAATGCGTGCAGCAGATGCTCAGTGTGCCATTTTCAGATTTGGTGCATGAGAGCTAGAATTCATTATCAGGTTACAGCCATGGAGTAATCTCAATTATTATTTCAACTGAAGTGCATTTGTGCTTTATTTTACAAAAGAGAAAGCCTCAACTGTTTTCTTCACAGGAATAACGGAAGTGGGGCATGCCGATGCCAAGCAGAAAAATCCAGGCTCTTTAAGAAATCGGATATCCATTTTTAACACACAAATGCTCCCATTACTGCAAAACCCCGCAAATGTACAACACTGCTCCAAACACAGGGATCGTTAGAGATGAAGTGAAGTCACTCTCCAAATGCCACCTATGTGTACCAGTGACAGCCATCCCAATGAATTCAATACGGCCACAGCACAGGGTGGTTCTCACTCACCCCGTTCAGTGGTGTGTGTTTGATGGATCAGGCCCACAGGGAAGTCAGTTTTCCCCAATATTCCACTATTAGCAGGACGGGCACATTTGTTCAGTGTGTAGTCACCAGGGTGACTCTCCACATAACAGCCCGTGTCACTCTAGCCCAATTCACCACAAGCAAGTTCTGGCAGAGCAACTGATCTGGGGCAGAGCCCCAGCTAGTGTCCATCGTCACAGCTCCTTTGACTTCAGCACACCTATGACAGTTTGTACCAGCTGAGCACCTGGTTTTAGACGGCACTGAAATAAAAAATCACGGGTGTCTTCCTCCATTCACAGTGCGGAGGAAGGCACCAGTGGTCTGCTAGAGAAATCCACCAGGGCCTCAAAGATGCCTTCTCCCGAGCAGAGCAGGCATTGTGACAGAGAAAACACAGCCCCAAAAGCAACTCCTTATACATTCGGCTAACTACTATGGCACCATGATCCATAGAGGAAAGCAAGACAGACACCCAGAAAAATATATTTCCAATGTATGTTCCCTGTCCTTTTTTCAAAATGACATGGGGTCTGATGCAAAGCCAAGGGAAAGATTCCCACCAACTTGAAGGGGATTTGGCTGGAAAATTCGGTTCCTTGTCAATATTATTCAAGTGGAGAGAAAATCTTGCAATGGAGAGTTCATTTAGCAATTCTAGCCTGTTTCCCTGTTTCCATCACTCCCAGCTATTTCCTCACCTTTATTTACTGGATTTTTTTTAAAGGAAGAATTGGTGGTAAATATTCAGCCTTCAGACTAAGGGTTGATCAGTTGCGTCAGATGATGTTTGTTTCTGTTCCCCAGCACTTCCAGTGTGAACACTTGTACCTGCGACTGGGACATTCAGTTTTTGGGAACATGGCATTGATGTTCACTTCCTGCCAACCCTTTTTATTTGTTTTCTGGCCAGCAAACACTGATGTGCTTGACTGCTGGTGGAAAGCAAACATGCCCAGATAGAATCCATTACAAAACTCAAAGGGATCTTGGTGAAAGGCAGTTTTTATTGCACCATTCACCCAGCGGCGGGTGTTACTGATTTTACAAAGAGTGGGCTACATCCTCAGCTGGTGTCAATCAGCAGAGCTGCATTCACGTCAGTGGAGCTGCACTGATTTACACAGCAAGTTTGCGTGTGCATCATCGCAGATGCGCAAGCAGCACAGGAAGTGATGGACGTCAAATTGCTGCGGTCGGTTATGCAAACATGGACTTTGCAGAGCCCTGTGGAAAATGCCGTAGGTGACGATTCTGGACAGATCCGAGGACCCCGGTGGGACCTAACTGGCCCTTCTCCGACTTTGATTTGTTCTTATAAGAAGTAAGTAGCAAAATAGACATCAGCTGATCCACAGCCCTGAACAGGATAACTGACTGAAAACACAAGCAAGTATTTTTGCACCTATAGAACATTCCTTTGTGCTAAGATAGACATCTGAAGTGGACAGAGACATTTCTGTAACTCTGGGTATTGAAGTGCTTCTCATGCAGTGATACAAAGAAGAAAAGGTCCATTTGACCCACTTTATACCCTTGCTGAGGGCATCTCTGTCCTAGGGCCAGGATTTTAGGGAAGAGGCTGCACCTTGGCTTCTGGAGGTGGAATTATTTCCCTGAAAGGGACATAGCAATTGCCTCTTCAGATTACCGCTTAGTTGCAAAATGCAGTAGGGGTTGGCAGGCGGGTGGGGGGTGGATGCAGAACCTAGCTGTGACTTTTGCATAGGTGCAAAGCTCCCTCTTAGCTGACTTGCCTCTGCGGCCGCCATGCAGTGCAGCGGGATCTGCAGGCTAATGACACAGCACAAAGGCTAATCAAATAATCAACTGCTAGCTGGAGAGCTGACTGCCTCCTGGATTGCACAGGGCAACCTACCGGATCCACGGCCAAGTGGGAGTGAAACAAGTGAGGGGGGCCAATTAGCCCCTTCGCCATATGTAGCAAGGCGAAGACATTATTTTAAAATCAGAGGTGCAGTTTGACCAAAGATGCTGCTTCGGTGTATCATGCTGTTCCCTAAAGGAATCGTGACTTGGAACCAGTGAACCCAAACTAATCGGGCGTGACTCTTTGATTAAGACCACAGGAAGGGAGAACTTTGGTATTTTCTCTCCCATTATTGGTCCCTCCATCACCGTGGTACCCGGGCACCTCAGAAACATGGCAAAAATGTACCCTCAAAGCAGCTCGTAGCAGCCCTGGTGCAGGACTGTGGCTCCTAGGCCCCATAGTAACACAAATAAACAACAACAATGATGACTTAAGATGCTAACCCTGATGGGTCTGAATGTCCGTGGGAATGTTTCAGTCCTTCCAGCATGTAGGAAAAGCAGCAAGGGAAGTTATTTTAAAAGAGAGAAACAAATCTATTACCATCCTCATCAAGTGGGCACATTGTGAAACGCACAGAGTAGCTTCCTGCATACACGTTTGCTTGGCACCAGGCTGCATTTGCACAACAAACTGTAAGCCCCAGTGATGAGAGGCAATGAACGCTAGTGACAAAACTAGCGAACACTAATGCTTTTCTCCAAAGCACATGGCCAGCACACACGCTTTTTTCTCCCTTATTTCGCCAGTGCAGTGTCCTCAGATCGATGCACACGCGTACTGTGGAGACATGTGCCGAAGTCGGTGCTCTGTTAGCATCCCCGTTCCCGCAGGGCTCATTCAGAGAAATGCTGCGGGATATTGGCCTCCGAGCATCGGAGTCCGGAGATGAATTTGGACTGTCAGCTCCATCCCCACCCCCCATAACAGGAGACAAGCACAACAACCCTTGCTGCACTGACAGGGAGTGGAGACGCCGAATACACTCTCTGAAGAGACCCATGGAAATAAAACAGTCTCACAAGAAATGGGGAAGATAGGCAAGATGCGGGGGCAGACGATCCTGGAAGGGGATATCTGGACTTGGCTGTGTGTATCCAGAGTCACAGTACAAATCCCTCCTGTAAAAGCTTCAATCTACTATCGATGCTGGGGCAATGGCAGGGCATTGTTAACTCGGATTGTGGGGTGACATTTCATTGAGATAGTTCTTATTCTCTGAGGTTTTGAAGTGGGGGGACTTACTCCTCCCCCGTCTTCCGTTTATTTCACACCGAGTGTGCATGAGTTATTGGTGGAATTCCTAGCGAGGCGGGAACCACCTAAAAGAAGCCAAAGCTGCCAGGAAATAACATGGCATAATAATATTTAGCAAACACTAATGCAAACCACAGTAACAGTGCTTGGGGGCGCAAGGTGGGGTGGGCATACGGCAAGGCTATGAAGTTATTAGTGAATGCTTAAAGCTGGGGAACAGATAGTTTGTGGGCAGTCAAGCCAGCCTCTGCCACCGAGCGATAATTTGCTGTTTGCAGAACACCCGGAAGCTGGGACATTCTTTGGGGTCAGTAAAAGCATTGAGATCCTGCAGACCAGCAATGCTCCCTCCTTGGGTGCTTGCTCTCTTTAAGAAGGGAACTTCACGGCGGAAACAGGATGGCACCTTGCATCTAGCACATCCCTCTGGGGAACAAACTCCTGGGTGTATGTGTGGGGTGGGGGGGGGCAGGTTGGAGATTGAGGGTTCTTGTAACAAGCATCATTCCCGGCTTGCTGAGCTAGGCATAATTGTTGCAAAACCGCTGTGCACATGCTGGGTTTCATAATTATCTAGCTCGTCTGTCAGCCCTTCCCTTCCCCCAGCATAAATGCACATTTGATTATGATTATAGTGGCTAATTTCGTTTGGTGCATCTTAGACATATGGGCCTCCACCTGTTCTGAATATGCAAACACCGGCTGATTGCTTTCCCCCTGCTCCCCTCTGCCCCAGCCTGTCTGAGACAGGTCTGTGCCCTACGGATGGGTGGTGGGGAGCCTGGCCTCCATTCCACCAACAAAGAAATTCTGAGTAGTAGGGTGGGCACAAAAAGGGGCCAGTAATTGCCACTGGCATCTGTAAGTGCACAAATGCCCCGAGCGTGCCAGTGCGTTCGAGCCCTGAGCTGCAGGCAGCCCCCACCCATTGCACCAAAACTCCACTTGACACAGATGCATGAAAGGGACTGTCCCGGGTCAGCTGGGAAGCATATTGCATGTGTGATATTTTATATCTTTCTGTGTATATACATCCTCCCCCGCAATACATTATATACACTGGACACAGCACATCTACCCAGTCACTCACACACACACACATATACACAACCTTGTGAGAGTACAGCACATGGAGATATTGATATACACCTACAGTACATCTATCTGTGTACACTGTACAGAGAAGCCGTTACATCAACAGACACGCACAGCATTGTACATTGTACATATCTCACTCTCTCTCTCTATAGCTGGGCTCCCCTAAATCCTTCCGCCTTGCAAAATTCCACTTGTCTGCTGTCTATTTTTTGCCAAAGTGTGAATCTAGTTTTGTTAGTAAATTAGTGACGTTAGTAAAATGATTGTGATAGTAAAGGGCAGGACATGGGATTTTATATCTGACGCCTCTGGAGCATTTTCATGATAATTTTGCAACGATGATGTATAATTAGACAGGCAGCAAGGATCTAGGACCGATCGACTGATGGGTGGATCGATAGATGGGGGATCTAGGGATCCACTAGGCGCTAGGGATAGATGGTATAAACAGTGCAGAGTCTTGCTGATTCTCACTTTAATTCATAAGCTGCACAATTCATGCCCCACCCCCCAACCCCACTACCTCACCAAATAGCAGAGTCTGTGGAGGACAGCACTCTCCTCTTAGGGAGCCTTCCTGAGCTTTGGCACAAGCAGAGTGTAATCTGCTCGGCGGGGCCCAGGGAAGCGCATGCTCAGATCAGTGACACAAAATGACACTTGTCAAAATAAACAGAGGAAGGGCTGGGAGAACGACACTGAGCAGCGCAACATCTGGCACTGGTCATTTTTTTCTTCTTCCTATCCTGGTGCCCATTTGCAGATGTGCCAGAGGCCGCCTGGCCGGGGTGGGGAAGTGAGGTTCACTTGGGGCCCCCACCCCAGGGACAGCCTTATTAATTATTTGTATATTATGGCAGTGCCCACATCACAGTGGGGTCTTTCCAAACTCTCAAGGAGGGCAGGCCCTGCTCCCAGGAGCTAACAATCTTAGGGCAAGCAGACAACAGTTAGTCATTGGTTTTAAGGCCAGAAGGGACCACGATGATCATCTCGCCTGGTCACAGGCCCCAGACTGCACTAGGGACCCCAGTGGGTCTGGGGAAAGGGAAGAGGCCACCTCTAGGCAGGTTAACTGGGTCCATCTCTGCATGAGGGCGAACCCTCACATGTTCTTTCTTGGGCTAACCCACTGCACCACTGGAATCAATGGGATGAGGCTTGGCACAGATGACCCAGGGTGCTAGGCTGGGCTCCTTTGTTTAGTTACAAGTGGCCCGTGGCTACAGGAGGGGGAAGCAGCCACAACCCCCGTCACATTTATGTTAAAGTTGACATTGCTTTTTACTGTTTTTTGTCCCTCGTCTTCCACCATCAGGAGGAGAAGAAGATTATGAATGGGGTTGGTGGGAGGCTGGGGGCAAGGTGGATCAGGGAGGAGAGAGACGCAAACAGGCAAACAACAGAGATAAAGGAGAGTGTTTCCTTCTGTGGGAGACGTGGGAAATTCACATGGCTTATAAAGTCAGGAGGGGAAAGCTTGGTAAAAGCCATGACAAAAAATAATCTCACTGTTGGTTTATTATGTCTCCCTCCTTCTTTGCTGGATTTATAGCCCAGTAATTCCAACGTCCGTGCACACATTGGTATTGCTGATATGCCTCACAGGAGTGCTGGGTGGATTAATTAGCTAGTGGGCCTGATTAATGAGCTAATCTATTCCTGCAGTGGGAACATAAGGACTCTCATGCTGGATCAGACCAGTGGGTCCATCCAGCCCAGTATCCTGTCTCCACTGCTGGACAATATTAAATGGTACAGGAGAAGGTGCAAGAGACCTTGCAATAGGCTGTCTGGGATAACCTGCCCCCATTCTTGGTCCCTTAATCCTGCATTTCCAACCACCCAATCCATTTTTTTGTAGAAAGTCCAGGACAGTTTGGCCAGGCAGGATCGGGGCCCAGTGCTTTTAGTAGCAGGGCTGAAAGGCCTGGTGTCAGCACCAAGCATTCTTATTGTGTTTCTCTACGCTGCATAGCAATATATATGCTCACGTTCACAAAATACACACTCTCCCTAGACTGTATATACATGTGTGTGCCGGGGAAATTGCATATGAAATTACAGACGGAGACTACAAGAAACACTTAATTAGCATCATTCACAGACAAGATAATAACGGTGCTCAGGAATGATCTGCCAGCATTTCATATCACAGAAGCATTTGTCGATTGGAGATCTGTGCACGAGACTAAAGTCCCAGGCTTCGGCTCCTTTGAACGGGAGCCCCCAAGACTCTCCTGCGTACCCCACCCAGCCCCGAGACACCAGCGGTGGTCAATCTCTCTGTTGTAGGGTATCAAACTGCTACCCATTCCATTCCATGTAGGTTCTTAGACCGTGCTCATCACCCGAGGTCTGAGACTCTGCCAGTCGTGCATTAACCAGCAGGACGACACATCTGACAATGTTCTTTGTCTTGGTGCTCTCTGTCCCATCACCAGGGTCTGGATGCCTTCCACAAAGCAACAGTGAAGTCACTAGTGAACTCCACTAGAGCCTCTGGCTCTTCTGTCTTTCTGGGGTGAAAATGCGACATGGGGGGGATTTGGGGTTTTCTACATTTTATTCACTGACATTTTTAGGTTGATTTGTTTCATGTTAGGGTTTTGTTTTTTTTTGGCTAGTCGGGGATCTGTAGGGGTCTGTGTGTCAGCTGGCGCCAAAGGCATTATTCTTTTCACAGCATTTCCAGAAGAAATTGGACCAACCAAAAGCACATCTGTGTAGCTGGCCAAGCATCGCGCTGGGAGAGACAGAACAAACCCCGCTCCAGGTGGGGGAGGGAGGGATGTCCCAACTGGGTTGGGAAGGCTGAAGGGGCAGGGGAAGGCAGTCTGTGTGGTTACCACACTGTCCTGTCCTGAGACTCAGGGGATCTGCTTTGATTTGCAGCTCTGTCATGGGCACCTTTGTGCACCCCTGGGCCAAATCTCACCCCTGATCTAGGTACCCAACTGGGAGCAGAGCTCTTTATAATTTGGTCCCTTGATCTCGCTGTGACTCAGTTTGCCCAGCCAGAAAATAGGGTGATTAATACTTCTTCCTTCCCACCCATAGTCTCGTCTAGTTAGACAGTGCACTCTTTGGCCCAGGGACCATCTCTTGCTCTGTGTCTATGCAGTACCTGGCTTGTCAGGGCCCTGATTTTGCTTGGGGCTTCTAGGGGCTATCAAAATATACCCAGTACTAATGCATCTGTAATTAACAGCAACGCTTTGCATTTCTGCATCCCAGGACCCCAAAGTGCTCTGCAAACATTGTTTAATTAAGCCTCAAAATTCCCAGGTGTTTAATATCAGGCACTTAAATGAGCACAAAGGGGTTCCACATGGCAAGGCAGAGAAGTGAACCTGCCAGTAAGGGATACTGGAGAATATATCACCTAGCTAGCTCTTATACAGCATTTTTCAACTGTAGCTTTCAAGGCTCTTTACAAAGGAGGTCAGTATCAGTATCCTCATTTTATAGATGGGGAAACTGAGGCATGGGGGAGGTGGAATGACTTGCCTAAGGTCAGCCAAGGAGTCAGTGGCAGAGCCAGGAACAGAATCCAGTCTAGTCCAGTCCAGCACCCTATCCACTGGGCCACAAGGTAAACCTTAAAGCTTCCATTTAATTCCTTGGGTACTTTCCCTTGCTAGACGCAGGCTTGGTGCACATAAAGCAAAGAGAAGCGGTGACAATACAGCCCCTCCCAGCTGGAACAGTCCTGCTAGACATCAAACATGTGAATGTCGGAGAAAGGGAAAAACTAGAACAGGCCAGTAAAACTTGGATAGGTCCATGTTCCACCAGAGAACACTGTTTCACTGCAGTCCAAATGCTTCCTGAAATCGTGTGGAGTTAGCTGAAGTTATGTTCTGGGGGAAAAGAACGGTTCTGACACGCGAAATGTACCGTTCCAACATAATCGGAACGAAACGTTGCCAGGTTGCCATTTGGAACGACTTTGCAGTGTACACTTGGACAGAACAGAAAATCAGCGAGGTGAAACCCAAATGGAACGGTTTGATCGTTTGACCCCAGACTACCTTTTTCAGGGTTTTCTCTGGTGGAGAATTTCCCAGTGTTCAGGTTTCATTCCTAATCGGAACAAAGACAAACACTGGAATCTCAGAGTACTTTGTGAAACAGCATTGGCGGGTTCTGCCCGACTCCAAGACAAGCCAAGGAAAGCTAATGCACAGCCTGCGATTAGAACATGGGAACCTGGTGGGAATCTCGCCATCTAGGACCACTGCAGGCTCTTGCTTATACCTGTCCCCTCCCTATCTACAGCTTTTATCTCACCATCCTTCTCTCTATCATCTCTCTTCCCCTCTCGATTTGTCTATCACTCTATCAACCTCTCGATTATCTTCACTCTCGCTTGCTCTGTCTCTTTTTATCTCCCCCCGCCCCGTTCTCTATTATCTTTTCCAGAGATATCTCTTTCACACATCTTGCCTTCTCTAGCGCTTTCCCCCCTCCCGCTTTATGTATCTATCAGCTATTTGAGCTCTCTGGTTTCCTTTTCCCATAGCTCTCTCTCTCTAATTCATTTCCTGTCTCCTTCATCTGACTGGGGATGGGACTTGCAGGGAAGCTGCTCGGGCTTGCACTCCTACAGCACAGATACCAGGCCAGGAAAAATCTGTTCTTTGTATAAGCAAACAAGGCCAGATCTTCCAGGGAAGCCAGGGTCAGCTTTTCAGATGCTCAGCTCCCATCTAGGCTGATGATGATAGGCCTGATTTTCAAAAGTGGTTCACAGGGTTCAAGGCCAGACGGGCCCATTATGATCCAATAGCACAGGCCACGGGATGTCACCCAGTGATCCCTGCATCAGGCACAGATCTTGTGGCTGACACCAGAGCTTGTCTTTTAGAAAGCAATGGACAGTCTTGCTCAGCACCCCAGGTGCCAACTTCTTTGGAAAACCTAGCCCATGCTGCCTGTAAAGTCCTATTGCTTTCAGGCCCTCTTGTGGCTCCTCTTGCTCGCACAGCGCTGGGGGTTTGGTATTAAACCCTGCCAGCCTCTTCATTATGATTGCAAGACTCCCTCAAGGGAATCAATATTAGCTTCAGGACAGAACATTTCAGGTCCACTTCTCCATCACCTGGTACTTGGTGCAGTTGTTCGCACCAGCACCAAGTGAGCTGACGAGGGCCACTGTATCAGAACGGAGGCCGCCTGCCCCTGCCTTGCACTAGGGTAAATGACTACACAAGGGGCAGCATGACAGAGAAGTGGGTCCTTCATGCTACTCACTATTTTAGGGCCCGATCCCAGTTGGAGTCTCTGCGTAGTCTTTGGCTCTGACCCTAAACCAGCGTGAGCTCTGGCTGCGGAGTGCAGAGAGAGCTCTTGTCAGACTCCGTCACAGCGCGAAGGGGCGAGCACACAGGCAAAGCGCAGAGGTGTCGGATTTTCAAAAGGACTCTAGAGCACCTAGAGGACGTGGGAGTGGAGCTGTTTTGAGAGTCTGGGCCTCTGCTGGGATTGAACATCAAAATCCCGGGGCTGGTGACACCAGGAATCAGGGCTGTTTGTTTGTTTTAACTAGAACCCATAATAATATTTAAAGTTTCTTTTTTTTTAAAGATGTAACTTTCTCAAAACATTAAAGTTTGGGGAAAAAAACAACCCAGATTTGCCTCAAATCACCATCACCCCAAAGGCAAGAGCTTCTCTAAATGCCAGTGAGCCTGGACTTTATTCTGCACTTTATTCTATTCATTTGGATTTACTCCTGTAAACGGTGGCTTGTTCTGCAATTCCTAATGTGCCCCGTCCTTCCAGGAACCACAAAACAAAGCCCCCCTCCCCTGCACATACCTGCAGTAAACTCTGCTGCCCAGTGAAAGTGACCCCATGCAGGGGCCAGCGCAGACCCACAGGGGTGACGCATAGCCCTCTGCAGGATGCAAATTCCATCCACCCACCCCCCAACTGGGCCCCCTCTACAGGCATAGAATAGTTCCACCCACGCCCCTCCTGCTAGTTCAGCACCTGGCAGAGCTCATCATCTCTCCTGTCAAGTGCACCCTGCCAGCCAGAGCTGCCAAGATTTAAGCAACTCCACGTCCCCACCACTGCTCGTGGGAGGGGTGCATTGACCACAAAGTTAAGTTAATGACCACATGCAAATTACTTGCAAATGTGCACAGTAGCTAATTGAATAATTTGCATAAAATGTCACCCATGGAGCAGAACAAAACTCAGCAGGCCTGCGCATGCTGTAACCCAGAGGCAGCTTGTGAGGATTCTCGGGGCTCATCGCAGGTTATTGGCTGGATCCCTCGACTCAGTGCAGACACATGCTGCTAATGCTGCTCTGAAGGCATGGGGGAAGGTGGGCAGAGGTTGGGGAGGGGCTGCAGAGCCAGGCAGGGCTCAGAGGGAGGGGGACTCACTGGGCTTTTTCTCCCCTCTTTCCCAGCAGCAGGAGCTGAGCTCCAGCCCTTCCCTGGAATTAAAGGAAAAAGAAAAACGTTTCTTGCTTATTTCACTTGAGCAGGGAAATACAATGTGGTGATTGAGAGAGAGAAGGGGAGATCAGAGCGGGAGGGGGAGAGCGGCTCAGGCCAGGGACGGATTAGCCATGCTCTGCAGGGCTGAGTTCATTCCAGCTGGGATCTGCTCCCCGACATGGCTCTGTGCTGACGCCACACAGCCTCCTGCCCCCAAGTCCTGGTTCCTAGGCTCTCCTTCAGCTTTACGGGGCTCCTTCATTTCCCCTGCTGCTTGTCCTCATCTCCACCCTGACCTGCAGCATCACAGGAACCCTGTTCTCCCCCATCTCCACGGCTGTACTTACTGGGCTCCCTGGCTCAGCCCTACCCCGTAAGAGCCACCCTGTTCTTTGGTGGCCCCCCCTTCCCTGCTTAACTCTTGGATCCCAGGCCTGAGGTGCCAGGTGAGACTAACACCCAATTCTTTAATCTCCTAATGAAGCGGGCAAACTAAGGAGCAGCTGGATCTCGCTGGCTCGTCACCATGGAAAAAAGCTTTTCCTTCCTGGTGCCCTGATGGGTTTTGGCTTTGCGGGGTGGAATTCCAAGGCCCTTTCTAAAATCCCAATTTCCAGGAGGTTCCCATCGGTATCCACCTGGCCCCTGCCTGATGACTGACAGCCCTGCAGGTCTGCATAGGGTCCCCCCAGGCTCAGGTGAGCTGGGATTCCAACTGGTCCCGGCCTCTCCCTGCACACGCTGGCAAACCGGGCCTCGCAGACGGCAGGGTGTTGTCTCTTTAAGTGGGTGTCAGCAGCAGCTCAGGCGGTCTTATCCGGAGCCCAGCTATGTAGGTCACATCCATCGCTGGGAGGGAATGTCGGGGGCTTTCGTCCCTGGAGATCAGGCAGAAGATAACCCCCTCCCTCAGGTGCAGATGCCAGTTTGTATTAAATTGCTGGATGCCTTTTACAGAGGCTGCCGTGTGTGTCCCTCTGCAGCAGTATGCATCGCAGAGCAGGGGCTGCAGTCATCCAGAGGCGGAAGGGGCATTCGGGGGAAGGATCAGATGGTTGCATCCCATCTATTCCTCACTTGATTTTTCAGGATCTTTAATACAGTGGGGAAGCATTTAACGGTCCTGCTTGCTAAACATCATGAAAAACAACCAGGTTCAATTCTGTCGTCGGCCCCCCCGCCCCAGGCTTTGGAATGTAGGTGAAGCAAACCAACCCCTTTGGCACCAACCCAAACCAACCAAAACCAACCAAACCAACCAAATCAACCCCTTTGGCAGACTGTTTTACTGTACCATGAGAGTTACTGGTGGAGCAGCCTCATGGGAATAAGAACAGCCCCCCCCCCCCCCAAGAGATTTCCATCAGAGCCTGTCTGTCTCAGTGGGCTTTTCTCCCTGGGGTTTTGTGCAAATGTAGAAACAAGCTGTCATCACCTAGATGCTGGCAGTTGTCACGATGGCCTTCTGAGCCCCGTTTCTACCATTATAGAACGTACTCCATCATTCAGTTTCAAATAAGGTCATTTCTGCGATCCTCTCACAATAATTCTTTTGATACAAACTTGACTGATATTTATACTTATTCCTTTCCTTATATCCTTCTGGAAAAAACCTAGGGAATCTGTTTAAGTTTTCCATTACATAACAACTGTGCAGGTAATAAACCTTGTTGTAATGGCGACGTTCTATAGTTTAATAATGTCAAATATAAATCAGTAGTTGTTTCTTCAGCTTTTGTTAGTAACCTTTTCACTATTTTAACACCATTTGCAACAGATTGTGGGTAACCTGGACTAGGTATGATGTGTCTGAAAACACATGCTATGGTTAACTATGTATCTAATAGCGTGTTGTTAAATTACTAGCCGTGAATTACTATTAAGACTAGCAATGACATGGACCCCAGCTTCCCTGCCAGTTCCTGGAAACCGGACCCGACCCCCAAGCACTGAGCCAGAGTGAGAAGAGACAAAGCACCAGGCCCACTGCAGTTTAAAGGCATAAGGCCAATCTGTCCTGGGTTGTACTGTGCTTGTTAGTGAATAGATTTCATAAAGTGTATTGCACTCCGTCTGTCTTCCCCCTGGTGTTGATCCACCTTTCCCCTCCCTATAACAAAGCGTGGCAGATCTTTTCCTAACATTTCCCCAGTGCCCGTTTCCTTCTCTCTCCTTCTTACCCCACACTGTGTGGCTACCTCCTCTATGGCACAGGAGCGTAGGCTCCTGACAAATCTGAGACACTCCCCACACCCCCAGCCCTTCTGAGAAATAGTAGGAGGATTTTTCCCCTATTAACTATTTGTATTCCGGTAGCATCTAGAGGCCACACCCAAGGCCAGGGCTCCATTGTGCCAGGGCCTGTACAGACACAGTATGAGACAATCCCTGCCCCAAGGGTCTCATAGTCTAAATAGACAAGATGAACAAATGGTGGGAGGGGAAACTGAGGCACAGAGAAGGGAAGTGACCAGAGAGAGAGACTGTGACAGAGCTAAGAATAGAACCCAGGTATCCCAGGCCAGTGGCTTAGTCATGAGGCTACTTTCTGTTCCCTTCTTCCACCTTATAGCCTGCTGGTTTTGAGAAGGGTCATCTCCTCCCCTTTAGGCTCCATTCTGACCTATCCTTCCCCAGGAAAAGCATCAGTGCTTGCCCAATCAGTAGAAGGGCCTTCATTCTTGTCAGTTTTGCTGCAGCCCACAGGTTCCTAAACAGCAGCAGTGAAAACTGATGAAATCCCGGCCAGGTTTCACTCCAGTGCAGCGCGGCAAAGCTCTGAGCAGCTGTGGAGGTGCTGGAGCAAATTTTCTGCAGATTCAGGAAGACCACACTGCACTTCTTGCACTTGGGTCATGCTTAGAAGGTTTTCTCCCCAATAATAATGGCTAAGAGCCTACGTTTTGGGGATTTTCTGCAGAAGTTCCTTGCACTCACCCAGGAAAGATTCTCCTTAACCGCGGGTGAGCGCTTGAGTGGATTTTTCAAGCCCTGTCCCTCTCATTCACGATCACGTAACATCCCCTGTGGCAGTGACAACAATTGCATACGTGGAGCAGTAACGTTAGCAAAAGCATTTTGTGGACTCTTCGCTTCCTTTAATACAATCTGCCAGGCGGGAACAAGGAAAAGGATCCGTCACCATGTCACTAGCCAGCTCTCCGCAGAGGACCATTGACCCACAGAGTGTGCTCAGAAGCTGGGAACTCTCCAGGGGATTTAGGGCACAGCAGACCTTTCCCAACCCTCAATGTGTGTGTGTGGGGGGGGAAATGTGGGGAAAGCACCTGTGTCTTTGTAGGGCAGGTCAGAGCAGGGGCCCATTGGGGAGCTGGACAGCTCCTGACACTGCAGGCAGGGCTTTGCCAGGGTATCAGGAGACACAGGAGTGAGACAGCCCCTGTATGTTACAGGGCAGGGCTGAGCTGGGGTGCAGAGCCCAGGCGAGATGGGGAGCAAGGGGTCCCCCATGACACTGCAGGGCAGGGCTGTGCTCTCAAACATTTTGCCCTGGGCATCTCCACCCTTCCAAATCCATCTAGCAACCAGAGCTTTGCTTGGGCCTTCAGTCACCAGCCCTGCATCAGCTGGGCTCTGACGAACAAGTTCATCGGCACAACAGCTCAACCCTGACACTGCTGGATGGATGCTTCCACGTTAATTGGTGAGAGATAAATGACAGCTTCGCTTCCTCCTCCACGCAGCTGCGGCCGAGGGGACAGGAGAGGAGGGTGAGCAAGACGGAGCCTCACCCCGGCACTTCCCAAAATAAGATCTGAACCCAGGCTGCCTGTGACACCCAGTGCCATAACACCTTTGTTAGCATCGGACAATGCTCCCCTATGCCGCTTTAAGATGGGGGGGCTCAAAGGGGGAGGGGTTCACTGGGTCTCCCAGTGCTTCCCACAATTGCAGCCTGAGCCATCCGTGGGGTTCAAACGATTTTGGGGTGAACAGAGAAATGAGAGGAGATTGCAAACTGCTGGGGGCGAATCCACATGGGGTGGATTCACCCTCATGCACAGGTGCCCGTGCGAGGGCATTGTCAGGGGTGCCTTGGCTTTGCACTTATCCCCAGTCACACCCCAATAGAAAAAATCAATGCAGCCAAGATAGTTGAACTAAGCGATTTGCTCAGCCGCATCCCCAGGTGACCCTCATTCCCTAGCAATAAGGCACGTCCCACGGGCAGAAATCTGTCATTTCATCACAGTGAAGCCCTTTACCTCCCCAGTTAATTATAAATGTCATTTTGTCTTCCCCCACTTCCCTCCACACTGAGATGTTAGAAGTTGCTGCTCTGACAGCCCTGGGAGCTGTCACAGTCTCTCTCAGGGCAAAGTCCTCCAGCCCTGTACAGAGGAGCCAGCACAAGTCTCAAGCCTGTATTGAGGCCTAAGACTCATTGAGGATAACACAACTTCATCCTCAGACCAGGCAGTGGCAGGGCAAACTCCTCCTCCATCACCTGCCGTTCACCAGTGTGTCTCAGCCTCAACCCAGAGCGAGGGGAGCTGAGCCTCTCTGCTGAGTCTGACCTGGTGCGATTGACCAACAGGACTCAATACAGGGGAAACTGGGCCAGGTTCTCTGGCCTAAGAGGCAGTGGGCCAGAGACTTGATGCTCTGATGGTCTCTTCTGACTTTAAAAAAACAAACTCATCTCTGTGATCTGCATAGAGAGTCTCAAAACATTTGATGTCTAAATGGGCTTTTTTTTTTTTTAATGGAAAACGGCTTGTTAGGAAAACGGGAATTTTCTCAAAAATAAATAAAAAGCCTGTTTTGTCCAAAAACAAAAAAAATCAAGCCTTTGTTCAAAACCTGAAGGTTATTTGGGTATTCAGCAACTGAACCCCAAAACTATCAATTTTAGGGTTTTCAATGAAAACCTGGAAAATGCCAAAACCCAATTTTTTTCAGCAAAAATGAAAAAGAAAACTTTTGAAGAAAACAAAATGTTCATGTGGGAAAAAAGATTCCCTGCAGGCTGCAGATTTGTGAAAGTGAGTTGAAGTGTCCGGCCATGCGCTCTTCCTGGTACATACCCAAACCGTGCAGCACCGAGGCAGACTACAGGGTCAGAGCAGCTGAATCAATCAGATATAAGCTATTAGGAAATTTAGGGAAAGGAAAAAAATCTAATTCCTGGTTAAAATCTTTCCCTGAGGGGGACAGTGGGATAAAAGTGCATTCAAACACCATTTTTTAATTTGTAAATTATAAAATATCCAAGAGAAATTCAACCTTGTTGTGTGCATCAGACAAGACAGTAATAACAGTAACAGCAAGAGTCTATAGTCTACTAAGCTACACAGGGGGATTTCAATATTAGGTGTGGTCTTCTAATGAACACATAATAAAGCTTTGCATTTCTACAGCTCGCTCCTTCCATCTGCGGATCTCAAAGCACCTTCCAACTATTCACTCATTAACTCTCAGACCCCTGGGAGGCAAGTGTCTTTCTCACCATGATATAATGTGGAATTTGAGGCACAGAGTCATGATGTTACTTGTCCAAGGAAACACAACAAAGTCAATGGTAAAGCCAGAAATAGAACCCGGGGTGAAGTCCTGGCCCACTGAAATCAGATGGAAAATTCCACCTGCCTCAGTAGGGCCAGGATGTCACCCCAGCAGTCCCAATCCGTAATTTCCTGCTCCAGCCACTAAACCCCTCTGCTCACTCAGAGCTGCAGATATAACCGGAGAGTCCTGATGGCCTGTCTGCTGCTCTAACCACTGGACAATTTTTCTTGCCACGTCAGCTGCACTGAAACAAACAGCCGCAGGTAAACACGATTTGTGTGTGCAAGGGAAAAAAAATGGAGGTGTCAGTGATGCAAGGACTTAGAAGAGATGTTTAAAATATCACCTGAATTTGTTTTAAATGTGGGGAAATAGTTTAGAAACCCCTTTTCCCACTTGAGTCGTATGATACTGAACATCCCAGTCAACATTATTTAAATCAAAGCTATTACAGCACATAATTTATATTAATCTGTATATAAATATAGCTCCCCACCTACATCTGGCTCATACAAATACATTAACCAGGTGCAATGCAGAAAGATACTGAAGACAGAAAAGTCTTTGTATTATTAGAAATGAAGGCTGAGGGTCAGATTCTCGGGCGGTGTAAACTGGCATAGTTCCACTGAAGTCAATAGATCTATGCAGAAGTACATCAGCTGAATAGCTGGCTCTACCTTTTTGAAGATGTGATTTCTGATACAAATATATTGCTTTCAAAACGGGGCTTTTAAAATGAATCCTCTGGAAATTTCCCCCTGGCGTGGTTGTTGCATATTGTATAGCTACGTTTCAGGGGAAGGGGAGATGCGGGCTTGGTAAGAAAGGCTAGAGATGAAGGGGCATTTGCCAAAGAGAACTGAACAGGGATCCCCAAGACAAAACAGAGCCTGGTGAAGTCAAGGGGAAGAGAAAGCGGTGGCATTTCCTACACGAAACATTTAATTAGGATGCAGGAAGGGTACGTTGGGCGCGAAGGCGGGTGGGGGACAGTGGAGGAGGAGAGCACCAAAAGAAAGGAACAAAACTACTAGTATTGGAGGGCTTGATGGCTTAATTACCATATTCAAATCTAATTAATTCCGTTTTGCATAAAAAGGCCACGCTGGGCGTGGGACCAGCTTTGCAGATGGCGTCTTGTGCTCAGCACCATTTTGGGACGGGCGGCCATTTTAGAGCCAGGCACGGAGGCACAAGATGGCTTCGCCCATCACGTTCAGCCAAAGAGCATCTGCTCTGGGTGCCCTACTTTTGTCGGGCAGTGAGAAGCATGCTCAGCTGGCTGTCCCCTCCCACCCCAGGTCTCTGCAGGATAATAGGGAAAAGGAGCCAGCCCCCTATTTACCACGTTGGTGAGGGAGGAGCGGGGCAGGGGGTTGTTTAAAAGGCACATAAATGATGCAGGCGGCAAAGCGGGAAGAGAAGGGTTGGGGGGGGACAAAGCTAACGGGGCTGCACATTTAATTAGTTGCCACTGGAGCTCCTGACGCCATCTCCCGCACCCAGCCATGTCCTCCGGCCAGCTGGAGAGCCAAGACGGGGGCACTGCCCCCCTCCCACAATTCTAGGGCAGTCGGCGTCCACGGATTCAGAGGGGAAGACGTGGCATCTGGGGGAGCCAAGGGTTAGCGTTGATGCGAGGATTAATCTCGCTAAACTAGTTCCTGTAAACCAGGGGGGCAGGCGGACATAGCTGCTCTCAGAACTCCAGAGTGACCATGGCTGCCATATGACAGGCCGTGGTGAGAGCAGCCCGAGTGGCACCTGTTGGACTGGTTGTCTACCCAGACGGGCACTGTCTGGGCCTGTGAGCACCTGGGCACTGGGTGTGGTAGCGAGATGCTCCCTCTCAGTCTCAAGAGGGAGACGCTCCTTTCCCGAATAACTGATGCTCTTGGGACAGCTCCTCCCTATGGGCCAGCCTCCAGGAGCAGCAGGTGACCAGCGGTGTCCTGGAGCCAGGCCAAAGCTCCGCGGGAGCTGGAAACACGGACGCACCCTCTCGACAGGCCGCATCCTGCTCCCGCTGAGGCTGAGCCGAGTTCTGTTGTTCATTTCCCTGGAAACAGCTCTGGGTTCCAGAATTAGCGGGGAGTGGAGGGGGAGTTATTTCATCTTTTTATAGGAGCTGGGGGAGCACATCATGACTCACTGGAAGCACGCTCGGACATCTCGAGCCAGACCCCGGGCTGCTGTGAACCGACGCCGTTCTGCCGACTGACACTGACTTCAGGGGAGCAACGCCGACTTATGCCAGACCCGGGGTCAGCTCTGTATTTTCAGAATTCCCCGCTGACATTACTGGCTTAGGGAAAATTCAAGGCAAGCTGAGCCGATGCTGTTTGCAGCCTCTGATGCAAGCCAGATTTTGCCTGATATCCCAGAAACTGATCTTCAGCTGAACCAAATGGCAACTGTTAACAGCAGAATCACTACTGGGAAACAACAACGAAACATCCTGGCTTTAAGTGAAAACTTGCATAATCTCCCAGGTTTCCCAGAAGATCAGACCAGTGTCATGAAATGTGAAAAATTTCCAACTTTCCAACTTCTTGGTGAATATTTTGCATAACATTAGGGTCACCCTCCACCAGGGCCCAGGCACTTCCATCCAGTAGGATCCAATTGCTCATGATGGTCTAGTTCATTTGCCCTACACTTCAGAACAGATATTAACTGCTGGATTAACACACTGTGGAAAGTGGCTTGAGTTTTACAGGGGGTCAGACTAGATGATCACAATGGTCCCCCTTCCAGCTTTAAAATCTGCCCAAGTGCAGATACCGTCCCAGACAATAGCCCCCTTTTTGTTCCCATTAGGCACTGAACTCATCCTTACCTCACAAACTCTTCTGGATACAGATATGTGTGCATGAAGGGTCTCCTGGAATAGACCCTGTTCATGTCAAAGTAATGGTCAAGGTAGGTTCCAAGGAAGAATTAATTTCCTTCTCCCATGAAGGCTTGGGGCTGGCTGTTCCAAAGAGCCTAGCTCGCTGGGCATCAGGGTGACCTGTTCTGACAATCTAGACCCTAGGACCTCATCTAAAGTCTACTGAAGTCAATGGAAAGACTCCCATTGGCCTCACTGGCTTTAGCTTCAACTCTTAATTTCCACCTCTATCTTAATGGCAGAGGAAGCTCTCTTCTCCGGCTGGAATGACGACTCGGAAGGACCTTTCCACTAAACAGGGCAAAAGCTTTTTTTCTGGGAGGAGATTTCCCCCCTCCCCGATCAATCTCATTTTGAGGGCAGGGGCTCGGTACCTCCTCCATCTCTTCCAACCCCCCCCCCCCGAAAGGGCATCCCATTCATAGCTCTGCATTGGCAGGGCTTAGATGAGACCTTCAACCAGAATCCCTCGGGAACCTGGCTCTGGGGGCTCAGACAAGAACGAAGAACGCTTTCCCATCTTTTGCAAGCAGAAGCTGTGGCATTGGGTAATCTGAAAAGGAAAGGAAAGATGGGATGGAGCAGGCAATAATTTCAAAGAGAATCGTTAATGCTGGGCCTATGGTCAGTCTCATTAGCTCAGTGAAGAAGGATGTGTTTTTCAGCTACAAGTCCAGGGATTAAACCTAGAAAAGGAAGAGATCTTTCGTTTCCGAAAGTGGCTGCCAGCGCTCCAGAAGAGAGAGGCAAGGTGGAAGCCCCCCCACCTCCTGAAGAAACGTCAAAGGAGATGGTTCAACAAGACAAAATGGCCACCCCATTGGAAAACACTCAGCTCAGAGCCTGCAGCTCCTGCGAGACTGGCAGCGATCAGGAGCCTAGCAAAAGGCTAATATACAGAGATGTCAAAGACTAGGACTGGTGCCAATCCTTCGCCCTTGTCTAGACCCCGGTCGGCCAAGAACGCCAAACCACTTCACAGTCAGTTGAATAAGCCTCACAGGTAGGACAGCATTAGCCTCATTCCACCACTGGTTTGGCTGAGGCATAGGGCGATGAAGTCACTCACCCACACTGACCAAACACCTTCAGAGTACAAATCAGGCCAAGCAGCAGCCATGTTTAAAGATGGCGGCTAACAATGGAGCATAGGCCTCAGGGATGCACTCCTGTGCCTCATAAGATCCAGATTTCCACTCTAGGGGCCTGATTTTCAGAGAAGATGAGCACCTACAGATATCATGGCCTTCAGCTGGAGCTGTGGGTGCTCAGCTGCTTCTGAAAATAAGGGCCCAGGTCTTAGAGGCTTGAAAATAGCCACTGCTAGCTGATGGCAGCTGAGACGCCTCCATAACACAAGTCGGTGGTTCTACACCCAGGTCAAAATGGACAAATATCCACCTCACACAAACCACTCTTCTCTTAGCAGCAGTCTCAGCAGAGCGGCCAAGGATCAACTGGGCAACAGAGACCACGCTGAGGCAGAGGTGAGCTCCAAGTTGAGGGGGAGACACATTGGTGTGAGTTCAGGTACTGGGGAAGCTTGCCAATTATACATGGACCTTCAGCATCTCTGGTTCTCCAGTCAGCATGGGGCTCACTTCCAGTTGCACAGCAGGAGAAGAAGAAAAAATACCCTTGTTACAGTGGGGTTGATGAAGGGTGACATAACAGTGCCTGCAAATCCTGCAAACAGGGGTTCGGTATTTAGAGACACACAAGGAAAGGTGAAACTTCTTTTTCTAATGCTTTGGACAGCTCCACTGTCATGTGAAAAGTCGGAGCTTTTAAGACCTTAGGGTGTGTAGTTTTTCTCTTGACTAACTCCCAGGGATCTGTTGTTGTTCAAAGAACGATGTTCCATTCCCCCTTTGCTGGTGTGAAGCAAATAGCTTGGAAATTAAAAACATCAAGCCCAAAACCAAAACCAACGTGGGGTGTGGGATGGAGTCGGACAACACTGGGCTGGTAAACCTGACTTCTCCCTCCATGGAAAACAAGTGAAAGGAGGTTTGTGCAGGGTAGGAAGGAGGGGTCTGTGCATTCACATGGAGAGCACTGGCAACCTCTGTGGCAGTAAAGGATCAGGAGCTAAATGCCTCAAGGAAGAAATGTTCCTTTATATATGTATATATTTAGGGCTTTGTTTGCTTCTAAGGCAGCCAGGATCAATGGAAAGTGACTTCACAGAAGAGAAATGAGGACACTGGGAGCAAGAGGAAATGGACTCATTAGGGCAGGGGGAGTTGATGAGTTTACCTCCTCTGGAAACTTCCTCTGTGGATTGAGTTGTTTACATGGGGTTGAATTTTTCACAGGGCCAGATTTGCCAAGACTCAGCACCCACAACTGGGGTTGGACCTTCCAAAGAGCTCAGCAGCCAGTTTTTGTAAAAAGCACTCGGAGACATGTGCAGCTAAATTTTCGGAAGAGTTCAGGATCCCTGGTTGGTAACGTCCTACTAAGAAGTTTTTCCATGGAAAAGGGGCATTTTCACTCAATGGAAATGTCTGTTTTTATTGACAATTTCTGTGTTTTCATTAAAAAAAACCCAAAAAATGCTCAAAATTTCCCAGTCACCTAAAACTGCCTTGTAGAGTTGATTTGTTTTGTTACAAAAACCTGAAAAAAAAAATCAAAGAAAAATTTTGACGAAAATAAAAAAAAAATTTCATATAGAAATTGGTGCATGGTAAAAATGAAACAAAATCGTGTCCTGGCCAGCTCGAGAGCTCAGCACCCAGCCTGTGAGAAAATATGGCCCCTCACTTAGCCAATCCCACTGAGCAATACGTCATGTGGCAAGCGATCTCCGTGAGATTCGACAGGTATTTGAGACGAGCAGCACTACTCAATGAGAGCACGGCTGGCATGGTCTGATCTCTAAACAGAGGCTGAAAGCTTCTGAAAATTCTGGCCTTCATTTGTGCCCAATGGGAGGGCCAGGGGGTGCAGCAGGCCACCCCCTCGTTATTATTTCAGGCTGAGGTTTCTGAAGGATCTTAAGCAATAGAGGGGCCCAATTTCCTTTGAAATTCAACAGGATCAGACACCTAATTCCCCTGGACTCCTTGGAAAGTCCCAGATTCAGATTAAAAGAGACCAAGGGTTCGAGCAATGCCTTAACCAATTCAGATGGAATGAGAACCAAACCTGAGATCTGGGCCTCAAACCCAAACCTGACCTTAAACCCTGGAGAAAACTGGCTGCATTGTTTTAAAGTCATTATTGTCCTTCCTCTCCCACTTTAATTCCTGCTTCGGGTAGAGGCATTAAAATATGCAGAGGGGCCATTTCCTGTGGCATCTCTGGCCCTAATTCTGAGATTTCCAGCCCAGTTTTGCTGACTCTATATGGTTCAGATGGGCACCTTCCAACAAGCACCTTCCTTCTTCCTCGCATGCTGCCCCTCCCACACGGAATCAGCTCCTTGTAAACAAAACCAACTCATTACCAGAGCCGGTCAGGAGTTTTTTGACAAAACTTTTTTTTTCCATCAGAAAATGCCAATTTGTCAAAACCAAAACTTTTTGCAGAAATGTATCAGTTTTGATGTAAATTTTGTTGGGTCCAGGATGGAATTTCTCTCTCTCGCTTTCTGGCCCAATGAATATTTAACTATTTGTATAAAATGAAAACAGGAGAGACTGAGAAAGACTGAGTCTATAGCCCGGTGACTGGGATGAGGGAGCCGGTGAGAGTCAGAGCAGGGACTTGAACCTGAGTCTCCCAATGAGATGACTGCTCTGACCATCAAGCTATTGGCTGGTGTGGGGTGGAAGAGTCTCTGTCTCTGAAAGGGCTAGTTTTTGTTCCAATCACAACAAAAAGAAATCTCAAAATCTTGACATTTTTCACAAATTGGAATTCTTGTTTCCAACAAGCCCCTACCATCCTCCTCCTTCAGGACTCTCCTTTGTCATGATACTGAAAAAAACTTGGCAATGGTCAGGCCGCAGACAAAGACTATGGCCTGTCTCCCTGACCAACACCGTCTCATTGTTTCCTTGTATGCCCCTATCAGTCTGTCTTCGTCTGTTGTTGCTTGGTTCATATTTAGATTGTAAGTTTTTTGGGCAGGGACGGTCTTTTTGTTCAGGTATTTGTAAAGTGCCAAGCACAATGGGATCCAGGTCCAGGACTAGGGCTTGTAGGCACCATGATAACACAAATAATAACGAGTTCTCCCAGATGACATTCACCCCTAGACAGAAGGCTGGCACAAGGCCTAGATCCCTTAATTCCCATTGACACTCATGGCTGGGACTCCCAGAATCCTGCTCCCCCATCCAGGTCCAACTCCTGTCTCCATAGGCTAAACTCCTGCCCCCACTGCTTATTTGCTGTCATTCTATGGCAGAGAGGGGCCTGAAAACCAAGATCCCAGAGCCAAATGGCCACTGCACAGAGTCCCCAGAGAGTCGCAGGTGTTTGACGGGGATTCCTCACTTCCATCACCCATCCAAGAGTTTCCTCTGATTATCATCCATTGCTTTGTACCCCCCTCCCCCTCCCAGGTCTTCTCCTGCTCTCCTCTGCCCCTCAACCCAGGGCTGCTTATACCCAGGAGATTGCTGATACAACCTGAAACTCAGGGATCTGTCTTGTCTGCCCTTTTCCGCACTGCAGAAACTCACCCTCCCTAACATCACCAGGAATCATGAGGTGTTTGTGCTGCATCCACTGGCTCTACGTGTCTGGGCAATTCCTGGGGGTTTAGGGATGAGTGGAAGGGACTCATCTGGGGCAGGTGTGAGTGTGTGCGTGGGGTAGGGCAGTAACAGTGCAAGAAAAGCTGAGGCTTACCTTCTGCAAGAGACAGCCAGGGGGCTCTTGCGTCCATGTGGGCAGTAAGGTAGCTCCTTCCCTTCTGGATCCCCCAGATTTTCATCTTTGCAAAAGATTATATAGCCAAGCCAGCCAATCGTCTAGAGCCACTCAAAGCATTGCAGGTGGAAGACAATGACATTAATCTCTTCCTGACCAGGCAATTCCTCATAGGCTGGAAAAGTCCAGCCCACCTTAGGCCTGGGGCAGCGTAACCTGCCTCTGTTGAGCCCTCGCTGTCTCTAGGCAGATCCTGGGCCAAGTTGCTGTTTGTTTTCTCCTGTCCCTGATTGATGCCTGTGGAAAGTTTGCATCTTGCCCGTGTGTTGCAGGCACAGACGCATCTAGGTAGTTCTTACATGCCGTGCTGTAGGTCACAATCCAGCTTAGAGAACAGAACCCTGTCGGCTATGTTAAATTCAAAGCCTGCATGTTGCAATGTTCTTTATTTCGCCCCTGAACTAGGCATGCTTCTTTCCATCCCTCTTCTCTGGCTGGGACTGCTGCAGAACAGCATCCCTCGGAGTTGGCGGTGGTTTGGTTTTCTTCCTCTTCTGCAAAAGGCTAAAGAAAAACAAACAAATAAATAAAGAGATGGTTAAACAATGTCTTGGTAGAAGGTGAGAAGTAAGCTATGTCTCCAGACATTATCCAGATTACAGCCCCATTGTGCTGGGCTCTGTAGAAACAAAGTCCCTGCCCTGAAGAATTTACAATGTAAGGAGATGGGACAGACAGTGAGTCCAGATCTCCTATTTTACAGCTGGGGAAATGAGGCACAGATCCAGTAAGTGACTTACCCCAGGTCACAAAGGGAATCTGCGGCACAGCCAAAAACTGAAGCAGTTCTCCCAAGTCCAGTATCTTACCCACAAGACTATTTCCAAACGACACAATAAAGCTGACCCGAAGACGAGTTCTGTGTCGCTCCACGGCTTGTACCTTCCCCCAGCAGAAGGTGGTCCAACAAAAGATATTAACTGACCCACCTCGTCTCTCACAGTGAATATAGGACATTTACATCGCACCTCGTCTCCAAAAAGATCCCAAAGGGATTTTCAGTCTTAGCAAAAAGATATAGGTATCTTAATTCGCCCACCCCTGAAAAGCAGAGATGTGTTTAACAATGCGCAGCAACCCTAGATAATACCTTAGCTCAGGAAGTAAAGAATACTGCATCCAGCTGAAACGACATGCAAATCTGAGAAGTGGAATTTGGCCAGGACACTGGGATTAACATACACTCCTGGTCCTGTGGGGGGAGGTGACGTGACTTGCCTCAGGTTGCAAAGCAGGCCAGCGGCGGAGTCAAGAATAGAACCCAGGTGTCCTGACTCCTAGCCCAGTGTCCGATCCACTAGATAACAGCTCTGCCTCTCACCTAGTCCCAGATTCCTGCTATCAAACTGATATCACACTTTACAGCATCAGGATGCTTCCTTGCAAGGTCTCCTAACCCCCACTGGAGGCTGCTGAGCTACCTTGATACTGCGGACCCTGATTTTGCCCATCAGGTCAAGATGTCTTGCAGATTTCCCCCTGCTCCCACAAGCCTCAGGCAGCCAAACTCCAACCCTGGTGACTAGTTTCATAAAAATTAAAAGAGTCACCCAAGCTTTGCAATGAGCCCCATCAGGTTCTCTGGGTTAGGCCTTGGCAGAATAAAAAAAAAATGTCTCCAGCATACATTGCCACCTAAAAGTTATACAACAAGCAGCCAAATGTGGGGAAATCATGGCAATAGGGGAATTATTGGACAAGCGTAGGCCCTTTCTTGCAAAAGCAAAATGGACGGGGAGTCAGATACCTGATGTTCCTTTTCTCAGATCAATGGATCATACTTCGGTTACCCACCCTATTAAATATGTGGCTTTGATTGTTTTGCTAAATCCCAAGCTGCTCATAGGGTAACATCTGACCCTGAGCATAGACCATCTCCTCTAAGGTACAATGCTGTTGGTCTTTATATAGATTGTGGGGGGGGGGGGTGTCACATTATAACACTCCCTGCCTGGAAACAAGACTGGAGAAGAGAGAGTTATGGATGGGGGCTTTTTCCACATCTGCTGTACTTATTAACAGAGAGAGACTTTGGAACAGGGCTTCCATTTGGCCCATTCATTTCAAGAGGCAGGCAGAGGCTGGATTTTGAGGAGAGTTCTCTGGGGAATTCTTCACGAGTGTCGCTCCCACGAGTGTCGCTCCGTGGCAGTGATGTCAGAGACTAGGGAAGCTCAAATGACAGTTTGACAACGAGACGAGATTCTAGCCAGGTTCCAGCACTCGGGGACCACTGGGCTTGAGGTTACATTTCCAGATTGCAAACAGATTCCTCTTTCCAACTTTTGCAATTTATAGGTTTCCACCACTTCTACCCCTGCAAAATCAGAGGCTGTTGTCCTTGGGACTCAGTTGGCATTTGCTTCCGAGGTGGTCTCTCCCTCGGAAACTCAGAACCCCACTATTTACTCTGCAGCACAAGCAGCCAGTGAACTGGGGGAATGCACCCCAAAGTTCTGTGTCTACCAGCCTGCGGTGGGCTTTTCCCACCCCCCTTCTCCCATTCACTCCTTTTATGTAAATGGGAGTGGGGGAAGACTTGAGAGAATAAAACATGAGCTCCCCAGAGATCAAAGAGCCCAAGCAGACATTCCCTGCTCCTGAGCCCGCAGCAAAAGGAAGCTGTGAGGAGCTGGTGGGCCTGATTCTGATCTCATTTACACTGGTTCAAATCAAGGGTATAACTCCAATGACCGCAAGGGAGTTCCACCAGCGTAAGATCCGAACATGGGAACTGAGCAGAGCAACGCTGAAGTACTGTTAAAATGCTGGGATGAGGCACTTTTTAAGATCTTGGCCAAATGATTTGGTTTTCTCTAGCTCCTTTCCCCTGAGGATCTCAAAGCACTTTACAAAGCCAGGCCATTGAGCTGGACACCCTCCCCAGGTCAGTATAACCATCCTCATTTGACAGAGGGAGAAGCTGAGACACACAGAGGGGAAGTGATTGCTCCAGGTCAGGGCCAGAGCTGGGCCTAGAACCCATGAGTCAGAGGGGCCCAATCCCTCTGCTTAGCTCCTAGACTATAGACTCATAGGATGGGAAGGGACCTTGAGAGGTCTTTTAGTCAGTCTCCTGCACTCAAGGCAGGACTAAATATTATCTAGACCATCCCTGACAGGTGTTTGTCTAACCTGCTCTTTAAAATCTCCAGTGACGAAGATTCCACAACCTCCCTAGGCAATTTATTCCAGTGCTTAACCACCCTGGCAGAAATTTTTTCCTAATGTCCACCCTAAACTGCCATTGCTGCAATTTAAGCCCATTGCGTCTTGTTCTCTCCTCAGAGGTTAAAGAGAACAATTTCTTTCCCTCCTCCTTGTAACAACCTTTTATGTACTTGAAAACTGTTACCATGTCTCTTTTCCAGACTAAACAAACCCAGTTTTTTCAATCTGCCCCTCATAGGTCATGTATTCTAGACCTTTTGTTGCTCTTCTCTGGATTTTCTCCAATGTATCCACATCCCTCCCCAAGTGTTTTGCCCAGAACTGGACACAATACTCCAGTTATCAGAGGGGTAGCCGTGTTAGTCTGTATCCACAAAAACAACGAGGAGTCCGGTGGCACCTTAAAGACTAACAGATTTATTTGGGCATAAGCTTTCGTGGGTAAAAAACCACTCAAGGTGCCAGTACTCCAGCTGAAGCCTAATCAGCGTGGAGTAGAGTGGAAGAATTATGGCTTGTGTCTTGTTTACAACACTCCTGCTAATATCATCCCTCCTGATTTAATCAATATCCTAACCCATCCCCTCCTGCTTCCCCTGGCCAATAGCATCTGCCACAGGTACCAAGAAGGCCTGCCTGATGGTGATGAGTTTAGAATAACACATGATGGAACTGTCATGGCCCTTCACCATGATCCCTCTAACAGGAAGGTTTTGCTCCTTCCTCTTGCTAGAAGGCTGGAAAAAACCAGGTTGCAAAGGAATTATCTGGGTCTGAAGAAGGCAATTTTGGCTGCCATGGGTTGGTACCATCGTGGACAGGCTGCAGAGGGCATCCAGGCAGGCTGGAGCAGAGGGGGAGGAGGGAAGGTGGGTGCTGAGAAGATGGAGGACTCAGACACAATGGTCCCATTCATTGGGCCAGAGACATGGGCTTCAGCCCTTCCTGATCAGACACAATAGGGGCTTCTCCGCTTGCCACTTGTGTGCATTGTCAGCAGGCAGCCGGCCCACACCCCTCCTTTCCGTCCCCCATTGGATAATGGCACTGCATTGTGTGCTTGGCTGGACAAGGACTTTGTTTAGGAGAAAAACTGTGTTTGTCTGTCAGGAGAGATCAGGCAAGAAAGAGAGAGGGAGGGGCCGGGGCTGGTTCCCAACACTACCCCCCTCAGCACTGGCTTTCTAAGGCCCCAAACCCAGCTATAAATATTCAAAGCACTGCAGAGGGAAACTCCTCTTTGGGAACGCTCCCCCCTGCTTTGTAAATTACAAGAAGCCCTACAGACAGACCCATCTGAACTCCCGTTCCCCTTCGTCCACATCCCCCAGCAGCCATTCCCCCCCCCCCCCCGGCCAATCCTGGGCAAACATTAGGGCCAGAAGAGACCGTCCTGAATAGAAAATAGACATGCTGAGGGCAGGAGCGTCCAGGTCTGACTCCCCATTGCTCTGCTCCTTGCCTAGTCAGCTGCACCAGTGCAAAGGTGGAGGTGATGGGCAGTGAACTAGCGTGAACGGCGCAGGGTCATGGACATGGCTACCGGCTGCGCGTCTGTTCCGGAGGCAAACGGCCCTCGGTGTGTATTTACCTCCATGTTTCCAGGAAATGCTGGAACAAGGTAAAATTAACTGCCCACGGCACCAAAGCATGCGGAGAGCCGCTGCCCACCTCGGTGGTGATGAGCTGAGAGGATGGGTCCTTAGCTCTTCTGCTGCTGCCCAGCTTTCCCTCTTCCAGGGTCTGGTGCTGCCTTTCCTTGAGAACCTCATCTGATCGGAGAGACTGACGGGGGATTAAGTCTCCCTGCAACATTGCTCCGATTGTAACAACGTCCAGCCTGTGGGGAAAGGCGGGTAAAAAAAAACCCTTCCTGACAGTCCTAGCGAGAGCCACAAACAGCAGGATTAATGGGAAACAGGCATTAATTTAGACATCCGTAGCTGAGTTCCTTTTATTCCCCCTTCCCCAGCACTTCTCTGAAAGCATCAACCCGCTAAAAGAAGCAGGAGCCTGGCTGGCTGCCTCGAGCCTCCCTTCACCAGGGCCTGGGGCTTGCCAGGGAGAAGCTGCTCGCAGAGCCAGCTATGGCATCACTTCTTTTTTTAAAAGTTAGCCAGGGAAATTCCAGAGCTGGGTGTCTCAGCAGTGGCTGTAGCTGCTCCTGAAGGGGACATAGGGGGTTTGCCTTGGTCTACTCACCTCCCATGTCCACAGACTTCTCTCGCAGGACCTACGCTCACGGCGAGAACCACTGTAAGCTCTTTGAGCTGCGCCTTACTATGTGCTTGTACCATGCCTGGCACACCAGGGATGCGAGCTGGCAAGGGCTCCCGGCACGGTCGCCTCTGCAGTGCCAGATGCAGAATTGCCAACCTCTTGCCAGGAAGCTATCGGCCCTGATTTCCCATGGCTCTCCATTGCCTCGCCCCGTGGGGAGTCACTTACGTAAGTGCAAGGCAGGCGTGAAATGTTCCTATTGTGCTTTGGGCAGTGTGTTATACCCACCTTGCACTAGCCTGAATTACTCCAGGAGGTGCAGGGCAGAGGGGAGCTGGGCCTTTTGTGCCCTCACTTACCCCCCCGCGTGAAGTGCACATAAAATGGTACCAAAATTCTCCACTCCCCTGGTAGCTTTCTGTGCCCACTCTGCACAGGGGTCACAGATTAGCACAGCAACAAGGCCGGGAAGAATCAGGCCCCAAAGGATCCAGAGAAGCATCCAAGCTTTAGGATGCCTTTCCAAGCTGGACTTTGAGGGGACTCTGTCCTGAAGGGATGTTTCGTCTTTGGAGCCGAGGTTTCACAGCTGGAGCAGGAGACAGGCCAGACAGGAACATTGGAGAAAAAAGGCCAGCCTAGGGCTCAGCTCCTCCTGCAACTCAAGTGGCAGCCAGCTGTGCTGTGAATCTGCAGGCCAAGGCTTAAAAACTTGCTGATGACCCACGTGACCCTGTTCTTAAGTTAGTGCGAAGACGCTCTAATAATGATAATGGTAATTGGCTGCTAAGGATGTGGCGGATTCTCCATCCTTGGGAGCTTTAAATCTAGCTTGGCTGCTTCATTCTAACAGACACCCTGGACTCAGCTCCTGGTTAGCGGGTTCCACACAGGGATCTCGGGACCTGTGTCTGCAGGAGCTTCAACTAGATGGTCTCATGGTCTGTCCTGGGCCCCCAGTCTATGAACCAGCGTGCCAGCCAAGGCTCTCCTGTCAGTAGCAGCTGAAAGCAGGTTCCCCCAGCTTCTTGTGGGGTTGGGAGTGGCACAATCAGGGCTCCGCCAAAATGGTACGTTTTCCCAGCTGAGCGCACGGCCCGTTGGATCTGTTTTTCCAGTTTGGGCAGCAGTGGGTGGGGGAAGGGGAGGGGGTCGCCTTATCTTCTATCCTTTGGCTCATAGCACGTCAGGTGTGACTGGAGATGGGCCCTGACCTCCTGGCAAATAGGAAGGGATTAGCTCATCGATCAAAAGGGGATGGAGATGCTTCTGCTGAGCCCACACTTCTTGGCCAAGCAGTCCCATCTCACTCACTGCCCACACAGCAGCCTGGTAGTCCTGGGGCACTCTCTGATTTAAGGGGACAAGATAAGGGCCTGATCTGGTGCCACATCCACTCCTGTCTGATTCAGCTCCTCATGGCATCAGGCCCTACAGAAGGACAAGCCGAACCAGCCTCCTCCTTCCCCATGAACACCCTTGCTCCTGCTCAGGGCATGGACTGACGACAACAGCTACCCTGACTCTTGCTCAGAGAACATCTGGAGCATCAGGATACCCAGAATCCTTCACTCTGGGCCCAATTGGCCCTTGTGCAAAGTTAGTGAGAGGGGGATTCCAGTTCATGGTCCCTTTGCACAAGGTCCCCAGCAGTGAGCGACGGGCCTCAGCCTCCCAGCAAGAGCTGACCTGGGGCAGAACACCCTGTGCCTGCAGAATCCCAGGCTGTGAGGACAGACTGCTGCTGGCTGGCTTGCTGCTTTCTCTGAGATGAATGGAGCACGAACTGTACCTGCCTGGAGAAGCCCTGCTTTGTAGGATGATGCAGACCGAGCCAGGGTGGGGGAATCTGGGAAATCTGTCTGTGCCGCAGTCCTTGGCTGGCTGCTGCTGCTGGGGCAGAGCAGAGCTGTCTCATTATCAGAGACTGGCCGTGGCAATACTGATGGGGGGGGGGGGTGTTAACGCCATGTGCAAACTGGCTCTCACATGTTACACACACAAGGATCCTGCCAACGCACAGCAAAACTCCAGCTCCTCCAAATTAACCATCGGCGGCTGAGCCCAGCCGGTCATGTCACGTGCACCTCAGTAGCAAAGGGATGTTTTTCCTCCTAGCTGCACACAAATGCTGCCCTTTCCTCCTAGGATTTGATGACGGTGCATTGCCCTCCACTGGGAGCCACGGCAGCAGCTGTGCTGGGGCTGCGTGTAGCTATTCCAAGAGGCAGATGTCACATATAGAGACAGGCAAAACTTCTTCTGCCGCCCCTTCAAAGGTCTAACAGGCCCTGCCTCTTCCTGGATGGAGATATATGTTCCCACACACCTATTACTAATCTCATCTCGCCCTCCTAACCAAGCATCACAACCCAGGGCCGCTTCTGAGCAGGATTTCGGACGCTGTTTCATAAGAGGGGGGGAAAAATCAGTTAGAGCTGGTCAAAAGAGTGAAAAATTTCAGAGGAAAATTAAAACCGGTCATGGCCGTCGACAGGTTTTGGTAGGCGGATCAGGTACGAACGGAACATTTGTTAATTTTTGTAATCTCAGCTGTCAGAACAAACCGAGCCAACCCCCCCCCCCCAATGACCCTTGGAATGATGTTCTGTTTTTTATGAAAAGCCCTGATCCTTTTTTAACGAAAAAATTGAAATTTTCTCCCCAGAATTTCAATTTAGCCTAAAAGCCATTTTTCAACCACCAAAAGGTGACGACATTTTTCTGACCAGCTCCAAACTTAATACAATCTGCGGATACAGACAAGTGGGGCTCCCTGCTAGATAGCTCCGGGGGAAGATTCACCAGCACAGACACTTTCCCAAACCATTCTTGTTCTCCAGGAAAGCCAGCATCAGAGGCTGGAAAACATCCCCCTCTCTCTGCCAAACCCTGGGAGAATGAGCCTGCTACCAGCTGCTCCAGCTATGTTTCCCTTTCAGGGGGAGGTTTCCCCATTGAAAGTTTGTTAGGTTTGCAGCTTTTTATAATGTAGCAAAGGAAGAACTGAGAAAGGCGAAGAAAATAACAAGTGACAGGCTCTGCTTGCTCCAAGTGGCAGGGGAAAAGTCTGTCAGAGATAGGTCTGCATCACATTCCCTAAATCACAGGACCCCAAAACTTCATGGCATGTTGGAGTCCAGATCTGGATACCCCAAATCCTGGGTAAGTTTGGAATCCATGTTCTGGGCTTTATTGTTATTGGTTATTTGCATTAGAGCCTAGAGGTCCTAGTCACTATCAGGGCTCCTTTTCAGTAGATGCTGGACAAACATAATGATAGACGGCTCCTGCCCCTGAGACCACCCAATCTCTAGTCTCCACTTTTTATCCCAAAGCAGACTCCTCGGGGGTCTATTGGCTCCTGCATTTTCTGTGTGTTTCTGACCCATTTAAAAACCGCTCTCCGAAAAGGAGGAAACAGCTTTGGGAAATAGTCAGGACCATGGTAAAAATGACTTTGGCCAAAACCAGAAAACCTGGAAGCTCCCAGCAGAGTGCCATCCCACCCACTAATCTTTGGTGAAGTTGAGAAAAGCTTGAGTAGCTACTTCCACCCCCCACGCTGTGTTTCATTGCAGGGCTTGTCTGCTCCTAGGGGCACATCTACACACACAGGGGCTGGAACTAGGGGTGCCGTGGGTGCTGCAGCACCCCCTGGCTTGAAATGGTTTCCATCATACACAGGGTTTACAGTTTGGTTCAATGATTTTCAGCACCCCCACTATACAAATTGTTCCAGCCCCCCGTCTACACAGCTACAAAGGTGCGGCCTGAACTCAGGCTCACATAACAGCGAAGACGTGGGTGCTCTTTCACTTGGGTAAGCAGCTTGAATTCAACCCCCGGTTTTCCTACAGACTTTAACTCGAGCTGCTAACCCGAGATAACAGCCGAGTTGCTGTGTCTTCACTGCTCTTCTAACCCGAGTTAAGAACATTCCTTCTTTGCAGCATCAACATCCCCGAGAGCTCCCAGCTGAGTCAGAAGCAGAAGCTCCATAAGGCCCAGGCCTGACCTGGGCTCTCTTGTTAGACGATTGGCAAGCGGAAGTACCAGAACCCCCTGGGAAAGGACTCTGCGGGGAGGTTTCCATGCACAGTGTGCTCAGTGCAGAGCTTCCCGGAAGCAGCAGGGACACTTTGGATGGGATTTCGATGAATAACCAAAACTTGGATAAGGAACGTTTTGGGTCCACACAGCCAGGCTTTACTGGAGCCGATGAGCTCCCTGACGCTTCAACCCATCTCCCCCGTAATGCTCAAATTCCTTGGGACTGACCTGTCTCCTGGAACTTTGGATGAATCAAAGCCATGGAAAGAAGTGGCCACTCATTCCTCTGGGCTGCGTAGAGACCCAGCCTCATTGAGCCAGCGGGTCGCTCTCTGACCAAGCAGTGCATCAGCTGGAAAGAGGCTCTTCTTTGGTACTGGGACTGTAGAGACCACACCATCAATTGCCATGCAAATGGTGGGAAAGGGATGTGAGCTGGGAAGCGAAGGGGAATTGTAGGAAGGGTCGAGACTCAGGTCCTGAGCCAGGCCAAGTGGGCAAGGCAAAGCACAGGATAAGGCAAAATGCCCCCTTTCTCCTTGTGCAGTTCTGCACCTCGGTCCTGACCTGTAGCCCTCTGCAGTTCCAGTGCTGGTCTCTCTGCACACGGTCCCTACCCACAGTCTCCATCTATTCCCGCTCTGGGCTGCATCACCTCTGTTGATGCCCCTCAATCCTGACCTGCAGCCCCCTCGCCACTAACCCAGTCCTTGGGCTCAGTTCCCCAGTGCCTTGCACCTTTTTACACCTGTGCAAAGTGGGTGTGTAAAGCACTATGGTCCTGCTCCCTGCTGTCTTTTGCACCAGTGTAAATCCATGGCATTCTGCCCAGAGTGACACTGGTGTGAGTGAGAGCAGGATCAGTCCCTACACTTGATATCTGGCTGTGCTTTACGCCCCTTCCACCCAAGTGTCACAGGGAGGATCAAACCCAAGTAAAAAGGGAGTAAGAGACAGCAGGGACGAAGCTGAGCAGTTGAAGGGTCTGAACTGTCCCTGGCATTGGTGTGGAGCAGCAGGGCTGGCTGGGCTCTGAGATGAGGAGCCTGTTCCCAGCTGGCAGAAAGTAGATCCACACACTGGACTGGAAGGTGATTAGGGGTGGCCTGCAGAGTAATTATCTCACTGGGCAGCTAATGCCCTTTCCCTGGGAGCGGGGTGGGGAAGCATTGTTCAGACTCGGGGATTACATCAACCAGGCTGGAGCAGACAATGTGCTCCCCAGGGGAAGCTCCAGGGGGAGGCAGGGGCTGAGTCTCTCTCAATTAGAGCAAGTCCAAGGCAAGGCAGAGGGTGGGAGAGGGGAGGATGGGGTGGGGGGAAATGGCTTCCGTTTGGCTCCAGGACCAGGAGGAATGTGAGCTTTGGGGGAAGAAATGTATCATTAGCCTTTGGGGCCTTTCGTCTGAAAGCTCATCGTCCTTTGCACGTTAATTAAGCCATGCAGGTGGAAACACCAGGGAGGCAAAATGCAACCTTGCCTGCAGGCTCCCTCCTGCTCCCCCAGAGCAATCCCCAATTTAAAGCTGGGGAAACTGAGGCACTGAGAAGTTACAGGTTACATTCTCAGCTGCCAGGGGTGTTGGAAGCCTTTTTTTTTTAACCCCCCAACTTTCAGCGGTGCTGAGCACGCCCAACTCAAGAGTTGCTTGGGGATAAGCCAGGGCTCATTTGCTCTTGAATCTGAGGCCCAGGGACCTTGGGGTTGGGCAGCCAGAAGTCAGGGTGCCCACAGTCAGTGGCCACTTTGGAAAGTTTAAACCTAAATGATTTGCCCTCCACATTTCTGGCAGAGGCTCTGGGTGTTTGTCTGTAGCCCAGTCTGATCATACATGCTACACAACTGCCCTTCTCAGGTCCACCCACAAACAGCTGACCATGGCGGTGGGATACTGGCCCCCAGAACCTTTTCCAGGCAATACTGTTTGCGCAGAGCTCAGTGCATGTTACAAAGGAGAGTAAACGTCATCGCCCTCTTTTCACAGATAGGGAAACTGAGGCACAGAGCAGCATTGCACAGATGGAGGGAAGGGCTAAGGGATAAAACAGACAATGAAGGCTGTTCTTTTAGTTTAAAAAGAAGTATCCACTTTCTCCCTTGTCACCATCTGTATTTATTTTTGGGCTGTGATGGCACCTAGAGACCCCACCCAAGAGCGGCTGGTTGTGCTGGGAGCTGCACGTATGACAAGACAGCCCCAGCTCCACAGGCAGACAAAGGAAGCATTGCACAGGTGGGGAAGGGAGGCCCGGGGAGATTAAATGCCTCACACTATGTCACCCGGGGGGGAGGGTCTATGGCAGAGCTGGAACCTGAACCCACGTCTCCCTCCTGCCTGAACCACCGGTTGATCCTTCCCTTGCCACTTGGTCACTGTTAGCTGGCGAATGTCTTGTCGCCATCCCGGTAGAAGTGAGCAGGGATGTGGAGGAGGAGGGGCTAGTGAACCCAGGAGTCCTAGCCAGAGGCAATATTCATTTCTCTGTCCTAGGAGTTTGTACAGCCCCAATTACCAGTATCCAAGCACCTCCCAGCACCCCGTGAGGCAGGGCAGGGCAGACCAGTTTCCCTGCCTTGTACAGACGGGAAGTGAGGCTCAGAGACCAAGAGACTTGCCCAAGGTCATGCAGAGCATGGGCTTGAACCCCTAAGACTTAGTCTAGTGCCCTGAGCACTGCACCCTCCTTCCTCCTTAACATCAGCCTGAGACGGACTCTATGGGGGCCCCCGCCCTGCAGCCAGACACAGGGCCAACCCTACTCTTCCAGCCACTCCCTCCACTTCCTGGGCTTCAGGGGGGTTCCGTGGCTGACAGCGGGGGTGGGGCAGGGCTATTTATTTATTTATTTTTTCGCCTTCATGTGAAATCTCCAGCAAGCGCCAGTCCCCCGGCGGCACATAATGGTGCCAGGTTATCAGCGGACCAAGCCACTGACTCCGCCTGTCCCTCTCTCCCCAGACTGGTGATTAAACAGCGGGCGCACAGCTGCCATTCATTTTTAAATAAATGAATAATACATAATGGGATGATAAATAAATAACGTTCATACATTTGAACTTCGCCTCTGAGAAAATCCTTTTAGTTCAAAAGAGCTGGGCGCTTGGAAGGGGGCTGCTCTGCATTTTCAATGGGCTGCCATCCAGCATCTGGATTTGGGGAGAGACAAGTGGGGGAGGGTTAAAAACAATTCAAATGCAAAGAGAGGGAGAGGGGGGCAGGTTAGACAGTCGCACATGATGGAGAGGCTGCCGCACATTCGGAGCAGAGATGGGACGACTGCAATGGAAGCGCCAGAATAACGGGAACGTCTAGAGCATCTCTCTCCTAAGGATCCCAAAGCACTTTGCAGAATGTCCACATGTGACAGTCAATCTGGAATAAGGCAGGGTTTGAGTTTGAGATGCATTAACGATCCCTGGTTAACTCCATGTGTGGAGGCTGTTGTGACAATTGGGCCTATAACGTCTTGCCTGCTTGGGAATCCAGCAGGAAAAGGAGGTCAGGTTATTGATAGCGAAGAACGTTATGAACAGGTGCATGCAAACCAGGCCGAAAAACTGAAGGAGTCCAGACCAAACAACTGTTGATAGACCTCCGGGACTGTGCTGAGATCCTGCTTAGTAAAGAAGAACACGTGGGTCTGGAAATTACTGAACCAAAATTGGTCTCTCAGAAACAAGGCCTTATTGGTGGACAAAATAATGCAGGGAAGGGCTAGTCCACCCACCACTCCCTCTTTGGGTCCTGAAAGAAAAGACATTGGGGGGTGAGGGGGGAATAAGAACTGATGGAAGCTACCATCATGGGTGCCACCCTCACTGTCTTTGGCGACCCTTGGCCTTCGTCATCCTAATCCTGAGAGATGTCCTGGCCAGACCAGGCGAGAGAGAGGGACTCAGATGGCATTGGCAGCTCCACCAACTCCAGCTGAATCCCACCTACCACCTAGGAGGAAATGGGATCAGACTTCAACAATGATAACCGCCACACTCCAACCCAGCTCAGTGAACTTCTTCTCTTCTGCCCAAAGGGTCAGTTATCACCATCTGTGCAACCATCCAACAAGGGGGTTTGCCTCTGAAAGCAAACGGGATGGGCACACGGCCTGGTGTTAAAGTGAACGCTGTATTGACGCCTTTACATTTCAAATGTTGGACTGTTTCTCCTTCTTTTCTTTAATGAAAGGTGAAAAGGAGGTTTAATGGTGTGTTTGCCAAGCAACCAAGCAAACCAGGGTTCCTGCAGAAACCCCAATCTCTGTAATATTGTTTCAGTGTTAGACAGTGAAAGAGTTTAAAACCTTTAACCGGTTTTTGGCCCTTGCCATCCATACAACACCACTCTTATTCCAGAATAAGTTTTATTCCCATTTAGTTAGGTGCACTGAGGGCTTGTCTTCACGTGCGGTGCTGCAGTGTAGTGCTTTAGTGCAGACGCTGCTACGCCGACCGGAGAGCTGCTCCCATCGCCGTCGCTAATGCACCTCCCTGAGTGGCAGGAGCGAAGTCAGTGGGAGAAGCCCTAGTGCTGTCTACACGGGGGGTTAGGTGGGGAGACCTGCTTCACTCAGGGAAGTGGATTTTCCAATATAGGTCTGTGGTGTAGGCCTGGCCTTAGGACATGAACTCTTATCGGGGTGATGAGTTATAACTGCACCTCACCCGATGAATCCCCTCCCCGTCCCATTCCACCCCCAACCCACGCTGTACATCAGGAGCCAGAATTAATTGGAGGAAGGAGACTAATTCCTGTGCCAAGAGGCAAAGGGCAATCTGAAGTGAAGAAGTGAGTCCAGGGCAGCACCACCCTAGGGAGGACACCTCATTAGGCAGCCAGGGGCTGGTCCCATTAAGATTGAACCTTGCCTAAGGAGGAATCCCTGTTTAGCAAGGCCAAGGAAGTGTTTACCAACAGTGAGCCCGGGCGGCGTTGGGTAGCCCCGAAAGGAGGCCCAGTCGACATGGATCAGTAATTAGCTAAGGCCAGGTCCACACTACACACTTACTTTGGTATTGCTCCTCGCTCAGCAGGGTGAAGTAGCCACACCCCTGAGTGATGTCGTTATTCCAGCTGTAGCCCGCTGTGTAGACGGGGGAGCATCTCCTGCCGACATCGCTGCCGCCTCTCGCCGAGGTGGGTGTTACGCCGACAGGAGAGCGCTCGAGCGCCTTCCCCGGAGGCGTGACAGTGTGCAGCTGCACTGTAGGGCAGACCTGTCCGCGCAGTAAGTGCCTGATGCAGCCACCACCGCCGGGAGCGGAAAGGCAGAGGCTGGCGGAAGACAGAAAGGCTCCAGGTTGCTGGAGCAGGCATGTGATGCTGGGGAGGGGAGGTTTATTGAGAGACTAGCCCTGGCCGACTTCCTTTGGAGGGGGAATCTAGGGGGAAGCAATGCAAATAAGGAGCCTGCAGAGCCAGGATTCTTTCCCCCGTTCCCCAGGGCCACAGCCTGCCGGAGAGGTTGCCTGTGCACTGCCTTCCTCCAGTGTGCCCAGGGACACGCGCGTGGGGCGTGGGAGGGGAAGATGTTGGCTGCTGGCAGGGTGCGTGCCATGGATCTGCCGCCTTGTGCTCTGTGGACATTGAGAGCCTCTGAGCCAACTTGAATTCTTTGAGCAAACTGTTCCCATTTGCCTGCATCCCTCCGTGGGTATTGATTTATTAGGCTGTAATTTAAGGAGGAACACTTTTAAATGAACTCACACAACAAGCCCAGCACCAGAATAAACAAAGCCTGATTTATTTGTTCCTTAGCAGCCCTCGGGTCCGGCTGCTGCCAGGTCGCCCACACAGTGTGGGTTTTCCCCACCGGGGTGCAAGTCAAGGCACAGAGTCATTGCACGGGGTGGGGAGATGGGGGAGATTACTCATGGCAATTTGGCAGCCTGATCATCCCTGGCCTTGCACCTCATGTCCCCGCTTACGCCAATGCACAAAAGACAACCTGGTCAGAATGGCAGTGTTCTGCACTCACTTTTCGCTGTGTGAAATCCGCAGGCGGTGGAGGATCAGGCCCAGTATCTATGGAGTGAGACTGACCAGTTTCTTGCCCTTTTTTTTTACATCCAGACTCCAGAGTTACCTCTACACAGATGTTTTTCCCTGGAAGTGGGTCAGGGAGAGACCAGAGCCAGTGGGGATTGGCTTGAGGAAGAGCTTTTGCAGGCTAAGTACCAGACTTCGGTTCAGGTGCAGCCAGGAGCACAGTCACCGTGGGCAAGCCTGCAAGTTTCAAGCCAGCTCTGAGCCCAGCTCACCTGATCAGGATTCAGCACAATGAGGTGCACCCGGAGTTCCTCAAGCCCTGACTCCTCCCGTCTGGGGTGGGCAGCCCAGAGCAGAGCAGGCGAGCTTAGCAGCTGCAAAGATTTGCCCTTCTGTACAGCTCACTCCTAAGTATCACAAAGCACTTCACAAGCACAAGTTAGCTCCCTCCCCAGTCCACTAGGAGGGAGGGGAGTGATCAGACGGGCGCATGGCAGAATGCCATTTTTATTTTTGATCATTCCAATGTTTATTTTAAAGCATTTTAAAATTTTGATTGACATAAATTTTCACACTTGCGGGAAATGAGGGGTGTGAGCATCAGACAGTAATTACTGAATGAGATTGGCCGTTAAGAGTCAAAAAGTTAAAGCTTTATAAGTGTTAAAACACAAACTGTCAACATGGCATGCTGAAATCTACAAAGTGTGTAGCCTTAAATCAAACCCGAAGGCGTTCTCAAGCAGCATCTCTCCTGCTTTGCCTGTCTGTACACTCTGATTATTACCAATGGAAATATTTGTCAGTTTGTGGTGTGTACTGTGACATCGACTTTACCGACATTTACCGATAAAAATCGGCTCCTTCCAGCGTACTTATAGACATCATTGAGCAGTTTGGCTGATCTGGGCTCTGAAAGGACTTGTGGGGACCCACGCTCCTGCACACCCTCCTCCTCCATCACAGGGGCTCTTTCTCTGGGCAGTCCCTCACTCCGTGCCCCCTGTGATCCAAAACCCACAGGAGCCTGTGGAATACGTCCCATTGACTTCAGCGGGCTGTGGATCAGGCCCCAAGACAGCAATGTGGGAGCCCCTGGTTTGAATTTTAATGTAGGCAGTTGTGGTTTCACAGGGCATAATCAAAGGAGTCCCAGTACAGGAGGAACATCCTTGTGCGGAGGGAAGGGGATGCACAGATAGTCAGGAATCCTGCTTCCTAGGGAACAAGGCTCTGGAAGAGGAAAGAAAGGCACGCAGGCCCCATTGCTGTCATACTGGGACAGCAGCTGCCACCATCAGACTTTGTTCTCATCTACCCTGGCACTGCCTGACCTGTCTGAGTTTGCCCAGGACAGGTGGACAGCTCTGGCCAGGGGCATCGCCCCAGATAGGGCTCATTGGCATGGGGCAGCCACCTGGTGGAGAAAGGAGAGGAACAAGCCTGTTGAATAGAAAGGATCGGTGGGGTCAGGGCAAAGAATCCCCCTTAATTAACAGCAAATCAAGAAAAACCTTTTAAATAAAGGGCTAATGACCTTGAGCAGGGGAGGGGAGATGAAGGTGCCAGAAATCCTGCTGTTCTGGAAAGCGCAGTGAGAACTGCATGGTCCGTGCCCAGCATGGCCCGGGGTCCAGGACTAACCTTGCTAGCAGCTGTAAGATAGAAAATAAAGGCCTGATTCTGGGAGGTTCTGAGTGCCCTGGAAGGGGTTAACTTGAGTGGCGAGGGCCTTTACAGACAAAGTATGTCAGCCCATCACCACCCAACAGACTGTCCTCTCTCTCCTGGAGCCATGCAGTGTACCTGGAAGAATTGGGCTGGTTGCTCCCGCGGATACAGGAGGGGGACTCCTGTATGGGACTCAGGAGAGCAAGTTCTATTCCTGGCTGTGCTGCTGGTGATCACGAGTAAGTCACTTCCCTGTTCTGTGCCTCAGTTTCCCCAGGCATCAAATGTGGTGTAATGTTTTTTCTTCTCTTTTATAAATCAGTTTGAGATCTACATTACTGCTCAGTAAGAAAACCCTGTGATGGAGAACAGGCTGGGCCCCGATTCGACACGTGCCATGAAATCAGAGGGCTTAGCACATTTTCACAATCATTTTATTTATTTATTTATTTAAATTTGAAACCCTTGTGGTGAGACATTGAGGCAACCTCACCCAGGTCCCATTTCTCCACTGGCTGCTTGTCTGATTGTCTCCTTTACTGCTAATCTCTGAGCAATGGTACGTGCTTGAATTCATCATTTTCTGCCGTGTGTAATTATTGGCTGGAGCCCAGCAAATGATGCACAAGGGCCAAGGTTAACATTGTTAACTCAACACACATGCATAGAAGACTGCCAGCCAAACTGCATTATTTTGCAACCACACTCCAGGGATAAAACTATGGCCCTACGACAGCAGAGATTTGAAGCTTTGGAGGGTTGCGTGTGAATATTCATACCCCCTTAAAATGACCCCAAGAGCCACCACAAAACTCAGGATGCCTGAGCTATGCCTGGTTTAAAACACCAGAGCTAAGCAAACCGGCAAGCTGCTCCTGGCTTTGACTCCTGAGTCAGCCCCCAATTGGCTTGAAGTGTTGGTATTTTGATAGCACTCACCCCGGACCAGAACTCCCTTGTGCAAGGCGCCGTACGAACCAGAACAGAGAGACAGTGCTTGCACCAAAGGATGGGAATCTGGGCTCAGGTTCCAGTGAAGGGTTAAAGAACCTTCCAATAAAACCTAGGCCAAATTTGTACGGACACTGGGCATGTCTCAGGTGACTCGAGGGGCTGTTGCAAATGTTCCACCTGACCCAGCTCCAGTGAGATCTGCTGCTCATGGAAATCCCAGACTCCTCATCATAGAATCGTAGGAGTGGAAGGGCCCGCGAGAGGCCATCGAGTTCGGCCCCCTGCACTCAAGGCAGGACTAAGTATTATCTAGATCATCCCTGACAGGCGACCTGCTCTTAAAAACCTCCAGTGATGGAGATTCCACAGCCTCTTCGGGTGGGAGGCAGGGAGTGGCCTGCGGGGTCCTGGAGTGTATTTCAGAAGGAGTCAGGATGGATGGCTTGTGGCAGCCAATCCCGCACCCAGCACACAGGCAGGATCCTGGCCTTCTGCACGTCAGTATCTGGCAGCAAAGCCTCCTTGCATTCTGGGACCTCCCCGTCATGCATGTGCCGTGCTCCATGGGCAGCAACCTAGTTGCCCGGGGATAGCAGAGAGGGGAGGTCCAGGGGAGCGGGCAGCTTTTGTGCCAGAGCCTTGCCACAACCTCCGGGCCCCCTGAGACAAGCAGCGACAAACGTACCCTTTTTGGGAGGGGGGTGGCTACTAAAAAGGGACATTTGGATCTGAGCCAGTCTCACCAGGGCAGGTGGTCGTCTGTGTGGTCTAACTCTCTTCAGAGCAGCTCTACAGGGCACGGCTGTGAAAGCACCAGCATCTTATCTACACTATGGCTCCGGCTGATGGCGCTCCACTGGACTCGGGGCAAACCTGGGCCTGGCTTCTCTAGCTAAGGGGCCAACCCCCACTGGAGTCAAGGAGAGCCACCCGGGAAGCTACAGCGAAGACAGTGGGGCCAGATCCGCAGCTGGTGTCAATCAGACACCTGGTCACCTTCTGGAATCCGGCTCAGCAACGGGATAAAAGCTGCCCGTGGGGTCCTAAGAAATACCTTTCACCTCCCCCACCTTGTCTCTCCAGGTCATTAAAACCACTCAACTACTATCCACGCTCGAGGGTAGGCCCCGGTGATGCGCACCCGCGCAGGGACAGCGCCTGCCCCCCAAAGCCATGCCAGACCCAGGGCAGAAGGGAATGCAGGCACAGGGAGGAAAGGGATTTGCCGAAGGCCACCCAGCAGGATTAGTGCCAGAGCTGGGAACGGAACTCAGGTTGCTCTCCTGGAGTCATCAGGGCCAGGTCCCGAGCCAGTGTAAATCGGTGTCACTCCATTAGAGTCAATGGTGCTCCTTCGATTTACACCAGCTGAGGATCTGGTCCACGTTTCAAACACCTCCTAGCTCCTGCCTGCAGAATCAAAATAAACCTTACCCATTAACCTGCCCAGCCCCTGCCAGCCACGCAATGGACGCCACGCCAGCCCGGATGGTGCGGGCTGGCCAGTCGCAGGGGACAGCTGGAACAGCCACAGAGCTGCACTCAGCTTCCTCTTGACCTTGCCCGCAAGCTCGGGAGAGGGGGGAGGTTCCCCGGGGGCCTTGCTGCCGCCTTGTCCCAGGGGCCTTCCCATGGTTTATGCAGTATAGACCACAGGAGGGGAGGGCCCGAATGGAAGGAGAAAGGAGTGTCTGTGCATTAAACGGCCCTGCGCCAGGCAGCGTGAATGAGGCCACAGCCTGTGTATATATTAGTGACGGGGGCTGACCCCGCGGGGGGCTCTCCGGGCGTGGGAAAAGGGCCTGGGCTCTTTTCACAGCTGTTCTCGCTGCTGCACTGAACTAATGGACCCAGGCTCCCTCGCCCCCCTTCCTTCTTTTCAGTTCTTCAGCAACTCCCCTTTCACAGTCCCTTCCAGACACACCTCATTGTTCCAGGCCAGTTTGCATTGAAATGCCACTAGCCCCGGTCTCCTAGGCTCACTCTCTGCCTGGGACATTGCCCCAAACAATCTGGAGACAGAGCAGACGGTGCAGGGGTCTGCTGCAGCCTGTTGCAAGCAACAGGACGGTGGGGTGGAGGGAGGCGGGGGATTACATCCAGTGCAGTTACCCTGGAGTGAATTCTGAGTGCCTGCTCAGACGGTGTTACTCTGGATTTCTACTGGTGTAACCGAGATCAGAATCTGGCCAGAAGGAAGGATTTAGTCTACAAGCAGCTTTTCGGCTAGGACCCAGCAACAAGCAGCAAGGTGGTCCCGTCTCTGGGGCGGGTGTTGAGAACTCTACATACAAAGCCAGGTCCTCAGCTGGCGTAGATTGGCCTAGCTCCCTAGAAGTCAAGGGACCACCACCGACTGGGTGCCGTCCTCAGCTGGAGGGATAGCTAGCCAGCATGGGTGCTACAGAAATGGTATGACACCAAGACAGGATGCAGCCATCTTTGCACCATTGAAATGGACCCTTGTTGTTGCAAAAGTATTTTTAATCAGTTATTTGCACCTGGGGATGCCCTGGCCCCGCAGAGCTGACACGCTAACCGGCAAAGGCAGAGAGGGGAAGGGACATGCCCTTGGCTGCATAGCAGGTCGGTGGCAGAGCTGGAACCACGTCTCCACACTCTCCGGCTGGTGTCCTATCAGCCATCTCTGAGTTAAAGCACCCACGCCAAATATTCCTTCCCTCATTAGTGATCCTTTGCAGGAGAGATCACTGGGTAGCTATGCTCCAGCCAACACAACTCCAGGGGTCAGAGATGCAGGATGCTTTTTTTAAACTGCCTCTTTAGAAAAAAAAAAAACACAAATTTTTAACTGTTTATCACTCTGCACTGTGACAGCCATAAAACGGAACTCCTGGGTATTCGCACTGGGTGACGCTTAATGCTCTACGCCAAAGATTAACTGCCAATACTGGACACTCCTAGTTGTGGACTGGACCAAGATAAAAATCTGTATTGGAGAACAGCTGGTGCTAACCTCTTCTCCAATGAGCTCTCCTTCTAACCGAAGTACCTCATGGTAGGAGCCTGCGCAACCCACTTGTGGTTGGGGGTTTCCACAAAAACACTACAGCCATTGTGAGTCTCACATCATTTATTTATTTTCCCCCTAGCTTTGAACCAATGGCTTTAAAGGGAAATTGTGTTTCTACTCGTGTGGATGGCCAAGATTTCTGGACAACAACAAACAGCCTTGTTAAAAGGTAATTTTTGCCCTGTTCCCAGGAGACCTAGCGTGACCCAATGTAACCAACACGTAGCTGATCTACGCTTGGATTCTTACCTAAGCCAAACAGACTCTGAATCTTGACAGTTCCAAGTTCTGCTCTGAGCTAGAACCTTTGACTTTTGAGTGGGTTCTAAATTTGGTGGGAGGAAGGTGGTTTCCAGGGTATATTACACCCGCCCACTGACACACAGCGCTGCTCACAATTTTAATCACAAGCCTCGTGAGATCTGACGCTTTTCTTAAAGACCCAGCTCTGAGACTGGCAGGATTCCATGAGGATCTCAGCTTTCACTGAAAACAAAGTACATTTCTAGCTCTTGCGGCTGTGAAGAAAAGCTTGGAAACACGACCCCTAAAGGGTCAAGAGACAGAAGGCAAACAAACAAAAACCACAGAGTTTTTAAGCCAATTTCATGACTTTTGGGGGCCTGTCTCATAGTGTTTGAGGGCTTGGACCAGCAATACTGAGAACCCCCTGCCTCCACCATTCCCTACTGTCAAGAGTAGATACAGAAGAACTAGTCTCAAAACAAGTCCTGGCTCAAACCTTAGAGCCCACCTTCAAACTTTGGAAGGGTGGGCAGGGGGTCGTCACTTAAAGAAAATGGTTATTTTCATTGTCAAGCACCTCTGTACTGTCTGGGACTGGAGGGGACATAGCAAAGCCCCGCAAGAGGGGCAAGTCTCACCAGTGTTGTCCTTAACCCCAGTGCCATTTCATACCCACTTTGCATTAATGCAAATGACACCACCAGTGCAGGGCCCTGGTGAACAGGCCCATGGGATTTTAGACCTGGCCAATGCTTTGGAAGGCTGTTGGAAAGGGTTTCACTCACTAGAGGAATACCTAGCAGCTCTCCCCCTGCTAACAGTCACTCTTCTCCTGTCACTCAGCCAGGTCACCACTTAGTCCACCCCTTCCAGGGTAACAAAGCCCAACCTCAAACAGTCCCATGTCCCCACGAGTGTGCCTATGGCTCTGGCTCCAGACTCCTGCTCCTCCCACCCTTGCCTCAGGGCTTCCCAAAGTCTTTGTCCCCTTCTGCCAGGGGAGCCCAGGCCCACCCACTACCCCAGAGACACTATGACCAGCAGCCCCGGTCAGCAGAGTCCCCTCCTTGCTACCATTTCCCCCAGCTTCCTCCTACAGCTGCTCTCTGGCTTGCCCTGTTTAGGCCTCTTGAACTCCCCTTACTCAGTCTCCTCACAGACCTCCCAGGGCCTGCACCCCCTGGCAGTCCAAATCCTGCTCTCCATTCATAGCACATGCCCAGGGCCTGCTCCCCTCAGTGGCTGCTTGCCAGCCTCCTTTAGTCAGGTGAGATTCCCAGGGCTGCTTTAGCCCCTTGAGCTTCCCCAGCAGTAGCCCTCCCCACTCTTCCCAGCAAGGGACTCCAGACCCACACCCACACAAGCCTATGCTACTGTAAAAACCTCCTCTCTTTATACAAACCAGCCTGCTCCAGCCCAGCTGCTCCTCATGATCAGTTAAGCCTGGTTCCCCTCCAGGTGCAGCCTGGTTTGTTTATTGGCCTCTCAGGACCACATTAGCCTATTCAGCCCCTGGGTGGGGCTCACCCAGACTCAACTCCAAACCTGGCTCAAAGCCTTCCAGGAGCCATGTGTCAGCTCTCCACAGACAGAGGGTGACATGCAGGGTTAGTCTGAGACCTTGGTGTCCCTTCAGTCCCCCTGGAGTACTTGTTTAAGCGCTGAATGGGAGCCAAGCCCTAGTGCTGGTCTCTGCAAGGGGGGAGTCCAGCCAGAACGGACAAAGTTTTAACCTGGGTTTAGGTTTTGTCCCCCCGCCAGTGCAGATCAGCCTAGCTCAATAGAAGCCAACAGAGCTTCTGCACCAGCTCACGCTGGCAAAGGCAGGATCTGGCCTGCTATCTGTGTCCATCTCTACAGAGGTGCAGTGAATAAACGGGGAGGAAAGTTGTGCAGTGAGGTGGAGAGGCCAATCCTGGTGGCAGGAGCTGCAGAGGAGCTCCCCCCCCGCCCCGCTCAGTGGGGAGGGACCGAGACAGGGCTGGAGGCAGGTGAGCAGATGATGGTCATTTTGCCATAATCAAATGAAGTCAGCTCCCCCTGACAGAGAGGAGGTTAAAGCGCCAGGAGGGATCCCCAGCGGCCCAACCAGGAACACACACTCCTAGGGGCTGGAACAAGGGGTACTGCGAGGGCTGCCGCACCCCCTGGCTGGAGGTAGTAATAATGACCCAAATACATGCCTTCCTCCCTTCGCACCCCCACGACAACAGTGTTCCAGCCCCACTGCACACGCTTCACCAGCACTCTGCCCGGATCCTTCCCATCTGGGGCTCCACAAAGCCAGGGTCTCTGCCGCGGCTGGACTCGGAGGCTGAGCTGGGAGAGGACATGCTCCTTGCTTTCCCCACTGCTAGGGTCTTGTTCTGTCTGACAAAAGAGGGATACTGCACCCCTTTAATCCCCCGGTCTGTGGCTAATGCAGGGCCCGTAGCTGCTAGCAAGAGGCTGTCGCTGGCTATTAGGGGGAGCAGGCTTTTGCCACCGGGAAGCTCTTTCTGCATCAGCACTTTCTGCCAGAGAACATGCACGCTCCCCGAACCACCCACAGCCATCACGGCCTCCTACCGGGATCCAGGCGTGACACACAGCTCCCTCTGGCTCCAGCTCCCTCACATCCAATCCCAGCACTGTGGATCAACAAACCGCCCCCTCACTCACTCACACAGCACAGTGCGCTTTGCAGCCCCCCCTACCCCCCACCCCAGACACATTACCTCCTCCCTACCCCACGTGGTCCGGCTTTTCCTTGCTGCCCCTCATGCTTTCTAGTGAGGGATGGATTCCAAACCCCACGCCCTGACTGCAATCTGAGGGGGAGCTATTCTGTATTTCCTGGAGGAAAAATAAATAGATAAACCAAAAAGGGAGAACAAATTGGGGAGGGGGAGAAATTGGGCTCTTCGTTTCCTCTATCTCTTTAATAAATGCCTGTGTATTTGTAATTTATACATGTAAAGATATGAATACACACACGCTCCTCTGTTCTCTCTGGGGCTGATCCAAAATGAGCTGAAGTCAACAGACGTCTTTCCACTGACTTTCAAGGCTTTGGATCTAGCCGTGTGCATGCATGCACGGGCGTGGACACGCCCTCTAGTCACACCTCCCTTTTAAAGGGCATAGACATAGACGCATGTACACGCGCCCACACAGACAGTGAGAAGCAGAGCTGGGGCACACTTATCGTTTCACCTGTGGCCCAACACTTTCCATTCTGAGACCTTCTTTTCATTTGCTTATAGCTTTGCCAAACTTTAGCTATTTGGAATGACATTTTTCAAGCTGGGCATCTGAATTTGGAGGGGAAAGTTTCACAAAAAAATGGTTGGTTGTTTCAAGGATGAGATCAGGAAAAAGTGCGTTTGCCGTTTGCCCAGTTAAAGGAATACTTACAATTGATTCGCTGAGAAGCTCCAGCACTTCCACCCTTTGGAGCAGGGGCTTGAAATTTGGCAGGAGGCTTGTCCTGGTGTCAGGATGTGGTTTTTGCCATCTCCGTGAAACTCTGTCTTCATTTGGCCAAGTTATAAAGCCTCTGAAAATATCCCAGTTCACAGATGCTCAGTAGAGACTTGTTAGAGTTTGGCCCCTTAGTTCGCCAAAGATTCCAGCCGCCCTGAGCATTCACAGCTCCGACCTGTGACCAGACTGCACGTGCCGTCCCCATAGCGCAATGGAGCCTGCTCGGTCGCAGGCTGCCGCTGCTGCCCTGGAGACTTCTCTGCCTCCTTCACTGCACGGCCCTGATCCGCTCCCAGCGCATGGAATGAGGCAGGGAAAATCATATGCAAGCACGTCTTGGAGCTTGTATCAAAATGCATACGCACCGGGGGGCACAGGCCCAGGTAACCTCAGTGCTGGCCTTTCCCACCATTTGAGTGCTTGGCTTTGCAACCTTCATGTTCTTTGGACATTGATTTTTGGATGTAATTTAACACACTTATCTGTTCTCTCCGGGCCTGACCCAAAGCTCCTTGAAGATAATGGGAGTCTCTCCAAAGACTTGAAAGGCCGTTGGATGAAGCCATGTGTGTGTACGTGGCTATTTTTATTTTTAAAAGAAAGACAGTCATATGTGTGTAAAGGCACACGCGTGCACACACACACGTACCTTGAAAAATTTGTAAGGCAAGGTTCCCAGACACAAAGCCTAGTAACCCACCCTTTGCCGATAGGAATAACAGTCAAGGCCTCAGGCTACAAAACTACATACTTACACACCACCAAATTTACTCATGCCATTGATGAGGGGAGAAAATTTTTACCAGGCTCCAGATTTCTAGGCTCTCTCACACATACCCACATCTCTCTCTCTCTCTCTCTCTAATATTGCCTTTTCCCCAGCTGGTTTTGACTTTCCCACCCAGCAAAGCCATGGAGTTTCCATAGAAACATGAAGATACTCAACTGTAAATAATCATTTCTCCACAAAAAAGGCTCCAGCCCACCACGTTTCGCTGTCAGCCTTTCAAATAATCGTCCCTGTTGTTCGCTGAGACCCCTCCCCTCTTGCCGCCTCCTCTCCAGGCTGTTCGTGCTGCCCCTGGGGCTCACCAAGCGACCACCCCTCGCTGCCTCCAGGCCATGGTTGGTTTGGGGTCCCACCCCCCTCTTGTCTGCCCATCCCATGCTGTGCGAGTGTTTCATGGCTCAGGCATGCAGAGCTGGGGGAGGCAGACTCATGGTACCACCCCAGGTCACCGATTGCACCAGAGGGCGTGATGCAGCGACTGTGATGCATCAGGCCCCTCTGGTCCACGCCCCAGCTGTCCCAGCTCCCCAGTCCTTGCACCAACCCTCCCGTAACAGTCCTGAGCCCAGCAGGGATGTTCTACCAGGAGTGTACAAGTGATACGAGGACTGCTGGTCATTGCAATATGTTAGAAGTGACAATAACCCTCTGCTCTTGACCAGTATTGCTTACATGGGCTTCTCCGGGCCCTTTATAAGCACCAATTGAATCATTAAGCGTTAACACACATGCGCTTATCCCTCCTTGCCCCAGGCTCCAGCAGGTCAGTGTCGTTATCTCCGTTGGGGAAACTGACCCACAGTGACCTGCCCTAGGTGTTGCAGTGCAGCAGATCTGGGAATAGAACCCAGGAGTCCTGGCTCCCCAACCCCAGCTCTAATCTGATACCATTGCTTTCCTCAGTAACCACCCGCCCTAGCCTGCTTGCCTCTTCTCCCCAGCACCCTCTTCTGGATCAGGCTTGTTTCCTTGATCTTTAAAGTCAGCTCTCTGCTTAGCGTCAGAGGCTGAGGGCTAGCCCCACTGCAGACTGAACTGGAAAATTGTACACAGGGGAGTGTACAGACACACAGTACATGGGGACTGCAAAGAGCACGGCTTCATGCCGTCCAGGGGAGCGTGGGTCTGGGTAAGACGAGGCATGCAGCAGCTTTGAGTGGGGCAGGGGGAAGTGGAGCAGGGGGAGCAGTTGCTTGTATTCATGGTTTCCCACCAGAACACTGCGCAAATCCCCCAGCCCCATCTGCCCTCCCGGTCCTGCTCCATCCAGAGTAGGGTAATTCTAAGGGCAGTGAAGCACTGGACCAGGGTCCCCAGGGAGGTGGCAGAATCCCGTCACTGGAGGTTTTTAAGAGCAGGTTGGACAAACCCCTGCCAGGGCTGGTCTAGGTTCAGTTGGTCCTGTCTCAGCGCGGGGGGCTGGACGTGATGACCTCTAAAGGTCCCTTCCAGCCCGACATTTCTGTAATTTTATTATTCCAGTCCTGGGGGGGAGCCCAGCTTGAATATTGCCTCTCGGCTCTTTGCCATGAGGATGTCGGTGGCGCTGCAACCAGAGACAGGCCACAGCTAAGCTCAGGCTAGGTCTGTCCAAACCTGGGGCCCCGATCTGGCCTTATTCAGAGAGACAAAGATTTTTAAGGACCACCCTGACCATCTCACCTGACTTCCTGCACAACCCGGGCCAGAGAGCATCACTCTGCAAAGTCTGAGGCTTGTGTTGCCCATCGCATTGTACCCAGGTGCAGTCGGCCCCTGAATGCCGGCCTGAGCCAGACTGGCAAGCTGCTAAACACAAAAAGACCAAATTCACCTCCTCTATTTTCCACTCAGCACAAAACCCTTGTGCAAATACCCGTGTGTTTACATGCCTGTGAACCTTTGTCTGCATGTGGCAGTGTGCATGGGAATGAGTGTGGATCTTAGTGTGCTGTGGTGTGAATGCACGCTTGAGCTGGCTTGGATACGTCAGCAAGCAGCAAGAAATGTGTGTGCTTGTGAACCCATGGGCAGCCCTGACTACACGACTGTGAGGGGAGAGTGAAGGACCCTTGAGCAATGCCATATCGTCTCCTCCACCTCCAGCTGCTGGTTTGCAGCCTTCGGCCTGACATCTATCAAAATTAGCAGCTCAAGAGCTCCCTGGGCCGTTCTCCTCCAGCTGGGGGGCAATGGACAGGGGCTTCACAGCTGCAAGGACATACCTGACTGGAAAGGCTGCTTAGTTACTGTTGCCTCTTTAATGGTTACTTTTAAATGGCCTACAGTTAAACACATCCCTGTTTTTCATTGTCTCCAGCCCAGGGACATGGCTTTGGCCAGGGCTTTTACCCTGTCCATCTTTTTAAGTCAGGCGTTTTTATTTATTTTTTTTAATCATAAATGACTTTTTCCCCTGCTATCAAGTACATGGTGGATTTTAAAGATCATCTACGTTTGTTCTCCAGCTCGGAAGCAAGTGGAAGGACGAAGTGCTCACATCAGAAGTTCCTGCCCATGATGAGAGCAGAGAAAAAATCCTACTCCAAGGACCCGATTCAATTTGATTTAATGGAGGGGTAATGCCCACCCCCCACCCCTGCCCCCTCATTAGGGAATTTTTCATACAACAGATGGCAAAGCCATGAGGCCATGGACCCTGGGGGCTATGCGGGACCCCTCAGATCACAAAGAGAATCTCAACTTGAGCTGGCCACAAATGATTTTTACCAAATTTTATTATCACTGGTTTGGACAAAAAGGCTTTTTTTTTTTTTTTGGACAATAGAAATTTTCACAAAAAATGTCAGGTTTTGTCAAAAACGACAGACTTTGTGTCCAAAAAATGATTCCCCCTCAACTTCCGTTTTTTGACAAAAACCTGAACAAAGAGATTGAAGAAAAACATTGACAAAAATGGGGGGGAGGAATAGTTTTCATTTATATTTTGTGTGAAGAACACAAGGAGAGTCATTTCCCAGCCAGCCCGTGAGTGACTGTACAATTCTGTGGAAGGGAAACACGTGGGTCACGTTAGCCCAAGTCACCAGAGGCCAGAGGTTCAGACCTGCTCCTCCCGGCTTTCAAAAGGGCTCATGGCTCCTGTGTCATTCTTAATGGGAACTGTTGGCTGACGAGATCAGAACGGACCCTGCTGAGCCCGGCTGGAAAGTCCCTCCTAAGAGGCTGACCCAACGCCCTTGACAGGAGCTTTCCAGTCCCTTCATGGGGCACGAGATCACATTGCAAGTGACAGATTCCGGATGCTTCCTTGCCAGGGTGTGGATTTCCCCACCCAACCCCCTCTCCTTAGATACACAGTAGCAGTAAGAGTACATGCATTAATTAACTGGTTACCTTCCCTAGCCTACATCCAGTGTACAAGGCTAAGTACAAGGGCCTTGCATCCACACATCCGTGGTGCTGTGGGCTCCAGCGTCTCTTCAGGACCGTTACAGAGGCAGGTTTGGGCCTCAGAAAGGCAGCATGTATCACCATCTTTCCTCTCCCCTCCCCCTTTCCCCACCGATGGCCAATTGAAAATGCTCAACCGCTGAATATTTTAAACACATGCAGGCGAGAGGCAGCCTCTCTGCGGAGCTATTTTTAGCACTCTGGGAGGCTGGGTGCCGGCCCTGCCATGTCGCATTTACCCGCCGGGTTTCGCCATGCTCCGACTGAGCTGCCCGTCGATTCTGATCTCAGAGCTGGAGGCGAAGTCTCTGTGGCCCTGGCCTGTCTGCTGCCCTCCCTCCCCAGTCCTGCCATGCAGCCTCAGCAGCTTGGCCACGCCGCTGTGAATCCACAGCACCAAGGGCTACACTCTGCCCTGGGCAGCTCTCGTGGGCCTAAGAGGGTGTCACCCCGCGCCGAATCTGGCCCTAAACCAAAAAGGCTCCTGAATAATTATACTTTGCCTTTTGTAACCTGTCCTTTAAATAGATAGCTAATGTAACGCCAATATTTAAGAAGGACTCTAGAGGTGATCCTGGCAATTACAGACCGGTAAGTCTAGCGTCAGTACCGGGCAAATTAGTTGAAACAATAGTAAAGAATAAAATTGCCAGACACATAGAAGAACATAAATTGTTGCACAAAAGTCAACATGGTTTCTGTAAAGAGAGATCATGTCTTACTAATCGATTCGAGTTCTTTGAGGGGGGTCAACAAACATGTGGACAAGGGGGATCCAGTGGACATAGCGTACTTAGACTTCCAGAAAGCCTTTGACAAGGTCCCTCACCAAAGGCTCTTACGTAAATTAAGTTGTCTTGAAATAAGAGGGAAGATCCTTTCATGGATTGAGAACTGGTTAAAAGACAGGGAACCAAGGGTAGGAATAAATGGTAAATTTTTAGAATGGAGAGGGGTAACTAGTGGTGTTCCCCAAGGATCAGTCCTAGGACCAATCCAATTCAACTTATTCATAAATATTTTAGAGAAAGGGGTAAACAGTGAGGTGGCAAAGTTTGCAGATGATACTAAACTGCTCAAGATAGTTAAGACCAAAGCAGACTGTGAAGAACTTCAAAAAGATCTCACCAAACTAAGTGATTGGGCAACAAAATGGCAAATGAAATTTAATGTGGATAAATGTAAAGTAATGCACATTGGAAAAAATAACGCCAACTATACATACAATATGATGGGGGCTAATTTAGCTACAACTAATCAGGAAAAAGATCTTGGAGTCATCGTGGATATTTCTCTGGAGATGTCCATGCAGTGTGCAGCGGCAGTCAAAAAAGCAAATGGGATGTTAGGAATCATTAAAAAAGGGCTAGAGAATAAGACGGAGAATATCTTATTGCCCTTATATAAATCCATGGTACACCCACATCTTGAATACTGCGTACAGATGTGGTCCCCTCATTTCAAAAAAGATATACTGACATTCGAAAAGGTTCGGAGAAGGGCAGCTAAAATGATTAGGGGTTTAGAACGGGTCCCATATGAGGAGAGATTAAAGAGGCTAGGTCTTTCAGCTTGGAAAAGAGGAGACTGGGGGGGGGGATATGATAGAGGTCTATAAAATCATGAGTGGTGTGGAGAAAGTAAATAAGGAAAAGTTATTGACTTGTTCCCATAATAGAAGAACTAGGGGCCACCAAATGAAATTAATGGACAGCAGGTTTAAAACAAATAAAAGGAAGTTCTTCTTCACTCAGCGCCCAGTCAACCTGTGGAACTCCTTGCCTGAGGAGGTTGTGAAGGCTAGGACTGTAACAGGGTTTAAAAGAGAACTGGATAAATTCATGGAGGTTTAGTCCATTAATGGCTATTAGCCAGGATGGGTAAGGAATGGTGTCCCTAGCCTCTGTTTGTCAGAGGGTGGAGATGGATGGCAGGAGAGAGACCACTTGATCATTACCTGTTAGGTTCACTCCCTCTGGGGCACCTGGCATTGGCCACTGTTGGTGGGCTGGATGGACCTTTGGTCTGACCCAGTATGGCCGTTCTTATGTTCTTATGGTTAGCACCCTTTATCTCAGCATCTCGAGGCCCTTTCTCTGCATTAATGAATTAAGCCTCCCAGCTGCCCCCGCCCAGGGATTAACTCCATTTTACAGAAGGGGAAACTGAGTCACAGAGCAGCAACAGGCCTAATTTCACAGCTCTTCCTCACATAAGCAGAGTCATTGACCGTGACCCTTAGTAGCTCTCCCAAGGGTCCAGCTAGTCAGGGGCAGCAGAGCCAGGAAGGAAACCCAGAAGTCCTGGCTATCCTCTAGCCCACCGGGCCACAAGATGCTTATTTCAAGTGAAGGGAGAAGTGTCCCCCTCATGCGATAGGTGCTGTAAGAGGAGAGAGCTGTTCTCTTGCAGAAGAGTGAGAGATTCCCAGGAGCTGGGCGCCTTCCCAGTGGGGTGGGCACAGACCCGACACACACCTCGTCCCCTGAGCACCACGGAACTGCCATGTGGAATACAAGATCACCAGGCACTGGGGGCTGGCGGGGAGACTAGCCAGATCCAGGGAAGGGGGCTGGGATGCCTTTGACCTCTAGGCCATGTCTGGCCCAGGTGCAGACTAGCTGAGAATTTCTACCGTCCGACGCCTGGTTTGTGGGGCTGATCCTGGGTCCCAGCAGGCAGGGATTCACCAGGACAGCGGACACTAAACAAGGCCTCCCGCCCTTGCTGCCCGTCTCCCCACAGGGGCCTAGAAGTGAGTGGGTCAGGGAGTCTGATGGGGTCAGGGAGCCCCCAGCTGCTCTCTCCAGTGGGGGAACATATCCTGCAGTTCCCTAAGGGCATCAGACTCCAGTGATGACGACACGTGGGTCCATTTGGAGAAGGGACCTCTGGGAAGGGGAATGAATTAGGCCAGGATTTTTTAAAGCAACAAACGATGCTGGGCGTCCATCCTGAGCTGCGCCAAAGGGGACCCGGTGTTCGGACAGTGCCCCGTGCCCACCCCCTGAAAACCAGGCACCCTGAAGGCATCTTCAGTTGGGCACCCAAAAATCAATAGGCACTTGCAAAAATCTTGGCCCAGGAGCCCTCAACTCAAACTTGCCCTGAAGCGTGAGAACAACGGGGTGATCCAAGGTCTCCCCTTGGAAGTTCCTCTGGAATCCTCACCACTGAGATCCAGAATACCCCTCCCACCTCCCCTAGATTCCTCTCAGAAGACCCAACAAGCCCCCATACCCCCAAGCCCCCACAAAGATCCAGAGTGAACCCAACCCCCTCTCCCCACATCAACGGAGTTTTGCTGGGGGGTGGGGGGGACCTGGGGCTGATTTACGGCCACCAGGCAAAACATATGGCATCTTGGGCCACTCTTCGTGGTGAGTTTCTAGGCCTGATTCTGCTCTGGTTGTCCCAGCGTAAGTCAGGTACGCCTGCACTAAAGCCAATGGGGCTGCAGCAGGATCAGAAGGAGGCTCCTTGGGGTTCAACTAAACCTGAAACTCTGGAAAATTCAAGCCCCATGTGAACCAAGATGGGATGCAGCGGCTCTGTATGATCCCCACTGCCCAAGGACTCAGCCCCAGCCCCAGGGGAAACAACCAGCAGTCAGCAAAGACATACAGTCAACACGGGATCCGTCCTTCTGCCAGGAGCATCAAGAGAGCAGGTCGGCTGATTCAGAGGCAGTTTAGCCGGGGAGGCATCTGGACACCAGCCTAACACGCACCCACCAGCCCTAGGAACATGACAAAGGCCTCTTTCTATTGCTGACAGGGCCTAGTAGCCAAGCCTTGGGCCCCAGATCCTGGCAGCTCCCAATGAAAACAGACCACTTAAGGGGGTGGCAATTGGCAGAACTACTGCATCTTCCTGACGGCACAGAGAGGGGCAGAAAGAGCCTTGCTGGGTGTGCAGGGGGCTCCTTATTGAGCTGCCCATTCCCATTCACTCCCCCAAGCCTGCTCCTTAATGGCCTAGCCAGGCCTTTTGATGAGCTGCTGGCATAGTCCCTTTCCCAGCTTCCTTCCTCTCAGTGCCAGGATCCCAGCACAAAAGCCTGCAAAGCAAGGGTACAGGAAGGCCCTTTCAGTCTCTCTCCTGTTGCCAGGGGTCGGTGTGGGGTGGGAGGGCAGCAGCTGCCCCCCAACCCCCGGAGTTACTTTTACAGGATTAGTCAGAACCTGCTTTGATGGCACTCGGAGACAAACGGTGAAGATGGAGTGAAAATCACCAGCTGCTTTCAGAGAACTGGGTGGAGGTGAGAACTTCCACTCTGATTTACGGATGGGGAAACTGAGGCAGGGAGAAGGGAAGTGACATGCCCCAAGTTCACACAGTGAGGGGCTGAGAGGAGAACCTAGAAGTCCTGACAACGCAGGGTCAGTATCTGTGTAACTTCCCAAATCAACCAGAACTGAAGCTGTGGGTAAAGGCTGGAAGGAAAAGAGTAAAGAGAAGGGATGAGTCAGTCCCTTTCCTAGGACAGTGAGGGGAGGGGAGAAGAGGGTTAAAAGACCTCTTTACCATTAGGCCCCGATCCTTCAAAGACTTGGGCCGACCCCTGTGCCCAAATGGGGCCCCATTGACTTCTCAGGCAGATGAGCCACCACTGTTACCAACTCTTGTCACTATATTCTTGGGATATCTGGTGTTTTTCATAAAGCCCCAGCTCCTGGAGTCAGATGACTGCCTGAGAACCTCAGCTTTCATTTTAAAAGAAACAAAAAGGTAAGTTTCTAGCTCTCGTGGTTGCAGAGGAAAGCTGGAAATCCAGATCCCTCGAAGCCAGACTCCCAACCCAACCCCCCCCCCGCCCCCCACCAAACCAGAAGGTGAATACAAAAGCCTATGAAAATCTCTGGAAAGAGATGGCTCTTCCAGGTCTAGCTTGTTCTATCATTGTCCCAGATCAGTGCGGGCACAGAGGGCTTCACTCTCCCAGGCTGGCAACATGCCCTGTGCCAAGCTTGCAGGAAAAATGCCTCAACCCAATGCACACACAGAGTCTTACTTCCTGGGGCGAGTGGGGGAAAACCAAGTACATCAGCAGGCCGAATACCATCTCTGGAGCTGGTTCCATGGCCCATCCCTATGCTCTCCGAGTCCCTGCAGCACTGGCCTTGGGTACACCTGGGCAGACCCTGTGGACTCCAGTGGTGACAGCAAATGGGTCAGCCAGGGCGTAAGAGAGCAGAGTTTAGCTGTCCGCGTCAGGGACACTGAACTGGGGTGCCTGTAAGTAACTGCTAGAGAGAAGCTGCCCTTCAGCTGACCTGCCGTACCCCTCAACTAGCCACCCACGCACTGCTGGGGTTAGTGGAAATGTTCCCAGCAAGAGCTTTATTCCTTCGCTGCAGGGTTTCCCCCTCTGAAGCAGCTGATGCCGGTCCCTGTCAGAGACAGGGTACTGGGCTAGAGAGACCCAGTGGTCTGGTTCAACCTGACCATTCCCAGGCCCCACTCTTTACAGGTAGAAAATAAAATGGCCTGTACATTTAGCTCCTGTTATTTATGTGCAGATCCTGAGTATGTGATAGACTAAGAACCCGTGTTACAGCCCAGAGGCCTTAGTGAGGGCTGGGGGGTTGCTCTGAGGTGAGGTTTTCTGTTTGTTTGGGGGAGAGGGAAAGGAGTTGGTTGGTAAAATGAGGCAGTCTTAAATATTTTTGGCTTGTGGGAAATCTCTCTCTCTCTATCTCTCTCTCTCACCCCTTCACTAAAATAATAATAATAATAAAATTAAAAGGGGAGTGACCTCCTGAAAATTAAAACTTCACTTACTGAGACTCATGCCCAGGAATTAACCTGAATGGCTCCTTTCTCCTGCCTTCCCTTGCACACAAAGTGCTTTCCAATGGCTGATTTCCTGGAATAGATTCAGTTGCTATGATACCAAGTTTGCTTTTAACGAACCCCAGAAAATTAATGGCATTCAGCAGATAAGTCCTTAAAGTGGAACCTATTTTAAGAAATTCTTCCTGACTGGTTTACAAGGAGTCGGCAGGAAAAAGAAAGCTTCCAGAAACCAGCATACCTGGAGAGCTTTCTCGGGTCCTCCTCTCCATAATATATAATATAGATGTCACCAAGCAAATATTTCCTGCAAAGACTCCCTTTCAATCTGGGCACCCATGGCAGAGGGAGCTAGGAATCGGAAGATAAGGCATCAACCATGTTGCATTATTCCTTTGGATTATGCTGCGGCATAAATACCGCCTGACAGGTTAACATGACAATAGGAGTATTGCACAGACACTGTAAATATTTTCCACCATCATTAGCTTCCATTTCTTTCCACTGAGTTGACCCTGCCCTGCCTGGGGTGCAGGAGTGTACAGTTTAACCAGTGATGTGCAGGAAGACAACATGAAACATACGAAATGTGTCAATTTCATAGGATTGCACCCTGATAGTAGAAGGCTACAGCATGATGGGAACTAGGCAAGAACAGGGTCCTGATCTTATAGTGGCAAAAAAGCTGGGCTTCTCAAAGGGATCTACCAGGGTTAGGATCCTAAATCCCACTGGAATTAAATAGGAGTCAGACACCAAACCCTTCTGAAAATCATCTTTGAAAAAATCTCGGGCCAGACTCGCACGGGAGTCAATGAAAGCCTTGCCTCTGTCAGGGACCCCAAGGTCCAAGCCATTGAAATAAATGAATGCGGCTTCTGGGAAGGTTTCACAGCAGCCCCAGACAATAACCCAGCGCAGCAGAAGTGAAAACCACCCTCAGCAAACCATTTCCCAGAGAATGTGTGAGTGGAAATACTTGAAGTAAATGGATTCAGCCTGGCCTCCCAACAGCAAATCCAAAGGTGTATTATGTTACCTATACAAAGGCGCGGGGATGGGTTATTTTCCGAGTGTAGAACAACCCTCCCCACCCCTCTCTCCTTCGGGGTCCTCAGAGCCTTTGTCTCCTCTAATTCATCGGGCTGGCAAAGCAGAGTGGGAGGTGAAGGCCACGCGCTCCTGCCGACTCAATAGGGCACTTTTGTCTCCCGAGGATCTGTGGTTGAAAGGCCAGCTAATGACATGACTCGCCTGCCTGCCTTCCACTCAAATCTCGGCTGGACGAAGGACCTCAAGACGCAAGAGTGCGGCAGCCAGAACTTTCAACTTGGCACTGAAGAATTTCCCCCAGAATCCCACGCTCCTGTCCCCCTCCCCATGGCCCCCACCGTCAGGGAATTGGGTGCTCCATCCAACACGCACCCAGCCTCTGTCATTCTGCTCCTGCAGCGCTGGGGGGAGGGGCGGGGGGAGCTGTCGGTCTAGGGGCCACATTTCAACAACAAAACCCCCAGGATGGGGCTGGACTGGCCAGAACATCCTGCAGGGCCTTTGTAAAGGGGTCACCTGGTGGCCAGAGCCACCTGCGCCAGCAACAGTTGAAACCCCAGACTAAGGTGCACAGCCCTTAGGCAGCCCTCTGTGCTATGCTGGCCAGGATAACAGGAGTGTCTTTGGTGGCTGTTTATTAATAGACCCCACTGCTAAGTAACCAGCCCAGCAACGCTGTCAGCTGAAAACAGTCCTCGTCTGTCTGAGATCGCTCCACTGTTCCCCCCTTCCTGCCGCTCCCTTGCCACAGTTCTGCTGCAGCCTTCAAACCAAGGGGCTGTCAGATGTTTTTCTCCTTTCGTTCTCTTTGTTGGCTTAACCGTGGACATCAGTCGAAGCTGCACTTGGTATAATCTGAAACAAGCCACATGCAGGATCCTCTCTCTCTCTCTCTGGCTGGGGGCTCCTGACACCCCCAGTCCAGTGCATGGGCCAGCTTTGATGTCAGAGCCCAAACCAGTTATATTCCCAGCAGGGCAGAAGGAAGAAAACATGATATATAAATTCTACTCCTCGAGCCCACGGAAAAGCCATTTGAGATGGACACAAGGTATATGGAGAGGTGGGGAGGAGGACCCTCCTTTAGGGAGAAAGGTACATTAAAAGGGCGTGAACCTTCTTCATGGAAACCTAGCATGAGATTTACAAGGCAGAAACCCAAGTGAGGGAGGAAAGAGAGGCAAGGTTACACCAGTGCAAATCCAGAGGGTGGAGTTACCCCAGGGCTTAATTTGTAATGAAAGAGGTGCTCGGGCTCAAGTAATTTTTTTATTTTCATAACTGATGCAGCCCAGAGGTGCCAGGGCTCAGCCATGGCAAGCCCTGCTGGCGCAAATTAAGCACTGAGTTACTCTGGCATAAATGGGATGAGAATTTGGCCCTTGGTGCAAGATAAAGGGAGATTCTTATCACACCACCTTGGAAGCCAGGGTCCACATCGATGAACTGACGAGCCCGTGGCTGACGGTCTGAAAGGGGGCAGAGTCGCGGGGAGGGGACAAAGAGGAGGTCAAGACTAGAGGCCTGCTATGGGTGACGGGGCATGGCCGCAATCCCATCCCTGCTGCAGGGAGCACGCTGGTGGTGGACGTGCTGCAATCTCAAGGGGAACAGGGCGGCGGGTGACACGACCCCCTTAGGTGGCTTGGCGAGGCCAACGCTCTACACGGTGCGCAGGCCCTGGCCAGAGAGAGCTTGCACCAATACCCGTGCCGCGGGCCCCCTCCAAGCATGCTCAGAAAGAGGAAATGTCCACGCTTCACTCCCACTTCGGGGCCTCAGGCACCGGTGCACCGCGGTCCCACCATTCTCTGCCTGTGGCCAAGCCTCCTAGGGGCTGCGATACTTCGCTCTTCTTTCAGTTGCTGGGTTCAGTGTGCGGGGGCTGGGCTGGGCCAGTGGCCCATGATACTCAGGCCATGTGATCTGGTCCCTTCTGGCCTTAAACACTGTGACTTAAAGGAGCGAGTTGCTGACGTGTGAAAGAATGGCTCTCAGAACGGGGTCAGAGCCCTCCCCACCCCAGGGCACAGCCCGGCCCAGCCAGCAACAAGGCATCGTCAGGCCTGGCTCTTAATGGCAGAACCCCACTGGCAAGCTGGGGACTTATTATCTTGCCCTTGCTCAGAGGAAGGAGCTAGACGCGGACAGACTGGGATTGTAGGTTGGCCTCTTCCTACACCAGCTTCTTCCTCCCATGCTCGGTGCTAATGTACCCACCCCCAGCACCCCAAGGGGGCCTCAAACTGCCTCTCAGTGGGGAGCGGGTTACTAATCTGTTAGCCCCCAGTGGCAAAACCCCTGGCCACTTCGCTGGGGAGTGAGTTCTGGCCCTTCCTTTCCAGAACACTGACGGGGTAACAAGGCATCCAGAGGTATGTCCCCTGCCATCTCCTCAGCGGCACTCCTCACGCTGCCCTGTGATTGCTGGGGTGCTGGCTGCCAAACACTTGCCTCCCGTGGCCCCACTGAACAGACACGATTGAGACGGGACTTGCACAAACTGGGGGCTGAGCCTGCCATTCTTACGCATGGGAGGAGCACTTATTCTTGCAGATAGTCCTCTTGGCTTCAGTGGGGCCCATTGCCCAGGCAAGGCCTGGGCCCCGGGTCCCTTGATGATAGTTAGACCCACCCCCACATGGAGAAGGTTCGCAGCCAGAGATGTGGACAAGGCGAGTTCATTACTCCAGGGGGAAGGGGGGGTTAATGATGGAAATGGACAAGACCCTGTCCTTCCTCCAGTGAGAACACCGTTTTTCTCTTTACATTACATACAATCTGCAGGGCCTAGGAGACCCAGCCCTGTGGGCAGTGATACCCAAATCGTGTGATGACGTTTTTAAAACACCCCCTGCCTGGCAGCTCGCTCACCTGGGCGCTGAATATCGAGCCAACCTCTGCTGCTCCCCAGCTGGCTGCCAAGAACCAGGGCTGCTTTCTCTGGGACATGCAGGGACTTCTTCTGATACTGGCTGCCCATGGAGCTGGTCCCTGCCCATGACCGGGCCCCACCCAAGATTCGCCACCGTGCGGATCAGATGCATTGATCATCAAATTACAGATACACCGGGACAACGGTGACACTAGCAGGAAAGGTTTTAAGACAGTAGCCACCCCGTTCCCTCCTGCACCATGTCAGGACGTCAGCTTCACGCGGTACCTGCCTAACTTAATGTCCAGGACACGCAGCCCTGTACGGTCACTGCAGCTAGAGATGTAACAGCAGCTCGAGGAGTAAGGATGCCAGATCAGGCCCATGCAACATAAGGTCCCTGGAGGAGGGAACTCGCCGTCTCAAATGACCACACAGCAGGCCCCCTGCAAAGGTGCCTCTGCTCCCAAAATCTTCAGCATTACAACTGCTCTGTATGTACAGGCTCCAGCGGTATGGCTTTAAGTAGGGGGAGAGAAGAGAGGCCTAATTATAACAAAACAAGCGTGAGATAAATAGCAGGTGGGTTCTGCAGAATGGGAACAGGTTTAAAGGGGCTGGAAATTGCTTGGGGGGCATTTGATGTTTTTAAATAAATGATTTTTCCCCCTCTTACTGCTCAGGGGGAAAAAAGAGGTGCATTAAATAGGAGCACATCCCCGGCCAAAAGGCAGCATTGAACACAGACAAGGTTTCTGGATGCTGCCCATCACCACAATACTCATGAGCTGTATCCCCACTCTGACATCACATGAACATTGCTTAAGCTGCATAATTAGGCCCCAATCCTGCAACACTTTAAGCATGTGCTTAATTTTACCCCTGTAACCTGTCCAATTGGAAGTAAACAGGACAGCTCCCAAGCCTAGGCTGTGTCTGCAGGCTTCGAGGCACTACTGCAATATGAAGAATAAATCATATGTGACTGTGGGACTGGGCCTTAAAATACAAAGGGGCCAATGCTGCTGCCTTCACTCAGACAACCAGCCACTCACCCCTGCCTCCTGCAAGTGCAGACCTAAAATGTACTTGCGGATTTAACTGTATCAGCCTGCAGACTACCCAAACACACCTAGCTATTGCTTCGTCCTCCAGCATTTGCACAGACAAAACTCCGAGAAATGTCTCTGCACCAGGGACTACAGAGTCAGTCTCATTAGTAGTAATAATAACGTAATTATAATTCTCCATACAATAGGCATTGTGGTGGTGTCGCCAAGATATTCTGAAATATTAACAATAGTGAAGCAAGATAGATTGACAGAGAGACCAGAAATGACAAGAAGTGTTTAGAATGGAACGTGCTTCTCAGACTTAAGTCTAGCAATGCTACGAACAACACTGTAATATCCATATAGACACAGACAAACAATGGGACCTTCTTCTACTGAAATTGACTTCTTTTCCTCCCAAAGAGATAGATCAACCACTCCGCATGGACTTCAGGCTTTAACTCTACGTTACAATTCACTTGTTGTGCCACATTTCCTTCTACTTCACCACAAGTTTTGCTCAAGGTCCCTTTCAAGCGGGCTCTGTTATATTTATCTCTGTACGTAACACAACGACAATATTTAATTGTCAATGTGAAGATTAAAACCATTGTGGAAAAACAAGAAGTTGTTGGAGTTTGTAGTTGGCCCAGGGACCATTAGACTGGAATGGAAATAATCACCAGAAAAACAGATGTGATCCCTTGGCCTCAATAAATGATTAAAGACAAAAACCCGCTGAAATTTCAACCGAACAGACACAGCACATTTCACTTTAAATGTCTCTCCTTTTGCAAAAGATGCATGCACTCCCTTTAGAAAGCTGCCAATAATTCAGAGAGGCCAGTGGCATGTGGAAATCCACTCCCCTGTTTAAGTACAGGGAGAGCTCTCAGTTGGTAGGAAATCCTGGAGAATAGTGAATCAGTTTTTACATTCGGTTCTCTAGCTTTATGATATCACATACACTCATACAGCTAGATAACCAAAGACAAAAACCAACCCAGTCCTTTAAATATAGGCCTTGGTCATTCCATGCACACAACACATGCCACACACCTTGCTTGTATCCTGGTGCCACTTCCTGCTTCATGCACCCAGCACAGTGCGAAATAAAAACCAAATCCTTTTAGATCTACAGAGTGGGTTCCTGCCTCTCAAGATCTTTCCCATTTTATATTTTTCTTAAATAGGAAGCCTGACTGTTGTGAGAGTAGGAATCCAGGCTGATTCCATGCATCCTAATGCCTGTGTATAGTGCAACACACACACACATCCTAGTGCAACACGCAAATCCACACACCCTGGATGCAATAGTCACAGCTAACGTCACCCAAACTGTCCCTTCTCCCTAGAGATCTGCTTCCTTCTCACACCCAAATGTACCTTCCAGCCCCTCTCACTGTGCTGGGCTCTGACTCTGTAATTACTGTAAATTACTGACATGAGAAATGCTGAGTCACGAGGACTCAGATGAGGGGAAAAAATTATTCCTCTTAAAGGGACCTCCCAGGATTTTCGAGGCGCCTCTGGCTCCTCCTGCCCCGCCCCCCATCTTTGCACCTCTGTGGCTCTCTTGAAGCGATTTCTGCTCCCCTTGCCCCAGGTCGGGCCTGGTGGGGGTGGGGGAGGGGGGAGCCAGTGGAGTTTTTCAGCCAGTCCTAAAGCAGGAGTGTTCAAAAACGACCCCGCTTCTCGGTCTGCCACAAGCAGAAGGATCAGCCCAAAGCAAAGGCTGCAACCCAAGCAGCCTAACAAAAGGGCAGGCGAAAGAAACTCTCACCCACCCCTCCCTGCACAAGCTACTCCCAGGGCCCAGATTTGGGGGGATAAAATTAGCAAATAGGCAGGTCAGGGACCGATGGGGAGCGGGGGGGTCCAGAGCAGCTGTATTTGCCCTTTGTGTAGGGGAAAATGGGTTATTTGGCTTTGCACTAGGGGGTGTGAGTGTGTTTTGTGTCTCAGTCAGTGAGAAGGGAGAGAACCACACAACCGGATACAGCCCGCCTCATTCCCCGCTCAGCCCCCTCGCAGCCAAAGAACCGGAGTCCTGACACGCCGGGAAAGGAAAGAAAAGTACCTTCCACTCCCGCGGCTCCTCCGGCGGGTCAGCGGGTCTCAGCCTGCCGCCGGGAGCGGCGGGGAGCTCCCTGCTCTCCCTTCCACGCCCTGGAGAGTGGAGAAGAAGAGGGTGGGTGGGTATCTCTGGAAAAAGCTTGCTGGACTCTAGGCAAAAAGCCCCCTCCCCTAATACCCCCCCCGCCGCCGCCCACCCCTTACACACCCGCCAGTGGCTGCAGCATAACGTGGCCTCAGGCAGGCGCCTGGCACTTCTGTGATCTCCCCCTAAACTTGGTCCAAAGGCTCCGGGAAAGTGCACATGGATGGGGGGGAGGGGAGGGGAGGAGAGGGGAGGGGAGGGAGACAAGTGGTCTGAGAAAGTCTGAGGATGGGGGCGGGGGGGTATTAGAGGCGACGGCAGGGGACAAAGCCAGACTTTCTGGGCTGGGCCAACCTGCGAGGAAAGCCGGCTCTTGGAGGGGGGTGGGGGGGGCAGCCAGACAGGGCAGAGGTCAAGCACCCGGGCTCGGACCATTAGACATGCTTATTGCTACATGGCTGAGCAAGTGGAAGTCTGGAGGGTACCGGGGAGGGGCTCTGTGTGGTCTGCCGCCCGCCCCAGCCCCTCTTCCGAGCCCCCTTTCGTCTCAGACACACCAGCTCCCCCGCCGAGCCGCTGCGGGGTCAGAAAGTGCACCCAGGCGCCCCCCTCCCACCCACCCACCCTGACGGAGCATCCCGCGAGCTCTGGGAGCATCGCTCCGCACCGAACCCGGGAGAGCCCGGGCCGGAGCCTGCTCAGAGCCACCGCCCCGCGCCTGCTTGGCCGCTGTTTTAAAGATTCGAAATTGGACTTTTGTGTCAGGCCCTGGGGGGGGCACACCCCGAATCGGGGGTGAGGAGCAGAGAACAGCATTCACCCCCGGCCCCAACACCCGTTGGCTTCTCTGCCTGAGCCAGGACTGCGAGAGTTTGGGACCTACGTCGTTTATTACAACTAAACCGATTGCAACCCCAAGCTCGCTCGCTCTCTCTCTCACACACACGCGCGCCTTGGGACATGGGATCCAGTTGCAGGGTGTTTCCCTCCCCTTCTGCCTCCTTGCAAGGGGCAGTAATTGAGCTGCTCACAACAGTTGTTAGAGGAGCGGATCGGTTTATCCAGCCCCCCCGCCTGCGCGCCTTTTAACTCAGGGAAATAGTTTCCCCCCCCCGCCCCCATCTCCCTGGAAATCCTACTCCCCGCGTCGAAATGGAAAAGGTCCCATTAGCCATTGGCACAAGGTGCTGCCCCGTCTCAAAGGGCCCCTAATGGCTAAGAAATGTTGGGGGGCCAGATTCTGTTCTCTGTGCCCTTGGGGTAAGCCCGCGCACGGGGGAGTGTGAGCGGTGGGGGGCGGAGAGCAGAATTCAGCCTGCCATGGGGAAGTGTCAGACGCTGGGGGGGGGGACGGTCTGTTATGTGGTTTTATCACAAGAGATCGTTTCTCTCTTACCCTGTATGACTGCAAGACAAGACCCTTCTCTTAGGGGGAGCATCTGAATCCCCCCCCTCACCCTGAATCCCCCCCCCCTCACCCAACCAAACAGCTCAGCGATTTCTAATCCAGTCATGCTAGGAAAGCGCTTGACAATTATCAGGCCGAAAACGTGCACCCGCCTCACGTCTGGGCGTTTGCGGTCGTTACGGGTTTCTGGGAGGTTTACGCTGGTTTTGGATGCAGCTGGCCGTGAGGACAAGGGGCGAGGGAAGTTCGGGAGAGGAGGGGGAGGGGCAGGGTTTGAAGTTGCTGAAAGCTGAAGATTGTCCGTCCAGTCACCACGGGGATCAGTGTTAAGGTTGCTTCTCGGTTTGCTAAAAAAGCAAATTAGTGATGCAAACACCAGCCACCGCCAGGGGAATGTCTCAAACCCATGGCAGTGAGACCCCGGCAACAGGCCTAAATATCACACACACACACACACACACACACACACACACACACACCCCGATTCTGCGGTGGCTCTCAGGGCACGTTCTACACACACAACCGCACATGTCATACTCTCAGCCGAGCCTGCGTGTCTCTCGCACACGCACCGTTTACTAAGGCAACGACTCCTCCTAACCCGGCTGCAGGATCGAGCCCCCTTCGCTCCCACGTTGGCATAAAACGGGACAGGGTTTTTGTGGCGCTATCGCCGATGACCAAAAAAAACCCCACCCACCCCCCCAAAAAACCGAACTCGCCTTTTAAATCAAAGCTGGCCGCGGCTACGGCATTTGCTGCCCGGGATCTCGGGGAATGGACGCCCTGGTCACAGAGCCCGGCAGGGGCCCGCTCTGGTTTCTGCCCTTCTGAGGCTCTCCGGTTTCACATCCCCCCAGAGGTCTCCGCACTGTGTCCCCGGCCACACCGACCTGAACTCCGCCGCGCCTGGCGAAGGACGCCAGACCCGCTGCCTGGCAGCGAGACCGATGGCTTTAAAGGGAGGTAGATGGAAACCCTTCCACTCCTTTTTGAAACGTTAACCCCCCCCACCCCGGTAACTGGATTTCCCCCCTCCCCGGACTGCAGATCCCCGACGAACACAGATTCAAAACCAAAAATCACGTGTCCCTTGTTCTCTCTGCATCTGAAAGGGAACATTTAGAAACCAAATGCCCCAAACCCTTCCAGCAGCCTTCTTCTGCAGCGACTGCCTCCTTTCCGGTCTTTTGCTCGTTTAACCGTCTTTCCTCGGCTCTCCACTGAGCTAATTTGCATTAATCAAGAAGTTGCTTCTTCCACTGAGCCACAGGCCCCCGCTTTGGGCGGTAACGTGCTCAGCACACTTCACCTGCCGGACGCGACGCTTCGCCCTCCGCGGGGTTGACAGAAATGCCCGTTTTGTGCAGTTCCAGCCCCGCGATGTACGTTGCAAGCCCATGTGCGGCTCCTGGGGCAGAATCCGCCGGGAATTTACAGCTGCAGAAAATTGGTAGCCGGGCCCGCAGAAAGAGACACTCGCCAGCCCAGCGGATTTTCCCCTTTTCCCCTTTCGGCCTCCTTTGCGCTAAGCGCGGGGTGGGATTTCAGCGTCATTTTCTTTAAAAGTCACTTTATTCGGAAGGCGAGCGCGCGCGTGTTTTATTTATAACAAATCTTTCTAAGAGAGAGCGGTTCCAAAGCCTGTCAGGGCAGTTCCCTTTCCCCTTCCCCTTCCCCTTCCCCTTTCCCTTCCCTTCCCCTTTCCCGGACCGCGTTTGTCAGCGTTTCTGAAACCCGCAAAATGCCACTTCCATTTCCATGGCCATTTCTGCCAAAACACCAGCCCGGGTCCTCTAACTCTCGCCAGCCTTTCTTGAAAAGATTTACGGATTTGGGATTCTTTAGCAAACTGGGATTTTTTTTCCAGCGGGGGGAAGAAGAAAGACTCGATGGGGGACGGGGGGAACTTTTAGATCAAAATATATTTCCGAGCATTGGCCGATAGAGATAATGCTGTTTTTATGTGGCCACATTCTTTTCAAAGGAGGAGACAGAGAAGTGGCATTCAACGTAATAATTCCCCGGGTCACCCACGGTTATGTCCACAATGTTCTTTTCAGTTCCAGTTCCCCCTCGCTCCTACTTCTGAGAATAATCCGGTCACGATCAGAAACGCGTTTGGTGAGAGCCAGAAGGAACCGGGCCGGGTTTTTTCCCCCTGTGAAGTAGCCTGGGTGGCTTTTTTTAATTGATGTATCCGATGGGAAATTCTTCTGCAAGGGAAAAGAAAAGAAAGCTTGGGCCCGAGCTGTGATCCACCCCCGGGGGGGGTGCTGGCGTGTCGAACCCGCCCGAGAGGGGGCACGGGCTGGAAGCCCTGTAGGTCCGGGTAAAGGGGACACTGAGCAGCTGCCGCTGGGACCCAGTGTTAACCCGATTACTTGAGGGACCCCCGGACCGGTGCGGCCTGGACAGATGCCCTGGGGCAGGAGAGGCACAAACGCGGGGGGAAGGAGAGAGGAGAGTGGGCTGGTCCGGGAGGCCCAGAAGGAGCGACCCGAGGTGGGAGGCCAGGCTGCGTGGGCAGCTCGGGGACCCGGCCTGGGACAGACTCTCCTCCGTCCCGGATTTGAGTGGAGTGACTGGTGTGACGCGCACCCGGCCACGGTCTCCACCCTCTGGGAAGCGGCCCCGGAGTTTCTCCCTCCCTCGCCTGGTCCTTCCCCGCAAGGCTCCCGGTGAGAGTCAGGCAGGGCCTGTGCCGGGCCATGGCAGCACAGATCCCCCAGGCTGTGCCCCTGAGGCTAGATCCTGGGCACGGGGGTCTACGCCCCCAAAGGAGGCGCAGCTGAGCTCGGGCGCAGCCAGATCTGCTCCCTCGCCCCCGCTCTACTCCCCCGCAGGTGGAGGGGGGTTCAGAGCCAGCCCCCGCCCTCCCTTCGCTGGGACTGAAGCGCTTTTGGAGCCTGGGTTCGCAGCAGCTCCCCTGGGGCCGAGACATTCGCAGACCGAGTTATTCACCCACCACCTTCTTTCCGCCCCGGCCTCAGGAGATGAACCAGGCTCAGGGCTTCCGCCAGCAGCGAAGGGAACACAGAGGGGTTTGCAGGCGTGGGAAGGAAAATCCCCCCCCCCATTCTACCTAAAGGCGCCCTTGGGTCTCTTCAGTTTGAAAGCTGGGGTCCCCGACGCTGGCACGCACAACACAGAAACTTGGGGGGGTCGGAGGGGAGCCTGCAGCTGTCGGATTTTAATCTGCACTCCCTGAAAAGGCTCCCCTCCTGCGGTCTCCTTCCTCACTTCTTCTTGGACCTAGCGCGGCTCAGCCCTGCTTTTTAAGGAGCCCCCCGTATAAATTGGAAGGGAGGGAGACAAAACAAACCGAATGGACCACACAAACATCTCCCTCCGACACACCCTCCACATGCACCAGGACAAGAAGCGCCCGAACCCACTGGGTTGTGTTGGGTCAGCACCCACAGCAGCCAGCGCCAGCCTTAAATCTTCATCTCCACCAAAACCAACACCTGCCTCCTACCCCCCTCCCACCCGCTCCATGTCCTAGCCTCTCTGCAGAACTCAGCAAGCACCGGGCCAGAGCCCGAGCTCGGGTGGAAATGGGAGCGGAGACCAGGCAGTGACCCACTGAAGGGCCGTCAGTATCGCACAGCTCGCCGCCTCGGTGCAGAGAGCAGAGCAGAGCATCCCCGGTGCTACCCAGCCAGGACGGGGCCCTCGCTGCGCACCGACCCCGGGGATATTCCAGGGGTCTTAACGGAGCCGGGAGCTGAGCCCTGTGCAAGGAACCGCCTGGGGACGCGCCAGTCACATGCTGGAAGGGGCAGCGAGCCGCACGCACTGTCCTGGGTATTCCCACCGCAACCGGGACAAGCTAATTCCCCGAGAGAGTCTTAAAAACAAACCCACGAGGAAACAAAGTCTCCCGAAACCTCGGGACAAGGAGCCTTTCGGCTCCCATTGCAGCGTGCCCCGGAAATTCTCTGCGGCTGGGTGCCATTAATACCAGGCAAGGAGAAGAGTCGCCTCCCGTCTGGGCCAATTACTGGTATTAAGTGGGCTGATGCGGCTGCCTCTGTCCTGTACCCCGATGAGGGACATTTGAAAGAGTGCAGCGGGCTCCTCCAGCTATGGGCCAGAGGCTGAGATATACTGATGGTGTTATGTACGTGTATATGCGTACACACCTATCTGTGACACACACACACACTCCCTGTATAGGCACTGATGGAAGAAACAGCGGAAGCAAAGCATGTGGCCATAAAGATCTTGTCAAAGTCTGTGTGCCCGAGCGTGCACAGGCCAGATCCATGGGGTCTTACCTGCCTCCTGCACTGGCGAAGGCTCCCTTTAAAAAATTCAACGGGTCTGACCAAAAAAATCCCCGTCCCTATGTTTAAAAGACATTTTCCTTTATCCTCAGGTCTTGTTACTCGAATATTCCAGTTTTCATTTAATCCATGTGCTTTAGGACCCTGCAGGAGCCTCAAAGCCTGCAGCTGCTTCCTGAAAAGTAACAAGTTGTCCACTTCAACCGCAGCTTTGCCAAACCTCCAGGGGGAGGACAGCTACACCCAGGGTAACCATCAAGGTCCCGGCTGGCTTTACACGCCAGTAACCCCCGGCTCTCCCGGAAGAGCTGGTATTTCAGGAACATTTCTGATCAGAGGCAAACTTTTTTAAAAAATGGAACAGTCATAAGGGGAAAAAATGTTCTCTCTGCCATCCCAGGGCGTGTAAGAGGGCGAGAGACCCACAAGTCCATCTCCAAGCCATCTGAACAAATCTGCCCACTTGGGCTTTTAGATTAAACTGAGATCCTGTCTCTTTAAATAGAAAGCACCCTTCCTGTGGTGAGAGCACCCTCCAGAGCAGGGTTTCTCTGCATTACCCCCCACCAAAGCCCCAAGTTACAAGGTACTAAAGTCAGTGTCCCCAGGCCATCTAGCCATACAGAGAGGGAGGGTGACTTTGCCCCCCTGAAACCTGTTCATGCCCACCATGGTGCAACCCCCACATCCTAGTGGATGCTGCAATCCACATGGGAGCAGATTCTTAGAATTCATTCCTCCAAGGTGCTCAGGCCCAGATCCAGCAAAGCTCTTAAGCAAGTGCTAAACCTGCCAACTATTGCACCTTGCATTGATGTCAGTGGAACGACTCCCATTGACTTCAATGGGGTTGTGACCTTAGAGAGCAGAACCATTGCATTATGGATCCTTTCTAGCCTTGTCACCAAACCCCTTTGTCTTTCAGCAGGAAGGCTGGTGACTCAGGACACTTTGAACCTTGTTAAAAAAAGGAGAAGAAAATAAGAAGTTGAAACTTTTCCTAAACATGATCTGACTCCCGCCCTCTAGTCCTCCCACTTTGCCACAGTCCATCAGCCTAGGGGGGAAGCTGACAGCAGCAAAGAGGCTACACCCAGTGGGATCCTAGCAAGTCTCCAAACCCGCACCCAGTGTGGAATAATTGTAAAATAAAAACAAAAAGTAGGGTTGGGGATATTACATGAAAGCAAACATGATCAGCTCATTGATGGAAAAATTTCACTGTTTGTTCTCATCTATTTGTCTATAGCACCATGAGGGCATTGACAAAGCAAGGGCGCATGGCTAAGCAGGTCTTAACTAATTCATGTCATATTGGTCTATAAGTGTATTCAATGTTATACACAGCAGCACATAGAGAATTTGGACTTGGAGACCCCTGGTGCCAGGTGAAACACAAAACCCAGGCACTGCCCCGAAGGGCTTGCAATACAGAGAGACGGGTCTGGAGCGGGGGTGGGGAGGCAAAGGCTTAGAGAGGGGAAGCGATTTGCCCAAGTCACACAGCAGAGCGAGAAATACTAGCCACACCCTGTCTCTGCCAGGCCGGTGCCCTCGCCACTGAGTTGCACAGTTCTGCCAGGGGCAGGGTCTCAACAATAGGCTTCATGGCTCTGCGGGGAAAGTGATTCTAAGCCTATTACAGCCCTGAAGGAGCAGGGAGGGGAGCAGCGGCTGACCTAATAGGCCTTGCCCAGCTCTCCAATCTAGGGTGACACATCCTGCTGGCTTGGGACCTGCTGCAAGCCTAGGCCCAGGAAGCCCATGGGCCCGGGGGGAGGAGTTTCTCCTTTGGGGCGGAGGAAGGGAAATAATAGAAACATCTTCAGGGCACACAGCATGGAGGAACAGCCAGGTTCAGAGGCAGCATTTCCTCCTGCTGCAGAAAGGGGTCGGAGCCCGCTGCAGCCTTTAGGCCCAACAGGAGGAGATCACACTGCAGCTTTGAATCCCCAGGCCTTCCTTAGGATTGAAATGTCCCTTCAGCTTATCCGTCCCTGGCGGCCTGTGTGTGAAATAAGCGAGTGGGCTCCAGCCCATTCCCTAGCAGGCGGGTGTCCCCGTTACAATAGCCAGCTGCCCCCCTGCCAGCAGGCTCACCAGACAGGGCCAGGGCTGAAGGAGCCCTGGGACCTGAGCTGCCCTCTGTCTCCTAGAGGGTGTCAGACCCGGGCCACACAGGGAGAGGGCTGTGCTGGGGGAAGCCTGATCTCCCACTGTCCATGCCGTGTCTAACTAGACATAAAGAAAGCCCGGATTCCAGAGCTGGGGACTCCGCATTTTTCTCCTGCACTTTGTTAAGGGAGAAACACATTAAAAAAACAAAAACAAAATAAAACAATCATATGATACAATGACACTAAAGCAAGCAAAGGATCCTTCTCATGCAGACACACCCATGCGTGCACACCCATGCAAACACCCGGGCGTGCACACCCAGGCAATCACACACACTGTTGTGATAACTTATCCGTCTCCCAGCCTCCTAAATTTTCCTCTGGCCTGGCTGTATTGTTATTTTTGCCAACCCCCTGCATCCGCCATTGGACTGCCGGCGTCAGCTGACATAGGCAGCTCTAAACCCTTCCCGATGGAAATGCCGGATCTTTCCACCTATTTCTAGAGAAACCCTGATACAAATCAACCCAACACGCAGTCCATCAATTAAGACCCCCCTCCCCAACTGCCTTACTCCGACATACATCACTAAAGACCTGGCAGCATCCTGCCAACCGCCCCGATCTGTTTCACCGAGGCTGCCCGTCTGCCGTGAGCGGCGAAGGGGGAAGCCAGCCCCACGCACACGCCCCCCGGAGACGAGTCGCTGCTGGGGGAGAAGGCGCGAACACGCTATTTTCAGCCCAAAGGTCTCCTGGAGACGGACACTGACTGCGCCAAAGACGTTACAGAGACCGACTCGTCGCCACGTCCACATGTTCGGTTTCTGGTCGTAACGACTTCGGAGGCTAGCGGGGCTTAGCCGGGGCAGCGCCTGCAGGTTTGGGGGTGGGCGGGGTTTTGTTTCTTCAGATTTTAGGGATCTTTTCAGAGAGGAGTTTCAGGGCCCGGGGAAGCCGTTCGTTTCATGCCTTTCCTCTGATCCCAGAATCCAAGCGGCTTCTCCGGGGAGACAGCACAGAGCCAACCCAGCCAAAGACCCGGGCAGCCTGCGGGCTCCCCGGGCTTTCTCCCTAGCCGCGCTTCCTACAGATTGAAGAGTGTTGTTCCACCCGGGCTGCAACCCTTCCTAGCTCTGTATGTAGCTAGCAGTAGAAAGCTAGCACAGATGATTAACCCAGTCCCCTTCGTGACACGGCGAGGACATTAATCCTGTCACCCGGGGCGATTCCTTAGGAATCACGCGGCGGTTTCGTTCTGCTTTTCATCATTCGACCCGGTTAGAGGAATCCACTAGACTTCTCTCCAAAGTGCACTGCCATCGATCCTGCTCTCGTGGGCCTCACTGGCCCCATAAAATCTTTCGGTGCCGAGGCCTCTCCTAGATATCGTTGGCTCTGTCTGTTCCCAGGACGGGACGGCGGCAAATCGTAGGGGGATGAGCGACTCTCCCCGAGTAGGAGACCCAGACGAATTTCTTAGAACCCAGACTTCGGGGGTACAGAAGAAAATCTGGGGTTGGTAGTGTGCCCCCCTTTTACCGTTGCAGACAATCGGCGGAGTTCTTTAGCTCTTTCCCACATGGGAATCACATTTTAAAAATAAATCCTACAGAGCAACGTCACTAACCCCCCCCCAGGCGTTAAATCAGCCCCCCAGATTCATTTATTCTTTTAAACAAACAAACAACAAAACACCGAACAAGGCACGAACGATAATCTGAAGAGCTGGCAGATTCCTGCCCGCCTCGTCCGGCTGCAGAGTGTCACCATGCGGGGTCCCATCCTCCCTCTGCCCAGGACACCCGCACGGGGACTGGGACCTGGGAAACTGCTGTCCATGGTGCTGAAATGCAGGTCCCTGCCTGCCCGTTTCCCGTAGCGCCTGACCCACACAGCAAGGCTGGTTTGCACTTTGCATGGACAAGGAAGACTACACCCGGAAAGGGGGTCGGCACATACACAGGGCCTTTGCTGGAAACTAGTCCCCCAAAATTCCCACACCCCACGGAGGTGCATACCGTGCTGCTATAGCTCCGGGGGCTGCATTTTTAGTTGACACCTTCCTAGTTTCAAAGACGTGAGGTGGCAAGTGGAGGGTCCTGAATTTGTTTTTTAGCGGGAGGGGATATTTCTTTTTCACTGTGTACCGTACGGTGCTTATTAATTCATTCATTAATTATTACTGTCAGATTTATTTTTAAAAGGCGAACAGAACTGAATGGAGAGACTGGTGTTGCCCAGGTAACTGTTGTTTAGTTAGCTTATTATTCCTCCCCGTCCCCCCACCCCCACCCCCTGCATTTGTAGAATTTAAATATCCCGGAGTAGATCGTTCCATGTCTCAGAGACACGTGGGCGTCATGTGTAGACGCACACATTAGGCTGTTCCATGACATTGACGTTCAACAAAATGCTCCAAAATGACAATTTTTGAAAATGTGAAATATTATCTGAGTGTGTGTGTGTGTGTGAGAGTGTGTGTGTGTGCTATGTATCATCTCTCATAGTCTCAGCCATTTCTTTTGTTAGCTGTTATATTCTTAATTGTACATGCCAACTATCCCCCACAAGGCTATACGTTACACACATACTAATACAATGTGTGTATAATACGGATTATTTAGAATAGTTCACTGTGTCATATTTTGACTCTGTGTTCTGGGTGACTATATATAATTTGCAAACAGAATATATAACATTATACATAGTGTATGTTTATATGTGTGTGTGTGATATCACACACACACACACATTTAACCAGCACACAGAAGTAGTGTAAAGTACCATACATTTCTATAATCCCCCTTGTTCAGATATTTCAAACTATTTACATAGAAATGGCAGGACCACACCTTGGACCTGAGCCTGCTGTCCTTCCTCAGACAAAACTCCCAGTAACGTCACTTGCCCTTTGCCTTAGCCGAGACCCATTTTGCATTATATTTTGTTTGATACAAGTGTCTTCAGCCTGATCTGACAATCGTGTTCGCACGGGTTAGAACGTGGGCCGGGGGTGGAGTTTTTACCCCACACGCTGGACTGTGCGATTCTAAACAGAAAACAATTCTATCAAATGTGTTTGAATCTATTGTGGATAAATCTTCTTCCCACAGGCCCCGAGAAGCTCCGGATCGAGAGGTTCACACATAGAATAACGTCAGAAAAATCTCATTCATAATGTACATCTTTTTAAATATGGAATGAAATTACATCGCCGCACTATGCTAGACACTATACACTATGGGTGTGTATTACACACAGGATCCTATTGACACAGAAGTCTGTGTACACACTAATGTCTGGGTATATGTGCGTGTAGGTATTTTTATAACAATATTTTTGCTGTGCTCATTAAACCCACGTATAAGAGACACACAAAATATGGTTATAAAAGCCTACACCTATTTTATAACACCATTGCTGCGGTGTTTGTTACAGGAGTGTCTAATTAGTACATCAACAATATTGTTATACAATATGTACACGCACTTTTCTAACACTATTTTCATGTGTTTATTATATACAATTAATGATGTCATATGTATAAGATACATCTATAGGATGTAGCCTTACGTAAACGTATAACACAAATAGTGTGATGAAAGTGGATACAGGTACAAAACGTGTGTCCTATCTGCATATTAAAGTGTTTCGTGCATGGTTCATTGCAAACGCCTTTCTAGGTATGGTTTCCAGGACTCGGCTTAAGCATGTAAATACAGAAAATATTACTGGGAAGCCTTAATGAGCAGAGGGAATTTTAATATATTTGTTTCCAAATCAGTGCAACTGCTTGCACCATGCAACCCTCTTTCTTTTCAATCCTCTCTGTAAAGCAGAGGCTCAAAATGTCACTTTCTGTATTGTCGGGCCTTTTTTTTTGAGAGAGAGAGAAAATATATAAATAATGGTCCTTCTAATTCCCGTCTCTCTCCACACACACACACACACACAGGCTGGACACTCCTTAAACGAGCTAAGATCTGTTTAGCATTTACCGTCGAATTCCAAATGGAAACAGGACACATTCCGAACGGGCTTTTCTTCTCTCCTTTTTATCCCCCCTCCCCCGTTTTACATCGCCATGCACAGATGTTTGCAGCCTACCTCAGAGAAGCGAAGGGGCTCACGCTTAGACTCCGAGATGTAAAGAAACCCGCGCAAAAGCTGTCTCTACTGCAAGACCCCACCGAGAGAGAGTTTCACCTGGTGAAATAAAAAGGTATCTCGCTCCCTGTGTCCCCCCCCCCCCGAATACACGCGCGGCTTGCCTAGAGCTGAATTTATTTAATAGGGAGAGAGAGAAACAGGTAACCTCCAGGAAAAAAAAAACCAGGGTGATTATTTTTAAATATATTTGTCTCACAAAGAGACACCCGCCGCACACGTGACATCCGGCCTCTTTTCTTGCTAGTTACCTTCCAGGTATATCTCGGACAGGGGTCCAAAACATTCCCCAGGAAGGCTCAAGGGACTGGGGACACATTCCGAATTCCTTGAGATACCTGATCCCCGCTTAAACAAGGCCCGGCCTGCCAAAGGAGCCACGTGCGGGGAGCTAAAAACTTCTCAACCATGAGGAAGTGTGTGGGGGCTGGGGGGGGGTCCTACATTAAAAACAAATCCCAGCCCTTTATCTTGCACTGATGAAACCGCTTGATGGGCTGCTCTGATCATGTATTACCTATGGGCTGCTGCGGGAAGTTCACACTTTTACAGCCCAGACCAAATTTCCCTTCTGCACATAATGTAAGGGCTGCCACACGTGACTGGAGACAGGGAAATAGTCTCTAGGAAACCCTGAGGGGATCCCCAAATTGTTCCCCCTTAAATCCTTTCGCCAGGACTTTAAACACCCTGGGGAGAGCTCTCCAGCTCAGCTCCCCAAGGCTTGTCCTTGCCTTCCAGTCAGAGTCCCGGCTTGCTTTTAGCTACGTCTTCACACAGATCTTCACAAACAACACCTTCTCTATTGCAATATTTGCTCTTAACCACCGTGAAAGGCAAGGGTGGGAAGGACCAGGGAAAGACTGAAAAAACCAAAACCAAACCCCTGTCCCGGTCAGTTTCCTTTCCTTCTCTCCCCGATGGAGCTGTCAGACAGCCAGGCACGTCCTCTCCATCCTTTTGACTCACTCATTTTAGTTTTAAATAAGCTTTTAGGCAGTTTTAAAAATTAATAACAATGGAGCAAATGTATATCCATACCAGCACAAGCTTCGGGCCAAGAGGTGACCTTTCCTATTTGACACTTACCTGCATAATTTCTCCTGCATCCCTATCTATTTCATTTAAATGGGCAAGTTGGTGTGTGAGTGTATGTATGTATATATATGTTCCAGAAGATAGATAGATAGATAGATAGATAGATAGATAGATAGATAGATAGATAGATAGATAGATAGATAGATAGATAGATAGATAGATAGATAGATAGATAGAGGGGGTGTCTGGGGATAGACAGACAGACAGACAGAATTAACCTTCTTATGAAGCAAAATACCTTCACTCCAGCAGCCATATTGGCCTCTGGTGTAAACACAGCACACACACACAAGAAGTAATGTATCCAATCAGCAAATAAAGGAGAGCCAAAACCGACAGAATCAGAGGAGGAGACATGACTTTTTATGAAAAATGGGACAGCAGTTTAGTCTAACGGATATTTAGAAAAATGTAATAGCCTGGTGTGTTGAAATCAAATCGCAAAAAAGGGCCTTTCTGTCACCAAATACTAGCGGGCTGCCCACGGGTATTCTGAATCCGTTAACTGCTGTAGTTTAAAAAAATCCAAAAACCTTTAAATCATTTTCAATTGCTTCAGTAATTATAACACTTCGGGCAGGGTTCTCACCCCTCCCACACAGCAATTTGTACACTTGTGCACGTGTTATTACTGATACACACACAGCCATCTAGTCTAATTGCCTTTGAGAGGAGACCCACAGTTTCTAAATTACCTTTGGATCCTATCTGCACATGTAACGACGTGGTCTCCTTTTCTGAGCTTACCTAAAGAGAGAGAGAGAGATGGGGGTGGAGGGGGGGCTGCTATAATACCAAAGAAGCAAATGCTCCAACTTGGATTAACTTTCACAGAAAGATGTAAACTGAAAGCATTTATTTTAAAAAATACCGGGATATTTTTTAACAAAAAGAAAACCAAAAACCAAACCAAACAACCAAAAACCAACCATTAGCTCGGGGGTAACTCACGGTGGTTATAGGAGCAGAACAGCGACTGTCAATAGCAGTAAATGTGCCATTTCCCAAACGTATTCGGGGTGTGATCAAAATACAGCTAGCTGTAAAAAACTCAAGAGCCCCCTTTGCCTGAATGAACGGTTCTTTCTTAATGACACCAGGAAAGTCACAGAACGTGGTTCAGAACAAACACAGAGGCAGATTATTAACTCACCACATCAGGTCAGTTTCACTGGGCTAGCTAGAATCTCATTCAGTACAGCCAAGGAGTTTCCTGATCCGAAATCTCACCCCTTCCAGAGGGTAAAGCCGGGGGAAATGATATTTTAAAAAGCAAAAATAAAACCAGCCCTGGGATTCCGCGTATGGAAATTGCCCCAGCATCACAGCCAGGTGAAATGACAATAGTGGAAAAATAAATACATAAAGCAGGAATATGCTCGGGCCTACACGCCAGTGAGGAGGCAGGTGGGGGATAAAGCCACGTGTAGTGGTATTTCCTTTCCCTTTTATACGACACATTTCTCCAAGACAGAAATACAGACTGAAAACTATTGATGTGCAATTTTATCCCCGTCTCCCGGCAGAATTCCAGGGTTAACAGTGAGCGAATGGATTCGGGGCGACACGTAGGATCCATTGTAAATAACACATATACAAATGGAACTGTGACCCAGACATCCAGGATGAACATTGCTTTGCTTGTCAATCTCTCCAAAATCTAGCAGATCCCACAGCAGATCTCTCCTCAGAGGCAGCTAATACTTCTGCGAAGGTACAGGCAGGTTTACATAACACATCCTATCAGCTCATTTGAAGCTAAAATTTGGTACCTTTCCAGAGAGATTTTAACATTTTGCGTATTATTAATTAATTTATTATTAATTATTATTATTATTTCCATTTTTTAAACTATCACTCACCGCGAATGGCTCTGTGCAGATCAACTTATTCAGAAACAGCGTACAAAAACAGGCTAAAGAGGTTTTCAGTCAGAGCCTAAGCCAATATATCCCCAAAATCGAGACTGGAAATATAGCTCTTGCCATAAACTATATATCTAGCAGGAGGGGTGGGTTGGTTTCGCGCACCCCCACAGCTGATCAGCCGAAAGGTGCTTTAGCAACAAAGACTAGGAGGGTATTTGACGATCACATTTTGGCCTCTTCTGTGCAGAAATATTCTCCCTGCGCCTGCATGCTTGGCAAAAGACTGACTTCCCTGAAGAGCAATCGGTTCCTGCTCCAGCGAGGGCATTAAAATATCTGTGTCTCACACGCTGGACAGACAGTCCAACTGGTCCTAAAAGATTCAGTGCACTTAATACTTCAGACCATCATTAATAATCAAATCATAAACCCAAACAAAAAATCAAACTTGTAGCAGGATATTTCCCTCTGCTGCAGGGCAGCTGATCGGTAAATACTGCTGAGAAAATCAAAGCCTTAGACATCTAGGAGATGTGCAGCAGCAGAGTGCGTCTGTGCGAAGATGACCCGGGATACTCTCGTCTGGCCCCCTGGGGTGTCTAAACCAACACAAAGCTTCTCCCTCGCGGTATGAAAAAAAAGTTTCTTGGTCTTTCTTTAGCCAGGAGCGTTACCAATGAAGGCGCAGGGGACGGCAGGCATTTCAATGAGAATTAGAACGGACTGAAGGACGCGCGCAAACACACACAAAATACACCAGCAGCCAAATCCTGGCCATCCCAAATCCAGTGTACTAACCTCATCCCCATCAGCCTCCGAAATCCGAACTGCAAACCCCCGCTCTCCACACACACTTACACCTCGCTCCCCCACCCCCAGCAAGTAGAATTAAATCTCTCCCTCGAGCCACCTTCCCTACTGTAACCACACCGATGGGGGCTCCTTCCCTGGGAACTCATCAAGGTTATCAAAAGTGGGTCGCCTTTGTAAGTTTGCCAGAGTGCCCGTCTCTCCCCTTTTGTGTCTCCTTCCAGAGAAAGGCCCTGATTAATTAATTTCACACTGTAGCCCCAGAGAAAATTTTCCCACAAACAAGTGACCGGGAAGACGTGTAGCCCCAAAGAAAAGAAGTCAACATCAAGTTCAACAGCATGCGGGAAGGTTATTATCATAACAATAAAGTCTGAGCGAACAGAAGTCTCCTCAACAAGAGGGACTGGCGTCATGGCAGTCCCCTATTCACACCGCTAGCCACATTTTCCCAGGGTCCTTAACAATCACACAACTGTTTGTCTTACACATGCCAACGTTTGGGCATGGAGTTTGCCTTATGATAACAAGACATAATGAAGGCTTTGGGGAGGGGCGGGTCATTACAACCCCCCCCCAAAACCTAAGGAGGGGGAAGGAGAGAGAAAAGTACCAGCCCTTGAAAGAAGAAGAAAGAGCACTTTAAAAGAAAAATACAAATAACCCCCCCAGCCATCAGCTCCTCCCCCCACTCCCTGCACCCTGTGTAGACGCGCCCAGAGACGAGGTGGCGTTGGACAGACTGTCCTAAACAGCTAAACTGACCCTGGGGCCAGGAGACCTACAATTCAAAGGAAGGGGGGGGGAGTGAAACATTGTTACTTACTTGTTGATTCCAAATACTAATACATGCGGGGGGGGGACAACCCCCCTCCCCCCAAATTGCAATTTCTTTGATCAGGTTTCCAAAGAAAAAACTTTGGAAAAAGCCCATCGCAGCCTGAAGCTCGTCACGAAAGGCTGCAGGCGGGTCAGCAGAACCCGCGGCAGGTTCTAGGGTCCGGGGCCCGCCAGAGCTGTTCAGCTCCTTCCTTGTGCTTGGCTGGGCTGAGCCATGGGGGGCGGGGAAGCGGGGAAGCAATGGGGGAGGAGACACTTTCCTAAACTTTGCGGCCACGTCCCCACTCCCCGCCCCCCCCCCCAACACACATTTTCTCACAGCTCCAGCGAGGGGCGAGGAGGGAGCGTCTCTGCCCGGAGTCCGTTGCTGTCGGTCCCCCAAAGCGGCCCGAGCCGCTGTGAACGTGTCCAGCACTCCAATCAGCAGACCCAGCGGTCATTGTCCACAGTGAATTGGGGTCCATTGTTCCGAGCTCGGCCTGATCTGCAGGGAGGATTTGTTTTCACGCCTTTGGTGTCCGCCCCCCCACACACACACTGAGTTCGATGGGGGGTGGGTGGGGAAAAAATCACAGAGGAAGCCCCAGTTTAATCCGAAACCCCCCCAGCAGTGCCGGCAGAGAATCTACAGCGAGCACCAGCCTCGCAGGGTCCCTCTCATTTAGAAGACAACTTGCTAAGCCGAGACGAGCAGCTCTGAACGCTGGCTGGGCTGGGCTGGGGCTCGGGTTGTTCTTCCGACTCGCTCCCCCTTTTATTCCAACTTCAGAACTTTTGGCCGAGGTGCTAAAGGAGGGAGGGTTGCCTAGGAGCAGAGCGCTCGGGTCCCCCGCCGCCCGCTCCGGGAGTGTCTGTAACTTTCAGGCTGCCAGCAAAGGCAGGCGGTCCAGCAATTCTCACGGTGCATCAGTCAGCGAGTGGATTGATGAGCAGGAGAAGAGGAGAGAGGGGGAAAAAACCCAGAAAGAAAAGATGAAAGGGGAGTGAGTGGGGGGGGGAGAGGAGGGTATTTACCTCCTACACGCCCCACATCTGCATCCTGAATGATTTAGGTACCACACACCCCAACTACCCTCAAAGCTATTAACGCTTCAGCAGAGAGAAAGGGAGAGGGGGGAAAAGCCAGACCCCCAGGGTCTAGGTTGGGAAAAGGAAGCTCAGAACGCTGGCTGCGAAGGAAGCAAGAAAACCAAAATCAATCCACCCAGGGAAGAGCAGATCCAGCCGCAGCTCTCGCCTCGGGAGAGGGCTGCAAAGAGGTATTGGAAGCTGAGTCTTGCTGGTCACGTTGTCTTTACGTGGGGTTAAATAGCTACGTCCGCTTGTCACCCCCCGCCCCCGCCCCAATACCTGGCATTGCAATGGGGGCCTTTGGAGGAGTCTGGCAGCGGCCTAGACCGACCTGGGGGAGGCACATGACGGCCCCGCACACAGGCCCCGTGAGAGGAATGTTACCCAAACATCCATTTTGTCCATTTTGGAAACGGAGATGGGAGGCAAAGAGAAAAGAGAAAATGCCCCCCTCCCCCTTGCTCCATATTTTACTACGTAAAGCATGACGTCGTGACGTTGCGGAGCAGGATAGGTTAGCTGCATTCATATTTTAATGGTTTTTTGCTGGGGGGGGGGGTCAAGGCGAGGCTGCATGTCTGATCTTCTAGAGGAAAAATTCAGAACGGTGGAGACTTAAAATACTAGTACAGGATAAATCAATAACCCCTCGACGGTTAATCTAAAACCAACCAACAAATAAATAAATCCCCCCCCCCGTGGGGGTCTTAGCCCAGCTGTTTTGTAAGACTGTCTCAGCCTTGATTAGTCTCAGCTCCTGATCGATAGGAGCTGATCAGGTTCCTAGGGCAGCTTTAAAGCAGCGTTCAGAAACCAGAACAGACAGAAGAACAATTCAAATAGCGGGGGGCTCTGCCTTTCAGCCCGCCTAGGGGCTGGAGCTGCTCGGAGACACAGCAGAGCGAAGGTGCTTGGCTACCCGGGGCATTTCAGGGTCTTCTTGCCATGCCGAGAAGTCCCTGTTCACGGTACCAGGTAAATTGGGGACGCAGGTGCCGGCGCGTTGTCGAGGCGTGGCTGGCTGCGGTGCAAGGGATCGTGGTGTGTTCCACAGACAGACCTCTGAGCCTGCGGAGAACAGACACCTTGTCCCCTGGCACTTCAGCCGTGGGCTGGTTTCCTTTGGCTGTTGCTAGTTCATATTTCTAAACTCCCAAGAGACAGAAAATAAATCACGTCGAGAAGGGAGCACTCCCACTGCTCATTCCCTGTGTGTTTGTCGGGGGTGACGCTGTCTATTTATAGCCTAGCTTTTATAGGAAGATAATATTTGCAAAACAATTCCCATGCCCTCTCTCCTGCTCGTATGCGTTTACTCTTTTCTTTTAACAGCTCCCCCCCCCCAAAAAAAAAAAACCCAGCAATTTTTGAACCGGTGGCGACTTTTGTCACCGGATTGAAGTGTAGACCCTGGCTTCGGGCTATAAAAACCACAGCCGGCAGAGTGGGCCCCGAGACCACTCGCAAAAGTTTGTTAAAGGTCGTGAACGTGGCTAGCCAAAGAGTGAAACTAACACGACCCCCCCCCCATAACGGAGCGTAGTCTCTCTTCGCAACTAAGGTGAATTCTAGGACAAACCGAGGAAAGGACGCTTTAAAAACACGCTCTGTTTGTTCGTTTTAGTCTCTGCATCAACCCTTTGCTTTCCAAAATCGGTCCTAACGTGTTGTAAGCGCTTTCCACCCAAGGCATCTCCCAGGCATCTACAGAATCGTGTCTAGAAATTGGAAATCCGTATTTTAGAGTAGCTGGTTCTTCTAACGATCCTTCCCAAGAGCCCCGGGGCAGCGGGGGCCGCTCACCGGGCAGCGTTAACGGCGGAAAAAGCCGGGTTAAACGAGAAACCTCTTTTCAAACGTTAATATCTGCAAACAGGCCAGGAAGGAGATGTCAAAGCAGCTACTCCCAGCGGAGAGAGCCCCACATCTCCCAGCCTTTACACCGGGGGGGGGGGCTCCTGTCAAAGGTTTCCGATGGGAAAGTGGACACGCCACGTTCCGCCGGTGCAGACCCCCGGCTGCTGGCCGCGGGCCCCAGCCTGGGATAAGGGGCCCGCTGGAAGCCGAGGCTGTTTGCACGGCACCCGGGGCCCGGCTGCTGAGCCGTGTTTAAGGCATCTGCAGATACGCACAGACTTCGGGACAGCTGGACGCCCGCGTGCGCCTTGCTCCGCCTCACCGAGCCGCTCCCCGCGCACCAGCGGGCTGGAACGAGCCGAGCGGCAGAATTTGGGGCCCGTCTGCAAAGGGTCGAGTTAGAGACTGGGGCAGCCCAGCGGGGAAATGTTAACCACCCCCCCGGGCTGTTCTGCGCAAGGAGCGGGGCTCGATTTCGACACTAGTTCAGAGGAAGGAAACACCGGGTTTCCTGAACTAGAAGAAAATAAATCTCTTCCCTTCTGTAGGCAGCAAAAATACCCAGAGCCGCAGGCGGTATTTACTGGGGCAGACTCCGTCACTCGCGGGGTATGTTCTTTGCTCTAAAGCCACTAAAATGTTGGGGCACCCGCGTGTCTGGGGGGGGGGCTCCCCTGCTTTCGAGTTGGTGTCAACTCGTGCAGGGGGACCGCGCGGTGTTTTCCACACAGGCGGCTACTGATGCCCGGCCCTGACCAAGTGCCCAGAGCCCGGGGTGCGGAGGAGACGTGCCCTGCTCCGGGATCGAGACCAGACCAGGGCTGACGTGGAACAGCCCGCTAGCAATGGTGCAGGGCTGCGGTGCCAGCCAGATCCCTGGTCAGACGGGAAATGCAGAACGCACGGCGGGTTCTGTCCTCCAGGCTGCCGGGACAAACAACTGGGCGCTCGAGATGCTGGTAAAGAACCGGCAGGTGGGTTTCATTCGGCAAGCTGCAGGCAGATGGGTTTTTATTTGATTTTTATTTCAGATCAGCAAGATGCTAGGCAATTAGCGGAGAAATAAAGGGCAGATTTTTAGAGATGAAGGGAAAGAAAATGGCCAGATAGATGCAGCCCCCATTTGTTAAACGCGGTCTCATTTCCCACCCCTCCCGAGGCTCGCAGGGCCTTTACTGGAGCCCGTGAGAGACCTGCGATAGGAAAGTAAAATCTAAGCGTAAATCTAAACAAGGTACGTGTCGAGCTCTAGTCCTGACATACGCAGACCCTCCTCTTTGGCGGCACCCAAGTTTTACCGTCCCAGGAAGGAAGCTGGACGATAAACGCCTTGGGGAAGCCGGCTGAGCTGTGAACATGGAGAGATCTGGGACGGAGCCCGAGGCGGGTTTGCCTGCTCGGGGTTTTGTGGCTACGCCGGGGTGCCGGACCCAGGCTCTGCCATGCGTGTGTCACCCCCTCCCGTGTCCTGGGTTAAAAGTTTGCCGGGCCAGTTTGGCGCCACACGGTCGGTAGATTAGCGGTCGCTAACAGCAATTCCTGCTCATCACAAATTAGCCACAACCTAACTCGGAACCTTCGGGGGCCTTTTCGCTGGTTAGGACCAAAATCGCTTTTAGGTTTTTTTTTTATTTTATTTTTGGCCGTCCCACAAAATCCAAGGAGGTTGCTGGCTCTGCCCTTGGGGTGTTTGACTAGCCTAGAAAAGCAGCCGGTGAGCTGAAGGTTTCCTGCATGTCTTATCTCCCCCGACACGAAATGCAAACGGAGCCCTTCATCCTGTGTTTACATTGCTCACAGCTTACACAGGAGAGTTTCTTAAGGGTTAATTAGCGTCGTTAAAAATCCACAGATTTCACCACGCTGCCCGAGGGGAAAAGCATTCAGCTTTAAGGGAAAAAAACACACAGGTACAAAACCCAAGCTGTAAAATCCACAGCGACTTCTTTCAGGGATTGGAGGCATTTAAAAGAAGAGACCCTAGGCTGATAATGGGGGGTGCCAGGCGCAGGTCTAGGAGTGTAGCAACGGCTGGATTTCCCTGATGTTTTTAACGTTTGCAAAAGAAAGATACGTAGATTTGCAATTCAGCCTCCTTAAAATGTTACACTCCAGCCCCCAAACAGACACACACAATCCACGCTGGTCTTTCGGGTACCGGCGCAGGAACAAGGGCAACAGAAGTATTACGATGGCGGAGATGTTTTTCTTTTGGAAAAGAAACCGCGTGGTCTCGGTTTGAATTCACTCCGGTCTATGTTCTGCACACGTTGTACTGGGTTGAGGGGTATATACATCCCCTCGCGCTAGAATACACCCCGGATATGGATTTTATAGATACACCCGCGTGTCTATATTTAGTGACTTGTACCTGTGTGGCCGGACACACACAAAGATACACAATCCAGTAAAGGTACACACGTATGGCTGCGTTGGCAGTTATCCAGGTAAGTGTGTACCACACACAATCCAGGCCATTGTAACACACCCTACACCCGCTGGATCTAGCGGTTCAGGGAGTCTGGAGCGTGTCAGTCAAAAAATCCCGTTTCGGATCCTGCCAAAGGGAGCCGAACCTCTGGCTCCGGGGGCCTGGGGCAATTACACTTTAACCATGTCCTCAAACGCCGGGCTCATTTCTGCGGTGCAGACACCCCCCCTGCCCGAGTTTTGATTCGGAGTGTGCAGCTTTTCGGCGAGGACACGTGGCGCAATGCCCCGGGAGAGGGTGACCCGGAGCCGGGTTTCTCGAGAAAGCCCATTGGGGAACGCAGCGCGGAGTTCCCAGCGTGAAAATCCCAGCCAGGCCAAGTTTAGCCGAGAGCTACACACTGCAGTCCTACCCCCGCAGGTCATTCCCCAAAAGACTCCTCTGGTCCCACCTGTGCAGGTAGAAGGTTTTGCTTCCCTAATGAGTCCTGCTTTTGCATTTATTAGCTAACGAATATCGGTCCAGACTGTGAGCTGAGTGGACGCTCTGGGCTATTCAGGACCCTCAGCCTCAGTGCAGCTGAAATAAGCTTTGTCGGAAGGGTTTATCCTTGAACCAGGGGCTGGAGCCCCGCGAGGCTACCTGCGCCCTGACTCAGGCTACGAACAAGGGTTGGGGGGGTTAATACAATAGAAAAGAAAGGAAAAGCCACCAAGGATTCAGTTGGGAACAGGTTCGCAGACCTTCCTAGCGGTCTCATTTCCACGAGCACCTTCGACCCGGTCACTTTAAAGGAGAGCACCCAAAAGTAAACCGGGTCTTTCAAACCCCAAAAGTAACCCAAAAGTAAACCGGGAAAACAGCGACACCTGTAGGCGGGTTAGATAATTTCCCCCTCCCCTGCCATAGTCAGAACATTATTAGAGCTGTGAAAAACCAACCAACCCACCAGGCTGATTTCTGCAGCCACTGCGGTTTGTTCATGTGGGACTGGGCAGAAGTAGAATCACCCCCCTGTGGGTGCCGTAGTTAAAACAGGCGCCTCTGACCCACATTTAGCAGAACGCTCTGATTAGATGTTGAAAGGCAAAGCCAGTAAAATCTTTCCCCAGTCCAAGGCTTGCCTTTTTTTTTTTTAAAGGGATAAACTCCCCCTTGTCTGTGCATCATTCTTAAGGTGAATCTGCTAGCCCAGCTCCTTTCCGCTCTCGGTCCCAGGCTGCGTGGCCACATCCTTCCCTGAAACAAAGATGAGGCTGTTATTTTATGCTCTAACATTATTATGCGTACTTAATATTCATGCACAGAGCAGCCATCTCTCTCTCTCTCTCTTACACACACACACACGGCTCAGGGTGTTAGAAATCAGCTTGGACTCTGCAGTCCACTTAGGAGAAGGTGTTTTACAAAGAGAAGCATTTGACTTCGGGCTCAAAGCCTCTCTTGCGTGGCTTCCAATATTGCATTTTCCCGAGTTTGCACCCAGAGGAGAAGAGCAAGATTATAGACATTTTTTAAAAGAAATAATTTTTAAAAAGACATAATTAACTTAAAATGCCCCCAATCCCAGGCATGGCAAGGTAGGTTTTGTCGCCGAGAAGCAGCAGCGAGCGGTCTCTTCCACGGTTTATTTTGAATGCATGGCACTTTCTTAAAACAAAAGAGAAGATAAATTCCCCCCTCTCCAAACCTGACTTTACTCTCCCTCAGAGCTGTCTCCGGAGGTGAAAGCCCCTTTTGCAGCCAGAAAAGATTTGAGTCCCGGGAGCCACTTACTCCACTGGGGAGCTGTATTGGAGGAGATTTGGGGCCCGGGACTCTCTCTACCTGCAGCCGATAAACCCAGCACCGACTCTTTGGCTAGTCTTTGGCAGGGGGAGGAATTCATCAGGCGATCAAAACCTTTTTGATTTTGTTTAAGGACAAACTCCAGGGTGAGGTCTGGGCATCTTGTAAACACAGACAATGCAGGGATCGGGACAAAGGAGACTAGATCCCACCGCCCCCCTTTCCGAAAAGCTTCTGTTCTGTCCTGTTGCCTCCCACCTAGGCCTGGCCAGGGGAAGGTGGGTGAGTGAGTCATTGATCCGAGCTTCCTTCCCAAAGAAAAACCACTTCCCCACCTCTTCGGCTCTGCTTTCTACCCACCACGGACTCTCCCCCTCGCCCTCATGCCCGATCCAGTATTAAGGGTTTTAAATGTTGGTGAATTAGGCAGGAGACAGGCAAAGTGGGTTCTGACATTTGTCTTTGAGAGCAACTGAAACCAGTAAGCATCTCCAGACACGAAATTCCTTCTTTCCCTCCACTTAAGGAGGATGGGGGGGGGGGAGGACATTTGTCACCCCCCCACCTCTTTAAAACCCACCTCTTTCACTGAATTCCCTCCTAGGTAGGGGCGGGGGTGGGTGGAAATTGCTTGTGTATTTTGACTCCCTGTTAATGTTTTGATCAAAAATTCATTAAAAAGAAATCTCCATTGCAGCTAGTTATGAATATTTCAGTGCTTTTGCAAAACAACAAAGAGAGGAGGGAAGGGGTGGGGGAGCCGAGGCATAAATCTGAATAAAGAGGAGGCGGGGTGTGTGTGAGAGCGAGCGAGCGCGCCCAGCATACCGGCTGCATTGACAATGGAGGGGTTCCCAATGTCCAGCAAAGCTACAGGTGGAAAAGACCCCGCTGTGCACGGCCAGGTACCCGCGTGGGCCCTGCCTTCCGCCCCGTGCTGCAGTGACCTCCAGATATTGACAGGCATGGGGGGGGGGGCCTGGAGAGGAGGCGGAATCCCCATCCCTGCACTAACGCCTTGTACTTGTATTGGGGGTTGACTTCCTGGAGTCACTCCCCGGCTTGGGATTCTGCTAATTCTGGGGTGAAACACAAACCAACAGCACGGGGGGTGGCCAGTGACTTCAGTGGGGCCCGGATTTCAGTGTGTGTGGGTCACAGCTAGCAGACAGCCTTCTCACTGATACACCGCCCCAGACCTTAATTGAATAGAGACCAAGGCGGAGCAGGGAAGCCCCCCCACCCCCCGAGCGTCCCCAGCTCCGGGAGAACAAGGCCCCTGGCGCACCATACCAAAGGTTCAGTTGACGTCCAGGGGGGCGCAGAAAGCAAGGTGCTGGAACTAGGGATGCTGGGGGCGCTGCTCGCACCCCCTGGCTTGAAGGGGACCCCATCATACCCAGGGGTCACAGTTTGGTTCAATGGCTCCCAGCAACCCCACTGTACACAGTGTTCCAACCCCCTGCAAAGGTGGCCCCTGTCCCCCCACCCCGTGGAGCACAGCCAAAGGCCTTGAGGAGTCAGGGGCTATTTTTTTTAATCTGGGAAGGCCCCTCCGCCCCCTAGATGGAATGAAAAGCTCTGGGGTCGCTCCAGCCATGGGAAGGAATCGGGCTGGTGAGGGGAAGGGTTTAGGGCCCGGGCCATATGCGGCGCAAGGGTCAGAAACCTGGCGATTCAAGCAGGCGGGGGTTGGGTGAGATGAGCGGGGGTTGGGGGTTTCTTGCAGAAAGCAACTGGCCGGTGGACGGGCGTGGGGAGTGAACCCCTGCTTCAGGGGTGGCTTGGGTGGGTGGCCACCCTGGGAGTCTGTCCTGCTGCCCCCCGCCCCCGCTCTGATCCCCAGTGCACACCCCCAGGCTGGTGACCCAGCCACCTTTCCCACAAGGTCGCAGCGCCTCGCAGATCGGAACCCCCCAGGCCAGGCAGGAAACCCAGACCTTCCCCTGAGCGCTTCTACCCGGCGCTCCGAGCCCACGGGGACGCTGCTTTTACACACCCGGGCTGTGACGCTAAGGCAGCGTTACAGAGCGGGGCAATTAACAAGCTGCTCGGGGCAGGACACGGAGGAGGGGGGTTGGGCCATCGCGGGCCAGCGCCGTTTATTATTCCAGTGAAGAGCTGGAGAGTTTGGAGCCAGGTCTGATCTGTTTATACAGCCCCTCCGCCCATGGCCCTGGTGTAGCCCTGTGCCTCGCGCACCTGTATTTAAAACCCTCCGCCCTCGCCTTTAAAGTCTGACCCCTTCTCCCCGTAATCCCCTGCTTCAGCGCTCACGGCCCTCTCGTTCCGCAGACATTAGCTCCGGGGAGCGGCCCCGAGAACCGAGTCTCCCCGGGGCTGAGAACCTGCCCCGCTCCCTAGGCTGAAGCGAAACACGGGGGGAGTTTGGGTTAGCCCCAGTCACATCTGGCGCAATCAGCTGGTTTGTTCTGGAAATGAGCCCAGTGTTATCCCCCGCCCTTCCCCCCAAAATATTTAAACCACCTCCCAGACGGTCATTATCCAGCTTAAAGACTTGAGATCGGAGGGCAGGGCAGGGCAGGAGAGGAAAGGACAGATCATTGCGTTTCACTCAGGGAAACAGCGTCATTTTTCCTTTGATCCCTCCCCAGTTCCTCGAGATGTCCCTTTGTGATCGTTTTCCTCCCCCGGCATGGTGAAACGTAGGATCCAAACAACCCGAAATTAACCAGTTTCCGGAAGATCCCGATCGATTGCGGAAGTTCCTTGACGCCCCAAATCTGCGTGAGCAGAAAAGCAGATCGAAATCGTTCCCCGCCGGTGTCTGTTGCTCTTGGCAGGGGAAAATGCCTCATGTCTGCTCCCCACTCCAGGACACACCCGGAGAGGAGTCACCCCTCACCTCCCCGCAGCCAAACCAAGGAGCAAACCAGGGTGCGGTTCCATGGTCAGCGGTTTTCACCGGAACCGACTTCTACCCCCAACAGCAAATCAAAAAGGGACCAAATTTCCTTGGAGAAACAATCGCAAATCTCCCCTCCCTGAAAGTGACCACAAAGCGACCCCCGGAAAAGCCAGAACTAACGAAACCCACAAAATCTTTAGCCTATTGTCATCGAAACAATGGGTCGGTTCTCTCCGGACTTACACAAGTTAACACCAGGACTTGGAAATAAACGTATTTAGTCATAAGAGAGGGGCCCTGTCCTTATTTCTAGTTTTATGAACTTTAGGAGTGATCTTGGGAGAAAGGTTTATTTCAAGTGACACCTTTGGGGGAGCAGGACTGTGACGGGGCAGAGATCGGAGCTGGGGGGCTCTGCAGCACTTTAGAGCTTAAATACACTCAGCTGCGCTCTCACAAAAAATCATCCTCACGTCTGCAAAAAACCCCAGTGTCGCGTGGGATTCCGGGATTGTGTTTACTGCCCTGCCCAGCAGCGAAGGGGCACCAGCCTTTCCCTCGTGCAAAGCCAGAGCCCAGCTGCCCTCACCTTAGCCAGTCCCGCCTTGGGGAACCGCTCTCCCCCGTCTCCACTTTAACCAGGGCGCCCCCACACATCCAACGACTGTTAGTCTGCGGGTGTCGCTGGAACCCGGACATCTCCGCAGCTCCCTTCTAGCGGACTCGAGCCGTCGGAGCGAGGGTGGGAGCAGCTGGGCCCTGGGCGCGCCCCGGGGGCTTGGCTAGCGGCTTTGCTCCTTCAGCTTTTCCTCCAAGAAAGATTCGGGCACTTACATGCATTGGGCCTGGGGTGGGGGGGTTACTCTACTGAAACCGGTGAATACGCCCCCTCCCAGCTGGGACCGACCACCGCCTACTCCACTCTCCCTGCGCAGCGTAGCCCATGGGCCAGCAACGAAACCCCGCCGGCCAATACCCGGAGAAGACTCGTAACCCGACCGCCAGGTCTCGGCCACAGAACCAGGCTCGCTTCTCCCAGACTCTACCGGGCCTTGGCCCCAGGTCTCGGGTGGCAAATGGTTTTCGAGGAACACCCCAGCCCGCAAGCTGCTCCTCCCCCTTCCCGGAGTTCCTGGGCCCGCCAGCTCCCAGCGCTCGGCTGAGAACCTGCCCCACTCCCGCCCCTGCTTCCAGTTCTACACCTCCTCCCTTCACCTGCTTCACCCCCTCTTCTCACGCTCGCTCGCCACCGGGTTTCTAGTCTGGAGTTCGTTACTGGAGCTAACTGGGGTTAGCGAACCGTTTGTAAACACTGAGCGGACACCCCCCAGGGCCGGGGTCCAGCTAGCGGACACCCCCCAGGGCCGGGGTCCAGTGTGTATAGTGGGGGCACTGAGAGCCCTGGAACCGAACTGCAAACCTGCATATGATGGAAACTACTTCAAGCCGGGGGGTGCAACAGCCCCCCTCGCGCCAGCCCAATGTATGGGGCTGCAAATTCTCCTGTCGATCGAGGCTGTTTTCCACCACTTTAAACCCTTTATATTCTGCAACCCGAGACAGCCTCTTGACGCACAGTCAGTACCCAGCTCTCTCCTCCTGCCTAGAGACCCCACCTCCTGCACCCCCTCTTCCAGCTCCAAGCACATTGTTAACACGTGGCCCTAACCTCTTTGCCGCCATGAGCGGCTGAGCTGCATTTCAGGCCCCCCCAGCCTGCCTCTTCTGTGCAGATTGGTGTGGAGTCACGTGCCCAATTACACACTCGCTTTACAACTAAGCGGGTCATTAGCGGACACAGCTGCCCTTTAGGGCCGTTCCGGGCCTAGACTCAGCGCACGAGACCTGCCTACGCCCCCGGGGTGGAGCCAGGAAGAAGGACTTTGTACATTGGGCTGTTTTCATATTTTAAGACCTATTTAATATGCCCAAATGTCCCGGCGCTCTACACATCAAGTCTCAACACCGCTTCCCTTCTTTTCAGACTGGATTTGGGAGTAAATTTGGAGTATCAATGGAGAGCAGACAGACCCTTGGGAAGTCAGCTGCCTCCTGTCCACAAACATCCTCATGGTGTAAATACATTTCCTTTAAAATAGGTCTTGATATCAACTAAACCCGCTGCCTTCGGGTTTGAACGGTGATCTTTACATGGGTCCTGAGTTTCGAAGAAGGAACCAAAGGGAAATAAAATCATTATCAATCCGGCCTCCCCGCAAGAACCAGGCCCTGCCATTGCGTCTAATGCGTCACGCAAAACACATTGATCTTTGGGGTGAAAACTCTGTCCCTGAAGGTCCCTGGGACAGGGTGGGGCCCATGCCTGGATGCTGAGATTTGAAAACCAATTGTGGGCACCCACATAAGTGAGGACACCGAATATTTTGTTCTCACAAAGGCGACTAGAGAAGGAAAAGCTACCCTGCTCAGGACAGGGGCGGCTGGTAGGTCCGATCCACCCCCAGGAACCAGATAGATCCCCGGGTCTCTCCAAGTTCTGTTGTAATATAAAACAAACCAACGCACGTGTGACACCAGATCCCCCGGCAAAGGCAGCTGGAGAGCGTAACCTGGACACAATCTACACGTAGGAGAAGGGGCTCGGGTGTCAATAGAGAGAATTCCGGAGTGGGGAGAAAGTTACAGGCAGTCCCGCTGCAAATCACTTTTAGCGACTTTGCCTCCCCGGCCCTCATCCCACTAGCGATCGATGGAACATCTGTGATCTCGCACTACTCAACCTGGTGCCGTTTTACCCGTCCAGGAACCTTCACTACCCACCTGGCCTGACATACGGACTAGACCGGAGCGCAGCTCAAGCCACTTCCCAGATTGGTCAGGAGCCAACGGGGCTCCAGAGGGCTTGGGGCTGATACCTGCCATATATACATGGCGTGCAAAAAACAACCAACCAACTAATCCCTCCCAAGACCCTCCCTGAAGGAGGATGTTACCCTTCATTGCCTTTCCACTGAACCCCCCTCCGAAAACTGACCTCCTGTTGCGGGAGCGCTGAATGTTTATACGGCGAGGCTCAACACAGGGCCATTTCTCTCTCGCTGTTCTTGTGTCTCCCTCTTTCCCCAGATCACATTGCAAGGATCCAGCCCTAAGTCTTCCCCACACGGTCTCCGCCCCTCGTGTGCCCCAGCTGTCCCAGTGGAGGCAGTTATACATATAAGAAATAAGACCTTTACTTATTTTCAACCAATAAAGACAGTCCGACACCTATTCTACTGCGGGGGGAAACTGAGCGACTTATCCTCTCAGCGATAAATAGATGAGGGTCAGAGCTGGCCAAATCATAGCTGTTTCTGAATTGCTTACGAGTGTATTTTTTCATCAGATTACCTACTCGGCTACCTCAACGTAGCCTGGTCTATACATGCTGTCCTAAACATCAGCATTCCCTGCCTTTCCTCATACGTGATCTGGAATAAGGGTGAGAAGGGGATCACTTGAAAGTGTAGATCTACAGAAAAATAGCGTTAAACTGCGTGGCAATGCAACCTGCAGACCCCGGACACGCTGGAGAATATAAGGAACCTTGTCTGTACAGATCGAAGAGGGCAAAGGTATTGTTTCCCCAGTATCCTCACAACAATGGGACAAGCAGGTTTCAGGACCGATCATATTCCAGGGAGCTGCTCATTGTTCAAATCCACACGCCTTGCAGCTATGTAACCGTTTAGAGAGCAAGACAAAGTGCCAGATGTTAGATCTACGCCAGGTCCCTTTTATCGTCATGCAAAGATTAAAATTATACTGTTCAAACAAAAAGAGCAGGAGGACTTGCGGCACCTTAGAGACTAACCCGTTTATTTGAGCATGAGCTTTCGTCAGCTACAGCTTCTTCCAGTGCAGGAGGCGCATCTGGAAATACACCCAGAAACGAAAGAGAAGAAAGGAGACAGAGAGAAAAAACCAGATGGCACCTGGCAAAGATCAGATTTTAGCGTTATATTTAATCTTGCAGACCGATGTCTTTCCTGGGAGGAGCACAAACAGTGGGCGCTATTTGACTGGCAAATGACGGGAATTTGCTAAAAGATCTTTTGCTGTCTCCCAGCGACCCGCAGGCCCCATGCGAAACACGCGCTTTGCACCTGCCCTGCTACGCGGGGATGGATGTTTCCTTGTACAGCCAGCCAACGCCACGCGAGAGATGATAAAAACCAACAAGCAAAACTGCAACTATGGAAAAGCACAACCTGGTTCCATTCAGGTCCTGAACGTGGACTAACAAGAGGAATAGTGGGAAACATCTGTGTTTCCCCCATCATGTGCTGGGGTTAATTTCAAGTTAATATAAAGGTCATTTTTACAAATGTTATCACCTTGATTAGATGGATAGCTAGAGGGGGGTGCCTGGGGACGGATGGACAGCTCGATGGGGTGTATGGGGAAGGATGGATAGCTAGAGGGGGTGTATGGGGACGGATGGATGGATAGCTAGATGGGTGCCTGGGGATGGATGGATGGATAGCTAGGTAGCTAGATAGCTAGTATAAAAGAACATGCAGTAAGCAAAGTAATGCCAAGTTCGATGGGTAGCAAATATCCCCAGGAAATGGCTGTAGAGGAGATGCGATGCTGATGCTGCATTATCAAGTTTTACTTTGTTGCTCCGTCCCACACTGAAGCAGAAACTCACACGATCCTTTTGAAAAGAAAAGAACCGTGAACCCTGGGTGGTTCCGCGCTTTGTTCCCTGCGCCTAGAACTGCCCAGGCTCCTCTGAGCCCAGGGGAGGAGAAGATACTGATTTTGTCTTGAGTAAATCTTGGCCGTGCACGTCCCTTTTTGAAAAATCACACGCACTGCCCCCGTCCCGTCCTTGTTTCCTTGCCCCGCGAGACGCAGAGGCTGCAGAAACGCCCTGGCACCAGCAGATTGTGTCTGGCTTCACAGAAGACGCTTTAGTGGCCCTTGCTCTGTGTCCTAGTTACAGACAGACTGAGGTTTATGCTGGGGGGGGGGGCACCAACTCCCAGGGACGGACAGTGAAAAGCTTAGGCCGCAGCCAGGCCCCCAGTGGAGAAGGGCTGCGGCTGTAGGAGGGAGAGATCGGCCCAACAGAGGCGTGAGCTCTGCCCGTGGGAAATGTCAGGACAGGCATCGGTTCGTTCCGGGGCCCCGCTCGGCTGGGCTGGATTGTTAAATCCTCTCCACATGCGGTGTCCGAGGCAGGATCCTTTATTTCCGCTACAAACGTAACGGTGCAAAGTTCACACCCCTGCCTCCCCTTCCTGCTGGAGCTGGGTCAGGCCTGGGGCTTCCCCGGGTTCACACCCACCCCCGGGACGGTGCCTCGAGTCCAGGGAGCCCGGGGAGACCGCTCCGAGCTCAACCAGCCTCAGCTTGCCCATGAGCACGCCCGGTCGTTACCGTCTGTATTTATTTATTGGGAGAGAAAAAACAACCAACCAGTTTGTAAATTTCATCTCCTCGGATGCTCGATAAAACCGCACCCGAACATCGCTTTGCAGAAGATTTGTCTTGGTCTCCGCGTGCAGGAGTCTGAGCAAAACCGGTTTGTTTTTTCACATTAAACCGCTGCGGCCCAGTCGTGGCTACCAGGCGATGTGGAGCAGTGGTGCTGTGTGTCCAGACACGAGTCAAGGTCCCTAGTAAATGGCGAATGTGGACTATCCTGTAGGAAAGGGATTTTCCTTAAGCAATTTGTTCTTTGAAGCCCTGTTCTTATACGGATTGTATCTAGGGGAAATGGACTGATTTACTTCAGAAAATAAAACAAAAAAAGGGGGGAAGATTTTGGAAAATGCTTTTACTGGGCAGCTAGAACTTCGTTTTGGAATGAAACTTTTGAAGGGGGGGTCTTTATTTATTCTTTTAAAATATTTTCATGGGAAATATCAGTTCTAATTCATTTCTAAAGCTGCATTTAGAAAGACCAGGGCCAGGACAGCTCCAGGGAGACAGCTCTGACGATCAGCGTAGTCTGCTGTCCAAATTCATTCTGAAATTAACAAGAGACACAGAAAATGAGACCATTCCTTTAAATCCCTACATCTGCTTTTTTTTTTTAACTGTCCCAGTTATCCCCACCTGCACTTAGCATTTTCCTAGGGAATTACATTAACCTGGAAGGCTCTGCAGGAATCACTTGGCCTTTCTATTTCTTCCCAAACAAACACCAAATTTAGTTGCATAAAGACAAGCAGAAGTTCCTTCCCAGGCAGATCCAGCTACCACACCTTCAGTAGAATCAGGGCTTGCAATGGAGCTAGGACAATTCACACCAGCTGAATCTGTCCCCTCCCTCCTCCCACAGGCCTACTTCTCTTTGGAACAGGTGCCAGCCAGGTCCAAATCTATACCCACAAGGCTTGGCAAGGGCAAACCCCAATAACATGACAATAGGTCTGCCAGGGGGGTTCGGGAATAAGAAGGGATTGTTAATCATTTTGCACAATCCCATCAGCTCATGGTTATTTTTTAAAGGAGGGGGGAGTTTGTATCTGTGGCTGGGCCCTTTTTCAAACTCCAAAAGGCTTGCCCCAAAATTTGAACGTTTTGCTCCCTTAAGGATATTTTTCTGTAGTTGATTTTCTGTATTTTATTTTTTTCTTCTCCAGAAAATCCCTGCTCTGGAGAGTCGAGAAAGGGGGTTTCTCCTGATATTAGCTGATGCATTAGGAATTTTATTGGGGGGAGGAGACGATACTTTATTTTAAAATTCCCTTTCTGATCACTGAACGACTGATTGATTTGTCTGCACTCCTCACCCTTACTCTGCAGCCATGGCTGGATTGTTTTTGGGGTGGAAGAAAGTGTAGCCATAACCCACCTCTCCCCCAAATGTGCTAACCTTTCCAGACAAGTTTGGACGGTCACTTTCCCATGGCTTTCCTCTGAGAAAAGTCTATCAGTAACGCCTTGAATATATCATTCACCCCCACAAAGCTGCTACCTGTTCTGAGAACTGATGGTTCACCCCCCCCCCCCACCCCACTGTGCAGGGAGAAGCTATTGAGGCAGGATTTATAGTGAACACACAGACACACCATTGTGTGACTTTGGCAGAGGGAAGTGTGAGGGGGTGTGTCTGTTCTGTGTGTCCATCCCTGGGGTGGGGTGGGGGAGTATCCATCCATCCCGCATCCTATCACAAAACCCCAGCGAGAAAGAGCTTGGTGCATACAGACAGCCGCTCTGCAGCCCCAGTATCTGGGCGTCAATCTGAGGAGGTTAATGGGAGGACCAGTCATGGGAGGCAGGGAAGGCTGGGGTCTGGAGAGGGGTTTGTGCATAAGCTGGCTACACAGACAGCACCATTTCCTCCATGAGATGCGAGACCCCTTTGCCCCCTTTGGCACAGCAGATGAGCAGGGCTTTGCTGAGGGACACAAACCCCGGCACCTGTCCCAGGAGGTAGCACCTCTAGGCGGGAAGCGAGGGGACAAAGTGAGTAACCTCTCTCTAGGGCACCCCGGCCACTGGGCTCGATTCCCCTCGTGCCCCTCTTTAAACCCACATCACTCCATTGACTTCAACAGATGCAGGCCCACAGCCTGAACCCATAAGGGACAATGGTAGCATAGGGGCTGGAACTAGGGGTGCTGTCACACCCCCTGGCTAGAAGTGGTTTCCATCATATGCAAGGTTTACAGTTTACAGGCTTCCAGCACCCCCATTGTACACATTGTTCCAGTGCCCCGATGGCAGCTGTCAAACGGGAACAGGACTGGGGCCCATCTTGAGCCTGCATGGAGACAAGCCCCTGCCACCGAGAAAGCAACTGCCTTCGGTTTCCCAGTGTCTGGGCAAACCCAGCCTGGAAGGGAAGGTGGCCTGAAATTCAGTTCAAACATGGAGGGAACCAGCAGCCAATAACTTCCTGGGGAAATGTGAAAATTGCAGGAGCCAGACGCCTCCAACCATCATCACAAGGACCCGGACAGGGACGTTTTCTTGTGTTTAACAGCACAGCCCTCACCCAGTTACACATCATTTTAGAATGAGGGTCCGTTTCACATAGCTGGATGTTAATTTACCTAGAGAAATCCAGGCGGATCCAGGCCTGTTGCATTGCTCTCTGGGTAGACCCTGCTGCTGGCAGGAACCACCAATACTTCACGTGCTGTTGTGTTTTATATTTTCAAGACAGGATTCCTGCCCCCTTGGCTGGGTTGGAAGGATATCCCCCGCCACACACACAAGCTGCGGCCGCAACCGCTCCAGCACGCCATCTCGGCCTTAACCTCATTCTGACATTTCCTGGCATTCATTCCATGCCAGTAGGTTGCCATAGCAAATTTAAATCTTACAAACAAAACGAGGAGAAAAGCCTGATTAGCATATATTCAAATGAACCATGCAATAATGCAAACCATAAATCATGCAGTCATTGCTATTCAATCAGTGTCTCACAATTCACCCCGTCCCCTGCCTTATTCTGCCCCCCATTCCCTAGGTTTCTCAGCTTGCCTGTTAGCATTCGTCCGTCCCTTGCTGGCTCTGGAGTAGCTTTCCCAAGGGCAGCCCTGAGGGGTTGGCGGGGCTCCTGCTACACGAGCCATTGCTGCTCCTTATTTAAAAAAAAAAAGTCTATGATTAGAACTACATTATAATGGGCTAAGACCCCCCCACCCTCTGCCCCAGCCCTTCCCCTCCCCCCAGACTGCTGCCTTTGCCTACAAGATGTAAAAAGCAGAATCTGTCTCAGCTCAAGCCATGAAGGCCCCTTCACGCAGGCACATTTTGTAGCACTGAGAGCACTGGATCATGCTAATCCAGTGTTTGGTGCGTTACACCAGGGCCTGGGTGGGAGGATTGCACAGGAAGCCTCTGGTGTCCAATCTCTCAGGTGCTTATCTGGCCCCACATCACCATAACATCAGAGCCCCTCACCAGCTTTCTTGCTTTTGTCCTGGCAAACCCTGGGGTGGGGGGCAGGGCCGCGCTGGAAGGAAGGCCCATCTCCTCCAAGGGGTGCCGAGCTGGGGAAGGGGGTAGGATTGTAATGAATCAGGATCCTGCCTTTTCTCCCAGGGGGGCCTGGGGCTCTTGTTACATGTGCCCTCTCCCCAAGCTCAGTGCCCTCACTCCCACTCGGGCTGAGGTGCGCTGGCTGGGACTCCTGTCTGGAGACATCCGAACGAGTTGCCATGGAGATGGTGGCTTGGTTGCCAGCTGCACTTTAGCCATGTTCATTCTCTCCCAAAGCTGGGGCCTGCCATGGGTACTGCTCCGGATCCCCGTTTCCTCATCTCACTCCCCCAGCCCCTCTGAAATGAGCACGCCTCGCCCATGTGCCCCGGACGCCACACCCCCCGGCAATAGGTGTGAAAGCCTTCCCAGCTCTCCTATTCCATCTCCAGCTCTGCTCCTAATCCCCAGCCCTCCATCCTCAGCCCTCCATCATCTCCTGCAGGTCACCCTGTGACCTTCCCAGCCCAGTGCACCAGGCCATTGCCTTTCCTTCATTTACTGGCCCCCAGCCACTCAGCGCTCCCTGGCCCACACTCCAAGTTATCCTCGTCAGCTTGGCATCTGGGACAAAGCATAAACGGGGCTACTTCCATCCCCATGTGTCTAGCCCATGGCTGACGGATGCAGGGTTGGAAAAGCAAAGGGAAAGATGCTGCATCAGTGGCTCCTGGGTGAGACGGGTGAGCCTTTTCCCCACCCAGCTGTCTGGAAGGCCTCTGCTGTTTGGTACCAAGGGTTTGGAATGGATTTGTGTTGATAGAGCCAGCCCTGAGCGAAGGGACTTGAAATGAACTAGAGTTTGGGACTCACTCTTCTCTGCCTGGTGTATCTGCATTCTACCCTCCCAATGCATCCGTGGGGCAGGGGCTGCATCTCTGGGCCTGGCACGCCGCTGACCATTAATACACAACTAATGTCTGAGTGCCATTTGCAAATCAGCTGAGCCCATCTCCCCTGCCAGCAGCTGTGTGTAAAAATCCAGCCAGTTTTACTGGGTCACTTCCAGCCTCACTGGGAATAAAGATTCTGCATTAAGAACTTTGCCTTATGTATCATTGGCTGAGTAGACTCTGCCCTGATCTCCCTTCGCTGGCTGGGATCCGGTGGAGAAGGGGACAGGGGAGTTGGCTGATGGGACACACACACACTCTCTCTCTCTCTAGGCCAGTTCACATTCAGAGAAAGGTTAGCACTGTGACAGGTGTGCACAGCCTTGCCCGAGTGTAACAGAAGCCATGCCAACTTCCTGGGACCCCCCGCCCAAACATGTGAGCCTAGACGTATTCCAAGCAAGGAACAAAATTGAAAAATCCAGCAAGTGATTCATTCTAGGTAGGCTGTCACTGGTTACCGCTAACGAATGGATTCAAAGCGGCATTACAAGTTTAGCCAGCATCCCTCGCTCTCTCTCTGTCTACACTGCACTGTTTGTAACACTGCTATCCTGGTGCTAGCATTAAAGCAGTGTCCCAGACACACAGCATTTGAAGTCCCCCGTGCCTTCCACCCTGTCTGTACCCTCTGCCTGCATCCTGCTACATTTGTGGTGCAGCCAAAAGCAGGAATCCGTCATTGTCCTCACCTGGATCCCTGCCTTGGCCCCATCCAGAAGGGACAAGAGTGAGGTGCATGCAGAGTCAGATAGACTGGAATTTGCTGTGTTGGCAGGCTAAGAACCCTTCTGCACCAGAGCTCAGTTAGAACTGACAAGTCCTCCTACAACACACTGAAAAACAACTCCTAGAGTGGCTTGAGTTAGTGAGCGCCTAAGTGTTATGGAGTGGGACATAGGTGGTCTGGCCTAGTGGGCAGAGCAGGTGTCCAGGTTGGGGAATGAAGGCTAAGGGTCAGCACCAGAGTCAACAGCCAGTTACTAGAACCAGGGGTCGAGCCAGAGTCAGAATTAGGAATCAAAGCCAAGGGTCAGCACCGAGGTCAGATACCAAACGCCAGAGCCAAGGGTCAAGCCGGAGTCAGGGTCAGAGGCAGGACTGGTCACAGAGGATTGGAGGTGAGGCACAGGGCAGGAGGAGAGGCAAGAATCGAGCCCAGATCAGAAGCCAGGCTGGTGGCAGATGCAAGCAGGGTCCAATACAGCCAGAAGGGAAACTACCTTGTTACTTGGACAAACTTCCTGTTCCGCCTCCTGTCTTAAATAGCGTAGTTGGACCAATCAGCAGAGCCGGGCGATCCTCCAATCAGAGCTCCCGCAGGTGGTGCCTTGGCATCACACTAAGAACCATGGGATATAGCCCCAGAAATCCTAGCACATGATCAGGGAGGTCAGACTAGACCATCACAATGGCCTTGGAATCTATGAAGGTTATTGCTGGACCAGTGTGGACATGTCTACATGGGTGAGACCTGCACGCAGCTCCGCCCTGTGGCTGCTCATAGCCAGCCTGGTTAACCTGCGCCTCCATCCCCAGTGCCTGAAGCCAAGTGAACTCTGCAGTGAAGAGCTACCCGAACAGACCTAAGCAGGGGAAGGGACAATCCACCCAGCTCAGGGCTGTGCACCATATTCGGGGTTTGGTGCCCATCACCCGTCTACCGGCAGCATCCAGTCCTGATAGGCCAGCAGTTTGCTGCAGCCTGTGCTAGTTAGTTACACCACAGCCACGGGTTAGAGCCCTTCAAAACATGGCACGGACTTTTTGTGATGAAAGCTGATAACTTTTGAACAAAATGGGTTTTTTCCCTCCCAACCCCCCTCCCAGTCCAATGCCCCACCCCCTGCCATGCAGTTGTCACACACGAAGTCTGCAGGGGGAGGGTGTTTTTCAGTGAAAATCCACATTCTGAAAAAATAAGTAATATTTTTTTTGCATTTTCAATTTTCATTAATTTTTCCCCCCAGAAAACAAAATACATTTCCAATCAACGGTCACCATGCACCAAGTCATCTTGATAGGAATCTGCTGGACATCTTGGGGCTCTTTCTTTCTCCCAGAGACCAAAATTAAGATAATCGATAAAATCTTAGTCTCCTGGGGAATTTCATCTTCTGATTTCAAGATTGTTTTGCAATTCTGCGGTTTTAACACTGCCCGCTGCTCAGGATAAGCTCTTGGCTACTGTGCGCTCCCCTGCCTGTCTGTTGCATCCGCCTGTTGTCTGCAGATTTATACAACATTTTGGGGTAGGGTCTGTATCTGCTCTATGTTTGTACTGCACCTAGTGCTGCGGGGCTTTGGCATCTAGGTTCCACCACAATATCATTATTAGGCTCAAGAGTCACTGGCTGGAGTTCTCTGGCCTGTGTTATGCAACGGGTCAGACTAGCTGGTCTGGAAATAATATAATATGAATATTGTCATTCCGCTGGTTTCAGATGCCCTGGGTAAAGAGTGAGGTGATACGCTGGGCTCAGCTTTGGGTCCTCTCTAGCCACGGGATGTAAATTCTATGGGTCAGTTGGTGTAAATGAGTATAGCTCAGGATAATACTGATTGACACCAGCTGAGGATCTGGCCCTAGCTTGCTACGTTTGGATTGTCCTGGGTTCCCGACCATCCGAGATGTCAGCAGAGCTCTCAGCTTCTGCCAAATCTGGTCTAAGGATTTATGTCAATCTCTGGGTTTGTATTAAACTCCACAAATTCTTCCCAGGATTAATCCTCCTTCTGTGTTTTAATCTCAAGGTACCATTACCAATAATCTATTCATGAGTCACCCGGCAGATTGCAGGAGAGAAATGGCCGAATTCGCATTTTAAAGTATCCGGCCCTGATCTGACAGCCCAGTCACCCCTGGTGTGAGCTGCTGCCACACGGGATGGGTTGTCATCTTTAAAATGTAATCAGTGCAGGGAGAGGCCCAGTGTGCGTGTATGAAGAGAGACGTGCTCTCCACCCTTCCAGGGGCTCAGCACATAAAGGCTGCCAATGAACGGGTGGCAGCGTGGGCTAGTAGATAAGGCACTGGGCTGGGAGTCAGGAGACTTTCATTCTAATCTCAGCTGTGCCCCTGACTGGCTGAGAGGCCTTGGACAGATCACTTAGCTGTCCTAGCTTCGTATCTGTTTAGAACCTAAGCTCTCTACCATAATGCAAATAAAACCTGGGCCTCTCAAACTTTTCTGTCATTGGCTAGCAGGGCTGGTGGAATCCCAGCGTTGCATCTGGAGCACGGGTGCCATCAAAAATCACTGGTGCCGAAGCTGTTGCGAGGGGTTGCTGTATGCGGTTTAAATAGCAACTACGCTGCACTTCCCCAGAGCTGGTTGCAGTTTGGTGGCTGGCGAAGTGGCCATGTGTCATATCAATGTATCAGGGGACGTGTCTTCTGCCTGACTAGATCAGATTCAGCAGGTGCAAAGGAATAGATAAAATGAGCTCAGAGGCCTGTTCCAGTTATAATTTCGATGATCCACTAAATAATATGAACTCTTTCTGTTCTTGTAGCCTCTTCTGTCTGAGGATCCCATGGCACTTTCCAAGCACTAACATCATGGCAGTCTTCCAGGTGTCAGTGTTATTAACCCTCAGCCACAGATGGGGAAACTGAGGCACCGCGCAGTGAGGTGACTTGCCCAAAGTCACAGAGGACGTCTCAGCAGACCCAGGAAGAAAACCCAGGTGTGATTCCTTGGCCTGTATTCTGACCACACGAGCATCCTGCAATGTTAGAGCTATGAAGATATTCATACTAAGCAATTCTTCCTCTGTGGCTTTTTTAACCTGTTCTGTACACCAACGATCCTTGGAGGGAAGCCAGGATCTGTAACTCCGAATTACATCAGCTGAATTGCTTGTGCCCAGACTGAACCCAGAACCTTCTGGCTGGGATGGGTGGTGGAAGAGCAGCTGTGGGATCAATTTAACTCTCCCGCACCTCCAGCAGCCAGGCTCCTGCTGTCCTGCCAACAACCACCCCAGCCTGGTGCCTGCACAGTATGGAATTGCTTCCAAGGACATGGAGGGGCAGGGGAGAATCTAGTTTTGCAGGCAGAGGTGGCTGGTCTGCGCAGCCCCCTCCAGCAGAGCACTGACAAGGAATTCTGCCAAGCCAACCCCCATTTCCAAACCTCTGACTTGTGGGCAGAGCATGGAGCCTGTGAATTAACCTGACAATCTGCTGACCCTCCTTCTTTTATGGACGCAGGAGATAGGACACCAGGCTATGAGGATAAACTCTGCCCTAAACCTTCACCCAACACGTTACTGAACCCGAGCCAAATATTTATGCAGTTTGGCAAAGTTTGGTTCAAACTTTGTTTCTTCCGTTGTTTCTTTGTGCTCCAGGCCATGATGGGAAGCTCAGGGGGCCAGTCGATGTCCAATGGAGGCAGGGTGGTTTTTCCAGCTCCGTTTTACAGATCTGTGAAGTTTGGAAAAGCAGCCAAACTTCTAAATGCTGATTGAAACAAGCTGCAGAGGCCCAGGGTGGTGCATAGGAGTGAACACAGCAGGGTTGAGTTTGACCAAGGTAGAAATGCACCATTTTCACAGAGAAATTGACATATTTTTGGTGGCCAAAGTTCAAATGACTGTTTTATGATGTTGATTTCATGTTAAAAAAAGAAAAGAAAAAAAGGACAAATGGAGAAGGATCCAGGTCTGGCCTGTCAGGGGGTGGGGCTCATGCCTCGCAGGGGGTGCTGCAGATCAAGACTGCAGTGCATTGACAGAGGGAGGGGAAGGGAGCTGCATAGCTGGTCAGCCTGGCGGGGCATCACAGAGCTGTGTGGCTCAGGCTTGAGGGGCACCAGCAGAGCTTGGGCAGAACCCAGAACTGGAAGAGAAGCATGGCTGCAGGTGAGGGGGGACCCCAGGGCTGGGAGAGTAGGGAGATGCAGGGCAGGATTGAGAGGCCCTGGCACAGCTGCAGTGGAGGGAGCCCAGGGCTGGACTAGTAGGGGGCTGCAGGGCAGGACTGAGGGGCATGGCGGGGGGGTGAGGGGAGCCTGGGCCTGGACCAGCAGGGGGACTGTGTGTCAGCACTGACAGGCAGCAGCAGGATCGCGTGTGCAGCTCAGCCTCGCTACAGGTCAGGGATGGAGGGCAAGTGGCTTGTGCAGCAGCTCTCCCCGCCCGCAGCCTTGGCTCCCCCCAGGACAACAGAGGGTGACCCTGGAGAGCCTGTGGAATGGGCGCCCGGCTCCATCCTTTCCCAGGCGCGGCTGGGACCAGGCCTCCCTGGGGTCACGCCTGAGGCCGGACACTGAAAGTGGCCTGGAGAAACCCCGCCCTGAGGAGCTCCAGCCCCCCGAGGCTTCCCTGCCTCCAAGAGTCGCCCGGGGCTGCCTGAGCCAGCGGTGATGAAGGAATTGGGGTGTCAGGGCACCAAAGCTCAGCAGACAGCGACATCTGGTGAGCAAAGTGAAGAACTGCAGCCAGCCCAGAACAAGCCCCATTGAGCCCTTGAGGTCACCACTTCGGACGCCCCATTCAGGTCCAGACGTCCCGCCAGACTTGTTTTCACCCATGCCAGACCCGGGCCGCGGGGCATTACACACCGAGTGATGGGCCCACTCCCCACCCCGGCTGGCCATTCTGCCACCACATCACTGAACTGCTCAGGTGCCAGGCCCTGAGCCGCTCAGCACCTCTGCACCCCATGCTCAGCCCTCTCGGCTGCTGCTGAACGTCCCGTGTGACAGGCCCTGGCCTCTGCCCTGGGGGCAGGGTCTGTGCTGGGCCTGAGTGCGCTGGGACATTCTGCAGCCGTGGGGCTCAGGACCCATTTGCAAACCTTGATGGCCTGTTGCCACCCAGTAAATAGATTTAGGGTAAAAACCACCTTGCTTAGTAACTCGTTCTGACCCAGGATCGATCATAGCCACGTCACTGTAATAGGTACTAAACACCACAGCGGCAGCTCCTGTCCGGTGGGGCTTGTGGGGCTCGGCTCCCCACTCTGTTGCAACCTCTGGGGTCACAGTGTCACTCAGGTTTGGCCAGGCCAAATTTGTGTGAGTGGCGTGGCGACCTGGTGCATGGGGTTCCAGGTTTCAGTTACCCAGGGCCATGAATGCCTGTCTCTTGGCTTGTACTGGGCTGTACTGCTCTGGGCACGGCAGAGCTGCTGTCCCCTTGGGCAGGCCTCTGCATCACGCACGCTGGCCGTGACACCGGCTTCACCAGCAGGGTGCTCTAACACAGAACATGCCCATCCCTTGGGACTCCTGGCTTCCAGAGCAGGCCCCCAGCTCTTCACAACACCCGTCTGTCCAGCACTAGAAAGAGAAGCAAACGGGGGTGCCAGGCTACGGCAAGCCCAGCCCACGAGGGTCTTGCTCCCATCCTGCCCCACCCCCCATGCCCTCAGCTGGGCAATAGCTGGACGCTCCCCGCTGTGTCACCCCCGGAAGTATTTGTGAGAAGTGGGGTTCGGTGCCTGCGAAATGCAGAGATGCCAGGTTACGTCCCTGGGGCTGTCCAGGGCTCTGTGTGACAGTCAAACACGCCCCGGGGCTGTCAACGCCCCGCTGGTCTCCTCTCCCCCCCCCGCCCCCACATTCAGGTGCTGTTAACTTGATTGTGGGGGGGAGGGGGGAGAGGAGAGAGGAAACCCACCCCACTCCCCACGCACCTCACATGCCGTTCTTCCAGCCAGCGTTATCCCAGCCGCTTGGGCAATAAGATCACCCCGGGGGGCCGGACAAACCCAAATCTTTATTGGTTGAACCTGCGGCTGGATATAACATAATAAATAGAAAATAATCCAGAGTGGCACCTGAACACTGCGAATCCACGGGGGGGCAGCTCTAACGCAGACCTTCCCAGCCTGCGCTGCGCAGGGTTCAAAGGCCAGTGCCCGCCCGCGCTGGCATGCCACGGCTGTGCCCCACTGCACTGGTGCTGGCAGAAGGCTGGGAGGTGTTGACGTGGGCACGGTTAACAAGACAGACAGGAGCTTCTGAGGCACCTGCAGCTGGTCTGGGGCATTAGGAGCAGAGGTGGGGGGCAGGCGAGGGTGGGGGGGTGCCCCTTGCTCACGGGAGCCCCAGCCCAGCTCAGAGGAACAGACCTTCCACCCAAACATGTGATTAACATGAAATCAGAGAGTTGGAGGGAAAGAGGGTAGGGATGTATTTCAAACCGAGAGAGGGAGCTCCCCGTGGGCACTCTGAGCCCAGGGGATTCTGGGGCAGGGCACCAGGGGGTCACTCCACAGGCACTCACAGCCTATGGGGTTTTGTGGCTGGGCAAAAAGGGGGCTCCCCCAAGCACTCATAGCCCATGGGGTTCTGGGGCTGGGCAAAAAGGGGGCTCCCCCAAGCACTCATAGCCCATGGGGTTCTGGGGCTAGGCAGCGAGGGGGTCACTACCCATGGGGTTCTGGGATCCCCCCGCCTCCCGCAGCACTCAGCCATGCTCTGTGGTACCACCTCCTGCCTGTGGGTGGTTGTGGCTGCAGGGGACCCCAGGAGAAAGGTACAAGTGCTTCTGAGCAGAAGAGGAGGCATGGGACAGACTGGGTCTGCCACTGCCGGTACGTACACGCAAACAGCGCGGGTGACCCCCCACCCCGGACAGCCGGCCCCACTATCTCTGCCAAACGTCCGTCACTTGCAGGCGCCGCACCGGGACGCCCCCCTGCTGCTCCTCCGCCAGCGGCCGGGACAGGACCAGCGGGTAGTGATAGGCCTTGGCATACTCGTCTCGCTGGGGCGGGTCCCCGGGCCCTCTGGGGACGTCGCTGAGGGAGGACAGGCCGCTCAGGGAGTGCTGGGGGGTGGCTGACCTGCAGCTGACCACAGGGGAGACCCGTTCGGACTTGATGCTGATGGCCTGGTGCTGGGGAGAGCTGCTGGGGGCTGGGGCTGCCTCTTCGGTGGGGAGCCCTCTGCCGGCCGCCCTGGGGAAGGAAAGAGGAGGGCGTGAGCCAGGCTGGGAGCCAGAGGGAGACTCCGAAGGAGGAAGCCACCAGGGGATCTCTCGGCCCCAAGCAGCTAAGTTGTGGCTGCTCTCGGACTCCTGCCTCCATCCCAAGGCAACCGGAACTGACCCGCTCCATTGACCAGGATTCGGAGCACTCCCTCATTGGCTGGGGTTGGGGGGTAGGGGGGAAAGTTTGCCGATCTTTAAAAAAATGTCCTCTTATTCCTGGCTGAATTTCCCACCCTCCCCCACCCCCACCCCCCATCCCACGCAGGAAGTTGGACTGCAGATAGCCAACCCTGCAACAGCCCATCTGCTTGTGGGGGGAGGGGGCATTTCCCCCATTTAATCCCCTGGCTCAGGAATGGGGGTTGCTGACATGCTCCCACTTGGGCTTTGCACTGAGGAGCGGCTCCTCTTCTAACCAGCTGTGTGTGGGGGGCGATCCAGTTCCCTCCCTACAAGAGCCACCAGCAGGGTGACCCCACAAGCCAGGTTAGTGGGAGATCCCCTTTTGTCCCCGCCCACTTTGAAATGTCTCATGTGGCCAGCGTGCTGGCAGTGCCCGCTATTCCCCCTGGGCCGAGGTTCCCACACGCTGCCCCCCTGCAAGTGCTCCCCGGCTTCTAGCAGGAAGTTGCTGCCCATAGCAGCCCTTGCAGATAGGGGTGGCCTGTTTGTGCCCATTCTCTGGGCAGCGTTGGTGCCAGGGAGACACTGAGCTCCACCAAACACGTCTCCCCAAGCAGCCGCCAGACACTAACGACTTCCTCACTCCTGGCCGGAGCTAGATTAGAACTGGCGGCCCACAAGGTGCAACCCACTGGGGCACCAGGTTCCCAAGCGCTTCCCCCACCCACGCGCCTGGGAGAGCAGCTGGGAGCCTGGCTCAGGCGATGGGGGGCACCGTCCCCTGGGCACAGCCAGTTTTAAATAGGCTTTGCAAACATCCCGGACCTGCTGGGATAAGGTGGCAGGGGGTGTTCCCAGGAGCGGGGCTCTCCCGGAAGCTGGGGGCTCTGGAAACGAACCAATCCCTGGGCATTTTTCTCCCACCCCCAAACAGGGCCATCCGTGCCCAGCTGCGATCGCAATGGTTTGTTGGGCCCATGCCACAGAGTCGCTGCTCCCGAGGCCTGGGGCAGACGTGGGTCCAATTTCCCCCTGGGGACATCCTAGCCGAGGAGCTGGGAGCGGCTGCCCAGGCTGGGGGAGCTGTGCTGTCCTCTGCGTTCAGGGAGAGGGCGCTTGTATCTGCCAGTCCAAGCGTTCACAGCACAGCAGCCAGAGCCACCGGAAGCTGCAGCCAGCCGCTGGCGGAGCGGCCCCCTGCCAGCTCCCTCCGTTCGGCTGCCAGTGTCCGGAACACGGCTAGTAACAAACTCCCGGTGGGGAGCAGGCAGAAGGCACCAATCTCGTCACCAACCCATGCTGAGCTCCTGCCACCAGGTGGCACCAGAAGCTACAAGGAGAAGGCGCCTGCCCAGCCTGTGTCTGGGTTTTACCCTCAGAGCGGGGCTAGGGCTTCACTGGCCAACCCTCTGGGGACCTGGGACCCAGTGTTGGGAGCGGGGGAAAGGAGATGGAGGAAGAGAAATGGGGAAAGGGAGAGGGGGGATGCAGTCGTGAAGATCTAACTCCTGCACCCAGCCCTGCTGGCCTGTGGGGAGAGAGGCTGGGGAAGGGATGGGAGCCCAGGCTCCTGCCCCCAGAGAGAAGTCCCACTCAGCCCCCTAGCCGAGGCTGGGAGTTGGGCGTGGTTCTTACCCTAGCGGCAGGTGCGCAGAGGCTGTCATGTCTCTGTGGTGCTGCCAGGAGGCAATGGCGTTGGGCTGGAGGTAGCCAGGGTGCGAGGAGGCCTCGCCGGGCCCGTACTCTGCCAGTGAGAAAGCAGACGGACATCAGGAGGAGAAGGGCTAACGGGTGAAAGTGGAGGGACCTCCGTGTCCACAGCCAGTTTACACCTGCTGTGTCGTTTACACCAGGACTGAGCCCATGGGAGAGATTCCAGGGGCACGGGGCTCCCATCTGGCCATTTGGGGGTGCCTGGCTCCCTTCCCCAGGGTGTCCAGCAGCCACTGCAGGCTGAGGTCATGCAGTGAGTGAGGAGCACAAACCAGCTCAGCTCTGGGACGGGGATTCCCTGCAGGGTCATGGGCGACCCAGATCCGAACTGCAGCCCCTGGCAAGGTGTGGGGAGACATCTAGGTACTGGGTGAGCGGGGGCGTCAGGCTAGGAGCTATCCACCAGGGCCTACCTGCTTGGCTTGAGGAGAGGAAGGGGAAGCCCCCTAGCCCATGGGCTGGTATGCTGCCGTTGCCGGTGGGCAGCACTGGGCTCACCGTCTGCAGGCCAGGGTAGAGCGATCGCTGCTGAGACAAACAAGCATCCTCTGTTCAGGCTTCCAATAAACACCCCGCTCGGGTCCTTCCCCAGCTCCCCTCCACGCCACTCTGACCCCTGGCCCGTGATCGCTTCCCTCCTGAATGGCCGAGTGTTTTCCTCCATCCCCTCCCATTTCACCCCCCCGGAAACGTCCAGTGTGCATGGGTGTGCAAGGCTGTGTGAGAATGCATGGGTTACTGGGCAGGTGCGTGACCATGTGCGTGTGAGCTTGTGTGAGCATGACTGGGCATGTGTATCTGGCTGTGCAGACAGGCCTGTCTGCATGCATGTGGCTGGGTGAGTGTGCAACTTGCATGTGTGTGCCAGACGGTGTGTGTGCCTGCACATTGTGAGTGCAAATGAGTGAGTGTGAACTACGTCCCCAAACTCTGGGCTATTTCAAAGCCACGGTTTCATCACTGACCCTCTTCACCCCCAGAGCTCCAAGCTCCCCATAGAAGGGGCTGCCGGGCAGAGATCTGTTTTTTTCCCAAGGGAGCCTTGCTCCTTCCCCCTCCCGCTTCCCCCAGTACAAACCAAGAAACTGGGGATCCCTAAACTACCTGCAAAAGGAGTGCTCGGCCCCCTTACCCCCTATGCACACCCTACGCTCTGACTCCTCTGCACCCTGTGGGGCAGGTTCTCCTCTCACTCATCCGCCCAGTGCTGCTGCAATCCACCCATGGAGCGACTCCGGATTTACCCCCTGGCAGAGCCGCAGCCTGGCTGGAGCATCGTGAGATCTCAGAACAGTGTCCTCCTCCTGTTAACCCTTCCCTCTCCACTACCCCCTTGACAACCTTGTGCTGCTCCTCCTAAACCCAACCCGGGAGCCTTCTGCAGTGCCAGCCAGGGGCCCTGCTGCCTGGATGGTGGGGGAAGCTGCAGCACAGTGGGCAGCTCTCAAGGGATTTCATGTATTAAATACAGCCTCTCACAGGCATCTGTATTTCGGAAGGACCCTTCCTAGACCCTCGTCACCAGACGCACCGAGTGTGTCACTTACCGCTGATGTCAGATTACTCCTGGCGCTGGACAAACTGCTGTGGACATCCATCCTGCGGCCTTCTGCCCCTAGGTAGAGGGGGGGAGGGGTCTTGGTAGCCAGGGCTCGGTTCAGGTTGCCATGGGAGAAGAGAGGGTAGCCGAGGCCTAGGCAGGGAGAAGCAGGCCAAGGTTAGTGCATCTGGGAAGCACTGGGGTGAGAGCCCAGCTCAGGGAATGGCAGGTGAATGCACTGGAGTCTGAGATAAGGCACAGCATAGCTGCGAGCCCCCCTCTGGGTATGTACAGCGCCTGGCACAGTGCGCTTTCTTTCCTATGCATAGTCATAAGGATAACACGCCTTGAGGCAAATTCACCCTTCAGAAGTGGGATCGAGTGCACTGGAGGCGACGACCTTGTTCGTGGGGCATGGCCAGAGAGATCTCCTTCCGAGCAGGGTCGTGTTTAATTCATAGCTACTTTTCTATGTCCCCAGCTGTCGTCACACCCAACCTCCAGCAGAGAAGAGATGCCACTTGAGCAGGAGGATTGGTTACAAAACAACCTAGGAAGGTGGCAGAGCTGCCAACTCTGGCGTCTCGCAAGACGTGGTCGTTTTCTTAAAGCCCCAGCTCTGGGAGTCAGGGGATTAGGTGAGGCTCTCAGCTTTCCTTAAAAAATATAAAATGTCTAGCCCTGCTGTCTGTGGAGAGAAGCTGGGAATTGTGACCCAAGCGCAGCCCAAGGGCTCAAAGAGAGAGAACACTCCCCAAACCCTGAATCACTGCTTGAAAAGTCTCACGATTTTTAAGTCAATCTCATGATTCATCATTGTTGGATACTTGGGGTTAGTGATACAGGGGCTGGCACAAGGAGCCCAGGCAGGACTTCAGTAGTGCCCAGACCCCGTGCCAGGCCTCTTTACAGAGGTGAACGTCACCCTTGGAAAGCAAAGGATTCTGGGAGTCTCAGTCCAGATAGCAGAAGTGACGCCCAGGCCCTTTGGGAGGAAGCGGATGCCGTCTCTTGGCCGAGCCAGGTCGGAAAGCCCTGAGTTCCTGGAGCGGCGCCTGAAAGCAGGGCCACTCATCTAAGAAGTGTGTGTGAGGGGAGGGAGGTGGGAGCTTGGCGGAAACCTCCTCTGCTTCTGTGACTGCAAACCCACTTCCTGAGAGAGGCCGGGCCCCGGGGCTCCTCCGAGCAGCACTGCACCTGGTCTGTGGCCGGGACACCAGGGTCAGGTGTGGGGGACATGACGCCGCCAGCAAGGAACGGAAACGATTTGCTAAAGTGGGCCCGGCTGCTGGGCTCTGAGCCTGGGACTTGCAGCCCTGCTCAGCGGGCAGCACTCATGCCAGGCTGGTACTACATCCCCATGGCAGGAATTCCCAGGATCTTTGCTTCCCAAGGGTGGCAGCCCCCCCGTCCAACACACGCAGACGTAGAATGGGCAACAGTGCTGCTCCCTGCCGCCCATTCCTCCTCGCCCCCCGTGAGCTCCGCACCCAGGGCTGCTTTGGGAGCTGCTACCCACTCTGCACCCGTTATCTCACCCGCCGAGGAGCGATGGAGCCCTGCAGTGGCGGAGGGCGTCACTCCCTGCGCATCTCCCACAAACACCCTGATTCCCCGCTGGCCCCAGGGCAGACAAACACATGGGAAGATGGAGAGAGCTGCTCTCAGGAACAGAGGGCAGCAGGAGCCAGGGTGAACCCCCCATCAGCTGCCCCCACAACCAAGGCAGAGGAGAGGGTCTCGGGTGCAGCAGGGCCCCGCTCTCACGGCTGGTTGACAGGCTCTGGGGGTCTCAGTCCAGCACCCAGGGACAAGAATCCACATCACATAGGCCCCCCTCATGACTGTCCTCTTGGCTGGCAGCCCCAGCGCAGAGGCCAAGGGCTGGCTGGGCCCCTCCAGACCGGGGCCAAGGGCTGGCAGGGCGGCGTGGGGAAAGTGCAGCGCGATCCGGCCCAATCAGCGACCCCGCCACAGGCCGGGTGGTTGGAAACCTCCTCCTCGGCGCACATTACATCAGACCTCCCCGCACGCAGCGAGGGCCCTGCACAGATCACACAAGCCCCGCCCACGGAGTTCGGGCTCCAGCATTACGTGACCGCAGCAAAGCCACATGTTACCCACCAACACCCTTGTCACCCACCCCCCTTTCCCCTCACCCCCACGCCCGGGGAGTTTCCACTGGTCAGCCTCAGTCATTTTTTCCAGCCGACAGTCACTTCCAAGCCCGACTGTACTGAGAGCAGCTGAGGTTTCCATCTGTCCCCCACCCTGCCCTGCTTACCCCTCTGAGCTGGGGAAAGGGGCCAAGGGGAACCGAAGATCCTGATTGCAGGGCACATTTCAAACCCCCCCAAAATGCAGGGGAGCTGGGAAATGCCCATCACCATCAGAAATGCATGCGCGTGTGAGCGGGCATGTGAGCGCGCGTGCACGCGTGTGAGCGGGCATGTGAGCGCGCGTGCACGCGTGTGAGCGGGCATGTGAGCGCGCGTGCACGCGTGTGAGCGGGCATGTGAGCGCGCGTGCACGCGTGTGAGCGGGCATGTGAGCGCGCGTGCACGCGTGTGAGCGGGCATGTGAGCGCGCGTGCACGCGTGTGAGCGGGCATGTGAGCGCACGTGCACGCGTGTGAGCGGGCATGCAGGTGAGTGTGAGTGTGCAGGTGGGTGCTTGTTCATGTGCATGCCTGTGAGTGTGCATAAAATCAGCACTTATGACTCAGCAAAACACAGGAAGCAGCTGTATGGAGTGAGACGGGGCCATTTTTACAGTCGCTTTGCAGGCTCTGACGGCACCTTAGCCCATCCCTGCTGTCCACTCTTTGAGCTCGTTGATTACCCAGGAGAAGCTACAGTAATAAACACTCTGCATGTCCCTAGCGCCTTCCAGCTCAGGATCCCCCAGCGCTCTGCAGAGGTCAGGATTACAGCCAGGCGGAAAAGTTCCAACAAAACACTTTGTCCTCGGAACCTGCCGGTTTGTCAGAATCAAACCGTTTAACGGAGCTGGTTCGATTTCAGCAACGTTATAATGGAAACTGGCTGGGCTCCTGCGAGCTCACCTGCCTGGCTCCTCAGCAGCGCTCCTGGCAGCCTGACAGCAAGCGGACACTAGAAGGCCTGGAAGCCTGATTCTCATGCTCACGGCTTCTCAGCAGTCTGGGCTTCCAGGCCATCCAGGGTCGGTGACTCCCAGGTAGCCAGCCAGGCAGACGCCGCAGCCAGGGCTCCACTCCCCTTTCACAGAGAATTCCAACATTTTTGGCTTTTGTTGCAAAATCGAATGAAACCAGATTCCAAGATATTGAAATCCCCCACACAGTGGAATGACTGCTCTCCGCCCGAGGCAGGGTCGTGATCCCCCAAGGTACAGACGGGGAAACCGAGGTGCAGAGGGAGACGAGATTCGCATACGATCGCATAGCAAGTCAGTGGCAGAACTGGGAATAGAACCCAAGAGTCCTGACTACAGAGCCCCGGGTCCTCTAACCGCTAGACCATGACACCCTTGGGTTTGACCAGCTACTTTAACCAGGGGAGATCCAGGCCCTGGGCACTCGGCCGTTTCCACAGGCCACCGCAGAAGGGCAAAGACTGGGTAACACTCACTGGGTGTTGGCTCCTTCGTCAACCTGAAGGCGGCTGTGTTGAGCAACCCAACACTCAAGTGCTGCCTCTAGAAGCCAAACCACGTCCCCCGGATTCCATGGCTGAGCCCCGCCCCCACAACCCCCAGATTCTGTGGCCGAGCACCCCCTCCCCCCCACAACCCCCGGATTCCGTGGCTGAGCCCCACTTCCTCTGCCCGTGCTTGGCCACCCGGGGAGAACACACCTGGAGGCAGTGGCCCCGGGGAGCGCCCCGAAGGCTGGCCGTGCCTGGGAATCGCTGACTTGAACGCAGGCAGGCGGCTCTGGTGCTGCGGGGACCCGTTGGCACTGCTGAGCCCTCCGTCGCTCCCAGAGGGCGGTGTGCCCGCGTAGGCTGCTTCGTGGCTGGGCAGAGGGGCTGACGACTGGAAAGGGAGAGCAGGGACGTGGGGGTCACAGTGGGGCCCGTGGGGGAGGGGATCACCTTGCCAGGCAGCCCCGGTGGGTGGGGGAAGGGCAATGAGTGGATCTTTGCCATGCCAAGGCATCGCCATGGTCTCAATCCCATGCAGGGAACGGGGATCCGGCCACTCACGTAGAGCCTGGGCCGCGCCACCGTCAGGTCCATCCCCTCGTTCAGCTTCCGGACCTTCTCCATGGGGTCCAGCCCTTCGTCCAGCTCCAGCTCCTGGCTTTCCAGCCCCAGGCCCTTCCGCTTCAGCGTCTGGCAGGGAAGGAGCCTGTGAGCGAGGAGGCCCAGCAGGGATTCCCTTGGCAGGCAGAGTGGGGGGAAAGTGCCCAGGGTCTCCTCGCCCTGCCCCTCCCCACTCCCACTACTGCCCCCTCGCCCTGCCCCACCCCTCGCTTTGCATTCTCCTCACAGCTTCCTTCCCCCCAGACCCTGGCACAGATACAGCAGCTGCCCCCTCACCCACTCCCTGCACACTCAGGCTTTGCCTTGGGGCAGGAGGGACATGTGGAGCACAACTGTGTCCTTCCCTGCCTGCCCCATTGCAGTTGCGTCTCCAAGGCCCACTCCCCACCTGGCCTCTCGGCTGGGGCTGCCAGCAAGGGGTTGGTCAGTTACTGCCAGTGGTCATCTGTCTGCTAGGATCTAGGCTGAGACCTTGCAAAACTCATTTCATGCAGAGGCTGCTCAGCAGCTGCCTGCCGGGCCAGCTTGGCTGCTTTGCCTTTCTAATTGCCCTGGAACCAGCATCAGTTCTGCCCTGCAGCCCCCTGCGAGCCCAGGTGGTGTTACCTCCAGGATGTCAGAGTTGGTGCGGCTCTCGTGCGGCTCGCTGTACTCCGTGTACTTGAGCAGCACCTTGTCCATGTCGGTGCTGGCGTACTGGAAGAGGCGGTTGGTGCTGTTGAAGATGATGAGGGCGATCTCGCAGTCACACAGCACGCTCAGCTCGTAGGCCTTCTTCATCAGCCCGAACTTGCGCTTGGTGAAGGTCACCTGAGGGGCGGGCACAGGGCTCAGGGCAAGCACAAGGCACCAGAGCGCCGGCCCTGCAGACTGCTGCACTGGACTGGCCTCCAGACTGACACCCGCGTAACTCCCCTGACATGAGTGGGGTCACACCAATGCCCCCCTGCCGGGACGCAGTGGCAGGACGTATTTCTCCGAGTGCTTGGGGCCAGATTCGCAGGTGCTGGGCACCCCTTCCACAGACCTCCACTGCCACGTAGGCATCTCGGCCCCCGCTGCTCCTACTGGGACGCAGGCACTCAGTGGCCTGACGCCCAGCGTGGGAAGCGCGTCTGAAAATCTGGCCCTGTGCGTGTGTGGCTGACAACACAGGACCCGCCGTCAGCTGGGAGTATAATTAGCACCGACCTCAGAGCACTGAGAACTAAATTCGGCGCTCGGCGCTTAGCCTGAGCCTCCCCTTGGTAAGTGCTGCACACACCCCCAGCGTGTCCAGTTTGCACAACCGCTGTGACCACCCACACATGCACGCACACACAGCACTGCCATGCTAGGACAAAGGGCGTATTTTTACCAAGCCTTAGAAAAACGGTGGTAAGATCCTAGTGTAGACGAGGCAGTTTGCCGCGCTAGCAGGGTGAGGCAAGCCCTAGGGGGAAGGGTGGCTTTATCCCACGCAGCAATGGGTGTGGGACCTGCAGACTTCTCCTCACTAGGGTGGTCCCGGGGGTTAGTGACCACGGGTTGGCTGTCACACGGCCAGAACACACCCTTTGTCCTAGAGCAGCCAAGTCCCCGTATCATCCCGGCCTGGCTACAACACGTCCCTCTGTGCACAGATGCACCGAAGGGGGCAGCAATGGCTTCCGCAGCCCGTTCTAAGAGCTGACATGCTCTCAGTGGATCAGAGCTCTAGAGAGCATGGGCATTGCCAATTGGAGTCTGCAAATCGGCATTTTCCAACAAAACCTCGTTTCACTGAAAAATTCCCAAGCAGCTCGAACCTTGGGCGCGGTTCTCCACCGCCCTGCTCCTTGTGTAGCCATTTATACCAGTGACGGGGGAGCCTTTCGCACCCACCTGGCGCTGGGGTAAATGACCGTGAAGGACTGGGGCCGCTGAGGTGCAGCTCTTTCAGTTAAGCAGATGAGCTTCTGGGTGTCTATCTGCACCAGCCCTCACCCAGAACGGACAGTGTCCTCTGGGAGAATGCAGCCCGGCAGAACCTGGAGCAGCCACGCCCAACGAAAGGGCTAAATTAGTGCCCCTCCTGCTAGCCAGCTGCTGCTGGTGGCTTCTCAGCGCCATTATAAATATCGTCTCTCATTAGGTACACAACTGAGCTCTCTGGGAGGTGTTCTCCAGACGCCGCTCTGGAATAGCATTGGTGGCACGGTGCCCACTGCCTTGGAACTGCCAGGCAAACCTCTGCCCCGTGGCATCACTGGCTCTCGTGCTGCCTGCAGCTTTTATGGACCTCAGGTCACGTGAGCAAGGGTGACCCGGCATCAGCTGCGGCCACGCACGCTGCATGCTCCTCACAGCGCTCGAGGAGATGCATCACATCAATGGCTGTCATAACGACCCGGGGCACATCCTGGGCCAACCCTCCGTAACACGCGACGGGCAAGAGGCTGCAGTGCATTGGGAATAGCCTTTGGAGGCTGCTACCACTAGGTCGCTGGGTCAAGCCCAGCCCCAGGCTGAGGAACTGGCTGGCTCAGGGCACTGTGGTGGGCTACACAGCACATCTCCCCGTGACTCCAATCCTGCTCACGGTTGGTAGGGATTGGACATTGCCCCTGTCTGATGGTCTTGGGTCTAGTTGCCAAATGAGCGTGCAGAGTCCATGCTAATGCAAGTCTAAGCATCTCATTGGGGGTTCCTGCCGGGCAAGGCTGGAGGCTCAGTGCCTAAGGGATGCAGTGCAGGAGCAGTTTACTCTGCCTCTGTGCGCGCTACATTTCCAGAGCCAACAATCTTGCACCTTTCCCCACCGTTGAATCCAAACTCCTTTGCCCAACCTCCGGTGTTTCCCAGACCAGTTTCTGGATGGGCCCTGGGGCTGGGGATTACCTGACGGTTGCGCTGGTCCAAAATTCGACTAATCTGTATTTTTTTCCGGCCCATTTTTCACTGCTTGTTTTGAGGGGATGCTGGAATAGAGAAAGAAATGGTTACTGATGCATCTGCATTGATAGCAGCCCACTGAGCGTTAGACCAGGCTTTGCAAATAGTGCTAAGAACCACAGGATCCAGGTTTCTGAGCCTACCATCATTGGGCCATGAGGTGGGGGCTCGGATCTAAATCCAAACCTGACCTGGGTGGAGAAGGTGATCCTGGGGTTAACACAGCTCTCCAAGAGAGCCAGTTCCTAGGCCGAGATGCTTTGGATCCATTCGCTTCTGGGTTGGAGGCCTAGAATGCTCTGCCAAGCACCAGAGCGAGCTGGCAATGGAGTTCACAAAAGGACATTTTCAGGGGGGAAAATCACTTTTGATGAAATTTTTCAATGAAAAAACAGAATCCAAACCAAAAATGATTTTCAGCTAATCAAAAACTTGAAAACTTTTCTTGGGGAATTTTGACAAAAAATATTTCATTTTTCAAAATGCCCATAAAAATCATTGGCAATGTACAACCAGCGGCGTCAATCCCTCTACCCCACAAGGTGAGGGTCTCCAAGGGGGTCTCGCTGAACTCCACCCAATGCCTGTTGACATTCAATGGGACTTGGACACCTAACCTCCCGAGGCAGTTGAAAATGCCTTATTAACCCAGAGTCCCCAGAAGAGGGAATCTTTGCATTTCAAAACTCCAGCCCCAGTGTAGAATAGCAGTGTGCTTCCTCTTGAGCTGCACCAGATAATCTGCTGCAGCTTTTTATTACTGACTCCCGAGTCTAGGTTATTTGGAGAACGGTTACAGAGGAACACTGACCTGGCTGGGGGGAGGGGGGGGGTTCTCCATAGGACAAAGGGGACGTTTTTAGGTTGCGGCGGGGGATGGGGGGGTGGAGGGGGTTTACAATTTTTTTTAAGCAACTTTTTTTTTTTTTTTTTCACATACAGACTAAATTTGACCTCAGACATGTTCAGGTCAGGAAGTGGTTGCATGAGAAGTTGTAAAATGCAAACCACCCACTTCTTTCATTGTGTGTGTTTGTTAGACATGTGGGGGTGGGATCAGGAAGGCAGAAGAGAGAAAGACCCCAAATCTCCCTGCTGCCCCAAAGAACAGGGACCCTTTTCTTCTTTCATATCCCCCTTAGGATATGACTAACTCCTGCAGGACTCCTGGGTCCTGAAATCTTGTCAATTCCATTAAGTAGGTCCCTGGTACTGACCCTGGTGTGAGTTGACTCCAGTGAAGGTCCTGGCCCACGCTAAGAAATCGACTTGTTGCGATGATGAATCCCCACGAAGTTGTGCTGAAAGTGGCCAAAGTGCTAGTGTACACAGGACCAAACCAGTTTCAGCTCTGGCTCCATGGGCCCAATGGCAGCCAGTTGGCTTGAGCTGAAGTAAAAGAGGTGTTGCAAGTATCCCTAACAAGCCCCCGGCCTCCACATGCAGCAGCTGCCAGGAGCGTTGGTTGTAGCAGCTGGTCATGACCCTGGGGGGGGAGGGCAATAGTGCAGGTCATGACAGTCTCATATGCAAACTAGGGAAACGAGGTGTAGATCAGTGGCTCTCAACCTTTCCAGACGACTGTCCCCCTTTCGGGAGTCTGATTTGTCTTGCGTACCCCCAAGTTTCACCTCACTTACAAACTATTTGCTTACAAAGTCAGACACAGAAATACAAAAGTATCACAGCACCCTATTACTGACAAATTGCTTCCTTTCTCATTTTGACCATAGAATTCTAAAATAAATCATCTGGAATATAAATATTGTCCTGACATTTCAGTGCATAGTCTACAGAGCAGTATCAACAAGTCAACGTCTGTCGGAAATTTTAGTCTGTCCTGACTTCTCTAGTGCTTGCTTTGTAGAGATGTTGTAAAATTAGGCAAGTATCTAGTTGCGTTGATGTACCCCATGGAAGACCTCTGTGTACCCCCAGGGGTACGTGTGCCCCTGGTTGAGAACCACTGGTCTAGATGAAATGACTATAAGGTACGAGTGGAAGTGGTTGAAAGACACTCAAAGAATAGGTTTCAGAGTAGCAGCCGTGTTAGTCTGTATCCGCAAAAAGAACAGGAGGACTTGTGGCACCTTAGAGACTAACCAATTTATTTGAGCATGAGCTTTTGTGAGCTACAGCTCACTTCATGTAGCTCACGAAAGCTTATGCTCAAATACATGTTAGTCTCTAAGGTGCCACAAGTACTCAAAGAGTAGTTATCCACAGTTCACTGTCAAACGGAGAGGGGTATCTGGTGGGGTGCTGCAGGGGTCGGGCCTGGCTCTGGTACTTCTCAATACCTCCATTAATGACTTGCATAACGAAGTGGAGATTATACTTATAAAATCTGTGGCTGACACCAAACTGGGAGGGGTGCAAGCAGTTTGGAGAACAGGATTAGAATTCAAAATGATCTTGACAACTTAGAGAAATGTCTGAAATCAACAAGATGAAATTCACTTCACTTAGGAAGGAAAAATCAAACGCACAACTACAGAATGGCTGGGTTGTCACACTTCTGAAAGGGAGCTGGGGGTTACAGTGGATCACAGATTGAATATGAGTCAGCAATGCAATGCAGCTAGGAGAACATCTGATATTCTGGGGTGTATAACAGATGTGTTAGATGTGAGACATGGGAGGTCTGCTCGGCACTGCTGGGGTCCTGTGTCCAGTTCTGGGCTCCGCGCTTTAGGAAAGATGGGGATAAACTGGAGAGAGTTTAGAGGAGAGCAACAAAACTGATAACAGGGTAAGAAATCTGCCCTCTGAGGAAAGGCTAAAAACCCTGGGCATGTTTAGTCTTGAGAAAAGAAACCTGCTGGGGGGAGCAGAGAACAGTCATCAAATCTGTGAAGGGCTGCTATACAGGGGACAGTGATCAATTGGTCTCCACGCCCACTGAAGGCAGGACAAGGAGCAATGGGCTAATCTGCAGCAGGGGAGATTTAGGTTAGACATTAGGGAAATGTTCTAACTCTCCGGGTCATTAAACTCTGGACCAGGCTCCCCAGGGAGGTGGTGGAATCCCGTCACAGGAGGTTTTTTAGAACAGGTTGGACAAACCCCTGTCAGGGCTGGTCTAGGGTTACTTGGTCCTGCCTCAGCGCAGGGGGCTGGGCTCAGTGACTTCTCAAGGTCCCCTCCAGCCGGATATTTCTATGATTCTAGGTCCAGCTGAATCGGTGCTACTTGTGGGGGTTTTCAGCATGGCCAGGAAGCCACGAGCTTCCCAACTTCCCTAGTTCAGCTGTTTCTTCCATCCCACAATATTACACCTCCCACGAGACCCTGAGCACTACGGGAGAGGAGCTGCAGGAGTCCCAGAATACTATACAGCTATACAACAGTCTGGGGACAGACCCAGCAAATCCCTCAGTGCTGGGACCCACTATACCACCATGGGGCAAGCAAACCAGCCAGAGTGGACCAGCTCTCCCCAAGTGGGGGAAGGAGTCTGTGCATGCTGACCTGCTGCTAACCCCAGGGGATAGGGTGGAGGGAAACCGACAGAGAAAGGACCAGGGTGCAGCTGGCAGGAAGATACTTGGAGGCAGGGATTCTTGTATTCATTTCTTCCAGGCATCTCCAAACCTTCCTTCCTATTTTGGATTTAGACCTGGGTCAGTTTGGGCTTGAGAGCTGTGTACAGAAACTCCCCAAACCTCCTCAGTCTGACCCTCGATCTGGGGACCTCTGCAGGTTGCTCCCAGGCCAGAACTCCCAGGGGAATGGTCCTTTGTTGAAGCATCCCTAGCTCTGCTCCCAGCTCCCCAGAGGCACTGTGCAGAAAATCCACCCATGCCCCCTTCCCCTGAATGCAGCGACTGGGACTTTTCCCAAAGCTCTGGGTGGGGTGGAAATGCTGGGGCTGGCTCATCCCACACCACCCTTCATTCACTCGAATGCCATTTCTCATCCCGCTTCCTTCTCACAAGCCCTGGCCATTTACCCTCTTCCTCGGCTGCTATATTTAGCTGATCAAAACTAATTTTAATTTATGGAAGGAAATTATGCTGTAGTTCCCACGACCCGACTGCCATTCTATGTCCTCAGCCCACGCATGACATGAAGGTATGCCCAGGGTGACGAGAATACCCCAGCGCTAGGGACCTCCGGCTCCGGTGGGAAGGGACTTACCGGAAAAAGTCAGATATTCCCTGGTGAAAACTTCAGGAGGTTTCCCAACTTACTCCTGCTTGCGAAGGGCGAAGGGACCTGGCTTTCAGTAGCCCTGCCTGGGTGCAATTGCTTGCACTGGTGAAAAGCAAGGGTGCAGGGCCAGGAGTGGTGGCCTTTTACATCCAGGCTGCGCAGGATGCAAGGCCGTGGGGAGTCAGGCCCTCAGAGCAGGTCTAGGCTAGTGACACTGCACTGCGGTTCAAACACTTACTGCAGACGCAGCTCACTCCAATGCTACATGTCCCCTTCTGAGCCAAGTCATTGAGGTGCAGGTCTGTTGCAGCCTCCTGTGGCTAAGCTTAAGGCTGATTGGCCAAACTGGTGGCCATTACATAGACACGTTATATTTGTTCCCAGTGGGGCTTGCACCAGCATGACTCACGGTGTCCTCGCTTGCACTACTGCAGTGCATTTGCACCAGGAGAATGGCGTTGGCATAGCCACACCAAGGCAATCAATCCCACGATAAACGAGGGACTCAGATCCTGCACAAAGCTACTGAGTCTGGCATGTTTATTCTCGTGCCATTGCTTGGGGTCACCTCATCATATTGATTTTCAAAGGGAACCTGCAGAGTTATAAACAGAAGAGCCCACAGAAGAGCCCACCCCTCAGCCAGAGAACCAGCAGGGGAAGGACACAAGAGGAGGCAAAGCCACTAGGTTATAAGCTCCACAAGCCGGGTGCTTGTAAACTCCGTAAGCCCCATCCCCAGCCAAACAATCCTCCTCTCCTACAGAGCTGGTCAGCTCCGGAGACCCGGAGGAGTTTATATGCTCGGCATGCTCCTGGCTCTCCATTCCTATCACCGTCAGGGTCTAAATATGCTTTTGGGCCAAAGGCACAGGGTAAAAAACCCTCCACAGTGAGTGGGTCCAGTTCCAAGCCCCGTTCCTGCCAGCACCTACAAACACTCAGGAGGGATCACTCTGGTGGCATCTGCGGAGAGGTGGCAAAGGGCCCCTCTGACATCAGAGAGCATCTGGCCTGGAGATCTAAAGTAACAGCAGCTAATTAATTCTCCCCCCTCACCCAAGGGCTTCCTCTCTCCCCTCACTTAATCCTGTGTGTGCTGGTCCCTCCTTCCTCCCCTATCAGACTGCATCTGCCCCTCCGCCCTTCGAGCCAGTGGGTCACTTTAACACAGGCTCAGGCAGGCCAGAAGCTATAAGGACACAGGGGACGGCTTGGGAGGAGTGGGCTATCTAAGCATCAGGGGGCAGAGCCATTGCTGAGCCAGTTCAGGGTAGAGGGGATGCAGTTTGTGACACCAGAGTCAGCGGCTGGTAGCGCAGACTAAAGCAGCCTCGAGGCTGCCCTAAGTTGCCCCCCTGCTGCACTGGCTCCCTGTGGGGCTTTGCAAGACTGCACCAGCCCCAGCATGAAGGTCCACCCCACTCTTGCCTCCTCCAGCTTCTCCTCTACATGCAAACTCTTCACCCCAGCATGCCCACTGTGCCCTGGGCTGCTTGCCTCAAGCCCCGAGCCTAGCCGGTATACAGGGACAAGACGACCACCAGAAATCAGATCCCAGGCTTGAGCTGCCCAGCCTCCCTGGACCCAATGTTCTATTCCTAGTAGGGCCAGCTCAGAGGACGGCCCATGGACTCCAGTACAGGTAACTGACCTCCTGGGCACAGCACTGCCCTGCACAGACATCCCAACCCCCCAGGTGCTAGACCTGCAAATTAGGCCTTTGCCTCTCTATCCTTGGCCAAACATTTCCCTTCGTCTCTCTGCTGTTCCCCAGAGGTGGCTGCATCTCCCTGCTACTCTTGCAAAGCACCTTGACCTCCTTTGAGATAAAGGCCCTAGATAAATGTATCATATTACTATTCAATCACACAAATAGTAGCTGGTTGTCAGTGGGTTTAGGAAGGACCAATCCCTCCATCTCAAGGGCCAGTGGAGCGAGTTAAAGGTCACGAAGGCATGGAAATCCCAGAGGTTTTCCTGTGCCCACCCTGTTCTGGGGCCGGGCTTTCCTCTCCCGCAGAGCAGGAGAACCCAGTGAAGGAAGGGATTCAAATGACCCCATGCCCTGTGAGTGACAGGTCACGTCCCCTGGCCCCCGACCCACCAGCAACTGCAGGGTCTGCTAGCATCACAACAAGAGCGCTGCAAGAGGGGGAGGAGACGTGGAGTCTAAAGTGAGGAAAGGGGAAGTTACAGCAGCCACCACGCAGGGATGGGATGTCGCTGGAGAGCGGGAGTGGTGCAGCCCTGGGGCGATGCCAGCCAGGCCGGGATCTCCAGCGCAGCGTGCCCTGGACTTCAGCAGAGCCACACGGGGCCTGGCCTAGGGTATTTAGTGACAAGGCAAATTAAAGCCAAGAGCAGCTGAACTCCAACCCAGGGCAGCTAAAGGGGCACGAGGACAAAGAGCAGAGAGGATGGATCTTAATCGCAGTCCTGCCTCGATCCCTGGGCATTGCATCTCTCTCCCCACCCCACAGCTCCCATCACCTACAGGGTATTCACTGAATAACGCAGATGGGGAGGGCTCATGCAACAAGCAGGCTGGTTTCATCAGCCGCCTCCCCGAGCAGCTCATTACAGGGCAGAGGGAGCCGCTTTGCTGCAGCTTCACTGATGCTCAGGCAGCAAGGGGCAGCAGGGGTGGGGCCTGGCTGCCTGTGGGGTGTCTCTGATCTAGACCAACAGGCCAGATGGGGCCGAGGTTTGTGAAATCAGCTGGGTCCTGCATGTGCACCAGGAAAACACACGGCAGCCTGGGAAAAGGGCGATTTCCCACCAGAAGCAAAGTCACCACTTGGCTCCCGGAGGGGGGTGAAGCAGAGGAGGAGGAGGAGAGCTAGTCGGTCCAGAGGCAAGGGAGTGGGGCAGGGAAGGGTGGCCTGACGGAGAGGGCACTGGACTGGGAATCAGGAGAGCCGGTTTCAATGCCTGCCTCTCACAGAGATGTTCTGTGTGACCATGAGCACCCTGGGTCTCAGAGCAGGAGTTCACTTTCCAGCGTTTGTCCACATGGCATTTGGGAGCGAGTGGGAGCGAGTCGCGGGGCCGACAGACTTGGGCTAGCAGGGCTCGTGCTAGTGCTCTGAAAATAGCCGTGGAGACAGCGCTTGGAAGGGGGTGGGCTCCAAAGCTACAACATCCCTCGGCTTCAGAGCTTGCAGTCCAGCACCAGCCGCAACTTCCAGGTGCTGGCAGCTCCCCGTAGCTGTCAGCCCAGACTGGGAGGCTTGCTCCAAAATGCTGTGCAGACCTGGCCCCTCCTGTCACAGGATCTGAGCACCTCCCAGTCCAGAACGTAGGGCCCCTGCCAGGCCCGCAGCCTGCTCTCACTCCCACCACGCAGGGAGGAGTCCCAGCAGGAGCCTGGGGCAGAGCTGGGGACTGAATGTGGCTCTCTCAGCTCCCAGGCCAGCACCCTGGTCGCCCTTCCCTGGGGTCGGGAAGAGAAAAATCCGTTCATGAGCATGAGCAGCCCCAGCACCCTGGTGCCAAGGACCAGCTGTGTAGCTAGTGCAGGATATTTGCTGCAAACCCCTGTGTTAGCTGGTGGGAGAGGCAGGGGGTTGCGCTGGACACTTGGGAAGCACCAGTCAGCAGAGCTGCATGTACCTTCTTGTGCCATGACAACACCCGGCAGCTTGCCCTGCCCTTTACATCCCTTCCCCCATCAGGGTGCAAGAGGCGGCGGGGGAGGAAGGGGGCAGACTGAAGCTCCTACGCTGTGCTAAAAGCAGAGGGGAGCTTCTCATCCTCTCCTGGTGAGCAGCATCCCCCTCTGCTCTCCCTTCCTTCTTGAGTCTGCCTGGTGCAGTGAGCGTACCCCCTCCTTCTTCCATTCAGCGTAGCCCCCGGTGCAAAGCCACAGGTCTGGCCGCTCGCACAGCCTGGCCATGCAGCAGCCTTGTAACTGCGCTGGGACCCGCTGGTTCACTGGCGCAGCTTGGGCAAATCAGTGACAGGAGAGCCAGGACCCTGCACACAATCTGCGGCTCATGCCTCAGAAATCCCACCTCCCTGGGATCAAACCTCCGGCCTGTCCACCCATTTCCTACCTTCCTGCCATACCAGGCTGTTGGTGGGTCTGCGCTGGTACCCTGGAACTGGGCGGAAGGGTACCAGACCAGTGTGGCCATTTATGAGTGTGGGAGGGAGTGGGTATCCCCTGAAGATCATTCCTTGTTCCATTGTCCTCTTCCTCTTGTGGTCTGGAGCAGGCCCGAGGTTTCGCTCTTGTTTTAATGTTGTGGCGAGCTCATGTCACTGCGGTGAGGTTTCTGGTTCACTTTCCCAATGGGCCCCAGGGCTGTATTCCTGTTGGCTTTGCTCCATCAGGTATTAAAGAGGGAGATGTTTTCACTCCAGATTTTAATTGCTTCACCCGCCTGCCTGGCTGATAAGCAGATAAGCAGCATTAGTGCTCAGGCAATTATCCCATTGTGCGCACGAAAGGCAGAGGCCCGGGCTGCCTTTCCCATCTCCAGGCAGCAGGGTGCGGCAGATTATTGGGAGTAACTGCTCTCTGAACCTCACCTTGCAGCTCCATGGCTTTCAGGCTGCAGGATCCTCCAAGCGTCAACCGATGTGTAGATGTGCCAAGGACTCCAGACTTGCTCCTGCTGGGCAGCCCGTAGCTCTGAGTGCTGGCAGATACTTGCAGCGGGTGTTCAATGCATGGCTGGGCTTAGAGCATTTCACCTCCAGGCTGCCACTTTCAGTCCAGCCCCAGCTCAGGAATAACTCGTGCCGTTCCAATGCTGTTCTGTGGGCTGGTGGATCACACTCCAGCTCCCATTGGACAAAGGGCTAGCTAGGACCCTCACTGCATCACCTAGACTGCAATTGGCACGAACCGAGCAGTTTCAGCAGAGAGGCCATGGATTGAATGGACCACGAGTCCTCCAAAGTGAATGCTAAGAACCTCCCTGACTGAGTTCATCCTGGAAGCCCTACTGCCTCTCCCCCTAGACTTTTGCTTATCCCAGTGCATGCTGGGAGCATCTCAGCAGCCCCCCACTCCAACACTTGCTCACTGATGCCCAGTGGCAGGGGGTCAAATTACACAGGGCATGAATTGTTTGGGAGCCGGGGCAAAGAAGGGGTGTGGTGACCGGGATAGGGCAGGGCGGGGATTGAAGACGAACGCAGAGGGGTGTGAAAAAGCAGCAGGGTGCGATGTTCTGCCCCAAGCCCCAAGTGTGCCTGGAATGTCCCCCAGCCTCGGGGACCCCAGCTCCGTAAAACCCCTTGGCAGCAACATGGACTGAGGGGAGCGGGTGGGGAATAGACCCCAAGGGAAACCTTGCTGCTTCTAATTGCAGCCTTCTCCCCTGCTGCCAGGCAAACAGCTTCCTCATTAGAGAGACTGCCACTGAGGACTTGGGGGGAGGGGGCCACCTGGCTGCCAATCAAAGAGCGACTCACGTCGGAGGGGAGCCCCTTGCTCTGAGGTGCAGAAGAGCATCACCCCAGTGCACCCCGGCTTTGGAAGTTACGCCCCCTGAGCTGCTGCCATTCAAACAGGGCCAGGGCAGGCAGCAGGGAGCCAGAGAGATGGTGCAAAAGGGACAGGCTGAGTGTGAATCGGGGGGGAGGAGCAGGGAGGTAGACTCCCCATGAAATGTACCGTACCAAGAAGCGGGGACAGAAGGGACGGGGCTGGTCACTGGTTCTAATCCAGCCAGCCCAGCTCAGATGGGCCCAGATGGCTAAAGGCGCTGAGTACTGCTCTGCTCAGGGTTGCAAGGCATAAGTGAAGGCGGTGGCGAATGCCCAAAGCAACCGAGACGCCTGCCGGTATCTCCACTCTGCAATCAGAGGTGTGGGCGCAGCTCGGGTTAGCACACCTGTGCAAGCAGGGCGAAAGGTCAGGCTTGAGAAAGCCCTGGCTGGGATGATTTAGTTGGGGGTCGGTCCTGCTTTGAGCAGGGGGTTGGACTAGACGACCTCCTGAGGTCCCTTCCCACCCTGATAGTCTATGAAAATCGGCAGCAACGCCCCAAGAGCACAGACTGGAACCGTGGGTACCTCCTCAGTGCCTGGCCCGCACCAGCCATGTCTCTCCTGCTCTTGGTAGCCACGCTAGCTAGCTTAAAGCTGGCCTGGGCCTGCCCACCTGAGCTGCCGCCATGCCTCCTGCTGCAGCACGGGCAGGCCCCAAGTCCCACTGACTTTCAACGAGAATTAGTCACTTTTATCACCTTCAGACTCCGGGTCTTAGAGACCCAGCATCATTCTCTGCTGAAGGGAGGCCCCTACCTGGAACGAGCTCGGGGGGTCTCAGCCCATGCCCATCACAGCAGCCACCTTCCGGGCGAGTGTTAATTGGAAGAGGGTCCTGAGGACCAGCTCACCGCTCCGCACTGGGAGGAGGTGGCTGTGGCTCAGAGGTACGTGGAGTGGGGAAGCCTGTTCCCTGTGATGTAGCTGTTCTGGGGCCAATATTACTCCTGAGCCCTAATCCTTCCCCTCCCTGCTGTGACTCTTACGGGTGTGATGGGGTTACGCCAAGGCTGGCCTCAGCTCTCCTTGTTAGCAGCACTTTACAAAGGTCATAGACCCTTCATGGCACCCTTGTGCATTAGACAAATACCTTCCGCCTTGCGCACTTGGGGTCACCGAGGCCCACAGAGGGAGAAGCACCTTGTGCACTGAGGAGTCGGTGCCGGAGCTGGGATGAGAGCTCCCAGCTACCATGGCTCAGGTCAACCTCTTGAGCCAGTCCCAGGAGACACCACACTCCAGAGCTCCCAGCCCAGCCCTGTGCAGCAGACATAGGCCTCGTCTGCTCCGAAGGCAGCAGGCACCAACTGGTGTAAACTGATTTACACCAGTTGAGCATTGGGCCCTGGAACTTAAGCTGCTGATACAAAACTCTAATGCAAGCCCCTCGTGCAGACACGATTCCCACCAAGGCAGCGCCACTCGCACCTGTGCAGCTTATCGAGTTTCACCCGTATAAATTGTGTCAACACCTAGGGGCTTGCACGGGGGCAGCTAACCCCAGCCCCTGTGCCCGGAGCAGACGCGGCTTTCCACTTTACCAGACAAACAGCTGCAGGGCCTGTTGCTGACTTGATTTTGTCCAGCTAAGATTCCGGTCGAGCTCAGAGGCCATAAATCCCTCGGTGGGTTTGGCCAAAATGGAGCCCGGATGCAAGCTGAATCACTTCTGCTCTGGAGACTCAGAATATGCTAGAGCGTCTCCTTTTAGCTGCTCTGTCTACTTCCCCCTTCCCCGGACGGAGGTGTCCCGAGGGCTCTGGTTTGAGCAGCCCTTCGGAAGCCTATTTTCAAAAGGCATTGTCTGGGCCCTGCGGCCGCGCCATTTCACAGCCACATACAGTCCCCCAGGGCGTTGGCTGCAGGGCTACTGCTCCGAGGAGCCAGGGACCGGCCCCATCCGAGAATAACAATAGCACTCGGCAGTCACACATGCTCGCTCACCCCAGCCTCCCCGGCTCTGAGCGTGAAGTCTATCGATGACGATGGCCGTGGCCTTGAAACACGGCCAGGGGTAAAAGGACAAAGCGGGGTGTGAGCAGATGGGTGGGCTGGGTCTGGCAGACAATGCACGTCTCCGTTCAACGTGCCATTCAGCGCCCGGAGACGGGTGTGCGGAGGGCTGGGGGTGTCTCGCAGGGGGCGTCTCACAGGGGGCATGAGTGAGGGTGGCTTTCGTGCTATCCTGTGGCCTCTCCCATCCTTTAATTCCCTCCAGAAAGGCTCATCCGTGGTGCATTTGGAGGAGCAGGAATTCTGAGCGAGTTGGGGTAAAAAGTTGGGGGCCGGGGGAGGCAGTTCCTAACAGCTCCATTCCAGGACACAAACTGGTGCCTGGTCTGAGCTAGCGCTCAACCCTTTCCAGATTGGCTCCAGAGGAGCTCCTCCCACCCAGTTCTCACTGAATGACATCACACTCAGCCAACAGAGTGGAAGATGGAAGCATTACATCATGAGAACTTCCTCTAACTGGCGGAACACAACCTGAAGGCAGGATGCTGACTCAGCAAACTGCAGAGAGTGGATTCATTTTGCCTCAGTGCCCCCATCCAGCAGGAGCCCCAGGGACCATGCGCTCCACCCTGCTGCCCCACACAGCTCGGGGCACGTCCTTGAAGCTTAAAAAGGCTGGGCCTGGCTCTCTCTAGCCTCTTGGGTCATGGGGATCCGGGGCCGAATGCCACCCCAGCCCCCACTATCCCTCTGCTACTCCACCTGAGTCCCCGCTGGAACCCGTCTCCACCCTCAGTTCGAACCGGCTGATGTCAAACGCAGGCGTGATTCTGATCAACGTGCCCCCCACCCCCTGTGCTGACAGGTCCATTGACCAAAGCTGACTCTCATGTGCGCTGTAGTTTTTGCAGCTCTTCACACACAGTCGTGCCCCAGCTCCAAGGCCTTCTGCCCCTCGCTCTGAGCTTTGCTCTACAGGGACAGGGAAACATCATAGGAGTCCCGAAACTCGCGACCCATCATTCCATGGCCTTGCTGCTGCCACGAGGATTAATATTAACTCTGAAGATCTAGTGTGCATGGATGGGTCATTTGCATCGCAGCAGAGTGCATCAGCTTCCTATCTGAAGCCCTAATTAGTGCTGTGAGATGCGCCTGAGCCCCCTGAGGAGAGCAATGGTTTTCCATGGGTTGCAGCAAAGTCCCGTTGTCACAGGTAGCAAGGAGCGGAGCCAGGGACGCCCTGTAGATGTAAACCCTGCTCACATTTTGGTGACCATAATGGGAAAAGCTCCATAGGTTTGATCCCCTGGAATTTGTGGGCGCTGCGGTGCCAACTCTGGTCCTTGGGGCATTGCACCCTCTGTATCGAGTTTGAGTGGACCCAGCTCAACAGCTTTCACTTGGATCCAGAACTCCTACCCAATCTCCCCCAGATCTCAGCCTCCCCAACCCAGATAGGGTCCCATGAAGAGTTTAGCAAAGAGATCAGGCCCTGGGCAGCTCCCGCATACTGCTGCATAGTTTGGGGACAGAAAACATGTCTAAAACATTTACAAATGACTCATCAATTTTGGGGCACCTCGATGTTTGGACGCCAAGCTCGAGGCACCTGAGTTTTGAGGGGCAGGTGCTCAGCATTGAACACCGGGTCCCTTTCAGCTGTCCCATCCAGGGTGTCCAAAAACGTAGGCAGCCTAAATCCCCAGTCACCTTTAAAAACAAAAGTCAGATCCTATATTTTTGGAGGATTTGGGGGCCCCAATTCATCCTTGATTTACCCATGATTTACACCAGCGCAAAGTGGGGTGTAACTGGCTTCCAGATCAGACCGGAAGCATTTTGCACTGGTGGGAATGATTGTGCAAGGTGAAGGCAACAATGAATTGGATTGTACATCCCCACAGGAGCTGGGGTCCCTGTCTGGGAGGGCCAGGGGAGATTTTTATTTATCTTTAATCCCAATTCCTTTAGTGGGTTGCAGGTTTTTTCCTCTGCCGATCCTGGAGCTTTAGCAGATCACCCAGGAAAAGCAGGATATTGAAACAAAAGCCACCTCTGGTGTGAAAAGAAACAAAACAACAAAGAGAAAATCAGCAGCTCCTCTGCAGGAAACCACTCGAGAAAAAATGAGCAAACCACAAGAATAGAAAGGAAGGGAGTCCTGTCTCTAGGGATGGATGCGAGGCACCAAGCCCCTCTCCATCCCCTGCGGTAACCAACTAACTGCAGCAAAAACAGCCAGGAGGGTAATTCAAGGCCTGCGGAATCCCACAGCTCCTATCAAAATAACACGGCACCATCCTCGGCAGAAAACTCTCAGCTATTTGGTTGTCCATTGAAATGCTCCCCACCGACTGAAGAGACCAGGACGTGACAGACATGAGTCTGGTGTCTAGCCAAGAGTGGCTTTACTTTTGCAAGTGTGTCACCTGGTGACCAACTGTCATGATCAGCAGTTCTGGTTTTCAAACTACTTGCCCAGTAAACCCTGCATTGTGCCCGCATTTCTCCAGCAAAGCCAGGGAGAGCACCAAGTGGGATTCAGCCAGGGGAGTTTTCTCTTAGCTCATTTCTCTCTCTTATGGGTGGAAAGAGATGAAATTGCATGTTTCTCCCTGTTGTTAAGATCCCAGGATTACAGCTCTGACATTGAGGGCTGGGCAGGGGGAAAGGTAGAACAAGAAGAGACACACACTCAGGATATTCCCTAACACGCCCGATGCTGAAATGCCAAAAACGGGCATTTCTGTGACATCTGCAAAAAGCAACTTTTTGGCAAATCAAACCAGTGTCTCTTTTACAGCTGGGTCAACATTCTTCCATCAAAATATTGCTTCAGTGGAAAACGGCATTTATGAAAAAACAAGCAATTTTCAGTAAAAATGTAATTTTTTTGCCACAAGTGTTCAGGTTTTTGTCAAAACCCCCAAACCTGAAGATTTTTTGGTTTTAAACTAATTCTTGTTGGAGGGGGGCCTGGAGTTTTGGGGGGTTGTTGTTTTTGTTTTGTTTTTACAAAAGAACCCCTCAAAATGACAAAGAAAAATGTTGACAAAAATGAGAAAAAAAATAATTTTCGTCAAAATATTTTGCTGGGAAAAACAAGTGATTTCCCAAGCAGCTCTAGTCTCCTTCACCAGCCCGGACAGAGGGAGACAACTCCCAGCCAAAACCGGTAAATCCTGGCGATCATGCCAAACGGATCTTTGGCTTCATTTGGGGGCTGACTAGTTGAGTTGGGCCTGAATCAAACCCAGATCTGAACCCTCCGTACACCCCGGGAAAGTTCTGGTATTGATCGGCTTCTTTGCACCTGGGGCTTCATCTCCTAATGTGAGTTTCACACCGAATTCGGCTTAAAGCAGCACTTTATCCCTGCCTAGCTCCTATCCCCCGCACAATGACTCTGCTGAACTGTCCCTTCATATCCCAGAGATGTTGCAACCCAGCAGAGCTCCTTTCTCTTGACAGTCCCAAAGGGACGGTTGCTCTCAGTTTCTGAGGCCTCATAATGCAAACAGCATCCCAAGTCCAGCTCAGGAAAAGTCAAAGTTTACCAGCATTTTTGCTAGAGTTTGACAGGGCTTCCTGCTTTTTATAGCTTGTTTAAACAACAAACCAGAATCAACCAGAGAGTCTGAAATGTAGCTCAGAACTGTGCAGATAGAGAGAGGGGGGAAATCAGTGCTACTGAGATTCCAGCCTACGAAAAAAAAAATTAAAGCGACTTCTGCAGATGCTAAAACATTTGAATCTAATAGCTTTACTGCACAGATGGGGCTTAGACCTCACAGATCAGATCCTGGGAGTTTGACTAGTGTTAAATGCACTGACCGCACATATTCTGTCTTCCAGCAAGGACTCTCTCTCGCTCTCACACACACATGTTCAAGCAGCACCAGAAATTTTCACAAGAGCCAGGGCATTAATCGTGGGGCCCTGGCCAAATTCCAACATGCTAATTACATTCTGCCTCCCTAAGAATCCCACCCACTTCAGTCTGGATACAGGGCACACCCTTCACTGCCTCCCTGAGACTGCTGTGTAGCACTGTTGTGCGCTGTTACAGAGAAGCTGGGAAACAACCCTGAAGTGGCTGCATTTCAGCAGTGGGCAAAGCAATCACCTTTTATAGTTGTAGGATCTTTGGGTGATAGGCCCTAGATACACATCAATCCTTTTATTCCCTTCTTTTAAAGAAACTGGAGCCCATTTTGCGCTTGACAGAACCCCCAAATATTTCAGTCTGACGAAACAAAGTGGGAGCACTTAATAATAAAAGAGCAAAATATCAGAGGAGGTCAGGGTATTGCATGGGACACCTGCGTCTACCCACAGCCCAGGTTGTGAGCCAGACTGGCTAACAGGGCACATGTGATTTGCATTCACATTTACTTTTTTTTGCAGAATCCTTTAAAAATCAGGTCCAAAAAGCCTTTTCAAAATCCATCATCCCCCACACAGGAGACCTCTATAGACTGAGCAATCTTGGCTCTTCCCCTACCACAGTCTCTCTCTTAAAATCCTGATCCATCGTATGGATCAACAGCCAGCAAAACGGAATCCCGTCTCCCACCACCACCACTTGTTCCTCAGCAGGGGCTGCTGGATGGCTACACACATTCAGAAGTGCAGTGAAGTGTTGCACTGGTCACACAGGGGTGCCTGCACAGAGGAGCCCAGCTATGCTGACAGTGATGCAGAATGAAAGTCCCACATTGTTTCGATGCATCACGGTTGCCTCATTGCAAATCACTTACAGTGAAACTTCTGCAGAGGGCGGAGTATTTTCTGTTACAAAAATAACTGCGATGGAATCATAGAAGATTAGGGTTGGAAGAGACCTGAGGAGGTCATCTAGTCCAACTCCCTGCTCAAAGCAGGAAGGATTCTATTGTACCAGAAGGAGAAGGCTTGGTCTTTTTAGAAATGGATGAAACACACGCACCCAAATAAACACACACACACACTTCGGCTGCCTTCACACGGCGAGCTAGGGGTGCGATTTTCCTCCTTGTGAACACATACTTGAGCTAGCCATGCAGCCGTGGTCGCATGAGTAGTGGCAGCAGAGGCATGGCTGAGCCATGCCAAGTACGTACCCACTGGTTTCAGGCAGGCGTGTACTCGGCACAGCTCAGCCACACCTCCTCTGCTGCTCCCCCGCGAGCACAGCTACACCGCTATTCATACTCACACTAGCGCGAGCACATGTACGTGAGCAAAAGAATCACACCCCTAGCGTGTAGTGTAGACACAACCTCAGAGTATTAGATCTTTGGGACAGGGACTGTCTTTTTGTTCTGTGTTTGTACAGCACATAGCGCACCAGGGACCTTCTATGTTTCAGCCGGTAGTTTTGTTTTGTTTGTTGTAGAGTTCTGGCCAGGGGCTGAGCACATCAATGTGTTAGAGGTGTATGGGTCATCACACTGGTTTGTTATCGTAAGGTTATGGGCGCTGGGCCATGGGCTAGTTTGTTACTAGCTAGGTCACCAGTCACGGGGTGTGCGGGGGAGGGAACCCTTAGAAGTTTGGTGATGAAGCTTATCCAACCCCCAAACTCTGGTCCTCTCCTCCTGCCTTTCCCAGCTCCCCTCCTCACCCTCCCTTCCTCTGCGCAGCCCTGACACCTCCTTCACTTCCCTCTCTCTCCTGTGGCTTCAGCCATACAGCCCATCTGCCAGCCAGCTTACAGCAGAGATCTCTGCCTAGCTCTCTGCTCCCAGCACCCCCTGGCTGCCTGTTTCTAATGCACCCATCACCTTGGTGCCCAGCCTCATTCTCTGCCCCTCCACCACCCCGACCAGCATTGGCTGATCAGACTTCCCGCCTCCCTCAGGAGCCCCGCAGAGCGAATCCTCCTGGGTTGTCCTGATCACTGCAAACTCGCCTTGAGCTTGGGGCTCCTCTGCTCAGCTCCATGGGTGAAATCCTGGGCCACTTTAACACCAATGGCAGTTTGGCCCTGGACTTTAACAGGGCCAGGATTTCACTCCATGTCTTTACATGCAGACCCCTGTTGAAGGCTGCATGTTTCTCCACTTCACCTCGTGGGCCTCCTCAAGACACAGAACCTGAGTCTCATGGTCCCTATAGGGATATAGGGACAGCTCCTTGTTCCAGCCTGGTCTCCAGCAGAAGCTGCTCCCTGCTCACTCCAGGGTGTCATGCTGGGCAAGGCCCCAGCACTGAAAGAGCCAGGTGCTGTGTGTCACAGGGTGAGCTGCCACAGATACTGGCTGGGCCAGTGTCCTGGGAGAGGTGAAAAGGGGGCACTCAGCTGAGGAACCAAAGAGATTTTTCAAGGTGTGGGAGGGGGAGGAAATATTTTTTTCCCCAAACACTATTTTAAGTTTAAGTCAAATTTGAGGCCTGCCAGCCTTGACTGCCTCCCTTTGCCCCAGGGTGCCCAGAATTTCCCAGGACAGTCCCAGAGTCATCCACTCTCTCCCACCCCAATTCAGTCCCCAAGTCAGCTGCTCTGATCCTGCAGGCACAAGATTAAACGTAAGTCTCCCCAGTACACAGAGTGCAGCTGAACTGCATGCGATTTGTAACCAGTTTGATTCACTGATAGGAATGCAGGGATTGCTGGACTGGGTCAGCCCACTGGCCCATCTAGTTGTCTATCCTGTCTTTGACAGTGGCTAGCATCAGATGCTTTAGGGGTAGGTATAGGAACCCTGCAGAAGCAGATGAGGGATAATGGGACCTACGAGGTGTCATCCTGGTGTCTAATAGCTAGGGTTTGGTTTAAGCTCTGAAGCAGGAGGTTCTTGCCTTCCAAACGCTGCACAGATCTCACCAGCAAGCTGCAAAATTAATTTCTTACCCGTGAAAACCCCTCTCTAAAGTTAGCAGCCCTAGGAAACTTTCCATCACTATAAGAGTAAAGCTCTCGGGGACAGGGTCTTGCCGGAAATCAATTGCAGGTGGGCAGCAGAATACAGCAGAAGATTTGCTGGACCTGTCCCCAGGGAGGAAGTTTAAGGTAATAAGATGCACTTGTACCAGACAAGCGGGGGCTTCTGCTGGAAACTTCATATACCTATAATAAACAGAGGACCGTGGACCAGATTCTGGGCCCACCTAACACAGACCCTAGGTAAACACTTGCTCAGGGAAGCAAAGCTGGTCCCACCAGCAACTTAATACATCCTATAAGTGGATTCTTGGGCACGTGCAATATTCTTTGTGCAGCACAACCCACGATGATAAATTAAAGCAGAATGAAACCTTGATCCTGCGTCCCTCTGAAGTCAATGGGACTCAGCACAGGCTTTAGGGGTAGCTCTAGGTGAGCGTGAGACAGGATCAGGGCCTTAGGTATCTGACCTTTAGCCTGCCAGAGGCCAGACTGCCTGCAAAGCCACCCTTTTTCCTTGGAGTTCAAGTCAGGGCTGCGTGGCAGGATGCTTGGAGAAGGGAGTCAGTATTGCTATGGAGGTGAGGTGGGGAGCATGGTTTTCTAGTGTGTGTTTTAATTACCACTGGAAGTGCCCAGTGCAGCAGATGGCATTTGAAATCAAGGGAAAAAAAATAAATCAGTGAATCAGTATAAAGAACCTTTGACCTCAATGTTTTCCTGTGATACCTGTAAGTCATCTGGGGCCAGACCTACACCTGGAGGAAGCAAAGGCAACTCAGCCCCTACTGCTACAACACGCTACATGCTGTGTGTTTAGATAATGCCAAGGAAGTCAAAGGACATGAAGGTTATTCTTTGGAGAGCAACTGCTCTGTGATCTGAGTTTCGCAGTAGCAGTGATGCGTAGTGTACAGTGGGAGACAGACAGTCTTGTTTAGTGGTCGGAGCAGGAGTCTGGGAGTCAGATCTGCTGCTGCCTTAGCATATCTGTGATTTTGAGCAAATACCGTCAACCTTTTGTACCTCAGTTTACCCTGCTGTACAATGGGTGTGGCAGAGCTGACCAGGGAGGTCGAGAGGCCTAGCTGATTAGTTATGGTCTCTAAGGTGCTTGGAGACCCATGGCAAATGGCACTAACAGAGGGGCACTGTGTTTTTACGACAATCTGCACTTTTGGGTTAAACTCAGACGTTCCTCTCTGAGCAGACACAAAAGTAAAAATAACTGTGAAGCGCAAAGCTAACCACAGACTTTTTTTAGAACACAATCCATAAAACAACAGGCCATTTCAGCAAAACTTTAAGTAGTACCCAAACACACAGCTACAAGGCCTTGGCATGGCTACAATACCTCTGGCTGTCCCTTTGACTCCCAGCACTTAGCAGCAAATCTGGTAGCCTCAGAAATGCCTCCAGCTTTCTGAAACAGTAGCACCTAGAGGTCCCGATTGAGACTGGAGCCCCATTGCACTAGGCACTGTGTAAACAGGTGAAACCCCAGCCCTATTACAATCAATCACAAAACTCCCACTGATTTTAATAGCCAGGATTTCATCCTAAGTAAGAGACAGCCCCTGCCCCAAAGAGTTTACAGTCTAAATAGACTTGATGGGTAGAGACCAGGAGGAGGAATAGAGAGGGGGAGTGACTTGACTAAAGTCACACAGCAGTGAGTGGCAGAACCAGGGTCCCAGAAGTGCCCAGCCAGGCCCCTTTCTATTGGACCACTTCCTGCTCAGTCCAACCTTCACATAGTTTAAATACTGGATCCTCTTTCATAGCACTGACTTTGGATGCCCAACTAGAGACCCTTGTTCTGGATTTCCAGAGCAGCTGAGCAACCAAACGCCAGCCAAAGTTGACGAGAGCCGCCTACCTAAATAGCCAGATTTCCAGAGGCACCCAGCAGCTCCCAGGCAGTCCCACCGGCGATACTGGGTGTTAGCACTTCTGACAATCCGGCTGCTCCCTTAGATGCCTGCATACAATATAGGAGGCTAACCAGGGGCCCCACTTAGTGAAAATCTTGGCCTGGGTTTCTCATTACAGGGCTGCCCAAAAGGGAAGGCATGGAAAATCCGGGTCACTAGTGGAAATGTTGGCTGTAGGTCTCCAAAGCCCAGCCATAGCTGTAGGGATGACAGCGAGGAAATGTGCGATTAATGGTTAAAACCTTCTCCTGCAGGGCAGGCTCAGGAGATGGGACCAGGCATGGCATTTTAAAAGGATCACCCCAGCTCCCCGGGGTATCTCGGTGATGCTGGAGCAGGCAGGCTGCCCTGTGCCATCACTGTCCCTCGGATAGTTTCAGTGACAGCGCCTGGCCACCAAGGGCTCAAACTTTCTGTGCCATCGCATTTCTGTAGTTTACCCACAGGGAACATAGACTGGGCTTTAGCAACCCCCCCACCCCCACTAGTCCCTCTGCCCTCCGATCACTCTGAACCCTGAGGCATAAATCACATCATATACCTCTTGGGCACGGGGAAGCGAGCTCTGCAAAGGAGAATCAGCATCAACCCCACCCCCACCCGCATCTGCGTGGCAAAAGGAAACGGGTGTGAATGCCCTCCTGGCTCAGCGCCTGGCTAGGTATCACCAAAGGTCCTAACTCGTGTGTGCGCCTCCTGGGATGCCAGGCTCGGACCCTCCCCAGCCTTCACCCAGAGGGAGCCGCGCACCTCGGGGACGGGCAGAAGAGACCAGGGAAGATGCTGCGTCCTGCAGACGTGGGGGAGGAAGTTAAAGGCTCCCGGGGGGCAGGTGGTCTGCAGCTGACCCCGGCAGAGACAGGTACGCCCGGCCTAACGTCCGCGGGGACTGGATGTGGTAGGCGAGGAAGCGCCGCTGCCCCGGGTATCAGATATCATCTCCCCGCCTCCATGCATCCGTCCCTGGGCACCCTGCAGGGGCGCAGGGTGCCCCCAGCCCAAGGAGCCCCCCATTCACCCACACACCTGGTCAGTGGCTTTGCCCCGAACCTTCCCGGCTGCTCCGCTCCCGCAGGGCGGCGGCCCCGGCTGGGTGGCGAGGAGGCTAAGCGCAGCCCCGCCCCGGCTCGGCCCGGCCCGGCGCTGTCACTGGCTGGCGGGAGCCGAACTGCAAAAGTCGCTTGAAAAGTCACAGCGGCTCCGGCTGCCCTGCTCGCTGCTGCCTCTGGCTCCCGGGCGGCACGGACCGTCCTTTGCATAGCCACGCCCCCTCCCGCCCCGCTGATTGGAGAAGCTCCGGCAGGCTATTTGCATAGAACGGCCGGGCGGTGTTTCAATTGGCGGCTAGCTGGAAAAGTGTCTGTCATAGCTCCGCCCCTCACCGTGACGGCGCTGTGGCAAGGCAGCTGGGACCCGCTCATGAATGACTCCTGCGGCTGGGGCGGGTTGTGTGCCGGGGAGAGGGCTGGATCCAGGGGGCTGGAGGCTCTGGACCTTGGGGCCTGGATCCAGGGGGACGGGTTCTGGATCAGGGGTCGGGGAGGGATTTCTGGATCTGGAGGGTCCTGGGTCTGGGGTCCAGCCAAAGCAAGGACCTCTGGTCATTTCAGAGAACTTCCCACAGGAAGCCACACTGGACTTTCCCTTGCAGCTCACTGGCTGTTCGCTCCAACCCTTCCCCTCCCACGCAGCCTAGTCACATGAACTTAACTCCACACCTGCCCCGTCCCACTCCTTCCCCTTCCCTTCCATGTAACTTATTCCCCCCCACCCCGCCCAAGTGACAACCTCCCCTCTCCCCCGTCAAAAAATAGTGTGGAACTAACATGACAGTTGCTCCCTCTGCCTGTGTGTTATATTCCTTCCCCCAGCCCCAGGGAGCCAGGAGAATGGGGCTCTATGCCCACCTCTGACCTTGGGTGAATCCCTCCCTTTCTGCCCCTCTGTTTCCCCTCCTGCCCTGTGGCTGTCTGATTTAGATTGTAAGATCTGTGGGGCAGTGACCATCTGCAATGCCATGTTTGTACAGCACCTGGCACAATGGGGCTCCATTCTTTGGCACTACCATAATCAACATGATTAATAATAATACTGATCCGCGGTAGGAGGAAACCTGAGTGGGGGCAGATGTGCCGTGGTGACATCATGTGAGGGAGTGTCAGAGGAAGCTTGAAGGATGAGCAGTGGAACTAGTAGCTACAAAGCACACTTGCTAATTTTCAAGCAGTAAATAAGCACCCCAACTTTCACAATAAGCCAAAAATCAAGCAAATCCCATTTCAAAACAAGCCAGTCCCTAAAAACCCCAACACTCTACGTGACTAGATCCCCCCGGCCTGCAGTCTGGGACAGTGGTGGGCATGCTGTGCACCCCTGACTCTCTCCCCCCCTTGCCCCTGCTTGCTCTCCCCCTTAGCCCTGCTTACTGGGAGCCGATCAAGAAAAGAAGCAACAAGCTACAATAAGCTACAAGCCAAACAAGCAACAAGCTACAAGCCAAAAACTAGCCAACAAGCAACTCACAAGCCAATTAAGCCAAAAACAAGCCCAGTTTCTGCAGGTTTTTTTGGCAGGTTTGGCATGTCTGTTACAAAGCGCCCAGGCTGCTGAAGGGTGTCTGTTTCCAGGGAGTCACTATTAAAACGAACCAGGGATCCATGCGTCACAGGCCCCAAATCAGAGAGATCACTGAAAATCTGGGCCAGCTCTTCTCATGCCTGGAGTTTCCAGGGACAATAGACGTGCTGCGATTATCTCCGTACTTTTACCCCCACGTCTCAGTGAATCAATGCATCAGCCTTGCAGTTGGCAGCCCCTCTTACATACAGGGCTTTGGAGCTGTGCTCCGGCTCTGCTCCAGATCCAGGCAAAAACCTGCAGCTCCACTGCTCCGGAGCTGCTCCGTGCTCCGGCTCTGGGCTCCGCTCCAAAGCCCTGCTTACATATACATCATGAATGCCACAGAGCCATTGTCAAGCAGCTGGTCGGGAATCTGAACTCTGCCAGAGTCCACAGCTTTACACATTGGGGGCCAAACCCAAGGCTGACTGACCCCCTGTGAAATGTCTTTGGCATCACAGTGCAGAATCTGGCCCTTGTGCTTCACTTGATTAGGTTTACTGGGCAGCTTATAGCACTGGAAATGGGTGGGACACAGATTTTATTGCTTAGAGCAGAGGACTGGACTCAGGACTCCTGGGTGCTTTCCTCTGAGTGGGAGAGAGTGTGGTCTGGTAGTTAGAGCAGAGGGGTTGGAACTCAGGACACCTGGGTTCTCTTGTCAGCTCTGGAATTAAATAGAAGTCAAGACCTAGAGCAAATCCCTCTCTCTGCCTTAGTTTCCCCATCTCTACAGTGGGTGTAATGCAGCTTCCCTATACAGCAAGTGTGGGGGGGGGAAAGGGGGGGCTATGAGGTGTAATCCAGATTTGAAAACACCCTGGGGAGGGTGACACAAATGCCAGGGCCTTATTGTTCTTTGACTTTGTTACATTTTAAATGATCCCCCCCACACACACACAGTCAAGACCCAGAAAATGCTGGAAACAAGCAGAAAATCTTATCAGCACCTGGGATTTCTGCTCCTTCTTTAAGCCCCACTCCAACCCCCTCCATTCTGACTTCCCTTCCCCTTCCAGCAGGGCCCATGCCAAAACGCCTGGCAGCCAATCTCCTCCTTTCTACCCTGGCACTCTTCGCTGTGTGACATGGGGTTGGCCACCAAGCAAAGGAATGATAGGGCCCTCCCCTTCCCACAAACAATGTGGTCTTTGTTGGTACCACAACAGAGCCTCCAACTCAGGAACGGGAGGTGGAGCCTTTCACCTGTCGGCCACTCATTCAAATTCTGCCAGACACTCTGCAATGAGTTGGTGGGATCTCAGCCCACGACAAGGACCAACCTCACAACAGGAATGCCAGAATAACTGTCTCCTTGGCAGCAGTCTGAGCTGACATCCAGGTCTGAGCCGCCCTCAGGCCTGACTTCCCCTGTCCTTCCTAAAAGTGGACTCACAAGCTGAGGCAATGCGGCGGGTGGCGGAGGGGAGGTTGTGGACGAAGAGGGCAGTTTGCCCTGACACCATCTGTGTTGTGCCATGGTGGTGCAAACAGGGCTCTGTGCTTCAGAGCTGTCAGTCCGACCCCTTTCACAGTGCTAAGGGCCACACGATTCTTTGAACTAAATCCCCGACAGACACAATTGCATGGGCCTACTGAACCTGGAAGCTCTTTGGGGCACAGACTCTCTTTCTGGTCTATGTTCACACAGTGCCTAGCACACTGGGGTCCTGGGGCATAACTGGGGGTCTTCGGTGCTACCATAATACATGTAAATAATAATACACATGCAGAAACAAACACCGACACTTCCTTATTATCTTCAATTAAAGCCATTTCCTACCCATACCCTTCCGCTTTGCTTTCAGGTCCAGTCCCAGACACACCCTGGACCTGGCCTGGCACCACCCCCTCCTCCCCTCTGGGGCCCAGAAAGTAATGCAACATGGACAGGGGTTTTTTAAAAGTACATTTTGTGAGGGTGCCAGAGATGGGCTGAGTGACCAAACAGAAAGCTGCTGCTCTCCAGTGAGGGAAGATCCAGCCGGCTTCCCAGGGATATGCCCAGAGCGAAGGCAAAGCCTGAGCTAATTATTGCCACAAACCATTTTTAGTGGCTTATTGTTCTAAACTGCAATCAAGGCCTCACAATAGTGAGATCTAAATAATCCAGGGCAAAGTCACAGTGGAATAGCTGAGGCTGAAACTGCTGAAATCTCCCTTCTGAATGTTATAGGGTATTTATCAGTGCATCTCTCTCTAGGGCCAGAGACATTTAAAACTCAGCTAGGTAAAGCACTACATCTAATGGGCCAGATTCTCTTTTGCCCTCCAACTTGTGCAGACACTTACAACAGTGCAAAGTGTTGTCAGATCAGAACAGCTGCGTTTTACACTCAGACTGCACTGGGGTAAATTACTGGAAATGGTGCAGGGCTATGGGAAAATCGGGCCCAGTGTAAGGAACAACCCTGCACTGGCCAGGTTTAATAGTGCCTAACACAACTGTTTCATGATTATTAATTATTATTTGTATTATTGCATCATTCATCTCTGACCCTCACACTTTACACAGCATTACTAGCAGACTGACTGAGCCTTTCTAATGACAATAATAGGTCACACGTCTAGGGGATAGAAGCATGCTAGACATGAGTAGAAGGTGATACAGATGGTTACAACTGTGGTTGTAAGTAACCTAGTGACCTGTGGTAATTGATCAGCCATTTATAGAAACATCTACTAATCCTTTATTAACCCTTTATAAACAGAAGCTGAGTACAAGGTGTGCCCCATTCATTTTTAGCTCTCAGCCAGGGCTTTTCATCCCTGGATCTCACAATGCACCATGAAGGAAGGTCAGTCTCATTATCCTCATATTATGAGAGGGGAAGCTGTTGCAGAGAGGCCTGTTGGAATCCTGCTAGGACCTAATCTGGAGCTGATCAAGAATGAGCCCTGAGCATCTCTCGTGATGGGACATCAAACAAAAGCAAATCTCCATGAATGTCTCAAACTCCTCTCTGAGTCCTACCGGTGATCTTGCCCTAGGGTAGGTTTGGGGGGGACACAGTGGGGCAAGGTTTTTGGAGGGAATGTTGTAGGGTAGATGAATCCTGCCCCAGATGGGATGGATATTACAATCCATGACTGCTTTTCCCAGGCAGCCTCTTTCTAATGCTGCTTTTAATCAGGTTAAAAGCAGATAAAATCTGTGTGAAACCTCACCATGATCACTCCCACCATGAGCGGTGAATCTCCCACCCGCCGCCCGAGGACCGGTGCTTAGAATCTGGAGAGAGGCAAAAAGTTTGTCAGTTCTGGACAGCAAAACATCCCTCCACCTCGAATGCAAAGAAATGGCAAAATTCTACCCTGACACCAGTCTCAATTCATGGCCTGTGATTCGATCTGGGAGAAGAGTCACAGCAAGAAACTTTAGCACCAGCAAAATTTGCCCTGCCCACTTCGCTGACACATGGGGATAACAGGGCTGATTGGTTTCTTAGCCCTACTCTCCCAGTGGTACATTTCCCCCCAGCTGTCTAGTAAAAGAAGATGGCCTGCATGTGAGACCCCCCCAAGGCACCATTTTCAAGCCACACAGAGTGACTTCACAGCACAGCTCCTGACCAGATCAGCTCAGGCCCCGGGATCATTTCCCCTTTGGCTTTTCTGGTGCAATCACCTCCTCAATGAGCCCTCATTCATTTCAGGCTTGCAGGTCCAGCCTGGGGCCAAGAGGGTTTCCACCCCTCTGGCATCTGGCCACTAGCTGGATGGCAATCAGTACACGAATGTCAAGCACACATGGAACAAAAAGTCTGAACCAAACAGCAAGCCCAAGGGTCTATCAGTACGGTGGATATTTGCTTTGAGGTAGCTACACCCCCAGGGCAGATGTGCTGCACCAGCATGACCCAAGACTTCCACCCAGGCAGCTTATTCCAGTCTGAAAGCAATCAAGTGCTTCTAACACTGGGGGTTTGCATCAGCACAGTGACACCAGTGCAAAGATCCCCAATGCCGACAGGCCCCAAAGGGAGCCAGGGCTGGGTGACAGGGAACTTTACAGAGGATTTGAGAGTTGAGGGAAGTTTGGACTTCCCAGGGCAGTATGTTGCTGGTGAATGAAATAATCCCCCATCTGTGTGAAAGCAAAGCTGGGCCCAACTCTTGGCTTCTGCTCCAGACAAGGCTTCTTACAAGAGCTGGGAAGTCAACCAGGTGATGCCCGAGAGCAACTGAAATGGACCTTCGTTCCTGGACAAGGGTGTAGGAGACCTGGGTTCTACTCCCAGCTCTGCCACTGACCTGCTGGGTGACCTTGGGTAAGTCACTTCCCTTCTCTCTGCCTCGATTTCCCCTCTTACCCTTTGTCTACGCAGACTGTGAGCTCTTTGGGACAGGGACTGGGTAGCCCTTTGTGTCTGCGCAGCACCTACTCAGCGGTGTTCTGATGGCTGTTGTGCCTCTGGGTGTGACTGTAATATATGTGATCACTCTTGGTTCAGATGTGGTTACAACCCTGAAATTTGGGCTGAGGCTGGTGAAGTTCAGGGTGGGGCTGGCTGGGGGAAAGGAACTGGGGCTTTTGGTGGAGTTTCACTTTGAGTCCTCGGGCGTTCGCAGACCTGCAGTCTGGGGGAGGTGCAATCCCATGAGGCAGAAGCGAGAATAGGTTTGTCCCAGGCCATACAAACCCAAAGCAGCTGGTTTGCTGGCCATCGTCCGGCAGACCCTGCTTACCCCCCAGGAAGGAAATGTGTGTCTGCACTGGCCTCGCAAGCTACACTGAGTGCTGTTGGACGCTGACGGGTTTGGCCAGAAAGGCACTTCCCATTCCCCAGCACAGGGCATTCAGCACGGCTCCAGCTCTGCTCCAGACAGCAGTAAGGAGCTGTCCTGGCAGCTGGATTCAGAAGCCTTGGGGGAGCACTGGGGGCCCTGGAGAACACCCCTGTTTACATCAGCTAAATGGAACTGATGCAACTTCTAGGCTCTAGTTACGCGATAGGAGCTGCCTAGCTACCAGGTGGGATGCTGGATTAGAAAGGGCTTGTCAGGAAATAAACTCTCTCCCCAGCTCCACGCAGGGCACACTGGGCTGACATGGCTCCTGCCTCCAGGGAGAGTCTGTGCATAATGAATGCCCTTACCCATTCACCCAAACTTCCCAGCCCTGAAAGTAAAACTCTAAAGGACACGGGCACATTATCGCAATGGCTTTGAGACTCATCCAATTTCCACATGTAGCAAATAAACTTGGGTAGATAAACAACAGGGCAAAATTCCTATGGGACATCCCAAACCAACCCTTCCAAAGGCCAAAATAGGGTCTGTTGACCCTTCCTTAGAAAGGTTAGTGATGGGGAGACTGGGTGGCCCAGGATTTAGGGGAAGGGACACCTCTAAGTCACCAGTCCAAATCCAGCTGGTGTGCTGGTAGTGACCAAATGCCAAACAACTGAAAGGTGGCCTATGTGACGTCAGCGGATGGAGCTCAGTCCAATTCCCAGCCAGGCAGATGTCCACAGAAAAGACCTGCCAGTGGCACAAGGCAGCTTCCCTATAGGAAGTCACGGCAGAGACTGAACGGGCCCCGGGGGCTGCTCTCTTGCCCTGAACGGGTGGTAGCGGAGGCAGGGGAAGAGGGAGCAGAGGCAACGGTCGGTGCAATGTTTCAAACTGCTGAACTCTGAATCACAAGTATCACCTTGCTGAGCGGAGGGAAGTCTGGCTGCCACTCAGAGCTCTGCCGGGGTGTGGACCTTTCTCTGCCTGCTGCCCTCAGACGCTCACGATGAGGAGGGCACCCTAGATTGCTGGGTCCATCCCTCCTGCTATGCTGGCATGTCCAGCATGTCTAGCAACAGTCAGCTCTCCTGCTGGGCTTTGGTCCTAGCCACTCATGGCCATGTCCTGAACACAGATACTGGGTGAACTCTGTGGGATCCTCCCGAGAGGCCATGAACTGCCCCAGGATGAAGGAGCAGTCCTGGGAGCAGCAGGGAGAGTGAAAGGGGAGCAAGGTGGAAGGTCTCTCCATCCTGAGCACTGGGAGAGGCTCACCTTACAGGCAGCTCTGGGTACACAAGAGCAGCATCTTTCCTAGGCCTGTGGCTGCTGTCTGCTTATAAATCTTGTGATCTATAGAGGGCTGCAGAGTGCAATTAGCAGGGTGTTAATTAGCATCGCTCATAATCTTAATTGATCCTGGAAGGGGAGGGAGTGCAGAGGATATGTCAGCATGTGTGGAATGACACCTTGTATCCTGGGGTCTCCTAAGAGCTGCTTGGACCACAGAATAAGCCTCTGGCCTGGAGAGAACCCCATTGCCTCTGACCTGCACTGAGATGCCCCTGCCCTTGCAGGCCTGAGATTCCGGAGTTCAATCCCTATGACCCACAGCAGGCAGTCTGATCTCTCCTTAGCCTGCCAGCAAAGGGGGCACAGCAATGTGGACACCTGGGGTGGCCCGGAGGTGTGTCCCTGAGGGTCAGAGCTGGTTGCTAGCTGCAATATTTGTGCCATTAGGCTGTGGGTGGGGATGGTGGGCTGGTGAAAACTCTCTCTGCTTTGTCGATCTAGTGGCCTGGGAATGCTGCTTTTTCAGAAAGCTCTGGCCAGTCATTTCATTGCAAGTCCCAGTCTCTGCTCTTCCTGCCTTTTGGTGCTTGGAGCTTGTGCTCAGAAGCTTTTGGCTCCCTCTTGAGGTCTTTCCTGTCTCTAGATCTTTGCTCTTCAGTGAGAGCCAGCAGATCACGGAGATAAATTAGCAAGATGAAGACAGCTAAGATGCCTATCAGGGGCCCCTCACTGCTGGGAGTTTTCCCCCGAGAAGTGAGCTAAGCAAATGTTTGGCCTTAACCCACCTCGAAAGAGGCCCAGACTCAGAATAGGGAAGCGGGTTTTCATGCACGATAGAGGGCAGAAGGGGTAGAAAAGGGGCTGATCCAGAAAGGAGGAGAGAGTCAGTAGCAGACTGTGGTGCTTATAGTTAGTGAGATAAACTTATCCCTGCCATTCAATCAGGCGCAGCTCCACTGATTCCAACGGAGTTGCACTGGTTGACTCCAGGCACCTACCAGGACAGGATATGGAGTAGCCCTGCCACGCACCAGCTAGTCTGTCCCCCTAGATTGTTTTACACGCCGTGTTCTCAGCCTTGGCCAAACCCAGAAGAACTCGGACAACATCCCATTTAGGCTCTCCCTCCGGGGGGGGCGCTCTCTGTGCCAAAATGCCCTGGAGCCTCTGGGTCGTGGCCTTTCTTTGCCAGAGGGTTCTGTGACCCGTGGCCGAACTGCGCAAGAGAAGCAGCGCAGCTAGAGTCAGAAAGAAGCAAATCCAATTGACCACTGGTCACTTTGCTAAACCCGCCCTCCCATGGGCTGCCGGACCCTGGGCTGTTAACTTGGACAGCAATGGAGTAAATCTTGGCATGCCCCAGGGCCACCAGAATCTCTGACAAATATTCCCAAATATTCCCAAATCACTGAGACTTCTTCAGGCAGACTCGGAGGCTCTGCTCCCATCTTGCCACTGACTGTCCCAGACAGCCCTGGCTCTGCTGTCTGGTGCAGGAGGCAGATGGCAGTGAAGGGGATGGGAAATAAATAGCACAGGCTTATGGGTCTATGACCTTGGGCCATGTCACAATAACACAGGCCAAGGAGCTGAAATCCCCCCGGGGCAAAAATGTAGGGAGGCCTGGAAATTAACAGGAGCTAAAACAGACTTCCTGCCAAAGTCAGCAGGCTGGCTTCCAACATAGTCCAAGAACCTTATTTTTGCTGGGCAGAGGTGGAAAGAGGCAGGCTGGTACCGTGCTACACACCCAGGTGAGACCAATTCTACACTGACACAATTAGTAGCATTGTTGCCTCTCAGCTAGGAAGTCACAGGTTCAAATCTCCCATGAAGACTGAGGCTCACACCCACATGCTGATGGTACAATGCAAGCCACAGCTTTGTGCAGTCACAGAAATGCAGGGCTGGAAGGGGCCTCCAGAGGCTGTCAATGGCTGTATCGCCAGAAACGAAAAGTGTGACCGCCTACAGAACTTCAGCCTTCCCTGAATTAATTCCTGTTTGAACTAGAACAGATTGTTTAGAAAAACATCCCATCTGGATTTAAAAAGTATCAGTGATGGAGAATCCACCACAGCTCTTGGTAAGTTGTTCCAGTGATTCATTACCCTCACTGTTGAAAATTTGCACCTTATTTCCAATCTGAATTTATCTAGCTTCAACTTCCAGCCACTGGATCTTGTTAGACCTTTGTCTGCTGAACCGAAGAGCCCATTGTCAAATTTTGTTCCTCCTGTAGGTACTTACAGACTGTGATCAAGTCACCCCTTGGCCTTCTCTTTATTAAACTAAATAGATCTAGCTCCTTGAGTCTATCACTATAAGGCATTAAATTGAGCTCCCTCCCTGTCTCTGGTGGGTTACCTGCATGGACAGAGCGATTATGTGGTACATTTAGAAAAGAGTCAGAGACAAGCCTGGAGTCCCAGCCAACGTTCCTCCTCTCAGTAAAGCATGATCCAATATTGTGTGTGAGATGCCACTGGGCCCACAATGGTTGCTGCCTTTGGCCCCAGCCACCCACCTGCTCATTGCAGGGGGGATGGAGAGGGGTAGAATCTGAAAGGCACTGGGCCTGATTCTGCCCTACACCGTGAGTAGTCACTTGTACCAGTGTGTAAGTGACTACACCAGAATCAGCCCTCCCCCCCAATATACAATCCTATTCTCTAAGCAGGTGAACAGGATACTGACACATCAGGTGTTACTGCAGCATAGTTCCATCCTGGCATACAAACCAGATCACTGCAGCTTCAGGGGGAGAGGTTTCAACCAGAGGCAGCTTGGACAAGGCCTGTGTAAGTCAGATGATGGATGATGCTAGGAAACTGGGTTGCCTACAGACCCAGAGTCAGACCGCCTAAAAGGTGGATGGATCGTGTCAAGTATCTCAGCAGCAAGTGTCTTCCTTGGCACATCTTCGATCCGGGGGCATGACATGATGCCAGGACAATAACGATGACTGAACCCCCAGCCTTCGAACAACATTTCCTCTGCAGATTCATTCTGAGACAAACATGGCCTAACCGTGCAAAGAAAGGAGGAGGTGCCTACAGAGCTCCAGCACCCCTGCTCCCCACACTGACTCCATCAGTGGCCTTGGACGCATCTCATAACCTCTTGGCCTCACTTTTCCTATTCTATAAAATGGCCCATCCCCCAGCAATGCTAATATTTGTGACATACGCTGAAGAAGTCAAGTGGGAAGTATTTGTGCTAGTTATTTCCTGGGCTAGGATTTACAGAGGATCCTTTTAGGAATGAAAGAACTTTGGCCAAGGCTCCCTGTAAACAGCACTCTGGGCATCCCCATTCTATGTCTAGGTACTTCTCTGGCCCCCATCACCAGAGTATCTGAGCCCTTTGCAATCTTTAAGGTATTTATCCTCCCAACAGCTCTTGATATCCCCATTGTACAGACGGGACCAGGGACACAACGAGACTTGCCCAAGATCACACAGGAAATCTGTGGCAGGTTTCCAAATGCCCAGGCCAGTGTCCTAAGCATCGCACCATCCTTCCTGCTTATTCAGCATTCCAGTAGTTCACAGCTCAGAGCTTGTGGATTCTGCTCAGTCAGAGTGATTGGAATATGTTTACATGTGTTTCCAGGGATCACACAACAGGAAGACGAGTTTCACCCCCCGAAGAGACACAACCCCGCAGAACCAGGACCATGGATCTGTTTCTGGGATCAGCCAAAACTCCTAGTGAACTATGGGCAATAAAGACAGGTTTCAGAGTAACAGCTGTGTTAGTCTGTATTCGCAAAAAGAAAAGGAGGACTTGTGGCACCTTAGAGACTAACCAATTTATTTGAGCATAAGCTTTCGTGAGCTACAGCTCACTTCACTTCACTGTAGCTTAAGAAAGCTTATGCTCAAATAAATTGGTTAGTCTCTAAGGTGCCACAAGTCCTCCTTTTCTTTATGGGCAATAAAAACATCCCGCTCTCTGCTGAAGGGTCAGCCTTGCTAGGAGGAAGGATGCTTTCACACTGAAGAATGTGATTTCCTGGGAGCATCAGCCAGGAGGGCTATCCCAAGGGGAAAGGCACTGCTGCTTCTCAGAGATATTTATAAGAGATAGCAAACCCGTCGGCTCTAGTGGGCCTTTTGTTGAGTGAACGCCAAGGTCCCGACCTGTCATTTTTTAGCCTCACTGCTCAGTGATGTATCTTGAGGGCTCTCTTCCCTTGCTCGCTCCTGACATTTTTAATAGACTAGTAATAATACCCCAGGCTGTGTGTAGCAGCAAGAAGAGATGTCTGTCAAGGGTCTGATTTTCAAAAGAACCTAAGCATGAGTTCCACTGAGAGTCACCGTGCTCCTAAACCTCCTGGGTGCAAAATACCCCCACCCCCAAGTGCAAAGTGGTCTCAAACAGGTGTGAGGGTAAGCAGCAAAGCACTGTATTTGGTACCGCAAGGAAGTCCAAATGAAATGCACCAGACTCTTGGAGAATCATAGAATTGTAGGACTGGAAGGGACCTCAAGAGACCATCTAGTCCAGTCCCCTGCACTCAAGGCAGGACTAAGTATTAGCTAGACCATCCCTGACAGCTGTTTGTCTAACCTGCTGTTAAAAATCTCCAACGATGGAGATTCCACAACCTCCCTAGGCAATTTATTCTAGCGCTTAATGAGGTGGAAATTGCTGTGGGCACAGCAGAAAAAGCAACTAGGAGGAGAGCATGGGGAAAATCAGAAATGTACCGAGAGTCAGTCTTCATTATACACATCCAAGGGCCCACACAACGGGCACCCACACAGCAGGAGTAAGGCCCTGTCACATCCTGTGTCACAACGGCTGGTCACAGCCACATCTCATGGGACAGGAGTCGCCATCGCCACCCAGTGATTTCCCCGCTGCAAAGGGTTGCTGTTCCTTATGGAGTTCCAGACTGCCAGCTAAATGACAGAGCTTGGACACTGGTGATTCTGGCGATATAAATACCTAGGTCAGTTCATGCTAAGGAGAATGCCTGTGTGTCCACTGCTGCAGCATCCAAAGGGCAACTCCCATCTTTTCATGTGCTGTGTATTTATACCTGCTACTGTATTTTCCACTCCATGCATCTGATGAAGTGGGTTCTAGCCCATGAAAGCTTATGCCCAAATAAATTTGTTGGTCTCTAAGGTGCCACAAGGACTCCTCGTTGTTTTTGCTGATACAGACTAACACGGCTACCGCTCTGAAACCAGCAAAGGGTTCCTGGCAGGGGCAGTCAGTGCCCCTGATTTTTGTGTCCTCCCAAAGAGCTGTGTGCACAGATGCCTCTGTGTGGTGCTGTACAGCATTCAGACATTTCACCTGCCTCACTGGGAGCATGAGAGACCCTTTGGGGCTCTGGCCCCTGGCGTGCCAGAGGTGACCCTGCTCCTCACGTGTAGACTCCTGGCTGGGCAGCTGATGCCTGAACCCACCTCTTTCTCTACAGCTTCCAGTTAATCAGTAACAGGAATACGACACCCAAGCTGCAGTGTTCATTTGCAATTAACACCTGGTACAAAGGGGACGAGGTGGGAAGGGAGAAAAAGCATGAGAAAAACAGACACAAAACAAAGCTGTGGGTAGTCCCCTTCCCTTGCATTAGGGTGCAGTCTAATCTGCAGACATCTCATCTGCACAGAGTAGGAAGGGAGAAGGGGACTGACAGAAGTATTTACCCACTTGTTTTGGGGACCTGCAAAAAATGCCCCCCTTGGAGTGAAACTGTCATATGTAGTGGGGACAGAGGGCAGGTCTCAGCCGGCGCTGCTGAGCAAGGCAAATAGAGCATTGCAATGGGTTTAAGCACAAGATCATGCAACCAACGGGAAAAGACAGAGGAGGGAAACCCATTCCCAGAATTCCTCTCTGCTTTCATTCCGGTTTCTCACAGAGCAGCTTGAAGTGCTGGGGGATTTGGTGAATGACAGGGCAGGTGAATCCATTTAGATCAAATAACCAGCACCCCAAAGCTGCCCTCAAACTCGCAGGAAGCACGAGACATTTGACTGCTGCTATTGCTCCTGCTTCTGTGTTTCCAGGCTCCGAGCAGGCCCACGAGCAGCGGAAATTCATGAGACCGGCCCAGCCAAAAGCCCTGGGAGTTTCCCCACAGCCTCTCTCCTTGTCACATTTCTAGCCCGGTTTTTGCAGCGCCAGGCAGCTTGAAGGGATTGGTAAAGCAGTGGAATTCCTGAGTCCAAACATCCAATCCCCCCAGCCTTTATCAACTGACCCACTCTGCCTGCTCCCTTCTGCACCCTCCCCCACGCCTGGTTCTGCTTCTAAACCCGTGATGCTGCCGCTATGGGGCAGGAGGGCCATGCAGAAACATACCCAGTACAGGCAAAGGCCCCTGCTAAAAATACAACGAGCAATGGAAAATGGTATTTATAGAGCCACTGATTCTGGAGAAGTCATAGAATCATAGAATAACAGAGTTGGAAGGGACCTCTGGAGGCCATCTAGTCCAACCCCCTGCTCAAAGCAGGACCGATCCCCAATTAAATCATCCCAGCCAGGGCTTTGTCAAGCCTGACCTTAAAAACTTCTAAGGAAGGGGATTCCACCACCTCCCTAGGTAATGCATTCCAGTGTTTCACCACCCTCCTAGTGAAAAAGTTTTTCCTAATATCCAACCTAAACCTCCCCCACTGCAACTTGAGACCATACTCCTTGTCCTGTCATCTGCTGTCACTGAGAATAGTCTAGAGCCATCCTCTTTGGATCCACCTTTCAGGTAGTTAAAAGCAGCTATCAAATCCCCCCCTCATTCTTCTCTTCCATAGACTAAACAATCCCAGTTCCCTCAGCCTCTCCTCATAACTCATGTGTTCCAGTCCCCTAATCATTTTTGTTGCCCTTTGCTGGACTCTCTCCAATTTATCCACACCCTTCTTGTAGTGTGGGGCCCAAAACTGGACACAGTACTCCAGATGAGGCCTCACCAATGTCGAATAGAGGGGAACGATCACGTCCCTCGATCTGCTGGCAATGCCCCTACTTATACACCCCAAAATGCCATTGGCCTTCTTGGCAACAAGGGCACACTGTTGACTCATATCCAGCTTCTCGTCCACTGTCACCCCTAGGTCCTTCTCTGCAGAACTGCTGCCTAGCCATTCGGTCCCTAGTCTGTAGCGGTGCATTGGATTCTTCCGTCCTAAGTGCAGGACTCTGCACTTGTCCTTGTTGAACCTCATCAGATTTCTTTTGGCCCAATCCTCCAATTTGTCTAGGTCCCTCTGTATCCTATCCCTACCCTCCAGCGTATCTACCACTCCTCCCAGTTTAGTGTCGTCTGCAAACTTGCTGAGGGTGCAATCCACACCATCCTCCAGATCATTAATGAAGATATTGAACAAAACCGGCCCCAGAACCGACCCTTGGGGCACTCCGCTAGATACTGGCTGCCAACTATACATGGAGCCATTGATCACTACCTGTTGAGCCCGACAATCTAGCCAACTTTCTACCCACCTTGTAGTGAATCCATCCAGCCCATACTTCTTTAACTTGCTGACAAGAATACTGTGGGAGACCGTGTCAAAAGCTTTGCTAAAGTCGAGGAATAACACGTCCCCTTCTTTCCCTTCATCCACAGAGCCAGTTATCTCATCATAGAAGGCAATTAGATTAGTCAGGCATGACTTTCCCTTGGTGAATCCATGCTGACTGTTCCTGATCACTTTCCTCTCATCTAAGTGCTTCAGAATTGATTCCTTGAGGACATCCTCCATGATTTTTCCGGGGACTGAGGTAAGGCTGACCGGCCTGTAGTTCCCAGGATCATCCTTCTTCCCTTTTTTAAAGATGGGCACTACATTAGCCTTTTTCCAATCTTCCGGGACTTCCCCCGATCGCCGTGAGTTTTCAAAGATAATGGCCAATGGCTCTGCAATCACATCTGCCAATTCCTTTAGCACTCTCGGATGCAACGCATCCGGCCCCATGGACTTGTGCATGTCCAGTTTTTCTAAATAGTCCCGAACCACTTCTTCCTTCACAGAGGGCTGGCCACCTCCTCCCCACGCTGTGCTGCCCAGTGCAGTAGTCTGGGAGCTGACCTTGTTCGTGAAGACAGAGGCAAAAAAAGCATTGAGTACATTAGCTTTTTCCACATCCTCTGTCACTAGGTTGCCTCCCTCATTTAGTAAGGGGCCCACACTTTCCTTGGCTTTCTTCTTATTGCCAACATACTGAAGAAACCCTTCTCTTAACATCCCTCGCTAGCTGCAACTCCAGGTGTGATTTAGCCTTCCTGATTCCATTCCTACATGCCTGAGCAATATTTATATACTCATCCCTGGTCATTTGTCCAATCTTCCACTTCTTGTAAGCCTCTTTTTTGTGTTTAAGATCAGCAAGGATTTCACTGTCAAGCCAAGCTGGTCGCCTGCCATATTTACTATTCTTTCTACACATAGGGATGGTTTGTCCCTGTAACCTCAATAAGGATTCTTTAAAATACAGCCAGCTCTCCTGGACTCCTTTCCCCCTCATGTTATTCTCCCAGGGGATCTTGTCCATCAGTTCCCTGAGGAAGTCAAAGTCTGCTTTTCTCAAGTCCAGGGTCCGTATTCTGCTGCTTTCCTTTCTTCCTTGTGTCAGGATCCTGAACTCGACCATCTCCTGGTCACTGCCTCCCAGGTTCCCATCCACTTTTGCTTCCCCTACTAATTCTTCCCGGTTTGTGAGCAGCAGGTCAAGAAGAGCTCCGCCCCTAGTTGGTTCCTCCAGCACTTGCACCAGGAAATTGTCCCCTGCACTTTCCAAAAACTTCCTGGATTGTCTGTGCACTGCTGTATTGCTCTCCCTGCTACCTCCACAGCCGCAGTTCCTTCCAGTTGCCCCCTACTGTACATGATGGTTCTGTGGCTTTCTTAATGCTGCACAGGACACATGGAAAGACAATACATACAACCTGCAGGGAAACAGACATGGAAATAGTGGCTTATCCCTCAGTGCCTCCTGAAATAGCTGCTAGTATCTGCAGGAACTGGACACCTTTTGCCACAAGTACCACACCCACAACCGGAACCCACCCAAGCATGGAACATTCCTGACCAAGTTCCCATTTGAATAACCCAGTTCTGCCTTTAAATTCCCTCTGGAGTTTGACGTATACGTTGTATTAATCCTTTCCGTTTCTAAATGACACTGAAGTGTCACTGCAAGCTAGTAGGCAGCTCCCATGCTCCTCCCCAGAGATGGCTGCATTTTAGTCTTTAACCAAGCAAAACATGTTCAAGACCGTAGGAGTTTTGCCTGATTGTGGACTACAGAATGGAGCCCATGGCTTGCAAAGTGCTTTGAGATCCTCCCGATACATTCAGGAGCCCAGATGACTGGCTGTATCACTACCAATGGAAGGCAGATTAGGCTATTGTGTTGTTCTCACAAAGGAGTCAGGACAGATTTTCCATTCTTCCTACCCCATCCTCCTCCCCAGGACTAAATATCACCCGGTGTCCACTGGGGCTATTTACTCACAGGCACTTAGCTATGCAGAAGTGCTGAGCCCTAGACCTTTGAGTTATGATAATAGGGTTGATCCAAGTCCTTCATGAACTTGAGAGCCTTTTCTCACCATACAGGAAATCGGGGTTAGCTGAGTCGCCATGGGAATAGCAGGGAAAAAATGTGGACAAGAAACTTCAGAGAGAAGCTTAAGGGCTGCACAAAGAGACACATGGAAGAATGTGAGAGGGAGAGAGGAGCTGGAGATGCCACTGTGCATTGCACAGGCAGCCAGGGGTCCAGGTGGCAGCCTGGACATCTGAATATCATCTCTCTCCTCCCCCTTCAACACAGAAAGGCACATGGGTCAGGGGTCCTCAGCTGATGCAAATCCACATTGCTCTGGTGAAGCCAACAGATATTCCCTGATTTACCCCTCTGAGGATCTGGCCCGTTATAGATAAAACAAACCAACCGAAGGTAACACTGACCCCACTTCCTACACAGGCCAAAGGTTCTTGACGCTGCCTTCTGGCTCAATTACGCTAAAGGCCCTAGGCCTGATTCTGACCTAAGACCAATGGGACTCCACTGACTTTAATGGTGAACCAGGTCCAAATTCTCCTTCACTAGCCAGGAACAAACTGTAGGGCTCCATTGAAGACTACTAGGCCAGGTTTTCAAGAGCTCCTCGCTTAGCAGCTCTCACTGAGCCATCAAGAGCCAGATTTGTGGAAGAGCCCAGTGCACTGGCTAAATGGGTGTCAAATCCTGATCCACGGTACCTGATCCAAAGCCCGTTGAAATCAACGGGAAACTTTCCCTGGACTTCAATGAGTTTTGGATCAGGAGACCATAGGTGTCTGGAGCAAGATTTGGAGTTGGTGTAAATCAACATACCTCTATCCAGAGTTATGCTAATTTACACCACCTCTGAATCTGGCCCTTGATTTTTAAAAACGAAGGGGTCCGTTCTGCCGTCTGTTTCGCTGATGTCAAACAGAAGTGACTCAGCTAAACTGGATAGAACTACAGTGCTGTAAAAGCTGGGGTAACTGCGAGCAGATCCTGGGTCCCAAAATTAAAGGTCCCATCAAGAACATTCCAGCCTTATTCTCCTTTTAACAAAACAAACAAACCTTTCTCTGCAAAACAGATTTTCACCAGCAGCACACAGCTGCATCCTACAAGGCCTGGCTGGATTGAAAAAAGATTTTTGAAGCAGAGAGGGCAAGTGCAGGGCTAGCTGGCTCTTTCAACACAGATTCTGTCTAGCTCCCCCTTTAAAACACCAGCTTTTCTTTCCACGCAGCTAGCTGGGCAGGGCAGAGAGTTGGAGTGAAATTGAGCAGACGCAAACTGCACACGAGGAGGGGGCAGGCAGCCCTCGCTCCCAGGCTGGAGAAAACGCCTCCTTCGCGCAGGGAGCTTCGCTCCATCGCCAGGAAAGTTTGAAATCCCTAATTAATAGAAACATCACGTGGGCAGAGGTGTGTGCGCGAGAGAGACAAGCTCCAGCGCGATTAGCACCGCCGGGCTCCGCGGGCGGGGTGAGACACAGCTCGGCACTGGGGGGGCGAGATCAGCTGCAGCGCGCGTGGAGCTCAGCGCCTCCCGGGACAGCTCCGGGCTCGGCAGCCGCCGCTCCCCGGTCCCCGCGGCTCGGCTCAGGGCGCGCGGGGGGGGAGGAAAGTTTAGCAAAACTTTTTGGGACCCTCTTTTATCTCCCCGCCCCGCGATGCCCTCCGTCTACACCCAGCGCTCCCTGGCCGTGCTCCTGCTCTTCGGCACCCTGGCAGCCCTCATGGCGGTGCTCGCCTCCATCCTCCTCTTCCAGCTCCAGGCGGGCCGAGCCCAGGCCGGCTCCCCCAGCGCCGTCTCGGAGCGGGTGGCGGGGGTGCTGCGGCCGGTCTCGGCCGTGCTGGCCGCCCTGTGCCTGGTGCTCAACCTCAGCTGCCTCCTGCTCTGTCTCCTGCAAAGCTACTTCAGCGCCGAGGTGGGCCGGGGAGACCCGGAGCCGGACAGGTGAGCAGCGGCTGGGCGGGGGAGGATGCGTTTGGCTTGGGCTCATCGCAGGGTCCCCTGGTGCTGGAAGGGGAAAGGGGCGGGGAGCATCTTGGGTCCAGGCCCCCGGGCTCTGTCCCCTGCCAGTCGGGAGGAATTGAACCCCTGGGGCCGGGCATCGTCACCCTCCCGCTGGGGAACTTTGCGTGCGGAGCCCCTGGAGGAGTTGACCTGTTTAAAGGCGCCCAGATTGCCCGGGATAGGTGTGCAGAGGGGAGGGGCAGGAGGACTCCGAGATGCTAAAGACCTTCCTTGGCAAGGGGTAAATGGGAGCTCTCTCCCCTCCGCTCCAGCCTCCTCTGCAGCTTCATGCAACTTCTGCAGGATGCAGAGTCCCCCAAAGAGCCCTTTGAGCTGAGCCCACATCAAAGCCAGTCACTGAACTACACTGCCAGGCCCGGCAGCCTGCCATCTCCCACTTGCCCAGAATCCACCCATGCAATTCCCACTCCCTGTCTTTTTAACAGTGGCCCTGGTCCAGGACTCAGGAGATCTGGGTTCCAACTCCCTGCTCTGACACTGCCAAGTAACTGGATCTTTGCCTCAGTTTCCCCATTTTATAATGGGGATCCCAGCCCTGCCCTGCTTCACAGGAGAGCATACGGATGGGGGCCAGATAAGTTCCTGGATGAGCTACATTGCTTAGCATCATTATTAGCTACCTGACTATGCCAACATTCATCTTGTGAGTGTCTGGTTGTGGATTGTAACCCATTTAATACCATGTGTGTGTATTTGTGCTTAGCAACTTTATTGACTACCTGAGCAAATTTACAGCTGCCTTTATATCTGGTTACATTAACACAGTATTTAACTTCCCCAGCACTTGCATAAATAACCAGGGCCAGATGCTCAGCTGGTGTAAATTAGTGTCGCTCCGTTGACTTCAGTGGAGGGATGCCAACTGAAACCAGCTGAGGATCTGGCTTGTAATATGTAATCCAGTCTTTAGACAGCAATGCTTGCCTGAGAGAGACCACATTGGAGCATCAGCAGAGGGCTAGCGGAGACATTAGCACACCCAATCCCTTGTAGACTGGGGGAGAGGGGCAATACATTAGCTGAGCACTGGCTATTTTAAACTTCTGTAGTGCTTTCCACCTGAGGATCTCAAAGCAGTTTTAGCACATCAATGAACTGAGGCATCCAAGAGCCTAAATGCTATGAGAGCTGTTTTACAGGAAAACTGAGGTACAGAGATTAAATGGCATGCCCTAAAGTCACAGAGTGAGTCAGTGGCAGAGAACCCAGGAATCCTGATTGCCAGGGGTGGCTGGTAGTCCCAGGCCCATTGACTGCTAGCAGTGGCTCAGCTTAGCTCCTCTTCCGTGTTTCTAGCTGCTGTTGCTGGCTCATTTGCAGTGAAGAGCCTGGGCACCTGTAGAAGCAGCTGGACGAGAGGGGAGCCAGCACCCCATGCCCAGCCAGCCCTCAAGGCACCACAGCTTCAAACCTACACTGACACAGAAGATATCTTAGGGTTTATACCCTGCCCTTCCCCTGCCGCCTCTCACACCCACAGCTAACACTGCAATTCATTAGCATCCCAGATACTTAGCAGATTCTATAGTAGGAAGTGCAAAGTCAGAAAAGAAGGCCAGCTGGCCAGATCCTGCATCTGTTTACCCCAGCTGGAGATCTTGCCCAAAATTCTGTTCTTATTTGCAGTGTTTATAAGTCATCCCACCCCCCATTTTTTAGGAATTGGCAAGCTGGATTCTCTTGATTGGTGTCTGGGTGTTTTTAAAGGCAACCTGCACAGGAATACGACTAAAGACCCCCAAATCATTAACCCAGAGACACGTGTCGACTTAATAATTGCCAGCACATTTACATCTGCAAAAACATTTCTGAACACTGCCTCTTTCCTTCGCCTGCCAGGAACCCTGCCTGGGTTCACTGCGTCACCTGCATGGTTGATGCAGGGCTGGTTTTGGCCAAACACATACACCTCACCTTGGCTGGGACGTAAAAAGAGAAAGCGATTTGCAAATATTTGGTTTGAAAATTTATCGACGTCTGCATGTATAGGTCCCTCGGTGTAACTAACTCCACGGACTTCAGTGGATTCACACTAGGGATCAATTGGACTACAGCTGAGTGAAATTCAGAATTTCCATCCTGCAGGAAATTCCAATATTTCAACATTTTGTTTTCATCCTACATCGAGACAAAATGTTACACATCTAAATTTTTCGTGGAACAAAGAATTTCAAAAAAGGTCAATTTGGAAATGACGAAACATGTTGTTTTGGCCTTTCCAATCAAAATGAAACTGACATTTCTCGAATCAAAATATTTTGTTGTGGATTGTTACACCAATCTGAAAAGCTTCACTGAAGTCTGTTGAACGTTAAACTTCATTTCCTTGTGGGGGCACATTGCCTCATGGGAGTTGTAGTTCAAAAGCCACATGACCCTGTTCTGCCTTGTGGTTAGTCTCTAAGGTGCCACAAGTACTCCTTTTCTTTTTGTGAATACAGAGTAACACGGCTGTTACTCTGAAACTTGTGGGCCAGGCTCCCTTGGTAGATTACATCTCCCAGCCTGTGTCTCCAGCCGCATCACTTGTGGTGGACCATACCGCTGAGTTGGAGGGAAAACTGCATTGCATCATGGAATATGTAGTTGGACCAGGGAGTCCAGCCCATAGCAAACAATGGGACCCAAATTACAACTCCCATATGACAAACTGCATAATAGGGAAATACAGTTTAATGTTGAACTAATGAAAAACTAAACGTTTTGGGTCAGTTCAACAATCCAAAAATATTTCAGTTTGGGTCCATCCAATTCAAACCAAAACTTAATTTGACTTTCCCAGCAGAAAATTGAACCACTTCTGCAAAACTAAAATTGTCCTGTTGAAAAGTCTGATTTTGTGGAAACCACATTTTCCATTGGAAAAAACATTGATGGCAAAATTCCTGACCATCTGTAAATTTGACCCAGCACCTAATACTGAGTTCAGTTCTTAAAAGTTTTATTTATTTTCAAAGCTCTGCAATTCACCTGTGAAATCCCCCATTAAAACTGAAACAGGTCAATCAGCTAATTAGATAGCTAAATGCAAGGTCATACATCTAGGTGTGAAGAATGCAAGTCACACTTCCAGGATTGGGGGCTGTATTTTGAAAAGCAATGATTCATTAAGGGATTTAGGGGTCATTGCAAGCTCATGTTCAGTTAGTTATTTGCCATATGGTGGCTAGGAGAGCAAGTACAATCCTAGAACGTCTATGCATTAAAACACTGAGTGGATGTAGGCAGATGTTCTTACCCTTGGGTACGGCATTGGCGAGAGTGGTTCTGGTGTCCAGTCTTTAGGGAGAAAGTTGGTAAGTTGGAAAGGTTCAGAAAAGAGCTACAAGAACAATACAAGGTCTGGAAAACCTGCCTCACAGAGAGAGACCAAAGACGCCCAGTTTACTTAGTTTAACGGAGAGGCGGTTGAGGTGACTTGATCAGAATCTGTAATGGGAAGATTTCTGATAGCAGAAGGGACTTGACTTTAGCAAAGGCAGAACAAGATCCAATGGCTAGATGCTGAAGCTAGATAACTTCAGACTAGGAATAAGGTGCCCAATTTGTACAGTGCGGGTAATCTTAGAAACATAAATGTTGGGCTGGAAGGGGCCTCGAGAGATCATCACGTCCAGCCCCCTGCACTGAGGCAGGACCAAGGAACCCTAGGCCATCCCTGAAAAGTGTTTGTCCAACCTGTTCTAAAAAAATCTCAGATTACAGGGATTCCACAATCTCCCTTGGAAGCCTGTTTCAGAGTTTAACTACCCTCATAACTAGAAAGTTTGTCCTAATATCTAACCTAAATCTCCCTTGCTGCAAAGTAAGCCCATTATTTCTTATCCTACCTTCACTAAACTATTGAAACAGCTTCCCTACACCTCCAGGTATCGGGGAGTCTCCATGACTTGGGGACTGGCTGTCTTTATAAAAGAGATGCTCTAGCTCAACCAGAAGTTATGGGCCTGATGCAAAAAAGAGAGTGATGAGTGAAATTCTCTGGCCTGTGCTGTCAGAAGGCCAGACTCGATGATCCCAGCAGTCCCTTCTGGCTTTTAAAAATCTATTAATCACACCAGAATGATCCTGAAGTAATTCGATCCTTGCTTACAGGGATGGAATGTCACTAATGGATAGAGGAGATGGAGACTCAGGACTCCTGGGTTCTACTCTCAGCTCTGCCACTCTCTGGCTGTGTGACCCTGGGCAAGTCACGTCCCCTTTCTAGGCCTCATCTCGGAGAGCTAAAGCAGTGGTCTCCAAACTTTTTGGCTCGTGCACCCCCAGGGTGAAGACCAGTAGACCTGCAGGAGATGCGCCGCCGACGGAAGACTGGAAGACTTGCCGCAGATGCACCGCCGGAGGGGAACACCAGCCATGGATGTGCAGAGCTGCCGCCGAACTGAAAAAATGGCGGAGTGCTGTCCGGCAGCATTCCTGCTGCCACGCACCCCCTGGGGTGCGCGCAGCCCAGTTTGGAGACCACTGAGCTAAAGACCCCTGTCACCTTCCTCCCACACAAGTGGCAAGGTTCAGTTAATCCGTGTTTGTGAAGACCCTTGGATGCTCCAGAAGAAGCATGTCTTTATTGTAGGGCTTCTAGTCAAGCTTACAGCCTAGTGCAAACTGCTCCCATTAAAACCAAAGTGAGAGACAGATGGTTGTAGAAGAGGGGCTGGCTGGGTAATGGGAACACAGCACTGGCTGACAGGACGAGTTTGTACCTAGTGTGCTGGTGGGAGAAGGAAGCAGGGCTAAACATGGCTGCTCATGTCCTGGGCACAGTACTCAAGAGCCTTTGGGTCTCAGCAGAGCAGGTGCCTCGCCACCATTTGGCTGGTTTGCTGCAGTCACAGGCCATTCTGTGACATAGGCTGCCTGTTGCCCCACTCTGCCCGCAGGTGTTGCCGTTTGAACCCTGCTGGGGTGACGGGGGTTCTCCTATCCCTCACCAGCTCCAGTCCCAATTGCTCCTGTTTCTGTTCCTTGTTAAGCTCTGAGCTTGCCAGCCATAGCTCTCTGCCATGTTTCTGCGTAGGGGAGACCGAGTGCAACCGCTTGGGAAGGGCTGGGAGGAGAGCCCTAGCTAACTACAGGTGCATCTTACACAGGGTTAAGCATCTAAAGGCAAGGCCTCAGACAATGGAAACAGGGCACTCACCTGATCCCACATCCCCAAGGGGCAGAATAATCCTCTTCGGCTGCAGACAGTGGCCTCGCTGTGAGGGGAAATGAAACAGACCCAAGCTGCAGCGGCCCATCTGAGCTCAGCAAACTGGGATACAGGACTCCTGGGTTCTATTTTCAGCCCTGCCACTGAATCACCTTGTGACCCTGAAGCAAGCTACTTCTCCTCTTTGTGCCTCAGTTTCCCGTTTGTAGAACAGGGACAGTAACTATCTGTCTCAGTGGGATGAGAGACTTAATTAACTGATGTGATTAAGAAGCTCGAAATTAAAAGAGCTAAGGAAATTCAGAGGCTGTTTCTGTGACCCGTCTAGCTGGACTCAGCCTGCTTCTAACACCAGAATACAGAAAGGTTCTGGATTTCCCTGTATAAAAGTTGAGAATGTCCCAGGTTCTTTTAATTGTCAGTAATTTATTCTGAGCCCACGAGGGCAAAAGAACAGCTTGGGGGGCAGCAGAGAGCGGCTCTGACGATGCCATTCAGCAAAGGGCTTCCCACCTAAGGGACAGCTGGAGCCAGTGCACCAGAGGTGGTGACCTGGGATTTAGATCCATCCTCCAATCCAATCCCAGTGCTTGGGCCATGCACCTTGCTGCCACTGGGCCAGGCTCCAGGAAAGCCCCCCACAACCAATTTGGCTTAAATAGTTTGTCCTAAATTAGCTTCGCACCCCCCACCCCACCACAGTTCTTAAGCAAGGTGAGAGGCTGTTATTTCTTCACCCTGCTGCTCAGGGCATGGGCGTCTCGAGAGCTGAGTGGCCTGGAGGGCTGAGAGAAGGCAGTGTGGTTAGAACAGAGGCCTTGGAATCAGGACTCCTGGGTCCTGTTCTCTCTGCCACTCTTGCTGGGTGATCCTGAGCAAGGCACATCACTTCTCTGTGCCTCAGTCTCCCCATCTGTAATGTGGGGGTTATACCCCTACTTGGGGAGGGGGGGCGGTAGGGTTGTGACACTCAAATAATGTTTGTTTGCAAATTGCTTTGAGATCCTAGAATGGAAAATACTGTTAGTCTAAAAAATGCCAGCCTGTGAAGGGTTAATTCTCACAGCCCCTTCTCCCCCATTGATATGCAATTAGCTATTGTCTCCCCATGTTGGAACTTGTGTTTTCATCCTGCCCATCTCCATCTCTGCGGGACAGCCCTATCCCCCGAGGGGAGCAGGGAGCTGGGGCTCCGGTTTCATTAGGGGATCTGCTCACGTAGCAGGAGGCTTTCCCACGTTGGGCCTGTCACGCTGAATTACTGCTCCAGTTTCCAGCTCTGCGCTCAATAGCCCCAGCCTGCTCTAAACAAAGGCTGTTCCTCCCCCCTGCTAATCTCCCAAATCATGTAATTAATAAAACAAAGTGGCTTCTCTTCCCCAACAATGAACGAGGAGCAGGAGCCCTTCCAAGTTCTATTAACAGCTCCTGACTGCAAACTCCCAGCACTAGGCAGACCCAGACATCCCAGGAGTTCAGCACAGAACAGACCCTGTGGCCTCCATCTCCTCCACCTTGTAACATCCCAGCCAGGGGAAGGGCCGTTCCCTACGGGGGCAGTTCTAGGGACAGCATTTGGAGGCTTTCCCCCATTGCCTTTTTCATGCCTGCAAACCCTAGGTAGCCAGATTCTGCAGAAAAGCATTGTGCAATTTTGGTCACGCTGGCCAGAGCATCGTTGGTGTTGCCTATGAGGTGGCTGGTCCTCAAGTGGACTTATCACTGCTTTCATCAGCTGGTGGCTAGAGAACTGAGTTAAAGTCCCTTGTCTCTCACTTGTTCCTTATGCAGTTACTCCAGAGGCAAGCAGAGCTGTTACTCTCCTGCTTTCTCAGATTGGGGGGGTCTAGAGGACTCCTACACACACACCATAGGTTGACCAGCCCTTCTGAACCAGCAGGGCTGAGTGCCAGAGATCAAACTCTCCTGGGTAGTTTTTCCCAGCACCTGATCTCACTGACCCTCCCAAGTCCTTGCCAAAGAGGGAAGTGATGGAGGGAGAAGGCGAGGTAAGACACTTGCTCACTTCAGAACAAAGACCCAGACTCATTCCCGGCTGAAGGCAATCCAGTGGTTCTTGCATGTCACGAGTTGTTAGGTCTCAAGTCAATTCCCAATGGACAGATGTCCACATTACAAAGATAACCACCACTATCAGCACTAACTGGCCCCTTTGCCACCAATTTTTGAGGCCAAGGACTGCTGGACCTAGGAGACTGAGGTGCCCTTCAACCCCTGGGGCAGTTACTCAGTGTCAAAGCCACCGCACGCATTGCCAAGGAGGGTGTGTGTGCGTGTATTGCTCAGAACAGATACAGAGCGCCACTCCCCAGGGGTTGCCAACCCATCCCGCTCAGCAATGTGAAAACCGCTCCCTGTGTCAGTCATTCCAACATCACAATCCGCCACCTGTCTCTCCGGGATGAGCTACACAATCCTTTCCTTGTCTCCTACAGAGACAGTTGTGCTGGAGCATCTTTCAATCACAACCTTTAACCATGCTTAAGCCTACAGCACTTTGTGTCCTTTTCCCATTGTCACCTCCTTTCATGACTATGTTCTGCTCTCACAATTAACAAGAGGCTGACGTGCGGGCTTCCTTCGGTGATGATGGCCCATGAAGTGCCATAAGAGGAGTGCTGAGGTTCTGTAGGTCACCTCAGCTGTAATGAAGGGAACAAACAATCTCAAGCAGCTTTCGCAGGGTGGACAAGAACAGCTATTGAGTGCATGCTCACTAACGTCTAATAGCAGGGCTCCTGGCAAGTCTCAAGGGAGTCTGTGCGCCCACAGAAACCATCCAGTGTCACAATTGGAATAAGCTGAATCTATCAAGTGGAAGGGCTCAGATACTACCGTGAGGAGCATGGAATACGTGCCTGGATAGGAGCTGGCCTTTGATGTTTTATGCACCGTTCAGAAAGAAGGTCACCCCCCTTCCAAAATGTGAATCTAAATTAACACAGCTCGTTAAGCAAAGCAATTCAGCACCGAGAATGAAAATGCAACCTGGCTTTGCTTAGTTCACTGCAACAGCACTTCACCCTTTCATGCTCTTTTAAAGGGCGATAGACTTATGGACTAACGCATCATCTTGTTTCTTTGCTCTTCATTTCTTGCAATAGTCTTTAAGAAGTGTTGAAATATTTCTTTCTCCCACCAGCTTCTGCCTTCTTTTCCATCTTGCAGCCTCTTTAGGTTTATCTCCCTCCCTGCAGAAATGCTGAGCAAATACGGCTCTTGCTTTGTTTGCTTCTGTTATGTAGTTGCATCATCCGTGTTTGGAAAGGTGGTGAATGTGGGCTCCCTCTGCTGGCTGGCTGAACCTCAAGCTCATTCATCAACTGTGGGTTGTCTGTCTTTGGTTTTCATTTCTCAGCCAACAAATCAGTGGGTGGGGGGACCGAAAGGAAAGATATTGAAATGAAGACAGCCTTGCCCCTCATCGCAGTAGAACTGCCCAGGCAATCCTCTCCTCTCCAAGCTCCACAGCAGATCTGGGCTTAGTTACATGGCTCCCCCTGCACGTGACACTTCCAGCAACATCAGTGTTCTGTGCCGCAGAGACCAGAGGAGATGGCCCCATGCACATGGCTGAGAGGAGAATTCGGCTCCCTAGGAGGCAAGTTTAGGGCTTAAAATGCATCACAGCATCTCTGAGACGCTCTAGAACCCGCAGCCAATGCACTTTTCACCCCAAGTCCAGATTTTTGGACTGAGGTGCTTTACAGCATGTAGAAACCACTAGCCTGGGCCATCGAACTAGATCCAAACCCCAGCCTCTTAGATTGATTTGAATATTGGAGCCTTGGTATAGAAGCTCTGCACTGCTTTATATAGCCTCAGAGAATATAAGATCTTAGGGTCACTAGGGGACAGAGTCAATCCCCTTGCAGGTGCAGGAAAGGCCTCTGGTAGAGCTGTTTCTGATCAGATTAAAATGATACTGCACTGGGATAAAGGCAGTGGGCATCACTAGATACTGCTCTAGTTTACCACTGAAGTGTTTCTCTCTCCTGTTTTGCAGAGCTGACTGGTTCCTGTTGGACAGCCGGATGATTCGGCACCTTGCCATTGGCTTGTTCTGCTGCGGTGTTTCCGTCTATTTAGCAGGCAAGCATTTTCATTTCTCTGCAAACGCTGGGATCTCATTCCGCCGGGAGGGAGGGCTCGGCCCCACACAGAACTCACGCATTTCATCGAGAATGCTCTGGCACCTGCCTCCCCCCGGTGCTTTGGAGGTTGCTGAAAACCTATTTATAGGTCAGGCTGCCAGGATCGCTTGCTTCCCAGCTGGCGTCCCCAGGTTCCTGAGTCCAGGTTTATTCCTGCAGTGGTGGGACCGGAATCCTGTTTGCAGCCTGGCTGCAGTGTAACTTCTGGACAGCCCTTCAGCCAACAGACCCTGAGCATGACACCGGGCAGGGCTGTGCCCAAGGAAGGATGGTGCAGCAGTGCTGTGCCAGGACTAGGGCCAGCTGGCTTCAATTCCCTGCTATGCCGGAGGCTCCCTGCGAGACCTTGGGCTAGTCACTTAGGCCAGATCAGTGAGCTCAAGGGGGATTAGGTGCCTAACTACATTTGAGGATCTGGGTTTTCATCTCTCTGGGTCCCAGTTCCTATCTGTAGACCAGGGATAAGAGCCCTCTCATGGCTCATGGGAGGCTGGGAAGTGCTCAGATCTTACACTAAGAGGGGCCACAGCCAGACCTGCTGTGCAATCATGGCCAAGACACTTAGCTTCTCTCTGCCTCAGTTTCTCCCTTTGAAGAGGCCATAACACTGAGAAAGGAGCAGAAGGCAGCTGTGGTGTTTTGGGATTCGGGGGAGCAGGGGGAAAGGGGGACAATAGCAAGTAGTTTTAAAAGACTTTGTGACCTGGTTTTTGAGATACTGTAATGCTTCTGCCATTTGTCTTATGAGGGAGAGGCTGGACACCCCCCACCAATACCCCCATGATGCCCCTCCACGGTGCTGGCTTTCTCCCGGAGATTGGTGGGGAGAGCACACCTCCGTTCTCCCTGGAGCCTGTGACAGGTGTGGCTGTGACAGGCAAGTCCCCAAACCCAGCCCCTGGCTTTACACAAACAGGGCCATTAGTCAATGAGCTAGGGGGATCTAGAACATCACCTAGAGCCACAACATCTGCCCAAGGAGATCCCAGTCCTCCACTGGGCCTTTACACACCACTCCTGGCTAATCGCTTGTGGCTTTGGCTTCAGAAGCTTTTAAAAGGAGTAGGCAGCTCTCATCCCTGCATGTCCCCAAAGACAAGGCGTGTGGGCAGCGTCCTCTCTTGGCACCCAGGCCATCCAGTGCTGCAAGAAAATAGCAGAGAGCTCACTAGCAAGTGTCATGACTGACGAGCACCTTGGAGGCTCAATGTGGCACAGCCAGGACTCCCCCCATGTGATAGCACTGTGGATAACCCCTCTCGCTGCCTCTAGGAGCAAAGGAATTGCCAGGCTGGATCAGCCCAAGGTCCAGCTAACCTAGGTTCCCGTCTCCAACTGTGGCCGCTGCCAGCTGCCTCAAGGGAAAGTGTAAGAGTGCTGTCGGGGTGGGATAACCCGGACCCAGGGAAAGTCCCTTTCTGCCCCTATCTGTATCTCTGATGAGCTGGATGCCAGGCTTCAGGGGCCAGGCTGCGGCTCTGTTAATGGAGCCCTTTCAGGAGTGGGGCATTCAGACACTATATTTTTCTTTTTTTAAGATTTCAAAATAAAAAATTTAATCCAACTATTTAACAGGCAGTGTGGGCATGGCCAGGCGCCAGCTGCTGGTAAAGAGTGAGCAGAAGAGCAGCACAGAGGAAAAGCAAACACCAAGAACAGGCGGGCAGAGCACACAGGGATTAGTCACCGGTTAAGCCTCAGGAACGTGCCGGGTACTGTGCATGCCTCAATGAGGGGGGATTTCCAAAGCACCCAGCTAAACAGGACTCAAGTTCCTAACTCACTTAGATCCAGATCCACAAGGGAGCTAGGTGCCTAAATACCTTTGAGGACTGGGAACTTGGGCGCCTTTGAAAATACCCCCTCCCCACCCAGAAATGGGCCCTGTGGGTAAGTGAAGTCCAGAATCGGGCTCATGAGGCAGTCGCAGAGTGAAGGAAACTGCTTTCGCTCAGATTGAGATGGGACGTTCAATCAAAACGGGACATCTCTCCCGAAGAGCTCGGCACTTGCTCAGCCACAAGAGGTGGGCTTGGCCCAGGACTTGTTTCCCTTGTGTGTCAGACTACTGGCCTTCTTATTTCTGCCTTGCTCTCCTTCCCCTCCAGCTCTCTCCATCTACATGCTGCTGCTGTTTGAAATCGAGACCGGCATAACCAGTGCCTGCATCCTGTCCTCCGGGATCATTGTCCTGCTGATCACGGTGACGCACGCCCTCATCAGGGCCTCCCAAGCCTCACGGCGCAGCCAGTCTGAGCTCTGCCGCACCCTCTACGAAAACGACTCTGCCCGGCGCAGTGACACCCCGGCCAGTGACCTCAACAACAGCAAGAACATGGCTGCAGCCCGCCCGCGGCCAGAGATCCACCGAGAGTTCTCCTACCCACCATACATAGAGCAGAAGCCCCACCTTGCCTCATCAGCCAGAGGCAGCTTCACCTTGCCAGGAAGCCATAGGCCCCTGTCTGAGAAAGATTGCTGCAACCTTCCCCGGACACACAGGACGCTGTCGGCAGAGCCAGGCCTGCTGCAGGTGCAGGGCAAGCCCTGGAACAGCGTCACCCAGGAGATGAGGAATATTTTGTCGCGGAAGCCAGGAGCCTCCGGGAAGGATTCAACTTTGGTGTGAAGGCTGGAGTGGGGAAGTCTCATCCCAATGCTGCCAAGATCTGCATCTCCCTTTAGCCTTTCACATGGGCCACTCCCCGCTCCGTCCCCACCTGAACAGCTAAGATACCTGCCCAGGAACTCGACAAGACATTGGGCGAGGGGAAATCTACTGTCCCACCCAAATAAAAGGGACTTGGCGTCCCTCCTGTCCGGACTGCACTGAGATGGAGGGGCTTGAGAGGGGTGCAGAGTTTTAAAATTATATCTTACTCCTCCTGAAGTCTGGAGGATTATATCAGAGCTCCTTCCCAGCTGGGCTGGAGTTGCCGTTAACCAGCCTAATGATTGTAGTGGGCAATTAGAGTTGAAAGGTGGCTCCGTAAAAACTACAGCCTGCTGCATTCTGTCTCTTGCATCGCCCTCCTGTGAGTAAAGCTCCTACCCTGGCAACTCGGGTGATGCAGGAGACAGAACAGGGCCCATGACAGCTCTGCAGGACAGAGAGGTACCAAAGTGCAGGAAAGGGAGTGGGGGTGAGCGGTAGCGTCACTTGTCTAATTAGAGCTGCACTTCAAAGTCCCCATCACCCCTTTCCTCCCAGGTCGGCCTGAGCTGGGAGGGGCAGACAGGAACTGGCTCAGTAAGGCAGAATGGCATTAGCTGCATGTTGTGTGAGAGAAAAGAGGGCAAAAAAACAGCCAGTATCAGCCATAGGAGAGTGGCCATCCTGTGTGCTGCCTTCTCCCACAGCCCAGCTCCCCTCTGTACCCCAAGCTTTTTGTCCTTGCTGGTCCCTCTCCAGCCTGCTCCTGTTGTTCCTTTGCTAGCACTACGGGGGTTTAGACAGTTCATATGGCAGACTCACCACCCAACGCAGCTGCTGTATGTTATGGTGAAGCAGAGATTGCTATTCCACTCAGAGAGGAAAAACCAGCCACTGATGGGAGGGGTAGAAGAAGACGCAGCTGGAGAGTTAGACTGAGGGAGAGGAGGTTGGAAGGTGGGCGTGAGAGAGCAGGGCCCGTTGCTCACTGACCTGGCCTTGCCCAAGGTTCCTTACTGTCTCCAGGACTGGGCACAGACACAACTCAGTCAACAAGATCACTTCCTGTGGCAAAACCTTTGCTCCAGCATGAACAGCTGTGTCTGAATGCAGGCAGCTGCTGCTTGCCAGAAACATGGCCCTGCACATAAACAACAGCCTTTGTGTTCACTTTTCCTTGTTCTTTAATTGCCTACAAAGGACATATGCAAGGGAACAAGATCTTTGTTCACTTGGCCCTACTGCTGGTTTCCCCACTGAAAAGGATAATCCTGGTGACAAATGCAGTGGGGGTTGCCAGGAGATTGGTGGTTACACAGACAGGGCTAGGATTGACAGAGCTGGAGCAAGTGAAACAAGAGCCCTGTTTGGTGCAACTGCGTGACTAGTACGAGAGAGAGAGAAATGCACAATAAAAAATAAAAATACAACAGATGGTGCTGGTTACCGTGAGACCCACCCAGTTCTTTAAACGGAGTCTGATTCACCATTGTGTGACTTTCACTGTTATAACTCCATTGATTTCCAAGTGTTTCATACCAGGAGTCCTAGCACAATGACCTGGCAATAAGTAAAATCAGGGTTTTTTTAAAGCCATGTTTCCTGCCCTGCCAGCTGCAAGGTTCATTCCAGGTTGCCCAAAGCAGCAGCGCAATTTATTTATTCTGACTCCTGGTCTCATTATTTGGGTGCTAGCTTTAGGACAGCAATGGGTGTAGCCTTGCAAGGAGCGAGTGGAGACAGAGGCCACATTTCTGGATTAACAAACCTTGTGCATCACGCTATTAAAACACAGCTGTGTTCCTGAGCACACAGCGATGGCTAAAATACAGAGTTTATCTCTTTGAAGTGGGGTGTGATTGTTTGGGGTCATTCACCACTCTCAGGAAATGCCAGGCTAAAACCTTTTTTCTGATCTCAAACCCCCTTATGCCCCTTTCTTCCCAGCCCTGGAAAAATGACCTGCTTGTTAAATTCCTTTCCACTGAAAAGAAACATGGAGTTGTCGGCGCCAATGAAAAAACAAAACTTAAGCAACACCCCTTTCCAACTGCCAAGCTGTGTGCAGGCCTTTTTCCCATCCCACTTCTTTATGGTGTCTAAAGAAGGTCTTTGGGGTGCCTAACTACCTTTGAGGATCTGGGACGTGTGCATTCCAAAATTAACCACCACTTCCCACTGACGTAGGAAGGACTACATCTAGCCAATATCATTGCCCTTTGCTGCAGTGCCTTTCAGTTTGAAGGGGAATAGTCTTCTAAGAAACCTCACACAGACCGGCCAGAAAGTTTAAGGGTGGAAGATTTCTCACCCTTCCAGCTGGCCAAAGAGATCACTGACCTGGGCTGGATGAAAAAGGCCAGTCTGGTCTGAAATCAGGAACTGGCTGGCGGATTCGGGGCTTGCAGGGCAGCAGCGCTGTAAGAAAACAATCACATCCACCAGGAGATAAGGACAGCAGTATACATGGGAGCGTGCAGCACCAGGGCTTCCTCATCTACAGCCTTTGAGTCTGGAGCCCTCCATCTGCAATGTAGGGGCAAGTGTGGCTCATGGAATTCTAACTGTAGCCATTGGACATGCCCATCTTTAATACAGGGGGGTAGCCAATGGAGGCTACATGGCCCCCATACCTGCCTCCTGGGATGTCAAGACCCACAGTCTCTGTGGCCTCACTTCTAACTGCTGTTGGAATTTGCTCCACTGTGTGTAAATTAGGCATGGCCCCAGGAAAGTTGGAAACATGGCAAAATACAAGAGGTCGTAGCCACAAACATCTAGCACAGAAAGTCACTTGGCACAGAACCGGGCATTCTGCATGCTTTAGCCATGTGCTTGCAACAGAAAATTCAAAGCTGTTAGGTATATGGAGCAGCATTTGTGAGTTTCACTTCCACAAAGCCCCTGACACTCATGCCATTAAGGCTCTTGGGGCGATGGACTGAACATACTAGACTCAGCCCATCTACTGGCAGATGCTGGAGTAGCTTTCCTTTTGCTGCAAACAGCAAAATGCATCCTCCAGCTACACTGACTAGTGGCAAATCCCATCCACAGACAGAGCCCCGCAAACAACCTAATGAACAGTATCCCATCCGGGTGGGGACCCTGCTTGGCCATACACTCCTTTCTTCAGCGCTAAAACATTCATTTATTATTATGGCCCTCACCATGCTACAAATATATTTAACACTGCACAAAAATGCTACATATTAGCCAAAGAGCCCCCCCCCGACTCCCTTCTTTAAATGTATGGAAATAAGTTATTTTGCAGGAAACATGTTGTAAACAAGAGGGTTTTCTTCCTAAAGTAAAGTGAACCGGAGTTTCACTGCAAGGCAAGGAGCTTATTCTTTTAAATAATAGCACAGAGTCACATTACGGGTGTAACTGCTTGGCTTGTCTGTAGTTTGCAGAGTTACAGCTAGTGAAGCCTTCAGCAGTCACAGAACAGTCATTCCTATAAAGCGGTAGGGCAGTTATCAGAATTCAGGGTGTCAGACTCCCGAGCTACCTGCGGCCCTGAGCAGAATTCAGCTGATCCTTCACAGTGATGGCATGCTTGAGCAGCCTGTCGATGCTCTCGAAATACACGCTGCTGTCCATCATGTTCTTTATGGCGCTGAAACAGACCAGGTGGAACAGGGGATGCAGTTAATACCTTTGAGAGCTTCACGGGTTTAGAATATACATGCACGCCAGTGAGGGGATGGCTAAGAAGGAGTTACAGCTACATATGGAATTTTGCATCTTCAAACACTACCTAAGGGGTGGATTTCTTGGGAGAGACTGGCAGGTTTGTATTGCCCTCAACAAAGGGTGCATCAGACTCAATGAAAAGAACGAGACCTAACAGTAACATTTCAGAGAGCTGTGCCTGCTGTCAGCGTTCCGCAGGCCTGACTCTCTGCTGAGATGGGGCCACTTAGTGCCAGCTGTGGGCTCAGTTCATCACTGCCCTGCACCTACACCAGTGCCAAGCGAGTGCAAACTGCCACCATTCTGATTTCTGCTGCTTGACACTTACTTTGCAGTGGTGTGAATGGCTCGGCTGGGAAGGATGAACTGGGTCTTGTGCTGGTGGAATGGGCGGGCAGGAAGCTCTTACAGAATCTTGTGTGTGAGAGCAGCCAAGCAACACCCATAAACGGAAGGGTTTGGGATTGATTGGGTTTTAAATCAGAGGCCAAAATGTCCAAGTCAAAGTGCCTAGAGTGAATCCATAATAAGGCTCCTAAACACAAGTGGCTGGATTACTCCCATTACACCAGGAAGAGTTGAGGGAGCTCAGCCTTTCTGGAAGGCAGGCCCCCTTTATCGAAGGACCCATGTGTGCAGGTGCCTGGCTTTGACCTGCCGGGTTTGAAAATAGGAGTTAACGTTTAGTTCTTAAAATATTTCCCCTTCCCCCAAAGCAACTGACCCCCAAAATAACCAACACAGCTTCTCATCACTAGCCATCAGGAGCAGGGAAAACCTTGGGCACGACACAGTGAGCTGAACGGTGCTTTCAATGGGAGTGAAAACACACCTGTACTGTGAAATCACCAGGATGGGGGTGGAGGGGGAGAACGAACTGAGCCTCCTCACCAGCTCCTTTGATTTACCATAGGTTTGAAAAAGGAAGGGCTGCTGCCCCAGAGAAGTGCAAACTTCAAAGCTCTCCCAGCACCCTGCTGTACCTGCAGGCATACTCCACGGTATAGATGGCTCCTTGACTCTGCTCCTCCCAGCTCTGCATGTCAGCCTGAAAGGCAGATCACAGGGAACACAGAATGAAACTTCTTGTCAGGAAAAGTGAAGGTGCCCCTATGTACTAGACAGACATACAACCCACATCACACACACAGCTAGCACCAATGCAGCCCATTCACCGACACACTACATAAGCATAGGGAACACCTGAAGAAAAGGCCACCTGTGGTCTAGCAGGGAGACATTGCAGTTCAGTGGTTAGAGTAGCAGGTTGGCAGTTCTGCTCCTGGCTGTCTTACTGACACGCTGAGTGATCTTGGGCAAGTCATTTTACCTCTCTAGGCCTCAGTTTCCCTATATGTAAAATGCTGTTTTCCTTCCTTTGTAAAGCGCTATAGCGCTGGTAAGATCACATATCATGGCTTGACTGGAAATGCACTACTCAGACAATGATAAATACCACACATAGGTCTTAAATTCTGTGTAACATTTAATTCACTGCCATCCACTGCAACATCCGACAGCCAGATGTCGCCTTCCTTGTAGGTTCCCATGTCCCCCTGTCTCACACAGCCTTGAGGTCTCATTGTTTATAGCTGGGAACTGACAGGAGGCAGGCTGAATTCAAAGCTGAGGTTACGGTACACGTTGTGCACATTAAGAAAATGAATCCCACATCACTTCAACCTTTGCCCTCTGCTGCTTTTTGCTGGGAATCACATTCTGAGTCCCTCTCCCATTTTACAGGTTAGCATCGCTGCTGGGGCTTTTTCTGAGAGCTATACTCAGACTAAGAGTGCACTGGTTTTGTTTTTAAAAGGAGCTGCTGCCTGGAGCTAAATACTTTGCACAATCTGGCAAAATTTCTCTTGGCTGTGAATGCGTCCATGACACAGCTGAGAGTCAAGGTGAGGCAGATGAACCAACGAGCTGCTAAAGCGAATGCTACCGATCATCTGGAAGTTCCAAAGCATTCCACGCAGGTGGCATGTCCATTCCAGCTGGTGCGGCTACCATCCGAGCTGACCCAGTCCCCATCAACTCCAACCCAGAGCCCCAAGAGAAAAGCAGACAATCAGCGTCTTTCACAATTCAGGAATCTCACAGGAACTGCTCTGGTGAACATTTTTACAGCCTGCTTGCAAACAGACTTTTCCATCCTCCAGTCTGCTAAGAAATCCCAGTGCGCACGGAGCCAGAGCATAAGTAAAGACTTATACTATTAATAATAATAATGCACATTCCTATAGTTCCTTTCATCTCAAGGGCTCAGTAAGTGCTACACATACTATGCATAGGATCACTTCATGCAAATCTGATAAGCAGCAACTCTGGTGTGGGACGTAACAGCACACAGCAACACTATGGAACAGCTAAGAACAGAAAGTGAAAAAAGCAAAGCACAATGAAAAGACAGATGAATTTAGTGAGGGGGGAAGATAGGAATTATCCATGCTTAAATTTGGCCAGAACTTGTAGGCTTAATAGGTAAAATTTACAGAACTAGCTAAGTCATTTAGACACCATTGAAAATTTTACCCAGCAACCTCTTGTCTTTGCAAAAAGTGCCAGGGGATCGTTAATGATCACTAGTGGTCACAATGGCTCTTACCCCAAACCGGCAGCACCGTGTTGCTTAGCACCATTCTGGTACACAGGCTCACTATGGACTCTAAGGGAAAAGTACCCCAGTATATGAATCCCCAACACGGGGAGAAGGCAAAGCTCCAAACCCCTTTGACACTTCTAGCCTATCAGCAGATACAGTAAAGCAAAATCAAGCTAAGCACTTATTTCTGTTCAGAACCTTTCCCCCCAGACTCACAACACAGCAGGAGGGTTTACCATACCCTCTGGGGCTCTGGAATCTGCTGGCTAAAATGCCCCAGAGTCTGTTCAAAGATGTTACTGATTCCAGAAAAGCCAGTGGTCTTACAGGACTGCAGGTGACCTCCCTGAATGATCTATGGCTAGCAAACCTGGAAGATTTTCAGTGCAAGTACTAACCAGGCTCCACACTGCTCTGCTTAGCTCTGCTCTAGTTACTTGTGAAGCCAACAGAGTAAGAGTAAAAGGTGACAGAGCTGGGCTGGGCTGACACAGTGGCTGAGGTAGAGGGTTAGGGGGATGAACAGAGGAAATTACAAAGCTACAACCCTCCAGAGAGCGGCTTTGCTTTGGCCCCAACATCCCCTAGCACTAGTAGGTTTCCAAGGTTGCCTTGTATCTGAGGCCAGGCCACGTCTGTTCCTAGCATTCTCACTACTTCCTGGGGCTTTCATGTTCTTAATTAGGAAAAAGAGCCTTTCCGACGTGCTCCTGTCTTTTTAATCTTTTCACAACGTCCTCTCTCAGAATTCCCAGGACATCTCCTTGCGTGGGGTTTAACAGCTAAAGCCAGCTAATGATATGCGATAGCACTAATGATGAATTGTGGTCGCTCAGCAGTAAATTAACGAGGAGTTCTACACCCCTGAAAGATCAGGGGAAATCCAAAAAGGCGGCTTTGTGCAGCACAAGAGCAGAGCTTAGCAATGCAGCTCAGACACAGCGAGGCACCCTGGGCCCTGCATCTTGCTGTATCTTATCAGCGAGGTGTTAAGTCTGCCTGGAGAGCTTGAGATGGATGAAGGTTTAAGCTTATTTTTAATCAAATCACTGAAAGTCACAGAGGTGACCTTCTCCCTGCACCAACCTTTCCTCCTAAATCACCCCCAACAGTTTATTCCTATTTAAACTCTCTGGGAATCTCTAAGGCCATATCTCCAGAGAACCATATGACCTGGAACTAGACGAGACCTATTAAATCCCATCTATACTGGCCAGCAGAGGACAAAGAAGAGCAATCTGACATTCATCTGCTGCCTTCACAGAGGTACTAGGTAAATTATTTTCCTCCCTTTTCAGGCAAAAGTCACTCCTGAGTCAGGACTGGTGGCCAACGCAGGAGAGGGATCAAGCAGAGCATCAAGGCCTCAATTCCTGCTTGTGAATACTTATAGCTGTGACACTAGCATGGGCAGAAATAGGGACAAGGCCCTCTGGGTCACTGAAATCTGGCTAGATGAGAGTCTTCTTTCTGTGGGAGGAAAGTGAAAAAAGACAGCTATCTTGGCTAAAAATAGGAGGGACGGCAAGTAGCTACAAACGTGAACTCAAGCAACCTCCAGAAAGGTCACTCAGTTTTGAGGATAATCATGAAGACAACCCCAGCTAGCTGAGGAAGTCAGTAAATTAAAGATTGAGAAGGCTCCCCTCAACGCCCCCCGCTCCCACTGCCTAACAACATTCTGTGTGTCTCGAGCATTCACCCTGCTGTCTTTTCCAGTAGGGTTTCAGTGCCCCCCTACCTTTTTTGGCACAAACTGTTCAATGCTGGCACCCAAGCTCTTCCCTCTGCATGGCTTGTCATACAATCTGCTCAGTTTTCTTTTGTTCAGGACACACTCCCTGAAATTGGGCCTATTCTGATTAAATCAAGGTGAGTGACAACTCGGGAATTGTATTACAAACATGTCCCGCACACCCTGGTGATGTGACCAGATCAATGTTGCACTACACATATGTACATATCTCTATATACCTCTGCACACAGAAACATACATAAATAGTTAATAAATAAGTGAATAATAAAGTGCCACAATCCGGGTTAATTTGGAAACTAAGGTTGTAAAGCAAAGGTGAGAAATGAGGACTGACAGTGCATTAGCATACACATGGAGCAGTAATCTATTCACGAGACATCACTCCTAATGAATCATGACTGGCAGAAAAGGGAGAAGGACACCAGGGCTAGCATTAAAGTGTCAGCACTCCGTGCTTTGGAGGAAAGGGGAAGCGCAGCTGTGGGCTGCGATTCATTAGTGTCCTTTGCCTCTGGTGGGCTCTTTTTACTTGTTTCTCTCCCCATATTTTATGCAGGAAATAAAAACACCTTGCAGCACAGCCAGGGGAAATGAGATTTAAGATCTCCCCTCTCTCCAAACAAGGCAGGTAGCTCATTTTATTTTGTCTCCATGTATGGAATGGAGGGGCTGTCACCCAGTGGTTAGAGCCAAGGGATGGCAGTCAGATTCCTGGGTTCTTCTCTTGGCTCTGCTACTGTCTCAGGGCGTGAACTTGGAAAGGCATGTCACCTCTCCTAGATTCAAGCTGACGCGGGGGAAACACATCGCTCCTAGACAACCCCCAGCCTTCACTGGTCCAGGAAGTAAGGAATCGAAACCCAACACAGTACTCTAGGCTCCCCCCTGGCAGTGCAAAATGCAGTCATTAGAGGGCCAAGGGGTTCTGGTCACTTTGGGTCTACTACTGCCAGCAACTATCTGAAGCAGCTTATTATGTTACACGACTTTGCCCTTCTGAGGATCCTTTCATCCGAAGTTCTCAAAGTGCTGTACAAACATTAATTAGATAAGTCTCACAGAAGCCCTGGAAGTCCAGTCATACCATCTCAATTTTACAGATGTGGAAACTGAGGCACGGAGCAGCAAAGCGACTCTCCCAAGCCACAGAACAATTCAGTAGCAGATCTGATAGAACCCAGGAGCTCTGGCTCCCAACCCCTTTCCTCTAACCATTACACCGTACTCCCATCTTGACTTGATTATCCTGTTCTCTCCCACCTCACAGAGTCAGGAAAAAATGGCCAGGGGTGCTAGTGTCATGGGAAGAAAGGCAGCTTGCACCCTGTTCCTGCCAGCCCTGGACTCCTGACCCAGACTGGCTCTCACCTTGTGCTGGGCGAGTTCCGGAAGTGAGCGCCTGACATGCTCCTGCAGCCGGTACAGTGCCACAGACGGCTCGTTGGCCAGGATGTACATGCTCTCCGTGAATTTGTCTGTAACTAAAATAAGCAAAACAGCTGCATTATTTAAAATGGGAATAAAACGGGGAGAAGGCAGAGCTCCAAACCCCTTTGACACTTCTAGCCTATCAGCAGATACTTTAACGCAAAATCAAACAAAGCACTTATTTCTGTTCAGAACCTTTCCCCCCAGACTCACAGCACAGCAGCAGGGTTTACCATACCCTCTGGGGCTCTGGAATCTGCTGGCTCTTCCAGGTTTGCTAGCCACAGATCATTCAGGGAGGTCACCGGCAGTCCTGTAAGACCACTGGCTTTTCTGGGATCAGTAACATCTTTGAACAGATTCTGGGGCATTTTAGCCAAACCAGCAGATTAGCAGAGCCTTAAATTAATCTTAAAGGGGAAAGTTAGCTCTGGTTCCTGTGTGGAGTGCCCAAGCAGCCTGGGAGCAAATCGGGGTACTGACATCACAGAAATCTAGACTGACCTCGGGTTTGAGCTTCCCTTCCGGCTGCTCACCCAGTTCCATGCATCATGCTTCTTACATCTCAACAGCCCCCATGGGGATCCTAACGGAGTATGCCATGAACACACAGTAGCATGCAGTCAGTGTGACAAACCCATTGTATGGACATGGCTCTGGACCACAGACTGCCCTGCCAGAAAAAGCCCTAGACAGCTAGGGCACAATGGCTTTAAAACCCAGCAAACTGCTTTGAGGCAGGAGGTAAACAAATTCCCTTCCAGCCCAGCTGATGTCTCCATGACCAGCTTTTAAAGCCACTGAATGCTGTTTCTTGAAAGTGCTGCATTACTTTCAAGCTCTCAATCCTGAAGGCTGTGCGTCACACCCACCACCTCTGTGATCTCCCCCATCCTTCTCCCAATCCTCCTCTCCTTCCATTCCTAGCATTGCACTATCTTTCTCACCACCCCCTGTGCTTGGGGCAAACTGACACCACTCTCTTCCTCATAATAGCACAATACCTTTAGGAAACCTTCCCCTATGGATATCCCCACAATGTTCTTTAGAGAGGCAGTACGGTCTAGTGAGTAGGGCACTGGACCAGGGCACAGGAGACCTGAAGTCTATTCCCAGCTCTTGACCTACTGTGGGACCCTGGGAAAGTCACATCCCCTCTCTGCATCCACCCCTTTCCCTTCTCACCCTGAATCTGTCTCTTTCTGGAGCACGCTCTCACTATGTGTTTGTACAGCATCTGGCACAATGGGGCCCTGGTCTTGGCGCTAAACACGACCGCAATACAAATAATTGACAACACCTTTCTTGTGATTTAAAAGGTTTTATTTATGAGCACAGACAGTGTGCCTGACTCCATACACAAAGGGGAGACGTGAACCCTGCCTTCTGGCTCACAAGCTCCATATCCTGTGAATTAGATTGCAAGCTTTTGCGGGGAAGAGAGTGCCTCCTCTTTGGGGGTTTGCAATGCCCCATATCCACCTACAGCCCCTTATAAATCATAGCTATCTGAAACAGAAAGATCAGAGAGGGTTTTCAGGAGTAACCTTTCAATAGTGGATGTAGATTTTTTATTTTTTTTTTTTTTTAATCACAGCAAAAGTAAGTAGTGGGTATTTTTTGCCATATTTAAATACACTGGTTTATGGCTCAACTAGTCCTGAGCCCACGCATAGCGTGAGCTGGCTGATCTTTTGGAACTGAATACATTTTTAAAAAAAAAAACAAGTTCCTTTTAAGGCAAATAGCTTTGCTTCCCCTGCTCTCAGCTTTTGTTTCATTTGTAAGTGTTCAGTTATTGCAGTGTTTTCTGTTAGCCAACTTTCCAAACTGCTTGAATACAGATGTAGATAAATTCTAAGCTTTGCAAAACACGTTGTAGCCACGTGCCAACTACACGTTCCAAAAAGGACACAGACACCCACTACTCATCTGACGTGCAGATATGAGGCCATGTTTGTGTTGGGACTCACACAATGTGCTATGGCAAGGAGGGGAGAGAAAGAGGAAGTAGCATCTATGTGACTGTTATTAAGCACAGATGAACAGACCCTTGGATGGTAGGGCACTGGAATGTGAGATTCAAAAGGGGATTGGACAGTTGTCTGGACAGCAAGAATATCCACGGTTATAATAGTTAATGCTAATAAAAATTTTGGAAGAGATATTAAACCTCAAGCCTCCGATTTAAGCCAATTTCTAATTATTAGAAATCAAGATAAGATATAAGGCAGGCCCGCATCTGCTACTGGGAGGTTCTTATATCTTTCTCTGAAGCATCAGACACTGGCCACTGTCACAGACAGGATACTGAACTAGATGGATGCTGGGTCTGATCCAGTCTGGCATTTCCTATGAAATCCCTTTTACTTCCAGACTCACACGTTTGGGGATCTCTGTGGCAAGACGCTTTTACAGACACATTCAATCTCTGGCCTAGAGCTTTTGTTGCACATCCTGCCGCTTCATTTCAGCTGCCTTTGTATATTTCCAAATGCCCACAAAACACCAAAGCCCAGAAGTGTTACTTGTTCAGGCCTTGTCAACACTGGGGTTTTAGTCACCAGTGCAAACCAACAACATAGACATGGTTTATACCAGTGCAAAAAAAGTTGCACTAGTGCATCTTATCCCAATTTCCAGGTGTCTGCTTCAAACTGGGCTGCAGCAACATAAGTCATATCTGCACTGGTGCAGCTAAATCAGTAGCTAAATCAAAAAACCCCAGGGAGATTCTTTTAACCAAATCCTTCCTCTTGTTTTAATTCACATGCAAAGGCTCTGCCTGCTAACCACAGACCTGCAGCAAGTCAGACAGCCATGGATTTAATACACTGCAAGAGGTCAAGGCAGTCTACTGAAATAAAAAGTCAAAACAAACATTTTAAAATGTATCTTTTAAAAAAAAAAAGCTCTTTAAATGAGCCACAGGAGCAGTCTGTGGAACTCCTCGCTGCAGGAAGGTCAGCTTAGGACGGGTCAAAAAAAATCAAGATTTATCTGGAGAAGAGACACAAAGTAGCCGTGGTCGGGGGGCAGTTAGGCTATAACTGTCAGCCCCGCACCACCCACCCACGGGGGCCACACAGAAACCCTACAAGTGCACGAACCACGGGGCTGACCTGGGGCTCCATAACTGCCCTGCCCCAATACGGAGAAGGCCCTATGGCCACCCAGGAGGGCAAGCTGGGGCCCTATACCCCCCTAGGGGGCTGCCCTGGGGCTCTGGAAATACCCTCCCCCATCCCACCTATGGGAGGCCCTACAAGGGCCTCACCCCCCCCATCGCCGGGCATTTCCTGGGGCCCTCTGACCCGCCCCGTGCCCCGCCCATCACGGCCCCCGCCGGAAGCCGTGGCGCCGCCATTTACCTTTTTTCACCTTGAGCTGCATCTCGGTCTCCTCCATCGCGGGCGGGGGGTAGCAGACGCCGAAGCCAGCCCGGAACCCCAGCCAGGGGCAACTTCCGGCTCCGCGGTGCAGCGCTCGAAACGGCCCCTCCGGAACCCGCGCGGCGCCGCGGAGGTTCCGCCTCTTCTCTTGCTCCCTCGCCCGCCCCTGTGTACTGCACATTCCCTAGGCCGCTACCATCTGGGGCCAGTGAGCGACGCCTTCCCTGTGGGACCCTCCCCTCCCAGCTGTGTGGCCCCATAGGGTGTGACTTCCCCACCCCAGCAACCCCCAGCTGCCAGCCCTGCTTCTGTCTGCCAGCCCCAAGAGGTAGGGGTTTTCTGTGGCAGGCATAATGGGACAGTGTCTCTGCCCCCGAATGCGCTAGAATTAAATGTGCAGGGTTATCACGACGGCTGTTGTAAATTCTGCCCCTGCTTACCCCTTGGGGGCCCCCACCTGGAAGGAACGCAGATGCTGGGGCAAGCCCACAGCGTTTCCAGGTCCCCTGATTTCATCCGGAGCCTCCTAGTGCTGCTAATGCCAAGTGGTCAGAACTCATGAGTCACGTTCCAAAAAAATCACGAGATTGGTGCAACGGTGCCCTCAGAGCATGACCCCCTTCCCCATTGCCATGGACCAGGGCCAAGTGGAAAGGCCCAGGCTGCTACCCCTGGTGATAATAGTATGGGGGTGGAGGGGTTCTTCCCATCGCCCCTGCCCCTACCACTGTCCCCCTTGTATGCGGGGACTTAGTGACTCCCCTGTGCACTGAGGCAGGAGGGGGCAACTGGCGTCACCAGCATTGTACAGAGGGGCGAGTAGGCACCAGTGCTCCGCATGACCTTGCTTGTTTGACGGCACTTTACACTGCTGTGACCTGGCTGGCCTGACAAGGTCAAGACTCTTTCAGTCTAAGGAGAGCAGCTGATATGTCTTGCCTCAAGGTGCTTCAATGGCAGACATATGCCCAGGGGCACCATAGGTCACTCGCTGTATATGCACTAAGCAATTCTGCATGGCCCCGGCCTCTAGGGAGCATTGCACTGTGATCCTGCACCTTGTACAGAGTGTGCCAAACTCTCTCAGCCTCATAAAGGATTTCTTTGGCCTGTGTTATTTGGTCAGTTGGCTGTACATATGATCCACCGGTGAGAATCCGGACCAGATGGAGTCTTTAGAGAGGGGGAAATTGCTTACGAGTAGTTCTGTTTCTCTGGAGATACTGTCTGGCAGGATTCTCATCCCCCCCAGCATTCCCCCCACCTCTGCCATTTGGATTTTCTTTGAGGAGGGGGTGATGTGTGTGGGGTTCACAGTCTAGGCAATCACGTAATAGCTACTCATTGCCTGATCTGCAGTGCTGGTCGCTAGAGAGAGAAAGGGGGTTGTTTATATTCTTGTGGAGTGAGATGCTTGCATGTCTCACACTGGAGGCACGAGACCCAGCAGTGAGAATCCGATGAGATGATCCAAGAAGCAGAATAGCAGAGAAGTAATCTGCCATTACCCACCTTCATTCAATAAGTACATAAAGCTCTGAGATCCCAGGACAGAAAGAAGGGCAACATACCATTATTCCGATTCCCCAGACAGAACACACATGGATTATGACGTGGGGGAGAGGAGGGATTTTCAGTGGAGATTTTAATTAGCAATTGGTAAAGAGATTTTTAACTCAAATGTAATTTCAGTGCTAACATACAGATGCAAGAGCAGAACATCTACCAAAACGTTAGACAGAAAACTAGACACCTTTGAAAATAAGTGCCTATGAAATATCCTGGGCATTGTATGGGAAGATTTCATCACCCACAGAGAGAGACAAGAAATCACCAATCAGCAGCTCGTCTCCACTAGAATCAGAAGGAAGTGCTCGACATACGTAGGGCATGTACTCTGGAGACCAACACAGACTCCCCAGGAAGCTGTTCACCAACTGGTGTGAGGAAAGGAGGGTGCCCAAAAGAAAGCTTAAGGAGACCCCCTAGCAGGGAGGGCAGAACAGTTGTTCTTAACATCACAGAGCAGCTGGAAGCAGCAGCAAATGACAGAGAGGACTGGCAGGGAGTGGGACTAGTTTTCGCCCTGTGCAGGATGCAATACTAATAAACAAGATCTGGAATCCAGGCACCTTGGCATCTAAACTAGAACCACACCCGCCCTGTCTCCTGCCCATGCCGCCCTCCCATGCTAGCTGAAGGCCTGGCTTCCTCCAGCACCTGCCGCAATGGGAACCAACAACTGGCACCTCCGGGCAAGAGTGTGTTACAAACAGCAATAATCCAGGTGACAGATTTTAGTGGATCCAGGGAGCCCAGAGAGCGAAGGTTTCAAAGCTAAATTCTGGGTTTGTATCAATCTGGTTTGAGCTCTCCGGGCAGTTTGCACAGACCGCACCAGTTCAAGCATTAATAAGGGCCCATCATCAGTCCAGATTTAGTACTATTTCCACCCCCAGGGAGTCCACAGACCTATCCTGCAAGAACGGGGAAAGCGAGTCTGGCTACTGTCAGTATAAACACCACACACACACACACACACACCCTTGACATCTGTGCATCTCCAGCCGGATGGCAACCCCGCTGTCACCCCTTGCTACGGGGCTGCATGGCAAGGTCCGAAAGAGAGGGACTGTCCCTTTAAAGCCAGGCTGCGTGCGAAGCCCTTCCCACACCGGGTCAGCTGATAGGGGTGCCAAGCCGGTGCAGAGCAGCCTTCTCCCCCGCACCCCGGTTTGGCAATGCACGCGCCCCACTCAGAGCTGCTCTCCCCATTGCAGCCCCACCGGAACTCTTAAAGGGCCAGGCGGGCTCCGGCTCTGCACCAGCAGCCGCCGCCGCGGGGCTCAGGTGCATTGTGGGACAACAAAAGTTACTTTCAGTTCGGAGTGAGGAAGGGGAAAGAGGGGGGCCCGGGGGAGCTGCGCTGGCCCGGCCGGGTGCAAGGAGGCGGTGGGTGCCCTCCAGCCGCGAGGGCAGCGCGGGGCTCGGTCTGGGCGCGAGAAGCGGGTAGACAGTGCAGCAGGCGGGGAAGGGTCGCTGGGGGGCGTGGGGAGCGGATGCAAAGAGAGAAGTTGGTGCAGCTCGCCAGGTTGTGGCTTGGGGGCAGGAAGGGGGCGATGCCCATGCTGCCTTCAGCTCCGCTAGGCCCTGCCTTCCCCCTTGCAGTGGGAGGTGCCAACAGGTGCCCACATGCCCAAGGGGACCATACCCATTAGCGGAGTCCTTGCCCTCTGGCAGATGGATTGGCTGCGTGGCCAGGCTTTGCAAGTTACTGCAATGGAGGGTCTGGAGCCAGCAGCTCCCCATGGCCCCAGCCAGCAAGCACTGAGCCAATCTGGGCTGGGAGTCGCCTCCCCAAGGGGCTGGGACTCGCTGACTAGTGTCCTCTGCACGCCTGATGTGGGCCTAAGATGCAGCCTGGGGCTGGCCCAGGGGAGGGGTTAGGATTGGGGTCCAGGCTTTGCACAACTTGGGCGCTTTGCTAGTGAAGTGCCGTTAAACTCAACTGTTGCCACTGGAAGGTTTTTCCTTCCCTTGGCGATTTCTTGTGTTGACCTAGAAGCATTTCTACAGGGGCCTGGGGACGTTAATGTAAACTCTTCCGTGCAAGAGGCCAAAGTGAGTCTGATGGTTGGAGCTGGAAATCCTGAGAGTCCAATTTTTGGGTACTGACTCCTGGGACTTGGGAGCCCCAGGTTCAATTCCTAGTTCTGTCAAAGACTTCCTGCATGGCATTGGGCAAGTCACTTGGCTTCTCTGTGCCTCAGTTTTCCCATCTGTATAATGGGATGAATTGCATGCCTTTACAGAAGGGGGAGGGGGGACAAACTGCATTTAAAGATGGTGAGGTGCTCACATACTGTAGTAATGGGTGCCATATAAGTATCTCGGAGAGTAACTAGAGAGCCAGGGTGGGTGAGGTCATATCTTTAATTGGACCAACTATAAGATAAGATATGGTCTCCCCCACCTTGTCTCTCTAATACCCTGGGAGCCACACAGCTACCACTACGTGTAGTTAGTAATTGGCATAATAGGACTTCACAAATGAACTCCCGAGTTTCTGAACTACACTGACTTGCTCAAGACTCAGCGCTGAGAGCAAGTGATTTGGCCTGGAGAAGTGCACCAGCGAGTGTGCGGGCACAAATCTCTGATTTTTCCCAATCCTAATCCCCTTTAACCCAGTGCCAGAACTCCTCTTGATTTCAATTGGCTCCGGATTATGCCCACAGACAGGCTCTGCAGAACAGATCCACTTTTAACTGTATTTGCAGCACATACCCTGCAATCTCCAGCTGGGTTCCTGCTTTAATAAGTTATTAGTTACACGGGGAGTTTCACTCTGGTCAAGCTCTTCGGAAGCCCATTCCCTGGTAGGAGTGTGCATACATAGGCCTACGTCCATCTCTGTAAAAGATATTTTGTCTGTTACATAAGGAAATATTAAGGACTGGAAAGTAACAGCAGCTGTATCCGGGGAAGGCGAAAAAACCGTCACCAACCCCTCTGTGGAGGGCTCTGTAAGCAGCAGAAGCACTGCTAAGTGCCTGAAGGAACATAACGATGGAAGATATCCCACCAAGAGATCTGGACAAGGCTGCTGGTGGGGATGAGAACAGCTCAGCGACAGTGCATCTACATTTGTATCCAGGCACTCAGGATGATTCCAATCCAGATCTTGACCAAGGCCTTGCTGCACAAACTGGTTAGTTCCTTGGGGTTGGTAGGGTGGGAATTGGCTGGGAGGAATGAATCCAGAAGCTGGTAGTCACTGGGCACCATGAGTGGGAGATAAACCCAGCAGCGGAGGAAAATCCCTCACTGTGCTCTTAGGAGAGAAGAAGAGGGAGTGAAGGAAGAATTTTGTCTGGAAATCTCTATGCCACTTTATTAACCCATCCCTTTACATACTTCCTGGGCTTATAAAGCCCACCCCAGGGGGACTCTGGCCAGCAGCTGTGAACTAAACCCACTTCTAGAATTCAAATAACAGAGGAACAAATTGATAGTAAGTGGTGCCTTCGTACAAGCAGTGCACAAGTAACACCCAAAGGACCCTCCGCCTCTGGGACAGCTGTTCCACAAAGGTACAAGTGAGAAGCAGCAGCAAAGTCTACCGTGGTTGGAGCAGGAGCGTGGGGGTCAGGACATCTGGGTTATGTTATTAGAGGAGTGAACATAGGACTGGGAACTCGAAGCTCCTGAATTCTAATCGTAGCTCTGTGCAGCCTTGACCAAGTCACTCAGGTCAAAGGTAGCAAAAGTGGTCATGGATTTGTGAATGTCACAGTTTGTGGGTTTTTGTTTGAGACCCCTCAGGCCTGGCATTTACCGGTGCAGCCTTCATTGACTTCTAAGGGAGTGGCACTGATGGAAAACACAGGCCCCAGTATCTCAAGCTGGGCACCCAAAAGCCAACAGCTACTTTTGAAGATTTGGGCCTTAAACTCCAGTCTGGTTCCTCTCTGTAAAACAGGGAGGAAGATGTATTTATTCCCTAAGGGCTAGCTAGTAAACGTGTAGTGCTTGGAAAATGGGTGCTGTGTAATCTTGGTCATTGCATTATGTTATATACTATCAGTCCCTTTTTGGGAAACATCACTAGCCCAGATTCTGTTCTTCAACAAGAAAACTCTCCCTCCCATTCTCAACCAGTGTTTAACTTTTTTTTTTTTTTAAACAAAGCAGGTGTTTCCCTGAAGCACTCGACCACCCTGACAAACAGACAGAGAGGCAACGAGGTCTCTGCCCTCCCAGCAACCCTCGACAGTGAGTATTGCAGGTCTTCAAGATCTCAAACTCAGAGGCACAATGTCTGCTGTGAAAGGCAGTGATCCAAGACTCCGTAGTCTTGGCATTTCTTTGGTGTTCAGCAAATAACTGTGAATCCCACTAACAAAAGGTGTGTCTTGTCCCCCTCTAGGGGCAGGGCCACATAGAAGATAATAGCTTTCTAGTGCTGCCAGTTACTCCATTAGCTCACAGAGTAGAGGACAATGCTGTGAATCCAAAGATCATGGATTTTTTTGGGTGGTATGTTTATTTTTCCAAGTTTTCCTTTTTAAAGACCTTAGGAAATTGCATTAAAATATGGTAAATAAACATTCAGGTTAGAAATTCAAGCTTTCAGAAGTTAGGAAGTGCCTGCTGTGTGCATGTGCATTATGACACAGTATTTAATTACATGGTCACATGCTATTTTAACATAGAAACCCTGCCTCATGCAGTGCTCAGGATGGCTGTTGCTAAGCAAATGAGCAGCTATTCAATATTCTGCTTTCTTCTCGCTGTTCGGTGTGTGGCCCCAGGCCTTATTTACTGCACACTATTCTAACCCTGCTCTGAATACAGAATAATAATTTCCTCATGGGCTTTTCTGCAATATTACCTGCAGTTCTGTTCACTATGGTATTGGAGTGTTTTACAAACCTTAATGAATTGGGCTTCATAACACCCCTGTGAGCTGAGGGGTTTGTTGTTACCGTATTACAGGCGGGGAACTGAAGCAGAGAGAGAATAAGATCCAATAATTGTGGGTGCCCAAACTGAAATGGCTAGGGCTGATTTTTCAGAGTCCTTAGCATTAAAGAACATTTCAGACATTCAAAGAACTGCACCCATTGACTTCAATTGGAGCTGTGAGGGTTCCGCTCTTCGGTGTGACAGACCCCAGGGGCTCAGAGTGGGCTCCCAGGAAACGAGGCGGGCACAATAAGTGGCCACCTGTGTAAAGTCTGATGTAAGTGACTTATCCAGCATCACACGGGAACTCTGTGGCAGAGGTGGTGGTAGAATCCAGTTCTCCAGGGCTGCATTCAACCGCCTGAACCATGAGACCCTGCACGCTCTTCCTGCAGTCCCCTGCCTCCTTCACTGCCCACTTGCCAGCTTCTGCAACAAATGAGACAGGGGCCTTGCAGACAACAGCCTCCTCTGCACAACCCAAGTACATCCAGCCTATGCAGTAAATAAGGCCGGGGGCCTGTGGAAAAAATACCCTGGGAATCACAGCTGTTTGCTAACAGCAAAGGAACATTGAGAGCCAGGGAACTTCCATGGTCTAGAGGGGAATGTGCTGTAATGGACACAAAGCCTTCTGCCTCTGTCCCGTCCAGCTTGTCCCTGTCCCCTCTTCGCCCTCCCCCCCCCCCCAGTCCAGTCTCCTCGTCTAGCCAGTCTAGTCTTCCCCCTTGGACTCCTCGTGCCTCCCTGCCCCCTCAACACCTGCGTCCATCTCTCAGGCTAGGTGGCTGCCTCACAATATGGTTACCTCTGATATCACAATGGTCTAGGTCTCCTGCTTTGGCATGGACACATGCTTTACTGTGGCTGAACACCCATGCCGCCCCCAGTGTCTTCTGTAAAGTCAGAATGGCTGAGAACTTCCTGGGTGATAACAAACCGCGAGCCCCACGGACGATTGACCCTGCGATATTCCGAACACAGAGTCCTCCGTCACGCTTGTAGCTGCTTCCCTCGCTTCACGCTGAGTAGGCCTCACAGTGACCATCCCAGAATCCTGCGGGATAGATTTTTGTGCTATCTGCCCCTTGTTGGTGAAATCTCCCTCAGGTGGAGCTAACCCCAGTTCTGCTCTGCAACATGTCACCACTTCAACTCTTTTTTTTTTTTTGAAATGAGGCAGGTACATCGCTGAAGCACTCGACCACCCTGACAAACAGACAGAGAGGCAACGAGATTTCTGCCCTCCCAGCAACTCTTGACAGTGAGTATCCCAGGGCTGCAAGATCACACACTCAGAGGTGCCGCTTCCAACGGGAAAGACGCTTGTGTGCTAAGGCCAGTGTCTCTCAACCTTTTTTGATACCAGGGACCAGCTTGCTGCCTTCCTAAACTGTGTCAGGGAGATCTCGGGGACCGGCACCGGTCCAAAGACCGGTCACTGAGAAACACCGCGCTAGGCTGTCCCCTCAGCCCTGTGGGGGAGCTTTGAGTTTTTCAGCCAGGGCAGAGGAGAGAGAAGCTTTGGCGGCTAAGATACCAGTAGATGTCCACTCTTCCTCCTTGTTCTCCTGCAAGTCACATGGGGAACTACCAGTGTTTCCACAATGGGGTATTAATCAGGGCATCCAGCAGAACACTGTCCTTGCATTTCCTTCTTACAGTGAAATTGTTCCCAGAGCATTTTTACTGTGTCCCATTTGTTTTAATTATATGTCAGCGCTCCTCGCCTGCACTAGTTAACAATTAGCAAGGTAGTTTTAAAACAACTAGCCTGGTAAGTGATGGTAGGAAAAAAGAGCCATTTCCCCATGTTTTTATAGCTCCCCAGTAGCTGTGAACATCGTTGTAAATCTTTCAGACAAGATCGGGTCTGATATTTTATTGTATTTGTGTTGTTTGTATTTGCCTCTTATTAATGGGCCACTCCGCTAGTTAAAGATTAGGTTGAACAGATAAATTTTTAAAAACAACATGTTTATAAAACTGAAATGTCAACATAGAAATGTTTGTATGAAACTAAAAAACAAAAATCCATGATTGTTTTTGTTCAGAGGTGAACATCCCTGCGGTTTCTGCACCCCAGCCATTGCAGGGTAAAGCTAGTACAGAGGGACGTGAATGCAAAACTAGCTAAAGACAATCAGTTTGGGGCAAATTGTGCAAATTGATGCCAAGCAGCAGCACTGGTGGTAAAAGGCCAGGCCTCAGTCCTGCGGACATTTAGACACGTGTGTAACTAATATGCATGAATAGTTGCAGTGACTCAGTGGGAAGTTACACATGGGGGCATTGGCATCTGCAGCACGTGGCCCTACAATGGGATCTCAGAATTATTTTTGTTGTGATGGCCGGGAGTAGAGCTATTAATAAGTAAAGGGGTTTTTGTTGTTGTTGTTTTTAAAGATGTGATCTTTATCCCAATAATGTTTATTATAAGATCCCGTTTCAGTGAGAGCAAGTTTTCTGAGCAGGATTAGTGAGGAGAAAAAAAACCCCAACTCCTAATTCATCCATTTTGGCTCAGTTGATTCTACCTCGCACTCCCACCAGAGCACAGAATGTGAAGCCATAATGCAACATCCTGCTTAGGACAGCTATGATCTTGCATAGGCTGTACCACGTACTTACCTGTATCTCCAGACAGCAAATACTAAGCAGTCAGGGGAACATGTAATTCTAAGATTTTGTTTCCTTTCCAACGCTAGCTTTGTCCATCCACCAGTTGGCGGCTCAGGGTGAACTCAGTCAGCTGAAAGAGTATCTCAGAAAAGGTGTGTGCATCGAACTGCAAGTCTGTCTCTCAGTCTCCTTCCCCCACTTTATCCTGGTTTTTAGGGACAATTTAAGTTTTTGATGTAGAACTTTAATGGCTGCACAGAGTCCTAAGCACGTACCTGGCTGGCTCTCCCCCATTGCTTCAAGAGGCCTCTCCTGGAGTAGTGAAGCGTGAGACACGCTATAGCACATCAATCACAAGGGAGCTGCCTTGTGAAGTTTGACTCTGAGTGAGAGGCTAGAGACATGGCAAATGGTCAGACTGCCAAAGGAGGCCACAGCGGGAGCTGCAAGGTCAGAGCCTCTCCCCAGCTCCAGCCCTCCCTTTGCGTTTATTGCACTGAATACCTGGTGTGAGAATTTAGCAGGAACAAACCCCAGGTGCCATCACAGGTTTTCCTCAAGGGAGGCTCATTCTAACTGGAAGCCAAGCCCAGTTCACAGAACCCCGGACTCCTCTGGTTGGAGCATCAGCAGGGTAGTATTCTTCTCCCCCACTGATAACGACCCATCTTTCAAGTAGCCAGTAGATAGCCTTGCACAGAGGCAGGCTAAGGGGAGGCTGAGATTAACCCCTTCTTCCCCAGGGATCAGGTAGTGCTCCCCTACTTTGTAGCACCAATTCTTCTCTAAAATTCATTTTGTATTTTCCCTTCATTATCTTCTTGCTTCTCAATTTGTTTTCCTTCCCCCATATCCCTCCTGGAGCCTTGTTGTTCTCTTCCTTCCTGGGGCCAGGCTCTGAGCCAGTGTTCCAGGCCCAAGAGAGCAATAGACAGAGTGGTACATGATCGAACTGGGAAACGCCTCTCTCTTTGGAAGCCCTGAATTTTTTTAAGGACACAAATGCTCCCCGGGGAGCAGTGGGGGACAGGTGACATGTGGCCTGAGCATAGGAGTGGCAGCCAGGAACCCCTCTGACCTCTTCTCCTGCTCTGTGACCTTGAGCAAGTCACTCTGCTGGTCCGTGCCTCAGTTTCCCCATGTGCGAAATGCAGCTAATGCTACTGAACCACATCCAGGGGGTGGAGAGGAATATTCTTATGACTGCAAAGCCCTCTGGAAGGCCGAGTTCTTGTAACCACGGGAGCAAATGGTGGATGGTACATATGTACAAGGCTCTGTGTTCTTGTCTGTTCAGGGGAGAACTTGGTGAACAAACCTGATGAGAGAGGCTTCACTCCTCTGATCTGGGCCTCTGCCTTCGGGGAGATTGAAACAGTCCGTCATCTGCTAGACCGGGTAAGAGCCCAGCGCCAGCCTGGGGGGTTGTATTGGCCGGTGGTTGGGCAAAGATGCCCCTCTGGATTTCTCCCAAAATTGAGTGCCCTGCGCTGACCTCTCCTGGCCACAAAGCACAGTGTGTAGATGCGCCTGGCAACCGCTGGGCGTAGTCAGCCATGTTTTGATGGAACAAAGCAAAGTGCTTTCCCTTGCTCTCCCCCACCCGCTCTGGGTGGAAGGGGCCACCTCTGTTGTACTTAACCCTGGAAAGCTGGTAACAAAACTTGCTCCTACACTTTGAGCACCCATCTCCCCCCCCCCCCCAACATCTCTTCCCATTGCGCTAGTTATGGTATCAATCTGACAGCAAGATCATTGTAGCTGAAAAGCCTCTGCCGACCCCAGGGCAATTCAGACAGACAGACAGACGGCCAGCCAGGCAGCCGGCCATGCCATCTCCCTCTCAGGTCTTCACAGAAGGGTGGTTTTTACTGATGGATTTATCAGCTGATTTTTTTCCAGGGGAACAAAACGGATAGAAAAACAATTTTGCCAGGTTAACGTAACCTCTGTTATCTGAGAGTTCTGCTCAGGCCATCTGTGGGCTAAGTCAGGAGCGTAAAGAGCCTTATCTTGTGACTCGCAATAGCTGTTTGTAATTAAAGATCTGCATATTGGTAATTTGAGATCCGCCTTATCACTGGGCTGCATAATCCACCAGTATTTTTACGTTTAATAAACTCCGTGCTGCATTGTCCTTGGGCTGCACCCCCATGTGATTGGGGCGTTTTAGAAATTTGTCAGTTACGTTCCTGAAGCAGTGGAGGGTTTATTGCTAGCTTTTGGATAAAGCAAAATTCCTTGCTGCATGGGGTGTTTAATCCAGGGGGAAACTGCCACCCCAGAAGTTGGTTGATAAATTGGAGAGGGTTCAGAGAAGAGCCACAAGAATGGTTAAAGGATTAGAAAACCTGCCTGATAGTGACAGACTCCAGGAGCTCAATATATTTATTTTAACAAAAAGAAGGTTAAGAAGTGACTTGATCACAGTCTAAGTATCTACCCCGGAAACAAATACAGTAAAAGCTGTTTTATTCAGCATGTTGGGGGAATGGGCGGTGCTGATAAGTGAAAAGTCCCGGTTAACTAAGAGGGAGGGAGTTTGGGTGTGGGGCAGTGGGTTGGGGCATGGGAGGGGGTGGGAATTTGGGTGAGGGATGGGGCTTGGGGTAGGGGGTTGGGGCATAGGAGGGGTCTCAGGGTGCTGGATCCGCGGGGCGCTCACCTTGGGCGGCTCCCTGCAAGCGGCGACCTGTCCCGGCTGCTCCTAGGCGGAGGTGCGGCAGGCAGGTCTGCATGCTGCCTCCACCCGCAGGCGCCACCCCCGCAGCTCCCATTGGCCGCAGTTCCTGGCCAATGGGAGCTGCTGAGCCAGCACTTGGGGCAGAGCCGCCTGCCACACCTCCGCCTAGCAGCAGCCGGGACACATCACTGCTTGCGGGGAGCTGCCCAAGGTAAGCGCACCCCGGATCCAACACCCTAACCCCGCGCGTCCTCCTGCACTCCAAACCCCTCATGGCCGTTCCTCTGCCTAGGAGCAGCAGGGACATGTCGCTGTTTCCAGGGCGTCATGTGGAGCCAGGCAGGGAGCCTGGCGGCTCCGCTCCAACCGGGACTATAAACCAGACTTTCTACGGAGATTAGAAATTCCGGTTTATAGAGCTTTCCGGTTGGTACAGGGCTGGATAACACCGCTTTTATTGTATTTCATAATGGGCTCTTTAATGGAGCAGAGAAAGGTCAAACACCATCCAGTGGCTGGAAGTAGAAGCTAGACAAATTCAGACTGGAAATCAGGCATACATTTTTGACAGGGAGGGTAATTAACCATTGGAACAACTTACTGAGGTCGTGATGGGTTCTCTGGTACGGACATGTTTTCAGTCAAGATTGGATGTTTTTCTAAAAGATCTGCTCTCGGAATTATTTTGGAGACGTTCTCTGACCCATGCTGTCCAGGAGCTCAGACTAGGTGATCATGGTGGTCCTTCGGGCCTTGGAATTTATGAATCTACGAATGACCTATACTATAGGGAGACGGTCTCGGTAGCTGCGTGGGGCTTTTCCAATATCCAGTTTCTTTAAGTGGGATGGGAAGCCCTCGTCGTTTCTGCCCTACAGAAAAGAATCCGGCATGCTGGGAAGCAATGCCCAGCCGGTTCAGTCTGATCTCAGAGTTCAGACAACACACCTGTGAATTGGAGCCGCCCAGGTGAGCGGATAAGCCTGGGCATGCGCGTGCTGGCGAAGTGGCACATCACGCAGTGGAAACCGTGAGCAAACAGAGTGTTGACCATCCCAGTGCCCTTGTGTGTGACCTGCTTTCTTCTGCATTGCTGGTTTACCCCTTGTCCTGTTCCTAGGGCGCTGACCCCCATGTACTGGCAAAGGAGCGGGAGAGCGCTTTGTCGCTGGCCAGCACCGGAGGATACACTGACATCGTGATCATGCTGCTGGAAAGAGACGTAGATATCAATATATATGACTGGGTAAATGCACTGTTGCTTATTGCCAATATCACTCTCTGTAACAGCCATCCTGGGCTTTTGCTGTTGCTAAAGGTTGGCTTTAAAAAAATATCTATATACTGCTTATGACTGAGGTTAAAGAAATTAATTTTAAAAAGAAACACCATTGCCAAGCTGGGGAGAAATTCATTGGCCCCTATCAAGCCTGTTGGTCTGTTTTCAGTTAAGATTCCACACAGGACAGTAGTGTCTTGAATGCCCCCTGGAGGGACCAGCCAAAATAATTTGTCTGGTGGAGAGAGTTCTTTAAAGACATGAACTGCCCGTCCTGGGGAACTTAGGGAGACTTTAAAGTGGCCTCTTCAGACAGGCAAATTGCTCATTCTCTGGGGAGGTTTTACAAACTACAAGCCAAAGCATTTAGAAATAAAATGACTTTTAAAGTAAACTTCTAATCCACCTAAAGCTCCAGAGAATGCAGAGCCTTGAAAAATCAAAACTCCAGCCAGCCCAGCGAGTCACAACCAAGAGACGTGGCCCAAGGGCAGGCCTGGTATGCCTCTGAGATCTCACCCCCTCAGACAGAGCTCCCCGCTCAGCCTGAAGAGCAGCAGAATCGAGTGCTTCGTTTACACAGTTCTTCTGGTGCGACTTGCTCGGGGCGCTGGTATGGCGGGTGGGTGGTGGGAGCTGGCTGGCCAGCTGAGCCCACCCCACAGCTGCTGCCGCATGACACCCTGTGAAACTTCGAGTTCTGAAGGTATCTGAGTGTTTGGCATCCAGGTGAAATTTGGGGGGCGCGCTCAGGGCTGCCTTCTCCTGTCTCCCTGCAGAACGGAGGCACCCCATTGCTGTATGCTGTGCGTGGCAACCATGTGAAGTGTGTCGAGGCTTTACTAGGTAATGAGACAGACTTTCACATGCTGGTTTTTAAGTAACTGTTCACTGCTAACTCTGCCTGGAAGTGCTAACCTGGGGCAGCTGACGTGGGGAGAGGCATGGAGTTATTTGGATATCAGAAGGTGATGTGGATCCCTGGACAAATAGTAACACATGACAGATGGGCCAAAGCCAGAGCTCCTGAGATCCAAAGCTGCAGCAGCTTTCCATTGCTTGCTCCTTGTCCTGGGTCTCTGCATGGAATGGCCAAGATAGGCAAAGCCTGGGTGTCACTCGCCAAGTCATTCAGCCCTGGCATCTAAACTCCGAGCATATACAATGGTCCTGCTGTTTCCCCGGAGTGGTCGCCCAGCCCCATCCGGGGCAGATCAAAGCATCCAGGCCGGCCCTAGAGCCCGTTGCCCACTAGAGTTAGTTGAGTTGTCTGTGTAGAGAGGGATCAACCCCTGAGCACGTGCTCCTGTCTGCTTTCAGCTCGCGGTGCTGATCTGACAACGGAAGCAGACTCTGGCTACACCCCCATGGATCTGGCTGTGGCATTGGGACACAAGAAAGGCAAGTGTCCTGCCCTTCGGACTGTCTAGAATGTGGGGGTTGGAACTGAACCCTGCTCCGCTCCAGTGCGGTTCCTCAGTGCTGAGTGCCACCCGGGGCGTTCCCTAATCTGCACGGACACAGGCTCGTCCCACTTTGCTGCTTGCTGAATTTGGCCCAGAAAATCAGATTCTCTAGAGAGGGCGTTAATGGGACACAGCTCACACCCAGCTGCTCACAGGGGCCAAGCCAGGGAGGGGTTGGGTGCTGTAAGTGGTCAGCCAAACAGAAACAAGTCTAAATTGCCAACTTCCAAGGGGATACTGGAAACCGAACCCCAGTGGTTGCTGCCATATAAGCTGGCCGCACTCCAGCCGTGCCTGTTTGAAACTTTACTGGTGTCTCTTCTCTTTGTGCCCGTTAGTTCAACAGGTTATTGAGAACCACATCCTCAAGCTGTTTCAGACCAAGAAACCGGAGTGACGCTGGCTCGTGCTCCCTGGCTGAAGGAACCAGGGCTTTGCTCTCTCGGTCAGCTCTCCGGATGCTGCATGGGAACAAGGTGGCCAGATGCGCTGTCTCTTTCCAAGGGCTGACGCTCCTGCAGCAGATCTGGCCGAGCCGGCGTGGAGGGAGCTTTAGAAGCCGGGCTGGGAGGAAATCCCTGATGAGGAGCTATTTACTCTCCAGGCCGGGCGTAAAGGAGAAGCATCCCACACACAGCGAGACACTGAATTGTCCAGGTAGCTGCATTTCTGCTGCAAACAAGACTGCAAGCCGCCTCCCTCTGCCCCCTCTGTGTGTGTAGTAAACGTTGCCTAAAGCAGCTCTGCCTGAATGCGATAGCCGCGGGGTGGGGGTTGTGCTGGGAACTGGGGCTTGCCCAGTGAAATGCTCTCGGGGATGCTGCCTGTTCCTCAGATGGGGCGAGGATGAACCATGCCGCCTTCGAAAGGGAGGCCATAAAGTCTGCCCTGCTGGAGCAGCCCTCTTCCCCCGGCCCACGCCCCAGCCAGTGACCATGCTTCTTGCAGTGGCTTAGGGAGAGTTCAGGTCAGGGCACAGCATGCTGATCACACTGCATCCAGCTCTGGTGGAAGCAGGTTGGGGGGGAGACTGCTCAACAATTCCCTACCTCCCTGGGTGAAACTCTGTTAGCTGCTCTAACCAAAGCCCTCGCCCACCTTGCTGTTCATACCAGCTGTTCATCAACAACTCCCTGCTGCACTTACCATCACGCCCAGCGTGGACAGAACAGGCAGCAGCCCTGGGAGTCTTGTCCCACTAGCAGCCCCGGCGGGCTAGGGGCTTCCCTCCCCCATGGTGCTTGGGGAGAAATACAGCTACACCCAGCAACTGTTCTTCACGCAGGTTCCTCCCTGGCAGCTGTTGTATCTTTGGAGGAGAGAAACATGCTGCTTGTATCTTCGGACCTTGCAGCATCAGCTGGGAGGCAGCTAATTAGTTACAAGTGGGGCTGCAAATCCCCTTAAAGGGCCAGTCCCCCCCCCCCATGACACTGATTGAGGTTTATGCCCTTGACATGTTAGTAGATGGTTAGATCACACACACACCCCCAGCCCTCGCCAAGGCTGCATGTGTGTCAAATCTCACCTCTTTGAAGGGCCAGTTATCCGCTCTAGTTCAACTGTGATTAAAACAAGGCGTCCCTGTGTGATCCCAGGGAAGCCCTGAGCCGCTGTTCTGTCCTGGCCTGCATGGCAGCCCCGGTGAGCAAGCCACCATCTCTCCTTCCGGCAGCTGCTGCGTCGGACCGCTGGGACCAGTGCACGCGCTGCTGGACCGTTGGCCACCCCATGCACGTTGCAGGAAGCGTTAGCCGCGGTTTCGGCCTGGCCCCCTCCAGCGACCAAGCTGCATCTTCGCAGCATTGTTCAGAGCTTCCCCAGGGAGCAGACTTCCTTCCCCCCGCAGCTTCCTCCCGGACACGATCAACACATGCTCCCAGCCCCCCACACTGAGGGTCCTTTCCTGTTCATCACCTGCAACCTCCCCACCTGTCCCTGCCACCACCACCCCCCACTTCCACCCCTTTCTGCATTCCTATTTTAGCTTCCCCCATCAAACACCATCCTCTTGACTCTTCCCCACCAGCTGTCTTCCTTTTTCCATTCATCCCTTTCAGTGCTGGGGTCAGAGGTACCTCCCTCTTTAGTTCTCAGTGCAGGCCCTCTAGGGCTCCCTCTGCAGACAGCTCCATGCCGCCTCCATCCGTCCAGTTGGCTCATCTCTGCGCACAGCTCTGTCTGCTCATCGACAGCATCCAGCCACCAGCGTTGAAGTCCACATGGTCCAAGCTGAGCTCCCGCATTTTCTCCTTCAGTGTCCATTGCTGCGAGGAAACCTCCCCCAGCCCATCTGCACCAGCCCCTGCATCACATAAGTGGCATGAGACCGTTGAAGGTGCTGTAGACGCGTCAATAGGTAGCCATGGCCTGGTCCATGCTTGTGTGCAACGCCACCCTCTGCCAGCTGCAGTTGAAGCCAGGACTTCAGTTAGAAGAAAAACCACCTGACTTATATGCAAAGCCATTAGCTTTGAACCCAAAGAAACCTAACTTGTATTAGACAGGAAAGCTTCTTGCACATAACTAGCACGCTGCCTCACTTAACCAAGGGACTACAGTGTCGAATAACGGCAAAACCAAACGAACCAGAACCCGGCTAATCTACCTGGTTGTGGTGGCTTGTTTATCGCTTTTCCTGCGAGTGCTGAAGTTACACGATGAGGCTTTGGGGAGAGCGGCTTTAGAGAAATGGGATTGTCGTCGTGTTTAAAAACAAAATAACAGAAACGACCCATTTCAGAGAGAGAACTGGAGAGTGTCCTAAGTGGGAACGGGTTGGCTTAGGGTGATTGGTATAAATGGATTTCGATTAGAAACGAGCTCTAAGGGAATCTGGCCTCTGTGATGGGGGCTGGGCTCAGTACCAGAATCAGGACCCCTCCTCCCCCGCCCAAAAGAAAAAAAAAAAACCCCAACGGGGGAATCTTCTGCTACTTACACTCATTGTTGCTCGGGCCCTTTACCAAACAGCACAGAGGCTGCATGCAGATGGGCTGAGGTACTGCAGGCATTCAGCAGATCGTGCATTGCCCCAATGCTGACACAGGACGCTCTGGGGCAGGCAGCCTTGATCATTGGGCTCAGTGGCATTGTTTCCCCCATATGCCATTCCCCACGAGTAAAAGGCCTGGAGAGAGTTGAATGGTGGCTGATTGTGTTTTTATGGAAGTACTCATGATATTTTGGACAACTGGGCACAGGCCCTCTGGTAAATTTACTGCTAGTCTTATCTCGCCCCCTGCAGAGATGAGGGCAGCTAGCCCCATTCTCCATCACAGCTGAGTGTTAGAGGCTTGAGGCGAGCCATGACAGGTGCCATTAGTCCTACCATGTAGGAAGCAGCCCCGTGATATTTCTTAGTTCTCTTTCCTATAGGAGCAGGATTATCCCCACTCTCTCTGAAAGCCCTTGAGTGCATGATCCCAGCTGTCCCCTGGCACCTGCCACCCTCCCCACCTGGGCCAAAGGCTGATCAGTTTGCTGGAGCAGCTGAGCCCTCACCCTACCAGGAAAGAGCAGAGTGGAATTCTCACGCCTGACAAGGGTCTGAAACTCACCAGGCTGCATGGGCTGCACCCTGAGAGCAGGAACCCTGAGGAAGCAGGTGTTCCTGGGGGAACATCCACTTCCCAGCTCTTCAACACCACTTCCTGAACAAAGCCTGGAGCTGCCACCTCTGTGACCCCACTGGACGGGCAGAGTGGGCCCGAGCTGGGGGGAAGGAGGCAGTTTCCAAATTCAGTATGTGATTAGTTTAATCTCTACAGAACAGAACCACTCGCTTGCCCCAAATCCAGTGTGGTCCGGGAGGCGGGAAGCATTTATTCAGCCATTAAACATGAGCTTCATCACGTGATAAGCCACTAGATTACAGCATGTGGATTGTCATGCACTGGTCTGCACTATTCTGGCAGCCCATGAGCACCACGGTGTGCGCCCAGGGGCTTTAGATCCCGCTGAGAGGCCGCAGCTGGGTGGGGAGAGGGCAGGATCTCAGCCTTGTTCTGTTAATGCCCAGCGCTGTTTTCTGTCTGAGCGTTCCCTGGTTTACTTCCAAGTGGCTACATTTCAATTGCAGAACAAGTCTGGCATCTCTCCTCCCTCATAAGAGGCGCTGTCTGCCAAGGCAAATATGCCACCTCGTGCCAGTTCATGCCACTGGGCCCTATTGGACAGGGTGGGAAGGCAGAGTGCCGGCTGATCAAACACCAGGGGAACAAATCCATTCGGGGTGATGAGCTGCAGTTCTGCCATTCCTGTCCCAAGTTAGAGCTTTTCCCCGAGGACGCTGAGGTGATACACGATGATTCTCCCAAAGAAATCCGTGCTGTTCTCAAAGGTGATTTTCAATTTATCCAGCATTGTTTCTTCTGTCCTGAAGCTGTGGATGGAGCAGTAAAGGAAGAAACAAGGGCAATGGGGTACATGACACACACACAACTTCCAGTACAGCAAGAGAGTCACTCACCCAGCACAACCCAATCAATGCAGGTAGGGAGCTAGGGCACGCGCTATATTCTCACCAAAACTGGGGTTCACTTCACATCCCCCAGCTTCCCTGCTACCCTCCTGCACACTGCACAGAGTGCAAGGATTCCATCCAGCAACTGCTCCAACAGATTTAAGGCCACCTGCCTCTCGCCAGGCCCGTGTTAGACAGACCCTGCCCTATTGACGTTGTGCAGCATTGAAATAACTCCCGCAGGGCTGCGGTAGATTCTCCAAGTCTTGTGGCCTGTGCCACACAGGAAGTCAGACCAAGTGATGACAGTGGTGCTTTCTTCTATGGAAGAGCCATTCTAACCTAGCCCCCAGGGGTTCCCAGGGATCAGGATTCACATTGCCCTAGCCAGGGACGCTAACGATCCGACTAACAGACCAAATCTGGTGACGAATCCTGGTCACATGCCACCTGTGACACGTGGTGCATACGCTTAGAAGACCTAGCCCCCAGTGAGAATGAAAGGATATCTGCAGGGCATTGATGTCTTCAGGGTAGAAGTCTGATATCTTCACAAGTTCTTCACCTTTTCTGCCACCTAAGAAGCAAGAGGAGAGGATGGAAATGTCTGTGCTGGTTGCAGAGTTAGATTAGCATGATCACTGGATCTACGCTGGGAACTGGATGTCCAAGTGTCTTTGGTGCTTCTGAAAAATCCCACCCCTATAGCTTTAGTTCAGGACTGGGGGTCAGGCCAAGAACTGGGTTTCAGTCCTCGTTCTGCCACTTAATCTCTCCAGTGCTATCTGTCCAGGTACCCGTATAGCCCTCATTACTCTTGCCTAGACAAGTTGCTTCTGTTTTCCTGGTTATAAAATGCAACCAGCCTAGCCCTGTGAATTCAAAAATTGAACCAAAGTTCTCCCACACACCAGCACTGGGGAAAGACATTCCACACAGAGATGTACGCTGAATTAAATACAGTCGATACTGTAACATCTAGTTCAATGCAATCCTCTGCATCTGGATATACTGCCAGGAACTGAGCTGCAGAAGTGAACACGCCGTGCTGTGGATTTGCGATCCAGTGTGTCGCAGACTCTTTGGGAAGGTGCTTTCACATGAAAGGCACCAGAAAAGTGCATTCACAACAGAAAATAATTATAGTGCATCGGCCACAGATCTTTCTCTGGATTAGTTGTTGTTCAGTTCATCTGGCATGACCGCAGCATCAGTAGAACATTGTCTGAGCCCCAGTCTGCCTCTATCCTGTAATTAGAGCCCTTCCAATTCCTGAAAGATGAGTGACCCTGCAATCGACATGATGAATGGCACAGAATGCCACACGTTGTTCCCCAGCGGGGGAGGCTCTTTACCTTCCAGTGTACACAGCTGGCTTGCAAATCCACCCTGGAACTGAATCTGGAGTTGGGACACCTTGACAGTCTGTGGAAATTCCAGCATCACCCACTGGGAGGAGCCCTGGAGCCAGGAATGAAATGGGAGCACAGGTTACAGTCAGCTTCCATAGGGGCCACCCTGTTACACCCAGCACGGGCGGATTCCGCAGGGAGCCCTGTAAGGCCCATAAAGGTGGGAGTGAGCACCGGTTAAAGTGCCCCCCGCCATGGTTAGTCCCCGGGGCAGAGCTAGGGCACAGCAGAGCGCAGTACAGCATGTACCCAGCGCAGTGGAGTGCTTAAGACAGCAATGCCACAGCGGCAGAGCCCGGGGAGGCAAGCCTGGCAGCCATTCCGTGCTCAGCAATAGCCCCCACGTAAGCTGGGCCGGTAGAACTCCCTTCCCTGATTCTCAGACGGGACGTCTGCTCCAGCGGGGGGACGTGCCGTCACTCCATTTCCCATGGTTGCCCTGACAGAGCAAGCACAGGGGGTCATCCGTGCAGCTCACCTGGTCCGAGTTCCAGCAGGTCTCCTCGCTCGCGTCGAACATGTGCTTCTTCCCGAACTGCTTGGTGTCCCGGTTGAGCACGGAGCTCACTCTGCAGGGACAGAAACCAGACTCGCGAGGGGTGATGCTAGGGGACGGGGCTCTGATGCCCAGTACAGAGAGCGCCCCACTCCCACGGTGAGCCCTGGTATCCACAGACACAAGGCCAAGCTTCTCAGGAGACCGTCTAGAACAACGGGCTCTGCACCAACAAGACCAGGCAGAACAAACCCCTCTGGGATGGAGCCAGGTGTTTGGGAAAGGTGCCAACTACGCAGCCCCAGAGCCTGAATCCCACAGAGCAGGTGCAATGCTGACAGCAGAACAAGCTGCCCCGGACCCCCGTCCCCCACAACACGGACCCTTCAGAGCCCCTCCGAGGGCGGGAAGGGGAGTTCAGGAGCCACCCGTCTCTGCCGACCCCGATAACAAGCGGCTTCAGGAGCATTCGCTGAGCAGGAACGAGGCTGAGAGCCATCAAGCTTGGTTCACTCAGAGCAGCAGAGAGCCACCAGGTGGTAACAACAAGAGCCTCTCCAAGTCCTTTAGCTCCTCTGGGCTTCAGATCTGTGTGTGGAGAGCGTAGCCAGCTGCTGGCATTAACAAATAAGCCATAATCCGTGAGTGCTCTGACCCAGGGCTGACAGGTACACCAGGGGAAACCAGCCCCCCGAGAGTTCACTTTCTCAGAGGCTGGCGGGATTTACCTTCCCGCGCCCCCCCCCTACTCTGACTCGTCCACCAAGGACAAGTTCACTACAGCATGGAAAAATTCAGGGCAGTGGGTTCTTCGGGAGGCAGAAAGGAAAACTCACCTGCTCACAGTCTCACTGCAGATCAAGGGTGCCGTGGGCATGGCGCTGCTGGAAGTATCGCTCCTCTCCAGCACACGCCACTGATGAGGTTCGGTGCCAAAGCACCTAGGTGCAGCCTGCGATGGAGGGGCGCCTGATAATGGGGCCGCAGCAGAGTTGCGGGGTTCAGACGGGAAAGAGAATCCGTTCTCTGCCCTGCTCTGTTTGCTGCTCTGGTAACGTCACAGAACCCGGGTCCTGAAATGAAGGAAACACTCCCCAGAATCAGTTGCAGAGTCTCCAGGAGACAGGTAGCACTATGCACACAGTAGCCTTAGCCAGCCAGCCGTGCCTTGGCTGGGGGGTCGGGAACGATGTGCGGTACCGTGTGGGTCACTGCAGAGGCTGCCCCACCCTGGGTCAGTACCACGACCCCAGTCCTGCACAGGGCAGAACCTGAAGTCAGTGGGGCTGCAAGCAGGTACAGGAGCCCACCTGCAGAGATTGGGGCCCATGTGAAGCACTTGCCTAGATCCTATTTTGATCCAACCCACCATCTGCAACCCCCAAACAGAAATAAGATTAAAACATCACCCAAACAAAACAGTTAATCACGGACTGCGTGCAAACAAGAGGAGGCAGCACGAAAACAAACAGAGGCTGAAAACCCGGCACCTCTCGGGCAAAGAAATCACCCTGAGAACATTAACAATCCATGCACAAAACACCGCCCAGCTATTTCCGCCAAGCAGAGAACTGGAGGATTTCCATCCCGGTGTTCATTTAACTCAATGAACTCAATAAAATGCTGGAACGATCTTTTCCATACCTACCTCCCCCCACCCCCACGCTCTCTCTTAGTTGGCACCTCTGGGCACCAATGTAATGTACCCTAATAATCCCCCGCCCCCCCCAAAAAAATCCACTTTCAGGCTCAGACCAAAACTGGAAAATGCCAGCTCCTAGCGCAGCCATGCTGAGAGCGTCCCCAGGGGTTTAGCATCACGTACTTGGGTTTTATCCACCGCAGCCTCTGAGCCCTTCTGCGTAAAATCAATAACAAGCCTAAGGGGGGGCGGGAGTCTATCCCGGGAAGCAAGGATGCTGAAAAAGATCTGAGGGTCATGGTGAATAGTCAGCTGAACACGGATTCCTGCCCTGCCACTGTGGGTATAAGAGCGAATGCGATCCTGGGATACACAAACAGGGGACTCTGGAGTAGGAGGAGAGAGGATATTTTTGTCTCTGTATTTGGTGCTGGTGCAACCAGGGCTGGAATCCTGTGTCCAGTTCCGGTGCCCACAAATTCAGGAAGGATAGTGACACATTGGAGAGGGCTCAGAGAAGAGTCACAAGAGAGATTAAAGGGTTAGAAAACCTGCCTTAGAGCGATAGACTCCACTGGAGCTCAGTCTATTTAGCTTAACAGAGAAGGTGAAGGGGGGTGTTGGTCCCAGTGTGTCATTATCTACCTGAGGAACAAACATTTAATAAGGGGCTCTTCAGTCTAGCAGGGAAAGATCTAACACAGGAAAAAAGGGCGGGAAGTTGAAGCAAGATATGTCTCCACTACAGACCTTACAGCTCCATCGCTGTGAGGTCTCCCATGTAGCCGCTCCCTGGCGGTGGGAGAGGGCTCCACTTACATTAAACCACCCCAATGAGCGGCCCCAGCTACATCCACAGGACAGCGTCTCCCGCCTACATTGCGCTGCCCACTCGGGCGTGTCTGTCGGTGAAACGTACGTCCCTCGGGGGTGTTTATTCACACCCCGATTGACAAAAGTGATAGTGTAGACATAGCCGCAGGCGGCTAAGGGGGCGGGCAGTAAATTAACCAGTGGAATTTACCAAGGGCGGGGGGCTGCATTCTCCATCACGGCCAATGCTTAAATCGCACGGGATGTTTTCCTAAAAGATCAGCTCCGGGTAGGGTGACCAGATGTCCCGATTTTACAGGGACAGTCCCGATTTTGGAGTCTTTTTCTTATATAGGCTTCTATTACCCCCCACCCCCATCCCGATTTTTCACATTTGCTGTCTCCTCACCCTAGCTCTGGGGGAAAGGCTGGGGCCCCAGGAGGAGCTGACCCCAATGGTCTCTGGCCTCAGACGCTGTGCGCCCCCGTCCCAGCTCAGCGCTCAGGGGGTCACCAAAGCCCCCCGCCCAGCTCCAAGGCAGAACCCGGGATTAGAGAAGGAAGCGCCCCCTGGCCTCCCGCGGACCTACCCCGGCTCCCGAGCGCGCTGCAGGCTGCGCCCTCGCCGTGCGCCCCGGGGAAATGGGCCGGCTACCGGAGGGAGGCGCACGCCGGCCGGGGCGGGGCTGCTCAGGAAGCCCTGAACTGCTTCCTGGGGCTGCCGGGGACTCTTAAAGAGACACAGCCCCGTGGGGAGCGCTGCGCCGGTTCGGGCCCCTCTGTCCCCGCCTCCGGATGGGGGGCTCCAACCCTGCCTTCCCGCTGGGAGGGGGCGGCCGGTGACTCCGCCACGGTCACGCAGCTAGTTTGGAGCACACAGGACTCCAAGCCCCCTCCGGGCCGTCCCAGTGCCCACTCCCCTGTCAAGGCTAGCAAAGGAACCCAGGCGTCCTGGCTCTCAGTCCTCCTACCCCGGCCAAAAGGGCCAGGCTGTCAGAGGTGGGCGGAGAACCCGAGACTCCCGGGTCACCGCCCCCGCTTTAGGCATTAGACCGCTCACAGCTCACCTAGTACCAGGCTGTCCCTAGCGCAGCCGGAGCAAGCCGGGACCCAGCTGACTTTGTAACGAAAGAGGTGCTGGGCCACGGAATTTTTTTGCTTTCATAACATGCAGCAAACCCAGAGGTGCCGGGGGGCCGCGAACCGCCAAGCCCAAAGGTGCCGGGGCTCAGCCCTGGCAGGCCCTGGCGCAAACTAAGCCCTGCAGGGGACCCTCAATGTCATATGCGAATCCTCCAGGACCATTTCATTGCCTCCAGGACGCCACTGTGAGAAAGCTATTAAAGGGCGTGTGTGTGTGGGGGGGCTTGGTGCCAGGACTCCTGGGTTCTGTGCCTGCCTTTGGGATGGAGTGTGGACTGGTGCTTAGAGCAGCAAAGGGTGGTCTTCAGCAGTCCCGACTTCCCACTTCTGGCTTGAACCAGCCTGTGTCCCTGACTTAAATGGGGGTAATGCTGCTCCCCCGGCGCGCAGAAGAAGGTGACAAGACGCTGCCACGCCTGGAAAGCTCACCGAACCGGGCCAGGGCCGGAGCAGACTGGATGCAAGAGGAGGACGCGAGTGTCGTGAGAAAGCGGCCTCTGGCTGAAGGCTGCAAACGTTGCCCTGGAAGCGTTTCACCGTCAGCCCCAAGCTGCGCAACTCCCTGCCCGCCAGAAAGCGCCTTGCGAAATGCAGCTACCGCAAGGCCTCTCCGCCTGTGAGTGGAGGGGCCCCTGGCGCCCGTGCCCGCCACGCGCTGGAAAGTGTCTGAGCACAGCTCGCTGCGCGTGCACGACCGAGACCCCAGGCGTGCGGTGTGTGCGGGCGGATGCAATCCCACAGAAGGTGAACAAGAAGGGAGAAATCCCGGGGAAGCCGGTGCATTTCTTCCTGTGCCCTGTCCTCGCCCTGAGCAGCCAATCCCAGCCTGGGTGACCAGACACATGGGACATTTTGGAGGAACAAAGTGGGGAAAAATGGAAACATTTTTGCTCCGCATTAAACAGGCACCGGGGCAGTTTTTCCTAAACATGTTTGTGATCATGACGGCAGGTGTCAGACAGAGCCAGGGCGGGTGGTTTATGAGCAGCTAGATTGTCTTTCCAGTGCTTTGGCCCATCACTTTAAGTCGAAGTCAAATTTAATTTTACAACCCCTTAATGGTCTCTAGTGCTTACAGCTGCAAAGAAAGGGCTCCAAATGTGGCTCATGGCAGAGCCCTCTTCCTCTGTCTGCAGAGCTCAGGAATGTTTATGGTTACTATTGCACAGCTTTGGGGGTTCCTGGTGCTGCGCCGGGGGAGAATGCACACAGGGCTCATCTCACTGGCTGCTTTCTGACTTCTGGGGCCAGCTCCCGGAGTGTAATCCTGTTCCACGCAGCCACCCAGTGATTGTGGAAGTGTACACCAGCCTCCTGGGGAAGGCTCTGTAATGGCCCATTACATGCAGCATGATGGCAGGGGAATTACTCAGAGCAGAACAATCAGGGAAGGAATTAAACAAATTGAAATGATGATCTGGAAATTGCTTGAACATAATGACCCCAGCCAATCAAGGAATGTCCCAGTTCCTTCAGTTCCCAGGTTAGACATTTGTCGGGTGTCACTTAATGTTGCAAATACAACCTCTTATTTTGCAGCATCCCTCATCCTGCCACTCTAAGCACTGTCACTGTCTAAGCACTCCCACCCTCCACACCAGGGCCCCCCTCAACACTCCAGGATGGTTGGAGTAAGGAGAACAGGAGGGGAGGGGAGGAAATATCCTTCCTAGAGCTGATCAAAAGGGGTCTGTGCAGCCAGCATTCCCGACAGATCCCTCAGGCACTAAGGACTCGGTTGCACAGGAATGAATGACCAGAGAGCCAAAGACAGAAGCAGAACTGAGAGGCAGAGATTGATCCTGGAGGATGTTTCCATTCCAGTGCTCCCCAAACTCTGTCCCACCAGATCGTCCTGCAGGGGACAGATTTAATTTATGCCACGGATAAAGGGTTCTCTCCCCGCCACACACCCCCTCCTCCCTATGGGGGTTCCAGAAGAGCCACTTCTACCAGAATTTCCCAATGGCAACTGCCAGCCAGTGCAGGTTCACTCAGCAGACTGGGGAACCCAGCCCCTGATGTCTGGGACGAAGGAAGGATTATTATCCCGTTTCACACCTGGAGCAAGGCCCAGTGACTTGACCGAGGGTTCTGTGGCAGAGCCAGAAACCGACCCCAGCTCTCCTGATTCCCAGCCCAACCACAGGGGAATTCCTCTTCCTCAGCAGAAGGTTCCCAAGTGGTGCTGCCAGCGAGGGACAATGTGGAGTTCTGCCAACACCTGCCACTTGCACGCGAGGGCTGGCCAACGAGATGAGGCCGGAGTGGTCTCCACTGGGGGAGGCGCTGCCAGGGCCTGGGCCAGCTGGTCAAATTGCCTGTTAGCCAATGGGAAATCGAAGCTGGAGGCACAAGTTGATTGAGCACCGGGGAAGCTGAGCATCAACAATCCAGGATGTGGAGCTGCGTCCCGACACGCAAACGGGCACCCTGGATTGCTGTGAGCCAAGGGCTGGGGGAGAACCTGGGGGGAAATGGCACCCATTGAGCGTTTGTTACACTGGGAATTACATGGCCAAGACCCCGCTAAGCTCTCGCTGCAACCCAGTCACCGGAGACTGAGACGGGCTCAGAACCGATCCACAACAGTCTTGTCTGGACGGTGCGGGAGGCGCGGCACTCCTTGGAAATAGGTGGCTGCATGTCACTTCCTTTGAACCACGTGGTGGGGCCAGTGGCTGCCAGTGGCTTGCGGAGTGTGCACCAGGGTAAGTGTGTGTGTGTGTTTGTGTACTGCCATGCGGGGGAGTAGAGGGAGGGTGTGTGCATATGTTTGTGAATGGGAGTTTGCACGTATATTGGTGATGTGTGCCCATGACAATCAGCACTACTACCTCAAGCCTTTACAACTCACCTCATCCCACGCCATCTTTGCCATCACATCTGGGGCATGTGCCCTGCCGGCTGCTGGTGCAATCTGAGCAGGAAATGCTCCGGCTCTGCCCTCCGAGGCCCCAGGAGCCCAGACAGAGAGGGGAGTTCGAAGGTTTTCCCTTTCCTAAGCTGTGAGCTGCCCTCATCACCGGTGCATAGATCTCACCGTCCGGCCCCACCAACCTCAGCCAGCCAGCTCAGGTTTGCAGGACTGCCAGGTCAGGGGCAGCAGGCAACCACTGGATTCAAATGTCAGGGCTGAATGGAGGGAGGGGTCCCCAATACCTTGCCATGGGGAGGGGTCAGGCTAAATGTCTGGTCCCACAGGAACCCAGCAAAGAGCCCCCAGCACCTCCCTGAAGAGCAATCAGACCGCATCAAATACCCCCCACCCTGCGCCAACCCTTATCCAGAGAAAGGCAAAGCCAGTGTAACCCACTGGTTCTATGCTCATTGCTGGTCACCCCTTAGAGGCTGGTCCTCCTATGAGGATTACAGCCTACTACTGGGAGCGGCTAATAGAGTCTCTCCTTCTGCTAAAGTGCTGGAGGCCCTGTTTTTAGCACCGGTTCAGTCCCTGCCAAGAACTCGTGGTTGTGGGGCATTGCATGGGACCCCTCCTCTTTATTCAAATATTCTAGATACAGAAACTTCTCGAGAGCCCTCGGGACCGACACCTGCCTCCCCTCACTCTCAAGCAGGAGCACTGCAGGCTCTCACCTGGCTCGAAGTATTCACCAAACAGAGGCACCATGCCTCTCCTATTCCCCCCGAGCCCGAATTCATCCACTTACTTCAGTGGGATCACACCAGCACAGATCTGAACCTGGGGAGGCAGGAATTCGGCCTTTGAACCGCAGGGCCTGCTAGGGACGGGTTGGCCACAGGCTGGGCCTGGGCAGTAGGTGGCACTGGTGGCCCACAGCAGAGAAAAGCCAGCAGGCCAGGTAATTGCCCGGCCCCTTTTCTTCCTCTGTCTGGCTGCATCTCAGCCAACAAAAGCGCAGCCACATCTGGAGGCAACACCTGGATTTGCCCCAGTTCGCTGCTGCACATTATTAAACTGGGACCTGCCGGGGCAGAGCAGCCAGCGGTGGCGGAGAAGCAGGGAACAACTGCGAAAGAGAGAAATAATCACCCCACACACACGCTTACACACAGGCACCAGCAGCAGCTGTCTAAAATTAACCTTCCCTGGCATATGGTGCATTCTCACTTCTCCAATTTACCTGCAGCTTTGCAGAGGCGCCCTTGGAATACAATGAGTCAGCTCCAGGCACTTGATCGCCAGTCCCCAGAACCCCCCTGCCTTAGGCAATCTTCCCAGCCGACGCGCTGCGAGAGGAAATCAAAACCAAACCCAAACGCATTATCCGCAGCACTCCCGAGCCTCCAGGTTTCCCCCCCCCGTCGCTGTGTCTGGATGAGTCACGCTCTGAGTGCACGCAGCCTGCCTGGGCTTGCTGAAAAGCAAAAAGCAAATCGACCCCCACCCCAAAGCTTTCCTCCTCGTGTGATCAGCACGAATGGACCCAGGCCAAGGCTGAGTCCAGGGCTTGGGGTCTGGGGCAATCACCCTTGGGTCCCCGGTGACCACAACTGGAGTCCCCCCACACACGTGTGTGTACACGCACACACACACAGTGCCTCAGAAAAATCAGACAGCTCACGCTGGGCTCAGAGAAACTGGAGGCCTCCCTACTCAGGGTCCGCTCTTGAAAATCACAAGTGCTTGAGCTCTGCCCAATCCAAATCCCGGTCACCGTCCCCATTCTGCAACAGGACTCAGTGGCTGGCTGACGTGGGAGCTGGGTGTGGTCCGTGGTATGTCACACGTGGCCTAGGGCCTGCAGGGCTGCAATGGGGAGCCAGGGGGCAAGTGGGCTCCTAGCAGGCTCAGCCTGCTCCCCAGCTCCCAGCCACCTCTGACTCCCACAGCTCACTTCCATCGTGTCCCATCTCGGGGCTCCAGCACTGAATTGTCCTGACACAACGCGTCTGGAAGGGCCCAGCCTCTGACACAAGTCAGGGGCTGTGCATCTCCAGCGTTGGCGGCCCTCGGTGAGGGACAACGGCTGGTCAGGGCCTTTTCTGCACCGAGCCAGCATGGGGCCTAAGTCTGACTGAAGTCTTGCTTCCCAGGCTGGTGCATCGGCCCTGTGCTTTGGACCACGCCCCCATGGTGTTTGGCAAGCTGGCCTGTGCCCTCTCCAGCCAGCCCTGGGGCACTGCAGGGAGATGGCTCTAGCTCGCTGAGCCAGGGAGCACAGACACTAGGCAGTGCCCTGCACGGGGGGAAGAGGTGGGGACGACGACAACACAGCACAGGGCACTAAATGGACGTCATCTGGTGGCCAATGTGCCATGCACCTAGTCACTGGCAGTGAGCAAATTAACAAAGCAAGAAAGCCGCACAGTTAATGAGCGGTGGAATAATTAACCAGACTGCAGGAGCAGCACCAGTCCATGAGGATCGCTGACCCTCGGCCACAGACTTGCTGCTAATTGGAGAGGATAACCGCCCCCCACCCCCAGCAACTTCACAGCCGTAAGGTAGGGAGGGGATCTCTTACAGGCCTAGCTGGGATTCTCAGCTCTGCTCAGCATTGACCATGACCTGGTAACAGCTGGGGCAATGGAATCTCCTGCCCAAGGAGCCAGCCAGGCCCAAGACATCACAGCTGCCTTGGTACTTCCTGCTCAGCTTTGATCCTGGGGTGCTGCCTGCCCACAGCCACTGAGAACTGCTGGCACACGTATTACAGTAGCACCCAGAGGCCCTGCAGTGCCCGGTGCTGCTCAGACCCAGAACGGACAATTTAAATAGACAGAGGCTTGGAGGGGGCGACAGACTTGCCCGAGGTCCTCCTGCAGCAGAGAGGGGATTAGACCTCAGTTCTCCGGAGCCCCCAGCCCATGCCCTGCCCATTGGGCTATGCTGCCTCTCAGTTGGAGCCAGGGGAATGCAGCCGTGGAGACATCATTCCCCAGAGCGTAGCACTGACAGACGCACAGACCGACAGTCTTATGCTTCCACAGCACCTCTCAGGAGGCCAAACCCACAGCAATGCTGAGCCTTCGGTGTTAGTGGCGGATACAGGTGCCCAGCTCAAGAGACACACAGGGCATGTCTGTGTCCGGGAGCCCCCTGTCTGCCCCCGGCACTTAGCGCTCACTCCGCCCCCCCTTCCCCGGCAGCCCTGTCCTGCCTGCTCCTTTCTTCCAGGTCACTGACGTGTGGAATGAGCTAAATCAGACCCAAGCCCAACCCCTGTGGAGCTGCCCACTGCCTGCCATGGCTGGGCCAGGCACATCCTTGCCAGAGCTGCTCACCCATGACTGGACTCTCTGGTGAGCCTCTTGTGCAGCACTGCGTCGAATGCAGCAGTAACCGATACCCCAGATCCCCTGTCAGCCCCTGGTGCTGCGTCCATGCTTGGTTTGTTAGGCATCATCTTCCCACTGCTTACAGGAGCCGGATGAGCCAGCCAGGGACCATCAGACAGTGCAGCAGGGCGTGGGTGGTGCAGGCTTGTACACACACGCATGCACGCACAGACCCACATACAAACGTACACAGGTGCACGCATACATATGCACAGAGCCTCACGTGCACACTCCCAGTGGCGTGCACACACACACAGGCGCCCATTCACACCACTGCTCAACCAACGGGCTTCAAGTCCGAAGCACGGCGAGCCAGCCTCTGGTCCATGGACTGAGGCTGCTAATGAGGAAGGTGGTCACAGCCAATTTGTCAGGGGAGTTGGGAACTGAAGTGGGCCCAGCCCCCCCATTTCACAAAGGCCACCCAACAGCACCAGCTGATAATGGAGCCAGTCCCCAGCCACCTGGGCTGGAGTTGGGGGGAACAGTTTTACGTACCCCCAGATCCAGTGATGAATACTGCTGCCCACTCAGGGTGCTCTGATGGCCCCTCCCCGGCGGGAGCAGACAGCTGGTCTGGAGAGCTGAGGCCACAGATGCTGGACTGGGGGTGTCTTCTGGGGGAAGCAGAGTTCACAGTGCAGGGTGATGGCAAAATGCATCAGTCAAGCCAGGCCTGTGGCATCGATTCAAGCAGCTGTGGGAGTGCTGCGGCCCAGGGGAGCTGCAAGATGGCAGCTGGGATGCCCAGGGGAGGCCGATGTGCCCCTGCCCATGAGGAGAGAGGCAATGCTGGCTTACAGGGTTATAATGTCTTTCATCCCCAAAGATCCCAAAGTGTTTATCGATTGCATATACCTGCATGCAAGGTACCCATAGCCACCTTGGGGTGCGGCCTGCCTGGGCTTAACAAAACAGCCGCTTAGGGCTGAAAAAGAGGAGAATTGCATCCGCTTGACACTGCAGCAGGGAGCTGGAGTGGGGGTGGGGAAGGACACCAAGGTTAACATCCCCGAGATCATTAAAGACTGTGAGTCCTTGGGCCTCAGTTCCTTTCCCCTCCCTGAGCCAGGCTGCGGAGGAGTGGCCGGCAGTGGAGAATGGACAGAGCATCTGGAGGAATTTTGAAGGTGGCCCCAGCAGGGGAGAGCTGAGGGCTGAGAATGAGGTTCATGTCAGATCAAGGAGAAAAAAGAAAAAAACATGCTTGATGAGAGGGAAGCAGCAATCAAGTTTATTCAGCTTAACGATCTCTGAGTTAGCAAAGTTCGGCAGCCAGGCCAAGGGCTTGTCAAGCAATGTGCAGCACTGCCGACATCTGAGACAAGCAAGGATGGGCGCTCTGCACCGGCCTGCTAGGGGTCTTATTGGGATGGACAGGAGCGTGTCCCAGGGGGTTAACCCAGCTGGTTTTGCCGGGGGGGGGGGGGGATGGATTTCTGTGCTAGGTGAATTATTAACCCTGGAATGTGCCACTTTGTTCCAATCTGCGAAGCAAAATTTTAAATTCAGATGAATTTAATGAACGAACAGCAATACCGAGCACGGGCTCCCAAGCCCCTGACTCGGCCCCAGCCTTGCCGAGCAGGAGGAAAGCTGCTCCCTGTTTCGCAGATTGGGATCCGACACCCTACGCACCGTGTTCTCCCATGGGCCACAGCTTTACCGCCGCTCTGTTGCTGTGCCAGCCAGCTCCAAGCTTGCAAATATCAGAAGTCCCCCCAAAATCAAATCATGAGACTTTAACCATACTAAACGCTGGGTCTTTTTCGTTTGCCTTTGGGGTGTAGAGTCTTTAGGGGATCCATTTTCAAGCTTTTCTCCACGATTACAAGAACTTGAAGCCACTGGGGCTCTGGCTCTCTGGCGCGTGCGGGAGGCAAAAGTGCCTGGGGTAGTGCCCAGGCCAAGAGAAAGGGCTCTTCCCGGGGAGGCCTGGCTGAGCAAGAAGGGGGCCCGGGCACATTCTGAGCCACAGGGGGAGCTGGTGGCAGAGCCAGGCTTCGGGCTCAGGAGCGCCCAGTCCTTCGATCGGACCCCCAGCTCAGGCATCACCCCTCTGCCAGAGCACACGTGCCTCCCGGACACTCTGCTGCCAGAGGGGAGATCGGCCCTTCCAGCCCAGCTCTCCCCATGCTCACCTAGGGCGGTGTTTACTTCCCCTAAAGCTGGTGTAACCCCCCACTCGCACACACACATACACACAGCAGAGCCAGGGCCCCTTCCCAGCCGCTTAAGGGAAACCGCCACAGAGTGCCACTCCCGAGCCCGTGCTCGTGTCCCTCAGCAGAGGCTAATGGGGAGAGACGGTTGCTCGGGGCAGCGTCTGTCGGCTCAGATTAGAGGGCGCTCGCTGGCTGTGGGATTCCTGCCCCCTGAGCCAGGACGGGGAAGGTGAGAAACCTGCTGCCTGAGCCGTCGGCAGCCAGTCCCTGGCGCGGCCAATCCCAGCTCCCACGGGGCCTCGCTGGGGAGACGTGCATGCAATGGCAGGAGGGGAAGCTTCATGGGGCTACGGACCAGATTCCAGCTGGGGTGGGGTGGGGGGCTGATTCTCTGTTCCCTTTTCCCTGGGCTTGGAGTGGGACTTTGTGCTGCCCACGTTCTGGGGCACTGCAGGGCCCTGCCTGGCTTCTGGTATCAGTTAGAGCCACCTCAGGGCTACTCTGCCTTGCACTCCACTCCCCATGGCTGCTGAGATGCAGAGAATAGCCAGAGTGCAGTGCCCTCTGGCCATGCCCAGGGCCCTGCTTGGCCAGGGACTGGGAGCAGAGCGCTGCGCAGGGGGGATTCTCCCCTTTATGCTGCCAGAGTGTAGTAAAGGGGCTTTAGCCAGGTGCTGGAGCAATTTCCTTAAATTTCCCAGGATCTGTTATAAACCTTCCCCCTAATTTTACTACCTTCTTTCCTTCTTCCCTGCTGCCCATCCCCCACTGAGAGACATTGTCCCTTCTCCCTGGTGATTCACACCCCCCCCCTCCGCCCAATCCCCAGCGCCAAGCGAGCAGAATTTGCATAGTAATGAAGGCCTGGGAGTTGCAAAATATCTGGCAATCATGTTTGAAATCTGTTCAATTAGCAACTTTTCAGGACTATTTATCCATCATGTCAGCAGCTTGGAGTGCAGCGGAGGAAAAAAACCCCACCCAGCTCCTAGAGATTGCTAATTGAGCCACTTCTGATGTGTGTTTTGTCCTCGTTTTTTCTATGACAACTGTGCAGAATGGAAGGTTGCCTTTTTATTCTCTTCCTCCTTTAGGAGGCAGCTCTTAATATGCTGGTAATTAAGGGCTCATTTGGCTCAGGTTCCTTTTAAAAGAAAACATTCTTGCAGAAGCAAAAAGAAGTCTTTAACAATAACAGTGCCTTTATGGCAAACGTATTGGCACCGAGCAGTGGTCAGGTCTTCTGACTGGCAAGCTCAATTGCTGTGAGCCAGCCCCAGGACCCCTCTTATCGCTGTGGCATGGTAGCACCTCCAGACTCTGACAGAGATCAGAGCCTCATTGTGCTGGGTTCTGCAGATACACACGGCGAGAGACAGTCCCTACCCTGACCCAGATCAGAGTCCCATTGTGCTGGGTACTGCAGATACACATCAAGGGACAGGCCTGCCCTCCAAAAGCTCACAAACAAAACAGACAAAAAGCATTATTGAGGCTCAGAGAAATTAACGAACAGTGAGTCTGTGCAGCACCAGGACTCCAGCCCAGGGCTCCAAAGCCCCAGACCATCTTCCCTGCCTGTCAAGTGGTGGGTGAACAGCTCCAGATTCCTGGTTTAAGTTTAGACCCGAGACTCTGTTCCAATTCAGCTAGGGTCAGTAATGGCTGGAAATCGCTCACTGCCATTTCATGGCCAACTTGAACTGGGTTTGGTGGCTCTCAGCCCAGCTCCTGGTGTTCTGGGGTTCACGTGGCAGACCCACCAAGGTCTGAATGGACCATCCAGGGGGTGCACCCTTGTGGCCCATAGAGGCTGAGGCACCTAATGGACAATGCTTGCGGGACGCTTGCCCTGGCTCTGCCCAGACTGTACTCATCCTGTGCATAGAGCACAGCTCCCACTTAGAGCTTAGGAGTGGGTGCATCCCTACAGCCCCTTAGACAGTCTGCTCTGGTGTATTTGCCCGTTCTGGCCCTGACCCTGCTGTGGGGCTCAGTCCATTAGCACAGCCCCTAGTCTGCATCCAGGACTTGCTGCTTACATAGCTAGCCCATTGCTTTCACCAGAACGCTGCATGGGACGGCCATGGGCCGTAGGCTCCAGCTGCCCAGCACAGCCTGCCTGGGGGTGAACTGGAAGGAGCAGCAATGGGCTGGGCTGGGCATCATCTCCCGCAGGGCTGAGCTGGTCGTTACCTACCCTGGGCCAAGCCACTCTGGGCAGTGTCGCTCCCCCAGGGTAAGCTGGTCTCAGCAGTAGACGATGCTCCTTGTAACTCTTCATCCGCCCTCCCCCTTATTTTGCTTTGGAAGCTGGGTCGAAGGGAAAGCATCTTAACTGTAGCTCGGCTAATCACACACTGGGGCTGGGTCTGCTACCTCTGGAGCCCCATCCTTGGCCCTATCTGAGTGGCAGCCCGCGGTTCCTCCCACCGATATCTCTGCTGGGAAAGGCAGGTGAAATTAACTTTTTAAATAGCCAGCAGCCCCTTCACAGACAGTCCGTCTGATCTATTGTGTCTTTGCTGCAGCCCCGGCATTTTAACTTCTGCTCTGGGTTTTCTGGGGGCTCCCTGTCATTTTTCTGATCCAGCGTGAGCTTCACTTAAACACTGAGGCAAAAGGGGAAGGAAAAAAAGAACCAAGGTCTTCCATCACCCTGGTGCCTTTCACCCGCCAGTAATTTCCTCTCCAAAGCCTTCTCAGCAAATTATCTGTTATTCTGACCAGTTTAGAGAGTGCTCACGATAAATAGACATCTCCCAACCTGGCATCTGGAAACTGGGGATGGCCAGTGCCTGCAATGGCAAATTCAAAGCTGTGCACAAAAAATATCACATTCAATGCTTATTATCTGGAGCTGCCAAGCTAGAGACAAACAATCCAGTGATGAGTGGCTGCCGCATTGCTCCAGACACCCACCGTTTACGTTATTTTTTGACAATGCTTTGTTGGCATAAAAAGCAAAGACATCAAGGAAAACCTGAAACCAGGGTCTGGATCCTAGAGCCTTCCTCAAAGCCACTTGAAAATGACACAGGACTTTTCCTTGCCTTCAGTGGGCGCTGGGTTGGGCCCTTAATAAAAGGAGGGCAAAGTTCCTAGTCAATTTCACACCTACATCCCATGTTACTGTTTCCCCTGCTATAAACTAAAAAGGATAACGGAACCCAACACCCTGCGCCCAATAAAAGCCGGAGAGAGCAGCCAGAAAGCAGCTCTGCTTCCCAGGGACTATTTTTTATGGACAACACAGCATTTTATGATGGACATTTACAGGCAGATGGCTGTTCCCCCAGTGTTTTACAGGCTGTCTGTATGCAGACACAGAGCTGTCAGCCCCAGGATTGCCATGCAAATCTATTTTTTGCCTGCAGGAGAAAATTACCCCTCTGATGCTGATTGCAGGGAAAGCAACGTCCCAGCACCATGACTGCTGCAAGGCCCCGTGGGTGGGGGTGAGGTACATCTCCTTTTGCAGGGAGAAAACTCCCCCACGTGGGGAGCGGTGGATCATCTGGATGAAAGTTGTTTCTGTCACAGAGTCTGAGTTTAAGGGCAGACGGGACCAGCAGATCATCTCACCTATGTATCACCAGCCACCGCCACACCCAGCATCCCTGCCCCAAGCCAACAACCAGAATAGGGCCAAAGAATTACAGCCCTCAGGAGACCCACACCACAGGCAAAGAACGGGAGGGACCACGGTGCTGCCAATGCCTGAGGGCCCTGCCACAGCACATGGCAGGGAACTGCTTAGGTGAGATATGCCCAGGTGACCACAGCAGGCAATACCCACCCCATGCTAAAAAGAAAGGTGAAAACACCCCACGGTTCCTGCCAACCTGACCTGGGGGCAAATTCCTTCCGGGCCCCGCATCTGGTGATCAGTTAGCCCCTGAGTGAGCAAGCAGCAGCCAGCCAAGCAGCTGAGAGAGAGAATTCTCAGTCCTGCCAGTGGCTGTATCAGTGGCCTGGGTGAGATGAGTTTGCTAGGTCTCTGTTCTGCCACTATTGAAGCTGGCACTGATTGACAGAGGGGATGTCTACACTGCACACTAAGTGCAGGCTCTGACTCTGGTTTGAGTCCGCACCCCCATTCCATGCACATACCAATCAATCTGACTCAAGTCACTAAGCGGTCAGTACCCAGGTCCTAGACCCCTGCTAGAAGGGTGGGTCAGAGTCTAAGTCCTGCCGTGACTTGGGTCCAAGCCCTGTCATCGTGTAGTGTGGATGCAGGTCTAGCCGCAGGCCCAAGCCAGAAGGTCTGCCTAATGCAGTGCAGACATGTTAGCGCAGTTCTGAGACCCGGGTCCAGCATTGTAAACCCAGGACACCCAAGCATGGGCTTGGAAACACCAAGCCCACAAGCCCGGGTCCCACAGGCCCAGGCTTAGTAAGCAGTGTAGGCATACCCAGAGAGACGAAGGATTGAATGGGCCCAAAACACTGAATTCCACGTAGCCAATTCCCTGTCACCAGAGAACCCAGGGCACCGTCACCCTGTGCCAGATCAGAATGGCAACAACTGGCACCCATGTTACTATGGGCTGCATCATTTTACATTGTGCGGGGCACCCGTGAATTAGATCTTTGCTCTCTTTGTGCTCCTGGCAGGCGTGGAGCTAAGAATTCTGCAGCTCTTGTCCCAGTTCCACCCCTGAGTCCTTTTGTGGCTTTGGCCAAGCCATTTCTCCACTCCAGGCCTCCCTGTCCCCACCTGTAAAACCAGGAAGACAATAGGGTTGCCAACACTCCAGGTTTGGGCTGGAGTCTCCCGGAATCGGCATCCATCTCCCAGCGACTATTGAAAGCAACCGGGAGATTTTAATAGGATATTTTAAGAAAACAGCTTTACGTCAGTTTTCTGGGGGGGAAATCTCCTGGAATAGCTTCAGGCAGAGTTGGCAACCCCAGAAGACGATACTGAGGCCCCACCCCACCCCGCCTCGTTCAGAGTGGCTGGGGAGGGCTAAGTCATGTTTGCAAACAGCTATTTTCTCTGTGCTAATCATCCCCATTTCCAGGAAGTCTCGCTCCAGCTCGGTGCTCTCTAGGAACAATGCGGACAGTAAATGCAGCTGCTTAGTTTTCTCCTCCAGCGAGAGCCGCTCAAAAGGCGGTTGAAAGTGAACAGAGAGGCTCCTGTGGCAGGGATTCCAGGCTGCGTTCCAGCCCGGCACTTAGCAGCCCGTCGGGGGGTAGTTTTCATTTTATAAAACAGCTAATAGAAAAGCTGGTGTTTAACAAGGAGCTGGCTGGGGTTCTGTTGCTAGGTCCGTGGGGCCCGGGTGCACCTGCAAGATCGGTGCTTAGCATCTCCATCCTGGTAAGGACACTGAAACCATTCTGGAAGGACCTAATCCTTCAAGGCCGCAAGAGCTCTGAGCTCTCATTGAAGTCAGTGGGAGGGTGCCCAGCACCTGGCAGGATCCAGTCCATATGTGAGGAACAATAGTGCCGATAACACAAAAAGCCCCACCCCCCAGCCCCAGGAATCCGCGTTGCTTAGGGGCGGCTGTGCAGGCAGCTCAAGAGGCTTTTCTTTGCTGGAAGGGAGCTGATGGGGGCTAACTATTGACCGGGAAGCCGAGTGCCCAGGAAGCCAGCACCGGTGTCTTCTGTGTGCCGGGGTCTCAATGCCTGAGCTTTGCTGGGCAACCCCCGGGCTGGCGCAGCGAGCGGTTTCCAAACCAGACGTGGGTGTTGTGCCCTTTTCGATTAATTAGCTGTAAACACTGAAGGGGAGAGCTGACCGCAGCACAGGGGCTGTTCAGAACCTCCTCCCTCAAAGGGACAGGGCCTCTGCAAACTGGCCCTTCGCCTTGATTTTCTGGGCCGCACTGGCAGACTGAGGAAGCAGCTGACCTGTCGCGGGGGCTGCAGTGCATTGTGGGGGACGTGGTCAAACCATGCCCAGGGATGTGATTCATGACGGAAGAGACAGCGCATGCCCTGGGGGCGGAGGGCAGGGCGTGGGCAGGGTGTGGGCGGGGGGAAGTGATGCTGTGTCAGGGGAGAGGTGGCCAGATGCTGCACTGGACTCACTCAGTTAACCCAGTCGCCAGCCACAAGAAAATGAGCCTTCAGCCTCACAGCCGGGATTTCAGGGAGGGTTAAACTGGAGTCTCCCCACCCCAGTAAACTCAGATCTGGGCCAGAGCTTCCTCTCCCTGGGTCCTGCACCTGCTCCCTTCAGCTCTATTCCACAGTGTCACTGTCAGCGTCATGGAGCGGATGGGACTGCAGGGGAGGCCACATGCCCGGTGCTGCCCTGGGCCAGTGACAGCAACTGGTGGCTCCACGGTCAGAAAACCCCCCACGGTTTCTGGTGTTCAAGCCCCCTGACACAAGGGGTCTCCTGGCTCCCACCAAAGCAGACATGGCTCAGCCACCCTGAGGGGATCAGGGGAATCCTGGAGCCCATTCTAATGGCCAGAGCACAGGGCTGGGAGCCAGGAGCCCCTGTGTTCTAATCCCGATCCCACCACTGCCTCCCCAGGAGACCCTAGGCAAGGCACTTAACAATTGCCAGGAGCTGGGACTGGACACCAGAGGATGGGTCACTCAATAATTGCCCTGTTCTCTTCATTCCCTCCAAAGCACCTGGCACCAGCCATTGTCAGAAGATAGGATCCTGGGTCAGATGGACCTTTGGTCTGACCCAGTGTGGCCGTTCTTATGGTCATTATGTGCCTCAATTTCCCCATCTGTAGCAATACTTAGAGGACGGTCGGTAACGTGCTTTCTGGGGCAGGCGCTGTCTCTCATCCTGTCGGTGCAGCCCCCAGAGCAGCCAGGCCCCAATCTCAGTCAGGGCCTTGAGGCAGCCCTGTGATAGAGAGATTGATGACAGCAAGACCCCCCACCCAGGGAAACGGGGAGAATTATTCAGCTTCTGTTTGCAAAGCACCATGCAGACAAGTACTGCTCAACAGGGGCAGACTGGCACTGCCCAGAGCAGTCGCATCACAGCAGTGCTGGCATCCTTCGACCCCATGCCCTGCCCTGACCCCCTTGCTCCTTTCTCCCCGCAATTATCCCAGCAGGACTGTCCCTCTGCCATTGCCAAACTTGGGGTATCAATCTCGGGGACAAGATGCTTTGGGGGGCGCAGACCGGGCAGGATTCACTGCCTTCCGTGCCCGCTGACCAGTCATCATGGAGCCGCTAGGGAACGCAGTTCCGTAATTAATGATCTTTGCTAAATAGGATGATCATAGTAATAATGCGGCGGCATTTCACAAGCAGCTCTCTGTGCTGGGAAGGAGCTCTCTAGAGCAGAGACTAATATCTCCCCCTGGAAAGAGACAGATTAGGGGATATCATTATAATTATCTTATTAATCTGAGGAGGTTCAACAAGGCCAAGTGCAGAGTCCTGCACTTAGGACGGAAGAATCCCATGCACCGCTACAGACTAGGGACCGAATGGCTCGGCAGCAGTTCTGCAGAAAAGGACCTAGGGATTACAGTGGACGAGAAGCTGGATATGAGTCAACAGTGTGCCCTTGTTGCCAAGAAGGCCAATGGCATTTTGGGCTGTATAAGTAGGGGCATTGCCAGCAGATCGAGGGACGTGATCGTTCCCCTCTGTTCAACATTGGTGAGGCCTCATCTGGAGTACTGTGTCCAGTTTGGGACCCACACTACAAGAAGGATGTGGAAAAATTGGAAAGAGTCCAGCAGAGGGCAACAAAAATGGTTAGGGGACTGGAACACATGAGTTATGAGGAGAGGCTGAGGGAACTGGGATTGTTTAGTCTGCAGAAGAGAAGAATGAGGGGGGATTTGATAGCTGCTTTCAACTATCAGAAAGGGGGTTCCAAAGAGGATGGATCTAGACTGTTCTCAGTGGTAGCAGATGACAGAACGAGGAGTAATGGTCTCAAGTTGCAGTGGGGGAGGTCTAGGTTGGATATTGGGAAAAACTTTTTCACTAGGAGGGCGGTGAAGCACTGGAATGCATTACCTAGGGAGGTGGGGGAATCTCCTTCCTTAGAAGTTTTTAAGGTCAGGCTTGACAAAGCCCTGGCTGGGATGATTTAGTTGGGGATTGGTCCTGCTTTGAGCAGGGGGTTGGACTAGATGACCTCCTGAGGTCCCTTCCAACCCTGATATTCTATGATTCTATGATTAGAACCGTGCAACTAAGGCCACAAACCAGTCTCTTCTAGTGGGGTGAGGCAGAGAATGGGCTCACTCTTGCCAGTCGGATTGCTCCAGCCCAGACACAGCTGAGCTGGGAAGGATGTTCCCTTCAGCCCATGATGGCTGGATCTCACCACAGGGCGCAAAATGGGGAGTGTAATAAGACGGACAGGTGGCTAATTTCAAACCGATGTAGGGATGTTCTTTTTCAGCACAGCGCACAGTTGGCCTGTGGAACTCACTGTCACAAGGTAGCGCTGAGGCCAAGGGGATTCGCTCAGCAGGATTCGTCAAAGAGTTCTGACATTTACATAGCGTGATCATGCAGAGTCAGAACTCAGTGTAACACCCCCCAGGGTGAAATCCTGGCCCCAGAGAAATTAAGGGCAAGAATCCCATGGGCTTCCTGGGGCCAGGAGTTTCCCCCCACAAGGGATATGAAGCCTCCTACTTCAGTCTCTGATTGAGGGATCAGGAGAGGTCTTCCCCCAGGGGCAGGTTGTCCCGTCATGGCAGGGCCCCTTGCACCATCCCCTGGAACAGCTGGTGCCAGCCACTGTTAGAGACAGAATACTGGGCTGGCCTGGGTTGGACCCTGTTGCTGATCCCATCTGGCAAGTCCCATGTTCCTATTTAATGTGCGGGAGAAGGGAGCCTGGGAAAGCTGAGACCTGGCTGTAGAGCCAGACTGTGCAGCACAGGCCCGTGTCTCTATCACGCAGCGGGCCCCATGGGCAGTGAATGGCTAGTTCCCCTAGCAGGCCCGTGTCTCTATCACGCAGCGGGCCCCATGGGCAGTGAATGGCTAGTTCCCCTAGCAGGCCCGTATCTCTGTCATGCAGCGGGTCCCATCAGCAGCGAATGGCTAGTTCCCCTAGCAGGCTCGTGTCTCTATCACGCAGCGGGCCCCATCGACAGTGGGTGGCTAGTTCCCCTAGCAAGCCCGTATCTCTGTCATGCAGCGGGTCCCATCAGCAGCGAATGGCTAGTTCCCCTAGCAAGCCCGTATCTCTGTCACGCAGCGGGTCCCATCGGCAGCGAATGGCTAGTTCCCCTAGCAGGCTCGTGTCTCTATCACTCAGCGGGCCCCATGGGCAGCGGGTGACTGGTTCCCCTAGCAGGCCCGTGTCTCTATCACGCAGCGGGCCCCATCGGCAGTGGGTGGCTGGTTCCCCGAGCAGGATGGTGTTCCTTGGCACTAGCCTAAGTTGCCAGCAGTCTGGGGATACTTGGAGCACAGCACGGCAATGAAGGACAAAAGCTCCAATTCTGAGCAGATGTCAGTGTATCCTTGACCATTAATGACCGCTTGCTTTGCTAACTGGAGATGCTATTCTGCCTACGGGCACCGGCAGAGCCAACAGCGCAATTAACGAGCCTGGGATGGATAATGGGATCTCGGTGAGTGTGCATTTTGCCAGCACCGCTGCCCCATCCCTGGGCTGATCATCCCCGGTTCTTGGCAGGGCTCTCTCCTACTGGGACCACAAGTTACAATCTGGACTAGCACATCCGCACAGGGCAGATGCTCCTGGGATCCTAGAGGCTGGGGGAGAACTGTCCTGATCATGTGTCTCTGGGTCCCCTGGGGTCAGTCCCATCACCTCTCTGTGCCTCAGTTTCCCCATATGTGAGGTGGGGAAATTCACTCTGAGCTTCTGGTAGCCTCATGCGGTATCCAGTCTGCTGATGGAGGGCACCCGAGGTGCACAAAGGTGGGCTCTGCACCAGGCAACGGAGCAGGAGGGGGATCCCAGCGACCAGGCACAGCAGCAGCAGATAGTCATGCAGAGACGGCCCCAGGGTTATTCCCACGCCTTTCGTGTCCTCTGCACCATGTAAAAGAGACCAAGAGTTTGAGGGCGCGATCCCCTCGGAGGACCCCTGATATTAGAACCCCTCCCGCCACGCGCTCTCTGGAGCCTGGGGAATTGGAGCCAAGAAAAACAAGGGCTGGGCCAGTCCTGCTCCCCTAGCAAACCTGCTCAGTGATGTCTGTGCAGGGGGACCCGGCCTGGAGCAGCTCTGGATCAGCTGCAGCATGTGTGTGTGTGTTATCCTGGGGTCCAGGCCCCCTGCCCCATACCATGCGGCTGCACTGCTCGTGTCCCTGCCTGCGACCCCCAGCGTGCTGGCAACTGCCCACTCGGCTCCTTTCCAGGGCGCATTTTGCCTCTGCTGCAGATTTCCCGACGCCATGAAAAATCCCCATTCCAGCTCGGCGAGGAGCTGCTCCCCCTTTAAATCCCTGCCCTGCTTCCTTGCTTTGCAGCCGCAGTGAACAGCTGCTGCAGTGGGAGTGGGGCCTTCCCTGGTGTCCTCATGGAAATGGAGGAGAGGCTGAGGGAACTGGGGTTATTTAGTCTGCAGAAGAAAAGAGTGAGGGGGGATTTGACAGCTGCTTTCAACTGTCTGAAAGGGGGTTCCAAAGAGGATGGATCTAGACTGTTCACCGGCCAGGGGCTTGTCCTTGTCCGTTACTTCAGCTGGCTCCCTGGCAGCACCAAGGAATGGAGCCGGGCGGGGAGGCTTAGCCCCAACGCACCAGAGAAGGGCTTGGACAGAGCCCCTGAGGAGCAGGACCAAAGAGAGGGGCCCTCATCCAGGGTCAGTTCTAGGGTCCCATTACTGGGGGGCAAGGGGTTATTTGGGGGCCCCTGGGTGTTGCTATTTCAAACACAACCAACCTGCCAGGAGGCCGGGCTGCAGCATGGCCAGGCCAGAGCAAGGGGTTGGGGGGCCAAGGTGAGGAAAGGGAGCCAGGGCAGAGTGAGATGAGGGGGCTGGTGGCCACTGGGGCAGAGCAGGATGATGACTAGGTGGTGGGGGGGGCACAGCTGAGGATCCTGGCAGCTGGGCCCCCCAGCAGAGGGAGAATCCCTGACTAGCCATTCTAAGGCCTTTCCCTCTCCAGCTCTCCCAGCCTCGCCAAGGATCTTTGCCCCCTCCCACCCCCCCTGGGCCTGGCTTTGACCCCAAGGTAGCCCCATGCTCTTCCATCTCCTTTATGAAGAGACACTGCCGCCCCCTGTGGGCTGGAGCCCCCCACTTCCCCAGCGTCCTCCCCCTGGGAATGTAATTCTGATTGCAAATTAAACAAGGGGCCGGGCACTTCATTTTTCACATGCGATCTCACTGCCAGGAGCATAATGAGACTCAGGGACGTAGCAAAGCAAAACAAATAGACGGCTAATGGCATTTCAGCTGGCAGCGGGGAACGGATTGCAGCGGCACAGCGGGATCCCCCCCACCCCACTCTCAGTGGGGAGAACTTTGACAGATGTTGGCCCAGCTTATTTCCTCAGTCGGGCAGAAGGGGGTTCCTAAGGAGGGGGACAGGTTGGTTTTCTCTTCCAGTCCCTGTTAATAACAGCAGGGACCGACATGCAGCCAGTCCTGCAGGAAACAGCGCAGGGTCTGGGTCTACTCCTGCTCCCGTGTGGCCTGCCCCTCAGGGTGCTCGGATCAATTGTCCTTTGCAGTTTCATTACCAGCACCGTGTGGATGGGGACCTGGGTCCAATGGATCCTCCGTCACAAGGCTTAGACCAGGAGGAGCTGCACAGAGGATTTTTCTCAAGGCAGCTGAGCTGGTGGCAGCTGCCGGGAGCTGGGTATTGCCCCCTAGTGCAGATCCTCGGGGAGTCATGCTGGGCCAGTCTCCATGCTGCCACGCCCTGAGCTGAGCCGCAGGATTGCCAGCCCCCAATGATCAAAAATCCGGAGTCAGGCTCCCCAGAAATCAGGAGATTGTATAAAAGCAATAGATCTGTATTTGCTTTTTGAGCCTGTGGGGTGCACTGGGGTCGCATTTAGAAACTTTCTTGAGGAACAAAGGCTGAAATCAGCACATCGCCACGTGACTCCAGGAGCTGGGGCTTCAAGGAAAATCATAATTATCATGAGGAAACCATGAGAGTTGGCAAGACTGGAGGCGGTCGGAGCTGCACTAGGCTTGCTCCCTCTGGATGCCATTGCTGACTTGCTGTCCAAGGCAGAACTTGCCCAGCGGGGCCGGAGAGGTTTGGCCAGAGCCTTTGCTAGCCCCCCTGTGGCTGGGGGCAAAGCAGCTGGAATGTCTGTGCCTTCGACTGCGGTTCTGGGCAAAGCCAGCGGGGAACTTGCAGCAAAGCAGGGGCCAGAGACCCTTGGCTAGATAAGCCCTGGCTGAGCCACCAGCCCAGGGAAGGGTGGAGCAGAAGCCTGAAGGGAGAGAGACGAAAATCCTCCGGGCTGCTCCTGCAGGGCCTCACCCTCCGCAGACAGACAGGAAGGCAGGACAGACAGACAGTGCCACACTCCCTTGGCCATTGTGCAGACAGGCCAGGTCAGGGCTTGGGGGAGGGAGAGATGCCCCGGAAACCCCTTACGGTCTGGGGTGGGGGAATGGCTGGAGGGACAGGAGAGAAATGATCCATTTGCTCCCAGTGAATCAAGAAGGATGGACAAACAGACCCAGTCCCCCAGGCCTCCATCCCTGTGGCCCCAATCCTCCATCCCCACTGATTTCCAAGGTCTGAAGAAAATCTGCCCTTAATTGCTCTCTGCCTCAGTTTCCCCATCTGGGAAACTGGGGTAATGAACCTTCTTTGCACCCACCCCATGTCTTTCTTGTCTATTTATATTGCAGGGTCTTTGGGTAGGGAGGGGGTGTCACGGTGTCTATGCAGCGCCTGGCACCATGCAGCCCTGGTCTCGATCGGGGTCTCTAGGCACTGACCACTGTAACACACATAAGAATAATCTCAGCTCCCAGCAGGGTTTGGAGGGGGGCGGGAGGAGCTCCCCAGGAACGAAGTGGGTCCATGTATCTGACCAGCTGCTGTCATGTATCACCAAACAATAGGAGCCAGAATTAACCCAGGGGTCCCGACCGCTGGATCAGGGGCTGCTCTGCACACACCAGCGCCTCCGTGCTGACGCGGGGTTGGGGGATGATGGCGTATTTGAAAGGCAGGGGTCAGGCCAGGGGTCAGGCTGCTCTGTCACCCGGGGTAAGCGTCACCTTGGGGGGAATTTATGGGCCACTGGGGCTGCATTTATGCGGCAGTCGCAAGGCATCGCCAGCTCCGTGATTAGCTCTGGCAGATACGCGGGAGCAGGACGGGAGAGAATCAGATGCAATTAATCTGAAGTCGCCCAGCGTCCGCTGAAAGGGGAGCTGGGACCTGGGCTGGGTCGGGTTAAATTATTGCTCTTATTATAGCATAATGGAGCATGAGATGCACCGGGCTGCGCTCTCATCCGGCACCCCGACATCAAAGCGTTTTGCAAGGAGGGGGAGGGGAAGAACATGCATTGGCCTCCCTTTTTACCAGGTCGGGAAGCAGAGGCGGCCAGAGCGGTGGGGGGGGGGTGTGGGACTGCAAAGGCAGCTTCGGCCACCTCAGATATTTGCCACTGAAGGACATGGGGAGACAAATGTCCTGTCCCCTTGGAGTCACGAGTGATCATGCTAAGCTGGGACCCAGACAAACTCTGCACTGGATAAACCCAGCTTGCCTCCCTGATTCCTAGCTGCATCCAACTGGCTGGGACATTCCTCTTCGCTGCTGTGCACTGTCAGCTCCACCCCAGAGGCAGCTGCACTTCAGGCTGTAGGAAGTGATTCCTCGTGGTGTTTGTCGGTCTTGGATGTAAGGCAAGGCTCTTGCAGACTGAGTGCCTGGATCAGGGTCGAAGGGGAAGAGGGAAGCGAGGGGATGTGGCGTCCCCAAGACTAATTCGGGCCCCGATCCTGCAATATGTGGATGGGCCACAGGCCGCAACCACAGCGGGATGGGGGGAAAGGAGTGCCGCCTGGGAGTCTCTGTCAGCTGGAGTGACGACCGGCGCAGCACACGGATTATCGCCTCGCCAGGCTGGCTCAGCGCGTGATTAGCATCTTCCAGCCTCTCGGGTGATGGATGCTGCTGAGCAGGATTCAGCCAGCAGAGGCTTGGAGTGATGACAGCCCCTTGGCCCTTCTCCAGCACCTTCCAGGGGGGAGCTCAACCCTGTCACCTGCCTCAACGCACCAATCACACTTCAGATCCCATTACGGGCTTATTGCCTTATTGCTGCAACTGTGGAAACTGAGGCACCTGGAGGGGAAGCATCAGTTCACACAAATGAGTCCACGGTAGAATGAGGAATAGAACTCAGGAGTCCTGGCTCCCATCCCCTGCCTTCACCACTAGCCAAAGCTCCAGTACACAGGGCGCACGGTCCTGGCTGAGGCTGATGGACGGCATGATGCATGGCAAGTGGGGACTGGGAGGAAAGTGAGGGTCAGTTTTCCACAAGGAAATAGTTGTACAGAGGAGGAAGCCTTTGAAGGGGTGGGAGTGGGCCCCAGGGGGGTGAGCGGAGTCCGGGGTTCTAGCCCCAGCTCTGGCAGGAGGCGGTGGCCCTGGTTTCAGGGTGTCATGGATGCGTCCAGGTACCCGCACTGCCGTCGGCACAGTTACCGCAAGCCGGGGGTGTTGCCGCATCCGTTCAGAGCAGCGGGAACCCGCTCCGCTTCCCGCCGAGAAGAACCCTCCCATTCCGGAGCAGGTAGCTCCTGAGTAACTCTGCACTCAGTGCAAGGGGCTGTGCACATGCGCGACTGCACATGGGGGAGGGCGCGCCTATGCTCGCTGGGTGACGTCGGCAAAGTTCCCCCCCACCTGTGCCTCGGTTTCCCCATCTGTCCAACAGGGGCTCTACGTGCCTTTGCGAAAAGCTTGGCGCTCCCAAGCAGGAGGATCGCCGTCCGTCCGGGCGAAGGGGTGCAAGGTCAGGGCATCCACCCCATTTCCTAATAGCTGGATAAAAACCTGACACACAAGGTGGGGGAGGGAATCTCTTTTATTGAACAGTGTGTGTTGGTAAGAGACAAGCTGTCGAGCCACCGAGCTCTTCTCCTGGCATCCTGTCTGGGCGGGACCGCCCCGGGGCTTCTCAGTTGCCAGCCCTGCTATCTGGGGGGGAAGCTGGGAGGTGAGCAGCTCCTCCTGTGCTGGGGCCATCTCAGGGGGAGAGCCTGGGGGCTTCGGGGCTGGGCCATGGCTTTTGTAAACCCCCGTCTGCCCCTCCCTGTGCGCCGGCCAGACAGAAGTTCCCCACCATGGGCAGGACCAGGCCCAAACAGCACTCTGTCCTCTCCCACCTCTGGGGCCGGTGGGGCACCTCTTGCCCCCTTCCTGGTGCAGCGAGATACCAGGGGGGAGGTGTCCGTCTGTCTGTCCATCCTGGAGGCGCCTCTCTTCCCTTTCGCTCGCACCCCGGGCACTGGCCCCAGCTGCAGTGGCCTCATTAATAAGCCAGTCTCCGAATGAATGTGGCCGTTCTCCTGGAACAGGCTTCATTAGCAGCCGGGGAACACGAGCAGAATAACAAGCGTCTCCACGGGATGGCGGGGGGGAGGGCCGGGAAGCCCCGTGCTCAGCCCTCCAGGGGGTCAGCACCACCGTGAGAGCGCGGGCACCCTGGCCTGGCGAGTGTGGCCCAAGCAGCCACCTGGGACACTACTCACGGACTTTCTGTGCAGACTTTCTGTGTCCATTCCACCCCTTCCTGTCCCTGCCCCCCACCAGGACTCCCCCATGTCTCAGACAACAGGGCGACTTTTAAGGATATAGTGGCACAAGGGCCCCTGCCAATCGCCCCCACCCTGTTCTCACATGCCAACCCCCACTCCCCCCAGCCCCAAACTCTCATCATCTTCATCGTACGGGGGTGGGGACTGAGGCAGAGCAGGGGCAGGGCCTTCCCATGGCCACAGAGGGGGCTGGGAATAGGCCCGAGAGTCCTGACTCTTTGGCCTTGTCTAGGCAGGTCTCTGCTTTGGCATGTGTGTAGCCACTTCAGTGCAAACTCTTAGCACAGATCCCCGTCCTCCGCACCCTGTTCTCCCCGCCGGGCCCGCTCCCTCCCAGATGCAAACCCAGCTGGGGCTGGCGGCTTTCCAGGGAAGGGGGTTGCACTCCAGGCAACGCTGAATTAAACATTAAAGCCTGGCGCTGGCTCAGTCTGTAACAGGGTCTACTTGCGGCTGGTGCTGAGATCCGCCCAGCCGCAGAGTTCCTCCCGCTGGACCCCGGGGCGGTCGCTGAGCACAACTGCACCCAGAGCCAGCCAGCCCCCGCTGCCAACCACTAGCCAGGGAGGCACCGGCTGTGGGGGACGCCCCTGCTGGGCCTGCAGCACATGCTGCAAGGCTGGGCTGCTGGGACAGGTCATCTTGCGGGGGGCAGAAAACCCCCCCGTCTGTCTGGTTTTCCCCTCTTCCCCTGGGCCGCGCCTCGCACCGCTGGGTCTCCTGCAGAAGACGGTGCTTTCACCTGTTGCCCTTTGTTTGCCAAATCAGTCTCCTGGCTTATCTACAGCGCGTCAGAGAGTCCAGCCACGGCAGCCCCTGGGGTAGGACAGGCCGATTCCTGCCAGGGCAGCCTCTTACCCTGCGTGCTCCCCGCTCTGGGCACTTCCGAGCCAGGGGGCTGCTGAGGAGTCCGTTCACGGAGCGCAGACCGGAGCCAGCGGGGGTGCTGGACCAGGCCTTTGCAGGCCAAAGCAGCTCCCGGGCCAGGGAATGGGACACAGACCCTGCCAGGCTGCCAGCACATGGCCGTGCCCCGGAGGAGATGAGTTGGGTGGGTCACAGCGGTTCCGAGGGGGCAGGTATCCATGGCACCAAACTCCACCAGAGCTGAGGGCACTAACCAGCCTCTGTGCTGGCCAAGGACTGAATGGGCCACGAAGACTGAACTCCCCTCCTGGCGTCTCCCCGGGGTGGGACGGCAGAGGGGGGGGAGGGCTGGGAGATGAGAGGGAAGCTGCCTGGCTGCTGGGCTGGGGCTAGTAGTCTCGGGTCTCACCAGCAGGAGTCAGTCTTGCCTCCCTCAAGCATTGCCAGTACCCTTCCTTCTCTTCCCTGTTGCTGACCCTAATGCACGAAGCACGCTCTCCAGCAACCTCGGTGAGGCCATCCTGAGTCACAGTGGGTGACATCATCTCCATTGCCATGACAATAGACCGAGGATGTCACACGGCCTCCCTGTGGGGATCCAGCAATCGGGGACGAGACCGCTCCGGGAGGGGGACACGTGTCCGCACACAAACATCATCCGTGCAAACAAGGGCACACGGGGAACTGCTGTGGGGGTAAAGGGATCAGGTACCTCTTCCCATAGGAGCCTGGCTGCCTCCACCCTTCCACAGAGCAAGAGCACGTGTGAGTCGGCAGACACCGGCCATGCAAACTGCATTATCTGTCTAGATCCTAGTGTGTCCATCTATCAACCCCCGCCCAGATCCCAGTGAGCCTGCCCATCCAACCATCCCCGCACAGCCCCCTCCGTCCATCTATGTCCCTCACTTCCAGTGTCTGTCCACTCCTCCCTCCATCCCCGTACACACCCCCTCTAGCTAGCTAGGACTCCCGGATCCTGCAGCTTTGCTCCTGGGGGCAATTTGCCCCAGGTTACAAACTACTCTACTCCCTGCTCCATTCAAAGGCCAGCCCCAGGGACACTGATGTGGCCAGACCAAGATGTTCCCTTTCACTCCCTAGTGGCAGCTGGGCGGGAGGCGCAGACTCTGACAGCTGGGCTTGGGTGCTCGAACTGCGCCATGGGGGGGAGAGGCCCATTGATCCTGAGCAGTCAGTTCCCCAGTACCTATCCGGACCCAGCTCCCTGCCTGCCATGCACAAAGGTGCCCACCTTGCCAGGGCGCGGGGACCAGGGTTTCCATGGGAGATGTCAGCAGCATCCCTGATTCGCTTCTCTAAAAATCTAGAAAGATTGGAACCGGTTCACTTGGTGTTTGTTGTCTAACGTGAATTGACTGCTGGTGGACGGGGCCGGGTGCACACAGCCCCAGCCGACAGGCCTAGCTAGAGAGCAGCTACGGCTGTAGCACACGAAAGCTCATGCTCAAATAAATGGGTTAGTCTCTAAGGTGCCACAAGTCCTCCTGTTCTTTTTGTCCAGATAACGGCTGCCTGGGCCCCTCCACCTTTGCCCCCAAACCCACCGGCTCGTCTACCTAACCGGTCCTGATTTCCATAGAGTGCTTCACACACTTGAACCTATTTATCCTCACCGCTCCCCGCAGTGCTATTACCCCCACTTTACAGATGGGGAACTGAGGCACCGAGTGGCTAAGTGATGAGCCCAAGGTCATACAGGGAATCTGCGGCACAGTCGGGACACGGACCCAGCTCTCCAAGTCCTAGAATAGCATCCTGTCCACTGGACCATCCTTCCTTCTCTCAGCAGTGAGGACGGGAGGTGAATTCCAGCTCCAGGACCCATTCAGACCTTAAGCGTCCGCGCTGAGTCAGCTACCAGGGGCGGTGGTGGTGTTTAGGAACCAGGCTGAGACCCACCAAACTCATTGCACACCTGGCTGTGAGATGGCTCTGACTCCTGGCAACTCTGCATCTCTCTAGCCCCTTTTGTCTGAGGATCCCTGCCATGGATTCAACGCGGGAACACGCTCAGGGTCCTCTGACCCGCCTCTGAGCTGTCACGTTGCGGCCGACATAGGATGGCTGGGCCCTGATGGTTCAAAGCTCTTGTGTGAGCAGGGAGGGCGCTGGCCCCAGGGCAAGGAATCTCCTGTTAAAGGGCCCAACTTTGAGGGGTTAATTGTCTTCCCCCAAATGCCCAGCCCTCTTCTCTCTCTGTCACAACAAAGGGAAATCATCTGTACCAGGAGCTGCAGGAGGGTCACCAAGGCAACGCCGCGGCTGGTTTCCAGAGCGAGATGGGTTGTCTCCAGCTTTCAGACACTCTCCGATGCCCATTCTCCTCTCCCACAAACCGGTGCAACACCAGCCGCTGCTCCACAGGAGTTCCCCTTGATTCACACCATGGAAGCGGGATCTGAATGCGGCTTCTCCTGCTCCAGGATTGCTGGTTCCTGGTGCTCCCGGCTGGGCAGGCAGCACCAGGCCCTCTGGCTGCCTAGCAGAATGGCTGTAGCTAGGCCCTGCTGGAAGTGCACAGATGGTGAAAAACCAGGGGCCAAGTTACCTAAACTTGTCAGCCCCTCAGTGGAATAGGAGGCGGAGGCTGGGTTTGTGGTTTGGGGAGAGGTGAGCGCCGGTTCCAGCGGCTGGAGCATTTCATCCCTCGATCCCACCAGGCAGGGGTCTGGTAACGGGCACGTGCAGATGAGTCTTCTTTCAAAGACAGGTGTCAGTTACTAGGAACTCCCCAGGGCGGAGCCAGATCGGCAGCATCACTTGGGCCTCACTGATTTCAAATGGGGAGGCTGAAGCTTAATGAGCCATGCCCCAGAGGAGCCTTGGCTGGGAGCTTCTGCCCAGTGGGGTGAATGGTTTCAGGGATCTGCCCGGCCACGTCCCAGCCTCCCATGTAGGGCTTTGGGAGCAGTGACAGGTGTAGCAGCTCTCATGAACGGTGCAGAGCTCACAGCCAGGAAGCCACGGTCTGGCTGCCAGGGGACGAGAGTCTGGGGCACAGAGAAGGGTAAATTTCTACCTGGCGGTGAGTTTGCAGGTGCTCCTGGTTTGACCCAGGGGAGCAGGAGGGATGTCTCCTGAGATGCCCCTGGCCTTATTCCGAAACGGCAGGATTCCCCATCGGACGGAATTTCCCCGGCACCAGTAGAAACATTCTGAGCTGGGTCGTGTTGGGGCTGAAAGTCACTCAACGCCCTGTGCCAGCTGCAAAGGGAAGCATGAATCTCAGGCTCCAGGGCTGGATCCCAGCAGGGTCCAGGAGCATGCCCCTCCCCAGGCAAGGCTCACAGCATTGCTAGGGGTGACACGCTGGCTGGGGTGGCGCAGTGCGCTGAGAACCTGTCACGGGAAGGAGGGGGCCACACACTGAAGTTTTGCTTCTGGCAGGGGCTGGGCGGAGCGAGAGCTCGGAGTGGGGCGGGAGCAGTGGACTCCTGTGCCCGTTGCGGGTTTGGTTAATAACACGGGCTTGTCTTCCCAGAACTCTGGGGAGAACCTGGGTTCACGTTGCCAGCCCCTCACCTGCTGCAGAAGCTCAGCCCCAGCTCAGGGCTTTGCCCCCTGTGGGAGAGGCACCTGCTAACCGGCTGTGAGGAGCTGGGGTGAGGAGCCAGCCCAGAGAATGCGTGGAAGGAACCAAGCAGTGTGAGGGGCTGGTAATGTCCTCCCTGCCTCCATGGCCTGCCCTCATTCGGAGCCAGCTCCCATCCACTGGCCATTTCCCTTAGCGTGGGGGAGCCTGGCACAGTGCAGCCGCTTCCCCAGAGCGTAGTACCCCTGCGGAACTCCATGCTGCAAGAGACAAACACCCTGGCTGGATGTAATAGCAAACCAGATCATTTGCAGCTACACCAGCTAATCCACCAGCAATCAGCACTCACACTTCAGGGCTACGGCTGGTGGCCCAGGTGGGGCAGGGTTGGAAAAGGAGCTGAACCCCCATCCCCATGGGTTGCAATTGCTGGTTACTGAGGTATGAGTGCAGAGCCTGGCCAGGATTTGCACCTCAAGTTCATTAGAGGCTGCTGGTTTCCCCTTCCCTCCCGGGAACCTGTTAGCTGCAGCTGCTGCCGTGGGGAAGAGCTGTGAGCAAGGGGGCAGGGTGTCTATTATATCCCCATCTATAAGCCATGATGGCTGGTGCCTGTTATAACATTTATCATCACTCGAGAGAACAGCACAGATAACTCACTGCCGGCGCCCTCACTCATGAAGACAAATGGCCACGGGCAGATTAGCCATAGAGGGTTTGCTGCTCATACAGCAGGGGCGGGCGGGGGGCCGGCGGGGGCGCTGGAGCAACAGGCAAGAGGAGAACGCAGCAGTGGGGTCGGGGGAAGGATGGGGAATGGGGGATGGGGAAAGGTCAGGCTGGAAGACAGCGTGCGAGCCAGGCCCAGGGAGCAGAGGGCATAGAGACAGGGCTCCGTTTGTGCAGCGATCGCCCACATCACTGGGGTTTGCCAGGGGGATCGCTGGGAGCAGGCCGAGGCCCGCAGTGCAGATGCCGAGCTGGATGCCTGGTTGCTGCGATCCCAGCTAAGGGAGCCGCTCCAGGCTGGCGTCTGGCTCCTGGCTAATGCTTTGAACCGAACCAGCTACCAGCTGATTTAACTGGGGATCGGTCCTGCTTTGAGCAGGGGGTTGGACTAGATGACCTCCTGAGGTCCCTTCCAACCCTGATATTCTATGATTCAATGATACGGCCGCAGCCCCTGGGTCTCAGCCTCAGTGGAGAAGGGCTCAAATGCCACCTAGCTGCTTCCTACTCAGTCTGGTAGGGAGCAGAACGGGAGCCCCGTGGGAGATTGAGGCATCCCCCTCCTCAGTCACCGGCCCCTGTCACCCGTCTGCTTACCAGGGTCGGGGCACCCATTCAGATATTCTCGTCCCCATGCATCTCCCCCCTCCTCCCACAGGGAGCCCAAGTCTCCCTGGGGCGGGGAGTCCCCCGCCCCATTCACACAGCGCAGGAGCCGGTGCCCCCAGGAGCAGACCCCCCACCCCGCACTCCACTGATCAGGAACAGACTCCCTGGGCGCCGGGCAGCAGCACCGCTGGCCTGGCTGCCCCTCTGCCTGGAGGGCACTGAGACCCCGCTGGCCAGCTCACAGCACCGCTCATTGAGGTGTGGCTTGGCTGCCCCTCTGCCTGGACAGCAGCAGCCGGGTCACATGTCAGTGGCGTTGGGACCATGCAGCCAGAGCGATCTCCGGACACTGGCAGTGGCCAGACCATGGCCCCCAGCTCTGCAGCCTATGGAACTTTGAGCAAGTACAAAACCAGGGCCGGGGCATTTGCTTCCCCCAGAAACCCCTCGTTGCCGCCTGCTGCTGACCAGAAACGCTGCGAAGGGCTCTGGGCCAGCTGGGGGTGGCAGGGGATCCCGACCATCGCACCCGGCTTAGCTGGCACCGGCCCTGAGGACAGCCTGGTGCCTGCCACACACGAGTGACCCAGCCCTGCAGCAGCTTGGAAGGGAGGGAACATCGCACCCTGTACAGGGCAAAAAGCTGGTGTCTTACCTCGCTCTCCTCTTCCGAGTCCCTTCTCCGAGGGGTGCCCCAGGGCTTCCCCCGCCCACATGTTCCTTCAAAGGTCTGGGCTGCTCTAACCATTGGCCCCAAGCTCCCAAACAGAAACATTGGCCAGATGAGAGCTAACTGGAGCAAAGTAGGGTCCCCAGCTCCAGACCTGGGACTCAGCAGGCTGCCTGCCCTGGGCCCCTGGAGGGAGCAGCCCGCAAGCAGCCACCACAGAGGATCCAGGGGGGTTTCCCTGTCCCCGGCAGTCCCCCGCGCGGGCCTGGGTCCTTCTGCTGCACTCCAGCCACTCCTGACTTTGAAGTGGAGATGGTCCCCCCGGCTGCTGAGTCTCCCTGCACCTTCACTTGTGCAGCCCTGGGTTCGAATAAACAAATCCAGGGGCGGTGGAGGAGAGGCAACAGACGGGGTGAGGTCAGAGGGGGCAGGCCTGGTTCTCCAGAGCCCCTTGTCCAGTCAGTTACATCCAGGCAAAGTGGGAGTTCAATGGTACCCAACCATAGAGCCATCGGTTGCATGGCTAGACGGGACCACGGCCATCATTTCATTTAACGCGTTTCCAGCTTGTAGCCCAGAATTTGCAGCTATCTTTTAGAACGGCATCTGGTCTGGGTGTAAAGACCCCGAGCGCTGGAGAACCCGCCACATCCCTGCGCGAGCTGTTCCAGTTCCTCTCCTTGTCCTAAAACACTGTGCCCTAGTTCTGGTCTGAATGGACCCATCTTCAGCACCGAGCCCTTGGATCCCGCTCTGCCTTTGCCTGCTGGATGAAAGAGCCCGCTGCTCTCAGAAGCCGTCCTTCCCTGTAGGTACCTCTCGCCTCTGTTCAAGTCACCTCTTAACCTCCTCTTTGATAAGTGAAATAGATTGAGCTTCCCGAGCCTCTCTCTGTGCCAGGCCTCCTGGGAGCTCTGTTCTGAACTCTTTCCAGGTCATCCACATCCTTTCTGAAGTGCGGACCCTGGAACTGGGCACTGCCTCCAGGACAGGTCGCAACAATGCCGTACGCAGAACTCACGTTCCGCTGATTATCCTCCGTGACCCTCACAGTCCTTTGCAGGGCGACTGCCTTTCAGGATGCTGTCCCTCATCCTGTGTGACCGCCACGCGGGGGTCGGAGCAGTCTGACCTTGCATTTGGCTGCGTTAAAACACATTGATCAAGTGAGCCCAGCTCCCCAAGCGATCCACTTTGCCCTGCATAACTGGCACTTATAACTGGTCTTTATCATTATTAAACACACACACACACACCGACCTCAGTGTCCCCTGCAAACCCTACCAGCAAGAATTTAATGTTTTCTTCCGGCTCACTGGACTCGGGACTGGGACCGATGGGCATTCTGCGCCAGTGTGACCGGCCACAGAAAGCGCATGGCCATGGAGAATTGGGCCCAGAGCATCTGGGCATGACAGCCACAGGGTCTGATTCTGCTCCCACTTACATTGGTGCAACCTTGCTGATGTTGACAGCGTTACTCCAACAAGTTTCAGGACTCCTGGGTCCGATTTCCTGCTCTACCACGGTGACCTTGGGAGACCCCTTGACCTCTTTGTGTTGCACTGATGTGCGCAATTCGCCCCAGAGCTGAGGGATTAAGGGGGCCCAGGGCTTGGTGCTGTCCATCGATGATGTTCACCCTAAGAGCCGCGGGGGTGGGAGACCAAGAGTCAGCCCTAGTGCCTCCAACAGCCAAACCAATATTGACACTGGTTATGGGCGGGGTGAAACCTTGCTAGGGGCTGCCTTGAAACCCCATGGGAACGGGTGTGTGAACGCACCCTTCGCTTCCGAGAGCTGCACGACACCGAAACCTCATGGGGCCTGCCCAGGAGTTCTGGTTCTGTGGGTGGAGGGTTTTCTGACGAGTATTGTTTTATTGGGGGGGGAGGGGGCAATGAGGGAAGGCAGGAGACAGAAAATGGGGAAAGACTCGGAGCGCCAGCCAGCCAGAAGGAGCAGCTGGAAGCCTGATGTCTGACCCCAGAAGAGACCCGGGCAGAGGTGTTTGGGTCCGGCGGAGAAGATTGCGCTTGGTGCTGGGAGGACAAGAGGCTGTTTCCCCCTGGTTGAGTCCACAGACCCAGGACTTTATCCATCCTTTGAAACGAAACGAAACCGGCTCCGAGAAACACCCGGCTGCCCCCACTTTCCATCCCTCCTGGAACACCCGCAGGGCCGCTCCGGTGGAAAAGGGGCAACATAAATACATTCCCAGAGCCCCTTGGAGACCCCCGGGAGCCTGTCATGTGCCAGCGGCTCCCTAGCCGTGCGCTGAGCCCGTCCGTCCCCTGCGGAGAGCGACCACCTTGCGGCTCCAGCCCAGCAGGAATCCCAGCTTGCTGACAAGTTGTGACAAAGGAAGTTTCTGCTTGGCACACCAACGCGCCGGCAAGGCAGGAGACAGCGGCAGCTGCTCAAGGCGCTGTCTGCGGGGGAAGAACGCCTGCCGAAAGTCTGTTTATTCCTTTGATTGAGTTTAAAGCGCCTCCTTCCCCCCCCCCACGTCCCATCCCCCTTAGCTCTGGAGGCAGATTCAGCAGATAAAATATTGATCGTTATTTGTCTGACAGTAGCACCGAGAGAGATCAGGGCCCCGCTGTGCGGGGAGCTGCACAGACCCAGCCCCCGCCCCACGGAGCTCTCGGTCTAGGTAGACAGGAGAAAGGGGCGGGGCCTCGGCGCAAGAAGGGGCGGGGCCTCGGCGCAAGAAGGGGAGGGGCCTGGCTATGATGCGGTGTCGCCGCAATCGCTGCAAACAGGAGTTTGTGACATGCTTTTAGACTAAACCACGTGTTCTGACTCCAGGTCCCGGGGTTCCGTAGCTCCGGCTCCCTCTCGCTACCTGCACAGACCTGTGCCTGCCGCCTCTCATGGCTCCCTCGGGCCGCAGGGGGCATTTAAACAAGGCCCCCGCTGCAAACCTCAGCCATGCTGCTCTCTTTTCCCCGGTGGGACCCAGGGCTGTGCCCCCTGCCCCCTGTCCAGGATGGCCCAGGGGGGAAGAGTTTGGGTATTGCCCCTGAATTCTACCTGCTCCTTGACAGAGCCGCTCCGGGCTCACCTGCCCCAGGCTCCAGAGCGCTACAAAAATCCATCAGCGTGCAGCTGGTTTCCCCCAGAGCCCTACGGCTTTCAGCCCGGGCCGCTGCAGGGCGCCCGGCTGACCCCCAGCAGCCTCCCGGAGCCCGAGCTCTGTGTTCCAGTTGCAACGTGGTGGGCCAGAGGGGTAGGCAGCCCTGGGCGGAAGAAGCAGAAATAAACCCATCTCCATTCTCCCCTCATGCGGCCTGCTCCCCTCCGGCTCCGCGGATCCTCGGCACGGCAACTCTCCACTCTCAGCAGCTTTCCGCCTTTATTAATCACCCGCTTGTTGATTGCTTCCGATCAGCTCCGTGACGGCGACTCTGTCTGGCCCGGCAATCTCCCCCCTTCTCTTTCCACGCGGCGCATAATCACTTTCCGAACGTGCCCTCTCATTAAAGCCCTTCAGACGCGCTCGCTCGCTCCCTGCGGCTGCTGACAGCGATATGGATGGAGCAGGGAAGCGAGAGACACGGGCAGGTGGGGAGGCAATTAGGAAGTCGGGCAGACGGAGAAGGTTGGGCTGGGGAAGGAGGGTTGCTGGTGGGGGCAGGAGGGATGCTGGAGAGGCAGTTTTGTTAAGGCATGGGGGAGGGGGCAGCCAGAGGGGAGGGGTGAGCAAAGCGGGCCGAAGAATCCAGCCATCCCTCACCCCGCAACCAGAATCGCGTCTGGACTGGGCAGGAGTCTGGCGACGCTCTGGGTGTGACCCCGGCGCTGGGGAAAGGGGCCCCTGACGGTCCATGCCTGGGCAGAACACAGGCAAGGGCAGCCCCCCCCCCCGCACACCTACCACCCACCCACTCCCACCGCGTCTCAGCCCTGAGTCGGGCGAGGTCTTGGCCCCTGCATTGCTCCTTGGCCTCGCTGCGGACCGCGGGGTCGGCGCTAAGAAGCTTGTCCTGCTGGAAGATGGAGTGAGGTCAGCCAGGCCTTCCGCGCACGGGCTCCGGCCACCAAGGGGCCCACGGGCTCCGGCCACCAAGGGGCCCACGGGCTCCGGCCACCAAGGGGCCCACGTCTCCCGCCAGCCATGATGGCCTCCACCTCTTTCTTTGTGTCTCCCCCAGCTCTGGTCTGTCCCCACCCCACATTGCAGCCCTGTGGAATCCAGCCCTGACCCTGCGAGCCCGGCCACTTGCACTCCCATGCTGAGGGCTAAGCAAGTGCTTGGTTGCCGCCTCAGGTCCCTGGACGTGTCAGCTCTTCATGGCTGGAGCCAGAGCCCTGGGCTGCGCTGCGAAGCAGAGTCTGTGAGCGGCAAACACGGGGGGCCCGATCCTCGGGCCGTGTAAATCAGCAGCGCTCCGCTGGCCTCACGGGAGCAGGCTGCTGCACGCCCGCTGAGGAGACGGCGCAACAGCAATTAACCAGACGTCTGCTAATAAAGCTAATGAGCCATAAATCCCCCTCCTGACCGAGGATTATTGGAAACCTCCAACCTGGTGAGATTTCACCTGCTTTTCTAACAGGTTTATGGACAAAGGTTCAGCTGAGCTGAGTGGAGCTTGGAGCGACAAAGCCTCCGACAAACCAAACACCTCCCCAGGGCTTTGACGGGGCGACGCTTGTGGAGACGCAGGGACCTCCACGCAGCTATTCACACCCGGGCAACGTCCCTTCTGGCCTGGGAGCGGATCGCCCTCCTCGGCTCCGGGTACGGGGCTGGGCGAAGTGCAGGGCGACGGAGAATCAAGCGCAGGGGTGTGTAAATCTGCACCTCCGCCAGCCCACGCGCCTGGATTGTTCAGATCCGGAGGGCTGGATTCGGACGAGCAGAGCAATGGGAGGCCAGGCCCGTGGCTCAGAATTGCCCAGTGGGCCCCCCAGGTCCCTCCAGCTGCGCTCCGGGCCGTAACTAAACAGGAACACGGCTTGATATTTCTCACTCTTACAGCAGCAGGAGCAGCCTCCACCCGTATGGAACTCCCCTGCGCCCCGCCCGCTCCCCTGGGAGCCCCAGCCGGGCGAGGGTTTGCCATTTCCGAAAGCCATGTCTGCATTGGGGGGCAGTGAAGACAGGAGAACGCACGCCCAGAGCCATGCACCTCCCCGAGACAAGGGGAAGAAGCATGGTTTAATAAATTAACTAATACAACCCCCCACTTCCTCCCCCACACACTCATGTCTGATCCATTGTGCAGATCAGAGGCTATGTCCTAGCCTCTGGCTTTTCATCTGCAGCTTAGAAAAATAAAGACAAGGGAAGGGAAAGGGTTTGAACAGAGAGCGCCAAGAACAAAGGGGAAAGCAATAGCAGGGCCAGCGAGGAGGCAGATGTCTGGGAGCTAGTTGATTTCTGAGCTCGGTGTGTGCGTCTCTCCTTCCGTGTGTGTTTCTTCCGTGTATCAGGGATTTATCTGGCAAGGCAGAAGCTACTTTGGCTCGAACACTATTTCCCTGTTGGAGCAAAGACAGAGCGCGGCTGTCAAAGGCCAGATGATTTCTGTTCCCCCAAAGTCCTTCACATGTTGGCAAAGACTAGACACAGGTGAGAAGCCGGGGGCTGGCTGGGGCAGGGCTCAGCTCAGTGGTTTGGACCAGGCCAGGGTAAATCTCAGGCTTGGAGTGGATGGTGCTGAAATCGCATTGGCTGTTCCCGGTCACACCGGGAGGCAGGACTCCTGATTTTGGCTCTCAGCTCTGGGAGAGAGCTGGGTCTAGTAGGGAGAGCAAAGGACTCGGTGGGCATCAAAGCTCCAGGCCTCTACCCTTGGTTCCAGGCGATAGTGGGGTGTAGGGGTTAGTGTCGGGGACTGGAACTCCAGACTCCTGGGTTCTATGGCTGCCTCTAGGTGTGAGTGTGATCTAATGGCCAGAGCAGGAAACTGCTTGGGGGCTGGAGGTGCCGGGCTCTTTGTAGCCCAGGGAGTTGGGTCGAGTGGGTTAGAGCCCGGCCACTGTGGAGTCAGGGCTGTGAGGGTAAGTGGTTAGAGACACTGGAATAAGTGTCAGGACTCCTGGGTTCTCTTTTCAGTTCTCACTCAGTGTGCGATTTTGAGCAAGCCAGTTAACCTCTCTGCCCCTTTTCCCTCTGCCTGGGGACCTCCGGAGGACAGCAGCCCCCCTGCAGCTGCGCTCACGCAGCGGAGGGGGGAACAGAAGGGCTCTGTGCTTAAATAATATTAGGCCTGTGACAGTGACTCACAAAAGCAGGAAGTGGCGCCTGGCTCTTATGGACAAGTCCTATGCGTGGGAACAGGAAAGGAGAAAGTTTCGGTCGGGTTTCCTCGCCTGGCCCTCAGAGGTGAAGAGACAATTCTGCCCAGCTATAGAATTCCGTAGGCTGGTGCCAAAGAACGGCAGAAAAGCCCCCATTCTCCATTCACATCTAGAGGGTGGATAGGCCACAACTGGTTTAATCATCTCCACTGAATGCCGGGGCTCTTCCCATGGGGAGATGTAACTTTCACCCCAAAGCCGCACTCACCCACTGGTTCCTGCTATCGGCTGGGTCCCCGCTCTGGTGTTTCAGAGGCGGCGGCCCAGTGACCGCTGGCTGAGCTTAAGACCCATTTTCCAGATTGGTAAACAGGATGTGACTGGCCCGGCCTCGCACAGGGAGGCAGCGGCAGAGCCAGGACTAGACCCCAGGAGTCCGGGCTGCCGCGCTGAACACCAGAGACCCGGGTTTCCATTGCCCTGTGTAGTCATTTACCCTGGGGCAAATCAGCACGGGAGGGTTCTCCGTTCCCTTGCACTGGAGTGAGGTCTGGGCCAGGGGCAGGCGGATACCCAAAGGGGTTGGCAGTGGATCCCTGCTTCCTACTGCTGTAAATTTGTATTAGTTTAACTCCAGCTCTTCACCTTCATTTCTTGACCTTTACCCATTCTTGTCACCTTCCTGGATTTTTTTTTCATTATTATTTCTACATTTAAACACTAGCTGCTTTCCTATGCTTAACTATGGCCAAGCTGGACTCTTGGGCAAGTCACATGATCTGTCCGGGCCTCAGTTTCCCCATCTGTAAAATGGGGATCATGATCCTTCCTGTGGCTCTCTGGGGCAGGACCTGTCTCTCAGTGTGTCCCGGCACCACTGGCATAGTTGCCCCTGATCCTGGCAGGGGGAGGGGGAGTCTCTGTATGCTACTGGAATATAAATAATGAACAGCAGCAATGCACCAAGCGGGTGGTATTAAAAACGCAAAGAAACCCAGCGTAAACCCAGGACTTTGTCCTTCCACCCGCCCTGCCAATGACTGTCCTGCCATCGGGTCTCAGATCTCTGCCTCCCAGTTGCCCCCTAAATTCAAAGCACTAGAAATGGGCACTCTATTGATTTATCAGCATTACCTTCTGACCCCTGCTCGGCGGCCCAGCATGGGGAGCACTGCTGGGCACCCACACCAGAGCTGGCTGAACCTGCAGGATTTCAGTCTATTTTGTTTTCTTGCTGGTCAGGTTGTTTGCAACTTTAAAGCTGGCTAAGGCAGCTGAGCAGCGGTGGGGGGGGGTCTCTTCTTAGGTTTTGCATCCCTCAAAGAGCAAAGCAAAACAGAATCCAAATAAATATGCAGCTCCCAACACCCCCCGGATCGAACGAGCCCCCCCTCCAGCCCCCCAATAATCTGGGAAAGCTTTACAAAAGTTCGGGGGGGGACTGCGCCCCGCTTCCGCGTGGGTGATTTGGGGGGGCGGGGTGCTGGCGCGGCCAGGAGTTTGAGGGGGGATGGAGGTGTGGTGAGGAAGGGAGAACCAGCGACGCATGCGCAGCGCGGACACACGCCCTCCCCTGGAAAGAGCCATTGAGCATCTTTGCCTCCCGGCTCCGGGCAGGTGACGGGGACCGGGCAGCCGGGGCAGGGGGCTCGCGGCCCATGGCTGCGGGCGGGGACGCTAGCAGCCCCGGGGCCCAGCAGCAGCAGGCGGCGCGCTGGGCTTGGTGCCCCCTTTGTTCCCACCCTGCTGCCTAGGATGAGCCGGGATTGGCTCTGCCCCCCAGCCCGCTGCAGGAGCCACTGACGGGGCTGGGCATGGAGCTCTGCCCCCGCCTGGGGTAGCCCCCGGCCCCTCCCCCCGCCTCCCCCCCAGTTCTTCCCGAACCCTCCCGCCTGGGCTCCGAGATGCGATCGCTCCCCAGCCGGCGCTGACCGCGGCCCCTCTCTCCGGGCGGCACGGGGGTGCATTCCTGCAGACCCTGGAGCGCGCGGCGGGGCTCCCCCTCTGCAGCAGGTACGTGGCTCTCTGCCTCCCTCTCCCCCCGCTCGCCTTTACAGCCCGAATTTCTCCCCTCGCCCCCTCTCGGTGCTCTCCGCGGGTGGCTTCGCTTAGCCCTGGCCCCGCCGCTGCCTCTCCCAGCCGAGCCACCAAAAGTCACAGCACTTGCCAGGCACCTTTCGCAAGCTGCTTCAAATGACCCCCCACCCTCACCCCTTTGCTTGGACTTCTAGGCATCTCCGGAGGAGCATTGTCTGGCGCGTGCATGGCTGACTTTTCTTTGCAGAACAACTGGCTCGCGGCACAGATTTTTAAGAAGGGGGAAATCTCCCCTTACCTCCCCTTTGCTGCCCCCCCTTTTTTTAAAAAAGAGTTGGTACCGGGGTTGTTTGCATGATACATTATGGCTATTGCTCATTGCCTTGTAACTGAGCATCTCATCCGAACAAAGCCGGGTTGTCTCTGGTTGCAATGGATTTAGGGGGTTGCTTTCTTTTTAATTAATGTATTGTGGCGACTGGAGGCGTTGGGTATATTGGTTTGCAGCCTAGCGGCGTGTTAAGAGGCGATAAGTGAGGCTGACTTGGTGGGAGATCCAGCAAGCCCGGTGGGACAGAGAATGCAGGGAGTTCAAGAGAGGCTGGCAAAACGTTAGCTCTGGTGAATGGAGAGCGGACTGGATGGATTGGTTCCAAATGAGCCGGTTTTCTGTGAGTGTGAAACACACACACACGGGGAGAGAGAAAGTGGGAGAAAATAGAAGGAAAGGTGGTGGATGAGGCCCCCTTCCTCCCGACACAACCCCGGGGCACTGAAATTATTGGTGAGAGACAAGAGTCTCCAACTGAATGAAAATAAGCCTCAAGTAACTCGGTTCAGAGCGGGGAGGCTCGAGCCAAGCCAAGATAAGACACGGTGGTAGAAGAAGGAGAGAGATGGGCGCTAATGAGACAGGTAGAGAGATGCTGAATAATTTATTCTTGTTAGTAGGAAAATGCTGAAACTAAAATTTCAGCTAAGGGGGAGTGTATGTGTGTGTGTGAGGGGGAGAGTTGGTGAGGCAGGAGCAGGAATTGATTCCAGGCTGGCAGGATGGGAGAAATATCATTAGAGAGGATTATACCCTGTTAAATCACACTGGAGCCTTGCAAGCCAGGGGGGTGGGCCGGGCAATAATGCAACACCAACGCAATCCAGAGAGGAGAGAATGTCAAATAACGTTGTGAAGATCTATGGCTCTGCCTCCGAGTCCTTTCCCCCTCCTTCCCAGTCCTGTGGAACTCGCTCGGAGGTAGCTAATCCGACACAGAGACAGCATCAGCTTACAAAGGAGCTAGCTGTGTCTATAGCCTCATCTCCAGGGCCTTTGTTACGAGATTCAAGGAGGGGGGATGGATCACCCCCTAGCTGCCCTGTTCTGTGCATTCCCGCTGGAGCACTTGGCAGTGGCCACGGTCAGAGACAGAAACACGGGGCTAGATGGACTGTTGGTCTGGCCCAGCCTGGCCGTTCTCGTGTTCCTGTTCTCCAGACGGTGGAAGCGGGGGTTTGTGACAGTGGAACTGTTTATTTCAAAGAAAGAAAGAAATCAAAACTTTCCGAGCCAAGGGCATTGCAACTCGCCCCCCCACGTAGTCTGATGGGCAGAGAGCAAAGCTGAAGCCCCTTCACGTTTCCTGCTTTGAGATTAGTCAAGGGTGGGTGTGATGAGGTCGGTTGTGATGTCGTGCGTTGCTGGAGGAGATTGCCTAGAAGGTACACATCCTGGAATTTCAATCGGCAGGGCAGGAGATCAGGGTTGCGTATATCAAAGTGCCAAGAGCCAAGGCTGGTTTTCCATTGCAGAATACCTAAACAGAGACAGCAGTGGCAGGCCAGGCCGGAAACTCCAAGACTTTTGGCTATGCCTTCCCAGAAGACACAAAGAAGGGGGGTAGCCAGCTCTCTAGAGGATTAATTGGGCTGGATTTAATTGCAGCGCTTTCAAAGAAAGAAAAGAAACAATACAAATGACCGAACCTTTGCTAACTTCGCTAAGAGGCTTGGTTCATTTGCTAACACATTTTCCCAGTGCAAAATATTTGCAGTCTAGCAATAGGGATCTGTGTCTTTTTGAAAGCTACTCTTTGCACCTGCCATCCTGCATGCCAGCTTGAAGGCATTCCTACCTGCATGGGTTCAGCAGCAGTTCAAGGGGAGATACTTGTTTTGCTGTTTGGATGAGCTTGTGTTTAGTGTGTGTGTGTTGGGGGATCAGATGCATGTTTGTTTAACAGGAGGAAAATAACTCAGGCTGAAGGTGGGGTCTGAACATTATCATTCCTTTAATGTATTTTGTTCCTGGGTAGCTCCTACCACGTGATAGAAAAAGCAAAATAAAATAAAGATAAATACTCTTCTGAAATAAAGGATGCAGACTGCAAGCCCAATACAAATCACACCTATTAAAGAGCCCATATTGGACAAGATCGCAGCTTTCCAAGGTGCTAATTTACTCTAGCAGAGTGGAGGGGAAAATCTCTCATTGCTTGAACGATACGGGGACAGCGAGTTTTGCAAAATCCTTTTGTTGTGGATGGTGGGCAGCGGAGGTAGAAAAGGAAGCGCTGGGATTTGCGTCTGGATTTCTGTCTTTCTGATTCTTGTCCTTCGCCGGTTGATATCGACATATGGATGGAAGCAAAACCCCACCCCCTCCCTGGAAGGCAGAAGCAAGTTTGTTACTGGAGGTGGGTGCTGGGAGATGCATTTCTCAAGGGCTCGTATCCTGCCAGTGAGCTAAGAGGTCTCTTCGGTCTCTAACTGCCACCCTCCTCTTGTGCGAGGCAGCAGTGGGCAGGGTCTTTTTGCGGAGAGATCTGCACAACTTGGCTCACCCCCTCCTCTGTAAAATTGGTTGAAGCCTCAGATTGCAGGGCACATCCAATCGGGGCGGTTCAGCATGAATGACACCCTCTCCAACAGCTCCCCCAGCTGGCCAGTCGGCGGAGTAGCCCCCCTCCCAATCATTGACTGGCCCAGCTGAGGAAGGAGGCGGCCCCCCACTCTGTCACCTCCTGGGAACAAGCTGAGCAGGTTTGGGAGCAATGGGGGGTGGGGCTCTCTGGCTGCTCCAGGAGCTGTGCCGGAGCCCTGCAGCCCAGGTGACAGAGATGCACAAGCGGCAGGGAGGGCTGGTCAGTCCCAGAGGCCCTCGGCAGCGTGAATGGACCTCGCTGATCCTTGGCTTCTGCTGCCCCATCCCAGGGCCACAGCAATCACATGGTGCATCCAGCTGCCCCCAAGATTCCATCGTCTTAGGTGGCCACATGGCGTGGCGCCAGAGAGGTGGAAGTGACCTGCCAGGCCCATTCCCCAGGCAGTGCAGGATTGCTCCCTACAAACGTGCCAAGAGCCGCTGCTCTCCTCCCTTCCCTTGGGACACAATTCCCAGCCAGCTCCATCGCCTACTCTACAATCCCTCTTGTGTGCCAGTAGCTCTCCAGAGCAGAGGTACCTGGCTGGAGCGAGGAAGGAGTCAGGGCCCCCGTGGTCGGGGGAGGGCTATTCCCGATACAGAATAATCTCCGGTCCCACTTTAAGGTCCTCTGGGGCAGATGCATCCCTGTTACCCCAACCTCAGCCACTGGTTGTGGGGCTCAGCCACAATGGGCCGGTTGCTCGGTCTAAAGTGGGGCAGCTCCATCGAACGCTGATTTACACCGTTAATTATGTAGGTTCCAGGAGCACCTGGAGGCTGAGATGAGACCAGGGCCCCATTGTGCTGGACACCGTGTGATCAGACAGTGCCGACCCCAGCGATCTTACATCTAAATAGACGAGACAGACACAGGGCGGGAGGAGAAACAGAGGCACGTGGATGCGGGCGGGAGGGTTCAACCAAGGTCACATAGGGGGGTCAGTGGCAGAGCTGTTCTCTTATCACCCAGTCCAGTGACCGGCCAAAGTGGAGCGCGTAGACCCCAAGGCCGGAAGGGGGCACTGTGATCATGGGCTCCCTGGCTGCACAGCACAGGTCGTAGGACTGCGCAGCAGTGGTTCCCGTTTGGACCGGAGCATGCCCAGTACCATTCCTGTCTGAAACGCAGCGAGTCGTTCCCCGCACGCCTGCAGTGTGGATGAGCAAACGTGGGTGGTGAGATTTACACCGGACAGGCGGTTTGGCTGGGAAAAGGCAGCTGGTGCCCCCCGTCCCCAGCTCCAAGTCAGAGTGCAGGGCCAGGAGCAAATAAAGGGAGTCCGGTATGGGGCTCCTGGGAGTGTCCTGCCAAGGGTGATCCCTACACCAGCTGCACAGCACCTCAGCCTGGATTCTGGGCTCCAGGGATTTCCTCCCCTTCGATTCAGGCCCAGAATGTTTAATTCCAGCCGCCGCCGGGCTCTGCGTTACAGCCTGCCCCAGCCCCTAAACGGGAGCCCGAGACTCCCCCTGGAGCAGCTGGGAGACGCTGGCCTCCCCCAGAGATCAGATGGGCCGGTTGGAGGGCGGTCCCCACAGAGAGTCGAGAAACGTTTCATGTCGGTTGAACTGAGTTGGTCAGGTCTCATCCCAGCCCCTGGGACAGGCTCTGCGCTGGAGCGGCCGTGGGGGCCGAGGGCAGTTGTAGAGATCCAGGAAGAGGAGTGGATTCTGGCCTGAAGGTCGGTCTGAAGGGCACTGGCCGAGCCCGGTGGATGGGTGGCATGGCAGGGTCCAGCCATGGTCTCGCTGCTGATCCGGGCTGGGGTGCATGTGTGTGTACGGGGCAGGACTGGTGCTGGGATGAAACCAGCCTACAACCAGTCAGCTCCAGCCGGTGCCGTCCCCCACCTTTCCACTCAGGCCAGAGTCACCCAGGGGCTTTCTGGACGAAAGGGGTTCATTCCCCAGGCGTGGCAAAGGGACCTGCCAGAGTCCCCCCTCCCCGCGATGGCCTCATGACTGAGACATCAGCACGGGGAGAGCTCCCCAAGCTCACTAGGGCGATGAATCCCTTCTGCCCGCACCCATGTGGCTCCGGGGTTTGGAACTGGGCGGTGAAAACTAGCAGGGACGCCCAGGCCCCAAGCTTTGCATATTCATGAGGTGGATGAATTATTCATGAGGCGACAGCCCTTGACGGATGTGAAAATGCTCACCGCTGCTCGGGGAGCTTTGTGGGTGTTTTTTAAAATCAATAGAATCCGGGGTTTCTCCCGGGTTTAAAAGGCAGACGGTGGCCCGAGGGCTGGTCCCGCGTGAGGCAGGGATGAGATTCCCAGGCGTCCAAGAGGCGTGTTTAGCAGCCGAGCCCCGTCTTCTCCGGCTAGTGGAAATAATGGCATGTATTTATGCGTCGTGTGCCAAACAACTGCCTACAAATGTCTCCCTAATTGCAAAAAGCTGCCGGATGAGTGAATTATTGTCTATCACACAAGGGCCCAGACAGCAGGCGTTTCAGGGATTTGGGGTTTATTTTTTTTTTTTTTCGCTAACACTGTTATGCCATGACAAGCCGCCTTGGAATTTCATTTCTTTGCTAAGAGGAGGGGGAAATAATCTGCTTTGTTCTGTTTGGAACCACTCCTTTCTTGTTTGGTTTGGTTCAGTTTGGTTTGGTTTAATAACCTTAACATTAGCTCTGAGGGCGATCCCAGCTAGTATTAATTAATTAAACTGCTCTTCTTAATTATCTGCTCGCACATGGGTCACTGTGGCAAAGGGAGAGGACCCTAATGACCAGGAGTGGCTTCTGTTGTGGCTAATTGACACCCCAGCCCATCCCGCACTGACCCCATGCATAGCAGATGTGCTTGAATCCGAAACCCAATCCAATCTGTGACTGCAGAAATGGACTTTACACTATGGAACATCTCATCCACCCCTGTCCCAGGCCAGCCGATCCCGCTGGTGTCTCTGCTGTTCACACCCATAAGCAACAGAATCATAGGCCTGGAAGGGACCTGGAGAGGTCATCTAGTCCAGACCCCTGCATTCAACACAGGGCTAAGCATTCTCCAGGACATCCTGACAGGTGTTTGTCTAAGCTGCTCTTAAAAACCTCCAATGACAGCTCACTCAGATCGCCAGCTGAGTCTTGGCTATCTAACATTGCTGGGTTTAAGCCATACACAGGGAAAGGAGTACACTGGGGAATTGGTTCACTAGTGAGTCACAGAGACATATGCTCCCACAGCAAGACGGTCCTGCCACACAGCGCCTCCTAGTGTCGAGCGGGGGTGGGGGATTGTTTCAGCACTGACTCGGACAGGCAGTTTGCCCCCTGCTGAGTCACGTGGCTTAAACTAAAGCTCTAAATGGTGGCAAATAAGATGGTGAGGTTGTTCCCACCTCTAGCAGCATCCTCCTGCCCTGGAAAGGGCGGCCCAAATGACCTTTCTTCCTCACCCAGAAAAATCTCCCCAGGAACGGACACAGCAGTCAACATAAGAGTGTGGAGGGGTTCAACCTCCCCACCTTTGTGCCTCAGGAACCAGCTGCTCCACCACCCTGCGGAGGGACACGTAGAAGTACTTACATTGCATTAGAGGCCTCTAACCACTAGAGGGAGAGACAAGTCCATAAGCAAAGGGGACTTTTAATCAGAGGCATCTGTAAAGTTCAGGCTGAGATGGTGAGCATGAGTTTGTGCACACGTGAGATGGGCACAGTGATCCTTCTTGTGAGACACAGAGGCATGGGGTGGAGGGTGGGGTGGGCAATGAAGCGGGAGAGGCAGCGTCTCCTGGCCTCCTCAGTGCTTCATCCAGGAATGACTTTCCCCCTAGAATTTCAGGTCAGAGTGAAGTGAAATTAGCCAGCATCCAAGTCAAACAATCCAGGCCACCCTTTGCTCATTCTTCTCTCTGCGGTGAGGTGCTTTCCAGGAGCCCTTTGAGGTGCGAAGTGCAGTACCAAAAAAATTAGAAAGAAACAACAATGAAAAGGCATGAAAGGGAAGCGTTTCTGTTTCATGTCTGCTCTGTGTAAGCTCTGCCTTGGTGGGGACAATGGCATTCTATTCAGAGAGATCCAGATCCTTTTGTAAAGAGAAGCCAACTCCTGGTGGAAGCAAAATTCTGTATGCCTCAGTCAGACACCTGGTTAAATGATCTGGGGGGAAAGGGTAAACAGGGTGGTGGCAAAATTTGCAGACAATACAAAATTATTTAACATAATTAAGTCCAAAGCTGGCTGTGAAGAGTTACAAAGGGATCTCATAAAATTGGGTGACTGGACAAGAAAATGGCAGATGAAATTCAATGTTGATAAATGCAAAGTAATGCACATTGGAAAACAGAATCCCAACTGTACATACAAATGATGGGGTCTAAATTAGCTGTTACCACTCAAGAAAGAGATCTGGGAGTCATTGTGGATAATTCTCTGAAAACATCTGCTCAATGTGAAGTGGCAAACAAATAATCTAACAGAATGTTAGCAACCATTAGGAAAGGGATAGCTAATAAGACAGAAGATAGCATAATGCCACTATATAAATCCATGATACACACACGCCTCTAATACTGCATGCAGTTCTGGTTCCCCCATCTCAAAAAAGATGTATTAGAATTGGAAAGAGTACAGACAAGGGCAACAAAATGATGACGGGTACGGAACAGCTTCCATATAAAGAGATTAAAAAGACTGGCAATGTTCAGCTTAGCAAAGAGACAACTAAGAGGGGATATGACAGAGGTCGATAAAATCATGGCTGGTGTGGAGAAAGTGAATAAGGACGTGTTATTTACCTCGTCCCATAACACAAGAACCAGGGGTCACCCGATGAAATGACTAGGCAGCAGGTTTTAAACAAACAAAAGGAAGTGTTTCTTCACACAACTCATAGTCAGCCTGCGGAACTTGTTGCCAGGGGATGTTGTGAAGGCCAAAAGCATAACTGGGTTCAAAAAATAATTAGCTGAGTTCCTGGAGGACAGGTCCAGCAATGGCTATTAGCCAAGATGGTCAGGGATGTAACTCTGTGCTCCAGGTATCCTTAAACTTGTGACAGCCAGAAGCTGGGACTGGATGGCAGGGGATGATAGATCACTTGATAAATTGCCCTGTTCTGTTCATTCCTTCTGAAGCATCTGGCAGTGGCCAGTGCTGGAAGTTAGGATACTGACCTAGTATAGCCAGTCTTATGTTCTTATGGATTCTAATTAGCCCTGTCACGTGCCATAGGAAGATCTAGAAGCCTTTCTCTACCTATCACCTGTGTTCTATGTTTCATGACTCCTGCTGTTACCTAACCTAGAACCCCCTTTCCAGACATCCAGGTTCTAGGTTTCCCTATCCCACATCTCATAGCCAAATCTAGAACCCTATCTCTTCTAGCTGTCCAGATTCTAGGTTGCCCCACCACTTGCTGTAGCTCAGCCTAGCCCATTACTTTCCCCAGACATCTGGGTTCTAGGTCACCTTACTCCAACCTGCTATAGCCAAACCTAGAACCCTTTATCTCTCAGGCTAAAACCTTGCAATACCCACCCTTTTGCACATCTCCTTCACCCTTTTCAGCCTTGGTGTTGGCTTCACAGAGTGTCTTTCTTTGCTCCACAGAGGTCAGATGGGTTGGGATCAGTCCTTAGCAGCATTTCTGTGTTGGGCAAGGACTAGTCCACTACACAGGAGGCTGGTTGGGGTTTTGATTGCAGGTTAGTGGATCAACGAGGCATGGGGAGGGAGAGAGCAAGAGAGATCTCAATAATTAATGAGCTGTCAGCACTCGGCGGAAATATGAAGCTGGCTTGTTGGCTGGAGGGTCGATAGGGATCTATGGATATTCTCGCTGTTGCTCAGAGTTAAGTACATTGGGGGGGGGCAAAGCTGGCCCACATGCTCTCCCAATTAAAGGCATGTTAAAAAAAAAAAGACCTAAGTGAATCTATTGCTGGTGAACAGTGCCAGGTTTACACTCTTGAAATGCTCTGTTCATCCGACGGGCAGGGCCAGCTGCTCCCACCTCTGGACCTCAGCCCTGCCCTGGAGGGACCCCCTCTGGTGTGGGGATGGGGGGTAAGTCCCTTGTGATACGCTCAGTGCTTGGCCCCTCTGACCCTGCCGGGTTGCAGGGTGGGGGAGGAAGACAGTCCATGAATGGATGCCTGGGGGCTGGACTGAGATCCACTGACTCATTCCACACAATGGCTATGAGGTTGGGATGAGCTCTCATTCACTTGTGGGGGGAGGGGGGCTGCTCCCCAGGCCAGAGAGAGGAGGGGAAGCTCCCCCTGCTCCCTCCACTCTGATTCCCAGGAATGACTCTGAGCTGCCTCCCAGCCAGTGACCTGGGGCGCCATATCTCATCCCCAGCACCCTGAGCCACCTACACCGCAAGAATGGACAGCCACCCCCCGTGCTCTCCCCTGGGACCGCTTTACCTTCATCAGTTTCCCCAAAGGAATCGGATCAGGCAGCTGCTTGGCGAAGGAACCAACCTTCCAGGGGCGGGGGAGCTGGGAAGGACAGTAGCTGCGGTGACCTTTTCCTCTGACCAAACTTGTATTTTGCAACGGCAGCTGTTTTTAGTCCCAAGCCTGGTTGCAGCTGCTTTCTGGGCTCCCCTAGCAGGTTACAGCCAAGCTGGGCCAGGCCCTGTGGGCTGCGTTTAGTTAGAAGCCAGTGAAAACAGGGCGTCCCTCCTTAGGTTTGGTCTTTGCCTTCCTTGGCTGTGAATTGAAGCCTGCTCTGGGGTGGAGAGTGGGACTGTGTCTGCACAGCCCCGTGGCTGGGGAACGCCTGGACAGATGGGATCAGGGCTGTGGCTTGGGACCCTTACTGGACTCAAGGGGGGGGGAGCCCGGGGCCATTTCAGCCCCCTGCTGAGCTGCGCCTCTGGCTCTGAATTAATTTCATGAAATTCCTGGCTCAGGCGTACCCATTGCTGAGGCCCCCCCCAGCCCCAAAGGCGGTTAGCAGGGATGTTCCCGGGAGCAGAGGGGAGGGAGAAGCTGCATCATTTAGCAAAACTGTAATGCAAACCCCTGGGGACAAGGATGTGTCCTGGCTGGGGCAGTGGCTTCAGTCGGGCAGAGCCCATTTACACTGAGCATTTGGCCCTAAGTAGGCAGATCCAGGAACAGATTGGCTGGGGGGGAGACAGAGTCTTCCCCATCCCCAAAAAATAACACCCCCCCCCCCCCGCAACTCCTAACTCCAGTTCAGAGCCTGATCAGATCTTGGAGGCAGTTTCTTCACCCCACTCCCCTGGGGCTGCTTGATCTTCCCTGCTGCTTCCGTGAAACCTGCAGGAATGCTGATGTCAGGGGGATGGGGCGTCACAGCTGAGCGGGCGCATTAGTTAACATCGAACAGCGAAGCATTTTACTGCGGCCCCCTGGCCTCAGCCACTGCCAGGCTCCAGCCCCGGCCTCCCCCTCTGGGCGGAGGGAGGATCTGCCTTACACCCGGCTTTGCCTGTGAAACCGGACAGACTGGGGGTGGCTGCTGCGTCTCCAAGCACAGGGGGGCCAGTCCTCCCCACAGCCCGGGGTGGGGTGGAGCCCCGTGATCCCAGCGGGTGGGGGGCTCCCTGTCCAGCCGTACCGAGCAGCAGCACGGGGGTGACATGCCCTGGCCATGTTTGTGCTGGGCGTTGTGCGTGCAGGTGGTACTGGAGCTCAGAACCGAAAGCACAGGCCCCCACCGCTTGAGCTATAAGGAGACTCCTCGCCGATGGACAGTATAGGGCCTATGATTCACAGCTGAGCAGTTCTGGTTGCATCTAGGAGAGGACAGAAGACTGTGCATGAGCACCCATCCATCCACCCAAAGACCAGCACGCTGTATCGGAGAAGGACCCACACTGGGCAACCCAGAATTTAGGACAGGAGCTGGGGGAATGGGATTTCACCCTCAGGTGGAAGGGGAAAACTGGGCCATGCCCGGGGACAGCTGGCTGCAGTTCCTGACCAGGGTGTGTGATCAGAGCGGGGAATCGGGGCGCGGAGGAGGGGAGCTGAAATAGGATCCCACTGTAAAATGTCAGCTCAGCTGTGAAGGAAGCAGATTTGCGCATGTGGATGTATTCATCCCCCATTGTCTGCAGTGTCCACACATGTGGGTGACACCCCTGAGGATTGGCTTCCCTCCCCAGCAGGAGGATGTGGGAACCAACTGAGCCCTTTGCCCATGTCACCAGCAAGAAGCCTGAAGCCACCATCTCCGGTGGAGGCCGATGGCTGTTAGCATTCCTCCTGCCCTGGCCACACTGGGGCTGCACCCTGTTTAGTGCCACGTCTCTCCGGGAGGGTCTTGCCACTGAACGAGCCCCCTCCCCGCCAGATCTGGGGCAGACAGGAAGCCTGGCCTGGTTCCCTGCCTACCTATCCAGCCAACCCCTTACACCCCCATCCCTGTGTCCATCCATCCAACCACCTCCAACCCCATTCCTCCATCCTGCCATGTCTGTCTGTCCACCTGTCTCCCAGGCCCGTGTATCCCCCTCTATCTGGGCCCATTACCACAGGGTCTAAGTTCCTAGGGAAACTTTCCGAGACGTAGGCCCCAGCCACTTCCCGCAGGTGGGCTAGTCTGTGGGTGGTGGGATGCAGCCTGAACTCTAGAAGGGCTCAAGATGGGGTGCATCCCCCTCTGGGACTGGGGGAACTAAAATGCCCCTTTGCTTAGGGTCTGAACTCTAAACCCATCTCTGAGCCCAGAGCTGTGCAGGCCCCATCTCCTTGCCCTCAGAGGCTGACAGCTGCGTTTTATGATTCACATGCCATGGCTGGTGAAAAAGGCCCCCAGCAGCAATATGGGAGATGGGAGTGGGGACTGACAGGCCTTTAATCCTCCCCACTCCCGGTGTCCCCAGTGGAACAGCCTTGTGGGCTGGACCCTTTCCCCCAAAGTTTAGTGCTAAGGTTTTAACCAAATCCAGGCTGGTGAAAGGCTGGAGTCGGGGGACCCAGGCAGGACACTCTCAGCATGGGCTCGTTAAGGGAGATTATTGATAGTCCAAGTAGCACCCAAAGGCTCCCGGGCAGGATTGTGGCCCTGCTGTGCTTGGCGCTGTATATACACACGCAGACACGCTCCCTGCTGCAGGGAGTTTGCAATCTGAGAGGGGAGGGTGAAATGGGGCCCGGAGGGAACGGGCCAGGCAGCGGTTACACGTACTGTTGCCAGAGGAGGAGGCCTGGCAGGGTGCTAACGAAGGGCCCGACGAGGAGCAGAACAACCAGCCCGTCACCACAAGGTACACGGCCACCCTGCTGCTCCACCGGCCAAGAGATAAAGGCCAGAGACAACCTGAGCAGAACAAACCCCAGCCCTGGATGGCTCACGTTCTGCCCACACCCCGGTAAGCCCCTGGCCCTTTGTCTCCTGGGCTGTCAGCCCGCAGGTTGTGTCCAGCCACCGAGGGTTGGGGGGCGGCCCTGAAACTCACACTGGCCTCCCTTGAGCAGCATCTGGCCTCCTTCCCTGCAGCCCCCAGGCTCTGGGGAGGGACAGCCCCGTGCCAGGCTTTGCAGCCTTTCTCCACACCGCAGCCACCAGAGCCGGCTTTGACTCCCAGGTGAGTCTCAGTGACTTATTAGCAGTTTATTTCCCATCTTCTCCTTTTTATTACTTCAGAACGTGTCAGAACTGAAGCAATTTTCCCTCTGTCAGGGCTGTGTCGGCTTTGTGGGGAGCGCCGGGCAGTGTGGACCCTGGCTCGTTGGTAATGATGCTGAGCACCTGAGCTGCCTGAAGGGAACTCGGCCCATGTGTGGGTGGCTGGGAGGGTGTGAAACTGTCACAGTCCAGCCCCCACTCCCACTCGAGCCCTTGGTAGTTGTAGCTGGCTGGGGGCCTGCACTGCCTGCTGGGGATGGTTGTCTGGCTGTGTTGTGTCAGCACAATGAGGTGCTGTGTGTGGGTGTGTGGAGGGAGCTGGCTGGGATGTGTGTTTGGCTGTGCATTGTGTGTGTTATACACAAATGGAAGGTGCTGTGGGGGCAGGGTTGTGATATGTGTTTGCTGGGCTGTGGGTGAGCAGCGTTGTGGGAGGTTGTACACAATTGTGGGGGCAGGGCTGTGACGTGTTTGCTGGGCCTGTGGGTGTACGGGGGTGTACACAAATGGGGATGCTCGGGGGGGGCAGGGCTGTGAATGTGTTTGCTGGGCCATGGGCGTGCAGGGTTGTGGGGCGTTGTACACAAATGGGGGTGTGGTAGGGGGCAGGGCTGTGACAGGTGTTTGCTGGGCCGTGGGGGGGTTGTACACAATTGGGGGTGCACTGGGGGAGGGGCAGGCTCTCTGCGTTCTCTGGGTCTGATTCTCCGCACACGTGCGCTGGCTTGACACCAGTGTGGTGAGCAGCGGCACGGGCTCACTCCGTATTTACACCAGGTCAGGGAGCTGAGAGCCAGGCCCCCTGTGAGAGGGTCGAGGGGGTGTGGGCTGCACGGTCTGTGTGTGGGCAGGGGATCAGACCCACCCCACAGTAGGTGTCTGCTTGCCCCGGGAAGCGCCCCACGGCAAGCTCTGCATCCTCAATGGTGTCAGCACCACGGACAAGGGTGCAGCCCCTCTGCCATAGCCAGGCTCCCGGCTCTAACCACTGGGTGCAGGATCCCTGCAGGAAACATAACCGATCCCCAAAAGCCCCTGTCCCTGCCCCACCTGCCAAGTCACAGGGCCTGGGAAACTCCCCACTGCCCCCGATGGCTCTGCTCCGGGCCTCACACGCTCGGGCACCTGTGGCCTTGCTAGCGCCCTGCCTCCCAGTGCCACGGGGAACACCCAGGGGTGGCCCTGGTGTCCACGTCTCCTCCAGCCCCCCAGCAGGGGGGTCTGCGCAATGCAGATCGCCCCCAGGGATCCCTTGGCCCCACATGCCCACCCAGTTGATCAGAGGCTGACACAGCATCACAATGTGCCATGCCACGGAGTCTGCTGGGGACTTGGCTGTTCCTACCAGTTTGACATGGGACATGCCCAGACGCCACGGGGATGGGCAGCAGCATGCAACCTATGTTTGGGTCAGACAAAGAAACTCCATTGGTGTCACTCTTCCCCAGGCCCTATAGACGCAGGCCCTTGCCACTGAGCTGGGAGAGGGAGCTGGTGCCGGAGCTGGGAGCCAGGCAACAAGATTTAATGTGTGGGGATAAACTGGCATTTTAAAGCTGTCCAGCCCCACCCCCCACCGGCCTCTCGGGAGCCAAAGGCCTTGGGCCTGACGTCCCTGGGAAGAACCTTGCTGATGTCAATGGGAGTCAGTGCCAAGCGCATGGATGTGGCTTCTGGGGGTGGTGGGGGAAGAAGCCTCCCCTCTCTGGTGCCTTGAGTTTGAACAACTCCCCCCCCCCCCAAACCCCATGACTCCTCTGAGCTTCAGTGAAGACTCTGGCGTGAAGCACTAACTTAAATCTGCTCCCAGCCACATGCTAGGTAGGTGATCCCTGCGGAGTCCTTCCTGGGTGCCCCAAGCTGGGCCCAGGTTCATCTGAAATTTGGCCCCAACCCTGGACCTTTGGCTCAGAAGGCAGCTGCCCCACTGTTTGTGTGGAAACACAAAAGCTACCTCCTGGCACCGGGAGCAGCTGCCTTTTTGCCCCATCTCAGCACAAGGAGGTGAGCGTCTCCACCTGGCAGGTAACACAGGTGGCAAACTGTCCCCTGTCCCCAGCCGGGGTTCGCAGTGAACCTAGGATACAGGCTGCATTAATCTACCTGGGGCTCAGCCCGGCTCCCCTTCAATCCACTTCCCAGTCCTCTTGGATGCTGGGTTCACAATCCAAAGAGCAACTTTCATGTTTAACATTTAAATAAAATACTAAATGTTTCCCCAGCCGTGCTGGCTTGTCGTTTGCTCATCCGGGAGCCACTATCCAAAACAACTTGCTGGGTACACAGGGAAGGACTTACTGGAGTATTTATACATTTGCACATTAAAGCTGCTCTTCAGATTCTTAAACCAGGGCTCCTGTCAGCTGGGAGGTTCCTACAGCCCTGCTCCGCCTGGTTCCCAGACAATCCTTCTGGTCGGGAGAATTAGGCCTTAGCCAGATCTTGGTCTGCAATATACCATTGATGCCTTCCTTTCTAAGCGAGGGGGAGGATGGTCTTGTGACGAAGGCTCAAAATCTGCAGCCAGAGTGGATGACTTTAGGGAAGTCCTTTCCCGGCTCCATGCCTCAGTTTCCCCATCTGTAAATGGGGAGTGATAGCAGTGATCTGTCTTGGTGAAGTGTTGGGAGGGCACATTCACTGATGTGTGTGATTGAGGCTGAATAGCTACATCCAAAAACCACTGACCTTTGGCCTGCTGGAAATCTGGACCCAAATTTAGCAGATGTATCGAGATGTAGGTGGGAAATGGTTTTCCTGTTCCATGAGAATTTCACAGATTTGAAAAAAAAAATCCCCTCCTGAAATGAGACAAAAATTCAAAATCTCAAGAACTTTTATAAGTTGAAAATCTGAACATTTCAGGTGGGGTCAATTGAGACTTTTTGGTTCAGTTTTGACTTAACTATAAATTAACTTAAAGCTTAGAAAATATCGAAACGTGACCCGGATGATTCTGAAACGGGAAAATCATCAAAACCGGCCCCTTTCCCAGGAACCATTTGGTTTCAACCAATCGGGATTGTTCACCCTAAAAAAGGCTTTTCAAAAACTCTCGCCGGCTGTAGACGTGACCGACAAGAGACTGCTCAGAAACACGGGCTTCCAGGGGCCAGGGTACTGTCATGTGCATTTCACAGCTCAGTGTTCAGGGCCAGGGCCAGCCGTTGTTACAGACAAGGATCCTGCTGTGGTCAGCTCCCTCTTGGCCTGCTGCTGGATGGAATCGGAATTGCTTAGCTGTGTTTCATAGGCCCTGTACCGCTAGCGAGGTTCTCCTTTAGTTCAAGGGGGAGGGAGCTGTGAGGTCAGTCCCTGCTTATCACTGAATTCGGAGCAGCCCCTGGGAGCCAGCACCATGAAGGGGTGGGTGCTGCTAGCTCTGTGCATACGGATTTGGAGGCAGACAAGAAAAAACAAAACCAGTGCTCTTGTATTAAGAGCTAAAATCAACCAAGCTGAGTTGTAACCAAAGGATCCCGGGGAGGCAGGAGAATCCCAGCTCCGATTGGGCCCAAGGAAATTCCATCCACAAGGTTTCCCCCTCTCCCCACTGCAAGATTTGGAGGTACACACATTACATCATCCGAGCAAGCTCTCCAGGGCTTTGTCACCTGGCCTCTACTGACAGGTGCTGGCTTTTCACCTGTGCCACTTTCACCACCATGGGTCAGAACATCAGCTGGTGTGAATGGGCTCTGCTCCCTCGACTCCCTGAGTGAGTCCCACCAGCTGGGGGGCTCTGGCCTCAAGGAGTTTCATTTCCTCCTGCTGTGGCTTCTCCGGACAGTCACGACTGGTTTGCGGCTGCATTCCAACAGCCTAAACCCTAACGGTTATTGTAAAGCCTTCAGACTGAGCGAGGAGTTTCAAACCCATGGGGGAAGGGCGGGGAATGGGTGGGAGCCCTGGGGCGCCCCAGGAGATGCCTCATTCCCCAAAGCAGGCTGCCCGTCAGACATTAATTGTTTGGGATGGAAAAGCTTTTTCTCTCCTGAGGCCTCAGAGAAAGTCAAAATTAGCACTTCAATGGGGAGGATTTAGAAATGTGCAACATTCAGAGCTTGATAATGTCAAGTTATTTTTTCTTTAAACGGGAAGGAAAGGGAAAGTTTAGAGCCGCTTTTTGTCTCGACTGGAAAGCTGAATTCCAGCCTAGGGGACTTTGCTTCTTGCTAATGATCTGGGCCTCGGCCGAAGCTTGGGGCTCTCCGGCCTGGTGCATGGAATCAGGGTTTGGCACATGCCCCTTTAAGAGCCCCCTTTGCGGAACTGAAGTGCTGGGTAAAGTCTGGGTTTGCGCTGATCTGAAAGGGGTGAGCTGCCAAAGTGCTGTCTGCCCCTGGAGAATGCCAGCAGCCAACCTCGCATCAACCCCAGCCCATCCGTGACTGAGTCTCTGCTTAGATTGCTGTCAAGGGAGCCAATTAGTGCCAGGAGATGGATCGAGACCCACCAGCTTCATGACCACCAGACTAATGGCACATGGACACTTTTGTCACTGCAGCTTGGGACTGGATTCCAGCTCAGGCTAGAGGCTCTGTATATGCCATTCCCTAAGCCAGCCAGTCCACCCCAAACTGGCCCATATTCCTTTCTCCCTTCCCCCGAGCCAACCAGTTCCCCACCCTGGGGGCCAGATGGGAGCCAGCACCCCCATAGAGGGGAAAGCCCTGTGTCCCAGTCCCTCCTACCCTGGGACTGGCTCAGAGCCAGTGCCCGCTAGAGGGGAAAGGCGCATATCCAATCCCTGAGGATATCCAACCTTCTCATCAGAGAGGTGCAGCATCCCAGCAGCTGCTCTCTGGGCTTGTCTGTTTCGGACCTCCCGCAGGCCCAGAGCCCAGCTGTTGTCTGGCCACTCCAAGGGACGTTTGGAGGGAAGCGGCTGCTGAGTGGACCATGGCCCCATTGCTCTCTGAGAGCAGGCGTGAACGGCAACTCCTGACTTGGGAGGGGTATGGCCCCTTTGCTAGGAACCCACTGACTGCCCATTGACTGAGCCCAGCCGTGCCTCATGATTGAGGGGTGGGCTCAAGCTCGAAGCTCCGTGGGATGCAGGATCATTCCTTCCACAGCCCTGATACTTTCACCTCTGGGCCGGCTGTTTTGTGGGGAACAAGTGTTGCTGCTGAGCCAGTGAGGGGATCTTGGGCCCAGTTCTCAGCAGTGCCCAGTATCCGTAGCTCAGGGGGCCTGCAACTCCCCAGTTCTGCCAGCCCAGTCCTCACCGTAGCACAGAGCAGCCTCAGGGCTGCTCTAAATGGCCCTGGCAGCTGCATTCGGGACAACCCCCCACACACGCTGTGCAGGTGGACGGCAGAGAAGGGGACTACACTGGCCTTACCTCATCTTGGGGACTCCCCCATGTCAAAGGGGACCCTCTGCTCGGCCACTCCCCAGCTTCACCAGCCCTTTGCACAAGTCCGAAAGCCTGAGGGAGGCTCTGACTCCAGGTCTGGGAGGAATCTGCAGGAGGAAAGACCCCGTTACCCTGCAGAGATGAAGGCTGAGGGCTGAGCAGGGGTTGCGTGAACAGGTTCTGCATCAAAGCGAGAGAGGCAAGGGGCACCGGCAGCAATCAGCCCGGTCACAGATGGCTCCCTCCACCAGCTGGGAATGTCCCAGCACAGCACAGCCTTTCCAAACAATACAATGATTCACAGATACAAAGAGTTTAAGGCCAGACGGGACCATTTGATCATCTGATCTGTGCTCCTGGATAACACATGCCAGTCAGTCCTGCTGTGTTCAGTCCAATAACTTGGGTTTGACTAATACATCTCCAGGAAGGCATTTGGTCTGGAGCTGACTATATCAAGAGATGGAGAATGAACCACTGCCCTTGGGAGTTTGGTCCAGGGTTAATCACCATCATTGTTAAACATCGGGGCCTTATTTCTCCTTGGAATTTGGCTGGCTTCCGCTTCCAGCCACTGGATTTTGTTTGGCCTCTCTCTGCTAGATTAAAGAGCCCTTTGGCAACCAGTATTTCCTCCCCATGAAAACCCTTATACACCATGATCAAGGCACCTCTTGATCTCCTATATTTACTTGTAAAGATTCCTGGAGGTGAGAGACACTGCCCCGTGGAGCTGGAAAAGCAGGGCCAGGTGGGGAGAGAAATTTGTTGAAATGTCAAAAACATTTTTATTTACAAGCTGTGAAAAGAAATTTGTTGGGGGGTGGGGGGGGTTATTTTTTGCAAAACATTTGACCAAAATTTTCCAGTGTTGCCTATTCAGTCTTTGCATTTCCCCTCCCCTCTGCCTCCTTTTCCTTTTCGCCACAGAAAAAGGAGGAGGGAAAAGGAAAAAAATAAATCTGAAAATTTAACATTAACGTTTATGTCAAAAAAAACCCCCAGAATGTGCCAGCCCCCAGCCTCCTCACACACATTTGTCCTGACTTTTGCCCCACCAATGGCCACTTTTTTTCATGGAAAAAATATGCCATTTGAGACATTTTGCCCGTTCTCTGCCATGCGCACCTTATAGTGCGGGGGGCAGATGGATGGTTGGACAGACAGACACACAGACGGGCTTCTGCTCTCTGAATCTCTCCATCTCATCTGTGGTCCTGTGACTCGGAGGAGCGCTGTCACGTGCTGTGTTTGCAGCCAGATTTCCCCCCCAGTTAAGATGACGCGCCCTTGATGAGCGCTGGACATGCGACCACACTGATGGTTTTGTGAGAAATAAACTCTCTGTCTGTGAGCTCCCATGCTCCTCCCTGCTCCCACTGGCTTCCCTCAGACAGTGTGCCAGAGCTGAGCCGTTTACAAACTGGACAGAGACCGCAGAAGGGATCTGGGCATGGCTAGTGGGGAAATGCTATAATCCATCTGCTTTGACAGCTGCGTATAGGGAGGCTGCATGGATGAGGAGCCAGGAGACTTAGGAGCTGTTCCTGTCTTTGCCACGGACCTGCAGGGTGGCCTTGGGAAAGTCACTTTCCCTCTAGGTGCCTCAGTTTCCTCTCCCACCCTCTATCTATCGCGACTGAGCTCTCTGGGGCAGGGACAGTCTCCTGCTCCATGTCTGTGCAGCGTGCTGCACGATGGGGCCCTGATCTCAGTTATGTCCTCTGGATGGTACTGTAAGTGACAGAGTGGGGGGACCAGACAAACATAAGGTATGCGCCTTGTCCCAAGGCAATGGAGAGACACCAGGCGAGCTTTGGATGGGCTGTATGTCAGCAGAACGTGGCACTAACTGGAGCCTCCTTTCCCATCTGTCAGGAGCCATCACCAGCTCAAGTGCACAGCCCATGTGCCAGAGCAATAAGTGTCCGGGCTGGGTGCCCGGGTAGTGCCATGAGACGCCAGCATCCTGGTGCCAGCAGCGGGGCGCTGAGTGGACGCCTCCCAGACACAACACTGCCACTGGGCTAATTACATCTCCTCCCAATAACATCCCTGCCCCTGCCACCACCAGGGGCCCCGGCGCCATCACCTGGCACCTCCTGCCTATGGAGACATTATTAGATCTGATCAGGCACCAGGATATCCCAGCAGGGTGGGAGCTAGCGACCCTGCACTGCCAGCAGCAGCTGCCACGTGGCGCTCATTGGAGAGCGGCGTGGCCTGGTGGGAATCCACCCACCACCTGGAATCCTGAGGTCTCAGGGCTCTGCAGAGCCCAGCCTCATGGCATCCCTTGGGCAATGCACCTGGGGCAGTAGCCCTGGCCTGCCTTCCACAGCCACAGAGGGTGCCAGATAGGACGGGACCAACAAGGTTCTACCACCCGGGCGAATCTGAGCCCTGTGGAGTCTCCTGAGCCCAGTGGGGAGGGAGCATCGGTCACTGTGTGCCGGCTCCAGCCTTACTCCAGGGAGAGTGGGGCACAGGAGCAGCCGGGGCTGCGATTGTGCCAAAGGGCTGAGGCCTGGGGACAAGGAATCCACCCACCTCGGAGGGGCAGGGGGGCCTCCAGGATGGGGAGGGGATGTTGCTGTGAATCCTGGGGCAGCGCCTGGCTGGATTCTCCAGCTGCACAGGTCACAGAGTGCTCACATGGTGGGGGGTTCTTCTCCAGCAGAGCCGACCCCTGGGCTGGAAGGCCCCCCAGTAACTAATGCCAATGGCTAGAGCCATCCGGATGGAGGATCTCCTTCCTTCTGGGGGAAGGAGAAGCCCCAACACAGGAGGGGGGGAAATCGCAGCTGGGGTCTGATCTCGGTGACCCTGGTGTAAATTCAGAGTCAGGGCCACATCCTGCTCTTGGTGACACTGGCGTAAATCCAGAGTGACTGTTGATTTCAGTGGATTTACACAAGTATCCAACTGCAGCCCTAGACGCAGCTCAGAGCCAGCGTCCTATCTCCGACAGCACCAGCTGCTGCATAGCCGGGGCAAGAATCCCCGAAAGGGGCAGTTACAAGCCCAGGTCCTAGTCTCTCTCTGCCCAGACAGCTGGCTCCTGGAATGGCCTGGCCTCCTTGCTGGCCATTGTGTGTGGGAGCCTGGGGTGCGGGGGGCAGGAGGAGGACTGCGGGCTGGTTAAAATTGCTGCATTTTGTATCCTGAACAAAGAGCAGCAAGGTGCATTGAGGCCAACCGGGGCTGTAAAAGCAGCCGGCAGTTGCGTCGCCGCATGCTGGGATGGGAGAATGATTTGTCTGAACTTCCTCTCCTAGATTGGAGAGCAAATGATTTAGAAAATCGTAATTGGCGCTGCAGTAAAACAGATTAATGGGAGATTTTAAGCAAGCAGTGTTGCCGTCTTTGTGCAGCACGCGCAGCCACAGCAGGAGGCCGCTGCTGAATGGTAACGCTCGGGAACAGGAGATCTGGAGCACGCCAGCTGGAGGCCGGGCATGGCTCTGCTGATCCCCTCAGTCCCGACCCACAGGCCCCCTGCTGTCCCGCAAACAAGCCATGGGACTGTGTGTGTGTTGGGGGCAGGTCCTCTGCTGCAACAATCCATGCTCACTCCAGCAAGCAGCTCAGTGAGCGAGCCTGTCAGGGTCCCTGCAGGGTGGGACACCAAGATCTGGCTCTGCAGCCCTGGCGGGTCCGTAATGCAGAAGATCAGGCTTCACAAAGCCCCAGTGACATGGAGGAAAGAGGGGGCCCATCCTCTTTGTGGGGAGCTCTCTCCCCCCTCAGCACATCACCCGTTAGCGACTCTAGAGAACCCACAGGGAGAGGGAGAGTCCATCGCTTTGCTGGGCGCAGCACAGACAGAGTGAGACAGTTCTGCTCAGAGCGGTGCAGGCCCATTATCCCCTGTTTACAGCTGAGGCCCTTGAGAGAGGCAGGGACTGGCCCAAGGTCATAGAATAGCAGGGTTGGAAGGGACCTCAAGAGGTCATCTAGTCCAACCCCCTGCTCAAAGCAGGACCAATCCCCAATTTTTGCCCCAGATCCCTAAACGGCCCCCTCAAGGATTGAGCTCACAAGCCTGGGTTTAGCAGGCCAGTGCTCAAACCACTGAGCTATCCCATAGGGAGGCTATGGCCGAGCTGGGACTTGAACCCAGATCTCCTGAGCCTGCCCCCTACATGTAGGGCTCTGTGATGGGGCTGCAGGTCTCGGGCCAGCAGGGAGAACAAGAAATGTCCAAAACACCTTGAGTTTTAAGCCTTTTGCATTTCTAGAGTGGCACCAATGGGCGAGGGTGAGGAGGTAGCTTTGGGGCCCTGAAATCGATCCAAGCAGCAGGAAGAGACAGGGGCAAATGTTGGGCCAGGGGCTGGCTGGGCTATTGTAGCCCTGAGCGCCCCACGCACAGCTCTGCCAATGCCCCTCAATCCCAGCCTGCCGTCCCCTGCTCTCCCAGCCCCAGCCCTTACTGAGCAGAGACAGACAGCAGTGGCATGCTGGGGACAAACCTCCCTTGGGAGCACGAACTAACTCCTCCGTCTCCTTTGGTGGATGGCCTCAGCCTGGGTTCGAAGGCGGGTCGGGTGGCCCGTTCCCGTGTCACTGCACAGGGCGCTGTTCGCCCATGGCTTTCGATCCCTCCTCCTGCCTGACCCCACCCGCCGGCTGCTCTCCTGGCCCCATCCAGCCGCCTCTCCAAGCACCCAGTTCCAGAGGCATCTTCTCACCGAGAATGGGATTAAATCCTCTCCGTTTAAAGCCGTCTCCCTACGTGGAGATGATATTGCACCGCAGGCCATTTCTTCTCCATTACTCACCGGGAGGTTGGGTGTCACGGGGGCCTCAGTGCCCACTGGTGATTTACGAGCTGGTGCAGGCACTAAACAAACAGGGAGCGGGGTACGGGGCGAATTTGTCTTCAAAAATCTCTCTCTCCTGGCAGGTTAAGGATGGTAAATGTGATGGGTGATGCCGGCTGCTGGCTCCTGCTCGGGTTGTCCCTCCTCCCTGTCTTTGGGCTGGGTAAGTGAAGCCAGGCCGGGCGAGCGCATGCCAAGGGGATTGCCACAGCTCCTGTTGCGCGCCCAATGGGGAAGGGGGGTTCCTTCCCCAAAGGGGGCGGGGTGGGCTGAGAAAGCCAGTGGGGCCTCAGGGGAAGTGGGGGGAGCTTTGCTGGGATGTCTGGCTTCATGAAGGCCCCCCCAGCCCAGTGCAATGCGGCCCCCTGGCAGGAGCAGCAGTGCAGGAGGATGGGGAGAGGGTTATTGTCCCGCTGCAATAAGTGCTGTGGAGTGGGGCCCCCTCCTGACCCCTCTAAATAGGGAGAGCTGCCCCCCATGCATTGCCAAGGAGCCTCCCCTACACCCCACTGCCCACACACATGGCTCCGGCCCTGCTCTGGCAGGGTGTGTATGTGGGATGGGGGAGGGGACAGGGGCTTGGTCTCTCTGGCAATTCCTGCTAATTGTGTGTGTGTTTGGGGGCAGGGGGAACTGAGACCCCGACAGCTGGGACCCCGCTACGATGTGCTAGCTTGCACCAAAGAGGCCAACGCACTTGGCCCCAGGTAGCTACTTCCTGGCTGCAGAAGAGCCGGTGCCCTGGGGTGAATGACTTCGTGTTGTACCCACCACCTCCCGAGCCCCCACAGGTTCACTCCACGGTCACAGATCTAGTCCCTGGGAGAGGAAGGCAGCATGGTCTGGGAGTCAGGACTCCCAGTTCTATTCCCAGCCCTGCCACCGATTTCCTCTGTGACCTTGGGCTAGTCACTGCCCCCCTCCATGCCTCAGTTTCCCCATCTGTAAAACAAGGACAATGACACTGACCCTGATTTGTAAAACTCTTTGGCCTCACTGCAGATGGCACGTGCCTGACAGAGAGCGCACGACTGTCCTGGCAGCACATGGAGCCTACCAGACCCAGCCGGGCGCTAATGCTCACCACCAATGCCCTATGTAGACACCCACCCCTGTAATGTGTGACTCATGACCCACCAAAACACTCAGCCCATTACTGGGTCCTTATCCCTGCAGCCATTCTGGGGGCTCGTCTCCTTCTGTCTATTGTAGAGTCCCGTATCCCTCCACCCGTCATGGGATGGGGGCCTGTTTCCCTTTCCCCACCGAGGAGCCCAGTATCCCTCCGCGGGTTGGAATGTGGTCAGAACCTGTATCCCTCCGCCTGTTTCCGTTTGCCCACCGAGGAGCCCAGTATCCCTCCGCCTGTTGGAGTGTGGCCAGAGCCTGTATCCCTCCGCCTGTTTCCGTTTGCCCACCGAGGAGCCCAGTATCCCTCCGCCTGTTGGAGTGTGGCCAGAGCCTGTATCCCTCCGCCTGTTGGAGTGTGGCCAGAGCCTGTATCCCTCCGCCTGTTTCCGTTTGCCCACCGAGGAGCCCAGTATCCCTCCGCCTGTTGGAGTGTGGCCAGAGCCTGTATCCCTCCGCCTGTTTGAGCATGGGCAGGACCTGTATCCCTCCGCCTGTTTGAGGTGTCCCCCAGTGGCATTCAGGCAGGTTCTAGCTACAGGTGCAGCCCAAGCAAAAGTGTCCCAGTGCCCTGCCCAGAGTCTCTCTCTGGGAAGCTCAGTCCCCAGTACCGCGCCTTCCCTCCCCAGCCAAAACGTAAACCAACATGGCCATAGCACACGTGTGCAAATGCTTACAGCCAACCCAACAGCGAACCCCACTAACAATCTTCAAGGAAGAAAAGGAGGACTAGTGGCACCTTAGAGACGAACCAATTTATCGGAGCATGAGCTTTCGTGAGCTACAGCTCACTTCACCGGATGCAGCTCACGAAAGCCCATGCTCAGATAAATTGCTTCGTCTCTAAGGTGCCACAAGTCCTCCTGTTCTTTTTGCGGATACAGACTAACACGGCTGCTGCTCTGAAACCAATCTTCAGGGAGCGTCTGGAGCGCCCAGGGCAGTTGTCTCGGCCTGTGGGCTGCCCTGGAACACCATCACCGCCGCTGGCAGGAGGTGGCTGGTCCCACTTCTCCTGGGAGTGCCATGGCCTGGGGCTCCGTTGTCCCACCCTGCCATGGTTGTTGCGTGTCTGAGATGCTCTAGGACACAGGGACCGACTCAGTGCTCCTCATCTCCCTCCCTTCTGGGATTTGGAGAAGGTGCCGCCCATTCCCCCGGCGAATGTCTCTGTCCAGGGGGACAACCCCATCTGACCCCAGCGCTACCTGTTTGTGACACTCCTGCTGCTTAGCACCATTGTTTCCCATCACAGAGACACCCAGCGACCCCAGATTTTTTGTTTGCCTTGTCTGTCTCTGTAGACGTCTGCAAGTCCCCTGTGACTCTTGACATCGGTTTCTAACCGTGCCGGCACTCCAGGTGTCAGTTTCCTGTTGAACAAAATGTCAGCAAGTGACACCCCAGCTTCGCTGGCGGGACGCCGCAGTGCTAAGTAGGGATCAGCCTGGCACTGCAGCCTCTTTCAGTCGATGCTTTATGATGCTGACACAATTTTTAACCAGCCCAGTGGATTGAAGATAACGGGGCCTGGGGGTCACCTGTCTAAACCCAGACACCACTGCAAACTGCTTAAACTCACACCCACTGCGCTGCAGCCCACCGTCAGCCATCACAATGCGATACACACTGCGTCTAGCAAAAATAGGTTTGATACGCTCAATCCCATGGTCAGCGGGAGTATCTGCCAGTAAGGCTCTCTCAGGGAAGTGAGAATAATTGCCTGGGATTAGTGCAGGCTTTTTTTCCCCCAGCCAGCATAAATAAATCTGTACCTATTTTGCTCCAGGGGGGCAGTTTGTCCTGTGTCACCAGCAGGGTTCTTTTTCTTGACTTTTCCTGTATTTTTTAGCTAGGCAATAAGGTCTAACAGCTTCCTGAATGTCGCTGTTCATTTGGGGCCAGTATAAAAAACACCTCTGGCCCTTCGCTTAGATTTTTCTATGTCTAAATGACCTTCATGTGTCCTTTAACATCTTCTTTTGCAACAATTCAGGAATCCCCACCCTGCTGCTTTGAAAAAAAATTCCCATCTCCTACAGAGAGTTCCTCCCTGGGTTGGTGCGAGCATAATTGGCCTGATGGAGGGCTGTTCTGAATCAGAGCGCTGAGGAGAGGCAGAGTGAATCTAAGAGTCCAAATTATGTTCTGTCAACCAGTTGGGGTACAGTATAAGTCAATGACATGGGGAATAATCCCAACTAAATCAAAAGTAGTTGTTTTAGCAGGAACTATTTAGGTTTACACCATAAATTACTGTAAACTCTTCCTCTGCTCTATTATCTGCTAGTATCTTCATTAAATTCACTTTATAGGTAACAATGAACATTTATGGAATGACAGAATTTGGAATTAGAAGATACCATGCACTAGAACATAAACCCCACCGGTGTTCGCTCCCTTTTCAGTTCCTCAGCATTCAGCCTCTGCAAGCCCGGAGTTTGGAGGAAGAGTTCTGAGGCCAGTTAGTTCTCTCTTGTGCAATCTTTGGTTGCTGTTTGGAGTTCCAACTGCAAGAAAGACAGCTGTTCCTCAATGCCATGTGTTGGCTTCTTGACTGATCAGTCCCTTGGCTCCTTTCTGGCTTACAGTCCCTTTGCTCTCTGAGAATTTCTCTGTTCCTGTCACTGCCCTTTGGATACCTTCGGACGCTCACCAGAAGTTGTGAAACAGTGCTTCCTGTTTTCTTATCTTCACTCCAGCTCACTTCCTCCTTATTTCCTAAGTCTATTCCCCTTTAATTACAGTTTATCTTTTATTACATCTTATTTCCCTCCCATTTCATTCTTGCTCAGCTTTTCTCACCATTTGCTAACAATGTTTGTCTGATGATTTCTTAGAGATTCTTCTGTAAGTTTGGCCCTTGTTTATCTGCACTCTTCTTCCTTTAACTTTCCTTTTTTTCCTGTTCTACCTCTGCCTTGTCTCTTACTGTCCTTTTTGTGGCTAGCCCTGCTATTCCCCAGGCTCGGTCTTTCCTCTCCCTCCTGAACAGGACTTTCTCCCTTTCAGCTCTGTTCCTGGCGCCCCTCCGACGACACGACTGGGCCCTAGCCACTTGCTGCATCCCTTCTTTTCTGGTGCCTACTGCTGCCCCACTGGCGACTGGCCTCTCTGCCCCCCAGCACTGGGCAGCCTCCCTCTCACTCCCCCAGCTGTTTCTGCCACTGCCTATTTCACCTGCTTGCAGCAGGGCTTCAGGAGGAGGGCAGGAGCCACCGTCTGCTCTCACTCGCTGTTTTTTCCCCTTTTCCTCTCCCGGGCTGGAGCTCACCCTGCTTCAACTGTCCTGAGACACCATCTGGAGTTCCTGGGACTCCCCACGAGCAGCTGTCCCGGGCTTCCCTCTTGAACAAAAACACTGTGAGCCCCAAGAGGCTGCCTCCTAACCACCAGCCTGCGCTGCTCCCTTTGCTGTTTGGGCCCAGCAGCCTCCAGTCCAGGTGGGGCGTTACGCTAGGGGCTGGGAATATGCTGGCCCAGCCACCCTGTGCAAATACCAGCCATCACTCCCAGGCAGGAGCCTGGCAGTCCCAGCTCACCGTTTGTGGGAGGCTGGAGGGGTGTTTTTTAATCAGATCGACATGTACACTGTCTAGCTCTGGACTCAGCTGCAGCGCCCTTTTGACAAAAGCCTCCGTAATCAGCAGCTCTCTCCCGGGTTTGTATTCAACGTGCAAACCCTGTCCCTGGAGCTGAACAACTGATCTCCGTATGCTCAGGGGAGCCCGGGGGCGTTTGCCAGTCCACCTTGGCCATCGCTGTAAGCGGTTTATGGTCAGTTTCAGCTAGCGCCGGCCTCCCATCAATAGAGTCATGAAACTTTTTATGCCCCGGGACTCAGGCCAAAGCCGCCTTCTCTATCTGAGCACATTGATACTCAGGTTTTGTTAGCGACTGTGTCAGGGTTCCTTCCCCACTCTGAACTCTGAGGTACAGTTGTGGGGACCCACATGAAAGACCCCCTAAGCTTATTCTTACCAGCTTAGGTTAAAACTTCCCCAAGGCACAGATTTCTTTCTTGCCTTGGGATCACTGCCACCACCAAGTGATTTAACAAACAATCAGGGAAAGGACCACCTGGAGTCCTATTCCCCCCAAAATATTTCCCCAAGCCTACACCCCCTTTCCTGGGGAAGGCTTGAGCATATATCCTCACCAATTGGTTACAAATGAACGACAGACCCAAATCCCTGGGTCTTAGAACAATGGAAAAATCAGTCAGGTTCTTAAAAAAAAAGGATTTTATTTAAAGAGAAAAAGGTAAAAGAATCACCTCTGTAAACTTAGGCTGGTAGTTAGCGTTACAGAGTATCAGAAAATTCAAAGAGCCCAGAGGAACCCTCTCTAGCCTTAGTTTCAAAGTTACAACAAAACAGGGATAAACCTCCCTCTAGCAAAGGGAAAATTCACAAGTTGAGAAAACAAAGATAAACTCAAACACCTTGCCTGGCTGTTACTTACAAGTCTAAAATAGGAGAGATTTGTTCAGGAAGATTTGGAGAACATGGATTGATGTCCGGTCCAGTCCCTCTTAGTCCCAAGAGCCAACGGCCACAGAAACAAAGAACCCAAAACAAAATCTCTGCCCCCCCCCCACCAGATTTGAAAGTATCTTTTGTCCCCATTGGTTCCTTTGGTCAGGTGCCAACCAGGTTACTTGAGCTTCTTAACCCCTTACAGGTAAGGAGGAATTTAGGCTACCCCTATGGTTATGACACGATGTGACGCAGAAGCCGATTGTCTCCTGTTGGGACCGTGCTGCTGTAAGAGGGATGTGCCAGGCCCCTCGTTGGTGCTTATTGTCCGTCATCGAACCTCAGAACTGGGGCCTCCGTCAGTTTCTCAGACTCCAAGATTTGCATCCCTTGTCCTTTGGACACGCTCACAGATTGCTGGTTCGGACAGCTAGGTGGGGCACATTTTCTCTCCACAGTTCCCCTGCCTTGTTGTTTGGGGCAAGCATACAGGGGATGGCCTTGGCCTTCCTGTGACCTGCCCGTCCCCTCTGCTGGGTGAAGGTCTCTTACACGGACTTTACATTTTCATTTATTCAGCTTTAGCCCAGCAGCTCTGGCTCTTCCTAGAGCTGCCTGCAGCCTCTGGTCACTCTGCTCTTCCTCCCAGGATGTGCTTTTATATTTACAGTTCCCCCCGGAAGCAGGAGTTTGCCGAGCAAGCCACAGAACATGAGGCCGGGGCCGCTGGGAACCACACCCTGCCCTTCCTCCCTTTCCTGGGGGTGAGACCCTCTCTGCTCCCGACAGCCTCAGCCACCATCCTCTTTCACTCCGTAACTTCTCAAACCACCGATGTGTGCGTGGCTGCTCTGGAAAGACATTCCCAAGGTTCGCGCCTGTGGATGGCCCCACACGCAGAGGACTTCGGGAGAGAATCAGTATTAACGATCCCTCATAAAAAATAGCAAAGAATAAACTGCTAATGATCAGTAACAAATCGCCCACAATAATTAGCCAATAACAATGCATTAACAGGCAGCAATGGTTCCTAATGAACAATCAGAACAATTGCTGGCTTCTGTCGGGGCTCGTGCTGGGGACAGTAAAACCAGACTCAGCTTTAGTATCCAAGTTGCAGAATTAGACACTAAATAACTGGTAACAGCTGCAGGCCTGGAGTGGAGAGGCTGGTTCTGCTCCTTGCTGACTAGCGGGGGAGGATGCAGTGGCTGATATGCAGGCATTGCAAGGGGTACTTCCCCGCCCCCCCAGGTCATTAGCACCGCTCCAGGCCTAGGCACCCATATGCTCCTCTCCCTTCCAGGATCTCCTTTCCCAGCAGTCCACAGAGGGGCGTTACTGTTCCCTAAGATCAGTCTCATTGCCCAGCCATGTGGGGCCTTGCTTGATGGCTACTATTTGCTCTGAAGGCTCTGCCAGGCTGGGGGGCTCCACCTGTCCTGACACAGGGAGATCTTTGCCTGCTGACAAGAGTTGGCTCAGAGCCGCCTGCCGCCGAGCTGCACCGGAATTGATTTGTCCCCGGCGGTCTGGCGTCTGCAGTGTCCAAGAGCAGAGGGGTTTGGCACAGCTGACTGGACGCAGCCGTGACTTAGAATCATAGAATATCAGGGTTGGAAGGGACCTCAGGAGGTCGTCTAGTCCAACCCCCTGCTTAAAGCAGGACCAATCCCCAACAATCCCCAACTTCACCTGGGGCAGTGGAGATGCGGGGTCCACATGCACCATTGTGCACCCTCGTGTGCCTAGTGCAAGGACCCCGGGAGCTCCTGGTACACACAACCGCTCCCCTTGCCCTTCTGACTGGAGTCAGCTGGAAAGCCCCCAGCCAGCAGAGTGCACTGAGCATCCTAATGAGGGTGCCCCCAGCACCCTATCAGCCCCTGTGGCAGGTTACATGTTTACACCATTTTGACTCCCTCAATACAGGGAAATAATGCAGCTGGCAAAGTAGGTTTGAGTCTGAACACTTCAGAGTGATTGCCGGCCTCATGGGGCAGAGACTGTGGGGCAGAAGGGGCTGTGCACCAAGTGTGGGCACAGGGCAAGGAGCGGGACAAGGAGGCAAGAGGAAAAGTAGCAAAAGAAAAGCCATCCCCAGTTCGCGTTCTCCCTGGCGGCCCCAGAATCCTCCCCGGGCGAATCTTTAAACCCTTGATCCCGTTCTCTCCCTGTCGCCGAGCCCGTCAGCTGGGATCGGGTCGGCGAATGCCCTGCGCTAGCAGCTCCTCACAGCTTGAGCCCTCACCCGGCCAGGATTAGCCGCCCGCTCGGCATGCGTCAGGGGCTCCCCCTCGGGGATTATTTGTGGCTCTGCTGCGGCTGCTGCTGAATGGGCATTTACCCAGAGGCCAAGGACAGTGCAGGGAGCCGTAAAGTGCAGGCTTCAGCCCTGCCCATCCCACCCCTCGCCTGGGTGCCTGCCCGGCGTAGGGTGGGTTCCTTTGGGTCCGGTGCTGCCCCTGGCCAGCTGCTGGAGATAACACCCCTGCACTGCCCCAACTAGGGCCAGCCATGGTGCGGGGATCTCTCTGGGGGTGGGGTTCCAGGCCCTGCCCTGGACCTGCCCAGGTTTAAAGCCAGCGCCCCCTGTCACCTGAACACCTCGCGCCGTGCTGCGGCCAGGACTCTGCTCTCGGGACGTGACTCAGGAGCCTCCGGCTGCCCCGGGACATGCTCGGGGCACACACGGTGCCATCAGCGCCGTTGGCCCAGCCCTGGGGAGACATGGTTCCTGCCCTGCCCAGCTCACCACCTCGGACAACGAGACACTTCACCCCAGGGCAGGGGCCGCCGGAGTCAAACCCGGCCGGGACTGGTTTTATACGCACTTGCTACTGGCAGCTCTCCACCACCTGCCCCTCTGCCCGGCCACAGTTCCTTGCAAGGGTGAGGGGAGCAGCGGGCCCTATGAAGAGCTGTGAAGGAGAGGTGGGCAATGGCACCGGGGTCGGGGCACGTGGAGGTGGTGGTGGAAGAAGTTGGTCGACACCTTGAGGCAGCAATGAGGGTGGGTTGGCAGCGCAGGGCTGTCAAGGGGAGGTTGAGATGCTTGACCGGGCTGCTGTAGGGGGAGCGATGCTGAGGGGAGGTGACGCAGGGGTCGGGGAAGCCAGCGAGGAGGGGGCAGTGACTGAGGCCAGAGGAGATGGTGAGGGGCCTGTGGGGAGTTCTAACCGGGTGCATAGAAAGATAAAATCTGAGCTTCGAAACATTCTGGGGGCAGCAGCAGTGAGGGTGGGGACTGTGGGGTGAGTCTAAAGCATGGTCCTTGCTGTGGGGCTCTGCTCATCATGCAAATTGCCTACACACTGCGGCCGGCTGTGCATTCACTGGCATCGGGGCTTTTAACCTAGTCACCTGGGGTATCTTCCCAGCTCCCTGCTACCAAAACTAGATCCTCTGGCTCCTCAGTCTGCTTTGTAATCATAGGGTTGCTCAGGATCGTGGGGCTGAGACCCATCAAACTCATTCCACCCTCCAGGCCAGGAGTGAGCCCTTAGCATGTAACACCTGACCTGGGGCTGGATTCGAACCTGTGACCCAAAGGTGAAAGGCTCTGTGTTCCATCCTCTAGGTTCCCAGAGCAACTCTCAGGTGGCGGAACAGGAGCATAGGAAGAGACTGAAATGGAATATGAATAAAACATCCCCCCGCCTCCCCCGTGGCCTGCGCTGTGAAAACCCATCCCCACACTCCCTGGTGCAGAGAGCAGAGCGATGTAATGAGGGGGGCAGCGCATTAATAGGATTGCAAAGCAGGGTCACTGGGTATTAAGCTAAGTAGAGAGCGGCCGTAATGAGGAGCATTAATTATTACCGTACGTCTCCTGCGTCAGAGTTGTCAGGAGAGCAGAGCATATTAGCCTGTGCATTCGCAAGAGCCATTTCACCAGGACGAGAACTAGAGATTTGCAGTCCCAGAGCCCCATCCTTGTGCTGCCTGGCGGTGGATTAGCTGGGTGAGAAGGACTTTATCACTGTGAGGGCTGGAGGTGGTCTGGGAATGACTTTCCTGCCTGGCACTCTGTATGTAGGCAGGAGCAGATTTCTGGCTGGCAGAAGGGGGTACAATTCTAGCCCAGGCAATGGCATGGTACTGCTTATGCTGGCAGGAATTGGGCACCTCCTCATGTGGTGGCCTGGTGACTTTGTGGGGCTGGCTGTTATTCCATGGCCCATAGAGTACAGCACAGAAATTAATTATCTCATGCCCGGTTTACAGAGTCACATGTGCCTTGCCCAAGGTTGAAGCTGGTGTCAGCAGTGGGATTAGAACGCAGGAGTTCCCGGCACCCAGGCCTGTGCTCAGATGACTCCGCTCACCCTTCTCCTATGCATGCATCTGTCCTGAGCGGGAGCACTCAGGAGCATGGGACTCTGAGGAGATGCTGTCAGATCCACCTCCTTTGGAAGGCGGGAGCGAACATCGCAGTGCTCAGCCCTGGGAGCTGTGGATCAGAGGGGATCCCCAGGAAAGTGTCCTGAGCAGAATAGGACACGCTGGAGTCATGTGGGCGTCAGAGATTCCCAAGATGAACTCAGCTGCTCTCAGCATGTCAGATCCTGTCAGCAGTGAGCCCTTGTGGCCAAGAAGGCCGACGGCATATTGGGCTGCATTACTAGGAGCGTTGCCAGCAGATCGAGGGAAGTGATTATTCCCCTCTATTCGGCACTGGTGAGGCCACGCTTGGAGTACTGTGTCTAGTTTTGGGCCCCCCCACTACAGAAGGGATGTGGACAAATTGGAGAGAGTCCAGCGGAGGGCAACAAAAATTATTAGGGGCCTGGAACACATGATTTATGAGGAGAGGCTGAGGGAACTGGGGTTATTTAGTCTGCAGAAGAGAAGAGTGGAGGGGGGATTTGATAGCTGCTTTCAACTACCTGAAGGGGGGTTCCAAAGAGAATGGAGCTCGGCTGTTCTCAGTGGTGGCAGATGACAGAACAAGGAGCAATGGTCTCAAGGTGCAGTGGGGGAGGTATAGATTGGATTTTAGGAAACACTATTTCACTAGGAGGGTGGTGAAACACTGGAATGGGTTACCTAGGAAGGTGGTGGAATCTCCATCCTTAGAGGTTTTTAAGGCTCGGCTTGACAAAGCCCTGGCTGGGATGATTTAGTTGGGGATTGGTCCTGCTTTGAGCAGGGGGTTGGACTAGATGACCTCCTGAGCTCTCTTCCAACCCTAATCTTCTATGATTCTGTGATTCTATCCCAGCAATAAAAGCATAATAATAAAGTACAGCACCTAGCACAATGGGCTCCTGGTGCATGACTGAGGCTCCCAGGTGCTGCCACCATAGAAATAAAACACTAGTAAGATTTTAATAACGATGGTTGTCTGGGAGTGTCTGCTTCGCACACGCTCCCCGAGATCCCTTTAGTCCTCCCATTCAGTCTATAAATCAGCCCCTCTCCAGAGGGATGAACTATTTCAGCAAATGCCCTCAACAAGTGATTCAACTCACTACCCGGTCATTTCTGAAGGGCATAAAAACAGTTTATGGCTTTACATAATTAGATGCATTGATGCCAGGTTTTTATCCCTGAAGGGGAGTGCAGCCTTGCTTGCTTATTTCTTCTCCCTTTTATTTTAAAGCAATTTATGCAGCCAGTCAAAGTCCCTCCTCTCCAGTTGCAGAGCTCAGATTGCTCCTCATGGATATCCCTTCCTAGATGAATGACTGCTTCAAACACAAGCATAACAGAAAGAAAGGCCAGTGAGCAGGAAGGCTGGGAGGGGGGCACACAGAGGGTGGCAAAACAGGTGTGCCAGGAGGAAGGGTGGGGCAGTGTATATCTCACTGCACAGCCATGCATGGGAAGAGGAACCAAAATGTGTAGGGCAGGGTTATTCTATAGGGGAAAGGAGCACAGCTTTCAAAGTAGCTGGAGAAAATGCGGGATCTGAAAATGCCAAGGCTGTGCAGGGCTGGTGGAAAAATGTGAACTGCAGGGTATTCATGTTATGGTGGGCAGTCATCAGGTGGCACCGTTCCACGTCACCTCACAAGTTCTTTGTCTCAGTGTACCGTCCATGAGGAAACACAGCATTGTTGTTTTGTTATGTTAAAGCTTTGGGGGAAGCAGTCGCAAACAGCAGGAGTTTGTTGCCTGCTGTAACCTTCGTAACTAGAATAATTTCTCAGGGTGGAGTTGCTCCCAAGCAGCCAGGCATTGATGTTTGGGCTGAGAGTCCTGACAAAGGGGATTGGCTGCATGCTGTTTGTGGCCACCTCTTTTCCAGGACTGGTATGTATAGGGTAAATAAACCAGTTACTCTCTGAAAATACCCAGATTCCGTATCACTGATTTCTCCTCAACAGGAACTGATCTGCAGCCTCCCGCACCTCCCCATGCCTGCTACCACTCCATAGAGTGGGAAACTGATGCACAGGAATGGGGAAGTGCCCTGCTTAAGGCTACCTAGAGGGTCAGCAACAGAGCTTGGAATAGAACCCAGGAGTCCTGAGTCTTGTGCTCACCATTAAATCATGCTGCTTCCCTCTACAGCCAGGCCATGGCCAAAATGGAGATGGGGCAAAAAAAAAAGCCCCAAACCTTGTGGCTTCAGCTGAGGGAAAAATCTTTCTCCAAGTGTGGAAGGGATGGAACAAGTCTTCCTGGCTCCAGGGCATCAGCTGGTCCCGAATTAATGGGGGTCAGGAGGGAACCTCCCCGGGGAATTTTATCCCAGTGCAGCCCCGTGCAGACCATCTTTAGCAAGTGGCACTGCCCTCTGTCCGAGAGGGACTTCTGGGTCGGATGTCTCAGTGGTCTGATCCAGGCTGGCAGTTCCTGGGCGCTAGCGTAAGAATCCCCACCTCACAACTCCAGTGTTTTCAAGGGCCCCTACAGTAGCTAAGCTACTGGACTGTGCGACAGAGTGGGGCAGACAGAGAGAGAACGGTACAGAAAGAAACCCAAAGCTGCAGGGGAGGGGCATTATGAAGAGAGAGAGGACATTACAGATCCCCAAAAGCCCCCAGAGATCAGGACCCCTTCTAAACATTGTTTAGAATTCTTTAGAACACAATTTAGAATTGTTTAGAACACAAACTAAATGAGGTGGGTCTTTTCGGAGCTGCTGACTCTAGAATTCAGCTGGGACAGCAGGTTGTCCTAGAGAGATTACAGCCCGGTAATTATGACCTGGGGCACTTGGGCATGCCCTAAGGCATGCTGATTGAAATCTAGCCACATGCAGCCCAGTCCCCCCGTGGGGGGTGTGCGTGCAGGGAGCAGGGCCTTCCATGGAGTCTCTGAGCTTGCTGATTTCTCACCTCTGTGTTTCTTGTGCTCTCCCCATTGGGCTCGCTCTGCCCAGTGATACCTTCGGGCCATGGGTAGCTCCATCAGCCCGCAGCCCGTGGAGGGGGCTCTGACTGGGAAGTTCTGTACCATGGCTTAGTGGCAGAGGGTGTGAACCCTGGAGATTCAGCCTTGGAGGGATGGGTTTAAATAGCAAAGTCCGCCTCCAAGTGCCGGATGGGGAGTGGCTCGTGGGTCCATGAGGGGGATTAGCCAGGCCTTTTTATGCTCTTCCCCCGGGGGCCTTGCTGATATCTCAGACAGCACAGCCCACCTCACCCCTTAGAATGGGACTCCGGTGCTGGGGTGTTTGTCACAGCTGGCTGAGAAATGCCATCCATGCATCTGCCACGGGGCTCGCAGCTCCTCCCTGTCCCTCCCGGGATCCAGTAATTAATTTGTCGCTGGGTCTGGGCGCTTGAGTCCCCTGGAAGCCATTTGCATTCAGGGCGGCCTGTTCTGCCGAGATAAAGAATCCAAGGCCCTAGCGGGGAGTTAGCACCTTGGCCGTGTCAATGAAGAGCCCAACACACCCAGGAGTGCATGTGAAGGGGGAAGAGATAATCACAGACTCGGAGCCTCAGGGGGAGCTTACTCCCACCCTGATGGAGGTGCGTAGGCTGGCTGTAGAGCCATGTGTCGTCCCCGCCATGCTGTGTCCGTTCTTACGAGCGACACAGGGTTGGGCTGGGGGCTCAGGAGGGGTTCTCCGAAGAACCAGGGCAATAGACGATGTTGGGGATTCAGAACATGGAGCTCCTCCTACTGGGTTTGTATCTGGCTGCCAGAGACTGGGACTGAATGACAGGGGATGGGTCACTTGATAAATTGCCCTGTTCTGTCCATTCCCCCTGGCATCGGCCACTGAAGGAAGACAGGATACGGGGCTAGATGGACCATTGGTCTGATGCTGTGTGGCCATTCTTATGTATTGGCGGGGGGGAGGGGGGGTGGCAGTGGGTCCGCTCTGCCCTCTGGAGGCGAAGTCAAACCAATCTCCAGGCTGCGTGTGGTCACTAAAGATCCCATGTGGTGTTTGCCTTAAGGGGCAGGGTATTAACCTTGGTGTCCTGGTTCCATTCCAGCTCCATTTGCCTCCCCGTGGTGTTAGCCGCGTCCCACATCGCTCATCACTTCCCATCCTGCCCTGCAGAACTGGTGCCAGCTTAGCCATCATGCGGCAGGAGAGGCGCTGTCTAAAGGGGAGATCTCGCTAGTTACCCAAGCTAGTTCCCCGGGCTCACCAGGCAGGGCCGGTGGTGGTGGCAGCTGGCTGGCTGCCTGCCGCTGGAGGTTAGGGAGTTACCCACAGGGATGCGCTGGGATGTACCTCAGCGGATCATTTTGCTGTTGCTCTTGTGCTGTAATTGGGGGAAAAATCAATCACAGCACAGGCTGGGGAGCGCCATTGTGTGTGTCGTTAATTCTGACGAGGCTGAGTCCTGGTGCCCTAATTGCCATCCGCAGCCAGCCAGGCAGAGTCTCTGCTAACAGCCTGGTCAGCAGCAAGACCCTTGGCTCTTTCCCGGTGGTTTCTGGAATTGCTGCAGGTACAGACGGACGGGTGAGCCACGGGCAGCAGTGAAGCTGTGGAGTCAACACCAAGCCAGGCCCTCTCCCTCCGAGATAGGCTTAGCTGATGCCGGACGATCGAAGCCCATGCTGCAGGGTCACAGGGGAAGGGAATGGGGATCAAGCCCACCTGCCGGGTTATGGGGTCCGCTCAACAAGGGTGTGGGAAAGTCTGCAAAGGCTTTGACTCAGGTGAGGCTGCGCCTGGAGACAGATTGGAGCTGAGCATTACGGATAGATCCAGCCATGCAGAGAAAGCTTCAGCATGAAGCCTGGTGCCAGCTACCAAGTTCTATGCACTGCGGGATCTCATGCCAGTGTGGGGGTATCTCCTCCAGGCTGCCGGCAGCCTGGCATGAATTGGCTAACATTCAGTGGTGAAGCAGTGACGGGATATGCGGCAGACCCAGGATTAATTGGAATCTACCTGAAACAGTTCCAGGCCATCCTGATGTGGACTGTGCTCTGCTGTACAAGCTGGGAGGGAAATTTCTACCCCAGTTTTTCCCAAGTCCCTTAATCTGGAATGTGGCCCTGGTGTTTGGGCTGAGAGGCACCAGGTCAATACCATCATACCAGGGGTCACTGAGCGGTGCCATTACCGTCTCCAGATATTTTGCTTCGTGAGTGAGCAGTGTCCTTGAAGCCACGCTGTGTTGTTGTTAGTCTGGTGATACTTCGGGGCACTGTAGCAAGCAACAGGGGAGTGGAGCTCTCATTGGAGTCAGTCAGTTCCTAGGGCAGAGTGGCTCCCCGGGAACTAGTCCCCTGGCGTTTGGGCTGAGAGTTCATAGATTCTATGGGCGCATCGACCCCTGTGATCATCTTGTCTGACCTCCTGCGTAGCACAGGCCAGAGACTGCCCTGAATTAACTCCTGTTTGAACTCAGAGCGCGTCTTTGAGAAAAATAGCCAGTCTTGATTTTCAAATGTCTAGTGCTGGAGAATCCACCACGACCCTTGGTAAATTGTTCTGTCAGTGTTTAAAAACAATCGTGCCTCGTTTCTAGTCTGAATTTCTCTAGGTTCAATTTCCAGCCATTGGAGCTGGTTAGACCTTTGTCTGCTAGACTGAAGAGCCCTGTGTTATCGAATTTGGGCTCCCCATGGAGGTACTTGTAGACTGATAAGTTGCTTCTTTGCCTTCTCTCTGTTAAACTAAATAGACTGAGCTCCTTGAGTCTATCACTACAAGGCAAGTTTTCTAATTATTCTCGTGGCTCATCTCCGAACCCTCTTCAATTTATCAACATCCTTCTTGAACTGTGGGCACCAGAACTTCACAAAGTATTCCAGTAGTGGTCGCATCAGTGCCAAATCTGGAAGCAAACTAACCTCTCTACTCCTACTTGAGATTCCTCTCTTTATGCATCCCAGGATTGTACTGGGAGCTCATGCTCAGAGGATTATCCACCGTGACTCACAAATCCTTTTCAGAGTCACTGCTTCCCAGGATAGTACCCTGTGCTCTGGGTATGGCCTGCATTCTTTGCTCCTAGATGTAGGACTTTACATTTGAACAAAAGTTCGGACAGAGGGGAGTGGCTGTGTACCATTTGTGGCCACCTCTGTTCCAGGACAGGTATATATGACATAAATAGTTACACTAGGAAAATACAGCGACTCCACTTCACTTATTCCTCCTCCAGTGGAAACTGACCTGCAAGGATATGGCTCAGAAGAGGGGTGACAACAGCATTTATTGCAAGCTCTAAGATCCAGCTTAGAGCACACAAAGATGCTAAGGGCATCAAGCATGGCGCCAGGGGATACCACCATGGGGGTTTCCATTTGCACGTGGTTTCTATTTTCATGCGTGCTGGCGCCACGTAGAAACTGATGGCACCAAATGGAGGGGTCCCCACCTAGACTCTATGGCGTTTGATAAATGCCTTGAGGTAGATTAATCCTTGCAGTGTAGTTCTTCAATGCCCCCCTAGGGAACGCCATCCCAGCCAGAGAGCCTGGCGGGTTCTGGGTTACTCCTATGGAGCGGGACACGGCTTTCTCTGGGGCGCTGCTCTGCATACAGCTCAATTCCTGGTGGGGCTGGAGGGCCAAGTGCAGGGAGCTGTAGTGGGGATGGCAGGCAGGGAGCGTGCAAACACAAACCTCACAAAAAGAAAAGGAGTACTTGTGGCACCTTAGAGACTAACCAATTTATTTGAGCATGAGCTTTCGTGAGCTACAGCTCACTTCCTCAGATGCATATCGTGGAAACTGCAGCAGGCTTTATATATACACAGAGAATATGAAACAATACCTATTCCCACCCCACTGTCCTGCTGGTAATAGCTTATCTAAAGTGATTTCCAGCACAAATCCAAACCTCACAGTTACAGTTGGTACTCGGGCCTCAGAGAGACCAGGTCAATTTGCAGCTCAAAGATTTCCCAGCACGGCTTCCCCCCCACCACACTGCGTGCTGGCCTGTGCACCAACGAGCCTCGGTTTCTGGTCTTGGCACCTCCATAGACCAGCCCACTGCATCCATGGGACCTTTGTTATTCACCCCAGGACCCAGACCTCTCGCTGTCCCCATTCCACACCCTGGGGCAGGGGTGGACTGTGTTGCTTTAAATAGCGTGGGTGCCATGGCAACCAACAGGCCTGGGGATGGACCTTTAGCTCAGGGCCCCCTTTCCACTGTCAACTCAATAGTCTGGCCACCACAGGAGGCTCTTAGCAGTGGGGCCCAGGCTGCAGGGACATGGGGAGGAACAGAGCCTCCAGCCTGGGCCCATCACATTTGGCAAGGACAGGCTGATAACATGTGTGGCAAAGCGGGACTGTTCTTAATGTTTCCTCTGAATAGTGTGGGGATGCCTCAGTTTCCTCTATGCAGTTCTTAAGTATCTAGGGGGTGGGATAAGGGTGTATGATCATTGCAGAGCCCTAGAGGGCAGGTGTGTGCAGGAGTCTGGACACAGAGAATGGCCGACACCCTGTTTCCTGGCAACTAATGGCCTGGGCCCTTCCCCCCTGCAAGGTGAGAGCTGAAGGGTCAGAGAACAAAGAAATCAGGTGACCTCCTGGCCCGGAAAGGGACAAAGCCCAGAGGAGGAGGGGCTGGAGACAGTTTCAGTTTGGGGCTGGTTGGGGACATGGAGTGAAGTGCAGACGTGGTTGTCTGGCTCACTGCCCCCCAAAATGGACCCAGCTGAGGGGTCCTGTTCTCTGCACCTGCAAGCTCTGTTTTAGACCATGTTCCTGTCGTCTAATAAACCTTCTGTTTTACTGGCTGGCTGAGAGTCCTGTCTGACTGCGAAGTTGGGGGGCAGGACCCTCTGGCTTCCCCAGGACCCCACCTGAGCGGACTGGCTGTGGGAAGCTCAGGGAGGGGCGGGGGATGCTGAATGCTCCGAGGTCAGACCCAGGAAGGTGGAGCCGGGTGAGCTGTGTGTCCTGCAGACAGGCTGCTCACAGGAAGGAGACTTCCCCAGAGACCTGACTGGCTTCATGGGGAGCAGCTCCAGAGCCTTGCCGGGGGACTCCGGGACAACACCATTTGGCTAGAACAAGCTCAGGGAGATGGGGTTGCATTACTAGTTAGGTAGTTCCACATCAGGTAGTTGGGGGCAAGGGGGGTGGGAAGAGGGTACAGTCTCTGGCCTATATCTCAAAAAGACCCCCTCCCTCCTTATCATGTGAATTGGGGTAGCTCCTAGAAGCCCCAACCTAGGTCAGGCCCCCAGTGCGCCGGGCAGCTCTTCAGGGCAGCGCTCCCAGTTGTATCTCCAGCCTCACAGCATTTTCTTTAAGCCTCAACTTCTGGATTCACGGGATTAAGTGCAAGTCTCCATTTTCATTTTATTAAAAAAGGGTAAGTTTCTGACTCCGCTGGTTGTAGAAAAGAGATGGAAAATGGCTCCAGGACCAGAAAGCAAAGGGAAAGAACCCACTAGTTATCATCCTGTTTAAATCTCTTCACCTGGAAGCCAAACTCATAATCTTTGGTGCCTGGCTTATGGGCTCTGATCATTTGAGGTTCACAATACTGGCCAGGGAAAAGGAAGGGTCATTCACCCCATCTTCCAGAGAAGGAGATGCAGGGACTTGCCCAGAGTTACACCCTGCCAGGACTGGAGCCCAGATCCCTCAGGCCTGTGCCTCCTTCCTTCAGAAGCACCTGCTATTTCGCATTCAGAAAACCCTCTCCGGAGGAGGCATATGCTGCGTTCTCTCACCAGAGATTTAGCTTTTATTCTTGCCTACGGCAAAGCAGAGCCCTGGGGGTTTTCGGAGTATGTTTGAGAGGAGAGAAGAGGGTTGCAAACATGCAATTAAGAAGGAGAATTGTTAATTGCAGCTTAGAAAGGACTCCTGATCTAAGCTGATATTTAGCTACTTTATCTTCCATGCTCTAAAGAGCCCTGCCCAGAGCACCGCACCCCCTCATTGCACCTGCATCCCAGCCCCCAGTGATACAATAGCCTGAGTTTGCCAGGGCTGCTTTTATACCTGGCTCCCTGCTGCCAGTGTCAGCACTCATGCAATTAAGCACAGCTTGGGCCAATCAACCTAGCTGCCTGCCTGGACCAGATTGCCTGACACCCTTTTATGCCCAGACAGCCCTGCTGCTAAATCCATACCAGCATCTCCAGCACTGTGCATGCTATGCGAGAGCACAGAAAAGGGCCCTAGCAGAAGAGAGTCGTGGGCCATCCGGCCTAGCCCAGAGGCCTGTTTCCAGCCATGCTCTGTGCTCCCAGCTGCAGAGGTAGCCGATAGCTCTGCAGTGCTAGAGAACCTGGGGGCTGGCTGGAGGTGCAGCAGCGGGTGCTGTTTCGAGTGAGCAAAGCACATCCCTGATTTCCAGTGTATGCTGACTATGGGCTCACTCTGCTGATCCTGCTCTCACCTGCCGCCAGGTAACTGGTACCCTCCCCCGGAGTGACTGCTGGCAGTGAGGTCATGCTGGGGCCCGTTGACTTCTACAGGGCTCTTCTTGTGAGCAAAGGCTGCAGGGTCCAGGCCTTGCTCTGCACTCCCAGCCTGGCTTAGTGGGAGCCTACCGCGCTGTTCTGCAGAGTGCGTTTCCAGCTCAGTGCTGCAGATCACCTTAAACCCGGACCTGGGCTTTGACTGGGGACACTGCCGCAGCCCAGGGGCCTTCCGACCTGGCGGGTCTGGTTCAGGCTGTCACGGCACCTGCCGCAGCCCCAGGGCCAAGGAGGATGAAAGCTAGAAACCAGAGCTGAAACCAGGATCCTGCTCCCCGCCGCAGCTCACTTGATTTATACCAGTCATCCAGAAAGCCCCCAGGTGTCTGCAGTGCCAGCCAAACCCACTGTGGGAGTGACCCTGGGTCCACGGGGGGAATGGATACCAGTGAGGAGGGGTGCAGCCACCGGCGCTGGTACAAGCTGCCCCTTGCCTGTGGGTGAGTCTGCAGGTGTCAGCGAGGGATTGACAGGGCTGCTTGATCTTGCCCTGTCCTCGCCATGTGATGCTTCCAGGGAATGGACTCTCTGAGAGTCGCCCAGTGGGAACGGATTGCAGGAGCGTGGGGATCATGTGGGAGATCTGGGCAGAATGCTCATCATCATGGGGCTGGGGGCTGGAAATGGATGCCAAGTAGCTTCCCGGTGGCAGCCTGGCACTGCCAGATCCCAGCTGGACGAAGCGAGAATGAAACTATTGGGGGGAAATGCAAGGGACTTTTCTGCATCCTGGAGTCCAGTTCTGATTTGAGCTGCAGGTTGGTTCTGAGTCTGAAATGGTTTGGCCAGAACATATGTCTCTCTGCTGTGCCCATCCCCGTGATATCATGCTCCCTCTCCCCCCAGACTTACACCTCCCTCTGATCCCCCCCTCTTCTTTGTCTCTCTCCTGCAGGCTCCCAGGACAATGGGCCGGTGATTCGCATCAACAAGGTCCAGCACCAGCCGCTGCGCGTGGGGCTGGCTGAGCCAGTGGCCCTCCCCTGCCTCTTCTTGCTCCAGCCTTCAGCCTCACTGGGGCCCAACGAGCCGCCGGACCCGCCTCGCATCAAATGGAGCAAGGTGCAGTCGGCATCTGGCCAGAAGGAGGACGTGCCCATCCTGGTGGCCAAGGAGAACGTGGTGAAGGTGGTGAAAGCCTATGAAGGGAGGGTGTCCCTGCCTGGCTACCCCAGCAACCGCTACAATGCCACCCTGGTGATCGGTGCAGCGCGGGCCAGTGACGCCGGGCTGTACCGCTGCGAGGTGGTGGCTGGCATCGACGATGAGCAGGACCTGCTGCCCCTGGAGGTAACAGGTGAGTTGGGCGCTGGCAGCGGGGACGCCGGCAGGATTGGAGGTCGTGATTAGGGACCTAGTCAGCGGGTGATTAGGCATCCAATGGGAAACTATGGGAGAGGCGCTGCGGGAGTGTTGGCTACTCCAGGCTGGCCAGAGCCCAGCCACCACTGTGTGCTGCCAGTCCCAGGAGCTGGAGGTGAACTCAGCCCTGGGGGCAGGAGGGGTCACTGCAGCTGCTGCTGCACGGTATAATAGCAGGGTAGGCAGTGGGGCTGGCATCTCTCAGGGCAGCCCTGGCTCTGGGGCCGCTGTCTCTGGGTCTCTCTCCTTTGTCTGCAGGACTGTCTGGCCGTATGTATACGTGTGTGTGTGTGTGTCCGTGCGTACTGAGCAGGGGTGTACCGTCTCGTCTCCCCAGTACGCTGGAGTCCCCATAGCATGTAGTGTAGTCACTTGGGTGCCCCCAGTAGCAGCTTCCTGCAGATGCTAATGGCTCGTGCTCAGGCTGCACATCCAGCTGGTGTCCAAAGGGGAACTGATGGAATCTCTCCACCCGGAGAGCACATGGCCAGCGACTCCTGCTCTATATACGCACAGCCCCGCTCTGGGGCTGAGCAAACGCTGCTGGCTTTGCATCCCTGCTGCTTCTCAGCCTCCTCCTGGGGCTTCCCCCTGGAGATCTAGTGGCTCCGCAGGGCTGTAGTACTTACAGACTGGGGCCTTGCTCGTGGTTTGCTTTGCTCTTTCAGAAGGGTCTGCTACTGGCTCCGGGAGGGGAGTGAGGTCTAGTGGGTTAGAGCAGGGTGGGCTGGGAGCCAGATCTCCTGGGATCTGTCTCTGGCTCAGGGAGGGGAGTGGGGTCTAGTGGGTTACAGCAAAGGGAGGACTGGGAGTCAGAAACCCTGGGTTCTATTCCCAGTGCTGGGAGGTGAGTGTGACTGGGGGGGCTGGGAATCCAGACAGCTGCCTCATGTCCCCAGCTCTGTCACTGTGTCACTTTGGGCAAACACCTTCTCTGTGGTTAAACAGAAAACGGCAGGCTCCAGAGCTATCAATCCAGCCCCTTTCACCAGCATGGAATTTACTTTGTCCCTAAGACAAACTGACTCTGGGCAGAAGAGAAGAGTGAGGGGGGAGTTGAGAGCAGCCTTCAGCTACCTGAAGGGGGGTTCCAATGAGGATGGAGCTTGGCTGTTCTCAGTGGTGGCAGATGACAGAACAAGGAGTAAGGGTCTCAAGTTGCAGTGGGGCAGGTTTAGGTTGGATATTAGGAAACACTATTTCACTAGGAGCGTGGTGAAGCACTGGAATGGGTTCCCTAGGGAGGGGGTGGAATCTCCATCCTTAGAGGTTTTTAAGGTCTGGCTTGACAAAGCCCTGGCTGGGATGATTTAGTTGGGGATTGGTCCTGCTTTGAGCAGGGGGTTGGACTAGATGATCTCCTGAGGTCTCTTCCAACCCTGATATTCTATGATGGGGGGGGGCTCCTTCCTCCCTGCGCAGCCCCTGTCAGCATTGTCCCCCTGCTCATGCCCTGCGTGTCCCCTTCTCCCCAGGTGTGGTGTTCCACTACCGAGCAGCCAGCAACCGCTACGCGCTGACTTTCCCCGAGGCCCAGCGCACCTGCCAGGAGAACTCCGCCGTCATCGCCTCCCCACGTCACCTGCAGGCTGCCTTTGAAGATGGCTACGACAACTGCGACGCTGGTTGGCTGGCCGACCAGACCGTCCGGTAAACGGGGGAGCCCCCGGATCCTGGGCGCTGTCAGGATGTGGCTTGTGGAGTCGCCCTATTGGAGAGTGGTGGGACTTGCTTGGTGATGGGGGTGGGACTATGGGACAGCTTCTCAGTGCAACGTGGCTGCTTTGTTTCTGCATCTTGCACCACACCTGGCAGCACCGGAGCCCTGGGAATCCATGTGACGTCGTACCCCTCCTTTGGAGACCCTAGATCCCTGTTTCCCTGTGGGCCCAGGCTCCCATAACACAGTCCTGACCCAGCAAAGCAGCCATGCCAGTGGCCCAGAGGCACCCAGCTAAGCAGCAGCCACTGAGCCATATATTCAGATAGCAGCAGCCTGCAAAATCTGCCCAAAGCAGGATCCCGTGCAGGGGCTTGCACATATAAAAATGAGTGTGGAAAACACCATTGTGTCTGCAGATCAGGCAAGGGGTTTGGTTACTTGTGTACAGTGGTGCCTTTCCACACGCAGGCCTGTTCCATGCACACAGATCTGCTCCCAGCTCTGTCACTGATTCGCCGTGTGACCTTGAGTGAGTCATGTCCCTGCACTGTGCTTCCCTTTCCCCATCTGAAAACTGGGGAGAATAACCCTGGCAAGCCTGAGAGTGGGGCGTGGAAGGTGGTTAATCCCTGCCAAGCACTTTGAAGCTGCACTTCTGCTGTTAGCAAACAGCTAACCACAGAGGATTGCTCTCCTTTGGGTTCAGGACACAGATCTGCACTTACATCTCCCATCTATAAATCTCCAGCTCCCCCTGCCCCACTCCATCTCTCCCTCAGCCTGTCTCCATCCCCTTGGATATATAAAGAGATTTTTTCCCCCTCCACCTCTTCTCCGTTATAGTTGAAATTGCCATCAGACACCCTCAGCTTCTGACCTGAATCAAAGTGACGGCTGCTTGATTCCAGTGCGGTTCCCTGTGGCGAGTGATTCTCTGCTAGATCTGAGTGTCATGCAGCCAGATCCGTCACAAATCCTGAGAGCCGGGGCTCGGCATCTCTGCTGTCAAAGGGCCCCCTGCAGAGACACCAGGCCCCTACCGCCACCCCAGCTCCCTGCAGAAACCGGTGGGGATGCTGTGAAGCCGTGACACCCCTCCCCCCATTTCCCGCTTTGTACGCTAGGTTTCCTGCTTTAAAGCATAGCAGCACGGAGGGAGCATCTGTTCTGTGGCTGTCCAAGGCTTGTGGGATGGGCAGGACAAGGGCTGATCCAGGCCTGTGACTGCTGCTCTGCACCTTCTCCCCGCAGGTACCCCATCACGCTCTCCAGACCTGGCTGCTACGGAGACCGCAGCAGCCTGCCAGGCATCCGCAGCTACGGGGAGCGGGAAGCCAGTGAAGCCTATGATGTCTACTGCTACGCCAGGGAGCTCCAAGGCAAGCCCGGGGCACGGGCCCCTTCCCGACGACGCTTTCCTAGGCAGCCCCAAAGGGCCCCTCCTGCCACCTGCTTTCGGGGTCTGGGAAGCGGGTCTGGGACCTGGCTGGAGGTGGGCAGATAATTGCACCTGACATCTCTGGGCTGGAAGCATCTCTCCGGCAGGGTCCCCAGTCCCTGCTGGGTGCAGAGAAGCCAGGAGGATTTCTACCCCAAGAGGTTCAGGGCAGGGAGCAGGCTCTTTGGTGCCAAGCCCTGGCCATCTCCCCTCCACCCGCAGCCTCCCCTGCTGCTCTTTGAGAGTCAATAAAAGGCTCTGTGAGGGCCGTTCCGCAGCCAGCGCCGGGTGGCTCCTGGATTGGCGATGCACCGCCGGCTGCACGCCGCCCCCAGGGGACAGTGATAAACCAAGGAGCACCGTGCACCTGGCTGTGCCTTATTGCTTAAGCAATGAAGACTTTAAAAATGCATTCCTCCTCTCCGAGCTCCCCAGGCTGACGGATGCTGATTTCACGGCCATGTCAGCAAATGGAGCAAAGGAGAATTTATTGCCTCTTTGCCCCTGAAGCCCTTCTGGTGACCTTGAGTGGTGGGGTGGCTCAGGGATGTGATAGCTGCACCCCCTGGGATTTGTGCTTTGGCAGGCTGTGCAAGCTAAGCAGGAGTAGACCTGGTCAGTGCTTGGAGGGGAGACCCTAGGGTCTCTCAGCAAGTGGAGGTGATGTTTGCCCTTCGGAGCCAGTCCTGCACCAGTTTCCTGGTAGGATGACAGCGGGCGCTGTGCTGCTGGAGGGGCTTTTCTTCAGATGAGAGGGGAAGGTGGGGCCCTGAGTGCTGATCGGTAGCAAAGGTTCCCAGGCCTGTTGTCATGGAGTGTGGGGGAGTCTGGGCCCTGCACCCCTCTTCCTGGGATTCACCATGACTCTCAGCCAGCCAGTAAAATGGAAGGTTTATTGGACAACAGGAACACAGTCTAAAACAGAGCTTGTGGGTACACCCAGGACCCCTCAGTCAAGTCCTTCTTGGGGGGCAGGGAGCTTAGACCCCAGCCCTGGGGTTCCCTGCGTTCCTCCACCCAGCCCCAAACTACAACCAAAACCCCCCCAGCAGGCTCCCTCCTGCAGCCTTTGTCCAGTTTCCCGGGCCGAGGTGTTACCTCCCCCTCCTGGCTCAGGTGACAGGCTCTCAGGTCTCCCATCCCCAGTGAAACCCCCCTGCCACATCCCCAGGTCAGCACTCCCCCGTCCCTGCTGCGTCACACCTAGGCAACGCGAGCCCCCGTATCTTGGCTGGATGCCAGCATGAACCTGACATCCCTTGTGTGGGTTTTATTGGATGCAAGAGGCCCAGATCCTCAACTGGCGTAAGTCAGCATCACTCTAGTAAAGTCAATGGCTCTGTTGCTCCACTCGGCTTCAGTTCACATCCCAGCTGTTATACAGCACTGTTAAGCTGCGGGTGCATTCTACCCCAGAGGCAGCTGCACTGGGAGAATGGGGAGCTGCATGCATCAATGGGCTTTTCTTCCCCTTGCAGGGAAAGTGTTCTACGTCTCCACGGCCGGACGGCTGACGTCCCAAGGAGCCAGGAGGCACTGCCAGACCCAGGGGGCCTCGCTAGCCACCACAGGCCAGCTGTATTTAGCTTGGAGGGATGGCTTGGACCAGTGCGACCCAGGCTGGCTGGCAGACGGAAGCGTTCGATACCCGATCAGGACCCCACGTAAAAAATGTGGAGGGGATGAGCCAGGCGTGAGGACCGTGTACCAGTTCCCCAACCGGACTGGCTTCCCGGGCCCGGCCATGAAGTTTGACGCCTACTGCTACAAAGGTAGGTGGGAAGGAGGGCACCCCTTCCGGGGACAGATCGGACCAAGGATGATGGGCTAGTCCAGTTTCTGATCCAGAATCACCCTACGTGTCGTTAAAAGCTCCCGCCCGCCCCACCACCCTGGTGCCCACCTGTCCCCGTGCCGCCCGCCCGCCCCACCACCCTGGTGCCCACCTGTCCCCGTGCCGCCCGCCTGCCCCACCACCCTGGTGCCCAGCTGTCCCCGTGCCGCCCGCCCGCCCCACCACCCTGGTGCCGCCTAAACCTGTCTGTCTCATAGACACAAAGGCCATGGGGCCGGGTGGATAGATGTTGGAGGTGAAGCTCAGACCTACCCTGGGAACAAGCAGGGCCTCCAGCCCTTTGGGTGCTGGTTTCTGCTCCCCTGTTAATTCCCACCACATGCACAGGGCTCCCCCTCCTCTGGGCAGGCAGCGAGACACGACAGAGCAGCACCGGTGCCCTGGGCTGCCTGGGAATTGATGGGCATGGCCAGCAGAATTGCCTCGGATGAATGTTTGGTTGGGGAATTAATCAGAGAAATGCGGGGAACTCCAGTCAGGGCAGCCTGGCCCTGTCACTGTGCGAATAAACCTGTCCCGGTGCGAAGGTTGGAGCTGAGAGCCTGGAGCAGGGGAGGGGACCACATTGGGGCAGGGAGAGGATGTGGGGGGAGGAAGGGAGAGCAATTCAGCTCTTCAGAGGTGCCCCCCATGTTCCACCCAAGCCCTCTGACTGCCTCCTGGGGGTTATGCTGAGAAAATCAGCCCTTTCGATGCTCTGGTCCCCTCCCCTCTGTCTCTGGCCGAGCAATAGTCGCAGGCTCTGCCCGAACCCCACATTCCCTGTGTCCCGTGCTGCTGCTGGCCTGGCTGGGGCGCTGAGGGCTCCTTCTATTGCCCGGCAGCCCCACACCAGGCAGGAGTGGCAGGGATTGGCTCCCAGACAGAGGCACAAACCCCTCAGCTGGGAGAAGGGCACCTGTGGGCTAGCTCCTTGTGGGTGGAGTTGAAGGGGGTGAGGGTTAGGGAACAGAAGGAACCAGCCCATGCCCCCATGGGGAAATACACGAGCCCTGCTGGGCTATGGGCTGCTGAGGGAGCCTGCCGGCCAGAGCCCCCCAACACCTGTGTGGAAATACAGCTGACCTATTTCATGTCGCAGCAGCGAACTGGAGACAGCTCCCTTCTGCAGGCTCCATAAATCACCCGGCCGGCGCCTTCGTCCGAATCCCCCTGGCACTGAGCAGCCTCAAGTGTCCGGACTAGTGCTCCTAGCACCCAGCAGAGCCAGGCCGGGAGTGTTAAAGGGGTTTAGGTACCTGAGATGCGGAGCGGTTGTGTCTCGGGCACCTGGAGAAGTCCCACAAGGTGCCTACCTGCATCGTCGGACCCCTGAATCCCTTTACACACCTCCCATGGCTCGGTTCCCCACCTGTGCCATGGTTTTGCTCTGCGTGCGGTCACCCCTCCGTTAACGACCCTGGCGTGAGGCTCGGAAATCCCTCCATTACTCCCTGGGGATGGTGCAAGTCGCTGGGCCCAGCACCTCTCCCAGTGCCAGCTGCCTCTCACACAGTCCATTAGAGACTCAAACAGGAAACGGGCTCGTTCTGGCATTCCTGTCCCCCCCGCCTCTCCCCGCGACCCTGCGTTCACTCACAAGGCTTCGGCTCCCCCACGCTCCTGCAACCCCATAAGGGTCCAGAGCCAAACGAGACCTCCAGGCCCCCAGGTTTCACCTGGCTCTGGGTCCAGGTCTGGTTCGCAGGGCGGCTTCCCGCCCTCGCTGGGTGAATCCCACTGAGTCCCTGTTAGCACACACCCAGTTCTCGTCTCTGTGTCCGTTCGGGTCAGAGCAGCCCATGTCAGCTCCTGCTCATTCATCTCTTTGCAGTGGGTCAGCAGCCATCCCCTTCACAGAAGAAACCAGACGAGTTGAGTCCTGAAAAAACAGAGAGCAGCCTGAATCATGGGCAGCCGGAGCAGGATCTGGATGGGTTGGAGCCGGCGGGGCCTGACCCTCTGGGCATTGACAACGTCTTGGTGGAACATGCCGAGGAGCAGCTGCCTCTGGAGCGAAACGAGCTGATCCCCAAAGAGCGCAAGGACCCCAGCGTGTCCGGGGACTCCAGGGAGATCACCCGCGATCACTACAGCCTGCAACACAAGCTGCTGGGGCCAGTCCTGTCAGAGGACGAGCAGCTGCAGCTGGTGACGGCTGGCCCAGCTGGGAAAGACCCAGAGCCTCCCCAGGTGGGATCCCAGAGGGCAGCTGCCACAGTAGCTCCCATTCTGGAAGGGGCCGAGGTTCTGGCTGAGAATGTGTCTCCGCAACCCTCTTCAGTCTCCTTTTCGGCTGGGCCGGGGGAAGATCAGTCTCTGAATATGGTCGACCAGGCACCAGTGCAAGGGGTGAGCAGTGACCAGGGAGCCCACGAGCCGCTGGGCTTCACCACAGGTCGCTGGGAGGAGACACCTGGCCCCAGCCAGTTGACCTCTGTGGAAAGAGATGCCCCAGCCCTGGGGGAAACCACCGATGCCTTCCAGCCAACCTGGCGTGGTGGCATCACACAGGGGCCCCTGTCAGCTGATCTGCAGCCGCCTTCCCAAAGACCTGCCCCAGAGCTCCCCCAGGAACATGTTGCTAGCACCGTGGCCCAGGATGGCCTGGGGCTCTCATCTGCTGCCAAGGAGCCCGAGCAGTTGAGCCCTGCCACTCTGGATGAACCCAGCCATCTGCCCCACGGCCCTGAATCCACCAAGAAGAGTGTCTCCTCGGGGCTGAATGGCCGGTACTTCCAGCTGCAGCGCAAGGGACAAGCCCAGGGTGTGGACGGGAACGCTTTGGGGGGTGTCACGCCCGCCCCTGGCCTGGCGTGGGAGATGACAGGTCCGGCAGACAATGCTGTCGAGATCCTCCCCATGTCCAAGCCCACCGCCAAGGCCCATGCAAGGGACCGCGCCTACCCCCTCTCCAACGAAGTAGATGAGCAGGCCGAGGGTCAGGCCGGCCACAGTGAGTATCTCTGATTAACCTCTTTCTGGGGGGGGGTGAAGTGGAATTCTTTGCGGCCGCTGCAGCTTTATAATGCAGGACTGGCCATTTGCCCATGCGTTGGCCGGGGCAGCCCCCTGATCTGAGCGATTTGTATCTAGACAGAGAGAAGCGTTTCCCTCCCAGTTGTGCCAGTTTCACCCCATTCGGAGGACAGTCTCTTCCGCTCGTTACACGTGCAGTTCCACTGATGTCTGCAGGGTTATGCCTGATCTGCCGTGGTCTGACTTCCTGTCCGCTCTATCATGGGAGCATCTACACTCCCAAGGATCGGGATCCCGTCATGCTGGGAGACTCACAGACCCCAGGCGAGATCTGGTGCCCATCGGGCCCGGCCCGGCGCAGACACTGGCTGAGATCAGGGGCCCGTTGGGCCAGGCATGGCACAGACAGGACCAGGTCCCTGTGAGGAGCTCAGGGAGATGGGGGGCAGTGAGCCAGAGAGCCTCAACAATACAACACCAGCCCCCCGCCTCACTCTGCCCCCTTCCCTCCTTATCCACAGACTCCCTCTCCCCATGCAAGGGCACTCCTCCCTTCCCCCCGCCCCCTCCAGGGTGCTGCCCATCCCCTCCCATCTGCACTGAATTCATCATCTGTATGGAAACAACTCCCTTGTTCTCGCTTCCCCCCACTCCCCGTCCCCTGCTCCCAGGGACTGTTGGTGACCTGAGCCCTTTCTGCCCCCTTACCCACCCCATTTCCCACAATTCCCCCTCCCTCACACATCTGAGGAAGGCTCCCCTGGACAAAGGGCCATCTTTCCCCCCTGCCTCGCCAGGAGAGAGAGCATCATGTGCATCCCCCCATCACCTGGCAATTAACCAGGTCTTCAGAGTGGGGGAGCCTCCTCCCCAGATGCTGCCTGAGTCATGAGGAGCCAGTAGCCATGGCAACCTTGCCTAGCTGGGATCTGCTGCTGCTCATCACGAGAGGCCATTGTCAAGTCCTTATGATGATATAGCAGCGCAAAGCGCTCGTCACAGCCCAAGGAGAGGGGCCGGGGTGCTGGGCGTCCATCCACTCAATAGCACCTCTCCTCAGACCCTTGTGCACAGACGGTGCTTTCCGTCCCAGGATCCCCCCGCACTGTATACCCACACCCTGCCCCTGAGAGCTCCTGGCCCGTGGCTGAGGAGCTGGGCAGAGCCAGGGCACGTGGCCTGTGTGGGACCTGTTGTTGTCTGATTATTGTATTTAAGTGAGCTGTAGCTCACAAAAGCTTATGCTCAAATAAATTGGTTAGTCTCTAAGGTGCCCCAAGTCCTCCTTTTCTTTTTGTGAATACAGACTAACACGGCTGTTACTCTGAAACCTGTATTTAGAGGGGGGCTCCCGGTGTATCCGGTTGTATGATCCACACCCCCTCACTGCTCCTTTGCCCATGTCCCAGGGCCTTCTGCTAACCAACATCTCTGGCTTTTTGCAGAGCGAAGGGGATCAACCAACCAAGGGCACTCGCAGACGGGGACAGCCCCAGCACCCCCCTCACCATCCACTCCCGACCAGGAAAAAAAGCCACAATGGACCCTCCGCCTGACACCACCGCTCCCCCAGCACAGCCGCTGGGCTCCCACTGACCAACCCCCAGCCAGCGACGGTCCTTGGGCGGCGCGTGCGGCCAACACCATCGGGGTGGGAGAGTCACTGATGGGTACTCGGGGGGTGGCAGAGACAGCAGCCAGCACGGAGGAGGGAAGACGGGACTGGAGCTCTGAGAGCACCCCGATGCTGGCTGAGCCGACGCCGGCAGCAAGTGGGCTGTCTCTGCGCCCGGCTGGCACCCTGACCCCAGGAGACACTCTCAGTCCACTGGAGGAGGCCGCTCTCAGTCCGCTGCTCCCCAGCTCCAGCGTCCGAGGCGACTACCCCCAGGCGGGAGGCCTGGGGCTGCCGCCCCCTGGGGAGGATGTGGAGGATTCCTCTGGGGAGGTCACCTCCAATGAGGAGGGTGCCACCCCCATCCCGCCGCTATCTGCCCTCCCCAGGGCCCACATGCATGCTCTACTCCCCCCCCGCGCTGAGGATCTGGGGGCGCCCCCCTCCCCCCATCCCCACCCTGGGGGCAGCGAAGGCAGCGGCGCTGCGGAGTTCAGCTTCCCGGAGAGGAAGGGCAAAGACGTGACCTTTACCGAGAGGTTCATTTCCTTGCCTGGCTGCGCCGAGAGCTCCGGCTCCAAGGAGCCCAGGGAGAGAGCTGGCATGGACACCCACAGGGCTCTGGCCTTGGAGTCTCTGGATGAACCCCCAGGCCTGGAGGAAACACTGCCTGGCCCAGCCTGGGAGCTGAGAGAGGAGCGTGCAGAGGATGGGCAGGCTGAGCTGCAAGGCGAAGGCGCGGTCACTCATCCCGCTGAGGAGATTCCGGCCCCAGCACCTGCCCGCTCTGGCCCTTGGGTGCCACCAGCCGAGTTTCCAGCCAGCAACAGCGAGCCAGCCAGCCGCGAACCTGCCACGCAGCCCAGCCCAGCCTCGGCAATGACGGCCGGCTGGCCACAGCCACGGGAGCTGGAGGGGGAAGGCGAGGACATGAACTTGGCTGCAGCACTGTCCGGGGATGGGTCAGCGGAGCAAACTGTGGGTCCCCCGACGCTCCCTTTTGGCACCACCCAGACCACGGCTCTGGACCCCTACAAGCCTGCAGGGACCAACTGGCCGGTGACCAGGAGGGGGCAGATGGCAGAAGGAGCCATCAACCTCCTACAGCCATCGCTGACAATCACGGAGCCTGCCCACTCCCCCCTACCAGGTCCCACACTCCCTGGCACAGTTGCTAACCGAGCCCCTGTAGCAGGACCAGCCCAGGCTGCTGTCACAATGACCAGGCTGCCAGGAGTCATGGGGCTCGAGAGCTCGCCCTCCGCACCGGCTGCTCCAAGCCACACAGAGCCCAATGCAGAGGATGTCTTGGGGGAAGCCAAGAGGGATGAGCCACCGACGCCATGGGGCTCTGCAGCTGGGCCGCCCCAGCTGGAACAAAGGATGTGGGTGAGCACCAGCCCTCAGGACCCCCTGCCCAGCTTGCCTACTGATTTATCCCTGCTGGTTCCTGGGTCCCGGGAGGAAGGCGTCCCGGAGCCCCTGGTGCGCGCCAGCCAGGCCTTCAAGGTACCCAAGGCGGAGCTGGACAGATTCATTCTCCAGCCCGTGATTGACACGGCCCAAGAGGGCATCCTGGCCGGGGTCCCAGGGCTTTCACTGGCGGACAGGGAGGCTGACAGCGGGAGCGGAGAGGAGCAAGTGCTGCCCTTTGTGGGGGAGAAGGAGAGCCTGACCTGGACTGGGGAGAGCAAGGCCAGCGCACTGGGTAAGTGACAGCCCGCAGAGCCGGGAATGGGGTCAAGGCTGTGAGCAGAGGGGGGGTGGCACCCGCTGGAGCCAGGCAGAGCATGTGCAGGAACTGAGCAAGTTCTACCCGTGCTCCCCACTCCCAACCTGTAGCCCCCTCCTCCTATCCCAGTCCTGGGCTCCCCCTCCAGCTCTGCCGATGCCCCTGAGTCATGCTGAATTGTGCTACTCAATGCAGTGGCTGTGTGGCTTGCCTGCCATTCCTGAAACCCTAGGACCTTCCCCAGGATTTGAACCCAGGTCTTCACAGCCAGGCTGGCAAAGCCAGTCCCCCAGAAGCCACTCAGTTCTGAGATAGGAAGCAGTCTGCACATTGCAAGATGCCATTCTGTGTCCCCCCCCCCCCCCACTTCTCTTCCCTTGCTTGCTGCTGCTCCTGATCCCAGGTTTCTGGGTAGCTGCATCCCACCCCTGCACTTCTCCCTCCATCCCAGGGCCTGACCAAAAGCCTGATGAAGTCATGGGGGACGTCTGGGGATGCAGGACCCTGCCCTGGCAGTGGGCGAGGTCCCCCATCTCGATTCACATGGAACAAGGAGCAAAAATATCCATCTTAGTTTCCTGGCTCTGCTGCCCGGGCAGCTATCCCAGTGCCCTGCACAGAGGTTCTCCAAATGGGTTGGAATGAACTGCGTGGCCCCGCTGATGAAATGCAACTCAGATACAGTCAACTTGGCAAAACATAGCCTCAGCTTCTCCTCCACGCTGGCAGGCTCCTGGCATGCTGGCTCCTCTGAGGGGGAAACACAGCCGAGAGTAGCCCAGCGAGCAAGTCTGCCCAGCTGCTAAAAACCAGGGTGCATTCAGAGAACAATGGAGAAAACAGTCGATAGGCCCTCTAGGCTCTAGGAATGGATAGATAGTTACTAGGATTTAAGGCGGTAGATAGCAGGGTGGGTATGGGAATGGATAGATAGATGACAGATAAAGGGGGTGTATCGGGATAGATAGATAGATTAGATTAGGATTTTGGGAGAGAGAGACTAGACTCTAGGAATGGCGACAGATAGACACATACGGATATAGACAGATTGATTCAATGCTAAGGCCAGGGTTCAGGGGTCCTTATTTTATTAGCACCCATTTCCTCAGTGCTGAGTTTTATACAGAGCTCTCCTTCCAACCGTGACAGGGCTGCAGGCAAAGCCTGGATTTCTCAACGTGCTCCGTGCTGTTAGAGTGAGCCGGGAACCCATGGTTTTAAATATTTAATATTTGCAGTTGCTAATAATAATAGCTAGAGAGGCAGCTCCTGGCAGGGAATATTTAAGCATCCAAAGACTTTTAGTATCTGGGAAAAAGACAACAAATATTTTTGAAGTTTGGAGCCACTGAGAGGCGGGAAAGTCAACACGGTTAATATTCAGCAGTCTGAGGCCCCTGCGCTGCTGGTGAAATATGCGTCAGCGCTGGGAGTTGGAGCTGCTGCTGTGCTGAGCCCCTGCAAACAGCTCCCTGATGGCCAAATGCGCTGTGGCACCTTGGCAGGAACCTGACACGACCGTATTGTTTCGGGGACAATACAGACTCTGTCCTGTGGCTGTGGTAATGCTGGGGGTGGGGCAGAGAAGCAGTCAGAGCTTCCCCCAGCGGGGAGGTAGGTCAGACTGGGACTCATACCTGGAGCGATTCCCCAACCCTCCCCACTGCCCCGGCTCTTGACCTGACCCAGGTGGGTTTCTTTCCCCAGCGCTGAGTGTGGGTGGGTGGCTGAGTGGGGGCTGTAGCTTGGTTCTCGCTAGGCCTGAATCGGAACTGGCCTCTTAGTTACAAGAGCCAGCCAGAAATTTTCCATTGGAAAATGCTGATTCCATGAAATCAAAATGTTTTGCGGGAACGTAACAATTTCATCTAAATTTTCACCAGAAATTTTTTGTTTCCATTTGATCCTTCAGACTTTGACGTCAATATGCTACACCGTGCTAGCCTATAATGTCATCAATGAATAGTCCCAACAATACGTTCAAACTATTTTTGGAATGTTTCATTTCATGAAAAATTCCCAGATTTTGACTTTTTTTGTCAGATTTGGGGGCAAAACCAGATTATGAACTGTTAGAATTTCCCACAGGCCAGGAGTTCCCCATGTTACAGCTCTGGGTATAACACTCAGTGTCCCTCCTTGCCGGCCTGTGGAGTGAGCCAGGCAGGTCCCATCTCCAAACTGCCCTCCCCCCCACCCCACCACACACACACCTAGTGTAGACCCACCCTCCTGGCCCCTATCCCTTGCTCCCCCATCCTGGCGACAGTTCCCTGGCCACGCCGTCCCAGATTGCAGAGACATCCCTGTGTGGAAGCTGGCCATGCTGTGGGGTTGCTGGGGACAGGTAGCCCTGGCTACGGTCCAGTCCCAGAGTAACCTCTTCACCTTATCCGGGCTGGGTCTCCGGCAGCAGTGCAAGCAGCAGGGAGCACCTCACCCTGGGTGGAGCCACCTGGTGCACGTGTATAAACTGCGATAGAGAAGCCCCAGGCATGTCCCTTCCCTCTGCAGGGTGTTGCTCTGATCAGCCCCGCAGGGTGTTTATTGTGGATCCCGGTGAGTGGTGCCTGGAGCCTGGCCCCAGAATGCTGCCTTTCAGAGGTCTGGAATTTACCCGCCCATCCAAGGGCTTTGTTACAGCCTTTTGCTGCAGCCTCAGCATTCTCCGCACAGGCCTTACGGGTGTCCAGATCCAGGGGACCGCCCACTACACACAAATCCAAGCTGGCCACAGAACGGCACCTGGGAAAGGGGGGCTGTGCTCTCCTGCATACTGATGGGCAGGCCCGGGCCCCCCTGCATCCCTGCTAATAGATCCCAGCGAGCCCAGGGCAAGATGTGAGATGGTTTTAATAAGGTGCACTTGGGGCTTTGCTGTTGAACACATCTTCCTGGTAAAGCACTTACAGCTCCGAGGGGAAGCAGCTTGGACAGGATGGGGTTTCACGGGGCCAAGACACTGCTCAGCCTGGAAAGGGATGTTGAGTCTTTCTTTCTTTCTCTCCTATGGTTAGCCCCCTATCACTGGGTCTTGGTGGATTTATAACGAGAGACACAAACACTCAAAGCTGCAGTTTCCACGGTATGCATCCGATGAAGTGAGCTGTAGCTCACGAAAGCTCATGCTCAAATAAATTGGTTAGTCTCTAAGGTGCCACAAGTCCTCCTTTTCTTAAAGCGGAGCTGTTCTTCCTGCACCCGGCTCCAGCATGCCCGCTCTCCCTCCATCACCACCCAGGGTGCAGCGCACCTTCACCCGCACGCTCAGTGCCCGCTTCACATGCATGCTTTCCTGGCCGCTCTCGAGCAGCGTCTCTGCTCCATTCCCATTGCCGGCGGGGATGGCGCATCCCCCGCCGTGCTGTGGGAGCTGGCAGCACTGATGCCTGCCGAGCAAACAAACCTCCGCAGGGCTCCTGGATTCTTTTCCCTGTCTCCAGCACATCTGCCTGCCCTGGCTGGCTAGGGCTGCTGCGACTGCCTGGTTGCTGGGGTTTGCTGCACCTGCCCTGGCCCCAGCTCTCCCCCGTCCCAGCTACCACCAGGCCCTGCTCTCCTCTGTTTCCCCTTCTGCTTTCTGACTGGGGTGGGGAGGAGGAGAAGTGGGAAGCCCAGCACCAATGGGCATCCCTACAATAACAAACCAGGGTACACAGCAGAGCACCCCTAGGCAGCCCTGCACTTACAAACTCAGGTGTGCAGTCTGGCAGCCATGCAGAGCCCCGGCAGCTGCAAGCCAGGTATGTTGGGCAGCAGAAGGGTAGGAAACGAGGCTGCTCTACCATTAACCTGGAGGTTCACGAGCGCCTGGTGACACTTGCTGTTGGGTCCCTAGGTCCTAATTCAGCCCTTCCTGGGGCGGTGGGACAGCGCAGGAACACAGCAATCAGCACTGGAGAGCTGGCTGAGCCCAGCCACAGCCGGGCAGGCATTACACACTGGATGCAAATGACCCCAACGGCTGGAAATGGGACCGAAGGGCCTCGCTTCCGTACATGGCTCCCTGAGCTCAGATTGAGAAGCAGGCTGCGGGAGGGCGATGACTCTGGCGGAAAAGGCCTGGGGGAATTTGGCGGCATGCCAGTTGAGGCCTCTTTGCCCCTGCTCATTGCACCGCCCCATGCCGGCACCAAGCCCTCCACACGATCCTGTCAGTCCCCCACTAACCACCAAGCCTTCCCTGATCCCGCCTCTGCCAGCTCTTGGCTGTGATTGTGCAGGGCCCAGCAGGCTCTATTTCTATCAGCTGGGGCCTCAAGGGCTGAGAGTGGCTTGCCCTGGCCCAGCCTGTGCAGCTCCAGCTGTTCCCAGGATTGGCTGTGAACTCATTCCGCCCCTGGTCAGGCCCAGCTCCTGCGCTGGACACAGCGCCCCACGCAGCCACTGTTAATCAGCTCAAAAAATAAGATGGCTGCAGACGTAGCTCCCGGGAGACACAATCAAAGGTTAGGGGGCATCATTAGTGTCTGCATTATATCCCTTCGGGGTCACCTGCTGGCATCTAAATCAAAGGGAGCCACTTTCTTCCATCTTGGGGAGAGACAGAAAGATGAGAATCTAACAAAGAGATGAGATAGATTGATTAGATTAGATAGAGGGGGTGGATAGGGATAGATAGATAGATAGAAGGGGTGGATGGGGACAGATAGATGGGGTGTACGAGGATAGATAGATTAGTTTAGATAGATGTGTATTGGGACAGATAGATAGATGGGTGTGTTATATTGTGGCAAGGAGTTTCACGGTTAATGATGAATGTGTAATGGAGTATTTCCTGATTGGTTTTAAATTTGCCACCTCTCGTTTGAACTGATACAGAACTAGGTACCATGGATGGAAGGAAGTAGGGGGAAAGAGAGAGATTCTGGTCTTGCAGTGCTTTAATATTCCTGTAGGAAGAATGTGCCTGTTTTACAGGAACTCGTGATTACCCATGCTGAGCTCTTGCAAAAATCTGGCCCCAATTCTAGGCGTTGTGTGCTTGAAAACTCAGCCTTTAGCAGGGGGCTCTGGAGGCAGCCGTGGGAAGCAGGGGACAGGGATGGACTCCAAGGCACAACCCCACTCTGGGGACCCTGAGCACATGCTTGGGGTGCGAGCCTCTGTGGCAGCGTCTTCCCTGCTGTTGTCACCTGTGCTGGTGGAGTAAAGCTAGTGAGGGGATTCCTACCCACGCTACCAACACACCGTCATTTGAGTGTAGATGCACCCGACAGGGAGTGGAGCCTCAGCTGGCGTAGCTGACGGCCCAAGCAATAGCGCACAGCACGGCAAAGCTGCCTGGAGGAGCCATCTTCCGCCGTTCAGCTCATCCAGTCGCTCTCCCGGTGCGCATTGCAAAGCTCCTGACGGAGGGCTCAGCTGCTGCTTTGCCTGCTGTGTCCTCTCTGCTCACTAAGTGCTGCTGTGTAGATAAATGGAGCGAGATTCCTCCACTTCAGCCAGCAGAAGAGTCTGCTCGCCTATCTCGGACTTTGCAGGGCTGCTGGCGCGCGCCTCATTGCCATGCGAGGGCTGCCTGCTGTTTCCCCCAGAGACTGTTTGAAGTCAGTCAGAGCTAATTATAAAAAGAAAGAATTAGATTCCGACTCGAGCCAGCTGGCAGGTGCCTGAGCTGCAAGTCTTTTGCATATTTTAACGCTGCGTTTGGGTGCTGGGCGTGCACGACGGGTCCCGCACGCAGGCCCAAAATAAAACCGGGAGAAAAATCCCAGTTTGCAGAGATCAAGAGCACAGAACCTGTCTCGGCTTAACAGCTAGACATGTACCAGGACCAGAAGGAGAGAGAGGGCCGCGGAGCTGTGCTTTCATTTGGGGAGCGGAGTGGGTGGGCCTGGGTGGGAGCAGATGGCCACGTGCAAGCACATTACCATAGTGTGCAAATGTGGCTCTCTCCTGGAGTTCGCTCAGGGCCTCGTGGAAGCCCTGCTGCAGGGGCAGAGCTGCGTGGGGTTCAAACACTGAACTAGACTGGAAGCAGGGAGGAGGGAGATGGCAAGGAATTGTGGGACGGCACTGGAGGACTACCAGCACTGAGTTGGCTCAGGCCTGTATCCACGCTGCAGAGCAGTGACGACAGCCGCTCCAGTGTGGGTTTAGACAGTGCCCTGTCGGCCGGCCAGCTTTGTGCAAAGCACCCCCGTGCTTGAGCCAGAGGCCTTTGGGTGTGGCTGGGACTCAGGTTAGGGGCAGCGCTGGCAGAGAACCAGAGATAACTGAAGTGCAGACAAGCCCTGGGTCTCTCGCTCTGAAGGGGGGTGCCACAGAGCAACCCCCTGGTTGAAGCTGTTGCCGGCACCCAGTGCCGAGAGGCTGAACAACAGCTTGAGTTGGTTCGTTACCCGGTGTGCTACACCCAATAATCACAACGGGGTGGAGAAGCAGAAAAGTTTATTTGCAGCTGCAAAAAGGTACAGGGAGAATAAAATCTCAAATCCTGCACACAGAGCAGGAAGTTGCACAGGCTTTTATACATCCTTTTTCCCAGCATACTTATCCAATAGCAAGCTGCCCCAAGTATCCATATAGCCAGCCAATCCAGTTCCCAGCTAGTTCCCTGATTCTCTGTATCATTTGTTAAACTATACATAAAGCTGCTTTATTCAGCATTGTTCTTCCATATCTGCCCTGTGTGGCCTTGCTTAGTTTCAGGCAATCTGACTCCGCAGCATATTGTTGCAGATCCTCAGCATAACTGCTGTGTGTGCCTCCAGGCGGGGGGGCCAAGGACACTTGGGCCTAGTACGCAGAGCTGCTGCGAGTGCCTCCAGGCGGGAGGGGGGGCCAAGGACACCTGGGCCTAGTGCGAGGGGGCTTCATCGACACTTGTGGTCTTTTACCTAGTGGCCATGCCCCAGTGTCCCCAACAGTACCAGGTGGGTGGGGGAAGGAACCGCTAGTGCTCATGGCTGCAGCAGAGATGCAGGGAGGCTGCCCAGCGGAGCTGGAGAGCAAACCCTGCTCATGAGGAGCCCACACAGATTACTGATGGCCCATGTGTGGCATGATCTCTGTGGGTCCTGGGGGCCTGAGGGAGGCTGGGGAAGGGGGGGAGCCTGAGCAGCAGGTCTTGGGTCTCTGCCTCAGCGCCCGTCTCCAAAGGGCCCCGTGCCCATGCGCCCGTGCCTTATGCTCGTGTCTTGCAGCTCAGGCCGACCCCTGCGAGACTAATCCCTGCCTGCACGGCGGGACCTGCCAGGCCAATGGAACCGTCTACAGCTGCAGCTGCGACCAGGGCTTCACCGGGGAGAACTGCGAAATAGGTGAGTGGCCTCTGCCCCACAACCACGGCCCTGCCCTGCAGAGTCAGGAGGGGCTAAGAACAGCCGCCCGGCCAATCACAGGTGGGGCAGGGGTCTGGGCACTGAGTCGCCAGTTCAAATCCAGCCAAGGGCAGGCGTGGCACTTGATGGCTGTTGCCTGGTCTCTGCAAAGGTGCCATGCTGGGGACGGGAGTGCAGTGCCCATGGGCACTGATTGACTGCTGGCTGGCAGATGCAGCGAGGATGGAGTGAGCCACGGAGGCTGAGTCCTCCTCTGGGAAAAGGTGGGTGCAGAGCTCAGTCTGCTGCTCCCCCTGCCCGGGCGGGGATCTCAATCTCCAGCCAGGTTGCGGACACCTGCTAATCCCTTCATCGGTGAGAGGGAGCCCCAGGCTCTGTCCTTTAAAGCACCTTTTATTTTACCTCCTCATTTTCACAATGTCACGTCCCACCCACACCCCCCAGTTCCCGGCACACACCCGCCTGGCCTGGCCCCTCAGTGCCTCTCTGCCGGGCATTGATGGCGGCTGCGCTGCTCAGGCTGCGGGCAGAGGCTGGTAAATGTCATGTCACAGGTGGCACTGGTCGCAGCCGGCCCTTCGTTCACAGCCAGTCCAGTTCCCAAGGTGAGACTGCAGCACGGCTCTGCCAGCTGGCTGCAGGGCCACCCTCCCGCCCGTACCTCCAACCCACCCAGCTTCTCCCCGGCCATGCTGCTCAAGAGAGACCCCGGGATGCCAGCTCCCCACCCGCGGCCAGAGGCCAGGGGAGCTGTAGGGAGCAGATCGTCTCAGCCTGTGTTACCGTCCCGGTTACACGAAGGGTCTGTCTGCACTGCAGTCACCAGGGGTGATCGCAGCTTGTGTAGACATCCCTGAGCTGGCTTTAATCGAACAGGCTCAGGTGCTGGAGCAGTGAAGCGCGGGCTGCGGCACGAACAAGCCACCCGCGTCATAACCCCATGTTCCCCGCAAGCTTGTACGGCCTGTGCTGTGCCGGGACCCAAGGTATCTAGATTAAAGCTAGCGTGGGTCCATTTACACCAGCCGCAGTCACACCCCTTGACTGGAGTGCAGACATACCCTCTGGCAGCATGAACGGGTTCTCTGAGCATCCCCCCTAGCACAGGGGGCCTCTCCAGCTGATGTGGAGCTGACTTAAGATCCCTGCACCCACCCCGCTCCTAGTCCCAGTCCCAAATGGGGAGATGGGGGTTGTAACTGGAGCTCACTGTGCTGTCTGTTTTTTACTTTCCAGCACCCGTAGGAGGCAGTAGGGAGAGGAGCATAATTTCCAGACACCCTGAAGTGGCTCTAATTTACACTGGGACCTGGCCAAGGCCATGCATGGACCCAAATTACAGAGAGCACATTGGTTGCGTGAGGCTCCTATCCCATCTCCAAGTGCAGGGACAGGGGATCTGAGAGCAGAGCCCAGCAAAACCAGCCGGGTGCATTTCACTCCCTGGTTTGCCCCCCGTAACGGGAGGTGGCTGTGGTTGGGTTTCACCGTCCCAGAGGGACGTTAGCGTCCGGTTTTTTATAGGTTTCAGAGTAACAGCCGTGTTAGTCTGTATTCGCAAAAAGAAAAGGAGGACTTGTGGCACCTTAGAGACTAACCAATTTATTTGAGCATAAGCTTTCGTGAGCTACAGCTCACTTCACTTCACTGTAGCTTAAGAAAGCTCATGCTCAAATAAATTGGTTAGTCTCTAAGGTGCCACAAGTCCTCCTTTTCTTTTTGCGGTTTTTTATAAAATCTTTCTGGTGGTTCTGGGGGCTGGAGGAAGCCATCCTGGGAATGTTTCTGCCCCAGGAGAAAAGGAAAACCCCTGGCTAAAAACGAAGGCTAATCCAGGGCTGGAAAGGCCATTTCACCCTAGATTTGTTACTGTCAGCAGTGTTCCTTTCAGGGTGGTGCTAGGAGCCCCGGGCCCATAGAGCTGGGGGATGCATGGACAGGGAATGAAGCAGGCAGTCCCTGCCCCGGACAGCTGGGCCTCAGGCAGGATGGAAGCAGCTTGAAGGCATTTCATGCTCCCTGCCCTGCTGTTTTGAGTCCGTCCCTTGTATCAGGGCTTGGCACAGCAGGATGTAGGGGCTGCAGGCTGCTCGTTAGAAACCTCTCTGATCCAGTGGACCCCCCACCTTGGGTGTGTTGGATAATGACCCTTGGGTGTGTTGCTGGCAATCCAGCTGCGAGCTGACTCCTGCTGCCTCGCGAAGAGTTGGCACCGTTCCCCAGCGAGGGGGCAGGGAGTGTTAATGGTTGGCTGGGACGATCTCGCCCCCCTAAATCACGCCGCGCTTGTGCCGTGATGAAGCACCGCAGGCTCCAGGCTATTATCCCAGTGCTGGGGCCTCCACACTCGCTGATTTCAAATTGGCTCGGAAGCTGGCAAGGGAACAGCACCTCGCTGATTCCTCTTTAAGCCTCTCTTCTAATAATCTCCTCCCCACCTGCCCCCAATCTCCTTGTGCTTCCCCCTGGGCAGCACTCCCAGGGTGTACAGTGGGATATGGGGGAGCCCCAAACTCCACCCAGGGGGGACCCTAGGGAGGGGAAGATCTTGCTTTCCAAGTGGATTCATTTCCCTGCAGGGACCTGCCTGCTGCAGCTGCTTCTCTCACAGTACAAGCTAGAGGCCCTGCTGTGCAGAGTGCTGCACGAACCCAACATGAGCGACGGCCCCGGACAGACAGAGGGAGGATCCTTATTGCCCAGCAAGGGAATTGAGGCTCTGAGAGACAGAGTGATGTGGCCTAACGGAGTCTGTGGCAGAGGCAGCTCTCCGGGTTCCCCTTGCGGTGCCTTTCCCCAAGGTCAGGGGCTGATGGAGGAGACACTGGCTCCTGACTATGCACAAGGGCTGCCATGGGAGCCCGTTGCGTCTCCCACAAAGGACTGGGCCCTGCCCATCTGCCGTGCTTCGCAGGCCAGCCCAGGGCCTGGGGCAGCCGGCACTGGAATATCAGGCTTAAAACCAGAGAGGCTGAGATACACATGGGGAGAAAAAACCTTTCCAGAGCCAGGTAATAACGTTTAAGCAGCATCGATTTCCCTGTTACAGCTCAGTAAGCGGTAACGAACCGCTCAGCGCCTTCCCAGATGGGATCGGTGCCTCCTGCGGGGGGCAGGCTCTGGCCTGACTGCGCACACGCCAGCTGGCTGTTGTGGGGGGCTCACCGGGCCCCCACTGCTGTGGCAGCTGAGCAAAGGGCACACAGCGGTGGATTTCTCCTCACCCACCCCAGGAGGCAAAGCAGGGAGATTAGCTCATTTACAGGTGGGGAGCTGATGTCCAGAGGGACTAAAGAACTTGCCCAAGGACACATGGTGAGTTCGTAGCAGAGCGCAGCACTGACCCCAGGTCTTCTGAGATAAAGCCCTAACCTCTGGACCATCCTTCCACTGAGCTCCCACTGGGGTAGAGGGTCATGGCACCCACCTTATGCCCCAGCTCAGGCTCCAGCAGTGACCAAGCCCCTGATCCAAAGCCCACTGAAGCCAATGGGAGCCTTTCCATGAGCTCCAGTGGGTTAGGATCAGGCCTCAGGAGTCCGTGTGATGGCAGGGGGTTTGGAGCAGACAGGTATTTGCGTCCCGCCGGAGAATTGACCCAGAATGGCTGGGGAACTTGTCCAGGAAGCGGGGCTGGAAATATCAACAGCACGGGCCATCTTCAACACTTCCTGCAGCACCAGCTGCCGAGAGGCCTGGCGATCCCGCCAGGGAGCCCCAGCCCAGCCCTGGTCCACACAGATGTCTGCCCCTTTGGGTGCTCTCCCAGAGTCTCCCATCACTGGTCCCACCCGGGTGCCCCCTGGCCAGCTGCCCGCACCACCCAGCCCTCGGCACCAGCGCTGGGCCAGGTGTCAGAACTGAAAGCATCAGCCTGATAATTCATTAGCCACAGATAAATCAGCTCCAATTAGCACTATTGAGTGGGGCAGCCGCGGCTCAGCGGCCTCAGCTGCGATGGCAGGTGCACTCCATCCTTGTCCGGGAAAATCCGATACCCCATTAGTGAAGTCATCAGCCTGGTGGCACGTGGCACACTCAGCCCCGGGCCTCTTGGGGCTAAGCAGCCACCTCACCCCACTTCTGGGATCCCTTGGGGCGGCTGCCTGGGGAGGGATCAGCCTGCCCCACCCCACTGCGTGGGAGGGATGTCTCTGTTCTCATCACGCTCTAGGCCTAAAGTAGCTTCCTCCAGCGGGGTTTCCCCCTCGGCAGACATCAGCTTGGTGTCTGGTTGCACAGTCCTGGGGCGGGTGGGGCGTACAGCAACAGAAGAGGCCTCCAAGGGCTGCAAGTCCAGATCAAGGTGCATGAGAACTGTGCGGGAGCCCCAGGGGCATTGTGGGTCTGGATTGTGGCACATGGACAGAGCAGGGGGCAGGTCTGGCTGGCTGGGCATTGTGGGTCTGGACCTTGGCACATGGACAGAGCAGGGAGGGCAGGCTTGGAAGGCAGGGGCGTTGTGGGTCTGGATTGAGGGCCATCAGCAGCAAGGCATGCACTGTTGGCTGCTTGTCTTTCACTTCCATCTGCACTGAACCCCCGCCCAGAAAGCTCAGGAGCTGGTGCCCTGTGTGTCCAGTCCTGGTGGTCTTTGCTCTCGCCGAGAGGGGATTGCGGAGTGCTGTGTGTGCGTGCTGGGGGGCACCCAGAGATCCTGCTTCTTCCTGGGCTGCTTGGGCGATGGCTGCTGCTGCCCTTTGCCTTCTCTGGCGCTTGCTCTCGATCCCAAACCGTCTCTCCACCCCCCCCATTGCCCAAGTGACCAGCTGCAAAAATACAGCCGTGGGGAGGGACAGGACCAGCGGTAACAACAGCCTGGGGCCCGCCCAAAAATCCCGCTCTTGTGTCTGTGACTCGGCCATGTTAGTCTCCCAGCCGGGACGGGGCTGCTGAGCGAGCACCCAGCAATATTAAAGTGGGGTAGCAGTGGGGCTTGTGTGCCAGCTGCCGAGCTGCTCCACGGAGACCCAGCCACTCTTGCCCATCAGCCCGATCGATTTCCTCTGGGTTTAATCTCTTACTTAGGATGCAGACAGCTGTGCCCTTTCCCTGCCTGAAAGAGACAGCGTCAGCTCAATCCCCTCCGATCAATCATTTCACTAGCCCCGGCCCTGGCTCCTGGTTGTCTGTTTATCTCCATCCCTAGTGTTTACCTATCCATCCAGCCATCTCCAGCCCTTGATCCTGGTCTCTCTCTCTCGCCATGGTTTCTCCAAGGTGTCCATCACCATGGCGTCAAACCACCACTGACAGCACCAGCTCCTCAGCGCCATCAGGAGATGGCTGCCCTCGTTTGTTGGAAAGGCATTGTGACACCCAAAATGGCTAAACTGTGGCCCTGGCGTATCCTGTCTGTGGGCAGCTGGAGGCTGCGACGGACTGAGAACCGAGCTCCCCAACCCCACGCCTCATAGCCTGGCAGCACGTATGACCCGTGAGCTGCCTCAGCTGCCATCCAACTGGGCGCCTTGGGGTTCCTTGCCCAGCTGCAGAGGAGGGATCTGCTGGTCCCTGGCTCAGAGGGATTCCCTCGCCCGGGCGCGTGGCTGGCTGGTTCTTGCCCACATGCTCAGGGTCTACCCGGTCAGTAGGTGTGGAGTCAGGCTGGACTTTTCCCCAGGTCAGACAGGCAGGGAGATGGGCGGGGAGGTTCTGCCTTCCTCTGCAACATGGGCTGCAGTCTGGGTGTGTCTCACTTAACCATTTCCCTGCCATTGTGGGGAACTTGGGTGCTGGTGCCCCTGGGTCCCTCCTGTTCTCTGCCTGTGGCACTAGAGACTAGGGGGTTGTGACACTTTGGTCTCATGTCAATTGTTGGGGTTAGTGGGGGGGGGCAGGCTGGGGGAGGTGGCCTGCAACGTACAGCAGGTCCCTTTAAATTCTGTGTCTATCTATGACTGTGGGCCCTCCAGATCCTTGTTTAGAGCAGCTCCTTTTCCATAAAGCAAACCCAACAGGCAGCCTCCCCCGGCATAACCCTGCTACCCGGGCAGCGAGCTAGGAACAGATTTGCAGCTGACCAAGCCGTGTTTTCTCTGGGGTGGCCAGGGCGTTGGGAGCAGGAGTCAGTGGGGGGTGGGGGTGTTGATTGGTTGGTTTGTTCCTAAAGTCCCTGATACCAATGTATCAGGAAGCGTTTCCAGCAGCAGCCCAGAGCCACATCCTCCCCAGTCCTGCTGCAGGTGACATCCAGCATCCCAGGCTTCCTTGGCAGCTACTCTGGGGTGCCGTGGCCCTGCCTTCCATCCATCCCCCAGTCCCTCGCTCCCAGAGCAGGATGGGCTATCGCAGGGCTGGCTCAGGCCAGTGGGAGAGGGGACTGGCCGCTGGCACCTGGTCAGGGAGAGCCATGCCCAAGTGACAGGGCCCGGTGACATAGACTCAGGGGCATGGGCACCATCTGCAGGCAGCTGCCTGGGCTGCAGGCAGGGGGGAGAATTGACTGTGGCCCCAGGAGTGTGTGTGTCACTGGGGTGGAATGGGCTGGAGAGTAGGAGGTCTCTGAGCCAGAGGGGAGGCCACTGCTGGGGGGCCCCAAAGGAAGCGTGTACCCCAGGGACAGCGACCCCACCCGATGGGGCCCAACAGGTTTTCCCCAGCTCTGGTTTCCACGGTGGAGGGGGGAGCTGCTGGAAACCCCACCCACATAAATAAAGGAGGGCAGGGGCCAAGCCCCAGGGGCACAGGGCCCGATCCTGGGGGCCACAGCACCACGTCCTGTCAGCAGGACAGACAGGCAGAGGCTGTGTTCCATGGGACACCCTGCCTCATTAGAGCTCGTTAAAGCCCTTTTATCTCCCCAGAGAAGCTGTGTCAAGTTGCATCCCAGCTGCCGGCACATACCCACCCCCAGAATCAGTTCCTCGCCCAGGCAGCTCCCCCAGCGAGGGCCACGGCTTTAACGCCCATGCCGTCAGCCTCAGCGTGTCAGGCAGAGCAAGCATGTGTGTGGACACGTATGTGTGTACAAGTGTGTGGAAGTGTGTGTGCGCGTGTGCATCCCCAACGCAGACACTGCCTGGGAGGGCCTATCGCTGCCGGGCCCTGAGCCGTCGTGTGCCTCTCGTGCAGACATTGACGACTGCCTGTCCAGCCCGTGTCAGAACGGAGGCACCTGCATCGACGAGATAAACTCCTTCGTCTGCCTCTGCCTGCCCAGCTATGGGGACAGCCTGTGCGAGAAAGGTAAGAGCCGAGGCATCCCAGGGCCCAGCCTGCAGGGTGATCTTGGGAACACACTTAGCAACATGGCCCTTTAACAACCCTAGACTGGATGAAGTTAAATCAGAGACAGCCCCGGGGAGGGAAGTTCCACATCAGGTCTCAATCCGGGATCAGGATCTGGGGTTTTGCTTTGGGGCCAGCCTGAGTGGGGCTCTCTGGGATCTGTTTGTAGGTTGGCCTCACAACTGCGAAGTGTGGAGATGGGAGGAGGGGACCCTGAATCTTGTCGCTCAGGTTCCATCGTGATGAGTGCAGGATAGAAAGACAGACAGACAGATGGACAGCTTGATACCCTAGCATCTAGGGAGAGAGAGCGAGCCAGAGAGTGATCAGGATATTGGGAATTGGACGGGGGCGTTGGAAATGAAAGCATGGATAGACAGACAGACCAGGATCTAGGAGGTGGATAGATAAGACTCTAGGGATGGACACAGACAGACGGAAGCACCTGATGGAGCAGCCAGGTGAAACTCACTTTCAAGTGGAGCCTTGCAGCCCAACCCAACCTCAAAAGGACCGGGTACAAGTTTTGGGTTTGGGTCGCTCAGGTCTGAGACCAGCCAGACCCCTTGAGCCAGGCCGTCTCTGGTAACTCCTCCTGGCAGGGGGGGCGCAGCTCCTCCCAGGCGCTGCCCCTTCGCTGAGTGCTGGGCATGTTGCAAAGTGAGCGAGGCCAAGGGGTTGCAGCACCCCTCGCTCCACAGCGTTCACAGCACAGCACGAGAGGGTCGGGTCTCCTGCCATTCCACGGGCAGGAGACAGCCAGGGACGGATCGCGGATGCGGAGCAGGGGGAGCAGGGAGTCCCGACTAGGCTGAGGCATCGGTGCTGACACAGGTTCAGGGGAGGTGTTGGGCCGGTTCTGAAAATGTCTCGATGCCCTCGGGTCAGGTTCCGCTCAGCTCGGAGCCAGGTTGGACTTTAAAATTAGGCCGGAGCAGATCTCTAGTTTCAAGTGAATTTCCAGGTGATTTGGGGTTCATCCCAAACTGTTGGTCCATGTGCGATTCAGAGCTTGCGCTTCCCCAGCATCAGCCCTGCCCTGGCAGCCCCAGACCAGAACTGAGGAAAGAAACCCCCCTGCAGCGACATCCCACCTGGCACCAGCCACAAGGCCCCTGCCTCGTCTCAGGTGCTGTCATCCTGGCTGCCAGAGACAAGGACTCTTTTAATAAGATCTGTGTGAGCAAAGCCCCAGCTCTGAGGCCAGGGAATGAGCCGTCTGCTCCCCTCTGGGTCAGCGGCACGCTCCGTACCACTGAGCAGCGGAGCACAATGGGGAATGGGGCTTTGCCTGCCTTCCCAGCTCCCTTGCTCTGCACTCTGGGGAAAATCCACCCACCTCTGCCGGGCGTTTATCAGACCTGGGCTCTGCTGGCCGGCAACTTCCATGCCGCGAGCGTCGGTGCTGTGCAGACACTGGGGCTTCGTGTCACGGCTCGTTTCCCCCGAGTGAGAGATGGGGAAAGCGAGTCACAGGGCAGGCCGGGCACTGCCCCAGCACCACCCAGCCAGTCAGAGCTGGGCCTAGAACCCAGAAGTCCTGCCCCCAGTGCTCTGAGCTGGAGAATGGCGCCGCTGCTGGGGTGCTGACGGGATTTGCTAACCTATTCCGTTTCTCCCCGCTCGGCGGCAGACACGGAGGGATGTGATCACGGCTGGCACAAGTTCCAGGGCCACTGCTACCGCTACTTTGCGCACCGGCGCTCCTGGGAGGACGCAGAGCGGGACTGCCGCCAGCGTGCCGGCCACCTGGCCAGCATCCACTCCCCTGAGGAGCACGGCTTCATTAACAGTAGGGCGGGTGCTTCCCTTCTCCTGGAGCTTGACTGGGCCGGGAGGGCGGTGGGCAGAGCCTGGCTTCAATGCTAGCAGGGGTTATTCTACACTTGTCGGTTAGAGAGTGGTGTCCCAGTGTGGGGCAGTTACACTGGTGTAAAGGCACCTTGTCCTGGTCGAGCACGTTCACCTTCCCGCACAGGATTACGCTGGTATAAACCCCGTCCCCCCAGTATAGCTGTGTTCATGCTAAGGAGAGCTGCACTGCGTTCACAAGATCGGTGCAGGGAAATATACAGGATCCTCTCCCAGGCTAGTTAGAGCAGCTCAACTCTGTAGTGGGACCGTGTGCTGAGGGATGCAGGGTTAAGCATTGTAGAAAGTCTCCAAGTCCTCACCGCCTATGCGGGCGCCGGGCCCTCGAATCCCAGCGATGCGCGGAGCACAAGCCTCGTGAGTGGTATTTAGAGGGCGCTGGTTCGCAGGGAATCAGAAACCACGCCCGGTGCAGTGGGTCCGTTGCAATTTTTAGGAAATGGTTCTAGTCATGCTTGGAAACCTCAAACTGATTCCCAAGGCCAGAAGAGACCAGTCTGACCAGTCTAGTCTGGACTTGGACTTGGGAGACTTAGATTCACCCCCTGGCTCTGCCACTGCCCTGCTGGGTGACCTTGGGCAAATCACACATGGCCGCTCTGTGCCTTGGTTTCTGTCAAATGGGGATAAGGATCCTGACCTCTTTGTAAAGCGCACTGGGATCTGCCGCTGAAAGCGCTGCAGACGAGCAGGGTTTTGGGATGATCTAGCTCGGCGTCCTGCAAAGCACAGGCCAGAGAATCTCACTCTTGCATGAGCTGAGGGACGTGTGGCTGAGACGCCCACTCTTGATGTAAAGACTCCAAGGGATGGAGAATTTACCACCTCCCCTGCGGAGCTGTCCCCATGGTTAATTACCCTTGCTGGTGAAATGTGCCTCTTATCTCAAGTCTGACTTCAGCTCCCAGCTCTTGCACCATGTCCCACTTTTGTCTGTGAAATGAAAGCACTCCCTTCTCTCAAGAGCATCTCCCTTTCGAATAGGGAATACTCCGAAATGCACGTTTTCCTGCCCACTGGGGGTGGGTCACACAGCCAGATGTGGGAGGGGGCGCTGGAACTAGGGGTGCTGGAACTAGGGGTGCTGGGGGCACGGCAGCACCCCCTGGCTTGAAGTGGTCTCCATCGTATACAGGGCTTACAGTTTGGTTCAATGGCTCTCTCCCCTCCCCCCCCCCCACTATACACATTGTTCCAATGCCCCTGGTTACATGATGTCAGAAATCGGCAGTAGCTCTGGTGCCTCGCACAACGTGCCTTGATCTACGGTCATTACTGCCCTGGCATGAAATAATGGACAGAACAAGGCGGGTGATATAAAAACGGGGGGGGGGGGAATTCTAAAGCAAAAAGTTTGTTTTGGAAACAAAATTGGGGAATTTTTCAGACACAAAACCTGGCCAGCGGGAGCCTCGGGGGAGATTTCCGGCCCCCTCAGGTTTGTTCTGATTCGCCAAGTGCTGAGTCTCCCGTGCGAGAGAAGCTCCATGTTCGGACCCGCTCTGGCTGGGAGAGGCCGTTCTCTGCCAGGCGTTTACTGGGCCAAGAGCCAAAGAGGTGCTGTGGGGGCCTGGCCAGCTCGGGGGCTCGTCATTGAAACGGAGCATCCCGCATGTTGCTGGGGCTGGAGGGAAGTGGCATGGGGCAGCACGGCCAGGATATGTTGCTCTCTGATGGGTGGCTCAGGGATCTGTGTGGAGTGAGTTTGCTGGGCCTCAGAGCACACACACCATAAAGCCTTCGTCCCCATTGGCACCAATTCTGCCATCTCAGTGCCCTGCTCCCCCCTAGAGCGGGTCCCACTGGGTCCAGCACATTGGCACGGGGCTGCCCCATTGCCCGTGCCTGCAGCTAAACAGAGGACTTCGTTCTCCAATGGCCCCAATCCAGCCTCCTGCACAAACCCTTTTGGTTTGGCCAAGCTCCTGGTGCCTCTTCCTCCGCTCAGCCCCTCCCCTGCACACACGCCTCCCGCAGGTCTCGGCAGGCCCCAGCTCTCTTCCAGCCCTGACGCCAAGCTGGCGCCCATCCAACCTCTTCCCCTGCCCAGTGCACCTGCCCGCTGAGAGCCCAGGGTCAAGTAACCATCCGTGGAGCCATCCCTGCACCACTTTGCAGGCAGGGGCGTCTGTTCAATGCTTCTTCTTTACTTGGGCCATGTACCCGGTCAGTGGAGTGGGTGCTGCAGAGGGGAGCCAGCCACACTGGGAAATGAAGGTTGGCCTCTTTATTTTTTATTTTTTGCTCAGTCTCTGCTCTGCCTTTTCCATCCACCGCTGTGCAGTCGGGAAAGGCCTGCACGGGGCATGGGCTGCCCTGCCCAAGGCCCGTCCTGCCACTAGGAATTGTCCGGTCTCACATCCTGCTAGGTGCTGAGCTGAGCACTGGCGCCAATGGGAAATCAGGGCACTCAGCCCCTCCTATGAATCATAGAATCATAGAATATCAGGGTTGGAAGGGACCCCAGAAGGTCATCTAGTCCAACCCCCTGCTCGAAGCAGGACCAATTCCCAGTTAAATCATCCCAGCCAGGGCTTTGTCAAGCCTGACCTTAAAAACCTCTAAGGAAGGAGATTCTACCACCTCCCTAGGTAACGCATTCCAGTGTTTCACCACCCTCATAGTGAAAAAGTTTTTCCTAATATCCAATCTAAACCTCCCCCACTGCAACTTGAGACCATTACTCCTCGTTCTGTCATCTGCTACCATTGAGAACAGTCTAGAACCATCCTCTTTGGAACCCCCTTTCAGGTAGTTGAAAGCAGCTATCAAATCCCCCCTCATTCTTCTCTTCTGCAGGCTAAACAATCCCAGCTCCCTCAGCCTCTCCTCATAAGTCATGTGTTCTAGACCCCTAATCATTTTTGTTGCCCTTCGCTGGACTCTCTCCAATTTATCCACATCCTTCTTGTAGTGTGGGGCCCAAAACTGGACACAGCACTCCAGATGAGGCCTCACCAATGTCGAATAGAGGGGAACGATCACATCCCTCGATCTGCTCGCTATGCCCCTACTTATACATCCCAAAATGCCATTGGCCTTCTTGGCAACAAGGGCACACTGCTGACTCATATCCAGCTTCTCATCCACTGTCACCCCTAGGTCCTTTTCCGCAGAACTGCTGCCTAGCCATTCGGCCCCTAGTCTGTAGTGGTGCATTGGATTCTTCCGTCCTAAGTGCAGGACCCTGCACTTATCCTTATTGAACCTCATCAGATTTCTTTTGGCCCAATCCTCCAATTTGTCTAGGTCCTTCTGTATCCTATCCCTACCCTCCAGCGTATCTACCACTCCTCCCAGTTTAGTATCATCCGCAAATTTGCTGAGAGTGCAATCCACACCATCCTCCAGATCATTTATGAAGATATTGAACAAAACCGACCCCTGGGGCACTCCACTTGACACCGGCTGCCAACTAGACATGGAGCCATTGATCACTACCCATTGAGCCCAACAATCTAGCCAGCTTTCTACCCATCTTATAGTGCATTCATCCAGCCCATACTTCCTTAACTTGCTGACAAGAATACTGTGGGAGACCGTGTCAAAAGCTTTGCTAAAGTCAAGAAACAATACATCCACTGCTTTCCCTTCATCCACAGAACCAGTAATCTCATCATAAAAGGCGATTAGATTAGTCAGGCATGACCTTCCCTTGGTGAATCCATGCTGGCTGTTCCTGATCACTTTCCTCTCATGCAAGTGCTTCAGGATTGATTCTTTGAGGACCTGCTCCATGATTTTTCCAGGGACTGAGGTGAGGCTGACTGGCCTGTAGTTCCCAGGATCCTCCTTCTTCCCTTTTTTAAAGATTGGCACTACATTAGCCTTTTTCCAGTCATCCGGGACTTCCCCCGTTCGCCACAAGTTTTCAAAGATAATGGCCAATGGCTCTGCAATCACAGCCGCCAATTCCTTCAGCACTCTCGGATGCAACTCGTCCGGCCCCATGGACTTGTGCACGTCCAGCTTTTCTAAATAGTCCCTAACCACCTCTATCTCCACAGAGGGCTGGCCATCTCTTCCCCATTTTGTGATGCCCAGCGCAGCAGTCTGGGAGCTGACCTTGTTAGTGAAGAGAGAGGCAAAAAAAGCATTGAGTACATTAGCTTTTTCCACATCCTCTGTCACTAGGTTGCCTCCCTCATTCAGTAAGGGGCCCACACTTTCCTTGGCTTTCTTCTTGTTGCCAACATACCTGAAGAAACCCTTCTTGTTACTCTTGACATTTCTTGCTAGCTGCAGCTCCAGGTGCGATTTGGGCCTCCTGATATCATTCCTACATGCCCGAGCAATATTTTTATACTCTTCCCTGGTCATATGTCCAACCTTCCACTTCTTGTAAGCTTCTTTTTTATGTTTAAGATCCGCTAGGATTTCACCATTAAGCCAAGCTGGTCACCTGCCATATTTACTATTCTTTCGACTCATCGGGATGGTTTGTCCCTGTAACCTCAACAGGGATTCCTTGAAATACAGCCAGCTCTCCTGGACTCCTTTCCCCTTCATGTTAGTCCCCCAGGGGATCCTGGCCATCCGTTCCCTGAGGGAGTCGAAGTCTGCTTTCCTGAAGTCCAGGGTCCGTATCCTGCTGCTTACCTTTCTTCCCTGCGTCAGGATCCTGAACTCAACCAACTCATGGTCACTGCCTCCCAGATTCCCATCCACTTTTGCTTCCCCCACTAATTCTACCCGGTTTATGAGCAGCAGGTCAAGAAAAGCGCCCCCCCTAGTTGGCTCCTCTAGCACTTGCGCCAGGAAATTGTCCCCTACGCTTTCCAAAAACTTCCTGGATTGTCTATGCACCGCTGTATTGCTCTCCTAGCAGATATCAGGAAAATTAAAGTCACCCATGAGAATCAGGGCATGCGATCTAGTAGATTCCGTGAGCTGCCGGAAGAAAGCCTCATCCACCTCATCCCCCTGGTCCGGTGGTCTATAGCAGACTCCCACCACTACATCACTCTTGTTGCACACACTTCTAAACTTAATCCAGAGACACTCAGGTTTTTCTACAGTTTCGTACTGAGGTGCTCAGTTTCTTGCAGGAATGGCCCCACTATGAACAGATGACCCTGAACAACAAAACCAGTTCCAAGTCTCTCTCTCGGGTCTCTGGGGCGCTGAAGGGCTCCGTAGTAGCTGAGCACTGACTGTCCGCTGATTCTTCCTCGACCCAACAGAACCGGCACTAGGGACCCCCCTGCCAGTGGGCAGCATCCCATCTCCAGCAGCCTCTGCAAAGGATCCAGTGGGAGGGTGGGAGTTGTTGTGGGGAGGGATGACAAAGAGGGAGCCGGGACCCCTGGGCTCTATTCCCAGCCCTAGCACTGACGTCTCAATTCGTGCCAGCAGTGCTGGTGTTTCCTGGGGCATGGGACCTTGGCTGAGCCCCACCAAAACTCAGTCCACATCAGGCCATCAGGACTCCTGGGTTTTATCCCAAGCTCTGGTGTTAGACCTGAGAGCTGGAGGTCAGGACTCCTGGGTTCTATTCCCAGCTCTCTCACTGGACTCAGTGTGTGACATTGGGCCAGGCACAGCCCTGCTATATGCCTCAGTTTCCCCATCTGTAAAACGACACTAACACAATCTTTGAAAGTGCATTGAGGTCTATGGCTGAAAACCCACAGGCCCATCCAGCAGAAGTGCCCCAGGTAGACTCTGGGTGCAGTTGGTAAATCAGTAGGTAAATATCACCCATCACGGAAATGCAGCCATCACTGGGGTGGAGCATGACACACTAGCTGTCTAGTATTACACAGCTTAGCACAGGAAGAGAAGCAGAGCTTGGTGCCAAGTTCTAGTGCCCTGGAACTTACCATCCAGTAGCATTTCATGTGATCCCTGCCAAGAACAGTGATCTGCTCTAGCAAGTGCTTTCCCGGTTGTGTAACACAGCTGCTGCCTACGCAGTGACTTGGGCGCCAGTCCCTCTGAGACAGTCACGTGTGTCTCTTGTGTGACTCTCCCCAGGCTTTGGGCACGAGAACACCTGGATCGGGCTCAATGACCGGATTGTGGAGCAGGATTTCCAGTGGACGGATAACACTGGCCTGGTGAGTTTGGAGCACTTCTGGCAGGGAGCGCCTTTGCTGCCCCGGGCCCCAGCATGGCGTTGTCCTGTTTGATCCAGCCTTGGCCCAAGGGATTGGGGTTATAAAATGCCCATTGGCCACTTGGGCCCAGCTTGAGAACATGCAAGTGCCCGATATAAAGGGGAGGGGAGAGGGGAGCCCCAGGGGAGTGGTGAGGTGGGGGGAGAGCGTGCAAGGGAGTGCATACCTGGAGTCACAGGGGAGTGAGTGTGAATGTGTGCGTGTCTGAGGAATGTGGAAGAGAAAGAGGGAGGGGACTGGGAGGTGTGTGGAGGGGTTCAGTGTGCATGAGTGTGCACACGTGCCAATGCGTGCAAGCGTGAGTGTGCACATGAATGTGTGTGCCACTGTGTAAGCATGGGTATGCACATGGGTGTGGGTGTGCACGAGTGTGTGATAACCTGTGATTGTGGGTGGGTGGGTGTGCAAGACAGCGTGTGTGAGCGTGTGACCACGGGCCTGGCCTCCCCACTCCATGCAGTCACAGAATGCAGCGTGCCACCCCCAGGAGCTAGCAGCCTCAGAGGCCTCGCTCTGGCCCAGCCAGGCTAGCCTCTGCCTCTGGCTCACATGGGCATCACTTTGAGTTTGGGCAGGAGGATACAACCCAGCCGAACCACGGGGGGAGGTGGGGGGCAAACAGCCCTGAGCAGCCCTGAGCCTAATACTCAGCTATCGGTGCAGGACACCACATGGTGAGTCTGGCCAGCAGCTGGCTCAGTCCCCCTCTAATTTCTGGAAGACCCCCTGGAATAAACAGTGGTATTATCACTAGTGTAAATGGAGGGGGCACGGCCAGGGCCTGGGGCAACCTGTGCCCTGCTCCAAGGGGCTCCCACCCCGGCTGCTGCCCCCGCTTTGCCCGGCAGAGAGCGGTGCAGAGGGTCCCTGCAGGGCTGGCTGTTCCCCTGGTGGGGCGGGGGGGGCAGGCAGGGGCCCGCGAGCAAGGGGCTGTGATTGCCACCCTCTTTCCCCCCAGCAATATGAGAACTGGAGGGAGAACCAGCCCGACAACTTCTTTGCGGGTGGCGAGGACTGCGTGGTGCTGGTGTCCCACGAGATCGGCAAGTGGAACGATGTCCCCTGCAACTACAACCTGCCATACATCTGCAAGAAAGGCACAGGTAACCCCGCCAGAGCCCCTGCCCCGCAGCCCCCTCCCCCAGCCTCCCCCAGCTGCAGCTGGCTGGGGGCAGGAGGAGGCAGCTCCCCTTGGCAGGTGACCAGGGTCAGCCTCTGACTGGCAGAAGGGGAAAGAGGGGTGGGGCCAGTGGAACTATAAATTGGCTGTTTGCACCTGGTGAGCTGGAGGTGGCTGGGGATGGTACCTGGGTGGGAAGGGGTTGGGGTTGGGTTTGGGTTTGGGTTTGGGTTTCAAGAGTCAGTAGCGCCCACTGAGAACAATGAGAAGTTCCTCCTCCCCTCCCCCATTGACAACAATGCAGAATTAAATTAACCCCTGTTGACAAGTCCGCAGCAAGTGAGTTGCTGGGCCAAGGGAGGCTCCAGCGAGCTGCAGCAGTGGCCCTTGGCTGCACTTGCCTCAGGGCTCAGTCCGACTCCGGGCCGAAATGGGCCTTGTTGAAACAGAGGGATGACTTCTAGCAGGGGGGTGCAGGCAGGGAGCCAGAGAGGTCAGTGCTGCAGGGTGGGGCAGCCCAGGGAGGCTAGCTGGTGAGGAAGTCAGCTTAGAAGTGGGCTGCTTTTCCAACTCTCACTGTTCATCACAAAACTCGCAATACTTGGTGGTTTTCTTCAAGTCCCAGCTCCTAGAGTCATGTGAGAATCTCAGCTTTCTTTTCTTTTCTAAAGTGACATGTTAGCCCTCTCAGCTGCAGAGAAGAGCAGGAACATAGGGCTCCAAAGGTCTCAAATTTCAGGAGGCAAATGAAAAAGAACTTGATGTTTAAGCCAACCTCCTGATTTGGGGGACGGGTCATGAATTTTGAGGGCCTGTCAGTGCCAGCCCGGCTGCATTCAATCTAATCCCCCTCAGAGGAGAGTTTTGCTGGTTGCCAGCCAGACCCATTTTACGGCTGTAAATCCGGCGCTCCCCCCACACCCGGGAGAGAGATTTCTGCGTGGACTCATGCTGCCTCTAAGTGGAAGGTGGCAAATCAGATTCAGGCTAGACTGTGCAAAGAAAAAGCCCAAGTCACACGTGGCTTTCCCCCCTCGTTCCCTTTTGCTACCCTTTGTACCCCTCAACAAAGAAAATCCAAATAACCTCACTTAATCTCGTATTTTTTACTGCTTAATTCTCCCCCCTCTGCTTTATATTGCTTAATAGGCCACCATTAAAACGATTAAGTTCTCATTCCTTATCTTGAAAGTTATATTAACCTCCAGCTGTTCCCGGTGAGCCGAGAAAGACGCTCCGGAATCCCAGCCACTGTATGTAATGATATATTTTGTCCCGATAAGGCCATTAATTAAATATGTAAATCCTCCGGAACACCTTGGCGCAAATCTGTCAAAGGAGCCCTCTCCGTAGACTGGATTTATGCAGCAGCCGCCAGCAGCTTCCTGACGCGTCCTGTATTCCATAAGCAGTGCGGTGGACCTGCAGGGCAGAGTGGGAAACAACGGGCGTATTTCATAGGGAGCCTGATGGAATGGAGAAAACGTGAAGGCTCTGAACAAGCGTTTAAGGACAGGATGCGGGGGCTGGGCAGACGCGCCCAGGTTCTGCTCCATCTTCCTCTTTGGGCTCTGCCACAATTGCACCTTCCTCTGAAGGCATCTGGTCTCACGTACTGCAGGAGGCATGACAGTGGACCACATGGGCCCCTTGGCTGCTGTAGGGGGCAGGGCCTGGGTTATTCTGCCAGCTATTCAGGGCCCTATGCTGGGTTCAGTTCCCTGCCCCGCCATGGACTCCATGGGTGAGTCACTTAGCATTGGACTTGTCAAGGTACTGAAACCACTGGGAGTTAGGCACCTAGTGGGGTTTTCAGAAGAATCTATCTGCATCTTTAGGCACCTAAATACCTTGAATGGTCCGGCTCTAGGCCTCTCTGGGCCTCAGTTCCCCATCTGTACAATGGGAATAATAGCGTAGCCCTGCCCCGTGGGGTGCTGTGAGCATTGCATTGTGAGGGGCTCAGATACTGCACAGAAAATAGGGTTTGCCCCACCAGCACCACTGGGTCCCACTGACTGGCAGCTTCAGTGAAACCCCTGCGCTCCTAGCCCTGGGCTCCCCACACACAGCTCCGCTGGTGCTCTGTGGTCCCAAACCCAGCCCCACGGCTTGCTAAGTCCAGCCTCCATCCATAGCCCGGAGCGATGGAGCTGAGGAACCTGCAAAGTGCAGTGAAGTGGGTCTGGCTGGCCCTCCCCAAACTCCATGAACTCAGATGCAGGGGGTAGAGGCAGCTCTCCAGCTGAGTCCAAAAGCTGGTGGTTTGCAGACCCGTGTAGGGCCTCTGGTGCCCGTGCTTTGCCCAATCAAGGGCTGCTCTGATATCCTGCCAGCAAGCCACAGGCCACGACCCATTTGCATCCAACGGAGGGCACTGTCCGCAGCCCCTTCTGCCCCTGCTCTCTTGTAACTGCGGCCTTGCCCCCTGTGCAGTGCTGTGCGGGCCGCCCCCAGCCGTGGAGAACGCCGTCCCCATCGGCAAGCAGAAGGAGAAGTACAGTATCCACTCGACCGTCCGGTACCAGTGTGGGGATGGCTTCACCCAAAGGCACGTCCCCACCATCAAGTGCCACAGCAACGGGAAGTGGGACAGACCAAAAATCCTCTGCACAAAACGTTAGTGCCGGCTTCCCACCCCTTCCCGGGGGGCTGAGGGAGGGGGCAGTTCTCAGGGCCTCTCCAGCCTCTCTATAGACAAACCCACCATTACTCACTGGGCGCTGAAGGTAGCTGTGCTGGGGGTGAAACACCGGGCTCCGTCCCCGGAGGGAGGAGGCATTTAGCCCCAATGTCCTGGCCAGATCCCAGGGGCGTCTCTCCATGCTTACACTGCCCTGCGCTCTCAAATGGAGAATGCTGAGCAGCTGCTGCCTTCCACCCCAGAAGTGGCTGCACCGGAGTAGCCCTCAGGCCTTGTCTTCACTGCCGATTAGCGCGCGTTCCTCCACTCAAATGGGCGTGATCTCACCGGGGCTGGGCAGAGGGGTCGGGTTAGCAGCTGCTGGGCTGTTGTAACTCATCCCCACTGCAGCCACAGCTTTCAAACGTCCGCGCACACGCGCCTGGGTCAGATCCCTCCAGTTTAAAGCACCACTTAACCTGCTTGCGTGTGTGGACGGGAGTCGAGGTGGGGCCACGCTGGAGCTGGACCTCGAGCTAATACTGCAGTGAAGACGAGCCTTCGTCTGCTGTCCCGCCCCAAAGCTGCCACCTGTCGCAGTGCAATGCCCCTCCGCCGCCCCACCCTGCAGCACCGGCGTGGGAGGACTCCAGTGTCCTGTCCTCTCTTCTTCGGCTTCGACCCCCGGGGGTGGGGGGCGTTTGTGGCTTAGCCCCACGGTGACGCCTCCCCCTTCTCCTCTTTGCCTCCGTTAGCCAGAAGGTCCCACAGAACCCGTCGCCACCGCCGTCGCCACCATAACCACCCGCGTCACCACCACGGCTCCCGCAAGGAGAGGAGAAAACACAGGAAGCAGCTCCAGTTGGACTGGATGGAGGAAGGCAACTACTTCTAGAGGCTGGTGACGAGCAAGCACAAGTCCCCTCCCGCCCCCGCCCCGGGATGAGCCGGGCACGTGTGTGTGATGGGAAAGGGCAACTTTTACTGACCCCCCCCAGCCCCCCTTTTCTAAACCCCTTTGTTTTAATTCCTTAGGACGCCCCCAGTCCCCATCGCCTGCGTCCCTGGGGGGGTACGTGTGTGTGCATTTGTGTCCCTCTGTGCATACACAAGGCCTTGACCCTGCTAGGTGCTCAGTCCCTCCCAGGAGCCGCTCAGCACCACGTAGGGTCAAGTTGTTGGGCCCCACCCATCCCGGCTCCCACTGAGCGCAAAGGCCAGGCCAGGCTCCCAGGACGGGTCCATACTGTCCTTGCACGTCCGTACAGGGCCTGATCCTCAGCCACTGTAACCTGAGGCCACTGTCCACTTCAGTGGCTTTACACCGATTCACACCGGTGGAGGGAGGGGAGGGCTTTGGCCCAGTTTGGTACGTCTACACAGCAAAACAACCCCGCAGCAGCGAGTCTCAGAGCCCAGCCTCAGAGACTGACTGCAGGGGGTTGTTTTGGGAATGTCGACATCCCCGCTAACTCCAGTGGAGCCGGGCGGATTCACTCCAGCTGGGATCTCAGCCTTGTTCCCAGGGAGGCAGGACAGACTGTTCCCCTCCCCATCTCTGGCTCCTTTGCTTGGGCTCCTCTTCTGGGCAAAACCCCAGTGTGACTCCTCATCCCCAATCCCTCTGGCCTTCTGCAAGGGAGACTCCAGTTTTTTAATAAACAACCCCCCCCCCCTTCCTTTTTGCCCTCCCTTCCCTCCCTCCCCAAGTAGCAGGTCCCTATAGTCCCCTCCTGCCTCTTCTGCTCCTCCACCCCGGTGGCATCTATGTTCCGTTCTCTTCCTTTCGGACCCAGTGGTTTCCTGACTGGCTAGAAGTACAGAAGCTCAGAGCAGGACACATGCTCACACTCAAAGCACTGAAGCTTTCTCCATATTGGGAAACAAATGTCCTTACTAAAACCAAGGGCAGGTCCCCTAGGAGCCCACACCAGAGTCCTGTCTGAATAGGTGACAATCCTTTTCCAGCTTCGGTCTCCCCGACAGACCGGGAAAGCAAAGCAAATCCCAGCCACCGATGGGTTACAACGCAGTGGTCGTCTCGGAATCCCTTCGCTTCCATCTGTCTTCATTTTATTTGCTATCTTCCTTTCCCCGGGGCAAAAGGCAACGGGTAGAAAACGCACTGTGGGAAAGACAAGAGAGAGCAGGCGTCCCTTGATAGCCAGTATTGCTGTGGTGTTGGGATGCTTCTCAACCGAAAACAAAGGAAAACCCTCCAGGGTGGGGTCTGTTCTCGCCTTTCCGTCCCTTCCCCCTGGGGTCTGGGAGCGTAGGCAGCAGCAGGCCGTTACGCTTTATTTCTGTGCTGATGGTTCTTCCTGTCTCCAGCCCCTGCCCCAGGACAGACGTACCAAGGATCCAGGGTCTGCTTTTCATTTTAAAGCACGGATCTTACAAAGGTGACGTGAGCAATCCCCTTGGGCCAGGCCCTCAGCGGAGGTAAATCAGCGCTGGTGCAGCTGCACCAGTTTATACCAGCTGCAGATCTGGCCTGTTGACGCCAGGGGAGCGGGGCTGATTTACAGCATCTGGGGCTCTGGCCCCATTGACTTCAGTGGGGCTGCTTGGGTGAGTAAAGTTACCCCGGCGCATAAGGGCTGGATTCTGCCACCCTCACTGGAGCTGCCTGGCCGATTTCAATGGGACTCCTCGAGCAATAGGGAACTTGCCCAAGTGAAATTCAGCTGTGGACCGAGGTCGGCACAAGGACTATGCACCGATCCAAACTGAGAGTCTCCCCTTTTGAATGGCAGCACCTAGAGCCCCCAACTGAGATTGGGCCCCATTGTGCGAGTCGCTGCACAGCAGAGCTGGCCCAGCCCCACAGAGCTCACGGCCTGAACAGACAAAGCGCAGAAGGCGAAGCAGAGGCCCCGAGGCGGGAAGTGACCCCCCCAAGGCGGTAGCAGGACTGGAACCCCGCCCGCCCCAGTCCTGTCCACTAGCCCCGCTGCCTCTCCTTTGCATCCAAAGGAGCTGGACTGACTTACACCAAGGGAGGGTGGGTCTGGGCCGGACCTGGAGGTGTCATATCCAACTCGTGTGGCTGCACCTGATCATGCCAGTGCACCTGAAATGGGAATGTACCCCTGGACGTGTTACCTAGGGCCACAGACGGGCTCATCCCCGGGCCAGCTGGGCCATCCCACTGCCCGCACTGCTGCGGCTCGTTGCAAATGACACCTTCAGCTCCAGAGCAGTCGTAGCCTTGCATGGCACATAGGCCTTGTGCTGGGCATTTCACACGGGGAGGGGGCTGAATTTCCCCCAAGGTTGGCAGAATCAGTCCCAATGCCTTTGCAGGATCGAGGCCCTCCCGCTTTGTTTTGTGGTTGGGTTTTTTTTTCTGTTTGTCGTCATTCGGGTTGATTTGGTGTGTGCGCGTGTGTGTGACAACGCAGCCAGCCGCTTTCCCGTCTCTGCTGTTTGCGATGTGACCGCAGTGTCCTGTATCCCCAACCCCCCGTGGCATTGATGACACTCTGCGTTTCTGTATTGCTGGACATTTTAATAAATTTTTTTAACAGTTAATAAGCCCCTGCAATCTGCTTTGCCTTTTATTATTATTGTTATTATTTTTTTGCCTTCCATTTCCTTTCCCAGATGCAGTGACACAGCTGAGACTCCTGGCTCCCGCGCTCGGCTAATTTAATGCTGCGAGGGCATCTTTCTGCCGCTAATTCCAAACTTCACTGCCGCTGGATTGCTACTGCACATAATTATATTCTGTCATTCTTTTCAAAAAAAAAAAATTCCTGTCTTCCTATTTCCATTTAAATGAGCCTTGAAAAAAATTGAATTTTTTTTTTTTTGGCTGTTCCAGCCTAAAACTCCAAAGACTTGAAATGTCTCAAGGGGTGGGGAAAGGGCAAGATGTAGGCATGACATATTTCAAGCTAAAAACAAATTGACACCTGCAGCTGCCCTTCTTTGATGCAAGGGAAAGGTCCCACTAGCTACAAGAGCCTTGCAGGAACTGGGAGAGAAGCAACCGCACACCCCCAGGGCAGGTACTATGTTGGGCAGCTGGAAGCAGCCATGTGCTGTCCCCCACCCCAAGCCTCAGTGCAGGGGGCGTGTCTGGAGGTGGGAGGGGGCATGCTAGGCTAGGCTACAGCTGGTCTCTGCTGCTCAGAGCTGTGGAGCAGCTAATAGGCTGCCGTACATTAGAACAGACCCTGGCCTCTGGCAGCCCAGAAATGGGAGGGTGCTAGAGTGGCTGAAAGCCACCTTCTGCCCCCAGGCTGCTCCTTCTGCGCTCTGCCTCCAGGGGGCGCAGTACAGACTCTCTCCCCATAGGTGTTGGCATGTAGAAGCGGGTGGGTTCCGGGCTCCAGGGGCAGCAGCCGGGGAGATTCCCTGCCCCGTATCCCAGCCTCACATCAGTCTGGGAGGGGCCGGAAGATGCGCCTTCAGCCATCACCTGGCTCTGGGCTAAGAATGATCTGGGTCCCAGCAGGGCCGGGAAGGGAGGCCTGAGGAAGGGGCAGGAGATCAAGCCAGGTGGCCAGTGAGGGAGCTGGAGGTTGGATTTCAACAGCACAGTTCATCCAGAGTGATCAGAAGGCTGCTGGTGATGGTCAAGTGCCCGGGCCCTTCAGCAGATCAGTCTCCGAGCAACAGGCCTGTGTGGAGCCACGGGGAGCGTCAGGCTGCACCGGGCGCTTGGGCCGTGGGTGCTGGGCTAAGCACAGAGGGGTGCATTTCCCCTTCTTCCGTTCTGTCTCACACCGTGAGGTTTCCACACACTCACGCCCAGGTGCCCTGGCCCAGCCGCTGCCTGCCACTGAGCACAAGTAGCAGGTTTTCGATTTTTAACCACCTCCTTGTTTATTTGTATCCCTTCTTTTGTTCCTCCTATTTCTCTCTGGGGCAGGGAAGGGGACACAGGCATGACCATCCGCGAGGCCTCTTCCCATCTCTGATCCCTTCTGTAGCTGGGGCTCAGGTTCCCATCCGCCCCCTGGACAAAACAAGGTGGCTGGAGATCAGAGGAGGCCCTGGGAGTCTCCTCCTTTGATTCTGCCACCCTGCTATTCCGGGAGCTCTTCAGATCTTCCCCTCCAGGCCCTGCACATCGATTCCCTGGCTGTGCTGGCCTGTGAAGGAGGCAGGGAATCGATGTGCAGGGCCTGGCGGGGAAGAGGGGAGGGGAGCGCCGTCTGAGGACTGTTACTGACACCCCAATCCCCCTCCAGCCAGTGTTCAATAATTAATCACGAATAACAGTGGGATGTCTTAGCAGGCAAAGGGAGCAAGCGTCACAGACACTGGAATATTTTCCTCAATCCCCCTAGTTTGCTTGGCCCAGTATCCCGTTGTCACGGAGTCCCCGGGCGATGCTCTGGAACTGCTCCCCATGAAGCCAGTCAGGTCTCTGGGGAAGTCTCCTTTCTGGGAGCAGCCTGTCTGCAGGACACGCAGCTCACCCGGCTCCACCTTCCTGGGTCTGAGCTCGGAGCATTCAGCATCCTCTGCCCCTCCGTGCGCTTCCCACAGCGAGTCCACGCAGGTGGGGCTCCTGGGGAAGCCAGAGGATCCTGCCCCCCAACTCTGCAGTCAGATGTGACTCTCAGCCAGCCAGTAAAACAGATGGTTTATTAGATGACAGGAACATGGTCTAACACAGAGCTTGTAGGTGCAGAGAACAGGACCCCTCAGCCGGGTCCATTTTGGGGGGCAGTGAGCCAGACAATCCTGTCTCTTCACTCCATGTCCCCAGTCAGCCCCAAACTGCCTCCCCCTCTAGGCCCCCTTTCTCTGGGCTTTGTCCCTTTCCTGGGTCAGGAGGTCACCTGATTCCTTTGTTCTCCAACCCTTTAGCTCTCACCTTGCAGGGGGGAAGGGCCCAGGCCATCAGTTGCCAGGAAACAGGGTGTCGGCCGTTCTCTGTGTCCAGACGCCTGCACACACCTGCCCTCTAGGGCTCTGCAATGATCATACACCCTTATCCCACCACCTAGATACTTAAGAACTGCCTAGGGGAAACTGAGGCACCCCCACAGTATTCAGAGGAAACATTAAGAACAGTCCCGCTTCGTCACACCCCTGCCCTGGGCCTGTCTCATCCGGACACGCCAGAGCTCACTGATCCCAGATACACAGGGTCACGGGAGCTGGAGTTGGGAGAGACCCCTAGGGACCCAGCCAGGGGCTCTCCTGGCCCTGCCCGGTGCTCAGACGCAGCAGTGATGGGCACTAAAGCTGCTGGCACAGAGATTTCACGTACCTGCCCAGCCCGCAGACCCTGTAGTGACAGGTTCTGTAGACTCCAACATGGAGAGCTTGTGTACCTTCCTCGTGCTCAGATGCTGCGGTGATGGGCTTCATAGACACCGGCACGAAGCTCTCATTTGCCTAGACACAGAGGCGGATAAGGGGTTTGTGGGGCCCTGGGCCAGAGCAAGTGGGGGGCCCTCCCCACCCCTTCCAGTCCCCCCAGAGCACTCCTGCCGGGGAGCAAGATCGAGGCTCAGGGGCTTCCCCTGCTCCCCGCAGGAGCGCCAGGCAGAGCAGGTCGGGGCGCAGGGGCACCCCAATTGGCCGGGGCCCCTAGACACAGGCCCCGTTAGCCCAGTGGCTAATCTGCCACTGCCTAGATACTGCGGTGATGGCCCTGGGCAGACTTACAGACAGGTTAGCTCATCCAGCCCCATCTCCTGCGAGCGCAGGTCACAGGAGCCCATGGCGCAGAGGCAGCAAATAGGCGCCCTGGACCCCAGCACGTTCACCTTGGGAAACATCTCTCCCAAACGTCGATGGGACCAGCACTGAGGTGGATGGAGCCTTCCACAGCTCGGCCCCTGGTTCTGCTCCGGTCCAGCACCTGGGCGCGGTTCCTGTCTGACGGCCGTGGAGTGGCTTGTGCACAATAACCTGGGGACAGCTCAGCGGGCACCACCATCGCCTGGCCCTGTGTGGGCAGGCTCAGCAGAGAGGCCAAGGGATGGAAGGGCCCAGGGAACTGAGCCTTGCACGGGCCCCTGAGCAGGCCCAGGATGGTGGGGAGCTCATCCTGCCACCACTCTGAGCAACAAAAGCCTTTCATCTCCAGGGCTGCCAATCCGGTTCCTTTCACCGGCACTAAATTAATTTGAAGCAAACATAATGCTTCTGGGAGCGCTCCTTTTCCTGTCTCCTTGTAAAGTGAGCGGGAATGAATCAGCCCCGCGTCGCGGCTGGGGCAGCTCTGTGCGGTGGATGCAGGCCGCGAGCTCACCCAGCCATGAATAATACAGCAGCGCTGGCCTTCCATACACAACGGGCAACTTTATTTTGCCACTTCGGAGAAGACACAGAGGCATTAATGAATTTGTCGGGGAGCTACCTGCATAAAACATGAATCCTGGGTTCCTGCCTCACCTGAGCACGATGCCATCCGTCAGTTCTGCTTCATCAGTGGGCCAGTGGGCATCTGCTGCCCTCCTCTGGGCAGGGACCCCAGCAGGCTTGGCGGACCCAGCCCCCTGCGCAGGGTGCTCTGCCTACAGCTGCTGCCACCTGGGCAGAGTCCTGGAGTGGCCCAGATCACCCAGAGCCAGGAAAAAATCCAGGAGCCCAGTCCTATCTCTAACCATTAGACGCCGCTCTCCTCTCACAGCTGGGAAAGAGAACCCAGGAGTCTGGACCTGCCCGTTGCCTCATCTAACCAGCTGCCCCTAATCTTGTCCTACAGGCAGGAATAGAACCCAGGAGCCCTGACACCACCCCACCCCCACACTCCGCTCTAACGGCTCTAGCCACACGACCTGCCTTGCTTGAGCATGCTCATTCCACTGAGCCTCCCTGGCGAGCGACAGGTCATTCTTCCCGAAGCCAGAGGGGCCCCGGCTTTGCTGCTTCGAAGGCAGTGGATGGGACCTGGGGGGCAGAGGAGGTTGGGGGGCAGATGGCACTTGTACAAAGGAGGCAGCTTGGCTCCACTGAAGCCATGCACACTTGTGAGAGCTGCCTCTGGGATGGGCAGAGAGAAGGGGCTTCACATCTGCTTGGGGATGCAGAAGGGGGGAACCCAGGTGCACCCATCCCCACCGCCCCTTCCCAGGCCAGGAGACGGTCCGCCAGCTGGCTCTGCATGCACGAGACCAAGGCAAACGGCCCTTAAACCCCCTCTGCAAAGCCTCCGTCCGCTGGCTTGGGATGGAACTGGAACGAAAACAGGGCCCAGTGCAATGCGGCTGGTGCACCTGCCCCCGTGCAAACCCCCAGTGGCGACATGCTGCTGCATTCTTGCAAAACAGGGCCTGTGCCTGGCACCTCATGGGCTTATGTCACGCTGGTGAGGCCCCCTCTTCCCGTGGTGCACGGGGCTGCTCCATCCGTGTGTCACGGAGTCCCCTGGGCGATGCTCTGGAACTGCTCCCCATGAAGCCAGGCAGGACTCTGGGGAAGTCTCCTCTCGGGGAGCAGCCTGTCTGCAGGACACACAGCTCACCCGGCTTCCACCTTCCTGGGTCTGACCTCGGAGCATTCAGCATCCTCTGCCCCTCCCTGCGCTTCCCCCAGCGAGTCCACCCAGACAGGCTCCTGGGGAAGCCAGAGGGTCCTGCCCCCCAACTCCGCAGTCAGACGTGACTCTCAGCCAGCCGGTAAAACAGAAGGTTTATTAGACGACAGGAACATGGTCTAAAACAGAGTTTGTAGGTGCAGAGAACAGGACCCCTCAGCTGGGTCCATTTTCGGGGGGCAGTGAGCCAGACAATCACATCTGCACTTCACTCCATGTCCCAGCCAGCCCCAAAACTGAAATTCCCTCCAGCCTCTCCTCCTCTGGGCTTTGTCCCTTTCCCAGGCCAGGAGGTCACCTGATTCCTTTTTTCTCCAACCCTTTAGCTCTCACCTTGCAGGGGGGAAGAGCCCAGGCCATCAGTTGCCAGGAAACAGGGTGTCGGCCATTCTCTGTGTCCAGACCCCTGCACACACCTGCCCTCTAGGGCTCTGCAATGATCATACACCCTTACCCCACCCCCCAGATACTTAAGAACTGCCTAGGGGAAACAGAGGCACCCCCACACTATTCAGAGGAAACATTAAGAACAGTCCCATTTCGTCACATCGTTCAACAAGCCACAGCACAAACCCCCAGCATGGAGGCCCGACGTTGCTAAGCTGGGTTTTCCCCAGCACCTGTCTCTGCTGACCTTAGTCCCCAGTGGAATAGCCCTAGTCCTGGCTCCTGGCTCTGCTCCCTTCTCCAGCACCATCGCGGCCAGCGCCCGGTCACCCAGCAGCTGTGATGACTAGATAGATCTACCCGCACCGAGCAGCGTGGAGCTGGGACAGCGCCTGACATGAGGCTGTGGGACCGGCCCGCGCTGCCTCTCAAAGCCACCCCCCTTCCCGGAGGGATGTTGCCAGTTCCTCCCCTCCACCCCCTGGACACTGCTCCAGGGGGGAGGGAGCTATGGGGGAGCAGGGCAGGGGGAGCCTCTCTCTTCGCTTTGCAAAATGAGGCGCCTTGTTTTAGACCCCTTCGTGCGCTTGATCCATCCTGCTACAGGGCCCTGTGGCCGTCCCCTCGCTCTCGTCGGTTCACATCCCCTTTCGAACAGCGAAATCCAGACCCAGCACAGCAGAGCTCCGGTCCCCCGCCCCTTCGCCATGGCAGAGCTGCTGTGAGCAGAGCCGGGGCCAGCTTGCCAGTGCTTCAAATTCCGGCAGCTATTTATTTCCACCAGCGTTTGGAGTCAATAAACATGATGAATGAAATGTGCTCGAGCCCCCCTGGCAGGAGATAAAACGCCACCAGAATCCAGGCCTGCCTGCTTCGCCAGCCCCAACCAGAGCCGCCGGGCGCCAGCATTCAGCACCTCTTCTCACACAGCAGCAGAGAGCTGGGAGGGAAGAAGAAAGGAAGAGCGGGGTGGGGGGCACCTCGCTCCTAAACTCCAGAGAATTAGGCCAGTTATTGAGCAACGTCACTAGGTGGAAAACAAGCGCTTTGGCCATTCTCCGTCAGAGTTAGCGCTCTGCTAAAGGGCAGCGCCGATTGCAGCTGGGAGGCTGGTTTTACCCAACAAGACGTGGCCACCTCGTCCCTGGTGGAGCAAGGGCTGGCTGGCCAGGAGGGCAGAAAGTGGGGGCTTGTGGTTAGGCCACTGGGCTGGGCCTCAGGAGAGCTGGACTCCCACCTGTGTTTGTACAGCGCTGGCCCAACGGGGCCCTGAATGCAGCTCAAGCTTCTCGGGGCAACTGCAATAACAGGGCAAAGGCAAAAACAAGAAGCAGGACCTGACCCAGAGGGGGTGGAAAGGGCTGCGGGGCTTTTCGCCTCTCGGTGGCTGGTTCCAACCCAACCCGGGATGGTGACCCGCCGTTGCGGCTGTCTGATGGGTCCTGGTCCCTTTCCACATGGCCAGGTGCCCCCCGCACTGAGACCCAGGCCGTCTGCAACTCACTGCCCCCCCCTGCTGGGATGGGGCATGGGGAGTGGGTGGAATCTGCACTTTGGCTATCCCCATCCTGTGGCATCAGCCAGCGGGGCTGCCCATCGGGTATCTTCCACCATCTGCAAGTCATCCTGGCAGAGCAATTCCTGCGGCAGCTCTGGGGCTCGCCTGACAGCTCAGCAGGTCACACATGCACACGCTCACAGACACTCACAATGGGAGGGACACGAACCTTTCGCGAAGCTGCTCGACGCCCCTTCGCAGCCCTGGGTGCCCCTGTGGGGGTTAGTGCCCAGGGCTGCAGCCAGGAGCAGCATGTGGAAGCTTGATCCCTGCCCAGCCAGATCCTGACACTGCTACTGATGGCATGTACGATATCTGCTTAGCCCCGCTGCCCTTTGGCAAAGCCCTGGGAACGTCGGGCGGGCCGGGAAGCCACTCACCGGGAGCTGTGCTCAGCACACTCAGGCAAAGTCTGCGTTTTCCAGAGGCCACTTCGCGGCTGCAAACAGGCCCTCAAAGGTGCCGGCAGGTGCTATCAGCCTGACATGCCCAGCTATCTCGGCAGCTGCCTGTTGCAGAGGGAGTGGGGAGAATCACTCCTGACAGCCAGCCCTCTATGCTCCAGAGCCCACCAGGGCCAGAGACTGGATCTGGCACACCAGGACCAGACCAGAGGAGGGGAGCGGACCCTGCCACACTTGCTGGCAGTTGGGATCTTCTCGCTGTGGGCCAGAACCTCCCTCCTGGACTAGGCTGGGTCCAGATCAGAGCTTGGGGTCAGACCCATATATCTATAATGCAGCAAACCAGAACCCCAATTCCCCATCCTGATTGAGGGGTCATGGTTCAGCCTCCATGGCGGGGAAGGGGAGGGCGCCTGGAGAGCCAAGGGGCTGGGGTGCGCTCACCCCCTCTCAGCCCCCTGAGCTGTCTTGGCTCAGAGGCCCCCACCCCGTTGGTGAGCAGTGTAACTGGATCAGCCCATGTGAATTTTGCTGAGAGCAGGCACCCCCCATGCAGCCCGGCCCAGCAGTCCCGGCTTGTCATCAATGGCTCAGCTGTCAGGGCATTTCCTGCAGCATAAATTATGCAAATAAGCCACCGTGGGGGCGCCACACTCCTAGGGAGCCCCCGGAATGTTGCACTGGCTTGTGGACTCCCCAACACACCCTATGCAGTGGGAGCAAACTCGCCCAGCAACCCCCCACCAGGCCAAGTATGCAAATTATCTGCAATCATGCAAATTAGCTCCCCGCCTCGCTTGCATTTGGCGCTCTCCCGGCTGCGCTTATGACACGCGGGTTCTGCGGCAGAGGGCAGCGATGCCAGGCCCACTCCCGGCCTTCCCGGCGCTGGCGGAGTGACCCAGAGACGCGAGAGCAGAGGCAGGGCCATGGAGAGGGAGAGGGAGCGGTGCTGGTTTGGCTGCAGGTTCCCCCAGCAGGGTGGCTGGCCCCGGGGAATCCCCGGTTGCCCGAAGTTTAAACAAAGCTGGTTGCTCACCGAATGCTGCCTGACAGGCCCCCAGGCTGCAAAGTGGGAGAGGAGCTCCTGGTCCTGCACTGAGCAGGCCCAACTGGGGGACACACCCATCCTGCCACCAGCCACCTCCGGCTGGGGCCGCGCTCAGTCAGGCAGGGGCTGGGCTGGGGGGAGAGAGCTCCAGGGTGAGTGACTGATCTGGGTTGAGCTTGCCCCCCCTCAAGTGGGCGCTGACCCACATGCTCTGGGGGGCACGGTGCTGCTAATGCAGCCCCCTCTCAGAGCCCCTCCACCTTGTGTTCCCAAGCGATCCCAGAGGAGCAGGAGTGCGGGCCCCACCTCCCTCCCTCTTTCCCACCGCAGCTTGAACTGGCTCTCAAACACCCCCCCCCGCACCATTAAAAAGCGTCTGCGCTGCACCCCAGAGCCGCGGCATGTTTGTTTCTCCTGCGCATCGTGCAGCACCTTGCACATCAATGTGCCTTGTTCCTATTAGCCAGGAAGTTCGACTGGAGCCAGGCCCTGCCTGAGAGACCCAGGAGCCGGAGAGCCAGGTACAGAGACGTGAGTCCACAGTTCATTCTCACTCAACAGCCAAGCCTTTATTTCATTAGCTCCCCGACCACAACCGACCCCCCACTGGCCAGAAGGGAAGCCCCAGTGGATCTGGGGAGCCTATTTGTGACCTCTGGCTCTGAGAGCCTCCTGCAGGCCCGTCCCAGTTGCCGTCTGGCCCTAAGTCGCGGGAACGGAGACCTTGATCAGTTCTGCTGCTCCACTCAGAGCAGAGGAACCCGGAGCTCCCTCCCCTGTCGCGGGTGGTGTCCCTCGCCCGGCCACGCTTGCAGCTGAAAACGAAGACAGGCACGGCATCTCTGAGCGACGCAGCATTGTAGCGAGAGCGGGAGGCGGCACATGGACTGCATGCATCGGGGGCGGGCAGATAGCCCCAGCCAGCGGGACGGGCTCTGTGCCTCGAGCAGGGAAACACACTGCGAGCCACCGGGGTGACCACGGCCGACCCCCTGCACTTGCCCTGGCCTGGGAGGCAACGCGCATCTGCAGGGCAGGGGGAAGCCAAATCCCTGCCCCCTTTCCCTGGCTCCTCCCCTTTCTCCTGGCTCCTCCCCCTCACTAGATTTCTCTCCCACGCCGAGCCCATCCTGCGTGGTGCTGATTTCAGTGGCGGCTGAGGGCACTCAGCCCCTGGCAGGATTGGGCCCTATATCACGATGCTGTATTAATCCCCATCGGTCGCCCCGACTCCACAGAGTAGCTCCCCTTTCTCAGGGGACTATCACGGGGGCCCCTGGCTGGGGATCTCTTAGGACAGCACTGTGGAGACTGAAAAATCCAGTCACTTTTTTCTTTGCCCGGGAGGGGGGAAAACCCCACCTGCGCTTTGATTGTTTAAGGGACAGCAGCAAGCATCAGCCCTGGGCGAGCCCTGGACACTGCAGCTCACGGCAAAGCACCCACACACCAATTTCCTACTGCAGTGGTCAGTGCCTGTTTGAGCTTAACCACGCCCGATTTGCCAGATTCCTGCTTTCCCATAGTGCCTAACTTCATGTGCTCAGTGGCAAGGTGATTCACCCCACCTATCGTATTGAACAGGCTGGTGTGGGTGGAGCACGACGACCGCCCACAGATGGAATCTGAGCTGTACCACTGAGTACCATATGCCCTGTACTGTATAGCGCTAAGGGGATTCTCCTTCAGCTCAAAGTGGGTTTTCGAAGGGGGAGGGTCAGAGTTCTGTCCCTGTAAAGTTAGATCAGCTGCTTGACCATGGCATAGTTCCTGCATGGCTATGTTACAATGTTAAACTAAACTCCACAGATGGGATTATTCAGCCAGATGTTTTACATGTACCTCAAAGGGTTTTTGCTCTAGAAAAGCTTACGCTAGTGAGTCCAGCTCTCAACGTGCCTGCTTTCCTGTCCCTCCTGCGCCGGGTACATTCAGGGAGCATAGGCCTTTCCATGGGTGTTTCAAGGGCTTTGCATTGAACCTAGTGCTGAGTATGCGCCGTCTGGTCCCTTAGGGAGCTTTGTCAGCAGGACCCGTGCCGAGCTGCGCAGATCCAGGGGAGCAAGGGGAGCAGCTGGTCTCTTCCGACACCCTCACGCTTGTTTCTCTTCGCAGCGCTGCGGGCAGGGGGACGCTGTTGATTTTGCTCCGGTGCCGTTAGCTGAAGCACTGACAGGGAGCGCGTGGGCCGTAAACTGCACAGGGCGGTGCCATCCCACGCGGACACTTTGCACCATCCACCCGCTCCCCAACAAGGGCATTAATCTTCTGGGCATCCGCCCCCCATGCGTGGGGCGAGAGCTACACTCCCATTTACGCCCCCTCTGAGTTTCCATCCTCCACAGTCATGGGAGGAGCAGGGCCCAAGGCCTGTCCGGTTCAGCAGGACCCACCCTAGCGCTGCGGGTGTGCACCACATCTGAACAGCCCCCAGCCCCAGACAGGAGCGTGGCATTGGCCTGGGGGATCCTGGGAAAGCTGCAGGGGCGGCAGCCCGGCCCTGCCCCCTCCGCAAGCAGAGAAAGGCCAAAAACTAGATTCCCAGCGCTAGCCACAGCAGCGTGAAGCCAAGAAGGAATCCGGAGGTTGGGTTAGCGAGGGGGGCAGCGGCTGCACCAGAGCGTGGCAGGAGCGGCCCCTACGAGTGCAGGGGCTGGATGTCGGTTTGCAGGAGAAAGCAAGTGAATTGAAGCTTGCATGGTCCCCCCTCCAGCCCTCTTCCCTTCTCTACCACAGAGCCCCTCCCCAGCCTGCCATGCCGTGGGACCGTCCCCACCTGCTATGGAAAGGGATAAGGGGGGTGGGGTGTTCCCTTCTGTTTCCTGTGATGCTGTTACCAAGAAATGCCCGGTCCCTGGGGCTCGGTGGCCAGTACCACAGTCCTGGCTCACAGCCGGCTCCAGGTGAGAAGGGATGGGGGGGCGGGGGCGAATTACTATGGTAGCAGCTCTCCAGCTGCGGCGTTCGTCTGATGGTTGCAAGAGCGGTTCTGTCCCCAGCAGAGCGGCCATGGCTGCCTCTTATACCTGGAGAGGCCTCCACTTGCCCGGCTCCTCCCTGCCGTCCTTGGGGGGCCCTTCGCTGGCCTTCTTGTAGCAGTAGACCCCGAAGAGCTTGTACTTTTTGTCCGGGAAGCCCAAGTTGCGGACGCCGGGCTCCCGGCCCCCACAGCGTGCCCGGGGGTTGACGATGGGGTAGCGGATACTGCCATCCTCCACCCAGCCCGCCTCACACTTGTCCAGCAGCTGGATCTTCCAGGCAGCATAGAGCTGGCCCACCTTGGCCACCCTGGCGCCGTTCTTCTTGCAGGCCTGGAGGGCCTCAGGGTAGCTCAGCTTGCGGTAGGTCTTCAGGAAGTAAACTTTGCCTGGAGGGGGAAGAGAAGGAGCTGGGTTAAAGGGATGGAGCTCCCTCCCGCCTCTCCCCCGCCAAGAGGTGCAGGGCACCAGGCCCGAGACTGGCCATGCCGGGCCCAGGGCATCAACCACGTACAGTGGGCAGGACTTAAGCCCATAAGGCCTGGCACCCACAGCTCCCATTGGCTTCTGGGGGAACCATGGGTGCTTGGCACCTCTGTGGATCATGCCTGTAACTGGTGGGAGGGGTCCCCGCCATGGGACCCTGTCATTGTCACCATGGCATGAAGCGTGAGCGCAGCCAGGAGGGACTAGTTACACGTCTAGCTCCAGGATCGGCCTCTCCATGACCAAAGATGCCAGGGCAGGTCTCAGACCTAGCAGGGGGACACGGCCTCTCGAGGGGCTTGAATGGCCCTGTCTAGCATCTGTTGGAAGAAAGAAAGCAAGGAACGGTGCCGTGCTGGGTCATGTCAAGGCAGTGACTAGCCCCCGTTAGCCATGGGTCTCAGAGACCGGGAGGGAGCAGGATCTGTGGCTTCATTGCCAACATCCCCTGTGCTGGGGGCCGCGGCAGCTGAGGCCAGGACAGAGCTCCAGCCCCACTGGGATGTTGAATTAGGATCTCTCCCACGCCCCCTGGGTCCATGAGCTGTAGACACTTGGGAGCACAAGGGAGCTGAGGAGTCCGAGAGGACCCCAGGGTGGATCTGTGTCCAGCAGCCTTGAGAAAGAATCCCCTTTTCAGCCACGACACCCGAGCCTGGTCCCCTCTCTGCCCTACAGGACACTGGTGCAGCTTGGCTCCCCACCCCGGCTTTGGGATCCAGCCATGCCACACTGCCTCTCCCGATCCCTCCGCCCATGGGCAAACTGGCAAAGGAGCCCTATCAGTCCCAGCCGGATGGGAGGGGCACACAGGCAGGGCTAGGCCTTCATCAGCCAGAGGTGGGGAGCGAACAGGGGAACGCTGAGCCAGCCTGGCTGCAGAGGAATAAAGGCAGCTCCTGGAAATTAATTCCTAGACACATCGAGATTGATGGGGGATGCAGCGCTGCGTCCGGTGATGAGTCCCTGTAGCTATTACATCCGCTATTTATCCCGCCTGCCATGATTAAATAAACATCCGCAGAGGCCCCTCTCCCGCACTCCACCTCCCTTCCCCCCCGCCCCCAGCCCTGCCAGCCAAAGAGTATTGTAATTTACGCACAGGGACAGCCCCTCTAGCTCAGATTTGTCTTGTGTAGCCCTGGCTTCATCCATCATCCGTGCCTCTGTCCGTTGTAATTACCTGCTTCTCCTTCCCCTGTTTCTGCCCCGGGGAGGCAGGAATTACAGCACAAAGGACCTTGTCCATCGCGGAAACCTCGCCTCTTTGCACTAAAGCCAGTGCTGCTGACAGCGGGAGCTAGTGTAAACGGCACCTGCATCTGTGCCACCACGGCGCCCCGAGCCGCTCTGAAGAGTCAGGCGATGGTGGACATGCTGGTGCTTCTCCCGCTGTTGCCCTGGGGGAGAGGTTCCCCCCCCAAGGTGTGGGGCGGCTCTGTCTGCATTGAGTCCTTCTGGGATTTGTGAGGGCTGGGGGTGGCTTTGCAAAAGGGGGGCAGCCGCTCTTGTCCCTCAGTGCCTTGGAGGGGCAGGGGCCGGGGGTTCAATTCCTGACGAAGGGGGGTGGATACAGCGTGGGCTCGAGCAGGGAGGCACCCCCCACCCTGAGACCACTGGCTGTAGTGGGGTGGACTCCCCTGCATGAGGAGCTTGGCTGAGGCTCATCAAACTCACCGCACACAGGCCAGCGAAAGAGCCCCCTGGTCCCCAGCTCTGGCCCGTCAGGAAGCCCCCGATGGAGGCTGGGCTTTTCAGAGCCCGAGCGAGTGCTTCGCCGGGGGGCGGGGGGGGGCTGCCATTGCGCCCAGCAGCCACACACCACGACGGCGAAATAAACCAGCGCTAAGGGAGGAGATTTATGTGGCAGCCGTCAAGCTGTCCTGGCAATAAAAGCCATCGTTAAAAGACACCAAGAGATGCCTCCCTCTTCGCCACTTAGCAGCACCAGAGCTGCTGGAAGCGAGAGCCCTCGGGTTCGCTCCCTCCTGCTGTTAGCCCAGCCCCAAATCCCAGCTGGGATTCCTTCCTCTGTGTGGAGAAGGGGGCCGACAGCTTAAAACCCCCATCACCTTTAACAGAGAGAGAGAGAAGGCCGGGGCTGGGGACGGCAGGCGGAGCGCCATTCTCCAGCTCCAGCTGTGAGATGAGTTCATAGAATCATAGACTATCCGGGTAGGAAGGGACCCCAGGAGGCCATCTAGCCAACCCCCTGCTCGAAGCAGGACCAACCCCAACTAAACCATCCCAGCCAGGGCTTTGTCAAGCCTGACCTTAGAAACCTCTAAGGAAGGAGATTCCCCCACCTCCCTAGGTAACGCATTCCAGTGTTTCACCACCCTCCCAGTGAAAAAGTTTTTCCTAATATCCAACCTAAACCTCCCCCACTGCAACTTGAGGCCATACTCCTTGTCCTGTCATCTGCCACCATTGAGAACAGTCTAGAGCCATCCTCTTTGGAACCCCCTTTCAGGTAGTTGAAGGCAGCTGTCAAATCCCCCCTCATTCTTCTCTTCTGCGGACTAAACAATCCCAGTCCCCTCAGCCTCTCCTCATATGTCATGTGTTCCAGTCCCCTAATCATTTTTGTTGCCCTTCGCTGGACTCTCTCCAATTTTTCTACATCCTTCTTGTAGTGTGGGACCCAAAACTGGACACAGTACTCCAGATGAGGCCTCACCAATGTCGAATAGAGGGGAACGAGTTGGAAGGGTCTCAGCCACTTCCCGCTGGGGTTCCCCGGCAGTTGGGCCCCCTCATTGGCAAGCTGAGCGGAGAGGCCAAGGGCTGAGCAGGCCATGGGGACGGAACCCCCAAAGGCAAGATGGGGGCGTGGGGAGGGGAGAGGCTTTTGCCGCGGCATCCCACCCTCTCGTGTGGGTACAGAGAGGATTTGGGACTCGGGGCACCTCCCACCAACACCATGTTTACATCCCCTGGTCCCACCGGAGACCCCTGGGCTCCTTCTGTCATTGCTACAGAGAGCTGGGGGGAGGGGGGTGGTGGAAGGGTCTCTTCTCTCCAAAGCACCCTGCCCAGAGGCTGAGCACTGCCTAGCTCGTGTCAGCAGGGACCCCTTTGCAGTTCCCTCCTCCCTTAGGTGGCAGGGGGTGGATACAAACAATCCCTTTAGCAATAATAGCTGGTGCTTCCTGGGGCCAGGAAGCGGGGGGTGGGGGGGGCTGAGACTCAAGGCTGAGGGGCAGGGGGAGCCATGGGGCTGCCCTGACAGCAACCCCTCCCCTGTCCCATCCCCCCCGCCCCAGGGAGAGCTGAGTGAACTCACTGACTTCCACAGGACGCAGCACCAAGGGCAGGCAGGCCGAGACCCCAGCAGCTGAGGGGCCCAGATCAATGGCTGGGGGGCGGGGCGGGAAGGAGCCCTGGGAAGCCTTTGGGTGCTTAAAAGCCATCGTGTGACACTGATCCACAGCAGGGGACGGGGGTAGAGTGCAGAGGGCTGCACCATTCAGGTGATGAGCTGCCTCAGTTCTGAGCCGATCCCCACGCCACTGCCCAGGGAGGCAGCGTAGTCCAGTGGGTAGGTTCAATTCTGCTTTGAGGATCTAGGCCCGATCCCACAGTCTGTGCGCCGGGACCGGGGCAGCACAGGGGCTCAGAGGCAGCGTAGGCTGACCCACGCTTGGGGGGTGCTGGCGTTCCTCCCACCCCTTCTTTTAATCCGTGCCCTCCACTTCCACCCCACAGCAGTGGCCGTGACTATTAAAGGCATAATAGGCCCAGGAGAGCTGTAACCACCCAGTGTGCTGCTCACTCACCAGCTTTAGTGCCTAATTAACTCCCCGTAATCCCAAGGCAATGAACCAGGCACGTTCAGCAGCCAATCACCCTGGGCTAATAGGCAGGGAGGACGCCACCAGCCGCACCTGAGCTCCGGGGGCTGCAGCCAGGTACAGAGTGTTTAAATTCCCTGGGGCCTCAGCCCTCCCCCCTTTCCCTAGCATTTCAGGCTGTTGGAGTCTTTGGGTGATGGGCTGGGCTACTGGCTTTCAGCCTGTGGATTGGGAGTCTTCAGACTGTGTCTGAGATTTCCAAAGGGGTCCGCACCAGCATTTGAAACGTTTTAGGGGTCTGCAAATGAAACAAGGTTGAAACCTGCTGGATTGGAGTACGGGGGAGGAGAAGGAGGGGATGATGCCAAGGCTAGGCTAGGAATAAATAAAATTAAAGGGCCAAAACCCACTGAGGCCAGGGCTATTGCCCAGGGTCCGGGATGGGCCGTTCTCTTCCCCATTCAGCCTCCTGTGATCTGGGAATGCAGCCTGGTCCTTCAGTGCCTGGGTGGGACAGAGAACAGCCGCTGCTCTGGGGGGCTGGGATTTGGTGGGGCGGGGGTCTGGCAGGGAGAGATGCATGGCCTAAAGGAGGATTTCTGCTCTCCCCAGAGCAAGATCAGCATGCCCGTGCTGAGAGGCGACAGCGGCCCATTGATGAGACCTCCCTGCAGCTCCACCAGCCCCGTGCCCCCAGGGGACCCGCGGGGCATGCACCAGCAGGGAGGGGAGCCTCCCAATCCCAGGCAGGGAGGGGGATCCGCTTAGAAAGTAGTGCTGAGCGACCATAGCCCACAGAGGAGTCATGTTCAAGGGCTCAGGCCTTCTCAGCAAGGGAAGAAAAGAGCCTCAAGCTCCAGGAAGGGGACAGTGGCCGGCAGCTCCATTCATCAGGCCCTGTGGAACTCTCTGCCACAAGGGTAACACTCGTCTGGGCAGGGGCCAGAACTTCCTCAGGGGCCACTCCCAAGCAGCAGGATGAACTCCCGCAGGAACAAGGGGCCATCCCAAACCAGCCCACCACTCCAGGTGGTGCTCTGCCCTGCTTTCTCCAACACAAACACAGCAGTGCAGACCTCTAGAGATCCCAAAGCCCTCCCTGGTGTGCACAATCCCCCCGTTGGGGAGGGGAGAGACACCAAATCCCATGTGACAGATGTGAGTCACACAGCTTAGTGCCCAGCTGTATGGCACTGAGACGCGGCAGGATGAGCCCCTAGTAGAATGGGGCACCTGAGTTGAAGCTGTGGGGCGGGGGGGGTAAGAAAATACAGCATCAAGGAGCACGGCTTGTTAGGCAAAGCACTAGGCTGGGGAGTTGGCTCTCCCACAGCTGCCTGTGTGACCCTGTGCAGGTCACTCCCTTCCCCCCCACCCCACACGACGTGCCTCAGTTTCCCCCTTTGTAAAGCGAGGATAATGACCGTGACCCGCTCTGCTAAACCCAACGTGCACTAAGTATTACGTTCTTGCTGAGCATTCAGCGTGCAGCTGCCCCGCGTCTCTCAGCACCTGCCCCCTTGGCCCTGCCCCACAGAGGGAAGGGGGCTGTTACCGTTCAGGTTGGACGTGAAGCAGAAGGCATCGTAGCGCTCGTCCTCCTTGTGCCGGTACCCGTAGCTCCTGACCCCGACTGGGGTGTCTTTGCGGCCGCACTCGTCTCGGGGCCTGGAGATGGGGTACTGCACGGAGCCATCCTCCAGCCAGCCGGCGTTGCACCAGTCCATGCCCTCCACCCAGGCCTTGTGCAGCTGGTCGTAGGAGGCCAGGATGCCGTCCTGGGCCAGACACGCCTCCTGGGCCTCCTGGAAGTTGAGGGTGTAGCGGCCAAGGCGCGGGTGGTACGGGAAGATCACTCCTACAGGGACACACAAGCAGAGCAAGGCGCTGGCTGGGGGGGTCCTACAGCAATCGCCAAATGGGGAGCTGCACGGGGGGTGGGCGAAGGCCCGTTGGCTCTCAGGCTTCAGGGCCCTAGCTGTGCACTGAAGGGGTCAGGAAGGGATTTCTCCCCCCACCTCCTCAAGGACATTACTTTACAATTTCTCAAGTGTATTACGGTCCCCCCCCCCCGAAGCATAGGTTATTGGCCGCTGCTGGAGGAGGGATACCAGGCTAGAGGGACCAATGGTCTGTTCTGGGGCTGGCAGGGGAAGCCTGGCCTCCTGCCTCCTGATCCTGTGAGCCGACCTCCAGCCCACGCCTCCTTGCAGAATCAGGAAGAGAACTTAAGACTCCTTGTCACCCCGCCCCTCTCCTCTCACCACTAGCCCCCACTCCCTTCCCAGAGCTGGATCTAGGACTCAGGCGGCCTGGCTCCCTGTCCTCTGCTCTAGTCACATGACCACGTTCTCCTCCCAGTGCCCATCTGTCCCCGCACCCTGCTCTAACCCCCGGGGAGACCTGCCCCCCTGTGTAAAATAGGAACCGCCTGAACTTTCACCCAAAGCTTGAGCCTAATACCAGCCGACGCCAGCCGTGGGGCTGCTGTCCGCGTGGCAGGCACGGCGTGGGTGATGGGACTTATCTGCCCTGGCAGCTGCTGGGTTTTTCTCCGGCACGGGCACGTAATGCTTGCTTTTGAAAAGAAAGTAGGACAAGGTGAGCGGCGCCGCAGCCCGGAGTGACGGATGCATCTCTCAGCCCTGCCACCCCAGGCATCGGCTCCTCCGCCACCTTGCCCGGAGCCGGGGCCTGGGTTCTGCCAGGCTGCAGAGTGAGGTGATAGAGAGGCATGCTCCAGGTCGTGCTGTCCTCCCACGCTCATTCACATCACCCTCCCGCCGATCCAGCATTAGCCAGCCTGAAGCAAGGTGGATGAGCTCTGAGGAAAGCAAACCAAGTGTGGCAGTGATTACAGCAGGGCAGAAGGGAGTCTGGCCGCCTGGGGGCAGTGAAATCTAGTGGTTAGAGCACAGGACGGGGCAGTCAGGACTCCTGGGTTCTATTCCTGGCTGTGTCATTCTCTCTGACCTTGGCCAAGTCACGTATCTCTCCGGCTGGCTGGCTGCAAAGAGAGGGTGACTCCTCCCTCCCCAGGCTAAGCGATTGTTTGCAACAATGCTTTGAGAACCTCAGACACAAGGTGTATGCTAATGACCTCGCTTGGACATGTGCCGCCACTCAGGGTTCTGATTGCATGGACGCCACACCGGGACCTTGTGGACACTCCAGGTTACTCCAGTATAATTTACCTCATTCGGGAGTGTGCATAATCCACACCCCTGAGCGACCTAAATTACACCCACCTTAGCGCCGGTGTAGATGGCGCTATGTCAGCGGGAGTAAAATTTGCAAAACCAGACTCTCAGGCCATGCCTACGCTAGCAAGCCCACACCTGCACTGCTACATACGTTTCGCCAGCGTGAGTGGTAGTGTAGACGTGGCCTAGGTGGGTGAGCACGGTCGTTTTGTCTCCATACGGTAGCCGGGCGCGGCAGTTCAGAGCTTTGGCGAACAGGATTTATGAGCACACGCTGGGTGGTCAGGCCATGTGTGCGTGCAAAACGGCGCACACAAAACTGGGTGTGCAATGCAGCCTGGGGCTCGCAGGCCCCCGGAGAATGCGGCCCTGCTAGTGTCTCCGGGATTCCCTTTACCTTCCAGATCCAGCTTCACCATGCCCGTGTCGTCCTCCAGCTCATTGGTGACCTCGCACTCATACTGCCCGTAATCCTGCAGGGTGACGTTGCGGATGATGAGGGAGGCGTCCCCTGTCCCATCCTCCTGCAGGGCCGTGCGCCCCCGGTAGCTCCCAAAAGCCCTGCGCTCCTTCCCCATGGCCACGAAGACGTCCACAAAAGACATCGGGTCCATCACTTTGGTCCACTTGAGGCGGATCTCGGCTGGGTCGTGGGCTGACATGTCATAGTGGTACCGGCAGGGAAGGATGATGGTCCCGCCCCGGTGGGTGACCACCTTCCCAGGCGCCGTCTGGACGACCACGGCCCCACTCTCATCCTCTGCACACAGACACAAAGGCTAGTGGTGGCTTTGGAGGACACACACCCTTCCTCCAGCCAGCACACCACCTTCTGCCCTGACCCGCTGCACCAAACCGCAAACCAACCAGGGAACCAAAAGTACAAAACTCTTCTGCTAACGTTCCAGGGTGTGAGTTTCACACACTGGCTGGGAGAAGGGCTGGATGGTCTGACTGGGCTTTTCCATCTCGACCTCCCGGGTTGCTTGGAAATGAGAAAGCTGCCGCTTCTCCATGTCACATGAGGACACGAACACGCGTGTTGGGAGCTGTCTGCCCTAGGATGGCCTGCAGCACTGGGGGAAGGTGACGGCTAAACGTTCATGGAGGGTGTCCATCTGTCACACGGCCAGACAGCCCTTAGAGAGGTGACCGGAGACAAACGGACCCAACCTTAGGAAAAGCTTGTGTCCATTGTCAGCGATTCAGCTCCTTAATGGATGCTGGGGGGTGGGGATGGGGGTGGGGGGGTTTGGAAGAACGAATCCACCCCTGCAAATGCACCACAAATTTCCAGAGAGAGGAAATAAAGCTTCCTTGTTATTGGGGAAGAAAACAAGGTGATTCATGCTCTCTCCACCGCTCGTCTGGGACTCTCTGACTCCAAGTCTCTCTGCATCACGCTCCCTTGCTCTCCGGCTGGCCTTGGCTATCCTAGGAAATTGCACCCGTTTAACTAAATCGATATTAAATGTCACTGAATGGCGCTAAAGGGATATGAACCAGATTTAAAGTGATTGGAGTGCATCTGCATTAGGGGCGTGAAGAAGATGGCTGGGCTTGGGCTGCAGGCAGCAGGTTGCGATTACAGAAGTCTGGGTCCATTTCCCAGCTATGCCACAGACTCCCTGTGTGACCTTAGCCACGGTCCTTAATGTCCTTGTGCCTCAGACCTCACACCCTTTGTCTGTTTAGACTGTCAGCAGTTTGGGGCAGGGCCTGTCTCTCACTGTGTCTGTGTAGCATCAGCACGAGGGTTGCCCAGTCTTGGCTGAGGCCTTTTGCAGCTCATCCATTGTAGTATAACAGCCTACTACTCCTAGTAGCTGATGGAGTTACTCCTGTAGCTCAGAAGACAGAGGCATGTGCTGAAGTCCTGGGTTCAAACCTTGCTGATGCCCTATGGTGGGGACAGGGAGTTTATTAACCCTTCTGGACCTGGTACAATTCTGGTAGCACAAAGGAGATGGCCCAGTTGAGAATGAGATTGATCTCTAATGAGATGTGATACAACGGAGAAATCGGGGTGAGGGGGAGCGAGAGGGGACCCATCCGACAGGCTGAACAAAGACACTGCTTGCTGGAGGCCTCAATCCCATGGGCAAAGCAGCATCCCCAGAATAAGGCGGAGGGAAGGTGCTCGCTCCCAGCGGTGGAGCCTGTCACACAGCAGAGCCAGGGTGGCTGGGCGCGTTAACGGCCACCTCCCTCCCAGGAGTCATTCCTGCAGGCAGGTCATTCCCAAGCAGGGTCCCAGGGGCTGGGGTTCCGCCAGGGGACTTGCACTGCAGATTCAGTGCCTGGCTGATGCAGTCCCAAGCACCGTTCCCTCGAAGCCATGCACGGGTGCGCTCACACACAGATCCTAAACCCTGCGCTCACGGCAAAACACCGCACGCACAGACATTTGCACAGAAGAAATTTTTTGTGCACACGGCCTGTCAAAAATTAGAGGGAACATCGGTCCCAAGCTGGGTGCCAGCAGTGCCAACAGAATGGTAGTGGGGCAAAAACCTGCCCAAGAGCCATTATTGCCTGGGTGACACTGTATAGGAAGGTTCCATTTATAAATAGTTTATCAAGGGTTAATAACTGAGGATTAGATGCTTTAATTGTGGTTACGTGATTGTCAGAGTCCAACAGATCAATGGTATGTGGCACCGTAGTTTATAACCCTCTCTAACACTGCGAAGGACGTGCTCACAACCAGAGATGGCACCTCATGACAAATGTTGAGATTTAAAAAATAAAAAATTCAGCTCAAATTGGGACCAAAAGCCAAAATTTTGAATTTTTGCACTAAATGAAAATTTAAAAAAAATTCATGTTTGGTCAGTTGAAACATTTCATTTTGATTTTGACCCTTTTTAAAATGATGACTTTTAATTTGTGCTTGTTGTTTAACTTACGTTTTTTATTGTTGTTGTTTTGTTGGTTGATGTAGAAAATAAAGTCAATGTCTGCACACAAAGTCACTTTGAAATGACAAATCAAAATTTCCCCTTTTGAAAATATCGATAGTTTGAAAGCAGGTTTAAAACAAACAAACATTCAAAAGGAAATTTTGTCAGAACTATACAATTTCATGGGAAAATCTGGTTTCATTAAAATTTGACCAGTTCTTAGAACCACCTGTACCAGCCAACTGCTCCTATCACCATCCCACAAAGTACTCGCTGAGTCAGTAATATTCTTATAAGATCTCATGTTCATGTATGCACCCTTTAGAAACACTGCCTTCCTATAAAGTGAGACCAGTACCTGTAGCCAAGCAGCCCCTGGAGACCTCAGCTGGCCTGTTGTGTAGGAGACAAAGGCTGCACAGACACAGAGTGAGAGACACTCCCTGCCCCCAAACATGTTACAGACTAAATACATAAAGGGTGGGAGGGGAAACTGAGGCACCAAGCAAGGAAGTGACTTGCCAAGGTCTCGCAGTAGGTCAGGAATAGAAACTGGATCTCCCACATCCCAGCCTAAAAGGCACTAGACAATTGCCCTGTCCATTTAAGGGGAAAGAGGGTCTTATACACTTTTGCAGGTGGAAATCAAATCTACCTGTGGGGTGCTGGGTGCAGAGCCCCCCACTCCCCTCCCCAGCCTCCTGTCTTATCCTGAGGGGGGAGAGTGAGTGAGGCCCTTAGAATTAAAGGTGCAGTTGTGAGAGATGGGCTGGAGCAGGGGGCCAGTGCTGGGTACTGGCACTCTAGGGTTGTGTTCCCAGCTCTGCCGCTGACTGGCCATGTGACTCTGCTCGGTGCCTCAGTTTCCCCATTTGGTGCCTCAGGGAAAATGTTTGGGTGATATTTCTATGGCAACAGTTCCCCATGTCTCTGGGCTGGAACCATCCCTTCCCAGCCCTGTGTGGATCATTTTTTGTTCCCTTCCCCTGAGGTGACCATTCCCTTGGGGTGGGCGCGCTTGAGACCTCCTTAGCGAGCAAAGTGGGGGGGAGACCCCATCTTGGGGGAGCTGGCTGAGCCAGCCCCTCACTCACCTGACACGTGGATGACCTTCTTGCGCCCCCTCTCGCTGAGCGCTGGCGGGGAGGAGAGGACGGCGATGAGAAGCAGCAGGGTGGCTGCCCGGCACACAGGCTGCATCTAGCAGAGAGAAGAGGAAACCCCCATTCACCCCTGGCTGGCAGGCCTGGCTCTCAGGCCTGGCTCAGAGCTCTAATGCCCTAGAGAGACCGGCGCCCCCTACAGGCCTGCCCCAGAGCCCCCGGAGCCTACGCAGGGTTGAAGAGCAAAGGGGGCGTGGAGGTTCCATTGGCTGACCCTTGTGCAAAGGGATGTTGGACAGTGACACAACCTGCAGGGACTCCTTCGAGGCTAGGGCAGAACCAGGCCCAGCCCAAAGCGCCCAGGACAGTGGCTTTCCTGGCATCGAGCGTGAGTGACCCAGTACGCAAAGGGGACGGGGGCAGATACTGGGGGTGAGTGCAAGAGAGAGAGGGAGGGTGGAGTTTCGGATAGACGGATTGAGAGTATGAGAGACAGACAGCAGAGAGGTACAGATGACAAGGTATTGACAGATGCAGAAACAGAAGGGTGGATGGATAGATAGCTAGATATGGCCAGGGATGGATGGAGAGAGAGAGATGGATGTTTCTAAAGTGCCTTAAGACTGGGAGCTGGGCAGTGCGGGTGGGCACCACTCCCCCTCTGACTCAGTTTAAGTGTCACCAGACAGTGCCCCGTGGCATCCATGTGAGTTACACATACTCAGCCGCTCCCATCAGCAGCTGGGTACCATTATGAGGCGGGCTGCACCCAGCTGGACACGTGGCTCCCAGCCCAGCCTGCAGCGGGTCCCAGCGTCCCAAGTTACTCTGTAGATTTTGGTTGTGCTCGCAGGGTGCTGGGCGGTCCCCAAGCGCACGATATCACAGCTAGCTCCCAGCCAGTGCTGCCTGAATCTCACTGCCGCGCAGGCCCGTGCCATCCTTGCTTGGCAGGGGATGCCCACACGAGGGAAAGGAGGTGTTGTCCCCTCGCTGTCTCCAGCTCGGAGCGCCATACACCATTACGCCGGCTGATTAAAGCAAATTGAATCAAGAGCAGGTGATGAAATTGGCTCTAATGCACCTATTACCTGCCCTGCTGAGCAGGGGCGCTCAGCTTTTGCTCGAAACTGTTATTTCTGAAGCCGGTTAATTGCACTGCGTGAGGGAATGGTGCCCAGCTGGCTCCTCCACCGAACTGGGCTGCCCGCTCCACCCCAGGGAGGCTGCACCATGGGGCTCTCTGAGCCCCCAACTGCTCCCCTTTGCTCTGAGCATCTACGTGGGCCACTCCTCGGAATGAGGATGTAGTTGGTGGGATGGAAGCTGGAGTCTGTGTATGAGAGGGGGCCGATCAGCTGTTCCCAAACTTAGATGTTCGTGTTCCTTCTCCCGGCCAGCGTGGGCCGTGACCGCATCCTGGCTACACAGAGATTCATCAGTTCCTAGATCCCAAGGCCAAAAGGGACCATTGTGATCCTGTCATCTGATCCCCTGTATAACACAAGCCAGAGACCTGCCACGAAGTAATTCCTAGATCAGATCTGTTAGAAAAACATCCCATCTTGATGTAAAAATTGTCAGTGATGGAGAATCCACCACAACCCCTGCTAAACTGGCCCGATGCAGCAATTCTCAGATTCCTGTGTCCCATTCAGATGGGAAATGGTTAAGTGAGGGTGATGATTAACCACTGGATCCACCATGGGGTCCATCCAGGCCAGTGTCCTGTCACCAGCAGCTCCAGTAAAAGCCCTACGGTGACGGGACAACCTGCTCCCAGGGAAAGTCCTCTCCTGACCCCCGTTAGCTAGAGGGCAGCACATGTCCTGAAACAGGAGGCTTTCGAGCCAGTCCCAAACTCTTTTCAGAGTAACAGCCGTGTTAGTCAAATAAATTGGTTAGTCTCTAAGGTGCCACAAGTCCTCCTTTTCTTTTCCCAAACTCTTGTTATTTTTTAATTCTTGCTATTATAACTCAGCTGATGCTCTTCAGTCCTCACCCCCAGCCCCAGTGCTATCCTAGCCCTGGGCTCCCCTCTCCCCCCGCCCACACTCTTCCAGTGCCCCTCAATCCTGACCTGCAGCCCCCTGCTATCCCAGCTGTGGGCTCCCCCGCACACCCCGCTTTGCTGGTACCCTCAGTCCTAACCCACAGCCCCCCTGCTTTTCCAGCCCCGGCCATCAGAGTGCTGCGTTCAGAGTCTGGGCTAGAGCCCAGCTCTCCTCTGACCACTAGGCCCTGCTGGCCACAGAAAGCAGCTGGCAGGTAGTTTCTGGGACCAGGACTCCTTGGGAATTGCTCTCACTTCCCTCCTTTCGTGGGGCTGGGCTACAGTGTCTGCTTCCTGAATGCTCCCCCCGCCCAGACACACTCCTCGTGCAGCTCGGAAAGGTTGAGGGCCGTTCCCAATTTCTCCCTCTGGCCCAGTGTAATGTTGGGAGGCTATTCCTGCACTCACTGACCCCTTCCTCACGGAGGGTTCAAGGGGACCTCACCAGCAAGGGGGTGGGGTGTAGGTGCCCAGGTCCCAGCCTGCCCTGTGGCTGCCAAGGCAGAACCCAGCCTCCCAGCACTGAACCTGCTGGACACATGAGAGGGGACAAGTCTTGGGGCAGGAGAGGAGACTGACTCTTGCTGAGCGTGGCCGGTTGGAATGGTCCATCCCTAGGATGGCCACTGCCCCTGGGGGGCAGCTCCCCTGTGCAGCCCTGGGTCCCTCCAACTGCGTGGGAAGAGGCCGTGCCAAGGGACGGTGATTCCCAGTCACTTGCACCTGTGCGACAGGCGTGCCATGTGGGTGTGGAATGCTGGTGAGTCCTGCCCGCTTGGCCCGGGGTCATTGCCAGCCCCTGAGCAGCAGAGCAGAGCACTGGCCTTGGGCAGAGTGGGGCAGCTTTGCTGACACACAAACATCCCCTCCAGGCTGGGACCTGTGGCCTTTCTGCCCTTGGCAACCAGAGCCAGGGCATCTGCCGTGCCCCTTAGAAAGAAGGAACATGCAGGGGTTCAGTTCCCACACCTGGAAGGACAAAGCCATGGGGGCTGGGGGATCCAGCCACAACAAAGACAAGGTGGCACCGAATATTCTCTCTCTCAGGCCCACATGCTCAGGCAGGGTCTAATCGTTGGCCAGGGATGGGGTCGGGCAGGAATTTTCCCCAGGTCAGAGTCTCAGGGACCTTGGGGTGGGGGGAGTCACCTTCCTCTGCAGCATGGGGTGTGGGTCACTTGCCCGGATTAGCTCGGTGTATCTCACTTAACCATTTCCCTGCCATTGTGGGGGTGGGGGGTCACTGGTGCACCTGGATCCCTCCTGTTCCTTGCCACACAAAGGCCTAGTCCCCTGGGGGTCTAAGTCCAGTTGTTGGGTTCCGGGTGCAGGGCGGTGGGGGCGGCCTGTGGGGTACGGGGATGGAGGATCATGCGGGTCCCTTCTGGCCTTAGGCTAGGGGGTCCTAGCAGGGAAGAGCTGGGGGTCACGCTGCAGATGCTGCTGGGGGCTGGGGCAGGCTGTAAGGCCACTTTGCCTTTGTTCCTGGCACAAACCCCGCTCTGGCCCACAGGGGAGATCTGCCGGCTGGCAGCTGCTCTCTGCAGAATGAGTTTGACGGGTCTCAGCCGCAGGGGCTGCCAGGGCAGTCTCATCAGAGCGGGCTGGGATGGCATGGTGCCCCGGGCCCCAGCTCCCCCAGCCGGCTGGGCATGCAGCGTGTCAGTGGGGTACAGGGCAGCTGCTATGCCTCTGGCTCCGCTAACCCCACACGCAACCTCCGCAGCTGCTGGCAGGGAGGTCCCGGCAGCCGGCCCCGCTGGGGACAGCCAGGGCCAAGGCGCTGCACTGCAGCGGATGGCGGAGCTGCGCGCCCCGGGGTACCCGGCAGGCCCCAATCCGGGCCGCGGCGTGGGGGCCGATCCCCCGGGGGCCGCTGTGCCCGTGCATGAGCTGAATCCAGGGGCAGCAGCTGGGCAGAGGGGACCCAGATTCCTCCAGGCTCAGGGCCCCGCAGGGTTACCAGCTCCATCTGCAGCTCCCTGAGCTCGGGTGTGGGGGACGGACGGACGGACGGATCCTCTCTGCTCAGCTGCCCGGTCCCCAGCTGCAGATCGGTCCGGGGTGTGTGGGGGGTAATCAAAGGCCATTCCGCCCCCCGCGAGTCCTGCTCTCTGTGTCCCCCCGCGAGTCCTGCTCTCTGTGTCCCCCCCCGCGAGTCCTGCTCTCTGTGTCGTCCCCCCCCGCGAGTCCTGCTCTCTGTGTCGTCCCCCCCCGCGAGTCCTGCTCTCTGTGTCCCCCCCCGCGAGTCCTGCTCTCTGTGTCCCCCCCCGCGAGTCCTGCTCTCTGTGTCCCCCCGCGAGTCCTGCTCTCTGTGTCGTCCCCCCCCGCGAGTCCTGCTCTCTGTGTCCCCCCCCGCGAGTCCTGCTCTCTGTGTCGTCCCCCCCCGCGAGTCCTGCTCTCTGTGTCGTCCCCCCCCGCGAGTCCTGCTCTCTGTGTCCCCCCCCGCGAGTCCTGCTCTCTGTGTCGTCCCCCCCCGCGAGTCCTGCTCTCTGTGTCCCCCCCCGCGAGTCCTGCTCTCTGTGTCCCCCCGCGAGTCCTGCTCTCTGTGTCCCCCCCCGCGAGTCCTGCTCTCTGTGTCCCCCCCCGCGAGTCCTGCTCTCTGTCGCTCCCCCCCCCCGGGCCCCGATCCGGCCCCGCAGACCGCGCCCAGCCCAAGGTGACCCCGCGGGGCGCACTCACCATTGTCCCGGGGCAGGGCGCGCGGGGTCCGGCCCAGGGCAGCCCCTGGCTGGCGGAGGTGGGCTCGGTGCATCCGAGGGGCCCGCGGGCTTGGCTCCTTCCCCCTGCCTGGGCCGCCCCCAGCCGGATCTGCGAGGAGGGCGCCGGGTCCCTGCTCGGAGAGAAAGTTCCGCAGCCAGGCGAGGAGCGGGGCCGGCGGGGGACTGGAGCCGCTGCAGTTATCGGCTGCGGATGGGCTGGGAGGGACGGACGGGGCGGGGGGGGGGCGACTTGGGAAGGAGAAAGGAGCCGGGCTCGGTCACTGCCGGGAGCTGGCAGCTGGGGCTGTGCCGCAGACAGCAGGATGCTCTGCCCGTGGGGGGAGACATGGGGTGGGTCTGCTACAGCGAAAAGGGGAGCTCCTAGAGACCCCCCACCCCGATCAGGGCCCCTCGTGCCGGGCACTAGCAGACCCAGCAGGAGACAGTCCCTGCCCCTAGAGCCCACAGCCTGAATGCACCAGACAGACAAAGGAAGGATCATTCACCCCATTTTACAGCTGGAGCACTGAGCCCCAGAGAGACCCAGTGACTCGCCCAGGACCACCCAGCGAGTCAGTGGCAGAGCTGGGCATTAAACCCAGAGCTCCTGAACCCAGGCCCAGGGCCCTTAACCACAAGCCCCCTGGGCTCCTTCATTCTCTTTCCCCAGGGCTCCCTCCTGCCTGTGCTGCCCAGCTCCCCCAAACCACCTGCCCTCCTGCGCGACAGGCAGAGCAGGTGCGCGCTGTCCCGGGCTGTGGCCGCTAGGGGGCAGCAGACAAGCTGATGGGATACCTGTAACCTGAAAGGGGTTGCCCCGGTAGGGCAAGGGGAGCTGGCTGTGGCCCCCCCTCCAGCCACTGTTTTCCCGGGCTGCGGAGGACATGATCCCCTCACTGATCAGGGCATCTCCAGAGCCCCCCCCCCCCCCCGACTTCTGCCCAGGCTGCGGCACTGGTGAGGCAGGGGAAGGGCCAGGTGGCATTGCACGGCCATCATTGCAGGCTGGAGCCAGGGGCTGGGAGTCAGGCGGCCTGGCCTCAATCCTCATCTCCGGGGGGTGCCGCGGGGTCACAGGGAGACAGGGGCATTCAGCGGTTAGAGGAGAAGGAGCTAACACGCAGCAGGCCAAGGCTGCATTTCGCCTGAGCCCCTTGAGCGCCGGCTGGGCTGCGACCCTGCAGCCTGGCTGCCGAGTCCCCCAGGCGTTGCTCACTCCGTGCCCCACTTCTCAGCCACTGCACCGGGGCCTTCTGAGGGCAGAGACCCTCGCCCTGCTCCCCGCATGTCACTGCCGCAGGCCCCGTGTGGGGGTGGCTCCCGCTGCTGGGAGTAGGCCCCTGGGATTCGGGGCTCACGCTGCGGCGGCATGAGCGACAGGATGGGGGGATCACGCCCCAGCCTCTGTCTGTTTTTCAGACATGTGCTAATTAAGGCCCTGGGGCCGTAGGGCACCGAGTGGGGGAAGCGCCAGGTTCAGCAGAGGTAGCGAGCCCCATGGGTCGCTGGGCTCACCCAGAAGCTCCCAGGCTTTCAAACCAACCCACCAAAGCACCAAGCTTCAGGAAACTCGCTTGAATTCTACAAAACCGCCCCCAAGCCTTGGCATAAACAAGTGAGTGACTCGCAGCTGTGGACCCGCACCCCTAGGAACTAGTGCGCCTGCAGGTCCCTCGGGCATGCACACCATACAGGAGCATGTGTGAATACGCACACGCACGCACAGCTCCAGGCACCCAGCCATGAGTGGTTAGACACAGACTCACACAGTGATGGACATGCAGATACACTCCACAGCTGCCCCTGCTGGAGGTAGGGACACGTTAGACTTTATGGATGTGGAAACTGAGGCACAGACAGGTTAGTGGAATCATCAAAGCTGGGGATAGGAATCCTGACGCCCAAGTACCTGCTCTAACCACTTCACCCCACTCTCTTCCAAAGCCAGGAGTTCTAGCTCCCAGTGCAGCCCTCAGAACTTAAATTGGTTGCATGGGTCTTGGTCTCTGGCCCACACACCAGGCTTCTGTGTTAGCCGGCATGTGTGCAGGGAATGCACGTTAATGGGAGGGGCCACGACTTTGATCTGGTGTGGGGGAGGGAGATGGGGGGGGGTGCTGGAGCTGGTCCCTGTCAGCCTCTTGCCCTGGCCTGCACCATGCTGTGTTCTTAGCATGGTGGGTCCCTAAGCCCCGGCTGGGCTGGGCAGCTCTCCGAGTCAAGGGGCCAAGTGCTCAGAGCTGCAGCACAAACACAGACATGCCAAACCTGCCAACAAAATGCAGAAACTGGGCTTGTTTTTGGCTTAATTGGCTTGTGAGCTGCTTGTTGGCTAGTTTTTGGCTTGTAGCTTGTTTGGCTCAAAGCTTATTGCTTTTTTTTCCTTTTTTTTTTTTTATCAGCTCCCAGCAAGAAGGGGCAAGTGGGGTGGGGAGCAAGCAGGGGCAAGGGGGGAGAGAGTCAGGGGTGCACAGCAGGCCCACCACAGTCCCAGACTGCAGGCCGGGCGGATCTAGTCACATAAAGTGTTGGGATTCTTAGGGACTGGCTTGTTTTGAAATGGGATTCGCTTGATTTTGGGCGTGAAAGTCGGGTGCTTATTCACTGCGTGAAAGTTGGCAACCGTGCACAAAAGCCTGGCCCCAGCTCGAGACGTTTTGCTCCCCGCTGTCTCCCAGAGGGCTGGGTTGCCCATGCCCCATTTTTCTGGGAGGGGGACCCTGGCGCAGACCTGGACTGGGGAGCGTTTGAGTCGGGCCTGAGCAGAGCCTCAGGGCAGCACACGAGAAGGGGGAGCGTGGGGCTCAGACAGGGGAGCAGCAGGCACATGGGACATCATCCCCCCATTCTGCATCCTGGGCTGGAACCCTCAGGACACCCTGGACAGACCCAGCCCTGCCCCCCCACCCCACCCCCACACCTGAGCCCTCTCTGGTACACTGCAGCCCATGGAGGCTGTGAAGAGATAAGGGTGGGGAAGGGGCCCAGCTTCTGCCTCCCCTGGGCAGGCACCGTCCCACAAGGGCTCATTGATTTGGAGCTGTGCAGGTTGTGGTGGCCCAACGTGAGACACTGAGCACCTGCTCCTTAGGGGGGCCAAGCCCCACTGCTCCTGGCTGCAGCTGGGGGGTGGGGGTGGGCTCAGCTAGGCCCTACCAGTAGCCACTGTGGAAAGCAGGAGGGCCCTATTCTGTAGCAAACCGCGCACTGGAGCTCAGGGCAGATGAGGACCTAGCATCCCCTCAGGGGCTGGAGACTGTGGGGGGCGGGGAGACTTCTCAGTGAGCACCCTTGTCAGAACCACACAGCACAGTTCAGGAAATCGATCCACCCCCCGCAGCAGAAACTGTGAGCACCTGAAAAAGTATCCAGCCACAGCAGGGTTAAAAAGTCACAGCACAAAATGATTTTATTCTGTAAACGGTTTGTTACGGAGGGTCTCTGGCACCTCCCTTCTTTAAGCATTGCAGCATGACTAGGGAACAAAGCCTCCCCCACCCACCCGACATGGCTTTGCAGAACAAGAGGACCCTGTGAGCAGCAATCCTTAGGGAGACACAGGCTGCAGGGTGCCCCATGGCACCGACAGGGGCAGGGCAGTGGGAGCAGGCTTTGGAACGGGAGACAGGTTCCCCCAAGCCAGGACATGGCCAGTCACTCCAGAGCCAAGCCCCTAAACACCACCAGGGTCACAGCAGCCAGCACAGCCTCAAGGCACCTCTGCCTCCATCACCTTTCCCCTGGTGCCAGGGCAGCCTGGACCCCAAGGGCCGTCCCGGCAGAAGGGCCCACAGCTGCCAACACCATTAAGGACTCCAAGGCAAAGGCCAACAGGGAGGCAGGGGGAAGAGGGCTCAGAGCAACCACTCGGCACCCTGGGCCTGGTGGTTGGTGCTAGGGAGGGGAGGGAGACACACGCTCTCACTCCAGAGCGCTCCCTTCTGGCAGGGTGAGGAGTGCCGCTGAGGGGTTGAAGTGCCAATCAGGCCTGGAAAAGAACTTCAGAGCTCCATGAAGGATGGGGGGGCAGGGGTAGCCCAGGGCCAAAGAGGAGGAACAAGACCCTGCCATGCACAAAATCCCTGACTGCCTGCTGTGAAACTCCCCCCCCACCCCCAAAGCAGGGATCCTCCTTCCCTTCAGTGGCTTGTCCCCTGGAGCCACATGGCCCGGCTATTAACCCAGCAGGGACGGAGATTTCGTCATCCTGCTGCCTCCATCCAGGCTGAGCATATTGGGGCCCGGGGGGGGGTGTTCGGGGAGGGAGGGTAGCAGCTCCCCCTTGCAGTGTCCTGGCACTGGAGGCAGGAGCCAGGCTTTCTCCTCACTGATGCTTCTTGATCCCATCCTGGCCGGTGGGAGCAGCTGGCTGGAAGAAGCCAGGGCTGTGGAGACAGCGGTAGGCGAGGAGGTGCGGGCCCAGCGCATAGAGGATGTTGGTGAGGAGGAAAATCCACCAGACCTCCTCTGGGGTGCGGTAGGGGTAGGGGGTGCGGTGGTGCAGGGAGGAGCCCACGTGGGAGAACTGGGCCTGAAATGCACAAGAGGGGCAGGGTGATGGGAGACGCTGCCCACGGCACCTGCCCCATGAGCCCCCTGCCAGCCCCTCCCTCTGCAGTGAGTGGGAAGCCTTGCCCTGGTGGGGCCCCAGCGAAATGACTTGGCTAAGGGGCAGTGAGCGGGTGCCAGAGGACAGTGCTGGCTCCCACCCCTGGGCGCAGGCCCCAGGTTCGAGAGGAAGGCTGAAGGGAAAGCACCTTTGATTCTATTGCACCATGGAGACATAGCCAACAGAACTCATGTCCACAAGACTGTAAGGGCCAGACGCTCCCATCTCAGCTCCAGCAACCTGCCCAAACAACGGGGGCGGCTTCTCACACTGCTCTGCACCCAGCAGCTCCACCGCAAACAACAGGGGCAGGGGCAGATTCTCCATTTAGAGCAACAGGGATTGCTGAGGGCTGATCTCCTTTCAAGTGCTGGTCCCATTCCCCACCCCTGCAGCCCAAGTGTCACAAGAGGGTTAGACCCTGTTATGCATAAATCCAGCAGGGCCAAGAACTAGGGATTAAAGAGGGTAAGCCCCATCCTCATGCACCAGGGCATAAAAGTGCATCAGCAGCTGGGGTCAGGAAGGAATTGCCTTGGGAAGATAATGGTGCACAGCCAGGCACACAATGGGGTTTGTCCCCAGGGGAATCCAGCACTGGTCCCTGTTGGGCCAAGGGGTTTGGGCTAGCCGGCCCCAGGGCTACACTGGGGCAGCCGTGCCCATGCTGATAGCAGGGCTGCATGTTCCCCCATGCCCTATTGATAGCTACACGGGGCGCTGGCTCAAGTCTCTTTCTGTGAAACTAATCCACGTCCGCCATTAACATCCGCTGAGAGAGTAATTATAAGGCTCTGCTCGTTGCCATAGAAACTGCTCCATATGCAAACCCAAGGACGGGGGAATCGTGAGAGGTCAGAACATGCTTGTCCAGGAGCCTAGTGCAGGGGCACTGGCCCAGTGACACACCAGCCCTTTAATGCATTGGCCCTGCACTGCCCGTGGCTCCCGCCTACAGACAGCATTGCTCTTGCTGAACCACGGAGCGGGGCTAGGAGCGGGGCTGACTAGTAGCTAGGTGGCTCGGTGCAGTGGCAGATGCTGCTTGCAGTTCAGAGCCCTGTGCCAGCCCGGAGGAGGGGTGTGAAGGCTGCTGGGACCATGGCCTGAAACCTAGGCCTCCCCCGAGACACGGGCTCAAGGAAAGATCTGGGAAGCTGGCACTGACAGCTGAATCTGCCACTCCATCCCAGTGGTAAGCTTCAGAGCAACCTCCGGCTGTGCTTTGAGCAGAGCGCGATTTCCAGGTGTAAACAGGGGTGACTGTGGTTCCAGAACATCGTGTCCCCAGGCCTGTCCCCTCCTACACCCACAGGGAGACCCGGAGGCAAGAACAGCGCAGAACCCAAGGCAGGAATCAAACGTCCCTGCAACTCCAGACAAAACAAGAGGGATAAGCCTCAGTTTTATCTCGTCCCCCGACTCCAGAGCTGGAGCCCTCGTGTGGCTTAGCAGTGAGGAGAGCCTGGGTTCCCAGCATCTGTGGGACCCCAGTGGACAGGGCTGGACCCACCCCTTGCCCCTCCCCTCGTTTTACAGCGGACCGAGTTAAAGAAAAAAACCACCAGGACACTTGGGTTCTATTCCTAGCTCTGCCGCAGACTGGCTGGGTGGCCTTGGCCCAGTCACCTGCCGCCCCCAACCCCTCCCATCTCCCTCTAAACTGTGAGCACCTGGGGGCAGGGACTGTCTCTCACTCGCCGTTGATGAAGCCCCAGCAGAACGGGGCCCTGTTCTCATCCACAGTCTCTACTGCAATACCCCTACTAACAGGCCCAGGGTCTGCTGCTCCCCAGGGGCTGTGCAACAAATCCCAGCCCCAGCCCCTCGTTACCTGCGCTACGGCCCCAGCAAACACCAGGGCCCAGTCGGGCAGCCATGTGCAGCCAGGCCGCAGGAGCCCATAAATGCCAAGGCAGAAGAACGGGAGGACGTAGAACATGTAGACCAGCATCTGGGAGCAAAGGGAGAGAGGTCAGCACAGGCCTGAGCCAGGGCAAACTGTGAGCACAGGGCAGGGACTGGGAGAAGTAAGGAAGCGAGTCCAAGAACAGAGGTAGGCCTGGACCGGAGCCCTGGATGCAAAACTGCCCTGGGCTTGCAGGAATGCCCAGCAGGATGCTCAAAATCCCAGGCCCCCAGGGACACCTACAAGCAGCCCCAATGTTCCCAGGTAGTTAAAATAAATGAATAAGCAGCACCCTCTCCTAAGGGATTTAGGTGCACAAGTCTATACACTCCAACATCCCATACGGCCCTTTATAGAGCCTCCCCCTGAATCTCTCTGGGCCTGAATTCCCTGCCTGGACAATGGGGATACTGATTCCGCCATTCTCCTACCCTTTGTCCGGCAGCCTCCAAGAACCTGCACGGAGAGCAGCTGGACCCAGTGGGCTCCACACTCACCTGCACTTTGGGGTAGGCGACGGGGTCACGCAGATATGGCTCGTACTGGTAAATGTAGTTGAAGCAGGAATCGGACGGACAGTCCAGGACCACCTGGAGACACAAGCAGAGTGCATGGGAGAGCCATCTCTGATCCCCCCACACCGACCCCTCACCCAGTTGCCCCCAGGAGATACAGAGTGCATGGGACAGCCAGATCTGAGAGCCCACGGCCATTCCCCACCCTCACATCAACCCCAGGCCAAGCTGCCCCTCTGAGATGAGCAGAGTGCATGGGAGATCTGGCCCCTGTCCCTGCCCCTCCCACATGCCCCACTGACTCACAGACTTTAAAGCCAGAAGGGACCACCATGTTCATGTAGTCCAACCTTCTGCACATTGCAGGCCCCAGAACCTCCCCTTCCCTACTTCTCCCCTGTAATAGAGCCCAACCCTCTGGCTGAGTCACCGACTGGCCAGCCCTTACCAGCCCTCTGAAGAACGTGAATGTCGCAGCCACCAGCAGGAACAGGATCAAGCCCAAATCCAGGGGCCGCTGATACAGACTTCTCTGCTGCTCCGCCACAACCTGAACACAAGCAGCCGCTGTGGGTGTCAGGGCCTGGGACGCTGGCCCTTTAAGTGGGAAACTTGAAAGGGCCAAATTTAAAAAGCCAGTTCTCTTTGCCTCCCCCTGGCTGGGCAGAAACCTCGATCCAGGGCCAGCAGCCCCAGGGGCGTCTAGCTCAGGACAGGCAGCGTCTCCTCCCTTTGAAGGGCGGATCCATTCCCAGCCTCAGCACATTCTGCTTTTAAACAGGCAGTGAGTGGCGGGAACCTCCTGCCAGGGCTGCTCTGGAGACTGAGGTTTCCAGAGAGAGGCCTTGCTCCGCGGGAAGGGAGGGGGACGAGGATGGACAGGGCTGCGTTCATCCCCCATTCAGATGCAAAAAACATTTTTTAAATTAAAGTCCCTTAAAAGAATAAAAGGAGGGGGTGGTTCCCCCCGTCCTGAGCCCAGTGAGTTAAGGATAAAGGGCTCTGCAACCGTCCCTAGGCAGGGCAATCAGACATGCCCAGGGCCCTTCTCCCGTCCACGCTGCATTGGACTCACATCTACAGCTCTGCGTGGGCTAGTGCAGTGTTTCTCAAGGACCAGTCCATGGACCGGCACCGGTCCCGGAGGTCTCCCTGACACAGTTTAGGATGGCAGCAAGCCGGTCCCTGGTATCAAAACAGTTGAGAAACACTGGGCTAGAGGCCAGGACCGGAATGGGAGGCACGAGACCTGGGTTCTGTTCAGTGATCCTGGGCCCGTCTTGTCTACTCAGCTTGGAGCAGCCCGGCCTGTCTCTCGCCGGGTCTGTGCAGCGCCTGGCACAACGGGCGCTGGAAGACGCCCCCAGGCCTAGTGGTGCCAAAGCAGCATCTCCGCTCAGCTAGCCAGGGGAGCGGACAAGCCGGAGCGGGTGAGACGCACACCAACCAGCAGAGGGCAGCAGCGCACAGACACATTAACAGGGAGAGAGTTTGGACCCGACACCAAAAGCAACTGCAGTTGTCCTCCTGGCGAAAGGGTGCCAGCCAGCTGTGCCTGCGATGAGGGCTGGGTAAGGGATCGGGGCAATTCCTGCCGGGTTCGCTCATCCACCCCCAGCCTCCAAAACGGGGGTTTTCTCAAACAACGGTGTAAAATACGGGGCTGGAATATGGGAAAAACCAATCAGCGGCTTGAACCCGAACCGAGCCCTTAGCTCGGATGGAGGCCAGTGATGGAGAAGGGGGACCCGGCTCCGAGAACAGCGCCCCAAGGCTTGGTAATGATCCCAAGGGGCCAGGAGCTCAGTGTCCCAGCCCCAATGGAAGATGTCACCTGCAGATTCCCTAGCCACAGGCAGGGGGGTTGGCTCCGCACAGGCCCAGGGCACCCCCTGCCCAGTCACCAACACCCGCATGTTCCTTGCAGGCCACCTGCCCCAGCTGGGGACCCCCAGCCCACCGACCCGCCTACCTTCTCAGCAGTGCAGCAGGGAAGGGATTTTGGCTGGCTGAAGAGTCTCATCCCAGCCCAGATTGGGATCAGGATGTAGGGCACATTGAGCAGAAAGGAGGGGCGGATCTCAGAGCTGTACTTCCCTAAGAGAGAAGAGTCCCCGGTTGTGCGTGGAGCAAGACCAACCCTAGAGACCGGCACCTTTGGTTAACCCCATGGAGAGTACGTAGCAACACCCCACTCCTCCCACATTCCTCCCTGCAACATTCCACCCCTATGGGGTGGGAAAAGGGGGTTACTGCCCCACGCACACCCCAGCTTCTCTGCCACCAAGGGGGCCTGTCTGCCAGTTTTAGTGATGCATGCTGGACTTAAACCTGCAACTCTGGGGTGTGTCCCTGCAGAGGCAGAGCGGAGCAAGGGCAACACGGGAAGGACACAGAGACCAGAGCTCAGAGCGGAGGGTAGCTCCCCAGGGCTTGTTGCTGGCAGGCACCCCATACCTAACATGTTCCCAGGCAGGAAGACAACAACGCTCATCATCAGGGAGCCCAGCCAGTAGAGACCCAGGGTCCTGTAGTTCTTCCTGGGGAGACAGTGGAAATTCAACACCCTCTTGGGGCTCACCCCATCATTCAACCCCTGCTGCATTCATAGGTTTCTTCCCCTCGCCTGCTCTCCGGCGTTAGTGGCAAGGTGGGGTCAGCCCTGCCATGCTCACAGCATGTGGGTTCAGAAGCGCACTCCACCACCCCAGAGCAGCCTCCCCTCCAACAGCCGCTCCTCCCTTGCAGCATCCCAGCACTGGGAAGGGACTGCTACCCTGCCTGGCTTCCCACCACCAGAGCGCCCTGGCTGCAGGCCCCCACCAGCCCGGGAATTCTTCCTCACATTGGCTCCAGGAGCTGCCCATTGCTCACAGGGCTGCTACCAGCTGGGCAGGGCACATCCATGCCCGGAGTTTCCCTCGCCCACCCTGGGCTGCTGCCCTGTACCGACTGAAGCTCCCCACTGTTCCTGCACTAGAATCAAATGATAAGAGGGCTGGAGTTCGGGTCGGTTACTCAGCCCGGCTCTCCATGCCCATGGCCGGAAGGTCCCCTGAGAACAGGCCCACACAGGAGATTCCTGCCGCTTCCAATCCTGGCTGGGACCTTGTGCAAAATACTACTGGACAGCTGACTATGGTTCTCTTAGCGCCCCCCCCTTGCCCCCCTCCCCAGACTGTTCCAGCAAAAAGCAACCCCCACTCTCCTCCACCCACCACTTGGAAGCAGCCATGCAGTGCCCTGCCAGTGAGAAGCCCAGTGAGTGAACAGGAGACCCCAACTGGCTGCAGCCCCAGTCCCCTCTTACCTTTGTGTGATGGCTATGATCATGGCGAGGTAGAGAAGGTAGTGCACAATGCCATCCCAGTAACAGATCATGATGCCGTAAGCCGTGCGTAGGTACGGCTCGCCCTGCCCACCAGAAAGGCATCAAGTCACTTCCCCAGCTGGGCATGACGACGCAGGCTCCAGAGATGGATCCGCTCAGCCCAATGCCCACATGCTCCTGCCCCTATCTGGCTACTCTACCCAGGGACCAGTGCTCCTCCCCGCTCCCTGACGGGCATGGGGAGCTGCCGGTGGCTTAGGAGATGGAGCTGTGCCCCTGTTTAACATACGCACTGAGCTTAAGCCACAGCTCATTTAAAGGAACAAGGGGTCAGATCTCCAACATGGTTGCTTAGACCTCTGCCAATAAGTGCAGCATGGCTTTAAATCCCCTTTGCACCGGGGGAAGTGCCTCCCCGCAGGGGATCAGGCCCATGGTGTTTGTAAGGGAGCAGGGATGGGACGCCACGGGGTCTGGCCAGGGCAGTGTGATGTTCTAGCCTCGCTGGCAGGCATCCCACTGGGAATGGGCAGGTGACGGCAGCCGGGGTGGTACCTCCTTCATGTAGAACTCCATGAAGCCGCTGATGTAGCCATCCTCCTCCAGTGAGATGATCAGGTCGATGACAGAGGTGAAGGAGAACACCGTGAACACTGCAGGTGGGAAGAGAGGGAGGCAGGCTCACCTCTGTAGGGGGCCCCCAGCCACTTCCCTGCCAGGCTGCCCTGGGTCCCCCAAACACACAGGCCTCTCCCCAGCTCAGAGGGGACCTGCAATTGCAGTGACAAGTCCCAGCCTCACCTGTCAGCAGGGGAATTCTCCGCTCCCTAAAGCATAAGGGGCACAAGCCAGGTGGAGCAGGCATGGGGCAGGAGCCACCCACTGTCCGCCCTGCTTGTGGAGCTCAGCCCCGGAACTACCCTCGGTGGGAGGTTCGTTCATTGATTCTTTGGCAATTGAAACCCCGTCCAACCTCACTCCCTTGTTGCAGAGCCCCCCCGCACCCCGCCTCTCGCAGGCATTGCAGCCCTCGCCACGCCCTGCACAAGCTGTCATGCCAGGAGCCAGCGTGTGCCTGCTGATGTGATGTTTTTGCCAGGCAGGCACCTTTCACCAGGGGACTGAGCTGTGCCCTCACCCTGCATGGGCTGCCTGACAGCTGCCACATAGGAGCAGCCTCCAGTCACTGGCAGCCAGGGCTAGATCTGGGCCTGACGTGGGTTCTTCAGTGCCACTACGCATCCCCTGCACCATCCAGAGCCACCGGCACCAGCTCAGACGCGTCTTCAATTCCCCCGAATCTCGCCCACCCACCTGCCACCAACAGAGACACAGGGCTCATCCAACCACATTGGCTTGCTGCCTCTCTTGCCCAGGTAGGTGAAACAGGAGACAGGAGGGGGTCACTAAGCAAGGCCGCCCTGCCGAGACTCACCATAGAAAAGGGGATCCTGGGAACGGCTCCCTTCGCCCAGAAGATACACCATGGAGAACAGAAGCAGCAGCACCAGTACCCCCATCACCGCGATAGCCACTGGGCTGTAATACACGCCGACAAGGGACAGGTCAGACTCTCGCAGTGTGACGCAAGGGGCTGCTGAGGGCAGGGCAACGCCCCTGCCCAGCCTCTGGCCCAATTAACTGCCCCATCTCCTCTTAACGTGGGGATGGAGCCCATCCGAAGAGGAGACTGAAGACAGTGGATGGAGTAAATGGGAGTTTTGCCATTGAGTTCAATGAGACCAGGCTTTCCCCCCGTGCCTCAGTTTCCACCACTCCCCATGACCCTGTTGGCAGAGTGGGTAAGAGGCCACAGCCTGGGGTCTGATCTTGCTCACTCCTGCTGAATTCTGAGGGGTTACTCTAGATAGTGGTGCCTGGACCCCCAATAAAGTACAACTGTCTGGCTGGGATCCCTTGGGCAAACCCACTGGGCGGCAGCTCCCAGCTGGGATCCTGTGGAGCACAGCCTCCTTGGGTGGAGGGAGGGGCCTCTTGTAGCAGAGCAAAGGATCCTCCTGCTGCCTAGGGTTTTGCTTTTGGAAGGGGTGGGGGACAGGAGGGGTTTTGCCAACAGCAGGCTCGATGCAGCAGGGTTCAAAGTACATCCAGTCTACAAGCCGGGGCAGGCCAAAAGCCGAGCCCTCAGGCTGAGCAGAGCACACGGCAGCATCCATGCGGCAGAGCAGGTCCGATCAGATCAGAGCCAGGCAGATTGAGTTCAAACACTTAGGAAGGGCCTGATCCAACATCCCCTGCAGTCAGAGGGAGTCCTGCCTGTCTGCTGACTTTGTGGGGTTGGGCGGGACCCTGGGTGGGGAAATGCCCCCAACATGCAGGGTACTAGGAACAAGCAGAGGTTTACAGTGCTGCAACCCCCATTCACCCATCCAACTTTGCTTTTCTTGGAGCCAGGTCACCCCTTTGCTCCCATGGGTACAGGACAGAGCTCTGCTCGGTGACAAGGGGCTTTGTGATGAATACGAGGCGATTCCATAACTCGGGAGATGAAGGTAGCACTTGGGAAGCAGGAGAAGAGAGAGAACCATAGGTCCATGTCAATTATTATTTATATTATGGTCGCACCTAGAAACCCTAGCCAAGATCAAGGCACTACAGAGACACATGAGGGATGGTTCCTGCCCCAAAGAGCCTACAGTCTAAGTAGACAGGGCAAAGGGTGGGAGGGGAAACTGAGGCAAAAGAAGGGAAATGCCCAAGGTGTGACATAACTGAGCATGGAGGGAAATGACAGGCACTTTCTCCTCCTGAAATTCAGACCCAGCACCCCAGAAGGAGCTGCTTCGAGAAGTCTCCTGCACAAGTACAAAGATAGGGCCTCGTCTCTCAACCGTCCAGGCCATTGTTACAATGGGCAAAATGCCAAAGCAGGGGCCACATGCTGGGTTTTATTCTGAAATGTCATTATAGTTGAAATCATTAAGATTTCCATCTCCCTTCCCAGGTGCGGCACTGCCTTCACACAGGAATATGGATGGCCATGAGCTGATGCACTGTTATCAGAGACCATGTAAACCGATTAGAAAGTGAATCTATAATGAGGGGATAGATACTGCAAATTTGTGCTAGGACAGAGGGAAATCCATCCTGAGCTCTCTTCTGCTCTTCCAAGAAGCAATTTCATTAGCTGTAATAGCTACAAGACCAGCAGAGCTACCCTTTTTGCTTTGTGAGCTATAAAGCCGAAAATATTAAGGCATTTTCCAATAAAGCCTTTCACCCTGTTGCAAAAAAAGAGAAAGCCATTGCTAATCCTGGCATTCAACAGGCGGGGTTAACAGCTTACACTCTGAAAGTATCACCCATCAGCCAGGGAGCTCATCTGCGGCCCACAGACTGCGGGACAGCAGAGAACAGCCTCAATTAAGCAAGGCTGAGGGTCCCCCGGCCCTAGCTCACACAGAGGAGCGGAGGTCAGGCTAAAAACCCGGGGTGTGAACAAGTCTCTGGGTATATTTAATGCAGCCATGCTCCAGTACTGCAAGGGGCGGAGAACAGTCTGTGCCTGGCCTTAAGAAGTAACCCCCAAAATACCAGTGATGGGGGAGATGTGAGTAAGTGCTGTCTAAAGTGCCCCGTAGAGGCTACCCCGCCACTGTCAGTAATTACAATAACACCCACAGGCTCCCAAGAGACCAGGGCCCCGTTGTGCCAGGCGCTGCACAGACAGACTAGGCCCTCGGCCAAAGAGCTCACAATGGCACTAGATAAACACATGCTGTGTCCCCATCTCTGTTCGGGACGGAGATCCTTCCTTTCTCCCACCCTTTGGCTGCCTTGTCTTCATTAGAGGGCAAACTCTTCAGGGCAGGGGTGGCTCTCAGCCTGCCTCTGTGCAGCGCCCGGCATGGTGGGGCCCTGAGCAGACTGGAATACAAATAATAAAGGCAGATTTGCACACGCTTTGTTTCCACCTTTACACTACAGGGAAATCACAGCTAGGTAGATTCCAAGGCCAGAAGGGACCCTTGTGATCACCTGGTCTGACCCGGATAACACAAAGCCAGAGAACTGCCCCCAAACCCCTCCTTCTTTGTTGTTCCCTTGTCTGGGGGGAAAGACTAGAAACAGGTCCTACAGCTGGGCACCCAGTCCTAGGGGCACAGGGACGGGCCCTCGCCAGGCGCCAGGCAAGGGGTTGTTAAGAAGAAAGAGGGAAACTCTCCTGCCCTGGCTTTAAAACTCCCAGCGCCAGGCTGGGGCAAAGGCTTCCCCAGCGATTGCACAAGGCAGGGGACTCAGGCCGGGGCGGCCCCGCAAGCCCGGCAGGCGCAGCCCCAAAGCCTGCGCGCCCCCGGGAGCGCAGCGCAGCGCAGGCCGGGTACTTACTGCGCCAAGGCGGCGATGGAGTTCAGCGCGCAGGACACCGGGAAGGCGGCGAGCGACAAGCCGACGGCTCCCGGGACCGCAGGCAGCTGCATGGCGGAGGGGCCCCGCTGCCAGCCCGCTGCCAGCAGCCTCCCACCCGCGCTCCCCGCTGGGGCCAGAGGGAAGCGGACAAAAGTCCCCCAGAAGCGCCCGGGCCAGTCAGTTGCCCCGAGTCCAACCCAGCCCGCCGCGCATGATCCCCGGCCTCCATGCAAAGGTCGCAGACTTTCGTCCCCCGGGCGACTCTCTCGTGCCCAGCCTGAGTCAACACGGCGCGCTCCCGGGTGGAGCTGCTCGCCCAGAGGCGGAGCCGGAGCCTTTGCCCCGCCTGCCGCTTTGCTTCAGCTCCTCCGCTTTGCAGCGTCTGCCAAGGAAGTTTTCAGAAACAGTAAGATCGAGGCCGGGAGGCTCCTTCCCCCCCTCGGTTAGAGCCAGGCGCTGGGACTCCTGGGTTCGATTCCCACCTCGCCCCCGGTTAGAGCCAGGCGTTGGGACTCCTGGGTTCTATCCGTCCTCGTCCCCCCCGACTCCTTTGGTGACCTTAGACAAGACAAGTCAGCCTGTGTTTCCCCCACCTGGAGCCTGGCCTGCTAGAACATTCACACAGGGCTGCCTGGCAGTTCAGTCCACCTTTGCCCAGTGCTTGAGCAGCGTTGGGAAGACAAGGGCTATCCCAGCAAGAGTCAGCGGGAAAGGACTTGGAAACCTGCCGGCCTCCTTAGCCAGCTCCTGCGACCCCCCCTGCAAAACACAACCCAGGCAGGCACCCGCCACGCCTGGCTCCAACTCACCAGGTGCCCACCCAGCCTCTGCTGCACTCAGAGCCAGCTGGGCTATTCGTTAGTTTCAGACGCAGAGACATTGATATCTGGTTAGCAACTACCCCCAGCCCACCTCCGGCCTGCCCTCGCATCCTGCTGGTAATGGCACCTTCTCCAGTGGCAGATGGAGGAAGCTGCAACACGGATGCCTTCAATAATATTCTTTATCGTCCGGGATGGCAGCAGCATCGCCCCATGCTGTCGGGACCATTGACAAGGAGAAAGGGCTTCACAGCCAAGTGGCCTGAAGTGGTCCTAAGCACTATCATCATCTCACCAAACAGAATCACTCCTACATCTTGGGAGGCGGTGTCTTTTTAGCTGAGGTCTTCATTTCCAAGCTGATCAACTACAGCTCTGAAGAAGAGGCTGGTTGCTGGGCGCCAGTTTCTGTGCCCTGGAAACCCACATTTTCCAGTTAGTCCCCAGAGATTCCATCAGGTCTAAGTTGCTCAGATACAATCGCACAGATATGCCCATTAGAGGCGCTTGCAATGTTGAGAGTCCTGATTTTGCTTACGTAAGATTGTCCTTAGCAAAATAAATGTCCTTACTTAAGTCTGTGGAACTCATTGCCAAAGGATGGTTTTGAGAGAAAGAACCTAGCAAAATTCAAAGAGGGATTGGACGTTTATCTGGTAAGGAGAATAACCAGAGTTAATGGTAGTTAATGCTAATGGAAAGAGTTTTGGAAGGGCGATGAAACCTCATTTATTAGGAGTTAAGCCAATTTCTATTAGGACGCAGGAGAGACCTTTATGGGAGGAAATTACCCCACATCTGCCTACTGCGGGGCTTCTTGCACCATCCTCTGAAGAGAGTGGATACTGGACTAGATGGACCATGAGTTGGATCCAGGCTGGCTATTCTACTTCCTGCTTTCATAATCATGAGGCTGAACATCTGACAGTCCCTCTCTCTCTCTGGCCCCAATTTATTCCTACTCTGACTTCATTGGGTTTATGTCACAAATGCCTCTAGGTTCTTAAAAGGATGCATTTGGGTTCCTGTCTGCTCCCTAAATGCTCTCTCCCATGGAAGTGACAGCCAAGAATATTGCATCTCTTCACCCTTGACATCTTACTGCTTTTGACCCCGATAGTCTGATTACATTCCATTACTCTGTAACTGCTCTAAGTACTTTACTGAGCAACCCAGGCTTCTTGCTGACCTTGAATGAGATAATTCAGCGTTGGTTCAAGAACATAAACCTCCCCCCCGCCCCCCCCCAAAAAAAAGTTAGAAAAAGCCCGCAGGTCAGCATCCTCTGCCAGGGAAACAAAAAGACCTATTTCAGTGGTAATCAGATCACGTTGCCAAGGCAGTATAAGATTGCTCCTTGGTGCACATTGAGAGCTCTGTCCAGTCTCTCTAAGTATCCAGGGCTGCAGTCTCTGCTTCTGTCCCTGGGCAGCTGTTTCCACAGTCTCAACCCATCTATGGTGTTTTCCCTCTACTATGCAGTTTTTCTTCATTTAATCTAATTCATCTTGGGGTTTATAGAGCTCACACCTTATCATTGCAGCATCTGAGCTCCTCACAAACATTAATGAATGCATCCTCATAGCAAGTAATAGCTCTATTGTGCCGATGGGGAAATAAGGCATAGATTCTTAAGGTCACCCAGGGAGGCTATGGCAGGTGCCGAATTGAACCCAGATCTCCTGAGTCCCAAGCCAATGCATTAACTATAAGACCATCCTTCCTCCTTGTTTACTAGCCCCACTACATAGACTGCTTAAGTTTATACACAAAGGGGTCACGCTGGTCTCCTTGACATTCACGTGGAAATGCTGTCCAGAAAGACTAAGATGTACTCCACAAGGTGTTTTGAAAAGCTTGGTGACTGAAGCATTTTCTTCCCATTCATCCTGGAAATCTGTAGCATCCAAACAGCTCAAGAGAAAAAACATCTTCAGATTTTGAGAGAGAGAGAATAAAAAGCCCATGAAAGCAACCACTTTTTACATGCCTTTGAGAGAATTTTAATCAGCAGAGGTAGAGCAGGTATTTCAAGGTCTCTGTTGAGGCAAGGCTCAGTTTCCAGCAAGATTGTGACCTCTCCATTTAACCTCTTTTCAGAAATTGAGAGTCAATGCCAGTTGTCGGGGGAGGGACCTGGTTGAATGGTAGCACGTAGAATGTGCCAGAAACGTTCCAAGAACGAAGTGTTGTTTGTCAGACATTCAAAAAAACAAAGTTGCTGTCATGTGACCTTTCACCTTGCTTCCAAAAGCTTTCCATCTGAGCCATTGTGTCATTCCTTTGCTCCATCACGATTCAGAGTCCACGGATGAATTAGTGGCTGTGCACTTTGCCCTGCACTGTTTCATTGCTTCGTTATGCGGCAGCAGAAGTGGAAGTTACTTTGTATATGCCCCGCGATGACAATTCATCTTATTAAGCAACAATTCAAAGTACAGGCAGTTGTACATGCACTGATTAATAGCAGGGGGCGTGAATACAGCTCTGCCCCACCTCACACATTTGTGGGGTTTTAGCGCTTGTGAAAGGTACCGGATTATCAGCCACAGAGGCCAAAGTCCCATTTGCTCCCACACAAGCACAGAAGCGTAAGCCTCCCCCCAGCACTGCACTATCCGGGACGGAGAGGGGAGTTCGATCTCCCTGGGCCATCCAGTGGTTAAAGTGTGTAACTTTACATTCTGACTGTAAACGCCTCAGGGAAGGCAGTCATTGCCCAGCTCCCACTGGCACGGGACGGGGCATGCATCCTGACTGTGACCACTGGCCGCTCCCACAAGTACTGGACAATAAAGTAAAATAACAAAATGACAGGCACAGACCTTAGGCTCCAAATTTAAGCACACTTTAGAATTACTATTACAAGGAATCTTTTCTGCATTCTAATGATCCACGTGAACATTGAAGTATCAATACATCTATCCCTTGCTTCACATGTCTCTGTCCCCATGCCTTTGGCCATAGCTGCGGTCAGCAGGGAAATCCCTTCTTATAAACTAGAGTGGGTGAATGGCAAGGCATTCTCTGTGTGGGTTCAAGACTCAGGAACGTGCTCTCCTTTGGTTAGGAATAGACCTGGGCACACTAAAAAGAGGCAGTGGTTTGGTAGGATTCAGGGAGAAGACTGAGGACAGGCTTTGAGCTGATAAAGGGACAGAAAGGTGTTTGTGGAGGTCGTGGGCTGAGCTCCCGTTGAATTGATCATTTAATATTGTTAAGATAGAGATGTCGTGTTAATGGCGCATTTGGTGTTTTTAATTATTTAAATTGAAATAAATAAAAGTTGAGCCAGAGATGCCCACACAGAGGAACAAAGCTTGTACCAACGTACAGGGTGCTTCTGAGAAACAAGGCCATTGCCATATTGGTGTGTGCTGAAAAAGAGGCATACAGGACATCTGCCAACAGAAGAGCGGGCAGGAAAAGCAGGGTATACTCACTTTTCAAGAGAGATTTGCAAACCATGGAAGAGTGAAAACACTTGGCAGTCTCTGCAGCATTTGATTAGCTGTAGATATTTCACCAGCTGTTTAAAAGAGGAAACCTGCACAAGCACCAGTCTGCACTGCCTTAAAAAAACATCCCTAATGGCTGGCTACGAGGGATTCTCAATATATTATTGCACCTATACTTGAAGTGAACATTCTGATAATGTGCCCATGTCTACAGCAGCCATCCTCACGGCTATTGGGATTGGGCCTTCAGCCCACAAAGGTACAGTCACTGGAATTCAATGCTGTAAGTTAACTTTACGAAGCCCAGGTGACTTGAGCAGCAAGCTCTGTTCCCTGCAGTGCTTTTGGTCTTTCATAAATGTGGAAACGTTGTTAAGAAGTTCTGCTTAGTTTCATTCATGCCCAAAGACCCAGCAGGTGGAGAGGAGAAACAAGAAGAGAGCAGCACACCCTAAAACTGTGAGGCTCATAAACTAAATGGATCAACTAAACACCCCAGGAAAGCCTGAATGTTACAGCAGCCTTAATAGTTTTGGGAGAAGCTCAGCCTCGCCAGTGGCCTGCCAAAATTTCCTACCTTTATTACCTAATGTTTCATAGTTATTGCCCATGTGCTGATTAGCCACATCAGCTGCAATACCCCAGTGTGCAAGCTGTAATAAGCGCACCTGTTACCCTGGCATATATCACTGCCAGGAATGGATCACATATTTCTTAGTTGCAAGCCTGACTGCCTGTGTTTCCGAGGTGCCCATACATTTAATTTTCCCATGATGAACTCATATCAAATTGACCAGTCTCTGTTTTTATTTTTTATTGAAAGCCAAGCCATTAACTCTACATCACTGAGAAAGGTGAATCACATACTAAATGGTAAGATTTTGGTATCAGGGCAGAAGGGGCAAACAACAAACATGGGGAGGGGAAAAAAAATCTTACAATTTGAGATGTTTTGAAAGAATACTACCATGGGGCTGTATGTTCACCCACAAAAACCTGTGGCAAGGCCACTGCTTCTGATCAGACTGATAAAAAGCTAGGGGGCAGATGGGTGTGAGTTTGTTTACAGCCAGAGCAGAGGAGAGTTGCAATGCAGCGGTGTTTCACAGACCAATAAAAATCCACTGGCCTTTAATAACTCAGGTTTGAAGGCCTGGTTCTCTGCCACCCACATCCACAGAAAGGATATGTGGGCCTCTTGTTTTGCTGAAAGCTGTGTGTGAATTTAGTGTTCAGGAAAGTGAGGGACGAATGGCACTGGCACTGGGCAAATTTCCACAGCAGGCCTCAATCCCCCACTGTGTCGCTCTGCTCCAGACTTTGTTTTTCTACGAAGCAGAGATAAAACAAATAGGCACTGGGTTTGCAGTTTCAGCTGGAGGCCAGACTCTTTATACTTGTGACTTAATACAGGATTTGAACTCAGATCTTCGGGGGAAAAGGCTAGTCAACTAACTGATACTCACCTTTGGGGGCTAAGGGGGCTGCCTCGTATATATTTTTAATAAAGCTACGGCCAAGGCAGAATAGGCTGCATATCTGAGCAGTGGATGCAAAAAAACACAAAAAAATGTATTTCTTGGCAAGTAACATGGCACTGAGCAATAAACCAATGGAGTCCCTGAACTATTCCCATTAGTATCTTTGGTGCTACCCTTCTGTACAGGAGGGCACCGGATAAAAACCTCCATTCTCACCTGCTCTCTTCTCCTTTTTGAATACCATCCCAGGCCTTGTTTGATGCAGTTGTCATGGCACTCAAGTGTGCAGTGAGTGGGCTTCTAGGCCTTTGTTCTGGGTGAAGATGTCATTGTGACTTTAATAGATTTTACAATATTTGCAAAAAAAGGATGATAATGCAGTTTTGTAACATTTCACAGTAAAATTACAACAGTATTGAAAATACTTTGTCCTGAAAACGCTATCAGTAGTAAGGTCTCCTCGGATTGTTCTGTAGAAAAGGGAACAACAACAGAAGATTAATTAAAATTGCAATTTGAACAGAACAATGACTATGTGAGCTTAATTAATATTAATTGAAGGACTCCACTGAAATAGGAGGTTTCAAGGGGTGAAATCTGAGGTTTTCTCTGGAAAATTACAAATGGAATGCAAGACTAAGTGCATTGGCCTGCTGGATGTAATGCAGAGTCACATGCAAACTGATAAGCTTTTTGCCATAAGAATGGTTATTCAACATAAAACAAGCTGGGATTCAAGGACAACCCATCAGCTTCTTTTGTAGGCAGTATTTATACTTGGCACATACAGCTTCCAGCTAAACACAGGAACTTTTGTATTAAAAATAATAGCCAGGAGAGCTGACTGTCCGGGGTGTTGTGGTATTCATGATTTGATTCAACACAAGAACAGAACCAAAAGGAAAATCTCTTAGTGTGAATTGTTACAGTTCATTTCCCTGTGACTGTTACATTTTAATTGAGCAAATAAAGTAACTCTTGGGGATATTTAGGAATATCCTCTGATGAAAAGGTACAATACACTTTCCTGAGGTGAAGGAGTAGGTTAGACTCAGCATTTATATTTTACATGTAGGGAAACAACTACAGGCAGGTGATTTGCCCCAGGTTGTAGAGTGAGCCAGTAGCAGAGTTGGGAATAAACTCTTGGGGCGCAGATCTCCATGGCTCTGCCCCTTGTGCAGTCATTTACATCACTATCAAGGGAGTGGAAACTCCCAACACCCACATTTGATACTATTTTACACCCACTTTATACTGTGTAAATGGCTGCACAATGGGCAGGACAAAGGAGAATGAGGCCCCAGAGTCCCAACTCCTAGGTCCCCGTGCTAGCTGGAGCCTGCCTCAGAGGGGTGCTGTGGAGATTAGTTGGTATTTGGGAAACACTTTGAAGATGAAGGGCCATACTGTGTCCTCTCTGTTTTTACACAAGGCAAAATTGGCCATAAAGTATTCTGGAGCACTAATACTCCCCGTCCTCCCCCTTATAGGATATGGGCAGAGACACTATTGAAGCTTCACTATGTCGGAAGTGTGTTAGGAGTCACCTCACCAAAGGGTTGGGTCGGAACCTGTAGGCCAACATCATTCTTTTACGAAATGCCTCATACTCGTCATCCTCCTTCGATAGCTCAGCGGGACGATCGATCCCAAACCCAGCTCCGTCCACTGCAGTGGTACCCCTGTTTAAAAAAACAACCACAAAAAAACCCCTTCTAGTTAAGCAGATGCTAACAGAACATCTCTCTGCTAATCAAAAGAACCCACCACCTCATAGGATCTGCCCTCCTAACCAGAGCACAGAGACCAAGACAAAGGGACCATGTTTGCATTGCACAGGCGAAGACAGATCTGCAGCAATCAGGGTAGCTAGTTTTGACCTCAGAACAGTGCAGTGCTATTACAGCATTGCAAGCTCATTCCTCCAACCAGCAAACCCCGCTGCTGTAGTGAGAAGCTGTGGCGTAAATACAGCGCTAGTTAAACAAAGGGTTAATTAAGCATGTAACAGGGATAATTCTCAGTGCTTTGGGTGCCTCTCTAGTGAAGGATCCCCTGCCATGCTTATTAGCCTCTGGCAGTTAAGGTGACCAAACGCAATGATCTGGACCTTGCTTATTTAAGGAATGAGCATGAAACAGAAGGTGGCTACCTCACACCCCCAAAAGGGAGTCACTGGAAGATAAATCAGTATTCTTCCCTGTGCATCAGACAGCTCCCTTGCCTTGCCAAGTCATAGACATCAGAGATGACAGAGCCTCTTAAGTCACATTTTGCCCAACTGTGCAGTGCAGGATTGCTCCCTGCAGCACATTTGGGAAAGGTGCAGTGGAAGCCTCATTATTCTGTACACAATAATCTCTCCCCACAGCTCTTGATTTAAGTGGGCCACCACTTCACCAGACAGATATTCCTGAGAGAAAGGAGCTGAAATGCTTTGTAGAGACACTTCATCTGTGGTTTCCACTAGATATGCACAACTGTAGTTTACAAAGGACCCACTGGATGGGAAACATTCTTAATTGCTTTCATTATCAATATTTAGTTTCCCTATAGTCCAGCATACACCACAAGCAGCTGGTCATTCTGATCCACTTTGGATGCAATTACTCTTTATTATCCCAAAAACACTTGAGTAAAGAAACAGACTGATGTCCAGAGGGATGGCATGTACACACAAAGCTTTCTGCTTGGTACTGACGTGGCTTTTAAAAACAGTTGGAGCAGTACCATCTGGTAACTGCCCTTGATGGACAGCGCACCAGAGACCAGCAAGTCTGCTTCAGAGTTCTCCAGCTGCATAAGGCATGCATTGGATATTTAATCACATACAGCACTTTACAAACATTGATCAATCCTCACGTGGCCTGTGTGAGGAAGTAAGCACTACCCCCATTTTAAAGATGGGGAAACTGAGGAACAGAGTATGTGTCTCAGAGGATGGCACTGTGAGAGTCAAGGTTAGAATTCAGAAGCTCCTGGCCCATGCTCAGAGCACAGATCATCTATCTAATTCTGGAACCAGAAACACCTCAGTAGATTTTTTTTCCCCTCTTTATGAAAAAGGTTCTATGCACCGTCCAAATTATGAACCTCAGCCATATTCATTCCAGCTGCTTCCAACAAGCTGGGAAGCGAGCATCAGCACCTACCTGACAGAAAAGGACTGAATCAACAGAAAGAAAATACAACATTTTGCTTACTTGCTGACTGGATTTTTAATCCCCTGTCCATCGGAGCCAAGCCCATCACCCTCCTTCCAGCCCATCTTCATCAGCATTTGGTAACCTATATTCTCCACGGTCAGTTTGAATTCCTTGTACTCAGAATAATCTGGTTCGCGACCTTCCTGCAGGGCAACAAAAGGCAACACGAGTTACACTGCATTACTCCACTCGAGTAGGGGAGCAGGGAAAGAACCACGTAGGGGAGATTAGTGTGGGCCGGGCAAAGAGTCAGGGACAGTTAATAATTTTAACAAAACTTCTTGGGATTCCATTGCTCGTCCACCACAGGGGAGGAAACAGGTAAGCGATACAGCACAGCAGAGCCACCCAGAGTCCAAAATGTAATCTGCAAGGTGCAGGGAGTGCAACTATGAGATTAAATTGAGACGTATCAGGCTTCTGAATTGAAAGCTGCTCACTGGGCTGGCTCCAAAGATGGCTCTTATTTAAAAAGAGATCTTACCTCAGGCCCCATCTCCAGTGCTGGCTACAAAGGAACACTATCAAGGATGCCAGCAGAGTTGGCAGGAGCCAAGGGCTCTGCATAGGCTTTATATTTTTGCTTTATTACATTTGTCTGGCTAAAAATTCCAATTTTCCCTACCTGGTATTAGTGATTCCTCATCCTGCTCGGACACTGGAACTGCAGATTTGTCGGCAAGCAGTCTGAAAGCTCTGTCTGTTTCACTGTAATGTCACCTAGTGCCCTGTACCCCTTGCTGACGTACTGTTTTGTCAGCCAGGCTTCCCCGTGAATCACAATAGATCAGCCCCCCACCTCCTTTAGTGACAAGACCCCTGGGGGATGGAGTTGTTTTTCCTTTAGTCTCCAGCGGTGGAAGAACACCAGCATCCCACAGCTGTGCTGAATCAGGACACCAGCTCTTTTCAAAGGCTGATGCCAAGGGGTTCAGAACAAAGTGCAGACATTTCTGCAAGTGGATGGGGAGCCTGTACAGGCTTGAAGTATTAAAAAAAAACCCAAAAACTTGCTTGCAAAGAAGCTATACCAGTAAGTGGCTCACAGAACTGCAGGCAGCCTACTCTGGTAAATGGCTGAAAATGCTTGAGTACTTTCCCTCAGTGCTACCAGACAGGTCAGATTTCTGCTGGAGAGTTCCACTGTGGCCTAGGAAACTGTCGCTCATTTCACCTTTAATGCCTTGAACGTCTCCATGAACTTCTCCAGCTCATCAGGTGGCAGGAAGTCCCCGATGAAATGCTTCCCTCTGCCCATCTGGGTCAGTTGCTCGGCCCACTCTGCTCAAGACATGGAGGGGAGAAAAAAAAGCATAGTAATGATAAAGAAATGTTCTTTTATAGCACCTTTGACTTCAGAATCTCAAAGTGCTTCACAACCCCATGTGAAGTGGGTGTTATCTCCATTCTACGGGTGGGGAAAACGAAGCACAGAGGTTAAATGACTTGCCCAAGGGCACTCAGTGAGTCGGTGGCAGAGCTAGGAATGTCCTGACTAATCCCCTGCTCTAGCCACAAGACCTCATACTCCTTTCTATGGAAGTCTCAGCACAGCAGCAGAACAAAAGGAAATTCGGTGCTGAGGTTTTCCCACCCACCTCGTGTCTTGTCCATTTCCATGCGTCGAAGCTGATGTTCCCATGTCCCCAGTTCATTGTCTACCTCCTCATCGCTGTCATAATCATGCTGGTGCTGCTGAACCGCTTTTTCCCACATCACCTGCATTTCCTGCATGGCTCGCTTGTGTTTCATGATCATGTCATACATCTGCTGCATCTAGGGAAGCAAAACAGTAGCCTGCTCAGTGAGGCAGCTAGTCTGTAGGCAGCAGAGTGGACACAGAGAGGTCCCTAAGTTCTGCAGTAGAGCACATGGCTGCCTTATCGATGAGACAGAAAAGCAGGCCATGAAGACTACAAATCCCAGCAGGCAATGCTGAATCCAACTGCAAGCAGCTTACCGCTCAGGTCAAACAGGAGCATCACCTGCTGGCATCTTTGAGAGCTGCACCCATACATTAACAATGTGGGCAGCTGCCATGTGACCCTTTTTATGTAGTTTGTAGTTTAAATGCAGCCCTCAGGATCCCAAAAGTGGCCAGTAATGATACCCTGAACTACAGTAACACAAATCTCAGCAGGGAAGAAAAGTGACACAATAAGCCTTGCAGACATTGGGCTTTAGTTGGAAAGGGCATTAAGTCCTACATGGATAGCATATAAGAGGAAAGGTGAGCTCACAGCCAGAACATTTTTTTGTTTAGCGGGGAGATGGGTTGGCTGGATTTTGCTCATGTCCCCCTATGCTCTATAATGCATTTCTGCTGACCACAGCATCATCTGATACTTACAAATCCAATATGAATCCAAGAGGTTTTGTTTGTTCAGCCCCTGGGAAAATCTCTGTTGTCTATCTCCACCCCTAACCCAACCATGCTGCAATGCAATGTACTGCTGCACAAATTAGCTTAGAAATCATTTCATGGCATTACCTCCTGCTGCTCCTTCAGCTGTTTCTTCTGCGCATCAGAGAGCTCTGTCACACCCACTAGTCCAACCGGTTTCCCTTTTTCATAACCAAGACCCTTGAGGTCCTGAACTGAAATAAGCAAATGTCAAAGATTTTCAAAAAACTGAGCCAGTCATTCAAGACAGCAGAACCATATCCCAACATCCTATCCATTTAAATCTTACAGTCTGTTTCATAACTCCAGCATTAAGATGCTAAGCTGCACAACTCCCAGTAGTACTCTAAAGACTCACAGAAGAAAGACTCATTAGGTCACACTCCACCTCCTGGCCAACTCAGAACTGTTCTCCACATTTGTATTCTCTAGGGCTTTGTTCTGTCTAGTTTCAGATATTCCCCAGCTTCCCTTGGGAAACTATTCTACAGTCTTGGAGATCACAGAGTCAGGAACTCTGTCCTCCCAGGCAGGCTAACGTTACCCTCTCTTAATTTAAGCTTATTTCTTTTCATTAAGCTCCTTTATGAATCTCCCTACCACAAATAAACTGGTATTTAATTATACAGCATTAAGTGCCCAGCAGATTTCAGTCTGTCAGTGTAGTGCTCAGTACATCTATCCAGTAACTGTACTGTGTTTACTATATGAATAGCTACCAGTCATTCAGAATGATAAATGATCACACCTTTTTTGGAAATTACCACTCCCTACTACATGTTTAATTTCTCAGCTACAGAATTCAGAAGGACAAGGACATCAGGCCTCCTGCCTTCAAAGAGGAGACATATTTTAAGTCTAAGCTTGATGTCTCCGTTGGTGTATCCCTGTTCTTCTTCGTCTGGGTCTCAAGCTCCTGTTTTGAAATGATTTTACCTGCTGTTGTATTGGAAAGGCCCTGCAAGTAGGTTTTAAGCTCAGTAAGGCAGGCCCCTGCTGATTTTGAAAGGCCATTCAGTGCTGTGCGTTCATAGGGGCATTTTAAAATTGCATAATGATCTCTCTTTAAGAAAATATTTCTGCAGCAATAAAAACAACAAACAAAAATATTCCTGGGGTGGTGAAGCCAAGATTTACAATGAAGAGCAACTTGCAAGGCTAGTCTATTTCTAACTAACTGGGCTGACAGCTCCCCTGTTAAACATCTAAGAGTTGCAGTTAAGTATTTAAAGGATTGCAAAAAAACCCCCACAAACCCTGCACTTGAAAGTACATTATGTTTTTCAGTACAAGGGGAAGGATTTTTTCCTAGTGGCTACAAAAACCTCATATTTAATTAAAAAAAAGGAGTACTTGTGGCACCTTAGAGACTAACCAATTTATCTGAGCATAAGCTTGGTTGGTCTCTAAGGTGCCACAAGTACTCCTTTTCTTTTTGCGAATACAGACTAACACGGCTGCTACTCTGAAACCGCTCATATTTAATGTGAACCCAGGCTATGGCTAAATTATGCTTCATTAATTATTCACTACCAATTAATTATGAAGCCTGATAATAATAGGATCATTGTTCATGACACCAAATGTCTGTGCAGATGGTAATTAGGTCCCAGGGGTCATCTCTCCAGTTCTCTCACTCTCACTTAGGGCAATTGATCAAAGTGCATTATCCCCTTCCCCATATGGTTTTTGCCAAGCATGTCATGATTTGGAAATTGGTTTCAGAGTGGTAGCCATGTTACTCTGTATCAGCAAAAAGAACAAGGACTATTTGTGGCAGTTAGTCTCTAAGGTGCCACAAGTACTCCTCGTTCTTTTTGATGATCTGGAAAGTGGCTTCCTTAGCACCTGCCTCCAAACAAGAGCATAAAGCAGTCCAGCAGTTCATGCTCATATGGCCGAGAGCACTTGGATACTCATATAATCAGTCTTAAGAGCAAACTGTGTATATCGAGTTCAGCAGAAACATGGCAAGAGATATTCTAAGACAGAGTTAGAGATAAACTGGCTCACTCCAGGCCCTGTGAAGTATTGAGTATGCCCTCAATTCCCAATGAAATAATAGCAAATAAAAAACCAAACCTATACATAAAATTATCGGACAGAGGCCCTTTAAATAAAGCACATGATTCTTCTTTCACATACACCAGTGAGAATCAGGAGCAGCTCCACTGATGGAAGTCACTGATGGAAGACTGGTGAGAGGAGAATCAGGCTCAAAATGTCCTATGGGAGACTTTAGTGGCAGCGCCAAACACAGGGTCAGCCCCGTTCTCAAGGAACAGGAAGCCTCTTTGGCTACATTGAAGAAATCCGTTCGACCTTCACAGAGAAGGTCAGCAGCTGTTTGACTTAGTTCTAGATGGCATAAACTCTCAGGCTAACAGCACAACACAGCTCAGGAGGCCAATGTATCGGCAAGCTTCCAGGGACAGCCTTAAAAGGAGAAGGGTGAGATAGAGAGGCATCTTTTTTTCCATCCCAGACATACAGTGCATGCCTTTGCTCCTCTTTGCACTAAAACTGTACATCCGGTTTCATGGAACCAACATATGATCTTGCAGCTCCAGGCCAACATGACAATAACCTGCTGAAAGACCTATTGTACGTGTTTAGCTCGGTGCACCAAGGCTAATTAAAAAATCCCTCAAAGTGACACCTATTATATCCAGGCAAAGTAGACAGAAGGAAGAAAGTCTTTGGTGCAGGTGGGAAAACTATTGTAGAACAAAGCCAAGACAGGTGCCTGGGCAACTTGTATCAATCTGCACATATTGCAAAGACATCAGCACGCTTACCTAAACCGGGCCACGGGACTGAGAGTGTTAGCCAGGGCACGCTCGTGCCATGAAAACAGGCAGAAGATGCGGAACTGCTCCTCAGCTAGGATAAAGAGCTGCTTTCATCCTCGGAAAAGTGTGCCTTGCAAAACATTACCTTTGGCCACAACCAGGTGAATGGTGCCATTTGCATTTGCAGCATCGAGCAGAAGACTACCGGAAAGTTTACCCCTACCCACATGTCTGGAGAGGAGGTCTCCCTTCCTTTCACAACAAGTGCAATCACTCTATAGCCAAAGGGAGCCATTAGCTGCCTGACTTTTGACTCAGTGTTCTGAAGATCATATTAATTACAACTAGACAGATCCAAACCAGCGCTCCGCCCCCAATCCAAAGTTAGCACCAGACGTGCCCAGACAACACTCACGAATTTTCCTGTAGTTCCGAGACTTTACTAATTAATAGCACCCCTGTTCTATTCAGCATTTTGAATACTCACTGTAGTATACAAGCTGCTAAGTGTCTAAACATCAATATATGTAAGAGGAGCATCATATCTGTCCAAAAGGGCCATACTACACTCTTCACTCCGCATGATACTGATTTAAGACTGAAAACTGACATGGAATGAATGAGAAATAATAAACAGTCCTTGCCTAACTGTCCAAGGCTCCAAAGCAGCAACATCTACGAAGCAGATGGGGCTGGGGAGGCATGGACCATCTAAAGCACATTTTGTGGCTCTAACTCCAGCAGGGCCATGGCTATAATTTGGTATTCTAGTCATCTGTCAAGTTAAAGATGTTAATGCTAGAAGAGGATTATTCTATCTGAACCAATAAACATTTTCCCTGCAGAGCATTAACACAGTGTTAACGGTCAATTTCTTATGACTGGCAGATTGTTTGCCGTCTTTTCCTTTACTTGACAACGCCCTGTGGAAAGTGAGCATGCCACCTGTCTAATTAAGAGGAAGCTAACACGGAGGTTAAAGGAAAAAGCAAGTAATTTTAGCAGGAAGACGCAAAGGAATGTGCGGCTGTAAGACTCTATCAGACCCCAAATGCAGCATGATGCGCAAGGCAGGAATTCACTTATTTTATTATGAAAGCATCTGCCCAGCTTTGGCTTTTTAACTTTTTTTTTAAAAAATGTATTAAAATAGATAAATGAAGGTGTGACAACCCATGTAGCCTGCCTTTTACACAAGTTAGAGACATTAAATGTCTGAAGGAAAGAAGGACTCCAGCAATACAGAATGAGGGGAGACCTTGGCATTTGATTTCGGTCTCACTAGGAAAAGGAATAGAAGATCAGACCAGTGGTCCATTTAGCCTGGTATCTCCCTCCCTCCCCCTCCCTCCAGACAGAGCTGGCTGAAACTCAAAGTTTCCATTTTGCGGGAAGTTTCAACGTTTCAAAATTTGTTTTAATTCCAAACAGTATCAGTGCTAAACTGTTTCATTACAACACAAACAGGAGACACTGATCTAGAAAAGATAACATGTCAATGAGTCCTAAGTAGCAGCTGCCCTTTGTGATTTAAAAAAAAAAAAAAAAAATCTCTACTACTGATGTAAAAATAAAAAAACCCATAAAATAAAATTCTAAATGAAGTTGTCCAAAATGAAACATTTGTTGTTTCAAAATATCCCCCCTCCAGGAATTTTTGTTGAAATCAACATTTTTTTTAAGCTGTTTAGATTTCAATGGAAACTGTTTTTCATCAAAACATTTTGACAAAGGATGTCTGACCAGCTCTATTCCTGATCCCTGTGGCCATCAGCTGACACTACAAAGCATCTTACCCTTTATCTTGGCCATCCAGTGTTATTAATGGCCATGCAATTATCCAGTCTCTCTTAAAACCCAGCCACAGTACATGACCCAATGACTTGCTGTGACAGTGAACTCCACAGGCTGAATGTATGCACTTGTGAACTCACTCCGCAGCTCAGAATGACATTAGAGCTTGTTTTCTAGAAAGAGTGCAACATTTCCACTCTCTATACTCACACCAATACCCCTCCACACCCTTTCCCCTCATCACACTAGATGGGCAAAGTATTCAAAGACAGTTGCACCTGAAAAATGCTTGCATTCATCAGGGGCCCTTGAAAGTCATGCTTTCACGTGCACATAGCCAGCTCACCGTTGGACTCATTACCTATCTACACATGCATACATGGGACATAAGCGTTTAAATTTTGCAGGCACAGTAAGAGTGCCTCTATTGGAAAAAGAGTCCTCTCGTGTTTGATGTGAGTTGCACCCCTAAAGGGGTCTGCAGCATGCTGTCCTCAGAGAGAAATCACAACCCTGGATCAGGGAGCAGTCCCATGACTTGAAATAGGTCCTGGAAACCAAAAATTGGAAACTGGCAGCTTTGCTTGCATCCCTCAGCGCAGTGATTCTCAACCAGGGGTACATGTACCTCTGGGGGTATTCAGAGGACTTCCAGGGGTACATCAACTTATCTAGATATTTGCCTAGTTTTACAACAGGCTACATAAAAAGCACTAGCGAAGTCAGGACAAACTAAACTTTCATAGACAATGATTTGTTTATACTGTTCTGTATACTACACACTGAAATGTAAGTACACTATTTATATTCCAATTGATTTATTTTATAATTATATGGTAAAAATGAGAAAGTAAACAATTTTTCAGTAATAGTGTGCTGTGACTTCTGTATTTTTGTGTCTGATTTTGTAAGTTTTTAAGTGAGGTGAAACTTGGGGGTACACAACACAAAGACTCTTGAAGGGGTACAGTAGTCTGGAAAGGTTGAGAGCCACTGCCTTAGCACCATGAGCAAAGCTATTTATGTTTAGTTATTTTTCTGACCCATCATCATCAAAGAGAGGATAGAAGAGCTGCCCAAGGATGTCAGCCCACCACGGGGAATAAGCGGAATTCATACTTCAACATTTGTTTTCTGACAGTCTCTATTCCTGAAGTGAAATAGCCCTAAATAGCATAAAGAAAAGGAGTACTTGTGGCACCTTAGAGACTAACCGTGAGCTATAGCTTACGAAAGCTTATGCTCAAATAAATTGGTTAGTCTCTAAGGTGCCACAAGTACTCCTTTTCTTTTTGCGAATACAGACTAACAAGGCTTCTACTCTGAAACCTAAATAGCATGGAGGCTGAGGCTATAATGAGCTACCGCTCAGCAGAGTTTTAAAGATAGCTGGAAAGCGATAAGATTCCAATCCCCAGAGTCAATGAGATAAAGTGGTTTATCTGGATTTGCACATGAGAGTTAGCTGCTAGACTTCGCTGAGAGATAGAAGGTTGCTGACTGGGGAGATTACAACAAGAGATAGACTCACAGGGTATTCTGTTTACAGAGCCAACTGAATTAGAACAGATCACAAGCTACCAGGAAAAAAAAATCCAATCAACCCCAAATACAGAACCACTAACCTGACAATGGGGAGGGAGAAGAGTTCAACTCCTGCTGGGCAAGCTCTGGGGGGGGCAAGTCAACCTTTTCCTCCTCTGGCCCCCATCTGCTCTTCCTCCTCTTTTTAGAGGCAGCTGCAGCCGGCTGTTTAGAGGAAGCTGGAGAGGATGAAGAGGACGGTGTGGCTTCAGGAATGCTCTTGTGTTTCAGGTTGGGTTCCAGCACAAAAGGTGTCCCTATGGAGTTGTTCTTGGCCTTACGGAACTCCTCCAGCTTCTGCCGGTAATATTTGTAGCCTTTGCTGTTTGGTTCATATAAAAACCTAAGTTTAAAAAAGAAAAAGTTTTGCGTGCAACAGTTCAATTCAGAGATAGGTCTAACCGTGATTTGGCCAGGAACTCTCCTCCCCACGTGCTTGGAAATACCTCCTGCCTCCTTCAAACCCACTTCTTTCACTTCACCCCTGGATACTTCTCTCCCCTCTGGTGCCTCATTTGCCTGGGGTGCAAGTTAGCTTGTGAGCCCCTTGGGACAGGGACTTTATGGCTGTTTGTAAATGCACCATGGCTAATGGTTACAATACCATAGAAAGACAGAGAAATAATAAGGAAGTGGTTGTTCTGGTTAGGCATCTGATGCCTTTACAAGATCACATTGTCAGTGGAAACATAAAATCTTCCCCCAATCCCCCCTGCTGTACTCCACACAGCCTGTTCCAGTTCACAAGAGATGCATCTTCACCTTACCAAACAGAAAAATGGACTAGTGGTTAGAGCAAGCTCCCACTCAAGTACTCACCTTACTGACACTAAGTCATTTTATGTAATCCCACCCTCCCCCACACCCAGAGCTCACTGCCATAGGCTGTAACCTCATGAACAAATAATGTCTTTTCCTTTTTGGGTGGAGGGAAAATCCTATTTCAATCTCTGTGGGAGGAATAGGAAGTGTCTGCAATCTAACAGCCACACAGATTAGACACACTCAGATTTGTTACAAATCTATCCACCGCTTCCCCCATCCCCTTTTCAATTTAAGCATTTTAACATAAAACCATAACTACCTTCAACCTTCCCCATCCCTCACTCTTCAGAGGATCAGTTTATTATTGGATACAGCCTCTCATTAGGAGACTGTTGTGTTCTTGCAGGAGAACACACTCAGTTAGGTAATAGGTCCGTTCTGTCTATAACTGCATGATTCTACACAGGCCCACGCACACATGTGTCTCTGCTGTATTCAAAAATTCACCAAGGTGTGACCTCGCACTCCCTAACTCAGACAAAGCTGCTGCACACTTCAATGGGCATTGTTTCAGGGTAGCGCGTGGAGAGCGGGATCAGACCCTCCATGAGCAATACATGAAGTAACCCAAGCAGCAGGCCCAGATGGGATTCCCAGCAGGGCTTTAAGAGAGTTAAATGACAAAGCGGCTCAGACGTTAGTACATCTGTCTGACATGCCACTCAACACAAGGGGGCAGGGATTCCAGAGGGCAGGATGGCAGTTAATATAATGCCAAGATTTCAAGAAGGAACAGGCTAATTAAAAACTGGTGAGTCTAGCTTCATTCCCAGGAAACATATTGTAACTCCTTGTAATGGCAGAAACAATGAGCTGCTTGGGTGAGAAGAAAAACAAGGCACTTCCCAGTGGGGATTGTGAGTAATGGGGTCTGTCAGATAAACTGATGAGAAATTTTCCAAAGGGTGGAGGAGGGGCTCTTCCTGGAATTTAGTTAAGGCGCCCTACAAAGCGGCAGTGAGTATCAGCCCCAGATGATGGTCATGGGTGAAAGGGAGCTGCAGGGAAAGGTGTAAAGGATTAGAATGAATACTAGCGCATTGCCATGGAAGGGAGGAAGTGAATGCACAATTAGGGAAATCAGATAGTAATCAAATGCCAGTTTGTTTAGAGTATTTTCTGGTCAGAAATGGCAGTCTTGGGCTGGGATTTGGGTTCTAGGCTTGGTCAGCTCTAGGAGTGTCCGATAGCAGGAAATAAGTAGAACAGCAGCTGTGTTGCACCGGGAGTGCTTGGACTGGAAAAGGGGTGACCTACCCGGCACAAAGCAGCGTCCGTTATTTATAACATGTTTTGGGTGCTACCGTAATATGTGCTGAACAGACATAGAGGGGAAATAGCGCCAGCACCCAAAATTTACAATCCTATGCCTGATCCTCCAATGAGCTTTGTGCAGAGGGACCCCTGTACCCATGCAGAGCTCACTGGAGAATCCAGGCCTAAGACAACAACAAAAACAGACTAAAGGGAGCAAAAAGGGATACAACATACACACAGAGGGATCAGGTGATGGCAGCATGACTCCAGTGCCATGATATCTAATACAAGAGAAGATGAAATAATAAATATTGACTCATTTCTAGCAGCCACTGAAGCAGCAGTGGGACTAAGGAGTAATATGAATGAGGAGAGGGTAACACGTTCAGGAAGTGTGTTCCATGCACAGAGGGGAACATGAAACAGAAGTGAACGCACAGGGTATCGATGCGGGTAACGCTGTCTGGCAAAGTGGAAATAGCAAAAAGCAAAGATCAGACTTCAGGACAATTAAATCGCACTAACATGACTAAAGATGGTGCTAAGTGGTTGGAGCAGTGGACTGTGAAGTAGGACTCCCGGGCTCTATACCCAGTTTCTTGTATCCTAAGTCTTATTCATAGGGGTTTGTCCCCTGTAAACCCTGCTAAAAACAAACACAAAAAACATGCATACTCAGCTGCAGGCTTCTTCCTTTACCTGAAAGCATGGTTCTCCCGGTTGTTCTGCAAGGCAATAGCTTCCACCTCTGGACCCCCGTCTGCTATGAACCTGGCCAGCTTCTCAGCAAAGTTCTTGGTCTCTTCCTCCTCTGGGGGTGAAACTTTAAGCAGGCTGTCAATACTGGGCCCAACTCACACACCCAACAGTCAAAAGCCTATCTGTTCTACGGACCCCAAGAGTGGAATAAGGGCAAGAGGAGGGGTTTATTTTTAAGAATAACGTAAAGAAACACAGTCAAATGGTCAAGAGTTCATATCACTGGGTAAGCAGTGAGGTATCAGCTAGTGCGATGGCTCTGTATCCAGGGGAATGGCCAGGACTTTCACTCTCTGATTTTCTGCATGCCAGGGGGCAGGTGTGAGTAGACTAATACACAAGGCAGCTTTCCCCTTCTGAAAACCCATATTTTCTGAAAACCCATATCTCTCGCACTTAGGAAGGCAGCTAGTTTTGTCCTCCTGTACTGGATATTTGCCCATAGCAGAAAACCACAATGCAATCGGTCATCTCTAGTTAAGGCCCCCACTTCTGAAGTCAGTGGCAGCTTTGCCAGGATTGCAGCCCTCAGAAATGAGTGTGGCAGGTCACATGTGAGAGAGAGTGGTTTGTGTTACTCTCATGGTTGTGCTGGCTACTCTGGAGGAAAAGAGGAAAGTAGTGCTCCATACAGAGCCTTCATCCCGCTCTTAACTGGAGGAGGGAGCTACTGCAGCCCTAGTCCAATGGTACAGAGAAAGCTCTGACCGTGAATATTGTCAGAGCAATTCCCCCTTATGAACAATCAAACAAGTATTTTATTTACATACAACTGCCTTATACGGTACTTCTCATCTTCAGAGCACTATGGCAACAAGGCTTAATGGTTAGAGCACAGCAGTAGGCGTCCAGGCGACCTGATTTGTTGCATGGGCTTGGGCATGTCAGAACATTTCCTTGCCTCAATGTCCCATCTGCAAAGGGTGGATAATACCACTTAACTATTAGGGTGCTGCAAGGATTAATTAATTGGTGTTTTCAGAGCACTATGGACCTAAAAAGCTCTATAAAAATCATTGCTACTGCGTGTTAACTAATAAACCTTCAACACCCTGCACTGGTAAACAGCATTAATCCCTTTTTTACAGCTTAAGAAATGGAGAAGAGAGGTTAAGTGATTTGCCATGGTCACACAGGATTTCTGTGCCAGAGGCTGGATTAGAAGCGAGATGTTCCTGACCCAAAAATCATGCTTAGCTCACCAGGCAACTCCCTCCTTCCCAAAATATTTAATTTTTTGCATTTCACTGCCCTGGATATTAATTCACTGGCAGATCATCTGCTCCTGCTGCTTCTCCACCTAAAGCCACAATTCCCAATTTGCAAGAACCCATCTGTTGGCTATGGAATTATGATGCAAGCTAAATGTAATGTCTTTCAATGGGGAATAAGCAGCAGAAACAGGGGAATGAATGCTGAAGAAACAAAGACCCTGTTTCCATCTTGACTCATGTAGAGTGAAGTTAGAAAGCGAACGAGAGTACCTGAGAAGCAAGACAGATTCTAAATCTATTGTCTTTCAGAGTTGGAACATCATTTTCAGGACCAAACAATGCAGAATCTTCTTCCTTCTAGCTCACTTTCCTGAAGACGTTTGGGAAATACTAGGATACTCTTCCTCCACAGGAAGCAATCCTGCAAGCTCTCAGTGTGTTGGACTCGCACTGATTTCAATGGGACTTTCATGCGTGGAGAGCTCCCTTATAGACTTAAGGAAATGAATATAGTGGCATCCCTTAAGAATCAGGCTCTCTTATTGACTCACGAAATGAATATAGTGGCATCAGAGATCGATGCCAGGAAACATCATACAACTCCCTTTGTGACAGTGCTTTACTTACAGGCAGCAAGAGACCAACAGCAAGACTAAAGCTGCTGCATATTCTACTTCGATTGATTCTTAAAATGTCTAACTAGCAGTTATTGAGAGCACTGAAAAAGACTTTATGATCTACATTTCATGATTGAGAGGTTGTGCTCCCAACCCCCTCACTTACCTTTCTGACAAGAGGACGTCTGCAAACTCTGATTCTCTTTTTTCATTTCTGCTACTTTCTTTCTGTAGTACAGGAATTCCCTGCTGTTCTTATCATGTAAAAATCTGGAGTGGAGAGGAGAAAAAAGTTACTAAAGCATATTTTGAGACGTTAATGTTTCTGCCCACTTGGTACAAAACAAAAAAAGACTAGACTAGACAAAATCAGAAGATAAACTACTCTGAAAATACCTTAAATGACTCCATTTATAAATTGTATAGCATAACACAGTGTTTCTCAACCGGGGTCTGGCGGGGCACAAGCAGGTTTCAGGGTGTCTGTCAAGCAGGGCCAATGTTAGACTCGCTGGGGCCCATGGCAGAAAGCCAAAGCCCCACAGCCCTGAGCCCCGCCACCCAGGGTTGAAGTCAAACCTGAGCAATGTAACCTTGCGGAGTTCCTGTGGCATGGTTTTCGTATTCAGAAAACCAGTTCTTGTGGCACAGGTGGGCTGTGGAGTTTTTATAGATGTTGGGGCGGGGGGAGGGCCCTCAAAAAAAAGGTTGAGAACCCCTGGACTATAACACTTTATACCTGTAAACCTCACAGCACTTTGGGAACATAAGCAACAGTAGCCCCATTTTACAGACGGGGAAATGATCACGCAGCAGACAGAGAGGAGTGAACCTACGGTCTCCTGACTCCCAGCCCAGCACTCTTATCTGCTAGACCACAATAGCATAGAGTCAGGGCTCCTGGGTTCTCCTTCTAACTGCTACTGATTTGCGACGTGTCCTCAGCAAAGTCATTTCCTCTCTATACCTCAGTTTCCCCATCTATAAAACAAGGCCAATAACACTCAGCTACCTCAAAGGAGATAGTGAGACATAACTGACTGGTGTTTGTAAAGCGCTTGGAGATCCATGGCTAGAAGGCTGTCCAGATGCACAGAGTATTCTTATGGTACTTTGTGAAAACATATGAAGGAAATGACACCATAAAGATCAAACCCCCCTCTTCCCAGAAGATCACAAAGCCCCCGCTCTATGCATGCAGGGCCTAGGTTCTTCACCTTGAGATATACTATGCTGCTTTAGCAAATTAAGTTTGCCCCCAAACTTACGAAAATGCTGGATTATCCTTGTAGTCTTCCATAGCGACCTTTTCTAATTCTGGTCCCCCTTCGGCCACGAACCTAGCCAGCTTTTCCACCACTTTCCGGGTCTCTGCATCCTCTGGGGGTAAAACTTTAAGCAGGCTGTCAGTACTGGGGTTCAACTCACACACCCAACAGGCACATTACTTCTAAGAACCACAGCGGTAGACAAGAGTGGGATGGGGATGAGGAGAAAAACGATGAAATGGGGAGCCAGTCTTACACAGCTGCACAAGTTACAAATCCGAGTTACTCTCAGGCCTTACCCTCCCAGTGGGAAAGGAACGATCTGACTAGAACCTTTTATGAGAGAAAATAGAAGATTTGGATTCCTTCCAGTTTAGGGTTCAATTGCAATTTGCTATGTAATTAGCTACTAACAATTCTAACATACACACTCACAACGGGGTGGGGACAATGTGGCTGTTTTTTAAAATAATGTATTGTTCACGAAGGGGCATGGATTTCAGCTCCTGAGATGTCAGGCTTTATCCACATACCAGACACAGTCTGGGCAGTGGGAGCGTAAGCTTCCACATGCTGCACCTGCCAGTGTGCCTTAACCAGGAAGGACCATTACCAGACGGGAGAGAGCTGACTCTCTGAGAAGTTACCCTTTGGCCTCTCTATTGAGACTGCCAACAAGGGGCCAATTCATCTCAAGTATCAGAGGAAGTCCAATAAAGGACACATGTTCACTAGGAACTAGACAGAGACCAGACAAATTTCACACAGGCCACTGAACAGCTATCAGACAGTAACAGATTTGTCAGCACTGACCTAGACTAGATTTGACCCAATGACCAAAAAGCAAAAAAGTCCATATCCTAGTACCAATCCCATTAGCCAATTGGTCTTCCACACTCGTTTTTCAGTTGTTGTAGGGATGTTTAATTCCTGCTTTGGTTTCTACACGGTTATGTGCAGATCTGCCTGAGATTTTGCTCAAGTTTCTGATGGAAATAGCAATAAGGCAGATCCCATATAGCAAGAAGTGGTCTTTCTAATGCATCATTAAAACCATTTCACATTTTGTTTAATCATGTAACATGAAGCCTAGCTAGGAGGTCTGTAAATATGCCCAGACTGACTCTCCTTCTAAACCATTCGTTCAAAACATGAATGGAAATTCAAGTTACTAGCTGGGAAGCAGGGCTCAATAAGTTTCTCTAAGATCATCTTGGCCCTAAATTTATATTACACTTTATGTTATTTGATATGCTGCAGCATTCTTTATTCTCTTTGATATTCCAACCTAATCAAGGAGTCATAGATCCCAGGGCCAGAAGGGGCCATTGTGATCATCTAGTCTGACTCCCTGTATAACACAGGCCATAAACTTCCCCAAAATAATTCCTAGAGCTTCTCTTTTAGAATAAGGATCCAATCTTGATTTAAAGGGTAAGGAAAGAAGCTCACAGTCAAGATGTCCAAAATGGTGATTTCCTAATGAAACTCTGGAAAGATGGGAGGGCTTCACTTCTATCTGATCTCCATAAAATGCTTAGTGTTCAGACAGCCACTCCTGAAAAGGGAGCCTTTCATTTTCAATTGATTAAAACAAACCAGATATGTCTCAAGACCACCTTTTAAAAAAGAATTGTGCACCATCCAGCCTGCTTTCTAGCTGCAAAGGCAGATACCCTTCTACCACCAACATCTAAGCAAGCTCAACTAAGTGGAGGAAAGATTAGAACACACCCTTCCCCTCCCTACTCCTTAGGGTATGTGAATTTTGTAATGGTGAAAGGTGCTGGCTTGACAGCCCTGGAGAAGACAGTCCTCTATTCACAGCACAGGCAATGGTAGGGGGAGCGTCTCCCACTCTGGCTAACAAATGTGTATCAGCCCCAAACTAGAGGAACAGTATCTAAGGGTGAGGAGGGAGTTCACTCTCCATGGTCCAGTAATTCAATCCTCAGCCCTGTCATGAAGTTGGCAACAAGGGGGCCAATCAGTGTCAATTGTAGTGTTTATATTTTGTGATGCAGACACCTGCCCATTGGGATCTGGGCTGAAAAATACTTTCTCATGTGCTGTGATTTGGTAAGATCTTTCCAATGAGAAAGCATCAAGCAATAACTTTTCCCCATAAGAAAGACTGTAAACAGAAGTCTGAAGAAGCATTAAACCAAGCTGTTTCCCATCTGAACCCTTACCGATAGCCTAACTGAACCTGCATGCAAAATAAATAAGAAGTGATTTCAGTTCAATAGGATGCAACTTACTTTTAATTTCCAACCATTGCTCATAATCCTCCTCTTCATCATCATCTGGCGACTGAAACACACTGAGGCGGTTAGCAACTGGCATCTGTTTGGAATGGGAGTAATTCTTCACTTGGTTCACCATGCTGCTCGTGCCCAAGCTGGGACGTTTCCCAATCAGGATGGGTTTCTTCCCGGTGCTTGAAGCAGAGGTGTTTGCAGAAACGTTGCCAGAACTTGGGGAAGCTTCTTAAAAAAGAAGGGGGGTGGGGTGGGAAAATCTGTGTATCCTTTCTGATTTGATCTGAGTAGTTTGCATAGGGCACTAATATGGTTACCACAGTGGACTGTGTTTAATTTTAGGTTTACAGATGTTTGTTGGTAAACACCAATCTCACCCAAGCAGCTGAGTTTAAGGAAGACTAGGATCTCCCGGAAATGTTAAGAAAATACATTTCAAGCTCGAGAACATATCTTGCTAAATACAGATGGTAGCAATGCAAGCTTCTGTACCCCATACTGCCTCACCAAGTCACCTTCATCTTAGTTTAGAGGGACCACTTCTATTTCAGTATTTAAAGTAACCAATGTTAGCAAACAGTTTGCACTCTCTAACACTGGGCTCTTCCATGTCAATACACCTTTAGAACAGCTCTCATGCTGCTGGTGTCACAAAGGAGAAGAGGGAGGACTTTCTGTTGCTCAAGAATCAACTTACCAGTACTTGATTTTTCCTTCTGCAGCTTAAGAAACTGCTGGAGAAAGCTGCCGTCATTGGCAAATTTGTTGGAAACAGAGGCTTCGTTTTCACCACTTTCATCTCTAAATAGAAAAAAAGAAGAGAAGGAGATTAGATGCTTCATGTCCTTCCTTGTAGCTCAGAGAGCAAAATAAAATGCTAATAATTGCTAATCTCTCAAGGTGGAAAGGGACCACTTGTCTCAGCACTTCCCAATAATATAGCATTTTCAAAATATTAGATACTAATTAATCTCCACGATACCCCTGTTAGGTATTAGTAACCCTACTTAACGGATTGGAAAGTGAAACAGGAAGTTGAGTAAGTCACTTATTCTAAACCTGCAATGAGTCATGGTCGGAAGCTGGAGTTAGAATTCAGGTGTGTCTGATTCCCAGTTGAGTGCTTGGACTACGTCTCTCCCACTGTACAAAATGCCCCTACATTTTCTAAATCTCCACAGCCACAGAATTTGCCTATTATGGAATTATCTGTGCATCCCATGTAGTTCACTCCCCACCCTACTGAAACAGGGCTGCTGCTAGCAGAGTTTCTGTATCATTTCCCTGAGCAGCATTTGTTCAGAGGACTACACTAACCAAACCATGCTAGAGACTAACCCCACAGTAGTTTCCAAAACAAGGTTTACAGAATAAAAGTATCAGGCAGAAAGCCCCAGGGAAAACAAACTAGGTCTCTGCTAGCAACAATCATGTTTAATTGTTGTTGCTAGCTGCTCAACCATGGACAATACTTTAGAAAGGAGACAAGACGCTGAAAACTGCCTAGCATAAAAAGGAAGATGTACTAAAGTACTAAATTTAATTTTACTAAAGGGTTTTTTTAAATCAGTCCTGTATGTAATGGTTTCTGAAACAAAATTTAGTGACAAAACCTTATGATTCTTACGCACTCATTGAGCCGAGGGGGTTGTTGGCTGGCCAGGTGATTCCGTTTTGCTTGCTGCTCCATTTTGGCCTCAATTTCTTTCTTCTTTTGTGCTATCAATTCCTCCTGATGAAGGATATTCATATTCATCTTCACAGATTTAGATGGTGTAACGCCAAACCATCTGCTAGCTTTTCCTGGAGAAACAAAGTGGGATCAAAATTTTCTTCCCTTTATGAGATCATCTAGAGAAATATTAGAGTGCTTATAAATAACTGGAGGGGCATGAGAGAAAAATCAAACAAACCACGTTTCCACTTCTACTATTCCTGACTTTTACATCATCTGACTAGGGGACATTTGGTAAGTCCTTTAACTTCTATCTCAGACTTGGTCTACATCTAAAACTTGGTTCTCCCTAGCTACACTACTCAGGACTGTGAAAAACTTCACATCCTATACAACATGTTGAGGTCAACCTAAACCCCACTGTAGATGCGCTAGGTCAATAGACGAATTCTTCCATCAATCTAGCTACTGCCTTTTGAGGGGGTGGATTTACAACAGCAATCGAGAAATCCCTTCCATCACTGGAGTGTCTACACTACAGCAGCCTTGCTGCAGCGCTTGTCGTGTAGACATACCCTTAGATCGCCCCCTCTAACAGGACACATCCGTGAGACTTAACCTACATTTTGCGAGCGCTTTAGAAATCCTCAAACAAAAGGTGTTACAGAAAGACAGAGCATTCTTATATTCGGCTAGAGACTCTCACATGTGAGATGACAGTGCATTCTCTCCCAAGGTGAAGGGCTTTGCTGTACGTGTATCGATCAGGCATTTAAAACATCACTTTTTAAAAGTCTCCCTCATTTGTACAATTACAGCTTGGCAGCCAGAGTTCTGAGGGCGGCGGGGAAGGTGGCTGCTGATCTGCCTAGGGGGAAAGGCTTTTCGCTTCCAGGGCTGGGCTGTGACTGATGGCAGACCCACAGCAGTCGGGGGCCCCGCCAGCCCTGCTGCTGAGAGCCCGGGCCTGCAGGGGCGGCCCCTTTAGACGGGATGCCGGGCTCGAGCCTGGGGAGGGGCGGGGAGAGGACGAAGGGGGCTGAACCCCCTTAGAAGGAGTTAAGCCCCCTGCGAGGGGCCGGGCTCTGCTTGGGAGCCTGGGGAAGGGGGCAGGACCGGGGCCGGGCTGGAGGAGGGGCTCTCTCTCAGACAGGCGGGGAGGCAGCGGGGCCGGGGGGAGGCTAGGCCCAGGCTGCGGAGACAACATTGGTACCTGGAGCATCCCGGGAGTTGTCCATTTTGATGTCGTTATCCCACAATGCAACGCGGTTACCTGGGCTTATGGGATGGAAATGGAGGGCAGGGCTAATGCGCCGCAAAGGCGCCTGGGAGTTGTAGTCCGAAACCCAGAAAGCGGGAGATGGATGGGGTGGGGAAGCTGGAAGGATTAAAGGCCTTCTCTCTTCTGTATGTGCTCCAAGATCCCACCCTCGCCCCAACTGCCGGATTCGGCCTCCCGGGCAGGACTGAAGGCAGGGACTACGACTTCCATGAGACTGCGCGCGGGAAGTCCCGTTGAGAGAGCGCAGTTCTCGCGCGATTTGGCGAGGCCTCCAAGGAGGCGGGGGAAACGGGGAGTGAAGAACAACATTTCCCATGAGCCTGTTGGCGGGGACGAGGCCCTCCTGGGAGGCGAGGGCCGCTCGCCAGCGCGTGATTTGCTCCGAGTTCTCGCGTGACCTATGCGCGCCGGGGCTGTCCAGCCCTGTGAGGCAGGCTCGCGACTCCATGTCCCAGGCGCCCTTGCGCGGGCAGCCGCCCCCGCCCCCGCGTTGTGGCGGCGGCGGCCTGAGATGGCGGCGGTCGCTGCGGGTGGCTCGGGCTCGGCCGCCGGGGCGGCCCCTCAGCAGCAGCAGCAGCAGCCGCCGCCGCCGCCGCAGCAGGCGGCGGGGGGCGCGGCGGGGTCGGGCTCCGGGGAGGCCGGCGGGGGCGGCGCTGGGGCCGGGGCGGGCTCGGGCGGCGGGGCCGGGCCCGGGCCCGGAGGCGGGGGCGAGTCGTGGTACCTGGCGCTGCTGGGCCTGGCCGAGCACTTCCGCACGTCGAGCCCGCCCAAGGTGCGGCTGTGCGTGCACTGCCTGCAGGCCGTGCTGCCCCGCAAGCCGCCGGCCCGCATGGAGGCCCGCACCCACCTGCAGCTGGGCTCCGTGCTCTACCACCACACCCGCAACGGGGACCAGGCCCGCGGGCACCTGGAGAAGGCGGTGAGGGGCGGCGCAGGCCGGGGGGTAGCGGGCCCCAGAGGAGGCAGTGAGGGGCTGGGGGAGGGCAGGCGGCTGGGGTCCTGCAGGGTGCTGACGGGTGGAGGCTGACGGCCACTGACTACTCTCCCCGCGGCCCTTCGCGGGAGTCAGGCTGCTCTCTGCCCCAGCCAGCTTGTGATTTGGTGCCCTACTGAGCAAGGGGGCCAGGCTGTTGTCTGGTGGGCTGAGTGAAGGGTTTCATGCCATGGAGGGAGACTGTGCTGGCTCCTCGATTGAGGCCCATGAGCCATGTTCTGTCTGTTTACCAAAGAAATTGTAGTGTGAAGGAACGGGTGGCCGTGGGGCAGTTTCTTAAATGAACCCCTCGTATTGTTGACTGTGCACTGACTCATCTGTTGTCTTCTCTTACAGTGGATGATATCACAACAAGTATCCTTTCCTGACCATCTGACGGTAGAAATTTAATAGCTGAACACTCACGTTTATAGCCTGGATTTAATGTGAAGTATTTCGACAAACAAAACTGGCCAGAGTGAACCTGATTCAGTATTTTGTAGGTTGTTCTCACCAGTTCCCAGACGTGGGCTTTTCTTAAATCTTTAAGCTTTGTCTTGGCATATTGAGTATTGATGGGTGGACTAATACGTATTGCAGCAAAGTTTAATATTTACTTAACTTTGATGCTGCTAGATTCCACAGTTTGAAGATGTTAAATTTGAAGCAGCAAGCCTTCTGTCTGAACTGTACTGTCAAGAGGTAAGTGTATTGAGGCTGCTCCTAAAATATGGTACTTTGCTGATCATGAGTGCCCTATCGAGGGGGTGAAGGGTTTTTGACAATTTACTAATATTTTTTGTATTAGAACCACATGTGCACACATCAGTTACAACGTACTCCTGATTATGGGTGATCTCTGGTGCAGGGAAGCTTAATTTGTAGTGAAGTAATATGGAAGTTCCAAGGTGTTTCAATATATCCCATTATGCTGGTTGCAATTACCATTACAATTAAGAAGTTCTATGATAAAATGAGTTTACAAACCTTACTTATTCCATTAGTCATGGAGGAAAATACAGGCTAACTTTTTTTTTGGAGTTTTCTGAGATACTTGTGTTTTGTGCCTTGAATATTTTGGATTAGATTTACTAAAAGACCTTTAAAAGGGGTCTTCAGTTTTTGCAGGCAAGCCCATTTGTGTTCTCTAGTATGCATTTTTGTGCACGCATGAAGGGTTATGAGTGTACAGATGGATTTATGTTCTAATATTGTTCAGCACATCTTTTGAGGACTGCAAATTTGATTACTAATGTCAATGTTTGTTTTCAATTTTTTTTGTTTTTTGTTTTGCTTTCAGACTTTTTTAAATTGGGACCAAACCAGAATATCTTTCATTAAATCTCAACTGCTTTCAGTGCTGAAGATTCATTATTTTGGTTGGTTTTACTGTTGACTTTAAGGTACATATTTTTATTTCAGAATTCAGTTGATGCAGCAAAGCCTTTGTTGCGTAAAGCCATCCAGATTTCACAGCAGACGCCGTACTGGCACTGTAGACTACTTTTTCAGCTTGCCGTAAGTATTATTCAGGTGCCTTATAAAGCTGCATAAAAGGACTGTGAAAATGTCAGGAAGAAAGTATAATTTATATGTAAATTTCTAGATTTTTGCAAAGAGGAGAGAATACTTCTGTATTACTGAGGACACAGCAAGGCTTGGGTGTCTGTCTCTTGATCCAGTGGCTGGAACTAGTGCATAGATGGAACTGCCGAGAGTGTTTCATGTTGTACTATTGTGATAGACTTCAAATGGAGTCTAGTACAGGCCTCCTTGCCTGTAGGGGTGGTGATGTGGCTGGCAGGAGAAGGGGGGGAGATCCTCAGGGTTCTAGCAGGGACATAGAATCCTGAGAAAAGGTAGAAGAATCCCCTTCAAAATGTACATAAAACAGATACCTCCCCACACAGCCTGACTGGATTGAATAGAGAGTTTCCTACTTGAGGATGGTGTGAGAGCAGTGTGGGTTCCACCGTTTTCCACTTGCCTTAACATCCAAAGCCAAACTGGGTTGGAAAGTGGAATTACTACGAAGGCTTCAGATCAACATCAGAAATGTTGTTCTCCACTTTTCGTAAATGTTCTTATGCATGGCTTCAGTTGCACGTTTAACGCAGTACTGGTTTTTAGGCATCATCTGAGAACAATCTTGGAATTAGGAGGTGTGCTTGACATCTTGTCCTTACTTTTGTTGTACATATGTTCAGCGGATACTACTTAACCGATCTATAGGGTATCCCAGACTGTTAGGATTAGAAGCTCATCATATCCAAAGAGTTTACAGGCTAACCAAGTAGAGAGAGAGGCAGGTCTTGCTCTCTGCTGGACCTGTACAGTCAAGAGAGCATTGTTCAGCAATATCTCTTCCAAGATGTGCCTTTTCTCAGCAGCCTGATAGATACACAGAATACAATGAAGGCTGTTTGATAAGGATTGAGGGAATTGCGCTTTAGAGGCACTTTCTTTCAAAAGGGAGCTTGCCAAACTATTCTCTTGAAGAATGTGTTAACATTCACCTGTACTCCTCTTCTTCCCCCATTCTGTATAGGCTCAATCAAATAGCAACAACTTATTTCAGCAACCTTGAAAATGACTCGTTTGTGTAATTTGAGTTGAGATTTTTGAGAGCCTTGCACTTCTGTCAGTTAAGGAGGAAATGTTTACTTATCAGTGAGTTGTATGTGTACGTATAAGAAGCTTAACCTCCAGTTATATTCTGTGCTTCTGTGAAAGATTCTTCTTACAAACCCCAAATATGTTGCTGGTATTGTGACATGTTTCTTTCTAGCTTCCTCCTGGTCAAAAGGCCTGAATTCTTTATTCTGTTGCACATTTCACTGAGATGAATTGGCTTTCTGACTGGAGATTGGGAAAATTGCAATTTCAGAAACTAAGGATGCATCACAAAAAAACCTACACCACTCTTCTTCCCTGGCCTGGAGCATTGAATATCAGGTCGTGCTCACCGACTTTATGATAGTGCCTTCCCTGCCAAAGGAACCCCTGCTGTTTTTGACTGTATGTTAGGTTTAGATGAGGCTGTATGTAGAGTAGACCACCTCTACTCTATGATAACTTGGATATGTGTTTTAAAAAAAAAAAGGTTTGAAGGGGATTTTCTTTGAAATGTTGAAAACTTTTTTAGAAGAGGAATAGGAAAAGTTTCATGAAAAGGCCTTCTGTTGTGTTCAGGTGACATGTAAAGAACTCCTATTAAGCAGTTGTATCAAACTTTAATTTCATAACAAAATGTCCAATTATTGTAACAGGAGTACCAAAAGAAAAAAACATAACTGGAAGTTTGAGTCATCAAAAATGCTAACTTGAAAACTGACTTTTTTTTTTCTCTTCAGCAACTTCACACACTTGAAAAAGATTTGGTATCTGCATGTGACCTTCTAGGAGTTGGAGCAGAATATGCCCGGGTAGTAGGATCAGAATATACCAGGTATGTTGCCTTCACCTACCTTTCCCAGAAATATTTTAATTTATTCTAATTTACATTGAGATGCTGGTTGCAAATGAGCTTCTGTAAATCCATCATAATCAAAGCAGCATTTCTCATGTATTCTCTCTCTCAAATCTGAGTCTCTTGCTCTCGCCCATCCAAGGCTGCTTTTAACAGGAAACAAACACCGGCAGTCTGCACCAAAGTTCTGGAGATTCTTATTCTTAAACAGAACTTTGTTTGCCCTCCTCATCTACTCACATCTTCCCAACATGCAGGCTTTAGCCTTTAGCTCCCCTGCAAATGGGGACCTTCCAAGGCTTAGATACAGACCTAAAGCCTCAGACTCTTTATTTCCCTGGCACTGTGATTTGGACTCCTTTTTCCAATTTTAAACTTGCCTTCCTCTTCTAGCTCTGGCAGGCCCCTTATTGCTGCTTTGAGTGGAGCCCCAGAGATAGAGGACAATGGGTGTTTTCTATATTTTGGTGCATAGACCGCAAAAATTTGATTAAACCCTCTTCTCCCACCCCACACATTACCTTATAATTTACCTTATGTTGTGTCTTTTACGTCGGAGATACTCTAAAGTCTGGTCTGCCACCACTGGGGTGGCCGCACCCAGCCAATGCACACAGGATGCTGCACAGTAATGAAGGAGGACACTTGTGCTTTGATAAGTAGGACCATGGGATGATGGCCTTGCAGAGCAGGCAGGACCTCTTTTTGTAAGATCTCATTTCAAAGGTCTTCAGATGGTAGATTGCATGGACTTCATTTACCATGAAAGGGTGAAGGGCTGAGTTGGTTCTACTAGACTTCTGACCCAGGCTCCCAGGCAGTCTAAGCATTATAAGTGTGATGCCTATATGAATAGCTTGTTTCCTCTGGCCTAGTATAGTCCACGCTGAAAAGATCTGCAGCAGTCTCTTACCCTGAGTTTTCTCTCATGAGTATATCTTTGTTCAGTGTTGTACCTTCTTAGAGCTGTAACACAGTTTTGTTTTATTTCAGGGCACTGTTTCTGCTAAGTAAAGGGATGGTAAGTTGGATATATTTAAGTGTAACAAATAAGCAAGCAAGTTAATACTGTTACTTCATACGTTTTATCGGGACAAAATAAGGCTTTGCTCTTGAAATTGTCTAGTTTGTGAGTTGTGTGCCTTCCTTGTGCCAACCATATTTTGCTTCATTTCTGTAAGCAGGCATGATGTTTGAAATGCACCTGAAATCTGCTCTTTGGCATGCAGGATTCTTATGTAGTTCAATGTCTTGCCTGCTCATAATAGCAACACACAAGTAATTTCATGAAGAAATCAAGCACTGTTAGTTATTGGCATATCTCAGATTAGGGAAGTTGATTATAATCAGTGAAGAAGCCCTTTTGTGATGCAGGATGAAAGGTCCAATAACATATAATGACCAGTTTTTTTAAAAAAGAACACCTTTAAAGTTAACATCTTAAGTCTACATTTAGAGACTTAAATAAATGAGACCCGACATTCAAAAGGGAAGAGCACTCAACAGCTTCAACTCAGCTTCACTGAGCATTTAAGCTGTTTTTTCTGCACTGTTTATATACGTAGTGCTTTTCTTATAGCTTCTTTTAATGGAACGGAAACTGCAGGAAGTGCACCCACTCCTTACTCTGTGTGGACAGATAGTTGAAAACTGGCAAGGAAATCCCATCCAGAAAGAATCATTGCGTGTGTTCTTCTTGGTGCTGCAGGTGACTCATTACCTGGATGCTGGGCAGGTATGTGAATGATAATTGTGCAAAGTTATATGTTTGGGAATCAGGGAAAGATTCCTGTCCAAAAGGCTGTGATGTGTTATGAAATTACTGCATCAGCTTATGCCTTAAAGCAGACTAAACTCTTTAAGGCAATGACTGTTAACTGGTTGGCACGTTTACTGAACTGTATACATATTCAGGTGTTGTCCCAAATAGCATGACCTGTGTCTGATATGAATCAACTTTCACAGGTGAAAAGTGTGAAACCGTGTCTGAAGCAGCTCCAGCAGTGCATTCAGACCATATCGACTCTTCATGACGATGAAATTCTACCCAGCAACCCAGCAGATCTCTTTCACTGGCTGCCGAAGGAGCACATGTGTGTGCTGGTCTACCTGGTGAGAAGCTTTGTTTTACTTAAGCGGCCATTGTTAACTGATGGGGTGTGGGATAAGTGTGCTCATTTCACGTGAGGATGGACCTTGTATCCAGAGTATGATCCAGTGTACAAGCACTTTAATTCTTCAAATGATTGTGGAATTCACCATTTTATGTATGGACTGAATGCACAGTACAGAGCAAAGAGTTTTTACTTCTGCCCTCCCACATGTACATACTTCTTCTCATCTAATGCTTGACCCTTGCTCTCCACAGGGATCAAAAAGATGCAGTTCATCCTGTAAGTTCAAACTTACTGAGGTCAGAGTATGGTGACTTATGTGGCTTAAAACAACCAACAGATGGCAAACATGGTCTGAAAGAATTGGCTAGGAGAGCTTGCCATTCCCCACCCTGTTGTAGTGTGTTTTAAATGCAGTGGTTTTTAATGCAATAGCCTTTTGCTTCTAGAAACCAGAGTGGTCACAAGTAAGTGTGAATCTGGTGCTCTCAAATTTAGTTCCTAGTGGTCCAAGTCACCACATGGTAAGCTGCAGTTGACAATCAAGGTCTTCTAAATAGCAGCGGATGTTCTATGTTGTGGGAGACTCCACTTGGAAGAGCAGTTAACTTACATGGAAGTTTAATAATCTATGGAGTTTTGCTCTAGAAAGTGACTTTGTAAAGATGGCATCCAGATGGATCAGCCCTGCCAACTAAACCTGGGATCTGAAAATCACACAGTTTTTTCTAGCTTGTCCATAATCACCGGTAATAAAGGTTTTTCAGGCTGCGTGTTTCTTCTACCATTAGCTTCAAATTCTGGTCTGTGACACCTATGCAACTTTTTATTCCCTTCAGTAATGGCAGCATTTAAAGGGGTTGTACAAGAAGCCCTGAAAATGAAACTTAGTTAACAATGACATCAATACATGAGCCAAGTAGAATCCAGCTCATTCTCCTAGAGCTATGTTGGTTCTTCATGACTGACAGCGGCAGAAACTTGTCTTTTTAACAAAGCAAGGAGATATGACTCCATGTGCCTGAAAATACTTAACTCATCTTTTGAAATTGACTAGATTTCAAGTTGATTTTAAATTGCTTTGACTTCAGTTCTGGAATGTGACTCTAGACTTTCAGACCCTCTTTCTTACATTCTGTGGCAGGTGACAGTGATGCATTCCATGCAAGCAGGATACCTGGAGAAGGCACAAAAGTACACAGACAAAGCACTCATGCAGCTAGAAAAGCTAAAAAGTAAGTATTAGGGTTAAAACTTTTGATGAGTTGCAAGGCACCTTTATCTGGTGCTAACATAAAAATACCAAAAACTGCAATCTGCCTGCAAGAACAGGCACCTCTAATGCTATTGATCTGTTCGGGGTTACTTCCATAAGCCTATGTATGAGGATTTACTGCTCAGCTGTAAGAATTTTGCTCCGGTCTGAAGGTTAGTTTATTAAGATCTGAGTCCAGAACAAGAATTCTTTCCTGTACAAATTTACTGATTAGCCTGCTGAGTTATGGGAGTACAAAAAGATTAATTCATCAGTTCCTAGCAGTTTTTAAACTGCTCTGCAGAAACTTTGCTATCCAAATGACTGGACTATTCAAGATCCTACTTATTGGAAGCAAAGTCATGATCCCCAGGGGTTCAGCTAAGTGAAGCTTGGACTACCATTCTTCCCTGATCAAGGAACAATTCTCCTTTTAAAAATAGGCTCACTTCCCCAGTGGCAACTGAAACAGTAGGTGGGAGCAAGCTGACTTTTCTGATGCCACATAGTTCATATAGACTTCTGCTCAGAAGTCTTTGTGCTGAAGTTCTGTTGAACTGTCAGCATCAGGGAAGCTAGCTTTGTAGTAGTTATTTAGGGCCTAGGCAATGGGGTTAGGATGTTTTAATACTATATAACTTTATTTCCTGAACTACCTTTGCTTCCCTCTTAGTGTTGGACTGCAGTCCTATTTTGTCATCTTTCCAAGTTATTTTGTTGGAACATATTATCATGTGTCGGCTTGTCACTGGGCACAAAGCTACAGCACTGCAGGAGGTAAAACTCTTTTGATCACTTCCATGCTCGTTTAATCTTTTGAATATTCATGAATCTTTGCAATAAATGTTAGTTAAAAAATATGGACATTTAATTTCCAAATAACATGTTCAGACTCTCGCTGGAATTCTAGTAGTCTTAGTGTAACTACGAACAATGCATAGCAGTGTCTGGGAATCCTTAATAAGACACTGGCAAGGTTCTTAAGCCTTGAAATTAAACTACGTTCCATACCTCATTTGAGAGCACTTCAGAGATTTTACTCACAGGGTTTTAAAATAGTATAGGTTGCTAATGGCCAGAACTGAGTTCCAGATACTTTTCCCCTCATCCTCTTTTTCTGTCACCCTTAACTATGCCACCATACTTCCTTCACTCAAACCCATAACTAGATTTGTCTTCAACTCTTCTTTCCCTAACTTCCATATAGTGTCCACCACATGACACTTCAACCTGTGCATACATAAGATGCAACTGTTTCTATTCATACAGCTAAAACTGTCATCCAGGCTCTCCTCTCCATCCTGATAGTTCATAAAAAATGCAGTTGAAGATTAATTTTCCTCACTTGTTCCTCTGATCAAGTCATCCCCCTTTTGAATCCTTCGACTGGTTCCCCATTCTCTATTTGGCTCTAGCTCAGGCATATTGCACTGGCTTTTCCAGCCCTTCACAACCCTGCCCTTCCCTACTTATCTTTGTCTAATTATGTCACCACCTCCTTCCTCCCCTCTGATGGTAATACTGGTCTCAGCTTCCCTTTTGTCCAGTCCTCCCCCAAATGTCTGCATTGTCTTCCATTCCATCCCTTTTTTTATGGAATACGCTTTCTGAATTGGTCCACTGACCTTTCAAATCTTTTAACACTGCCTACCACAGCATTTAGAAGAAATTAGCCAAGTAATAGTGGCTAAATAAAGGAGCAGTTGGTGATGGTTCATGAGTTCGTTTTTTTTAACCCTTTGAATGTTTTGTCCCTCTTCCATCTTTTGTCGCATGTTGTCTTGGATTGTGAGCTCTTCAGGACCGGAACCATGACTTCATGTGGGTGGATAGTGCCCAGCACATGATAGAATCTACCCTAAAGCAAATAATTCTGAAAACTGACTGGTGCACACATCCCAGACAGGGAAGAGCCTATATACACTGATCTATGTATGGCTTAGCTTGCAACGTGTCTGGACTCTACTTTAAAGGTGCAAAGCATAGCTTAACTTAAATTTGAGCAAAGCACAGCAATAAGCTAATTGGCTTTTACAGTTCAGGCAGTTGGGAAGTGGGGGCAGGCTCAGCCTAGACGTAATAAAGAAATAATTGGTTTAATCTTTTAAAATATTTTTTCTAACAGATCTCACAAGTCTGTCAACTCTGCCAGCAGTCTCCCAGACTGTTTTCTAATCATGCTGCGCAGCTACATACTCTCCTAGTGAGTACACACTATTACTGTTGAATTTTGACCTATACATGGCACCATAACTAGAGTTCCATCTTAATTATTTCAGATAACTGTTCTAGTGATGCAAACCTCAGCCATATTTTTACACTTGCACCGGGCAAGATCATTTAATAATTTTATAGAAATCTTGTAAATTGCCTCAGTCTGTCTTTTAAGCAAACACCAAGCATTTTGTAATAGCCATAGAACAGTTAAATAGTTAAACTCTTCTCCTTTAAAAATACAGCACATTTAAGTATGGGAGCTTTGCAAGTGAACATCCACAAGGTATATTGTATGTGTTAGGGAATGCATTTTGGTAACAGAAAAATCATAAGATGATTCACTGTATGTAGAATTTGTATTTTTAATGTTATATGAAACAAACGGATTCTAAAAAGAAATGAACTTTACAATAATTTGATGAGAAGTTGGCAATACAGGAATTACTTGATCTTCTCAAGTGAACCAAACAAAACTGAGGCTTGTTGGTGTCTGGCATAACACATTAAATTGTTTTCCTGTTAATGCCTCATAACCACTGTTCCCTCTAAGCTGTGCGCGTGTGCACAGATCCTAAACCCTGTGCACACAGTGAAATACCGCACGCACAAAAATTTGCACAGAAGAAATTTTTTTGCGCACATGGGCTGTCAAAAATGAGAGGGAACATTGCTCATAACTTCAAGATTTAGTGGATCAAACTTGCAACCATCTCCTTTACTTGCAGAATTGCAATTTTGCTACAGTTACTAGAATGCTTAGTCTAAAATGCACTTTTTTTTACAGGGGCTTTACTGCATTTCTGTTAATTGCATGGACAATGCAGAAGCACAGTTTACTACAGCATTGCGGGTAAGATTTAATGCTAAAACTACTTGCTGTAGCTCTATTAAATGTAGACGTGGGCATAGAGTAGACTTACCTTCAATTTCTCTAGGGTGTGTCCTCTAGTAACCTTTTATGAAGCAGCCATGGGTTTTGCTTTACAGCTCCTTGGGTAAGGCAAAGCTATCTTACCCAGTGAAACGTATGAATAGATCATTCCACTATTCCTGTTGAGGGGGGGAGGATTAAGACTTGAGGGGCGCAGAGCCTGAGTGCTTTAATATTATCATGGGTTTCAGAGTAGCAGCCGTGTTAGTCTGTATTCGCAAAAAGAAAAGGATGCATCCGATGAAGTGAGCTGTAGCTCACGAAAGCTTATGCTCAAATAAATTGGTTAGTCTCTAAGGTGCCACAAGTCCTCCTTTTCTTTTTGGGAATATTATCATTGGTGCTCGCAACAATCTCTCTTTACTAGAATGGGGCAATATCAGAGGACACTGTGCTCAAAGGGCTGGCTTAGCAGTTCCATCTCACCCAAACTGAGATTACTTTAATATGAAGAGACATAAGAGTAACTAAGATGAAGCAGCAAATTCTTAAGGAGCTTGGAATAATGAAACAAAACAAAAAAGCCTCCCCTCAGGAATGGGGTGTTTAAATGCTGCCTGTCGTGTATTTTGCTTTAGAGACTTTTACAGACTGCTGTTGGGTTTAATATTTATTAACAGCTTCTCAGAAATGAGTCTGTGTATGAACACACTTTTGAGTGTCTAGATGGCATGGCTCTTCTGGGCTGCGCTATTTCTTTGTCTTGTGAGGGCTGTAAACATGCTGCTTAGTGACTAATACCAGTCTAGCTATTTCTGGTTTAGTTTTATATTCTTCTATTTTAGCTCACCACACATCAGGAATTGTGGGCATTTATCGTGACAAACCTGGCCAGTGTGTACATCAGGGAAGGCAACAGACACCAAGAGGTATGTGACTGGCTGCTTCTGATCTGTGGCTTTACAAGGTGCATATTTGCAAGAGGAAAAAATTTTAGCACAGCTCTTTGATTATTCATTCTTGGTGTGCTTTGCCACAAGGGGGAGTGCTTTGTTGGGCAACCACTCATCTGATCAACATGGCGTCATTTATTAATAATATTACTTACAGGGGCTTGAGGGTATGAGTTGGCCTGGGGCAGACCATTAAAGGAAACGAGCATTTTGGATCCTACAGAGAGGTGTGATTTAGATGTCGGAGCACAGCAGTGGGAGTCAGGAACTTGAGTCCTAATCTCAGGCCTGTCACTGACTCCCTCTGTGATCTTGAGCCAATCACTTAAATTGTTCATTTCAGTTTCCATCTGTATCTAAGGGCAATATCTACATTACATGGAGTTTAATAAGAATTAATTAAATGATTATGAAGTGTTTGGAAATGGACATTTTCAGGTGGTGTGTGTTACCCACAGAGGACTGATCAATCAACCCTCTTCCCAAAGAAGTTTACATCAACTTTCAAGTATTTATCATTTGTACAGCAGTATTTGTGTATTCTCTCTAGCACTTATGATTGGGTTCTTTAGCTATTTTTCAGAAACAGTGTTATACTTTCAAGTGTTATACTTAGTCTTTTATGGACAATTACATTGTCAATTTGAACAAGCAAAAGCTGAAGCACGTTAAAAGGGGATGCTTGGAGAATGAAAATTAGTTAACTTAATTTTTGTTTAGTGTCAGGTTCTGGTTCTTGTTAGTCAGCAAGATGATTCAGCTTTTGGATTTCAAGCACTCCTGTCATATGTTTCCATTAAAAGTCTTTCCAGTTAAATTTGAAGTTTCATGCTAACACTTACGAAGTCTAAAAAAAATAGAAAATTGTTCTATGTAAACCTGATTTTTCGAGCCAATATTGAGCTGATGGAACCCTTCCAATGTTGGAATGTTCCATCTTGTGTTCTAGCCAGTAACAGCAAATGTTTGCTATGTTTTTATATAACTTGAGCATTCTGCTTTATGTACTGCTCCCATTAAAACATTTGTATCCCATACTGTAAGCTAATACTTGTTAGAAACAATTTTTTTCCATTTCTGTTTCTTGACTACAGCTTTACAGTTTATTGGAAAGGATAAATCCAGACCACAACTTCCCTGTAAGGTAGGGATTCTGGATATCTTCTAAATGCTATTTTTGCAAGGGTGTTTTTATGGCTCTTGCCTTGTAAAATTCTTAAAATAAAAAAAAGCAAGCATGAAAACCAAATGATCAGGTTTGAAGTCAAGGAATGAGTGCATACAGGTTTTTCAATCTTTGGCACAAAGAATTTTGCTTTGATTATGAAATGCTGGAAAATAAATTCCTAGAATGTATCCTGTATTACGCATCTGATTATTGTAAAACTCGTGGATTTAAGTTTATCGCTTTGTCCCCAGCTCTCACTGTCTCCGAGCAGCTGCTTTCTACATCCGAGGACTGTTCTCCTTCTTCCAAGGAAGATACAATGAAGCAAAGTGAGTGCAAAGTCAGTGCCATTTGGAAGGGATGAGCGAGAGGGAAAAATGGCTCTTTCATACAAAAGAGAGGGAAGATGAGACTCTTCCAGGTCTACCAGAATCCTTCTCCCCTTGAATTTGGCCAGGTTGATTTAATACCTGCTGTTTGCCTAAATAGGATTGACAAACAGTTTAGAGAAATTCCCCTTTAGATTTTCTTCTCTACAGCTTTGGATTCCTAGTAATGACAATATCTAGCACTCTTTGTTGGTAGATCTCAAAGTGCTTTACAAATGTCTGTATTGTTATCCCCATTTTACAGATAGGGAAACTGAGGCGCACAGAGAGCAAGTGACTTGCACAAGGTGTCGCAACCAGCCAGTGTCAGAGCTTGGAGCAGATCTTAGGTCTCCAGAGTCCCAGTATTTGCCCCTTGACTTCCGCAGTTAGTCTTTCTGTTCTGGATTATGGTTATTACATATTTGTTACATATTCGAAGAAAAGGAGAATGTTTTATACAATGTTTCATTTTTGTTCTGTTTTGATAGACGATTTTTGCGAGAGACACTGAAAATGTCAAATGCAGAAGACTTGAACCGATTAACAGCATGTTCTCTTGTACTCCTGGGTCATATATTCTATGTGTTAGGGAATCACAGGGTAAGCCTTTACAGTCTTCAGTATTACTACTGAGACCCTTGTTTTACTTGCTATTTGCCAAAAAAATCAATGAGTTTTGTAAAACTAATCTGTCTTATGAGTTCCACACGTAGCAGTATCCTACGTAAAGCTGGCAGCATATTGACTTTTCAATTTGTGATTTGCATGTTTAATGGTACGTTGACCAAGCAGTGACATTTGCAATCTATTTCGGAAGATTGTATTTTCATAATGTTTAAAATCATTTGAAAAGAGGATCAAAGTAGAGGAGAAATGGTTTAAACTGGATTGTTTTGGAAAGGATTCTGAATTCAGATTCTCATTTTTTTTTAAATCCTCATGCTGTGGCAAGATGATGCATGCAATGTTTTCCCTGATGTGCCCAGTAGATGTACTCTAATTCCTGTTGTGTTGAAAGATCTTAGACCACTTTAGACTGTATTTTAGGGGTTACTGTCCTACCTCAGAAACACAGCCACCTCCTGGGTTGAAACTTGGCAGCCATTCTGTGGTTACCAAAGTTGTTTCAATTTCAGCAATAATTTATATGTAATTATGGGTGATTCATATATTGAAACAAAATCCTTAATAGGTCACTTGCTTTGAAAGTTACTAGTCTTAATTGGCCCCTTGCATATTGTAGCCGTTCTCTATATTTGCCATCTCTGTCCTCATTTGCTTTTCTTATGCATTAGGGAGCAGTAAACTTTAACTCTGGACTTCCTCTGTGTACTCTGTCTGCGTCCGTCTGTCATACACATAATGTATAGTGTGTGTTCAGGTGTTTGTAGTCTCTTCTAAATACATCCTGATATCTGGTGCTTGGATTTAGTTTGCTGCAGCAGATCCAGTAAATGATGAAATAACAAAACAGGGGTTATACAGAGGAATATAATCTCACATGAGATCGGTTCTAATAGCCCAGGAGTGGCACTGTCTGTCATGTTATTGCATAGGTGAAAATTGCCCTGAGTAGCTCTTAACTAATACATGAGAACAGTGTTGGGTTAAGAGTTAGCTAGATATTCTAGATGGCAGTGAATATCTTCGAGGTGGGAGGGGAGGAGCTGGGGGCTGTGAGCATTCCATTGTGTGACTTGTTATACAAATTTTACGGAACACTTTATATCTTAAAGAAAAATATCTGTGGCTACAATGAGTGTTTGACCTTAATATGCATTCTTGACTAGGAAAGTAATAACATGGTGGTACCAGCCATGCAACTTGCTAGCAAGATCCCAGACATGTCTGTGCAACTATGGTCTTCAGCTCTGTTGCGAGGTAAGTTAGTCAAAGTGTAGCTCCTATATGTCTGTATACAAGACAAGTAGCAAGTTGAGTTCTTAGGACTGGGGAGAGGGGAAAGACCATGCTTTTCGATTCTAATGCTTACCAAGAAGCTAGTGGCATAAACATCTTATGACCCCAGTTTTTTTAGGCGTGTATGTGTCTGAAAGACAAGAAAAGTTAATTTTCTGACCTGATATGCTCATATTTAAAGTGTGTGGAAATCAGGTGCTTCTTCCAGAGAAGCTCTGCAGGAGAAGCTGGTGTCAGTCACTTGGGTGTCAGAAATCCCAACTATCAGTCCTGCTGTGCAGCAGCTCGCATAAGCTAATGTAGCCTCTCATTTGCAGCTGTTCAGACTTGATGCCCAGGTTTTGGGCAGAATGATCTTGGCCAAAATTTTCAAAAGTTACAGGTTGATTTTTGAATGTCCAACTTGCCACCTTAGAGGGGCTTAACTTTCAGAAAGTTTTGAGAACCATCCTCTGAAAATCAGTCCCACATAATGTCTCCAGGTGGGCACCCAAAATCACTAGTCACTTTTTAAAATCTTGGCCTTAGGTGTCTCATTGGAAGCCTGTAATTTTTAAGAAACTTTTTTTCCCACTTTTTCAGATTATTGCACTAGCTCCTAACTGTTCCCACCATCAGCCAACTTGTATGCTGACCTTATTTGCCCAGAAATAACGCCACCTGTTAGTCACTAAAGAGGTGTGATTCACAGAGGAGAAAAAGATCAGGAAACATTGGCTTACAGTAGTGACAGTTATGAGCCGGTGTAGCAGTCTGAAAAAGAAAGGGGAAATGTTTGAGTGGCTTTTCAGTGCCTGATAGCAGGAGTGGTAGTCTCAAATTTTAATGTCACCTTTTCTAGTTCAGCATTAGGGTGCAAGGTGAAAGAAAGGAAAGTAAATTAAACCAGGAGGGACAGGGTGGTCAAGTGGGAAAACAAAAAAGTAAACCCCAAGAAAATACCAGATAGATGCTAATGGCTGTTCCAGGAGCCTACTGAATCTTTAACATTGACACCAGCCCCAGATTTTTTGGACGCCGAGGTCATCCCTGCATGTTTTGCTACAACAGTAGAATCACTAATGCTTGCAGTTTATGGTGTCTCCATGAATGTCTTGCAAAAGGGGTGGGAGAGAATCTTATATTGCTCTCTAGCAATCCCATGTGGCTCTCACAAGAGCAGTGTTAAATTAATCCAGAGAGAGGTTGATCTAGTTCTTGACTAGAAAGGCAGGTTAGCCTGCTGTAAAGCTGAGAGGGCGGATGAATAGGCAGGATTCTAGAGGATGTTTTGTAGTTGATTCTCTCTCAAAGTATCCCTTTTCATCATACATACACATCATACCATATACCACATCATACATACATATAATTTAATTTGACTCCCATCAGACCCAGGATGCTTTATACAAATATTGACTAGTTTCTTGGCAGACTGTGTTAATGCTACAGTTGACTTATCCTGCAGCTTCAGTTTAATATAAATAGTCACGTTACTACAAACCCTGTGCTGCACATTAAGCGCTGCAGGCAGGAAAGGCCAGACTTACATTCTCCTCTTTTCCTGCTGCTTTGGTTAAAAATGTCTTCCAAGTAACTGAAATACTTTTCTAATTATTATGTGAGTGTAGCTCTTGCCTGAGGTGCGTTGATGGCTCTAGAGGCTGACACCCTCAATTTATCCTTAGTCCGGGTGCAATATGAATTTCCCCCACACTGTCCCATCAGTGTGCATTATCCATGCCTTGAAGAGACATTGAGTGGAGAGGGGAACTCTGTCTCAGTAGTCGTTACCTGCTGGGACTGCCTACAAGAGGTCCACTTGTTTCATGGTGTGGATACTTGTCCACTAGTAACTAGCCTGTGGCTCATTAATTTACTGTGAATAGATTGCCAAGCAGTCAGCCATCTGAGTACCATTTTTCAGTCACTAGTCAACTGCAATAAGATTTTCCTCTTGCCTGCAGTCCTTGTATGTGATTACAGGTCTTTCATAAAGTTTCTGTCAAGGAAATGGCAGTCACCTTGAAATAGATTAAAGCTCTTCAGTAATGGAGGATGAGAAAACCATATACATGGATAGTTTGTGGAATTGCCCATACTGAAAAAACAGCTCTGGGTTAGTACACTAGAATGTGGCAAAATATTTAGGAGTCAAATCAGTATGATGGCAAAATACACCACACAGAGGCTCTTTATCTTGGTGCTGTCATCCTGGTAATCTTTTAAACAATTAAGGTGCTTAAGGGAGAGCTTGATTGCTAATAAGTATTGTATTCACTGCAGGATAGCACTGCTTCAGGTTTCTGATGATAGAAAATATAAGAATTCTTTTTGCTTAACTGAAGGTTATTTGTGCATAATGATAGCTGCTTATTTAGCCCAGATTTCCCTTTTGGATCACAAAATAACGCAACTTTATCTCATAAATTCCTCCTGTGTTCACATCATAGAATTGCTGATGAAAAAGCACTGGGCTACTAGTCATGGAGAGTATCTTGGCAAAATGGAAGTATTAAGGGTGGATTGGCACCCTTAAGAGCTGTCCCTTCCACTTTGCTCTGCAGAGCATTTTGAAACTTCACACAGCTACTAAACGCTGCAGTGCTCCTGCCTACCTTTGACATTTTTCTACACCTCTTCCTACTTCCTCAGCTTGTCTAGCATGGGCCTCCTCTTCATCACTTTTCACGATGTTACCGCTGTTTGGGGTGAGAGCCTTCTTCACTGCAGTTCATCACATTGGGAATAGCCATTCTGTATTTCTGGGCCTTGTTGATTCTCCATCTGTCTTCAGATTGCATTTGAAAACTTAATTTTTTCTCTTGTGAACACAGAATCAGTTAACTTCAGCTGTATATTAACTTTGGAGGTGGAATATGGTTTAGCTGAAACACTACCTATTGAAACACTACACTGAGAACCCATTCTATGTATACACCAACTTCCGTTCTGCTTAAGTGTCATAGTGATGAGAATTTTCTGTATAAACAGAGATTTAGTGTTGAAACAAAGTTCTTCAGTCACCTAATATTAGAGCAGCTTGGAAAATCAAATGGATTGTGTATGCTGTTTGGGGTTGAGCAGGAGACTGGCAGGCATCTGTGGCAGAAACTGATCTCAGGAAAGGCAGAATCCAAAGTGGATAATGCCTGGGATGTGACGTGAAGGCAGCTATGACTGCTTTCCCCCAAGCAATGCCAAAAAGAGGCTAATGACAAATGTGGAGAGACGCAAAGATACTAGAAGGGGCACTAGGCACCGTGACTCCTGTATACAAAGTGCTCCTCTCCTGCACCAGACAGCGCTTCATAATGTGAGAGCAAGAATTGTGTTGTGGGGCTCTTTTGGCACAAGTCTGAGCTAAAAAGGGATGAACTAGTTTAAATGAGCAAACATTACATAGGGTGAGACTGTGATGCCAAGTTTCAGCCTATAGTGAATTAAAACAGCGCAGTTTTAAAGCTCCACAAAATTTGGGGTTTGTAATAGAAAATTATAATTCAACTTCTATTAAAATCAGCACTACTGTCAGATTCATATAATTTCCTCTAATTACCAAGACCTGCAGTTGCACACTTTTTTCCAATAGATGGCACTGTAAACTAGACACTGTCAAAGGTTGACAACAAGCAGATGTTTTCTGTTCAAGTAAGAATTACTGGTCCTTGTGGAGCTCCTGGCATATTGTCCATAGAGGTTGAAAATAAAACGAGAATAAATGTTTTGAAACAGGGAAGGATAACAGACCATTCAGCAAAAGTGAAACTTTCTCCTGCCCTCTGATTGTGCAGAACAGGACAGTGCAATAGCAGGGAATGTTCAATGTGGCTGGTGTAATAGCATCAAGTATTTTAGGCATATTTTAAATATTTTTATTGTATGCAGTATCTAAGATTAATCTGCCCTCAGATGCAAGTGTGCAGTTCCTACTGAAGACACTGGGAGGGAGTGCCTGTGAGGGTAAAAGTTAGCACCAAATGTAACTTTTGGCCGTTGTGGTCCAGTTCTGTCTGACCTTGCCTTTCCATTAAGTAGCTTGAGGTAAAAGCACTTGGAGTACCATACCCAAGTGACATAGTTAAGCCGATCTAATCTTCAGTGTAGGCAGTGCTAGGTAAATGGAAGAATTCTTTTTTCAACCTGGCTGCTGCCTCTTGGGGAGGTGTTTACCTATGCTGAGGGGAGAGCCCTTCCCGTTGGCGTAGGTAGTGTGAACACTGAAGCACTAAGGCAGTGCTGTTATAGTGGTGCCACTGCAGTATTTCTAGGTAGACTAACCCCGTTTCATTATTTTCATTGTTCTCCCTTGCTGAAAATAACTTTTAAACATCCCTAGAGTAGCAGAAACACCTTTAAACTTCTCTGCAGAGTTGTTATAAAAGTTTCAGGGCATACTGTTTAAAGGGCAGACTTTTTTGGGGGGATAATCAATTTTAAAAGCTTTGGATTCAGTGTTCCTTGAAAATGACTTTATAAAAAGTAGGAGACAGGAAGGAAGTTCCACATGGGGCTACACAAGTGACCTCCTCTTTCTCCAGCCAATAAAAAGGGGCATTCTTAAGCAATAAAAAATCCCATCTGCCCAAACTGTCAGCCATTTAATCTTTCTCTCAGTACAAAAATGTGATACACTCCACTTTTTTCTCTTTCAGATCTGAACAAAGCCTGTGGAAATGCAATGGACGCTCATGAGGCTGCACAGATGCATCAGAACTTTTCACAGCAGCTTCTTCAGGACCATATTGAAGCTTGTAGTCTTCCAGAACACAACCTAATTACGGTAGGTAGTCTTCATCTTTCAACAGTATGGTGTGTGTAAAGCAACACACTGATCTTTTCTCTTGTCTGCCACCACTCCCCCGACACACATGCATCTCAGTGAGTCGCCAAACTTCAGGCTGCTTCCTAATATTTACAATGGATGGATAACAGAAAAGAGAAATGGAGGTCAAATTAATGAGTTAACTTCTGTAAAGGCTGTTAGGTTGGTGATGTCTTTATTTCTCAACTGTGCTTTTCCCTGAGTGTCACATGATTATTTATTGCATGAGCAAAGTGGTTTTTGTAACCCGTCAGATGGTTCATTTTACTTACAGGTCTTGCTTTCAAAAGCAAGAAACCATTTATGTTCTGGATATGTTATTTGGTTATGGTAGTACACCCAGATCTTCAGTCTGAGAGATATTGTCTTGTACATTGCAAGAAATATCCACTACTGTTCACATTTCTGCCATATTTAGATTTTCTATGTCTAAATCGAAATGTCTTCGGGTAGCCAGTCTAGGGTTTGTATCATTTTGTATCTATACAGACATTGCCATAAACTGAAGTTTTTTACCCCTTTGAATGTGCTAGTCTTCTGAAGTCACTTAGATTCACGTCTAACAGAACTAAATACAGTGTTTTATTTTGGAATCCAGAGAATTACCTTAACCTCTGACTCCCTAACTTTGACTGTCTGTGTCAAAATGTTCTGACACTCAGATTGTTTTGAAGAGGTAAAGAAGTCAATCCAATTTTTTTTTAATTAATCATAATTTAAATGTCTAACTTTCTGGGGACAAAATGAGATGGAGAATAGGAATAAATCATTTTATTGCTTTGTCTGCAGTATGTCCCTTTGTCTGCAGATTTCCCAGAGGAGGGAATGCTTGAGATATAACCTCTTGTTTACAAAGATGCCCACAGTAACTGTGATTCCCAGGAGCATGTGTATATAACCTGCAATCCCAGAGGGCACAGATTTCAGTGATGGTGCTGTGCTAGTGACTTCAGTTTGATGTCTACCTGCATTGCTGAGTTTTTCATAATCCATGTTCTGATTGCATAGGCTAGATAATGTGGATTGGAAAAAATGTATATTACAAAAATTAGTTTTCTGTCTCGGCAGACTTCGTAAAATATAAAACACGCAAATGTATTAAGATGGGTGAGAAACAGGCCTTTATTGAATTTAATTTTGGTTGTAGCTTGAGCATTTTAATAGACTTGTACAGACAAACTCAACTTGGGGCCCTATCCATCAAATCTGTACTTAGGAGTGGTTTCAGGATTGGACCTTCACATTCTTATGGAAAGGAACAGGAAATGCATTCACTCAGTAACTTGCCAAACGTAGGTCAAATGAAGTAAGAGACCAATGTCTGAAATTAAACTGGACCCAGGATTGACTGGCCGTTTGAACAGCAGCATTTTGTCTCTGTGGTATATCCTAGTAATGGACTCCTGGCTGATAAAAATCAAACATTCTGGTTCTCAACTACTTTTGATGCCCTGTCTTTTAGTATCTCAATGTGGTAAATATTATATGGCCAACTCTTCATTTCTGATTTTCCTGTGATTTTTTTTCCCTCCCATGTAGTGTATATAGGATTTTCATATTGTATATTGTCTTTCAGTGGACAGATGGACCGCCTCCTGTACAGTTCCAGGCTCAGAATGGACCCACCACCAGCCTAGCCAGTCTCCTGTGAAAGAGAGAAACTACCAGGACAATGCTTAAAAAATGTAGCCAAAAATGGGGGGAATAACCAGAACATTTTTCCAAAAATTTTTCTGCAAAGAAAACAAAGCAAATTCCTCTTCTAGCGAGGGCCTCGTAGGAAATGGATTGATGATCACATAATGTACATTTCATAGACTTACAAAGTGAGAAGGGCATTTTAAGCTGCTTTTATGTAGCCTGTGTGAACATACAGCTAGTTTGTGTGTATACTCACCATCTGGTTTTAACTTGTTTTCCTCTTATCCAGAATTAAGGTTTAGACAAAGAGGAACACTTGTTCCTTAAATTGGTTAGATGTTTGTTTTTAAAAAAGACTATAACAGAAAATGAAGAATGTATTCAGATTGGAACAGTGATCATAATCTAAATATTTAAACCCTACCTGAAATGATGCATGCCTGCTTTTATTGTTTTCTATGCTCTCCTCTCCCTGGGAGTAATTGGATAGAATCATGACTAGCCATAGGGGTACAAGAAGTTTCAGAAGTTGGTTCATGAAGTGGCATCCTTTCTTCTTCTTCTTCTGTATCAAGGCTTTGAGAGTGCCAGAAGTATTGGAATCCCATAATGAAGGTAAAAATTAGCTCATTTACTAGTTAGACTGTTGAAGAGAGAAGCAAATCAAAGTGTGTGGTTTAGGGTAAACAGTCCCCAAATCTGACATGAATATCTGTATAGAAGAGGCTTACAATAGAATAACACATGCACCTGGGAAATCTTGCGTTTCCAAACTTTTCCATATGCTGGGCAACTTTTCTGTTTTGGTACCTCAATTTTTGTAACCTTGCTGCTGTGAAGTTACTGTGTTTCTCTGTCTGTGTGCTGTCCAGCTGCCTACCAAAATAGGAAAGATGTGGTCACAGCTCGGTCATTTCCATTCTGCACAGTGGAGTTTGGCAGTTGTTAATTCTGTGGAGCAGTGTCAACAGCTTGTAGCTGGGATTCCAACATGCTGAGTGCAGAATGGTGTAAAAGTGGTCATACAGGGTTAAATGTTTCCCCTTTTTGGTAGCTCTGCATATTTCAATAGAAAAATATGTGGTGTTAAGATTTCTAACCAAACAAGTACTGCTGATATTCCAGTAATACTTGTGGGGTTTTTTTTAAGAAATGCTAATCTTACGTTTGGGGCAACTTTCTGACCTTAAAATTGTTGAGTCTAGCAGGAGTGTATTTGAAATTTCTCTCTTGGGGTGGTGGTTCTCCTATTTAGCAATCTGGCATCTGCCTGATAGTTATTTGCCTTCTAGAAATCAAAGTCTACTACTTGACCATTGAGAGAGAGAGAGAGAGAGAGATTTTTAATGGGACAAAAATCTGTTTTGTCCATGTAACGGTGGGGTTTTGTGATCCCTCTGCTTGCTGTACTGCCGCTGTGTAACCTCTTTCTTAGAGCTGTGCCGATGCACAAGCCATGGTAATTTTAGGCTTCATGTAGGTGGAAGATGCTTCAACTTCAGGCCTGCGGAGCAGTACTTGATGCAGCATAAACTTAGTTTTTTTCCCAGAACTCAAAAGATAACAGCATATTTGTGAGCTGACAGGGCTTTATGGGTACTTTTATGCAAATAAGCATCTCTTGTTTCTCATAGTTATTATATAGAAACTGTTCCACAACATTTGTGATTGTGTTGATATAAAAGAAGAGACACTATCTCCAGTGTGTCACCTGGTTTTTTTACCCAGGCTAGAATGCCATTCTTGTACCCAAGAAGGGTTGTGCGAGCTGATCATGAGACACGCTACTTAGAGTATACTTTGCTGAGTTCCTTTGAATTATATCACTGACACTTAGCACAGTGCAGCCACCCCCAGGAAGGGTCCCAGATTGACAGCTCTGGGGACAGAAATCCTCTCTCCTCATAAGACAGCTTTGGCAGCAGCACTGCAAGCTTGCACCACAGTACCAGTGTGGCTTCGGTTCTCACCAGGTGGATTCTGTTGCTGTCCTCTGATGGGGCTGCCAGAAGAGGTGCCAAATCGTGGTATGGGTGTCTGTCACTAGGAAGGGTACTGGCGCAATAGACTTTTCATACTGGCAATCAAGCAGCTGTCACTGCAGTCACTTTGTCTGGATTTCAGCCATTGATGATCAGGTGAATGGTGCCATATTTCATGTGCCATCCAGACCCCTGTCTTAGGACATCCCTTCTTAAAGCCCACAACCTTTACTCTGGGGCATGAAGCAATTAGTGTCTAGTACATCTATGGCCAGATTTCCAAAAGTGCTGAACACCACCTCCCATTGAAACACTTATGGAAAGTGGCCATATTCTCAGAGATGTTGAGCACCCCACCCCGCCCTCATGGTTCTCCACTTCTGGTTGCTGACTGGTCTTAAAAATATGCCCCCAGTTGTGGGTGCTGCTCAGTTGAAAATCCTATGAAAGAATCTTGGTTTAGAAGTGTTTATACTTTGCATTTGGATGTGTGTTAAAGAATGGAGCTTTTACAAAATGGGGTGGGAGTGTCTGTCTTCTGTCTGTCTTCTTTGCTTTCCCACTGATAGGGAACATTCTTGTTCTGTAATGTAATATTCAAATTAATACAAATATTTTTAAATAATTCCCTTCAAAGATTGGCCTATTCAGATGATCCAAGCATTGTTCCTTTGCCTTACTTCTAGGCTCCTGTTATCCACCCTAAGCTGTTTGTTCACCAATCATGTTCTCATTCAACTGAAAGAAATCAATTATAAATGTTCGTTAAATGCCTCTTCTGTGAAGCAATGTAGGGGGGAGGAAACAAAAACTTGTAGTGGGCTGAGGATTAGGTATGGTTCACATGAAGTGTCTCCAGACAAGCTGGGCATGTTCACTTGAGTCTACACAGGTACGTTGCTTCCTGTGGCATTACTGCCTTCAAGCTTTCAGGGGAAGCAATTGGGTTTTCAAGGCTAAAGGTTATGAAAAGGCCATATATTATCCTCTGTGCAGCTCTTCAGTTTGCAGTGGTGATTTTCTAGCTTCTTGTTGGCAATACCTTGGCACATATAGATTGCTTTGTTCTATCTGTAGAAAGCTTGTTGTAAAGTTATAGAAAATAACAATGGGAATTCCACCTGTTACCTGACTAGCCAACACTTGCTTCTTCATAGGAGGGTGGTGCTGCATTTCCAATCTTCTCTGAACAGAGTGGTATGCTTGTTCATATCTGTTGACAACTGACGTATCACCCACCATAGGCTTTGTTTGAATTCAAACTCCCTTTCCTTTCTCCTGCCTTCCTTCTGTGCGCAGAATTTCACACACTGTGTAAATTTGAATTAACCTGGTAATTTTGTATCTCTGAAACTCAGTGTACATTTGCTACAATGTACAATGCTTTTTGACTACACTTGTGTATTAAATTATTTAATAGTCATATTTGCTTTTCAATACATTTTGTATGTAGCGCAGATTAAAATAAGGGTCTCATAACTTAGGTTCTTCCTAATTTTAAAATGCATAGTATCTTTGGTCATCTGTATGTCAAGATGAACAGAAAACTAAAATTTACAATTTAGAAATTTTTGGTTAAATGCTTGATCTGACTTTAAATTGATTTGATCAACACTGCATATTTCTAGTCTTCAGACTCCTGTCCCTTAATTCCCTTTATATGAAACATACACGGTCGTTTTTATGAATTTCTTAAAAAAAAAAACAAAAAAAACCTGTACAGTTTCTTTAGCATTTTTAAATGAGTAGTAAAACTTATACAGAACCATTTTATCATTGTCATGTGGGTAGTGTAAAAACTTCAATATGTATAGACAATGCAGTCTGAAACAGTGTTTGTCTATTATATTTTCATTTTGTGTAGTACAGACTTCAGAGGGGTTTCAGCTAATAAATTGCATACTTGGGAAAGACCATTTAAATTAGCTCCCAGTTTCTTGAAAAAGTAGATAGGAAGTTTATTCCCCCTGTACGTACGTACATATGTACGTACACATGCGCACGCACAGAGAAATTTGTGATGGTACAACAGTGTTAGAGCCTTGAGTTGTTATCTTACCTATAGACACATGCAGTTCATCACTCTGTTGTTTTTACCGCTTTGATTTTAGTTTTTCAATTTACCCAGAGAATGGATAGTTTTCTTTTGTGACAGAAATTCTAATTAGTATACCATTTTGCTTTAATGTACAGGGGTGCTGACAAAACTACATATCACACTAAATGAACCTGATTAGCATTTATAATATATGGCATTCATGCCACAATTATGGAAGCTCTTTTGCACCAGAGGGGTGGAGCAGGGAGCCAATCAGTATTTCAGCTTGTACAGAAAAACCTTCAGTGAAGAAAACAAAGTGAAGTATCACTTGTCTGTACTGTCCTGCTGTCTGAGCAAGTTTGTTGAATTATTTGCTGCCATGAAATGTTAATGTTAGATTAGGTCTGTACAACGTATTGTTTGTAGTTCTCCCTAAATACCAGGACTACTACTTCCGTCTAACACTGTAAATACCATAACTGATGTAAGGAGACATAACTTTAGGCATTAGTTTGTTGCGTTTGGTTCCTCTCGTTTTCTATATTAGAAGAATTTTTAATAAAGTTTAATCTGGCCTCTAATTTTAGTAACTTGTAAAATACTAATTCCATTAGTTGTAGGTAACTATGACTACCAAGGCCTCTTATATGGAGGTGGTGACTCAACCCATCCTCCAGATCTGCCGTTGAAAGTTTAAGGTGGTGCTGCTTTGGGACAAAACACTGTTCAGAGAGAGCTGTGCCCTAGCAGGACCCCAGCACAGTACATGCAAAGGGGTGATGTGGCAGCATGCAGGGAGGTGGAGGGCTGCTCAATGTGACGCTGCCCCTCATTTTACTGCTGTTGAGAGCTCCTGTCTCAGAGTGTGAACCTGGGGTTTCATGACACAGTGCTAAAAATGTCTGAGCCTGGTCTATGCTGATATTCACATAATAGCACTGGTGCAGCTACTCAAAATCAGGTACAAAACTTTATTATGAATGCAGCTCTAGGGCCTGTTAACATTGATGCCTAAACTAACGAGGTTCTCCTAACATGGTTCTGCTTTCCTTGATTGTATAATATAAAGTTTGTGTGTGTTGTAGTCGAAGTGGACCACCCAGTGTTTTTTTGATCTGTGTCCGCGTTCTCACACTCCACTCATCTGAAGCAACAAGACTAAAAGGGAATCCAGGGAGGATGGATGAGAACACAACCTGTGCCCCTGAGTCCTTCACAATCACTCCCAGAGCCCTGTTATCACTACAGATCTGCTCAGGATCCTACCTGGCAGTATGATTAGTGTCTATGTGGATGAGCTGCGGGTAGTTATCAGTAGTTAGGTACTTGCCGAACAAACATCCCAGTTTTCATACAGGCAAATTCTATTTGTGTTACTGCAGCCTGTTCACTGGGAGCTGCACAGAGGCGTGTCATGTGCTGATATAACTTCATTAACAGGGCAGCCAGGCACTCTCTTCAATTGCTGCGGGTCATTCTTTTGTTAGGAGTAGGCAGCTTGCCTTCCCTTATTAGCTTTTTACACTTAACCTTTGACATGCAGGATGTCTAGTTATGAATGTAAAATGGACCAAACAGCCTTAAACACCTGAATGAGAGCTCTATTAGAGCACATGCTTTCAACTGGGCTCCAGAGGCCACAGCCTATTACAGTGTTAGACTGAGCCAAGTTCTGATAAAGCAGGGTAGCAAAAGACTCTTTACACCTTTCTTTAAATAAACTGCACTAGATGGTGTAACACTTCTTGTGCTAAAGATTACTTTAAACCCTGATGCCAACACAAATGAAATAGCACAAGTTGGAGAACCCAAATAAATGTGTGTTTAAAGTACAACTTCAGAAGAATCTGTCCTCCTCAGTAGTTAACTATAAGGTTCTCAATAGCTTGGAGTGAAGCCAACTAGTTATAAGTGAATTACTGCTATTAAACTGTTATCATTTGTAAACTACAGTTGAGCTCTTGAAAGTGAAAAACCTGCTGTAAAGCTATATTAGGAAAAATTACCCATTTTCAAGATATCTTTAGAAAAAGATTGCGTTGTAGAGAGGTCAGTGTTGGTTATTAAACTCCATATAGAATTGGGTACAGGTAAAGGAAGATGAGTAAATAGTTTTCCTGATCACAGGTAGAATCTGTTCAAATGTGCTATTTGGTGATGTAGATGCTCTGCCAACTAGGACACTGGACTAGAAGCCCTGTGGTCTATTACTAACTCTTCTACTGATTTATTTTGTGACCTTGGGTAAGTCACTTCACCTTCCTGCCTCAGTAAAATGGGGAAAATACTTACCTGTCTCTGTTAAACATTGAGATCTGTGGATGAAAAGCTCTAGATAAGAGCTCAGTATTAATTGTTTCTATTTCTTTGAAACAAGCACCTGAATTATCTGATTTAAAGACTCATCTAATCCCAGAAAGAACCTTGTTAGTGTGTGTAAATTAGCTGGTGAAAGACTAGTTTCAATGTGTAAAAATAAAAACCTCTTTTAAAACAGACCCCAGTTCCTATCATTTCCCTTGTAAGTGAAGAAAATAAAATAGTGATTATAAACTTGCCTGACCCCGTGCTGCATTAACAAGCTCATAAGTAGGGTGTCTAAAGATAGGAGCATGTTGAAATGCTTTCTAAATGCTCTTCTGTGTAAGTGTTACGGTTGCCACAGGGTCCTTACCCATAGGATCACAGAGCGGAAGGAGGGTAGTCCATGAAAATATGGGAACAGAGGACTTGCCAGATACCATCAGACCAGTAAGTCCTTTTTGTCCTGTGTTTGCTGGGGGCCAGTTTCAGATGCTTGAGAAGAAGGTGGAAGAAACCCTACAGAAGGCAGTGATGGGATAACACCTCTTCTCCCTTTGTCCGCCACCCCAAGAAAGTTTCCTTCTAACCCCCATTAGTTACAGGTTGGCTCATGGTCTGGAGCACCAAGGGTTAATATCCCTTTCAGAGCTCTTGGAGAGAAGATTCTTATGGCCCATCTGGTAAGAGGTGTGGTCCATGGTATGAAAACTCTTGACCTAGATACAAGGAGGAAGAGGGGGGTGAGTCACTGTGTAATACTGACAGTTGCAGTCTGATCTATCACAAATGATCTTGCCTCATCTTGCAGTCCATCCACAGCCAGCAGGTGTTGCTGTGGGCTTTAGATTTAGAAGAATGAATACATCTTTCAGGTTTACAACAGTGCCAGCCTTGCCAGTGTATGATTATCAGCTTTAATTGCTTCCTGAGCACCAAAGTAAGTAAAGAGTATACTTCAGCACTTATAAACACACCCTTGAATGCAATGAAGCTCTATCAAGCTATTAGTGGAGGCCTATGATGTATCAGTGATAATGCCAGGAGGAACCAGACCACTGAAGAGTGGTATGTACCACTCAACATAAACCTCAAGTGCATATACAATGGGGATGCACGGAAGGAATAATGTCCCACTACACGAAAGTCACTTGCATTTTAAAACTTTAATTTTATTTTGCTTCTATTGCCACCCAAGGAAAGTTTGTAAGTGACATTTTCTATACACACAAGATGGATCATGAATAATTTCTAAGCACTGTTATGGAAGGTGCTAAATAAATCTACAGGGGAAAAGAGTACTCTTGTCCTCCATGTTTGAGACTGTAATATATACTTCTAAGTGGATGTATTTTGCTCTTGGTAAATAAGGCCATTTCTAAATGAGGTGTTACCTCTCATCTGCAAATTTAAACTATAACTTATGGTTGGTTTGGTGCCTTTTTGCTTCAGATATTTACTGCTGAAGATTAGTAATAATATGTTGTTCTTATCGCTTATCAATAGATCTCAAAGCACTTTTTTACAGAGGCGGGAAGTCTCATTTTTCTCCATTTTACAGATGGAGAAACTGAGGCACAGAGAGGTGAAGTGACTTGCATAAGATTACCAAGCAGGAGAGCTGGGAATAGAACACAGGTATTCTGCCTCCCAGTCCAGTGCTCTAGCCACTTGGCCCCACTTCTTACCTAGCAATGGCTCTCAATCTTTCTAGAATACTTCATCCATTTCAGGAGCCTGATTTGTCTTGCAACTTTCACCTCACTTACAAACTATTTTGCTTACAAAGTCAGACATAGAAATACAAAAGTATCACAGCACCCTATTACTGACAAATTGCTTCCTTTCTCATTTTGACCATATAATTATAAAATAAATCAATTGGAATAAAAATAGTGTACTTACATTTCAGTGTATAGTATTGAGAGTACTATAAATAAATCATTGTATGAAATTTTAGTTTGTACCGACTGATCTGGAGCTTTTTATGTAGCCTGTTGTAAAACCAGGCAAATGTTTAGATGAGTTGATTTACCCCCTGGAAGATCTCTGTGTACCCGAAGAGGTACGTATACCCATAGTAGAGAATTACTGCTCTATAGAACCTTTCTGTCAGGGTGGAGATTACTCTACACTTTAAGGATTACAAAGTGCAGCTGTTTCTGAAGGAGATAATGTATATATCATTTTCCAGATGTGTAAACTGAGTCACATTTGGAAAGATGTTGAGATTTGCTCTAAGTCACAATGAAAATCAATAGTAGAGGTGGGAAATGAACTCAGGAATCCAGATACCCTCCCCCATTTTCACCACTGGGCACACTTTCTGTGAGGCTCTGCACTTTGTAGCATGTTTAGATGCTTGCTCAAGTGTGTATTTCCCTAAATGAAAAGGATTGTTCAAGCAGTTTACCTGAATCCTAGAAATATAGAATACTTCCCCATGGTTGTTAAGTGGCACACTTTAATGTGAAGAGTTGTAGCCTCTACCCATGTGGCCAAGCAAGGAAATTCCCTACATGAGTTTGCTCATTTTCCCTGTTCTTTCCCTTTTGTGTGATGGGGACTGCATTCACTTTGTCATAACCTTTTTAGATCAGAGTACCTGTATCAAATAGGGCCCTTTTGAAGTGGAGGAAGCTGCTTCTGACCATTCTTATTTTTTGGGTAATGATGAAGACTCTAGATCCTTCCAGAGACCATTGGCACTAGGCAGATGTCTGTCACTCCTAACAGATTCCCCATTTCTACAGAGGCCATTTCTTGTCCTAACAACTGGATGTGGAGCTGCCCTTTCACTATCATGACCACTTGCCTGCTTGACATTTTTGGTTTTGTTTTGTCCCAGAGCTAGTAGTTCCAGTCACTTCTGGTGGAATAAGAGATCTCCAAAGTGATGGACAGAAAATCAAAGAAATGATGCCTGAGCCTTCGGAAAGGAAGCTGTCAATTATAAATAAGTCTAGATCTCTGTGTCTTAAAGTAATGTGGAAATTCCAGGGAAATGCTGGTAAGATGGTAGTATTTTTAGTTATCCTATTCTGGGAGGTAGATTCTGCTTGCATGCATCCCATGGTGCAAGGTGAAAGATACTCACTCCTTTTGACCCAAAGGGTTAGACAAAAATTCAGGGTTTTCCAGGTTGTTCCACTCATGAGGGGAAATCGGTGATAGAGTCAGGTATTTTTCTGATGCAATCCTGTTTATTTACAAAGAATGTACAAAGTCCTGTTTCCCTGAACACAGCAGGAAGCAAACAAGAGACCATCTTTGCTCACAACTCCAAGCCTCTTTTCCAGTGGCCACTTAGGCCCAAATCCACAAAGGCATTCAGGCTCCTAAGTAAATACACAAACCTGCTCCCTCATTTAGCCTGACTGGAAAGAAACAGCTGTGACACCCACTAGTTTCAACCCAACCAATAACAATTTGAGCTGCAAGTAGAATGTCCCTTCATGAGTTTGTTTCACTCTAGAGAATAAGAGCATTAGACATCTTTGCAATGCTTCTCTCTTCCTTAGATAGGTATAACATAGAGGCCTTTTTGAGTACAGTGCTATGACCGTTAGGCTCTTGATCACCTAGAACCAAGGACAAACTGAACACAATTTCCATTGCGGAGGCACAGCTGACCCAATGTGAACTCAGCAACTGGAGTGCTTGCTAACCGCTGTCAAGGTTTTTGGAGGCATCATGGCAAAGAAGAGTTGTATGATGGGATCTGAAGGATAATGGCAGTTTTGCAGATATTTGCAGGGAGCTTCTCCTAAGAGTGAGGGACAGCACAAAGATGCTTGTTTAAAAATATAACAAATGGGCAATGGAGGCTAGGATTGTGGCCTGATTCAAGGTGCGAGTCAACCTCAGTAGTGAATGAGACACGATAGGTTGGGTAGGGATAGGTCATGAAGAGCCTTGAAAGCAAATACAAACTGCTTACATCTGATATGATGGAGAAGCCAGTGGAGAGATGCAAAGAGAGGGGTAACATGGTCAAAGTGACAGGCTATGAAAATGATCTTTGCAGCAGCATTCTGAATGGATATGAGTAGGCCAAGATTTCTCTAGTCTTGACAAATGCAAAGGATCTCCTTTACTCAATCCGTCAGAACTCATTTTTCAGATTAACAGTACTGTCTGTTCTACATGGGTTCTTATACTGCCCTCAACTCTGTAGTATCTGAGTGCCTTCCAGTAACACACCCAAGCAACATGACTTGATATGTCACATGTGGTTTGTTCTCTCATCCTCTCTCCAGGGAGAACAATTGTGTTCAGTAAAGTGTTTTGTTTTGGGAAGGTTTGTGGTTTTTTCCATGTACTTGCTGCTCTTTGTTTACGTTGGGGAAGACCGAAGAAACGTGCCTTGCAGTTGGAGCAGAAGCTGGTGAGTTTTATGATGGTCTTTAGACCAAGCCTCTATGTATGGGGTTAGATAGTGTGATTGTTGTATGGTATTGACACCAAAGGAATGCCCAACTACACTTACTGACGCTCAGCAGGGTGGCTAAGGAAGGCATGCTAGCAGTTACTGGGGACTTGAAGAAATGGTACCTTAAACAAGATGAAGTCTTTACATAAAAGAATTGCTAGAAACCCTGCACAGTGGTGGCCAAGAGTCCAAATTCTGATCCAGTTCTATTTGAACATAACCTTACCCTATTGGAAACTGAGGCCCAGTGAGAGGAAGTGATTTGACACGGGTCACACAGCCAGACCATCGCAGAGTGTGGACCAGAATCCAAATCACCTGACTCCCAGCCCCATGTCCCTCGCACTAGAGTAGAGTGCTTCCTCTTAAAATGTGTTTGAGGTGCGCCCATTCAATCACTGGAAATGAGACAAACCAGATTGTAGGGACCAGCCAGCTCATTATGTGCCTCCCCACTCTCCTCCCTGCTCTGCCATCACTGCCCACCTGCCCCATCACTGCCCACCCTCCACACTGTCCCCCATCCCTGCCCAGCCACCCCACCCAACACCTTCACACGCTGTTCCCCATTGCCACCCAACACTCCCACACGCCTCATCCTCCCAGCCCCTCATGCTGTCCAGCCACCCAACACCCCCATACACCTCGTCCTCCCTGCCCCCAACACGGGCCAGCTGCCCCACCCCTATATGCCTCGTCCTCCCTGCCCTGCCCCCAACACGGGCCAGCTGCCCTACCCCCATACGCCTCGTCCTCCCTGCCCTGCCCCCAACACGGGCCAGCTGCCCCACCCCTATATGCCTCGTCCTCCCTGCCCTGCCCCCAACACAGGCCAGCTGCCCCACCCCCATCCACCTTGTCCTCCCTGCCCCCAACACGGGCCAGCCGCCCCACCCCCATCCTCCACACTGTCCCCCACCCCTGCCCAGCAACCCCACCCAACACCGGGTCCCCCACCTCCACACCCTGTTCCCCATCGCCACCCAAAGCCCCGTGTGTCCTGTCCTCCCTGCCCCCCACCTTTGCTCCCCATTCCCCCGCATGCAACCCATCCTCTTCCCCCCACTGCTCCAACACCCCCCCATCACAGCCAGCCACCCTCCAGTGCCCAACCCCCCCATCCTGCCCTGACCTCACCGCCCCCCTGCCCTGACCCCCCACATCCCCTTGTGCCCTGTCCTCCCTGCCCCCCACCCCAACAACCCCCTCCTCCATACTGGCCTACGAGGATTAAACATCGCCAGTCCCGGCCCTTTTAAAACGAAGCCCCCCCCCCTTCTTTTGAGCCGCTATCCGCTTCCGGGTTTGTTCATTGGCTGATTTGGCTGTCGATCACCATCTACCGGGAGGCCGTCCTTTTCTCCCCCCGCTTACGCGCCCCCCATCCCTAGCTGGTTGGTTGGCGGGATTATAATCTTGCCTCTTTATTGGCTGTCGTAGCTGTCAAGTTTCTCCAGGGAGAGGCAGAGGGGAAGTCAGTAAAATCTGCCTAGCAACTGGTGTGGGCGGGAAAAGCGTCCTGAGGAGGTGACGGTTGGTAGCGCGCGCGCCACCCTGGGAGTCCCGCGCCGCCGGTGGCGCGCGGCGCAGGGGGAGGGAACCCGGCGCGAGGCGGGTCTCCCTGCGCGCGCAGCCCCCTCCTCCTCCTCCCTCCTCCTGTCAGTGGCCACCTGAGGGAGCCGCCTCCCCTCCCCCCACGGCCCCAGTCCGGCCCGGGCCCCGCTGAGGAGGAGGAGGCGGCTCTGAGGGGGCTGAGGAGAGTGAGTGGCATCCCCCACCCCCAGCAACTTGTGGGGCGCGGGGCGCGGGCGCGACAGGAAAGGGGGGCCGGGCTGAGGGAAAGGGGGTGGCCAGGGCTGAGGAAAGGGGGGCGTTGGAACGGAGGGAGCGGCAGGGGGGCCGGTCTGGGGCCATGGGATACCGGGGGGCAGCGATGAGGGAGGGGAGCACCAGGATGTGGGGACAGGCCTGGGGGCGGGAGGGGGGGGCGAAAGAAAAGGCGGGCACCGAGGCTGAGGAGAGCGGTGGGTTAAAGCCAAGAGGGGGGCCGGCCAGGCCCGAGGAAAGGGACGGGGCGGGGGCCAGGCCTGAGGAAGTGCTGCGCTCAGGGAACCAGGAAGAGCGGAGGGAGGGGGAGGGGAGGGGAGGGAAGGGCATTCAGGAGGCCGAGTGCTGGGGGTGGGGTCGGTTCTGAGGGAGCCAGGGCTCCAGGAGTGGGGGCTGGGAGAAGGGTGGCGGGAATTCTGGGAAGATCGGCCTAAGGAAGCCCCAGAGCTGGGCAGAGAGACATTTAAAGGGAGAACAGAGCTCAGGAAGTACCAGGGACGTGGGCAAAGCTGGGGGTGGCGGTGGCAGGGAGGAGGTAAGGGTGCATCCTGGGAGTTGCCCGAGGGACACAGCCAGCAGAGGTAAAGACAGATCATTGGTGCCAGAGACATGGTTGGGGGCAGTATATGTGCCAAAGATGGGCATCTTGCGAAGAACTTTGGGGATAAGGCTGTGGTTTCGGAGAGGGTCACAGTCAGCAGCAAAGTGAGATTGAGTAGGAGGACATGCCAGAGGGAAGATTTATGATATGGGAAGAGAAGGGTGGATGCTGAAAATGGAGGGCACTTTTCAGAGTAATGAGACTGGCACAGGCTTCTGTGGCATGTTTGGGAAAGTGAGGTTTGTGGAAAGTGGCATGGTATGGACAGACTTGCATGACCCATACAAAAGCTTAAGAAGGGTGAATGCAGGCAATATGAGGCCACTTGAAGAAAGTACCTGCAAAATACTGGTTGTGTGTTGAGGAGTGCCAGATGGGATGAGCTCATGATGGGGTTTAAGATGGATGTGTTTTTGTGGGGCTGTTGCCAAAGATGGGTAACTGCACTTAAGTATCCATCTAGTGAAAAAATGGGTTAATTTCCCCCCTCTAATCTGACAGCATCTCTTATTCCTTTGTCACTATCAGTCTTAATTTTTCTACTTTCTGTTGGTGTGTATCTCTCTAATACCTTTGGGGGTGATACAATATGTATACAAGACAAATTCTATACAAAATAAAGTTATATTGTGTCTGTGGTCTACCACCTTCTCACCCCTCAGCTATGGTTAGGAGAATGTTTATAGGTTGCTTTTTTTAAAAGAAAATTTTTTTATTAATTTTCTGTCTTGTATTTTTTCCTTCTATTCCCTGTCCTTGTAGCAGAACAACATTTCTCCCCAGAATAGCGTAGGGTAAAGCTAGTGAGGACAAAATAGAGCTGTTCTGGGTGCCAACTCAGAAAGGGGTAGAAAGGTTGTACTCAGGTGATAGTTTTCAGTTTAACCCAGCATTGATGTCAACTCAGCATTTTGTTTGTCACTTTATAACAAATGACTTTTGGTCTGTATATGCAGTCTGTATACTTACATACATGTACATCTTTTTCTGTGATGCATATTGTAGCAGGTGCTATAGTTAAAAGAACACTCATCTTGAATATTTGAAAATGACTAGTCCTGTTTTCTGAGTGAGCATTGTTTAAACTGCATATCCTGAATTTAAAAAAAAAATCCTTTAAGAAAGAAGTATAACTGTTTTTCTACTCCAGTGATATTTATTGAAGTTTCTTCAGTTTATATAGTTAGAAAAGGAGAAATTGATTATACAAAGGATTAATCAAATGTATTGTATACAAAGTGCTTTCAAAGGCACAAAATAAACTGAAAATACTTAATCCCTGGCTGGGATGATTTAGTTGGGGATTGGTCCTGCTTTGAGCAAGGGGTCGGACCTCCTGAGGTCCCTTCCAACCCTGATATTCTATGAACCCCCCCCGCCGCCAACTTTTTAGTAATTTTAGTGTCATTTGCAGTAGGGGCAACAGTTTAATAAAAATGTCACTTTTTCCAATTGGACAGTGTTCCTTTTTAAGGTTTAGGTTCAATTTCCATTCTAACCTCTCTTCTTGTACCATGATGAATTTTTGGAGAGTTTTGAGACAATCTCATGGCATGCAAGTGTGAAAAATAACACACACGTTCCAAATAGTAACCAGTTAATCTACCTTACACTACAGTAGATTTATTTAACTGCTGCTGCCACTTTCAGATGGCAAAACATTTCTCTCTGCCTCTGAAACTGAAACTTGTTTTAAACCAAGCAAGTAACTCATATATATTTGTACATAATGCATTTTCCCTATTTCTGAAAAGCCACTTGAAAGATGTGAATTAGCTTTTATCTAGTAGAGTACAATTCCTGACACTACAAAGCCTAAACCTCTTAAGCTACATGTACAGTATGTAAAAAAACACTTTAGCCTCTTTATTGCAGCAAAAATTACAGGGCAGTGCTAGATTTGGGAATAACCTGGAATCTTTTGCGCCTCTTTCAGTACAGCTCAGGTGCATTGGACTCTAGTGCCTTCTTGTGCTTGAACTTAGGGAGTCAGTTAAGTCCCATTTCCAAAGGCAGGTAGGAAATTAAAAAAAATAAGGGTGGGGGCATGTTAAATGGACCTTGGGTCTAATTTTGATCAATCTTAAAGGTGCAGTGGGATTTTGACAATACTAAAAATGTTTAGTAGCAGCATCATGCAGTGGAATCAGAATTCAGGTTTCTTGCTCACTAGACCAACATGGACTAGCATTACTAATCTTACCTAAAGAGAAGTAACTTGCACTTGTGATTGATTCATCTCTGCCTCAAACTTTGAGAAGTATTGATGGACTTCACAACCAACACTACTTAGTAGTAAGAAGTGTCTGCACAGGGCATTGTGGGCTAGAGTGAGGAAGAAAGAAAAAGAGAAAAGGAAGGAATCCCTCAGGAAAAAAAACTCGAAACAAAAATGTACTTGAGCCTGGCCAGGGGAGGTGCTCTCCATTCCCTTATAGGATACCAGGATTCAATCTTTTTTTCTCCTAAATAAGAGTGCAATGAGGGGTAGGGTTTTTTTTACTATTGACCTCTCTTTCACATTTTTGGCCTGATCAAGAGTATCTCATCTCACAGTCTTGGTACATTAAAAAGCTAAATGGATGTGACATCCATGGGGCAGTGGTGAGGGTCACACTTTCTAAGAATAATATCCCTTTACAGGTCCACTTTGCACTCCTCTCTCCCACTGAGGAAGGCTGGATATACTTTTCTGCAAAGCCCACCAACACTGTTCCAAGCCAATGCAAGAGGGATGAGGACAGTTGAGAAGAATAGCTGCAGGTATCTGCTAATGCAAACAGGGGCTAATTGTACAAGAGTAGCTGGAGGTGTCCTTCCTCAAAGGTTCCTTGAACCCACAGAAGTACCAGTGTTGGGACCAAAGTTTACCTGCTTGCACCACTGTGCATTGCGTTGCCATTAGCTTGCCCTCAGAATAAGGAAACAAATGTTTTGTGTTGGCCCCCACTAAGTGCCAGAGCCACATCAACACAATCGGACAACCCAACTTGATTAAAAGGATGGTTAGCGTGACTTGGGGTTGTGTTGGAGTTGGAGGAGCACTTTCCCCCATATTCACTTTTACATTTACTTTAACTGAAGACTTCATGCTTTTCACTTCTTGAATTGTAGTTTTTAGTAAGACAGGTTTCTAGATTAGGGAAAGTCAGCAAATTAAGATCAGGTGTGAAACATGCTTATAGTGAACACTCCCCCAGAAATAGAACAGAGCACATATGGAACCAGAACTTCAATTTGTCTGCCTTTATTACAGTTTCATTTTAGAACATTAGCTACATAAGTCAGCCATGGCATCGATTCATCCTTTAGAATTCTGTTGTTTAAGGCCGATTCAGACAATTGCTGCCAAAGCTGCAACAGCAGGGGCACATGGGTAATTGGGGTGAAGGAGTGCCCTGCTAGTAAACAGGTTGAAATGCTAGTATGGGGGTCTAGTGCATTCGCTTCTTTGCTGCATATAGAATCAGTGGCTTTGTGCTAACAGCTGTTTGATAGCAACTTGAACCTACTAGATCATCAGGATGTCTCCACCTTTATTACTATTCTTGCTGGGGCATGTTGCAAGATTTTCTTTATTTAACAGTAACCTCTGTCTTTTATTCCACTATTTCTTGATACATTCCCTATTTTCCCCATTTTTCTTGAAGCTGAACCTCACTCTCCTAGATGACAAAGCATGAAAGTTTGAGGTAGGTGGTGGGGTAGTCACACAATCTTGGGCCTTGTGTCTCTCCCCCCTTCTCCAAACACGTAACTTCAAAAGGCCCAAATTTCTTGAACCTGTTATGCTGCTGCCACTATCATATAACAGAGTTTTGGCACTTATCAATTATGATGCCAATACAAAGTTGAGTGAGTCTTTATCTAACAAGAAGTGTCAATTTTTAGAAGAATTCTTGGATATATAAAAGGGCTATGGAGACCTAGCAATAATTTACATGTGTATGTTTACTGATAGTTGCTTATTTATATACATGAGCAATAACTTAACAACCATCTAAGTCCAAGTGTAATCACTTCAATTCATATTCATGGACCTGTTAGCTATCCAACAATTGATTTTATATAACCGAAATAGCTGGGGAAGTGAGAAATTTCCTTCCTTCTGGATACAATGCCAAGGATGTTAAATCTCTAGAGACCCAGATAAGAGCTCTGCTGTCCTTTTTTGGAATTATTAAACAAGTATAGAATTTATCCATTCAGGAGAACACTGGAACCATAGAATTTGATTGTCTTGTAACATCTTCCTGTTGCACGATTTATGCCCTTTACAGATTCAGGATAAGACCTGTGTGGTAAGAGCTTCCTTCCTATCTGAGGAAAAAAAACAAGGGTACTGTAGGATTTGATGATGCAGTACATGGCACTCTTCTCTCACAGCCAACACCTCACCGTCCTATTAGGGATAGTTTGTTATTGGAGGTATCATCTTTGGGCTGTGATGTAAATTAGAGATTCTGATCACATATGTGCAAATTCCCTGACACTTTTTATTGCAGCAGTAGGGGTGTTTGGCTTTGGTGTCCTGGCCAAGTTTCAACTTGGGTAATTACAATCTGTTTACCAAAGTCCACCTGTAGTTTCAGCTGGGTACAGTATTCTTCCTCTCTTCCTAGTTAAAACTTGTATAGAATTGCTGTGCTCTGTTAGACAGTCTATTCCACTTTCACGGGAAATTCTTATGTATATGTTGTTTGTGAAGTGCTTATATAAATGTTAGGTAGACTCACAACTATCCTTGAGAATACGCAATGTCAATTTTATTATGATACACTTTAGACCTTACATATTTATAGAAAATATTCACTGTACATTCATGGTAACTTTTCAACATTAAAGGAAGAGTTAACTGGGAAAAGTCAAAGGAGGCAGTGTCTTCATCTTTAAAAATATTAGTTTGTTTTAAATATGCTCTAACTAAACAGCTTATCAGAAGCTCTTAGTCACCTTTCCCATCTAAGACAGGAGCGCATGGCTTGAGAGACACTGACATGATTGTCTGATTTTGAGCAAACAAAGTTTTTTTTAAAAGTAATTACAAACAAAGAGAGGATTTTTATAATAAGTCCACAAGTGTCTGTAGTGCACCCTCTTACAATGTGGACATGACTCTATTTAGTTAGATCATAGTTCTAATCTAATGCCTTGTTTTCAGTCACAACTTTTTGAAGCTTTCACTTTTGGTTTTGAAAGTGCTCTGTGCTTGATCTCTAGCTGAAGATGGATTTAGGGAAATGAGAGTAAAAAAGGTCCGAGCACAGAGGAGAGCAGGATATTTTTCTTCTCCCACTACTTATTTTTTTTAGAGTCTTATATCCAGAATAGTTTGGAGGTTGAAGTCAGACAAGGAAATAGTATTCCCTAAGGATCAGTGCACAGCTTTATCCTGGAAGAAAGTGGTTTTGATTTGACATGTCCATTTTTTTTGGTAAGCTCTGTTGCTGTGTATTTTAAAGGAGGTTTGATTCTAGATGCATAGAAAAGATAATTGCATTCAACTCAGTCTCCCAGGTACTCCATACTGATTAAGAACCTTTTCCTAATGTCCCTAGGAAACAAAGGTTCTAGTAGAAATAGCTGCAGCAAGTACACTGCCAGCTTCTCAACCAAGATGCCCCTTTTAGCCTAGGGGGATGTACAGATGGCTGAGGGAACTAGAAGTTTGAGTTGTGTACACTCACTAACTCTCTGCTCTTTACAATTTGTTATTGAAGCCTGCCCCAATGGGAAAATATACTCCCATTTTACAAGTGGGGAAACATACATTATGTGATTGACCCAAAACAATACAGGAAGTGAGACAGAACCCAGATCTCACATCAACAGAACTACACACATTGCTATGACTTTAAATCGAGGTTAAGTGATGCTATCTGTGAGAAGGGATTCTCCCTTAGGAGTAGGGTGACCAGATGTCCCGATATTTGGGGCTTTTTCTTATATAGGCTCCTATTACCCCCCGCCCCCATCCTGATTTTTCACACTTGCTGTCTGGTCACCCTACTTGGGATGTGTTTGCAATGTTGACATCTAGTCTAAACCTTCTAAAAAGCAGAGATAGTTGAGGCCTTGCATATGCCCCTTCATAACTTTGAATATTCAAGGATAGAAAAGGAACTACATCATAACCATTCCTTAATTCCCTGTCATTGTCAGAAAGTCCCTCCCTCTTTAGTTGTGCCTTAAAAGGCACTGACATATGTAGAGTTGTACTAGTTATTCTGCATTGTTGCGAGACTTCCACACTTGACTTTAGTTCTGTGTCTAACTTACTGTAAGGTTATCCTTGTATTTTTCATCTTGCTACTTTTATCGGTGTAGCATTACAAGAATGATCCCAATAGGAAGTATGGGTGCAGATTGTCCCCATCTTGCTTGACACTTATGCCTGTCACTAACCAACAATTCCACTGCTCAGATTAATGTCCTGTTTTATGATGTATGGTTTTTAATCCCTACATCAGAAGAATACTTTACATGTGCAGTCTGAGGAGCCAAACTGCCTGTAGCCAGCAATGTTTTTAGCAAAGAAGAAAGCTTGATGCCTTGTTCAAAGTCATTGTATTCAAAGAACTCCAGAAGAAAGAAGAAAATTGAGTTACATCTGACTGCATTTCTTGGGATTTCTACAGATAGGACACCCATTTTCACCAGATCTAATGTTCTGTATGGCCAGAACTCTTGACAAGTACAGAGAGTGCTTTCTTTGGACTCTCTATGGGCAAATGTGGCTAGCTGCTACCACAGATCATCTCTACTAAGGATCCAAGGTGCCCTTGGATTGAACATAAATCCTAGGACCACCTCACAGTTTAGGAGCAGTTCTTCATTCCAACCCCCCCCCCCCCAAAAAACATTTCCCCCCCCCACACACACACATTCCAAGATATTCAGAAATCAATAGCTTGTGAGATACCAGTCACAATACAGCAAGATCCTTCAGGAGATATGCCTTCCTGCACCTATATGACAGACTGCTAGACTTTAATGGAGGCTTTTGCAGGTCTGGTTAAGGATAATGTACTAGCAACAATGCCAGCATGGAATGAATAGCAACTATGTCCTAAAGATTCAGGACACTCACTGGTGACATACTCTGAGCCTGTAAGGGATCACATCTGAAAAATTTCAATTCAAAGTGAGATCCTGAGTCAAAATTTCACAAGTGTATTGAAACCATACAATCTGATGGACTTTCAAAGCCTCTTTCACGTCAGGAGCAGATCAGTCCAGAATCATTTGCTACATCAGTCATAGGTGGGGGAGTATATTAGTCTGGTCAGGAGATGGTCAAGGTTTTAGGCATGGTGTCTGCAGTGCAGGGCCAACATTGCCTCTGCTTCTTCATGTTGCTGAAAAAGAAGACATTTCAGCAAGGAAATACACCAACCAGCCCACTCAGTCCCTCAAGGACACTATCGTAATGTCTGTCTTCTAGGGATGGAGTAACCCACAAATGGAGCTTCTTCCTCATGAAAGAGGATGCAAAGTACAGTCACTTTTGCTCCAGACCTGGCAAGAACTATGGATTCCTGACAGTATTGTGTATATCTTTTCTCCATTACTTCATATTCAAAGGATCACAAAGAACAAAAAAGATAAGGTCCATGCGATGAATGTAGCTGCAGCTTGGTTATATTCATTTGGCTCTCAGAGCACTTGCCTGTAAGAGTGGGAGCTCCAATTGCCAGCTCTCTCAGATTTTCTGTTGCAGGATCAGGTTCTCTATTTACGTCCCAAATCTCTGAACACAGGTGCATAAATGCTGGATTGTTAGTGGATTATGAATGGACATTTCTCTGAAAAATTAAATCTTTGAGTACAAAGTGTTCAACAAAGAACAATGCATTCAGGTGGAAATGTTCATTATTGGCCTCAAAAGCAGCAATAAAGAACCTCCGTACAGGATAAAAAGGAGTACTTGTGGCACCTTAGAGACTAACATTTATTTGAGCATAAGCTTTCGTGAGCTACAGCTCACTTCATCGGATGCATACCGATGAAGTGAGCTGTAGCTCACGAAAGCTTATGCTCAAATAAATTTGTTAGTCTCTAAGGTGCCACAAGTCCTCCTTTTCTTTTTGCGAATACAGACTAACATGGCTGCTACTCTGAATCCATGCAGGATGTGGTCCTTGTTGTTAGCATGTGCCCCCTCAGTCTTCTCCAGACTAAAACCCAATTTTTTTCAATCTTCCCTCAAATTATGTTTTCTAGACCTTCACTCCTTTTTGTTGCTCTTCTCTGGACTTTCAGGAAAGATGTGGACAAATTGGTGAAATGTTGGCATCCAGAACTGGACAGTACTCCAGTTGAGGCCTAATCAGTATGGAGTAGAGCGGAAGAATTACTTCTTGTGTCTGGTTTACAACACTCTTGCTAATCCAGCCCAGAATGTTTCCTTTTTGCAACCGTGTTACAATGTTGACTCATATTTAGCTTGTGAGCCACTATGGACGTCACATCCCTTTCTGCAGTATTCCTTCCTAGGCAGTCATTTCCCATTTTGTGCATGCGTACCTGATTGTTTCTTCCTAAGTGGAGTATTTTGCATTTGTCCTTATTCAATTTCATCCTATTTATTTCAGACCATTTCTCCAGATCCTTGTGAATTTTAATCCTATTCGCCAAAGCACTTGCCACCCCTCCCATCTTAGTATCATTTGCTAAATGGCCCACCTTAATTATGCACATTGTAGGGAGAATGGTCACTTTGGATGAGCTATTACCAGCAGGAGAGTGAGTTTGTGTGTGTGGTTTTTGGGAGGGGGGAGAGGGGGTGAGAGAACCTGGATTTGTGCAGGAAATGGCCTAACTTTATTATCATGCACATTGTGTAAAGAGTTGTCACTTTGGATGGGCTATCACCAGCAGGAGAGTGAATTTGTGTGTGGGGCGGGCGGAGGGTGAGAACCTGGATTTGTGCTGGAAATGGCCCACCTGATGATCACTTTAGATAAGCTATTACCAGCAGGACAGTGGGGTGGGAGGAGGTATTTTTTCATATTCTCTGTGTATAAATAAAGTCTGCTGCAGTTTCCACGGCATGCATCTGATGAAGTGAGCTGTAGCTCACGAAAGCTCATGCTCAAATAAATTGGTTAGTCTCTAAGGTGCCACAAGTACTCCTTTTCTTTTTGCGAATACAGACTAACACCGCTGTTACTCTGAAACCTTTGCTAACTTTGTAAGTGTACTCTCTCTCTGCCATTCTCTAAATCATTTATGAAGATATTGAACAGAACAGAACCCAGAACTAATCCTCATGGGACCCCACTTGATATGACCTTCCATCTATGAACCACTGATAAGTACTCTCTGGGAATGGTTTTCCAACCAGTCAAGCACCCACCTTATAGTAACTCTATTGAGGTTGTATTTCCCTAGTTCATTTGTGAGATGGTCATGCGAGACAGTACCAAAAGCCTTACTAAAGTCAAGATACATCACATCTGCTCCCCTACTATCCACAAGGCTTGAATGGTGAAAGCCATAACATCTTTCACCATTCCTTTAAGCCATCCTGTCCCTTTCCTTATTGAAGGGCTTGTGAAAGTGTAAGCTCTGATGTGCAAGAGTATCCTGGATTTAATAAGGTAATTAGCATTGCTTGTCAGTACTTTAGAGACTTTTCTGTAGAAGTCACAGCATTCAGAGCACCTGCCTTTCAATGTATTAGGCTTTACCTAAACCATACACCCTTTCCAGATTTCCCCAACTATTTAATTCTGCTCTATCATTACAGCAAGAAGTTCCAGGTACAGTTTGGTGAAAGGGTGTACCAAATGGTAGAGTTATTGGTGTGAGAAGGATGAAGTGCTAGAGCATAGTTCAGGGTTTCTCAATCAGGGATCCACATAGTCCTGGGGGTATGCAGAGGTCTTCTAGGGCAGGGGTTCTCAACCTTTCTTTCTGAGCCCCCCCTAAAAACTCCAGGGCACACCTGTGCTACTACAGCTGCTTTTCTGCATATAAAAGCCAGAGCTGACATTAGAGGGTAGCAAGCATGGCAATCGCCTGGGCCCTCCGCAAAGCTAAGCTGCTCAGGCTTCACCGTCAAGCCCTGGTGGTGGTGGGGCTCAGGGTGGCAGGGCTTTAGCTTTTTGTCCTGAGCCCTTGTGAGTCTAAAGCTGGCCCTATTTGGCAGCCCCCCCAGGGGGCCTCGGATCCCTGTTTGAGAACTGTATTTGAGGGAGTACATCAACTCATCTAGATAGGTGCCTAGTTTTAGAACAGGCTACTCCAAAAAAGCACTTGCAAAGTCAGTACAAACTAAAATTTCTTACAATTACTTCTTTATAGTGCTCTGTATACTATACACTGAAATTTGAGTACAATTTCTGTTCTGATAGATGGTAAAAGAGAGTAAGCAATTTTTCAGTAGTAGTGTACTGTGACACTTGTCTTTTTAGGTCTTTTGTAAGCAAGTAGTTTACATGAAGTGAAAGTTGGGGTATGCAAGACATATCAGACTCCTGAAAGGGGTACAGTAGTCTGGAAAGGTTGAGAGCTACTGCTCAAGTTGACAAGAGCCACGTTAGTATTCGTAATTGGAACTAGGGAAAGACCTTAGGGAGAATGCCCTTTAATAGCAGGACTTTATGGCTCCAGCTGCAACCACGTTGCTTTCCTAATTAGATGCTCAGTTTTAGCAGGAATCTGGATCATATTGCATCAGCTCTGATTATTGGAACAGAATATGTATGCCACTTTTATCCTGTGCATCTGTGCCCCATTCATAAGTGAAACTGTTCCACCTCATCTTAGAATAAAGATCAACTTGAGCTTACTGCTGCTAATTCTAGTTCTTCCTAAAATTCCCCCCCCCCACCTGCTTCTGTCTCATTAGCCTAACTGGTAACACTGAAAGGGCCACCCACCAGTCCACATAAGAGTAATTAATGAAGTGCAGCTGGTACCCTCCTCTGCAGAACACTGTCACCTAGTGAGACCCAGAACCTGCCAATTTCACCTCTGGAATTCTGATGGTTGTCTCAGACTTCATTCTCCTGTTTGTCCACACCTTACTGTGTACTCAGTTAGGTACAAACACAGCAATTGAGGCCCAGATGAGGAGTGGGGAGGTAATACTTTGCTGGCATTGCTTTAACACACACAGTAAACAAAGATACTGGGGAAAAATATACAGGTGTTGCTTACTAAAATAGCTTCTGTATAGTTTTGTGCTATCAGATTATAGTTCAGATTTAGGAACTGTACCTATATAAAAATTTGTTCCTCAATCATCGTTGCAGCACAGTAACTGGCAAAGGTATATGGAAGATTTTGTTTATTGTGAAAGTTCAGATATTAGAAGTATTTTCATTTAACATCAAGAGTGATTTTTAAAAACTTGATTAAAAATAAGTATTTATTAGGCTCTGGGTTTTGTTGAAAATTGACATTTGTTGAAGATGATAGTTTAGTACCACACCTCAGACCAGTGTAAGCCTAACTTTAATACTTGTTTACACACTATTTTGCAGGATTCAAGCCTATTTAAAGCTAGACATTGAGCTCTTCAAACTGCTGGTGTTTTAAAATGCTCATTTTATTTGAAGGCTTACAGTAACCAAACTTATGTGGTCAAGTGATACTTATCACAGTAACTTAGACTTCAACAAAAAATGGGATCAAAGTTATTCCTGTAGCTCCTTATCCTTTTATATTTCTTCTCTAAAGGCACCACATCACACGAGTCATGAAGGGAACTGTTAGAGTGACAAAGTCCTTGTGCCTTCCCCCATCAGGTTAAGCAGAAGCTCTCTTTTCACATATTTCTATCATCTTTCACTCTGAAAGATCCCAAGTCATTTTACTTTTTAAATAAAGATCACTTCCATCACCACTGAAATGCAAACACCTCTGTTATGAAACTTTAAAACCACATATTTTTGGACATAGTGAATAGTTTCTCAAACTGAAGCTACAGAGGGAATTGAGGCAGGTAGAGAGCATAGTTACGCAAATTGATATTTGACTAGGATACTGGAGCAACAGATCCTTAATCTTCTGAGAAGTACCATGATTGTGGGAAAGGGTCAACACCTTAGCTCTAAGTCTATGAAAGGAGGCACTTCCAGCACCATGCTCAGTTTCTGTTGGCTACTGACACAGGGAAAAGCATCACTTACTGAAACATTTTTTGCACCACTTAGGTCTTTACACGTACTGACCTTGCTCGCTACTTGGTGTTCATAAAGGCAAGGAAGGCAGTGTGGCTCCAGGCATGAAGAATCTATTCATGTATTTTTAAGTGCCCATATAAACAGCTTTGTTTAAAGCTACAAACTAACCTTTGTGGGCAAAATTGAAAAGAACTCTTGCAGTTATTTAGAAGTTCCAGGTCTGTCAGCATACTAGATGATAAACACAAACAAAGGCTCATGAGTAGATACAACACTGTTTACTTGCTTGCATGACAGTGAGGCAATTTCAAACTGATCATGCAGGTGCCCAAATATTCAGTAGGTGTGACCACAGACTTGGCATGATCAGGAACTATAGTAGTGCCAGGAGGAAATTTTTCAGAATCAGCTTGGATATTTAGGACACCTAATGTGTGTTCCTGAATGACACTTCTTTAATGCAGGAGAGTGACACTCTCCTCCATCCCACACTTGAAAAGTTATTTAAATGATACTTAGAGAAGCCGGGGTAATTAATCACCTCTGTGACTACCCTTGTTTCAAGTGTCAGATTATTGTGCTGTTTGCAACTAAGTAGTTCTAGCTTTTTTTGGGGGGGCGCACGTGGGAAAGAGATGGGAGAAACAATGTGGACCAGCAGAATTCTTACAGTTATAAGAAATTTTGCATCACTAGCCATCTCTTAAGTCTTACCAATTTTTTTCTTTCTAAGATACTGTCTGAAAAATAACAGGTTATATTTAACTATAAATTTGTGTACCAAAAATATAAATATATATTACATAATGTGTATATGGTAGATAAAGATTTAGTTAAAGCTCTAGCATTTCTCCTCTTTGCTAGTAGTAGTTTCATAGAACTTTACACATAAGTCAGTGTCGGGAGGTATATCATTTCAGCAGCCTGCACAGATCTGTTGTGAGTGAGTTACTGCACCTTGTCTACATATTCCCAGGCACACACTATTCTGTGGCACTGGTATTTTGCTTTTGCTAAGAGTACAACAAAATTACAACACACATCATTTGTGGTTTAAATGGCAGCAGGCTGCAACTTTATTGGTTAAATATTTGTAATACCAGCACAACTTTTAAAGGTTTGTCAGCTGTGGGGATTACTTGAAAAACTCCAGTACTAGTTTGCTTCCCAACTCTTTCTTCATGTCTCAAGATTGAAGGACCCTCCCACCCCACTTTGAGAAAAGAATCCTCCATCTCCACAGCAGCATCTGACAAAGGATTTAAACTTTGCTATCAAAGGGAGACCAACCTCCTGCCTCCCACACCAATAGTAGCTGCACTTGAACTACATCCACTCTCAAATCATTACCTACTAAATGCCACTGGCCTATCACTTAGCTGGCACACCTCACCTCCACAAGTTCATCAGCATACAGATAGGCAAAAGTGTTCTCTTCCATCTGTAAATCTGTACCCAGACAATGTGGAACAACTCTGCAGTCATACACAATGTCATATTTCAAAAAGCCACCCCAATTGCAGTTTGGATTTCCTGGATCATTTTATTTTAGTTTACTTTTACTAATTCTGTAATCGCTCTTACTATGAACCATGGCAATAGTTTTGGCCACACCAGGTTTGCCACAAATACATCTGTTTGAGTACCACTTAGTCTTTTAAGCTTAACCAACAGATCTCCATACCGCATCACTAAGTAGTTTCTTCTATCAGAGAATATATTAAGGGTAGGAGCTGGTCCTATCTTATCCCTCGCACATCTGAATGGTGTGCAAATGTACTTCTGCTCCACCACTAGTGTGTGCACCCATAATACAGTACTGCATCCACAGATCCTGGGCATGGAGAGATACAGCTACCAAAAGAAATCCTCTCTCCTCTACTCAATCCCTCTTGATGCACAGACACACACTACAGCAATTTAATTCCCAGCTACCAAAAGCCAGAACATAGACCATCCTACAGCAAATCAGCTACCACTGCAGACATTACCACCTCAGTCTAAAATGCATTGGACTAAAGCTCACCTGGAAGCAGCCAAGAAGAGCCAAAAGGCTTCTGGAGCACTGCCATTAGATGAAAGTGTCAGCAGACATCCATCCTCATGCAGGACAAACAAGCCCTCCTCGTGCCAGTTCTATAAGCAGATAAGCCTCCAGTCCCAGACCGACCAGGCACAGTTTCTTCCTTTGTTAGCAGAGGTGCCCCACTGAATTTGGAATCTTAGTCTATTTTGTGGAGGCATTTTTGGGGGGATGGTGAGGGAAGAAGGGGCAGATCCCCAACTAATGGTTGTTGGGCAATAAGGTTCCAGGCAAGCCATCCAACTGGTCCCATTGCCAAGTTTCAAACCCTGAAAATGTCAGATGGCTGCTGTAAATACTGTGTGGAACAAGAGGCTCTCCACTTCTGATGCTGTAGCCTTCCCGATATGCTCCCAAGTCCTCATGTTGTTTTATAATGAGAAGGCAATGAATCTTTTGAAAGAGGATTTGATCTAGCCCATTCTTCAGATAACAACCTTTTGCAAGATTCCCCATACCCAGCTGCCTGGGAAACAGAGGACGCTGCTGGCAAATAAGATGCTGCTGTTGAAACAATCCAGCACTTGAGCCTCTATGTGGACTATAAATTACAGGATGTGATCCACAGGCAGAGGCCGGACCACAGAGAGACCCAAACTTTACTCAGTATCCCTGCCATCACTATGAGAATCTGTCTGCTTCAAACAGCCAATCATCAAAACACCATATTCCTAGAATCAGGGATATGAGAGAGAGAGCTGGCAACTCATTTTGTCATACTAGATAGACACTATATTCAAATGTGTTATGGAACAACAGAACAAGAACAATTCCACCCCCTGAGAATGAAGCACTCAAAACAACCCCCCCAGATGCATAATACAGTTGTAGATCTGAAGGCCACTCCCATTTGGAGTACTAGGATGACAAACCAGTAAACTGTTAAAAAGCACCACACCTCAGACAGAGGAAAAGTCTTTCTGCATATCCCTAGTAACCTTAACATGGTAATGGAAGTAAGGCCCTGGTTGCACAGCAGAGTACAAATGCCAAGAGAATGCTCAGATTGGATTCAGGGCCTGACAAGCAAAGGTCAGTACTCCATTATCTTGGAGAGGTGAAAGTAGCCAGCCAAACTCCTACAGTATGCTCATTTTCTTTCACAATATAGTGCCTCACCTGGATTTTAAAAGAAATACTGTGGTAGAGGTTTGAATGTGAGGGCAGGATCCTCATTCTTCCAAAGCCAATCAGAAACCCTAACAAGATATTTGCTGCTAAAAGTGATTCAACATTGCCTTACTTTGTTCTGAACCATTAAGGCGATGAGCTTCCAGGCAACAGATCAGCTCCCACAAAAAACAGCCTAGTCTAGATGTGAGGTGAACTGCAGCCTTTCAGAGGCTGCACAAGAAATCCCTATTGGCATTGGCTTGTTATAACATAGATGCCCATCCAGGGCAAAACCAGATAAATCCAAGTCTCTGGAATGACTTGGTAACAATCCAAAAGCTGATTTATTAATCACAGCCCTTCTTTTGTAGTCCTGAATCACAGCTATAATCTGGCCAGAACCCTTAACATACCAAACAAACTCAGGGCCAGTTAGGTCATTCACTGAGCTACCTTTGATTTAGCAAAGAGGAGGATTCTTACCTGGAGTCTCTCTCAGGGACCACATCAAAGGTTAAGTAATGGAAACAAGTTAGAGCGCTCAGCAACATAGCCAGTTTGGAATTCCAGTAATAACTTGACCCACCTGAATCTACCTGACAGCCTTAAGATGTGGCACAATAGTGTGTCAAAGGATCTTCATTAGGAATCGTAAACATACACACAGATAAAGCCAACTCAAAAGTATGATTTCCTTTTGTGTATGTAGATCCTGGGCAAGTTAATTGGGGTGGGACCTCTTCCCTCCATACTGAATAGGGCACCCTAGTCTTTACCTTTCTAAAGGGTGCAGCTTCATTTTGTACTCTACAACAGATATATTTTTCTAGGTATTTAAAAAGATCTGTCAGGCTGCTTTTTGTTAGTTACGACAGAATGAACTCAGTGTGGAATTCCAGTTAGCAGTAATTTGGGCCATCTTGAGATTCTTAGGTATAGGAGTCTTCATATCTAGCCTCCCATCAACCCAGTTGCTGCTTCCTTTACAACAGGGAAGCTATTTCAGTTTCTGATGCTGTCCAAGTCTTTTCCTTCTTGGTCTTATAGATGGTGACTGAGACCTAGAGACTGAGTGATTTGCACAAGTCCATTTTTCTGTGATAGGACTCTGCATCCTGTAGGTTGCCTACAGAGGCCTGGAACGGACCTCCAGGGTCACTTAGTCCAGTCCTCAGCTATCATAGGCAACCTGTCATATCCCATTCATAACTGTATCAGGCTCCATTTGATAGCTAGTTATGTTGTTTGCCCCCAGTACTCCTATTGGAAACCTGTTCCAGAACATCACTTCTCTGATGATTAGAAGCCTTCTTCTAATTTCCAGCCTAAGTTTATTCATGGCCACTTTATAGCCATTTATTCTTGTGCCATCATTGTCATTTAGCAATCTCTTTTCCCTCCTAGGTGTTTCAGAGTGTGTGGGGATGAGGGGGTTAGAGAGAGAGAGCAATCATATCCTCTCAGCCATCATTTTGCTAGACTAAACAAACTTAGCTAGGCAATTTTAGTCTCTTTCTATCCAGAATTATCAGTTCTCTGTGTTGGGGGAATTGTACTGTGCAGCACATGTACAGATAGATTATGTGAACCAGCAACCTTTTGGACCTCAGCCTCCAAGCTTCTAATACCACACCAACCTGTGGCATAATAAAACTAATTCAATCCTGGCAAAGCCCAGAGTGTCCCCAGCAAACTATATACTAGCTTCCAAGTAACTTCCAGCTTTAGGAGCAGCTGTAGTCCTATCCCCCTCAATCCAGGGTGAGGTATCAGAGTACTAGTACTACTCGTTCCTTGACCTCTGCTGAGATCTACAACCAAAAGGAGTCTCTCCCACTTGACCTGAAGAGAAACTTGCTACCTCTATGACCATCCTAGCCCTTTCTTGCTCTTCTACCCAGGCCCCTCTTGCCACCCCATATCCCCCAACACCAGAGGCTGAGAGAATAAGGAAAGCCCTAGGGCAGTGGATGATTTAGGGTTAGTGGGGCCCTGTGCACAGCTTCATTTTTGGGGGCCCCCCTTGGGACCCAGCCAAGAAAACCAACACTTTTATCTCTCCCATTTTTCATTTTTTTCCCCTTCTTCATCCTTCTCCTATATTTTAAGTAATAGGAAGTATATGAAAATAAAGTGAGGTACCTTGATTGGGGCAGGGAGTTGGGGTGCAGGCTCGGGTGCAGGCTCTGGGCTGGGGTTGGAGTGCAGGAGGGGAGCAAGGGGGTGGTGAAGCTCCCAAAATGACTGGTGCACACACCCCTCCTGCCTAGGAGCTGTGGCTGGAGTCAGGGGGTCTCCATGTGCTGCTGCCCGCAAGCACCGCCCCCACAGCTGCCATTGACCAGCAACTGCGGCCAATGGGAGCTGCGGATTCGGCATTCGGGGCAGCATGCAGAGACACCCCGCCTCCTCCCAGGGGCCACAGGGACATGCTGGCTGCTTCCGGGAGCAAAGCGAGGGGGGCAGCACAAGTAGGGAGCTGCCTTAGCCCTGCTGCTGGCACATCTCTGCATGCCCCTTAGGTGATAAGGGGGCAGCGGGTCTACTTGTGCTGCCCGGGCCAGTGTGCGGAGCCGCCTTTCCCGCCACCAGGGGCGTGCAGAGACGTGTCAGCAGCCAGCCACTTCTGGGAGCGGCATGGGGCCACAGCATTCAGGCAGACAGCCTGTCTGCACCCTGCTGCATCGCTGGCTGGGACTCAGGGGCGGGTTGTCAGCTATTTTGTCCTGCATTTTGGGGGCCCCGTGCCACCACACGATTTGTTTTTTGGTAAGACTGCTCCTGGTCTAGGGTACCACCTACTTGCCTCAGGGCTGTTGGCTATAGGCTACTAAGAAAGGGGGAAAGAAGGTAGATCTCAGCGCTTGGCTGTCCAAACGTTAAGCTCCACCAGCATGAAGCACTGGGAAGTTTTTGGCACAGGTGGTGGAAGCCTAGGAAGGCTACAGTGGCCAGACCATGGAGTCAAACACAGGAATAGGTAGCCCAATATATCAGGGGTCTCGAACACGCGGTGTTATTTTCTGTGGCCCACCAGCTCCCCGCGGCACCCCTGCCCCCCCAGCATTTACTTAGAGCAGCTCCGTCCCAGCGCACAGCGGGGGCAGGGCAAGCTCCCTGCCTGCCTGCCCTGCCCCCACGCTGCTTGGGGAAATGGCTGGTACCTGGGGGAGGAGGAGGAGGTGGTGGTGGTACACGGGTCTGTGTATTGCCCTGGCGGCTCCTCCAGGGACCTCCCCCGAAGCTCCCATGGGCCGCAGTTCCCCGTTCCCAGCCAATTGGAGCTTCGGGGGAGGTCCCTGGAGGAGCCACCAGGGCAACACACAGACCCCTGTGCAACCTCCCCCCCAGGTTCTGGGAGTAGGGCAGGCAGGGAGCCTGCCCTGCCCCCGGTGCACGCTGGGCCTGAACCCTTCCTGCAGCTGAACCCCCTGCTGCACCCCACACCCCAACCCTCTCCCCTAAGCTCCCACCGCACCCCTCCTGCACCCCAACCTGAGCCCTGCACCACATCCCACACCCCTCCTACACCCTGACCCCCTGCCCTGAGCCCCTGCTGCATCTCACACCCCTCCTGAAGCCCAACCCCTTGCCCTGAACCTCCTGCCACACCCTGCACCCCAACCCCCTGCCACACCCTGCACCCTTCCTGCACCCCAACCCCCTGCTGCACCTCACACCCCCTGGGGGCAGGGAGGGGGCAGAGTTGGGGTTGAGATTTCAGGGAAGGGGTTGGAATGGGGGCAGGGAAGAGGCAGGGCCTCAAGGAAGGGGTGGAGTGGGGGTGGGGCAGTGCAGGGGGTCAGTGGTGCCGTTGTCGGGCCAATGTACTAGTCCTCACGGTCATTTGAGTTTGAGACTCCTGCAATAGATTGTAGCTAGAATCTCACATCATGACAGTAAGGTGCTGGGGCCTAAAAAGCCACAGGGTGGCTGGGGTTCTAGACCATACTGCCTCAACAGGAGAGGAGGTAGCAGTGAACCTTCGCACACCAAACCCTGAGCAGCGCCACGACCGCCCAGGATTTAGGAGTAAGCCCCGAACTGCAGTCGCACTGGAAAGGGAATCGGGCTGCAAACCTCGCCTGGTTATTAGACTAGTAACCAGAACGGATGCAACCGCTCCACTGTAATACTCACCCCCAACACGTGGAGCTCCTGCCAGGGCTGGCCGGCTAGTAGCATTATTGAATCCACTACCAGCAGCACCCTCCTCTTCCTCTGGGCTACTTATCCACGTGGCCCAAAGGCATACGTAGCAAAAGGAGAAATCGCTCCCCTGCTGCAGGCAGCAACTCCTTAAAACCCATCTCGACCCCTCCCTTGGCGTCTCACAAATCCCCAGCCAATCCCTGTTCTTGTGCCATGTGCATTGACCCCTTCTGCCAATGGTGCCCCAGGTCACAGACCTGGCCCACCATTGCCCGGAAACTCGACCCGCTCCACCCCCAGCTGCTCTATATGTCCCGGCACCCAGCAAGAGCCTCCAGCTGCATGGCTGGAGCTAATTAAGAGCTCCCTTGTGTTTGGGGGGTAGCTAGTAATGGGCTAAAGTGTGCTGGCCTCGGTGCGCATGCTCTGAGGAGTGACGCCGCGACTCCATGTGTAAGAAGCGCATTATTTGGCAAGGGGAGCAGCCGCGGAGAGGATTAGTGAGGGATCCCCGGCTGCACAAAAACCTCGGGGTACTAGTAATTTAATCCTAGAAAAGGATCTATATCGTGAGGATCTGTGGGGAGCTACGGGGTAGTGCCTCTGACTGTAAGTTCACCGATTCAAAGTTCTTATTGGGGTTATTTTGGGGGAAGGAGGGAATAGAAGTTATTTGTAAAAGGAAATTGGTATGGATGCCCCTCCTTTTGCTTTTAGGGAACTGGAGAGAGCGTTCCCCAAATATAAAGGGGCTAAAGCCAGCCCTCGTTAACCTGAGGAAAGTGCAAAGTCTTGTCCGACTGCTAAAATTTAACTATTTCTGCCTTGGATTTTTTTTTTAATTTATACTTTTGGAAAGGAAACACTTTTGTACCTTTGCTTGTGGGGGCCATAAAAGAGAAACTAGGGAGTTGCAATTCCAGGGTGCCTGAAAAGTTTCTACTGTATGATTCGGTCCAAAATTCCAGGCAGGAAGAGAGTCTTAAAATGCGGTTGGTTTGGGTGCAAATCATGGTTTGGGGTTTTGTGGGGCTTTTTAAAAAGCCTTTAAAGCATTTGTTTCGGAAAGTTACTACAGGCTTTCAACCCTGCCTCCTTCCTCTTCCTCCTCCTCCTCCTCTTCCACCATCACACGCTCACACACTGTCCCTCCCGGCTTGGAAAGAGCCTGGAGTGGAGTTGGATGCAGGGGAAAGCCCACTGCCTTGAACGGCGCGATTTTAAAATGGTCCGACTCAGATCTGCCTCTTCTGTTAGAGGGTGGGCGCATATTTTGCGTGGGAGTGGGGGTGGGGGAGGCGTGGTTTGAGAAGTGGGGTGCGTTTCAGTTTGCGGTCTCTTGGGGGGGGGTTAGTAACGGGGTGGCTGCTTTGTCCCTCCTCCTATCTTGGGAGAAGTGTAGTATAAGCTCCCAAAGGGTTGGGGAGTGGTCTTCAGGGTGGGGAAGGTGCGCTGAGGGGGAGGCGAGTGGACATATTTGTGTGTCTTGGTTGAGCCCCAGTCGTGGCACTTAACCCGGCTGGCAGCCAGACTGAATCTCATGTCAGAATAAGAGTCCCCCCTCTTTTTTTTTTTTTTCCCTCCTCCCCTCGCCTTGTTTCACTCGACTGTCCTTCCTGCTGCTAAAGGTGTAACCGGCAAAAGGGTGGCAAGGCTTTTGCCTGCAGTTTAGACATTCGTGCCAAAGATTCCCCTTCCTGGTTATAAACCCTCCCCCTTAGGGTGGGTTTTTCAGTTTAATTTGCTGCTCAAGGCGATCTCTATTGATTTTTCTACCTATAATGGATCAGCAATGACTAGATGGATCTACAGCTGCTGCTTTAAATTTTTTTTTTAAATAGGCTTATTGCCTAGATGTCTGTATTGGTCATATCCTTTACATAATGAATAGTGAAGGTGTGGGGGATCCTTATACAGTAAATTTTAAAGGGGATATTTCCCTGAACCCTCCTTATTTATAAGTGCTCTAAATTATATTAATTATGGAAAGGTTTGCTGGGGAGGGTGAGGTGGATTTGGAAGGCTAGTACTTAATATGTTACATCTTCAAAGTCAAACATTAAGTTCTCCTGAGGCATTATTATCCCTTTTTATATATATATATATATATATATATATGGAGAAACTGAGGCATAGAGACTAAGTCACTTGCCCAAAACCACTGAGGTAGTCTGTGTTGTGAGTCCCTCTGGTACTGTTCATTAGAGTGTTTATCTTTTTGTGTTTTTTTTTTGTTTGTTTTTCTTTTCCCCTCTTTAATCAGATCAGACCTAGATACATATATGCATGCTAAGTCTGTGGCCTTTAGACTCTCATATGAAAGTCTAAGTGATTCACTTAGGTTTTACTTTCTCTTGTGTTTTTCTAGCTACCCCTGCCCTTTCCATTTTTATCTTCCATACAGTAGACTCCCATTTCCAAAGTCAGAAGTTCTCAAACTGGTCCATTGACCAAGATTAAATGTGCACATGGTGTTAATTCTTGTTTCCAGCTGCTTCTACAGGTGTTTAGGCTCTGTTAGATGCAAAGAAGGACAGTGAGGCCTATAAACGCAGCTGTAAGTGAGACGACAGCTTTGCTGCCTCTACTGGAGACCACTGCTGCACAGGAAGAGAGGAAGTGAGCTACCCTTGGGGACAAGAGAGACACCAATGACACTGGAGTTACCAGCCATCAGTAGGAGAAAAGAGTTAAGTGTCTGGGGGAGAAGAGGATTCAGAGTGGCAGGGAAGCATGTGCATGGGAAGAGGAGGGGCAGGAAACTGGGAAGTGTATGCAGTTGGAAAAGAGGGCCAAGTGGCAGAGAAGTGCATGCAGGGGAGGGAGAAAAAGAAGAACATAACAGATGGGAAAGGAGAGAACCCCCCACCCCCAAGTTAGTATGTTAAAGGCAGATGGAAAAACACTAAATACTTCTAGAATATTGCTTTTCCATGTAAGCAAATGCTGTAGTTGACACAGGGGTGTTGTGTCACCATGAATGAGCAGTCCATGCGACTGACTTTGTATTAAGAAATGGTACATAATATAAATTTGGGAGTCCCTGCTGCACTTCTTGTGGAAGTGGTGCCACAGTGACACCTTTTGGCATGAAAGACGGGAAGAATACAGACAAGCCAAGTTGCAGTACAATATACACTATCCTGGGACTAACACGGCTACAACACTACATGCATGTTGCAGTATAAGCAGTGACTGTATTAAGTGTTATCAATCTGACAGCTTGGTGGGGGGAAAAATTGTTCACGCTTGCTATCTTCTCTCCAGCATAAGACTCAAATGTTTAGTTATCACAGGTTATGATATATATGGCTACAGGGAATTAAATATACCTGAATGATATTTTATAATACTAGTATACCATTCTTCATGTGTAAATCTCAAAGCACTTCACAAACATTTGCAAATTGAGAAACCCTGAAGTTAAGTGACTTGCCAGGATCACACAAGAAGTCTGTGGCAGGGGTAGGAATAGAACCCAGCTCTTGTATTTTGGTCTTTGGATTATAGACTGTAATATAATGAGTTATGTATTGAGAACTGGGAAGACTGGATGTCTTAGCATATGATAGTCGACTTGTGATGCTCAAGTCACATGAGATTATTCGTAGCTGGTAGCTATCAGGTGGTGTAGGATGGGAAGAGAGGGGAAAACCCTCTCCTTCCTAGCATTTGAGAATGGAGAGTAAGAAAAGAGGCTTATGTTGCCGAGTTAAGTTGTTACATCAATGTGTAATGCAACAACATCATGTACAGGTACTGCATTATTTGCTAAACATCACAATTCAGTGCAGCTATTTTGTGGCTCTCTGCAACTTCCTTTAGTGATCTGCAGGTGTTCTCTGGTGATTACCACTGATCTAATTTTGGCATCTCCTCAAAGTAGTTGGTTCAAATCCAGCTAACGTGGTAATAGTTGAATATGGTTATCATCTAATGTCTCAGAGTCCTACATGAACTGAGCTGATAGTCTAAGATCACTTCTCAGTGGACAACCATATACATAGCAACTGGCACCTTTGCTGATTTCATCATATAGACCAGGCTTCTCAAACTTCATTGCACCGTGACCCCCTTCTGACAACCAAAATTACTACACGACCCTGGAGGGTGCGGAATTGATGTTGGAGCCCACCCAAGCCCCACTGCCCCAGGTGAGGGGAGGCCAAAGCCTGAGCCCCACTGCTCTGAGGGAGAGGGGGCGCTGTAACCTGATCCCTGCCATCAAGGGCTGAAGTTTTGGGTTTCAGCTCTGGGTCTCAGCAAGCCTAAGTCAGCACTGGTGACCCCATAAAAATGGGGTTGGGACCCACTTTGGGGTCCTGACCCACAGTTTGAGAACCTCTGATATAGACTAAGAATTGAGTGGATGTGGAAGTTGAGCTGCTTTTCATCTGGAGTCTTTAAAGTGAGATCTGATATTTTACGATATATGCTTTTAATTCAGGTGAATGTTTGTAGTGGTCCCTTCTGGCCTTAGAATCTATGAATCTTCCAGTTCATCCCTTCCTTCATGGTCTGTGGTGGGAAGGACAAGACTGCCTACATTGCAACAAGCTCATAACTCTTGCAGCTTTACATTAAGATCAAATTTCATGCTCCAGGGCTTTAGCCAGTCACCTACAGGAGTGAGGAAGGATGCCTCCCCAGGCACATGGAATCAGATGTGTTCTGGGGGTTATTTGCCTTTCTCAGAAGTATCAGAAATTGGACACAGGCAGAGACTGGACACTTGATGGAGTTGACCAGTGCTCTTGCATGGCATAGAGAATCCTCTTTCTTTAAATATCAGGCTGTTATGGGTTGCTCATAACAATCCCCAGATTTAACTGGGAATTGGTCCTGCTTCGAGCAGGGGGTTGGACTAGATGACCTTCTGGGGTCCCTTCCAACCCTGATTTCTATGATTCGGGGTTAGGAAGGAATTTTCTCCTAGGTCAGATTGGCAGAGGCCTTGGCATTTTTGTTTTGTTTTTCCGTAGCAGGCGATCCATGCCCTATCGTGCAGAGGATCATCTGGGCATATCTCTCCAAATCGGTTCCCTGCCATTTCAGGGGCCTCAGGCTTTGGTGATACCTAGATCTCATCTGTTCTCTGCCTGTGGCACACGGTAACTTAGTTTCCTGAGAACTGAAAAACTTTAGTTAAACTAAAATCATTGGGTCCAGTATAAGGGTATCTGAATGAAATTTAATGGCTGGTGATATTTACAGGAGGGAAGACTAGATGATCTAATAGTCCATTTTGGCCTTAAACTCCATAAACCTAACTCCCAAGGGAGCCCGTCTAAGCTAGAATTCATGTAAATGGGCAGGGCAGTATGAGGGCTTTCAATGCACTAATTGTGCTCTACCTGTTTTGTGGATAAATTTTAAGAACTTCTGCTAATGGCATCTTTCAGCAGTGCTAAAGAAAATAAAATGAAGCAGAAAATTGTAAGTGGGACTTGTTAGTTGTGAAAATTAAAATACTACAAATGTGATGAGCCCAGATTTGAGAACTTAAAGTTGTTTGAATTATGGCACATTGTGCATTCTGAAATGGTGTCCATGTTGTGAGGTCCCCAAGGCAGTTGCTAGGCAACTGGAAGAGTCCTCGGTGACTCCCTCTTGAGAAATTTAGAAGTCAGGCTGAGACAACAGGGTGGCTGTTTCGAACGCAGTTTAATTTTACTTCATGGGTAGGTCAGTGTCAGTTTTTTGTGTTTAACTTGCCCTTGGAAAACATCACCATTCCCTATGTGTAGATCCAGTGGAGAACATTATAGTAGTTTTGTTTTGTGGTGCTGAAAACATTTGTAGGGATACTGAATCTGTTTACTTGGGGCATATTATTGAATAATTCTTGTTTCACCTATGCATGTTAAAAGACTTGGGCATGAGCACATTTTGTCTAATTTATAAATCAAAATAACTATAGCACTTTTAAAAAAATATATTTATAAAGAGATCCTATCCCAGGTGTTGGATACTTTTTTTAATGCTTATGTAACATATCCATCTGAGGGAAACAATATGCTTGCTTTTCTAATATTTCACAAGATGTTATAGCTGGGGCTTTTATAACTGTTGTGTGAGGAGGGTTACAAATTCTGTAGGGTATTTATATGGCATATACTGGACACTCATGCCTGGAAATCTTTTCAATATAGATACCTTCTAGTACAAACTTTCTATAATTCCCATATAATTAGCGTAACATATTATATAAGTCCCATAACAAAAAAGCAAGACAGAAAACATTTTGAATGTGTATAGTATCTTTCAAACAAGGATCTCAGTGTGCTTTTATTAGGAGGTAATAAAGGTTGAATAAATGGTGATTGTGAAGCTGTTTGAGTTTGGTGGCGGGGACTCTTGGGGGCAGTGTCCTTACTGGGGTGAGAGTTGGTCATTAATTAACAAAATAAAAACCAACCCAGTGATAGTGACAAGCATATTGGATATTTGTGAATTCTTGGTGTGATGTAACTAATATTTCTAAAGAGGCCCAAACACTTTCTCTGTGTTCACAAAGCCAAAATTAGCAGTGTTGCCCCTACCTTTATGAAAACAGTAGATTTGCTTTTAGACTTGGTTGGGGGAACCCCAAAACTTGCTTTTTATATGCCTTTCATATTTGAGGTATCTCAGTGTTTTGCAAGAGGAGTGTGGAAAGCGTAATATAGTAGCTCCCTCACGGCATTAGATATTAGAAAATTGGGTGAGGAAATGTTGCTCTCATCCCTTTGAATCAGCACCCTGTTGTCTTTGTCTATTTCCAATAGTGTCCAAATGTCAGTTAATCTGCCTTTTAAACAAGACATTAAACTGGAGTCTAACAGTGACACATCCCACCCTCCCCCAGAAATGTTGCATCTCTTCACCAACATTGAAAATGAGTGCATGTCCTCCCTAGAGACTTGATCCTGTAACCTTCCTGAGACAAAAGTGCAGTTAACTTTGCCTTAGTATAGTGTTAAATATTTGAGACTACATTCTGTTGATGTGCATCTGTAACTTCCTTAATATTAACAGGAGTTACTGTACAAACCAGTACTGAGGAGAACATAACTGGGATACCAGATAACACATTGCGATTTGTATGTATTCTCACTGAAACACTAGCTTTGTTTGTTCCACCATGCCACATTGACTATATAAAAAATAAAATCCTGTGTTAAGAATGTTACTTAGTTTCAAAGTCAAGCACTTGAAACCTGGGAAATGATAGATTTTAGGTTGTGTGGACGACCTTAATTCTGCTCCCTCATGCAAATGTGTTGTGATATAGTCTTTAATTATAAGATCACATACCAGTTTTTCCACAGGACCCCTGCCTCATTCAGTGCATAGGGTGAACCATGCTCAGGGAATGAGGTAGCTATTCAGTACTTTTATCCTCATCATTCAATTGGTGGTCCCTTCCTTATTTACTGCATGCCATCCAGAGCCTGCAGTGAATACATAATTATTTATTTTTTCATGGTCTTTGCTAGGGCACTTATTGCTATATCTGAATGCATCACAAACATTAGTATCAACAGTATGAGTTAAGAGTATTATCCCTAATTTTCTGATGGGGAAACTGAGACAGAGATTGCATGAGGCCACTTAGTGACTCAAAAGCAGGGCCAAGATTAGAATTTAGGAACTCATGACTCCTATCTCTGTGCTTGTTGCTCCAGACCACACTACCTTACTGCGCGATGTGCTGTGCCTCACAGCTCCCATTGACTTCAGTTGCAGTTATTAGAGCTCTATGCTTTTGCATATCAGGCCCCAGGTGTCTCAAATGGGCTAAAGGAAAAAAGTAAGAACAAATGTCATGTGCAACTGTAAAAAATGCCCCCTGCAACCCTGATCACGCATCTTTGGAAGGGTTTGAACACAGAGCCTTCAGGAATGCAGGACAAACTAGCTGACGGTGGAAGACAGCTGTTATCTGGTGTGTATAACAGCCCATATATATAATGGTCGAGGGGGTAATTGGAGGTGGGGAGCACAGCCTGTCTTTTTCTTCTCCCCCCACCCCCGCCAACCTCCTCTGAGGAGGTGCAGGGAACTCTTTCCCCATGTCATGACTTCTGGGGGCAGGAGGGGGAAATGGACTGGGCGGAGGGGAAGGGGAGGCAGATGGAACATGGCCTTGCCCTTTCTCTACTCCCATCACACTCGGGAGAAGCTGTCTCTGCACTGGAAACCAGGTAAGCAGTTTATTTGCTGCTGCCCCTGCTTTGGTGGCTATGTGGGCCCAGTCTTAGATTAGAATGTTAAAATTCAGTTGTTATGGCATTCTGGTAAACTTCCCACCCCCATCATATCAAGCAACAAAAAGGAAACGGTGACTTTCAGAAGTTTATTTCTTGACTAAACCTGAATGGAATAGCATGGGATAAAGAAAATTCTCTTCTCTGGTGCTAGGGCTTTTACTCTACCAAATGTTCTTTGTCTCTGCTACAAACAATGAAGGTGTTAAACCATCTCCTCCTCCCATGGTGCCCCCCCCCCCCCCACATCTTCCCCAAAGGCTCTGGAATTTTCTCTAATGGAGAGTGTTAGACAACCTGACTATAGACCTTAGGACCTGCTTCTCCGTTATAATAAAGAAACTACAATCCTAGAGGATGTCAAAAATGAAGGATAATCATGAAAACTGGCTAGTTTATGGATTAGTTTAGCACAGGACTGTTAACTTGGAAATTTGGGTTCTCTTGCTGGCTTTGCCACTGAATTGCTATATAACCTTAGGCAAGCTGCTTAAACCTCTCCATGCCTTGGTTAACTTGTCTGTAAAATGGGGAAAATGATACCTACTTTTCTCTATAAAAGACTTCAGGTGTTACAGTATAGAAGTGCAAAGTACTGTTTGGAACAAAAATTCCATCTAGTACTACTTTTTTTTTTTTTTTTTTAAATAAATGATTTCATGAAGATATGGGTAGCTAATCTTTATCCTGCCAGCATGCATGCACTTCCTGTGATCCACTAGCTCATTATTTTTCTAGTAATCATTAATAATATAATTTGTTTCCTGTTTACAGATTTTAATGAATTTACCTCATAAGATGGCAAGTTCATTTATAGTTTTAGGAAACGCAAATTCTTGGAGGGTCTAGAGGAGAAAGGCAAAACAATGACTGGAAGTGAGAGCCTGACAAGCTCAAATTAGACATAAGGTGCACATTTTTAGCAATGAGGGCAATTAATAATTGGAACAGACTATCAAAGAAAGTGGTCCATGCACCATATCTTGTATCCAGTCTTGATTTGAATTTGTCTGTCTTGAATGTATGCTTTAATCATACGTAAGCTTGGTGCTCAGTACTGGGGTAACTGAAATTCAGTAGCCTGTGTAGGTCAGACTAGATGATTTAATGGTTTCTTTTGGCCTCAAAATCAATGAATCTGTAGCATCCACTGTGTGTTTTCCTGTTGCTATTATAGTGGTGGGCAAACCTTTTGGCCCAAGGGCCACATCTGAGTATGGAAATTGTATGGCGGGCCATGAATGCTCATGAAATTGGAGGTTGAGGTGTGAGGGGGGTGAGGGCTCTGGGGTGGGGCAGGGCATGATGGGTTGGGGAGGCAGGAAGGTGCTCCGGGCTGGGACCGAGTGGTTCGGAGGGCGGGAGGGAGATCAGGGCTGGGGCAGCAGGTGGGGGGGGGGCGGGCAGCAGGGGTACAGGTTCTGGGCGACGCTTACCTCAAGCAGCTCCCGGAAGCAGTGGCATGTCCCCTCTCTGGCTCCTACATAGAGGCACAGCCAGGCAGTTCTGTGTGTTGCCTCAGCCGTTAAGCTCTGCCCCTGCAGCTCCCATTGGCCACTGTTCCTGGCCAATGGGAGCTGTGGGGACGGCATTTGGGGCAGCGTGCAGAGCCCCCTGCTTGCCCCTACACGTAGGAGCTGGAGGGGGAACATGCCACTGTTTCCAGGAGCCACGCAGAGCGGGGCAGGCCCTCAGCACTGCTCCCCAGCTGGAGCACTGGAGCGGGACAAGCCCCAGACTCAGCTCCCCAGTGGGAGCTCGAGTGCCAGATTAAAACATCTGAAGGGCCAGATGCGGCCCCTGGGCCGTAGTTTGCCCACCCCTGTGCTGTTTCTACAAAAGAAGTAATCTACCCAGAAATCTGTTTAGTTACTTAATAATAAGTCTTGTTGATTAGTGAGAAAGCCTTGGCTGTTCCCTTATTTAAAGACAACAGAATTAACATTTTGCATCACTGCAGGTCTACAGGCTTAAAGTAGTGTGTGTGTGTGTGTGTGTGTGTAGTCATAATTTATCCACAAACACGCAGAAGGACAGAAAAGATAAACAGTTTGTTTTTGAACAAGAATTCTAGATACAGATGCGCTAGTTGTGTCTCTCTCTCCTTTGCAACTTCTCCTTGCACGGGCCCAAGTGAGACGTTGTCACTGTTTCTGGGTAGTGTTCAGAGAAGGTTGCTTCACTGCATTATCCCTTGAATCTTTTTTTTCTTTTGGGGATGGGGGTGTATGTATCTTTCCAGCTGATGTGGGGCTTTAGCTTCAGTTCAGCATGAAAAGCTTTGCTTTTTCTGCACTTGGAAGAGGATGGTTTTGTAGTAATTGTTAGATGGAGTTGGAGGCAACTAATGAGGGATCCGTTATCTCTTCCAGACTGAAAAACAGCAGTCTATAGACACCTGGGGTCTTGTGTTCTTGTTGGTGCTCCGAGGATCATCCCTGACTTAGGGCTTGTCTACATGGAAACTTGAACCAAAATAACTAATTCATTTTAAATTCAGACCTAATTTCAGTTCTACTTAGTCCTTATAGACAAGCCCTTGAAGTTACTGCCTCATTATACAATTCTTGCATCTGGGAGAGACACTGAAGCCCACCAGTTAACCAGAGGCATCCATGGAGGGAGTGCTCTGTATGTGTCACTGCATCTCTAGCAGCTCAGATATGGGGTTGGAGGAGTTGAGAATTAAGTGGGAGCCTACACACCGAGCTTTGTTTTTCTTCATGATTGGGCTGAGCCCTATCACTACGTGGACTTCTACTGTGCAGATTATTTTTATGTCTTAATTTCCAGCGTTCCTGGTTAAAATTAACTCTTTTAAGAGGACCACCTTATTGCGTTTAAATACCTGTTAATGAGTAAGGCTGTACAGTACTGTTCCCTGCTACTTTTTTTTCACCAGAGTGAAAACTGTCTAGCACCAGTTAACTACAGGAATAAATCTATAGAATGCTGGAGGGAAGTCTAGAAATGTATATTCTAAACTGATTTTCCCAAGAAGAAAATCAATTGATCTTATTTTTTCATTCCCTAATAGAGCTAACTGTTGAGAAACTTGGTAGAACCACTTGCTTCAGAAATTTGTGTGACCGGAGTATTTCACAATGTGGGTGTTTAGCATGGATACCTTCACACCACACAATTAAAATGACTGCTGTGGTCACTGTTCTTATAGCCCTTCCAAACAAGGATATTTTAAATATAAGAAGGAATGTATTTGGTGCACACAAATATTGTCTTTGATTAGAGATCAATTATGGTGAGTGCAGAGTAACTTTTCCTTCCCTCCCTATTTCCAGTGAACCCTCTGTTTAGTGTGGATAATTGAGAGGAGGAGTGAATTGTTGTATTCTTTCTCTGCTTAAGTAATTGGCTACATTGTAGCTTATCTGTGGAGGGAGGAGGGAACTGCTTATGATGTCACCAGCAGTACTGAAATTGCCTCTGACTTGACTTGGAGAAGGAGCCAAAAGACAGGGACAGATATTAATTCCTCAGAACTCACAATGCCTGTAGAAGTTAGCTTTCAGTAATAAATCTGGGAAGGGCTTTGAGAAAGAAATTATAATTGGGTGATGTCTGGTTATTTTAATTTACTCTTTTCGCTGACTTCAGTCTTAATATGATGTGAGCCACCAATATTTTCATGAACACCCTAGTTACATTTGCATCAGAAAACTGATCTATTACTGACAATGGTCATCAGCATCCGCTTTCCCTCAACCAATATTGAAAATGGGTTTCCCATTAATGTAGATGGGACTAAACCACATCCAGCACCATTACAGAATGCTGTTGAAAACAGTGCCATCCCATCTGCACTAGCAGTTGTCACTTTCTATGCTGCTTCATCATCAGAAGTCAATTTCCTTGTCTAATATATGTTAATACTGAGGACTTCCAAAGCCTTTATGGAGACTAGAATATGATCTGCATCATTTGGTCTCTTGCCAATGATTATTCATACAGTCTCAATATAAAAATGACTAATTTCATCACTAGACAGTCATGTCACAAACTAACATGGATAAATCTATAGGTCATTGCAGAAAGTCACATGACTGACAGGCTTTAAGACACTTCCTAGAATTAGAGGAGGAAGTAAACCAAAAGCTTTCATGTTTTAATAAGTTTGCAGCAAATAATGTTTTGGACTGAACTGTGAACCACATAAATGTGTTTATGTATCAAGTATATACATACACATAAGAACCACCTATTACATTTAATATAAAATATCACCCTGCAATTCTTATCTTTCATTTTCATCGGATAGTGAGTAACAGATTATATATCTGGTGATGGTGGGTACAGTATTAGGTTTCAGAGTAGCAGCCGTGTTAGTTTGTATTCGCAAAAAGAAAAGGAGTACTTGTGGCGCCTTAGAGACTAACAAATTTATTTGAGCATAAGCTTTGGTGAGCTACAGCTCACGTCATCCGATGAAGTGAGTATTAGGTTGGCACTCTGTGTAGAATTATATTTGACATGGACTTGCCATTTCACTTGTTCTTTTTTCTGTTTTTTTAATAGCTGACTAATGTCCACTGAGGTGAATATGCTGTACCAACAGTAGGACTTTGGTGACTTAAACACATTTTATTTATGCATTAGGTTTCAAACAAGATCATGCTATCAAACATCTAAGATATTAATTATTCCATTATTCTGTTTCTCCTTAGGACTCTGGCCTTAGATCTGATTGTGTGAGTGGATGGGTAGGAAGTCTTTCCTTCACCTGTCTTCCAAAAATTGTGAAAGCTCTACTTACCTTATACCCTGATGATCAGATTTAATTTCTCAGGTGGTTAACAATGTGAAGATGTCATCCTCATCCCTCTTTCTCTTCCACCCCGCCCAATCTAAATTCTCTATGTATGCATTTCTCTTTAAATGCATATATTTGAAAGTAGTTTACGTTGGTAAATTGGTTTCAAAGTATCTTGCTCTACTGCTGTTCATTAGAAACCTACACTAGTGCTGGTAGATGAGTGGTACAACCTCCTCTCAGGTCTCCCATGTATATTCTTCACTAGATACTAGCTAGAAGGAAGCATGGAAGATGTTCTGTGGGTGGCACCCTTTCCTCTTGGGCCATATCTGCTGTAGGGAAAAAGTGTAATTTTTAACACATTAACTGCACAAATATAACCTGAGGTAAACTCTAGGCTCCCCCTGGGGTTTATATCAACCAACTAATGTGTTAAAACTATGACTTTCCTTATTACACTAGGATTTTAACATGTTCATGTGCATGGCTCCTTTTTTTTCCCAATGAAGACAAGTCCTTGAAGACCAACAGTACCACAACAGGACTTCAGGGGCTCAAGAAGGTGGAATTCCTGAGGTTGCTTCCTTAACAAACACTTTTGGAAAGGAAGGGCGTCAACTAGTGGATGACTTGTTTTTTCAGTATTTGAAAAACATAATTTGTGTAATTAAGGGTTCCAAAGCTGAGCATCTGCCAATCATCCGCTAATCATCCGTGTCAACATCAGCTGGAAACTGCTGTTCTCATTAAAACTTTAGTATGTGTAACTATGCATGAGACAAATTTAAATTCTGTTCTCATTTACAGGAGAGGATGACCCTTAGTCCAAATAGTTTGTAACTAGTGAGACTGATACACAGATACTCTTGGATATCTATCTGTTACAGTGAGATGTACACTACAAACCTTTTACTTATTTCCTTTAGTGGAATAGGTAATAAGCAAGAAGTATCTCCCCTTCCTTCCCCCCTGCCCTTCTTCCCCTTCCCCCCATTTGATTCTCCATAATATCCCAAAGAATGATATACTGAACCTTGCAAATGGTTTTTATGATTTTTGGAAGGCTTTTAGTACAGTGTCTCTCTCAACTTCACAAGTCAGATATTTGGGATGGGAGAGAAAGTATATGGTGTAATCTGGAATGATCTGGTCTATACATTCATTTTATAACCTTCTCAAAGCAACTTGCACATAGAAAAGCTTCCGCAGGACTCTGTCAGCGTCTGCAAGAGGTAAAGGTTCTTGCATATTAGTACTCTTTGCTGATTTAAAGATGTATCTTCCGACTCTTACTTTTGGGGTCATGTATTTCACTGTAGTACAGGGAAGCTGGGGTCAGAGAAAAGAGGCGCAATGGGTGATTGATTTTTTTTTTCTTTATGTATACTTTCAAAATAGTTTCTTTTTCAGTAGTATATGCGTAAGGCATTTGAAACTTCCCTCTGGTTCTGCATTGTTTCATAAGAATTAATAAAAATTCTCCATAGATGGTTGTATTACAATTTTGGTCAACAAAAAAATTTATCATCACTAATTGGAGATGATGGCCTAGTAAGCAAGCCAAACATCAAGGTTCATGAAGCCCCTTCACCACCTAGAACCACATGTTTGAATCCTGGAAGTTGAAGTAGGTGTGCTAGTTGGTAAATTGAGTTAAACTACATGGATCACTGCTCAAGGAGTTCTGGAAAAGGCACCTCTGTTGTTAGGTGTTGAGATACTATGACAGTTGTGACTATATAAGTAACTAGACCAAAGACCTTTTTAAAAACAAAAAAAGGAGCAAGATTCTTTTAATCTGTCTTGTATGTACATTAATGGTCTTCTAGGACTCTTCATCAGAGTATAGTTTTGCCTTAACCTCCTAATTAAAGTACCCCTTTCGCAGAACATTTTTGCTTTGTAATTATGTCCTATCTGGTTGCTGTCTTCCACCCCAGAAATGGTTGCATTTTTGTTTTTGGGCAAACTGCTTACTGTAAAACCACATCTTGTGATGTGTTTGGGATCCTATTGAATGAAAAAAGAAAAGGAGTACTAGTGGCACCTTAGAGACTAACCAATTTATTTGAGCATAAGCTTTCGTGAGCTACAGCTCACTTCATCGGATGAGAGCTGTAGCTCACGAAAGCTCATGCTCAAATAAATTGGTTAGTCTCTAAGGTGCCACTAGCCCTCCTTTTCTTTTTGCAAATACAGACTAACACGGCTGCTACTCTGAAACCTATTGAATGAAAATGGTTTACAGAAATAAGATTGTACTCCAACTTTCCATCTGCATTGATCTTTAGCAGTGAGAAAAGATGGCATTTGTCTGATGGGTGGGTATGTGTATTGCTATATCAAGGTCTGTACAAGTGTCAAAATAACATTGCTGGCTTAAGGAACCAGTGACCATCTGAATTTCTGTATTTCAAATGGTAGAAAATATTATTTCTCTATTCCCTTGAAGGTAAAAGTGCATGCATCCCCTGACTGCACCACAGCCCCTACAACTGGTGGAGAATTATAGATCCTAAACAGCCAGTATAGATGAAGCCTAACGCCTAAAGAACTTTTTTCAGTAATGATTTGTTGTCTAGTGTAGATGGGGCTTCAGAGTCATCTCTTACAGAAAGAAATCTGATCAATTGGTTAAACCTCAAATTCTGTTTCATGGTTGATATAGACTGCCACAAACTTCTGATAACTGATCAGATGTGTTCAGTTCACTGGATTACTATGGTGTTAGTTTATTCCTTTGTATTAGTTATATTCATTTCCCATTAATCTATTTAGCAAACATCTCTAGGAAAAAAGTTACCTCAACCTGTAAGTTCTGTTGTGTTCATTGTGTGAATCTCTTTACCCTCTGTCTTCTCTGTGTCAAAGGATGCTTGCAAATTTATCACCGTCATTTAGACTCCCTCAAAAGGTAAAATTCCTAACCGTTGGCAACAAAATGTTGTCTCCCTCCCCCCTCCAAGATAAAGTGCAGTCCATGGGCCAGATGTAACCCACAACCCTCTAGCTCTACAGAGATCTATTAATTATAATATAGAAGCATGGCCTGTGGTGACCACAAGCTCATAGTTTGTGGTGCTCCATCATGATGTTGGAAGGCAATCTGAATCAAGATGAGGCACCACATTTTGGAATTTTGTATTAATGATGAAAAAAGAAAAGGAGGACTTGTGGCACCTTAGACTAACAAATTTATTTGAGCATAAGCTTTCGTGAACTACAGCTCACTTCATCGGATGCATTTAGTCTCTAAGGTGCCACAAGTCCTCCTTTTCTTTTTGCGGATACAGACTAACACGGCTGTTACTCTGAAACCTGTATTAATGATGGTGGCTGCAGTCAACTTCATTTTGTGCAAATAGGTGTGGCCCTCAGGCCCTTGTTTGGACTCCCTCCATTAAATCAGTCCTTACTGATTTTCTCTTCCCTCCCCCCTCCTTAATTTTAACACTAAGTTGTCTCAATTAGATTTGTTGTTCAGACTTAAGTGTGGGTGGTTAAAAGTATTGATGTGCTAATGATAAATGTTTTTCATCTCTCTTTGCTGTAAAGCATTATGCTCAACTCCAGAAATCTTGTTTCCACATTTCAAGTAACCAGCAGTGGAGCTGGGGATGTGGAAACCCAATTTTCAGGAGGAATCAAGCAGTTGCTAAAGCTAAATGGAGGAGGGTGGCAAGAAAAGTGATTTATCTGGTATCTGACTGCTAGTTAAAGGCTTTGGCATTCAATAAGCAATAAATGGCTGTAGAGCAATGGCAGAAACTTGAACCCAGCCTATCACAGCAGGAGACACCAGAGAGAATGATGGAATATATTCCCTGAGGATTCTTTAGAGACAAATGAAAGAGCAAGACTTTTCACTTACTGATTTAAAAAGAGTTACAGCCAGCCATGTTGGAATGTCCTGTCTACCACCTGGTTATTTTCTTGTTTTGGATGTTGCCATTGTCTGTAGCCTGCACTAGTAAGACTTCTATTCTCTTTAATCACTTTAAATCTGTGGATGTTCTATAAGTAAATTATATATTAAATATGAATGGAAAATATAAATTATTGCTGAAGACTTGTTTTGTAATGTCAAGTTAGCTATTTTGTGTGTGTGAAAATGGTAGGTACCCCCCCCTTCAAAAATAAAATGTATGTTCCTGAAAATAGTTATTCCAATTCTTGAAAAATGTTTATATAGCTATTGTAGATTACTTACCTCACTAGGTTTATTAATTATGCCTTCACTAACACACTTTGTCAACACAACAATCCAGTGGAGAGAGTAGCTGACAGGGTCAGTTATATAGAAGTAAAAATAAAAATCTGTCTGGTAGCATTGTTGAAGCATCACCAGAATAGCGTCCTTGGAAGTATTTTAGTCACAAAGGTCCTGATCCTGCAAGGAGCTTCTCACAGGTAGGTATGCATGAGAGGCATTGATTTCAATGGAGCTCAGTGCAGGATCAAAGTCAATATGACTGATTGATCTGTACCCTTGGACAATCAGGCTGACACTATACTGCTTCCTGCAATGTAAATAAGTATAATCTGGCTTTTAGTTCTGTCTGCTCTAGTTCTGTATTTAACAAAATGCACTGCGGTTTCTTTTTAAATCAACAGCTTTTTTTGTCTGCTTATTAGCTATTGTCTTCTTTTAACAAAAAGATACAACTGTTTGTTTTTCATATGAGTCGGCCTCTCACTAAGACCTGTTGTGAGTTAATGATTCAGTCTTACTAGTACATTCTCTAGGAAGCTACATCTGGGTAGACAAAGGTGAAACAGCTGTACATAATTTTTTGGACTTGGACTTGACCTGGCCTTTCTGAAGAGGCTGTGGATCTTCTTCAGCTGTTTATTCCTTTTTTGGACAGAGGGTGGGGATTGTTTTGGTTTTTTGGTTCATCTTTTTGTGTTAGATGGCAGAATTGAGAAGATGACTTTGACTTTATCCATGACTGTGTCAATTTTAAAATAGCAATTGTAAAACTAGCACTGAGGGTAAGATGTTATTGCAGTTACATTTATTTGTACACTACATAATGTTTTGGTGAAACCCTCTATCAGACATCTGGGTACCCCCTGGGAGGAGAGAAGATCTCCCCCCCCCCTATAAATCGTGCAGGATGAATATAGTTTTACAGTTAACTTTGTTTCTGTTTTTGAGAACTGATTTTAAATTTAGTTCAAACAAAACTGATCTGTCCAAAGAAAATGAGTCGTCATGAGACTACCTCTGTCTAAAATGCCACCTTTGCTATCTTGACAAGGGGATGAATGACCTAATATGTCATATTCTGAATTTTGTCGAGTATCAGTGTCTGGGATGGCAATAGATGCTTCTCATAGACTGCTTGGGTTTGGGGGACTAATTTGTTCTCGGGATTGCCTGGGAAGCTGCCCTCTTCTTCCCCCATTTCATGAAACAAATTACATCTGGAGTGAAAAGCAGACTGCTTGCTTGTGTTTCTGTTGGAGTCCATAGAGACGCAACCCAAGACAATCAGGGGTGTTTCTATTCATGAGTAGTCAACCAAATCGTGATCTGGGTATTTTGAGCCTGCCTGATCTTCTGAATCAACCTGCAAAGAAATGCACTCCATTTTGTGCTGAGTTAGGTCTCTGTCTGGGGTTAGCCAGTGTTGCATTTTTCCATGTAATATCTGTGACCTCTTTGTTGCATTTGTTCTGTACACTTTGGCTTTGTAAATTGCTGACTGGTGCAGCAAGCCTTGGGCATCCCTGGCTTTTTGTAACTAGAGCCAGACTTTTGAGTAATGAACTTTCTGAGAAATCTGAGTTGGTGTTAATTTTTCCTTCTTTTAAGCCCTATTTATTGAAAACTTTCTCTTTGCCTCTCCCATATCTTCATTTTTAATTTTTTTTGTTTTGACTTCTTGGCAATTTTAAGAAAATCTGGTCAGTATGAGTAAAATAGTAGTGTTTTGGGCAATGTATTTGGTGTTAGAAGATACTCCCAAATCATTAAAAAAAGAAAAAGGAGTACTTGTGGCACCTTAGAGACTAACCAATTTATTTGAGCATGAGCTTTCGTGAGCTACAGCTCACTTCATCGGATGAAGTGAGCTGTAGCTCACGAAAGCTCATGCTCAAATAAATTGGTTAGTCTCTAAGGTGCCACAAGTACTCCTTTTTCTTTTTGCGAATACAGACTAACATGGCTGTTACTCTGAAACCTCCCAAATCATTAGCAGTCGGGTCTAGAAATCATAGGTTTTGGTTCTAGATTATACTAGTGATATCAGAAGGGTTTACCCTAGATCTTTTGGGGAGTCTAGAGCATCTGAGTTTTTCATTCTTCCTTCTTGCCATGCCCTGGAGCATGAGTAGCAGTATTTTGGGGAAAGAAGGGCTGAACTTGATTCTTGGCATGTAAGAGTATGAATCATGTGAAATGTGTGCTTTTTAAAAAATCATGTAACAAAAACGCTATCTATGCCTTCAGATCTCTCAAATAGATCATGAGCAATGTGCTTGTGGCCCCTGATGCAGTAACTCTTGCAACAGCTCAATAAGCTCCTCCTGTAACAGGATTTTGAGGATACAAAGTGAGAGAGATTCTCATGAGACCCAGTACCCTGTAACTTGGGGGCAAAGTGCACTGGTCTGGAAGCCAGGAGATCGAGAGTTCTAATCCCCCTGCCCTTGCATTGATTGCTGCTAATATTTCTGTGCCAATTACAGCCCTTATCCAAGGCCTCACTGTTATGTTAGGGGAGGTAACTATCATTCACTAATGTTGCAGATGTCATTACTCAGCAGTTAAAGTTGCTTCCAGCAGGGCTGGGAATAGACCCTGGGTCTCTAATATAACAGCCCAAAGTCTCCTCCATTTTGCTATGCACCCTTTCATGCTACCACTGTGTGACTGTCCCCTTTTTATTTGTCCGCAGAGAAGTTTGTGACTTTCTCCCACCATGTTAATAGACTTTGATTCTTTGGCTCAAGTAGTAATCTCATACCTTTTTAAATCCAGAGGTCTTGGGTTCAGTCCCCACAGAGGACCCACAAAGGGGTGTTACTACACCCTAGTTCTGCTGTCTGTAAGCACTAAACCATTTTTTTCCTAGAACCAGGAATAAGAACCAGGACTCTTCTTTGAGGGCCTCTGTGGTCCCACTTTTGGGTCCTCTGGCTTGGAACTGGCATAAATTCAAAGCCAGAAGTGTAAATTTGCAGAGGTGGTACTCTCAAAGAACTGTTAGTAATCCAACATTCTACCACTGTCTCCTAAACAGTTGCATAACCCACTAGCAAAGTGTGTCATGGGCAGGTCTAATCTACACACAGGATGACAGCATCTTTCTCATTTTTCTCTGCCCTTCTTCCCCAATTTAACTATATCTGTACCTGAAGGGAAAGCTGTTTGTGATGTGGATCTGAAGGCTAAGAGTTCAAATTCTGCTGATACTCCTGGGAGAGGGAGAAGTGTCATGTGTGGATTGTATGTAATATCACTAGTGTACAGACTCTGGAGTAATTGTTAGGAATGATTTTTTTTATATTGCAAAATACTGTAGAAGCAAATTTGGATGTTTTGTTACTAATTATTTTATTGTAGCACTTTTAGTGTATATGAAAGGGAACTGTGCCTGTAATCACAGGGTGAGGCACTTTTCTAGAGGTGAATTCGAAACTGAGAGTAGTGTGTAAGAGATTTTGTGTGTCCAGACACTCAGGGCTTGTCTACACTGCAAAGTTGACATCCAGCCGCTGCAGTAATTAAGTTGGTCATGCATGTCTAAACAACGCTCATTGTGTTGGTGGAGTGCTTGCATAGAGCAGTGCACCGTGGATAGCTGTCTCAACGCAACTAGTTGCAGGGTGTTTTGTGAAGGGCTGGCAACGCCTCATGGGACCAAAACATTGTCACGGGGGGAATGGGAACATGGCTTCAGCCTCTCATGCTGCAGTTTCCTCCCTCCCTATGCTCTGAGATATGGGCTTTTTCTTACTGCATGTTGTAAAGTAGCTAGGACAAAGGGGTCCCAGTTGGGCCCTTTTGAGCAAGATACTTTAAAAAAAAAAAAAAATCCAAAAAAATTCTTTCATCTCTAACCCACCCCCTTTGTGTGTGCATCATAAACAACTGTACCTGCACAGACATTGATATTAACTACATAGTACAGTAAAAGGACTAGTGGCACTGAAAATGAGTGACTGCTTAACTTCACCCGCTCTAGGATTTGTTCTTTTGCCATTGTTCGTACCTGGCCTCTCACAATCAAATTACCTCAGGACTATAAAGAGCATGTGAAAATGCATTGCAAGATGTGTTCTATAGGGGATGGAAACTCTTCATAGGAATTCATGTAAATATCCCTTTTTTTTTTTTTCCCCCGATCATTTTAATAGGAAATCAAAATCTGACTTAAAAACTGAATAAAAATAGATTTTTGGGTGGGAAGGCAAAAAAAAGGTACTTTACCTGCCCAAAATGAAACAATCTGGTTCAATTTACATAAACTACCATGGTGATCCTTTAGATTATCCTAATGCATGCACAGTAGCTGTAATCTCTCTCCAAACTGCTTCCACTGGAATTCCTGTTTGAAAGATAGACTAATCTTTTTCCGGGCAGGAGGGCAGGGGATATAGGGGTGCAGGGGGGATATAGGGGTGGCTATATGTATATACATATAAACTGCATGTAGTTCACGGGATTAGACTACAGATCACCTCCTTGAGATGTTTCACATTTGGTTTTGATTTGTATTCTGAAGTCCAAAATGTTAAAAATCCCAGTGCACATCTCTAATGCTGTTGGATAACCATCCTTTTTTTATACCTGCATCATCCTCCTTCTCTTGATAAATCCCTAGATAGAGCTTCAGTTCTGTCACCTCATTGGAAATCAAAATATTTTTTCAGCTGTCATTTAGAATCAATAACCTAGAAATATTTAATATTTTTAATTCAGCACAATTCCTTGTAAACTTACCCTCATTACCATATCAACTCAAATGTGTAAATTTTATATTTCAAATTTAAAGTACAGTATCAGTCATTCCTGCTGTCAGCAGTTTCGATCAAGAGTAAGGCACTCTGAAGAGGTGTGGAAGACAAGATGGTAATAAAGCTCTGAAAACAATCCTAGAGTAGCTGGGTGTTTCAGCTAAAATAATCTAGCAAATTGTGTTTCTGTTTTTCATTATCATTAGGCTTCAGAGTTGCTCTCCCATTAGGATAAATGAGTACAATTTATTTATACCTTTTCAGAGCTGGGGGGAGATTTGGGAGGGGGGGTTCTGTCTATAAACATGTGATTTTCATATGTTAAATTACAGGGTTGATTTCACTGCAATGAAGGCTAGAAATGTAATTTTTTTTCTCATTTAAAAAAAAAAAATCCTAAAACCTAAACTCTGTAGAAATTGATGGCGTGGGAGCCAGTAACAGCGTGTTATGGCATTTCACAGATTGGGCAGGCAAACTGTCCTTATCAGTTTTGGCGGGGGGGGGGGGGGTTGTTTTTTGTTCGTTTTTTTTTAAATGTGGTGTGCAATCCATTTGTCAAACTGTAAACTAACTTCCATGCCATTTTAAAATGATCCTTTACTAGCTGAAGTAGTACTAAAGTTTACTAGTTTTCATTTAAACAGTAAAGTGGGCTTCTGGTTAACTACTTCTCTGCTGGCCTCCAATGTAACATTGTTTGAATAATGCTACTTAATTACAATTTTATAACTTTTGAGCACTTAACTAATATATTCCCTATACCTCACTTGGGGCAGGTATCATTCCCGCTTCATGGCTGAGGGGGTGCCATAGAGTGGCTTACTGATTTCATCCAAATACAGAAGGAGCCTGCATGAGGCAGGATTAGATCTGACCACTAGAGCAGGCTACCTCCCTGAAACTTCAGTACCAACGTACCCTCAACATTGCAGTGGAAACTCTGGCATACTTTGTAGGGGAGTGCACTTCTAGTGCTGACCACGTTCCATATCCTATGTACGTTAAGCAGCAGCGAAGCACTTAAACCGCTAACCCAGCAAGCAATTGGTTGAGTCTCATGAGGCTGCCAACATGGGAGTCCAGTGCCAAAATTCACCAAGATGGAAGATGACTGCTAGAAGTTCAAAAACCTGATATGAATCAGAAATTTAGATTTCAAGTTCATTTTGAAGTGCCTCTACCTTTTCTTGCCCTTGGGCCTTGTTTGCTTAACACCCAATGCAATTATCACTTCGAGCAACACATTCTTAGGGCTGGTCTACGCTTAAAAGTTGGGTTGACATAGCTCTGTTGGTCAGGGCTATGAAGAATCCACAGCCCTGACCAATGTAGCTAAACTGCATCTATGTGGGGGTTAAGTCAGTAATGTCAATGGAAAAATGTTCCCATCACTCTAGCTGCTGCTGTTCAGGGAGCTGGTGGTCCTACACTAATAGGATGAGTTTTTTTGGGGGGGTCAGGTAGTTGGTTGGTTGATTTCCTCCCCACCTCAACCCCCCATTGGTGTAAACTATATCTGTGCAATGGGATTGTCCTGGCATAGCTCTGGTAATTTAGTTATGCCAGGATAGTCTCCACTGTGTAGACATATCCTCAAACTAAGATCTCTGACAAATCTTTTGCTGCTGGGGAAAAAAAAAAATCAAGTTAACTATGCTTGTGCCTTTCAGTAAAGACTTTGTGAAGATGCATGACTTAATGTAGTTTTTAATAGAGACATAGTGTTTTGTCCTCTGATGAAAGCTGAATGGATTTAATACCAAAACTGAGGCAACATTGATCAATGAACTGTGGGCCTAGTTAAGGGATATATTATCCTCTGCAATCCATCTGACTTCAGTGGCATTTCAAGGACATTTGTTGCTGAATTTGGCCCAAGAGGCTTTGACTGGGGGTAGAATAATGAATTTCTGTTGCACTGTTACAACTTGTGGTTACCTTTTTAATTTAATAAATAAATTAGTAGTTCAAGTCTGTCCAGTAGCTCTTTCCATGTTTACACTGCTGTATTGTGTATTACTATTTGTAGTCTTTGATTGCAAAAGAAATATTTATTATTGTCTAAGCCAGATGTTTGGGATGCAGCATGGAATACTTCAAAGGCAGCTGGCTTCTCTTTAGTCTATACAGCATTACTGAAACCTTATAAAAGCACTGAAGTAGCAATGGCAATGATTTTCAATTGACCGGTAATTAGAAAAGCATTGGACTAATAGGATGAGCTATACTTAGTAAGGGTTGTCCTTTTTGTTTAATCAGGACCCAGAAACTAATAAATACTTGTTCATATAGTCTTAGGCAGGGGACTTTGTTGTTTAACTATGCTTCCATAACAGTTTCTTTAAACTGTTGAAGCCTATGTTAGACTCTGCTTTATCATCTTGAAATTAAAAAAAAAAAAAAAGACGCTAAGTACCCGACCCAGTTTTGTGTGTGTCTGAGCACACTGACCCTTAGTGATGTAGCTTGTTTGGTCACTAAACTAATAGAACCCAATTTAAGTGTGCAGGGGGATGTGCAGAAAAGGTGTGCTGCTTTCATACCATCTATTTTTCTTTCATCCAAAGAGAGACACTGGCATCAATTGAGCAGTCAGCAGTTACCCTGCCTTCCTGGACAGAAGAAAATGGTTCTGGATCTTTCTGAAGAGGGAAATGACTCAGAATTCTTGGTGGCTTAGCAGAAATTGTAAGCCAAGCTTCCAAGGAGGAGTTTTGGTGCTCAGTGTGCATATTATTCTCCACCTACAGTCCAGTACTGATGTGCTTAACCTTTGGAACTGATACTATGTTATACTCCCAGCTAAATTTCTGGTTGCATCTTTTTACTTTTTGGTTTTGTTTTTAACTTTTCATACAGTACACATGGTAAACTATAAGGTGGGGGGGAATGTTTGAATAGATTATGCAACTTAAGTGGCTGTCCCTCCAATAATATGGCAAAGTTTGTTGTTTTTTATTTAAAAAAAAAAAAAAACTTAACTGTTCAGTGGGCTGTGTAAATAGGAATCAGGCTACTAAGTGCTTTAAAGCATTTAGTAATGCAGTGTGTGAAGGATGAGAGAACTTTTATTTTTTTAAAAAACTGTACTACCATAAACATCTATGGACATACTTCTGAATCCACATGACCCTTTTGTTGCAAGACTTGCTGTTTTAGGGTGAGGATATATTTCCATATGTTAGCATTCATTTTAAAGTATTGGTGCAAAACATTTAATTAAAAAAAAGAGTACTAAAAATAATTATCCAAAGTAGAACAATAAGTTGGGTGAGATGCCTTTCTAAGGAACAGTAAAATTAAAGGGTCTTCTCCCCATTCCTCCTCACTGCCCCAAGTCTGTCTCCTCATTTATAACTGACTGTGATTATCCTTAAATCAATGCATTCTCTTCCATGAGTAGAATCCTACTAATGTCAACCCTTGAACTGCTCTGGAAACATGAGCCAGTCTAAAGAGCATGAGCTAGCACTTCTTTCTTCTCCTCCTATATGAGGAAGCTTCTATAAGAAGTTACCCCCCCTTTCTCCGTATGTGACACTACGGAAACTCCCACTGTAAACTGTGGTTATAATCTCAGATGTGACCAGTCACGTAGATAACCTGTTTCATCTGCACTGTGGGGCGGTGGTTTGCATTTACCATTTTGTAGCCGTTCTTTCCAAGTCACTTAAAACAAAAAAGTGAAATGCAAAGATTTAAAGTGTTAGCATGGGAAGTTGCTGCCAAATAGGTGACTGTATAGCCTCTCAAGTACTTCGCTGTTTTGCCAGTTCCAAAGATGAATCTGTTCATTACATTCAGAGATATGGGTAGTTAATGCTTGAATAAATGTTAAGATTTTGGCTTCAGTAGTATAGAAATTTCTGGATGTAAAGTCAGGTGAGCTATTAAATATTACATTACCAAATTTTGCTCCTACTCTTTGAATTGGGTAAAAAGAGAGGGAGAGATTAGAGAAATCCTGTTTTTTAGGCTGCTTTTCTGTGTTACACAGCTCAAGGTTTTTGTTCATCTGGCTAAGTACAAAGACTCTTATGTTTTTGTTTGTCCTTGAGAAATCCTTTAAATTTAATGAGGAGTCCTTGTGGCACCTTGAAGACTAACAAATTTATTTGGGACTAAGCTTTCGTGGGCTAAAACCCCCTTCATCAGATGCATGCAGTGGAAAATACAGTAGGAAGATAGATATACACAGAGAACATGAAAAAATGGGTGTTGCCATACCAATTGTAATGAGACCAATTAATTAAGGTGGGCTATTATCAGCAGGAGGGAAAAAACCTTTTGTAGTGGTGATCAGGATGGCCCATTTCAAACAGTTTAAATCTAACAGTTTAAAATTTAAACATTTTTAAATCTCGTGTCTCTTCTGCCATTAGCAGCCATGTTCATGTCACAGGCCCAACTAAACTAAACGATACTGCACTGGACAAGTATTGCCTTGTTACATGCATCTGGCTAAGTTGTCTCTGCTACTAAAATGAGTCCACTGGTTCACTGGGTACAATAACAACTGAAACCAGCTGGAAACCTTCCTGAAATAAAGCTGTTTTCCCCTGTTCGTCAGTCTTGTCCCTGTCCTAAATCAAGCATGCTGGTGTAGGACAGTGTTTCATAGGCACTGTCTCAAGGCTAGGGGACGGGGACTTAATTTTTTTACAAAAAAGGTCTGTCTTCTAATACCCATCCTCCACATGGTCTTGCCCTTTCTTTGGCCAAGGGGAGGGGGAATGGGTGGAGATGGGTAGTGACAAAGCCACAGGACTTCTTCGTAGTGAGCTCCTACTGTGCTAGTCGTTGGTGTGACCCGATATGCTGGCATAGAGTCTCATCCACCTAAAGGGAAGCTATTGATCAGAAACAGGCATGTTGTTTCCAACTCTAACAGGTGTTTGGATCAAACCATTTATTATTAAGAATTTAAGAGCATTGGGCTACACCCTGGAATATTAACCTAATGTGGTGCTGGGATTTTTGTGACGCAGGGTGAGAAACACAGTAGCTTCTAAATACTTCTAAGAATTGTATCATTTTAATCTGAGCATAATACAAAGGCTGTGGCTACACTGGCAAAAATTGGACCTGTAATTCTCCACCTGTGGAAGCTGTAGTGTAGAAAAGTCCAGGTAAAACTACCCTCTTGTTTTATCCTTGGATTCAAGTAACTAAGTTTAAAAAGCTCTATTCCCTTCATCAGTGACTTACAACTAACAGCAGGCAGTGCATGTGGGAAGTCTTGAGCTCCCCTATCAGAGCAGTTAAAATTCTAAATTTAGAAAACATATGTTTGTTGCATTTTTCTTTTTTCTCTCTATTCAGATGTATCCTTTTGTTGCAAATTGGTAGTGGTTGATGCTACCAGGTTACAGAAATAAAATAAATTATAGCTTGAAAACAACGCTTTCGTTGAGAGGATGGGGACAAACTCTGCCGTTAAATTCATTTTCTGTTGCCAGTGAGGTTTCATCAAATGCCTCTATAGTCCAGCTCGGGGTGTACTAAAATATCCCTTCTTCCTCCCCAGAACCTTCATTGCAGGCATATTGCCCAGCCAGGAGAAGTGGACAAGATTCTCTTTGGAACCCATGAACTTCTCTGACAGGTAGGAGTTGCTCTATAATGCTGTGTTTTGTTATGGTAGGTAGCATTTTGCAAACTCTAACATCCATGGGAGGTTGGGGGGAAAAGTCAATTTCCCCCTTTTTTAAATAGGGAACTTAGGCCTAGAGAAGTTAAATGACTTGCCCAATGTGACAGAGGAAGTCTGTGGATCCTGAATTCCCACTCCAGTGCCGTAACAATAAGAACATCTTTCCTCTCTAGTTAATCAAAACCCAAGTGAAGTAGATGAATATCCCTAATTTACAGGTGGGCAAACTGAGGCCAAAAGACATTTCAGTGAGTTGTCCTTACTGTTTCTTCAGCTGGGCAAATCACAGCAACTGCAGTATATTTTCAGTCCCTGAGAGCATGAGAAGCAGGAATGTAAGCACAAATTCCACTTCCCCCTGAATCTTGGTCAGAGTAATCTGTATGGTTTAAAGGAAAGTGTGTATGAATGGGAATGAACTCCTGAGTTTATATCTCTGCTCTGCCAGTGCATTCTGGGCACCAGAACTGGGGACACACTCATCCTGCCTCAGCCCTAAGGGATGGACTAGACGACCTCTTGAGGTCCCTTCCAGTCTGACCTTGCTATGATTCTGACCATCATCTTAATAAAACAAATTGCAGCGTTTTCCCCCATAAACCTGACTGCAGGTGCATTAAGAATGATTCTGTTCCCAGTTAACAAAACAAATCCCAGATGCTAGCATCTGTTACATAAAGAAAAGGAGGACTTGGGGCACCTTAGAGACTAACCAATTTATTTGAGCATAAGCTTTCGTGAGCTACAGTTATAGCTCACGAAAGCTTATGCTCAAATAAATGTGTTAGTCTCTAAGGTGCCCCAAGTCCTCCTTTTCTTTTTGCGGATACAGATGAACACAGCTGCTACTCTGAAACCTGTTACATAAAGGTAATCCTCACTTTTTCCAAGCATTTTAAAAATTAACTTTGCACCAAATTTTAAAAGCAACATGTTACAAACAAGCTGACAAATGTGAGGCACTACTTACCTTATGGTATGACTCCCATTCTCTCTTTCTCATATGTTCCCAAATCTGGACAGTGTGGCACTATGAAAAGAATCTTGAGAAGCAGAAATGATGATTTTTTTTTTTTTTTTTTAATTTGGAGTGGGGCGGGAAGCAGTGGACACTTCTGGGCAAAAAAAAAAATAAAAGTAACCTCTTCACCTTTCATGAGACCAAAAAGTTAAATGAAATGGGAAGATTTTTCACTAATATGTAACATTTAAGCTACTAAGAAACTGGACTCTTGGTGGAAAAACTACATGTGAAGTAGGCTGCAGTTAACTGTTTCTGCTGGCACACCTTGGTATTCTTTACCGTAAGGTCATGTGAATGTTTCAGTCCTAGAGTTTTCATATGGTGATGTAGACCTCTACAGAACATCTGAAAAGCGTGTTTCTGCACAATTAAAGAGAGACTGTCTAGTCTGACTGCCTGCATAATACAGGCTATAGGACTTCTCTGTATTAATTCCTGCTTCAGGTTCACTAGCTGTGCTTGAACTAGAGCATATCTTTTTCTAAAAAGTCCAGTCTTAATTTTTAAATCAAGAAGTGATGGAGCAACAACAACAACTTGATAAGAGATTCCAATGATTTATTATCCTGAGTGTTAAAAATCTGCACATTCTTTCTAGTGTGAATTTGTCTAGTTTCAACTTCCAGCCATTGATTCTTCTGACACCTTTGTCTGCTAGCCTGAAGAGTCCTCTTGTCCAATTTCAGTTCCCCAGGTACTTGTAGACTATGATCAAGTAACAATTTTGACTGTGCTTCATAACTGCCATTCTGTGTTTTGAAATCTCTTATAATGCTGCAGCCCAGACTTTTGAGGTTTCAGCAGATTTCACACCCACCTGTCTTTTGGCCTGATCCTGAGATTATTTTTGGGGAAAAGGAGTCAAATTGATCCCAGCATAAGTAGTGATACTACATGCCTTCTAGAAATACATACAACTCCTTAGCACAAAGCCATGGGTCTCAGGACAAAAATATGAGGGCAACGCTTTCATTTTATTTAATAATGATTTAAAAAAAAGGGAGGGTGGAGGAAGTGGAGAATCCCTTTTAGGGTCAGCACCTTTCTCTGGGTCTCTGTGTGCCCTGCCTTTCTACCTTTTTGCATTTTATGTCTTGGACAGTGCTGAATACACAAGATAAATGATCAAATAATAATGGCTTAATTATGAATCCTAAAAAATGGTCTGTCCAGCCCAGGTCCTTCTCCAATAATACTCTGCTCACATTCAGGCAGCTTGTGTGCAAAAATGGGAATGTCTCCCCTGTGTTCTTTATTTCAGTGTGCATTGCAGAGATTGCTAGATAAGCTGTTGACTTCATGTTAGTATTTATTTGTTGCTGTGACTCTGACTTTACTTATAACATTTTCAAAGATTTTCACTTGCTATAAACCCAAATTTCCAAAGCACTGAGAGTCTCTGTTGGGATGCTGAGCGTATTAATCTCTCACTAAAGAAAATGGAAGGTCCTAATGCTGCTCTGTTCATTGATCAGTGTCTCTAATAAGGAAGTGTGAACTTAACATATTTAAATGTTTTCCTAGAAGTTTGTCTAGGAAACACTGCTATTTTTCTTTAAACTGGTCTATAAAAAAGAAATTAAACATTTTAATTTACATGTGAGTGAAAGACTCCCTTTATTATTATTTATTATTAAGTCAAAATCCCACTATTCAGAGAATTCTCACCAGGTAGGTAAAGACAGTGCCTCTAAATTGTCCTTTAATGACCAAGGAGATGGAGATCAGTAAAGAATTCCTCCCGGTCATTCATAAACTAAGGATGAGGTTTTCTGTTGCTTAGAAATTAAGTCAGGCCACATATTAAATAGTAGCTGCTTAAAGTTTATTTTTAGCTTTATTACAGAGAAGGCTAACTTATTAATATGAACAAATTTATTTGATGGTTGGAGAATGTCTGATAAAGTTTTCTCTATACTCCACCTATTTCAAGTGTCCTGAGCTATATTATTTTGTCTTTATGTATAGAATTCTTAGTATAGTATTTTAATGTTGTTTTGCTGTGTCTTATGGTAAGGTGGTCATCTCTGAGCTTGTTTAAGGTGCTTTACCAAAATGGAGAACAGATCATAGTGAAAATCTCCATCCCAGAGGTGAAAACCTGTGGGTACAAATCTTTGCCTCAGAACATAGGAAAAACCCTTTTCCAGCACAAGCTAGGAAATGTGTGTCAGGATGACACAATCATAGCTGAATGTTATAAAATGTCAGGCTGTGTCCTCTGGCTGAGTGTTGAACACCCATGTTATTAAAACATCTAGGGGTAATGTGTGTCTGTGATGTATTATGTGATTTGAAAAATACTTAATGGCTTTTATGTAGTTCACAGTTGAAAGAAATATGTACTATCAACGGCATCTTGAAGTTAGAATGTTTAGCATTTTCAGATGGGTTCTGCAATTAATGATAGTTAAAACAAGAACAAAATGTATTAAATGTTTACTACAGATACTAACATTACATGAGACGATCTAATTTTCCGTTAATGGAAGGCCCACTCCTAATCACTATGTACGTTAAGAGTCGATTGGATTATAGGCTTCTTAAAACTTGGTGCCAAATTCTGCTTTTGATGTACTGGTGCAGCTCCACTGGCTTAAAGGGGGTCATGCCAGTAGAATAGTTACCGAATTTGCACCACAGGCAGCGGTATTGTTACTCCATGGGAATTCGGCTAGGGAAGTCCCTTTACCATTCATGTATAGCAGTATGAAGCTCTGAGCTTGATTTCAGAAGAAATACTTAAGGTATCTTAATAGAAATGTTCTAGAGTAATTTTTTTGTCAAGTTTAAATTTGACAACTGAATTACATCATAATAACCAATTTTAAAAAAAAAAAAGAATTGTGAGCTGTTGCATTGTGAACACAATGTTTATATTAAGTCCACCTCATGATGCTTAGTTATTGTGACGGAAATAAAGCTAGCTTTGACAATATAGAAAAACAAGTTATAGAATGAGTGGATTACCATAGATGTGTGCTCCAAAAAACACAAGAAGATTAGTAGTGAGTTTACTGTAGCAAAGCCGAAGACTGAATTCTTCCCTAAAAAACATTAAACCAGAGCAGCGTGTCTGTCTTTAGCTAATTTGTTGGACTGGGGTCACCACAACGTTCTCTGCGATGGTTGAAATCTAATGGCAGATCATAAATGGTCTACTTGCACATTTTATTTTTTCTTTGCTAGCAAAGTGATGGTGACTTAAAACTTTTTTTTTTTTTTGAAGTGTCTTAGCATTTTTTGTGTAAAGTGTGCATGACAACTTCCTAGGCAAGTTCTGTTGCTTTTAATCCTAGGTATTTAATGAGCCTAAACAAGCTTACTTATTTCCCCTGAAACCTATAAAAAATTCATAATCCAAAAGGTGATTCCCTGAACAGATTGGTGTGTTCATTTCTGACTCAGGCATGGTGAAAGTATGGGACACAAAGGGTTAAGGTCTGCCATTTTGTTATGTAACACCCTTAATGGACATATCCGTGAATGGCACCAAAATGGCAGGGCTTAACCCTTTGTGAGCTGTAGTGCCTTGCAGTCAGAAATATGCATCTCAGAAGCTAGGTTTGTTCTTTAAAACTGAGACTTGGATTTTTATTATTTTTTTTTATTATTATTTTTAAGATTTGTTTTAAGTAGCATGTGGCCTGCTGATTAGTTCTTTTGCTTCAGTAACAATACCAGAAAAACTTTAAACATTTTTAAATTTTTGTTGATAGTCACTTTCATGCCATAGAACTAATCAGCTTGCCTTTGGTTGCTACTTTTCTTATTACTGAATTGATAAAATAAGGAAAAGATTTTGAGTTACCAGACTGCATCCATCTACGGTCTGTCTAAGGCATAAAGTGACCAGTGTTCTAGTCCTAGATTTCCTAGATTGATTTCTTTAAAAAGAAAAATTAATTCTTAACTCTCACATTGGCTTTGTTTATAAAGGGTTTCTTAACAATAAATACATAAATGGGGGGGAGGGGCATTGTAGTGGCAGCATCTTGGCCTTTGGCTTTTTTTTAATGTGGCTGATAATTATCGTGGCGCGCTTTCTTTTTTTTTTTTTTTTTTTTTTTAACTTAATGTGGCAGATTTCTGTGAAGTTCCTTTCACTGGGAATTAGAAAAACAATAGTAGTGATTTAATGAGGCTAGAATTAAGTTGGAACAGTCCATTGTTATTATTACCCCTTGTTTCCCCTGGTGAGTGGGGTGTGAAGTGGGGGACCCTGGGCACTCTTTCTGATGAAGTGGGTTTTAGCCCACGAAAACTTATGCCTAAATAAATTTGTTAGTCTCTAAGGTGCCACAAGGACTCCTCGTTGTCAAAGCTCTTGGTTACTTACACAAGCTGCACTTCAAGGGAAGCCTTTCTAGGTTTTGAGTCTAACATGGCGTATGGGAGTACTACAAGTCAATAAGTTAACTTTGATCAATAACCAGCTACTTTTAGTAAACAGACTGCAGTATTCTTTGAACATCTTCACTTAGGGAGATGCACTCAAATGTTGCTTGACCTGCTTGTTTCCTTTTCTAGCAAATTTTTCCCCCCCACAGCCTCCTTGAAACAGTCCTAGGAATAAGGCTCATGCATCCAAGGAAAAAATGTATTCAGTCCTTTTTTTGGCTGTCAGCAAATTCTACATAACTTATCTTACCCTTAGCATACAGTTTTTAAAGGCATCCCTAAAACTCTTATGTAGATGGTCTGTACATTAATAGCAGAACAATACTTGCACCTTGTTCTCGTTTGAACCATTATAGCATCTGCTTTGCCAGAATCTGGCTGTCTTAACTTTGCACTGGAGAATCTTTTTCTGTTCAGTTTCAGCTGAGGTTTAGACTCTACACAAAAGGTGATGTTTATGTAATGGTTATGAGAGGCTTTCTATAGAATATTCTGTGGTATGGCTTGAATTTTTTTCTTGACTAATAATGACTAGGAATCAGATGTGCTTACAGCTACAGGAATTCACAGAACTGCATGGGTGGCCCCTGGCTTATATGAGGTTGTGGAAAAAAATGTAAAATACGCTACATCTGATGCAGTACTGAGATCTGTAAAATGTATGTATTGATGATTGCAGTTAAGTCATGTGGGTATATTATGAATATGTTATGTACTCTTAAAATTGCAAGTGGCTAATATCCTAGTACACAAGGAGATAGAAATATATACAATTTCAAGTCTTGAGAGAACTTATTTTAACAGCTAACTTGTTTGTTGTTTTTTATTGGCAAGCATGAGTGAAGTTAAGCAGATTCATTCAGTAGCATATCTGGTCCTGTAGAAACAGTATATAGCTGAAATTTCACCAGCTGTTCTCATGAGACAGCTGTTGGCGATCTAAGCTTATTCACTTTTTCCCCCTCTCCTCCTCTTCACCAGTTCTGCTTTGTCTTCTCATTCCTCAGTATTGATAGCCAACTGATTAACTTTAGTGAAATAGAGCTCTACTCCCCAATGGGTGGTGCAGGCAATACATCTCAAGTTTTATATTTCTTTGTATGACAAACAGCATTATATAAAATACTTGCTGTGCACTTGCATGCGAAGACTAGCTTCCTGTTTTCCTGGACTTGGTTTCTTAGACTATTCCGTGCTGCCCATAGACTCTGAAATGATGGGGATATTTCTATTTACAGTATCTTTTTTCTGTATTTTTAATCTTATTTCCCTAACCTCCCTCCCCCCACCCCCGAATCTTTTTTCCCCCCCTCCAATTGCAGCATAAAAGTACTATATTTGGCTTTTCACTTGGGTACTGCTATTCCAAATTCCTGGCCTTAGTTTAGAAGACTTTGTAAATTTCAACATGAGATAAAGGTGGGGAGAAAGAAATAATGTTGACTGGGACTTTCTTACTTAATACTATAGTCTTTGTAAATAAAAATATAGTAATCCAAAATGATCAGTAGATCTCAAGTCATTCTCTATCTAATAGGACTACCACCAAAGGCTGGACAAATGAATCGGGGAACACTGCCGCCACTTAATTCAGCAATTTAGTTGTTTACTTCTCTTGTTTAATCCACTCCTTTTGCTGGAGGGGGTATGGGGAAAGGAGCCCTAAAAAATAGGGGGAAGCTTTTTAAAATGCTTGATATGTTCATTTGCATTAAACTACCCAAAATGCTCTTCCAGCAATTTCATATTTGAGTCCAAGCTACAGGAGGTATGAGAAATCTATGTATGAATCACAAAACCTCCTTTTTTATGCATTTTTTTTTATGAACACCAGTCTTACAAACGACCAGTTATACCAACTATTTTTTCCTAATGGTGGGGGGGGGGGGAAGAATCGCCTAACAAAAGTGATGTTGATGAAGAACAAGAACAGTGGGGGAGGTTTAGGTTGGATATTAGGAAAAACTTTTTCACTAGGAGGGTGGTGAGGCACTGGAATGCGTTACCTAAGGAGGTGGTAGAATCTCCTTCCTTAAGAGTTTCTAAGGTCAGGCTTGACAAAGCCCTGGCTGGGATGATTTAATTGGGGATTGGTCCTGCTTTGAGCAGGGGGTTGGACTAGATGACCTCCTGAGGTCCCTTCCAACCCTGATATTCTATGATTCTAAGTCAACATCCTTGCTCATTCTGCTGCCTTCAATGTATTGGAAATTGCTTTGCCATTGTCTGAAGAACAAAGCGATATAGTGAACTATACTACAACTTGTGCACTATATCTACTGTAATTTTGAGATGTTCAATTTTAAGAACAGGTTTCAGAGTAGCAGCCGTGTTAGTCTGTATTCGCAAAAAGAAGAGGACTTGTGGCACCTTAGAGACTAACAAATTTATTTGAGCATAAGCTTTCGTGAGCTACAGCTCACTTCATGCATCACAAAAGCTTATGCGCAAATAAATTTGTTTAGTCTCTAAGGTGCCAAAGTACTCCTTTAATTTTAAGAACTTGATCCCTAATTAGCTCGTAAAATAGGGGCTCTACTGTATATGGAATACTCTTCTGCAGCCTCTGGGGTACTTTGCCCCACTCATGGTTTGACTTTATATAGGTGGTCCACCATATGCCTTATGGTGGAAATTGGAAAGAGGAGGAATCTTGAACACATGTTCTCCTCTTCTTCCTCCATAGGAAAGGTGAAGAGGAGGTATGTTGTATAAATCTGGGAGACATATCACTCCTACAGATTATATATGACCTAAGAAAGCATTTTAGCTAGAAGAAGAAGAAGAAGAAGAATCCCTGAAATTCCAAATTCATCTTGGAGAATGTTCATTAAAGAATGAAGTTCATTTTGTCCAGCAAGAACTAGTAAGCAACTCCAGTTCTTAGTGAACCTAGACACTGCTTATGTTTTATGACTTTAAAATACTACATTGTATCCTACTTAAAATGATGTTCAGATGTCCATTGACACATGGGTATGGGTAATTATGTTACATGTGGCAGTCCAATTCAGTCATGGTTCCTGAGGGAAACTATTTCTCCTGTCACATAAAAACATTTGGCTTTACTGGGGTTGAATCTAGGGCAAGATTAAAAACAAAACAAAGAAAAATTGTTACACAAGCATGTCTCTGAACTTTTTTTAAGCATGAGAATACCTATCCTCTCTTTTCTCCCCATCCTCCATGCTGATAATTCAGGATCAGCCAAACAAACTTCCACCAACTTTCAAAGAAAGAGAAAACTTAAGCTTTGGGCTGAGAAAGCATGGGATTTCAGCCCAGAGATAAGTTAGGTTTTTTTAGTAATTTGTAAAACTAAGAAAAAGGGGGGCTGAAATGAAGTGTCTCCTCAACTGTTAACTATAGCATTGCTATTGCTTCCCTCTGGTACATGAAAATCAAAAGTTAAGATACTGATTTCACAGACCAAATCACTTCTGATCTGTGTCCTCATGTTAGTTATAGGAAGCCACATGAATTTTAGCTGCAGGCTTATTTTTCTTGATACCTAACAATATTGCATTGTAGCTTTAAAAGTGTGCCTGAAGTGATGGCACTTGTGTTAAGGGAGGAAAATAATATACAAGAAATTGCTAGGCTTACATCTTTGCTTTACTTCTCCCTAATATGATGCTCATCAAACTTTTTACTTCTGATTCATATTCTAATCTGCAGCTAGAGAAAATACTTTGTCTTGAGTGCCACCAAAAAAAATCTAGATGAACTGCCTAGGAGTAGCTTACGTATCTTTTTTGGTAATATTGGTTGCTGGTTGTGGTATAGGCTTACACCATATAAGGGCACATTTTACTGCCTGGTATGTAGCCCTGATGAGATCTTCCATGGTGCATGGTTCCTCCAGGAGCCAGCAGACTAACAGATGTTCCATGGTTTGTATTTCACCACAGTCATGTGTTCTGGGTCATTGGAATAGCCTCACTTCTGCTTATTGACCTTTGACCTGCCAACTCTTGTTCAGAGGTGATTTAACAATCTCAAGGCTGACCAATCCTTCACACGTGAGGGAAGGCATTTGGTAACATCTGTATGCATTATGATGTCCTCATTGAGTATTCTGAGCAGTGTGCGCCACAGTTCTAGTTGTAAAAAGAAAAGGAGTACTTATGGCACCTTAGAGACTCAAAATTTATTTGAGCATAAGCTTTCGTGAGCTACAGCTCACTTCATTGGATGCATTCAGTGGAAAATACAGTGGGGCGATTTATATACACAGAGAACATGAAACAATTCCAATTGAATGTTATAATTCTTGACGTCTGATTTTGTGTCCATTTATTCCTTTTACATAGAGACTGTCCAGTTTGACCAATGTACATGGCAGAGGGGCATTGCTGGCACATGATGGCATATATCACATTGGTAGATGTGCAGGTGAACAAGCCTCTGATACTGTGACTGATGTGATTAGGCCCTATGATGGTGTCCCTTGAATAGATATGTGGACACAGTTTGCAACAGGCTTTGTTGCAAGGATAGGTTCCTGGGTTAGTGGTTCTGTTCAAAAACCAGTTGGAGAACGCTTCAATCTCTCTGGTCACTCGATTACATACCTAAATGTTGCAATACTTCAACAAAAAAAACTTCTAAAACAGACTCCAATGAGAGACTGTTGAATTGGAATTAATTTGCAGATGGGATACAATTAACTTAGGCATGAATAGAGACTGGGAGTGGATGGGTCATTACACAAAGTAAAACTATTTCCCCATGTTTATTCCCCCCCACTCCTCACTGTTCCTCAGACGTTCTTGTCAACTGCTGGAAATGGTCCACATTGATTATCACTACAAATGGTCTCTTCCTCCTCCCCCCCCCTTCCGCCGCTGGTAATAGCTCACCTTAAGTGATCACTCTTATTACAGTGTGTATGGTAACACCCATTGTTTCATGTTCTCTATATATATAAATCTCCCCACTGTATTTTCCACTGAATGTATCCGATGAAGTGAGCTGTAGCTCACGAAAGCTTATGCTCAAATTGGTTAGTCTCTAAGGTGCCACAAGTCCTCCTTTTCTTTTTGCGGATACAGACTAGCACGGCTGCTACTCTGAAAGTTCTAGTTGTGTAGCTGTCAGTGATTGTTTGTTTGATTTTTATTTAAGCAGTTCTGTTGCCATGATGAAGCTTTTCCTCAATTTTTTTCAAGCAGCCAACTGCTGTGGTGTGGCCATGTAGCAGATGTCTGGTATCTCTGACCTGTCGTAATCCTTCAGTTTTGCTTGTGACCTCTCTCCTGATATCTGTTGAAGCAACTCCAGTAAGCACATAAAGGCTGTTCACATTTGTTGGTGTGAGACATCCTGTGATTTAATGGTAGCTGTCACTCAGAACAGGATCCAGCGTCTTTGTGGAGCCAATCTTTCCCATGCTGGATGTGCATATTTGGCCATTGAATAGCTAAGTGCAGGTGCAGTGGTTCTTACTGTTGCTGCGTTGGTTCCCCATATTGAACTTGCAAGCTTCCTCACTATGTTGTTCTGGGTGCCAACTTTGCCTTTTGTCTTCTCCATGGTGTGCTTTGAAGGAGAGAGTGGTTTAGCATCACTCCAAGTTAGACAGGATTCCAGCAGTGGGCAAGTGATAACTCAGTATCATCTGGAAGGGGGTGTCTGTTGGCCTCTCAGTGAAGATGGAAGGGAGTCACTTGTGATTTGGCTGGGTTGGTGCACAGTTGATTCTTGATATAATAGACTGAGAGCCCAGACACTGCCAATGTTAGTGTAGTTTCATTCTGGGCAAGATCGTTGGCTTGGGCAGTGATGCATAAGTTGTCTGCATAGATAAAACTTCTTGTGCCAAGATGGATCAGCTGATCATTTGTATTGGTGAGAGTATGTTCTCTTGTGGTAGGTTGTCTTTCTATTACCACCGTCAGCTCTGCTTCCTGCATAGTTGGAGGTAAAAACATCTGTTCTCTAGTTGCAATTGTCATTGTAATTGTCATGAGGTGGTGGTCTCTTGTCATGGTGGTGTGTATTTTACGAAGGAGCCTTTGGTGATTTACTGTGTTGTATGCTGCTGACAAGTCAACAAACACGGTACCTGTTACCAAACCCCTTTTCAAAGCCATCTTTGATGTATTGAGTGATGTATAGCGCTTGCCCAGGCAAGTCATGCACTGGTCGGAATCCAGCTTGCTCTGAGATTAGGTGCTTTTCAATGAGTGATAATAGGTTAGGATGAGAGGCTCATCCAGTTTGCAGAGGTGACTTAGTGGTATAAGCCTGAAATTCTTTGGTTCTGTTGCATCCTTCCCTGGCTTCAGGAGTGTCACAACACGTGCTCATCCCCCAACTCTTGGGTACTTTGTATGTGGCTGAGCATGTGTTAAACAATTTGAGTACCCAGTTCTTTATTGCTGGTCTGAAGTGTTTTTTTCATTTGTACAATATGAATGTCATGTAGGCTGGCAGCTTTGCCATTCTTGAGGACATTAATTCTGGAGGTTAATTTGAACATTATATAATGTGCCCGGGGTGCTGGAACTAGGGGTGCACACTCCCTGGCTTGAAGTGGTTTCCATCATATACAGGGTTCACAGTTTTATTTAATGGAGCAATTTTTATAGTAGGGGTGCTGAAAGCCAACGCCACTGACTGTGTTGCAGAATTATAATTCTTCTGGTGTTCTTGCCACTTAAGTCCTATCTTGGGCTGTTTGTTCAGATCGCGCACACATTCCTAGAAAATGGCAGGGCACTGGTCTGCAGTAATATTGTAGTGTTGCTCTGACTTCCCTGGGTGGCTATCCTTTCTTGCTTACTGCTGTTAGTCATGTCCACACTGAGATTCTGCCATGACTTCTGTTTTTCCTCTTTAGTTCAGAGACCAGGTCTTCGCTAGTTGCAATGGTCTCCTCCGCTAATAGGTCTGCTTCGAACATCCGCTTGTATTTTGTATACCAATCCAATAACTCAATGTTAGTCCCGGCCTTGTGGAATATGATTATTTGAGAGAGTGCAAACCACGCTGATAAGCTGATCGTAGTTTTCTGGTATTGGTTTGGTCTTTCTTACAATGGCATCGAGGTAATTAGTGAAGCCCTTCCGTTCCACTTTCTTAAATTGAAACAGTGCCAGAATGGTACTGAGTTTGGCATTATGGCTGCATGGAGTTGGATGGTGATGTACTGGTGCTGCAAATGTAGAACTGGATCCAAACTAAGTTTGTTCAGCAAACCAGCTATGCTGTTGCTGACAAATGCCAGACTTGGGTTGCAGCCTTGTTTCCATGGGCAGCTGTTGAAAGAACTGTGGAGCTTAGGGTTGTGAATTAAGTTCAAGTAGCAGGAATCTGCCCGCAACTCAACTAGTTCACCATTTTCATTAGTCATGCTATAGTTCCATTTGATACTGTGACTGTTAGGATCACCATTGATCCACCTGCGTTTTGTTACGTTCGAGGTTGTGGGCTAGCAAACTTGAATTGCTTCCATGGCAACTTGTAGACAGGCATGCTGGAAATGCTGTCAGTGTCGACAGTCGGGACTTCAGTGTTCTTATTATTGGTCATAGATCTTGTGCTGATAAGATCAGGTTTGACAAAAATGGCACTGTGTATTGCCCTTGTGGTCTTTTAGTTGGTTGGTGTTTGGTGGTGTATGCAGCCTAAGAGTGGTGTACTCATGCTGAGGTGATGCAAACAGAGTATTCTGCTGTCTAGACTAACCTTGAAATCACAAATTGTAAAGAGCAGTACCCTTCAAGGGAAGGCATTCTGTGTGGAGGAGAAATCTTTCATTTCTTATATTACTGTCACTTTGACTTATGGCTTTTGAAAAATCATTTTAAGAAAAGTTGAATTATGCACCTGTTCAGTAACAAAGTTACACAGGTTTCAGAGTAGCAGCCATGTTAGTCTGTATCCACAAAAAGAAAAGAAGTACTTGTGGCCCCTTAGCGACTAACACATTTTATTTGAGCATAAGCTTTCATGAGCTACAGCTCACTTCATCGGATGCATTTGATGACATTACGCAGATGCGTTACACAGACGCAGGCAGATCTCTATACTTCAGAGCTTCCTAACTTGTGGTCCATGGGCAACAGAAGACCTGCAGAACATTTTCTGGTAGCTTATGGAAAACTGGCTGCTTGTGTGATGCCAGTAGCTGCTCCTCCTTTCTAGTTGCTAAATGGCACTAAAAGACCACTAAATATGTCTTAATATTTTTCTGTACAAGTAATTACTGTACTTGCTATAGGTGTTACAGGTTGTGAATGGAAGAAGAGGATGATCTGGGAGATCGTAAGTGGGTGGGTGGAGAGAAGCAGGTAGCCTATGAGAGAGACACTGAAAATATAGTCCACACTATGGGGATAAATTGAGAATGACTTCTTTACTTTCAGTAGTAATAAATTGCTAGTGCTTTTTATCTCTCATATTTGGTCACTGTTGAAGAGTTCCTAAAATTACACATCACCTAGTACCTCATCTGGTACCTCTGCTTATCTACTTTAATTACGTGGGTTGGTTACTTAACGACTTCTTAAATTTTGGCAGCAATTCTTGTGGTAGTGGAGGTGAGGAGGAGTAAGAAATAATATTGGTTCCAAAGAATCATTTGAAATAAACTACAAAGTATTTCTAACCCCAAAAATGATCCCTCTATCAGTTCTAGGCTCATTATTTACAAGTCATTTTTTGGCAATGGAGAACAAATTTGCCATAGAAAAGGTGCAGTTTGAACTCTCATATACAGGCCCTCTGTTACATATAGTTTCCTCAACAATGCAAACTTTGACAGTCACACCACCAAGTTAGGTCGACGCAAGGCGACTTACAATCAACCTACGTATGCGTATGCCTACACTCGAATTTGTCACTTACTGATGTAAGTACTCCATTACAGTGACACAGTAAAACCACCTCCCCGAATGGTGTAGAGCCATGGTCGACCTACTGAGGTTGACACAGTGCAAGTACTGTATAGACACTGCATGACCTGTGTCAACCCTAACAGTCCTCCATGAGCTGTCCCACAATGTCCTGTTCCCTGTGACACTGACCACTCTTGTCACAACTTTAAACTCCACTGCCCAGAGGTCAGAAAGACCAAAAGCCACTCAACTGACCCTTTACCCACACCCCATGTTTTTTGTAATACCTTTCCTGATTACCCACCTTGGCAATCTCATCTAGTAGCTCACCCTTGTGGGCAACTGCTGAACCGACCACCAGCTCCACATATGAGATGCTCTCCCACCCAGAGTAGACAGGAAGTATCTGATCTCCTGGGCCTACATAGAGAGGAGGCTGTGCAAGCACAGCCATGAACCAGCTGTAGAAACATGTACATCTAGGAGCAGATTGCACAGGTAATGCAGGCAAAGGGATGTGACTGGGATCAGCAGCAGTGCCACATAAAAGTAAAGGAACTTTGCCAGGCATTCCACAAGGCAAGGGAGCACAACAGATCTGGCCTTGCACTGCAGACCTGCCGCTTCTACAAGGAACTGCATGCCGTACTTGGCAGAAACCCCCATCAGCTCCCCACAGACTACTGTGGATCATGGTTCCCTCTAAGCCGGGCGCGTGTGCGCACGCACGCAGATCTTCAACCCCGCGCACACGGCGAAACACTGCGTGCACTCCAGCTTTTGCAGCAGCTTTCTTTTTTTGCTTCAGCGACTGCACAGAAGACGTTTTTTTGCGCACACGGCCTGTTAAAAATTAGAGGGAACGTTGCTGTGGATACCTTGGAAGACTTCCTGACCCAGAGACCCTTACTGTGAACAGTGAGGAAGAAAGGGAGTTGAGGGGAGACACAGTGGAGGACTCTAGCCATGCTGCAAACCAGGACCTGTTTGAGGCTCTGCCACAGTGTAGCCAGTCCAATCAGGCGAACATGGAGGAACTCAAGTATTTGTGCACGTGTTTTCTTGTTGTGATCAAATTTAAAGATGGCACCAGCCCATCCCTAAGCTAACAAACCAAAGGTATCCACTCTTCATTGTTTTAGTTTTAGGAGAAGAGGTAGATGTACAAGAAAGAGCTAGAATTGGTACCTGCTTTTCATTCCCCTGTTGGGTTAAGTGGAGTGGGCAATGCAGTACACTATGTGCATAGGTACATTCCTCTTATCCTCCTGAGAAATCTCTATGAAACTTTCATGGAGATACTCTGTAATCTACTCCTGAAGGTTTCCAGAGATGACTGCCTTATTTCTTCCTCTATGGTAGGATACTTTGCCATGCCACTCCATGAGGAGTTCAGCTGGCACCATTGCAGTAAACAAGCTAGTGGCATGTAGGCCCAGGCAGCTTCAGGATGACAGTAACAGCTGTGTTCTTTGTGCCTCTGTGACCCTGAAGAATGAGATATCAGCTAAAATTATCACTGCTCGTGGAAAATAGTGCAAATATTCAGTGCCACTGCCCTATAGTTGTATCTGTGGAATAGGGACTGAAATTATATAGCGTCTTGCAACAGAAAATCCCCATCATCCCTTGATCCTGGTACCATAGCTGGGGCTGGAGCTGGAGAGCTATGCTGTGCTGAAGGGCTCCAAAGCTGAAGTGTCAATAAGCATTTCTTGTGTTTTTTACAAGAATAAGAAAAGGGAGTTTAGAAACTTACTTTCTCTTTCCACTGACTGTAAATCCAGTGATACACCTGTCTGTCTTTATCAGCAGCTTCTGACTTGGTGAGTGCCCCTTCCACTCACAGAACACATGACCATGAGGACAAGAGAGAATAGGATTAGGGAGGACATGGCTCTCAGGATCTTGCAAAACAGTATTTCATCAGACTGTGAACTAAGGGCTTGGCATGACCGACAGCATGAAGAAAGACCCCAGAGGACAGGAAAGGCCCATGAGTCCCGGCAGGGCAAGGAAAGGGAAATGCAGCAGGACATAAAGGGTCTTCTCAGTCAGCAAACCCAAATGCTCTCAGACTCTTCATCCTTTGCAGCCCTTGAACTCAATGAGCATTGGTCCTTATATCTCTTCCCCTCCCTCCCCCAACATACTATATGGTATCAAGGGACCCATCAGTGTCCCCTACTATTCTATGCTGGGGGACAGCAAGGAAAGCCACAGCTTCACATGCACTGACCTATGAGAACACAGTTGTCTGTTGTGGCTACACATACAACTACTTTTGTGTACTCAAATGGATATAAATGTTTACATCCTTTCTAATTTAAAATGATCACCCCTTTAATTATGTTAAAAATTGTATAACATTACCTGTGGGGTTTTTTGTGTTTTGAATTTCTGATGTTTTCCACCACACACACACACTCAATTTAATTACCCAAAAATAGAACTTTATCTGTATCTTTACTAGTTCGCAACAAATATTGCGATAGTGATTATCAAAGACAACAGTACTTGTAAATGCACACCAAGCACCACAGAATTCATAGCTTCAGGAAAATACCCACTCATTTGTGCACATACAGCAAACCCTACACAGTTCTTAGCAGCACCCACAACTCCAGGCTCAGAGAACCTCCAGCACAGAACACTACTGCAGCTGACCACTAAAGGGCTCTTTCAAAGCCTCCCTCAGCCGCATAGTTCCATATCAGGCTTCTATAATAGCCCTTGTATCTGGCTGTTGAAACTCAGATGACTGCTACACCTCCACCTGGTGGCAGCTTTCTCCCTTTGCCCCACAGTTGTTATGCAGGACACAACAGGCTGCTGTAACCATTGAGATATCTTTCTCGCTGAGATCCAATCTAGTGAGTAAATACCGCTAGCATCCCTTCAGTTTACCAAAAGCACATTCAGTAGTTGTTCTGCACATACTGAGCCGGTAGCTCAGTCTTTCCTTGGGGCTGTTGAGGTGGCCAGTGTACAACTTTGAGCTGGGGAATAAAGGGTAGGCTGGGTCTCCTAGAATCACTATAGGTATTTCAGTATAGCTAGTTGTGATCCCCCTGGTTGGGAAGGAATGTTCCTGCTTTCCGAAGAGTCCTGTGCTCTTAAAGAGGTGAGTGTCATGCACATTCCCTACCAGCCCACATTGGGATTGGTGAAACATAGATTCATAGATATTTAGGTCAGAAGGGACCATTATGATCATCTAGTCTGACCTCCTGCACAACGCAGGCCACAGAATTTCCCCCACCACTCCTACAAAAAAAACCTCACACCTATATCTGTGTTATTGAAGTCCTCAAACCATGGTTTAAAGACTTCAAGGAGCAGAGAATCCTCCAGCAAGTGACCCGTGCCCCATGCTACAGAGGAAGGCGAAAAACTTCCAGGGCCTCTTCCAATCTGCCCTGGAGGAAAATTCCTTCCCGACCCCAAATATGGCGATCAGCTAAACCCTGAGCATATGGGCAAGATTCATCAGCCAGATACTACAGAAAATTCTTTCCTGGGTAACTTGGATCTCACCCCATCTAATAGCCCATCACAGGCCATTGGGCCTATTTATGAATATTTAATTACCAAAACCATGTTATCCCATCACACCATCTCCTCCATAAACTTATCGAGTTTAATCTTAAAGCCAGATAGATCTTTTGCCCCCACTGCTTGTCTTGGAAGGCTATTCCAAAACTTCACTCCTCTGATGGTTAAAAACCTTCGTCTAATTTCTAGTCTAAATTTCCTAGTGGCCAGTTTATATCCATTTGTTCTTGTGTCCACATTGGTACTGAGCTTAAATAATTCCTCTCCCTCTCTGGTAGTTATCCCTCCGATATATTTATAGAGAGCAATCCTATCTCCCCTCAACCTTCTTTTAGTTAGGCTAAACAAGCCAAGCTCCCTAGTGAGCAACCAATACTTGCTTAACCATAGAAAAGTAGCCCTTTCTGTTTAGGTAGTCTGGCAAAGTGGGCTGGTGCCAAAATAGGGATAGGCGTGCCGTCTTTTGCTCCACTGCCATTTGGGAACCCCGTTGCTACTGATCCATCCAGATTTATTGCACATTGCAGAGAGTCTGAGTCCTGTATAGCAGTAGATGACTAGTGGCCCTATGTGCTTGGATAATGGCCTTCAACTGTGGATTCTCCAACTCCAAAATGATTTCCCTCTGATCAGTAGCAATCCGATGTTGTAGGGTTCAAAAGTGTGATCACCGCTTGCTTGTCCGCTGTCACTGCAGCACTCCTTGGGTGTCCATGCGCTAGAGGGCTGGGGTGGGCTCAGCACATGGATGCATCTAGCATCTGAAAGTTCTGCAGCCACTGCCCATCATCCCAAACCTACATTATGTGATCCACCAGTCAGTGCTCATTTCTTGGGCCCGGAAGTGGCTCTTTACCATCTGCAGCTGCTCCATGAACCTCAACAACAATCTTGAATTGTCTGTCTTTGTGTCTCAGCAAACTGTCCTTGGTGAAATCTTCATGTCCCACGTTATTGTGGCTTTTCCTGCAGGTCTGCAAATACCAGAGAATAGTGTGTCCTGTATTTGCAGTGTTCATGAGAATAGTGCAGAGCTCTGTGGACTCCATGCTTCTGTCAGAGATTGCAGACACCAAAAAGTGCCTCCTGGGTTTGTGGGATTTAAAAAATAAATTATGCAATATTGATGGTGTTATGGGATGAAGAAAGTTGCAGGCTGTGAATTTGATCCCTAGCTCCCAGAGATCTGGACAAGTTACTTCTGTCCCACAATACATTGCAAAAATTTCCTGAAAGGCATTGTGCCAGATGGTTGCGCATGGAACATTAGGATACCTATCTGTGATGCAGAGTTCTGTACATCAACACAGGCACTCCTGGTGAGTACATGCATTGCCAATGCAAGCAGCCAAGCCTGGATGCAGCCAAGGGATATATAAATTTCAGCAGCCGTATTCTAATGCAGCTTGCACAGTTTGTAGCGTAGATGTGACCTTACTGATATTTGTTAGAAGCTTGAAAGATTTTGGTCAGAGTAGGGGTCGGTCTTGTTTACAACTACCGTGAATCTGGAAATCCTCCATAAAGTGGGCTGGCATTTTAGCAGGGTGTGGTGGGTTATGTGGGGTGTGAGGTGATGGTGCTGGTGGGAGGTTGCTTTGTTTTGCCTGCCACCCGAAGAGAGAACTTTTGGAAGTGAGCTGTGGCCAGGTTCCCAAACTATGGAAGCAGATATATGAAAGCAGATCAGACCATTTTTAACTGGACAACTTTTACTTCCATTTGCAGTGTGTCTTGGAATACAGCAAAGCGAAGGTCTGATTTTTTTTCCCCAACTCCCTGAATCCGATATATGCTTGTTTAGCTCTAGTCTTTCAGGACGTTAGTATACAAAGGTCTCCAAATAGACTATCACTGGGAATCTGGTTATTCCTGGCTGGACTACACACCTGGGGTGGGGGGAAAGCACAAATTTCCCAAGTCTTAAACTGGAACTTATCTACTTTTTCCTGTTCTGTGACTTTCCCCTACAGTGGCAAAAGAAAGCGAGCGGATAATTGTTCCAGGATCTCGCAATCCTTTGTCATCTTTGCAAGTGGGAGGCGTTCTGGGCAGTATGTGATAGGAGTCTCTCATACACATCCATGTTGGAAAAGACACTGGCTGATTCAAACCAGGTTTGTCTTGTATTTTTGCTGTTTTTGTTTTTTGGAAGGAAGGGGGTTGGGGAAGAACTTTTGACAGGTTCCAGGAAACATTTCTGTTGCTGTCTTTGCCAGTGGGAATGCTGTTGGTGCCATAGATGTGCATGGTATTTGACCTACTAGCATAAATGGATTTCTGATTGAAAAGACCTTTTATTTTTGTTTCTGTAGCTGTGTTGGATCCAGGATATTAGAGAGACAAGGTGAGCGAGGTAAGATCTGTTGTTGAACCAGCATTTGTTTGTGAGAAACAAACTTTGGAGCTCTTCTTCAGGTCTGAAGAAGAGCTCTTTGTAAGCTCCAAAGCTTTTGTGTCTTACCAATAAAAGATTTTACTTCACTTTACTTGTGTCTCTAATTTTTTGGACAGTTCAGTGAAAGGGCTGTTGGATTGCTGTGCGCAAATTTGTAATGCGTATATGTGTGAGAGAGAAGCTCTTCTGTATAATGCTATTTTTCCCTTCTATCTTTCAAAATACATTTTAATGGTGGTCTAAATTTATTAGAGTCCAGAGTGACTTGGACCAACAATCTGGTGATTCCATTCTTTTTTTATGTATCTAACCCTTCAGACAAATAAATTCTAGCCCTTAGTGCTGGGGAAATAACCATCCCAACGTAAAAAGATGCATTGTTGTTGTCCAAAAAGTCTACCGACAGAAACAATAGCTCAGAAAAGTGTGAATTGCCTATTTATTTCAACTGTATACTAACCTGAAGCCTAATGTCAATATAAACAATTTCACTGTGTATTATTTTATCAAAAACATACAGGTGATATACTTTTGTATTGTAGTATGAATAGAAAAAACAATCATCCCTTCAAACTCCTGCAGGATTGTTCCTTACAGATTCTATTCTCTCTACTCAAGTTACGGGGTTTCTACCTCTTCCCCCTGGGAAACTCTATTCTTCAGTTTCTTTAAGAAACCTTCCTGATTTATTTCCTTTCCCTCCTTCCCATGCCACGCTAAATATAAGTCCGGCCTACATTTGTAACCATTTTGAGGAATCCAGTTGCAACAGGTTTTTTTTGTTCCCTGAAATAGTTAAAACTTAGTTCTGTGTTAGTGGCCACAGTTAAAGTCCCATCCATGCTAGAAAATGGATCTGTGATTTTTAAGCCCTATGTGAGGAGAGTCAGTGTGGTCCTGGAAGTGAGAGAATCTACATATGACATGACATTTCCTTTTCAAGAAGAAAATTTGAAGCTGTGGCTTCAGTAAACAAAAAAAAAAAAAAAGGGAGTTTGGGCCTGGTTGAATGTCTAAGGTATCGATCATGCAGAACAAAACAGTGGGAAAATCTTTCTTGAAAAGGTGAATCTCCCATTTTGATGTGGAGACTGTCCAGGTTTGGGTTTGACCTGTTGGTGAGATGTTGTGTGGGGAAGGTCCACCATGGAAAACGCTCTGCCCCCAGCACCTGATCGTTGGAGTGTCTCTCTCTATCCTGGAGGGTTAGAAGAAATGAGGTGGTCTCTGAAATAACTAGAGCTAATCTAAAAGCTGTTAACAAACTGACAACCATGACTCTGAATTCTGTTCTAAAATGTATGGGGGCAGGTGCATCAAGGAAGTTCACAAAGTGCACATGTGAGAGAGTTGGGTTTCCTTTTGTTGCTTGTGGTATTACATGCCATAGAGGAGAATGCACAGAACTTGAAAATATACTGTGGCATTTGCAGAATGAGGGTTCACGTGTGACTTTTAAAATATTGTGGAATCACACAGGCTAGTCAAAACACTTGGGTTTACCCACCCATATCATGTAACTGGAGAAGATGAAAGAACTGAAATAGTGAATGTTTTGGAATATATTTTAGCATAATATGGGGCCTGACTTTCCAGTTGTGCTGAGCAATAAAAATTTAGTTGAAGTCAAAGGAAGCTGCGGGCACTCAGTATCTATGAAAAGCTGGCTTTTGGTGTCCAGTTTCTTCCACTGGACACTTGTGGCTGGGAGGGCTGTGGGGGAGAGAGCTTCCTCCTTTTTCAAAAGAGGGGTTTATATGCAAGAGGAGGCTGTTTCCACTGAATGGTCTCATTAGTCTCTTCTGCCACAATGACAATTTTACACTTTTTAGTATTTGACGTTAATCATCAAGATAAATATCATACTCATAAGTTTTTGTTTGTTTTGTTTTTGCAGTGTTGTAGCCATGTTGGTTTCATGATCTTAAGACAAGGTGTGTGAAGAAATATCTTATTTTGGATCAACGTCTGCTGGTGAAAGAGACAAGCCTTCAAGCTTACACAGAGCTCTTCTTGAGTTCTGTGTAAACTTGAAAGTTTCTTTCACCAATAGATGTTGGTCCAATAAAAGATATATTACATCACCCACCTTGTCTTCCATTGCTTCCATATCGATATGTGTTATGAGTATTAGAGAGATATGAGAAGAGTGTGAGAGGGCTGTGCCTTTTCCACAGTAATGCAGTGTGTCCATATAAGAGTTGTGTGTAGAACCTAAGAGTCCTGATTCCTTGTCCCACGCTCTAATTACTAGACACTTTGCCATAGCACTTTATTGGAGCATGTGGTATGATTGGATCTGCTAAAGAGTTTTAATTTTATCTTAGTCTCTGTGAGGTGGGGGTCTTGATTTTTGCCCTTCAGAGCCGTGAAACCTGTCTCCCACTCCCTTCTGATTTACCTTCTTTGCTTTACATTCCTCCCAGAACTTAAAACACAATCTCTCACCAAAAATCAGGTCCAGATTACTTTTGGAGTCAGTCTTGCTTCACTGGCAAGAGGGGTTGGTTATGTGACACCATAGCTCTGCAGCACTTCCAGCTGTGCTAGACTACAGAATAAGAAAAAATTGAAAATAAACACAAGCCTTCCTTATTCTAATGCAGATAGCCAATAGAATGAGTACACTTGTTTTGAAATACTGACCAAGAAAGTCAGCATGTTTACATTAAAAACAAAACAAACAAAGGTTTCAGACAAACAAACAACTCTAGTATAAGCAGACTAGACAATACATTGGATTAGTAGACTGGCCTTCTGTCTTGAGGCCTGGGTTCAAATTTGTCTTGCTTTGGGTCATTAGTGATAAGATTTTTTTAGTGGTGCCATCTTAGGCTGTTTGTACACAATGGAAACTACCAGCATAGCTATGTTGCCATAGCTATGCCAGCATAGCCCTATGATGTAGACGCACCCCTTTGGTCTGTGTAGGACCACCACCTCCCCAAACAAAATTAGCTCCATCAACAGCAGCGGTCTTCTACACTGGGAGATTAGGTCAGCATAGCTATGTCGGTGGGTTTTTTGTTTTTGTTTTGTTTTTTTTTCACATCTGTGACTGACCATGGTGCTGACCTAACATTTAAGGCTAGACCAAGCTTTAGTCTGTGTGGGGCCATTTTTTGTGGCATCATTTGTGAGATTGTTCCTGGGCTATATTAGTGGAGCAATAAGGATGCTGCAGGCAAGAACTATGGTGCTTTGGAAGAACTGTACGGAGAGGCCCAGAGCTAGAATAGCCGGGGTTGCTGCATGCTAGAATGGAGGTGTATTGGCTAAGCTATGTAGAAAATCTTGACCGCACCTGGCTTTCTTCCTGGACAGTGCTGTTTCATGAACACCAATGTTACCCAACCTGTCTCCTATTTAAAAGCACATTGTTCTAAAAGATTTTAGTTTAAATGTGGCCTCATTGTGAACTACCTGATGTCAGTTAATATAAATCAGTATTTTTGGCTAAGTTTCCAAACAAAAGTTTATGTAAAGAAACTTGTTGTGAGTCTACTTTTGCTTGCATAAAATTTCCTATAAAGCTGTCTGAAATGACAATTTTGTATGCTGTAGATATAGGACTGTGACTTGATGGGAACAGGAGGTGTAAACTGGAACAGGAAATAAATTATATGGTATAACTACTCCACTGTCTCTCATTTCAAAACACACTAGAAATTTTTTTTTTTTTTTTTTTGAAGCTTAAGGTCTATTGATGACTTTTAGTTATTGGTTTTTGTGCTTAATTTAATCTCTAAGAAACTAAGCTACTTTTAACAATTTTTTTTTTTTTTTTTAAGTGAGTGCTGGGTGCTCCCCCTGAAGGGATGGGACAAGCAGAATAAGAGATGCACTGCTATGTTGTAATGTGAAATGAAAAGCACTGTCCCTTTAAGAGCAGTGATGCTCTCCCAGACTTGTGTTTTGGAATGCCAGCAGCAGTCTTGCAGACACATTGCTGCTGTCCTGTCTCTGTGAGGGTTAACAACACTTTAGCTTGTTGTCTGGAACCGGTTCAGACTGGTTTTCTAGAAAGTGCTTTGTCTCTCAGACTGAATCCTGGGAAGGGTCATGTGGAGCCCAGTGATGTCATGGGATCAAAAACTGACTCAGCTTTTTTATCAGATGTGTGTCTGCAGGTACAGTGAAGTGGCAGACTGAAATGCCAAAGCTCCCCAAAAGCAAAAGTTTCTGACTTTGGCATACGACGAGTTAACTGTGATCCCACAGGAGTTAAGCACTTCCTGTGCAGCGAGTGGAAAAGCCTGGCTCATTCATTAAGAGAGAAGAAAGTATCAACTTGAATATTACAATGGCAGTGCCTTAATCTCTAGTGGCAAACTATAGGGAAATATGGAAGAGATTCTCTTCACTCAGGGCGTGGTAGTCCTTTCCCCACAATGTCTGGTTCCTGAAATTTGTAATCAGATACAGGTGCTAAGAAGTTCATGGTAGAAATCCCCAAAAACCTCTAATCCTAGATTTAAAAAAAATTACTCATTTGCATGTGACGCAAATAGAAATTCTTTTCCCTTTTTTGATAAACATCCAAACTTTTTTTGTTTGTTGCATTCCTGTACAATCGCCTGCATTCTGTTACAAGATATTTTTTAGGGTTTATATTTGACAACTGTAGTTGCTTTAAATAAAAAAAAGTGAGTGACTCCATAGTAACTTCAGAGTAAAACCTGCTCTGAGGGTAGGGTGAGTAAGCACATTGCAAAACTTTAATTGCTCTTTCAGGATTTCTTCTTTTGCAGCAACCATCGTATCTTGGCCTTTTTTGAAATTAACAGGTGATTTATTTTTCTCAAAATGCATTTTACTGATTTATCTCCTTTTTTTTTTTTCCCCCTCCCCCAGAGCTTCACAATGACCGAGGAAGCATGCAGGACACGAAGTCAGAAACGAGCACTAGAACGAGAAATAACCCAAAATGACGTGGACAGTAAAAAAATTAAAATGGACAAAGGATTGTTGGGAACAGATATAAAGACTGAAGGTGACATTAAAATAAAGACTGATCCTGGAACTGGGAAAGTCCAAGGATTATTAAAAGGAGGGGAGGTAAAAGCAACTATTAAAGTGGAGGTGCAGACAGGTGATGAACCTGTTGACATGAGTACCTCAAAAAGGTGAGTGGCTACCTAGAAACTGCTGTCATGCTTCCGTATTTGAACTACCTGCACACAAAAAGGTGGGGAAATAGTCTATCGAGCTATTCAGTAGGCTATCACTTGGAATAGACTTCTAGACTTTTTAATCTATGGGATGACAAAAAGAGTGAAGTATATATTCAGCCTCTGAAACAGATTGGTTTGTGTTCAGCATTCCTCTTAAGATCAGCCATGGTTCTGTAGGCTCAAAAGGTAGCTGTTGCTTGTTCTACCCATGAGTATTGTCATTGTGACAGCAGCTATAAAAGATGAATACTGAAATGGGGAAATATGACCTTGAGTGAAGGAGTGGATGCAAACCATAAAGGGCAGGGCGCACTCTCTGAGTAGCTGACTCTAGAGATTACTTCCATGTGGTAAGGGCTGCTCGTGCCCATAATTGTGTGGGTGATACAGGTAAGGAGGGATAACTTGTCTTTGTGACTGTTAACAAGGGAAGTGGTTTAGGTGCATCTTACTGCTCTCTTCAGAGCTGTTGTGGGAAAAAGTTGTTTAAAAGTTACTAATGACTTAACAAAAAGAAAAGGAGTACTTGTGGCACCTTAGAGACTAACCAGTTTAGTTAGGGTGCCTCCAGTCTGATCCCTTTAAAGGGCACTGGTTTTGCAAAAGGTAAGTGCGTAGCACTTTGAAAATTAGGCCCCTTTTAATTTAAGAAATCTTAAATTAGACACCTAAAAATGGAAGTATCCAAAATCATTGGTCATTTTGGAAAATCTTCTCCTTATTTCTCCAGTCTAAGGCTTTTCAAACACACACATCACATAAGAATTAAATTAGGAAGCTTTTTAGTACGTGAAAACATTTTATTCATAATCACCACCAAAAAACTGGTTTATAGACTTCCATTCTATTCTGTATGCTGCCTATCCTTGGGTTCATTATGGGCCAAGACTACAGGTGGTCATGTGATGCTGACTTTTTTTAGTTTTTTGTCGCAAAGGACAGACATGAATATTTTTCATTTTTAGGGTGCAATGTGGTCTAGTTTTTGGAATACGGAAGAGGAAGTCAGAACTCTTGGCTCCTGTTCCTAGCACTGCCACTGACAGTTTAATCTTGGTAAAGTCAGTTAACTTTTTGTGTTAGTTTCCCTATCCGCAAAATGGAATAAATATTCCCAATATTGTTGCAAGTCTTAAAAAGTGTATAAAGTTATTTCCTTGCCTGATAGGTACTATAGAAGTGTAAATTATTAACTTGTTTCATATGTTGGAGCAGAAACTTGAAGTTCCTGTCGAGTATGCAAATTCTCACATATTAAATGTATTTTGTCCCCCACTCTAGCTTAAAAAATAGTACAGGAAAAACTGATATGCCCTTACTCCATAATTGTAACTAGTGTATGAATTATTCAGCTTTCCTCTGTTCCTGCTGCTTAAATGAGAAACTATCTGCTGCTTATAACGATGAATTTGTCCAAATATCACTTTCAGCAATACATCAAATATACTAGATTTCTTCCAGTAACTTGGATTGACTGAATTTCTTTGACATGTTCTGCTTCATCTATAAATTCACTGGTTAAAAATGGCATCTTCAGAGCTTGCTCAAGATGATATTTAGGATGTACTTGTATGTCTGATCATAGAATCATAGAATATCAGGATTGGAAGGGACCTCAGGAGGTCATCTAGTCCAACCCCCTGCTCAAAGCAGGATGAAAGCTGTGTTGATAACAATATCCTTTAGGAAGGGGTAATACTATAGCTAGATGGTTCCTACGTAAGGGAATTTCTTTTCTGTTTCTCAAAGAATGAGAGGAGGTGGCGGGTCAGGTGCTAAATAAGGGTAAACCTTTTCAGAAGGTAGTAACACCTTTTGTGGCATTATCACTGCCCTGTCAACTAGCATAGTTGTGTTCAGTTCTCTTAAAGGGGAAAGCATAGTCTAGTGGCTAAAACACCAAGGTTGTAAACTGAATACCAAGGGTTCTGTTCCTAGCTCTGTAACAAACTTCCTGTGTAAACCTAAGCACGTTACTTTAAAAGGGCAGTGTCTGCTAGAAGTCTAGTGGATCTTCTTTTAAAAACGTTTGATTTCTCATGTGACACCTGCCCCCGAGTCCCCTTGATGATTTGTGGCTTTATAAATACTTTCCAATCTTTTGGTAAATGTCTTTCTGCTCCCCCTTTGTGGTGTGAAAGAACCTATACAAACTAGACTTTGAGGGGGAGAATCCATGCTCTGCTTTCTAGAGAGCTTCTGTTTAAAAATAAGTATTCTAAATAATCCTATTTAGAGAACCTGAGACACCCCTTCATTTTATAGTATCACTACTACAGCAAATAAGATTTTTCTATTTTCTAAATGGCAGGGAAAGCTTGCTTGTATAAGACTGTCCCTGCATTGGAGGCATAATCCAAAACCCATTGAAGTTTTGACGGGAATCTTTCAGTTGACTTCAGTGGGATTTGGATCACGTCCTAGATTACCAAGTACAGATAGTATAGGTTATGATTGTATTTTGACCATGCTTTTTAAGTGGAGGAGTAAAATATTGGCATTTCTTACATATGGAAGGTGAATCTGAACAATTCTGCAGATTTTACAAGTAGTATCTCTGCCTTCCTGCTCCCCACTTCTCTGTCCAAAATAGATGAGAATTTCTTAATCTTTCAAGATGTGATGTAGGGCACGTAGGTGGCAATAAAGACATATATCTGGGCACACAGAGGATCTTTACATCTTGGCAAGTGCAACAGCTGATCTAAAATGCATGATTCCACTGAATAAATTTGATCCCTTATTTTTTTAAAAAAGATGTCATTTTTGTAGGTAACTACATGATATTTTGGTAAAAGGCTCTTAAAGTTTCAAATTGGGACTCTTAATTTTGGACTCAGCTTTTCATATTTTCCCAGACTTCTGATACATAGATGAACCCATAACTTGCAGCCCTTAAAACATTTGAGTTTTGAGAGGTAAAACAGAACTATTTCTTAAAGTGATTGTTTTGTTGCATTGGTAAAAACTTTCTGCTTTGGTAAATTCATAATCAAAAGCCAAAATGCTGTCCATTACTAAACAACTTTAGAAGTTATTTAATTGAAGATGTATTTTTTTCAAGAGTACTTGTGGCACCTTAGAGAGACTAACAAATTTATTTGAGCATAAGCTTTCATGAGCTACAGATTGCTCAAATAAATTTGTTAGTCTCTCTAAGGTGCCACAAGTACTCCTTTTCTTTTTGCGAATACAGACTATCACGGCTGCTGCTCTGAAACTTTTTCAAGAGCGTTCATTGATTGTTACTTTTGCCTGATCTGCAGCAGATTATCCACTCATTGGCTTTTTCAGATTTGAAATCTGAACTTGAAGACGCACTGAATTTTTAAAAAAATGTTTTTGAAAGTTTTCTGACTTTAATCTTAGTATTTTTAGTTTCCTTTAAAAATAAAAATTATCTGGCTTTCTTTTGGCGTCACAAAACGTGCTCAACAGAAGAGTCTGTGGTGGTGAAAGTTTATGATGAGGCCTCACAAGGCCAGCCGGTGAGGGTAGGGGGTGTTGTAGCTGTGTATCTAGCTCTGCTTAGCTTGCATAGTTAGGTCTGACTTATTATAGAGAATAAACTGAGGAAAGTGACTTGAGTCTTTGCACTCTTCTGAGAAAGTCACGAGTGGCATTCTACTGTGGATGTTGCAAAATTGCAATGTAGTAATTTTTACAGATATGTTGATTTAGACAAATAAGCATTAATGAGTGGGAGGACAGTGTTTGACAGTATTTGGCTTACGTCAACTCTTTACAGATGAACAAAGTAGTTAATAGTAATTCATCACCTTTAACAGCACCTCATATGTTTGTGGTATGGTTGCGATCAAGTTTGGTTTTTTGCTCAGGTTCAACAATAACTTACCAGATTTTTTTCAACATCATTTGAGCCAGCCTTCAGGCAAAAGTGCACTTTTCCTGAACAGAATTGTAGCACATAGGGCAAGAAAACTGTAAGTGTCCCTCTGAAGTGTGGCATCTTCTGCACTACAGAGCATCCACTGTGTGTAAACTCAAGTATATGATACTGCTCTAATGTTAAAAGACGCTGTCAACTTGTAAACCACATTTCAGTGAAACGTGTGTTTTACCTACTGTAGTTACAAATAATGAAGATTGCTATAGCTTAAGGAAGTTAAAAAGAAAAAATTTTCAGCTGTCTTCCGGTTTGTTTACATTAGTGAATTCAACAGCACTTTGTGTATAATCAGTTTGACCAAAAAGAAGCTTAACTTAAACTTCCTTGCTCATCTTGTAGCAGTTTTATATTGTTTTTGGCCCCACCTACTCTCCTTTGCAAGAAACACCTTTCCAAACATCAGCAGGGGAACAGCAAAATAAACCAGCAACAACAAAAAAAGACTCAGCTTGTCAGTGGGCCCTTCTAAAATCCTTCTCTCTGTAGATATACCCCAGAATAAGACAATGTGGATTTATAAATATGAACACTTTTTATGCAAAGGGGACATAGCCTACAAAGAAGCGAGAAAACTCTTCCTATAAAGCATGCAGAATTTAACCAAAAGACCAAGGGTTAAATCCTGTCCTGCTTTGCGAGAGGAGTTCCCTATCTCTTCTCCCAAACTTCAGGCAGCAGAACAGTATTCCCCCATGTACTTGAGAGAGCCAGCTAACGCAAACAGTCAGCAGGCTGAGGAGACACTTCCTGTGTGGACCCCTCCTGTCCCACCCACCTGCAACTCAGTTAATGTGTGTGCGACCGCTTGACACAAGTATTAGCAGTCAGCCAGTAGGGAAGCACGCTGCTCCTGTTTTGTGCAACTGCAGAGTAACTTTCCTTATGCCTTCCAAGAGAAACCCCATTTTAGCGAGCAAGGATCCTTTTTTACAGAGGATGTTGCTCCCCATTGCTGTGCTAGTTAGTGAAGGATTTAGCCATACGCTGTACTTAGTTCCTTGCAGAAACAAAGCAGTGTTCCACAAGGGATGAATGAAAATCAAGCTAATTCTGGGACCTGCTCAAATTAAACTTCATAATGTGCTCAATTCACACAATAATTCTAGTAATCCAAGAGAAATTCTGCTATGATATGGGATGCCACAATATGTAGGTAACACTTCCTATACTGAGCTCCGTCCTTGCCAGTTGACCGTATGTACTTGGGAATGAGGGAAGAGTTTGAAACTATATATACATACTTAAGAAGTAAAGCCCAATATAGTTAGTACGTTTGTGACTAATGATACATTTGTGGATCTCTTAGCATGTCACAAAACTTTGCAACTAGGTAAGAAGCTATAATGCCAGAAAGGAATTAGTATGGCTGCAAGGCAAAGCTGGAACATACTATGATACCTCAGAGGCTGAATATAACATTTATTACCTTACTTTTTAAAGCTGCCTTTTAAATTTTTTTTTTAAAATAGCATTAAAAAGTCCTACCATTATCTCCTCCTTCCTTTTCTCTTTAGTATGCCTGAATGTATTCCTTCAGACATTACTCTAGCGTCTTAATTTTTCGTGTGTGTGTGTATAATATATAAATACACACACACACACACACACACACACAAATTTAAAAAAAAATTTCATGGAATTGACTTGTCTGTGAATTTTGACGGTCAAAATTCTGTGACGTGTTTATGGTAGCAATGGGTTTTAAAAACTCCATACATGATATATATTATCTTGTATCTCCACACATGTCCTTTAGCAACAAATGGTACATTAGCTGAAGTAAATATCTAACTGAAGTGTAGTTAAAACTAAAAATAATTATTGAACACTTTTCGTTAATCCTGTGAGCCATTATGTTCCATTTGACTCAAACATCCTGAGGTGGTGGTTTTTGTCTTGGTTTTTTTTTTGTTTTGTTTTTTTTTCTTCCCCAAAGCACAATTCTTCCTTCGATCAAAAATGAAAGTGTGGATGAGCTATACAATTTGCATTTCATGTAGTGGAGGCTAAAGTCATTGATACCCTTAGCAGCAAACTTCTTTACTTTATTTTTAAATTGCTTTTTGACACACCCTCTAGTTTTTAAGATCCTGCTTTCTTAATTACGTGCAGACTGGCTGGCTTTTGCCACTGCTTGTTTGTCTAAATGCAAATTGCCAGGAAAAATGAGGGTGGGGAATCTGAAGGCTTCCCAACAGTTTTATGGCTTTCTTCCAACCAGCCCATCCTAATCTGTATTTATCTGTATATAGCTCCTTTTATTTCAGGGTTTACTTAGCTATCGTCCAGGGGGGCAGGTGTTGGCAAAAGTTGCTGTTGTCTAAGAACTGCAATGGGTAGTTCTGGGAAAATCGCATGGTCAGCAGAGTATCATGTCATTCTTTTGTTATACAGTGAAATGTAAAATAACTGTACATATTAAACACAAAAAGGTGTCAGAATTATTTTAAAGTTAACGTAATGGTTGTGGTCTGAACTACGTTGTGTGAGACATGGCACTAAATTCCCAGCCCTTCCCCTACACGACTCCCCATGCTATTTGGGAAAGGGAAATAATTTTATTGTTATCAAACACCTCCTCCATAGGAGTGGTATACGGTTCTTGGATTGATAGTTGTTGCAATATGGGCTCTTAATTGTGAGGGAAATGGAGAGATTCTAAAGACTAAGATGGAAACATGGAGCATATATAAATTAAGGTCAAGTCAAACCCACAAATGTATGAAATTCTGAATGAAGGCTATGTGCTTAACCCAACACATTTTTGTATGTAAGTAGTTCAGAATACAGAAAAACCTGGAGTTTGTTTCCCTGGGAGTTGTCTTGATTTTTATCTGACAGGGTATGGTCTTGAACATGCTGTATTATCGTGTTCTGCTTCATTAGGTACAGCAGACTGGGAACAAAATTAAATGTACAATAATTGTGATCCTTGAAGTGTCTGCACACAGCACTTCCAAAGAACAGGATTTTAGTACAACTCTCTGCTTCCCTAGTGACGCAGCTAATAGCAGAGCATGGGGGAGAGCAATATCAGTATAGTTATGTGGGAAGTCAAGACCCCAGAATGAGAGTAGGAAGAAGAGGAACAGTAGTAAAGAAGGAGAGAGAAGAGGATACAAAACTATATATAAAAACTTTTGAAGAACCATCTAAGGGAGAGAGATAGATATAAAAATAATATGGCCTGGGGGTGTGTGTGTGTGTGTGTGTGTATATATATATATTAATTTGTTTTTGTCTTAAGCATGCTGCACTTTTGCCCAAGGCTGCCTGTTGGGCCACGCTGGCATACTGCGTACATGCTGTACTTTTTGAAATAGGATACGCCAATTGTTTTGTTTCAAAAAAGAAACATTTAAAATGGGGCAAGTCTAGTGATGGTGCTTTACCCTATTGAACAAAAAAACAAAACCCACTCCAATTCGGCTATTTCAGGCTTAATACAATATTAAGAAACACTACTTGTTAAACTGGCTTCCAACTCTGGTCAGCCATTGAGCATGCGATCAGACTGTGCTAGAACAGTGTCTCCAGAATGTGTTCTTAAGCGCATTTTTAACACAGTGCACTTTGACTAGCCAAACCACGTTTGTAAGGGGTTTAGCTGGAACTGTGTATAATTGAAGTTTTTAATATATGGCTGCTGGCACAATATAAATTGTACCTTCATAGTTCCAGTTTACCTCCTCTACAACATGGCCTATTTCTCTACCAGGGCTCACTAATACATTGTGTGTTCTGAGGTTTAGGTACAAAACATCTGAGTTAAAAGATTCTGTGGAAAACCTGATTTACAGGTTTCTTGCTTTTGTGAACTTGTCTGCCTTATTTTAAAATGCAAGGCCAGCTCCAATAATTTTTTTTTTTTTTTTGGAGTGTAGGGATGGGAAAGGAGTAAACTTTATTGATGTTTTGTTTCAGTATTGTACCACTACATCCAGAGACTTGCATTGACATTTTGGATTCATTTTTAGACATTACATCTCCAAAAACTCTCTCTAATGTTGTTCCTTGTTATCTTCTGCCACCTTCCTCCTTACATCTCCCCTGCCCCCCGAAGACATTGGAGGTAGGAGAGGTTGTTGGGTGGAATAAGGGATGGGGGGAAACCTGTTCCATACGTCAATATATAATAATGCTGTGGGTTAGGCATTAGTCCTGAGTGACAGTTACTCTGATATTTTTTGGAATGGCCTTCCAAGGGAAGCAGTTGGGGCAAAAGGCCTTTAAGATTAAACTCGATAAGTTTATGGAGGAGATGGTATGATGGGATAACATGATTTTGGCAATTAATTGATCTTTGACTATTAGTTATAAATAGGCCCAATGGCCTGTGATGGGATGTTAGATGGGGTAGGATCTGAGTTACCACAGAGAATTCTTTCCTGTGTATCTGGCTGGTGAATCTTGCCCATATGCTCAGGGTTCAGCTGATCGCCATATTTGGGATCGGGAAGTAATTTTCTTCCAGGGCAGATTGGAAGAGGCCCTAGAGGTTTTTCGCCTTCCTCTGTAGCATGGGGCACAGGTCACTTGCTGGAGGATTCTCTGCTCCTTGAAGTCTTTAAACCATGGTTTGAGGACTTGAGTAACTCAGACATAGGTGAGAGGTTTATCACAGGAGTGGGTGGGTGAGATTCTGTGGCCTGCGTTGTGCAGGAGGTCAGACTAGATGATCATAATGGTCCCTTCTGACCTTACTATCTATGAATCTTCTTCTACTAGAAAGTAAATGAGATGTATTGCTCAGATGTCATGGAATTGTAGATTATTGGATGAAAAAAATTAGACATTCCACAAATTTTTTATGCTTACAGTTGGAGTTTTTTCAACTCTCCTTTTTTGTTTCATGCCATTGTGGCATGAGTTATATGAACCAGTTAATAACGTAACATAAAGCTCAATCTGGATAAGTTATCAGTTAATTCTGGATTGCTACTGAGTTCCTATTTAAAAGTCTGGGATCTGAATTGAAAAAACAAGATATGCTTTTGGCATTTGTTCTGTTAAATCCACTGTAATTGGGTTGTCACTCTTGGTGTCCATTTCATTATTGCCCTGCACAAGATGGACAATGAGGAACTGGGCCCTTTAACTCTTTTAGGCTTAAAATTTAAAGAGTTAGATTCAGCTCTTATATGAGCGCCATTCCCCTGTCTTAAGTGAGCTGTGCCTACTTACACAGGTCTGAATTTGACCTAGTGACATTCAAAGAAGGTACTTTATTGCCACTATAATATAACAAAACAGAAATAATCCCAAAACCACCCAATCTCAAGCAGAGCTTTCCATTACCTGAAAAGAGAGAGCTGCCAATCTGTTTTACGAGGAAGACGTTCAGATGTCTAGTAGTAAAAAATCATGACTTCTGTATTTAGTGGCATTTCATGGTTCATGTCACAGAGTGCTACAAAAATTACTATTTGCATTGCAATGGTGATGTTGTGACTGAGGCCTTCCTGAATGGAGAAGATGGATCCAGAATCACTGTTTTAACAGCCTCCTAGCTGAAGTGATTCTCCCATGTGTTTGGGTTTTTTAACTTAAACTAAAACTGCTAAAATTATTTTTCTCATCCTATAAAACTAGTCATTTTGAGGGTTAAAAGTGCCTCTCTTTGATAGTATGGGTTTTACTGAAGGAACTTTATGCCAGGTAACGTACCACAAGGCATCATTTGTTTGTTGGTTGTTTCTTTTGGGGGCCAGGAGGAGGATAGGGTTTAGATCAGAATTTTTAAGCAGGTAATATGGCCAGCTGGTGGAAGACATTTGGACTCCTGAATTTTGGGTTACTGCTTGTGACCTGGACCTTGCTACAGAGCTCACCTCTCCCATACTGCAACTTGTGACTTTCATGTTCCCGGCCCCTTCTTTTACTTCCATTGCAGGTCAACAGTTAAGTGTAATTTAGAAACAAATAAGGGGGAGGTTTTAAAGTGAGAAGGAATGTTAGTTGGAAGAGTAAGTGAAATAGCATTTTGTAGCACTGTTAGGATCTTGATCATCCTGGCACAGTCCATTTTGGAATATGCTTCTGTACTTGTCTGTGGAGACAGCAGACTTGCTTGTTAAATTGTTAAGAGGTCTTGGATCTCTTCCAATAATGTGCCACTAGGTACATATAGTTACCTCTGACTCCCTACATAGCCTTTCCAGAAGTAGCCCTCCTTTGGAATGAAACTTAATTTACTTATTCTCCACCAGACCCAATGGCTCCTACGTTGTCCTTCTCTCTTTTCTCCATCCCAGCTCTCAGCATAAGCTTGTAGCCTGCTGCTTCCTTATGTTTCTCAGTTTAGCCTGTTATCTAATGCTTTACAAATGTAGCTGATTAGTATAATCTTGTATTGGGGACCATGACCAAAAAGCTAAATCTCAGAACAGCATCACCATTAACGAAGTTTCATATACACACACTAATGGGCACAAGCACAACTTGTTCCATTTGCTTAATATTATATAAACAGTGTTTCCTGACCCCTGCCATACATTTGAAAAGGGTCTATTCTTGACCTCTTAGGAGGAAAGAGGGAGCCGTTACAGCAGTTGTCTGTCACAAGGTACTTTGGGTCTTAGATGTATCCTCTTCAAGACAAAAGCATAATTAATCTGCTTCTGTCCCAACTAAATGGAAGAAAGCCTCCAAGAATAGACTTTGCCACCTGAAGTCTGTTGAATTGGATGAACTTCTGTTCTTTACTGAAGTCAACAAACGTAGGTTGGTCCTGTTGGGAGTTATGCTTTTTGTCTAAAGAGCAGTTGTCTACCAAAATTCTGCTGGAGGAGCAAGGAGACTCTAGGATACTTCGGATTGATCTTTCTTCTTGTAAAACAAATATGTCTAACTTTAAAATGTTCAGATGGATGGATGTAAGTTAGAGGGATGGTGGCCTCCAGCCTTAGATACTGAGCTGTGACTTGTGTGGTCTGTGTTCTCTTTCCAGCTCTGGCACAGACTTTATGTGAACTTAGGGGAAATTGAAGCACGCTGATTTACCAATCTGTAAAATAGAAATAATACTTCCTTACCTCACAGGGGTGTTCTGATCATAATTTTATTTTACAGGCACTGTGTATTATGATGACTGTACTGTCATAGGCATTTCTATCAGTGAACAAAAATGGAGGATAAGATTTTCAAAGCAGTCTAAATGATTTAGATGCATCTTCCATTAATGGAAGCTACATGTCTAAAACACCCAAATTGCTTTTTAAAATCTTAGCTGGAAGCTCCATTCGTTTCAGCAGCTCAAAAATTGTACAGGAAATCTTTCCCAGAAGCATTTTGGAAGCAATTGGATATAGAGAGGTCCACACAAAACAAAGGGGTTCAAAAAGAAGGCTTAACAAACTCTTTGAATTATGCCTAAGAGCATGTTTTACTTGCTGTAACCCGTTAGATAGCTGTACATTCATTTCTATGCAGATGAAAAAAGATCCATCCTCCTGAGCCTGGCTTCTAACATGGAGACCAAAATGGATGGGAACATAAAAGCTGGTCTAAAGAGGCTTTATAAAACCTCCTGGGAGCATTATAGCACTTTCAGCTAAAGGGTCTGACCTCAGAGACTAAAGATTCACTGTCTCTGTGTTCACTGTTGTACCTGGCAAAGTGTTGATACGTGTGTGTGTGTGTGAGAGACACAAAGTATAGCAAGCCTCTTTTTTAAGAGGAAGACTATACTATGAAGATCTAGTTTGGATTCATACGTTTCACAATCTTTTGGACTTTGATCCACAATGTAATTGGTCACGTTGTTGAGGTCTGAATAGATAAGCTTCTCTTTCATATCATGGTTGGCTTATTTTAGCTCTGTGAGCAAAACTTATTGCAAAATACTACTGAAAAGTAGTATTCCACCAGATCTGCAAGATCTCATACCATCAGAATTAAATCGCTCACCCATAAATAAACACTGTAGATGGTTTTTTATTTTCTTTTTGTACTATAGAAGGATTCCTAAGTGTTTAACTTTCTGTAGAACAATAAACAAGTTGGACTTGATTAGCAGAATTTGAGAAAGCAGGTATCTAGTCAATTAGATTTACTGTGCAGACGGGGTTTGGGTTTTTTTGTTTGTTTTTTTTGGAAATGGGGTGTCTTTTAAATTCAGGACACTAGAGAGGAAAAAGCCCCCCCTTTTTTTAATGTCCTCAACCCTTCAAATTAAAAGAATGACCAGGTTATTCTGCTGTAGGTTGTCATTACTTGTACTTTATTTCTGTCAGTTGACAGAATAATTAGTACTAGTGTGTAAACTTGGAGAAACCAATTTAACAAGCAAATGATCCTTTCTCAGCTGCTCTCTTGCTCTTGTAGGAGAAACAAGGAAACTTTGAGGCCAGTAGTAGCTGAACAAATAGTAGGAAGTGGACTGTGTAGTATGGTGAGACTCAACCGTGCCATTTTTGTATAAATATCAGCCATTTTGTAACGTGACCTATGCTAGTGGTGAGGAAATCTCATAGATTCTATGCAAACACTTTAAAGGGCAGGGAGGCAATGGTTAACCAGTGGAGCTTGATACAACTTAAAACGAAACAGAAAAAATCACTTGCTCTGCCTTCATGGTCTGTCTAAAGGAGCACGGTCCTTATTACAAAGCCAGAAGTTGTGAATTACCTTTTCCCACGCCAAGCCCCAATTCAAAAATTAGAGCTACTAACCCACAAAACAGATTAAAAATGCCTGCAGCCTTTTATTTAGTGAGTATTTAATAAAAACCTCTCAATGTGGAATCTTAATTTTTAATGCTTTGGGTTTTATATGGCTATGATCTATTTTAAACCATTATTCAAAAAATGCCAAAACAATGGAATTTTTATCAAGCAATTGTTTATACCAAAGGTGTGAATGTTACAATACATGTACATCCCCCTGACAAACGTAGCTTGTAATGAGCACTCCAGAAGACTTAAATGGAGGTGCATGTTGGTATTCTCTCTAAAAGGGAAGTGTTTTTGATTACACTTCACTCCTCCAATGTCCAAAACTGCTGTTCATGTTAACAAGGCAATCTGATTTCTGATTCTGTTTCTTGGTTAGGTAGAAGGGGATGGAGCTGGTGAATGATTATTTTTCTTTGATATCCACGTGATTAGTTTTAATATGGGGCCCTCTTTTGTGTGGATCATGTTAAAACTGTTCTTAACTATGAACTTCAAAGTATCTTCTCTCAGCTTGGAACCTGTAATGCTTGCTTATCTTACTGTCTTAATCTTGTCAACAAATCACTTAATTTTTCAAAGATATTTTGATATCCAAAAAACCATGATGAACACACTTCTAGAACAAAATGTAGTCCGTAGAAATTTCATCCTTTTCTAAACAGAATGTGGTATTAGCGGGTCTGATTAAAGAACTGTTCTACTGTAATAATTCTGTGTTACTCATGGTCTCTCAATTTCTACTTCACTTTCTCATTCTCACCTGGCCTAAAAAGTAGAAAAGAACTTTTGTGTCCAAAAAAAAAAAAGCCACCTTTTGGGGTTTTTTCATTTGACTACTTGAAACTTGTTTCCATGACTAAATAGATAATGCTTTTTAAAAGTCTAATGGACTAATGGTGTGTACTTTCAGAGTTTTGAAGCAAACCAGCAAATCAACTATAAAAGTTCTTAAACTTTAAAAAGTAGTAGAGTAGTTGAGCATAACTCATTCCTGTGCAGTTGGGTGAATGTTTTTCTATTGTGCAATACATTGTGCTTTTTATTAATAGTTTCAAGTGGGCAGCTGATCCCGGAAGTTTCTATAGTGCAAGGGCAGCCCCTTAAGCTTAAAGTCTGCTCCATTTTCTTACAGCACCTGAACCCTACCTCACTTCGTAAAATGAAGGCTATGTGTCACAAGCCGGTTAGAACTGGCTGTTGCTATGGTTTTCACGGGGTGGAAGGAACAGTTAAAGGGTCACATGTCCAGTGGGGGAAATGCCTTTCTCACATGACTCTTTGGTGGCCTGATTAGAATACAGGAAGTTAGCTCCCTGCTAGTTGTTATGATGCTGTGATAATTGATGGGGTGACATCACGCTTGCTACACATACATATTGATTATTCTTGTGCCTCGTTGCTTTGAGAATTGAACAGTTAAAACAGGACCTTTATGAGCTTTCTGTCAATGCACTATTCTCTGATTAGCAATGTTGTCTTGAATTCAACTTCCTTTTTGACAAATGAAGTTCAAGTATCTTCTGTTTACATGTAGCTAATCACCTCTGAGAGATTCAGCAGACTTAAGTCTGCCAATAAAATTTTTCTAAACAACAATTGTTTCAAACCCAAATTTCTGCCATATTTTGTGCGCTTGTGGAGGGCATTAGTGGGGATAAGATGACCTTCTCCAAGAGGATAAAAAGATAACTTTCATATCGGAGTCTGGTGTTGTAGAAGTCTGAACTCAGTTCAAATGGGTTCAGTTTTCCTAAATCGCATCTATTGGTCCTCACGTGGAGATTTTTCAAAAACTGATAGTGTCAATCACAGTAAACTTCAGTGGCCCAGCTTGCTACTCAGAAGTTTACCTAAGTTGTTTCTTTCACAGCTACAGAAACTGATAGTCAGTAGTCTGATTTACTTTCATTTTACAAAATTGTGTTTAATTTTCAAGGTTGTATGACTTCAAATAGTTTATGGCTTTTCTGGTGGGCGATAGAGAACTTCAGTTCTGCAACACTATGTTCACAGCCATAATAACTACAGTCTGCATGGTCCCTTGTGACAGTATACTTGTAAAAGCCAGTTATACATAAGGCACTTATGCAAGAACCTTTTTATAGCTTTACCCCCTGCAGAAGCATAAACTCTATCCCCCTTATTATTTTATAGATTATGAGAAGATTTATTGTGTCTTTTAAAAATGTTGGATTAGGTTTAGCTACATGAAAAACTCTACAACTCTTCCAGATCAATACAAGTGTTACATTACCTAAGTAATGAGATTATTGCCTTAGTTAAGTATTCTTTAAAAATCATTTTCAGGTGACTTTTTTTTTTCTTCACACTTCTTAGCTGGATGGGTAAAAAAAGTAAAATGATGTTACTTGAGATGATGCACTTTAGACTTTGTCTATACTGAGACCTTTTTAACTTGAGTCTCTTGATGGCAAGCACTCTTAATTTTTCTCTCCCTATCTTGTTTTAGTCAAGGCAACCAATTTAGTCTACCTTAAGCAGAGAAAAGCTCAGGCTTTAAAACTTTCACCTGTGCCCCTGATGGTTATTTTTAAACCCCTTCAGAGTTGAAAGATTGGTTCACTGGCTCACTGTGCCCCCTAGAGGAAACTGAAATTCATTTTCTGCTCCTTTTCTACCAAGGTGGACAACTGCATTAAATGCAGCATTGAATATAGGGCTGTAGCTGAGATACCAAAAGCTGTGTTTTTGTAGCAACCAGCTTTTAGTTTTCAGAACACTGTTTGAACTGGCCTGGCTTTACTGAGGGTGTGTAGTTTACATTAGTACATAGCTTATCAATAGTGGTACAGAAATATAGCTACAGTAAAGGTACTCTGCAACTGTGAGGTTAATCTGTCCCTGTTTTGAGTGTATTAGTGTCTCTTATATCTGGTACATCACTAAATAAAATGTTTTTTTTTGTTTCTATTGTTAAGTACCTAGAATCCTGAAGTAACTTCTGTATGTCAAAAAGGGTGGTACTACAGTTAACTCCCGAAGCTGCAATTTAAGGTGGGGAGAAACTGCCTCATTTTAGGAGAACATGGGGCTAATTTGCCATGTTTCCAGGTTGCGAATTAAGGGAGTTTTCCCCCTAAAGTACAGATTAAAGGTAGTTAAGTGCATAACCTTGCTGCACAAGAGGCTTGCTTTTTTTTTAATGGCTGCCTGTATATTTGCTTCCTTTGGCTTCACTGTTTTAAAAACTGTTTTGGTTTGTGTCTCAAAAATTTAAACCTGCCAAATTATTTGGTCAGCAATAATGCATTGAAAAGTTATTTCATTTACAGGATACTTATTGAAAAGGCTTTCATTGTATTCTTGTAGTTTTTGTTTGGATTTGCAACACAATTTCTTAAGATATACTCTTCTAAAGTGATTATACTTATCCCATAAACAATGTAAGTTCTTCTTCAAGTGCTTGCTCATGTCCATTCCACATTAGGTGTTTGTGCTCTCCACATGCACCGTCCGGTGCCGGAAGTTTTTCCCTCAGCAGTATCCATAGGGGAGTGGCTTTGGTGCTCTCTGGGGTGGTGCCCACAAGACACAGTATAAGGGATGCCGCCGGTTCCTCCCACCCTCAGTTCCTTCTTGCCGCCAGTGACGGTGCACAGAATGTTCGCCGCGCTTACTAGCGTTGCTTAGGCTTCGTTCGTACGAACTAGAATTCTTGTAAAATTTAGTGAACAGAGTGAGTATTAAGTTTCAGAGCAGCAGCCATGTTAGTCTGTATTCGCGAAAAGAAAAGGAGTACTTGTGGCACCTTAGAGACTAACAAATTTATTTGAGCATAAGCTTTCGTGAGCTACAGCTCATTTCGTCGGATGCATTCAGTGCATTGCATGCATTTTTTTTCCACTGAATGCATCCAACGAAGTGAGCTGTAGCTCACGAAAGCTTATGCTCAAATAAATTTGTTAGTCTCTAAGGTGCCACAAGTACTCCTTTTCTTTTTGAGAGTTAGCCCTTAGCAGTAGTTAGTTTTGTTAGTCCCGTTGGGGACTTAGCCAGGGGAGGGGGCATGCCCCAGTCCCCAGGCTTTAAGCCCTGCGATCGCTGCAAACGGCCCATGTCCATGAGCAATCCACATAGTAGCTGTCTCGGGTGCCTCGGTGAAGGGCACATAAGTGATAAGTGTTGAACCTGCAAGTCCTTTAAACCTAGGACCAAGAAAGAGCATGAGATGATGCTCCTCCTGATGGAGTCTGGCTCGCTCCAGTCCCGAGGCAAAGGTCCAACTCTGCACCGAGCACTGCGGCATCAGTGCATAGTGCCCCGCGAGCGCCGTTGATGAGCCAGCACCAATCCACGGCCCCAGCCAAGAAGTCGAAGAAGGCCAGTAGGGGATGGTCTCCTACTCCCCGCAAGGGGAAGGACAGGGCTAGGGGCAAGCTAAGATCCGCGCCGGGAGGCTCATCTGCCCTGTCAGGAAGTCGGGCCTAAGCTCATGTCGAGTGGTGAAGCCCACCCCGTTCCTTGCCTGGAAGCCCAGACACAGAGGTGGGCCTTTATCAGTTTCAGGTGCCGTCGACGCCTGAAGCGCTCCAGGCTGCGCAGGAGATCCTGACGCTCCCAGTGCTGCCCATGCTGGCCCCAGCGGTGCCCAGATCTTGGGGTAAGCCCACCTTGGGACCTTTCTGTCCACCCTTGCCTCAACGGTACCGCTCCCCATCGCAGGGGACATCCCGCCACCGTTCAGCCGATCCAAGGTCAGATGGTCTTTTCTCACGACATGACTGCCAGGTTCCTGAGGGGCCTCAAGAGGCTTTACCTTAAGCTGGTCCTCTCCAGGCTCACTTGCCCACCTTTCAAGCCACTGGGCTCCTGCTCCCTTTCCTACTTGTCCTGGAACGTCGCTTTCCTGGTGGTGGTGACAGCGGCAAGAGTAGTCTGAGATTAAGGCCTTGACCTCGGAACTGCCTTATAGAGTGTTTTATAAGGACACGGTCCAGCTACAGCCCACCCAGCCTTCCTGCTGAAGGTGGTATCTTCCTTCCACATGAGCCAGGATGTGTTCCTGCCTGTGTTCTGTCCCAAGCTGCACAAGACTGCTGAGGAGAGGCGTCTGCACATGCTGGACAACCAGAGGTCTTGGCTTTTTACTTGGAGTGTACCAAGCCTTTCCGTACATCGACCCAGCTCTTCATCGCTCCAGCGGATAGGATGAAGGGCCTTCCGGTTTCTTCACCGAGGATTTCCAACCAGATCACCTCTTGCATGAAGACCTGTTACAAGCTAACAAATGTGCCGCCGCCGTCGATCGCTAGGGCCCATTTGACTAGAGCACAGGCGTCTTCGGTAGCCTTTCAGGCACACGTCCCGATCCAGGACATCTGTAGAGCCACGATGTGGTCCTCGGTCCACACATTCGCGTCTCATTATGCCATCACTCAGCAGGCCAGAGACGACGATGGGTTTGGCAGAGCTGTATTACAATCTGCAAAGCCGCGAACTCCTACCCGCCTCCACGGGAACTGCTGGGAGTCACCTAATGTGGAATGGACATGAGCAAGCACTCGAAGAAGAAAGGACAGTTATCTTTCCGTAACTGGTGTTCCTTGAGATGTGTTGCTCATGTCCATTCCACAACCCGCCCTCCTTCCCCGCTGTCGGAGTTTCCGGCAAGAAGGAACTGAGGGTCGGGGGAGCCAGCAGCGCCCCTTGTACCGCGCTATGTGGGCACCAGAGCCGCTCCCCTACGGATATTGCTGAGGGAAAAACCGCAACTGGCACATGTGGCAAGCGCACACATCTAATGTGGAATGGACATGAGCAGCGCATCTCCAAGAACACCAGTTACAGAAAGGTAACTCTTTTTTGGCAGCAGGGTGGAGGCTATGCTATTGTGTTTCAGTAAAAGACGATCTATTAAATCTGCTGCCACCCTTGCTGTGAAAAATTGTACACTTGGTATCTGAAATCCGTAATCCTAGCACCAGTGGATTAATATAGCTGATCAGCTATATTTTACTAAAGACTCATTTCGGATCAAGTTCTTAATTCACTTGGCAAATGGCCTCTGCTGGACATCCCAATCCAGGAAGGTTTTATCGGCTGTTAGTGTTTGTCCAATCAGAAAGCTGTGCGGTGCAGTGGAAAGAATGGTACTGTAGTCTGCTGTTACATTACGCTGCATGGTAATCTGTCTCGGTCCTTTTTGGCTGGTGTTATTTAAGTAACGATGTTCTTGTCTGACTGTTAGTTAAAAGGTAGTTCAGGTCTCTGAATCCAGCAAATGCTAAAATATAGCACATCAAAACAACTAATGACTCTTCTGTCACTTAACATTCCAGACATTGTCTCTAAGGTGAAATGAAATGAAGCATAACATCGTATCTACACCTGGAAAAAGTTTCCATAGAGTTGGATATAAATTGGGCATGCTTATGGGCATTTAGGCTGCTGTGACATTTAACTTGCGAAGTAATAGGGCACCTACTTGTGGTGTTAATAGAATATTATGCTGTAAAATCTTTAAATGCAAATGCTTTTCTTGTACGTGCTGTGTTGCAGTGAATTGTATGTGTAGTGCACCTTTATTCCTGCTTCAGTAGGACTCTGGTAAATAAAATTGTCATTTGGGTGGGGGATAATAACCTAGAAACATTTGTTCTAGGGGAGGGATAAGGAAAGCAACCTGATGAAATGTTGGTCATTGAATACTCATACAGGCTGAAGAGTTTTTCAGCCTTTTAGCATTCAAAGAAGTGCAGTGAGCAAATGGGATGGTTTTGGATTAGTCCTGGGATATAGGCCCTTTCACCTCTGGGTCATTGGTTTGGTTGCAGTTTTGGTCACCAGTGACTGACAGTCATTGCCATCTGCCTTGTGAATGAATTTGCTGACTCCGCACAGTTCCTAATGGGAGGGTATCCCCATTGTACAAACTACCACCATGTTTGGCACCTCTTTTGGCAGCCTCAATGGAGGCACCAGGGATTTAAGGCAGGGGATTCCAAAACTTTTTGCTGTTTCAACTCCATTTTAATGAAGTGTTTCCTGCTGGGACTCCAGACTGCATTGAGGATACAGTTTTTTGAAGAACAAAATAGCACCCTCTGCCCAGCATACGTGTGAGGTTGTGCTGCATGAAAGATACCAATTAACTCTACAAAATGGGCGTCCTTGACACATAGTCACCTCTTACATATGGTGCATGCAAGGTCATGTCATGCCATGCAAAGCAAAATGCCATATGCTACACGCTAGGGATCACTGTGACCCCATCCGCTGCTGGTGGTGTGATCCACATTTGTGGTCGTGACCCAATTTGATAACCACTGAATTAAGGCCTGTTCCTACTCTCATTATGGCTATTTATTGAGTAATCATGATTGTTGTCTTATGCTTACGGATGGAAATTGGAATCTGAGGGTGAACTCTGGTCTTGCATTGGATACTTAACACTTTTTTCACACTTGAGGCATTCAGGATTAATCTGTCAGTAACAGCTTAAAAAAAGTAACGTTCTTTGCTATGGGGAAAAGTTAAATGGCCTTGCTTTCTTTTGATTTACAGTGATCTAAAGAGAGAAAAGAGAGTCCCCTCACCTGATATTATAGTGTTATCAGACAATGAACCTTCGAGCCCTAGAATGAATGGTTTAACAAAAATAGCATTAAGAGAGACCAACACAGAGGCACTCATGGTGAGTCCACATTTTTTGATACACTAGAGGCTATGTTACTTAGAAATATTGAAACAGGCACTAATTATTCTGAGTTGCAGTTGGGACTACAGGATGTAAGATTCAGCAGATGTTTTCACCTTTTTCATATACAGCTTCATGCAGTTTGAGCTCTCGGGGCTTGAGGCTGTATTAAGGACTGAAGTCAGTCTGTCCGTTTGGGTTTCTACTCCTTACATCCTCTCCTCCCCTGGCCCCATAATTTTTCAGAGAAATATATGGAAACTTGTTAGCCACCCGTTCAGTATTTTAAAATAGCACAGTATTCCCTCTTCAGAAGTAGAAACTTTTTTTGTTTAAAGCAAAATGAGTTGTTAATTTTCTGAGTTTAGTAAAGGATGAATTTTAAAGCCTGCTTTTGCTTTGAGCTCTTTCTCAGCACTTAGTTTTTATGTCCACAGATTCCAGATGAATGCTGTTAGTCCCATTGAGTTATTCTGCTGTAGGTTGTTGTTACTTGTACTTTATCATCTTTTTTCCTTTCTACCCCACCCCCAAATATCTTAACTGGCCTTACAGAAGAGCAGCCCAGAGGAGCGTGAGAGAATGATTAAACAGCTAAAAGAAGAGTTACGGTTAGAAGAAGCAAAACTTGTTTTATTGAAAAAGCTGCGGCAGAGTCAAATACAGAAAGAGACCACTACTCAGAAGGTATTGATTTCCCCACAGATTTTTAACAACTTGTGTTTTTTGGTTTCTAAACACTGCCAGCATGGTTGTTGCCATAATTTGTGGTACCCTGTATAACTCTCAAATCGAATTGTACTGTAAAACTTCAGAATATCTCTTTAACAGAAAAAGCTATTTTCTCCAAACATTAAGTGAATTTCCTTGTTTCTCAAAACAATCCAGTCTGGCAGTCCAACAACAGTAAAAGTAAAGGCCTTTTAAAATCTATTCTTCCTCTCTACAAAATGGGTAGTATATACAGAGAATGCACTTTAAAAGTTCATTCTAGTTCCAGTGGTATTCCCCATTTTAAATACAGAAGTTATCTTTTGGAATCTTTGTATTCAGAATACTTATTTAAATTAACCTTTTCAAAGGTGGTATCCTTTCCACTGACTTTGAATATGCATTTGTAGTGTAAGAGCTTTGCAGTATATCCCTTCTTAAAATTATATACAATAGTTTACCAGAACTTTGCTGTTGAATATATGGCTCTTCCCTAGTGCATCATGTCCTCTTAGTCTTCGTGTTTTCGCTGTTTTTAGTTTTCCTGATAAAACACTGTAAAACTGTCCATTAATCAGTTTTATGCTTTTTAATTTGAAGACATGTTGACAGTTTAAGCATCTGTGTGAATATTGTGCACTTAAAATCCTTAAAAAACAAATAATCCAAATCCTTAATAGAATATTTTCCCGCATTAATATCACCAAAATACTTTTGAAAGGTATGAACATCTAAGAGTCACAAACACACAGAACCAGTAGCAAAGTGCTGTATCCCTTACTCTGCTTTAGATGTTACTGATAAACCCATGCAAGGGAAACTCAAAATTCTGAATTCTAGTCTTGGCAGATGAATAGTTGAAAATCATTTCCTGTTTAACTTTACTTTAAAATTTGTGTAACTTTATGGATCTTAACAGTTTTTGTACATATTTAAATGCATTTCAGCTCACATTGGAGGTGGGAAAGGAGAACTGTTTTATTTCCCTGACTTTTTTGTGATATTTTTCTTTTGGAGTCCTTTGTTTTTAAACTCACATTTTTGTTCACTGAAACCAATTAGATGTGTTGGGTACATGCATTACATAATCTGCTGCTGAACACTCATGAAGTGAACTTTGGATATTGAATTGACTAAGTAGAATGGAACAACGCATTTTTAGAATGCTTTCTTAATATCCCGATTAGTTTTTGGGTAACAGTCCTTAACAATTAATGACGTTTGCCCATGCATTGGGGACTGAATTAGGTTGTATATTGAGACCTATTTAATTTTTAAATAGCTCATTTTAAAATGTATTGTAAATTACTAAACTGTTTTTATATAATTACTTTTAAAGACGTTACAAAGGGGTGTGTGTGTGTGTGTGTGTGTGTGTGTGTGTGTGTACACGAGTAAGAATGAATGAATCCCTTATCTATACTTGAACGCTAATTTAGGGATTTAAACATGCCAGTTAGACTGTGAGTGTGTGAGAGAGAGATCATTGAGTTATAAGGAAGCAAATATTTTTATTTTCCTTCATTGCTCCAATTCTGCTCATACCCTCTCACGGGTCTGTCTTTCTGGTTTTTTCTCTTACAGCCTCCTGGTTCCTCTGGGAGTGCTGTGGCCACCCCTCCCCCATTGGTGCGGGGAACACAGAATGTTCCTTCTGGCAAACCATCCCTTCAGGTTAGCATGGGGGCCTCAGATGTTGCCAGGTTTGGGGCACGCAGTGGAAATGAAAGTGCATAGTAATAGGAGGGATAATTTTCAATATAGATCTAGCAAAGTTGCTCCATATATTGCTGGGTGGAGACATAGTAATATGTTGATGACATCTCTCCTACTTCTAATCTTAATAAACATTCCAGCAAAGTTGTACAGTAGCAGGTAATGAACACAAAAAGCATCCTGCAAGTTTTATTTCACAGGACTGGATGTCTAGAGTCTGGTTAGTTGTCACAAAAAGAGTTTGGTTCCAAGTGGCATTCTTTTTATTGATTAAACCAGTGCTAACCCCATGAATCCAGTTACAATAAGCTTTTAAGACTGGGAGTGGGGGAGAAAACCCCTATAATAATATCTTCCAGTGGCTGATTTTTAGTCAAATTCCAAGTGCACTTTCCTGACTGATTTAGGGCCTGATAAGATAAGAGGTGCTGAAAGAGCCTTTGGCCAAAGAGCACGCTGCTTAATTTTGCTGTGAAACTATCCTACCATCATAAGCAAGTTTCAGGGCACTAGAATAAAATGATCAACTCAAAGGTTGACAGATTCTTTATTTCTATTGCACAGAGAGACAGCTGCCCTCACTAAAGACAGCATTTTAGGAGGAACTTGCACCACAAATGAAATTTTCAAGTAACAAAGACAGTGGAAATTTTTTCAGTCATGGAAGGCATATAGTCTAGTGGTTAGAGTCAGGACTCCTGGGTTCTGTTGCTGTTCTGTCTCTTACTTGCTGTACGAATTTGGGGCAAGTTACTTTACCTCTCTCTATCTGTTTAACTGTAAAATTGCAATAATTCCTGAATTTTGCAAAGTTTATTTAATGTTTGTAAAGCATTTCTTGAATTCTTGAATGAAAAGTACAATATAAGTGAACATTAGCTTCCCCTATGCCCTTCAAAGTATGAAGTTTTATTACTTACTATAAATAGTGAAAGGGGAAGCTCCAGTGCATTTGTGAGAACCTTAACTCATGAACAGTGGCCAATTTTTGGCTTCTCTAAGTGAACAGATACCCAGATGTATAAAGCTGTATTTCATGTAGTAAAAAGTTATCCACCCTAGAATGGATACCCTATTATAATTGAAATCTTTGTTTTTCTCACTGAAGCAGTTTTGAATAATGAACCTCTGTGCCTTTATGTTCAGTGTAAGGTCTGAGACTCGCCTATAGCGTTCCCTCAATACCAAAAACAGCTCAGCAGATAGACAAATTAAGGCAAGTAAAGAGGAGAGAGAGGAAGTAGAAAAAAGAAAAATTTCTTTGGGTATTCACAAGGAAGGCATGGCATGGCAGTGCAGTGTTTGCAAATGACGTAGGCATACAGTCAAATACCACTGTGAGAAACTAAATATAAACATCTATATAGATAAGCATGTTCTGTTTTTCTAAAAAATAAATTTAAAAGTAAATGCTCCTCTGTTTTGTAGACCTCTTCTTCACGTATACCGGGCACTGTTATTCCCCCTCCATTGGTCCGTGGAGGGCAACAAGCATCTTCAAAACTGGGATCTCAGCAGAATACACAGATAGTAATGCCACCTCTTGTCAGAGGAGCACAGGTAAGAATTGGTGTGGTGGAAGGTCTCCCTCACCGCATCAGGTATGTTCTTTCTTTCCATTCCCCGCAGGGCTTAGGGGATTGTCTCATGAATTCTCTCCACTTTTACATTCCAACTTCAAGGCTCTGAGTCATGATCACCATTCTCCTTACCCAAGAGGGTGGGATAAGGTTCTTGTAAGACCCCCTCCTTAATAGACTGGATGCATTACTGTTGCGTGTTGCAAGGTCCTTCCAATGTGTGCTGACTAAATGCACTGTCACTCCTAAGAGACTTATGCTGAGGACTAATCCAGGTCTCCTATGGTGATGCAGAGTACTACTATTAGGCAAGCTTTACCCAGCAGATCAATGTAGAAGACTTAATCCTACTGTGTTTTTGGTTCTTAAAACATTTTTCTACTTACTTTTCCTGTTTTATCAGTTTCACCTCTGATGTATGTTTTAATCTCTCTCAATGCCTTCATTGTCAAATTGACTGACGGGCTGCTAGAATGAGACAGCAAACTGGAGAACGGAAAATGCTGTGAAGGTGTCTTGTTTTTAAGCCCTTTTGTCGTCTATGAGGGGAAAGTAGTGGTTGCACCAAAGAAGCAAGGTGGGGAGGGGAGAGAGTTGCCTCCAGTGGATCTTACTGAATTTACGTGATCACTGTGTGATCCAGGGAAACTTTTATCTCGCTCAGTGCAGATTTATTTTGCAGTCATGGGGCTACTTTTTTTTTTTTTTTAACTAAACCATCTGTGCCTGCTGGATGGCTAATGTTAAGAAAGAAGGTATGGCACCTGGGATTTAGTTTCCTTTCAGTCCTGATTAATATGCAAAAAACTTGTTCACTCTAAAGTAGAATAGCTGCACTAATAATCTTAAAATTTAAACAGACTATTAGGAGCTATACATTTTTGAAAAGAACTGTTGACTTCAAAACTTAAGCCAAAAATCTAACCATTTTGGCCTTGATCAACACAATGGTCTGAAGCTAAGCATCTTTTCTAATGTTGCATTCTATGTTGCTTCTCTGGGAATGCATTTACAGTCAAAATGAAGCTGCGGCTTTTGACAATGATGTTAATGTTGTTGTGTTGTGTTTTTGTTTTTTGTTCCCTGACTTGCATCATTTCCATCACATCATTTCATCCTACCTCACCTCTCACGCACTGTTTTCCACTTTCTCTAACACTCTCCATCCCATCCTTCATGGAACCATTGCATCAGCCCATCTCTGTTTCTCCCCAGCAAATCCACAACATCCGACAGCACTCCAGCACGGGGCCACCTCCACTGCTTCTGGCACCACGGGCATCCGTCCCCAGTGTACAGATTCAGGGACAGAGAATTATACAACAGGGTTTAATCCGCATTGCCAATGTTCCCAATACCAGCCTGCTTGTCAATATACCACAGGTGAGATCCAAAAGATACAGAACACTATTCACTTCTGTTCTTTTGAGACTAAATACAATTACTGATTTGTCCAGTTGCTACATCTCATTACTCTGTTTGCAGTCTTCTCTCCTAACTGATGTAAGTGGTTATTATTGTTACTACACCGCTCTTTGTTCTTTGCTTGCAGGCAGTATCTTTATTCAAAGTTTGCAAAAGCTCTAGATAATATATGCACATACGAGGGAAAAGAACAGTCCATATGAATTTGTTCATTCCCAATAAAAATCTATTCATTTAAGTTAATTTAAAATGCATTTAACTTTTGACACTGTAAATTTTAATTGACTTTTTTGTATTGTCTCTGAGAAGACAGAGGAAATATGTAACGTCCTGGGGTATGACACAACAAGACTTGGAAGGAACATAAATGTTGTGGACAAATTTTGGGCCTCAGCTACTATACTGGGCATGTTTAGTTGGAAATGTTACCCAGAATCAGTTTTAGTTTCTCTTCTCTTCCTTCCTTCTACCCCCTTCTCTCTTCTAAGGAAGCATTTTCTCACATAAATAAAATAACCACTATTTAAGCAGAACCCAAAATGCACAGTGCATTTCTGTTAGTGAACCAGTGACGGAGACAAAAGCAAACTATTGGCTTATGATTCATAATCTATGCAGGGAAAAGTCAGCATTTGTCATATCAAAAAGGACAAAATATTAAGGGGAAGTACTGTAAATGGCCTTTTCAAGCTTCTAAGAATACACTGCAAAAAATGGTCAATGAGCAAAAGTTAAGAACTCTGGAAAAGTATTTGCTAGGACTAGATGCCTGGTAATGGAATGCCTAGTATTGCACTTATAGGTGACCCATTTATATCAAGGGCACAAGTCATAGCCCACAGAATAGACGTCAGGGTATGTGAAATTAGTTTTTTGGTGAGAGGTGGCTTAATCCAGTTCCAAATAGTTTTTGTGATGTGGACGCTGGTCTACTATCACAATTGATACTAGTTGGCTCTTCGTTGGTTATCTCTGAGAGGACAAGATTAGAATGGGCTATAGGGATTAAACTATCAAGGCAGTTGTATTCTGATCAATAACCATGTTTGTATTTTCTTTAAGGCCTCACCTACTTCAATAAAAGGTACAACAGTGACATCAGCTCAGGCTAATGCTACTACTACCAGTGTTGCTTCTATAGTGAACTCCAGTGAATCCCCAGCCAGCCGGCAAGCTGCTGCCAAACTTGCACTGCGCAAGCAGCTGGAGAAGACGCTACTGGAGATCCCACCTCCTAAACCACCTGCACCAGAGATGAATTTCCTGCCAAGTGCAGCCAATAACGAATTCATTTACCTGGTTGGTTTGGAGGAAGTAGTGCAGAACTTGCTAGAAACTCAAGGTAAGATAGTACCAGATAATTTAGGCTTGCTTATTGAGGGCTTTAAAATATGCTAGACTCGTTAATATAAGTACATTGATTTCAAGTGCTGTGACTTCTCTCACCACCCTCGCCTGTTTTAGAAGCAGCCTGAGTTAGTGTTGAGAGCATGCAACTTAGTCTTAGTTCAGTCACTGATACCATGTGGATTTCTCCAAATTGCTCAATCTCTTCCTTAATTTCTTCATCTTAAAAATGGAAATAATACATACCTTCCTCAAAGAGGTGGTGGTTTTGCACAGCAGTTTTAAATGCAAAGTGCAGCAGAAGTACTCAATTTATTTCTTTAATATTCTTGGTTTATGTGGTGGAGGATGCCTCCTTAGCCTCAGGGAAAAGAGACGGTGCTGGCCCTTCCTTATCTCCTAAGAAGAGTTTGAGTAGTAATGCCTTTTAATCATGGCTGTCTCAGAAGAAATATTTTGGGTTCTCCCACAGTAGTTAAGTAAACTGCGAACAAAAATGTAATATTGGTTTCAGTAATCTCTGTGGCTTTCAAATTTGTGTTCTCTAATTCTGGACTTTCTAGAAGCCCACGATCATCCTGGATTCTTGGGTGCTGGATACTGATTGTAAGAACTTTTTTTCTCTAGAACAGCAGTTCTCAAATTGTGGATCGGGACCCCAAAGTGGGTCGCAACAACATTTTAATGGGGTCACCAGGGCTGGCTTAGACTTGCTGGGGTCTGGGGTGGAAGCCGAAGCCCAAGCGGTTCAGCCCTGGACACTGGGGCTCAGGTTACACGCTTCCTGTCTGGGGCTGAAGCCTTTAGGCAGCGGTGTGGCTTGGGTGGGCTCAGGCTTCAGTTCTCTCCCTGCAGCCCCTCCTGGGGTCGTATAGTAATTTTTGTTGTCAGAAGGGGGTCGTGGTACAATGAAATTTGAGAACCCCTGCTCTAGAAAGCTTCCTTGCCCTTATCTTCAATTCTCTGTGGCCCTCCTCAGAGAATCTTACTGGGTAGAGGACGTGTTTCAGAATAATATTCTGGTGTGGACATTACCTGGAAATCTCAGTGGGTTTCTATCCCAACTTGTTCCTAAAAGCAAAGAGTATTTGCATTTCCAAATTAACCGAATTTGTGTAATTGAAAAAGCTTTAATTTGCTTGCTGGAGATGAAGGAAGTTGACCTCCACGTTCAACGTGACCTAGATCTGATCATTTTGTTTTGCAATGGAGCTTTAAGTATGAGGACTGTAGTTAAGACTTGGCTAGACAACAAAGATTTCTACACAGGTAACCTCTGAAGTTATAACCTTGAAGACCCATAGATCTGCCTCCTGTTCCTTTGGAAGGTGTTTTTTTTTTTTATTCAACCACCTATTCAATTTCACATTGGGTCATTGACTCTGAGGCTTTTAGGCAGTGCTTGCACAGTAAAGTAAAAACCACCCCAAGAACAAACTCACTGTTCCAGTCAGTGGTGGTAGAGTGGACACCACACACCATGCTGCCTCACTAGTTTGTTATAAATTTGACCTGGAGGCAACCATCTCTTAAAACACAATAAGAAAGTGGTTCACTTTCTATTGCCTGTTCAGTCTTTGGCCTCGGAGACTGAATAAGCCAATAAGACTGCAGTTTATGATGATTGATTTCATGTGGGGGCAGAGAGGTGACTTGAATACTTGTGACTACTAGAACTGTGCTTAAAAGTGACTCCCTTCACATGGATCTGATTTCAATTGGCTGCTTTGTGTCTAATCCAGAGCCATCAAATCCACCCCCAAAGTACAGCTGGCTTTCCTTGGGAATTGTGACCCTCTTACTATTCTCTCCTCCTAGCAGGTTAGTCATGCTAGTCACAAGTGGGTTATTAGTATGTCGCTAGGTGGGCTCAGCTTCTGTAAGGTTCTTTTCCCTAAAGATCCATTGCCACACTTCAGTAAAGTTTAAAAATATACTTTTTTAAATCAATATTTAGGTATGAATAGCTTTCACCCTTACTAATAATCTTGTGTCTCTTACCTAATCCATTCACTGATGTCACAATCCATCTTCCTCCTGGAAACCATTCTTTTGCTGTTAATCCTAGCTTGTGGGGACTTGGGCAGGATAGACTCATAGATATTAAGGTCAGAAGGGACCATTATGATCATCTAGGCTGACCTCCTGCACAACACAGGCCACAGAATCTCACCCACCCACTCCTGCGATAAACCTGTCACCTATGTCTGAGCTATTGAAGTCCTCAAATAATAGTTTAAAGACTTCAAGGTGCAGAGAATCGTCCAGCAAGTGACCCATGCCCCATGCTGCAGGGGAAGGTGAAAAACCCCCAGGGCCTCTGCCAATCTGCCCTGGAGGAAAATTACTTCCCGACCCCAAATATGGCAATCAGCTAAACCCTGAGCATGTGGGGAAGACTCACCAACCAGATATCCAGGAAAGAATTCTCTGTAGTAACTCAGATCCCACCCCATCTAACATCCCATCACAGGCCATTGGGCCTATTTACCACTAATAGTCAAAGATCAATTAATTGCCAAAATCATACCATCTCCTCCATAAACTTATTGAGCTTAATCTTGAAGCCAGATAGGTCTTTTGCCCCCACTGCTTCCCTTGGAAGGCTGTTCTAGAACTTTACTCCTCTGATGGTTAGAAATCTTCGTCTAATTTAAAGTCTAAACTTCCTGATGGCCAGTTTATATCAGTTTGTTCTTGTGTCCACATTGGTACTGAGCTTAAATAATTCCTCTCCCTCCCTGGTATTTATCCCTCTGGTATATTTATAGAGAGCAGTCATATCTCCCCTCAGCCTTCTTTTGCTTAGGCTAAACAAGCAAAGCTCCTTGAGTCTCCTTTCATAAGACAGGGTGATGAGACATTAGGAAGGTCTTATGTAGACACACATTGGTAACCGAGAGAGATGGGAAAAGACATGCAGAAAACAAATGTTTAAAGAGGTTTTGCTTATACAAGTGTTTTTAAAGAATGAGGAAGGGAGAATACTTTTTAAAAGGCATTTACTTTGTATTATGAGACTTTATACAGGTCATCATAGCTAACTTCTGCATACAATATAACCCCATTTAGTTAACTTCAGGTTAACTAAATATTGGTCATGTCCATTTGACAGCAATGCTTCCCATCTAAACCCTGGGTTTTTTATGAAGACTTCAGATGTCTGAAACCCTTCAGAAAATTGAGGTTGTACTATATGGGCTTCAAGAATCCGCGTGTGTGTACTACCTGTTGGTTTGTTTCTTGGGGGGGGGGGGGGGGATGACCATTTTTAACCCATGCATAATCTTTCATGATGATCCTGTGAGGTTATTGTCAAATGTTGTTGTATATGTGGTTTAGTCAATTGTTTGGATATTGAGAACAATTGTAAATAACCTTAAATAGACGGTTTTCATGCCATAGACTTGACAGGTCCCTGTCTAGAATAGGTTAGACCTATTGCAACAAAGGATGACAGTAATGCAGAGGGTAGGACCAAGATCATGATTTATATACGCATTTTGGTAATTAGACTATTTTTAAAAAAAAATTTTATACTAATATTGGTGGACAGGGTCTAGAATGAAGACTGGAGTGTCCCTCAGTTTAAAAAAGAGATGAAAGATGTATTGCCAACCGAACAAAACTGTCCAGATGTGCAAAATAGCCATGTGACTTTATAAATGTAGCTCTTATCCTTCCTTAACCCTTTCTCTCATCTTTATTTTTTAATGATCATACTTATTTTGTCATGTCAAAAAATTAGACGTTTGTTTCCTTGCCACAAGGACTATATTGCCTTTCAAGTGTCTAATATACTTTGGGGCAGTTTAAAATAGTAATTTTTGGCTTTCACTTTAGCAGTAGGAAAGGAGGGAGGGCACAAAGTGAGGAAAATTTACTTCACAGATAAGGATTTAGAAACCAGAAGCATAAAGCCATAGTAGTTGCTGGCCAGTAATGATACTTTTAGAAGTCTGAATACAAGGGTAAGGGAAGAATTACACGCCAGTATTTTCTTGCAAAAATCTTCTGATCTAGTTTTTGTGAGGAGCGGGCTTTATTTAACTCCCATGGCTCTGGGATGGTGTGTGGCTCCACTATGTATTCTTTAGGTAGTCTGCTTTGTTAAGTAACTCCTTGTTGCCAAGATTCAGACTTGCTTGATGCACAGATAAAAATTGGTTAAAATTATTACTAAGAGTAGTAAATGAAACTGTGTGTGAGGATAAAAAGGATAAAATAGGAACATAAACGGACACCCACTTGGAGTGATGGGAGCTTGTGAACAAAAGCATAGACTCTTTAGAACCTGCAGTGGTGAGCTAACCTGGTTGCATTCCACAGGTAAAGTTTCAGTCACAGCCTCATCTCAGGAGCCCTATATGTGTGCTCAATGTAAGACTGACTTCACTTGCCGCTGGAGGGAAGAGAAGAATGGAACCATTATGTGTGAAACCTGTATGACATCAAATCAGAAAAAGGCCCTCAAGGCTGAGCACACTAATCGGCTGAAGGCTGCCTTTGTGAAAGCACTGCAGCAAGAGCAGGAGATCGAGCAGCGGATACTGCAACAGACTGCTTCTCCTGCACAGACCAAGTCAGAACCTGTAGTCCAGCACCACTCACTCAAGCAGGTAGGAATCCTTCAGTACTAAATTAGCCATTGCAGATAATCGAGCAAGGCTTCCTCTGCTGTACATGCCCATTGTGCTCCTGCCATACGTTTTAAAAGCCCATGCACTTGTTTTGCACCACACACAGGTGTGAAAGTTGATACAAGAAGAGCTTGTTGTATAAGCTCTGAAGCGTATTTTGAATTAAGTTTTTGGCTGCCCTGTTAATACTCCAGTGTGCTATGGTAAGGGAATCCTAAGGTTGAGATGTGAGCTCTGCTCCTAAAGTAGCAGAGAACAAACACTTACTTCTGGAGAGGCATCATGGGGAGACACTTGCACTGTTTCAAAAACCACCTCTGGCAGATTGAGGAGGAACACTGATGAATCTGAAGAGTCACATCCAGCTCTTATTAAGAAATAAGGGCATAAGCCTGCATATTCAAAGGGGAAGGGTGCCCCCAGCACTCCAGGGAAGGAGAGAAGGTTTTTATCAACACTGGTGTGTTACGCCACCTTCTGGTAGCCACCAAATAGCATGTGTCCTTGGCTGTAACACCAGTGGGAGGGCCCAGTGACAGAGGTCATAGAGCCATTGCTGTAATGCTTGGAAGAGCTCCATTTTTAGATATTGACTGAAATGTTAAAGAACTCATGGTTGTTTAGGCAGGAGGTTGGGTATCAACAGGACACTTAAATTCTAATTTTAGTTAAAATATTTCAATTTCAAAGACCGCTCTTCTCACCTTGTTTCAACTGAACTGCTCCCACGTAAACTCCAGAATCCCACGCTAAGGAGCACGTTTGGGACAGCATTCTTTTAAAACCACAACCAAGCTCTCTGCCATCCTATAACTTGGTACAGATCAGATACATTCCAGTGACCCTGTGTAGATTTGTAATAGCAATTAATGAAAGAATAAAAGAGCAGCAAAACTATTACAGGCAAAAACTTGTACAAAATAATAAACTGTTGATTAGCTCACTTATGGCTTGATTACTACTTAAAATCAATATCACTGGTAAAATGAGTCCATTTGTTGTTCTCAGGGTGTTATTTTGGAAGGGGAGGTGGCAAGAGGAGCAGAATAACTCTGCTCTGTGTGACACTGTAGAGCCAAAAAAGAATTGGATAAGTTCATGGAGGATAGGTCCATCAGTGGCTATTAGCCAAGATGGTCAGGGACACAATCCCATGCTCTGGGTGACCCTAAGCTTCTGAGTGCCAGAAACTGGGACTGGATGATGGGATGGATCACTTGATGATTGACGTGTTCTGTTCATTCCCACTGAAGCATCTGGCACTGACCAGTTGGAATACAGGATGCTGAGCTAGATGGACCATTGGTCTTACCTAGTATGGCCGTTTTTGTGTTCTTGCGTTCTTGCACAGTTTGTAGCATATAAAAATGTCTTTAATTTTGGGTTTGTCTAAATCAAGGAAATTCTGCTTCAGTGCAAGTACATCAGTGTAGTTACTCGTAAAAATTTCCCTAATTTAGATCATCACAAATTTGATAGGAAACACTTAGAAACGTCGTATAGAGAGGTGTGAAAGGAACTCCTGATGCTGTGAGATGCAAGATCTCTGTTGTTGTGTAACCCGTGTCCATGCCAGAGGCTTGGGTTCAAATAGCAACTCTGATCATAAATGAAACTGAGTCACTTGGTTGTCTTCTAATCCCAGTCCCCACTTGTACACCTCACAAAAGCACCATGGAATTGGAACACTGCCAAGGAAGTCCAGAACTGGAATGGCAAGGGATGGATAATGTAGGTCAGACTTGCAGTGTGGTGGTGCTTCTGAGAGAGGAAGTTTACGCAGTACTTACCTTCTTTGCTGTTTCTGCTCAGTACGACTGCCTCACCTTTTATGTGCATTTCACTTTTAAAAGGTAAAAATAAGCTGGTTTTGACACCTAGAAAAGCCAGCTTTTATTTTGATTTAGAGATAAAGTTTGTGGCCAGTACCAGGTGTGGTAGGAGGAGGAAAGGAAGAAGAGAAATCCAGTAAAAGATTGTCATAGCTGTTGTCTTGCAAAATGTTCAGTACACAAATTTGCATTCCTGTGCCCTTCTAATTAATTCTTCTCTTGCACTAGACTAGCCAGCTGTCCCGAGGTCCCCCAGGAACCACCCGAGGAGTCTTGCATGCATTTAGTCAGTCACCCAAGTTGCAGAATGCATCCACTGCAGCAGCACTTGGTAGTAGGCCAGGTAAGCATGCTGAGAGACCTGTCAGCAAGAGCAATGCTACTACCTGGAAGAAGACCCCCATCACTACAGGTAGACTTTTTTTTCTGTGTGTTCTTTTCTTTGTAGTTGCTAGTTGCATTTTGTTGGCCAGCAACCTTAATTCTTTGTTACTCTTTGGCACCTCCTTGCATAAAGGGCAGTGGCCTGTTGCTCCACCGCCTCACACTTGGTACAGTTATTTACACCTGTCCAAAGTGGCTGTAAAGTTCTACTCTAGGAGAATGGTTGGTTGTGTTTTACCCTACGGTGTAAATGATTTTCCAAGGTGTAGGGCAATGAACGGGTCAGGCCCTGGGTATGCAGCTAATACTGTACTGTTAATATCAACAAAAATTTTGAAACAAACATCATCTGCCTCTACTGAAAGTGGGAAATAATAGATCTTTTGCTGTTGGAAAGGCTACAACACATACTTGTCAATGTGCTTCACAGAATATTTAACTGTTAAACTAGCATTTTAACCTTTTAGGTTAAAGGGTCTGAGACCTCACTTCTGTTATGTCTTCTGGTCTCTTCCTTTAAGCAGTATTTGGAATCCCCAGGAAAGAGATGCTGCTGCAGCAGCTAGCTCTCTGCTGGCTTTGTTTTTTCTGCCCCATATTGAAATCTTTTTATACCATTTAATTTAGAATTGAAATAATATTTGATTATTTGGTCAACTCAGATAGCTTAATGACAAGACTTTTAAACAATCAGGAAAGTTTTGCTACCATTTGTGCAGATGGTTGTGGAGACTTTTCCTTTTGAATGACTGACCTGTTCTGGGTGATGGTAGGGTGTGTTCATATTTTGAGAGCATCCATCCCCATAGTATCTGGGTGACATTTACTGAGCTGTATATTTTCCACTATTCTTGTCTCACAGTCTAAGCATACTGTGACACTCACTTCTTTCTCTTTTTCTATTTTGTCAGGTGGGGCTCTAGCTTTTGTCAACCCTAGTTTAGCTGTGCACAAGACTTCTTCAGCAGTAGACCGTCAACGTGAATATCTCCTGGATATGATTCCCCCACGATCCATCCCTCAATCTGCAACATGGAAATAATGCAGTGGAATGCCCAAGAGGAAGACTTACCTATTTCTGCCATTCTTTTTTAATACCACAATACAGTGGAATCTGCTTTAAACCCAGCTGGATTTGCCCAAGCTTTGTAGGAAGCAAGAAGATTGTTCCTCATCCCATTGAGTGCTGCTGTCCTTGCTATGAGAAAATGATACCAAGAGAGTGGAAACAGACTTGAGCTCATTTGGCTATTACATTCTTGTGATTGGCTCATGGTGAAGGCTGTCAGGAAGGGGGAGAAATTCTTATTTTTTTGGCTTTGTGTATTTAGGTGTTTGGGGGTGTTTTGTGGTCACCAGCACAAAGGAGGACTGAAAGGACTATCTGCCTTTGGTTTCTTTACTTTACGAGCTAGCTAGTCACCAAGCATAGAGTGTTCACTGGCAATCAAGGATGCACTTCCTTGTAAGAAAAATGGAATATGAACCCAGTGATAGCAGATGCATTTAGCAGGTTGAATTCATGTTTGCTTCTCCTCTTTCCCCCACCCCAGAAAGGCAATCTACAATTTATAATAATGAGCTAATGATAAATAAGCGCAAACTCAAATTCCAGTTGGTCGTGATTTCTAATGGACTGGTTGCTGCCCCAACAGTCCCAGCAGGTGGGAGGCAGTGTAGGCCTCTCACTTTCATTGGATTCTGTTAAATAGACTTTGTGGACACTTGATGGTGTAAACCCTGATGTTCTGAACAATAAACAGTACTTTGTTCAGTCTCTCTAATCCAGCACAGAGGCGTCGGCCCTTGCAAAAGTTCCCAGAGACTTTTTTTTGTTTTTTTTTGTTCTTTTGAGAAGTTGTATTCAAAAACTAGGAGCTCCAGAAGCTGTGTGTAATCGGGGAGGGTGAGGGGAGGGAGCAGAAGGATGAAAGGTAGGAGTCGGGCAACAGGTTCTTCCCTCTGTTATCAGTGGAGAAGCAATCCTTCCTAGTCCATGCTTTAGTGGTGTGATGACTGTACAAGCACATGTTGGGCATGCTTCAGGCAGTCCTGCCTAACCCTGATCCCTAGAATTCCATTCTTCCATGCTCCCCTCTATCACATCACTCCAATATTTCAGTTTTGGTAGAGCTTTAGGTAACCCTGCTTTAAGGACAGGATTCTGTGTGGTTTTAATATATTTTGGGATTACACGGATACGTTTAGAATCATTTGGGTTTGGTTTTTTTCACTTTATGTTGGTTACAAGTGGCAGAAATACATACCTTGCTACTTGTATTGCATATTGGTACTAAAACTAGTGCTGATATGAATTCTTTTCAAAGTTATAAATATATATATATATATAAAAAAAAAAAATAGAGGAAGGGGGAGTTACTATCCAGTTTCTACTTTGAATCTGGTATTTGTTTTCTTAGCAGCTTCAGTTAGATCCTTAATTTAAAACAGTTACTGTGTAGGGCATCCCTTTTCACATCCACCTATCACATTATGATAAGTTTATTTTAACCCCTCTTCTGTTGTGTGAATATCAATATTTAGATACATTTTTTTTAAACACCCAGTAGTATAGATGACCTAGTTTTGCAAAATGGTATTTTTTGCTGTATAAAGCCCTAGAATTTGTTTGACTTTTTTGTTTTGAATGTATTAAGAACTAGATGAGGATAAGAGGGGTTGTGGGTTTTTTTTTGTTTTGTTTTTTTTATTTTCATTCCAAGGTGTGGGGGGTTTTGTTTTGATGGGGTGGGGAGAAAGAAAGCGTGCATATTATTTTGCACAGTATGAAAGTATTTCAGTTCCTTGCATTTTTTTTGTTCCTGACAAATACCTGTCTTACACACTCGCAAATACAGTTGTCCATTTCTATTTAATGACCTGGGCGAAAATGCGTTTGAGTTTAAATCTCACTTCTCAAATTACAATCTTGTGCCCACAAATGGCTTTTTGGAAACCTAGGGTATGAACAACTTCTAAGGTCAAAAAGCGTGCCCTTCCTGATGTTGGGCAGCTGTAGTTTCGCCCAGTGCTGCAGAAGTGGGATGGAAGAAGGGGAAGAAGCAATAAAGTTGCTTGTTAAAAGCAATGTCAAAGCTGTTTTGGAGAGTGCCCATATCGGTATAGCAGCATTTAAAACTTTAATTTCAGTAGACAGGATAATGAGAACTCTCAAAGGCCAGAAGATTAAATAAAAATCAAAGCCTGCACATATTGCATCTTGTAGACTTTACCCCCCTCTACCATATTGTATCAGCATAATTTTGGACTTTCTCTTTCCCCTTAAAAGTAATATACTGAGGCCGAATTATTTTAGGAACACAGTGTAAAAGATTGATCAAAAACTCATTTTGTAGATATTATGCAGCATGGATCTAAAAACAGTTTTGACATCGTTTTTTATCTATTGTTCTTGGGATGTTGCAGGTAATTTAAAGATAATTATTGCATATGCTGTTTCTGAAAAGTTTGGCTAAAAATGCAGCAAGAAAAGATTCAAGTGGTGTACGTGGGTAGATTGGCTTACTCGGGCCGTAGGTTGAGAGGCATATATTCCGTTGAGCATGTGCTATACCTGGCCACTTAAAACTCTATACACTATCTTTAGAATAACTATTAAGATTTGCAACAAATCTTTCCAAATAACTTGCATTTCTCCTCCTTACCTGCCCCTTCCAGCCCTCCCACAATATATATAACAAAACAACACCTACATCTATTGTTCAACTTATGGGATGTTGTAAGAACAAAATCTTCAGTTTATTTTTACTACTGTCATGTTTGGAATTCCTGCCATCAGAAGGGCTATTTGTTTCTCCTACAGATCTGCCCAATGCAGTGTAGTTTGCTGACTCATTCTTACGGGCCTGGAAAGAGGTATCCCACACCCCAGTCCTCTTAAGTGAGGCATAATTTTACCTAAAGCTTCCTCTCCGAGCAAGAGATGATGTACAATTTGATAGTACAACATGCAAATTGATCTCCTTTAGGTGGTACATATTGCAACATGCCCCATATTCCATTCCCCCAACCCTGCATTGCTTTGCTGCAAATTGCCGCATGAGCTGGTTTGACATTGCTCAAATGCTGCTTGCTTCCCCCCTCTCCTGGGGAGAGGGTTAGAGCAGCGTTGGTTCTTGCAAGCCATATAACCTTTCTTTGAGACGTTGCAACTACGAGATTTTATAATACAGTAATAATGAAAATGACTAACTATTGTACTTAGATTTTAGCAACTTGTGAAATAAACCCCTGACTTTCATTTGAACCAGTGTTGAAATTTGGGAGCTGTGTGGTTTTTTAATTTTATTTTTTTATAACCTAATTTATTATCTGTTTGATTTTGGGCATTGACTAGATTCCTGTTTTCTGCCCAGAAACGTGAAAAGTGGCCTGGCTGACCCTTTTATTTTTATAGTGTAGAAGATTTTGACAGCTTTCCAGTTCATGTAAAGTTTGACTTGCTAACTTTTTTGTATTGTAGGGATTCCTGTAAATGGCATTCCAGCTGTAATACTGAGGAGGGTTCTTTTTGGTTAATCTTAAATTCTGGATAGCCTTGTTTTGTTTTCTATAGATATTTTTGATCATTATTTTAGGAACCATTCAGTTACCTCTTAATTATTAAATTTAGTTACCAAATTTTGCTTCCTAAAAAAAAAGATTTACCAAAGTACAGCTAAGAAAATGAAAATGGGAGACTCGTTTCAGAGCACAGTAGAAGGGAAAAGGCTTATACAGTGGTCGCATCAGAAACCCTATTTGGCTCATATGTCACTTTCTCCTTTTGTAAGGGGGGGACACAGTTGTCATTTTTTTTTTTTTTTTTAAGAAAATATATAAATATATATATCTATATATAATGCAAAAAGACCTCAAGGAACCGCAGTAGTGTTTGTCTGCTTAAGGCAGAGTTACGCTGTATATTGCATTTAGCGAAATAACTTGCATTGTGCTTTTTTAAAAAAAATTTATAATCATTTAACAAAGAAAAAACTGTAACAGAGTAACGTTACGCAAGCGCAGGGTATGTTTTTTGTCACTCGTATTTATTGTGACTCTAAATCTTTGATAATAAAACAAAAATTTTAAAAAATATTCCCACTAAAGCCTGATAAGTCAATTTCAATGGAAGAAAAACCTGAAATCAATAACTGTATATTGTATTGTGAGGGATTTTTAGTATTTGAATGACAATAAACAAATGGACAAACTGCTGTCTGCTTTGCTTTTCTAAGCTTGGTATTCAAGTCATGCTCTGAATTCTTTAGAGACCTGTTTTCCCAGAAATGTGCTTGCACACCACTCTGATCAAAGTCCTTGGGAATTACATGTATGCATTTGAGAGCAGACTTTGGGCTTAAATGTTTTGGAGCTGTCTAGTTCAAGATGCTACATTGCAGGTCTGGCATGCCAGTTCTACCAGTGCACTGCACTCATCTGAGGGGTCTAAAAACAGTTCATATTACTGGCTCTTTTTTTAACTACATGCAGAATATGAGGCAGGCTTTCAAAATCTTGACGTCCACAATTGCTATGGATGCGCATAGGAAGGACCTCTGCATTAGAACAGGGAGGCTGGTTTTTGTGGTGTTTTTTTTTTTCCCTACCCCAAAAAATACTTTTTTCTGAACTGGGGGGTGAGTAAAATCCACAGACTTCATAACATGAAACATAAAGCACACTGACAGCCAGGCTGGATAAAAAATCGGATTTTTTTTATTTAAATCGGATTTTTTGGATAACCTATCTAAAGCTACATTCTAGCTCAGAGACCTCATCATGGTACAGGGATTATACATTCTAATTCTGCAGTTGAGACAATACAGTCATGTCATGTTTAAGAAACGTTTTGTAAATGAGTTCCAATAGTTCATGGATTAGGGGCCCGATCTCATGGGGTTCCAGAGGCTTCTGTACAGATTATTTAGGTGAATCTTTCTATCTACCCAACGAGACACAGTGCTCAGTCTAGAAGCTACCATCAGAGATGCTTAGTTTTGCAGTTCTCAAACTGTGGACGTGTCTCCCCAGAGGTAACGTGTTTGTTAACAGCAAGAATAAATAAATATACAGAGGTGAGAAATAACAGACCTCAACTCCATTGTCCCTCTGCACATTTATGTACACCGTCAATCCCTTACCTCTAAAAGTGCAAAGTTTCAAAAAGTTCAATGAATTGAAGATTGTTGGGGGCGGAATAGATCTGGACAAGGAGAAAGTCTGGAGATAAGTGTGAGAAGTGAGGGACGTGTTTGTTTTGTTGAAGAAAAAATCCAGAACCCATAACGTTGTTGTTTTAGTTAACTAAAACCATTTAAATGTCTCTCTGGCGATGTTCTCCTTCTAACACAGCACGGCAAGAAAATCTTCCAAATATTAATGATTAACCTATTGAATTGGAGATCATTCACCTCCCAATGATTTCATAAATATCTTCTTTAATTATGTTTGGTAAATGAAATAACCAAACAATCATTCATTTTTTGATATTGCTGTAAAACTAATCTGAAAAGTTTTCAAAATAAATCACTGTTTAAAAATGTATTGTGTACTTTCTAAAAATGACACCTACATCTCTGAGTTGTGAAGAATGTGTGTTAAGGTTATAACAACCAACAAGAATGCACTCTTATGTAGAAAACCATGATTAAATAGAGTTTCCAGACTAGTGATTTAAATCAATTTGATTTTAAATCCACCCTGCTGACAACATGCAATTCTGTAAGTAAAACACCTTTCTAGTCAATGCTACATATCGCTTTTGGATGCCTATACATGTTTTCCCGCACCTTCCTCTCAGTCCCTTGTCTGTTAAATTTTGATGAGATCAAACTAAATGTGCTAATGCCATAAACAGGTGGGCTGGATATCATTACAGCAGGACTTACAAAAGCAGACAAAATTCCTACTTTAACTGTCCTCCATTAATTCCCCTCGCTAGCTATGCTCTTCTCTCCAATCGCTAATGGCTCCATCCACTCCCTTTCCCTCTAGGCTTCTAGACAGCTCTAACTTTCTTGTTTCCTAAAGTGAGACGATGACGACCTTGTACAAGTTCATTTCTTCCCTCTTTAACTTCTTGGAATGGTTTAAATTTTGTATTCACATTAGAAATTCTTGGAACAGGAAGAGGCTGAGGAGACTGATGTTCACTTTTGGATGTTGCTTTCCATACCACTCTGGATCAGGTCTTCCCAACAGCTGAGATTTCTGTGCCTGGACAAGATTATCACCAGGGAAAGTTTCGTTCACACAGTACATTCCACCTACTGGGAACTTCACCTTATTACAAAGAGGGAAGACTTCATCTCAGGGAGGCCTACAATAATGCTCATTTTTCAACTAGCCAGAGCCTGGTCTTGTTGTCTCCAGAGATGCCTCAGACCACCAAGGAAAGAGCTGTTTACTTGCTGCCACAGTAACAGTTGTACTTTCTCGGCGTGTAACGTCAGTCTTGAAACTGAACTGTGATTAAGGAGAAAGATGGAAGAATCTGTTCAAACCAGGGTGAAAGCCTGTGGTCTCCTTGTCTCTCCATCTCCTATGCAATTTCCTCAACTTGTACTTTCTCCCTGGACCTTTCTTTACTCTAGGGGCTGTAGATAATCACATGGGCTGTGCAGACAGTGATTCCTCCTTTCCAGAGCTGGTGAAGCTGCCTGGCTTCAGAGCGCCATAACGTCACAGAACCTGGTCAGAGCCATGCTACTGTAATAACCTAGTCCTTTTGATAGGCTCCAGGGAGCAGGTTACAAATCTCTGCTAAAATATCTATTTCAGGTAAAGAGGTTTCTTCGGCCTCATTAGGAATCGGATCCATGGAGTGAAGTTGTGGAAGGTGGTAATATATGAAGCTGGCAGGCAGGAACAGCAGTCTGAACCAGGTTACAAGCATCAGGAAGATCCTGTAGTATCAGATGAGCAGAGGTGGGAAAAGCCCTGAGGTGTATCCATTTTAAGCCTTGACTTAGTTGGCAGGTGAATCTGCCACCCTCCAAAGGGTTAAACCCAGCGCAATAGTCCTTCCAGAGTTATAATGTGGGGGTGGGGCACTACTCTGAGTTACAGAATTCAGCCAATGAGAATTATAGCCCTTTTGAGGCCACCCCCCAGCTGCAGCAGGAGGGGGTGGGGGAAGGAGGCTAAATTGCTCGGGGTAGCCCAAGCAATAACAAACCAGACCCTGCCTGGATAACATTCCAGCTCAGGCCTGTGACCTCACCAGAGCCCCTTGGTGGAATCCTAGTGCCCCATTTCACTCCCCTCTTTTTATTATTCTTCTCTCTGTCTGCTGTGGATGCAGGCAGACCAGTGAGGCCGACTCTTAAAGGTGATGTGATAGGAATCTGTTGGGATTGGCAGGCAGCCCTCTGTGAAGCCTCTGACAGTGGGCTGACCTGGTTGGAGCAATCCAGTGTGCTTCCGCTGAAGCGTTAACAGGATTTCAGCTCTGCAGCCCTCTCCCCTCACTTCCGGCAGCTTTTATCTGCTGCCCGACCACCCCCAAGCTCCAGGAAGCCGGGGCAGGGCACATGGCGTAAGTGGAGTGTTGTAACCTGCCCCCTAGAAACCTTGAAATACCAAATGCAACTTTTTTGTATATTAGGTTTTAAAACCTTAAAACCACACAAGTTTTGCAGCTAGCGGCAGGTTAGTTGGGATTCTGCAGGCGGGGGGGTGACCTGCACCTGGCAAGCAAAGTTCCATTAGGAAATTGCTTAAAATGCCTCCTGTCTCAGATTCCTTTCCCCACAGCCCTGTTTCCTCCTAGCAAATACAAAAGGTTTCTGCCTATTGTAAAAACAATCCAGCAGCCACAATGGATGCTAAACACACAGCTATCTTCTCTTCTCCATCCAGCAGGACAACTTGCACGAGGAAGAGGTCCTTTGCGCTATGGGATAGTGCAATTGTTGCTTTAGATTTCCACCCTTTCTCCCTGCTACTGAGAGCTGCTGCTGGCATCTCTTTGGACACAGCAATTCCAGCATTGCCTCAATCTTATAAACATTTGGCTTGGTGCCCAAGATCTTTGCCTGATGTGGCTGCCATGCAAGAACAGGCCAGGATTGCATCAGCCCATTACACGCAGCTGCCCCTATAGAAAGTTGGTGGAGACTCTTACCTTGCTTAGGGCATTGTGCATCCCATAAGACGTTTAACTTTAAAGCCAAGGGGATTCCTAGTCCTGCCTCTTGAGAGCGAAACCCTTGGCCAGCACTGAGCAAGTAGAAGTTGCCCCGTAACATTTTACATTCATTGTTACTCTTAGGCCAGAAATGAAGCTGTAAGCTAGAGCCAGGGAAGCACTAGGCCTTAGCTCCCCAAGTATATTTTTCTGTATTCAACACAGTGGTGTACAAGTCTATGCCAAAACCCCTTTTAAGAGAAAGGGGGAGACTAGCTCCAACTCCTTGCCTCTCCTGAGCATTTCCCGAACCAGCTCGACAGGTTTCAGACCTGATGCACAGGGAGTGTGGTCTAGCTTCTACTCCCAGCTCTCCCACAGTCTTTGTGAGGCCTTGGGCAAGTCACTTGGTTACTCATCTTCAAAAATGAGGCTAACAACCCTACTTAAATTGTAAGCTTTTCAGGGCAGAGGTTTGTATGTGCATTGCCTTGCAAATGGGGTCTTCTCAGTGGGGCCTCTAGGAATTACTGCTCCACAAATACATAGGTATGTACATTTTCAGAGAGACCATAAGGTCAAACTTCGCTGGTCAAGACCCAGCTAGGATGACTCTCCTTCCAGGGGAATGGGAGCGAATGCTGAGCTGCTGCGTAGTAAGGAGGCATCTTCCTTAAACTGACAGCAAGCTTCTCACTCTGTGTGCACAATAATTGCATTTCTAAGACTAAATGGTGCTGCTTTTTTAATGAGGAGAAAATGTCAGAACAAGAGTTTTACAAAGTCATTTTAAGTAATTACTTCTGAAAAGCAAAATAATGTTTTCCCCTTTACAACACAGTAGCCCAGTTTAAAATCTGTTAGAATTAGACAAGCACTCCTCTGTAGATGGGGTTGCAGAGATTCTTACTGCTTGCAGCAATATTCAGAAAAGAATAAGAACAGTTTCCTTCTCCTTTGCCTACGCATAAGGAGGGAAATTAACCCTAGTCTAGAGGGCCCAGAACAAGGCTAAAGCCCTGTTTAAACCCCTTGTGCTGGCCTCCACACAGGGATAAATGTAAACTACTGTGTACAAAATTAACCATGTGTAACCCAAATTATCCTTAAATTATTTAGACGCGGGAGCGGAGTCTGGCCTCCAGTTTATGGCTAGTTACAAGTACATTTGATAAACACACTGACTGTTTACATGCGGGTTTCAGAGTAACAGCCGTGTTAGTCTGTATTCGCAAAAAGAAAAGGAGTACTTGTGGCACCTTAGAGACTAACCACTTTATTAGAGCATAAGCTTTCGTGAGCTACAGCTCACTTCCTCAGATGCATATCGTGCACTGTCTCATAATAGCCTTGTTTATAAAGCATGTAGGATTTCTAGAGTTTCTGGAAATGCAGGAGTAGCAATGAGCTGGCTGGAGAACTAAATCAGGGCTAATGGCCTTTGGCAGTGCTGGGGAGCCGGATCGACTGTATGCATTCATCTCCTACAGGGCAGAAATGGAACACATGCTTATGGAAACTAGCTCGTGATGTTCAGCCATGTGACCATCGTCTGAACTCCCAGCTGCTGGCAAGCAGGATGCTCCCATGCACTTCTGCTAAGGGGTAGCTCTGGACTTTACACTGGCCGGGTGGAACACTTCTCCTAATAAACAGCATTCTAGCACTAAACCCTCCAGAACTGGAGCCAACTTTAAAAAAAACAAACATTTGCATTGTAGTGAAAAACTCCCAGCTTAGCTCCCCTGTGTATTTGGGAGCTGAAGTTACCAAACCGAATTTAGTTTTCAATTCCTACGCTGGGAGTCAGCCCCAGTTCACTGGATCCACCTTGTAACCGAAATACTATTTCAAGACAGGCGTTGAAAACCTAATTTAAAAACAGCTTGAAAGGTGGTAACTCACTGAGGCAGCGGCCCTGATGTCTGGGAAGCACAGCTGTTAAGCTCAGTCTGTAACATCCCCTGGGGGAGGGCAGAAGTCATAATGTGCTCTGAATATTGGCCTGGTTGTCGCCCATTGCACTGATGCAAAATCACCAAGGTACAGGACCGCCCAGTCCACAAGGCACTGGGGCCTCTGGCCTGGGCAGCACAGACCTGCAAAACGTCTGTGGGGCCTGCCAACATCTGAGTGGCTTATAGCCCCTTTGCCTGTTCAGCAGGTAGAAAGGTGCTGCAGTGCAAGAGTGAATTCCCCTGAATTCACGCAGCTGGAACAAGGGGCAGCACTGTGACCCATATTATCATCAGTGCTAACGAAAGAGCCCAGCTCCAAGGCTGAGTGGCTGGACTGGAAGGCTGCAGGTCAAAAGGTGGGTTTGGTTTTTGTGTTTTCTTCCTGGAGCAAACTTGACCTGGGAAATCGCTAAGGCTGGAAAACCAGTGAATGCCGTGTCTTCCAAAGTCCCTTCTCAGAGTAGAACTGCGCTTTGAGCGAACGGATGCTGTAAAAGCAGCTGTCCTCCATGGAAAAGGGCAAATGCAATGGCATCGGAGATGACTGGCTTTGGTAAAGGAGCCTTTTTCCTTTGAATGAGCAGATTAACCAACTACTCTGCTTTCTCTCCCTCTCTTTAAGGGAGGATGCTCTTCCCCTTAGCAGTTGTTCTGTGCAAACTATGGTCTCAAGAGACCTAGGGTCTAGTTGCAGGATTGTCACCAGAAATCATGAGATTATGTATAATAATAGATTTGCTGCTGCCTTTTTGAGCCTCGAGGGTGCACCAGGGTTACATTTTGAAGCTTTCTCCACAGCCAGGAGGGCTGGAAACTTACTTTTCCTTTAAGAATGAAGGCTGAAATAATCACATATCCCCTTGACTCCAGGAGCTGGGGCTTTAAGGAAAAGCCCAAGACTCATGGGAATTGGCAGCACTGTCCTTGTTTTCAGAAAACCCGAGTAGCCACCAAACACCGCGTGGAGGTGTTGAGAGCAGGGAGGTTGTGGTAATGACAGCCTGGCTTTCACCAGGATCCCATTGCAAAAGTGAACTCTCCATGTGGGTGCAGAAAACACTCACCCTCCATAGGAAATTTCCTCCTGCCACTGGGTCCGCTGTGAGGTCACACAGCGTTTCTTCCCCCACTGACTCTTAGTTCACTGCCTGGACCATAAACCACCTTCTCTGCACTGGAGCTGGCTAACGCCTCTGACAGGCATGCAGTGCCCTCCTCTTCACACCCTGGCTCTGGAGAGCTTCCCAGCAGGACATGCAATCTGCTTCTGGCTTTCAGTAGGCTTGACTGGCGTGGGAGACAAAATCAAGGACCCAGCTCATGACTCTGTGTGGCGTGACTGCAAGGTTATGCTCTACGCAAGGCAGGCAAAGATCCTGCTTTCGGTAACTGCTCAGCCAGGCTATTTCCTTTCCTCTCCCCACCCCCACTCTTTAGGTTCTTAGCCTCTAGGAGCTTTATCATGAGCTAGCGATTGCCTTATATCACCTCCGTCACCAGGCTGAGTAGGAAAACAAAGGGAACGGGGCGATGGCAAAGTAGCATTTAATGACTTAACCCCCTCGGCGTAGCTGCCTGCAGGTTGTTTACTGAAGCTTTCCTCCAAGGGAAAACGCCAAAATCCCAGAGCCAGCCTGTGTTCAGGCTCCAACCCAGAAACCAACAGGCCCTTGAAACTACCCCAGGGCCCCACAGGAAACGCAACTGCCAAGGTAGGAATCCAGCTGGTGCCACTGTGTCTTGCTACCCCCTGCCGGGCTGCCTGCGGCAAGGTTCCGGAGAGGAAGCCTCTGTGACAGGAGTGAAGTGACCTGGGCACAGAAGAGTTGCAGCAGCGCGAGGAGGCTGAGCCCGGTGGCTTCGTTAACCCAGACCTACGGGGCCATGCCACGGGGTCTGCACAGATGAGAGTGAAGAAGAATTTGGCCTTATCTACAGCATCTTCCTTGCTGAGAACATGCTTTACGAACCCAGCTTGACTCTCAGCTCCCAGACTGCAGCACTGCCACTTGCAAAGATATCTACTCGTAAACTCAGCAAACCAAATCTGGACTCACCAGGCTGCAACTCCCATGGAGCCTCCTTCGAATCACGCTTCCACGCAGGACTGCTCTTTGCCTTTGATTCTCCCCAGCCACGTGAAGGAGCTTCCATCACCATCATCCAACTTCTCAGAAGAACACTGGACTTAGTATTTGCAGCAACAATTGAAACCAAGCCAGCGGGGGGTAACTGAGGTATTTACCTAGGTCCCACAAAACTTAGGGGCTACTGAATTGCTTTGTCAGGGCTCGATGCATTTTAATTTTTCAGTAGCAGGCACAAAGTGGTGCATGAACAATAAACCAAGATGTGGGCATTTTACAGCTTAGTTTTAGTCATTTCATTTTCCTTCCCTGGGGGGACACAGTTCTTCGGTTGTTTGCAACTTACTCTAGAGAAGAGTGAAGGGGGTCCAAGTGAACAGGGTTGATCTTTGTATCTTTTTCTCCGCAGTCAATAGGTCAGACTCCTTCCCTTGTACCTGGTCCAGGGGCTTGTGTACTAGCCTAAGACTTGGAAAATCCATGTTCAATTCCCTGGTCCACCACAGACTTCCTGGCTCATCTTGGGCAAGTCATTCCCCGAATTCAGTTGGTTCCCGGGTCCAGTGGTCCCTCCGGCAAGGCTTGGGGGAGGGGCCTTTAGACGCGGCCAGGCGTGTACCCGCCCACCTCCCCGGATTTCCAATAAGGCCCTTGTACCTGGTTTACACGGAGATAGTTGTAGTGACTTCAGTGGCCTCACGCCAGTTTGATGCTGGTGAGCAGAAGAGCAGTAAGAGCAGAATCAAAATCATTTGGCCTGATTCTCAGTTACGCTGTTCTGCGCAGGGGTCAGTGTGTAAGGGGGGGGGAGAAGGGGTGTTAACCTGAGTGTTCCCTGCATTCTTGGGCTCACCCTGTTTCAGGTCCGCATGCACCTCCAGCCCTCGACTGGAGATTTTCCATTAGCAGCATCCATTCGGCCTGTGCGTGCATCCAATACGCTTTTGGGCTGTGCACACGGTATATATGGCTGCTTGGGAGCACTGCCCTCAGTTCCTTCTCAAGTGTCTCTGCCTGAGATGGAGCCCTAGCCTGTCTGTACCTCCTAGGAGCCTAGGAAGCAGCAGGTAACCACAGGGCAATGGCTCTAGTAGTGCCCTGATCTGCCCAGCTGTGGCAAGGGGCTGGGAGCAGGGCTGGCTCAGAGCTCTTAAGCTTGCTCTGCACGAGCTGAAGGGAGCCGCATGCAGGGCTATGCTGAGGGCCTTGTCTCCCCTTTTAAGGCCCTTTTACAGTGCTAGAGAGCAATCAAATGGCCTTCATGCTAGTGCCAACTGGGCCTGTTATTTCCTATATTAGACTGAATCAAAGTGATTCCTCCACTCTAGGGCTACTCATAGATGCTGGGAGCCCAGACCCATTCCTGACTCCGTTCTCGTCTGTGAAACTCTTCCCTTATTTGCCTCTCTCTCCAACCCCAAGATCCTGATGTTGCTTTTCTGTTTTACTGTGAGCCCTGGACCAGGGTTGGCATTGACTCGTGTGTGTGCGGTGCAGGGGTGTTATTCCAAAGGTAGGGAGGAGGGAAACCATTACTGAGCATAAGATGAAGAAAAATGACTTCCTGGTTCTCAGTTGCCATCCGTTTTGCTGGCACAACGAGGCTGGTAGCAGTTCCTGACCAAACGCCATAACTTACAGCAGCTGTTAAACTAAAACATGATTCAAGCCCCTGTCAACTCACCCGTGAATCATTAACCAGAGCTGCCTCCCCTGGATTCAGCCATTTGCAAGTGGCCCAGGCACTGCGTGCTTGGGGACTGGTTGGTCTCGTCCTATTGCTCACTGAGGGAACAGTACATCCAGCTAAGGGCAAAACACACTGGGCCCAGCCTGAAGGCTGCTTGCCTGGCCCAGAGCGTTCTCCCCAGCAAACTGGGCGGGGTTCAATTCCCTGGCTCTGCCACTGACTCCCTGGACAAATCGCTTAACTTCTCTGGGTTTCTGTTTGCCACCACTACCCCGCAGAGGCAGTGAGGATACACTCCTTAATGATGGGAGGTGCTCATGTGTCCTGGGGGAGGGGGTGATAAAATAAGGACTAAGACAGACAGGTTCTCCTGAGCCATTAGGCTCCTCTCAGATCAATGTATAACCACCTGCTGGCTGTAAACTTCTCCTTTACCTGAATTCCTGCATGGGGTGTTTCCACACTGATGCCTTCTACTAAAAGCAAAATGCCTTAGCCAGCAGTGGCAGCCCTCCCCAAGGGCTAGGATGGGGAGTCACTGCTGTGGGGGTCTTATATGGACAGATTCTCAGCTCTTTCCTCTTTGATATAGAAAGGAAAAAAGGAGCTGGGCTAGTAGCAGCTCTAACCTGAAGGAGGAGCAAGTTAATTCAGCCTGGAAACCCTCTTGGTGTGACTACTGACCTCAGCAGGAGTGAGGCCTGAGTTCTCGGCTGGATTTCTGTCCTCATGCACGTAGGAGGCTGCCGGTGTTGTTCAGAGCTTGGCCTGGAGCATGTCAGCATCCTGCTCTGACAATGCACCTTAATCCTGAGTTGCAGCCCCAGGGTTATTCCAGCTCTAGGCCTCCACCCCCAGTGCTGCCAACCGCTCTCCCTCCTAACCGGGATACTAGCTCACCTTGCCCCTTCTCTTCCAGCCCTAGGCAGTTCCTAGGCTAGCCCAGTGGCGCTGGTGTGCCATGGGGCCTGACTTGCACTACGCTCATGCCGCTAACTATCTAGGAGGCTCAGGACAGCGCATGGGGCTGACATCCTCTGGGCAGAGCGAGCCCGCAAGGCGCGTGACTGTCGCCCTGGGGTGTAACAGGGGAGCCTTAGAACCAGGCTCGCTGCTCTCGCCATCGGCTTCCACCCCGTGGCTACTTGAACAAGGGGCGTTAGCCAGGCAGCGCCATCAGAGTCACTGTGGGGGTTTGGAGGCCTTGCTCCTGCCTTTGCCCCTCCCTGTCAGAGGTTACCCCAGGGCAGCAGCTGCAGGGTGGAAGGGTGGGGCTTAGCTGCAGCCATTTTGTTGAACTGCTGCTCTCTTGTCCTTCCATTTTCCTGTACTCCAGCCAAGAGGGCAGGCCCAGCAGAGCCACCCCGGGCTCTGCACAGCATGTGACTCTGTGGGGCTCACGGGCTCTGCCGCCTGCCTCTCCCGTCTACAGTTTCAGACAGGGCTAAGCCTTTACCCTCCCCCACTTTTCCCAACACTCCCTCCCGCACCCGGGAAACAGTTGAGGCGGCTGCTTGCTTGTGCAGCGTCACCGAAGGGGAAGAAAACCACAGGCGCCCACAACCCCTCGCCCTGCCCCACCCTGGAGCCGCAGCCCAGGAGAGCTGTAGGAATCAAGCGCACAAAAGTCCTTTGCAATCACGCTGCCAGTGCTCCCTGCGCTTCCCCCTCCCAAAGTCACAGCCAGGATTGAAACACAGAGCCTGCCACGGGGAGGAATCCAGAGCCACTAGCGCCAGCTGAGGAATGACCCTCCAGGGAAGCTCCCGTAGATTAAGCCAATAAATCATTTTGGGCTCCAGCCCAGTCTCTCTGCACCATTCTTCCAGCCAGTGGATAAACACGGGAGAGGGCCGAGCAGGTCGCAGCGTCCCCGACTCGGGCCCAGCAGCACCAGGGAGAAGGCAGGCTCTGGGCAAAGGCCAGTGCGGCCCAGTAGGAGCGGGTGAAATCTAGAGCTTAACCCTTTGGCTGCTGCGAGTATGGTGGCCTATGCTCGCCCACCCCTTTCGAAAACCCTCCTTCAGCGGGCAGACTGGAAAACGCCGGCCGTGCAAGGGTTAACACAGTGCGCTCTGGCCCTCCACTGACACAGATTAGCCGTCACCTGTGAAATGGGGGCAGGGGGGTGGGAGAAGTGGCATCTATAAAATCACAGCCAGGCACATGGGGCCTAGCACAATGGGGCGGGGGGGGGGGGAATGCTGTAAGGGTGGGGGAGGGAGGGCGGAACTGGAGCCCTGTGGCCTCTGAAACCCTGCTGAGCTGGGTGAACTCAATCTACCCCCTAGTGGAGGCAGGCTGCATTGCAGCCTAGGCACCGGCTTGGCCCTGCGCCAAGAAGCCCAGATCCGGGGCAGGGCAGAGTCGCTGGATGCAGGGCATCTCCCAGCACTGCCTGCCCTGCAGAGCCCGTTTGTTGGTGTGTGTGTGTGTTGTGGTGGTGTGTAGCAGCCCATCCCTGCTGCACCGTGTCTCGTCCAGGCAAGTGCCTGGGGTGCTCAAGAAATGGGGGGGGAGGGGCCCACGAGGAAGCAATGGTTTCCCACCCCAGCCCCCAAGACCGCCTGATGTTGCGGGAACAGCGCAGACCTGCAGGGTGCTCGTCACACTCAGAGGCACAAACTCAACCGAGCGTGCGTGCTTTGTCTCCAGTACCGCCAAGGGGCTAGAGGGAAGGGGCGCTCTGGCTGGCTGGGGAATGCCTGGTCACTACCTCTCCTTCCATGGGGAGCAGGAGAGACCCCACGTCTCCCTGGGAGCGGGGGCTCCGGCGAAGCCATGGCTGTAGCCTGCAGGGAAGGAGCCTGCTGCACGTCTGAGATACCCAGTCCTGTCTGCTATGCGAGATCTTGGTCTGACCATCTGCAATGTTGTTAAGTCTGCAGCAGCTGAGTGATTATGAGCCCTGATTAGAGCTAAACCAAGAGTGACCTTGCTCTGAAACATTCACCAGCTTAGGAAGCAGCAGGGAGCTTGGTGGCCAAAGAAGGAACTTTTATAAAATAAAAATAATCAAACCGGAGCCAGTAATTGCTTTAATGATTCCCTCCCCACACCCATCCTTCCAGCCCTAGGCTCTGGGTCAATGCTCCAACCCCCAACGAAGGACAAATGTGACCCTCCAGTTGGGGGGTTCTAGGCCTCCTGGAGCCTCCCGCCAGGCTGCAGGTGCTCAAGCAGCCTCAGCTGCTCTAGCCCTGAGTAGGGGATACAGGGCCACGTAAGGGCTGTGGACTCCTCTTGCTCCCTTGGGTCCCAGAGCAATGCTGCCCACCACGGACGGTCACTGCCTCTGACTGAGGCGTGACAGCTCAGGGACCCGGGGCTCAGGGAGTTTCACCTGGAGGTTGCTGTTCAAAGCCAGCCCAGGTTAGCAGTGACCTGTCTGACAGGTTCAGTGCCGTGTGAAATGCCAATTACAGTGGCACCTAAGTGCCCTACATGCTGATTTAATTGGCACCCAGTGGCTCCTCCTTCCCAGATGCCAGAGGCTACCCCCTCTTCTGCTCTTCTTGATCCCCGGTGCAGTTTGGCCATGGTGTGGTTACTGAGGGAAGGCCTGCAGCTTGACCTGAAAGTGGCCGGGAGCCGAAGAGGGCTCAGTCTCTTCTCCTGTGGCAAGGAGTTCCGCAGCTCAGCAACTGCTGGTAAGAAGACTTGGGCTTCTCGAGCTGTATCATCCCCTGCAGCCAGGCTATGGCTGAGGTCACTGGCTCAGGGAGGGAAGGGGAAACCCGTGGAGGGAGGGCTGGTTGCATAAGCCCATGTAGTTCTTCCAGCGGGTGGCACGCCGTGGGGCCTGTGCTGGAGCAGAAAGGGTGCAAGGAGATTCCTGGCCAGTGGCGCAGCGGCGTGGCTCTCTTCCTGCGCTGGAGAGGCGGGGCTGCTCCAGGCACTGCATGGGCCTGTTTACACTGCGCCGCTCCACGGGCGCTTTTAATAAAGCCTTAAATAAACCCCAAAGAGCGACGGGTAGGAGGTGCGAAAATGAGTTTTCTGGAGTGACCAGCCGAGCCCGGGGGCGAGCGGGAGGCAGGGCACGGGAGCAGTTCTCTGGGGAGGAGCAGATCGCACCTGCCCAGACACCATTGCTGCTTGTGGGAGTTGCTGCCATCAGCCTGCAGGCCAATTCCAAGCAGAACGCTCCTTTTAATTCTGCTCCTGCTGTGCAAAGAGTGACATCTGCCTTGGCCAGCTCGGCCTGGCTCCTCCCCTCCGGCAAGGATACTCTCGCCTGCCACCAGCTCAGCCCAGCTCCCACTGGTTTGGCCAGGGCAAAGTTCCTCGCAGGCTCATTGTTGAGAGCTGCTGGCTTCAATCCCTAGGCGGGGAGGGTCGGGCACCAGTTTTGACCACCCTTGCACTTTAGACAAGGTGCCATGGCAGTTTTCCCCTCTTACTCCTCCCCTAAGCTGTCAGATAGGTTCATTATTGCATGATTAGAATGGTGCATGAATACTACTTTTCCCTTTGCTAGAGCTTGTCAGCTGGGGAACTCAGGAACTTGATGCATGTCATTAGACCCCATTGTACAAATGGGGAAACTGAGGCACGGAGTGGTTAACAGTATTTACCTGAGATCACACAGTCAGGCAGGAGCAGATCCAGGAGTCCTATCTCCCAGTCCTCCGTACCAGCTTCCTAGATCCTACTCCCTCCAAAAGCTGGGAACAGAACCCAGTAGTCTTGTCTCGCCATCTTCCTGCTGTAGCCCTCAATTCCCACCCCAGGCTGGCAGCAGAATCCAGCAGTCTTGATCCCTGGTCTCATCACTCTAAGCACCTGCCAACACTTCCTTCCCCCTTGTGAGTTACTGCTTTATGTTTAAAGTGTTGCCAGGAATAACAGGGTGACAAAATGTCAAGAACAGATAAGTCTATAATGTGGGATAAAATTAAACTCCAAAGCAGCAAAAAGTCCTGTTCTGACACCGTCATCGCTCCTGGTATCACTGGCATTTCAAGGGCCCGGGGCAGCTGGTAGATGTGACCCCGCTCTGGCCATTTCTCAGCTGTGTCAGGATCTTAAATTCACACCCAGGTTTTTCTGCCTGGCAGAAGCTTTACCGCACCCTGTCCAATCTGCCTGCATAGCACGTGTGCACACACAGCCTCCTCCCTACCAGGAGTCAGAGCGTGAGGGCTAGCTCTGAGTATCTGCCCTTACCAAACCTCCAACCTACGTCGGTCTCCTCCCTCGCTGTGGGGCTCGTGAGCTGTACCAAACAAAACCCTGGTATCGGCTGACAGCTCTGGGCCATCACTACATTCCTCGGGGACACAGCAGCTCCCTTTATCCCAGTGAGGTGACAGCAAGGTTCACCTGGGACCTACAGTTTCAACCTCTTTATAACGTTAAAATCCCAGGCTTCCAAATCAATTTTCTCTTAACAGCAATGTAAACATCATCAACCAGCTCCCGACACGTTATACAAACCTACACCATTTGCCTGCTGCTGAAATCCAGCCACCTCTGGTGCTGAACACAGCAGCTCTTTAAACATCGGGGCGCAATGGTGCCCAGTCGATCCTGTGCAGAGGGGCCCCAGCATGTGGGGGGGGGGAGGGGTGAAGGGTCAGCCACATCTGCAGCACCCTCCCTGCACAGACCACAGAGACGGTGGTCTCTAGGATCTGTGCATGGTGAGGGTCATGCATTGTCCCTTCCCGCATCCCAAAATGCAGGCTGTTTACCCCCTTCTTTTTAACCCTTTCTTGCCATTCCCCTTAGCAGAGCCATGGCTCCTCTGTGACTCCTTCATTCCCTCCCCTTCCCTGTTGAGTTGCTAGGGCTCCTGTAACTCCCTTGGGAAGCCAGGGGTTTTTAACATCCACTAGAAACACTAGGTATTAGGCAGTGCCTTCAAGCTTGTGTACAACATGCCTAGGCAATTAGTGCAGAGACACTGCCCTCCTGCCCACTCCCCAGCTCTGCTGCCCTGTACGTTTACCCCCTGTGCCGAGAATGGAGGGTGACGAGAGAGGGGGGTGGCTGCTGTGGCTCCTGCAGGTTTTATTTAGTCAAGCTTCCGGATTGGTGTGTAACCGGGGGTTGGAAAATCACATACATCCAAAACACAGCATCTGTAAGGAACCTAGTCACCCCTGGCCGAGCAAATGCTCTTTTTAAAATCATGGGGCATTTCAATTCCAAGGGTACCCTGCAATAATGGTGAGGGAGGGGCGCCATCTAGTGCCAGGAAAAGAACAATCAGAGGCGCCACTGGCTGAGCTGCAGATCACTATAACCCTTCACAGCCTCGCTTAGACTAGGGGTTCTCAACCTTTGTCTTTCGGAGGGCCCCTGACTGCGCAAAAACTCCACTTGTGGCACAACATCTGGTTTTCTGCATATAAAAGCCACAGCTGGCATTTCAGGGCCCAAAACCCCAGGGAGCACCGAGAAGCTAAGTTTCTTAGGCTTCTGCTTCAGCCCCAGGTGGCAGGGCTCAGGGCTTACCCGCTTCAGCTTTCTTCTCTGGACCCCAGTGAGTCTAACACTGGTGCCGTTTGGCAGCCCCCAAGAAACCTGCTCGCGGCCCCGAAGGGGACCCCCAAAGCCCTGGCTGAGAACCACGGAAAAGCACCTGAATGAGTTCAGCTTCCTTTTGTTACGTCCTGCAGACAGTTCTATGCACTGTCAAGACCAAAACTCAGTGGCTAAGCTCAGACCTAGGTACAGAAGGTCCCGTCCAGGCCACCATGTATCTGACTCTCAAACTGGCATTTTGGGTTTATAGACAAATACTGTGGAACCAGTCCTTGTCTATAAACAGCCTAGGGCTGTATCAAAACTGACTCTCAGTGGTAAATGGAGAAAGCCCATCTAGCCACAGCACGACTTAAGCGTCCGATAGCATTCTGTTAAACCAGCCTAATCAAACAGAGAAAGGTGGTAACTTCTACTTACAGTTGGGTTTGCAGTCCATCCCACTGCAGGGATTTAATCCTCAGTTACGTTTTATAGGAGGTACTAAAAACCAAGGTAGGTGATAATTTTCTATTCCATTTTCTAGGGCTTTTCCACCAAGGGGTTGTTGGACTCTGCTAATTATCCTGTCCAATCAACGGATACGTTCCCAGCCTTGCCTGCTGATCACTGCTAGTGTGGGAAAGCAGGAGAAAAAGCTGGGGCCTGGACTTCATTCTGAAGGTGGAAAGGCCTGGGGTCCTTGTATGTCCAGCTCTGTGAGGGGAGCAGGGTCTAGTGGTGAGAGCAGGGGCGGGGCCAGACTCCTAGGTTCTCTCCCTGGCTGTGGGAAGGGAGCGGGGTCTAGTGGTTAGAGCGAGAGAGGGGCCGGACTCCTGGGTTCTCTCCCTGGCTGTGGGAGGGGAGCGAGGCCCAGTGGTAGGAGCGGGGGCGGGGCCGGACTCCTGGGTTCTCTCCCTGGCTGTGGGAGGGGAGCGGGGCCTAGTGGTTAGAGCGGGGGAGGGGCCGGACTCCTGGGTTCTCTCCCTGGCTGTGGGAGGGGAGCGAGGCCCAGTGGTAGGAGCGGGGGCGGGGCCGGACTCCTGGGTTCTCTCCCTGGCTGTGGGAGGGGAGCGGGGCCTAGTGGTTAGAGCGGGGGAGGGGCCGGACTCCTGGGTTCTCTCCCTGGCTGTGGGAGGGGAGCGAGGCCCAGTGGTAGGAGCGGGGGCGGGGCCGGACTCCTGGGTTCTCTCCCTGGCTGTGGGAGGGGAGCGAGGCCTAGTGGTAGGAGCGGGGGCGGGGCCGGACTCCTGGGTTCTCTCCCTGGCTGTGGGAGGGGAGCAGGGACTAGTGGTTAGAGCGGGGGAGGGGCCGGACTCCTGGGTTCTCTCCCTGGCTGTGGGAGGGGAGCGGGGCCTAGTGGTTAGAGCGGGGGCAGGGCCAGACTCCTGGGTTCTCTCCCTGGCTGTGGGAGGGGAGCGGGGCCCAGAGGTAGGAGCGGGGGCGGGGCCGGACTCCTGGGTTCTCTCCCTGGCTGTGGGAGGGGAGCGAGGCCTAGTGGTAGGAGCGGGGGCGGGGCCGGACTCCTGGGTTCTCTCCCTGGCTGTGGGAGGGGAGCAGGGACTAGTGGTTAGAGCGGGGGAGGGGCCAGACTCCTGGGTTCTCTCCCTGGCTGTGGGAGGGGAGCGATGCCTAGTGGTTAGAGCGGGGGAGGGGCCGGACTCCTGGGTTCTCTCCCTGGCTGTGGGAGGGGAGCGAGGCCTAGTGGTAGGAGCGGGGGAGGGGCCAGACTCCTGGGTTCTCTCCCTGGCTGTGGGAGGGGAGCGAGGCCTAGTGGTGGGGGCGGGGCCGGACTCCTGGGTTCTCTCCCTGGCTGTGGGAGGGGAGCGAGGCCTAGTGGTAGGAGCGGGGGCGGGGCCGGACTCCTGGGTTCTCTCCCTGGCTGTGGGAGGGGAGCGAGGCCTAGTGGTAGGAGCGGGGGAGGGGCAGGCCGGACTCCTGGGTTCTCTCCCGGGCTCCTGCTGTTGTTGTTTGTGGCCAACGCAGCAGCCTCGGCCGGGGCGGGGAAGGCGGGTCTCGAACTGCCCGTGGCTCGTGGGGGTGCGGAAGGCGCGAGGCCGGCAGCGCCGCAGGCCCTTTCAGGCGGAGGAGCCCGACGCTGCGGTCACGTGACGAGACAGCACGTTTCCAATATGGCGGCAGCGCAGCGTCTCGTCGTCACTTCCGGGTGAGCGTGGTAACGAGCCGGCAGTGACGTGCGCCTGCGCGCGGGGGGTGGGCGGCGAGGATGGCGGCGGTGAAGGTGAAGCAGGACATGCCCCCCCCGGGGGGCTACGGGCCCATCGACTACAAGCGGCACCTGCCCCGCCGGGGGCTCTCGGGTCAGTGCGGGGGGTGGAGCCCCCCTTCCCCCCGGGGCTGTTACCGCCCCTCCCCCCGCAGTCTCCCTCCCCTTCCCCCCCCCGGGGCTGTTACCGCCCCTCCCCCCCCAGTCTCCCTCTCCTTCCCCCCCCCCGGGGCTGTTACCGCCCCTCCCCCCGCAGTCTCCCTCCCCTTCCCCCCCCCGGGGCTGTTACCGCCCCTCCCCCCGCAGTCTCCCTCCCCTTCCCCCCCCCCGGGGCTGTTACCGCCCCTCCCCCCGCAGTCTTCCTCCCCTTCCCCCCCCCGGGGCTGTTACCGCCCCTCCCCCCGCAGTCTTCCTCCCCTTCCCCCCCCCGGGGCTGTTACCGCCCCTCCCCCCGCAGTCTTCCTCCCCTTCCCCCCCCCGGGGCTGTTACCGCCCCTCCCCCCGCAGTCTCCCTCTCCTTCCCCCCCCCGGGGCTGTTACCGCCTCTCCCCCCAATCTCCATCCCCCTCATCCTTCCTGGGCTGTTACCGCCCCTCCCCCCGCAGTCTCTCTCTCCTTCCCCCCCCCCGGGGCTGTTACCGCCTCTCCCCCCAATCTCCATACCCCTCATCCTTCCTGGGCTGTTACCGCCTCTCCCCTCCATTTCCCCCCCCCCGGGGGTGTTACCGCCCCTCACCCCCAATCTCCATCCCCTGGAGCTGTTACTGCACCTCTCCCAGTCTCCCTCCACTTCCAGGCTCTTACTGTCTTGCTCCTCTCCCGCCCCATGTCGACCCCCCCGGGCTGTTACTGCCCTTGCCCCCATCGTCATGCCCGCCCCCCCCCCCCCCGTTTCGAGGCAGTTACCACAACTTTTTATGAGGTACTGCCATTTGAGGGGCTCTGCTTGCAGGGGGTGAGAGGCTAAAGGGAAACTCTGACCCAGGACAGCCCAGTGAATTTCCCTCTTTCTTCTGGTAGGTTATAGCTTGTTTGCCATTGGCATTGGCAGCCTGCTCCTGGGTTACTACAACCTGGTCAAGTGGAACAGAGAGAGAAGGTAAATGTCTGTTGGGCATCTTTGTGTTCTTCCCCCGTATGCTATACAATGTGGCCTGACTGGAGAAAGGGGCGAGCATCCGCAGGCTGACTGGTCTCCTGTCTTTGTGTAGTGTGAGGATGTATTGCAGAAGGCTGGGAATTCTGGCTGATGTGTGTGTGACAACTGAGTGGCGTGGTAGTCTAGTGTTCTTAGTACAGGCGTTTTTGAAATGAAGATACAGAAATGGTCCTTTGGATTCTCAGATAAGAAATCCACTCTTCAAACCTTATCTTTGGTACCAGGCGCCTGCAAATTGAGGATCTGGAAACCCGTATCGCTTTGTTTCCCCTTCTGCAAGCAGAGTCTGATCGAAGGTAAGTTCATCCCCACCCTGAAGCTGATCATTTAGATTCAGGGTACCCGACTCTACATGCCACCACATTTACCTGCCTTGCTCAGCCTTTGCTTTGGGGAGGGCCTTGTGGTGACTAACAGTCTTCTCCAAGGAGGGGTAATATTTTGCACTTGCTGGGCCCTTGTCATGGTTGCTGTACCACTGTCATACCCCTACTAGCTATTGTATAAAGACCCAGGTATACTTTAATATCTTGAACAGCGGTTTACTGTGCTGTTGCTGATGTCCCGGTATTTGTAGGGGCTGCAGGCTCCATCCCCCTGCATAGGGCAATGCTGTCCTTTTTTTGCACCCAGAGAACCATGCAGGACTAGCTCTGCCTCACACTGCATGATGGGACTGGAGCTTCTGATTTGATGAGCTGTGAGGGAAGCTTCCGTCCCAGAGGACTCAGCAGATGAATGTAAGGGGATGGCCTAGCTTCTTGTCCCCCTTCCATAACCTGACCCTAACTACTGGCCGTGAATGGCATGTGTTTGAGGGGATTGGGGTAGCAGCGAGTGAGCAGGCTGACGGGACCTGACTGGAAATGCCAAAGCTGGTGCATAACATGAGCTCGTTAATTTTGCTTATATGTTGTATCCATTCCCCCACACCAGCAATGTTCTGTTTTGTTTCTTATACTGGAAGCTCTTCAGGGCAGAGCCCAGTCTGTGTAAGGCCCATATCATTCTGGATGCAGACTGAAGACCTGTGCCAGCTGGTACCCTGGTGGTTCCCTGCATGTGAATCCTTTGGAGCCCTGCAAGGTTCCTTCCTGCATTGAAGGAACCCCTGTTAACAGAGACAAGGCACCACTTCATCTCTCCAAAGGGTGTTGACAGGTCCATTGCTTTGCAAGGCCTGAAAGTACTGCAGACCGCATGTGGAAACCGCTTCAGGAGCAAAATCTTTGACCACAAAAACAGTATCTCTTTGTAGCTTGAGGCCTGCTGTGCCAGGATTCTGTGCCTTATGAAAGGTGAACCTGGTTGTTGTCATCTGTAGAGAAGTTGGTTAAGGCTCCCCCAGGTACCTGTGCTAATTTCACTGGGTGTTTGTGGGTACTTCAAACAGAATAGTATACTGTTTAAAACGTGGCCCATGGCAACCTGATCGCCTCTGAAACAAACTTAGGGTTAGCAGGGTCAGTAAAGATCCTCTAGTCTGACTTCTGCATGGTGCAGGGAAGAGACTGCCACCCAATGACTTCTGATCCAGACACAGGCTTTTCTTTCTGCTTAAGGACCCTGCGGCTCTTACGGGAGAATCTCGAGGAGGAGGCCAAAATCATGAAAGATGTTCCTGGGTGGAAGGTTTGTGCCTTGCAATGCTAGTAGCAAAGGGCAAGGGGGAGTAACATACAGTTTGGGATAGAGGGTGGGGTGGGAGGAAAGTTGGTGGAAGTTACTGACACCAGATCATTAGTGTTTTTGGCAATAGTGCATGAGGAGGTGACTTGTAATGAGTATCCCAAAGGTCACTTATAACCAGTGGTAGAAATTAATAATTCAAGAGGCTGGTTCAGTCTACCTTTTGGTTTTCTCAGCAGGCTCAGATAATGCGATTATGAAGGAAGGCATTAATGCCAGGTGGCCGCCTAAGGAGAGGGTATGAATGAGAGCATGCACAGCTGATACTAAGCAGGGTGGGACCAACACTTTATTCTAGTCATGCTGGGTTGCATTCAAGCCCTGATACATAGGACAGGAGTGAATGTGATTAGAGGAAAAATAGTGTTCTGTGCTGGGAGAGACTGGCATGTTCTGTGAGCCTACAGGGGAAATCAAGGGCTTCTGGATTGCGGTATGTTAATGCCCCGAGGGGATGTTTGCAGAACATGCAGAGTCTCAGCCTTGCAATGGTCACTGCTGTTTGAGACACCTGCTAAAGTTTCATCTGGGGAGCTCAAACTGAAGTCCTATTTATCCCGGGAGCAGCTACAGTGCAGTCAGCAGCAGGGAATTTTTCTTCAAGTGTGTGTCCCTATGAGTGCTCCACGGTAGGATGCATGTGCACCCATGCGCTCTCCACCAGAGAATGCAGAGCAGTGTCTTTGGGACGCACCTGCGCAGAGCAGCGCCTCATGCCTCCAAACAACAGTATATAAGAAGGCACAGGGCCGCTGCCACTCAGTTCCCTTGCAACTGCCTGTGGCTCGAGATGGAGCCATTGCATGTCTGCTAATTCTCAGCTTCCCACATTTCTTAACCTAGCTATTCTCTTAGTTTATCCGTTGCTTTGTTTAGTTATTTTATTTCTTTTTAGTCTTAACACTGCCTGTTTTTGGTCTAGTACCTCTCTGGGTTATGCGGAAGACCCCAGGTTTTAAGCCCTGCCAGGCAGCTTTTCCCCAAAGTGATGGCCATTTGAGCTGCCTCCGCTGCCTCAGAGATGTCCCATCAAAGTGGAAGGTCTGCATGGGATTTAAAGGCATGTCTTGAAAGGATAGAGGCTAAACTGAAGCTCCTCCTAATGAAGCGCTCACTAGCTCCAGTGAGATCTGCTTCACCAGCCTGTACATTGGCCTCAATATCTCAGGCTGCTCCCGTGGCTGTTGGCAGCTTCAGCAGCACCTTTTAAGAAGAAACCAGGGAAACTAGGAAGAGGAGTAGGTCACCCTATAAATCCCACTCTAAGGAGTCCTCACATTGCTCGAGGGGTACAGCTGAGGCTCCATCTGGTGCCAGCTCCGAGACACCAGTACTGCACAGGAAGCAGCCTGTGGAGAATAGCCAGCACAGGGAGCCATCTACCTTGTACCAACTGACACCTCTTGGCATCAAGATGCGCACAGGGCTCTTATTCACGCTCCGGTACCATTGATTTTCCTGCACCAGAGCTCTGAAGTCAGAGAAGTTCATCAACAAGCCTCTCCATTACTGGGCTCACCACCTCAGCATTGGCGTTCCCCCGTACAGCTCAGACTCCTGCAACTGCAATCCTCCCGGACTGAACTGCAGTCAGACCTCCAATCTTCAGTACTGGCACCTATGTCTGATGTACCAACCAGAAAGACCCCAATACCTACAAGTAGCACATCACTCGCAAGCACTTTAGGATCCTCCTCCCCCCCACCACCCCCTCAGTATCTTCTTTTCCTTCAGCACTGGGAAGCAACTGAGAACAGGAGGACCCATAGATGGAGGAAAACTCCTCCCCAACAGCAAAGTCCTCTTCAACCCCAGGTAAGGCAGTATTTCTCCCCAACCCTGTCTCCTCAGGGGTCGATCAATTCTAGAATCTATTTGGCACTAGCCCTGTTTCAGTCTCTGGGCCTTCTTATCAATCAGAAGAAGTCTGCATTGAGCCCAGTTCAAAGAATAGACTTAAGCAGAGCCGCTCTAGGCATGCTATCTCCTGAAAGAGAGATTCTCCACTCTGTCCTGTCTAATCTTGGTGATACAACACAGCCTGCAAAGAACTGCAAGAAACCAAGTACAATTCTTGGGCCACATGTTGGCCTCCACCTTTGGACCTCGGATTCCTTCAGATGAAGTTACGGTCTGCATTTGCCCTCAGTGCATCACAGTACCTCAAAAAGTTCTGGACTCTCTAAGGTGGTGGAAGAACCCACTGAAGTGTGGAAACCCCATTCTCACATACCTCCCACCCTCAAAGATCCTCACAACAGACACTTCTCTTTAGGGATGTAGGGTTCACCTCCAAGGGGATCCAGCCCTGGACAAGTAGTTTGCACAAGAGGTCATGCTCCACATCAACATTCTGGAGCCAACGGCAGTTTGATATGCTTGTCAAAACTTCTTTCACATCACACCACACAGGGCCACTCAGTCAGGATAAATCAGGACAACAGGACAGCAGTGTATTCTAACAACTGACTGGGTGGAGCAAGATCACAGTCCTTGTGCGCAGAGTCGCTAAAGCTGTGGAACTGGTACATTTCCCATCAGACCAATGAGATTTTTGTCTGCAGCTGTATTCCAGTAACCTGAAAGGCTCCCTGAGCAGGAACTTCCATCAGGACCACAAATGGGAGCTCAACGATTCTGTCATCCATAGCATCTGCCAGACCTGGGGTATTCCAGAAACAGACCTCTGCCAGCCCAGACAATGCAATGTCATCTTTTCTGCTCCAAGGGAGGCTACAGCTACAACTCATTGGGAGATACCCTGATAACACTGTGACCTTGATAACACTGTATGCTTGTCCACCTCTAACTCTAATTCTCAAAACCCTAATCAAACCACATCCAAGCTAGAATTATCCTCCTAGTGCCATACCGGCCAAGGCAGTTTTTGGTACTTGAACCTCCTCCACCTCTCAGTGGCAATGCCTTTCTGACTTCACATCAGGAAGGATCACAGAACTCTGGGACCCTGATCCCTCCCGACTTCTCCCTAAACCTGAGAACGTAGTCCCTGGGTGGTTCTTGAGTCAGGAGCTAACCTGTGCGAATAAGGTTCAGTTGGTTCTCCTATCTAGAGCAGGAAATCTAGTACCCCCAAAACGTACCTTCAGAAGTGGGAACGTTTTCATTTCTGGTGTTCTCTTCACTCTTCTCAAACCTCAGAGGTTCCACTCTCCAAGATCCTAGGCTACCTGTTGGATTTAAAGAGACTGGGTCTATCATTGAGCTCACTCATAGTGCTGTCACAGCCTTCCATGAACCCACTGAGGGCTCCTCAGTTTTTCCCCACCGCTCTATGGGGCCAGATTCCTCAAGAGCTTAGATAACTTGTTTCCCCTTGTAGGAAACCTGGCTCCACACTAGGACCTTCATTTGGTTCTCAGAGCCCAGAAGAAACCCCCCATTGAACCAATGACCACCTGTTCTCTCCTCCCACTGCCCCTCAAGACTTGGTTCCTCATTGTCATTATGTCAGCTAGATGAATGGGAGAGCTTGGAGCTCTCAAGGCAGACCCGCCATTTACTTCCTTCCCTAGAGATATGGCTACACTGCATCCCCATCCTTGCTTCTTTCTGAAGATCTCTTTAGAAAGCCACTTTAATGAAGAGATCCGCCTACCAGTATTCTACCCAAAGCCTCATGCCTCCAGAGAGGAGACTAGCCTCCGTGTGCTAGATGCCAGAAGGGTCCTTGCCTTCTATCTTGACAGGACTAAGACTTTCCGGCCCTCTTCTAGGCTATTTGTATCATTTTCAGAGAGGATGAAGGCGCAACATATTTCTACCCAAAGACTGTCAAAATGGGTTCTGGGTCGCATTTTAACTTATGAATCTGCTAGGGTGCATGCAGTCCCCTCCTAGAGTGACAGCACATCCCAGCAGAGCTCCGTCCACAACTGTAGCTCTACTGAAAGCGTTCCCATAACAGAAATCTGTAGGACTCCACCTTGGTCTTCCCTCATATCTTTGCCAAGCAGTACGCCATCTCACCAGCTTCCAGGGATGATGCAGTCCTCTGAAGCATCTTGGATTTGCCTCCGCATTGAGTTACTGCTTGGGAGTCTCCTCCAGTGGAGCCCCCAGAGGAACATATACTCCAAGAAGGAGAGTTTACCTATCTTGTGGTAACTTGAGTTCTTTGAGGTGTTTTATGGGTGCTGCACCTCCTGTCCCCCCTTCCCCTCTGCAGTGGAGGCTCTGCTTTGTGCTCAAGATGAAACTGAGTGGCAGCAAGTCCGTGCCTCTTCATGTGCCCTCATTTGGAAACTCGAGGTGCTACTGCACAGACACGGGCCCCTGGATGCTGCTCTGCATTGTCTAGGTGAGGGCACAGGGCTGCAGGGATCCTGCTGTGGAGTACTGGTAGGAGCTGCAGTAACCAGCTCTTTCTCTCTAGGTGGGGGAGTCTGTATTCCACACTGACCGCTGGGTTCCTCCGACATCAGATGAGCTGTATTACCTCAGGCCTATGAGTGAGCTGGACAACGAGAAGTTTGGCTTGCAGTGGTATGTCTGAAGCTTGGCCAGGACTCTCCCCAGCCCGCTGGTTCCTCCAATTATTGCACTGGTAGCATTATCTATGTCAGATGCAATGCTCAAAGGCCATGTGTTCCAAGTGTGTGACATTAAACAGTCTGGTGGAAATGTGTGTGTGCATTTATTTCCTAAACAGCTGTCTGCACTTCTTCCTGGGCTCTTCATCCTTGGCACGAAGCCTCCTGCTTTAACAGGCTGTCCTGGTGCCACGCTCCCAGCTCTGTCCAGACCCATTAGCTACCTTTGCCTTCAATTATGTATCTCTTGGGGAAAGGAGATGTGGAGAAAGGATGATGGGTGTGTGTTTAAGCCACTGGGCTGGGACTCGGGAGAGCTGGATTCATTTTCCCAGTGACCCTGTGGCTAGCTCCTAAATCTGCCCCCTAATCTGTCCTTATGTTCCCTGTCTGCCTCCCCATCCAGAATGTACAGATAATTCTTCCTTTTCCAGGCTGGCCTATTTAGAATGCAGTATCTTTGGGGCCATGGTCTCTCACTAAGGGTCTGGGCAGCAGTCAACATATTGGGGTCCCATCCCCCCGCAGTCAAGGCCTCCTGATCTTGCTTATTAAGAGAGCGAATGTGAGAATTGACACATGCCCACACACACACCCCTTCCTAGCCATGGGGATCCCAGGGCTTGTTTCAATAGCTCAGTCTTCCCAGCTCCTAGAGGGGAGAAGGTCACATTTCTAGTGTCAGAAAGGATCAGTCAAATCCCAAGTTATGTTCATTTCTTCCGTATGCTTTAAAAACCCAGCACGTGTCTGTCCTAAGGCTCAGTGCGACCAATCGTAGCCGCTTTACTGGAGGGGGAAATGAAAATGGCTGTGCTACTGGAAATCTCTCTCTGCCACTTTAAGGGGCAATTTTATTTAGCAGGAATAATCTCGACAGATGTCCATGCAGGCCCCAAAATGAGCAATTCTCTTTGTAGCTGATGCCAAGAACCCTTGTCTATGGGACTGGGGTGTAGCTTTTGTGATGGGTCTGGATCCTGCTGGCAGGTTGGAGAGGAGCTGACTATTTCTTTGAATTAAGCAATTCTTCCATTGCCCCATGGCACCTTCTCTTAAGGGGTTTTAGAAGCTTTTTGAAAGCAACTTTAAAAAGCGGATAAGGGAAGACTTTCACACACTGGCGCTAGACTGTGCAACTCACTGCTACAGCTCACAGGCAGTTTCCACGATATGCATCCGATGAAGTGAGCTGTAGCTCACGAAAGCTTATGCTCTAATAAATTGGTTAGTCTCTAAGGTGCCACAAGTCCTCCTTTTCTTTTTGCTACAGCTCAGTGGTTTGAGCATTGGCCTGCTAAACCCAGGGTTGTGAGTTCAATCCTTGAGGGGGCCATTTAGGGATCTGGGGCAAAAATTGGGGATTGGCCCTGCTTTGAGCAGGGGGTTGGACTAGATGACCTCCTGAGGTCCCTTCCAATCCTGATATTCTATGATTCTAAGCTGGAAGCCAAGAGATTAGCGTTGATTGGACATTAATTTGGGATCTTTTTATCCCAATAGCTACAGCTTTGGAAGAGCTGGAAACCCTCCTGCTGTGGGACATGAGCCCCAATCTCTAGTGGGGATCAGGAAGAGCTTTTCCTTGGGGGTAGATTAGCCCTGCAGGGTGTCTAGCACTTCCCTTTGAAGTTGCCGGTGCTGATGGATAGGGGGCAGGATGGACCCTGCACTAGAAATTCCTACATTTAGAGATACACAGGCATTGCTTCTACCATGTCTGGCGAGGAACAGGGCAGAGCAGCATTACCCAAGAGTCTGAGACAGGAAATGGGGAGGGGATCTTTGCAGCAGGACTGCAGGCAGTCATTCCGGCTTTGCAGAGCTGGAGGAGGAGCTGGCTGTTGCTTCCCGGGTGCATTGTGCAAACAGGAGGCAAGGAATTGTGTTTGCGGGCTTGTCCCCTGAGCGTTCACTTACAGCCTTGCGCCACCAGAGGGAGACGAGCAGGGCCTGCCTTTTCTGTGCAGCAGGGCCAGATGTGGTCTGCCGAGCAGAAACTTGGCAGGTGTGCTCAGAGAATCAATAGGGCTCTAGCCAGAGCAGCACGCTGGCACAGGCTGGGCTTTAATTCTTAGAGAGTATTTCCTGGAGTCCCCCGTGCTCCTTCCCAACATGCTATAAAAACTCCATGGGGTTTGAAAATATTTACTGGAGCTCTGCTCCGGACAGCTCTGGCTGAATTGAAACCCTGGGTGCAAGGGTGTATCATAGGAGCAGCGTTGGTTACTTAAACTGCAGATGCTTTCATCAGTCAGAAGGTCAGCTTGTGCCTTGATTTGGCCAGGATCCACTTGGCAAAGCACTATAAGACTTCTATCTAAGGAGTGGTTGCCTGCCCCTCCCCACACACACACACCCTCACAGCTGTGTGGTTGCTAAGCAATACAAGCTGGCAGCTAAGATGCTGTGAAATAGGAGCAAAGGGGAGACATGAATAGGCATTTTAGAAAATGGGAAAAGGCCAGTGTAGCACCAGGTGGACGTGGAGGGACTCATTAAACAGGATCTGACAGGCCCCTCTCACGTACCCAGGGTGATAGAGGGGAGCCTGGTATCCACCTTATTACACCTGTCAGTGTTCTTCACAACCCTGAGAAACGGATTAAAACCCCTTCCCTGGGGTGTTAAAGGGCAGGTGGCATTAAAAAACACAGAGGTATTTTAAATCTCCTTAGCTGTGTTACCACCATCACTTGCAATTATGGCACCAGGGAGGAATTTCCAGTGGTGTTTTCCTTGTTAACAATTCTGCTTTGGAGGTAAAACTTTAAAAATGTCTGGGTCACTTAGGTATCCAGATCCTATTTTCAAACGTGTCAGTCTCTGCCTGTGCTGAAAAGTGTTTGCCAGGAGAGCCATCCTGGCTTACTAGAACTGCATTAAGCTATCCCAGGACACCCTCCTCTTGGGGGAGCTGCTCTTACCATGCCGAAGAGTTCTTTTTGCTTAACCCAGTTCCCCAGAACGTCATAATGGCACTAGGACTTCCTTCCCAGAGTAACTGCAGCTACACGAGGGCTTCCGCTGGCACAACTATGGTTACGGGGGGTGACTTTTTTTACCCCCAACCCTAACCCACACAGCTATGCCAATAAGGGTATGTCTGCACTGGAGCTGGCGGCGTGATCTGCAGCGAGTGGAGACATGCCGGTGCTAGCTTTAATCTATCTAGTTCACTAAAAATAGCAGAGAGGACACAATGGTGCGGGGCTTCACTGTGGGCTGCACAATCCCACCTGACACACACACACACACACATACACACACACCCCTCCCCATTTGTGCAGCCCATGCTGCCTGTTCCTCACTGCTCTTTCGAGCGAGCGAGCTGGAGCATGGCTCGCAGGAATACATATACATGAGCTGCCAATCACATGCCCGGCTTCGGTGTAGGCAGACTTAAAACAGTGACTTCAGTGAGACTTCAATCTGAGTGCCTAAGTCGCTTCTGAATATGTTGGTCCTTGTCTGTTGACTCGTTGGTTTCCCTTTCTGGCTCTCCCACCCTAGCACCTGCTCTGGTGCTTGGGCTATAACTGCTGCAGGGCAAATTCTGTATCTAAACTGCATGTCCTTAGTAGTTTCCTGTGTTGGTTGCAGATATGAGAGGGACAAGGTGGGGAAGGTGGTCTATTTACCGGACCAACTTCTGCTGGGGAAAGAGACAAGCTTTTGAGCTCCACAGAGGTCTTCAGGTCCGGGTGCTTGCTGTAAGCTTGAAAGCTTGTCTCTTTCACCAGCAGAAGCTGATCTAATAAAAGATATTCCCTCTCCCACCGTGTCCCTTTTAGTTGACATTCAAGAAAAAAAAATCCCACCAGTTTCATAGAATCATAGAATATCAGGGTTGGAAGGGACCCCAGAAGGTCATCTAGTCCAACCCCCTGCTCGAAGCGGGACCAATTCCCAGTTAAATCATCCCAGCCAGGGCTTTGTCAAGCCTGACCTTAAAAACCTCTAAGGAAGGAGATTCTACCACCTCCCTAGGTAACGCATTCCAGTGTTTCACCACCCTCTTAGTGAAAAAGTTTTTCCTAATATCCAATCTAAACCTCCCCCATTGCAACTTGAGACCATTACTCCTCGTTCTGTCATCTGCTACCATTGAGAACAGTCTAGAGCCATCCTCTTTGGAACCCCCTTTCAGGTAGTTGAAAGCAGCTATCAAATCCCCCCTCATTCTTCTCTTCTGCAGATTAAACAATCCCAGCTCCCTCAGCCTCTCCTCATAAGTCATGTGTTCTAGACCCCTAATCATTTTTGTTGCCCTTCGCTGGACTCTCTCCAATTTATCCACATCCTTCTTGTAGTGTGGGGCCCAAAACTGGACACAGTACTCCAGATGAGGCCTCACCAATGTCGAATAGTTTCTATACAGATCAGGGCCTGTAACCCTCTGCTTCTTTCAATGTTTGTTCCTTTCAACTGAGCCTAACCTGCCTGAAATGTCAACTTGAAATTCTTCGTGGGTGAGGGGAGCTTTCCAGCACAGCCCTCTAAGTATGTCCAGTCTTTCCTCTGCAAAATTGGGCTAGCAATGGAAGGCAGGTGTGGAAGGCTGCTACTTCGAGTGTTTTCATTAGCTAATTGGCTAATATCTGCAAGTGCCAAGTATTGTGTTATAGTTGTGTCTCGAGGTGCCAGCTGAGATCAAGACCCCAATGTGCTAGGTGCAGGACTGAGTGAGAGACCGTTCCTGCCTGGAAGACTTTGCAGTTTAAACATCCGAGAAAGAAATGCTGAGTTGGGGTGGGGAGAAGTGTTGTCCTCATTTTGCCTAGGTGTAGAGACCCGGATTCTCAAAGGCATGGACGTTGTGTACCTAAATACCTTTCGAGGATCTGGGCCAGAGAGATGTAGGCCAAAGTCGCCTGAAAAGTCTGATTCAGAGCTAGAAATTCAGCTTTCCTGAATTGCAGACCAGGGTCCTAACTGTGAGAGCAGTCTGCCTTGTACCATAGATGTGAGTGTGTAATGTAAAAGATGGGTTCCCCCTCCCACCCAGTGCAAGCCTGGGATTTTTCCCCTCCATCTGCAGAACCAAAGGGAACAAGTTGGCAATTAGTTAAGCGGAAAGAAGGGGGTGGTGAACTTACGAAGGAGGAAACCTCCATCCTTCTAAAAAAAGAAAAGATAAAACAAACCCCACTTCAAACTCCGCTCCAGTATTTTTAAAATGTAACCAAGATCAGGTCCATGAAATGCACGCGTCTCTCCAGCTGCCTGATTAAAGCCTCACTTTGAAACAACACGGCCACAATCTAATGAGTGCAGGAGAAAGTCAAGCTGGCAGACTGAATTTACGCTTATCCTTAACAGCAGGCAGAACTGCATGGAGGGAAATAACTAGGCTTGTGCGGCCTTTTAGCTTCTAGGAATTGTAGTGCAGGCCATTGTTGGGCTATTAAAGGACTGTGAGGGGGCTAAGAATGGGGGCTTGTTCTATGCAAATCCTGGAAAGAGCCATTCAAAGCCTAACCCACTTAGAAATGCATGTTAGTGCTGCCTACAGAACCCCAGTGCTTAGGGCCAATACCTTAGCAGCTGTCTACAGTCACCCCCACCCCCCAAAATATTATAGGGATTTGTTAAAATGAATTTTGAAAAACAGGCAATTTTAAATTTATTTTAAGGACCCCCCTCCCCACCTTGTTGCTCTTTCAGTACCTGTATTGTCCTGGGCTTCTTTCCTAGTGGGAACTGCTGTTTTATCGACCCTTCCCAGCAGGAGGTGCTGTCCCCGGCTGATGCTAGGCTGCCTTTCCGCTGTGGTAACTGAAACTTGCCCTTTGAGCGCATAGTGAAGCCTGGATCCTACAAACACTTATATACACATGCTTAATTTCACCCTCCCCATTTTAGGGACCGAGAGGGGAGATTTCTGACCGTGTTCTGCCCGTAGCCTCGCTGATGGCTGTGCTGATTCTGAATGCTCAGAATGCTGTGGCTGCACCCTCCTGCTTCTGTCAGAGTCCAGGGCGGGGGCTGTGGGAAGAGCCTTGCTCAAGTGCAGAGAGGATGGGTTAACGGCCTGAACTTTAAGCATGGGAACAATAGCTCTGGTGCAGCTTGCCTGTCTGACAGCGAAGCACGTGTGCAAGTGTTTGCAGGACTGGACTGAGCTGGGTGAAACTCACCCCCCATGCAAGGAGCCAGCGTACAGGCCAGGCTCCAGTAACTGCTCACAGCGACGGGGAGGTTGTCAGATCTTGGCTGTCCAGGCAGCAGCGTCCTCTTTGTTAAATCACCTCCCATCCGTAGGGGAGAGACTTTTCTTAGCAACTTACTCTGTGTTGTGGCGATTGGGGTCCCCTTCCTTTACAGGAGCAAATCCCCATCTACGCCCCTACCCAGGGAGCAGTCTGATTCCTTAGACGCTAGTAGCTGGGGCTTTGCCTAGTTCTAAATGATCTACCCCATGCTTTGGAGGAGGCTTATTGCAGGTGGAAGAGATCTTGCTGGGCCCGAGGGCGCATTGCCTCTGGGGGGGAGGGACTTGGGGAAGGCCCCTCCCGCTCCCAAGGATCTGCTGGGGAAGGAGCCGTCTTCTCTGCAGAGCCGGAAGCCCATCCTGTCCACTGCTGCTCCCTCCCGCAAGCAGGGCTGCAGGCCTCCGAGGCCATTGGGGAACAGCTGCAGAGGGAAGGAAGACGGCTCGGAGCTGCGTTTTACAAGGAGCTCGGTGAGTGGCCCTGCTAGCTGCCCGGCTGGACTGTGGGGGACATAGTGCTTCAGGGTTGCTGTGTGGATCAGGAAGGGATATGGAGGGTTGAACCAGGCTGGGTGCATTGTGGGTGGTGGTAACGAGGTGGCTGCTTTCACCAGCTGAGCAAGGGCCCTTTCCAGGCGGCTTCTCGCTGGCTCTGCAGGTGCCTTGGGGAGCTAGAACTCAGCTGAGGAAATGGCTATTGGTCTCTTCGCTGCAAACCATGCCCAGACCTCGAGTCGGTCTGAGTGGTGGGAGATGAAGGCTCCTTCAGGGGTTTGACTGACCCCACTAATCTCTCCTTATTTTATTGCCAGCCGTGGCTGTGCTGGGTACCCCGTCCCAGGGCAGAACCTCCCCTGTGGCCTTGAGCCGGCTGCTGTACCTCACGCTGGAGTGTCAATCAGGAGTGACTCCACTGCAGCCGAAGGAGTGACGCTGGTGTAAGGGCGAGCAGGGCTGGGCTCCCTTGCCCCTGGGAACTGCTCTGTGCAGGGCAGTTTGGAATCTGCCGAGCTCCCACCCTGGTGCTCATGGGGGTGAAGCCAGCACCGGGCTGAGCGCTCTGGCTCTCCCCACGCTCTGTGGCCAGTTGGGAATGGAGCACAGTGTTGCAGGCTTCCCTCCAGGTGCCACTTCATGCCTCTCTGTGGATGGGGAAACCCAATTCTAGCGGCTTGGCTGGCCGCTCTGCCCAGTCACAATCTGTTCCATTTGTGATAGCAGGACAGTACTGAGACCTGCCAGCTCATTCCACCCCAGAGCGATGCCCCAGTTCCCTCGGGTGGGCACGACTCAACCTGGGGCACTCGCCGTCTAAGGAGCAAACCCAGCCACGGGACTTGTTGAAGCTGCTCGATGGCCATGTGGGCTGGAAGGAGTTAACCAATTCCCCGTTTCCCATTGGGCGAGGGAGATTTTGCTTGTTCCTCCAACCAATCGCCCTCCTTCCGTGCAGCAGCTGCTGTCTCATGACTGGCTCGGTCTCCTGGAAGGTGGCTCTGCTCTCGAAGCCATAAAGAAGAGGAGCAGAGAAGCAGCAGCAGTGCAGGGAGCTCCAGCTGCTGGGAGCCAAGGCAGAGAGGGGACAGCTGTACCCCCTGCCCCGTGCTGAGCCAGGGAAAATGAGCTGCCCGTCCACCCAGAGCGGGGAGCAGATCGAGCCACTCAGGTACCTCAGGTGAGTGGAGCTGCAGGTGGGAGAGCAGCTGGGCTACAGGAAAGGGTCTCCTGCTCGCTGGTGCTCCGGGCACTGTGGGATCAGAAGGTGCCCCAGTGTGAGCCCATGGGAAGGGACAGGACCCCCAGGTAGTTGGGAGCCTGCAGTTCCATCGCTGATGCAGAGTGGATTAGGGTGGGCAGGGAAAGTTTCTGCACAAGCAGGGATGGCTGGAGCAGGTGCCCATGCTGCTGGTTGCCTGCCCGCACCTCTTTCTTGCTATTGTCAAGCTTGGGTTAGGAAGCTGAATTCCTGTTTGGCTCTTCAGGGCACATGAGGCTGGATGTGGGCAGAGTGGGCGCAGTCTGGGCTAGCTTGCAAGGGAGCGGGCAGGACACAGCAGAGTTGCTGACCCAGAGGGGTTGGAGTCCTGGGGATGCTGGAGGGTTTGTTCCTGGACAGAGAAGAGAAAGTGCCACCCTCTGCCCTGATTTCCATGCCACAGCTGTTCTCGGGCATGGGCAGGGAATGGGCTTGCCGCAGCCCTGCCACCCTGCCCACTAGAGCCCCCACTGCCATGCCCCCAGACGCTAGTGTGAGGTGCAAGCCAGTGTTGGATGCTCTCCTCTGAGCCCCCTGCTGTGTGTCCCTGCCCTTCGCTGAGGCACTGGGATGCGGTTTGAGGGAGCCTTGGGCATGCAGAGCTATTTCGGGTTCTCCAGGTGAGGCAGGGCTGCCTCGATCCATGAGAGTGCGCCCTTCCTGGCCCTAGCTGGGGCACAATGGCTGACACTGGCTGCTGTTTCTGATCGCACCCTTTCCCTGTTGTCACCACACCCTTGATGAGCCTGGTCAGCGGGTGAGCTGTACAGTTCTCGGGTGCTAGCTCTGGGCTGATCCGAGGGCAGCCGGTGCCCGGGCCGAGCACTCCCCTGGCTGTGTTAGTCAGGGCTGTCTCTTGTGCCAATGAGCCCCGTGAGTACTTCAGTAGCTGAAATGAGCAATTTCCACAGTTGACAGGTCCCGGGGCTGGCACAGAATCTTAATCGGCTGCACCTACTGGGACATCCAGGGCCATCCAGCTGCCACCTTTGGCAGCAGTTGTTAGCCCCATGTCCCTTGTCTCTGGTGCACTGGAGGTGTCCAGAGCACTGGGATGGTCTGGATTAGGGCAGTCGCTGTGATCTCACTGTAGAGCCCAGGGAGGGGTACCAGGGCCAAGGAGAGAGGAGACTTCCATTCTCTGTCCCTGGCGGGAGGATTGGCTGCACCCCTCCACATTCAAGCAGAGGGGAGGCATGAAGGAAGCACAAGGTATGGCCTGCAGCCTCTGGGGGTGTCACCCAGCCCTGCCCCCATGTGCAGAGGGGCTGTCAGCTACTCGGGGCTCCTGGCCCTTCTCCTAGGGACACCTCTTCCGGGAAGGAGAGAGAAATCATGTGGCACTTGTATCAGGGACACAACGATGTACCTCAGCCTTCATGCTGACGGGACAGCCTGATGAGAGCTGTTCCCCATGGGCTGACCTAGAATGGGGCACACCTCAGAGCATCATCTCAAAGCCAGGATTACTGGGATGGGCCAGCTGGCATCAACCTGCCCTCTGGAAGGACCCACCTGCCAAGCACTCCTGGAAATGGGACCCTGAGCCTGCCCTCTTCCACTCCCAGCACTCGGAGAAAGCTGCTGCTGGAGCTGGAATATCCCCAGCTGGGCCAGGGCCCTGCTTAGATACCCGCTGCGCCCCTCCTGGGTGACTCCTGCAGGCTGGCCCAGGGCAGGTGGGGGGACCTGCTGTATGCTGGGGTCATGCCCCATCTGGACTCATAGCAGGGACTGAGAGATATCGCTGTCCTGGCTCTGATTGGTCCCTGCCCCAGGCTCTGCCCCCGCTGGTCCTGTTCTGTCTGCTGGGGTGGGGCAGCTTCCTCCTGAGTGGGGCCCCGAACACTGCTCCATCCACCCAGGCCAGTGGCTCCTGCATGGCCAGATGCTCAGGAGGAGCGTGACCTCCCCCTACGGAGGCTGCGGCTTGGGGAGAAGAATTCAGTGTCCCTGCAGCAGATGGGGCTGGGGGAGCGCTGGCTGCGTCCTCTCCAGACCTGGCTGCACAGGGAGGGTTGAACTGGCCAAGTCCTTGTGGGTGGGGCTGCAGGGAACCCTCGTCAGGGTGGGCTCGGCCCTTAGGAAAGCTCTGGACCTGCAGCTGCCTCTTCAGCCTCCCAGCCGGCTGCACTGAAAGATGATACCAGTACCCTCAAGATGGGACCCTGGCCTCACCCAGTGGGGGCAAGTGGCACCCTAGGGGCAGGGATGTTGTTTCCATGGTGCTAGCAGGACAGAACATGTGAGAGGAGATGCGGAAAGGGTGGAGGCAGTGTGGCCTAGGGGTTAGGGCTGTTGGCCTGGGGTTCGAGAGCCCGGGGTTCTATTCCCAGCTCTGCTGCTGATCTTCTGGGTGACCCTGAGCATGTCCCTTCCCCTCCTGGTGCCTCAGTTTCCCCTCCCACTCTGTCTTTTCAGAGGGTGAGCTCTTTGGGGCAGAGACTGCTGCTCACTGTCTGTGCAGTGCCTGGCATAGCAGGGCCCTGATCTCAGATAGGGCAACTATAATACACACACTAAATAACAGCCTAAGCTGATGGCACATTGGGCCTTCCCAGCAGTCTCCAGCCACCTGCTCCATCTGTCTTGGCATCAGTCTGCTCTGCCAGCTGCTAACTGGTGCTTCCGAAGAATGCAGCTTCCCCCTATAATGCTGCGTCTCAGCACGCACAGAGCTGTGGCCAGTGAGGGGTTGTGATGGGACAAACTTCATCTCTCATCCCCTCGCCAGCTGTTAGCTGCCTCACATGGATTCCAGGTAGCACTGAGTGCTGGTGGCACCTTCTCTCCTCTGGGCCTCCCAGGCTTCTCTTCTTCCTTGGCTGATGGGCCTGTGCTGTGGATGGAACAGTGGGTGGGCCTGGAACAGCTCTGGGAACTGTCCAAGGTACAGACGGGGTTGGGGGGAGCCTGGGCAGATGCAGAACCGCTCAGCAGCCATTTCCAGATGCTCTGCTCCTGCTATGGCCGTGATCGGGTAAAAAGGTCCCTTTAGTGCCAGGTTGGGGGCCCCCCTGGTGGTACTGGGCTCCTGGCTGAGGCACGTCAGAGCTGAGCAAGCCCCCAGCAGGTGCAGTGCAGGGGAAAGTCTCTCCCCACACATCAGGGCTTCTCCAGGCGTGAGCACATGGTGAACCAGCCTGGGGCAATGATACAATGAGCATCTTGAGCAGTTGCTCCCGCTCCTTGCAGCTCTGTTCTCCTGAGGCCCCTGGCACCAGGACATTGGCATGGCAGAACTGTGTGATTAATCAGGCTAGATCTAATCAACAGGCTCAGGTCATAATTACCATGTCTTCTTGGGGGCCCTCTCTGCTCTGTGCATGGTGGAAATGTGTCTGCATTATAAACAAAGCTCTTTGCCAGCCTCCTCTGAGTGCAAGAGTAGGGAGCTCTAGGTTGGGAACGGGGATACCAGGGGCTGCGGGTTACGATTGAAGAGCCATTTAATGCTGTTTCTGGTGTGAGAGACTTAGGCCGGGTCAGTACTAGGGAAGAGTGGCTGAACCAGTTATTTCAGCGTAGCTATACCAGCACGTTCTCCTGGTGTAAATGCAGTTTATACTGGCCAAAAAAAAAAAAAAAACGGGGCTTTTTGGACCAGTTCCCTGAGCAAAATACGCGATCCTTGTAAAAGCACTTCTGGGTGGGTCTCACTGCACCTGCACTGGGGCTCTTGCTGGGTTAGAAATGTCACCAGTCAGCCCCCTAACAACCATGCTACCCCAGCAAAAGTGTCTTGTGTTGGTCCAGCCCAAGGTCTGGGGGCCTGGACACTAAGGGGGTTTGCAGATATGCTGCCTGCTGAGCTGGGAGCTCCAGTTCGGGGTGACCGTGTGGGCAGTGGAGACCAAATCCTTCATTACTCACTGAACCAGGGGGCTGGGCCAGTGTCCGCACAGCTCCCCCTGCCTGAGTCAAGGCCTGGGGACCATGCTGGACCTCTGACCTGAGCACAGAGGCTGGGAAGCAGCCAGGGCAGCCCCTAGCCCCCGTCTGCGCCGGGTATCAGGGACAAGGGTGACTCCATGTGGAAGCTTCTCAGCAGCTTGGTGCTGCTGCCTGCAGCCGGAGGCAGTGCAGCGTCCCGGATAATTGCAATGTGTTTAGCTGTAATTACAAAATTAAAAAGCGATTGAGGGGAGATGGATGGATGTGAAGGGGAGCTCGCTGTGAGAGGCAAACCCGGGCTTAGCTGAAAGAGGAACCTGCCTGTGGCTGCTGCTGGGAGCGGAGGCATTCGGAGGCCTAGGGCTGGATAGCTGGGGAGCTGTGGCTCAGGATTGAGAGCATCTGCCTCACCCTGAATCCCGGTGCCCTGCTGTGGTGTTCCTTCGTTCTGGTCAGTGCTCTGAGGCAGTGAGCCACCAGTGGGGCGGGGGGAAACTGCTGAGCCAGCTGGGGTGTGGCTGCCGGAGCCGTCCCTGCAGATGGACTGGAAGCAGGGATGGGTATCCCCGGTGGAGCCCTTCGTCAGCTCTTGAGCTGCCTTTGGCTGCCAGCCACGGAGCTGCTTAAAATCTTGATGGTTTTGATCATCCCTCTGGCTGCTCCCAGGCATAGCCCTAAATGCTGCCGAGATCAACTGATGCTTGGCGCGGCCAGTTCTGCCTTGATACTTCCCCGTCGCTGCTGGGCCCACTCTTCTGGGGACTGGGAATATGGATAGTGCTGGCCCCTGGGGTGTCTGCAGACATGGTCCTGCCCCCTTGTGGATTCCTTCCCCCCTCCAGGATTTTCCTGGGGCTGATCTCCCACCGTTCCGCTCCCCGCCCCAATGGGATGTTGCTCTGGATATTTTAGTCCACCCTGGTGGGGACTGTCCCCCTGGCAGATGCTCTGATGTGCAGGGAGAGTGAATTTAGCCCAGGCAAAAGGGCCCTTGAGAGTCCAGAAATCCCTGAGCTCCTGCCTTTGCTCTGGCCCCAACCCTTAGCCTCAGGAAGAACCACGCAGCTCCCCAGTGCTGTGGGGATAATGCCAGCGCAAGGCCTTGTGCCCACCACATTCAGGACTGGTCAGCCCCGACCTCCCTCAGCCTCCTGGGGGTGGAGGAGGAGCTCAGAGCTGGAGCTGCTGCTGTTGCTATGGAAACTGCTTCCCGGGTATCCATGGATTCATCCAGCGTGTTTGCTGGTGGGCGCCCACCCAGCTCCCTCCTTGTCAGTGAGGGAGCAGAGAGGGGGTGGCTGGCCCCCCAGCTCTTACCGTGACAACACCCAGGCTGCTCCCACGTCTCCTCGCCCAGGGCTGGGGTCAGAGTGTGTCTCGGGGGGGGGGGGCTCGGTTTGTGATGGGGAGCACTGTGGGGGATGGGGTGAGGCAGACGGGAACGCCATGCGGGGCAGGGTCCTGGCTGGGTAATGCCAGGTTGTGGATCCCCTGTCGCCAGGGGCTGAAGGTTAAAATAGGGGGATTATTTTTAACTGATATCTCACAAACCCTGGGTATAGAATTGCAGGCCCTCCCCCCCGCCCCCCCGGCTGCCCCTGAATCCGCCCTGTGGAGGAGGCGGTGGGAGAGGGGCCTTGCTCGTGCCCTTTGCATTTGTGCTGCGTCCATCTCCCCCTCCCCCAAAGGCCTCCCGGCATCTGCATTTCTGGCATTACGATAGGTTCCTGCTGGGCTCTCAGGCCCAATCCTCCCCGGGGCGGGTCCAGACATCTTCCCGTCCCACCGAGGGGACAGGGCAGCAGGGAGGGGCTGCCTGGCTGGCTGCTTTGCTTGCATGCTGGTCGTCCAGGGTTAAACTGCTTTTGGACCCTCGGGAGTCTCCATTTCCATTGCCTGTTCTGGGAGCTGATTAATCATTAATATGCCCCAGGTGGCAGCTCAGCCCTTAGACCTGTGCTCTGCTTCCAGAGGACGAGCCTGTCTCCATGTCTCCTGTAAGCCGGTTGCCACTGGGCTGGCAGCTGCCTCTGCACGTGCAAAGCAGCCTGACGGATGGACAGCACCTCCGGCGGGCGGTTCTCACTGAGCCTGGCCCCGGTGCACTTTCAGCTCAGAGGATCTAGGTTGGCAAAGCGGTTCGAACCCAGAGTGAGCGGAGTCTGGGCCAGTCAAGGTCCACTAGCATCAGGCTCGTCGACCCTCGGGCTTCGCACTCCTGCCGCTCGGTTGGCTGCAACCCCAGGGCGGAATGCGCCTCGCTTCAGGGCTTAATTTGTAATGAAAGAGGCGCTGGGGCTCCAGCCGTCTTTTTAACTTTCATAAGTGAGGCAGCAAGCCCGGAGGTGCCGGGGCTCAGCCCTGGCACAAATGAAGCGCTGCCTTGGTTTGCTTTTTTGGAGCCTTTTATTTAGCTGGGGCCAGTATAATATCATATTGCCCCCCTGCTTCTCCAGACTTCGCACAACACAGGGCAGGTGATTTTTTTTTTTTTTTTTTCAGTTCAGTTTCCATTGGTGTTGGCTGGAGCTGTGGCTGTTCTGCATTTCCAACAGCCAGGCCCCGCTGGTGTTTGGGGCGGGGGGGCCGGTGTTTGAATCTAGGTGACATTCATGAGTGTGTGAGATTTGGCTTAAGGATCGTGAGATTTTTAAAAGAACATATGTTGGGTTCTGTTTATTTGCCTTCTGGCCTTTCAGCCTTTAAAGGCCACAAGCTTTTCCCTGTAACCAGGCTGGCCGGGAACTCTGAAAACCGTCACTGACTTTAAAAAAAAAAAAAACATTTCCGTTGTCGCTAAGCATCTAGAAACCTTTTCCAGTGAAAACGGTGGTGGTTTAGACCTCTTGTCAGCCCTCCTTGAACTGGGCTGCAGTTTGGCATTTGGAATCCATCAAATACATTTTCTCCCAGCCCTGTGTTTCCTTTTGCTAGGAGAGGTTACTTACATTCAAAGAACAACAGTGACCAACAGGGAGTAAATAGGGGTATAAATTATTGTGAGCGTTTTTTCCCTTGTTGTAATGAATTTCCCCAGAAGTCTCTCTCACTCACACACCCCCTTGGTACAAAGAGTGACCTGAAAGTGCAGTTCCACCATTAACATATCCTTTGTGTCAGTTGCCACAGCAACTATTAGTGGGTGTTCTGAAACTGACAGCCTTAAAAAACAACAACACAACGACATTCGCAGCGTTTGCACCTGCGCCTCCAACGAGTTTATCCTTCTCTTCTCCAAACAGCAGGGAGGAGGATGCTAAAGGAGAACCGAAGAACCAAAACTTGTGGGGGGGAAAGGGACAGAACATCCAAATGTGGCCCCTGGGAGGGGGATCTGAAGTTTCAGTTTGTGCCATTTCACGTCCTGGTTGCTACTAGATTCATGTATGCAAAGGCAAGGCCTATCAGTGGGGGATTAGCAGCCCAAGCTGCTCAGCTGATGGGCAGGACATTAAAACCTTGGGCCCTGAGTTACTCCGCCCTGCCCTTCAAAGGGGTTTTGGCAGCTCAGCAGAATCCTGGTCAGTGGATGCTCACTTGGGGGAATGATTGTGTCTAACTGGGCTGGACAGCTCAGATGCTGCCCCAACGGTGTACCAAATCCCACCTGATGGCCGGACTTGTGGAGAAGGTACAAGGCTAGGACTCATGAGACCTGGCTTCGAGTCCCATCCCTGCCACTGACTCCTGGTGTGTGACGCACAGGCGCAGGGCCAGACAGTCTCTGCCTCTAATTGCTCACACTCTAAATAGATCAGCCAGGCAAGGCAGGGAGAGGGGAAGGGCCTCGCCCATGGTCCTAGGGCTGCGCCCGAAGCACCTGGCCACGCTGCTGAGTGCTGGAGAAACGGGTGTGAAAAACAGCTTGATGAAAACAGGGCCGGGCCAATGAGCAGCCCCCACAGCTACCCCCTGAGCACACTCTACGCTGGGGCAATTTCCCTTCAAATCCAGCCCCTCCTGCGGAGCAGAGAGACAGGATCCGGGTGGGGGGCACGTTCCAGCGGCTGGCAGGGGGCGGGAGCCATTTCCTTTGGGCTAACGCTCCTGGCTAGGCCTGCAGCTTGTGCTGCTCTGGGCTCAGTCAGGTCCTTGCAAGAGCTCAGCTGTGTCCAGCTCCAGCTGGCTGAGGACAACAGGAGCTCACAGCGCCCGGTCCAGACTGGCTGTCTGGGGCACTCAGCCCTTAAAGGCACAGACCCCAATCATAGAATCATAGAATATCAGGGTTGGAAGGGACCATGCCACAGCCCCCGGCGGCAGGACTCCTTGGTGGCAACGCATTGCAGCCGACCGTGCTGCGCAGCATTTGTTGGAGGGCTCGGAAGGCCTCTGGGGTGAGTTCTTGCGCCTGGAAGGCAAAGGGTGGAAATACTGGGTGTGGATTTTTTTTTAACAACCCTCTTTTTCTCCCCATGGTTAATTAGGCCTCGGAGTTAAATAAGTGCCATTGAAAGGAGGGGGGGGGGAGTCCGTTAAGCAAAATCCCTCTCCCATTCATTTGCCTCATCAGCTCCCTGAAAGCTAATGGGGGCAGGTAAATGGCAACACTGTTAACTCTTTCACTGCTTGTCAGTGCCCACAAGACACTAGCAGGTTGACCATGCTCTGAAGGGCTGCATGCTATGCTGGGATGGGAGTGGGGTGCCTGCAGTAGGTAGACCTGGGGGGTGGGCGGAGCCTGGGAGAATGCCACCGGGTTTTTCCCCAGCCTGACCCTGCCCCACAGGAGTTAAGGACATGGTTCCCCTGGTTTGGAGGCAGAAAATCTTTTTTTAAAGACACCCAGGGCTGTAATAAGGGGCTTTTGTTGAGTGTGAGTGCAAACGCAGGTGTTAACAATACCCATAATGACCAAAATAATTGCCTTTCTCCGACTGTCTTTGAAGGGGGAGGGGGAGAATCCGATCAATCTTTGGCAAGCAAATGCTTTGTGCAGGTTTTGTAATATTGATGTCCCCTCCCACCCCACCTCCCTGTGCTGCTCTGACACTAATTGAAAATTGACTTTAGCATTTACTGTATTATTTCAATGTTACATTTGTATATCTGCCTCCCCTACAGCTCCTGATGTGCAGCATCCCAAAATACCCACCCATTAAACATTCACTCATCTCCTGGCTGAGAGGTACCTCTGTGCTCTGCTGTTCTTGAATTCCCTGTGCGAATTAAATGGAATGAGATTAATCTCTCTAGAGAGCCCAGTGCTGGGCGAGGAAATGGGGAAATGTATTTAAGAGTCTGGTAAGGCGGAGTGAGAGATAATAGCTTCTATCTAATCTACCAATCCAGCTATTTTTAGCCTTGCTCATTTTTCCTCGTTTCACAAAAAACTAATGCTTTGGGCTTCCAGAACATCTTTTGTCTAAATGATCTCGAAGCTCTTTAGAGTCAACCCTCGGGGATCCCACTTTTGTGGGTGGGAAAACTGAGGCACAGAGGCTAAGTGACTTGCCCCAGGTTAACTAGTTAGTTAGTATTATTATAATTTGTATGACCGTATCCTCTAGAGGCCTCAGCTGTGTTTGGAGCCCATTGTGCTAGGCGCTGTACATACATGTAAGAGAATAGACAAGACAGAAGTGAGAGTGGAGAAAGCCAGGATCAGTATCCCCATTTTACAGGTGGGGAGCTTCAAATGATTTTCAAGGGCTCCAATTTTCCAAAGGGCTCCTCAAATGACTGTCCAAGGTCACCCAGGGGAGTCAGTGGCAGGGCTGGAAATTGAGTCTCAATCTAGCTCATCAGCTGTAAACCCCCAATCCTCCTTCCCTCTGGTAGAACTGCCATGTGGCTCCGAGACTCCAGGCTGCTTCTCCGGGCTCCAATGAGTGGTTTCAGCACAAGTGTTTGGAACCAAAAAGGAGGCACAAAGGGCTGTGAAATAAAACCCAGCGGTGACCGAGTGTGGAATTGCCAGAGCTGAATGATGCTCCATCTCATCCACTCCGCTTTAAAACGTTCCCTGATGCACTGAACCTTGGGCTGTGTCGGGCTGGGCGCTGAGGCTGGGCTCAGGGAGGCTTGTGGGTACCAGTGTCTTTTCAAGCCAGACTTTCAGTGGCTGGGAGTGGAGGGAACCTGCAGAGAAGGTCTCCAGGTGGCTGCTTATTGCTGCAGGGCTGTGGAGCACTTTGCCAGGACTAAGCTTTCCTGTGTGATACAAACCTTCAATTTCCTTCCGTGTGTGTGTGCGCCGCGAACCTGGGATTTAGAGCAGAGGTTCTCAAACTGGGGGTCGGGACCCCTGAGGGGGGTCACAAGGTTATTACATGGGGGGTCGCCAGCTCTCAGCCTCCACCCCAAACCCCGCTTTGCCTCCAGCATTTATAACAGTGTTAAATGTTTTAAAATGTTTTTAATTTATAAGGGTGGGGGTTGCACACAGAGGCTTGCTGTGTGAAAGGGGTCACCGGTACAAAAGTTTGAGAACCATTGATTTAGAGGAATGCCACTAAGGGGCCAAGGTCTCTGTATTGGGAGCTCGCCCTGGGCTGGAGTTCACTAGGGGGCACCAAAGGACTAGAAAAATGCTCTTCTTTTCTTGAGCCATCCATCAGCAGGAACCCCGTTAGCCTCTGAAGGAAGAGAGATGGGAGAACAGGGCAGGCCTGATGCAGCCTCCTAGGGACTGGGCCTTAGCTGAGCTGGGGTCTGGTCCTGGCTCTGCCACTGAGATATTGGCACTGGGCTAGTCACGTTGCCTCTCTGCGCCTTAGTTTTCCATCTGTAAAATGGGGGCAATCCGTGGCTGAAAAGTGCTAGATGAGATCTGAGGATTATGACGCTGTGGAGCTTGGTGCTATTCCCAGCAGTGACCCCAGGTGAGTCACTGCCTTTCTCCATGCTGTTCTTTCCCCTCCCACTTCATGTGTCTTCGGGTCTCTGGCTTTGTGTGGTACCTCCTGCGACCGGGCCCTGATCAACGGGGACTTCCGGGGGCTCCTGTAGCATGTGCAACTGGCGATGATAATCCTCTGCTCTCGTGTACGCTGATCTAACACCTTTATGTTCAGCGGAGTTACTTCTGAATGACACCCACTTTGGGCATCGCCTGCCCTTCTGTTACATGAGAAGGAACTTCTGCAATTTCCTATTGCCGATGAATTTGGGGAATTGTGCTAGAACATCAGCTGCTGGAGGAAACCCTCTTGCCCATCTGTTGTTTTGACTTATAATTAAATTCCAAGAAGCTATGAGTTTGCAACTAAGAAATGCCTGAATTGACTTTAAGCATCAGGTTGTTAGCAGCAAATTAACGCTAAAAGAACACTTCCACTTCGCCTGTGAAGCTGTGTTATTACTGTTACCCCTGGGTACCATCTAGTCTAACAACAAGAATTGCCGTTACTCATGGCATCTTTCTGAAGCAATTACCGGGGCCTCTCAGTGCTACACACAATGGGGACTTAATATCGGACGTAGGTTTTGAACAATGAGTCGTGTCAGTAGCACGTTGTCTCTTGGAGTATTGGAGTGGAACGGCAAAGTGCATCTGAATTGCTGCCTGTATCCTTCGTTCTTTAATTGTGATTCAGCCTTTGCCACTGAGGCCTGGGGTCCAGGAAAGCAGTTGTAGCTCCGTTGATTTCACCAGTTCATACCAGCTATGGGGCTGGCCCAGTAGATGCATGTGTAGACCGCACTATAGGGAATCCCATCAAGACACGTAGGGAAGGAATTTCAGAAACTCATTTCAACTTGGCTGTCCCAAATTCATCAAACAAATCTGTATCCAGGGATGAGCTGCAGTGAAAGCCACTAATTTTATGCATAAATTTAGCGAGGAGTGCAGTATGTCAATTAGTCTCTTGTGTGCGATAATTAGCTCACATCCTACTGCATCACCAAATTTCGTTAGAGGACGTGGTCGCTCGTGCTCTGATCATGCTTTTGGCAGCTTCCAGCTTTCTCTGGGTTTCAAACATTATTTCGTGACTGTCATTCACTTCTCAGCTAGCTGGCCCAATAAGCCAAAGCTTGCTGACCTTTGCAATAAAGTTCCAGCTGCAGCCATGGGGTGTGTGTCTGCGTGTGGCTAGGATTGTTGACTAAGTTCTTTGGCCCAGATGCTCTCTTCTTGCACTAAGATATGCTCAGTGCAGCTCGGCCCTGCTTCGCATGGTGCATCTGTGGAAGCTCCAGCCCATCACCATCAAGTCGTGTCCTCGGGCCCCTGTCTCGTACACCAGCTGGCCATGGTCTCTAGGGGACCTTACATCAGCTGTGAATTCGAGTCCTTCAGGGGCGCTGCACTCCATCAAGTGTGAGGGGGCAGCTGGCCAAGGAACCAGCTATGCCACTTGATGCCTCTATGCCTGAGTCCTGCAAAGAGAATCTGGGCCTTCAGAGGCTATTCAGAGTTGACCCCGGATCCGGTGCTGCCATTGACTTTGTGCATCTTTCCAAATGCAAACAGATGGACATCAAATTGACTTTGTGCTATGCCAGAAAACAGGGAAGGTGGCTGGGATGGGCGAGTCTCAAAGAGAACAGGGGGGTTTGGACTCAGATAAACACCCAGCCGTCCGGATGCATAAATCCCTGCCTGGGATCGGAACATCTGGGAACCTGCAGGTGGATTTTGTTCTAAAACAGAGCCCGTTTACATTAGGGGTTGCTACAATAATACAAATCATAAATAATAAAACCCTGTGCCCCGTGGCTGACGTACTACAGGGGGCGGTGCCGCTTGCTGCCACGGGGTGGGGGGCTCCGGGTGGGACTGCTCTGTAGGGCGAAAGACCCCGATCTGTCTGTTTCATTTTAGCTCCAGGGAGGGAGAGCCAGGTGCTGGCCCCTTTATGGCTTCTCAGGCTGCTGGCTCTGGGGGCAGCAATGAGCTGGGCGTGGCTGCGGCCGCGCTCGGTAGCCGTATTTGAGAACGGGACGGATTCCTGTCCGAACCAGAAAGACGCGCACGGCCCAAACCAGTCCCCGAGCAGCTGCCGCAGGAGAAGAGGGGCAGCCTCCGATCTCGACCGCCACCATTCCGTGGCTCCAGAGCGCCGGTGGAGCCAGGCCAAAACAGCCAAGCGTTTGCAGGCCCTGACAATCCACTGTGAGGTTTAGCTGGGCGTGCTGGCACCGCAGGGCGTGCGCCGGGCCCGATTCGGCAAGTGAGCAGAGGCTGCGGTTGGCTATTTTAGTGCCGATTAAGCAGATGGTGGAAATGTCGCGACCAGGCCCCTTCTGCTCGACAGCAGCAGCTGGCTGCGGAGGCGTGCAGGGATGACTCCTATTTCAGAGGGCTGGGATCAGCTCAGCCGCGCAGACGTTTTGTCAATAGCAAAACTTACGGTGAACTTAATGATCTAGAAAACCGCGGGCGCTGAATCCCGTTTGCAAGGGGAAGGGGCGTCGGGGGCTCGAACCCCTGGCTCAGGGTGCACGTTCCTCCTTAGCTCCGCAGCGAGCGCCCTTAGCTCAGGGCATCAGCCGGCTCAAAGAGTGCTGCCCATCGACTAGCCATTAGCGGGGGCAGAGCCACAGGGCGTGAGCCCAGGTTACACGAGACGCTGCTTTCTGCAGGGGGTTTGGGCCACAGGAATCTTTTGGGCCGGGGTAGAAACTAAAACCAGGCCAGAACAACGCCTCCAGCTTCAAACCCGCCAAGCACCCGAGAGAATAGCTTGGGAAGTTTCCAAAGGCCCCTGTGTTTGTGGCTCCGTGGTGCTGCCCGTCTTCTGCGTTGAGTCTGGCCGCCAAGAGCACATTACCGCCCGGTGCTTCGCCGGCTTCCGATGCGCAGCGGGGGCAGGCAAGATCCTGGTCCAGGAGGGCTGGCAGATGTCTTTATCTCAGACCTCTTCTCCTAGGCCCTGTCATGGCCCGTGAAATAAGCTGGAGAGCTCTTGCCATCGATCCCGAAGGAGTGGCTGGGGTCCTGCCCCAGGCATGCTGGGATGAAAGCCAGGGCCTGTGGAATTCCCCACCTCCCTGCTGTCTGTCTGAGCCCAGGTTTAGTGACCTTCAGGACAGAGTTTAAGCCGGGGGGGGGGGGCCAGGATCTGCATGAACAGACAGGCATATCCTCAGTTCACCTGGGCGCTGTGCGTGGGTGAGACGCTGCCCTGGCCTCACTCGTTCCGGGCTGTCTAGTGTCTGAGCACGTACCCTCCCTGCCCCAGGGAGCTGGAACGGTCTCATCAGCTTCAGAGAAGGCAGCTCATGGGGGATAAGGCACCGGGTTGGGACCCTAGAGCCCTGGGGGCAATTCCCAGCTGTGCCACTGGCTCCGTGCGTGAGCTTGGATCAGTCGCTCAGTTCGGATAACGACCCTTCCTTGGTTGGCCTGGTCTGGGTTGCAATGGGCCTCTGATCTCAGACCGTGCCTAGGGGCTACTGTCCTGTGAATAATCTCCATAAACCCAACCTGCTGGAGCTGGAGCTCAGAAACCCCCCGGGCGCTTTCCAGCAGTGAGGTTGGGCCTCTCGCCTGCTAGAAATATTTCGGTTTCTAACCCAGCGGAATCTGTGGGGCCTCGCACCACCGGTAACACGCGGTGCAGATTAGACAGAATATAGAAGTCTGGGGGGGCCTTGGATGCTCATTAAGTTCTCAGGGCTGCATTTAAATAACCGGTCTGGAAGCTGACTGAAAGCAAGGACATTTCGCACTGAAGCTGCGTCCCTTGTGCCTGTTTTTCCAGGAGCCTAATTAACTGTCTGAGTTTGTGATTTTATTTGGGAGACAATTGTAGGCTCGTGGTTTGAGCAGGAGGCTGGGCGCTAGAATGGCGGGGGTTCCAATCCCGGCTCTTCTGCTCAGTGGTGCCTGTGGCCCTATGCGCATTACGCACAGTGCATATCATTGGCATGGGTGCCGATGGGTGGGGATAGGGCTGCCCAGAGCAGTTTGCCCCAGCTGCCTTGTTTGAGTGGGCCCCCAAACCGAGTGGCATAACTGGCATTGTGGGGTCGCAGCTCTGCTCAGGTTTGGGCCAGTGGCTCCTTGATGGAGGGGCCGCTGAGCCAAACTGGAGTGGTGTTGAAACCCCTTACGCCGGGTTGCAACACCCAGAGCGGGGAGCCCTCCTGGTGGACCAGAGCCTAGCCGCCGCTGTGGTGAAAAAGTTCTGGGGTTGCCTCTTTTGCCACTAACAACATCTGTGGCTTTAAGACGCCCTCTCTGTCTCAGTTTCCCTGTTGATACAGCAGGGATGGTACTTGGCTGCTTCACAGGGGTGTTGTGTGGCTCGTAAAATGATTTGCAAGTGGAAGGTGCTGAGTAGTAGCAGTGTATGTGAATGGTGGCTGATATACAAGGATCACCCACTACAGTGAGGCAGCCACCTCTGGGGGGTGGGGGGTGGCAGCTGTTTAACAGACAGAAATAGATACATATTTTTAAAAACTCCCTGTTGCCTTGCACACTGTGTGCCATTGACCGCCGTGCAAAGTGAGCGTGAAATGCTACCAGCTCAGAATGGTAACCCTTCTCACGCCCGCTCTGCACTGGGACAGTGACATGCAGTGTGCACGGTAGTGAAGAACTAGATCCTTGGTGTGAATTAATACGACTCCCCCCACTTCCCAGCTTGCACCGAGTCTGACTTTGCCAGTGACCCCAGGGTCCCGGTGCCTCGTCCCCAAAGAACCCGGTCTGGTGGCCGTCGCAGCGGATTCGATGTCCCATTCCACGTTCGTAACAAGCAAAATGGCTCTGTCCTGAAAGCAGCACCTGCTTGTCTCTTCCTGCAGTCAGGTGACCCAGCAGATGTGAACAATCGTTGTCCAATTCCAAAGTCAGTATTCTGGGATCACTCGTGAATGACCAAGTGACTCGTTGTTTAGCTTTTTGCAACGTGCAGATTCCTCGGCGCGCAGATTTCCATGTTCTCCCACCGCGGTACCACAAACAGGTGGCCGGGGCTGGGTGCAGAGAAGGTCCAGGGGTGCACAGCTCTGCCTTTCGATACAGCCGAGCCCAGATTAACCCTGCCAGGTACCTGTGGGAGCTCAGGTCCCTCCAAACCTGGATTTGGCAAACGAGCGAGGAGAGCTCTCCCAGAAGGATCCAGCAGAAGGTCTGACTCCTGAACGAGCACCAGCCGGGTGGGAGGGCAGGAAGGGGGCAATGGGGAGCATGGCTGAGGTCTGGGATACGTAGCCACTTATTCCCTTCTTCCACAAAATACTGCCCTGTCGGTGCGGAGGGGAGGCAAGCTGTGATGTTACCCAGCACAAGGGAAAGCCGGCGGGGCTGGAGATTAGTTGCAAGAGGGAATCTTTTGAGGCAACTCACTAGCAGGATCATTTTTACCTAGGCTGGTGCTTGGTGGGCCCCATGTCACAACACAGGCCTAGCATGCGAAGTGGCAAACGACCAGTTGCTGGTGTGGACTCCAGTGGGAGTTCCTGGCTGATTGGCACATGCCAAAAGCTGGTCGCATGGACCTAGGAGCTTGGCTGCAGGCAGCCGCTTTGGAAAGTCTTGGCCTGAGCATGCAGGTGCAATAACAAGCTGCAGCGTGATGGGGGATCCCACCATCATCCTCACAGCCCCTCTGCCTCTTGCCTTGCAGCCGCGTGGAGGCGGAAGCCATCGAGAAGGAGCTGCTGGAAGATTACAGATTTGGTCGCCAGCAGCTGATTGAGATCTGGGGACACGCCAGCGCCATGGCTGTGACCAAGGTAAGAGCAGCGCCGTGCCATGACGGGGGCATGCTAGGATTTAGAGCAGCGTGCGTCAAGGGTGCTCTCCCCTCGGAGCTCTGGGGATCGTTACTTGGAGGGACCCCGACTGCAAAGCCAGGGGCTTGGCTGTCATGCGAGTGTGCTCCCCTGGGCTGTTATCAAACGTGTTTCCTTTTCCTGTGGTCTCTTTCCCTCTCCCAGCCTGGCTTCTCTGTTAGCTTCCCTGTTCTGGACCAAACTTCAAGTGCAGTTTGTTGGCGGCACGGAAATGTCTGGGTAATGTTCTTCCCCCTCCATTGCCGTGTTTGGCCAACAAAGCACGGATTGACCCAGGGACCTCCAGAGCTGGAAGCACAAGTCTCGACAGGTTGAGCTACAGTCAGACTCTTGAGCAGGATCTGGTTCAGGGAGGGACATGTAATAGGCACTGACCGGTAGGTTTTACCATCTTCATCTTCCCTGGAGCCAGCCGGGATCCGAAGCCCCTTGGCATCGGCTGTTTTCATGGTCATTCCCATGTGGGACCAGAACTGAAATGTCTGAGCCCGCGGCCGTTTTCGTGGTCTTTCCATCCAGGGCTGCTCTTTCCAGCAGGCTTCAGCATCTCCGAGGAGTTTTGGCTAACGTCAGGACCAAGCACGAACTGCGAACCTGTCCACATTCGCCCGTTGCTAGGGTAACCCCTGTGCAGCTATTGCACACAGATTTGCTTTGGGAATTGGCAAACGTGCTGAGGAAACCGGAGGGAATAAACTTGCCACAGGGCCAAGATTTGTCTTGTGCGCTTGCTGGTCTCCTGTGTCATGTGGGGGTGGGGGAATGCTCTTAATGCCCTATCTTCTTTACGAAGCGGGGCTGGTTCTCCCCAGTTGCAGCCTCAGTCCCAAGGCTGCTTCCCTGAGAGAAAAGGGGCCAGCTGGCTTCTTGCTCCAGAATTACCGCTCTCTCTTTCAGGGAGAATCAGCCAGGGGGCCTGGGAAGACACTGGAGCGGGGCAACGTTATTAGGCCCAAACTTTTTTTTGTTTTTGGCAAGAAAACAGATTCAGCAACCCTGAAGCAGTTGACGAATTTGTGTCAAATGGTTCATTTTAACCCTCTCCCCCCCGATCCAAATGTTCCATTGCAACATTCGTTTCCATTTTTTGGTTCAAAATGACTCTTTGGAAAGTTCCTTTGATTTGATGGTGTCACGGAGTGTGGGGGAGTCCAGGCCCTGCACCCCTTTCCTGGGATTCACTGAGACTCTCAGCCAGCCAGTAAAACAGAAGGTTTATTGGACAACAGGAACACAGTTCAAAACAGAGCTTGTGGGTACACCCAGGACCCCTCAGTCAAGTCCTTCTGGGGGAGCAGGGAGCTTAGACCCCAGCCCTGGGGTTCCCTGTGTTCCTCCCCCCAGCCCCAAACTGAAACTAACCCCCCCCACCCCCCCAGCAGGCTCTCTCCTGCAGCCTGTCTTCACATTCCTGGGCAGAGGTGTTACCTCCCCCTCCCCCTCCTGGCTCAGGTGACAGGCTCTCAGGTCTCCCATCCCCAGGGCACATTCCCAGGTCCCCCCTCCCTGCTGAGTCACATCGTCACAGATGGTTGCAAAAAAAATCTCAGTGTGCCCCCAAATCAAACCTGAACGTTTAATATCCGATCAAAGGAACCACCGGGGTTTTTACTTTTGGAATTTACCAAAAAAAAAAAAGGGAAAAATTCCATTTTTGGTTCGACCTCCAAACAGATTTTCCCCCTGATTTGGATGGAATTGTTGGCGAACGAAAACCCTGTCATTCGCCTGTTGGAGATGTGCTTACTGGCTGGAGAAAGCCTTCTGGCTCTTTCCAAGAGAGTTTTGGGGAAGTCACTGAGCACCTTTGGGGGCTGGATTCTGGGTAACTACGCAGCCACTGGTCCAACAGTGGCATTATCTCTGCACTTCTTTATCCCACGGCTTCTAAGGTGAGCAGGGCGTCCTGACCCAGGACCATGTGTTGGAGATCTCCTCTCCCACGCACACCTGCTACCTACTGAGCAACAGGCCAGAACTAACAAGTGGGTCAAACCTACCTGGACCAGGTCATTCCATAGCGTGTGACACAGGCACTTGTCAAGGCTTTATGGGCTGTTGCAGAGACACGATGTAGAAGATTTATAGAGGACGTCACTGTGGATGGAGTGTAACATCTGTCAATATACTGCAGTATCTAGCATCCTCACATGCATCTGCAACAGGCAGTCTTGCCTTGGCCTGCTTAAGAATTATTATCGTGCTTAAAGGACTTAGAGCTATAGCTCGCCATTCATCCTGAAGGACACCAGAGTGCATTACCAATGTGTGTACAGGCATTGCTTTGCCAGCCACTGAAATGCACCCGCCCCTGGCGTGGAGCATGGCAGCTGTTTAGTAGCCACACCGCATTGCTACGCCATGTCCGAAGGGCCAGTTCCTCCCCTGTCTCTCCATTGACGCCAATGGAGATAGACTGATTTACACCCACTGGGGATCTGGCCGGAAGTGAAGGAAATACCACCTTCCCATTTAAAGAGTGGGCTGGGCAGGGAGGCGTGGGAGTTAAGGAGATAGAATGCAGTGATCCAAACTGAAACTCTACCAGGCCACAGGGTGTGATGCCCCGAGCCCTACCGCACCTCAAAGGGTTTGAGTCAACAGATGTCTAGCAGCGAACAGCTCGTTAGTGGAAGAAGCCTGTCTGCAGACAGATGTTTTCCTGCTGCATCCCAGCTTCCCTAAGGGATGCGAGGTGCAAAGCTACTGAAAGGTATGTGTGGGGGTGGGTGAGTCAGCTCCCCTCCTAACTACTGCAGCAGAAACTTCTGTTCCGTGACACACTATTGCTTTTCACTTTGGATCGTCAGCCGAACTGTCACAAGCCCCCACGTCTGAGTCGGTTCAGTCTTTGATTCCTGCTTTCACCTGAGCGCAGCAAAACCCGAGTCCAGGTGCGGGCTGGCCTTTGCTGGAGCAGATTTTAATGCAAAACCTAAATGTCAGCTCATAAATATTTAGCTCGAGATCTTTCCACAGCAAATTTGCTCAGCAGGGGCTGAGACAGAGTGAAGAGCGAGAAGGTAACGAGAAGGGGGCCTGATTCTCATTCACGCCCAGGCCCTTCTATGTGGCTCTGCCACTTGTATGTGGCATTTGTACCCACTTTAAAGCCCCTTCGCACTGCCAGTGTGGTGCAAAAGGGGTCTTAGTGGAAATAGAATAAGGTTCATATTTCCTTAACAAAGATGGGGCCAGATTCTATGGTGATGTAAGCAGCAGGGAAAGTTCCGTGTGGGGTGTAAGCTGATCAGAAACCAGCTGAGCATGGTAAAGTGGGGTAACGAGCACTCATTGTGCATGCGATGGGTTTGTATGGTTGGGAGTGCAGGAGCTTGGGAAAGCAGCGCCCTCCCCCTCCCCAGGTGCGATGCAGCGCAAATCTGTCCTCACTGGACCCTGAACCTTCCAGCTAGCCCTATGTGGTGTGTACCCGACACCCATTGTCCAACACACACACACACACCCCGGCCCCACAAATGCCAGGGCAGTGCCTAGCCATCTTAGGGATGTGCTGGCAGGACAGGGGGCTCAGTCACGGTGCTGCCATCAGAGACAATGTGAACCACGCGGCTAAACCCTCCTCGCCCCACTGGCAGCTTCCGGCGGGGAATGGTCTTGTGCCAGCCTGGCTGCAATTCCCAGCTCTGTCCCCCCCAGGCGAGGCGAGCTTGACCCTGCTGGTGGCTTCCATCTTTCAGAAGCAGCATCACCAGCCCCTCGGGTGGCCCTGTGCTTCCTGTGCTCAATTCAGGAGGGTGCTGGCGGGGAGTCCCATCTGGCAGTGAACCTACAGGACAGCAGCCAGTCGCCACCAGGCTTCCAGAGAGAGACAGAAGGCCCGGGCGCCCCCCGGGAGGAAAGAGGAGATCATTTGTGGAGTCAGAGAGGAACTGGATCAGCCTACTCTGTCTAAGGTCTCCTCCCCTCCTCTCTGCCACCGCTGGGATGAGGCCAGATCCTTTTCTGAAGGCCTCCCTCTCTGGAGCTGCATTGCCTAGAGAAGCCAATGCAGCTGTAAATTACAACCCTTTCACGGCAAACTCTGGGTGCTTTCCAGCAGGACCAGAGCTTGGCTAATGCTGGCCCCCACTGGCTGAGTCAACAACATAGCAGGCCACTGGCCATGGCCATTCCCTGGGAAGACCCAGGGAGAAGGCAGCTGAGGATAACCAGAGAACAACAGCTGACTAGAGCCAGCTGCTCCCAACCTGCCTGGTGCTCACTTTCCATACTGAGCTGATACCAACTTAGGGCAGAATAAATGATTTACATGGAAACTGGAGGAGGCAGCTGGGAGCTGCTTTTCTGTTGAAATTAACATCACCTTTCCCTTCTGTTTGCAAAGCTCGGAGGCCGACGCTCTCCAGTTCTCAGCCGGTAACCATCAGCTTTTACTCCCACAAGAAGGGAGCCTGTATTTACCAAGCGGCCAGTTTTGTTCTTTGCCCAGCAGCTGGGTAAGATCTTGGAGATGTAGTAGCGAGTCAGGCCTGGAGTTCAGTCCATCTGTCTGCCAGATGTTCTCCTCAAGTATGACCCTCCCATCTTGACTTACCTGGGAGATGACACTTCCCGTCCTGCTGCTGTGAGATCTAGCAGCCCACTTCTTTGTAATTGGGTCAAGGCAGGTATTATGCCCAGGCAGCCTCTTTGGGAACTGCTCTTTGGTGCCACCAGATTCCACCCCGCATCTTTTTGGAGGTAGCATCCCCGTGCTGCAGTCCAAACACGGTGACAGGCGGAGCAGGTTGGCAGACGGACAGACTCCACAGCATTCTCCTCCCATTTTGAGTGACTGTAGGATTCTTCTTCACTTCCTGTCTCAAGCTGCTGTGTAGTGTAGTTCAACAGCTGGGTAAGGGGATTCAAATCAAAACTCAGACCTCTACAGGGTCCTGAATTCTCTTACTCAGGGTCCGGGCCTAGTACTGGGCGCAATGGGGCTGTGACTTTATTTGGGGTCTCTAGTGGAGCTGGGCAAACACTTAGTAAAGTTCTCCAAAAAAAAAAAAAAAAAAAGCAGATTTTGGGCGACTGAAACAACTTGCGAATTTGGGCCAAATTGGGTAAATAGTTTCAGTTAAATAAAATAAAATTCCTCATTTTTAAAAGTCTAAATGGCTCATTTTGACATTTCATCTAGAAACAAACCATTTCCCTTCGAAAACGTCAGTCAGAATCGATGCTTCCTTTGACGCGAATGAAATGTTCTCAGCTTCAGGCGAAAAATGGAAAAGGGCCCGTTTGGGTTTGAAAGGGACCGAATTTCTTTTCAGCTCGGCCACCAAACTGAAAAATCGGTTCTTCACTGAGCCCCAGTCTCCACTCACTACAGGGCTAATAAATAAATTAATGAGACAAGCCCAAACCCTGGATCCAGAGACCCTGAATTTTGGGGGCAGTTTGGAACTAGAGCATTTGTGGCCCAGCGGTGGCTGGAAGAAGTGTCCAAACTTTTGGGTGGCTTTTCTGAACTCAGCCTCAGCAGGATTTTGTCTGTCACTAGGAGAGATTATCCCACACAAGACCGAGCAGGGAATATTCCTTCTTGGTGCATCACAGTTGTGTGTGGGAGGGCCCCTTGCCGCATTTATAGCTGGGATGTACATCTGCTAGCCCAAGATTTCCTCCAACCTTTAGATCATCCGACAAACACCTTGCTTTTTAACTAGAACTCAGTAAGTAAATATTGACCTGGAATCAGGCGGCTCTAACAAGCAGCTCCAGATTCTGCAGACTTCAGTGGTAAAATGTCAAACACATTCAGAGATGCAGGCTGGGTATTGTCTGTTCTGCACGGGGGTCTGAGAATTCAGTTTCCCTGCCCAGTGTCAATGGTCCGTGGTTAGTTTTATAACTGTAGCAGTCTTCAGAGCTACTAACTGGAACTGTGGACCCAGGATTGTGCTGTCACAGTGAACTGGGAGACTCACCAACCCGTCGTCTCAGAACACCTGGGTTTTCCACAGGGCTCTTCCACACAGGAAGTCTGATGAGATCACTGCTCTGGGGGGCTGGCGGAGGGTAGGGCTGGGGTGTGATGGAGCTTAGATTATCTTTTTAGACCAAAGAACCTGAATTTGGAGAGTTCTAAAACAATAAATATATCCCAGGGGTTGTTTTTGTTTTGTTTTTTGTTTTTGCATTTTTCTCTCTCAGAACCAAGCTGTTTGAATGGTGATTCCAGCAAAGGCTAAAAGGCTGATCAGAGCATGAGGAGGAGTCTTCCTCCCTTTGCCCCCTTCTCCGCTCAGAAAGCCCTGGCCTTGTGGCTAAGGCACTGGGCTGGAGCTCAGGAGATGTGGGTTTGATTCTGGACTCTGCTAGACTCCCTGACCTTGGGCAAGTCACTGCATCTCTCTGGGCCTCACCCCACCCTGGGGCTAATGATCCTTCCTGTGGCCGTCTTGTCTATTTAAACAGTGAGCTCTTAGGGTCTGTCTCTTCCCCCTGTGCCTATGCAGGGCCTGGCACCGTGGGGTTCTCAGCTCAGGTGGGGCTTCTCCCTGCTACTGAAATAATGAGCAGGGGCAGCGCTCATGTCTCCTGAGTATCCTGTCAGGGCCGCGATTCCCCCTGTCCTGGACTCAGAGTCTCAAACCCCACAAATTCATTGCAGGGGGTGACGGATGCCTGGGGTGGCAGAGTACAGGTAGGGGGCCATGCAGAGCGGTTCCAGGAGCTGAGCTAGGCCCTGAAACAGCCGATGGGGCGAGATCCTATCAGCGCTGCCTCAAATGAAGGCCAAACCTGCCAAGGGGAAAAATGAACCCTTCACTTGTCCGGCATGATACGCAAAGTGGGATTCGATCCCCCCGCTCTCCTCTGCGGCATTAGGAGAGCCCCGTGCAGCCCCTTCAAACCAGAAGCCCGCTGCATGTGGGCCCCTTGGTCCTTTCGACAGGACACGTGAGCACCTGAACAAGTTCTCCTGCGGAGAAGGGTTTGGAAACCAAATGGAGAGAGGCCTGAGTCACGAGGTCAGGCTCCAGGTCCAGATCAGCATCTGACGCCGGGAGCCACTGGGGCGTTTGGAGTCAGATCAGCCTTGCAGCTGGGCCCCAGCTGGAGAGTTCGGCTCCACATCCAGGCACGGCTCTGAGGTTCCCAAGCCTTTGGGAGATGGAGTTTGGTGTTCTGGGGCTGGGGGTTGGGCCTGGTTGCTGTGGGTCTGGTGTTCCAGGTCTGGAGGCTCAGAGCCCAGTGGTCAGGTCCGCTTTCCCCAAGGTGACTCCTTAGAGAGCCACGGTATGGAGGTGGGTGGTTGTCAGCGACCCTCCAGCGGCTCAAAGTGCAGCTGTGGGGCTGGGTGGGGCTGAGCCACAAACTGACTTTGTGGCATTTGAAATGCACAGCAGAATTCCCTGGTTCATCCTCAGCTCCATCCTGGTTAAATGTGGCCTTTGGAGCCCTAAGGACCCCACCCCAGTGAAGACGGTCCTTGCCCAAGAGCTCCAAGCCCTACGCACACGAATACAATCTGCCCAGTGTTCTGATTAACCCTCAGCAGCATCCCCTCTACAGTGAGCTCAGCAGCAGCATCCTCCCCGTACAGATGGGGAAACTGAGGCACCGAGAGGGGTCCCATCAGCCAGAGCTGGGACTGGCACCCGGTGGCTCCTGGCTGCATGGTGCAATCAGTCGTGCTGCAGAGATTTGCTTCAGCCGTGGCCGTTCCTGTCAGCTGCTGGCTGTTTGCTGGGACATTAAGCAGATGGCAATGGGACCAAGGCTTTCCATTCTCCTTCTTCCTCCCGCTGTTGTTTTTGGATTCCTTGGGCACCTTCAATTATTTCATCTGGGTTAAACTGCTTGCGCAGGACGTCAACTTTTTATTTTCTTTAAAAAAATGTGATCTGAGGTTACGAACTCCAGGGGAAAATGCTCTCCCGTTCCCAGAGAGCCGGGCCGGCCGCTGGAGGGGGAAAGGGGACCCGTCTCTGCTGGATGCAAAGCTTATTGTGAGCCATTCAATGTTCCAAGCACTGGAGTCAGCTGCAGCGCCCTGTTACCCGGTGCCTGTGGCAGAACTGGGGGTACCCAGTGCCCTAGGGAGACGGCTGCTTGCATGGGGATCCAATGTATCCATGCAAACCAGGCCTCCCCTGGCAGGGAGCCTGGAGCTGGAGGAAGGCATGGCCCAGTTTCCTCCCCATCTATCAACAGAATCCATGGGGAAGGCAGCTTGGCACCTCATCCCTACCTGGCCCCCGCTTGTTGCTTGGAGCGGAGCATTGTTAACAAGAGTCCAGCCACGAATTCCAAAACCCAGCTGTGTTTATTAGGAGGGAGGAATTGCACAGCAGGAGCCCCATGGAGAGCACCATGTGCCATCTGCTGATGCCAGTGGCAGACTTCCCAAAGAGCCCACAGACAATGCCCGCATCTTGTCGTTCGCTGGCTCGAAGGTTGCAGCATTAGAACAAGCAAGCCCTGGCTGATCTCCCAGGGAAGGAGGCTGTTACCTCGGGGAGCTTTGTTTCCCTCCCGGGGCTTTTGAGGCTCTTGGGAGATGATGCCAGGGCAGTGGAGACATGAGCCTGATTTCCGTTGCACCTGGGGCCTTCCACCCCACAGACGCCTGAAGATCTGTGGGCTTCGTGGGACCCCTACAGAGGACAGGGGCATCTGCTTCACTCCCTGGGCTGCCTGTCTCCTCCACTGGCTCCTGCCCCAAACTCACCACACTGGTGGGAGAAGGGGGAAGTTCCACGCCACGTGAAATCTGACCCACCTGGCCACAGCTGCCCCGGACACACAGAGCCCTGGCCCCACACGAAGAGGCTGTTGCAGGATCTGGGAAAGGGGGAGCATGCCCACTCCAGGCCCCATTTGCACCTGCTCTGGCCCCCTTTTGCCAGCCTACTGCTCACCCAGTTGGCACGGCTCGCTGACCTGGCAGCCTGGTAGAGACAGTCAGATTTGCAAGGCGGGGGAGGGAGGCTACGGCTCAGCTGGTCCGTGCTAAAATAGTTGATCGCGCTCTTTATAATGGGCCATTCTTAAGCTGGCTGCTCCTGGGGCTGGCTGCCTTGTGCCGCCTTGCTAGTCTCTGGTCGCAAAGGCCCCCCGGGCTACAGGGCTGGCCTGCAAGGGGACAGGCGACATGTACGAGTTTCCCTGGGGTTGGCGGGGAGAATGCCACTTAGGACGGCTGCCGTGCACAGAGTGAGAGTGGTGAGCTCGTCGGTCTCTGGGCTTGCTCAGGCACGCTCTGCCTTCATGGACGGCAGCAGGGATGCCTAGAAATCAGACTCCTCCAGCTCACCGCCATGCTCACGCCCAGCGGCCCCGTTCTGCTACCGGGGCCACGTGGGGCAGGGATTTGTCCCGGTGGCTGAAAATGTTTTTGGAATCCAGGGGTGGGGGCATTTGACTCGTTTGCTGCAATCGCTCCTGTGACGTTCTGGGGTGCAATCCAGACTGGTGAGGGGCTGGCACCTCTTACCCTGTAACCCTGAGTGCCTCCCGCTGCCTGGCCACGGTGGCGCTCTGCCTGGGGTGCCCACAGCCAGCACCAAGTGTGCACTCTGCCTGCTACTGGGAAGCCCTGGGCTGATGCTTTGGAGCCTGCCTGCAATGCCACAGATTTCCCCTGGCTTCCCCCAGCCTTGGGTCACACCTGGTACAGTGACTCCACCCTCTGCCCCAGAAAGGTGTGTTCTGAAGCCTCCAGCCCAGTCCTGGGACAATCAGATGTTAAGGTTCGTTGCCCTTTTCAGGAGTCAATAGTCAACAGTTTGCTACTTTAACTGGAGTTACCAAACAGTTCAGTTTAAAGACACGTTCCTGTGGAAAGGCCTGGTTACCAACTCCCCCGCCATACCTGGGTCAAACACATTCCAGTGTGTATCCCCATAGCGCTTACTCCCCACTGCCTACACACGTCCCAAGACTATCAGTGATCGGCGGCGAGTTATTAGTTTTCACCTCACCAGGTGTATTTTGTACAGAGATTATTACAGTGGCCTGTAGGGTGCGAATGCAAGGGTCACAGTTTTCCATTAGAACAGCCTAAAAAAGCCACGGTCCCTTTCTTGCGGTTCTGACCCACCTGGGTTTGCAGCCTTCTGAATTTCTGGTCGAACGAACCCCAAATCTCAGCTACATGCTTGGGTCAAAGCAGAGTACCGAGTTGCACCTGGCTTTGCACCAAGTTGGCCCTATGATAAGATAACTGGCTCTGTGGATGAGGGAAAAGCAATGGACATGATATATCTTGACTTTAGCAAAGCTTTTGATACAGTATCCCACAGTATGCTTGCCAGGAAATTAAAGAAGTATGGATTGGATGATGGACTATAAAGTGGATAGAAAGCTGGCTAGATTGTCGGGCTCAACGGGCAGTGATCAACGGCTCAGTGTCTAGTTGGCAGCCGCTATCAAGCGGAGTTCCCCAAGGGTCAGTCTTGGGGCCAGTTTTGTTCAACATCTTTATCAGTGATCTGGATGATGGGATGGACTGCACCTTCAGCAAGTTCGCAGATGACCCTAAGATGGGGGGATAGATAGATACGCTGGAGGGTAGTGATAGGGTCCAGAGGGACCTAGACAAATTGGAGGATTGGGCCAAAAGAAATCTGATGAGGTTCAACAAGGACAAGTGCAGTGCACTGAGGAAGAATCCCATGCACTGCGACAGGCTGGGGACCGACTGGCTAACCGGCAGTTCTGCAGAAAAGGACCTGGGGATTACAATGGATGAGAAGCTGGATATGAGTCAACAGTGTGCCCTTGTTGCCAAGAAGGCTAATGGCATATTGGGCTGCATTAATAGGAGCATTGCCAGCAGATCTTAAGCCTGGAGCCCACATCTGGAGTACTGTGTCCAGTTTTGAGACCCCCACTACAGAACGGATGTGGACAAATTGGAGAGAATCCAGCAGAGGGCAACAAAAATGATCAGGGAGCTGGGGCACATGACTCATGAGGAGAGGCTGAGGGAACTGGAATTGTTTAGTCTGTAGAAGAGAAGAGTGAGGGGGGATTTGATAGCAGCCTTCAACTACCTGAAGGGGGGTTCCAAAGAGGATGGAGCTCGGCTGTTCTCAGTGGTAGCAGATGACCGAACAAGGAGCCATGGTCTCAAGTTGCAGTGGGGGAGGTTTAGGTTGGATATTAGGATACACTATTTCACTAGGAGGGTGGTGAAGCACTGGAATGGGTTACCTCGGGAGGTGGTGGAATCTCCTTCCTTAGAGGTTTTTAAGGCCTGGCTTGACAAAGCCCTGGCTGGGGTGATTTAGTTGGTGTTGGTCCTGCTTCAAGCAAGGGATTGGATTAGATGACCTTCTAAGGTCTCTTCCAACCCTGATATTCTATGATTCTATTGTTACTAGATGAGATTTGGCTCTATTTTGGGGACTGTTTGAACCTGACCGGTCTTTGTTGCAAAAGCTGGTGAAGCTTAGCAGCCTTCCGGATTTCTCCTGTGGCAGCTCTCAGAGCCCCAGTCAGGAATGGACTCGGAGCTGCACAGATAAAGAGAAAGGCACGGTCCCTGCCCAGTGATCTTACAATCTAATTAAAGACAGGACACGCCAGGGGCATGTAGTACACATTAGAGGGGAGAGAGTACCAGCAAAGGGACGCATGGCTCCATGGACTAGCTGCATACCTCACTTGCCATCTGGCAAGGAATACGGCAGGCAGAGGAGGGGAGAACAGATTTGCATTTGTGGGGAGGCCCACGTGGCCAGGGGCCTTTCCCCAGGGGCCTGAAAGTGTCTCTTTCCAGCCCCACGTGTGCAAAGCTTTGTCAAAATCCAGTTACGTAAATGGGGGGAAATATAAAGAAGGTGCATTAAGCACACCCCTCCGTGGGAGAGCGTGGCTAGCGGACAGTTGTTAATAGGAGTATTAGACAGATATTCTTCCCTATCCAGGCAGGCTTTTATTAATCACCTTCCTCTGCTATCTTTGAGCCGCAGGATTAATTCTGGCCCTGGCAATGGGCCGTCTGTTCAGAAGCACACCCGCCAGCCACTGGGATTTATAAAACCAGCCCCTTCTATTTTCAGCTGTCGCTTAAAACCCCTCGAAGCAGCTCCTGCTTCTGCTCAGCCAGTCCCCAGGGAAACTCCCGAGCGGAGAGTGCCTGGGAACGTGCAGGACCCTCCAAAGCGCAGCTGCCAAGAAGGTTATAGTTAGAAGCTGATCTTCACTGTCCTGCACACGATTTGACTCACCCCTCTTCCCCCGAGACCTAGCTCCACATTTATCGGCTACAGCCGCTCACTTCCCACTCCCTGTCTCCCGGGGCAGAATCGTCGGCCCAGCCCAGCTCTGCCCCACCCGCCAGCAGCTGCGTGGAATGCACCGCTGGCTCTGACAATGGCTAGCAGGTGAGCTCCGTGCCAGGGCTACGGGGACAGCTGACCCCTGGACAGCGGAGTGCAGAAAGGTGACCGGACAGGCCACCTCTGCAGTGAGCAGTGCATTGTGGGACCACAGCGGGAGGGCTGTTTGCACACTTCCTCTCCACCAAGACTCAACTGAGTGACCACTTGTTTCTGTTTATGCTCCGTATTGCAATAACACCTAGGAGCCCAGGCATGGCCCAGGCCCATGTTGTGCTGGGCTCTGCACAAAGCCAGAACAAAAAGACAGTCCCTGCCCCAAAGTTTTCCAGGTTGAGTAAATCTAGCCTTGTCCCTGAGTAAGGCTTCACCCCTGGCTGGAATCACTTGATGGACAGGCTGTGAAAAGTTATTTCCGCCCCTTGTCTGCCACATCAACTTATTTATTTGTATGACAGCAGCACCTAGAGACCAGGGTCCCATTGTGCCAGGAGCTGTACGTACACCTAGGCAGCCCCTGCCCCAAGGAGCTAACAATCTAAATGGACAAGACAAAAGGTAGGACGGGAAACAGAGGCACCCCAGCGGGACTTTACTGACAGAGCCAGGGATTGATCAGCGGTCCCCTAGTCTGATGTTCTAGCCACTAGGCAATGCTGCGTCTAGGCGTGCCCAATTAGAGGGTGACCTCTCTGCTGGAGACGAGGCCTCAGCTGTGTTAATGAGGGGGAATAAAAACGAACAGATTGTAGCAGAAACTTCCTCCCAGCCACAAGTCTCCTCCGTACGTCAGGCAGGGAATAATTGCTTCTCAATGCCCCGTTCAGTCTCATGGCATCCAGATCCCGGAGCCCTGGCTCACCGCACTGACACCTTTGGACAGGGTAAGGTCCTCAACTGCGTGTTTCTGTCACGACGAAAGCTCGGGGGATAAACGCGATTCAGTCTTGCCTTTTACATGGCGCAGGACAGGACAGAGCTCTGAAGGTCATTCTCGCCCCGTTTCCAGGAGAAAATAGGTGCCCATGTGTTTGTACAGCTTGGCCTTCATAAACAGAGAGAGAAGATTTATGGATCAAAGATAGCTTTGTGTCTTATGAGGGCGAAGGCTCAGTAGCGCCACTGTATTTAGGGCTGGCTCAGCTTTTCCATTCTAAGCCTCTGTGCCAGCCTGTGCCCCCCCCCCCCTTTAAGGGCACAACAATTTGTTTTGGGAAGAGAAACATTTGGGAGTTGAGCTCCTCGATCCTCTGTGGCCTTGGCTGCGCGAGGCTGGCTGGGCGTGCCCAAGCATTCTCCCCGGGAGAGCCGCATGCCCGGTAGTGCGGCTCTTTATTTCTGTAGCCTGGCCGATGAATTGTTCTGCAGCCCGGGAGGGTGGCAGGCGGCGGGGGAAGGTACCGATTTGTGCAGGAGGAGGGCGGGTTGGAGGCACGCTCCTGGGGGTCAGGAACCTGAGGGTCAGGAGCTCTGGGGACTTAGCTGGAGGAAAGGGTGCGCCGGCCCTGTGAAAATCGGGCCCCTGGGCTAGAATCAAACTTTTGCCACCATGTGACCGTGGGCGGTTGTTGTTATTTGTAATAGAGGAGCAACTAAAGTCCCCAGCTGAGCTGCCAGCCCTGCTGTGTCAGGGGCTGCAGAGACACACCGTGAGCCACAGTCCCCGCCCCAAAGGGCTCACAGTCTAACTAGCCAACCCATGGGAGAAAGGAAGCGTCATTGTCCCTCTCGGACAGAGGGGAAGCCCAGAGCGGGAAAGTGACTTGCCCAAAGTCACCCAGTGCATCTGTGGCAAAGCCCAGGGTTAAACCAAGAGCTCCTGATTCCCAGCCCAGTGTCTTACCCTCAAGGCTAGCCTTCCTCTCAAAGCATCTAGGGGAGAAAAGCAATCCTAAACACCCTCTGGACTCCAGGCCTTTAGTTGCTGTGCTGCCTCAGTTTACCTAGGTGTGAAATGCGGGTAACATTGTCTTCATTAATGCTATCATGTACCTTGAGAACCAGTCAGCCATCACTGTGAGAGCTGGTTCACTCTCCACCTTCCTGCCAAGCCTCTGGGCACATCCCGAACGGACTGAGCAAAGTTCATTGACCCAGATGGTTTTGGCAAAAAATTCAGATTTGGTGACACCAAAACATTTTGTGAATTTGTATCAATTTCAGCTGAGTCTTGAGCTAACCCCTGAAAACAAACCAAAAAAATCAAAATGTTCAGATATTTTTTTGACTCGAAACAACTTTTTGTTTCAAAATTTCCTTTGTCTTTATTGTTAGAAAATGTAAAAAGAAAAGAAGCGCTCCGTGTTCGACCTGAAACGGATTTTTTCCCAACTTTTTGATTTGCCAAAAATGATGTTTTCAGTTTGCCCCAAAACAATGTTTAAAACCAATTCAGACTTGCTGGTGAACTGAAAAATCCGTCGATCCCTGAGCTCCAATCCCGACCGCGGCGCTTGCCGGGAACGGCCTCATGGCTGCAAAGAGCGGTCTCAGGCCCCAAGGAGGGGGCTCATGGAGCAGTGTCTTCTCTCTGTCTCTGCCCCTCCTTCCCAGCAATGGTGACATTCCCTCCTCCTGGAGCCAGGAGACTCCGGAAACATGGCAGTGCCCAAAGTCTGGAGTCCCCGCCAAGGTGCAGCGGAGCCAGCCAGGGCCCAGGGACTGAAAAGCTTGTTCAGGGCATCAGGAACCGTAAATAGTTTGTGCAGTTTGGTTGTGTCCGGTGTTTGGATGGAACTAGAGGCCAGACTCCAAGAGCAGGAAAAATCAGCCAATGGATAAATAGGAGGCTTTGCCTGCGGTCTCTGTGCAACTGGGTAATTTTCAGACTGCTTTTGCTCCGTCCAGCAGGGCCACAGCGAGTGAGACAGTTAGGAGCCTGCCAAGCTGCCCTGCTCCTCTGCATCAGCTCCTTTGTGCACGGGCTCCATGCTTGCTAGATGGCTGCTGGGGCTGGGAGTACATCATGTCTCGCGGGGTGCTTCCAGCCTGACTTACGTGTCCCAGTGTGGGGGCTAACGGGTCCCGTGCTCCTGGGGTCACCGTCTTTCAGATAAGTCTGGCGGCCCCTCTGGGACCACGTTGTGCAACCATTGAGGTGTGAATCCCGGTGGCCTGGCTAAATTCCAGGCGGTGTAACGCCATTCTGCCTTCCCCACTCCATTGCAGTTTCATCTGGATACAGCACACTTCTCCACTTCCTATTCTAAACCACTGGTGTAGCGTTGCTGTGCCCTGTTAAACAGCTGCTGTGTTCCAATCCAGAGGTGGCTCCATTTCAGCAGTGGATGCAGTTTTTCCTGTCTCTGCTTATGGATCTAGGCACCTTGGGGATGGAAGGCCAGAGAGAGACATGGGAGGTTTTTCCTACCATGGGGCCCAAGCTGATATGAATGGGGACGGAGATCAGATTGAGTGACGCTGCAGGGTTTTGATCCCATTGTTTTTCTCTGCGCTGCAGGTGTTCCCTTTGCCGTCCCTCCCAAGGAAGCAGCCCACAGTGCTTGTGGTGTGTGGTCCCGATCAGAACGGTGCCATCGGCTTGGTGTGTGCGCGGCATTTGCGGGTGTTTGTAAGTATCCTTAACAAATCAATCATCCGCCACCTTCCTTGTGGCTCCTAGGGGTGGGTGGCCCCACGCTGCAATCTCAGTAGCCCTTCTCTGGGCCTCCCGGTGCCCTGACTATCACTTGGCTGGATTCTCTTCTCTTCCCATTGGCGTCAGTGAGCGCACTCCTGATTAACATGGGTGTAAGCGAGAGGAGACTTGATCCCATGGCCTCTCGATCCATGCTAGCGGCCGGGACAGAGGCAGCTCTTTGGTTCCTCAGCATAGCTACCCCTGTTAATTCATTCATCAGAGGTTCTTCACCTGCAGCAGGAGATGCAAGGACGGGGACAGATCCCCGTTCTGCATCACCAGTTGGCACCTGACTCAGATCCGCAGGGCCCAGGGTGAGACACTTAGGGGCTCTTTGGGGGCCCAGGAAATGCTGAGACTATTTCCCAGAGGACAAATTTCCACATGGCAAACTCAACCGGTGCCCCTGGCGGGGCCTGGCACCTCTGTGGGCAGCCCTCGCAGAGAGACCCAGGACTGAGTGGGTCAGAGAGATTAGACCCTTATCTATCCGTTCAGAGCTTAGGGGTGGGGGAGGCCCCCGCTTTCACTGTCTCTGGCCACCTGTTCTGCGGACAGGCGCCATTCGCCAGTACTAAAATCCCCTGTAGCAACCTTTCTTTGTTACTGGAGCCCTGGGGCAACCAGGGAAGGGCCTGGGGGCAGCTAACCTGATCTTGCAATGAGATCCAGAGAGTGGAAGCTAATGCAGTTTGGGGGCTGCATGACATGAGCAGGTCTGATATCCCATCTGCTAGAGGGCAGACAGCAGCCTGTGCATTCAATGGGCCCGATTCTCAGCTGCTCCATTCCCACCCTGGGACATGCTGGGGGAGGTGGGACTTCGGGGTGGCTGAGGAGCTGTAGCCACCATTGTGCTTACCATGTTCTGAGCACCCCCACGCTCCCAGAGCGAATGAGAGCAGCCCCAGGGCTGCTCTAATTTGTGCTCTGCTTCCTGTGGCCCCTAGGAATGGGAGGATAACCCTAGTCAGCGTGCTCTCCCCAGTGCCAGGGCTGGTGCAGATCCTTTATGTCCAATGTGCAGAGGCATCCCAGCATGCTCTAGGTGAGACCCCTTGTCTGTACTGCTGCACACAGAGTCCGCCGGGTCCAGCTCTGGGCTAGAAGCCAGTCGCAACACTGCAGGAAATTCAGGAGCCGCTAAACGCTGCCAGAGCTGACTGACAAATAAAGATCAGACAAGCTAAATACAGCAACTCCCAGCGAAAATCCCATGGGAAAGGGTCGGGCAGGGCGCGAGGGAATGGAGCAGAGAAAGCTAAGAATAGCGCAGGCTGCTCCTCCAGAGCCCCGGGCCCCGGTGGCGTGATCCGTCTGACCAGGGCATGTCTCCTAGGGGGTCGGGACAGCGGTTACAGTCAATGCGCTGCAGGATGCGGCCAGGAACGCTGCTGCGATAGACGCATGAGGCTGGTGCTGGGAGCTCGCTAGCTGAGCGGCACTTTCCCAGCTTGGACCAAGGGCTGCCCACCGCTCAGCTGCGCTCCACTCTCTGTGTCCCAGGAGCGCAGCGGTCTCCCTGCCAGATGTCACAGCAGCAGGGAGTTAGGGGGTGTGTGGGGGCGCTGGGGATCGCCCTCCCTGTAAACTCGGGGGTGGCTTGTCTTTCCCGGCTCTCTCACACCCCGGGAAGGGCAGGGGGGATCTGTCCCATGTCATACTGCAATCTCTTGTAAGTGCTGTCAGTCGGAGAGGTCCCAGCGTGGTGCAAAGCCAGGCAGGCCCAGCAGCAAACACCGAATGGGAGCAAATGCAGCATCTCCCTGGACGCCTGCTAATGCCACCTGCCTGCCTCTCTTCAGCGCTCCCTGTATTCCAGCAATCAGGGGCAAGAGCACCTCCTGCTCCAGTAATCCTGGCTAACTCAGGCTAGAATCACGCCAGGCTCCCAGGGAGGAACCAGCTGGGTCCTGTAACCACGAGCGTCATCCAGCCATTCCTCCCCCTGATCCCTGAGGGGCTGTGGGAAGCCCCCAGGAGCCCTCCCAGACAAGCCCCTGGGGCTCTGCCAGCGGGTTAGACCCAGCTCCTTCTTTCAATACAAAGCTCATCCACTTGCCTGCTGCAAACTCGACCCAGAGGCCCATTTCCACGCCCCAGAGAAAAGCCCAGGACCAGCACTGGGCACGGTCAGGAGCTGGTCTGGTGAGAAAAGCACTGCTCCGTGCCCCTGCTTTGAGTGCTCTGCAAAGAGTGATTAAAACCCAACTCCCCTGCGGGGTGCAGGATTCTCCCTGCTCGTCTAATGGGGTGATGGGGCACCGAGAGGCAAAGCGACTTGCCTGAAGTTGCTCAGGGAATTGCATCTTCCAGTGGAACCCAGGAGTCAGCCTGAGTCCCTTCTCCACAGCCACAAGACCACCCTTCCCACCCCTCTGGTAGCCATCTGCTGGGCCAGTCATTCCGAGTGGGCCTCCCAGCTGAATAACCCCCCTGCAGCCGTTGGCTTAGTGCCATGGCGGTTCCCGAGCCAGCGCCCACTGGGCTCAGGGCGAGTCTTTCTAGTGATGCCGGGAGCGCTGGACTGGGCCCCGGGAGGAAGTGGGGTTTTTTACCCAGGAAAACTTTTGCCCAAATAAATTTGTTCATCTTTAAGGTGCCACCGGACTCCAGGTTGTTTTTGTGAATACAGACTACCACAGCTACCTCTCTGATACTGGGCCCCAGGAGATTCCCTTTCTGCCTGTGGCCCTTTCAGATGCTGGGGGAGGGGAAGCAGAGGTCCAAAGGTGCTGGATTGCCTGCAGCTGCCAGTCAAGGTGGGGCAGAGGAAGGAAGGGGCTGGGGTGGGAAGAGGCCTTTTGGGTGCAGGTTAAAGTGTTCTCTCCTCCCTCAGGAATACGAGCCGACCATCTTTTACCCCAAGCGGTCCCTGAATTCCCTGTATCGGGATTTCACCACCCAGTGTGAAAAGATGGACATCCCCTTCCTCTCGTACCTGCCGACGGAGGTGAGCGACGCCCCGGTGGCACGGAGCACGGGGGTGTGTGCGTGCGTGCACGCGGTCCCCCTCCCCTTTACTCTGCCCACCCCGCCGGCTGAGCCGTCCCCCATTCAGATCCAGCCCACGCGCTCTCCAGCCACGTGGGAGGCACAAGCGCCCCCCCAGAAACCCAAACTTAACAGCCAAAGTTCTTCCAGGGTTTAGAGCCGTCACCCCGCAGCAAAGTCTGGCTTGAGCTAGTGCTGGGTGTCGGGGAGCAGGTTTCTGCAACCTGACGCAGTGGGGGCTTTATAGGCACTGGGGACCTTGGGAGACTTTCAAATGGCCATTGGGGGCATCCTCGGTGCAGGATTCACCAAGCTGCCGCTGTGCCTAAAGGAAGCGACTTCGGATCATTTCAACTGCGCCGTGCCGAGCTCTCCTTTCCCAAGGGAGCCGGCCCAGGGGGTTTCCCTGATCAGCCCCCGCGAGGCTTTGTCTGGCGGCTGCGCACGGTGGTGCTGCAGGGAGGCAGGTGTGTCCAAGGGCTTAAAGAACATCAGGTTTTCAGCTCTTTTTAAAGAGCGCCCCCTAATGGTGTGGGCTGCCTTGCTGCAGCCTGGGCTCTGACTCCAGCCCAGAGCATGGGTGGAGTGAGGGGGATTTGGAAGGGTTTTTTGGCCGTGCCAATCACATGCGTCCGAGCAGAGCCTCTCAGCTCTAACTCTCCTCCGGGCAGGGACTGTCTTTTCTCTCTGTGTTTGTACAGTGTCTAGCACAATGGGGGTGTGGGCCATGCCTGGGTCTCCTAGCGCTATAGTAATACAAATAATTAATAATCCTACTTAGATGCAGTTCTCTCAATACGGGTAAGAAGGAAGGCACAGGGGCTCCTAGGTTAAACCACCCGGGGTCTAATACTGGTGTGAGGGGAACCCAAAAGCTGAGATTATGGGGAAAAGGAGAGTGCAGACTAGATTTGAGGTGTAGTCCGTGCAGAGACAGTTATGGCCTTTTGTTCAGGCATCTGATCCGAGCATCAGGGTTCCAAAAACGCCAAACGGCGAGTGTGATCCGCTCGCTGCTGGAAAAGGAATTACTGAGTCTTATTTCCTACCTTCCCAAACAAACACTGCCAGATATTTTATTTTTTAAACATTGGACTCGGTTAAAGGAATGTGACCTCAAATTACTGTCCTGTGTGGCTCCATTCCACTGTATGGGCAAGAGCACAGTTGCTTTAAAACCCTTTGGGGTTTTGGTCCCAGATTCTGCCGCAGGCTCTGGAAATGCACAGTAGGAGAAGTTTCTAGTTACAGCAACAATAAGATCAAATATGTTCAATTTAAAACCTGTTACAACCTGGCTCCTTTTGGGGGCAGTGTTTTTTTTAAGCTGTGCCATGGAAGTTCAGCATCAGGACAGAAAAAAAATAAAAAACCCTGTAAAAATAATTTTTTACACCCTTGCTTCTGGCCAGCGCACCAGGTTTTCACTCTGACGTCCTAGGTGTTAGCAGCTTTCACTAACCCTCTGGGAGACCAGGCCTGCTAACTTTAATCTTGTGATTTCGTCATTCCGGGAAGCCACCTGTCACTCCAATGCCTGTGGTCAGGCCTTAAAGAGAAACCTCCATGGGAGAACAACAATCGAAAATGACACAGATGAATCAAGCTGGCTTTCTTGCTGCATTCAGAAGTCCGAGCGCTCTCTCTTGCTCTGCCTTCGTCTTTGGAGACATCCCCCAGGGAATGTTCCTCTTCGTTGTGGGCCCCGGCCATTTGTGATCATTAAAGATCCTCTGGGAATTTTTGTAAGAGCCGGAGTGTGCTGCCCAGACTCCAGGTGTGGCAATTTCCAGCTTGCTTTCCTATAGCCCCCTGCATGGGATTAGTCTTCACTTCCTGGCCTAAACTGCAGAAGCCATGTTGCTACGTGCAGTTAGACAGCTGGAGCCTGATGGTCTTTCATCATGCCCGTTGGATGACACCCAGTCCACTGCTGTCACACCAACCGGGGGCAATGGCTCATGGCTACAGCTTCTAACCGAACCCAGTAGCTGCAGCCACCACCTACCAACACCCCACCCGGCCTGCGGCTAGAGTGCGCACCCTAACACCGAACAATGCTTGATACAAGCCACATGTGCTTACTTCTCCTGCCGAGCCCCTTCCTGAGCCCCCTGCAATAGATATACACTGCCCACAGCTGTTCTCTCTCCATTGCTCTGAGCTGGCTGGACTGTTTGCAGAGGTTGATCTTCAGTGCTGGGCTGGGCAAAAGTTCCCAGCTAATCTGGAAGGCAGCTGGTCCTTTTATCTGCATCCAGGGCATGTTGTAGGGGGACACTTCACTGAGGGGAGAAGGCTCTGTGAGATGCTTCTCTTTCTCATTGAATGGTACTGTCAGATGTTAGGGGCTTGCAGCTCTCATGGAGCCAGTGGGCTGACAGCATCTGTTCTGTCTCTATAGGAGTAACAGGGAGAGGGAAAGTGGCCACAGAGAGCTCGGCAGGCAGAGGGGATGGGGCTGTGCCCCAGCAGGAGGGTCTGTACAGGGAGAACATGGGGGAGGGCAACCAGGACCGTGAGTCAGCAGCCCTGTGCACTGGACCGGGTGCACTCGGTCACCTTGGCCTTTGTGTGCGCGGGAGTCCACAGGGGGCTTATGGGCTGGATGAAGCCTTCCTGCCAGGTGCTGTGAGGCTCGGGCTGGCAGATGGGTGGTTTCTGACTGGGTCCCGTCCCCTCCAGGTCCAGCTGATCAATGACGCCTACAACATGGTGATTGACGCCATCCTAGGAGCCGACGCTGAGCCGGGGGAGGTGAAGGAGCCTTATGCCAGCATCTTAGGCACCCTGAAACAGATCCGGATCCCCATCATCAGCCTGGATGTGCCCTCAGGTGGGGATCCCAGAGCCTCCCCGGGGGGGATCCCCGCATCTCGCCTTATCCTCTCCTATTGGCACTTGCTCTCCCCACCGCGCACCCGAGAGTCCTCAGCCCTGGTTACCCGCCTTTCGCCACATCATGTCCATGTGGCTGCAGGTCTCCCCCCCACCAGCCACATGATCTTACTTCCCCCTCCCCTTCTGGTCCTCCCAACCCCCTCTCTGTGGTCCCATCCCCTTCCTGCTTGTCCTTTCCTGCCCTTGGAATAGCCAGCAGGATCCGATCCACCAGGCAGCCCTGACCCATCCAGGGATGGTCGTCTTGTCCTCTGGCATGGGGCAGGGCCTTTGTCCTGGGTTGCAAAATGCTGGTCACAGCCAGTCTAACAATACTATTTCCTCAGGAAGGGCTGATCACTAGCCACTCCGGTAAGGACTCCTCCACCTCCCGCTTCTCTCTTGACACCCTCTGCAGCCAGGGACCCCTGGGGTTACTGGTTACATGCTAAGAGCAGCTTCAAGAAGAGCAAACCCCAGGCCAGATCAGTCATGTCATCGTGTGCATAAGAGCAGAGGACGGATAGGACTCCTGGGCGCTGTTCCCAGGTCTGGGAGGGAAGTAAGTTTTAGTGGGATAGCTAGGGGAGGCTGGGAGTCAGGCCTCTTGGGTTCTGTTCTCAGGTCTGAGAGAGAAGTGAGGTTTAGTGGGATAGCTAGGGGAGGCTGGGAGTCAGGACTCCTGGGTTCTGTTCTCAGGTCTGGGAGGGAAGTGAGGTTTAGTGGGATAGCTAGGGGAGGCTGGGAGTCAGGACTCCTGGGTTCTGTTCTCAGGTCTGGGAGGGAAGTGAGGTTTAGTGGGTTAGTGCCTCAGTTTCCTGTGTAGACCAGGGAACATGGAATGGGGCTCATGAGGCTAAATTTGTACATGTTTGCAAAGGGCCTTGAATTCTGGTGAACTAGGGCAGTGGTTCTCAGCCTTTTCCATTCCAGGACCTCCCCTTTAACTGGGACCACACTGGGGCCCTCCCAAGCAGCAGTGCAGTGGGGAGCCTGTGACCTGGAGCGCTGAGGAGAGAAGCAGATTATCGGGAGCAAAGCCAGCAGAAAGCACTGCTTGGTCTCTGCTGGGCTAACGAGAGATGTTCAATGGGGTTTGTAGGAGTGGCTGAGCAGGTGGCCCGGGGAGTGCAAATGCTGCCTGTAGGTCTGGGTTCGGATCCTGCCTTGGGGGGCTAGTGAGAAGTGAGTCCACAGTGGGATCCAGCCACAGAGGGATCCATTCACGTTACAAAGCCAATCTGCCGTGTCTTTTGGGGGTGCAGCCGATCGGGACGGGGGGTGTTGTCAGAGGTTGGAGCTGGTGCCTTGCCCAGGGATGAGCTGGCGCGTCAATGGGTGGGCACTTTCCCCACCTGTGTGAAATGAAGGAGGAGGTGGCGCACGACAGGGATCCACACAAGCAGCTGGATGCTGCGCTGATGCGTGGCACGAAAACAGTTCCTTCTCCTCCCTACAAAAGTGACCTAGCTTCTCCTCAGGGCTCTGACCCTGGGGAGCGTTTGAACCCTGTCTCCTGTGTGCCAGCTTCCCCTATTCCTGGGCGTTCTTTGCTTGCCAGCGGCTCTGGCAGAGCAGCTGAAAGGGAGCTGCCTAGCGTTGCGTTCAAGGCATTTGTAATAAATACTACGCTCCCCGAAGCGAGACATGATGTAATTTCAACACACAGTCGTGTCTGGTGGCCGGGCCTGGTATTGCCATCAGACTGCAGCGAAAACCCCCGCGCAGCCCAGCCAGGGGAAGAACAAACAGGAGCCCTTGAGATGTAAATGTGCAAATTCTCACCCAATGCCAGGGCCTGTGAGGGAGAAGCTGTTCTGACTCTGCCTGGCCCCGCGTCCCCTAGGCTGGCTGCTGCCGTGGAGCGGAGGGACACAAGCCTCCCTCCATTGGTACGGCGCTGCGGAGCTCCGCTGTCTCTTCCACTCAGTCCGGGAGGTTGTGGGTGCAAGACCAGCTGGTGTGGGCAGAGGACCCACTCAGTTCATTAATCTATCGGGTGGGATGTAAATCCGCCATCCTGCTGCTTGGCACTCTGCACTGATTATTTATTTGTATAGCCCTGGGTGAGGTTGACGGGGCATCGCAGCTTACTGACCCTAGCTGAATTCCAGCCTAGGAAGAGGCACTCTGCCTCTCTCTAAATTCCCTGAGTGGCAAAAACTGGATCCGACTTCCTTCTTTGCTTCCTCGCCCGCAGCGTTGCTGTGTGCAGGGCACGCAGCTGCTGAGTTCCACACTAGAAGTGTCTGCATGTCAGGCAGGAGAGACTAGCCAGAGCACAGTGTCCCCGACTGCTCCTGAGGGGCACAAAGGGGCTCTTCACCCAGCTGAGGTGTGATGGGTTTGGTCACAGAACCCCTCTTGGGACTGTTACCTGACGTGCTGAATTTACCTCTGAGCCCGTTTTCCCTGCCAGCTTGGGACTCCAGACCCCTGCCTTGCTGAGCCAGACACGCCAGCCTGCTGCAACCCAGACCCGGGTCTGTTCCCCGTCCCCAACGCTGCAGACTTTAACCAAAACCTGCTCAGCAGGTGCACAAGGCGGGAATCTTTTGTCTCGCTGGGTTCCCACCCCTCCTTGTAACTGGAAAAGCCCCAGGTTTAAGAGGGATTCGAGTGTCAGGTGACACGTTCACATGTCCTGTGAGACCCCCTCCATTCTTCCAGAGCTGGCCCGCACCTATGCAGAAAGGCTTGCAGGTAAAGAAACCATTTACAACCAATTGTCCTAGTCAATGGGAGCCAACGAGATTCTAACCCACAATAGGACCTCAGAGTTATACTTCATATTCCTAGTTTCAGACACAAGACTGATAAATTCACACAAATAGGAGGAACACACTCAGTAGATCATAGGCTTTGTAACGATACTTTACAAGAGAACTTTTGCATAAAGCATATTCCAGTTACATCATATTCACACTTATAAGCGTGTTTTTATAAAGGAGATGGAGTGCAACGTCCCGTGGCCCTGGGCAGGTGCGTGAGCTCTGGGCACTCCTGTTAGTGACACAGGGGGGAAAGGCAGACGTAGGAATGAGTATCCCCTTTCCCCACCTAACTCCTCCCTCCCTGTCAATGCCGTTCAGACACACCTTGCTGCGGCTTGCCTCTGACCTTTCCTTTCTCTCCTTTGCCACGGCAGGGTGGGACGTGGAGACGGGAAACAGCGAGGGAATCAGCCCTGACATCCTCGTCTCCTTGACCGCGCCCAAGCAGTGCGCAACCCGCTTCCTGGGCAGGCACCACTTCCTCGCTGGCCGCTTCCTGCCCTACGATGTGCAGAAGAAATTTGAGCTCAACCTGCCCGAATACTCAGGCACAGAGTGTGTGGTTTCGCTTTAAGGCTCTGGGGGAAGCGGGGGCGGGGAGGGGAGTTGGGGGTGGGGAGAGAGGAAAAGCCACCCAGCTCCTTCAGAATAAAAAGGCTTCAAAGCGTTTTGTATTTTTTGAGCAGCTGGGTGACTCCCTGCTGGGATACTGTGTCCAGGCAGCAGGGCCTGGCTTCCCATCCAGAGGGCATGCAGCTCCCAGGGAGGGCGTCTGCTGGCAGGAGGTCCTTGGGCACCTCAGGCCACCGTGACCAAGCCTTCATGTTGATCATTTAAACTCGGGGGGGGTGCCCAGGGGATCAAAGGCAGCACTGAACCGAACCCCTCTCCTCCCATGGGTCCCACACCCCCAGCGTCTCAGCCCAGGCCGCGGGGTTGAATTGTGGAGTCACAGGGGCAACTGTGTCATTTTGCGGCAGGGTGAGGAAGGCCGGGTGGCTTGTTCCTGCCAGGAGCTCAGATACCCCAGCAATGGGCACCCATGTAAGCGCCTTGCTGAATAGGTCCCTCCAAGATGAATTGTCTCCCAAAGGCAGGTGGGGGATGTACGGCAGGAAGAAACATGCGCTCGGCCCCTGGCAGGACAGGCCCAGCTGACCTCATAGGCCTTTCCCATCACTCACTGCCCTGATCCACGTGTTGGGATTTCTCAGTGCCCTTTTCGCAGGAATCCTTCGTGAACAGGAGCCTGCTCTGTAGCCAACCAGTTGGCAGGTTGCTGCTGCCGCGAGCCGAGGAAAGAGCAGAGAGAGGCAGGATCAGGAGGCGATTTCCTACTTCTCGCCCCGTGGGCCTCAGCTGCTGCTCTTGTCAGCGATCTGCCCGCATGTGGAAAGGGAAGGAAATGACCTCCCTCTGCACTTGCTGTAACTGCCCAGCTGCCCCTCAGCCAGAGAACAGGGCTCTCCTTGGGCTGCGGCCTGGTGTGCTCTGGACATTGGGCCTAGCAGGTTTCTGTGTTGCTCTCCCCGAGCTGCCAAGAGCTAGGGGTCACTGAGCCACCTCAGAGCTGGGGGAATGGCTGGGTGGCCATCGCCCAAGGGGTAACCACCGAGGAAGGCCGTGGGTTCACGGGGTGGTCAGCACCGCCCTGCTTAGCAGGTGTCCCCCAGCGCTGGCTCAGTGCAGTGATGGGGGCGGGGGTCCAGCGCATGTCACTAGCAAAGGATTCCCCTAGAGGTAACAGGGACCCAGGCTAGCACCATGGCCAGCAGGCTAACTACCGCAGGCAACAGCGATTTGGGCAGCTCCCCAGTGAATCCTGCCCAAAGCGGTGGCCGGTGCTGTTCCTAGCCTGGCTGCTTTGCCATGCGGGGAGAAACCTGCATTTTTCTGCAGATCAGTGAAATCTCCAGGGGCCAGATGCACCCCCTCCCTGCCCCCACATCGTCTTCCACCTGTTCTGAGCTAAAGCTCTTGGTGGCCACTCCGTTTGCACCAGCTCCTGGTTCCCAGGTGCAGCAAAACGACAAAGCAGTGCTTAGGTGGTAGCGTTCCCTTTCCCCATGCAAACTCCCCTGGGTGCAAACTCCCCTGGGAATTGGCCCGGCGAGTGTTCTCTGAAGTAGGAAGCACAGTAGGCTGGATGAGACCGATTTTATTACAAGGGCTTAGTAGCTGTTAGCAGCCCTGCCTCCCTCCCTGTACTGTTAGCAAGACCCAGCGAGGGAGGAGGACCTACTGCTGTTTACGCAGCAAACCCTCCATCCCAGCTCAGCTTGTTCCATTTATGTTGGTACATTTCTTCTTTGGGGAGCTGGAGTTTGTATGACACGGGAGCGTTGATGCTGAGTGAGAGCATGGCTCGGTCTTTGGAAGCTTACGCAGCGTACTGCCCGGTCCAGGGGGCTGCACAGCCTCCCCAAATCTGGCCCAATATGCTGCCTTGGGGCCCTCGTGTCACGGAGTCCCTGGGCAATGCTCTGGAACTGCTCCCCATGAAGCCAGTCAGGACTCTGAGGCAGTCGCCTTTCTGTGAGCAGCCTGTCTGCAGGACACACAGCTCACCCGGCTTCCACCTTCCTGGGTCTGACCTCAGAGCATTCAGCATCCTCTGCCCCTCCGTGCGCTTCCCACAGCGAGTCCGCTCAGGCGGGGCTCCTGGGGAAGCCAGAGGGTCCTGCCCCCCAACTCCGCAGTCAGACCTGACTCTCAGCCAGCCAGTAAAACAGAGGTTTATTAGACTACAGGAACATCGTCTAAAACAGAGCTTGTAGGTGCAGAGAACAGGACCCCTCAGCTGGGTCCATTTTGGGGGGCAGTGAGCCAGACAACCACGTCTACCCTTCATTCCATGTCTCCATCCAGACCCAAACTGAAGCTCCCTCCAGCCCCTCCTCCCCTGGGCTTTGTTCCTTTCCCAGGCCAGGAGGTCACCTGATTCCTTTGTTCTCCAACCCTTTAGCTCTCACCTTGCAGGGGGGGAAGGGCCCAGGCCATCAGTTGCCAGGAGACAGGGTGTCGGCCATTCTCTGTGTCCAGACCCCTGCACACACCTGCCCTCTAGGGCTCTGCAATGATCATACACCCTTACCCCACCACCTAGATACTTAAGAACTGCATAGGGGAAACTGAGGCACCCCCACACTATTCAGAGGAAACATTAAGAACAGTCCCACTTCGTCACACCTCGGTGCCAGCAGATAACATAAGAACATAAGAATGGCCCTACTAGGTCAGACCAAAGGTCCATCTAGCCCAGTGTCCTGTTTTCCGACAGCAGCCAGTGCCAGGTGTCTCAGAGGGAGTGACCAGACCAGGGAATCATCAAGTGACCCATTGCCTGTCACCCATTCCCAGCTTCTGGCAAACAGAGGCCAGGGGCACCAAGGCAGCAGGACCTGCCCCCGCCCACCCTCCCATAGCATTTAAGGTGGGGCCTGGGGTGAGTCACACATGGCCTGATTCTCCACCAGGTTAGCTAAGCAGAATTTTGTCCTCGACCTCACTGGAAGCAAGATCAAGGCCGGAGCCTCCCTACAGCTTCCTTCTCCCCACGCACATGAGGCAAGCGACTTGCTTCGATGGCCCCTAGTGGCTCCGCAGGGCCACAGCTCTGGCCTGGTTATGCTCCAGGATGCTTTGGCCACTCCCCACATGGACTCTGGTTTGTCTGATGGAGGCCCTGTGGCACTGTCTGGACACTGATTTTCCAGCTCCTGCCTTTACCTCCCCTGACCTGAGCATGCCACTGAGCCACAAACGGGAGGCCCACGACCCGCTGTGCTCTGCCAACCCTGCCGCCTGCCGAGGTCACGCAAGGTAAGCTGCAGGCTGGGCAGGGCGAGCCAGGGGAATCGTGTGTGTGTGTGTGTGTGTGTGTGTGTGTGTAGACAGTGATATGCTCTTTTAATGAGGATTATCCAAGTCAGTGACAGCAGCGTCTGCCCCGCAGGGGGAACTGAACGGACTAGAGAATCCGGGCCAGGCATTGTGTGGTGGAGAACAGCGGGGGAGATGGCTCCCTTGGGATTTGTTCCTGCGGGTGTTGAATGTTTCTGTGGCTCTGGGCTCCTGGAGCTTTGTCATTTGTGTGCAGACAGAGAGCCAGGGGAGAACGCTGCTAATAAAGATGGGCTTGGAACCGACCCAAGGTGCCTGGGCTTTTTATTCAGCATGTCAGCTGGGTGTTAAGAGCTGTCTGGGGCCCTTAAGACAGCACAGGGCTGTCATTTCCACCCGGGCTGGTTTTCGTTGTCTTTTTGCCTCCGCTCGAGCATGATGAATCCATTACCAAACTGGGGCTGTGGATGGGGAACAATTGGGTCACCTCCCAGGCTGTACGTAGGCTGCCGTTTGAAATCCTGCCAAAGTCAAAGCAATGCGCCTTAGCCTCTGCTCAGCCCTGGCAACCCCAAGGCTGCTCTAACCTTGCAGGTCAGGTCGCAAGTGGTGCTTAGACACTGAAAGAACCTGGTCCCTGGTGTTGCCAGAAGGCCGAGTGATCGTGGAGAGGCTTGTTAACCAGTCAGTCCCATCTCTGTGAAATGCATCATCTCCAGACATCTCCTGAGCTTGTGCATCTGCAGAAGGGGGCTACTCCATCTTGTTGCCTCCCACCAAGTGGTAGCAGGTGCTGAGGCCTTGCAGGCTGGTTTCCTACTGGAGGAAAAAGGTCTATCTCCTGGGCTTGCAGGGGTGCTGGCTGTTATGCCCCAGTCCCTGCCCGGCGCTCTGCCCCTCAGCCTGTTGGATTGGGTTTGATTCCTTGGAGCTTTGCGGAACAGGAGCGATTCCCCCGGCACCGTGGGTTTTTTTTTTAAAGTTCAATTTCCTCTCAGGAACCCGACGACAGGCTCCTGGTGGCATCAGAGAGATTCACAGCCCTTAAGGCCAACTGGGTCACCAAATCCCACCACCTGCATCGCCCAGGCCAACAAACTGTACCCAGGATTCCTGCATCCCGCCCAACAGAAGGGAGTGTCACTTTTTGAGAACTGCCCCGTGCTGGTTTGAAGATGCCAAGGGACAGAGAAGCCAGTTTAATTACCCTCCCTGTTTAAAAGGCGCATCTTACCCCCAGTGCGAATGGAGAACAAACCCTCTGATGTGGGCCGGAGTGATGCCCACTCACGCGTGGACTGCCGCCCCCGGGGGTACCCCGTTGTGCCCAGGGTTGAGCTCTCCACCAGCCTGCTAATGCCACTTCCTTCCCCTGGCCTTCCTCTTCGCCCTGGGCCCGGGGGCGGGAAGCACCGTCTGGGCAAAGCAGGTATCTAATTGTGTCACTGGCGAGTGACCGCATCACCAGTCCTGCCAGGCTGGCGCTGCCTGGGCACGGAACGACCTCACTCCTCGGGAGCGGACAGAGTGGGGGAGGAGGGGGAATCTTTTGTTGGACCGTCTTCTGCCGGTGAGAGACGCAAGCTTGGGCGCTCCCCAGAGCTCTCCCGCAGGGCTGGGACACGGGCACTGTGTCACCGGGCGGAGCCGCTTGTTTAGTGTAAGGGGTGAAAATGTCTCTCAAGGGACCATTGCTGGAGAAGTGGCCGGTTAACCCCCCTCCAGTGATGGGGGGAAAGGAAGGAGGGAGGGAAAGGGTGTGTGTGTGGATAGTGCAGTCCATGATCATTAGTGTCTACCAAAGTTTATGCATTTAAGCTCTCAGGCTTGTCTTTTGAAGGCCCTGGGCAGGTTCCCTTTGACTGCTCCGGCCCTACAGAGCCATCGCTTTGTGAGACGCCTTGGGCCAGGGGTGACAGGGTGTTTCCGGCTGTTATCGTTTGCCAGTGTAGGTTCACTGGGGCGGGGGGGGGGGGGGTGATTGTCTGGTTTCACACAGTGTGCTGGACGAAGTGCGCCCCACCCTGTGCCAGGCGTGTGTGGGACCCATGGGTCTCCAAAGGTGGGGGGTGCTGGGGGGGGGTGTTTCTGATCAGACCTCGACAGCTTTTGCATCTCTTGTCCTGGCAGGGGCTGGGTTGAGTTGGTGGGATCTGGGCCGCTGTAGGTTCCAATCCACAAACCCAGAGCCAGTTTTAGCGCCTTTGCAAAGCCACGGCCCCCTTCTCCCCAGGGTCCGCAGCCCCGCGCCTGGCCAAACCTCGCCAGCGGGGCTTTTCCCTCCCCTTTCCTCTTGACACCTTTCCAGCCCCAGCCGCGCCGACAAACCCCGACGGCCAGTGTCCGATTTCTCCTGGCAGAGCGGGATCCCAGCGCAAACCAATGGTGGAGGGAGCGGGGGACAGGCCTCCTATATAGCCCGGAGACTCCGCTGCGCTCCCAGTCCGCCCCGAGCCGGCTCCAGGAGCGCCCCGCCCCGCCCCGCCCCGCCCCGCGCAGCCGGAGCTCCCGGAGGAGGGTTATTCGGAGCCCGGCGCAGCGGGATGGTGCCACTCACGCCGGCCCTGCTGCTCTTCGCCGCCAGCCTGGCCCTGGCCCTGGCCCGAGGTAAGGCTGGTGCCCTGGGGGGTGAGCCGCGGCGGGGGCCCGCAGGTCCCTGCGCCGCCGGGGGCAGCCCCAGGTGAGCCGGCTCCGGGGAGAAGCCCCCAGCGCACTGGGCTGCCTGTCTCCTGGGGTCTCGCAGCGCGGCCCGGCTGGGGAACCCCCGGACCCTGGCTGGGCTGGGGCGGGGGCACAGCCGGGGAGACCCCTCGCCCCTCCCGCCCTCGGCTCGCTGCTCCCCGCCCCCCATTCACAGTGTGGCCGGCGGGGCTGCCCAGAGAAGGGAGCTGCTAGCACCGGGACGCCTGGGTTCCCTGGCTGGTTCTGTCGCTGACTTGCTGCACGTGACCTCCGGGGAATCCCTGGCCGCTGCCCGGCTCCCCGGGTGTCTCGCCGCTCCCTCGGCAGGGGCAGGGCGGGGAAGCCGACCCGGGGAGCGCCCGGGGTGCACCGAGTGTGCATGCAAAGCGCGGCGAGGTTAGAAACACAAAATCCCCCCTCCCGCTTCACCAGGGGGCTTCCCTAGCCAGCTGGGGGTTGCATCGGCTTAGACCTAGCCACTGGCGGGGTCACTCCCTTCACCCCAACACCCGCAGGGGCAATATTGGCCCCCCATCTCTGCACCCCACCCTCACCCCTGTGCCTGGCTCTTAGCTTCCCTGCCCCTGCAGATCGGCTGGTGGGTGAGTGCTGGGTGCACGGAGGTAGCGTGGCTGGCTGGGGGGCCCTTGTGGCTAGTGGCCTCTGGCTTGCTGGGCCTTGGGGAGCTCTCTGGGAGGCTTCACGCTTGGTGGTGGGGTGTTGTGTCAACTGACACAATAGGGCCCGGTAGGGGAACGAGCTGCTCCGCAGGTTCCAGTGACCCCCAATTTCTGCTCCTCGCCCAAGCTTGGCATGACCCCAGTGGAGACGCTGGGCACAGCCCAAGCCCTCAGTGATAGCCCCCCAGCTGCTGCTACCCCCAAGCACCTGCCTCCCAGACAAGACTTTCGCCTCCCAGGAGGACTCTCCATGCTGCAGCTTCCCCCAGCCCCTCAATATACTGGGGAAGAGCCAGGACCTGCCCGGGGGTCAGGGGGCTCCTGTGCAGCGCTGACTTATGTGAGGTTGATTTTACAGCCACTGCAGTCATGACTGTGGTTTTTCATGTCCAGGTCACCCAAACGACATCGCCCTAAGCCCGATGCCTCTTGGCGAGGTGGATTCGCTAGGTCTGCAAAGCGGGCGAGTTACAGCAGCGCGAGGGAGGCTGTAGTGTGGACGCTTACATAGTTAGGTTGACGTAAGCTGCCTTATGTCGACTTGGCTTTGTAGCGTAGACATGAGTGTGCCCGGAGAGCTCCTGGGCATATGCCTTGGGAGATCCCCAGCACAGCACCTTCCCGCTCTGCCAGCAGTGTGCGGCAGGGCGACCATATTTCCCAAAGAGAAAACAGGACACCCCCAGCTGCTTGCCTGAGGCCCCCTCACCTTGCCTGTGGCCGTTGCCCATGGCTGGAACACTGCCTCCCCAGCCCAGTCCTGCCCCCCCCAGCTGCGAGTGACTGGCGTCTCCGTTCACACCCCCTCTCCCCGGCATGCTCCTTCGCACTCCACCTGGCTTCTTTTTGGCAAAAGTCGGCATCTGTCCCATTTGTTCTTGTCAGCTGATCCAGTCGGCAAGAGCAGGGACAAATGCCTCCTTATGGGGAGAAAAGGGAAGAAAAAAAAAAAAAAACGGGACAGGACTAAAAAAATGGGACCGTCCCAGCTGAAACCAGATGTATGGTCCCCCTAGTGTGTGGGAATGGAAATATGCCTGGTGTCGGGGTCAAGCATGGGGAAATGGGCTTTTCCTCCATTATTTAGCACTGATCCCGGTAATCTGCTGGCATGAAGGCAGGGGCCAGGTGGCTCCTGAGGTCAGGGCTTGATGGTGCAGAAGACCCTATCACCCCCTGTTGGAGACTGGGGGTCATTTTGGAACTCAGTTTTAGACAGAGATTCAGACTGGGGCCAGTTTGACTGACAGACAGACAGAGACTGACCGACGGACTGACACACGCACGCATCTGAAGAAGTGGGTTTTTACCCACAAAAGCTTATGCCCAAATAAATCTGTTAGTCTTTAAGGTGCCACCGGACTCCTTGTTGTTTTTTGTGGATACAGACTAACACGGCTACCCCTCTGATAGAGTGTGCGTGTGTATATACTGAGTCCTCACTCTCTGCATTCCTTTAACACCTTGCACACAGACACAGACTCCTAACCATCCATTTGCAAGGGACCCACATTCCCTGGGTTACCTCCCTCATGGTTCAGAGCCGGATCAGTTGTTTTTCAAACCTCTCTGGTTCCTACTGGACACAAGCCCAGAGAAATTGGAGTTTGGAGGCTTCCCGCAGCAGGGACACCGGGCAGAACCATTAGTGAACCCAGCCTGGGGCCTGTGATGTGTAATAAACAAAGGATCCATTGATTGTTCACCCCTCATAGCTCCCTTTGCTCCCCTGGGTGAGGTCTTTTCTGCTCTTCTCTCCTGCCAGGGGAAGAGGGGTGAATTGTATGGTGCATGCCACCTGCAATCGGGACCTGCATTGTGCCCTTCAGATGCCATCTGCTGCACAGTTGTGTCCACCAGACTCCCCCTACCCCCATGGGAAGGGGGGCTCCAGCCCAGTTCAGTGTGGGGGGGACACATGAGCACAGTATCACTTATACACACCACTGGGAGGCAGAAATAGACCTGCCCCTTCCCATCCTAAAAAATCAAGAGCCAAACAATTTGTTGGCAGGGAGATTCCGCCCAGATGAAATTAACAAGCAGCCAAGGGGGCTCCGGAGAGAGAATGCCACCCTCTGAGGTACAGCTCACTTCATCGGATGCATACTGTGGAAACTGCAGAAGACATTATATATACTGCAGTTTCCATGGTATGCATCTGTCACGGAGTCCCTGGGCGATGCTCTGGAACTGCTCCCCATGAAGCCAGTCAGGACTCTGGGGCAGTCGCCTTTCTGTGAGCAGCCTGTCTTCAGGACACACAGCTTCCACCTTCCTGGGTCTGACCTCGGAGCATTCAGCATCCTCTGCCCCTCCGTGCGCTTCCCCCCAGAGAGTCCGCTCAGGCGGGGCTCCTGGGGAAGCCAGAGGGTCCTGCACCCCAACTTCGCAGTCAGACGTGACTCTCAGCCAGCCAGTAAAACAGAAGGTTTATTAGACGACAGGAACATGGTCTAACACAGAGCTTGTAGGTGCAGAGAACGGGACCCCTCAGCTGGGTCCATTTTGGGGGGCAGTGAGCCAGACAACCACGTCTGCACTTCACTCCATGTCCCAGCCAGCCCCAAACTGAAAACCCCCTCCAGCCCCTCCTCCTCTGGGCTTTGTTCCTTTCCCGGGCCAGGTGGTCACCTGATTCCTTTGTTCTCCAACCCTTCAGCTCTCACCTTGCAGGGGGGAAGGGCCCAGGCCATCAGTTGCCAGGAAACAGGGTGTCGGCCATCCTCTGTGTCCAGACTCCTGCACACACATGCCCTCTAGGGCTCTGCAATGATCATACACCCTTATTCCACCCCCTAGATACTTAAGAACTGCCTAGAGGAAACTGAGGCACCCCCACACTATTCAGAGGAAACATTAAGAACAGTCCCACTTCGTCACAGCATCTGATGAAGTGAGCTGTAGCTCACGAAAGCTTATGCTCAAATAAATTGGTTAGTCTCTAAGGTGCCACAAGTCCTCCTTTTCTTTTTGCGAATACAGACTAACACGGCTGTTACTCTGAAACCCTCTGAGGGTTATTTTCGCATCAGCAGCCTTGGCTCATCTTATCGCACGAGCCTGTTGGCCTTTGAAGTCCAGCTCATTGCAGGTTCCCAGCCTGTTCGCCGGCTTCGGTGTAAATCTGGAGTTACCCCATCGACTCGCGTAGAGCGGCTCTGGATTTGTGCTGGTGCAGTTGAAATCAGAATCCAGCCCTATCTCTCTGATGCATTTTCGAGGAGGCCTCACTCCTGTTCAGCCCTTGGGCTGCGATCCTGCTTTGATCAGCACAACCTCCGAACCGTCAGGGCCACAGATCCCATCACTTACAGGAACCCGCCTTTCCCGCCAATATCAGCCCAATAGTTCCAGCCCTGTGTCTCTCAGACGTTCCAGATTCTCGAGCACTTATTCACAGTCAAAAACCTTCACGATCTCCTTATCCTTATAATAAAAGGTATTGACAAGGCTGCTCGGCCCATACAGTGACTTTGTGTGCCTATTGGGAGCAGCTGGCAGAGAATGCTGGGCCTTGGGGGCAGGAAGGCAGCGTGTGGGCTGGGAGTGACTATTATTCCGCTTTAGATTGAAATAAACGTTTCATGCCTCCTGACCCCCAGCCAGGAGTCATGACAGCCCTGGGGTCACAACCCATCAGCTGAGAACCACCCGTCTAGACAGACGCGTCCCTGCTGTGGGAGCCGTTGTGTCTTTTACAGTTAGATCACTGAGGAGCCCCTTCTCCACTTGGGCAGGTTTTGGAGTCTGTACGCAATACAAAGGCCCTTGGGAACAGGTCCTTCCTTTGCTGTCAGGACTTCCCGCTCGCAGAGATTTAGTAGCAAGTGCCGGCGCGCAGGGATGGGATGAAGTCAGAATCTTTTGACAGAAGCTTTGTCTTTGGCAAACCCCGACAGGTTGAAGCCCAGACTTTTCCTGGGGAAGGGTCCGTTTGGGACACATTTTTCAGCTTACAAGTTTGTTTTCGTTAAAAGATTTGTAATTGTGAGCCCCGTTTTCGAAATGAACGAGTGTCCAGCGTGAAGTGACTTTGGGTGTCAAGGCTTCAGCTCATTATAGTGAAAAGGGGGGGAAATTCAAAGTCAAACCAGTGTTTTGAAATGATTGGAACAAACTCTCAGCTTGTTTTTTATTCTTATTTCTGGCTCACAAAATTTTCTGAGGTTTCCGCTTTTTGCCTTGATTCGGGACAGGGACATTTTTTTTTTCAATCGCTTGAAAATGTTCCCAGGATGAGAGACAAGGTGGGTGGGGTCATATCTCTTGTTGGACCCACTTCTGTGCAGTTTCCTGCCCAGCTCCAATACCCGGGGGTCAGGGCCCTCCAGAGAACGTGACAAACCATTGCAACTGCTCATCAGATCAACGAGCCAAATACATTTAGCCATGCGTTCTGACGGACTGCAGGTGCTGCATTAGCACTGGGGAGCCCCGGCCCTACCAGGGCCACCTTGTGCCTGGCGCTGTACGAACAAGTATCAACTGTTGTTATGAAACCAACCTTTTGTTTATTCGCTGTGGCGAAATCCGGCAATTCAGAAGGGCCCTGTGCTCAGAGTGGTTCTCTGGGCCAGTGGAGGAGGGGCCTGGCGTGGGGCAGTGGGGTGGAGCAGAGGTGGGGGATACAAACACTTCCATCGTGTGATTCTTTCAACAGAGCCCCTGAAGGATGATTCCCGACCGGCCAAGACCAATGTGCTGGGGAAACACCAGAAAAAGAGGCCTGGCGGAAAGCCTCTCAGCGTGGACACAGCAGGTGCGGTGCCGTCCATAGCTGGCCCTGTTTGCAGGTTCACTGCCTGCCCTGTTATGAAGTAACCAAATGCCATGGTCAGGGGGGTGGCATAGTACAAACCTGCAGGTTGGGATTGGGGGGTGCGGGGGGGGGGAAGCACCAGCTGAGCTAGTGCGGCAGTCCAGGGCTGGGCTAGCAGGGGGCTGTGGGTTGGGACTGGGGGGCACCGGCAGACCTCTCGAGGCAGCCCAGGGCTGGGAGGGTGTCACGGAGTCCCTGGGCGATGCTCTGGAACTGCTCCCCATGAAGCCAGGCAGGACTCTGGGGCAGTCTCCTTTCTGTGAGCAGCCTGTCTTCAGGACACACAGCTCCCACCTTCCTGGGTCTGACCTCGGAGCATTCAGCATCCTCTGCCCCTCCGTGCGCTTCCCCCAGCGAGTCCGCCCAGGCGGGGTCCTGGGGCAGCCAGAGGATCCTGCCCCCCAACTCCGCAGTCAGACGTGACTCTCGGCCAGCCAGTAAAACAGAAGGTTTATTAGACGACAGGAACATGGTCTAACACAGAGTTTGCAGGTGCAGAGAACGGGACCCCTCAGCTGGGTCCATTTTGGGGGGCAGTGAGCCAGACAACCCCGTCTGCACTTCACTCCATGTCCCAGCCAGCCCCAAACTGAAACTCCCTCCAGCCCCTCTTCCTCTGGGCTTTGTCCCTTTCCCGGGCCAGGAGGTCACCTGATTCCTTTGTTCTCCAACCCTTTAGCTCTCACCTTGCAGGGGGGAAGGGCCCAGGCCATTAGTGGCCAGGAAACAGGGTGTCGGCCATTCTCTGTGTCCAGACGCCTGCACACACCTGCCCTCTAGGGCTCTGCAGTGATTATACACCCTTACCCCACCCCCTATTGCTGCTTTGCCGGTGCCCCCAATCCCAACCCACAGCCCCCTCTGTGTTGAAGTGGGACTGTTCTTAATGTTACCTCTGAATAGTGTGGGGGTGCCTCAGTTTCCCCTAGATACTTAAGAACTGCATAGGGGAAACTGAGGCACCCCCACACTATTCAGAGGTAACATTAAGAACAGTCCCACTTCATCACACAGGGGGCTGTGGGTTGGGACTGGGGGGCACCGGCAAAGCAGCAATATCCCCTCCCTTTCAATTCATAAAATATTTTTAAATAATTTTAAAAAGAATAACTGCAGCTTAAAGGCCCCGGATCCGAAAGCCCAGACGGGTCCTGACTCCTGGCTTTAGCAAATCCCTCGGGATGGTGCCAGCTGAGGCCCCCCGCCCCACTCCAGTCCTCCAGGATTTGCGATGGCAAGATGCAAAGGGGGTGCAGCTGGCCTGCAGGTGGCCCCGTGGCCCCTAGCCATTGCGGTGATGTGTGGCGCGTAGACAGAGTACGCTGTTTATTGTCTGTGTCCCCTGGCATGGAGGAAATGTGGAGCTGGGGCCAGCGCAGGAGCCAGGGGTCAGCAACGTGTCCGTGCAGTAAAAAAAAATTGCAGTCTGTGGTAATTTTTCAAGAAATGGAATGACTGAATGACATATCACCCAACCAATGTCCTCACTAAGTCCGGTAATTTTGTCAAGTGTCCATCGCACAACTGCAGACCCCTGCACGGGATCACTGGTGCTAGGGGCTGTTCAAACAAAAAGCCAGGCCCTGCCCGAATGAGTTCCCCGAATAGCCCCGCTAAGAGGCAATTTGCTGCTATAAACTGAACCACGGAAGAAGCCTGGACTGAAGCATCCGTCCTGGAGGGTGGTAACTGACAGGGGCATTGGGCACGGATACCCAGAGGGGCAGAGCCCAGGCAGGCCACTGAGCTGGTGCACAGGGTGATGGCAGCTGCTGTGGGGAGCACAGCTGCCTGCCAGGCTGGTGAGAGAGCCAGCAAACATACGGACTTTGACCTAGAGCAGGGACAATTAAAACCAGCCCTGAAATCAGCCAGGCTGGAACAAGCCAGTGGCCCATCTATCCGGGGCCCTGGCGCTGCCTAGCTGTTGCACCTGGTAGGGTGGCCTTATACCTCGGGGGGGGGGGGGGTTTCCTTCCTGATGCCAGTGGGGAATCTGACCTGAAGCATGACGATCAACCACCCTCACCCGCAAGCTCCGAGCGGGATAACCATGGGTTCCTTTCCCTGCCCCCTAGGCGCCACCGAGTGGACCTCCTGGTTCAATGTGGACCACCCTGGCGGGGAGGGCGATTACGAGAGCCTGGAGGCCGTCCGCTTCTACTACCGGGAGCGGGTGTGCACCCGGCCAGTCTCCATCCAAGCCCGCACCACCGAGTGGGAGCTGCCTGAGGATGTGGGCGAGATCGTGCACTACAGCCCCGAGAAGGGATTCTGGTGCATCAACCGGGAGCAGCCGGGGGGCAGAACTTGCTCCAACTACCACGTCCGCTTCCTGTGCCCCGTGGGTGAGTGAGTGTCTTGGGGAGGGGGAGGGGGCTGGCTCTGAGGGTCACCAGGCAGTGCCACCTCCAGATCCCCGGTCTCATGGGTGTTGAGCCCCGCCACCCTGCCGTTTTGTGTCAGCCTAGGGCGGTCCCACGGGTGCTGGGCCCTTCCACTCTTCATTGCCAGTCCCTGGTGCTTCACCCCGTCCCAGTGATGCGCGAGGCCCAGGCTGCCCCTGCCCTCCCTCCTGACCCCTGTGCCCTGAAGGCTGAGGACCCTTCTGCCAGCCGGGTGTCTTGAGAGAACGGTTACTCACCATGAAATTACTCCATCGGGATTCTCTGCCCTGGGCGCTTCCCCGCAGTAACCCCTCTTGTCTCCCTGGCCTCCCCAGAGCACGACGACTGGTCGCACTGGTCAGCCTGGAGCGCCTGTTCCAGAACCGCCTGCGGGGGCAGCGGGCTCCAGACCCGACAGCGCAGCTGCCTCAACAGCCAGCCCCTGTCGCTGCTGCAGCTGCCCAAGTGTGCAGGGAAAGCCACGCAGCGGAGGGGGTGCAGCGGTGGGCCCTGCGCAGGTAACGGGTCGTGGTGCTGCTGGGCGACCCAGGGGGGCTTGTGCATGGGTCCGGGTCCTGGTCCCGTGATCCGAGCTCAGCCCTCGGGTTCACCGTGGGGCCGGCTGGCCGCAGCGTGAGGCCTGGGCACTCCCGGCTCGCTGGGGGCGCCGATCGTTCGTGGTGAGAGACACGCGCTGGATGGACAGCGAGGCCCCAGCAGGGTTGTCAGCCTCCCACCAAAAAGCGACTGACAAAGATCTCACGCTATGGGGCCTGTGGTGTTCAGCGGAGCAGCTGCGATTCCATCCCGGGGAGGGCAGGGCACCTCCACACGTACATGAACAGTCTCAGCCAGCAGGGGGCAGTGTACACACACACACACACACACACACACACTCACTTAATCTCCTTCGACTGTACGATCTTTGGGGCAGGGACTGTCTTTTTGTTCTGTTTGTACAGCCTCGTTCGCTGGTCCGTGCCCGCCCCACTCTACACACGCCGAGTTATTTCAGACTCCTGCACGTGCCACCTCTGGGCACAATGGCACATTCAGCTTTTCTTACAGCCACCAGCTGAATTATTTTAAAGGACTTTTTCTTTCACCCGTTCATTAAAACAGGAATAAGGAGGGAAACCTCCGCCCCCCCCCCCCATTTTAAACAATAAAGGCCCTCAGTGCAGCCGGTGCATCAACAGGCAGGAATGTCAGACATGTGCTTGTGGTCTAGAACGGCTGGTTTTTTATGGCCAAGGCTCTTTTTAATGGACTCTTTCAGGGAGCCTGGTGTTCATTTCGGGTGGCTGGCAGCTCTGAGCGCTGGATACGTTCTCTGTGGGAACAGGCCCCAGATCTTTGCATAGCTGGGGGGGTCTTTTCAGTTGACTCCCCCTCCTAGCCCAATGCATGGCAAGTTTTCTTTACACGCAGCTCTCCGGCGCTGGGCCCATATGGGCAGCTTCCGCCCCATCTGTTCTCTGGGAGCCGTTCAGGGTAATTGAAGTAGCAGGCCTAGGACATAAAAACAGTCTGGCAGGCGCGTGCGGAAGGGTGAGCCTGTGAACTTGACGCTGGGAACGAACAGTTCCGGGGGTCCCGGCACTAGGCATGCCAGGCTTGGTTTGAATGATCCTCCAATTCGGGGGGGCTGGGACCGCAGGCCGTGCCGGGGTAGGGGTGGGGGTGTTCTTGTGAAACCAAGGTTGGTCACATCCCCAGTTTGGGGCACAATGGGACTCAAGGCAAGGTGCGTTCCAAGTCTCCTTGTGTCGTCATTTGCACCAGAGCGAACACAGGCGAGAACGGCTGCCCTTGCACTCTGCTTGTGTTTCGCGCTCACTTTGCACTGGTGTCAACGAGGACAGAGGAGATGGAGCCTTCAAAGCCCTGCCCCAGCATGCCCTGGGCTCAGGGCCAAACCCAGCTTGGGTTCCCTGGAGGGTCACGTCTGCCCCCAAGTAGGACTCAGCAGTGGGGGGGCTGCAGGTGGTGATCCCTCCCTTTCCCTACCAGATGTGTTCTCCAGGCAATGCACAGGGCAGGGTGGGGGAGCTCTCCTGGCGGGTCCGTTTCCAGGGCTGGTGGGCAGCCTCTGCCGCTGGCTCAGGATTCTCCGTGCAGCACCCTGCACATGGAGGAACTGCTGCCTGATGGGGTCTCTGGGGTCTGCACCCCCAGATGCTGGGTGGAGCGAGTGGGGCGCCTGGAGCCCCTGCTCCAAGAGCTGCGGTAGCGGTGGGAAGCGAGTCCGGCATCGGAGCTGCAAGAAATCCAAGAGGTCCCGCTGCGTCGGCCGCCCCTCGGACGTGCAGAAATGCGCCCGGACACCCTGCTCAGGTACTGGCTGTGCCAGGGCTCCCTCCCTGGGCCACCCACAGCAAGGGGGGCCAGGGTTTGGGGGGCAGGTCATGCCTGACCTGCATTTTGGGGTATCTGGCAGGGCATTTCAGGGTATCTGTCCAGGAAGGGCGGGGAACTGTTGTTCTTCAGGACAGCCCAAAAATCCCCTGGATTTGTGAATTTGGTTGAGATGGTTGGGACCCGAGCTCAGCCCCTTGTCCGTTATTACCCTAGGTCCTACTCCATTCATCCATTCATCTGTCCATCCATTCATCCATCCCATCTAGCCAGCCAGCCAATCCAGCCACTCACCCAGGTCCACGTCTCTCTCCCTTTGTTTTCCCCTCAGCTCTGAGGGGAATTTGAAATCTCTCACTTTTCAGATCTTGCCCAAACCTGTGTGTAAGAAAGGCAGGACTGTTACGACCCAGCAAGTGAGCTCCCCCCTCACCCCCATTCTCTCTCCACCCCACCCCGTTTCTTCTCTGTCCCAATCTCTCTCCCCTCCCTGCGGCCCTGGGGAAAGCAGAACCACCCTAGGAAGCTCAGATGTCCAGAGGGTGGAGGTGATAGCAGGGGGAAACACCTGCCCTGCTGCCACGGAGCAGAGCCCAGCATTCCCCACTCCGGGACTTAGAGACAGGCCTGAACCCAGCTCCGAGCAGCACAGGCCCAACCGGGGGGCGTGCGCCCCACCTCTCCCCAAGCCCCGCCACCACCACCCTGGCATCCCAGCCATGGGTCTCCTTTAAGCACGAGCTGCCTCTTGTTCCCAATGACGTACAATGGCCAGCTGGCTGGGCCACCTTGTTCCACTCCTGGCATATTCCCCAGGATCATTGGGTGAAAGTGCCCGGGAAGGGCTGATCCTCCCTTGGAAGGGTCAGGAGCCCTGTTGCTACCACCTGGATATTTTGGGGAGGGTGATGGGTCCCGTAGGCCCATCTCAGAGCCCCGAGGGTCCCCATTCCTGCTCTGTCCTGGTGGGGTGGGGGGCCTAGAGTGTTCCACTCTCATTGCATTCGCCTCTGTCCCCCCTCAGCCTGCCAAATGAGCTGCACCGAGGGCAAGGTGAGCAAGAACTGCAGCAATTGCACGTGCCAGGACCACACCCTGGTGGGCACCGTCCTGAGCACCGAGGGGGCTGCCCTCGCCAATGCCCGGGTCTCCCTCAAGGCCAAGCCACAGGCCGTGCTGGCCAGGACCAACCGCCGGGGCGGCTTCAGCATCCGGGGGGTCTGTGCCGGCAGCGGGGCCAATGTCAGCGTCCAGCTGGAGACGTTCGCCCCGGGCGAGGCTCCGATTGTCTCCAACGGCTCCAGGACATCATCGGTGCAGGTCACGCTGCAGAGGCTGGGTAAGGGGCCCTGCCCGGTGTGTGGGGCGGTCCCATGTCCACCTCTAGGGACTGCTCCACTTAGAGGGGAACAGCCTGCTACTGCTGCCAGCTAACGGGGTTGCTCTTTGAGCTCTAGTGGCTAGAGGTCTGCACTGCAGGGACGAAGGCCCCAGGTTCAAGCCCTGCTGGTGACCCATCTGGGAGGGTTGCTACAAAAAGAATCCCTTGAAGCACAGGATCCCCCTGACTGAAGGCGCCATGAGCCTTCTTGGGGAGCTGACAGCGAGTGTGTGTGTGTGGGGGGGTAAGACAGAATTGGGGGGAGCCGGGAGCTGGATTCTGGGCAGACTCAGGGCCTGATTCCTGAGTGAGGTAGAACACGGGGGGTGGGGTGGGAGCAGATGGGGGGAGGGGAGCGGAGTAGTGGTGTGGGAGGGTGGTTGTTGCTATTGCTGGGGCATCGTCACCTTTTCTGCTCCCCCTCTGTCCGGCAGAGAAGCCCTACGTGGTGAAGCACCCGGAGTCCAAGGTGCGGGTGGCAGGCCAGCGCGTGACTCTCTGCTGTGAAGCCTCCGGCACCCCCCAGCCCACGAAATATTACTGGTGAGTTGCAGGAACAGGACGAGCCAGCCCTTGGCCACCACCATCGGCCTTGGGGAAAGACCTGGGTTTGCCCCCGGCTTAGACTGGCCTCCCAGACCGAGGTGGGGGCAGTGTTGTAGGACAGGAATAGCAGGGGAAGGGGCTGCAGGTCGGGAGTGAGGGGCACCGGCACAGCTGTGTGCAGGAACCCTGCATTTCACCAGCCTGTCCCGTGTCCCATTCTTGTCGGCAGAACCAGCTTTAACGTTCAGACAGCAGCATGAGTGTGTGTGTGTGTGGGGGGGGGAGGTTGTGTGTTAGGGGTGTGGGGGATTGTGTGTGCATGGGGCTTAAGTGTGTGGGTAGTGGGAGGATGAGGGGTGGGAGGTTGTGGGGGGGTGGGGGTTGGAGCGGTGATGGGTGTTGTGGGGGGGCTAAAAGGGGGTTGGGTGTGTCAGGAGGGGGGGTTATGTGGGGGGGGTATTGTGGGGGGGGTTAAGGGATGGGGGGTTGTGGGGGTGTGCATGGAAGGGATGGGTCTGTGCATACAGGGGAAACTCCTCCAGGAGCCAACTGAGCAGCAGGCTTGACCCGATGCTCCAGCCCCGCCAGTTGCTGACGCTCTCTGCTTGCCGGTCTCCTGCAGGTACCACAACGGGACGCTCCTGGACAGGAAACTCCACAAATACAACAGCAGCTTGGTGCTGCAGGACCTGGGGCTGCGCCAGGCCGGATTCTATCACTGCAAAGCCAGCACTGACGTGGGCTCCATCAAATCCTCCCCTGCATTCCTGACCGTGACTGGTGAGTCCCGGGGCAGCCGTGCCCCCTGCGGGGCAGCGCTGGGCAGGAGACCAGATCGCTACCCCCAGCTCACCCCAGTCGGCCATTGCACTAGCTGTCTTGGGGAGAGCTGGGGACAGAATCTCCTCCAGTCCTGAAGGCCACTGATCGAAAGGCCATTGACTCTGGTTAGAGACTTTCCAATGATGCCAGTGGGGGCTGGATCAGCGCCCAGGCTGCCCTCAGGGTAGAGCCTCAGGCCCTGAGAGGGGCAAGAAGCAGGGGGCAGCTGTGGTGGCCACCTGGGCCTGAACCCAGCACCGGCACAGCCAGAACCAGGAGCTGCTGCAGGATGAGCTGGAGCTCCCGGCTAGGCTGTGACGTGCTCCTGTCCTGTGGGGGGCTGTCACCTACGCTCCCCAGCAGCTGAGACTGGGGCTTGCCCCAGGGCTACTTGAAGCTGCCAGGCCTTCACCCAGCCTGGTTTATTATTGTAGGGTTGCTTCTGCCACTGGATCCCAGGTCAGACACTCAGCAGCATGGGGGCTGGCTGCCCAGAGGGATTGAGGAGGGGGTGGCGGGGCAGGGGCAGGCCCTAGCAACCGTACTCAGGGTGAGTAATGCTTTACTCCTTGCTGTAGAAGGAGCCGGGTCAGGGAGGGGGCATCTGGTGCTTGGTGGGGGAGAGACCACTGTGTTTGGCATCTCGGGTAACGGTCAAGCGCGGTGGAGGAATTTCGTCTCACAGCCCCTGACGTGACTTGTCTCTTCTCTCCCCGGCTCAGCCCAGGGGCAGCCGAGCTGCAAGGCCGAGCCGGAGGAATATCTCATCAAGCTGCCCAGCGAGTGCTTCCAGGAGGCCGGGCGCTCTCCATACTACAATGTGGGGCGTTGCCCTGACATCCGCTGTGCTGGGAGCCTGAAGGATGAGCTGCAGTGCCGGGACGGGGCAGGCCGCTGCTGCAGGGTCCGGCGCATGGAGGTGCGGGAGATCCAGTGCGCCGGCTCCATCCTGCCCATCAAGGTGGTGGCCGAGTGCGGCTGTGAGAGGTGCGCCCGGCCCAAGATCCTGGTGCACGGCAGGGTGACGGCAGCTGACGACGGGGAGCCGCTGCGCTTCAGCCAGATCTTCCTGGGCAAAGAGAAAATTGGCTTCACCAGCTACAAGGGCACCTTCACCATTGATGTGCCCCCGGACACGCGGCGGCTCGTGGTTCGGTTCGTGGACCGGCTGCAGAAGTTTGTGGACACGGTCAAGGTCCTGCCCTTCGACCCCCGGGGTGGTGCCATCTACCAGGACATCAAGGTGATGCGGAAGAAAGAGCCAGTGGACCTGGACCCCACACAGGCCAATATCATCCTGCTGGGGGAGCTGGAGGGCCAGGAGCCGGTGGGGGAGATGGTTATACCAGCTGGCTCCTTCCTCCGGCCCGACGGGGAGGTGTACAATGGCACCGTCAAGGCCAGCGTGACCTTCCTGGACCCCCGGGACATCACCACGGTGGCTGCTGCTTCCAGTGACCTCAACTTCATCAATGCCGAGGGGGATCTCGTCCCGCTGAGGACCTACGGCATGTTCTCCGCGGACTTCCGGGAGAGCGAGTCCAACCAAGTGCTGCGGACGGGCCGGGTGGAGGTGCGGGTAGACGCGGAGCAGATCCACATGCCCGAGCACCTCCAGAAGATGAAGCTGTGGTCCCTGAACCCTGAGACAGGCCTGTGGGAAGAGGAAGGCGCCTTCCGCCGGGCCAAGGAGCGGCGGGGCAAGCGAGAGGAGAGGTCCTTCTTGATCGGCAACGTGGAGATCCGCGAGAGGCGGCTCTTCAACCTGGACGTGCCCGAGAGCCGCCGCTGCTTCGTCAAGGTCCGGGCCTATGGCAACGAGAAGTTCATCCCCAGCGAGCAGCTGGAGGGAGTGGTCGTCACCCTCATCAACCTGGAGCCCGAGCCCGGCTACTCCTCCAACCCCCGAGCCTGGGGGCGCTTCGACAGTGTCCTCACCGGGCCCAACGGGGCCTGCTTGCCTGCCTTCTGCGATGGCCAGCGGGCAGATGCCTACACGGCCTACGTCACCGCCACCATGGGCGGGGAGGAGCTGGAGGCCGTGCCCTCCAGCCCCAAGCTCAACCCCAACGCCGTGGGAGTGTCCCAGCCCTACCTAAACAAGCTGGGCTACCGCCGGACGGACCACGACGACCCCAGCCTCAAGAAGACAGCCTTCAAGATCAACCTGGCCAAGCCCAACCCCAACAACATAGATGAGGTCAACGGGCCCATCTATGCCTACCGGAGCCTGAGGGAGTGTGAGGAGGCACCTGTTGACGCCAACCACTTCCGCTTCTACCGGGTGGAGGTGGACAAGTACGAGTACAACGTCGTGCCCTTCAAGGAGAGCGACCTGGCCTCCTGGACCGGGGACTACCTGTCCTGGTGGCCCAACCCCCAGGAGTTCAGGGCCTGCTACATCAAGGTGAAAATCAGTGGGCCCCAGGAATACATGGTGAGGTCCCGGAGCGTGGGCGGCAGCCACCCCCGGACACGTGGCCGGCTGTACGGCCTACGGGACACCCGCAGCGTCCGGGACCTGGAGATCTACAACAGCTCTGCTGCCTGCGTGGAGTTCAAATGCAGCGGGATGCTCTTCGACCAGAGCCTGATTGACCGCACCTTGGTCTCCATCGTCCCTCAGGGCAGCTGCCGCCGCACCGCCATCAACAGCCTTCTGCGGGAGTACCTGGGCCGCCACCCGCCGGTGGTGGAGAACAACGACACCACGGTCTTCAACATGCTGGCGCCGGTGGACCCGCTGGGCCACAACTATGGCATCTACACGGTCACCGACCAGAACCCCCGGCTGGCCAAGGAGATCGCCATCGGCCGGTGCTTTGACGGCACGTCGGACGGCTTCTCCCGGGAGATGAAGTCTGACATGGGCACGGCCATGACCTTCTACTGCCAGGAGAAGCCCGTCACCCATCAGAGCTTCTTCCAGCGCCTGCTCAGCTCGCCCACAGACACCCTGACCGAGATCCGCCGCGAGATGAGAGGCAACGAGCAATTGCGGGCTCCCTCCCAGGTGGTGGCCTACCCCGCTGGCCTCAGGACCAGGGTCTCCACCCAGACCCGCCGGACCCCCAGCAGCCGGAGAAGGATGGGCCTGATCCGGGCTCAGCAATGAGCAGCACCAGTGCTGCTGCCCCCCAACGCACACATGCCCCCCCACGCCCCCACTCTGGTTTAAAGGCCCTTTCACAACATGCCCCGGGGTCCCCAACGCAGAGCACCACCTCGCCCCCAATCCGAAACCGTCCCCCCTCCCAAGTCACTGTCCCCCATGGCTTCTCCCTAAACTCTGCTAGTGCCAGCGGGGGGCGCCAACCCACAGACTTTCCTCGCATGAAGTGTCGGTGGGGGGCGGGGGGACCCTTGTTCCCGATCACTAGAAAAATCAGCTGAGACGGGGGAAGCACCTCGTGGCTGGGAGCGGAGCCCAGAGCGGGACAGTCAGCATCCGTTGCTGGTCTCTCCAAACTGACTCCTCCCTGCTACGTTCTCTCTGTCCCGCTGGTAACATCCCATGCCTGGGGCTCTCAATGGCCCTGCTCTAGCACGGACGGGTAGGGCTGCTGCCCGGTGTTATCCAGCCGCCTGAGCTTCCCAGCATTCATGCAGTTAGCTCAGCCCCACACATCTGCTCCCAAACCCTGCTTTGCCCCCTGCCCCACCATAGGCACAGCTTGATGTCTGTGTTTGGGGAGCAGCACCAGTCTGGCCAGTGGGGCTGTGCATGGAGGGGCAAATGCTGCACCTGCCCTCAGGCTTTCAGTTTGGGGGGGGCAATGCCCCCCATTCACTCCTCCCAGACTATGCCCGTGCTCCCCACCGCTTGCACCATGCACCTGCCAGATCCAGAGGGTGGTTTCTGTTACTTACTTTGACCCAGCCATCATATGCTACAGAGGACGCTCTCAGAGCAAGGGGCACAGACCCTCGCCTGGAGAGAACCAGCCTCTGAGGTTATTTTTTAAACAGGAAATTTCAGTGGAAACAGGTGAATTTGACAGGAATAGCAGCCAGCATCTGTGCTGCCAAGCCCCTAAGCTGCTCCCTGCTCTGAAACTGACTAGAAACAAACCTGAAACTGACCAGCAGCCCCTGTTTTCAGGTTGGGAAAGTGAACAATACAGAGACGCAAATTAGATATTTTTACATGCTTCCTGTGTTAATATTAACGATCTAAAGGGTGATGAGTGCCGCAGATAAGGAAATCCATAGCCACTGGGCCGGACAGCCTCCTCTTCAATGCTTCCATTTGGGTCAGTGCAGAGCAGGCCAGAAATGAAACCCCATGGGATGTGTTAAAGGGAAAGGAAAAAAACCAGGAATTTGGCATCCATTTCATAGTGTCCCCCCATCCTCCCTGCCTGGGTACAGAAAGCAGTAGAATTATAAAGCAAAGCAAATGGAGTCTCCCCTAGAATAGAGCACAGTACCCCTCGATACGGGCTTCTCTACAGCATCACTGGCAGTTGGCACCAGGCCATTTTTTCAAGCAATCTTTTCTTTGGTGGGAGGGCCACAAATTAAAACCAAAATTATTTTCTTTCCTAATTTCCTATGGGTTGGATGGGTAAAATACGTCCTCCCAGCATTTGATAATGACGTTCCTCCCCTCTGGAAAAGAGGGGAAATTAAGAAAAAGTGTGTAGGGGAAAAAATCCCACTTGGCAAACAGACCCTGAGCAGGTGTCCACACCAGAACTGGATACAGCACATACCATCCGTGGACTCGCTGCCCCAGACAACCTTAATGCGCAGTGATTTGCAAATCTCCGGCCTTGTGTCCATAGCACCCTGCTCAACCAGGGACCATCCCACACCAGAGCCAGCAGCTCTGCTTGGCTGGCTCCAGGCCAGTGTTGGTCCATGGAACAGTTCAGTGCAATTGGCCTGAATTAATGCAAGGGCCTGTCCACCAGCCTGGCTGCTCCTGGTGTGTCGAGACACAGGGGCAGGGTTCTGCTAGGGATAACGGTCTGTCTAGGTCGGTCTGGTTTGCCAAGGCATGTCGATAAATTGTGTAGATTTGTACATTATTTATTATAAAATATATGGCTGTGTTGTCATCAGTCTGGATGAGGTGTGGCCCTGGTTGCGCCGCGTGCAGCATCGGCCCAAGCTGAGCTGGAGCCGGGGCTGGAATGCAGGTACCGGCCATGGCCACTGTGTGTGCTCGTTTTCTCTCTCTCTCAGCAAAACTGCTCGGGCCCTGGCTCCCTCTTGTTAAGTATTTCCCAACCCATGGCTCAGCCCAGCCGGAACTGAAGGAACCTGAGTGCCTGCGTGGCACAAAGCTGTAAGCCGTGCAGTGACGCTGGCTCAAGGGAGGCAATTATGGTATCGCTCTTAGAGGGCTGATTGGGCTGTAGAGTCCATCTCCCTGGGCTCCTCAGAACCACCCGTTCACCAGCAATCCAACCTCCCGCCCGTTCACCAGCAATCCGACCTCCCGCCCATTCACCAGCAATCCAACCTCCCGCCCGTTCACCAGCAATCCAACCTCCCGCCCGTTCACCACCATTCCTAACTCCCCCTCACCCCACATTCACCAGCAATCCAACCTCCCGCCCGTTCACCAGCAATCCAACCTCCCGCTCACCCCACATTCACCAGCAATCCAACCTCCCGCCCGTTCACCAGCAATCCAACCTCCCGCCCGTTCACCACCATTCCTAACTCCCCCTCACCCCACATTCACCAGCAATCCAACCTCCCGCCCGTTCACCAGCAATCCAACCTCCCGCTCACCCCACGTTCACCAGCAATCCAACCTCCCGCTCACCCCACATTCACCAGCAATCCAACCTCCCGCCCGTTCACCAGCAATCCAACCTCCCGCCCGTTCACCAGCAATCCAACCTCCCGCCCGTTCACCACCATTCCTAACTCCCCCTCACCCCACATTCACCAGCAATCCAACCTCCCCCTCACCCCACATTCACCAGCAATCCAACCTCCCGCCCGTTCACCAGCAATCCAACCTCCCGCTCACCCCGCATTCACCAGCAATCCAACCTCCCCCTCACCCGCCCATTCACCAGCAATCCAACCTCCCACCCATTCACCACCATTCCTAACTCCCCCTCACCCCACATTCACCAGCAATCCAACCTCCCACCCGTTCACCAGCAATCCAACCTCCCGCCCGTTCACCACCATTCCTAACTCCCCCTCACCCCACATTCACCAGCAATCCAACCTCCCACCCGTTCACCAGCAATCCAACCTCCCGCCCGTTCACCAGCAATCCAACCTCCCGCCCGTTCACCAGCAATCCAACCTCCCGCTCACCCCACATTCACCAGCAATCCAACCTCCCGCCCGTTCACCAGCAATCCAACCTCCCCCTCACCCCACATTCACCAGCAATCCAACCTCCCGCCCGTTCACCAGCAATCCAACCTCCCGCTCACCCCGCATTCACCAGCAATCCAACCTCCCCCTCACCCGCCCATTCACCAGCAATCCAACCTCCCACCCATTCACCACCATTCCTAACTCCCCCTCACCCCACATTCACCAGCAATCCAACCTCCCACCCGTTCACCAGCAATCCAACCTCCCGCCCGTTCACCACCATTCCTAACTCCCCCTCACCCCACATTCACCAGCAATCCAACCTCCCACCCGTTCACCAGCAATCCAACCTCCCGCCCGTTCACCAGCAATCCAACCTCCCGCCCGTTCACCAGCAATCCAACCTCCCGCTCACCCCACATTCACCAGCAATCCAACCTCCCGCCCGTTCACCAGCAATCCAACCTCCCGCCCGTTCACCAGCAATCCAACCTCCCGCCCGTTCACCACCATTCCTAACTCCCCCTCACCCCACATTCACCAGCAATCCAACCTCCCACCCGTTCACCAGCAATCCAACCTCCCGCTCACCCCGCATTCACCAGCAATCCAACCTCCCCCTCACCCGCCCATTCACCAGCAATCCAACCTCCCACCCATTCACCACCATTCCTAACTCCCCCTCACCCCACATTCACCAGCAATCCAACCTCCCACCCGTTCACCAGCAATCCAACCTCCCGCCCGTTCACCAGCAATCCAACCTCCCGCCTGTTCACCAGCAATCCAACCTCCCGCTCACCCCGCATTCACCAGCAATCCAACCTCCCCCTCACCCGCCCATTCACCAGCAATCCAACCTCCCGCCCGTTCACCAGCAATCCAACCTCCCGCTCACCCCGCGTTCACCAGCAATCCAACCTCCCGCTCACCCCGCGTTCACCAGCAATCCAACCTCCCGCTCACCCCGCATTCACCAGCAATCCAACCTCCCCCTCACCCGCCCATTCACCAGCAATCCAACCTCCCACCCATTCACCACCATTCCTAACTCCCCCTCACCGCACATTCACCAGCAATCCAACCTCCCACCCGTTCACCAGCAATCCAACCTCCCGCCCGTTCACCAGCAATCCAACCTCCCGCCCGTTCACCAGCAATCCAACCTCCCGCTCACCCCGCATTCACCAGCAATCCAACCTCCCCCTCACCCGCCCATTCACCAGCAATCCAACCTCCCGCCCGTTCACCAGCAATCCAACCTCCTGCTCACCCCGCGTTCACCAGCAATCCAACCTCCCGCTCACCCCGCATTCACCAGCAATCCAACCTCCCCCTCACCCGCCCATTCACCAGCAATCCAACCTCCCACCCATTCACCACCATTCCTAACTCCCCCTCACCCCACATTCACCAGCAATCCAACCTCCCACCCGTTCACCAGCAATCCAACCTCCCGCTCACCTCACAGTCAGACGTGACTCTTAGCCGGCCAGTAAAACAGAGGTTTATTAGACAACAGGAACACGGTCTAAAACAGAGCTTGTAGGTACAAAGAACAAGACCCCTCAGCCGGGTCCATTTTGGGGGGCAGTGAGCCAGACAACCACATCTGCACTTCACTCCTCGTCCCCAGCCAGCTCCCAACTGACTCACTCTCCACCCCCTCCTCCTCTCGGCTTTGTCCTGTTCCCGGACCAGGAGCTCACCTGATTCCTTTGTTCTCCAACCCTTTAGCTCTCACCTTGCAGGGGGGAAGGGCCCAGGCCATCAGTTACCAGGAGATAGAGTGTTGGCCATTTATGTACCCTGGCCCTTTGCTCTGCAACAATTACACCCACTTATCCCACCACCTAGAGACTTAAGAAATGCATAGGAGAAACTGAGGCACCCCTACAGTATTCAGAGGAAACATTAAGAACAGTCCCACTTTGTCACAACCCTATCTATCTATCTATCTTCATACACCCCCTATATCTAATCTAATCTCCATATACACCCTGCTTGCTCTCTCTCTCTCTCTCTCGCGGCCCTGTTCCTGGGACTAGCCTTGCTTTGCTCCCCCCACCCATCAATCCCATTCAGACACACAGCTCCCATGAGAGCATCAATCTGTGCCCCCCACCCCCGCTCCACGCCGCCCAGCTAGCAAGCTCTAAACCCAGCCATCCCTTGAGTCAAGGTGTGGCTCTGGCTAAATGTTTCCACTGTCCAAAGGACCCAGAAGCTGTGCCATGAATGGGCTGAACAGCCAATGCCCAAGTAACCAGCCGCACAAGCTTGGCATGCCAGATACCAGTGGCTGGAGAACCTGGTACTAGACTGCCAGACAAATAGCTGTGTTCCCTTCAGCACCCTCTGCTGGCAGCTCTGAACGCGTTACGCTGCCACCTGTCGTGGAGGTGGAGAGGCAGACTTCTCACCCGGCCCGGGTCATGTTGGCAAAGGCTAGTGCCACCAGCCAAAGCATGGGACCTGCATGTCATCACCGAAGCGCCCAACACAGCCAGAACTGTGCAGCTTCGGAGGACTTGGTTCAATCCGGCACCGAAGGGGTTAACCACAGAAGCACAAAAACCGGTGGTGGCATTTAATTAAAGTGCCTTAATTGTGCTGGATTTAATTGCATGGGAGCCTGGCTCTGGCCTAACTGGGGTGTAATTTGAACTGGAGCCTGGATTCTAAATTCACAATTTGGGGCTTGGCTGTTTCTACCGCGCCTAGGAACAAAGCTCCAGCTGACTGAGCCGAGGGGTGGTGTAATTGGGAGTGAATGCGGCAGCCTGGAGGCCTGCCCCCAATGTCACTGGCTGATGGGGAGGCTAAATGCCTGCTGCTGCCTGAAAAGCTCATTCAAATTCCTAGTCGGTGCCTTGGTCCGGGAGCCGAGGGGCTTGTGTGCCGCGGGCCACGCAAGGGGGCATGCTGCTATATTACACCCTGGGCAAGTGTGTAGCAGCCAAGATCTCAAAGCACTGGAGAAGCAGCAGCATCCCCGTAATGTCACAAGCGTCTCGCTCTGCTGCATCCCCACAGGCCACAGGAAGAAACAGAGACAGCAGCCTCCAGGGCTTGCAGACGCACGAAGTACACCTGCTTATGGGCCAGAGCTTGCCCCTCACGCCCGTGTGGAGAAGTGTGACGTTAAGGACCTTTTCATGGGAATAAGGGTGACAGAACTGGGCCTGATATCATTATATCACTGGCTTCGATCTACACAGGATCATAAACCCAGCGTTGCCTCAATCCAGGGGTTGGGAAGTTGCAGGGGCTATTTCCGGCTCTGACACTAATTTACTGGGTGACTTTGGGCAAGTCACTTGCCCACTCTCTGCCTCAGTTTCCCCCTGTACAGAGCAAGGATAGCACCAGTGGCTCATGTCCCAAGAGTTTATTAGTTTGCCAGCAGCTGACAGTTCTGGGAGGCATCGGCTTGTTACTGGCTTCTGAGGGGGACTGGGATGTTGATAAAGCTTCAAAGAAAAAGAAATGGACCAATTTCTGCCTAAGTCTCCTTGTGTTTATAGGTCGAAAAACACCTTCTCTTCACGGGACGATGTTTTCCCTTTTAAACATGGTTTGGCCGGTCTGGAGCATTTTTCTGGCCTGACTCTCCATGCTGCCCTTTGCCAGATCAAAGGGGATGGGGCAGCCAGTGGGGACGAGGTAAACAATTCCCAAAGGTTTCAGAGTAGCAGCCGTGTTAGTCTGTATCCGTAAAAAGAAAAGGAGGACTTGTGGCACCTTAGAGACTAACCAATTTATTACAGCATGAATCAGATGAAGTGAGCTGTAGCTCACGAAAGCTTTTGCTCTAATAAATTCCCAAAGCTGCCTCTTAATGCTTTTAAAAGTAAAGGTGCGGGGCCGGGCCAGGTCACCTCAGCCGGCTGCCACGTCATTACTGCTCAGAGGAAGCCGTTCGCACGGCGTTTCGTTGGCCCAGGCAGCTACCCGCCGTGTTCTCGAGTGCCAGCTACTTGGCGCTCATCTGTGAACTACCTGGGGGTACCTGTATACAGGCGGCCGTGTCTCAGTCCTGGAGCACCCCAAGTACAGCTGGCCTGGCAGCTGCAGGAGAGACACCAGGGAGGGGCCTAATCAAAGCCGCTGCACACATTGTGTTTGGTTAATGACCACAACAGCACCTCATGCTTTGCAGCTGCAGGCGATAATGCGCACCGCTCAGTGAGCCCATACCATGCCGTACTGTACCGACCCAGCCCTCCCAAGCTTTGAGAGGTTTAGCCACATGGCTGCCCTGAGCAGCAGGGAAGTGTCATGATCCCCATTATACAGAGGGGGAACACAAGACGAAGGGCCAGAGTATCAAAGGGGTTTAGGCACCAAAGGCTGCAGAGCGGCGCCAACTGGGATTTGGAAAGCCCCCGCGCCCCATTGAAATCCAGCCTGCAGTGCCTTGCTGCAAGGTCACTGAGGCAGGCGAGGGCAGAGCAGGGAGTCAAACCTGGCTTGCTCCAGCCCCAGGCAAGTAGGGTAAACACTGGATGACTCACAACAACCTCCCTAGCTCCTTGGAGAGCGCTAGGCCCCTGACTTCCCATGGCAAGGAGCGAGCAGACTTAAAGAAGGCTGTTTATTTTTTCTCATGGAGAAAGATTCTTATAAATATCTTGCAAAAAATTTTGAGCCAGTGGAGCTGAGCTATCTGACTTGGATCGTCAGCCGAACAATTCACATGCTTGCCTTAGACCACCCCCCCCACACACACACACACGCCAAAGGAATTGCATGCAGTGAGGGGCCATTCTGCACCATGTAGTAACTCTCTGCAAGGCTCAGCTCGACCAGGGGTTTTCCTCCAGGTGCATGGAGAATGTGACTTTTCATTAAGGTAATGTGGGCACCAGAGCAAGACTTGTCCTGTCAATCCATCACCCCTACTTCTCCAGAGTTTGCCTTGCCCGGTTGATGCCAGGTTGGTGAGAGGGGTCCTGTAAGAGCTCTGCACTGAACCAGGGGAGGTTGGCAGCACCCTGTGTCTGTTGGAGCAGTGCTGGTGTGTCATAAACATACAGCTAAGGGGAGCATAAACTCCCTCCTTTACCTATAAAGGGTTAAGAAGCTCAAATGACCTGGTTGGCACCTGACCAAAAGGACCAATAAGGGAAGAAGATCCTTTCAGATCTGTGGGGGGAGGTTTTTTTTCATTTGTGGTCTTTTGTTGTTCTCTCCAGGGCAGAGAGAGACCAGGGCAGAAAAAAAAAAACCCTCTCCTAAAACCCTACTGGAAATAAGCATCTAAATTACAAAAATTGTAAATAAAGCAAGGAAATGCGTTAGATTATCTTTTGTTTTAGCTTGTGAATTTTCCCTATGTTAAGAGGGAGGTTTAGTCCTGATTTTTGTAACTTTAAAGTTTTGCCTAAAGGGGAATCCTCTCTGTTTTAAATCTTATTACCCTGTAAAATTATCTTCCATCCTGATTTTACAGAGGTGCTTCTTTTACTTTTTCTTTATAATAAAGTTCTGTTTTTAAAAACCTGATTGGTTTTTAGTGTGCTAAAAACCCAAGGGTCTGGTCTGTGCTCACCTTGGTTATTTGGTTGGTATATTATTCTCAAGCCTCCCCAGGAAAGGGGGTGAAGGGGCTTGGGGGGCTATTTTGGGGAAACAGGAACACCAAGTGGTCCTTTTCCTGAATCTTTGTCTAACTCACTTGGTGGTGGCAGCGATACTGTCCAAGGGCAAGGCAGAATTTGTGCCTTGGGAAGTTTTTAACCTAAACTGGTAAAATTAATCTTAGGGGGTCTTTCATATGGGTCCCCACATCTATACCCCAGGGTTCAGAATGGGGAGGGAACCCTGACAGGGTGTCAGAGAGGGGCTCTCCCCCAGGTTCCCCGCCATTTGCCTTTGCCACATATGGAATTCATGCTGAAGGGGTCTCCTGCTGGGTGAGAAGGCCGAGTTCACACTGTCAGCACAGCCTGTTTGTGGCAAGGAGGAAGCACGGATGGGTGCTCCCAGCAGACAAGCTCCCCACTCGCCCCCGTTCTGTGCAGCAGAGAAGCCAAGCTCCACCTGGCAGCTCACTGGTATGAGCAAAGCCCCCAGAGGCCCCGGTCCAGGTGCTGGGCCCGCAGGGCGTTAGATAGGGGGCTGCTTGTGCTCTGGCCCTACCGAAGTCCTGGTGATCCCAGTGAGAGAGGGCCAAGGTTTCTATAGCCCTCCATGCCCAGCAGCAGCCACTGAGAACAAAGGAGCACCCCCTCCCCTGCTTGGAGAATAATGGAAAATCTCCCTCCCCCGTGAGAACAATCACTATCTCCCTCCCCTCCCAGGGAGATCAATGGGAGCTGCTGGGGGCTGAGCTGCTCTGGGAATTTGCTCCCCCTCCCCATGCCTGTTCATCCCAGCTGTGACACTTGGCCCTTTCCATCTGTCCCTTCCCCTCAGCGACTGGGCTGTAGGCCCTGGCCTTTGTCACTAGCGCAGATCCCTTAATAATTTTATTAAGATAATGTTGAAATAAAAAGAAAACGGTACAGAGTTCAAGCATAGAAGCTTCTGGTTATCAGGGAATAAGGTACAGATTATCAAGTTTATTTCGGATTTCGGTTTAGGAACGGGTGGCGTAAGGGATACATAATCTGCAGTCTCCCTGATTGGGGGTGAAAGTTTAACCGGTCAAAGTACAGACATTGAGATATGGGGGTATGTCGTCCATATAATGGCTATGTTCAGGTTTGAAGTATAATGAGCGGATACGATGATGGGGATGGATCTACCCTCATTTGGTGGGATTTAATGTTCAGTGAGTTTATGGTTCCAGTTCATACAGTCCATATTACACACTGCTCCAGCCCCAGCGGACTCCCTCTGCTACAGAAATGCAGCTGCTTCTGGGGTGGGGCACATTCCAGCACAAGTGTGGGAGGACCAGGGCTGCTGGAACTAGGGGTGCTGGGGGTGCAGCAGCACCCCGTGGCTTGAAGTGGTTTCCATCATATACAGGGTTTACAGTTTGGTTCAATGGTTCTCAGCACCCCCACAATACAGGGGAAAAGTTGGCCAAGGACAACCAGGTGAACCACCCCTTGTTCTCACAGTGCCCACGCTGAGCTGGTTTCTGGTTTCCACCCACGGTGAACTGCCCCCTGGACGGGTGACAGGCTGGCACGATGCTTTGAACCTGCGGTCCCAGGCAACCTGGGTCCACCCTGCTGCTGGGATGGCTCCGTTCCTGCTCTCCTCATTCCCAGGGCTGGAGTGGACAGCACGTGTGCCTCAGCTGCCCATCCACCTGCGGGAAGCTGACTGTGCAAGTGACCCCTGGGGCTGTTGGAGACACGAGCATCTTCCTCTCTCGCTGCACGTGCTTGGGAGCTGGGACCCTGCCAGATGAGCCACAGGCACTGCCCGAGCCATTGGGCTGAGATTTTTCCAGGCAGAAAGTGCTCTCCCCCAATGAGTGCCAGCCAGTCCCAGTCCCACAGCCCCATGTCAGCACCTGCAGGGATCCAAAGCCATGTCAGCCTGGGCTCAGCCTGCCTGGAGCTCATTGTCCATGAAGGATCCCACATGGGGACCTCACGCTGGAGGGAGATCCCAGTACACAGCACTAGGCTGCCCCAGATCAGGGGGTGCAGAATCTCAGCTGCTCCTTGAGTGGCAGGGAGCTCACTCCAGCAGTCAGAGCCGGAGGCTGGATCTCAGGACTCCTGGGTTCAAGTGTTGTTTAATGTTCAGATCATGGGAGACGGACTCCTGGCTTCTATCCTGGCTTCAAGGGTGAGAGGATAGCGGCTGGGGACTTAGGAGCCAGGACTCCTGGGTTCTATCCTGGCTCTGGGTGGGTGTGTGCTCACAGCAGGGGGACTCCTGGAGTCTGACACTGACTTGCTATGTGACCTCAAGCCAGTGACTTTGCTGATTTGTGCATCCTTGTCTCCATCTCTAAGGGGCCTGGGGGGATGTAGTGGTGAGTGGAGAATGCTTTTAGTGTTGTTATTCAAACTGCTCTCTCCAGGGACCCCTGCAGAGAATGTCCCTTCCCCACCACCCCCCTCGCGCACCCCTGCATGCATGGTGTCGGTGCTCCAGGCAGGCCTCCGAAGAGTGCCCAGACATGAAGGCATGTCCTGCCAGTGCGCGAGCAGGGCTGCAGCCTGGGCTGGACCTAGTCTCGAATGGAGAGGGGAGGAGGTGTTTGCAGAAGAACGGTGGCTGAATAGTTTGGAGTGTGCGTCACTGACCTCAGAACCCATGGGGACAGCAAGTGCTGGTGTTGAACAGATTAGCACTCGGGATTGTTTTCCACCATCCGTTTGGCTTTGTCAAAGGCCCTTACGAACACCGGGGCAGATGGACGTGAAAGCTACTACGGCTTTGGGGTTATTTATTTTAACCTACTAGGAGCAAAGTGGTACTACAGAAAGGTCAGCAGGAACCCAGGAGTCCTGGCACGAAATCCCCCCCTGCTTTAATCACTAGATCCCCGCTCCTCACTCAAAGCCATAGACAGCACTCAGGAGTCCTGGCTCCCAGTCCTGTGCTCTAATCACTAGATGACACTGCTCTGCCAGAGACAGGGCTAGAACTCAGCAGTCTTGGTTCTCACTCTCCCTGCTCTAACCACTAGACCCCACCCCATCCTAGAGCCATAGACAGCACCCAGCAGTCCTGGCTCCCAGACCCTGCTCCAATTAGTCTGATCCAGACAGAAGCCAAAGGCGATTGGGCTCAGAGGGGGTGCCCAGTCTTTGCCTCCCTGTTTGGTTCCCACCTCCCCATCTCTCTCTCCAGGGCTGGTGATCAGATGTGGATGGACGCAGCCTAGTGCAAATACAACACCTCCCATCGCAGAGACCAGGGCATGATCGCTGGCTGGCCCCGCTGTGCCCTGTGACGGATGAATGCTGTATGTTGGCCTGCTCCCAGAGAATCTCTGGGGCTTAACAGGGGCTGTGAGGAAAAACAAGCAGGAAGGAAGAAGAAAGACCCAAGATAAGCTGTTCTCCACAAACACTTGAGGGTTGTTAAGAGACAATGCCCAGGCTGTTAGATGGGAAGATTTTATCTCCTCCCTTGCAAAAGTAGGGCCAAGGCCCAGGGACATGGAAAAACAGAGGAATGCTGGCAGCTTAAAAAGGGGGGGCCTCCCAAGAGCGGGGGCATTGTTCGGGGGCACCAGAGGGAGACAGGTACCCTCTGGGGTGGCTGCAGCGGCTAGGCCTACCTAGGCCGCCATCCTATGGGAGCAGGGTTTAGCTCCGACAGACCTTTGTGTAGACATCTTGCTGTTTGCAAATCCTCCCTCTCTGAGGCTCCATTCCCTGTCGAGATAAACACGGCTGGGTAAGAAGGCTGCCTGGTCCCACGCCGCCCCAGGTGCCTGACGGGGTCCTAAACCTGCTGGGGGGGTGCATGGACAGTCAGGGCTCTGCAGCCCGGGGGGGTCTGACAGCAGGGGAATGCAGGGTTCCACCCCAGCAGCGATGAAGGCTCAAGGCCTGACCCCAGGGCCGGTGCACTCAGAGGGAGCACAGGGGGATGGGTGCACACAGTCCCGCAACAGTGACACACTCACCTCCCCGTCCGTCGGCACCAGTACAGCCCGTGGCCCCCATGTGCTGGCCCACGGTGGCCAGCTGGGACCCGACGTCCCCCAGAGCCGCTTTCGCCAGAGAGACCCCAGCGCTCCGCATGACGGCAGGATAACGTGCTGCACAGCGTGAGCTGCCCCCGGTCAGGACGCCACCGTGGGCTCCCAGGAGCCTGCCCCACGTACAGCAGCTTTGCTGACAAGGGGCTCGGCCCTTCCAGCAGGAAACCAGCTTCTGGAAACAAGGGGGAAGAACCCCCCCAGGCCGCTCCAGCAGGCTGGGGTTTGCCACATCCCCAGCAGTGCAATCAGCCATGCAGAGACACGGCTCCCTGCTGCATCCGGCGGGCACCGTCGGGCAGTTTTCCTTTCTCTGGCTCTCCGCTCCTCTGTCTCCCCTTTCTGTTCACAGATCACTTGGGAGAGCAGAAGTTACTCCTTCTCTGTGGCTTTAGTTTATTTTTCATAGCGGTTTGGAAAGATCTCATCTAACCTGTCCCTCGTTCCTAGTGTTGCTCTCTCTCTGGCATTTCTAAGGCCCTGTGGTAGCTAAATCCCACACACCGACTGCCCTAGGTTTATTTCCCACTGAACGCATCCGATGAAGTGAGCTGTAGCTCACGAAAGCTTATGCTCAAATAAATTGATTAGTCTCTAAGGTGCCACAAGTCCTCCTTTTCTTTTTGCGAATACAGACTAACATGGCTGCTACCCTGAAACCTGCCCTAGGATCGTTTATCTCCCAGTCGTAGTCTCCTCTGTCTCTTTGCCCATCACAGATTTTTCCTCCCAGCTAGGCTGGCCTGGCTGCACCAGCCCCTGATCCAAAGCTCGTGATCTATAAACATCCAAGTGGCTTTGCGTTTCCCAATCAGTCCCCTGGTGCCTGACAAGCCCCATCAATGGGCTACACCACAAGGGTTTTGTCCCACCCAGGTAGCTGGTTGCCTGGTGTGACGAAGTGGGACTGTTCTTAAAGTTTTCTCTGAATATTGTGGGGGTGCCTCAGTTTCCCCTAGGCAGTTCTTAAGTATCTAGGGGGTGGGGTAAGGGTGTATGATCATTGCAGAGCCCTAGAGGGCAGGTGTGTGCAGGGGTCTGGACACAGAGAATGGCCGACACCCTGTTTCCTGGCAACTGATGGCCTGGGCCCTTCCCCCTGCCAGGTGAGAGCTAAAGGGTTGGAGAACAAAGGAATCAGGTGCCCTCCTGGCCCTTGGGGCTGGCTGGGACATGGAGTGAAGTGCAGATGTGGTTGTCTGGCTCACTGACCCCCAACATGGACCCAGCTGAGGGATCCGGTTCTCTGCACCTGCAAGCTCTGTGTTAGACCATGTTCCTGTCGTCTAATAAACCTTCTGTTTTACTGGCTGGCTGAGAGTCCAGTCTGACTGCAGAGTTGGGGAGCAGGACCCTCTGGCTTCCCCAGGAGCCTGCCTGGGTGGACTCGCTGTGGGAAGCGCAGGGAGGGGCAGAGGATGCTGAATGCTCCGAGGTCAGACCCAGGAAGGTGGAGCCGGGTGAGCTGTGTGTCCTGCAGACAGGCTGCTCACAGAGAGGAGACTTCCCCAGAGTCTGACCTGGCTTCGTGGGGAGCAGTTCCAGAGCATCGCCCGGGGACTCGGTGACACCTGGCACAGCCCGAGAGGACAGGTGCAGTGCGGGGGCCGACAGGATGGAATTTCCTACAAGAATTTGATTTCTTTGCAGTTATGATGATGCCAGGGGGCCAGTTCTGAAATCAGGGCTCGGGAGGTGCCGTGGTAAGGCCCAGCAAGGAGCCACATGAACACCACAGACCAGTCCGGGCACCGAAATGTACGTCCAGGACTCAACATGCAGCCTAACCCAGCCACCTCCTGGGTCACTGCCTCATCCCATCGGCCAAACCACCCTTCGCTGAGGGGCTATGGGGGACCCACATCCCGCAGGCAGCCACCCTTCGCTCACTTGGTCTGCCGAGAGTCCCCTGGGGCTTGTTCGCTGGGTCCTGCTAACACCCCGCGTGGGACAGTCACTCAGAGCCAAGGCACAAAGGAAGGGCCAGGCTGTGAGGGCTCAGCACAGGGCACGGGAGGGGGCTGGGCTCCAAGGACTAGGAGTGACAGAAGCAAAGCCCCATGCCCCCAGGAGGTGAGGGGGACCAGGGGTGGGAGCAGGGTGGTGGGATGGGGGCAGAGGCAGTGCTGGGAGGTCAATGAATGGGCGCTGACTCCATGCAGCTTTTCCGAAACCCAAAGGGGGGTGGGGCGGGGAAATTCAAACCTTCAAGGGGAAGCTGCACGTGAATGATCATTTGTGCCAGGAGCTATTTATTTAGCCCTTCCCTGCATTCCCTCTGCTGTGCGTCAGCTCCGGCTCGGGGGCTCAGCAGGGAGGTTATTCCCACCCTGGGCTGCGGCCGGGAGGGGTGGGTGAATGGGGTTTGTGGTTGGGTGGCTGAAGCAGCCAGAGTCCTGAACTCCCAGCTCTGCAGTCTAGGGCTGAGCACCCCTGGAGGACACACGCGCCGGCTCAGCTCTAGAAGGTGCCGGGAGTGCCAGGTCTAGGATTACGGCAGCAGCAGCCAAGATGGGGGGCCCCTTACGCAAGGCGCTGTATAAACACTGTGACTGTGGGTTTAGCTGAACTGGAACGAGGCACGCTTGCTTTGGAATAAGAGAGTCCACGTGCAGCGTCATCCCTGAATAACACCACGTACAGCTCAGCTGTAAGAGACAGTTCCTGTCCCAAAGAGCTTACAGTGCTAAGGGACAAGACAGACAAAGAAGAGGGAGGGGAAACTGAGGCACAGAGCAGGGAAATGAGGTGCCCAAGGTCACCCAGCAGGTGAGTAGCAGAGTCAGGAACCGAACCCAGGTCTCCACACTGCTAGTTCATGGCCTTACCCACTAGATAATAGCAAACAGGGCCTGCTTCCAGCGAGGTCAGAAATACCACGAGCATGGCTTGACCCCCAGAGCAACAGCTCCAGGGGCTCCCGCCCTTTCCAGGGCATCCCAGCACTCATGCGTCCGGTGCCAGCAGTGAAACTGGACCTAAACGCCACCCCCTGGGCAGGGTCACCGTTGTGTGGGTGTGTGTGTGTGTGGGGAAATTGTCCAGCTGCGGGGCTGGTCCAGGAGCTCGTGATATTGATTCTATTCCCCGCTGGGTTCTCTGTAACTCGGGTAGATCCTGGCATGCAAGCTGCACTGCGCCCCGCCCCACACCCAGCCTGCCCGAGCGCTCACGCACAGCAGGCCAGGGCAGGGCTTGAACCCACAAGGAATCCAAGTCCCCGGCTCCAGCCACATGAACGTTCCCAGACACGTCACACAGCTACCTCCCAACGCGGCTCATCAAGCCAGGGCCGTTCGCTGGTGTGCTGGCACCGGCTGAGCGAGGGCTCCCCCTCAAGCCCGGCGGGCACCCACGTGTGATGCACCCGAAGACGGTGGCAGCAGACTGGCCACCGGAGCAACCACCCCGTGTTCCCGGCAGACTCACGCGGCCGGCGCTTCCACGGCGTCACCGCTCCGGTGCCTGGGTGCGTTAGAGTCGAGCTACCTTGGGTGCGTCTACACAAGCTGCGATGCCTCCCCCTAAAGAATCCGTTCAGCCCGACCGTGCAAAGTGGCCTGCAGGCAGCGGGTGAGATGGGGCTGGAGGAGAGGGAGGAAAAGCCCCAGCACTTGTGCAGGGTGAAGCTCTGAGCTGAGCATTCCAGCCGGAGACCTTGGGAGCAGCCCCCACCAGAGGCTGCGGTGATGGTTCGGGTGCTGCTTGCCCGGTGTAGCCAGCAGCAACACCGAGAAGCTGAGCCCAGCGCACCACCCAAGGGGGCATTGGGCCCCCCAGGGCGCCTGAAGGATCACAGGAGCCCCTGCATGTCCAGGGATGTGGGAGACGCTCCTCTATGGCGGAGGTGTTGGGGGAATATAACGCCTCTGAGCTCCTCACCCTGGAAGCTCTGGGCCCTGCTTGTGGCCCCAAGGCAGAGCAGTAGCGTCCAGTGAGTGCCAGGAGGGGGCTTGGCTCATTGTACGGCCCCTTGTGCATTGCTTACGGTTCCCCCTGCATCCCAGCAGTGCCCCGGAGACTACATCCAGATCGCCTGGCTGCCCCAAGCCCATGAGACCCCCGCCGAGCTTTCCCGCAGCTGGTTGGAACCAGCCTGACATGCCTCCCACCCACAAGCTGAAGCTCTGATGTCATGCTAAGGAACCCTCGTCAAGTATGAAAATAAACTCTCCCATGGCCGCAGCTCTCCGGGAGTTGCAAAACCTCACGCTCTGATTATACCGCTGGCCTTCCAAGCCACCAGCTGGGATGGCTTTGTCTCTAATCCACAAAACCACGAGCAGCCGGCTCAGGGTTAGCTGGCTGGTTGCTTGGCCCCCAGAGATGCTGCGGAAGGAGACCATCTCTCCCCCTGCACTGGAGAGCCACGGACCAGAACTCATTGCTGCAGGCTGGGCGGGGCATCTGAGGCGTCGTGGGGGGGAAGGTAACGCTCAAGGTGCCGCAGCTGTTCAAGAACATCCAATGGGTGCCTTACAGGAGGGAGAGGAGATACCACAGGGGATCTTGGATGGGCAATGGCTAAGCATCGGTCCGCCTTTGGTTGCTTCACAGGGAGAGGAGGCTGGGGAGGTGCAGAGATGCATGTAGAGGCAGGTTCTGTAGAGCGAGGCTGGCAGAAGAGTTGGGGCACTGACAATTATTGGCTGGCAGGGTGAAAACAGGCTCCTCGCGTGAATAGCTGGTCCCTGCAGAGAGGCTCCTTCTTCCTACTCAGCTATGTTCTTCTCGGGGTTGCACTGTCTTCGTGAGCCACGCTGGAAATCCAACCGCCCAGGGCTGCGATGGGGAAGGTCATTGTCCGCTTGGATTCTGGATGGGTCTGGATGATGACCAGGCCAATAGCAAAGCTGGCGGGTGAGCACGGCTAAGGGCCAGCCAGCCCCATGCTTCGGGCCCTGAATGGTCGCTGCACAGTTCGGGAAGGAAAAGCATCCCCCACACCTCCCCACAGTCATGCTGTTGGCCACCCCTGCAGTCAGGACTCAGGCTAGATAAACCCAGGGTCTGATGTGACTCTGCAGGGCATGGCACATGGGGCTGGATGGAGCAATCTCTGGCCCCCATTACCAGAGGAGCAGAGCATCTCAGACTCAGTGATGTATGTCTCCTCGCAGGGACGCAGCGCAGGGTGTTAGCCACGTTCTGTGGAGGGAGAACTGAGCTCTGGAGAGGCTAAAGGACTCACCCAAGGCCACACAGGGACTCTGTAGTAGAGCTGGGACAGAACCCAGGTTTCTTCAGGGCTCTAACAACTGGATGATCCTGCCTCAGTCATGTGCAATGGCGGCCATTCGGCCGGCAGCCAGCACAACTCTGTGCTGCTGGACCCCCTTCGTCCTGCCATGCCCCTGTGGGGCTCTTCCCAGACCAGGGGGTGCCCCTGCATCTTTGCATTGAGTCCTCCCTCGGGAGGCATCTGAGCATAGGGAATTTGTGCGTCCTTCTCCCTGCTTTCTCCTCTCACCCCCCTCATGCCTCTGCACTCCCACCCCCTGGAGGTGCTGCCCCAGATCCAGCCCACAAGGACAGCCCAGTGACCTGCCTCTCCCCACCTTTGGGGAGGGGCATGCCTTCCTGAGGGGCAGGAGCTCTCCAGCAGCCTCAGGCGGCAGCCGGCCCAACAGGAAGACATTGGTGTGTTCTCGCCTCAGGGAGGGGCTCTCCAAACTCTACCAGGGCCACTCACACCCCCGTCTCTGGCCCCACTTGTTGTGCCCCATGGGGAGCTGCTAAGCAGCAACGGCTGAATGGGGGAGCGTGCAGAACCGGGGTTTGCTGGGGGACTCGCTACCGGCGACGCAGGGTTCACAGCCAGGACCCCGTCCCAAGGGGTGGGGGGGAAACATGGGCAAAAGCAGACGAGTCCCAGCTGATTCCAGGTCAGTGCGTCTCCCAGCTCGGCCCAGGGGGAGGCGACACTGAGGTGGGCACAGAGTGACTCCTACCGGCTCGGCCCAGGGGAACAGACTCCCAGCAGAGACCGGTTCTGCACAGCACCTGAGTTGGTCTGGGGCAGCCCCCTTCTGCTCCCTTGGCGGAGCTGTTGCCTGCAGCCTCCAGCCCAAAGCCTCCTGAGCTCTGCGCACAGCTCTCCTGCAGGCTGCGATAACTCAGAATCCCTCCCCACAAGGGCTGGCAGGATCAGACCCACGAGCTGCTCGGGGCCCGAATCCCAGAAGCCTTTGGAGCAAGGCCTTACGCAGCGGCCGAGGAATGAAGGACCAAGCCGGCTCACCAAGGCCGGCGAGAGGCCCCACCCGCCACGGTTGGGACGTGTCCGACGGGGGCAGCGCCCTAGGAAGGCCTTTCTGAGGCCTCACTGTGCTGTGGCGGCGGTTTGGACCTGGCTCGAGAGGCTGATTGCCTGGCTTTATTTACCCAGCGCGGTTCAGGGCTGCTCCGGGGAGGCCTTGATGAGAAACGCAGCCTGGGGGCGGTGTGAAAAGCGCAGGGCTCGGGCGGGCCCAGCTGCTTCTCGTTATGGTCAAACATGTCCAAAATAGAATAAAATGGGCAAAGGGAAAAAAGGAGAGAGAGAGAAAAAGAAACCAGCTCTCCCCCACCTTCCCCCTCGGCAATTAGAGGTGGCCGGAGCCCAAGGCACATTAATGAGATGATCGCCGCCTGCCACAGCGTATCACCAGTCACATCCTGAAATGCCACCAAAGCCACCTTGTTGGCGCCACGCGGTTAACTTGATCTGGCCTCCGTCAGAGCCCATGGGATCCTTGCTGATCTTAAACACAAAAAAGAAGCTTACAAGAAGTGGAAGACTGGACAAATGACCAGGGAAGAGTATAAAAATATTGCTCAGGCATGCAGGAGTGAAATCAGGAAGGCCAAATCACACCTGGAGGTGCAGCTAGCAAGAGATGTTAAGAGTAACACGAAGGGTTTCTTCAGGTATGTTAGCAACAAGAAGAAAGTCAAGGAAAGTGTGAGCCCCTTACTGAATGAGGGAGGCAACCTAGTGACAGAGGATGTGGAAAAAGCTAATGTACTCAATGCTTTTTTTGCCTCTGTCTTCCCAAACAAGGTCAGCTCCCAGACTACTGCACTGGGCAGCACAGCATGGGGAGGAGGTGACCAGCCCTATGTGGAGAAAGAAGTGGTTCGGGACTATTTAGAAAAGCTGGACGAGCACAAGTCCATGGGGCCGGATGTGCTGCATCCAAGAGCGCTAAAGGAGTTGGCGGATGTGATTGCAGAGCCATTGGCCATTATCTTTGAAAACTCATGGCGATCGGGGGAAGTCCCGGACGACTGGAGAAAGGCTAATGTAGTGCCCATCTTTAAAAAAGGGAAGAAGGAGGATCCTGGGAACTACAGGCCAGTCAGCCTCACCTCAGTCCCTGGAAAAATCATGGAGGATGTCCTCAAGGAATCAATTCTGAAGCACTTAGAGGAGAGGAAAGTGATCAGGAACAGTCAGCTTGGATTCACCAAGGGCAAGTCATGCCTGACTAATCTAATTGCCTTCTATGACGAGATAACTGGCTCTGTGGATGAGGGAAAAGCAGTGGACGTGTTGTTCCTTGACTTTAGCAAAGCTTTTGACATGGTCTCCCACAGTATTCTTGCCAGCAAGTTAAAGAAATATGGGCTGGATGAATGGACTATAAGGTGGATAGAAAGTTGGCTAGATTGTCGGGCTAGACGGGTAGTGATCAATGGCTCTATGTCTAGCTGGCAGCCGGTATCAAGTGGAGTGCCCCAAAGGTTGGTCTTCAGGCCAGTTTTGTTCAATATCTTCATTAATGATCTGGAGGATGGTGTGGATTGCATCCTCAGCAAGTTTGCAGATGACACTAAACTGGGAGGAGAGGTAGATACGCTGGCGGGTAGGGATAGGATACAGAGGGCCCTAGACAAATTAGAGGATTGGGCCAAAGGAAATCTGATGAGGTTCAACAAGGACAAGTGCAGAGTCCTGCACTTAGGACGGAAGAATCCCATTCACCGCTACAGACTAGGGACCGAATGGCTCGGCAGCAGTTCTGCAGAGAAGGACCTAGGGGTGACAGTGGACGAGAAGTTGGATATGAGTCAACAGTGTGCCCTTGTTGCCAAGAAGGCCAATGGCATTTTGGGCTGTATAAGTAGGGGCATTGCCAGCAGATCGAGGGACGTGATCGTTCCCCTCTATTCGACATTGGTGAGGCCTCATCTGGAGTACTGTGTCCAGTTTTGGGCCCCACACTACAAGAAGGATGTGGAAAAATTGGAAAGAGTCCAGCGGAGGGCAACAAAAATGGTTGGGGGACTGGAACACATGACTTATGAGGAGAGGCTGAGGGAACTGGGATTGTTTAATCTGCAGAAGAGAAGAATGAGGGGGGATTTGATAGCTGCTTTCAACTACCTGAAAGGGGGTTCCAAAGAGGATGGATCTAGACTGTTCTCAGTGGTAGCAGATGACAGAACGAGGAGTAATGGTCTCAAGTTGCAGTGGGGGAGGTTTAGGTTGGATATTAGGCAAAACTTTTTCACTAGGAGGGTGGTGAAACACTGGAATGCGTTACCTAGGGAGGTGGTGGAATCTCCTTCCTTAGAAGTTTTTAAGGTCAGGCTTGACAAAGCCCTGGCTGGGATGATTTAGTTGGGGATTGGTCCTGCTTTGAGCAGGGGGTTGGACTAGATGACCTCCTGAGGTCCCTTCCAACCCTGATATTCTATGATTCTATGGGGATGGGCCGGCCTCAGGGAGCAGTTGCTGTCTCCACGGGGCAGGGACAGAGGAACCCAATGCCACTTGACCCATCATCCCTGCATCTCCCCACATACCGTATCTCTGTACGCACACGCTCACCCCACGGTTGGTTTGCTGGGAGCCGGGGCCAGTACCACATCCCCTTCTGCATCAGGGGCCAGATTCATCCTTGGCATAACTCCTCTGAAGTCAGACACCAGCCAGGGATGCATTTAGCCCTGTGTCCGCAGTAGCTCAGAGATACTCTCCTGCCACAGGCTGAGTTCTCAGTGCTCGTCTGCCCAGGGAAAAGCTGGCAGGAGCTGGTGCACACTGGTGACTTTGTACAAACTCCCCAGGTGGATGCACTAAGCGTGTCTTTGTCAGTATTAGCTGCGTGTTTGGACGTGTACAAAGCTAAACCGCCCTGTGCAGTACAAGCATCCACACAGAGAGTTAGTGCAGAGTTGTCGGGCACTTTACAGTCACACCCTCGCTTATTGTGCACTAACTTCCCTGTGTAGACAATGCCTCAGTTTCTCCATTCCTGTGCTTGGGCGGGGGAGGGGGAAGTGTTAAGGGGGCCTTGAGACACCTTTGTGCTCCCCACATTCTGCCTAGCTCCTGCTGTGAGTTAGAGCAGCCTCAGGGCTGCTGTAACTACACACTGTTTCCATGGCTCCCTATGGACATTGGGAAGCAGATCACAGTGCATTCTGGCCATGCCCCCTTGGCTGGGGGCTGGGAGCAGGGCCAGTGCAGCGCACGGGCAGCCCAAAAGCTGCCATCATATAGATGGGGAAACTGAGGCCCAGAGAAATTATGTGACTTGCCCAGTTCACACAGGGTGTGAGCAGGGCAGGGAACGGAATCCAAATCAGAAAAGAGCTACAAGAATGATTCAAGGTATGCAAAACCTGCCTGACGGAGAAAGACTTAAGAAGTGTCATCTATTTCGTTTATCCAAGAGAAGGTAAAGAGGAGCCTTGCGCCTGGTCCCCCCTCGGAGAAGAGATTTCGGAGAGTGGAGGCCCCTGGAATCTGGCAGCGACAGGCAGCATGAGATCCCGTGGCTGGAAGCTGAAACTAGCCAAATTCAGACTAGAAATAAGGTGCAAATGTGTAACAGGGAAGGGACTGAACCACGGGGACAATTTACCCAGGGCGGGGTGGATTCTTCATCACTTGAACTCTTGAAATCCAGCATGGACTGTTCCAACAGCTAGCTAGCTCAGCCACAAGGTATGGGCTGGAAGCGGGACTCACTGGGCTAGGGTCTCCGTCCCTGGTTATGCAGAAGGTCAGACTCGGGGATCATAATGGTCCCTTCTGGCCTTAAAATCTAAGACGGTCCCGAGACCACCCTCCTTAGCGCCAGGCAGAGCTGCTTCCAGGGTCTTGTCACAAATAATTCAGGTTACAACGTTAACCCCACTGTTTGGTTATCTCGATATTCTTCTAACCCAGCTCCTGTGCGATTGGGCTCCTAAGTCACATGGCATCGTTTCTGTCACCTGATTGGATGACCAAAAATATTAGAAATAATTAATAACATGCTTTGCAAGGACGGACCCGAGCCGCTGCTCATGTTAATGCTCTGCTGAGTGGTGAACATCTCCTCGCAGCTCTGGGCTCAGGCACCGTGAGGAGCGCTGGGCTCGCAGAGGTAGGTAGTGGCTATACCTGCAAACACAGCAGTCGCTCTGCCCCAGCAGAGCCTTGTTCATTAAGAGAGGAGTCAGCTGGGCCCGTCCCCCAGCTGCCTGCCCTAGGATCAGGACAAGGTGCGGTTTAGAGATGGCCCGCCCCCTGCCTAGCCCCACGGGAATGGCCCGGCGGGGGATCCATCTCACCCATGTCCTGGCTCAGACAGTGGCCGGTACCAGATGCTGCTGAGTAGCCTTCGACTGGAATAACTTGCCTAGAGATGAAATTCGCTCCTGACCCTGTTAGTTAGTAGCTGTGCCCTGCAGCGGGAGGGTTTTGAGCCTTTACGGTGTTTTAATCCTCTCTGATGCAGGATGAAAGGACTGGGGAAGAGCCCAAGCCGGACGTGGGACTCAAACCCACCACTTTAACTACCCTTTGCCACAAAGGAGGTGGTGCCTTGAGCCCTCCCCAAGGTGTCTGGGTGCTGTCTCCCTCTCCTGCCCTCTGTGCCCCTCCTCCCATCCCAAGCACCCTGATCAGCTCCTGCTCCATTTCCTCCCCTCCACGGGCGTGTCCTGCATTTCAAGAGGAGTCTCAGAGTCTCTCTCCCTGCAACCCCATCGGAAGCACAGGGGTTCGGACGGGTCCCAAGCACAGAGTGTGAAATGGCGCTGAGCTGTGAGGGGCTGGGGGCTGGGAGCAGCGCCCCCCCCCACACTCCCTGGCCCATGAGGCTGTAACCCTAGAAGCCTAGCTGGGAGCTCGGCGTGAGTTCCTCTCCCAGCTTCTTTCTTTCATAACCCGGCAGCTGCGGGGCCGCAGGCTCTCAGCTTGCGCTCGCAGGTGGCCGGTGGGGGTCCAGGGAACATGGTGGGCCTCACCCCTTCCCACCGTCGCTAGGGCTCTGTCAGTGCCCGGGCGCGTTGGCACTGGGGCCCAGAGGGTGACACCCGGGGTGGACTGTGCAGGGAGGGGCTGGGGAGGAAAGCAGGAGACGCTCTGAGCTCAAACGTACGATGGCCTGGCGCTAATGCCCCAGTCCCCCTTCTTGTCGGCCTGGAGAAGCGGGCAGGAGCTCACAGCCACATTGGCTGGGGACCCCACAGGCAAAGGGGAAACGGTGCTGGTCGGAGATGAACGGAGACCTGCACAGGGGGACCTGTGCCCTGGCTCTGCAGGGCCTGCTCTGGGATTTCTGGGACAGAGCTCCCGGGGGCTCTATGTTCCCACAGCCTGGGGGCAGCCAGGCTGAGGTGCTCCCTAGTGCCAGCAAAGGAAATGGGGGGTGAATGCGTGTGTCGTGCGGAAAGCCCATGCTGGGCCCAGGAGCAAGGATGGTGCTTGGGAGACCTGGTTCAATCACCACCTCTGCCCCGTGTGACCTTGGTAAGTCACTCAGTCTCTCTGGGCCTCTGGACCTTCCAATCTATGCAAACAGGAGAGTGGCCCTGCCTGGCCTCACAGGGGTGTGACGAAGTGGGACTGTTCTTAATGTTTCCTCTGAATACTGTAGGTGTGCCTCAGTTTCCCCTATGCATTTCTTAAGTCTCTAGGTGGCGGGATAAAGCAGGGGGTCTCACTGTTGCAGAGCAAAGGGCCAGTGTACATAAATGGCTGACACTGTGTCCTGGCAACTGATGTCCTGGGCCCTTCCCCCCTGCAAGGTGAGAGCTAAAGGGTTGGAGAACAAAGGAATCAGGAGACCTCCTGGCCCGGGAAAGGGACAAAGCCCAGAGGAGGAAGGGCTGGAGGGAGTTTCAGTTTGGGGCTGGCTGGAGACATGGAGTGAAGTGCAGATGTGGTTGTCTGGCTCACGGCCCCCCAACATGGACCCAGCTGAGGGGTCCTGTTCTCTGTACCTACAAGCTTTGGTTTAGACCGTGTTCCTAATAAACTTCTGTTTTTCTGGCTGGCTGAGAGTCAAGTCTGACTGCGGAGTTGGGGGGCAGGACCATCTGGCTTCCCCAGGACCCCGCCTGGGCGGACTCGCTGGGGGAAGCGCACGGAGGGGCAGAGGATGCTGAATGCTCCGAGGTCAGACCCAGGAAGGTGGAAGCCGGGTGAGCTGTGTGTCCTGCAGACAGGCTGCACCCAGAGAGGAGACTTCCCCAGAGTCCGGCCTGGCTTTGTGGGGAGCAGCTCCAGAGCATCGCCCAGGGACTCCGTGACAAGGAGCAGGGACCATAAATACGCTGCAGGCCACGAGGCGCTCAGCTATTGTGGGGTGGGGCCAGATAAGTAGCTGAGCGAGAAGAGCCGAACAAAGTCCCGTTCTCTCTGGGCAGCGTGTTCAGACCCCCGTGGCCACAGAGGCGTGACTGAGCTGGAACTCTGCTGCGGGAGGAGTCTACTCTTTTTTTAAAGTTAATAACGGAAAACAGAGTTTAAATAAAATTAAAGACCCCACTAGGAACATCAACCCAAACCAGAGGTGAGCGAACGGCAGTTAGAGCAGAACGAGAACATGCCCAGGCAAGAGATGAAACGGAAATCCAGACGTTTTCAAGCTGCAGGCTCCAGCCCAAGCTCTGCAGTAAGGCCTCCTGTTTTCCTTCTTGCTAGGGGCTAAAACCTCACGTAACTCATCCCCTGAACAATGGGAAGGAGCTGGGCCACAGAGCCACATTGCCAGCCATCCAACAGGCCTTGAACAAACAGCAGTGTTCTTAAAACACCACTAGCCAAGCCACATGGCAGAGTCCAGCTGGGATGACAAGCATCTCGGCTAAACCAAGCATCTGTTCCTCTCTGTGATCATGGAAGAAGGGTGCTTATTTCTGGTTAGAGACTAATGAATCCATGGGCAAGAGTCAGCCCAGGAAAATCTGCTTCCAATCACCCAGCGCTTCATGGCATCCCCTGCTGCAGTGGGGTTGGCTTGCACCAGGCTCAACTCTAGGACCACGCGTGAGTCCTCATTAGCACATGCTGGTTCTGAGGTTCAGTTCAGGGAGTCACTTGCCAGGCTCCCTGGGGTGATTTATAGTGTTTCCTGGGTCCATTTGGGTCAGACACCAGCATCTTCACACTTCTATAACCGACCCTTCTCAGGCAGCCAGTGGGATTTGACCCCAGGCCTTGTGAAGTTAATAACACAAGCAGCTACCCCTTGAGCTAAAGGACTGTATCACCTAGGAGCAAGTGGTAGCAGGCTCCTAACTCCTGTGAGGGCAAGTGGAGGCCAAAGATCTCCTCTCTCTCTCTCCTTAATACTTAGATAATACATAGTCCCGCCTTGAGTGCAGGGGGCCGGACTAAAAGATCTCTCAAGGTCCCTTCCAGTCCTACAAGTCTATGAGCCATTCTTCCATTTCCATCCCAGAATAAGCACGCACTGGCCCATAAGCACTGTGAGCAAAGATCCTCCCCACTCACAAGCTGGGGTGGGGGGACCCTGGTATTGGGCGGGGCTCCATTTTACCTGGGACACCCACACCCTCCATTTGTTCACAGAAGGCAGATTCACCTTGCCAGAAAACACCATCCCCTCCTGGCATCACCTATGGCAGGGGGCAGTCAACCTTCTCCATCTGGGCACCCCATAGCTGTATGAGGCTGCCCTGTCCCATCTAGCCGGACTCCCACCAAGCAGCACGGACCCACTGACACCTGCTTGCTTCACCCAGGCTGAAACCCCCTGACCTACGGGAAGCCTCTTGGGGTTTTTGTACGCCTGGTGCCTTGCAGAGCCGCTCCCATTGTGAAGCCTAGTTAAGGCTGATTGAAAATACCCCCAAGACAACCCTCTGGGTTTCCAGTCATCATGATTTCAACTGTAGCAGGAAGCCTGCCCTGCATGCTATTAGCTGCTCTCTGTAAAACATCTATAGATCAAAAGTCATTACCAGCCTCTCATTAATCATCTTATTAACGGGCAGATCTCTGCCAGCAGTGAGCTACTCACTCCTCCAAGAATTCCCAGCTCTGTACACTCTATTGTAGATATAGAAGGAAACACGGCTTTCCATGCCCAACCAAAGCCAAGCGTCCAGGCCAATGACTGTTCGTGCTGATGGGTTTTGCAGGGTCTATCTGGAGTCGCTGAGATGGAGAAATGCAGATGAAATGTCTATGAGTTGGGATTGGAGACCGGGCTGCCTGTCGTCCACCCACCTGTCTAGCGTTTGTGCCCTGTGATGTTTTCCCAGTCCTGAGTGCTTGGAAAACTCCCAGCTCTCCTATTCTCTTGTTGCCGTTGGGAGCTCACGCGCCCCTCTCTGCATGGGGAAGTGTCTCCTAAATTCCCGTAGTGCCCGCTCCTTTTGCTGCTCCAGCCTGTGCCCATCTTGTGCCAGCATCTCTGACTCTCCGACAGGGCCCAGAGCTGTGTGCCCTCCACCCTCACTGCACCCCTCCAGGTTCGACACATCTCTGCCGAAATGCATCGTGTGAGATGCTAGGACACATGGGAAGGGGGCACCACAGCCACCGTGTGTGACATCACAATGCATCACAAGGACCACCCAGCCCACCGCTGTGCCAAGGCAGGGCTGCGCCTGGGCCCAGGGCACACTGGACAGCAAACCACTGCTGAGGGAAGAAGCAGATGGCCAGCTTCGTGAAGCACGTCCTTGCAGCACTGAGCCATCACCTTTCCCAGCAGGCATAGAACCTGGGGGGACAGTCTGGGGGGCCGGTCTCTGCTTGGCTTCGCCCAAGTCCTGGTCAGGATATGGAGGGACATTCCCAGGCTGTTACCAATGTCATCACTTAGTGAAACAATGTCCTGCCTGGACTTTCTGCTGCATCTGCTGGACACATCGTGCTGCTGCCTGCTGATATTGTGGGGGACGGAGCCAGGCAGCTTCCCCAGTCGTCACCTCTTAGCCATCTCGTTTCCAAGACCTACATCTCTGGTCTTCCTCTGCATCCCTGAGCCCACCCGCCCTTCCTCTCCTTCAACACCCATTGCTTCTACCTGCCTCTGGCACTGACCACTCACCAACCTCTCCACGCAGAATAGTTCCTTGAATTGCACTGGTCCAACACACTAACACCGTCCTCCATCCAGTCTGCCCTGGAGTCGCCGCTCCCCTTCCAGGAGGCCTAGAAAGCCTGATCTCTCTCTCTCTCTCCATCCCTACATCCTTATATAGCTAGCTAGCTGCCTATCTATCTCCTTCAACCCTAGATCCTCACCTGTCTATTGTATCTGAGTGCCTAGTAGTCTACCCTGCAAGGAAGAACATGCCGCTGCCGTGTTCCATGCCATCCTCCCATCTGTAAGTTGTGGGCAAGATCTTCCGAAAAGCTCAGGGGCACCTTTCCAAGGGCTCAGCTCAGGCCAGATTTTTCAAAAGAGCTCGGCTCCCAGCGAGGCCCCTAAAGGAAGAGCCCAGATTTCCCCATGTGCTAAGCACCCACCGTGTTGGACTCTTTGTAAGGATCTGGCTGCTCATTTCGGTGCCTAAAGGGGAGTGAAGCCTTGTGAAAACTGGGCTGAGTGTAGACTGTGAACTCTTAGGGGCAGAGACCTTTTCCTCAGAGCTGTCTCTACGAACCCGGTGCATTCTCTCCCGCAGCTACGAGTGAACATCCGGATGCATCCAGCTGCAAAATTCCACTCCGTCTGGCCAAGGAACGTGGCCCTGCTCCCCTTGCTCGATCTGGACAAACAGTTAAGGAGGAAAACAAATGCTTCCTAGAACATTGTTGAGCTGAGAGACCAGCGACTCCTTAACCTGATCCTCTTGCTTCTTGGCCAAAACAAAAGAACTCTCATTTTTAGCATTGCTCTGTGTTTTATGGAGTTAGTGCTCCCTCCCCACCCGCTGGCTATGTCACAAGACAAGGCTCACAAGCTTCATCTGGGCCAATCCCTAGGGTAAGCTGGACAGAGATGATACTGACCACCCAGGGCAGAAACCTGCAGCCGGGGAGTTGGAATCTTTGTGGCTTTTGGCTTCTCTTGGCTTTAACCAGTGTCAGGAGGGGGTTTTAATGAGTTTGGCTCTGTGGGCGAAGAAACCCCTTCACTTGGGAGACCTGGGTTCAATACCCAGCTACACCAGACTCCCTGTGCAACCTTGGGCAGGTCACTGAGTCTCAGTGCCTCAGTTTCCCCATCTGTGCAATGGCGATAATAGCATTGCTCTGCCCCACAGGGGTGTTGTGAGGATAAACAAGTTACAGACTAGGATACTGCAGTGATGGGGGCCATGCAGAAAACGATGACAGGTAATGAGAAAGCTCATGGGAGAGTCTGACTCGCAAGCAGGGCTGCTGTGTGCTGGGAGGAGGGCGGGATACCTGGCACTACACTCAGGGTCTGGCGGAGTTCAAACAGCTGTCAGGGTTTGACGCTTCTCGTGTATCAGTGATGGACTGTGTGGGCATGGGATGGGGGCGGGAAGACGCAGGCAGGGCTGTGACTGGGGTTGGTGGGTTGGAGTTTTGCGTGATTGTCTCTCCCCCAGCCCCTCAGGCTGGCCTGCTGGGAACCTGGGCAAAAAGAGAAAAAGCTGCAGCTCCCCAGAGCGGGAGGGGAGCACTCGACTGCTGGCTTCTCTCCCCAGCTCTGCCACATTCTCACTGAGCAACCTTCATAAATGTTTTCCTTTTCTGTGCCTCAGTTTCCCATGTAACATAGGGACGATGAAACTGGCCCCACAGAGAGGGCTGGAAGGTTTGCTTCTCTACTGTTTGAAAAGTGCTTTGAGACCCCCCCCGCCCTTGGAAGAGGATAGAAAAGAGTGGGGTCTGGATCCCCTCTCTGCTCCTTGAGAGCTGGATGGGGGTGGGGCCCAGGACAGGCCCTGTCCCTTCCTCTCACTAGATTCAAAGCTCTGCCCGCACAAGCCAGGGGCCTTTGAGCTGCCAGCCCTGAGGTGCGAAGCACCTTGCAGAGGCCAGCCAGGTCCCCAGCCGACCCCAGCCCCTGGTTCAGAGGAGCAGGGCGGGGGCAGCACCTTTCCTGGTTAAGGAAGGTGGGATGGTTCCAGCACGGCCCCTGCCCAGGCGAGAGCATGATGGACTCTCCTCGTTGGGCTGGAAGAGCTGGAAAATGGAGGGCGCTGGCGATCAGCGAGTCAACCCAGAGTCCAGCTGGGAGCCTGGTTTTCCCCAAGCCATTACTATCACTACAGAGAATTGCTGACTATGATTGTCAATGATTTGATCAAACCCACTAAGATTGTAGACTCTCTGGAGCAGCCATTCAATACTAATACATAGCTCTTCCCATCCCTACGTCTCCAAGTGCTTTACAAAGGGGGTCAGTATCATTACCCCCCTTGTGCAGGTGGGGAAACTGAGGCACAGAGTGGGGCCACCCAACAGGTCAATGGCAGGAATAAAACCCAGATCTCCTGAACCCCAGTCCAGAGCTCCATCCATTCACTTCATGTCTGTACAGCACCGGGAACACTCAGACACAAGCAGGTTAGGGCCAGATTTTTAAAGGTATTTAGGCATCTAAAGACTTTTCAAAATCTGGCTCTTTGCTACGAGACTCAACCACAGCAGAAAGGGCAAATATTTTTTTTTTTTTTTTGGCAAAGGACTTTAATTGAAACATCATTCTGTTTACCAAAAGAATCTTCCTGAATGTTTCACTCTACCAAATGTCAAGACTAATTCTAGGTTCAAGATTTTACAGAGAACATTCCACTCCCAGTTGCTTTTCAGATGTATTCTTCAGATTTATTTAAATCAAGTTATGTCTTAATATCTTAGCATCCCAAAGGACAAAATCCATTCCCATTTACCAATTTATTTTTGAGAACCCTAAATCATCCCCCATATTTAGATAATAAATAATAATCCCATTAATAAAACACCCTTAGGATGACAAGCCATCCATTTGACCAGAGGATTTTTAAAATTTTCCAGATGTTGAAAATCTGACTCAAAAACTTGACGGTCAGTAAATATTATTTTGCGGGGGAACGGGGGTAGGGTTCAGTTTCACAGCCACACGCTGTTTTATTGCATAACAACAATAAAAAGTTTACTGAAAGGGCTATTTTTAAGCGGCCTTTTAGAAAAGATTTCATGCCAGACAATAACATGGTGTCTTGCTGAAATTCAGAACACAGGACTACTAACTGCAGGCAGGAAGCCAGCTGGGGCATTTTAGTGCAACCTGTTCTTAATTATTATTACTGGGGACGTTGGTCTAGTGATTAAAAGGAAGGAAAATGGGAGCCTGGATTCATGAGTGGCTACTTTGATACATGGGGCTAATGAGCCAGTGGTGACCTGTGCCAAGGAGGCCCGATCCATACCAGCAGAAATGAAGCTTTCATGTAAATAAATAGTTTCAAACTATTTGCTGCAAAGAAATCCTTCTGATGCAGGCTGCCAGCTCAAGTCTCCAACCAGACAGCCTGAAACAATTGCTCTGAGAGGTAGAAGCAAGCTAACATCAGTCATCTCAGCAGAGACATTGATTCTGAAACCTAATGATGATGCCATTGTAACTTTCAGCGTGGTTAACTATGTCTCCGCTGCTCATAGAAGCGCAAACCCTGAGATACCCTAGAGAAGAGCTTGCTCAGAGTACCACTGACTTTCCCAGCCCAACTCTGAACCCTGACTCCAAAGGGTTAGCTACACAAAAAATGCTTCGCCGGCAAAGCCCCCTGGTGAAGACACAGCTTATACCAATAAACAGAGTTCTTTTGCCAGGATAGTTAAGCCCCCACCCTGAACAGCATAACGCTAGAACAGCAAAAAAGGCCTGAACTGCGTCTACACTGGGGCTCCATTGATTCCAGGTGTGCAGGATTGGGCCCTCCCTATGCTGTTTGTACACACACACACATACACACCACTCACTCTCTGTTAATTATTTGCCCCCCTTCCCCATTGTCTCATTCAGCTCACTTGGGATCCCTGTTGGAATTAAAACAAAGCAAAGCGTTCGACCCATGGGTCAGGCAGGGAGCCATGTATGCAGCAGGGCTCGGGGCTGTGTCTCCTTTTAATTAGGATTAGCAGAGCTTTATGAAGCAACTTTCCATCAGGCTGGGGCAGGATGATGTGCTGCTGGGAAGGGCACCCTGCTCTAGGAACATCGCCCCACAAACTATAGCCCTCCCCAGGCCCCCCGAGTGCCGACACAAAAGTCTGTGCCTGACGTATCTTTCCCAGCACCATGTGGTTTGGGGGGCACTTTGGCTTGAACCTGCCTTCTTTAGAGATTTTTGTTTTTCATAAAAGAAGAAGAAATCCATTTTCCAGCCTAAAAAACCCAACTCGAATGCAGGAACCAATGACCTCCGCAATCAAACAGGCCCAGCTTTGAGCTCCAGAGTGTCTCAGGATACCCGGAAATAATGGCACCCCGAGATGTTCAGAGGGCAGCTTAGAGACTCAGGCTAAGATTTAAAAAAAATTGGGACCCAGATTTTCAAAGGAGACCAGTGATCGAGACACCCGAAAGGGGCCCAGTTTCCAGGAAGTGCCCCGCACCCCTCCCTCTGAAAATCCCCCTACATTAGTTTCATTTGAAAATCTTGGTCTGGGCTCCTAAGTCCATCCAGGGGCAAGTAAATCAGGGGCTTGGTTTCCAAAGGGGCTGTGCTGCCAGGCATTTCGGTGGGAGCAGCTGGTTGCTCAGCCCTGCTGAAAATGAGCCCACTTATTTAGGTGCCTAAATGTGGATCTGGGAGCTGACTGCAGCCCCTACCCCCCACCCTGGTTTTGAAAACTCTAGCCCTCCCTGCCACCCGCGCTTGCTAAAGGAAAGATCCTGAGTGCGGTGCTGTGGGGGTCAGGAAATTGAGTATAACTGGCCCAAGTTATCACCGCCCCAGTGGGTTCCCCTGTGTCCTTTCTGAGATGAGGCGACCCGCACTGGACACGGTAATCAAAGGGTAGGCGCCCCAAGGATTTATACAGTGGCATTATGATACCTTTTGTCTCATTTTCCATCCCTTTCCCAATCGCTTTTTGGACCACTGCTGTGCACTGAGCAGAAGTTTGCAGAGAACTATCCAGAGCAACCCCAAGATCTCTTAGAAACAGCTCACTTAGAACCCATCATTATATCTGCACAAACATCCTTCCTTCCTGCAGACCACTGCACAACAATAGACCACAGAGACATGTCTTCCTGACCCTGCAAGTAGCGGAAACTTGAAGACTTGTACCAGTCACGGTGGTCTGTGGCCCTGTAGAGATTACTGTCACTCTTTCCTTTGCTGAGCTTTGCCTTTAAAGCATCCTGCAGCAGTGAGTTCCATAAGTTAATTATTCCTTTGTGCAATGCTTGTTGTAAGATGGCAGAGCCGCAGTGCAGTTGGAGACACTGGGCTCTGAATGCTGATTCAGAATGCTCCTGTCCCTACCAGTCTTATTTGATTGCACATTAACTTGGGCTGAGATCAAGGGACTGTTACAAAGCGCCCAAGGATGAGCTCTGCATTTTGCTTGAAGAATCAGAGCTAGCAGGGCTGACAGGGAGCTCATGGTTCATCTGACCCTGTTTGATTAGCTGGTTCCCATTGCCCCCAATAGCCCCCAATTGTCAAATCTTGCAGCTCGCCTGGGCAGCTGGTTCTATGGTTACTATTGTCATAGCAACAGGGGGGCAAAGTCTCTCTTGGCAGAAGAGAATGGGACCATTATTGCAACCGCAAGTGTTTAAACTTCATGAGATTTTTAAAAAATGATCATAAATGTGGGGCTCCTTTTACTGGCTGCCTCTTTCTGACTCCCTGGGGTCGCACGCAGCTCACGCCTGCAAGCTTCTCTCTGCAACCACCAGGGCTGGAAACGTACTTTGCTTTGTTAAGCTGCAAGCCAGGCCCATTCACTGTGGCACTCTGTCCACAGCCATGGTGTCTGGGCCACGGGGAGAGGGGGATGAGCCTGAGGCAAGCCCAGCTGACAGAGGTAGGTATTTCAGCTCAGGCTGCAGGGGTTTATGATTTAAGATCCACAGGTCCCAGGGTCGATCCCCGCTGCTGACCCGGCATCAGAAAATAAAAGCCAAGAGTCTGATGACATAGCAAGACGCCGGGAGCAGGGGCTTTAAGAAACCCAACACATGTTGTGAGATTTGCAGGGCCGGCTCTAGGTTATTTGCGACCCCAAGCTCAGGTGGGGCTGGGGCTTGCAGGCGGTGCTTCTCCCAGCGCCTGCAGGGACTTCCCCACCTCCCCCGTCCGGCTGCGCAGAGAAGCCCTGATATAAGGGGGGGCACAAGGCAGCGCAGCCTCGGCTCGACTCACCTTCTCCTCCCCAGGATGCGGCTGGGCCCTGGCAGCTCAGCATCCCGGGGCTGGGGCTTCCCCTTCCCGCTGCACCCTTGCCCCATGTAAGTGGTGTGGCTCCAAGAGCGCAACTGCCCCGAGAAACAAGGATGGCCAGAATGCTGCCCCTGGAAATGTGCCACCCCCAGCACGTGCTTGCTTTGCCAGTGCCTAGAGCCGGTCCTGCGTCTCACGCTCACTCTGTGCTGGTTTAGATGACGGCATGAGGTGATAGTGAATCAAACTCATTGAATTAGTGTATAACAGGGAGCGGAGTCAAGCTTTGGGTTCACACAAACTTACTCCAGTTTGGTTAAATAGGTTTAAACCCCCTGTGCGGGCACCCTCATTTCAGTTTGAAAGCAGCTTATTTCAGTTCCTAATAAACTGAAACTAAACTGAAATGAGCCTGGTTGAAAATGAAATAAGATCATCCAAACAGTCTTCAGCAGCAGTGTAGCTAAAGTGGTTTAAAACCCACGATTCAACTCTGCATGTAGACAAAACTCTCAGACCTGATCACTTTTATCCCCTACCAGATGTAGCCACCGCCACCTAGTGGTGAGGAGACTTTCTCTCTCATTCCTGATCCCCACCATGCCGACCAATCCCCCATCATTTCAAAAAAATTATATATTTTACTCAGAGCGCTCCACCCCATCTAACCACAATATTTTGAAATACTTTGGAGGATGGAACAATTATTATTGACTTTGGTTGGGTTCCCCCACCTCACCCCCTCCATTGTGCATTAAAAACTGTCTGCAGGAAAAAAAAAATTAAAAAAAGAAGAGAAAAAGAGAACTTTAGCACACGTACCAGGGAAAAAAAAGGGTTTAAATTTCACCACAACGGAACCAAACATTAAGTGAAATTCCGGACTGCGCCGCTCGCCAGCACAGGACAGGAATGTTGGCTATTTATATCCAATTTAAGAAAAAGCCATTTGTTTTACAACTGGGTTCGTTGGACCTCAGACAGAGTTGGATTTTTTACCCTTCTAAGTGACATGGTTTCTGGCAGCCCCGTGGGCGCGCAAAGGATTCAAAGTTCATTCCTCATGGTAAAAGCCCCTTTCACCCCTGCCAACTAACAGCCCCCTTTAAAAATTTCCTTCTGAGAGACTGGCGGTGACCATATGAAACAGGCCACTTTGCAAAAAAGAGGTTTCTCTCAGTGGATGGCTTGTAGCGGGATCTTAATAAGGTTTATGAGGCGCTGGCCAGGGACACTTTATCAATTCTCTGTCCTGCCACAGACTCCCTGGGAGCCCTTGGCCAAGCCACTTAGCCAGTACCTGCCTCAGTCCCCATGGGGACAACATCCTGCCGTGCCTCACAGGGCTGCTGAGAGGATAAATACTATACAGTAGAACCTCAGAGTGACGAACCCCTCGGGAATGGAGGTTGTTTGTAATCCTGTATATGATGGAATCTCCTTCAAGCCAAGCTAGTTCCAGCACCTCTGTTATCAGTAAGTTTCTGGGCAGCCTGTCCCTGGGTCATCTGGATGCCTGAAGCGTGGTACAAAAGGCCCCTCTGGCCCCCTAAGCCCTGGCCCCATGGACAGCGATGGGAGACTGATGCAGAGGGACGAGTGCCCCTGGCAAAATCACCAGCACCCCTTTCTGTGGCATCTCCCCTTTCCCTCGAGGGCAGTCCAGCAAACGTGTGAGCAGCCCTCTCCGCAGCTGCAAGGGGAGATCAGAGCCAAGCCTCACCGGCTGCTGGTTGTTTTCACTGAGGAGAAGAGGATCACCTTTTCCACGGTACCCAAGTTCCACTTACTCTCCCCGAGATTTGTGCTCCCAGGGGCCAGATTTGGAAAGGGGATTCAGGTGTTTTGCAGATCCCACTAGGTACCTCTGGGAATCTTTAGGGGCCTAAATCCCTTTGACAATCTGGCCCGTCGGGCCTAGGACACTTTTGAATATGGGATTTTAGGCTCCTCAGTCCCTTAAGGGTTTTTGGAAATGTGACCTCACGGCCCTCAATATTTGTTATCAGATAAAGTCGGGGCTGGGCCGTGGTTATCATCTGTATTATGGTGGTGCCCAGAGGTCCCAACTGAAATCAGGGCCACACTGTGCCAGGTGCTGCACAGACTCCCCCCTCCCCGGGCTGAGAGCAGGCCCCCATGGTGCAGAGCACTGCCCAGACACACAAGCAGGCAGGCCCTGCCCTGGAGAGCTCACAATCAGGGCGTCTCTGGTCACTACCATGCTACAAATGATAATAATTCATATAAAACAAGAGGCAGGGTGGTTCGTCCCTCTTTTGGCAGCTCGGGTACTGCTCTGACCCCCATTCCCAGAGCATCCGAGTCCCTCCCTATCTTTCGAGATACGAACTCCAGAGTTACGGACGGCTCAGTTGACCATTTGGAACCGGACGTACGCAATCAGGCAGCAGCGACAAAAGCCGAGCGAATGCCGCACAGCGCAGCATTGCGTTAAACAGTCACCGGCTAACAAAATAAAGGGAAAGTTTAAAAACAATGTTTGAGCAAGGGAAGGAAACTGCTTCTGTGTTGGTTTTGTTTCAATTAAGATGGCTCGAAGCAGCATTTTTCTTCTGCACAATCAAGTTTCAAAGCTGTGTGAAGTCAATGTTCAGTGGTAAACTTTTGAAAGAACCACCCAGACATTTTGTTCCGCGTTACGAACATGGATGGTGGAATAAACACATGGCAAGGAAAGGGTTAATGCACCATCAATGAAAACTAACGCCCTGGGGCAGCCTCCTCGCCCCCTCCTGGGACTGCGTGGGGACAAAGCCCATGAAGGCAGGGGGGCGAGCTGGCTAGCGGGACAGGTTGCTCGTGGAACTGGGGACGGGTGCTGGAGCGAGTCAGTTCCCATTCGGCTCGGGTTTCTAATAACCAGGTCGTTTCTATCTGTTTAGCGCACCCCCCTGCTGAGCGCCTACCCTGACCCCCTGCAACACAGCACCCCACCCTGGAGTATTGGGGTCAACCGGCGTGCAAGGGGAGAGCGCCCCCTACTGAGCTCCCTGCCCCCAGCACAGCGCCCCCTAGTGCCACGCTGGTGCATCGTGGAGAGTAAGGCATGTTACAAAGTAGCTACCAGCCTAGAGTTACCAGAGGGTGGAAAACCCCATTCATCCCATAGGATGGGGCCACGGCGGGGACCTCACTCCACAGGCCTCCGAGGGGGAAGCCTGGAGTCTCCCACAGGGCCATGTACACTTCCTCACTGGGACGGCTGCACATTCACCTTGTGTTGTTGAAATGCAGCAGCCATTGGGCAGGCGGATCCCTCAGGAGCTGCCGGGGCTGCCAAAGCAAACACAGGCCGGCCCGGCTCAGCCCGGTGTCCAGTTACCACTAAAATAACCAGGAGGAGAATAACACCCCTGTTCAGATTGCAGGGGGCTGATGCAATTGTGTGTGGGGTGTGCACGTCTGTGCCAGTGTGTCTGAGGGGTGTGTATGTGTGTGTCTGTGTGTGTGATTCCGGGGGTTATTGTACGATCAGGGCCAGGGCCGGCAGGACAGGGCCCCACAGAGACCAGCCTCTCAGCCAGCCAGTCACCACGACTCGCTGCAAAGCCAATGGGACCGTCAGAGACAACGGGCCCAATTCATCACATCGATGAGCCAGAACAGCTACGCCTGCTTCTTGAAAATCTCTGGGCTGCATGGACCAGGATCCAGATGCATCAGCAGAGCTGGAAGGAGGGAGCCCAGACCCAGGAGAGTATGGGGATGCGAGTCAGGATCGAGGGGCATCGGCAGGGCTGTGGCAGGGGTCCCAGAACAACAGCACGTTGCAGGCAAGACAGAGCCGGGGTACAGGAAATATGGACAGGCTCTGGTGTTGCCACAAATATTAATATTGAGCCTCCCTCCTCGTGCACCCCCCTGCTGGGGCTGCTGCACACGGCTCATACTGGGACACCGCGACCCAGCGCCGTGAGAAATGCCGGGGGGAGGGGGGGGGCAGCCACTCTGCACCCGTCTGGCGGCTCTGCTCTGCTCCCTCCCTTCCACTCACTGGCCTGCACGGACCTCTGGTGGCCTTGTGCAGCCCTGCACGGCTCAGACGCAAGAGTCTGCGCTAACTTCTCCCTGCCTTCAAAGCCATCTGGCTGCGGGGTGGGGATATTAAAGATGGAGCCAACCCAGGCACCCACCCACCCCCCCGCCCCAAAGCCTGAAGGTGCCCAGTGTTAGACCCGACACCGCCCTGCGGTTTTGTTTTGCAGAACCAAGCCAAACGCAGCTTTGCTCTCCTCTCACAGGAGCCAGATGCTGCTGAGGGACGAGAGAAGGGCCCTGGTGTTTCAATTCCTGGCACCTCCCCGGGGCAGTCCCCAGACCTGCTGGGATCTGTGCCCCTGCAACTGGGGGATACGCAGAACAATCGCTACCCTTTTCCAGGGCCCTCCTGCTGAGGATCTCAAAGCACCTGTCCAACATGGGTGAGCCGAACCTCGCAGCACTCCCTGGGTAATCAGAACCATTAGCCCCATTCTACGGGACTGGAGGAGGGGGGGAACCACAGCAGACAGAGGGAAAGGAACCGGCCCCAGGCACACAGTGGCAAAGCTGGCAATGGAACCCAGGAGTCCTGGCTCCCAGCTCCTGGTGTTTTAACGCACAGACCACAGTTTCATAGAGTTTCAGGCCAGAAGGGACCATTAGCTCATCTTGTCCGATCTCCTGCATAGCCCCCGACATTAAATGTCACCCTCTTCCCCTGTATGGAGCCCAATAACGTGTTTGACTAACAGCTTCCCAGAAGGCAGCCGGTCTGGATTGGAAGACATTGAGAGATGGAGAACTCACCGCTGCACCCGGTACTGTCCGGTCTTCTTAATGGCTGCCCCCCAGCTACTGACCCTTTGTCCAGAAGGGGAAGAGACAGGAGGGAGCAGCGAGGGGCAAGCAGGGTGGTGGGAGGAAGGGACAGTGGCAGAGAGCAGGATGAACTGTGGGGATGGTCTCTCCAGCCATAGTCCCTGGCTGCAACACACCAGCACATGTCCCACCGTGACTCAGCTGATCCGCCCGGTGGAGCGGGGACCCGGACTGTCAACCAAGGGAGAAACCACCTTGTTTGTTTACGCTGCAGACTCCTTGGGACAGCGATCATCTGGCCCTGTGGCTGTGCGGCACCCAGCCCAACAGGGGCACTGATCTTGGTTCAGGCCTACTGGGATCCCTGGCCCTACAGATTTATCCTAACTGAGTTCAGCTGTGAGACGGGAAGGGAGCATCCCGACAACCTAGAGCGACCAGCGCTGATGGGAAAAGGGGCAAAGTGAAACACAGCAAAGCTGCGTTAGCCTAAGTAACGAGGCCTCCTGCGGGAACTCAGGGACCGCGTTATGATCATGCCTGGTGACGAGGAGACGTGTGGGACCGGAAGTCAGTGAACCAAACTGGGCACGGCAGAAGTTAGCACTAACTGGTGAATAAAACAAAGAGAGGACTGACTAATCTGCCCCCCACCCCTCTTTCGGGGGCCCTTACAAAGAGACTTTGGGGGCAGGAACAGGCAGCCCGACTGAGGGTTCCCAGAGGAGTGGGAGGCTGTCTGGCCTCTGCTCCCAGGATGCTGTGGATCGCAACCGTTCGCACCCCATCGTGAAGCCCCGACTTTGGCCAGCAGCGGGAACACCTGGCCATCACTGCCGTGCCAGCGGAGACTCCAGCCAGAGACAGGTGAGATTCCGCTCTGCCTCCCCTTCCCTTGGAGGTCCTTTCTGCCCCACGATTTTACTTCTCTCCCATCTCTTTCTTGGCTTTTCATCTGATCTCCAGGTCAGCCGTGCCACAGGGCATCAGCGCACCGAGACGAGATGACCCAGCCAACTCTGCCCACCAGAGAGAGGGGTAAAGGAGCAGGACCAGACCCACCCGATGGCATCCCCGACCAGGAGAAAAGCCTGAGCCCAGGGCAACTGCTATTGAGGCCAGCCTGCCAGCCTAGAGAATACACCCGTGATGCACCAGTCGCCCGGAGTCCTGAGAACATCAACAAAAGCTGGATTTCCCCCTCTTTACGGTTCTGTCTCTTCTCCCCCTGTCTGTCTGTCAAAGGCAGGAAGTTAACTATTCCTCACATCGCTAAGCTGAGCAACAGAACTGGCCTGTTCCTTCCCCCCAGGAAAGGTTGTCCAGCAAAATAAGGGATTCTAACCGATATCCTGTTTTCTTGAAGGGACTTGGACAGGTTTGGGTTAAGTTTGTTTCATATCGTTCAGTTTCGCTGTGCTTTATAACTCCTTTTCTCTCCTGTTTTCTACTAACCAATTAACCTCTAAGCCTCAGCATGAGTTTCTTAGTTTGTTTGCCAGGGTACTAAGTGGGCTAGGGACACTGTATACCAAACCTTGCATAATGACAGGTTTCAGAGTAGCAGCCGTGTTAGTCTGTGTTCGCAAAAAGAAAAGGAGGACTTGTGGCACCTTAGAGACTAACCAATTTATTTGAGCATAAGCTTTCGTGAGCTACAGCTCAGCATCCGATGAAGTGAGCTGTAGCTCACGAAAGCTCATGCTCAAATAAATTGGTTAGTCTCTAAGGTGCCACAAGTCCTCCTTTTCTTTTTGTGTCTACCAAACCCTGGACCTTCGTTAACACTGTTTCATGCTGGACAGTGACAGGCTCAGGGGAACACCTTGGACTTTTGGGGACCCTTTATTCCATTTAAATTAATACAGCAGGCCTCTAGGTACTTGCAGAGAGAGATTCCCCAACGGAGACTCACCAGTGTGGCTGGGCACAGCATAGCCAGACCTTCCCCTCAGTCACCTCCTTCAGAGCCCTTCAACCCAGGGCTGATCTGGTTCTTCTAGTCACTTGGGCCCGCGCCACGTCCTAGCCACAGTCTCACCCCTTCCGGGGCACCAGATTCCGCTGTTCAGGTTTGAACACAAAACGTACCACAGCCGGCTCTGCCGTGCCTCGGGCTGGGACCCTCGCACCAGCTCAAAGGGGCCAGCACTGACTCCAAGAAGCAGTGAATCCCCATAGGTTGAAGACTGAACTCACTCCAGCTTCTTATTGCATCCTCTGCTCCTCTCAGACCCAGGACAGAGACCCGCCCCTCATGCAGCCAAGGCCAGGTCGCTGTACAGGGGCTGCCTGGCCTCCTGCAGCCCCAGCCGGCTGCCCTGAGCAAGAGCCAAGCCCTAATGTACCGACTGCTCCAGCACCCCTGAGCTTCCTCCGGCCAGCTCCACCCTGCCGGACACCCCCAGGTGTAGCAGAGTAGATCTGACAAGGCTCAGGTGCTCCCATTAACCCCTTCTTAGGTCCAGCTCCCATGCCTGCCCTCTCCCGGGGGGGGGCGGGGTGGGGGGGAAGTTGAACAATCAGTCAGCCCCTTCCCCTGAAAGGGGAAGACACCCTGTGGCAGTACTGTTATTAGTTGTCTAGTGGTGGAGCCAAAGAGCCCCAGCAATGGGCCTGGACCCCACTGCGCTAGGGGCTGTACATGATAATAATCATCAATGCAAAGTCCATTATCTACCAAACATCCTGGCCGCCCCCAGCTCCTGCCAGGCCAACACCGCCAGCAGGCAGGTTGGCCTGTGGGGTTCTCTGCCACATAGCAGCCACATGCCGGGCGCTCCAGAACCAGGGGCAGTTCTAGCGGGTCTGGACCCAGCATTTCTTCCTCATCCACTCCCCCGAGCTGGAGCCCAGCCCCTGCCCATGGATCTGAGCAGGCTGGAGCAGGGGGGCTGGTTTGGGTTTTGGGGGGAGGGGTCTAAAGAGGGGGCTGGCTCAGCAGGGGAGGAGGAATGGCCTGAGGTTATTGTGTTTAGCTGTGGGGGAACCTGGGAATATTGGGGAGGTTTTTTTTTTGAGGGGGGGCGTTGTGTTTAAGAAAGAAAGAAAGAAAGAAAGAAAGAAAGAAAGAAAGAAAGAAAGAAAGAAAGAAAGAAAGAAAGAAAGAAAACTTTCTGTAACTAACAAAAGAGCCAACCAGCACCGGGCTCCAAGTCCACCAGTCCCTCCGCATCGCTCGGGCTCTCTCCTCTCCGCCCCCCTGGCAAGCAGCTTCTGCAGAGAAACGAAACCTAACAAGGGCGGGGGGGGGGGGGAGGTGAGCAGGACGGAAACTAAAACTGATGAGCCCTGGCCACTTCCAGTGGATGTGGATTGGGGGTTTTTGGGCTGATGGGAAGGGGAACCACTTTCCCATCCTGGGGCAAGAAATGTGTGTTTGCAGTGGGCTGTGGCTGATGGTCACAGCCTCTCTGTGCCTCAGTTCCCCCCCACAAGGAAAGCGGGGATGATCCTCAACTGCCCCCCTCCCTGGGTGGGGGTTGAATTTATCCCAGCTGGTGACCATCTTGAGTGGGCAGCGTGTTATTAATTGATAATGTCCCATTATTGTCATCAGCATCACGCAGGAGGATGAGAATAGAATACAATGTGGCTCAGAAGAGACCCCAGCAGCCCCGGAAGTCCCAGACACAGAGACCCCAGGGGGCTGGTTCCAGGGGGCTGTGTGGCACCAGCTTGGACTGGCGCGGTTCCCAGCAGGGCACTGCATTACCTACCCCAGCAGCTCCTGTTCTGTCTGCATCTCTTTTCTCCCGGGGGAGCTCAGCACACAGACCCCTGCAGCACCTCAGGGCTTCTCACCCACACAGCACGTCCCAGACACCCGCATGCTGCCCTGGGCAGGGCTCCTCTCCCTGTCCCTGCTGCCCGCCCCTAACAGAATGGGGCACAGACCACAGCAGGGCAAAGGCTGGCCACTCCGCCACCAGCCTAGGGGGATGGCACAGTGTGCATGGAACCCGGTGCCAACCCCCCGGGCTGTGTGGGCTGCTGGGCTCTGCCAACGCAGGGGAAGGATCCAGCCGGGTCACAGAGCAGCCCAGGGGCCCCACCGTGTGCAGGAGGCACAAATCCCAGCCCCGGAGTCTGGGGTAGAATCGGAGCCAGCTGCCCTGTGTGGTAGCCCAGAGCGCTAGCCACCATGACCAGCTTCTGCAGCAGGCCCCCCTGGTGGCAACTGGGGGAAGAAGTGAGACCAGGAATCAAACCCAGGTCTCCCCCAGGGCTAACCACGGTGCTAGCCCACAGCCCTGACCGGCTTCTGCAGCACCCGGCTACAGGGCCATCAGAACAACGGACGGGGAACTGGGTCTTCAGCCAAATGACGCTGACCTCAGTGCTCCCTAGCGCCCTTTAACAGGAGACCATGTGATTTTCTAGAAAGCCCCATTCTAGGGGGAGTCCTTCCTCCCCAGCCTGGGGAATCTGGAGCTGCACCTCCCACTAAGGAGGAGCACAGCACTGAACACTAGGAGGCCAGAGAAACTCTTTTGCAGGGAGCAGTGACTGGGCTGTCGGCTCAGTGGGGTTGGCACAAGGGCAGCAGCTGCATCCAGAGACACAGCGGCAGGAGAGGAATAAACTGCGGGGAACATTTGTCGCTCAACCTCCACCCATCTGAGTCTCTGGAGCGAGAGCTGATGGGGGTCGTGCCCAGGCCCATCTGTCTAGGGGCTGAACACATGGGCACCAAGAGTAAGAAACTTTGCGTCTGCCTGGTAGGTGCCTCCGTCCTCATATTAGCTGCCATATTAATCACTCTCACTTGCTGTGTGGTCAAGTGCCAGGAGCAGCTGAAGACCTCTGATCTGGATGAGAAACTCGCCAACCTGGAGGAGGACAAGGGGGCCCTGGAAAAGCAGCGGGACGGGGCGAGGGCAGAGGTCACGGCGCTGCGGTCGGAGCTGGCTGGCGCCAATCAGACCCTCTGGGAGACGCGTGGGCGCTGGGACTCCTGCAGGAGCCTGACGGTAGGTGCTTTGAATAGGGCCCAGGAGCCCCAGTCCAGGGTCAGGGTGGCACAGTGCTGGGGGCTGTGCAAAGGTGCTGGGCCCTGCCCTGGGAAGTTCACAGCCTAGGGACCTTTCCAGGCTGCTGCTGGGGTAGTGAATGTGCTTGTCTAACCCATCCCCCCGCCTCTCCCCAGGCACAGTACACAAAGTTTCTTTCACAGGCTCTGCCACCGGTGCTATGCCCCTGACTCCCCCCACAGCCGTTCTGGCCCTGGGCCCCCACACAGTGACATGCATCACCCCCATTGGTCCACTCATGACTGTTTCCTAATCAAGGACTTTGTCCTGTTGCTCTGTGGGGTGGGCTGGGGCCAGGGGCACCGGTCCAGCAGCTCACGTCACTTGCTCCCTGCTGGGGAATTTGAACCCCGCCTTGCAGGGGTGAAAGGCTGCTGCATAGACCCTGGGGGCATCAAGCGGCTTTTGTGACCAACATCATTTCATTGAATTCTCCGTATCTGTGGGGACGTGGGGTTGGGGACAGTGTATGTTTTCTGCCAGGTTTTAAAGAAAGCCATCCACTGAACTGGTGGAAGTCACTGGCTAAGCACCTGGAACCAGAGATGGTTGAAATGCTGAACCAGCTGTTGACATTAGTAGTCATTTCTGGACATGCAGAGGAAATATTTTCTTCTGTTCAGTTTATGCCCCTAGTTCAGTTCAATGACTAGTTCATTCAAAGTTGAGAAAACAGCTGGGAGTTGAAAAAGCAGGAAAACGACACGTGAGGGGATGAGTTCTTAAATCTTAAAGGGCACAGTGGCCAGAAACGATCAGTTTCACACGTGGGTAAGGGCTTTCTGTGTTGCTTGCACACTCAGTGATAATGATTCCTTTTCCTCTCTCTCCCTCCTTTTCCGGCTCAGCATAACCTGCAGAACAACATCACTGCTCTGAGCAACAAAATCACACAGCTGGAAGCCAGAGATGCTGAGCAGGAGGCCAAGGAACAATGGTTACAAGGTGAAATGCCTGTTAGTTCCATGGGAGCTGGATGGCTTGGCAGAGATCCCTTGTGGGGGCTGGAGATGTGATGCAGCAGGGAGCGGGGAGTGCTGACCTGGGAATGTGGCAGGGGAGTTTCACTGGGGATAGGAGACCTGAGAGCCTGTTACCTGAGTCAGGAGGGGGTTGGGGGAGGTAACACCTCTTCCTGGAAACCGTGGAAAGCTGCCCAGGCCTGCGAGTAGCCAGCAGGGAGATGTACGCTAAACGCCTTAAGAGCGACCTGGTGGAGCTGTGCAGGCAGAGGGGGCTGCGCATTGGGAGGTCCACCAAGGAACAGCTGATTGCCCAGTTGGAGGAGAGGGATCGCTTGGATGACCCGATCTCTGCCTCTGAAGGAAGCCGCCCGGTGGACACAGTGTGGGCCCTGGGGCCTGACCGGGCTGGGAGGGGTCAGACTGCTGCCGAGGACATCCCGAGACCCTTCCTAACTATGCCTGGGGAAGGGGTTGGGGGAAGCCCAGTGAATACCGAGGGCCAACCCTGACCTAGGCAGCCAGCGGGGGATCCTCCCGGCGGAGCTCCCGATCCCTGGAGCAGAGGCAGCTAGAATGGGAGAGGGAGATGAAAATGAGGGAGCTGGAGGATCATGAAAAGCAGCATCAGCATGTGTGGGAGGAGAAGGAGAGGCAACATCAGCATGAACTGGAGCTGGCCAGGCTGAGGAGCAGTGGGGCCCCGGCTGCGGTGAGTGAGGGGGGACCCAAGACTGCAAGGAGCTTTGGTAAGTGCTTCCTGGCCCAGCGTAAGGAGGGGGAGGACATAGACAGCTTCCTGACAGCCTTTGAGAATGCCCGCGAGATGCACAGGGTTGACCCTGCAGACAGGCTCCGGTTTCTCACCCCCTTACTGGACCCCAAAGCCGTGGAGGTGTACAGCCAATTGACAGGGGTGGAGGCAGGGGACTACGATCAAACAGGCCCTGCTCCGTGAGTTTGGGCTGACCCCCGAGATGTGCCGGAAAAGTTCCAGAGTCAGCATAAAACGCCTGAGGTCACCTACCTACAACTGGTCAACCGGATGCAGGGATATGCCCGCAAGTGGACAGCTGGGGCCCAAGCTAAAGAGGACCTGCTTGACCTAATTGTACTGGAGCATCTGTATGAACAGTGCCCTTCCGACCTGAGGCTGTGGTTGGTGGACAAAAAGCTAGAGAACCCCCAGCACGCAGGGCAGCTGGCCGACGAGTTTGTGAACAGTCGGTCAGGGGGTAGCCGGCAGAAGTCCCAAAAGAACAGGCCCCCCACGATGCAGAGAGAGAGTCACCCTGGGACCTCCCAGCGGGGAAATATGGAGAACCCCCTCCCAAGGGGAATGCCTGGTGTCGGGACCATCCGACCCACTCGAGGGGACCAACGTGACCTGAGCTGCTATCACTGTGGTCAGAGAGGCCACGTACGAACCCAGTGCCCCAGGCTCAGGGACAGACTGAGCAGACCCAACCCACCCAGGGTTAACTGGGTAGGGACCCAGCTGGACAAGGGGCAGATGGCCCAGGCAAGGGGGGCTGCCAGTTTACCATCTGCTCAGGAGGGAAGAGTACCCCAGCCAGCCCCGCCAGAGGGCTGGAGGCTCTGGATTCAGGGTGCTCGGTTTACAGGGTAGGCGCGGGGTTGTCCCTCCGGAGAGAGTGCCTTGTTCCCCTGGAGGTGGATGGGAGGAAGGTCAATGGATACTGGGATACGGGCACGGAGGTGACGCTGGTCCGGCCCGAGGTGGTGGCCCAGATCGGGTGGTGCCCAACACCTACCTGACCCTGATGGGGGTGGGCGGGACCCCATTCAAGGTGCTTGTGACAAGGGTACACCTGAAATGGAGGGGCCAAGGAGGGCCCCAAGGACGTGGGGGTACACCACCATTTGCCCACTGAGGTTTTGATGGCGGGGGGAACCTAGAGGACTGGCCAAGCAACCCCCAGACCGCCCTGGTTGTGACCTGTAGCCAGAGCCGGCGAGGGGCACTGCACCCTGACCTTGGGGAGGGTACCACACCAGAGGCGCAGGACCCTACCCTGGTGGGGAGGGAGCGCCGAGGGGCACGGCTCGGAGAGGCTGTGGCCTCAGACCTGGCCAGTGAGAGGGAGCCGGTCCCCATCCCTTCCCCAGCCGCTGAGTTCCAGGCCGAGTTGAGGAAAGACCCCTCCTTGCGGAAGCTCAGGGACCTGGCCGACCTCAGTGTGGTAGGGACCATGAGGAGAGGCTGCCAGGAGAGGTTCCTGTGGGAGAAGGGGTTCCTGTACCGAGAATGGGCTCCCACAAGGGAAGTGGAGTCCTGTGGGATCAGGAGGCAGCTGGGGGTCCCCCAGAAGTATCGCCGCAGGCTCCTGTACCTGGCCCATGACATCCCCCTCGCAGGGCACCAGGGAATCCGGCGCACCCGGCAGAGGTTGCTACAGAACTTTTACTGGCCCGGGGTCTTTACCACGGTACGGCAGTATTGCCGATCCTGTGACCCCTGTCAGAGGGTGGGGAAGGCCCGGGACAAGGGGAAAGCGGCTTTGAGAGCTTTGCCCATCATAGAGAAACCTTTCCAGAAGGTGGCCATGGACATCGTGGGGCCTCTCAGCAAGACGACCCAGTCGGGGAAGAAATACATTCTGGGGGTGGTAGATTTTGCCACCCGCTACCCCGAGGCAGTGCCCTTAGCTTCCATTGAAGCAGACACCGTGGCCGATGCACTCCTGACCATTTTCAGCCGAGTGGGGTTCCCCAAGGAAGTCTTGACAGACCAAGGATCCAACTACATGTCGGCCCTGCTCCGGTGCTTGTGGGAGAAATGTGGGGTCTGGCACGACTAGGCCTCAGCTTATCACCCCCTGTCCAATGGGCTGGTGGAGAGGTTCAATGGGACGCTAAAGATGACACTGAAAACCTTTATGAACCAGCACCCGCAGGATTGGGACAAGTACTTACCTCACCTGCTGTTCGCGTACAGGGAGGTACCCCAGGAGTTTACCGGATTTTCGCCTTTCGAACTGTTATATGGAAGGAGGGTGAGGGGCCCCCTGGACCTGATGAGAGACGAATGGGAAGGGAAGGCCACTCCCCATGGAGAGTCAGTGGTGGAGTATGTCCTGATCTTCCGAGAGAGACCGGCTGAATTCATGGGCCTGGCCAGGGAGAATCTGGCCAGAGCCCAGAAGAAGCAGAAGGTCTGGTATGACCGCACGGCGCGGGCCCGTGCCTACGCCACCGGGGATCAGGTGATGGTTCTCACCCCCGTGAGAAAGAACAAACTACAGGCCGCCTGGGAGGGCCCTTTCAAGGTTGTCAAGCAGCTCAATGAGGTAAACTACGTGGTGGAGCTGTCGAACCGGGCGCACCACCGCCGGGTGTACCATGTGAATATGATGAAGCTATATTATGCCAGGGGGAATGTGGTGTTGGCTGTGTGCGGACATTGGGAGGAGCAGGGAGATGACCCTTTGGTAAATATATTCCCTGAGACTGGGGCTGGCTCCCCTTGGAAACAATTCCCCTCTCGGATTAGCTAACCCCTGCCCAGCAAGCTGAGGTCAGGGGGGTGCTGCATCCCTACCGACAGCTGTTTTCCAACCAGCCTGGACGCACTAATCTGACTGTCCACCGGGTGCAGACAGGATTGCACCCGCCAATAAGATGCTCCCCCTTCCGAGTCACAGGGAAAACTGCTCAGGACCTGGAAAGAGAGGTCAGGGACATGCTGGCTTTGGGGGTGATCCAGCCATCTGCCAGCCCTTGGGCCTCGCTGGTGGTGCTGGTCCCCAAAAAGGACGGGTCGATCCAGTTCTGTGTGGACTATCAAAAGCTCAATGCCATCACTGTATCGGATGCCTACACCATGCCCAGGCCTGATGAGCTCCTAGACAAGCTGGGAGGAGCTTGATACCTTACCACCACCTTACAAAGGGCTACTGGCAAGTGCCATTGGATGTAGATGCCTGGCTGAAATCAGCCTTTATCACCCCTCTGGGGCTCATCGAGTTCCTGACCCTGCCTTTCAGCCTCAAGGGAGCACCGGCCACCTTCCAGCGCCTGGTGGACCACCTACTGAGGGGGATGGAGAGTTTTGCCGTGGCGTATATTGATGACATCTGTGTCTTTAGCCAGACCTGGGAGGACCATGTGTCCCAGGTTAGACAAGTGCTGGACCGACTCCAGGGGGCTGGGCTGACTGTAAAAGCGGAGAAGTGCAAGGTGGGGATGGCTGAAGTATCTTACCTGGGCCATCGGGTGGGGAGCGGCCGCCTAAAGCCGGAACCAGCCAAGGTGGAGGTGATCAGAGACTGGCCCGCTCCCCACACCAAAAAGCAGGTCCAAGGCTTTATTGGGATGGCAGGATACTACCGAAGATTTGTGCCCCACTTTAGCGCCATAGCCACCCCCATCACTGAGCTATGCAAGAAGGGGAAGCCAAACAAGGTGGTCTGGACCGAGCAGTGCCAGGAGGCTTTCTGGGTGCTGAAGGAGGCTCTGGTCAGTGGCCCAGTTCTGGCAAACCCAGACTTTGACAAGCCCTTTATGGTGTTCACCGACGCCTCAGACAGGGAACTGGGGGCGGTGTTAATGCAGGAGGATGAAAAGGGGGAGAGACACCCCATCGTGTACCTGAGCAAGAAGTTGCTACCCCAGGAGCAACACTACGTGGCCATCGACAAGGAGTGCCTGGCCGTGGTGTGGGCCCTCAAGAAACTAGAGCCCTATTTCTTCGGGCGACACTTCACCGTGTGTACACCGACCACTCTCCCCTGACCAGGCTGCACCAGATGAAAGGAGCCAATGCCAAACTCCTGAGGTGGAGCCTGCTCCTGCAGGATTATGGCATGGACGTGGTCCATGTGAAGGGAAATGCCAACATGATAGCGGATGCGCTGTCCCGGAGAGGGGGCCCTGAACTTCCCCAAGTCACTGGTCAGAGTGACCCCGCTCAGTTCAGTCTCGAAGGGGGGAGAGATGTGACGCAGCAGGGAGGGGGGAGTGCTGACCTGGGGATGTGGCAGGGGAGTTTCACTGGGGATGGGAGACCTGAGAGCCTGTCACCTGAGCCAGGAGGGGGAGGGGGAGGTAACACCTCTGCCCGGGAAACTGGACAAAGGCTGCAGGAGGGAGCCTGCTGGGGGGGTTTTGGTTGCAGTCTGGTGCTGGGTGGAGGAATGCAGGGAACCCCAGGGCTGGGGTCTGAGCTCCCTGCCCCGCAGAAGGACTTGACTGAGGGGTCCTGGGTGTACCAACAAGCTCTGTTTTGGATTGTGTTCCTACTGTCCAATAAACATTCCGTTTTACTGGCTGGCTGAGAGTCGCGGTGAGTCCCAGGAAGAGGGGTGCAGGCCCCGGACGCCCCCACACTCCGTGACAGGAGACACACTGGGTGGGATCTGGGGTGAAGACAGACGGAGAGGCGTGCACGGTGCTAGAGAGTGGGGAATGTTAGGGGTGAAAAGCAGGCCTGGTAACACATTGACACCTGGCTGCTTTCCTTTCTTCTCTTCTTCCAGATGAAAACGGCAGGCTCAGAAAGCAGCTCTCCAGCCAGTCCCAGCAGCTGCAGGATTCCCAGAGGCAGCTGCAGGATTCCCAGCAAGAATTCCAGCAGCAAAGGTAGGACCCGCCAGTCCCAGCCCTATGGGGCTGGGGTGGGACCTGGGTGGGACCCTCCCGCCAGAGCTCTGAGCGAAAGTGCGTTTCCCTTTTGCTTGTTCCCCCAGAGATCAACTTGAAGCTAACATCCGTTGGCTGAACTTGGAGCTCCAAAGCCAGAGGAATCAGCAGTCCGGCGGGGACAGCCTCAGGGGTCACAGTGTCTCTCTCTACCTGGCTCCGCTGGTTCTGTCCCTCATTGGGACCCCTCTCCTTTAAGAGGAGCAGCTTTGTACCGGTATCAAGGAGCCTGGATACAGGCTTGTCCAGAGACCCCTCCTGCTGTCTGACCCCCAGCCTCTCGGTCTCGTCCTGTCACCTCCACCAAGGACAGCTCCAGCCTTCCACCAGCCACCGCGCTCTGTACCTGCTCATCTCTGACCATTCCACATGCTCTCCCCGCTGCAGGTGAGAGAGCCTTCTCCTGTGAGGTCCCGCTGCCTAGCACGGCTTCACTGAACCTTCCGTCTCATTCCAAGTCTCCTCCCAGAGCCCGGCAGCACAGCCAGGTCCCAGCTGAAGTCAGGGCCCCCCTGTGCCAGGCCAGAGACACAGCCCCTGCCCTGAACAGCTCGCAGGCCAAATAGCAGCACAGGGGAAAAAGAAAGATCATTATCTCCTTTTTATAGGTGGGAAACTGAAGCACAAGGCCATTTGTGAGTCTCCCCAGTAGCACATGGAGGAGTCAAGTCTGAGCACCAGCACATAACTCTAAGGCCATGCTTCCTCTCCAGTCCTCCCTTGCCTACATCTCTCCTTTCTTCCTCCCTCTGCTCTTCTCTAGCTCAGCGCAGTGGGTCAGGGGATGGGGACACAGGACTGTCTCTCTCGCTCTCTTTATTTCCATCATCCGTCCCCACTGCCCCAGTGCAGCGGGAGAGTGGAGAACCCCCAGGGGCACACGGTGTACTGCAATAGCGCAGCCAGCTCGCTCCCCTCCAAGACACCCTCAGGAGAACTGGTCTAAGCCACTAGCTTGCTACGACCTCGGCCCTTCCCCGGGTCGTGCAGGGAGACAGGCCCCCCTCCAGCCGGTCCCTGGCAGAAGGATCTCGTTGGCTCCTGCCCAGCACTGGAGGACGATAGGGAAACAGTGAAGAAGATGAAGGGCACAGGGAGGATGGAGCCACTTCACCCAGAGCCAGAGCCCCTGGGATTTCTTGGACTCAGATTATCCCAGACGACAATTGCCCTGAGCGGAGTCAAGCCCCAGCTGGGGTATTTGCTGCTCCCTTAGGGTTTCTGTTTTTCTAATACAATTTTGCCAACCCCAAAGGTTTGTGGTGTCATTTGTCCTCCCACGTCCTGCCCAATCAGAGACACGGGGCTCAGAGTGAGCAGCCCCGGAGCCGTGTTCGTGGCCATTGCACGCCTGACCTGCCTTCAGAGAGCAGGGAAGAGGCAGCTCAAACTTTGCCTCTAGTTTGGAGCACGGGGCAAACCCCTCTCCCTGCTCCTGGGCTGGGGTGATGGGTTCTGCACAGGGCGCTCTTAGGGGAAAGCGCTGTGGGCCCATGCCTAGGGCCTGCTCCGGGAGTCAGGTGATGGCATCAGACCCAGGACTTTCATATATATGTCAGTTTCTAATCCTCAAGGATGCCAAGAACAGCTCACATGGTGACCCAAGGGTAACCAATGCAGGGACACTGCCTGAGTCTGCAGAGAGCCTGAGTCGATTGGTCTGAATGGGCAGGAGCTAACAAGACAGTGACCAATGCAGCAATCCCGGCCTGCATTTACTGAGAGCCTGAGGTAATTACTTCGAGGGGGTGAGCTACCCCTGCAACTGAGGGATCAGCAAAACACTTATTGCCTTTCTCCAGCACCTTCCACTGGTGATCTCAAAGCACACGTCCAACATGGGTGAACCGAACCTTGTAGCACACCCTGGGTAATCAGAACCATTAGCCCCATTCTACAGGTGGGGAAACCACAGCAGACAGAGGAACATGCCCCAGGCACGCAGTGGCAAAGCTGGCAATGGAACCCAGGAGTCCTAGCTCCCAGGTCCTGGTGCTTTAATGCACAGACCACAGTTTCATAGAGTTTCAGGCCAGAAGGAACCATTAGGTCATGTAGTCTGATCCCTTGCATAGCCCCGACATTAAATGTCACCCTCTTCCCCTCTATGGAGCCCAATAACGTGTTTGACTAACACAGCTTCCTGGAAGGCAGCTGGTCTGGATTGGACAACATCAAGAGATGAAAAACCGACCGCTGACCCCGGTACCGTCTGATCTTCTTAACAACCACACCCCAGCTACCGACCCTTTTTTCCCGAAGAGATGGGAGGGAGGCGGGAGGGGTAAGTGGGGCTGTGGGAGGAAAAGGAAGAGAACTGCCCCCAAATTATTCCCAGAGAAGATCTTTTAGAAAATCAGCCAATCTTTATTTAAAAATGGCCAGTGATAGAGAACCACCCCGACTCCTGATAAATGGCTCCAATGGTTAATTATTAATTATCCTCACTGTTAAAAATGTACAGCTTATTCTAGCTAATAGACTTCTAGGTAGAAGAGCATCTCACTGCCTAGCATTGCAGGAACGGCCTTTGAGGGCCATTCAAGCCCCGTGGTCTGGTTCTTCTAGTGACTCAGCTCCTGGCTACATCCTGGCCACACTCTCCTCCCTTCGGGGTACCGGAGATCCAGCATCAAGGTTTGAACACAAAACATACCACAGCTGGGTCTTCTGTTCCTATTTCGCAGGGCTGGGAAACCCCCCAGTGCCTTCCCCAGCGCTCCCTCAAAACATAACTAAAGGAAAGACACCGAGGGGAGGGGATCCACTAGTGCAGTTATACTCGGCCCTCAGGGCTTCAGGAGCCAGTGTTATGCTTATAAGAAGCACACGGAATCTTTGCAAATGGGATAAGGCAATACGCCGCGTTTACTGAGAGTACAACTTAAGCATTACAATCGGCATATGCTTCCATTCATTCACACACACCAAAAGGTTCTGCAGCCAGATCTTATAGTTACCAGTCCTCACTGTTGCTCGGTCAGTTCCAGTGACCAGCTGAAACTGCACACAAGGGAGGAGGAGCTGGGCTCTGTCAAACGCATTCAAAGCTCTGAGGCTGATGCAGAACGAACCCAAAGTCCCATGGCCATACACCCTTCTTTTATAGTGATAAGATCCCATACAAGTCTATGGACCTTGCTGTGTCACCGTGGAGCTGTCAGTCACGAGGTATTCAAGGTTGCTCTGTTTAGCATTATTTTGAATTGTTACTGGGAGGATCTGCAGCTGTTTCTTATCTGTCCCTCTGGCTCAGCTCCTCAGTTCGTCCTTGGGGTGTAGGCCTTTGCCTGAGGTCATCAATCCGGGTGATTCATAATAAAGTTGGTGCCTCTCAACTCCTCCACTCCCTTCTTGACTGTCCGGCCCAGTTGTCCTGGCTCAGTTCATTACCAGACATCCTTCACTCACACCAAACAGTAAAATAAGGCAATTACAGCCCTAAAACGGCTATCCTTCTAAGAGCAAATGTTAACACAATCAGCAAAGAATAAACTCAGAACGATTTCTATTTACTAATTCAAAGCTAGCAAAATGGAGTATAAGGCAAAATAAACAAAAAGGAGAACAATTATACTTGAGACAATTTCTTCCCATTCGGCTGTTGGCCTACACCCAGGGGTAGCCAACCTGCGGCTCCGGACCCTCGTGCGGCTCTTCAGACGTTAACGTGCGGCTCCTTGTCTAGGCACCGACTCTGGGGCTGGAGCCACAGGCGCCAAATTTCCAATGTGCCAGGGGAGGGGGTCCTCACTGCTCAACCCCTGGCTCTGCCCCAGCCCCCACTGCACCCCTTCCTGCCGCCTCCCCTGGACCTGCCATGCCCTCGCTCCTCCTCCCCCGCCCCCCGAACCTCCTGCACGCCACGAAACAGCTGATCGAGAAGTGCGGGGGGGAGGCGCTGATCAGCGGGGCTGCCGGTGGCGGGAGGCGCTGGGGGTGGGGTGGGGAGCGGACAGGGGCTGCTGACGTTTTCCTGGGACTCTTTGGCAATGCACGTTGGTAAATTCTGACTCCTTCCCAAGCTCAGTTTGGCCACCCCTGGCCTACATCATTTCCCTAAAGAGCCACCGTGGTGGGAATTCATTGTTTCATTTATTATAGCGCTCGCTGTCCATATTTAAACAGTGCGATGGGGAAATATTTCGTGTCTATGATTCTCCCACAGCAAAAAGACTGAGTAGCAATTAGTATTTTATCAATGACAATCAGCCATGCTTATCCCGACTGAGGTGTTATCCAGACTTCAGATGATGAGCCTTACCTTCGAAGGCTCTCCTTCCTGAGCCGGAGACTGGTTAAGAACATGGTAAGACCCGCCTGATTGGTTAAGAACATGGAGGGATTAATAATTAAATCACCTGGTGGAGCCACCGGAGACACATGAAAGAGCCACTGGTGGGTCCCGAGCCTTGGTCTGAGTATCGCTGCCCTAGAGTGTTTAAAGACAGAGCCTGTTCCAGCTTGTACTGTCATCCTCTGCTCCTCTCTCAGACCCATGACAGAACCCCTCTCCCGCAGCCAGTGCCAGCCCTCTGTCTCTCCCCAGGGCCCGCTACGGGGACTGTCTCACTTCCTCCAGTCCTCCTAGTGTACTGTCTGCTCCAGCACCCCATAGCTTCCTCCTCCTATCCCCACCCTGCCTGACATCCCCCCTCCCCCAAATGCAGCAGAGTGGGTCTGATAGGGCCCGGATGCTCCCATTAACCCCTCCTTAGGTCCAGCTCCCATGCCTGCCCCCCACCAGGGGAGGGGTAAACGATCAGTCACAGGGGGCTGGATCAGCTCCCTCCCCTTAAAGGGGCAACCACCCTGTGGCAGTACCTATCCAAAGAACCACAGCAATGAGCCAGGACCCTGCTGTGCTAGGGGCTGTACATAATAATAATCATCAATGCAAAGTCCATTATCCACCAAACACCCCTGGCCGCCCCCAGCTCCTGCCAGGCCAGCACAGCCAACAGGTGGGTTGGCCTGTGGGGTTCTCTGCCACGTAGCAGCCACAGGCCAGGCAGTTCTAGCGGGTCTGGACCCAGCGCTTCTTCCCCACCCGCTCTCCCGAGGTGGAGCCCAGCCCCTGCCCGTGGATCCGAGCAAACCCCCCACACAGGCTGGAGCAGGGGCCTGGCTGGTTTTGGGGGGTGGGGGAGAAGGGCCCAAGGAGTAGGCTGGCAGCTGGCTCAGCAGGGGAGGAAGAAGGACGTTGGGTTATTTATTGTGTTGGGGAGGAGGGATATAAAAAGGCAAAAAGAAAGAAATTTTTCTCTGAACAAAAAAAGAAAAAGCCCCAAAGTTGTGAGCTGCAGGTAAATTAGCCCCTTTCTCAGCCCTTCTGCCCTGCCCCCCCCTTCACTCAGGCTCCCCCCTTCGCGCCCCTCCGCTGCCCTGTGTAGCAGCTTCTTCCGAGAAATGAAACCTAGCAGCTGCGTGTGTGGGGGGGATTACACCGGTGAGTGGGTGCTGGTGGAAGGGAAGCAGCGACGGCCCTGCAGCCACTTGGGGGGCAGGGGGGGAGTTGGGGTGCTTGGGTTAGTGGGGACCACTCTCCTCCCCCAGCTCCACCCCCTGCCCTGCTGAGCTGCCCCAGCCAGGGTCAGGAGATGGCTCTGCCTGGCAGCCATGGCCTCTCTGTGCCCCAGATCCCCCCCGCCCCATCATGTGAAACAGGGACAAGCTCACCTGCTCCCACCCTGGGTGGGCGGGTGGAATGATGAATTCAGGTTGCGACTGGTGGGCAGCACGTTATCCATTGACAACGGCCCGTTATTATTTTATCATCATGCAGGGAGGTGGAAATAGAATGAAACATGGCTCAAAATAACCCCCAGGAGCCCCAGAGCTGGGGGGGGTCCTCTAACCCAGAGACCCCCCCAGGGTGCTGCTTCCAGGGGTCTATTCAGCACCAGCTCGAGTTGGCACAGGTCCCAGCAGGGGGAGGACATGGCGCTGCCCCAGGTCCCCCAGTGCCAGAGGCCCCAGCAGCTCCTGTTCTGCCTCCAGCCCAAGTAAAAGCCCCTTTCTCCAGGGGGAGCTCAGCACACAGAGCCCCACCAGCACCTCAGGGCATCTGGCCCACATGGCCCGTCCCAGGCCCGGCAGAGCTCCCCTCTCGGTGCCCCCTGCCCTGCCCCTAACAGCTAAGGAGACAGAACGGGGCACAGACTGCAGCTCCCCTACGCAGCCCGGCAAAGCACCGGCCAGGCCTCCAGCCGAGGGGGATGGAACCCAGTGCCAAGCACCAAGGCTGTCTGGGCTGCAGGGTTTCCAGCCTTTGCCAACTCCGGGCAGGGATCCAGCCGGTCTCCTGCAGGGTTCGAGCAGCCCAGGGGCCTTCCACTGCACAGAAGGCACAACCCAGCCTGGAAGCAGCACTCCCCAGTTCTGCCAGTGGCGGGGGTCCAGAGATCAGGCCCGCGCCCCCTACGTGGCAGAGCACTACCCAGCAGGAGCTCTGGCACGGCAGAGCAGAGCAATGGGAATGGACTTGGAGCCGGGGGTGCCCCCTGGCAGAGAGCTGCTGGCAGCCCAGGGAAGGTGAGGGACAGGGACTCAAATCCAGGTCTCCTGCATGGCAGCCCAGAGCACCACCAGCCGTGACAGCCCTTTGCAGCGCTCCCAGCCTCTCCCAGCCAGCCCCGTTACATCACAGCTGGGCAGAGCACTGGGTCTACGGCCAAAACCCAGCCCAGCCCAGGACTCTCCGACTCCCTCGAACCACATGATCTCCTGAGGAAGTCCATCTGCCCCCAGAACAGGAACTCTGGGGAACGTCCGATATGCTAATGAGGAGCACAACGAGAAACACTAGGGGGCAAAAGCAACTCTTCATTTTGGCAGGGCGAGGCTGCCGGGCTGTCAGCTCAGCAAGATTCACATCGGGTGGCTGCAGCTGCAGAGAAGAAGGAGCCCGATATACTGGGATGAGCACTAGTTGCTGAACCATCCCCCGCCCCCTGTTTTTGGAGAACAAAAGCATGGGGAACCATGGGAAGACATCGTCCTGTATTTTCCTGTTAGTTGCCCTCATCTTAGTGACAACTGGTCTGATTGCCTGTGTGGTCTTTATCTCCTTAGCCCCGACCCGGCTGAGACAGTGCCAGGAGCAGCTGAAGAATGACACCTCAGCTCTGATGGGGAAACTCGCCAATCTGGAGGAGGACAAGGGGGCCCTGGAAAAGCAGCGGGACGGGGCGAGGGCAGAGGTCACGGCGCTGCGGTCGGAGCTGGCTGGCGCCAATCAGACCCTCTGGGAGACGCGTGGGCGCTGGGACTCCTGCAGGAGCCTGACGGTGGGTGCTCCAGATGTTGTTGCTGTTTAATATTGGCATAGGGTAGTGCCCAGGAGGCCCTGTCCAGGATCAGGGTGGCGCAGTGCTGGGGGCTGTGCAAAGGTACCAGCGCCAGGCCCTGCCCCGGGCAGCGCTCAGCCAGGGGACCATTCCAGGCTGCTCTTCCAAATGCTGCCATGATCTGCCTTGTTGCTTGTCAATACCCATCCCCCAGCACAAGCAGCTTTCTCCAGGGTCCCTCCCCACAGCCCCCAGTGCTGCTCCAGCTCTGGGCTCCCCACACCATCACATGCATCGCCCCCTTGGTCCACCCTGGAGCTTCCCTCAGCAAGGGATTTGTCCCGTTGCTCTGTGGGGTGGGCTGGGAAGACTCCCACGCAGCTCATTTCACGTGCTCCCCAATGCAGGATTTGCAGGGGTGAGAGGCGGCTGCACTAGCCCTGGGTGTCCCCTCGGTCCCTGGTGGCTTTTTGTTACGGCTCAAATTAATTTCCTTCTCTGCACATGTCTGCGTAAACATGGTGCAGGGACTCAACCCTGTCTGGGGAGCTGCAGCGTGCAGGCTGGCCTGGGGAATGCAGTCCTGTTCTGTGGAGAGGAGGTGGTCTCTCCCCTCAAGAGAGTGGGGAAGTGACAGCTGGAGGGACAGGGGAGACAGCAGCAGGCAGCATGGAGCCTGCCAGAGACAGAGAGAATCTGAGTCTGGGACGAAACTGGGGGAAGCAGGGGAAGGAGGGAAACCAAGAGGAAGTGAAGAGACGGGATTGAGCGGGACAGACAGACGTGAAGATGAGGGCCCCTTTAGTAGTGCAAAGCTGGCTGGTCTAGTCAGTCCGTGTTCGATGGCCTGTTCCTGACCCTCCGTTCCTGTTTGTTCCTGAGCATCAGATCTGGTCGTCTCCTATCATTGATCCAGGCTGTCCTGGAGATCTGGAACGGGAGAACCCGAGGTCCTGCAGGTCCAGTGGGTCTGGTCTAACATGCTGTGACGAAGCGGGACTGTTCTTAATGTTTCCTCTGAATACTGTAGGGGTGCCTCAGTTTCCCCTATGCATTTCTTAAGTCTCTAGGTGGTAGGATAAGGCAGGGGGTGTCACTGTTGCAGAGCAAAGGGCCAGTGTACATAAATGGCTGACACTGTCTCCTGGCAACTGATGGCCTGGGCCCTTCCCCCTTACAAGGTGAGAGCTAAAGGGTTGGAGAACAAAGGAATCAGGTGATCTCCTGGCCCAGGAAAGGGACAAAGCCCAGAGGAGGAGGGGCTGCAGGGGGAGTCGGTTGGGGCTGGCTGGGGACGAGGAGTGAAGTGCAGATCTATGTGGTTGTCTGGCTCACTGCCCCCCAAAATGGACCCGACTGAGGGGTCCTGTTCTCTGCACCTACAAGCTCTGTTTTAGACCATGTTCCTGTTGTCTCATAAACCTCTGTTTTACTGGCTGGCTAAGAGTCACGTCTGACTTTCAAAGTTGGAGTGCAGGACCCCCTGGCTTCCCCAGGACCCCGCCTGGGCGGACTCGCTGTGGGAAGCGCACGGAGGGGCAGAGGACGCTGAATGCTCCGAGGTCAGACCCAGGAAGGTGGAAGTCGTAAGGCTGCTCCCAGAGAGGAGACTTCCCCAGAGTCCTGCCTGGCTTCATAGGGAGCAGCTCCAGAGCCTTGCCGGGGGACTCCAGGACACGTGCACCCCCACATGCCAGCACCACTGGATTCGAGTCCAGTTCTCCCGAGAGGATGAAAGGCTGATTTGGGTGTTAGCCGGGACAGAGCTGGGGAAAGGGGAACCTTGAACTAGGAAAAAATAAGGCACCTATCAGATAATAGCCTGAGAGGCCTGTTCACTGAGGCCTGAAGGCCATGGGCCTGGTGCTGAAGGAGGATCCCTTCCCTGTGAATCCATGCAGAGCAGTGCCCCGGGGCCAGGCTACGGTTATTGCTGGAGGTGCCAGCTTTCAGGCTGTTCATCCATCTCCAGTAATTCCACTCTGCTCCCCGTGGAACAGCAATGAGTAGATGTCCACAGTCATTAAGCTGCCCTGTGGTGTTTTTCTGAGCTGCAGCCTGCACCGCACAAGTGGGCAAGGGCTTTCCTGTGTGCGTCACTGTCAGAAATGCTGATTCTTCGCTTTCGTTTTCTCGCTCAGCACGACCTGCAAAACAACATCACTGCCCTGAAGGATGAAATCACCCAGCTGGGAGGCCGAGACACTGAGCAAGGACGGGGACAAGGTAAGACTGCTGCTCTGGGAAGCTCCTGGCTAATGGCCACCAACCCTTTGGGAGGCTTAGGAGAGGTCCTCTCTAAGACAGGGGACGCCTTTCTGGGGTGCACGCATGGAGCTTCCGGGGCCACAGTCATGGAAGTGTGAAGCCCCGTGTGCTGGGCCAAGTCCTCTCAGCCTTGTAACATTACAGGAGTGGCGGCACCAGGACAAACCCTCCAGATTCAATATGACCTGGGCCAGCCTGCTCAGAGCCAGGAGGCCGGGTCACTCCAGGAGGGGGATTTTCTGTTGCCCTGAACTGGGACTTACTTCCCCACTCTTTGTGGGGACGGGGGACTGGGTGGCTCATGAGGTTGGTAATCAGCTATGGAGCCTTGCACCCCTAGGTCGCTGGTGCCCTAGGTGCTGTTTGCTGACTGGTACGATAAGCTCAGCCTGGTTCAAAGGGGACAAAGGTCTCCAGCCCAAAAACGCCCACAAGAGCCAGCAGCCAGCGGCAGCCCCAGCAGAGAGACCAAGGACTGGGCAGGGCACAGACGCTGAGCTGTCCTTCCTTGTACATTCCAGTGTGTCTATATCCACCTGTTATCTCTTGTCTTCTGCTGAGATTGTTACCTCCATGGGGCAGGGAGCATCTTTTTGTCGTGGGTTTTTACAGCACCTAGCACCGTGGGGCCCTCGCCGATGGCTGGGGGTCCCAGGCGCTGCCGCCATCCAGTAAATTATCATTATCATCAACTGCAGAAGGCCAAAATCTTCTTGGCTGATAAAGGGATGGGGGAGGTGAATAGGCAGGGCCCGATCCTGTGTTCGTATCAGTGTGCTGATGACCAGCCCCTCCAGCACCCAAAACTTTCCTTTGACCCTCAGCCCCATTGACATAGGGGCCTGGCTCATCTGAAATAGAGGCAGGAGGTACAGTGCAGGCAGCTGTCCCCAATGAGGCAGACAGAGGGGTGGGGGTGTCGAGGGAACCCTAGGATGTAGGGATGCGCTCGAAGGGGGGGGGGCGCATGCTGGGGGAAAAGCACGCTGCCTTATCTGACTGGCACTGGTGTCTGTGTCCCGTCTGTCGTCTTCCAGGTGAAATAGTCAAGCTCAGACAGCAGCTCCAAGAGGCTCAGCAGCATAGGTGAGACCAGCCCGTCCCTGCCCCATCGGGCTGCGCTGGGGGGGGGGCCCAGAGCTCTCTGCTACCATCTCCTTCCCTTTCACTTGTTCTCCCAGTGATAAACTGCAAGCTGCCATCCGGCAGCTGGAACAGCAGCAGCTCCATAGCCAGAAGAATCAGAGCTCTGGTGGGAGCAGCCTCCGGATCCCAATCGTGGCCGGCTACCTGAGCCTGCTGGCTCTGTCCCTCACCAGGGTCCTACTCCTGTGAGAGAAGCAGGTTTGTACAGGTACTGAGGAGCCTGGATGTGGACTCGGTTCAATTCCCCACCCTCCTGCTATCTCACCCCCACGCTCTTAGGCTGCAGGGCCCCATTCTGTCCCCTCCAACTGAGACAGCTCCTGCCTTCAGCCACTACCTCCGCAGCATGAGAGCTTCCTCCTGCCCTGCAGCATGGCCCTGTACCTCTCCGTCCCATTCCAAGCCTCTCCCCAGCTCGGCAGGGCTTGCAGGACTCAGCTGTACCAGGCACGGAGACACAGGCCTGCCCAGTCCACACTGGGAGTAGCCAAGCCAGGCAAAGGAAGTATCCTTACCCCCCCTTTTACAGATGGGGGGGGCTGAGGCCCAAGGAGACGAGTGAATCACCCCAGGAACACAGGGCAGAGCCAGGACATTGACCCTAAATCTGCAGAGTACCAGCTCCATGCCATAAACACAAAGCCACCCTCACTCCCCATCTCCCCTCTGCTATTAGGTAGCTCAGTGCAGTGGTTCGGTGGTGGGTAACGCAGGACTCTCTCTGTCCCTTGGGATTTGTGTTTCAGGGCTGACCACGCAGCGGGAGAGTGGAGAATCCCCACGGGAACACGGGGCACTGCATAACGCAGCCAGCTCGCCCCCATCCCCAAAACGCTCACGGGAACTATTCTAAGTCACTAGCTTGCTTGGCATTTCCTCTGGGTCGCGCAGGGAGACGGCTCCTGCCCAGCCCAGCCCTGGCGGAAGGATCTTGGCTCCTGCCCAGCACTGGAAGACGATGGGGAAACGGTGAAGAAGATCCAGAGGGTGAAGAGCACAGGGAGGAAGGCGCCACTTCATCCAGAGCCCCTGGGGTTTCTTGGCTGGAGATTGCCCCAGACGACGGTTGCCCTGAGCGGGGTTAAGCCCCAGCTGGGGTATTTGCTGCGCCCTTAGGGTTTCTATTTTTCTAATAAAATGTTGCCAACCCCAAAGTTTTGTGGTGTCATTTGTCCTCCCACATCCTGCCCGATCAGAGACACGGGGCTCAGAGTGAGCAGCCCCGGAGCCGTGTTCGTGGCCATTGCACGCCTGACCTGCCTTCAGAGAGCAGGGAAGGGGCAGCTCAAACTTTGCTGCTAGTTTGGAGCACGGGGCAAACCCCTCTCCCTGCTCCTGGGCTGGGGTGATGGGTTCGGCACAGGGCGCTCTTAGGGGAAAGCGCTGTGGACCCATTCCTGGGGCCCCGCTCCGGGAGCCAGGTGATGGCATCAGACCCGGGGCTTTCATTGAAAACCAATCAGTTTAAAACGTTGGTTTCTAGCCCGCCTGCTTGCCAAGAAAAGCTTAAATACGAGACCCGAGTGTAACCACTGGAGCCCTGCTGCCTGAGTCTGCAGCCAGCCTGAGCCCATCGCTCTGAGAGGGCCCCTTATATCAACGGGGTGCTAACCCCCAGCCCACAGCGGGACCCTGCCAACTCAGCACTGGTTTCTGCGCCTAGCCAGAGAAAAGTCCAGTGAACCCCGCCCCCCCAAGGTGAATACTGGGGGGTCCTACTGCCAGCACTGCAGAGAGGGGACCCCCGCTGCTCCTATGGGGAGGGGGCTTTGCTGTTGCTCCTGGAGCAGGGAGCCCCATGCCTCTGCCCCGCCAGGAGCTGGGGGGGGCCCTTTAACCCCGTTGGGTGGCAATGGGGGGGGCAAGCCCGAAGCCAGCTGCCCGGCCCGCTGTCCCCAGAGTTTTGGGGTCCCCCATGAACTCCGGAGCGCCCCCTCTGGCCCTAGGGGTTCGCCGCCGGGCCGGACCAGTCCCACCCCCCTCCCCGCCCCGCGGCAGCCCCGGCAGAGAAACGAAACCGAAACCTGGGAGGGGCGGAACCGAAACCGACCAGCCGGGACTTCCCGGGCCCTGGCGCGTCCCGTCGGGCTGAGGTGAGACCGGGGCGCTGCGGGGCCGGCAGGGGTGAAGGCAGCCCCCCCTTGCACCCCGGGGGCGCTCCCCATCCCCGCGCTGGCGGCCGGCTGGGCTGCCCGGGGCCGCGGCCGGCCTCCTGCCTCCCTGCTCCGGCAGCGGCTGAGCGGGGCTCACACAGTCACGCACAAAAGCCGGAGGGTTCAGCAGCAGCCAGCCCCTGCTCGCCGAGGGTCGCCCCACACCTCTTGGGCTGATATCCCCGGCTCGGGAGCCCCAGCCACCCTGGTGCCTGAAGCCCCGACCACACTCTGCCGAGCTGGCCTGAGCCCCCCGCCCCTCTCCCGTCCCCCCTGCAGAGCTGGTTCTCACTCCCCGGCTGTGGAGAAATTCAGCCCAAATCTACCCACCTGGGTATCTCCATTTCCCCCATCACCACACAGCCATGAATGGATTTAGCCTAGGAGGCAGGGTCAGTATTAGCCCCAGGTGGGATCTAGGACACCCAGAGGTGAAATGACTTTCCCAAGGCTAAACCGGGAGTCTGTGGCAGAGCAGGGAATCAAACCCAGAACACGTGAGCCCACGGCCTGTGCCTTAACCACTAGGCAACCTTCCCACCCAAGGAGGGGGAACCTCCTCTGCCACTTTGAGTGTGTGGGTGGGAGCAGGCACTAGGAGGTGGGGAGCAGGGAGAGATGGGGAAAGGGACGTAGGTGGGAAGCAAGAAGGGGGAAACATCAGGAAGGGGAGCAAGGACTTAGAGACGAGAAAGGGGCGGGGAAAGCAAGAGGAGGGGAGAGGAGAGAGACTCTCCATTGCTTGTCCCTCCCATCCACCTTCTTCCCACAGCCATCAGTGGCCTCAGCTCCCAAACCGGAGCCATCGGCCCTAAGCAGGCGTGAAGCCCAGAGCGAAGGTAATGTCTTTAAACTGGGGTGTTAGTGAAGACAGCTTGTCGCTGAGTGTAATGAGTTTAATATACTGTAATTTCATGACCATGTAATGATGTATTTCATGACTATTTTAATAATGATTACATTGTTCAGATGCCAATGACAGACACACATTCAGTAACAGAATATGAAAGATGTGTATAAATAAGCTGAAAATTGCCAGTTTTGGGGGAGGCTGAGTCCTCCCAAACACCCCTCCTCCCTCGCCTTCAAGGCAGGAGGAGGCAGAAAGGAGTGAGCAGTGGGCAGGAGATGCTCTGGGGAGAGGGGGGGCAGAGCGGGGGCAGGAAGAGGTGGAGTGGGGCAGAGTGGGAGGGGGGGCCCTTGGGGAAGGGGGCGGAGCCGGGATGGGGCACCCATCAGTAAAACCAAGAGTCATCACCTATACCTGCATCTGTACCACCCCGATGAGCCTCCCCACTGAGCCCCAACCACCTACCCCTGGACCCCCACCCAAACGAACCCCACCTCCCCTGAACTCAGACCCCCCCCACCTGCTGAGCTCCAACCACTTTCACTTGGTCCCCCCTGCAGACTCCCATTGCCCCTGCACCTGGAACCTCCCTGTGCATCCAGATCCCTCACTGAGCTGCCTGCACCCAGACTGCCCCACACAGAACCCTCTTACCCCCCACACAGAACCCTCTTTCCCCCAGCTGGATCCCTCCACACTAAGTCCCTCTGCACTTGGATCCTGCTGCCAGGCTGAGCCTCCCTGCCCACATCTGGTGTGCCTGGCGCAAAAGGGGCAGGGCCCCAAGGTGTTTCTGTGGCAGGCATGGCCCTTGTGCTATGTCAGGGTCAGGTTCAGCCTCACTGCCAAGTCCCTGTCCCAGGGGGGCGGGGGAGGCTGCAGGGTGATCTCCCACCTCAGTGGCCTGTGCGCCCCACTGCCATGGCGGAGCTTCCACATTTATTTACCGTAAAAACAAATTGCAGAATTTTAAACTATTATACCCAGAATTTGATGCAGAATTCCCTCAGGAATATGAGGCGCTGTACAGCTGTGATGGTGGGACTGTGAAGGGGGTGCGGGACAGTAGGGGCTCTGTGGGTGAGGGAGCTGGGCAGGCAGTATGGTGTGCAGGGTGCTGTGCAGTTGTTGTGGGACGTCAGCAGGAGGGGTCTCTGGGCAGGGGGTGCTGGGCATAGGGATCTGGGGGGGAGGTCTCTGGGTGAGAGGGCGCTGGGCATAGGGATCTGGGGGGGAGGTCTCTGGGTGAGAGGGCGCTGGGCATAGGGATCTGGGGGGGAGGTCTCTGGGCGAGGGGGTGCTGGGCATAAGGGTAGGGCACTGGGCAGGGGGGTCAGTGTGGAAGGGCACGCTGGCAGCGCAGGGCTGGGTGGGCCACTGTTCGCGTAGCAGTTTAGGGTTTGTAAACAGAGCCCTTGTGCTGGGCTGTGCCCCATTGCCCCCAACCGGCCCCTCGCTCTGCGGACCGCCCCCCATCACATGCCCTATTTCCCCAATGGGGGCCCACAAAAAGTTAATCCCGCCCTGCTGCTCTGCCCCAATTCGCCCCCAGCCCCGCACTTCCTGGGGAGGGCTCGTTAATGAGGGATATGCTAATGTGCGATAGGCTAATGACGAACAAGCAGCGACAAGGATGAATATATTAATGAGGTGTCTGCTAATCACCATCTTAAATATGTTAATTACTGATGGTAATGAATTTGCATGCAAATACGGACTCATCTGGGCTGTGCTATTAAGGCATATATTAATGAGGGGTATGCTAATGAGGAGGCCGCTAGAAACTCTACAGCACCAAACTGCTCCTTTCCTTTGCAGGGTGTGGCCACCTGCCTGGCTCCCGCAGGGCCCTCTGACCCCAATGGGCGATCCCGGGGGTCTCGCCTCGGGCGGCAGGAAGGTCTGGCTCGCCGTGGCCACCGCGGAACTCGCCATCATCCTCATCCTGGCAGCCGGGCTGGGCCACTTTGTGGCTGAGGAGCGCTGGCTGCACAGCAAGGTGCTGGCCCTGCGGGAGGAGATGGCGAGTACCAACCGGACAGTGCAGGAGAAGTGGGAGGGCTGGGACATGTGCAAGAACCACACGGTACGTGCGGCGGCTCCCTCCAGCTGACGGCATCGCAGCGCCTGCTTGCCAACACGCCAGACTCCTGGGAGCTGGATCTGAGCCCCCCACCCCTGCTTCCCAGGGGCCCCTTGTACGCGCCGCAGGGCACAACACAGCCAGGATTCCCTCCTCCCCTTCCTAACCAGTGCCAGGGGCTGCCAGCCCTAGGCAAAGGCCAGGGCCAAACAGCAGCAGGAGGCAGATGGGATGGGAAGGTCCCGTGCTGAGGTTAGCACTGCCTTGCCCCCCCCGCCCCCCCAGCTCTTCTGCTCACAGGAGATGCCAGCCTGAGCAGCACACTGACATGGGGATAAGCCAGGAACAGGGCACCTTGGGGGGGTCAGCAGGAGAGAGACCAGGCTGGAATCCAGCCAGGACGTGGAGTTGTTTGGCAGTCCCCAGCCATCCCAGTGCACGGCCCCCTACGAGTCCAGCCTGAGGCTCCCTCACGCCCTTCATCCTGGCCCACAGCCCCACCTCTGTTTCAGTCCTGGGCATCTAGTGAGCAAAGGCTATTGGCTGCGTGATCCTGACCAACACCTATGCCGGGTGACTGCGTCTGGCTGGTCGGCTGTTCCAGTTGGATTCAGATGTCATGCCCCACCCCAGAGGTGGCTGCAGCTCAGCGAGTGGCTGAGTGAGTCCCAGGCAGTTTGGAAAGCGCTTTGAGGATGCAGGGCTCTCTGAAGTCTAAGGCGTTTCGTCTTTCTCTCCTCCTCCAGCACGTCCTGCAGAGGAATGTCACCAACTTGACCCAGGAGGTCACCCAGCTAAACAGCGACATTGCCCAGCAGGAAGTGGAAAAAGGCAGGTTACGAGGTGAGACAGCTGCTGTTCTCAGCCCCTCTGCACAGGCAGAGCCTGCTCCTAGTTCTGCAGGTGCCTGGGGGCTCGTGGGAAAACCTTTCTGCGGGAGGGGGTGCCTCTTTGGGGGGATAAGGCAGGCAGAGACCTCCCTGGGATGTCGCCCAGTGCCAGCATCTCCAAGGATTCCACACACTGGTCCCCTTGCCACTGCTGTGTGCCGGTCACAACCCAGACCGGTCTGAGCTCCAGCACCCCCAGGGCCGCCCTGGGAAAACAGTCCCCTAGCTGTGTCCCTCACCGCAACCCTCTCCTGCCCGGTGAGCTCATGGGAGGACCCATCCAGGGTATACTGCATGGGCCAGGGGCCTGCTCTCGAGACCGGATGGGCTTCACAGGCAGGGGGGGGAGCTCCTGGGAACAGGGAATGATAAAGCGGGGAGTGGGCGGCTGATGGGAAGGGAGAGGAGGCCGCAGTGTGGTACAGGCAGCAGGGACAGGTCCCTGATGACTGGTGCTGCAGATTCAGCTAAAGGGAAAGCGCGTGGCGGCCAGTCCGTCCAACAGAACAAAGTGGGCGGCGGGGGCTCGTCAGCACAGCGCGGGGAGCGGCTCAAGGTGCCCATGTGTCCCCAGTGCAGAAGTCTGGCCAATGGACTCGCACAGAGATTGGGCACCGTCTGGTGTTTGCGTTGGCAGGGGTGGGGAGAGGAGAGGGTTAATTCTGGCCATCAGGATGGGGAGGGGGCAACTAGCATGATGGCGATTCTGATCCCAGCTTCCCTCCCACTCCTGTTTTCCAGATGAAATTAGCGCCTGGAAAAACACAGTCCAGCATCTCCAGGAGCAAAAGTAAGGCCCACTTGCCCCCTTGGGCGATCCCTGCACTGCAGTTCTCCCCCAGGGGCTCTTCCCCGGGGACCAGGCCTCACAGTTAAACGCCTGCAGTCCCTGGCTCCCAGGGCTGTGCTCGCCCCATTGCCCTTCTCTGGGCAGCACGCTGTGGAGAGGGAGGGTCTTAAAATGAACAAACAAGCCGATGTTTCCAGGGGGCCAGCATGGAAACGTGGTGCAATGGATGCAAAAGGTCGGGGTGAGTCACCCTTCCCTGGGGGCTCCTGGAGTGGATGAGTGATTGCCCCCCATGACCCCAATTCCCAGGGCAGGGGAGATGCATTGGCAGGCTATGAGGACCACTGAAGGGCTATTTTTCACTCTTCTTTATTCCCCCCCCCCTGCAGGGATCAGTACCACAGGGAGGTCACCTGGCTGCAGCAGCAGCTCCAAAGACACCAGGAACTTCGCTCAAGTGTGGGCAGCACCAGGCTCCCCAGCCTCCTGCCTCTGCTGGCAGCCCCCCTCGCTGCGCTGCTCCTCTGAACGGAGCCAGGCAGGGAGCAGTCAGCACCCAGGTATTTAAGGACTGGGTGGGGGCATGATTAGCCAAGGGCTCATTGACAGAGCTGCTGGGGCTGGTTCTGGCCTCTCCTTGGGTGGGGGGAACCCAGAGGGCGTTGATGCCCCGGGCGTCGCTGTATTTACACAGACAGGCCCCAGTTCTCAGCTTAACTGGGGCTTGGGCGAGGCTGATTCCCTCCACTGGAGTCAGTGGGGCCAGATCCCCAGCTGATGTAAATGGGCCCAGCTCCACTGCAGCCAGATCCCAGCCAGCACACTTCGGTTTATGCTAGTGCAGTCACACTGCCGTAAAGAGAATTAGGCCATGTGTGAACAAAGGCCCAGAGCCGCCCAAGTATTCAGGCACTGAAATCAGTGGGAATCAGGAACCTAAATACTTTTCAGAGCAGCAGCCGTGTTAGTCTATATTCGCAAAAAGAAAAGGAGGACTTGTGGCACCTTAGAGACTAACCAATTTATTTGAGCATGAGCTTTCGTGAGCTACAGCTCACTTCACCGGATGCATAAAAGTGGAAAATGCAGTGAGGATGTTTTTATACACACAGGCCATGAAAAAATGGGTGTTTATCACTTCAAAAGGTTTTCTCTCCCCCCACCCCACTCTCCTGCTGGTAATAGCTTATCTAAAGTGATCACTCTCCTTACAATAAGAAAAGGAGGACTTGTGGCACCTTAGAGACTAACCAATTTATTTGAGCATAAGCTTCATCCGATGAAGTGAGCTGTAGCTCACGAAAGCTCATGCTCAAATAAATTGGTTAGTCTCTAAGGTGCCACAAGTCCTCCTTTTCTTTGTGCAAATACAGACTAACACGGCTGTTACTCTGAAACCTCTCCTTACAATGTGTATGATAATCAAGGTGGGCCATTTCCAGCACAAATAGGTTGTAGATCCTTGAGGATGCGTTGGAGAGGTTTTAGTTGGGGGCTGAAGGTGACGGCTAGTGGCGTTCTGTTATTTTCTTTGTTGGGCCTGTCCTGTAGTAGGTGACTTCTGCGTATGTCAGCCATAAAAATGTTGGCGTACTGTGGGGCCATGCAGGTACCCATAGCAGTGCCGCTGATTTGAAGGTATACATTGTCTCCAAATGTGAAATAGTTATGGGTGAGGACAAAGTCACAAAGTTCAGCCACCAGGTTTGCTGTGACATTATCGGATATAGTGTTCCTGACGGCTTGTAGTCCATCTTTGTGTGGAATGTTGATGTAGAGGGGTTCTACATCCATAGTGGCCAGGATGGTATTTTCAGGAAGATCACCGATGGATTGTAGTTTCCTTAGGAAGTCAGTGGTGTCTCGAAGATAGCTGGGAGTGCTGGTAGCGTAGGGCCTGAGGAGGGAGTCTACATAGCCAGACAATCCTGCTGTCAGGGTGCCAACGCCTGAGATGATGGGGCGCCCAGGATTTCCAGGTGTATGGATCTTGGGTAGTAGATAGAATATCCCAGGTCTGGGTTCCACGGGTGTGTCTGTGAGGATTTGATCTTGTGCTTTTTCAGGGAGTTTCTTGAGCAAATTGTTTCTTTTGGTAACCCTCAGTGGGATCAGAGGGTAATGGCTTGTAGAAAGTAGTGTTGGAGAGCTGCCGAGTAGCCTCTTGTTCGTATTCCGACCTAACCATGATGACAACAGCACCTCCTTTGTCAGGTGGGCCAACATTTTTATGGCTGACTTAGAACAACGCTTCCTCAGCTCTCGTCCCCTAACACCCATACTCTACTTGCGCTATTGATGACATCTTCATCATCTGGACCCATGGAAAAGAAGCCCTTGAGGAATTCCACCATGATTTCAACAATTTCCATCCCACCATCAACCTCAGTCTGGACCAGTCCACACAAGAGATCCACTTCCTGGACACTACGGTGCTAATAAGCGATGGTCACATAAACACCACCCTATACCGGAAACCTACTGACCGCTATTCCTACCTACATGCCTGCAGCTTTCACCCAGACCACACCACACGATCCATAGTCTACAGCCAAGCTCTACGATACAACCGCATTTGCTCCAACCCCTCAGACAGAGACAAACACCTACAAGATCTCTGTCAAGCTTTCTTACAACTACAATACCCACCTGCTGAAGTGAAGAAACAGACTGACAGAGCCAGAAGAGTACCCAGAAGTTACATACTACAGGACAGGCCCAACAAAGAAAATAACAGAACGCCACTAGCCATCACCTTCAGCCCCCAACTAAAACCTCTCCAACGCATCATCAAGGATCTACAACCTATCCTGAAGGATGACCCATCACTCTCACAAATCTTGGGAGACAGGCCAGTCCTTGCTTACAGACAGCCCCCCAACCTGAAGCAAATACTCACCAGCAACCACACACCACACAACAGAACCACTAACCCAGGAACCTATCCTTGCAACAAAGCCCATTGCCAACTGTGCCCACATATCTATTCAGGGGACACCATCACAGGGCCTAATCACATCAGCCACACTATCAGAGGCTCGTTCATCTGCACATCCACCAATGTGATATATGCCATCATGTGCCAGCAATGCCCCTCTGCCATGTACATTGGTCAAACTTATCAGTCTCTACGTAAAAGAATAAATGGACACAAATCAGATGTCAAGAATTATAACATTCATAAACCAGTCGGAGAACACTTCAATCTCTCTGGTTACACGATTACAGACATGAAAGTTGCGATATTACAACAGAAAACCTTCAAAACCAGAGTCCAGCGAGAAACTGCTGAATTGGAATTCATTTGCAAATTGGATACAGTTAACTTAGGCTTGAATAGAGACTGGGAGTGGCTAAGTCATTATGCAAGGTAACCTATTTCCCCTTGTTTTTTCCTACCCCCCCCCCCCCGACGTTCTTGTTAAACCCTGGATTTGTGCTGGAAATGGCCCACCTTGATTATCATACACATTGTAAGGAAAGTGATCACTTTAGATAAGCTATTACCAACAGAGAGTGGGGTGGGGGGAGAAAACCTTTTGAAGTGATAAACACCCATTTTTTCGTGGTCTGTGTGTATAAAAACATCCTCACTGCATTTTCCACTTTTATGCATCAGATGAAGTGAGCTGGAGCTCACGAAAGCTTATGCTCAAATAAATTGGTTAGTCCCTAAGGTGCCACAAGTCCTCCTTTTCTTTTTGCTAAATACTTTTGTAGATCTGAGCCAGCCAGCATAGCCTAGAGCCCCAGGGATTCACTGGCAACATGATCCCAACCTGACAACCCTTTATTTGATTGGTCTGTTTCAGGACTGAGTCCCCCAGCTGGGAGATCAGGAATCTCACAGGGAGTATACAACCCTGGATCCTGTGGCCCGCACATGCTCCTCCTCCATGTGATCTGTACTGAGTGATCAATGGGACTCGAAGCTGACTCTTCCCTGGCATGCATGTGGAGGAAGCCTCGTCTCCTGACAGAGGACCGTTTACTGAGGGAGGGGGGCTGTGACGGACGAGAGGGACGCAGTGACGGGTCCATGGATGGAGATAACCCTGCAGTTTAGACACATCACCCAAAGCCCCAGATGATAGTTGCAGCAAGTTGGGCCTGACACATCCTGCTTGGGTAGGAAATACCCATGGACCGCAGACATTTTTTCAGAGGTGGCCATTGATTTGGGGTGACCGGTTTTGGGGTGCCCCCGGCCCCCACATGAGGCACACCCAGTCTGGGGCCCAGCACCAGGATCACCCACTCTCACACTTAGGGGAAGGCGAGGGAAATTAAAGTGACTGTAACAAACCAGCCCTCGGCTGGGAGAACATTTGCAGAATAAATGGGCTTTGCTGTTCACCACCATGTGTCCCACTCCCATTCTGCGCAGGGGTCAGTTTTGAGGGGTCTGGATTTGCCATACTGGGGCCTGCTGGGAGCACAGGAAGCAGAGTGTCGGAGCTACAGGGTGGTAGGGATGGAAGCTCCTTGTGTGGAACGGGAAATACCAGCCCTCTCCAGCCACAGCCTCCGTCTGAGTCTTGTTCTGCGCCCTAGGATGGCCCACAGATCCCTGAGCGACGCTGCTCTCTGCCTGCTTGGCAGGCAGATGAGACAAACCGTTATCTGCCACGGGCTGCAGTGCACCTCACTCGGAAGGGCTGGGAGGGAGGAAAGATGCACCGCCCCAAGGATCCTTCCCCTTGTCAGCACCCAGGCCTGGCCAGTGCCAGAGGCAGGATACAGGAATGGCTGGACCAGGGCGCTGAGCCAGTGTCTGCAGTGGTGAGGATGTTTCACCAACCAGCTGGCCTCCCCCCACTGTAATTATCTCTTCCTGAGGCGCCAGCCGACTTGCACACGGAGGAAAAGCCTCTCTTGATTCTGCCTCCTTCCAGGGCAGAGGCCAGCCCTAGGTTTTGTCTGCAACTGAAATCCATGGTTCCCTTAATCAAGCGGAGGGGTTGGGCCGAGCATAGAATCATAGAATATCAGGGTTAGAAGGGACCCCAGAAGGTCATCTAGTCCAACCCCCTGCTCGAAGCAGGACCAATTCCCAGTTAAATCTGGGGATTGTTATGAGCAAGCCATAACAGCCTGATATTTAAAGAGAGAGGATTCTCTATGCCATGCAAGAGCACTGGTCAACTCCATCAAGTGTCCAGTCTCTGCCTGTGTCCAATTTCTGATACTTCTGAGAAAGGCAAATAACCCCCAGAACACATCTGATTCCATGTGCCTGGGGAGGCATCCTTCCTCACTCCTGTAGGTGACTGGCTAAAGCCCTGGAGCATGAAATTTGATCTTAATGTAAAGCTGCAAGAGTTATGAGCATGTTGCAATGTAGGCAGTCTTGTCCTTCCCACCACAGACCATGAAGGAAGGGATGAACTGGAAGATTCATAGATTCTAAGGCCAGAAGGGACCACTACAAACATTTACCTGAATTAAAAGCATATATCGTAAAATATCAAATCTCACTTTAAAGACTCCAGATGAAAAGCAGCTCAACTTCCACATCCACTCAATTCTTAGTCTATATCAGAGGTTCTCAAACTGTGGGTCAGGACCCCAAAGTGGGTCCCAACCCCATTTTTATGGGGTCACCAGTGCTGACTTAGGCTTGCTGGGACCCAGAGCTGAAACCCAAAACTTCAGCCCTTGATGGCAGGGATCAGGTTACAGCGCCCCCTCTCCCTCAGAGCAGTGGGGCTCAGGCTTTGGCCTCCCCTCACCTGGGGCAGTGGGCCTTGGGTGGGCTCCAACATCAATTCCGCACCCTCCAGGGTCGTGTAGTAATTTTGGTTGTCAGAAGGGGGTCACGGTGCAATGAAGTTTGAGAAGCCTGGTCTATATGATGAAATCAGCAAAGGTGCCAGTTGCTATGTATATGGTTGTCCACTGAGAAGTGATCTTAGACTATCAGCTCAGTTCATGTAGGACTCTGAGACATTAGATGATAACCATATTCAACTATTACCGCGTTAGCTGGATTTGAACCAACTACTTTGAGGAGATGCCAAAATTAGATCAGTGGTAATCACCAGAGAACACCTGCAGATCACTAAAGGAAGTTGCAGAGAGCCACAAAATAGCTGCACTGAATTGTGATGTTTAGCAAATAATGCAGTACCTGTACATGATGTTGTTGCATTACACATTGATGTAACAACTTAACTCGGCAACATAAGCCTCTTTTCTTACTCTCCATTCTCAAATGCTAGGAAGGAGAGGGTTTTCCCCTCTCTTCCCATCCTACACCACCTGATAGCTACCAGCTACGAATAATCTCATGTGACTTGAGCATCACAAGTCGACTATCATATGCTAAGACATCCAGTCTTCCCAGTTCTCAATACATAACTCATTATATTACAGTCTATAGTCCAAAGACCAAAATACAAGAGCTGGGTTCTATTCCTACCCCTGCCACAGACTTCTTGTGTGCAGCTGCAATTCATCCCCCCAGCCGCACCCAAACTCTTCCCCCTGCCACGGAACAAAAGCTCCTGCCCTGCAGAGCTCTCTGCAGCTGGGGCCAGCAGGAAAGGGACAAGAAAGGCAGCCCGAGGACAGGGGAAGCAGTCTGACCCCTTGCTGGTTCCAGTGGGTCTGGCTGTTGGGTGGTCGCATGACCCAGGAATTTGGCACCGGGTGGAGTGCCAGGTGGAGACACCAGAGCCAAGTCTCCCCTGCACATCCTGCAACATCCAGAAGGGAGGGAATCTTAATGGAGAGGAAGGATTGTCCAGTGGTTAGTGTATGGGCTTGGGAAGCTGCACTCGGGGTTTCTATTCTTGGCTCTAGGCGGGAGCTGTTAGAGCACGGGGACTGGGAAACAGGACTCCTGGGTTCTATTCCCAGCTCTGCCGCTGTGTGACCTTGGGTGAACCACTTCCCTGCTCTGTGCCTCAGTGTCCCCCTCTATCAATACAGCGATGCCTGCCTGCCAGGAGAGCTAGTGCCTCCAGTGGTTGCTGCTCTCCCCCCAGAGGTGGCTGAATTTTGGTCTGGGAAGCGCAGATGCAAAGTCTGAACTCAGGAACCGAGGCTGGCCTCTTTCCCTCCCCTCCCCGTCTCGGAGCACTCGTGATTGCTGTAGAAACTCCTGAATGAAAACAGGTGGTGCTCTGCAGACGGGGGCGTTCTCAGCCACAAGCCACCGAACAGGCCAGTCACCCCACAGGAGAGCGAGCGCCGCTTCCTGCCCTGCTTAGCCCCACAGATTGACCCACCTGGGCCACTGGCTCAGCCGGGGTCTCGGCTTTTAATTCCTCCCGACGATTGGAACCAAAGAATCTGACGCTGGCTAGAGGCTGTACACGTGTCTACCAGCCAGCTCTGCAGCTGCCCTTCGGTCCTGACCCACGGTCCCCTCCACTAGCCCAGCCCTGGGCACCCCCTGGCTTTGCCGGTGCCCCCCAATCCCAATTCACAGCCCCCTGCTATTCCAGCCCTGAGCTCTCCCAGCTCTCTGTAAGGGAAGGGCCATGGAGACTCAGCCCTTGGCTCCCCACAGCCTACGGGCAGCCAGCCCCCTCCCCTTTAGACCCCCCCCAAACAAGTCCCAGTTGAGGGGTTCCCTCCAGGCTTAAGAAGCTGAGGCAGCTTTTCCAGGCTCAAGGTTCCCCTCCTGCTTAATTCAGGGGATTTTAACCCCTTCCTCTGCAAGCCCCCCCCCCTCTTTGGGGAGCCCAGAGCCCCCCGGGGCCCTCTCTAGCCTGTGACAGACAATTCTATAATGGTCCCTGGTCCGTGACCTGCGGAAACCAGAGGCAGGAGCTTTTTTGGTCAAGGAAGCCCACACGTAGTAATTAAAGTGACACAGGCAGTGACCTGGCTGCTGGTTCCCAGCACACGGCGGCAGCAGCTGCAGGCGGCAGGTCGCGGCACGGGGACCATGGACCCCGCGGTGGCCAAAGCCACCCTGAAGGTGCTGGGGCTGTGCGTGGTCCTGCTCTTCCTGGTCGCCGCGGTGACGGTCTCCGTGGCGGTGATGATGTGGCACTCGGAGGCAGCACAGAAGCTGCAGGGTTGCCGGGAGAGGGCAGCCAATGAGACCTCGGCTTTGGGGGGCCGCGTGGCCGAGCTGGAGCGGGATGTGGCCGAGCTCACGGGGCAGCTGCAGGAGGATGCCCAGAAGGAGAAGCAGCTTCGGAGGCAGCTGGGCCAGGTCAAGGATGAGGGCAGGAAACTCAATGCCACCTTGCTGTCCTGCCTGGAGCATGAGGTATGAGCCGGGGCGGGGGGGAAGTGGGGGGAGTCCAGGGAGCCCAGGATTTAGCGTAATGCTGGGCTCCCTAACTGGCCCCCTATAGATTCTCCAAGGGGCATCTGACAGGCTGAGTGCCCAGCTGTGGCCGTGAGGCTGTAGGAGATGCCCTGGCCTGGGGGTGGGTCTGGGTATTATCTCACTTGTAACCCAGCCAGCTGGCGCAGCGTCCTCCCATGCTAATGGTTTTCTCAGCTGGTGGGTCTCAGATGCTTCTCAATGTTCAGCTTGCAAACTGGGCAGGGCCTCGGGCTGAGCTGGGGGGCGGTTTGAGGGGTTCGCTGGCATCCTTAGAGGCCCTGGTCTCCCCAGGAGGGATGGCATCCAGCAAGCAAGGAGACCAGAGCTCCTGGTATCTGGGCTCTGCAAAAGACCCCAGGGCATTAAAAAGGCCAGCGAAAAGTGTTGACACTGATGCAGACCCAGTGCTGTCCCCAGGAATCCCGGATCTCACAGCCTGGAATGCATGGGAGCAGGAGGGATATGGGGTGCTGGGGTACTCCCTCTGTTAGGAGAGGAAGTGGCCCCAAGGGGCCACCAGTGCAGCTGGTGGGTTGGCTCTGGTTGGGGTATGACAGACGTTTACGGGGGTAACAGCCACACCACATCGGGGACGGAGGCATCTGTCCCTGTCTGACCATCCCCTCAAACGAGGGATGCCAGGGCTCCTGCCCCAGTCCCAGGGAGCCCCATTGCTGAGATCCCAGTAACCCACATGACTTCCCTCCATCCCTGCTGTGGGATAACTGGGCCCAGGAGTTGCTGAGGGTCTTTCACCCAGCATGGCTGTTTCCTGAGCGAACAGGACTGAGCCCTGGGGCGTGACCAGCAGCTGCTCCCGGGGCCCTGCTCAGGACAGGCCCTGCCCTCAGCTGCAGCTGAGAGCCCCTAGGATGGTGCTAGGCAGAGGTTGGAGCAGGAGTCCTGCAGCTATTCCTAGCTGAGACACAGACCAGAGCCATTTGGGACACGTATAATTAGGTGTCTCAAGGCAGCAGTGGGGGTTAGATCCTGGTCTCTCGCAGCCTGTTCTTTCCGGCAAGTTATTATTAGCTCCAGCTCCCAGCTGGGAAAGGGCCGGTCCCAAGGGGCAACCAGCCCCACCCCCATCTCCTTGCTCTCAGACTGGACTGGTCCAAAGGGCTGGCTTTGGACGCTTCCTGCTAAACAATGGGCTGCTCTAGGCAATGAAGGGTCTGGAAAAAAATCACTCCTGCTTCCAGTTGTTCTCCCAGCCCCACTTCCTGTCCAGCTGCTGGAGGCGCAGGGGACGCACCCAAGGGCCTGGGGTCGGTGCATACTTGGGGTGGATTCCATTTCTTCTAACCCCCTGGAAGGGTGAGGCCACCCCCCATGTGCGCTGACCGCACCCTGCATCCCCTTCAGAACTCGTCGGAATGCAGTTGTTCAAACAATAGGTGGGTCCACTGGGGGCACATTGGCCCTCCAGGCCACACCCCGAGTTCAGTCCCCCTCTCCCCCGGCCCAAAATTACCCAGGCTTTGTAAAGGAAACACAAACTCTCACAGGTTTTACCCCAGTGTCAGGAGGGCCCAGCTCTCCTGCTTAAGAGCCTCTGTCTGTTTCCCTGTATCTCACGCCTGGACTTTGTCCTTCTCCACAGGCTTTTCCAGCTGGGCCTGTGCAGTCCCTCCCCCTGCCTGGAGAGCTTGCTCCCTCCCTGCAATCTCCTGCAACTTCCCTCCTTTATTGCAATTTCCTGCTCTTTTTAGCCTGGGAGCCCCTGATCCAACTGGTGTAGCCCCAGGCTCTCCAGCCCATGGGCAAGCCACCCTGTTACACCCCCTATAAAAAACCCTTCTGCCTTAAATCATCACAGACCAGTGGGACAACCTGCCCTGCCACCGGGGAGCACGGCTCTGCTGACCCCATGGGGTCACACGTCTCCCCTGCACCACAGCGGACCTGGCCCCGAGAACAGCTTGGTTAAAGATTCGCCACTGGATGGGAGCTGGGTCGCGCCACGTTCAGCGCGCACGCTGCCCCCCGAGGGCTCGATTTCCAAGCAGCCTCGAGCTGGGGAACCTGGTGTGGACCCCTGTTTCGGGAGCGCAATGGCCACCCCTCTCCCTGCCCAGCCAGCCGTTTCTAAGCCCTGTGCCTGCTTCTTTCCCTTCTAACCGTATTGCCCCACAGAGCACACTCTCCGCCAACGTGACAGCCCTGCGGAATGAGCTCGCGGCCATTCAGCTGGAGGGCACCGAGATGGACACCAGAAACATCGCCTTGCAAGGTGGGGGGGAGGCAGGGGCATCTGGTGTGAGGGACGTGTGGTAGGGGGCAGGAGAATCCCCACCCCACCCCGCCGCCAGGCTCCACTGCTGAGCAGGGTGAGCGTCTGCCCCATGGCGTCGGGCCCATCCCACCGTGGGATGCTCTTGTGCCATTGCCAGGCAGCGCCCTGCATGGGTCCGGCTGCACTGGGAAATCCTGGCAGGGCCCCACATGGCAGCTCTACCCCAGCCTCATGGGAACCGGCCTCAGTCCACTATCCACCCTATCTGCCCTTCACTGAGCAGCCACAGTTGGGCTGGGCCCTTTCCATACAGTCGAACCCCACCTCCGTTGGAGCATGCCGGGTGAGCGCCTGATCCCGCTAGCACTGTTCCCTTTAAGCTGGGCGCGTGCACACAGATCCTAAACCCCGCGCACACGGCAAAACACCGCACACACAAAAATTTGCACAGAAGCACAAAAATTTGCACAAAAGAAATTTTTTGTGCACATGGCCTGTCAAAAATTAGAGGAAACATTGCCCGCTAGCCCCATCCCCCGGGGGGGGTCCTGCGGCTGTGAGCATGGCCACTCCCGGGCCCAGGGCTTGCAGGTCAGGCTCTGAGGGGAGGCGGCACACAAAGGGGGAAGACGGCTCCTGGGGTGTGAGCCCCGCTCTCTGCCTTCCTCCTGCAGCGCAGCTGACCCAGTGGCAAGGGAAAGCCACGGAGCAGGCGCAGCGGCTGGCGGAGGCCCTGCAGCAGCTCCAGGCGTCGGAGGCGCGGCGAGGGCGGTGCGAGGCCCAGCAGCGTGAGCTCCAGCGCAGCATGTAAGGAACTGGACAACGGCCTGGCCCCCCACTTCCGGCTCCCAGCCAGTCGTATCCTGGGGAGGTATTAGCTCCAAGGCAATCCTATCATCAGGGAGCATTAACATCTGGCTCACAGCCAATCATATCCTGGCCAAGCATTAACCCCTACCTCCCAGCCAATTGTATCACCAGAGAGCATTAACCACCTGGCTAACAGCCAATCATATCCTGGCCAAGCATTAACCCTACCTCCTAGCCAATCATATCGTCCCTGTCTATTGACCCTGATTCCATCATAGCCTCCTGGGGCGTTATGCCCAGCCCGCCAGCCAATCAAATCCCCAGCCATCACCACCTGACTCCAACCCAGCCCCGTCCCTCTTGCTCCCAGCCTGCCACCTCCACTGGGGCCATTAACCCCTGGCTCTCAGCCAATCACAGTCTCGGGAATTGTTCCCCCCCCACTCCTAGCCAAGCGACCCCTTGGCAACGCTGAGGTTCCTCCTGCTGCCTGGCCTCCCCATTCCTGCTGCAGGGGCCTGGAGGCTGGAGTCCCCCCATCGCTTGTGGGGGGACGGGGGCGGGACACGCTGGGGCTGCTGGCTCTTTGGGAAGGGGCATGGTATAGCCAGTGGGTTTGGCTGGAACGTCCTGACCTATCTGGGCTTTCCCATCGCAGGCGGGACTACAGGGCCGAAATCGACTCCCTCCAGCGGCGGCTGAGCTCCCGAGCCACCAGGCGCAGGTGCCCCCCATTCTGGTATTTTGTGTGGGTGATGGCAAGCACTTCTTGCTTTATTTTCTTGCTCGTAAGTCCCATGGAAATGACAGACTGAAAAAACAGCATGCGTGTGGGGGGGAGGGCTGGGCGGAGGGGGTCGGCAAGGAGGAGTCACCCCCTTGGTCACCAGGGGTATTGCTGGCACTCAGCCCCATGCCCAGTTCCACTCTTGTGTGCTGAAAACAGCTTTCCTCGCACGGCTGGACAGCAGAGCTGGGCTTGGTACACATAGGCTGCACACACCTGCACACACACACACAGACACACACACACGTGCAAACATACTCACGCTCACACAAACACAAACACGTGAATGCATGTATACTCATGGACACATCCGTGCACATAGGCCCAAGCATGGACACACACACATGTGCCTACTCACGGACACATCCATGCCTGCACACACACCCAAACAGGTGTGCGTGCACACACACACATGGGTTTTGGACACACACAGCTCTAAGGACACCCTGCCTTTTCACTGCTGCCCGCACTTTATCCTAATGGCCTCTCCCTTGTGCACATAAAGCCACTAACTTCTTCCTGCAAATCAAGACCCGTTGCCACGACACCAAGGAGAAATTGGCCCAGTAGCGATGGCTTGAAGGGCAGATGGGGAGGGTGTCCGTGTAGATGAACAGCTAGAGTCATATCTTCTTCAGCTGGCTCCCAGTGGCACAGCTCCGTTGACCTCGCTACGCCAACGTACATGAGCCAAGGACATGGGCCTTTATGTGCAGAGACCCTTCGCATGGTGCTTCGACTGTACGAACAGGCACTGCCTTGCGCAATGGGCTTTTGCTGCTGATTTCACTTTGAGTACTTACTGCTGTGTATTACCATTAACCCTCTGCGTGAATGATAGAAACAGCCTGGAGTGCAGACATGTATATAGCGTGTGTGGATAGATGTGAATGACTTACGATTCCATATATGTTCACTCTTGTGCAGGAAGGCTTGAAATCTTATGTCTGAGGCATCTAGAGGAAGCCAGGCTTAAAGGAGATGACAGGGCTCGTGAGCGACCATTTACGATCCCCCCCCTTCTACAGAGTGGGACACGCTGCAGCTCCACACCAGAGACAGCTGCAATGACCCGAAAACAGCTCCATCCCGCCCCAGAAGCCAGCAGCCTCCTCCTGCAACAGTAACAGCCATAAACAGATTGAAAAGACACTGAGTCCGCTGGATCCTACTAGGCCGAGGCATCCCAAGGGATGCTGGGAAATCTGTCACTGTATGGTTCAGAGTCTGCGGCGTGGACTTCTCTCTCTCTCTGTGTCCTGGCTCCATTCTGTCTCCCTCTCCCTGCTCCTCCCTTCCCTCCTTTGCGCCATGCTTCTGCTTGGGGTCTACTGAGCTCTGTACAGCGTGTGCCTGCATCTAAACTGCCTGGTGTATAATCTACTCACCATGAGGAAATCAGACCACCTGGTGCTAATTTCCCCTCTGGGCCTGGACTCACCCATGGGGGAGTCTAACCAGCATTTAACAGTCTGTGTTTGTATGCAGATCTGCTCATTAATATTCAAAAAGTAGCTGCCTGACAGGTCTCATTAGTGACACCAGCACCACGCCAAGGACCAGGTATCCCTGCAGTCCCTTTGGCCTCCAAGAACATAAGAACGGCCAGGCTGGGTCAGACCAAAGGTCCATCTAGCCCAGTGTCCTGTCTTCCAATAGTGGCCAGTGCCAGGTGCCCCAGAGGGGATGAACAGAACAGGGAATCATCAAGTGACCCATCCCCTGTGGCCCAGTCCCAGCTTCTGGCAAACAGGCTAGCATTTCAGAGAAGATGCTAATTCTGCCCCACACCTCCATGCAATCCTTTGGTTAGCAGGTGTTAACGCGAGTTAAGATTTGGCCCTGTCTCCACAGGGATCTTTCACCCACCACTGAAATCTACCTGCCTCTGGGGAAGAACTTAGCAATTGTTAACGCGAGTTAAGATTTGGCCCTGTCTCCACAGGGATCTTTCACCCACTACTGAAATCTACCCACCTCTGGGGAAGAACTTAGCAATTGTTAACGCGAGTTAAGATTTGGCCTTGTCTCCACAGGGATCTTTCACCCACCACTGAAATCTACCCGCCTCTGGGGAAGAACTTAGCAATTGTTTAACCGCACCCAGCCAGGCAGCATCACCACAGCAGGGTTTGGGACAGGAATAAATTCCCCAGCACAAACGACAGAGAACATTAGGGAAGCTGAATTCGATGCTTCAAGACGGGAATAGGCCAGGGTGCCTGGGTGAGGATTAGAAATGTTGTTCTAGGACTACGCCTGATTTTGAGCTGGGAGGCGGGATCCCCAGCTCCTGTGGACGTTCCCATGCTAGCTGTGCTCGAGCAAAACCAGCAGAGTGTCCTCCACAGCTTGGGCTAGCTGCTCTGAGTACAAGCCCACCTCAACCCCAGGCATGTACTCGGATGGTAGTCTGAGCCCCCACCCACATGGGCACCCTGCTAGTTGTAGGGGCTAGCACCTGGGAACCGCTACGCCCGCTGGAATCACACCTCCCTGCTCAAATGTAGACGTACTCTCTGTCTCCTCTGAAAGCTGCTATTTCCTGCCGCTCAATAGAACATTAGTCCAACCCCGACTTGAGGCATAGCCACGGGTAACTAAATTCCACTCTTTCAGTAGTTTATAAGAGTCATTTCTATCAATATTAAATACTTCTATTTTTACTGCATGGGCCAGATTTCTCTGCAGGGGCAGAGTAATGAATAGCCCTTGGAACACTGGTTACTTAGCTAGATCTGTAGAAATGCCGTTTAGTAGCTAAAAACCAAGAAGCAAAGAATTGTGCTGTTCTGTCTCGGGTAACTCTGCCCCAGTATCTGCACACATTTTACTCATACAGGTCATATACATATGCATTTAGTGCACTGGTCTTGGGTGGCGACTACTTTGGGAAGGACGTTGTTTGCCCATTGGAAGCCAGTTTGGTAACAAAGGCAGATTGGTTACCCAGAACGTCGCCATGTGTGAAGCAAATTCCAGCTTCCCCCCCCAAGGTCTTTCTCTCCTGCCTATCCCAGCCCTGAGGCCACAAGGTTAAACAGTTGGCCAGGTGGATGGCTGGATTTTAATGTTTGCTCTCTCAGTGCTAAAGCCACTGTGAATTTTCCTCTGTTAAAGCAAAGGGCTCTTCGAGTCAGGAGAGCGACTCTGCACAAATAAAGTCCCAGGGATTCCTGATCCAACCAGCTCAGTTTATGACCTGCAAGGATATTTCTAATGCCACTGGGTGCTGCTAATCCAGCCTCATGCTCCCTGCCTTCCAAGGCACCAGCAGGATTAAAAACTCTGCCATGGGGAGTTCAGCTACCACTTGTGTTAGTGGCACTGGTCAGGATAGGCGCCATTTCGCCCACCCGTAGCTGCGTTGGCTCCCAGGGGACTGGCAGGGTGACAATGCAGCAGGACAGGCCATGGAGAGCAGAGATGAGGGGTAGGCAGATGTTGTTGTTACAGAGTCATTTATCGGATTCTGCCCACACTTGAAACCAAACACAAAAGGTTTCCCGGAAAAGTCACAGATTTTTCTGCCCCTGCTATAGCAGCTTCCTGTGCAGAGGGCAAGTGGTTAGTGTTTGCATAAGAGCTTCTGGCGTGCAGCCTGCAAAAACCATCAGAGAACTACGCCAACAGCACTGAATTCTGAGACTCACAAAGCAACGGACAGGCAGAGTCCAATCCGGGTGAAAGTGTCCCAGCTGGTCCACACACCTATGCAATATGGATGCACACATACAAACGTTGTCCCATGCATGTGCTCAGACCCACCACGCGTGAGCACTAATAACACTTCCATGAACAGGCTAAGATGGGGCTGCTCGACTCTCATGCTTCAGGCCATCAGCTGATCACAGCAAGCGTCAGGAGGGAATTCTTCTCCTGCGTGTACAGCGCTGACTAGACATGCCGAGGGCACTTGCACCTGTTTGTGATGCATCAGACATTAGGCCAAGATGGTAAATCCAGTGTCCTTGCGTGCACATAAACACATTCGTAGACACCCACATATATGCAGTTATCCATATACACATCCTTGCACACTCATGCATATACACATCCCAGGCACACGCCATTATGCATGTGCACACACACGCTCCACGCTGCCCTGCCTTGCCCCACAGAGGTTTTTAAACCCTGCCGATCCTCTCCTCTCAGCATTCACAGTATGCGGGAGCCCTGTTTAGACTTCACAGCCCTGGAGATTCCGCCCAGAGAGGCAAACACACCATGAGATTCACTTTCATGGCTGGGTTTCAACCTGCTTTTCCCTGTTTGTAATTGAATCTTCTTTGAAGATTGCTCTTTGCTGGCAGAGTTTCACAGGCAGCACTGACCAGGTTGTGGAGCAGGTGCTGGGCTGGGGCTCGGGAGATTTGAATTCAGTTCCCAGCTTGGACACAGACTCCTCGGGTAAGTCCCTGCAACTCCAAGCCCCAGCTGCCCCATGGGGATATTGATTCTTCTTTTCTCCCCCCTTTGCCTGTTCAGGCTGTGTGGGCAAGTGTCAGGGTCGGGTCCGTGCAGTGTCAGGCCCGATGCCCCTGTGGGGGTATTAGGTGCTATCCCAATGCAAATAATATCCGAGAAGAAGGTGATTTTCACCGAGTTGTCCACTGCCTGCCACTGCCCATCCCCCTCTACTCCGCTGATGGCTCCCACTTGCATGTGCAAGATCGGGCCCTGCTGAAAAAGGTCCTATGGATGCACAAGCCGAGTCCTTCCCTCCCGTTGCTGGAGCTGCTCCCCTCCAGGCCTGCAGATGGCCCTGGCTCCCTGGGTTAGGATGGGGAGTCACAGGCCTCAAGGTAGGAGGAAAACTGCCTGCTGGCTTCATGGCCCAAGGGTCTGGCGGTGCTCCCTAGAACCCTCACGCAGGCTGCACAGCTAAACCACGAGGGGGAGCTGCAAGCTCGCAGGCCCGGCAACCCAGAGAGACTTATTGCTCGGAAAAAAGAACAGGAGGACTTGTGGCACCTTAGAGACTAACACATTTATTTGAGCATGAGCTTTCGTGAGCTACAGCTCACTTCATCGGACACATTCAGTGGAAAATACAGTGGGGAGATTTATATACACAGAGAACATGAAACAATGGGTGTTACCATATACACTGTAACCAGAGTGATCAGGTAAGGTGAGCTATTACCAGCGGGGGGAGACACCTTTTGTGGTGATAATCAAGGTGGACCATTTCAAGCGGTTGACAAGAACGTCTGAGGAACAGTGGGTGGGGGGAATAAACATGGGGAAATAGTTTTACTTTGTGTAATGACCCATCCACTCCCAGTCTTTATACAAAGTAAAACCACTGAATGCATCCAATGAAGTGAGCTGTAGCTCACGAAAGCTCATGCTCAAATAAATGTGTTAGTCTCTAAGGTGCCACAAGTCCTCCTTTTCTTTTTGCGGATACACACTAACACGGCTGCTACCCTGAAACCTGTCATTACTGCTCTGAGTCACCAGTGGGAAGGGAGGGTTTTAGCTCAAGCCCAGGCCACTTCATCCACAGGCTCAGCTCACAGCAGCCTCGCCAGACCCCAGGGGGAATCGATCCTGCAAGAACAGGGGAGAGGATGGGATTCACGCTCCACCAGCTTTGCAACCCTTCTCGAAGATATTTCATGAATAATGCACCAACTCCAAGGGGGCGCCCCCTACGGAGCCACCCGCCCCATTCCCTGCAACGCAGCGCCCCCTTGCACCACACTGGGGCCAGCACTGATTCCAAAGGGAGCATGCCTCCTGCTAAACCACCTGCCCCATTCCCTGCAAGACAAGACCCCCTTGTGCCACACTAGGTGCCTGGGGTCAGCACCGACGCTGAACTGCCATGGGCACTTTCTGCTGCTCCCTTGGCCCCCCATCCCAGGCCTAGCTGGGTCTCACCCCGGGTCACTGCGAAGAGTGGAGCCCCAGGAGTGATGCTGGGAGTCCGGCTGAGCTGTGTGGAACTACCAGGCCGGCCCCGCTCCCAGCCTGGGGCAGAATGACCCAGACAATGGCGAGCGGGGAGCCAGTCTCCTGTCCCAAGGGGGCTGGGCGGGAGGTGACTCACAGCTGCTATTCCCAGTTCAGGAAGGAAGCAGCAGTAGCCGGCTGACACTGGCCTCAGCAATTACAGACACTTAGCAGCCCCCAGTCAGCCCCGCTGCCTCTGGGAAGATGCAGAGAAGGGAAACCAAGATTGCTGCTGTAGATCAATGCCCGGCACGGAGCCCCCCATGCACACGCACTGCTACCCCAGGGCAGCCATGCCAGTCGCCCCAGGCAGACATCTCTCCGCACGCCCCGAGTCGCCCCTGGCCCATTCGCTCCAGGTCCGTGCTGTGCCCCTGTGGGCTCTCTAGGGCTGCAGAGGTGTACACGAGGGCCCCATGCAGGAGACCTCAGAACGAAGTCCCACCAGCCCAGCTTCGTCCACCAAGGCTCCCCCCAGCCGTGGGCAACCCCAGCTGTGACTCACATCCCGCGCTATCGCTAGGCAGGGTGAATTGGTGTCAGGACCTGCGCTCTGCCCGGCCCACCAGACCTGAGACACCCCCTGCCCGGCCCAAGCCCAGGGCCTCAGAGGCAGCTCCTATAAGTCTGGTGTGCCCCAGCCCCCACTACAGAGAACCGCCTCCAGCTGGGGCAGGAATGGGATCCGAACGGTTGCATGGTAATTTGGTAGCACCCTGCTTGTGAACGGCCAGCCCCAGAGACCCAGCTACACCCCCCCACCCCAAATGCGGTGCCGTGGTCTCGCCGCACCACCCAGCCCTGCCCCATAGAGGGCACGCTGCCCTATGCGCCTCACAGCCCCAACCCTAGCTCCTTTCATTCTATCTTCACCCCCTTCCCCCACCCCACTGGGAGAAGCAGCCCTGGCCCGAGCCTGGCCTCCCACGGCGCCCCTGTCTGGGCCATGCAGCGTCACACACCCTCGGTCCTCCACGCTCTCCTTGTAGGAACCTGAGACCCGCCCGGAGAAGGGCCCTCTCATCTCCTTCAGCCAGGCTGCAGCAGGGATCTTTCCTCCCAGTGTGACTCCAACTGGTGGCCTCCTCGCCGCGGACTCTGGATAAGCCAGGAGACCCAGGGCCCGATGCCTACTGCTGTCCAGAACTTCCACTGGCTTCCCGAGAGCACACGGTGCAGCCATACCCCGCCCCGTTCCTTCCCTCCAGCCTCCTCACACTGCGACTGGACGCCAGCATCCCGACCTTCCTGGAACTGCGTAGCCCTCCCGTTCCCACTCCTTCGTTCCGTCCACACCTCCCCGCTCCCTCCACCGAGCTTGCAACAGCCTCCCCGTATGACCTCCCCACTGCAGGGTCACAAGCTGCCTCCGCTGCATCACCTGCCATGGGGGGCAGCCAGCCTCCCTGAACCTCTCTGCCTCCGAATGTCCATGTCCCCCCGCAAATCCCAGCTGCAAAGATCCCCTTCCCCCTGGCTTAGGCCTCCCCCGCTCCAATCTGCTCTCTCACTTCACCTCTGGGCACAGTCTGTAGGGGGGACGCTCTGTACAGAACCAAGCGGGTCCCTGTGTATTTAATGCAAATGGTGCTGCTTTCCTAGCCGGTTGCAGGTGCCTCATTGCACATTTCCCTGCACTGAAAAGCCCCTTCCTGCCCCGTCCCCAGCCACTCAGCCCCTCCTGCTATCCCCACTCACCTCCCTGCCTCACCCATGTCTCAGCCACACCACCAGGCACCCGGCTCCCAGCTCCACTTTCTGTGCCCACAAGGACGCGGGCCGTAGAGTCCATCCTGGCAAGGAGGCCTGGGGCGGCTCGCTTGGCTTGGGGCTGTGTCGCCATTTGCAGTAGGCCTGGCTCGAGGGGAATCTATTCCTAGAATGGGAATGGGGGGAAACACCACAAACCCAGATCTGTTTTCAGCCAGGTCCCAAGACCGTGAAATCTGGCAGGATTTGGCAGCAGTGGAATTAGCCTCTGGCCTAAAGTATCCCCAGAGCTCTCCTACGCTCTGACAGCTTTTCCCCGGGCCAGGGAGGGAGCTGGCAGACCCTCGTAAAGAGCGAGGATTTCGATGCGCCAAGATACAATCCAAGCTCTTTCCTCCATTGTCCCGGTGCATCAGTGAGTTACACAAGTGGGCGGTTGGTACCAAATAGCCTCAAAACCCCCCAGGAAAGCTTCTCTCTGACCCAGCACTGGGTCCCCATGACCCCGAGCCCCTAGGATTAGCCAGAGAGCTGTAAATTGGACGATGGCTTGTAATTCTCTTTCCCAGCTCACTGGTTCTCTCCAATGTGTGAGCTCTCTCTTCATTTTCCAGGTAGGATGCATGGTACCCCTCCCCCAGAGCATGGCACATTATCTCCCTGGCCTGTGCGGCTATTGCCTGCTGCAAACACCTGCACTAGCAAACATCTATGGCATGAGCTGGCAACATCTGTATGAAAGCCTCCCTGCTGGCAACATCTGCACCATGAGAAACATCTGCATTATGTCCTGCCTGTGGGAACAGACCTGTGCTACCTGGTGAGAACATCAGTGGTGCAAGCTCCCTGCTGGAAACCCCTTTGCTACCTGACTGGAGAGAGCCGAGAGAAGAGGCCGGGCCGGTGCCTCCTGGCTTAGCCAGCGGAGAAGCCCCCCTGGTATCTTTAAAGGCCCAAGTTCCTGGAATCCTGACCCGGCTCTTCGGAGAGCAGATTCTGCCAGCTGTCCGTGATCAGGTTCTCCTTGTTCCCCTGAATTGCTAGTGGCTCTCCAGACGCGATGGGGGGTTGGCTCCATGCACCTTCTGCCCAGTCCAGGCATCTGGAGTTTGCAAACAGCCCCTATTACATTCACAAGACGCTGGGGCATGGAACTGGAGCCGGAAGCAGGAATAACAGGCTGATCTCCCCAAACCATCTGCCAGCTGAGAATGGCGAGAGTACAGTATTGCCCCTGCCATACCCCCTCCCACCCCACAGGTGTGCTCCTTGCTCTGGGGCAGGGGTGGCAGAGAAGCCAGCTAGTGACTCCCCCATGCTGGGAGCCTCTCAGCTTGGCCAGATCCAGAGTAGTGTAAAGGGGCCAGAACAGGTGACATAATGGGGTCCTATTATTCTCACAGGCCTGATTTCTGCCCCTTGTTTGGTCATGTACACCAATGCCCCATTTACATGTGACTCTGGCGCGTGCCCTGTGAGTGAAGTGCCACCTTCTGATAGCAGGGGTCCTGTGGGGCCCTCCCCCAGCTCCAGCCCAGCCCAGACGTCTACATTGCAGTTTTATAGCCCAGCAGTCTGAGCCCCCATCAGCTGACCTGGGCCAGCAGCGGGTGTTTAACTGCAGTGTAGACACATGCTCCGTGTCAGCCCCTAGATCTTCTCCTCAGCCATTTCTCAGGGAGGCTTCCCAGCAAACCCCTTGAAAAACAAGCCAGTTTCACTTCACATGACTTCGTTTCAGTTTCAGCCTGTGTCAGTTTCCCCTTCCTGAGTTCTGGGTTCAAGCAAACGCAGGTCGCACAGCAAGGTCGCACAGCAAGGCTCAAAGCCAGGCACAGAACCCAGGAGTCCTGAGTCTCACCCCTTGCCACACAACTAGAATGCAAGTGGGTGAGAAGAGCCAGACCCATTTGCTCCACTGCATCCTGCCCATCACCCTTGAAGGTTCCGGGAGTGCGCTGGCCCAGGGGGCTGAAGGGAGATGAGAAGAGTGGCCCGTGGAACAAGATGCAACCATGTCCAAGATGTCTAGTCCCAGCTCCGATCAGCCCCCAACGCCAGCCTCCAGCACCCACTTGTTACATTTTCTAACAAGCCACTTCATGCTTTCTCCTCTGCTGCCCCATGCCTGGGAGGTCCTCACCATAAACCTCTGCAAAGCTCCCTCATTGTCCTCCTTCTAATCCTGTGATAACACGCCCCTTTGCCAGGAGGCCTGCACCCCACTGATGGCTCTGGTGTGCTGAGATATGCTGACCCAGCACTGTCTTGCTGTTTCCTTGGGCACCCCCATCGGCCTGTCTGTACCGTGTGCTGGCTTGTTTTATACTTCCATTGTAAGATCCTTGGGTAGGGTCGGTCTTTTGTTCAGTGTTCATACAGCGTCTAATGTGGCCAGGTCCTGGTCCCCCCATTATGTTAATACAGATAATAAATAACAACAACTAGCACCTTTGTTCTGCAGGGAATTCAGGAGACCTGGGGGCAGCAGGGGTGTCAGGGCTGGGCTTTTCCTGTCCCACGTCAGGGACTTTGGGGTGACTGTGCCCACCAATCCCTTTAGCAGGTGCATAAGAGAAGATGCCAAAAACAGGGTATTCAGACATGTGACCATGCCAGGGACGGGCTGTCCCGGCTCACAGAGAGCCCCTCAATGGGCCCTAGCCACAAGCCAACACGCACAAGCCCAGATGTCTGTGCAGCTGAACCAACTGGTGTTTTGAGGGCCACGCAGAGTGACCTAGGGATTGAATCTCCACCCTGGATCCCACAGAAATCGGGCCTCGGTTTCTCAGAAGGAAACGTCACCTGCTTCCGGGCAGAAACAAACCACTGAGCGAGTGGGGTCAGGAGGGAATTTCCCCCAAGGGCAGGTTATTCCATAACTGAGTTTGTGTGTGTGGTTTTTGGGAGGGGGGTGAGGGGGTGAGAGAACCTGGATTTGTGCAGGAAATGGCCCAACTTGATTATCATGCACATTGTGTAAAGAGTTGTCACTTTGGATGGGCTATCACCAGCAGGAGAGTGAATTTGTGTGGGGGGGTGGAGGGTGAGAAAACCTGGATTTGTGCTGGAAATGGCCCACCTGATAATCACTTTAGATAAGCTATTACCAGCAGGACAGTGGGGTGGGAGGAGGTATTTTTTCATATTCTCTGTGTATATAAAGTCTGCTGCAGTTTCCACGGTATGCATCCGATGAAGTGAGCTGTAGCTCACGAAAGCTCATGCTCAAATAAATTGGTTAGTCTCTAAGGTGCCACAAGTCCTCCTTTTCTTTTTGCGAATACAGACTAACACGGCTGTTACTCTGAAACCTGTCCACTAGGGGCTTTCTTGGCCCTTCCTCTGAAGCAATTGGGCGAGACAGGATATGGGACTAGTTGTCTGACTAGGACTAGAACAGCCCCCCTGTTGATATTGATCCCAGTCCAGCAAAGCACTTAGGTACATGCATAATTCATCATGCGAGTAGCCCCAGTGATGCTGAGGGGAGGAGTCACGCGCTGGAAGTCACACAACGTCAGTTCTTAGCCCTGCCATGCACCACCAAGGGTCACTGGCTCATGAGATCCATTGTTAGTCTAGTGCAGAGGTGGGCAAACTACAGCCCGCGGGCCACGTCCGGGGACGGGGAACAGGGGCGGTTGGATAGGCGTGAGAGTCCCAGGGGGCCTGTCAGGGGCGGGGGTGTGGATAGGGATCAGGGCAGTCAGGGGACAGGGAGCGGGGGGGTTGGATAGGGGGTGGGGTCCCGGGGGGCGGTTAGGAGCGGGGTGCCAGGAGGGGACGGTCAGGGGACAAGGAGCAGGGGGGGTTGGATGGGTTGGGGGTTCTGAAGGGGGCCGTCAGGGGGTGGGAAGTGGGAGGGGGCGTATAGCAGGCAGGGGGCAGGCTGTTTGGGAAGGCACAGCCTTCCCTACCTGGCCCTCCATTCAGTTTTGCAACCCTGATGTGACCCTTGGGCCAAAAAGTTTGCCCATCCCTGGTCTAGTGCAAGTGCCCCCAATGGAAAAACCCCCTCCAAGCTAATGCAGGAGGAGATCTTTCCTATACCCTGCAGCGGGGGCACAACCCTCTGTTAGTTACATTCTACGGGCTGGCTGAAAGCTTCGGTAGAGGGGTCTTGTTCTCCAATAAGTCTGATAGGAAGCAGCGGGATCTGACATTTCCCATAAGGAGTGGAGCTGGCTGGAATCAGAACCAGGCTATTTCCTGTGGAGACCGCAGCCTGCTGGGATGGATTCGGACAGGAGATTTTCCATTGATTTCATAGAGCCTTAGACCAGGCCCTGTGAGCCCGTCCCAGGGAGCATCCCCCTCGCATACACACACAACCCAGCTGTGAAGTAGCAGCGGGGTCCTCAGTTGGAGATGCACAAATAAAGCTGGGGGGGGGGTTGTCCCAAGTTTCGCCCCTGTCCATTACAGGCTGGGAACAATAGCCCGTGTGGAAACAGCAGCTGTGTTGTACCAGCGCATCCGGAGAGGCAGGAAGGAGCCAGGCAGGAGGAAATATTAAATAGAGCAATATAAACACTCGGCTAGGGGGGATAAGAGGCGGACGCGCCCCGCCCCACCATCACTGCCCGTGAAAGTGGGGCCAGAGAGCCGCACGGCGGCAGTCAGCCTGCAGCATGGACAAGAACGCCTATGCCATGGCCAAGTTCGGCCTGGAGTCCAGGGACAACCTGATCCCCAAGCGGGACTGTGGCTTCTACATGAAATACATCTTCCTCTTCACCTCGGTCATCCAGTTCCTCATCATCCTGGGGCTGGTTCTCTTCATGATCTACGGCAACGCCCATGCCGGCACCGACGTCCACCTGCGGCACCTGGAGGAGCAGGTCCAGGAGCTCTACAGCAAGAAGATGCTGCTCAACGCCAAGAACAAAAACCTCACCCAGCAACTCAACGCCACCAGCAAGGAGAAGCTCGGCTGCTCCCAGCTGATGACGGCAACCCAGAAAGAGCTGGAGAAATGCAACAGCAGCCTGCAGGCCTGCACCTCATACCAGGTAGGCCTGCCTTGGAGAACCATCCCCTGGGGGCATGTGCCCCCGTACCCGAGCTGTCTGTCCTTCCATCTATCCCTCCTAGTGTGTGTCTCTCTCTCACCACCCTAGCATGTGTATCTATCAAGCCATCCCTTAGGCTCTCTGTCTGTCCCCCCACAAAGAACAGAGAGAGCAAGGATCCCCTTGGTCGCAGCCAAGAAATAACAAATGCAATGCTGATTTCAGAGCCAAATTCACCCTCAGGGTAATTCGGTGGAATCCCACCATGCCCGGCCCATCCGTCCATCTCTCCTTTCTGCTCAGGGGCTGACCAGGGCAATAAGATCCACTGAGGCACGGAGGTTCTTTTGCAACCAGGAAAGTGACCGATTCAAATTTCATCTCCAAATATCCTCATCCCCTGACTCGGCCGCTACAAATGATTGTTTTATTAGCGTGGGGAACCTGGGACCATGCTACCGAGCATCCTCTCCATAGGGTTTAACTGTAATACTCATAGACATGATACCACTAAGCAGGGGAAATTCGGAATTTAAAGAGAGATCTCTTCTTGAGGGTGGTGTGCATTGTTAAACATCTGTCACGCTCCACCCCAGAGGTGGCAGCATTTCAATGGTGGTGGGTGAAGTTACTCCTCTGTCATTTCTCCGTTCTTACCATGCTCATTGAAGGAGTTTCTTAACACTTCTCTATTGCTCATTAGCTAGCCATTGAATAGGAAAATGGAATGATTTTTTTAAAAAAGCCAAGGTGCTTTTCATTCTGCAGCTTTCCAATAGAAACACTGATTCAAAAGTTTCCATGAAAATTCTTATATGTTCAGTTTCTTGGTCTTGGGCTCCCCCCTGAAAAAGGAGAATTCAAAGCCACTAAATCCTATTTCATGGTTGGTTTTCGGGTTTCTGCTGAAAATGTTTGTTTTCTAACAAAGGTTGATTTTGGAGCAAAGAAAATATAAAAAGGTTTTCTTGGAAAAATGTCAGCTCCTTTGGGGTGTCCACAGGGCTAATCAGCTCCTGCAGCTGTTCTGATGCCCAGAGTGCGACCGCACCCTCCTGTGCCCTTAGGGTCTGCCCCGTGTTAAGTCCTTAAAGACACAGTTTTCTCCCCTTTGAGTGTCTAACAAAAACCAGACTGTTTTTCTTTAACTCCTCATAAAAATCAGCACCAAGATCGGCTCTCCTCAGAGACTCAAGCTCTCCTTCCTCTCCATCTTATGTTCTTATGTGACCCTGCCTATCCAAGCACCTTACCACCCTCTGTAGAAATGCTTTTGTCCACAATCTCTACGTGGGGAACCTAAGGCACAGAGAGGCTAAGGGTCTGTCTCCGTTGCAATTAGACAAGGAATCAAGGAGCAAGGCCCTGGCACGGGTTTGCTCTGAACTGGGAAACGGAAAACTCACTTTGCCAGAAATTAGAACCTGCTGGAAAAATCTCAGGTTCTGGATTGAGGGCAGCGTTCAAGCCATTTGCAAATGCAGGTTCTGTTTGGTGCCAGCCACATGCTGGGTGCTGCAGAACTTTTCATGCTGTTCCCCAGTCGACTCGGCATGGGGGCGAGAATGCCTTTCCAACTGAGTTTTGATGATCTGATTAGAGCTGGATTCCAGCTCGTTACAAGTGTGTGGGGGGGAAAAGGTTCGCTTAAACGGATCGGGGGGCTGGGAGGCACTTGCGAAACTCAACATCATCTTGCAAACCCCAATACGCCTAATGCAAAAGTCTCCCAGGTTTCCCTGGTCCCAGGCCCCCCCAGCGTCTCATTCCATCCCATGAGCTATTCTGAAGAGGACGAAGAATCCATGCCTCTTTCAGAAGCACAGACGGGGTCACAGCATCCACTGAGCAATTCTACCCTCCCCCTGAAACATACCTAACCCCAGTGAATCCCTGCTTCCCAGAGATGGGGCTGAGCCAGATCTGGATCCACCAAGTTCACTAGGGAGCTTGGATCCAGGATTTTGGCTCAGGTCTTCTTATAAAGACTTCGTATACTAACCATAATGTGTTCTGATTGGCTGAGCACCCCACAGCTCCCAGGGATGAGCGAGACCTAGAGCTCAGCACCTCTGAACATCAGAAATGAGTCAGAGGGATTCTTTAGTTACCGAGCACGGTCTGGTATGTTGCAACATTCCTGTTTCATCAATGAACATTTCTCTCCGTCCGTCCATCTGTCTCTCCCTGCTCCCTATTGATCAGACAAACAGACTCACTGGGACTCCCTGCAAAGTTCCATTGTGGTTTAGAGCGACGCCCAGGAGCAGAATTACAGAGACAGGCTTGGGGCTGGGAGCTTTGCCGGCACCAGCACTTGAGGAAAGCGAATGCACCCAGTGACTCACCCACAGCCTTTGTCCCACTGCAGAACGCACAATTCACACCACACTGCCAGGCACACGGGGAGGAAATCAGCCAGGGAACTAGCAGGCCAGGGACTACTGGCTCGTCTCTCCTGGTCACTTTGCACTGGATTCTTCCTCTGAGCTAACAACGCTTCGCCTTTCGCTGGCTCCTTCCACCTCTCAAATGTTCTGTTCAAATGTGTTCGGGGCAGCAGGAGCAGCTGGTCTGCGCAAAGCCACACTGCAGCAGCATGGTCAAGTGTCTGCCCTCAGGAATGGAAGCGCAGAGGAGGGCAAATCAGGACTGAGGGGCACTGGCAGAACTGTGTGTAAGGCGAGCTCAGGGCTGGGATAACAGGGGGGCTGCGAGTCAGGACTAAGGGGCACCAGCAGGGTGGGAACATTCACAAGGAAGCAGCTTCCATGGTGCTTGTCTCGACAATGCCCCCCGCCCCCCTTGTCTCCAGGAGTGCCCACGTTCCTCACCGTTCTGCAAAGGGAGAGCGGCCAATTCCCTCCCTCCATCTCGGCTGCCCTCCCAGGAATTTCCTGGGCAGGGCTCCCCTGGTGCCATGGTGGCCACGCATCCCTTGTGGAAGGGAAGCTCTGACGCTTTCCACCCCCCCCCCCCCCATTCTCTCCCCAGACCCAGTGCCAACAAATCTGGAACTACGCCGGGTACAACAAGATGATGGCGGACGAGTGCTACAGGAACATGAACATCCTAAACGTCACCTGCTACGGTGCGTGAGAGCTCCCAGCTCCTCTCCCTCCCCTGCCCAGCTCAGTATCAGTGGAGTCACGTCAGGGCCAGGCGGGGTCCCCGCAGGCTCTCCATGGCGTGGACGCAGCCAGCCCCCAACACTCCAGGCAGCAGGGAACTGCCTGACTGCTCACCGCACCCACCTGAGGTCAGAGATTCTGGCCTGCTTCCCCCTGACACCACTGGGGCTGGTCATCACCTAGGCATGCACATCCTCCCCGAGGGAGTGGGCCACCTGGGGCTCCAGGGTGGCCCGTGGTGAGCAGGAAGGTCACATGGCAGCATTGTGCAGCTCACTGTTGCAGAGCGTGGGGTGCAAACCCTACTTTGTCCGGGCTGTGGGAGCAGGGGCCCTCCCAGCCCCAGTTGGAGCCCCTGGGATTCCTCCCTCCAGCCCCCCAGTTTTAGCAGCAGATAGTTTTAGATTTTTAGGACCTGATCCCAACCTAGGGTTGTCAACTTTCTACTTGCACAAAACCGAACACCCTTGCCCCGCCCCACTCCATCCCCCCACCCTCTTTCGCTCATTTTCACCAGGCTGGCTCAAGGGGTTGGGGTGTGGGAAGGGGGTGAGTGAGGGCTCCAGCTGGGGGTGCAGGCTCTGGGGATGACGGGGTTGGGGTGCAGGAGGGTGCTCTGGGCTGGGCCTGAGGGGTTCAGAGAGCAGGAGGGGGATCAGGGCTGTGGCAGCGAGTTGGGGTGCAGGGGGGGTGAGGGCTCTGGCTGGGGGTACAGGCTCTGGGGTGGGGCCAAGGTGTTTTGGTTGCAGGAGGGGGTATGGGCTCTAGGCTGGGGATGGGGGTTCCAGGCTGGCGCCAGAAATGAGGGGTTTAAGGTGCAAGAGGGGGCTCTGGGATAGGGCCAAGGGGGTTGGGGTGCAGGAGGTGGATCAGGGCTGTGGCAGGGGGTTGGGGCACAGGAGGGGTTGAGGGTTGCAGGCTCCAGGCAGCGCTTACCTCAGACAGCTCCCAAAAGCAGCAGCACGTCCCCTCTCCGGCTGCTACGTGGAAGCGTGGCCAGGTGGCTCTGCGTCCTGCCCCATCCGCAGGCACCACCCCGCAGCTCCCACTGCCCATGGTTCCTATGCCAGAGGGGAGATATGCCACTGCTTCCTGGAGCCACGCAGAGCCACGGCAGACAGGGAGCCGGCTTAGCCCCAGTCAGTGGTGCTGACCAGAGCCACCGGGTTCCCTTTTCCACCGGGCGTTCGGGTCGAAAACTGGACACCAGGCCATTCTCTCCCAACCTCAGAATTCCAGTGGGGTCACCCCTGCCATGTGGGAGCAGGGTGCTGTATTGCACCCCCACGTGGCCCCCCTGGGTTTCTCCCCCACTCAGGACTGCTAACCCGGGGAGTTCAAACGTCAGGAGTCGGACCCCAGGAGATCACCAGGGTTGTGGCGGTGCTGAAGCCCCTCGCTACTGCCCACACCCCAGAGCCTAATGAATTAATCCATCCTCTTCCCCTCCCCCACATCTGCCCCTTCCCCAGCCCGGCAATTAATTCTGCACACACACCCCCACCCCCATCACAGCTGCTCCTTACCCCCAATCTCACGCCAGGGTCCTGTAGCTCCGAGGGGAGGGGGGAGCAGACTGACTCATTGTTCACGTGGGGGGGGGCGTCAGAGTCACCTTGAGCTGCTGGGCTGTTCCTGTCCCCTCCCCTCCTGTGGGAATGGTGTTGGCTGCTCCGTCACCCTCCCTCCCCTATCCAAAAACTCCTCCGGGCTTCTGGGAGGGGGTTGCACCGCCTGCCTCCTGCAGCAGCTGTGATTGGCTGCTCTTCCCCAGGAGTTTCCCCCGCCCCCAGCAGGGCTGACTCCAGTGCGGGGATTGGGTCCAGGGAGGGCAAACCGAGGGGAGTGGGTGCTGGGGATGGGGGTGCTGGGGGATAAGGGTCCAGGGGGAGTGGGTGCTGGGGATGGGGGTGCTGGGGGATAAGGGTCCAGGGGGAGTGGGTGCTGGGGATGGGGGTGCTGGGGGAGGAGGGTGCAGAGGATGGGGGTGCTGGGGAAGGAGGGTCTGGGGGGGATTTGGTGCTGGGGGAGGAGGGTCCAGGGGGATTGGGTGCAGGGGATGGGGATGGGGATCCAGGGGGAGTGGGTGCAGGGGATGGGGGTGCTGAGGGAGGAGGGTCCAGGGGTTGGGGGAGTAGAGGGCAGGCGAGCCGGATCCCAGGGGGAAGTAACCCCATCGGCCCAACTCCTGCTTTGTCCTCTCCCGGCACAGCCGAGAAGCTGAGCCTGCGGGAGACCCGGGACCGGCTGTTGCGGGAGGCCCAGCAGCAGCGGGAGAACTGCTCGCAGGTGACGGAGAAGCTGAAGCAGGCGGCCAGCACGGCCAGCGGGGAGCGGGAGCTCTGCCGGCAGCAGAGCATCGACCTGCGGGCCCAGTGCAGCGGGCTGAGTCAGGGGCACAACCTTTGCTGCAGCCTGCAGGAGAAGATGACGAGAGAGCTCCAGGCTGTCCGGCAGGACATCCAGGCCAAAGTGGGGACCTCCCAGCTCTACCAGCCCAGCAGCTGCTCCACTCTGACCCAGCAGGTGACCTCGCAGCTCCAGAGGGTGGGGGACAAGGTGCAGCAGGAGGTGCAGACCCTGGCGCAGGAGAACGGGCGGCTGCAGGGCGAGAAGCTGCGCTGTGAGGCGACCCTGCAGGCGTGCGGGCAGCAGCGTGCCGGGGAGAGCCAGCAGCACCAGCGCCAGCTGCAGACCCTGCAGGCCGCCTGCGATGCCGAGGCCAAGCGGAGCTACCAGGAGAAGCAGATGCTGACGGAGGAGAAGGGGCGCCTGAGCCAGCAGCTGCAGGAGAAGAACAAGCTTCTTGCCCAGGCTGAGGCCACGAAGGCCCAGCTGGAGAGCTGCAGGAAGGCAAAGGTGAGGGGGGCCCCATGCTGCCTGCCTGTCCGCACCCACCTCCGTCCCGACGCGGGGGGGGCGGGGAGGCGCGCGCCTCCTTGTCGGCACATAGGAACTTGCCCACAAAGCCAGCCTGCCAGCTGGGCATGTCCATCCCGCCGGGTGTTTGTCTGTTCATTAGGGCTGCCAGGCGTCTGGTTTCTGACCGGAGTGCCCGGTCGAAAAGGGATCCTGGCGGCTCTGGTTGACGCCACTGACCGGACTGTTAACAGTCTGGTGGGCGGCACAGCGGGGGCCTGGGGCTAAGGCAGGCTCCCTGCCTGCCCTGGCTCTGCGCGGCTCCCAGGAAGCAGCCGCCAGGTCCCTGCTGCCCCTAGGCACATGGGCGGTCAAGGAGGCTCCGTGCGTTGCCCTTGCCCCTGGGGGCCGGCTCCGCAGCTCCCATTGGGCAGGAACCACAACCAATGGGAGCTATGGGGGCGGCGTCTGTGGGTGCGAGGTCAGCACATGCAGCCTCCCTGGCAGCCCAGGCGCCTAGGGGCTGCAGGGACCTAGTGGCTGCTTCGCAGGAGCAATGGTAAGCACTGCTAGGACCCCGAACCCCTTCCCACACCCCAACCCCATGCCCCTGCCTGGAGTCCCCTCCCGCCCCCAAACTGCCTTCCGGAGCCTGCACCACCTCCCCACAGCCCCCTCCATTCCCTGCCCCAGCCTGGAGCCCCCTCCTGCACCCCAAACCCCTCATCCCCAGCCCCACCCCAGAGCCCACACCCCCTGCTGGAGCCCACACCCCAACCCCCTTCCCCAGCCCGGAGCCCCCTCCTGCACCCCAAACCCCTCATCCCCAGCCCCACCCCAGAGCCCACACCCCCTGCTGGAGCCCACACCCCAACCCCCTTCCCCAGCCCGGAGCCCCCTCCTGCACCCCAAACCCCTCATCCCCAGCCCCACCCCAGAGCCCACACCCCCTGCTGGAGCCCACACCCCAACCCCCTTCCCCAGCCCGGAGTCCCCTCCTGCACCCCAAACCCCTCAGCCCCAGACCCACTGCAGAGTCTGCACCCCCAGCCGGATTCCTCAACACCCCCCACCCCCATGCTCCAGCCTGGAGCCCTCTCCCACTCCCAAACCCCTCATCCCCGGCCCCACCCCAGAGCCCTCACCCCCCTCACATACCGTGCCCCAGCCCGGTGAAAGTGAGGGTGGGGGAGAGGGAGCGAGGGGAGATGCAGGGAGTGGGGGAGGGGCCTCGGAGAAAGGGCCGGGCCTCGGGAAGGGCCAGGGTAGGGGTGTTCGGTTTTTTGCCATTAGAAAGTTGGCAACCCTACTGGTCATCCATTGATGTCCTTGTAGGTTGTGGCGGGGGCATAAATAGTGTGTTTATCCTCTCCCCCCCCGCCAGCCTCCACCTCCCCACATGCACACCCGGGAGCAGATCCCCCAACCCGTACGACCCCCCCAAGGCCTCCGTGCTGCCTGCTGGCTCACGGGGCCCCCAGGGCTGGGGCAGCACATAGCAGGGGACAGAGGCCTTCCCCACAACCTCCTCCAGCCACATCCTTGCCAGGAGTCAGCCCGGGAGGGTCTCCCCAGTTCCTTCCGTGCACATCACCGTCTGGTGCCAGCTGGGCAGGGTCAAGCGTTCCGGGCTGCCCATGTGCTGGCTCCGTGGCTTGCAGCTGAGCTCCAGGCCCTGCTAGCCAGCATGTCTCTCCTCTCGTTGACAGGGCAGTGTTTTCCCAGGGAACCCAGGCCTGAGAAATCCTGGCAACCCCGGGACCTTCGGCAACCCCGGGGCCTTCGGGAACCCTGGCACATATGGGAATCCCGGCACCTTTGGAAACCCAGGGACACTGGGGAATCCCGGGACTTTCGGAAACACTGGTGAGTGCCCGTGCGAGAAAGGGCAAAAGGCAGATGTCCAGATGCTTTCCCAGTCTGGCCTGTAGCTTTGGCAGGTGGGCGCCAGCCTCTGGGCACAACCCTCACCCACTTTCCTATCCCTGCTCTGAGAAACCCCAGCCCCACCACCACCTTCGCCATCTATTGCGAACGAAACCCTGCAGTGTTGGTGAGGCTGGTGCCATGGAGCAAGTGGCATGGAGGTTTCCACCCACCCGGCTCTGCCGCTGCCCACGGCCCCTTGGGCTCCCTAGCACTGTTGTGCATTCCTGTCATTCCCGACTGGGACCCGTTATTACAGCAGCTCCAGACAGTTCCAAGGCCTGCGTGCAGCTGGGGGACGAGGGGGACCCCTTTCTGGGTCATCGGCATGCCGAGCCAGACCCCCCTTGTGTTCCTGCCACACCAGGAGCCCCATGTCCCAGACTCTTCCAGGCGTGGCGAGGCCAGCCCAGGATTGGGGGCTTCTGAGCGGGGGGGAGGCCCCTTCCCCTGCACATATGGGCAGTCGATTCCAGACAAGAGACCTCTGGTGCTTCTCACCCTGTTAGACCGAGCCAGCCTGGAGGAATTCAGAAAGCGAATCCTGGAGGAGGCCAAGCTGCCCAACCAGTTCCCCCCAAAGCCCGTGCCGCAGCCCAGGTAAGGAGCGAAGGGCAAGGCAGGTTGGGGTGTATCCCCTGCATGAGCACTCCGAGCAGCCTAGCATAGCAGCTGTCCCTCTAGCACCTCACCCCACCCCTCTACCCCGGTATCCCCCACCACCATATTAAAGCAGACCATTGGCCCCTTGCAGCCAGTATCCTGTCTCTAGCACTGGCTGCAGCTTCCCCTTCCCACAGTGCGCCTGGTTGATTGCACAGGACAGTCCGTGTGTGTCTAGAACCCTTCCTGACCCTTCACACCCTGAAGCATGAGAGCTGGGGTCCGGCAGCATCTGGCCTCTCGCTGCTGCTCAGTTAAGAAGCCCCCTGACTAAACACCATCTCAGCGTAAAGCAGCTGGCATGTGAGTGAAGCCTAGAACTAACATCTCTTGCTGGACGTGCTCAAAGAGCATTTCCTGGGGGTCGGGGCGCAGAGCTCCTGTTTCACAGCTACACGCACTTGCCCGCTGGGGGCGACGTGGAGGGAGACGTCGTTAGTGTTTGCGAAGCTCTTTGAGCTCCACCGAGGCAAGGCGCTGCGGGCCAAGGAGGTATCGCAGGCACAGTTATTGTGCAACAGTGCAGGGAGTTGCAGGGATGCCGTGGCGGGGGATCAGACCCCCACAGAGCATTTCCTGAGCGGCTTGGGGTGGGGGGGGGGCCTTGTGCACGTTACTAATTATCAGTAGCTGGACAATACTGCGTCTGGCCAGTGACTCCAGCGGGCGCAGGATCGGGCCCTCTGTTTTCTGGAGACAAGGGCTAGCCTGGGGGCAGGAGAACCTGCCGGAGCCGAGCCACAGCCTGCCCAGGCTCTTTGACGGGGGGGGGGAGGGCAGGGGCCACGGGAAATCCTGGGGCAGCAGGATACCACAGCAGCCGGCGACTTCCTCGCGGGGCAGGAACCCGGGTGCAGCCACTCGGGCTGCGTGTGCGCGAAGTTAGTGCTGACCCTCTCGCTGTTTTCTTTTCCACGCCAGCGGCTAAGCAGAGAGCGAGGCCACGGGGAGCAGGGACCGGGAGCTGAGCTGGAGCAAAGGAGAGGAAACCGCGACTTGATTGGCAAGACACTTAGGAGACTGAGCTGGTGCACGGCCTGAAATCTCTCTCTCACTCACACAGCCAGACAGACAGACACGCCTGGGCAGAGACGTACAGACAGGCGCCCGCACATACATGTGAATGCCCCCCCCCACGCACACAGCTGAAATACACACTCCCCCCAGCTGAAATCTCGCGCACACCCCCACACACACACCCCCAGCTGAAATCTCGTGCGGACAGACATTTGGACAGACTCTCAGATCATCCCACTCCCGCTCACCCCAGATACACATGCTCTCTGGGCCTCCCCCTCCTGCCCCTTATTCCTCGTCCAGTTACCCCGGTTCACCAGCCCCCGGAAGCTGATATTGTCCTTTGGCAGCCCTCCCTCGGACTTGTAGCTCTTGGGAGCGGGAGGTGGGGGTGTCTGGCCAGACCTGGCAGCACTGCACAGGCCAAGCCTGGAGGGGGTGGGGGAGGACCGTGGGTCCCTCTGTCTGACCCCGCTACTACCCCTGCTGAGATCCCCTCCATCCTCCCACCCCGGGCCTGACCCCCGCTCCAGCCTCACCCCCCGCCCTCCTCCAGCCACTCATGCATCCCTGCCCAGGCCTCGCTTCCCCCAGGCCTCAAGCCCCTGTTCTGCTCAGGCTCCGCGGCCCCAACACCCCTCCAGTACTGCAGCCTGTTCCCGGGCCCTTGCGGCTCACCCCATCCCAGGCAGCCACGGGGCCCAGGGGCAGGGGGCCAGCAGAGCAGGATGTGCCATGAATGTGATTAGCTCATGGCGCTTTGCTGTAAATTCTTCCACCCCGCATGGAATACACGCCTGACGGCAGCCTGGCCTGGCTTTTGCGTGCTTTGTTCTCGCTCGCTGGCAAGCCGGTCACTGGGGGCTGGGCAGGGAGCTGGGCGTGTGACCTGGTGGGTCTGGTTCTGCTCTTGCTGACCCTGGCCCAAATCAGGGGTAATTCCCTTGAGCCACCAGAGTCCCCTGCCCTGAGCCAAGGCTGGGGACTCGGAAGGTCCTGGAAGGCCCCTGTGCAGAGCGGGGGCTGGGCGCTGACGGTCCTGGGGTTGCGTGTGGGGGTGACATTAGCTAGGGGGCTGGGTTCCCAAAGGGGCTTTTGCCCCAGAGTTCTGACGAGGACAGGAGAATTGGGGGAGGGGACACACGTCCCCATGTGCCTCGTCTCTTCCGCCACCCCCCCGCCTGCCCCCTCCACCAAGGCCATCAGCTGCTGTCCTGAGACAACTGCCCCTGCCTTGGGCCCAGCCACGGCCAGCGTCCCCTCAGCCATTGCACCAGTTCCCATGCTGCAGAGAAGTCTGGGTGGCTGCGAGCGGGGCCCAGCTCTCAAGCCAACGGGGAACGTCCCGTTCTGGCCGCCCCGGAGGAAGGGACTGACAGGTGCCGCAGGAAGAGCCAGGCCAAGCTGGGACCCAAACAAAGGAACATTGAAGCACGTTCCCAGAACTGCTGGGATCAGGATCCACGCCTGACCCAGTGGCCCCCGGCCAGGAATTCTGCACGCTTGGCCTCTGGCCTCGTTCCTGCTCCTGCACCGCTCCAGCCTTGGCCCGGCTGCCAGCTCCAACTGCGCCGTGGAGGGGCTGGTTCCGGAGCCTGGTCTCAGCCCCAGAGGAGCAGGGTGGGGGGGAGAGGGGCACAGATGCTTACCAGAGATAAGAAGCCCCAGGCAGGCAGCCACACACCTGTGCCGCCCACGCCTGCCTTTCCAGCTGCAGGGTGGCAGGAGTGGCAAACAGACAATGCTGGGATCATGGTTGGGGGAGCCAAACTATCTGCTCCCAGGCTGTAGGCCTGTCATAACTGCCTCCCAGGAAAAGGAATCCCCCTCTCCTGCTCCCCGGAGCCAGCTCTGGTGGCCCCACAGAGGGAGACGAATCCAGGGATGGGTGGATAATCCGTGGGAGTTTTGCTGGGTAAACCAATGGCATCTGGCCCCATTTAGGTCAGTTGCTCACTTACAGCAGGCTGCACCCACCTGGGGTCTCTGCTCCCAGTCCCACCTCTGTCTCCCCCTTGGGGATGTTCCCCTTTCAGTCCCCCAGGCGAGGGGTAGCTCCCCCCAGAAGCTGACACAAGAGCTTCCCCTCCCCCCCAGGCTGGAAATCTAGCCCCAAAGCCTTGGTTTGTTGGACAAGGAAAGTGGCCTGAATAAATGGCCTCCCAGGACTTCCCCTGCAGGCCCCATTGGCTCTGTCGCCGCCAGGGAGGAAATGTGACATGGCCGCTGAGGCTGGATGCTAGAGGCCCTGGCCCTCAACTCAAAGCCACTTCCCCTCTAGACCTGAGGCCACCCATGCTGAGCTGGGTTTCAGAAGCCCTCCGCTGGGGCTCAGCCATGAAAGTTAGTTAAGTCTTGGAGCTGCTCCACAAGGGAGTTATCAGGCCCACTTACAGAGGGGTAAACTGAGGCAAAGAGCAGTGGAGTGGCAGAGCTGGAAGTAGAACCCAGGGGTCCTGACTCATGTGCCTCTCACTGCTAGGCTGCACTGTCCCTCCCAGAGCCAGGAACAGAACCCCAGCGTCCTGGCTCCCAGACACCCCCCCATGATTCACTATGTACAAACAGTGCCGCAAAAGTAGGAAACCGAGTGACTGACAAAGCAATTCCTGTTAAATACATTAATTGCGCCTTGCGGCTCAGTTCTGGGCCAGGCTGCATTTCCTAAGGATGCCCCTGAGCCTTGGCAGGATGAGAGGGTTAGTTTACAAACCCGCAGGACACGCTAGAGCCAGCAAGCAGCCGTGTTGTTGCCGGGATATGATTTATGGCTGGACTTTATCTCCCCTTACTAGTGTGTAATCAGTCTCTCCTAACACAGTGTGCTAGATTGTAAACTCCTTTGGGAAGTCCCTGCATCCTCCTGGCCCTCTGCACAGCGCTGAGTGTGTGGTCAGGGTTTTAGATTACATCCTAAAGCCAGTCACAAGCCCTGTTCACAGGAATCACTTACTTTCCCCTGCCACCAAAATGCGGCCACCTCTGGGGGAGAAGGCAGCAGCTTAACAGTGCACAGCAATGCTATGGGAGGACTAAGGGATCATTATGTATCCAGCTGACATTTAGAATTGGGTGGGGAGCAGGATGTAGGAAGGTCAAAGGAACCCCCAGAGCTGACGTTGGGTCAGGACAAGGGGGTTAATGAACAAATGGTTTCATGAGATCCTTCAGGACCTCAGTCTCACACAGCGCCCCCTACCTGCAGGGCAGGGCTGAAGGGAGAGTGTCCCCCCCCGCACTGTGCAGGGACAGTAGGACCAGCACTGGCTGCCAGGGGAGAGCCCCCCCACCCTACTTCCTGCCTTTTCTCTCCCACACAACGGCAAATTGGCCTGAACCCCAATTAGCAGATAAGGTCACAGCCCAGGGGGAGCAGCGACAGGGAACAGAACAGCCCCCCCACCCCTCCAGGAAGGGGTCATTCATCCAACAATGGATTGCTCTCTGGTTACACAAGGCCACAGGGTAGGCGCTTGCCACAGTGGTGGACCTGTCCCACGCCACTGGGACTGAAACAGCTTCCTCCTGGCCTACCGCACGTGGAACCCAGGACCCGCCCCATCCTTCCTCTCCCCGCAGCTTCTGGCCGCACGCTCAGGAGGCGGCGCAGCCCAGGGGACGAGCACCCAAGGGTGACGGCTATCAACAGCCCTGCTACACCCTGGGAAATGCTGCGGCAGCCACATGCACCAGGGCTGGAAAGGCCCCCCGGAAGGCTAGATTGCCAAGTATTGCACCCTAAACCTTGAACTTCCTTGCACCCTAAACTCCCCTCTCCCCGCTCCTGCCAACTAATTGGCGCCCAGCAGGCTCAACCTGGGCCCAACTCACAGCTACACCAAGGCCCTGCTAGGCCCCTCTGGCCGCACAAGGGGGCCTTAAAGCAGGTGGAAACAGCCCCCCGCCACTCCCCCTGTGCACGGACCTCCCTGGCCCCCATGGAGCTGGCATAAGGACTCTGCACCCACCCTGTCCCCAGTCCCAGGGGACAGAGCGGGGCCAGGGGGGAGACACTGTGCTGCACCCTTCCCTGGAGTTATGGGGAGCAGAGTGTAAGTTAGAGCAGCCCCGAGGCTGCTGTGAGTGGCACCAGCCAGGGCCCTGCTCTAGAATAGGGGGTGCACAAAGGTGGCTTAAAGCCAGCCAGACACCCCCACAAATACACACGCTCCAGGAGAAAGTAACAGAGAATCAGGCCTCTGCAGTGGTTTCACCCTGGGCCCTGCTGCTGTGCAGGGGGAGCTCACCCTGCTGCTCCCAGGGCACAGGGCAGCAGCCCCAGGGCTGTCACTCCCGCGCCCGTCCCCAGTACTGCCCAGGACAGGCCTGTAGGGGACTTGGCTCCTGGGTTCTGGTCCCCCCGCCCCACTGGAAGAGCAGGGGGAGAGCTCGTTACTTGGAGGAGCATCAGGAAATCCTCTATAAATAACTGTCAAAACAAGGGCTTCCTCAGTAGGAGGCCAGGAACCCCAGCGGTAATGAGCCCCAGGGGGGAGCTTGGGGCCAGTGAGGCAGAGAAGCCAAAGGCCACACACTGGAAACAGAGCCAGGCTGCCAAGGGGGGGCCGGCACAGGGAGCAGGCTGCAGCAGAGAGTGGGGGGAAGGAGGGCTACTGCAACCAGTGCTCAGCTCTGAACCAGCACCAGGTGGGATCCAGCGAGTTGGGAGCGGGGGGTTAGGACCCCTGGTTTCCATTCCCAGCCTGGCAGTGGAGGGGACGGGCGTTCAGGACCCTTGGTTTCCATTCCCAGCCTGGCAGTGGAGGGGACGGGCGTTCAGGGATACGCACCTGGAACACCCTCAGCCACCTGTAACATCCCAGAAATTGGATGCACCTCTGCCCTCTGCTGGCTGGACTCTGAACTGCTCAGCTGTGTGTCATAGGCCCCGTACAGCTAACAGGGGTTCTCCCTTAGCTCCAGGGGTCGCCACACAGAGGGCCCAGAGTTCAAGTCTTGCAGTAGCCGCCGTGATCCCCGACAGTTGCCCAGACCTGTCCCAAGGCCTCCAGCTGTGACAGTTCAGCCACCCCACAGCCTGCGGGCAGGGCTCCTGGTGCCACGGCCCCATCACCCAGCAGTGCTGCGGGTGCGTTCGCTGAAGGCTACAGCTCTCACCTCCTGCCAGACAGGGCCCCGGCTTTCCCGGCGCTGACTGAGGGGAAGTTCAGGCCAGTTTTTCCCCTTCCAGCTGCTTGAGGGCCTTGTTTACTCTCCTCCTCTGGAAGCAGAGCCGGCTCGCCCAGGTGACCCCTGCTCCGGAGACGCCCCCCCTGGAAGATAGGCAGGGAGGAGCCACCACAGACAGGCTCCCTCACCCCCTTGGCACCCTCCACACTCAGGAGGTGCCCCCAAATATAATCCCCACAAGGGGAAGGGTGCTGCCCCCCACTCCTGGGCAGGTTAGACCCTAGGGTTGCTGCTTTTGCCAGCCCTGCCTGTAGAGAAATGGCCTAACCTTGCTCTGTGGCACCCCCAGCTGGTTAGTCTAGGAACAGCACTGGCAGGCTCCTGGCTCAGCCTGGGCCCCGGCAGCAGGGGAGAAACGTGCATCCATGGCAGGAGCAGAACCTGCATGGCCCCAGAACCATCTCCTGGCGAACCCACTGCGCCAGGGCACCCAACGCCCAGCTGCTCCCTAGCTGCTGAGGTTTGTGACCAGAGCAGGCGGCTCGAGGGGCTGGATGCCTGGGTTCCATTCTTGGCTCTGCCCCAACTCATGGACAAGCCCAGGCAGCTCCAGCACCCCAAGGCGCTACCCACCCCTCACTCCATCAGCAGCGCTAGGCGAAAACCCTCCCAGCACACCCCTCCCCGCTGCCTTGTAGCAGCCAGGCCCTGTACAGCTCCGAGCACACGGCTGGCTCGGAACGGAGAGACTCCCTCCCCCGTGACTCAGTTTCCCCCCTGTAAAGTGCAGCTCCTGGGGCTGGGAGGCTGAATTCATTTGTGTGAGCAAAGTGTTCTCAGACACTGCACTGGCAAAGGATCATTAACCCTCCATGTTGAAGGGAGCACCTCCCCAACCCCAGCCAGCCTCCCCACCCAGCTGGTAAGGCTGTACAGGTATATGCATAGTCCCTTCTCCCCCCCAGCAGGACGATCTCCCCTTGCCTCCCCAGGACCCGATGGTCACAGCGCAATGGAAGGCTGGGCACCTCCTTGGTCCTCATGCTGGCGGGAGGAAAGAACAAATCACAGGGCAGGGAAAGGGACCAGGGGGTTTAATAAACACAACCGGGGGGGCAGACAGCCCCGAGAATCAGGTACAGGTGCGGGAGGGGGCTGTCCTCTGCCTTCTGTGCCCCCAGCACACCCAGCTGTGCCGCTTCCCCTCAGTCCTGACCCCCAGCCTCCTGGGCTCCCCCCGAGACCTCTGCCATTGCCCTTCAGTCCCAATCATCAGCTTCTCCAGCCCCGAGGACAATTGCTGTGGGAGCTAAGCTGAGACTGGCAATTTCCTCGCTGCCGAAGCGGATCGCAGACCCAGCTCCTCCCGCGCCCGGCGTCTCTCAGTTGAAATATCCCCTCGCTCTTCCCACAACGCCGCGCGGGGGCCCCGGCCCCTCACTTCCCAACACAGAAGTCCCTGAAGACGATATCCAGGATCTCCTCGGCGCTGACTCGGCCCGTGATCTTCCCCAGGTGCCTGCGGGCCAGCCGCAGCTCCTCGGCTGCCAGCACCAGATCCAGGGACTTGTAGCCGTGGTACCGGCCCAGCGAGCCAAGGCAGCTGGTGAGGTGGAGGCGATGCCGTGCCTGCGTGAGGCTCGGGGAGCCGGCCAGAGGGTCGCCGCACCTGGCAGATGAAAGGAGGGGTCACACCCGTAGCCCAGCTCACCTAGCTTCTCTTTGGGCTCCTTCGGGCAGGTGGTCACACTGCTGCTCTCTGCCTCACTGTGTGTCATAAAGCCTGTACCGCTCACAGCTGATGGCGATTCTCCTCTAGCTCCTAATCCCGCTGCCACCGGAGCAGAGCCCTAGGGCATCACCAGCCTCAGACACTATGTGCACGGGGCCAGTCTTCCTTTGCTGTGGACTGGCAGCACGGAAACTCCCTGTGGAGGATCCACTCCCATCATCCAAGGTGTTAAGGCACCGTGAATGAGCCAAGGTGCCTTAACAGCTCCATTTCCAACCCTCGCAAAGCCACCCCCCCCACACACTGAGCTGGGACGAGGGCACAGAGCAAGGCTGAGGGCCAGCTTCGCCGGTGGGAACCGCTGGAAATCGGAGGCCTCTCAAACCTCTTGCCAGTTCTATTTGTTCTGGGTGTATTCCACACGTCCAACCCGCTAAGCAGTTCCGTGATCTGAAGGAGGCCGTGCTGTCGACTCTTGGCTGGGGCTTGGGGAGCTGGGCTCTATTCCCACTTCTCCCACTGCCTGCTGAGTGACTGCACGTGCGTCTCGTCACCCTGTGCCTCAGTTTCCCCCCCAGCCTTTATCTATTCTGGCTGGGAGCTCCGTAGGGTAGGGCCTCTCTCTGTGCAGTGCCTGGCACAGTGGGGCCCTGATCGCACCTGTGGCTTCCAGGTGTTACTGGGACACTGATAACAGACAGCCACAGTATGCGTTCGGGCCTTGCCCCCCGCGGGGAATGAGGCCCCGCTGGGCTGCGAGCTGTGTGGACACGGATGGGATGAAGCTCAGCCGCTGGCTCTGAAAGGCTCCGGTGGTCAGAGCTAAGCCAGCAGCTGAGTTAACACCCCAGAGAGTTTGCAGCATCTTCCCCGAATTCCAATGTCAACAGATCCCCTCAGCCCCACTCCCCACCCCAGACAGCGCCCCCTGCTGCCAGGGGGCATCACCGAGTTCTCTGTCACAGCAGTCACCTGGGACAAACCTGGAGCCCAGCCCATGAGATGCCTCCTCACCCCCAAGGCCTGGCCTAGCTTGTCCCACCCACCCCTGCCCCTCATATCACACATGCAACCCCACCCTGCCCCACAATCCCAACCCCTGGGAACTCACATCTGCTCCAGCTGTGTCCCCAGCAGGCTCAGGAGGCTGTCCACGCCCTCTCCGGTCTTGCAGGAGAGCAGGCAGGTGGGGGGCAGTGCCCCCTCCCCACAGGCTCCCAGCAGGGCCCCCCCACACCCCTCCTCCAGCAGGTCAGCCTTGTTCAGGACCAGGATGCAGGGTGCCCGCTGGGCCGGTGGTCCGGGCGGCAGGACGGCTCGCAGGGCATCAGCAAAGCGCCTGGGCTCCGGATCAACGTCCACGGCGGCCAGCACGGCCAGCACCACGTCCGCTCGCTGCAGCCTGCCGGGGAGAAGGGCCACGACACTGGCCACCGAGACACCCCCCCCCCATGCACACCCTGGGAGTGCTGCCCACTGAAGAGGGGGTGCTTGCTCCGAATGGACGGCAAACATGGGGTTAATGGTACCAAGAGGGCACTGAGCATGACTCCAGCCTGCCCCATCTCTGTACCTGCCCCACACCCGGAAAGGGACATGACCCTGCCCCCCCTCACAGCCCCCGTGAGCAGGTCTTGGAATCTGCCCCACAGTCAGTGCCCCCCCACCAGGGAGCCTGAATGCACGGGACAGAGAGAGGCCCAAGCCGCACGCCCTTTGCCAGGGGGCACTGGATGTCTCGGGTGGGGCCGGGATGGGCCTGGCTCACGGGAAGGATCCGTCTGTTTGTTTAGCGCCTGCCTGACACCCCCAGGCCACGGCCAGAGATGGCCAGCCCCATGCATCCGGCCCCCAGGGACCCGCCGGCCCGGGAGAGCCAGCAAGCAGGGGCTTCCCAAGGGGAGGGGTTGTTTGGCAGGCAGCTGGGAGAGGAGCCTGCATCTGGGCTGTGGGTCACTGAGATGTCAGCTCAGCAGAGCAACACGGACCTTACAGCTAACGGGAAATCACTGCAGCTCAACCCTGCTGGCACCCCCCCGTTCCGACCCGCAGCCCCCTGCTCTCCCAGCCCTGCTGGTGCCCCTCAATCCCGACCCACAACCCCTGCTCTCCCAGCCCTGCCAGCACCCCTCAATCCCGACCCACAACCCCCTGCTTTCCCAGCCCTGCCAGTTCCCCTTAATCCTGACGCACAGCCCCCTGCTCTCCCAGCCCCCTGCTATCCCAGCCCTGCCGGCACCCCTAAATCCCGACCCACAGCCATCTGTTCTCCCAGCCCTGCCAGTGCCCCTCAGTCCTGACCTACAGCCCCCTGCCTGCCGGTGCCCCTCAGTCCCAACCTGCAGCCCCCTGTTCTCCCAGCCCTGCCAGTGCCCCTCAGTCCTGACCCGCAGCCCCCCGCTATTCCTGTTTCTCAGAGCAAAGCCGCTGTGAGGCACACGACAGGGCCACGAGGAAAGGCTTCCAGCTGCCTTTTCACCCGCCCTCAGCCAACACCTGCCTCACCTCTCCCGAGCTCGGCTCACACCCTCCCGCTCAACGACGTCCTGGGTCTCCCGCAGCCCGGCCGTGTCACTCAGCACCACGGGGTAACCACCAATGTTCAGCGCCGACTCCACCACGTCCCGCGTCGTCCCCGCAATGGGGGACACGATGGCCGCAGGCCTCTGGCCTAGACAGAGAGAGCGAGGGGAGAGCGGGGCAGTTACGGGGGAGTTCAGGGACCACGCTGGGAACAATCAGTGGGGAGGCCTGATGCTAGGAGTGAGACTGGAAGGAGGAGCCCTCAGCACAGGGGTGCCGCCCCCCCAGACACACCTTCCCTGGCCCCGAGATCTGGCAAGGCCTGGGCCCCCCACCTCTCCCAGGGCCCTCGCCAGGGGCTGCTCTGTGAAGAGTCATCCCATGAAGCCGAAGGATCCCCACCTTGTATGCCCCGAGCCTAGGCCTAGCCTTCCCCTCCCTCAACAGGGCACTCTCTGTACGGCCACCTCCCCCCATGGAGCAGGGGCCAGAGGCATCTTGTGGCCGTCGGGGCCCGTAACTGGCGAGGCCGGGGGCCCAAAGGGACAGCTGCAGACATGTGGGGAGGCCAGACCCAGCATTCCCCCCCCCCCCCCCCCGAGTCTAACCCATACAGGGGGAGCACCCCCACCCCCTGACACCAGTACAAGGCCACTTGGCCACAAGGCCTTCATGCTGTCACCGGGGGGAAGGCGGCCGTGTCACCCCCATGCACCTCCTGGGGCCCTGATGCGCTCGCTGCCAAAGCCAACCCATTCAGTCGGTGCCCAGCAGCCCCTGGTTACACAAAGCTAATGAGCAAGAGACTCCCTGCCCCATGACAGCACCTGGCCCAGCGGGGACTCGTGCTGCCATCTAGTGGGCACTGGGGAGCTTTCCTGCACGTTTCCTAACCCCGGGGAAATCGGGACGGTTTCTCATTAGCAATAACAAGCGACTCACAAGCCCAAATAAGTAGGTGGAGTCCCCACCCCTGGGGCTCGTGCCCTGATCCAGAGCCTCACCCCGACCCTGTCCCATCGCAGCCACTCATCCAGCCACATGCTACCAGCGCAGGCCCCGAGCCTGGAGCGCGCAGGGCCCAATTCGAGCAGCGCCGGGCACCCACAGTGCTGGCTCCAATCAGCAGGAGCTGCAGGGATCAGCACCGCAGAGAATCAGCCCCAGGTGTCTCCGGTTGTGCTGCGCCCTGCCCCCAACAAACCCAAACCCTGGGGCAGCCAAAAATCAGTGGCAGGTTTTAAGGACTTTGGCCCCAGGACCAAATTCTGCACAGGGGTGGGGGGAGCAGCAGAATCAGCCCCCACGGCTTTGGTGTCTGGGGTGCAGAGGCAGGAGGCACCATTGTAGCTCAGCGGCCAGGGCATGTTTTGTGTTGCACTCTGTACCGGATCCACAGAGCGAGGGAGTCTGGCCCAGCCCCCTGTACAGATCCGGCTGTGGAGCCTGGCGCTGTCGGCTCTGGAAGCCCCAGCCCAATCCCTGGCATCGGCCATGACACTATAATGAAGACCCTGGTGCTGGGGCAACTGGCATCCGTGGCACAGATGCTGGCCCAGAGAAGCCAGGACTGAATGGAGAGCGAACTCCCCCCAGCAGCGGGCGGTGGGAAGCTCTCGCAGGTCCTGTACCTGTTGGGTGAATTAAGGGCCCTTGTCCTTGGCTGTCCAGCCAGCGCCTAACCCCACACGGGACTGAACCATCCTCTGGGGTGGGCAAGGCACCGAACAACTGGGGACACCAAGAGCTGTGGATGGAGGTTCGCCTGCCCCGACTCACACAGGAGGTTAAGCAGGCTGCTCTTGCCAGCGTTGGTGGGGCCGGCGATCACCACGTGAACTCCTCCGCGCAGCCGCTCCCCGCGCCGCCCGTCCTGCAGGTGTCCGCTCACCTCCTCCTCCAGCGTCCGCACGGCAGCATCCACTGAGACCGGGGCACCGGGTCAGCACCCCAAGAGCAGGGAGAGGAAGGAACAAAAAAAGCAAAGTGAAATGAAATGAAAACACAGCACAGACGAAGGGACCCCAGCAACGCACTGCGGCCCCAATCCGGCTGTCAGGCCCGCACAGGGGACAGCTGCCTGGGCAGTCTGTTATCATTTCATGCATTACGGTAGCACCTAAAGAAAGACCCCGCCCAAGAGCGGGGCCCCATTGAGCCAGGTAAACCTCGCCAGAGAGCGGGGCCCCCTCCTGCAGACACAATCTCTGCCCCACAAAGCACTCAGTCTGGAGGGACAAAGAGAGGACCGTCACCCCCCCCACACACACACACACAGCATAAATGGAAACGGAGACCCACGGTGGATTAAGTGACTTGCCCCAGGCCACACAGGGAGTCTGTGGCAGAGCTAGGACTTGAACTGGACCAGTCCCAATCCAGTGCCACAACCAGAGCAGCGCTTCAATTGACCACCAGATAGAGGGCTCAGGATTTAGATTTTGGTATGAAATCAAGGGGAGTTCACCAAACTAAACAGGAACTGACAGTATTTTTCAAGAGTTCCAATTAAAACAGGCTCCCTCCCTAGTATTTAAATTCTTTCCCCTGCTGTCATGGAAACTGGGCCACAGCTGCTGTGTGGTGCCCTATGAAACTGACCAGGGACAGGATGAAACTGACCCCTGGCCAGCAGAAGGGTGGGCACCTTTCGCCCCAGTCTGCTCTGTGGCACAGAACAGGGCCATGACTGGATCATGGCACAGCCTGTGTCGAACCAACGAACCAGACAGCAGCAGAGGAAATTCAGATTTCCGAGAAGTCTTTGCAATTTAATGCTCCAGGGTGTCGCAGACAGAGATCTGCAGGGTCCTAGAAGTCACGGCCCCAGGTCACTGCTGTCCGGACCCATGTTGTCATGCACACCAGCCCAACCGAGCAGGGAACGCTGCCATGGCAGCATCTTGCCCCTGCTTCGCCCTAGCACAAGGGACAGCGCAAGGTACAAGGCACGGACGGACACTGACCCTTTAAGGGCAGGCCAGCACCACTCACCTTGAGCCAGCACCCCCTCCTCTAGATTGTCATCTTCGCTGAAGTCGATAAAGGCTTCTACATGGGCCAGAGCCTAAGGGGTGGAAAGGGGGACAGCACATCGCGAATTACAGCCCCGATCCTGCCGTCAAGTCAGACTCCCGCACCCAGGCTGAGCCTCACCTGGCTCCAACGGCAGGATTTGGGGTCTATCTTTGCTCCCCCAGGGCCCCTCCATGTTCAGCAGCGACCAGCAAACCTGAGCTCAACAGCCAGAGCCCAGGGACCCTTCTCCGGCTCCCGCAGGTGTCTTAACCTCCTGGGGTGCAGGGGTCTCTTACACCAGGCCAGCTACTTCAGTGACCCTGTGAAAGCCACTAACGCCTCGCCCTTAGCTAGTACTTCCCTCCTGGGAGCTCAAAGCAGGGTCAGCACTAGGGCTGGGGACATGGACACCAGAGAGAGGACGCCACGCGCCCAAAGCCACCGACGGAAGCGGGGTCAGAGCAGGGAGCGGACTCCCCAGCCCGCTCCTCAGACACCCCACCGGGAAGCCTTTCACATTACCCCTTGCACTGCGGAGTTCTGGCCTCCCAGAAAATGCCCCAGGCGGGCACAGGGTGGGCATGTTCAGATTCAGTGTCTGCGGATGGAGTCCAGTGCTGCCAAACGCAGCCCTTGGGAACATGGGTAATACCGCTTGGTGCAAGAATATTTAACCCCTCTGTGCCCATGGAGCTCAAAGGAGGGCTGATACCAGCACCCCCATTACAGATGGGAAACTGAGGCCCACAGGGATGAAGTGACTCAGCCAGAGTCACACGGAGTCAGGGACAAAGCCAGGAGTCCCCCCTTCCAGCCCATGCCCCTAGCCACGCTGCCTCCCTTTGCTCCCAGCATGGGCATTCAGGCCCCAGGCAGGGTTTGGGGGGGGGGGGGGGCCTTGCCTTGGTGAGCTCCTCACTCCAGCGTTGGTACAGCTGACCCAGCTCCCCCTCCATCTGCCGCAGAGCCTGCCTCCTCTGGGCCTCTGTCTCGGCGTGGATCAGGTCCCCCAGGCCCTCCACCTCGGTCAGGCCCAGCTTGCCGTTCTGGAAAGCTCGCTTGGTGAACTCGCCGGGGTCGGCTGGGCGCAGGCCGGGCAGGCGCCCTAGAGAAACCGCACGCAGCAAACCTGAGCGGGGGCCCCCCCAGGGCATCGCTCCTCATGCAGTCAGGCAGGGCTGGGCAAGCTGCCCCAGTTCTAGGAGACAAGAGCTCCCCAGCAGGGGAATCAGTGCCCACGGGGGCCATATTCTGGGGCCATGCAGGACCCCTGCCCAGCCCCCACTGTCAGTCACAGGCTCCAGGCTGCTCTACCTTATACTCGGGGTACCAAGATACACAGAACAGCCGCAGCACGCTCCGGCCATGCCCCCGATCTGCCCCCGATGCCTGGGTGAGGGTCCCAACGCCAGCTCAACCCAGCCAGGGCTTGCCAGGGGCCGTTTCTCCCCCTCCAAGGCCCAGAACGCAACAGGAACAGAGTGACTGAGAATCCAGGACGGAGAGAGACACTTACCCAAGGCCTGGAGCACGCCGCCCACCACTGCCGGCCCCCCGTGGACGTGCAGCTCGGAGCAGTCCTCCCCGGTGAAACTGTGGGGCCCTGCAGAGCACAGAGCCCATCAGAGACCGCGCTCCCCGGGGACAGGGGTAGGGCATTAGCAACCACTCTGTCACGCGGAGGGTGGTGAAGCCCTGGCATGGGTCCCCTGGGGAGGGGGTGGAATCTCCAGCCTAAGAGGTTTTTAAGGCCTGGCTTGACAAAGCCCTGGCTGGGGTGGTTTAGCTGGGGCTGGTCCTGCTCTGAGCAGGGGGTTGGACTAGAGGACCTCCTGAGGTCTCTTCCAACCCTGATCTTCTCTGATTCTCTAACAAGTGGCCCTTGGACAGCAGGGGAGAGGAGGAGCCACCCAAAAGGGGGGGGGGCAAGGGATGAAACATTAAAGAAACTCTTTCTGTCTCTGTGCTGGTGCTGTCAGGACGGGACACAGGCCCATCAGCTGGCATGAGGACGACGGGCTCACGTGCTGCCAGGAAGGGACAGACAGCTGAGACTAAGGACAGCAGAAGGAAGAATCAAAAGCTCCATCTGCAGAAAAGAACCAGACAGTGACTAGGGATGGAGAGGGAGGAGGCCTCTCCTGAACGGTGCCTTCACATGGAGCCTCATCTACAGATCGCTTCCCCCCACCCCTAAAAGGCAGCCACCTCTGGCTGGAGCACAGCAGCTTGCCTGACAGTGCCCAGCGATGGTCTGCAAGAGTTCAGCAGGGAGCAAAGACGACTCCTCTGGCCAGGGCCTCAGAACAGAGTTAACGGCCCTGCTCTTGCAAAATGCGCCAGGGGTATCCCAAGTGCTTCGGGTCTGAGCTTGAGGGGCCAGAGAGCCAAGGGCCCCATGCTGAGGCACTGGAGTCTGTACTGGCAAAGGGAAGAGTCACCCACACCGTTCCCTGGTTCCACCCCTGAGGCAAGCAACCAGCCCAACCCTGCCTGGCTTCCTAGCGCAGAGATTATCCCAGCCCCCGGAAATCCAGCGTGTGTGCCATGCAGGCTCAGCAGCATGGTGCTGTCCCCCTCGGGACGACGGTCTATGGCTGCAGAGGTTGAGCTAAGGCGCCCGAGTTCGTTAGCTCAGACAATACAGACTGGTTTCAGAGTAGCAGCCGTGTTAGTCTGTATTCGCAAAAAGAACAGGAGGACTTGTGGCACCTTAGAGACTAACACATTCATTTGAACATAAGCTTTTGTGAGCTACAGCTCACTTCACTGGATGTATTCAGTGGAAAATACAGTGGGGAGATTTATATATAGAGAGAACATGAAACAATGGGTGTTACCATACACACTGTAACCAGAGTGATCACTTAAGGTGAGCTATTACCAGGAGGAGAGTGGGGTGGGGGGAACCTTTTGTAGTGATAATCAAGGTGGGCCAGGAACAGTGCGGGGGGGGGGGGGGAATAAACATGGGGAAATAGTTTTACTTTGTGTAATGACCCATCGAATCCCAGTCTCTATTTAAGCTTAAGTTAATTGTATCCAGTTTGCAAATTAATTCCAATTCAGCAGTGTCTCGTTGGAGTCTGTTTGTGAAGTTTTTTTACTGAAGTATTGCAACTTTTAGGTCTGTAATCGAGTGAGCAAAGAGATTGAAGTGTTCTCCGACCGGTTTTTGAATGTTATAATTCTTGACGTCTGATTTGTGTCCATTTATTCTTTTACGTAGAGACTGTCCAGTTTGACCAATGTACATGGCAGAGGGGCATTGCTGGCACATGATGGCATAGATCACATTGGTGGATGTGCAGGTGAACGAGCCTCTGATAGTGTGCCTGGTGTGATTAGGCCCTGTGATGGTGTCCCCTGAATAGATATGTGGACACAGTTGGCAACGGGCTTTGTTGCAACCACTGGGTTAGTGGTTCTGTTGTGAGGTGTGTGGTTGCTGGTGAGTATTTGCTTCAGGTTGGGGGGCTGTCTGTAAGCAAGGACTCGCCTGTCTCCCAAGATCTGTGAGAGTGATGGGTCATCCTTCAGGATAGGTTGTAGATTCTTGATGATGCGTTGGAGAGGTTTTAGTTGGGGGCTGAAGGTGATGGCTAGTGGCGTTCTGTTCTTTTCTTTGTTGGGCCTGTCCTGTAGTAGGTGACTTCTGGGTACTCTTCTGGCTCTGTCAATCTGTTTCTTCACTTCCGCAGGTGGGTACTGTAGTTGTAAGAACACTTGATAGAGATCTTGTAGGTGTTTGTCTCTGTCTGAGGGGTTGGAGCAAATGCGGTTGTATCGTAGAGCTTGGCTGTAGACAATGGATCGTGTGGTGTGGTCTGGATGAAAGCTGGAGGCATGTAGGTAGGAATAGTGGTCAGTAGGTTTCCGGTATAGGGTGGTGTTTATGTGACCATCGCTTATTAGCACCGTAGTGTCCAGGAAGTGGATCTCTTGTGTGGACTGGTCCAGGCTGAGGTTGATGGTGGGATGGAAATTGTTGAAATCATGGTGGAATTCCTCAAGGGCTTCTTTTCCATGGGTCCAGATGCTGAAGATGTCATCAATATAGCGCAAGTAGAGTATGGGTGTTAGGGGACGAGAGCTGAGGAAGCGTTGTTCGAAATCAGCCATAAAAATGTTGGCATACTGTGGGGCCCTGCGGGTACCCATAGCAGTGCCGCTGATTTGAACGTATACATTGTCCCCGAACGTGAAATAGTTATGGGTCATATATGCCATCATGTGCCAGCAATGCCCCTCTGCCATGTACATTGGTCAAACTGGACAGTAAAAGAATAAATGGACACAAATCAGACGTCAAGAATTATAACATTCAAAAACCAGTTGGAGAAAACTTCAATCAATTTGGTCACTCGATTACAGACCTAAAAGTTGCAATTCTTTAACAAAAAAACTTCAAAAACAGACTCCAACAAGAGACTGCTGAATTGGAATTAATTTGCAAACTGGATACAATTAACTTAGGCTTAAATAGAGACTGGGAGTGGATGGGTCATTACACAAAGTAAAACTATTTCCCCATGTTTATTCTCCCCCGCACTGTTCCTCAGATGTTCTTGTCAACTGCTGGAAATGGCCCACCTTGATTATCACTACAAAAGGTTTCCCCCCCGGGCCCGCTCTCCTGCGGGTAATAGCTCACCTGAAGTGAGCTGTAGCTCATGAAAGCTTATGCTCAAATAAATTTGTTAGTTTCTAAGGTGCCACAAGTCCTCCTTTTCTTTTTGACAACAGAGACTGGTGCTTGTTTAGCTCAAGAAGTCCCGGGTTCAGTCCCTGCAGCTGCTGCCCCAGCGGCATCACATGGGAGGGCGGCCACTGAAAGGGGACCCATGGCCAACCCCACAGAGGGGATCGGCTCGTTGGTAATTATGGTATCAGTGGCAGCCATCCCCAGCCCTCTGATTGCCAAGGAGGTCAAGCCCTGCATGGACTTTACCCGGACTTAGCCGCAGGAAAGAAAGGCTTCCTGCAGCTGGGACTATCTCAACCCTTCAGCATTTGACAAAGAACCACTCACGCCTGCTAGGAAACCCTCAGACAACATCCTCTTTGGAATTCTGCCCGGGTGTCGTGTGCTTTCTGGGAGGCTCCGCTCTATAACCCCACAGGCCACCTGCACCAGGTGTTTACTCCCCACCGAGCTGCAATAATACAGCAGCCTCGTGGGACTGGGTGGGGAACAGACGAGGGAGCAAAGATCCTGTTTTCAGACCAAAGTACTTAATAATAGGAAAGCTGGGGGGGGGGGGAGTGGGTACAGCGAATAGGCCGGAGCATGCAATCCTGTTTGTAAATGCCATAAGAAACCCATATCCTCTTTGGAGCATCATGGAAGCACCAAAAATAGAGCCGGGATCTTCCTACTCCACAAGCTCTTGAGCTAAAGGAAAACTCCCCATTAGCTGTTCTCGGTATAGGGCTTATGATGCATAGAGCTAAGCAGTTCCGATTCCATCGCGCGCACACAGGGCAAGACGCCACCAGAGTTGAGAGAGAGGTTGCAGATTTATCAGAAAAATGGAAAACCCATCTCACCTGCCACATCTCACAGGCCAGCAAAGGGTGCGAGGCTGCAGGGTGAACATACCCTCCCAGGACTAGCGCGGCCCTGGTGCAGGACAGGCCGGGGGGGCAATGCCTGCTCTGGTATCTAGTGTCTGCACAAAGCCAGGCAGGAAGGGAGGTGCTACCCCACTGCCAAGTGCTACTAGCCTCCATTTCAGGCCTGATCCTGGAATCTCTCTGCTTGCAGAACCCCAGACAAGGTCAGTGCAAGATCCGCTGGGAGGGTCAAGCCCAGGATGTCATTTGGCAGGAGCTCACTCTTGGGGGAGCGACCAGGAGGGCGGGGACAGTTCTTTAATGACCAGGAGAACACAACTGGGAATCCACCTGGTAGTGGGGGCTGGGAAGGAGGAGAGATCCCTGTGGGAGAGAGGGGCTGTGAATACACAGGCATGTGCCTACAGGGGCTGGGCTGGACACCTTGCTGCAGGTTAATGCTGGGAACTGCAGACAGGGGCGAGCAAGCGATCCGATCTAGAAGGGGCTGCAGGAGCACACGCAGCCTGCGCAGGCAAAGCTGACCAGCGGCAGGTGTCCATTTTGGGGGAGCTCCCACCAATGAGCAGTTTCCATCCAGCTACTGAAGGCAGTAAGAGCCAAAGCAACTGTTATGGTTTGCAGCACAGAATCAATATCCCCCAGTGTCTACACTCCCCATGTGAAGCCGAGGTGGGAACTGCCCAACAGACCTCCAGGGTGCAAGGGCCGGGCACCGCGGCCCTACAGAGTCTGCTGCAGCCTTCAGCTCTAACCTGGGAACCAGATGACCAGGCCCCTGTCCAGAGTCTCCGCGGAGCTGGGATCATGGATCCTCCGCAAGGCGACAGCTCTAGGCCGGGGTAACTCCTGCTGTCCAGTTAGACTCCGCAGGGCTGCCCCGCTGGCGGGGCCGCTGGTCCGGACCACAGCCACGCCGCATTTCCCATGGCCCGAAGACAAGGCGAAGATGGTGTCTCTCTTCCCCGCAGGGCAGTGGAGCCACTTGACAGCCCTGAAAGCAACCAGAGACAAAGCCCAGAAGTGAGACTGCCCCGAGCGACGGGCACAGGGGCAAGAGAGTCCCAACACCCACATCTGCTCAGTAACCCACGGCTGGATACAGCAGCAAAGAGCCTCTCCTACCCCACGAGCAGCACCATGCCATGGGCCAGGTGCATTGTGGGGTGATCTTAGCACCTTCCGCTGAAGCACCTGGTACCAGCAGCTGCCAGCAGACTCAATGCACCACGGCCAGACCCAGCGCCCTCATGCCGACGCTCCCCACCCCTGCCCTGTCATGCAAGAGGCTGGGATCTTCGCTCAGGTTGGTTCCAACCATCCCATCCAATCCCCCTAGGCTGCAGCAAGGGCTCCTGCCAGGCCAGGGGAAACCGTCGCGGATGCACAAACTGCTCCACCTGGGCAAGCAGATGCCCAGGCACGAGCAAAGGGACTTGTTGCTGTTTACTCAGCCAGAGCCAGCGGGGAAATGTCAGGGACTGCAGGCAGGCCCGTGTGCGCCCGTGTATCCGAACCCAGCTGGGACGGGACTGCACGCCCCCCCGACTCACAGACGGCAGCCACCCGGGGCCCCGCAGTTAGGGGGCGGCCCCGGCCAGGTCCGCAGAGAGAATCCCCATTAGCGGTTTGCCGCACGGGGTCTCTGACACAGCTGAGCAGTTCAGATCCCGGCTACTGGCGGCCCGTGGGCCACAGGCTCCAGACCCCACGGCACGGCAGGGACCCCAGCGATGAGGCAGAGGCCCCTGGCTCCAGGTCACGCAGCCAGGGGCAAGCCAGGGCAACGGCAGCCGATGCCACCGGCGGCGGCTGCGCCCCAGAGGCTGACCCCCCCCCCCGCACCTGAGCGCAGCGCCGGACACGGGGTTCAGCGCCGCAAGTAGCTTCCTCCACGTGCCAGGCCACATGGCCCCCCCGGCAGGGCGCAGCCACAGGGGGAGGGACGTGAGCGAGCCCCCGCCCCCAGCGGCGCCCCCTCCATCCGCCCGACCCGCGGGGGGCAGCCGGCACCGCGCCCCGGGGCTCCTGCTCCCGGAGCAAGCGCCGGGAAGCTGCAGAACCCCCGGGCCGGCCTCTGCCAGCACCTGCCGACGCGCTCGGCAGCCTCCAAGTGTGGGCAAGAGGCCCCGCCTCGGCTGCACACGGATTGGTCAAGACCCAAGAAAGGGGCGGGCCGAGGCTAAGTACCGCCTCCTGGCTGGGTTTTGGGGAGCCCGCTGGCCCCGGCCCTTTCCCTGCCCGCTTGCGAGGGCTGGGGCCCAGGGGAGGGCAGCTGGCTCCCAGCCCTGGGACGAAACGGCCGGAGAGTCAATCCACTACTTCCCTCTTGCGGAGACAGAATTTCAAGTGAGCTGTAGCTCACGAAAGCTCATGCTCAAATAAATTGGTTAGTCTCTAAGGTGCCACAAGTCCTCCTGTTCTTTTTGAGAATTTCTGGGGTGATGCTAATTTACCCCCAGCACCCAGGATCTCAGCTCTGCGCCGTCGAGTGGGGGCTGGGCCCGGCGTGCATCGGCGTTTGCACCTGCTTGTGCCCTCTGCACGAGGGACTCCGAACTCCCCCGTGCAGAAGGCCAGCCACCTCAGCGGGGAGGCGAAGGCGCAGTGAGGGAGCGTTGGGTTGTCCCTGCCCCTAAATGAAAATACTAGTTTCTGGCGTCGTTTTAAAAACGAACAGACCCTCTAACTGGAGAAAGAAAGAGATCGGCCGTTGATCTCATGTGTTTCGCGGGTGGTGGGGAGTGTTCCCCTGGGAAGAGACCGGAGTGAATTATTTATTGCAGTGAACTGATAGATCCAGGAAGCTTTCTGGATCATCATATACTGCAAAACAAGGTGACCTCATCCACCCCCAGGGCAACCCCACCCTCCTGGATGACTCCCTGGGACTCAGTGGCACTGTCCCAGGATGCAGACACGGCTGCCCCGAAGGGGAAAAGGACACGAGACAGGGCAGGTTGGTGAATGGACTCTGGAGCCAGGTCCTGAGGAGGACTCCTCTCCTCTTAAGGCTTTTTCTAGGCTTAAATTTAAATGTCAGACACTGCTTGGCCCGGAAATCATGTCCCATTGGCTCCCAGGGCCCAGCATCAAGCTGCTCCCTAGCTAGCCCCCCTCCTCACCCCACTAACCATGTCTAATTCCCGCCACCTTCTGCATCCCTCTATTGACCCAGCTGCTCCCCTTTTTCAATCTTTTCTTTCCTTCTTCCTGGGATTAAGGGCAGGAGGTTTATTTAGCGCGAGTCACTGGGTGGAGACGAGAGTTTCTCATTCACCCCTTCCCTTCCGGCCTCCTCTGCTCCACTATCCCGCCTGCTGCCACGGTGGCTGTTTCCGTGTGCCATTCAAACCGCAGAGGGGTGTAGGTGCCCCACCCACTGCATGGGGCTGGCCAGGTGAGCGTGGCTGGGCCAGCCCGGAGCTGGTCAATTGCGAGGTCAAACAGAGAGGGCAACTCACTGCATGTTGTCCTGCCCTCGGTACAAGAGACGAGATGCCACCATCCAGCCTCCCAAAAGAGGGAAAGCCAGAGACATGCCCCACGGGGGCCCCGACCCAAGCTGCATCCGGCAACTAGAGCCAGATGGTCTGACAGCACCCAGGCAGCTCTTGACAGAGAAGGAGACTCCAGGAGCATGTTATAGGGGCTCCCAGCCTGGCCACCCTGGATCTCCCAAGTCAAGGCAGAATCCCACTACCAGCCAGGGCTGCAAATGCCTCGGGAGCTGGGAATCCAAGCGGATTCTGTCCACCGCGCACATCCCCCAAGAGAATAAAGACAGTGGAGTTGGGAAGAAGCCGGGATCTCCATTAACACTGGGCAAGGCAGAACAGAGACCTGCAGGACAGGACAGAACCCAGCTCTCCCCCTGCAGGGACAACAGTAGTCAGAGCTTGTGTCTGAGGATCAAGGAAGTAGCTGGGACTCCAAAGGTGTCTGGGGTAGGAAGACTGGTCCAGTGGGCACTAAAGTGGGGCTCAAGAACCCAGATTCCTTTTGGGCAAGTCCCCTAGGGGCTGGTGTCAGCATATGCTACAGCTGCGCCACTGTAACCCTATAGTGTAGACGCAGACTAAGTGACAGAAGGGGTTTTTCCGTCACTGTAGGAACTCCACCTGCCCACGCAGCGGTAGCTAGCTGCGATTAGGTCAATGCAGCTTCATCTCACTGGCAGAAAACAGCGAGGGCAACCAGTTTAGGTGTTCAGGGTCCCATGCAACTTAGAGAGCCCCAGAAGGCTCCAAGGTTTGTATTATTAAGGCTGCAGATCTGTCTCAGCCCCCAAAAAAGTCGCAGTTTGCCCACAACTTTTTTCTGCCTTCGTGACTTGCCCCAGAGCCCTGGCTCCGGCGTCCCGTCAGGTGGCCTGGCACCCTGCACTAGGCATTGCAACCTAGCATCTGGGGCCACAGCATGGGTCAGCTTTGGTGCCAAGCCTGAGTGGGATGGCAACTCCACACACCAGGTTGCAACTTCCAGAGTTCGGGGCCCGGCCCAGCCCTGTGGGGCACAGGAGCCTCTGCTGGGGGCAGTGAGTGCGGGGTTGGCATCCTCTCCAATCCTGCGCCCTGCTCCCCCGGCCTCCCCGCCAAATGGTGACAATTAGAGTTACGGAGCCGCGTGGGGAAGGGTTCTGCTGCAGGCAGGGCTGCTGTGGGAGGGGGCCAGGATCAAACCTGCACGGGGGCCCATCTATCTGTTCCTCGCCGCTGCTATGGCTCTCAGGGGTGGGACCTGTTAGTACAGACCAGACCGTTATCTCCCCTGCACCTCCATCCCCTAGAGGTTCTGTGAGGACAGATCCGTTAGGGATTGTGAAATGCCTAGAGACGAAGCAGAGGAGAGAGAGAAAGGGCCATTCATACAGCGTTTTCTGCCCCTCCACAGCCAGGGCTGGGGATGTACATTAGCTGGGATCTTCGGGGATTCCTCGGCTATTATCCGGAGCAGCCCCCGTCAGCCTGGCTTTAAAGTGCTGACTCTTGGCTACCACACGGGCACCGATAAAATGGGGATCCACCAGCCCAGAGCACCCCGCTGTGCTCTCCGCTCGCTGCTACACAACGCCCTGGTGCCCGCCGCAGGCTCTGGTGTCGCCTCTCGAAGGCTAGTCGCTCGCCCGCTTGGAAAAGGCGGCCTCCCGCAGCGAGCTGCATGTGTGAACCACAGAATTTATCTCCAGGGAGGCGGTGTGTGGCGGGCAGGCGGTGGAGGAGCTGGACCAGCCGGGGTGGGCGCTGCCTGCCCCCCCCCCCAGCCCCAGGACACAGGAGCTGCAGAAGCCCCTGGCCCGGCACAGAGAGGGAGCTCGAGGCCGCGCTGTCGAGCTAGGGGCTGGATCTAGTGGTTACAACAGGGGGCTAGGAGCCAGGACGCCTGGGTTCAATTCCTGCCTCTACCTGTGCCCACAGGTGAGACAGTGTCGTGCCTCAGTTTCCCCCTTGGTATAAGGTCATTAATGACACTTTCCTACCTCCCAAGGGATCTATTCATTTGCCCTTTGTCCTGTCAGTCCCCAGCCAGGGAAGGCCTTGGGAGGGGGTGGCTGGCTCAGATGAGCATTGTAGAGATCGGACCAGGGAAAGGTGGGATAAAGCCACAGTGCCATCATGAACTCCAATCCCAGGGAGATTTCCCCCCACATCAGGACTTACTAGCGTTATTATAACTGTGTCCTGGCAGTAGGTAGAGGTCTCAACTGCGAGCCCAGGGTCTGTCTGTGCTGGGTGATGCCCAGACACAATAAGAGGCAGTCCCTGCCCCAGAGCCTTCCAGTCTAGATCCTGACTCGTTTAACCAAGTACATGGAGTCCCACCCCCAGGCCAGGTCTTTCTGTGCAAAGCTGAGGAATTCTTGGCTAGAGGAGTGTTTCCCAAGGGAGACCGTGCAGCCAGCCCCACAAATACACCTCACCCCCCGCCATCCTAAACAGCAAGAACAGGATCTGGGGTTCCCAGCAGAGGAGGGTGATTCAGGTGGCAGGGCCCTGACCCAATTCCCTCCGCAGGCAGGTTTCACACATGTTTAAGATGATACACAACATACACACACACACACAGAGTATGTCTCATGCCCACACACAAACAGACACACCCCAGGTCACATGCACGTGGTATATACACACAGACACACATACAACCATCCCCACATCAAACACACCCAGGATGTGTTTCCCACACTCCCTATGGTGCATGTGTATACAGGACAGTCATGACACACAAATACACATTTCCATATATATACACCTCCCACATGTACACCCCCCCCCATAAAACATTCTATCATCAAAAGAGAAACTTATCTGCTAATATAACCATTCTAAATAACTTCACACACTCTCTCACACGAACACATGCGCACACACTGCAGGTCCCCAGAAACCTTTTCTGGCACCGATCCCTCCCATAATAGGTTTGAATAATTCAGAAAGTTCTGGGAAAGGTTGCCCCCAGGGATGGGGGAAAAGAAAGCCCAAGTCACAGCTTACAGGGGCATTTGCTGACAATAGGGGCAGCACCCCCCCCCCCGATGCCCTGCTGGAGCCCTGACTCCCACTCCCTGACAGGAGCAACTAGAGGAAATTCTAACCCAGGGGAGTGGGGGTGGGGTGGGGTGTGGGGAATAAGCACACATGCCTTACTGTAAAAGCACAGAGGAACCCATGGGCTGCGGGGACAGTTCTGTCACTGCTTGGTTTGTGGCACGATTGTCAATATTTGTTATGGCAGCAGGCCGAGAGATTTTGGTCTTTGATTAACACCTTCTTGGTCTGTCTGTCTAACCATGCCTGCCACACTCAGATGCCGCACCCAGAGAGGTCAGGAGCTCGGGATTGAGATAGATTAGACAGACTGGACTGGACTGGTGCTCTAGAGGGGAAAGGCCCTATACCCTGTCCCTGATCCCCCTGAGCCAGTCAGTCCCCGACCTGGGGTGGGATTAGAACTGGCAGCCCCTACTGGTGAAAGGCTCCATATCCCATTCCCATGCACACACACTTGGGGTCAGCCAGGTCCCCTGACCTGGGGCTGTACTCTCTAGAGAGGCGAAGGGCCCCATTCCCCATTCCCAATGGCCCCATCTTTCAAAGACCCAACCCCACCGAAAAAAAATAAGCGCATAAGGGAAAAAGAATCCGCTTTGTGGGGCCGTACATCGTCCCGGTCGGATCTGGCGCCAAATATGCTGCACTAGAATAGCTGCCAACGAGCAGCTTAAAGCACTGAGGAAGTTGGGCAAGACTTGCATTTGACACCAGCTGCGACAGCCACATTCTCGTAAATCGTGGAGCCTGCAGAACACGAACCCCCAGCTGCGTACCTGCGTATCAAAGCCAGCCCCACCTACTCCCTACCCCCATATCTACCCCTCCCGCCTGTGTTGGAAAGCGCGACTGTCTAGGCTGGCAAGTACAGTGCGGGGTAATATCTAGCTATGCCCCATGGCCTGTGCACAGGGGGCTGCATTACAGCAAGAGATGGCAGTAACGGTGTGAGAGTCAGGCCTGTAGTGACTGATGGCATCAAAAAGAGTTACATAGCGTGTGCCCCCAGAATCTCCCCAGGGAGTTGCTGGGGGGACAGAGAGGTACTGAGTCATGCTACACCAGGGGATCAGAGAAGATTTATAAATGGATCGCTAAAGATTAGCAAGGCATTCTGTAGCCCAGGTCAGGTTACCTGGATGTATTTCTGTGCTAGCCTGGCTCTAGAAATAACAGCATGACTCGGGGGTTGAAAGCAATCCCGGGTCATGGCGGGAATACCAAGTAGTAAGATGTGGGGGGGGGGTAAGGGGAAGTGTTGCCTGGTGGCTAGAGCAAGGGGACTGGGATTCAGAGCTTCTGGGTCCTGTCCCCAGCTTTGGGAGGGCAGTGGAGTCCAGGGGCAAGAGAAGGGTGAGGACTCCTGGGTCCTACTCCCTGCTCTGCCCCTAACTTTCTGCCTCTGACAGTGGGCAAAAAAGGGGGGTTATTATTGGAGGCGTAGAGAGCAGGACTTGAGATCTGGACTCCTGGGTTCAACTTCCATCTCTGCCAATGCTTTGCTGTGTGTGATACTGGGAAAGTCAGTTTCCCCATACCTCCCCTTTCATCCATCCCCCCATACATCCCCCTTCATCCATCCCCCCATACCTAACCATCCATCCCCCGCATACCTACCCCTTCATCCATCCACCCCCATACCTATCCCTTCATCCACCCACCCCATACCTACCTCTTCATCCATTCCCCCCATACCTCCCCTTCATCCATCCCCCCATACGTACCCTTCATCCATCCCCCCATACCTATTCATCCATCCACCCCCATACCTACCCCTTCATCCATCCACCCCCATACCTACCACTTCATCCACCCACCCCATACCTACCCCTTCATCCATCCCCCCCAAACCTATCCTTCATCCATCCACCCCCATACCTACCCCTTCATCCATCCACCCCCATACCTACCACTTCATCCACCCACCCCATACCTACCCCTTCATCCATCCCCCCCAAACCTATCCTTCATCCATCCACCCCCATACATCCCCCTTCATCCACCTCCCCATACCTACCCTTCATCCATCCCCCCATACCTACCCCTTCATCCATCCACCCCCATACCTATCCCTTCATCCACCCATCCCATACCTACCTCTTCATCCATTCCCCCCATACCTCCCCCTTCATCCATCCCCCCCATACCTATCCTTCATCCATCCACCCCCATACCTCCCCCTTCATCCATCCCCCCCATACCTATCCTTCATCCATCCCCCCCATACCTACCCTTCATCCATCCTCACATACTTACGGCTCTGTTCATCCATTCATCCACCCCCATCCCTACCCATCCCCCACCTAAACCCGTACCTACCCTTCCCCCTACCTACCTGCCCCCCTCCTCCCACCGACCCCCAAACCTACCCCTTCATCCATCCCCCCCCCACCATTCCCCCCCATCCCTCCCCCTCCCCGCCGTCCCCCCAGAGTTCCGGATTGCGCTGGGGCGGCGGAGGCCAACCAGACTATTCAACCCGCCGCTCGCCGCGCCGCGCCTCCTTTGTCCCCTCCCCCGGCTCGGGGCGCCGCGGCCGGGCGCGCGAGGACCAGCGGGGAGCCGGAGCGGAGCCCCCATGGCGCGGCCCCCCGCGCGCCCCCCGCCGCAGCCCCGCTGAGCCCGCGGGCCGCGGCTCGCCAGGATGCCCGAGGCGGGCGCGCAGGAGGGCGAGCGGCAGAGGCGAGCCCCGGCGGACGCGGAGCCGGCACCGGCCGGGGTCTTGGGTAGGCTCGAGCGTGCGGGTCCTGCGGGGGGGGGGCGCCCCCCACCCGCAGCCTCCGTGCGGGGCCAGCCCCTGCAGCGCTGCGGTAAAATCCCGCTGGCCCGGGCTTGGACCGACCCCCGCAGCGAGAGCAGCCCCTGCCGGGGGGGTCTCGTGTTTGCTGTAACCCGAAAGCGCCTTTGCAGGTTCCCTGCCTGGCCCCCGCGCACGGCCGCTGCCCGCAGCCCCGGGGGGGCGGCAGCCACGGCGCGGGGGTCGCTCCTGCCTCTGCTTTGGGCCCTTCCCCATTGACCGTGTGCAGGACGTGGAGCGGGGGGGCAGGAGCGCTCCCTGCAGATGCCACCCAGCTGCTGCCAGTGAAGCCAGCAGGGGTTTGGGGAGCAGAGTTGGGGGAGAGCTAGGCTGGGGGGGGGCAGGAATTCTCCTTCAAGGCAGCAAGATGTATGGCGGGGGGGGGGTGTCCTAAAACGCCCTGGACCATGTGGTCCCCCCCTGGCTTCCTCGGCGCCTGGGCCCGAGGAGTTGCGGTCAGGGCCCGTCGGGGCGTTGTGGTTCTGCTCGGATCCAGAGGGCTCAACGTGCGGCAAATGGGGAGAAGAGGAAAGGGGGCTGGGGGGCAAGAATCCCCAAAGGCCCCGGTAGCCGCCTGGATCTGTGATACGGGAAAAACCCTGCAACTGAATTTCCCAGACGGATGCGGGCGCATGAAGAGTGACCTAATTTATGTCCTCCCAGGAACTGGGCGTCCGTGGCAGCGTAATTGGCGATGAGAACCTAGTAAACAGCAGCGCTGCGGGTCAAAGCGCCGCCTTGGGCTTCCCTGGGAGGCCGGGCTGGTGATGTATTGGTACCAAAACGCTCTGCGGCTTTCGTGACCTTAGTCTGACGAGCCCAAGGTTAGCTGCAGGGGAGCCCGGCGACGGGGGGTGCTATGAACGGGAACGGGAAATGCAGCTAAACCCAATCACTGGCGTTAAAGCCCTGAGGCAGCCCCTGGCTTGAATGGGAGGTTTCAAGCCCAAAAGGGTCCACTGATTCCAAGGGAGTCACGCCAGCGCTGAGTGTGACCAGTTATTTCTAGAAGGCCAGGTTTTGCTCCCATTTACACAAGGGTTAATCTGGAGTCACTTCACTGGCACCAGGAGAGTGACTCCCGAGTTGCGGTGGTGGAATGGACACGAGAATTTGGTTTTGTCTCGTGAGTTCTGCAGGGAGCTGTCAGCGTTGCTGTTGTGTCTGTTCTCACAGGGGGACTAAACCAGGACTCCTGGGTTCTATCCCCTAGCTCAGGGAAGGGAATGTGCTCAAGTGGCTAGAGCAGGGAGCAGTGAAAGTTGAGACACCTGGATTCTGTTCTAGTCTCTGAGTTGGAGCAGGGTTGGAGCTGGGGGCTGGCAGTCAGGACTCCAGGGTTCTTTTCTGCCTCAGCCTCTCACTTGCTCGGTGACCTTGGGCAAAATCAGTTCACTACCTGCCGGGATGGGGCTTGTCAGGTTTGCTACATTCAGGTTTGTAAAGCGCTTTGAGATCCTCGGTGGAGACGCGCCAGAGATGGGCTCTGGATTATTATTACCTGCTCCATCCCTTGCATCAAGGATCTCTCCAAGGCCTGGAACAGGAGGGCTGCAAACCTCTCTGGCTGGCACATGATCCTGCCATGGGAGAAACAATTACATTACCCAGAAAGATGCGCTATTCATGAGGCTTTTGTGATGGAGCAGTGGGGCTTCCTGGGAGCTAGGAACGGGAGCACAGGCTCCTGCGTAGAGCCTGGGTAGCTGACCCTGATCGCAGAGGGGCCCGAGCCAGGCATGATGCAGCTGCAGACTCAGCGCTGAGGGCAGCTGGGCTCTGGCAGGACTTTCCTGCACTAAGTTTCTGTCTCCCACAGTGGGAGCTGGAAATGAAGAACATGGGAGGGGGCCGGCTTTGGATGTCCCATTGCACCAGGGAGGGAGCAGGGCCCAGCCCCCAGAAGCAGACATGGTACTGGCATGGGGGGAAATGTAAGGCCCCGGGCCCCTCCCCAGCTGGGTGGTTGCAGGGGGCCCTGCCTTGCCGGGGTGGTGGTGGAGGTTTTGTTCATTCACCGCCAGAGAGTGGAGCTCTGCCCAGCCTGCGCGGCCAAAGCAGAAAGCACGAATCACAGACAGCAGCAGTGCTGGCCCTGGGGACTCTCGCCTCCCCATCACATACATGCTCCCGTTTCCCAGGGGTCTGGGAGGCATGTTCACATCCGGGCATGTACGTTCGCATGCACACTTAGCACGTGTATCTGTGTGCACGTGTACTGGCTTACACTAGCGTGTGTGCTGGCAGGTGCAGGGGATCTGAGTGCTGGCGGGTGCCTCTCTGTGAACGCGTGTGTGTTAACATGCCTGTACATGTGAGTGTGCATGTGTGTGAGTGGCGTGTGCATCTGCATGAGTAGCACACACTCCTGCCTTCCCAGAGCAGTGCCGCCTGCCTGCCCACTTGAAGCCCTTTGTTTCCCAGCCTGTAATCACAACTCTTGGAGCAAGGCTTTAATAATTCATGATCGGCAGGAGGATGAGCTCATCCCGCCTGGTGCGAGGAATCTGCTTCTTGGAATCAATCGCAGCTTGGGGTCTGGGGGCTTCGCTTCATGGGGCGGACACCCCTGGGCCTGGCTGAGCCGCGTCCCAGCTCCTGCAGTGCAGAGATCCTTTGGAACCCGGCACGCCCGGGACCCGTGCTGGCCTTCGGCATAAGCAGCGTGTGCTCGTTGCTTGGATCTCTGCACCAATGGGGCCCAGCACAGACTCTGCCACTTGCTCGGTATGCAGTTCTGGGGGAGTCCCTGTCCTGCTCCCTGCCTTAGTTTCCCCATCAGTAAAACAGGGATGAGAATCCCCTACCATTCAAAGCCGCTCCCGTGGAAGGAGCTATGTACAGTCAAGGCAAAGCATCATCAGCCAGACAACTGGCAGGACCCATATCTAGCAATGCCCTGGTTGCTGGTGTTTGCCAGTGAAGGAAGAGCCCTTGGGCATGACTTTATTCTCTCTCAGGTTTGCTGCGGGCAGGAGTTTATTTCTCCGTTTCCTAGATGTGATGAACAGAAGCTTGTTAACAATAAAGATCTGGAAGAAGCTCAAGAGAACGAATGTACTTGGAATCCAGGCAAAGCTGAGAAACGAGTTTCCTCCCTGCAGAGATGGGAAAGGGCTGCGTTTGGAAGAGAAGCCAAGACGCCAGAAATGAGACGGTTAGAAACAGAGAGAACCCGGCTGGGAGACAAAGCAGGGTGGGGACATGGAGATGTGGAGCTGTTTCTTTAACCATCAGGAGTTCTTTCATCGAACCTGCTTTCTCCTCTGGGGCGGCGGTGCTGGGACTTGGCTCTGGGCTGGGAAATCAATAAATGGCCGGTGTGGAAATGCTGGGAAAGCCCCCTGAGGCTGAAGGCTCTTTGCCAAGCAAACCTCTTCCATGTGGCTGGGAACATGGTGGAGGAGGGTTCCCAGTTGCCGGAGCCACGGCTCTGGGTGTAGCTTATTCGTGAATTCCATCCCGTGTGGTGGGCCGGGGCTGGACTCAGATCACTTTAAAGCCGTGCCCATGTGAACACCCCCCTAGGCTGGCACTGCAGCAGCTGATGTAGCCCTTAGCAGCTCCTTGCTTTGTCAGGGGGAGAGGGAGGCTGCCCTAGGCCAGGGGTTCAGCGCTCCCGCTGGGCTGGGTCAGCACTGGAGTAGGAGACTCCTGGGGCTGCATTGCTGACTCAGCAGGTGCGGCTCTGACACCGAGCCGGTGCTGTAGAGGGCGCCCCACTCGATGGCAGTAGGAGGGGGCCAATTCCAACGTAGGCTCATTCCATCCTTCCTCCCAAATACCCAGGGTGGTGGTGATTGGATGCAGGAGCCTCCTTCACTTCCTGTCCTAAATTCCTGGGTAGTGACTCTTTATATGGCTCTGTGGATCCTTCAGGCTAAGTAGGGTGAAGAGCGTAGTGCAGCGAGTTGAATGGGAGGTGTGTGCACACTGATGCCCTCTATTGGATGGAGCTAAACTGCTCATCCGTATGTCATAGGCCCTATACAGCTGACTGCGTGTGGTGAATTTCCTTTAGCTGAAGGGGTTGGAGCTTGGGCTTTCAGAGCACAAAGATCAGAGTTCCTGTTCAGTCGGTCAGCAGTGTGACGATGTGACTCAGCAGGGAGGGGGGAGTGTTGACCTGGGAATGTGCCCTGGGGATGGGAGACCTGAGAACCTGTCACCTGAGCCAGGAGGGGGAGGGGGAGGTGACACCTCTGCCCAGGAATGTGAACAGGGGCTGCAGCAGGGAACCTGCTGGGTGAGTTTAGTTTCAGTTTGGGGCTGGGGAGAGGAACACAGGGAACCCCAGGGCTGGGGTCTAAGCTCCCTGCTCCCCCAGAAGGACGTGATTGAGGGGTCCTGGTTGTACCCACAAGCTCTGTTTTTGGACTGTGTTCCTGTTGTCCAATAAACCTTCTGTTTTACTGGCTGGCTGAGAGTCTCAGTGGATCCCAGGAAGAGGGGTGCAGGGCCTGGACTCCCCCACACTCCGTGACAAGCAGGGAGCCCTTTGCTTCCGAACACTCCTGGGTGGTTATTCCACAACCTGGACTCTTAGGGCTGCTTGGTCCCTGCTTCTCTTCGGGCATCCGACCCGGTGGTCCCTGAGCTCGCTGTGTCTGCAGTCCAGCGTCACCATCACCACAGGCTGTGATCACTCCGATCCCAGGGGCACGAGCTGCTCCAGAGCTGGGCTTCTGCCAACATAAGCAGCTTTTCTGGTGGTGGGAAAGGAAAGGGTCCTGCTCTCCCAAGCAGGGTGTGCTGCCCCAGGTTCTCTGGGAGCCCAGCTGGGTCCTCAGCCCCGTGCAGAGGTGTGAATTAGAGGGAGTTGGGCTGGGAGCTGTTTCCTAGGGCTGGGGGCAGTCAGATGCCAGCAATGGGGGTGCGAAGCAGAATGCAAATCGGGTGCATTAGCAGGAGACCGACTGGGGGCTGGGCTCAGAGGCCAGGCCAGGCTCTGCAAGAGCCACATCTGCTGCGGGGAGGAGAAAGCAGAATGGCACTTGTTGGGCAGGGTCCAGGGCAGGGACAGTCGCTCTCTTTATTGCACTTGAGCTTGGCGCGGATCGGCCCTTGGAGACGAGGGGCCTTTGTTCCCGCGTCAGGTGCGGTACGGACAAGCTTCCTGTAGGACACCCCCCCAGTGGGCCCCCAAGGATCCCCCGCAGATTCAGTCACTTTGGCCTGTTCAGTCCTGGCATTACCAGCGCCTCAGCATCTCCCATCAGCAGCGAAGGCAGCTGTCACCAGGACTCCTACAAGGACGAGGACCCAGTGCAGGGCCTCCAGCCCTTGGACCAGCTCTGTCACGAGCAGTCTGAGCCTCGGTCGCTAACTCCCGCCTTCAGGGGGGCTCCGCGGTCACGTGGCTTCCCTCTCGCACCAGTGAGAGGGTTGCGATGCCAATGCCAAGAGCGCTGGAGGAAGGGTCAGCACGCAGGCTGCCAGGTCAGGGAGAGCCGCAGGACCTGCAGCTGCCGCTCCTGGTCAGGGGAGCTGGGGCTGGGGCAAGAGAAGCCCACAGACATGGGGAAAGTTACGAGCAGCCTCATTACCGCACATTGATCAGGTGCCTTAACGAACTAGACGGCGGCAATGATGCGGACAGAGAAACCACCAGACAGGCCGACATGTGAGTCACTGACATATAAGGGAGCCCACAGTTTCATTATAACCCTGCTACCATGTCTGTGCACCAACGGGGTCCCTGACAGCTCACCAGGCAGAATTCCAACACCGAGCTCCATGGCCAGCCAACCCTGAGCACTGCTGGATGCAGGATGCTTCCTCACTTCCTGCTCGGCTGCCACGTCCCACCCCAGAGGTGGCTGCATTTTGGCCCTGCAGATCACTTTGTTGCATGCAGGATCCCTCAGCACCAAAGACCAAGGATTTTAGTTTGCTTAGCGTGGTTGTGGCTAACCACAGCACAAGGGCTCTCAGGCTTTGCGCTCCAAGACATAGACGGATTGCAGGCTGTGGCCAGGAAGAAATGTCTTCTGCAGTATCAGGCAACTGTGTGCATGGTGTGTACCAGCCAGCATCGACCAGCGTCAGAGCCAGAATGCTAGGCTTGATGCACCATGTGCTGTTCTGATGTGGCAGTTTCTTATGTTCTTCTGCTGGTCCGTAAACAAGGTATTTGCACGAAGAAGGCAAGACGGGGGGTGGGGTGCAGCTATCTACAATCGAGGTGCTGGTGGTGCACCCCACTCTCTGCAGTCTCTCCTGGATGTTGGTACCAGAAGAATCCTCTGGGTTGTTTTTTTAGTATCACCTGGTTCCTCCAGACATCGCTCACGAGTCAGGTCTGATCAGAGGAGCTGTCAGGCAGAGCCGCTGATACGAGCCCACGTCCCCCGTTCAGATGGCCTCTCGGCTCGAGATCCAAAGACTCCACTTCAAACAATGCTCTTTGTGAAGTTCCCTGTGGGGGGGCCGGATCCTCAGCTGGTGTGAGGTAGCCTGTGGGAGGGGATGGAGCCACGTCGCTGCACCCGCTGACACCCCAGGGGAGCTGGCCTGCAATTTGTTACAACAAGCAAAACTGAGCAAGGAATTAAGAAGAATCCTTGTAATTTTCATCTCAAAGCGCTTTACAAAGGAGTATCATTTATCCCCATTTTGCAGATGGGGAAACTGAGGCACAGGAAGGGGACGTGATTTCCCACTGTCACCCATCAATTCCCAGGTCTGCCACTGGCTTGAGCCCATGTCTCCTTTGGCCTGTCCAATGTTCTGTCCAATAGGCAACACTGTCTCCTCTGCCATTCCTGCTCCTGCCCTCTCTAGAACAGGAGGCTCTTGTGTCCAGCATCTATGTGGCTCTAGGAAGAAGGATAAAGGAGTTGGAGGCGCAAGTGGTGTTCTCGTCCATCCTCCCCGTGGAAGGAAAAGGCCTAGGTAGGGACCGTCGAATCGTGGAAGTCAACGAATGGCTACGCAGGTGGTGTCGGAGAGAAGGCTTTGGATTCTTTGACCATGGGATGGTGTTCCATGAAGCAGGAGTGCTGGGCAGAGACGGGCTCCATCTTACGAAGAGAGGGAAGAGCATCTTTACCAGCAGGCTGGCTAACCTAGTGAGGAGGACTTTAAACTAGGTTCACCGGGGGAAGGAGACCAAAGCCCTGAGGTAAGTGGGAAAGCGGGATACCGGGAGGAAGCACAGGCAGGAATGTCTGTGAGGGGAGGGCTCCTGCCTCATACTGGGAATGAGGGGCGATCAACAGGTTATCTCAAGTGCTTATATACAAATGCACAAAGCCTTGGAAACAAGCAGGGAGAACTGGAGGTCCTGGTGATGTCAAGGAACTATGACGTGATCGGAATAACAGAGACTTGGTGGGATAACTCATATGACTGGAGTACTGTCATGGATGGTTATAAACTGTTCAGGAAGGACAGGCAGGGCAGAAAAGGTGGGGGAGTAGCACTGTATGTAAGGGAGCACTATGACTGCTCAGAGCTCCGGTACGAAACTGCAGAAAAACCTGAGTGTCTCTGGATTAAGTTTAGAAGTGTGTGCAACAAGAGTGATGTAGTGGTGGGAGTCTGCTATAGACCACCGGACCAGGGGGATGAGGTAGATGAGGCTTTCTTCCGGCAGCTCACGGAAGCTACTAGATCGCATGCCCTGATTCTCATGGGTGACTTTAATTTTCCTGATATCTGCTGGGAGAGCAATACAGCGGTGCACAGACAATCCAGGAAGTTTTTGGAAAGCGTAGGGGACAATTTCCTGGCGCAAGTGCTAGAGGAGCCAACTAGGGGGGGCGCTTTTCTTGACCTGCTGCTCACAAACTGGGTAGAATTAGTGGGGGAAGCAAAAGTGGATGGGAATCTGGGAGGCAGTGACCATGAGTTGGTTGAGTTCAGGATCCTGACGCAGGGAAGAAAGGTAAGCAGCAGGATACGGACCCTGGACTTCAGGAAAGCAGACTTCGACTCCCTCAGGGAACGGATGGCCAGGATCCCCTGGGGGACTAACATGAAGGGGAAAGGAGTCCAGGAGAGCTGGCTGTATTTCAAGGAATCCCTGTTGAGGTTACAGGGACAAACCATCCCGATGTGTCGAAAGAATAGTAAATATGGCAGGCGACCAGCTTGGCTTAATGGTGAAATCCTAGCGGATCTTAAACATAAAAAAGAAGCTTACAAGAAGTGGAAGGTTGGACATATGACCAGGGAAGAGTATAAAAATATTGCTCGGGCATGTAGGAATGATATCAGGAGGGCCAAATCGCACCTGGAGCTGCAGCTAGCGAGAGATGTCAAGAGTAACAAGAAGGGTTTCTTCAGGTATGTTGGCAACAAGAAGAAAGCCAAGGAAAGTGTGGGCCCCTTACTGAATGAGGGAGGCAACCTAGTGACAGAGGATGTGGAAAAAGCTAATGTACTCAATGCTTTTTTTGCCTCTGTTTTCACTAACAAGGTCAGCTCCCAGACTGCTGCACTGGGCATCACAAAATGGGGAAGAGATGGCCAGCCCTCTGTGGAGATAGAGGTGGTTAGGGACTATTTAGAAAAGCTGGACGTGCACAAGTCCATGGGGCCGGACGAGTTGCATCCGAGAGTGCTGAAGGAATTGGCGGCTGTGATTGCAGAGCCATTGGCCATTATCTTTGAAAACTCGTGGCGAACCGGGGAAGTCCCGGATGACTGGAAAAAGGCTAATGTAGTGCCAATCTTTAAAAAAGGGAAGAAGGAGGATCCTGGGAACTACAGGCCAGTCAGCCTCACCTCAGTCCCTGGAAAAATCATGGAGCAGGTCCTCAAAGAATCAATCCTGAAGCACTTGCATGAGAGGAAAGTGATCAGGAACAGCCAGCATGGATTCACCAAGGGAAGGTCATGCCTGACTAATCTAATCGCCTTCTATGATGAGATTACTGGTTCTGTGAATGAAGGGAAAGCAGTGGATGTATTGTTTCTTGACTTTAGCAAAGCTTTTGACACGGTCTCCCACAGTATTCTTGTCAGCAAGTTAAGGAAGTATGGGCTGGATGAATGCACTATAAGGTGGGTAGAAAGCTGGCTAGATTGTCGGGCTCAACGGGTAGTGATCAATGGCTCCATGTCTAGTTGGCAGCCGGTATCAAGTGGAGTGCCCCAAGGGTTGGTCCTGGGGCCGGTTTTGTTCAATATCTTCATAAATGATCTGGAGGATGGTGTGGATTGCACTCTCAGCAAATTTGCGGATGATACTAAACTGGGAGGAGTGGTAGATACGCTGGAGGGGAGGGATAGGATACAGAAGGACCTAGACAAATTGGAGGATTGGGCCAAAAGAAATCTGATGAGGTTCAATAAGGATAAGTGCAGGGTCCTGCACTTAGGACGGAAGAACCCAATGCACCGCTACAGACTAGGGACCGAATGGCTAGGCAGCAGTTCTGCGGAAAAGGACCTAGGGGTGACAGTGGATGAGAAGCTGGATATGAGTCAGCAGTGTGCCCTTGTTGCCAAGAAGGCCAATGGCATTTTGGGATGTATAAGTAGGGGCATAGCGAGCAGATCGAGGGACGTGATCGTTCCCCTCTATTCGACATTGGTGAGGCCTCATCTGGAGTACTGTGTCCAGTTTTGGGCCCCACACTTCAAGAAGGATGTGGATAAATTGGAGAGAGTCCAGCAAAGGGCAACAAAAATGATTAGGGGTCTGGAACACATGACTTATGAGGAGAGGCTGAGGGAGCTGGGATTGTTTAGCCTGCAGAAGAGAAGAATGAGGGGGGATTTGATAGCTGCTTTCAACTACCTGAAAGGGGGTTCCAAAGAGGATGGCTCTAGACTGTTCTCAATGGTAGCAGATGACAGAACGAGGAGTAATGGCCTCAAGTTGCAGTGGGGGAGGTTTAGATTGGATATTAGGAAAAACTTTTTCACTAAGAGGGTGGTGAAACACTGGAATGCGTTACCTAGGGAGGTGGTAGAATCTCCTTCCTTAGAGGTTTTTAAGGTCAGGCGTGACAAAGCCCTGGCTGGGATGATTTAACTGGGAATTGGTCCTGCTTCGAGCAGGGGGTTGGACTAGATGACCTTCTGGGGTCCCTTCCAACCCTGATATTCTATGATTCTATGATTCTATCTCTCTGTCCTTTCAAACTACCCTGATTTCCATGACCAGCTCAATGAAGCACTCGGAGTCTGTCATGCGACATGCAATCACAGATATTACACAGCTGCTGTTTGCATCTTTAGTTTACAAAAGCATACAAACAGGCTTCCACCCAGCTTGAGTTCCAGCTTTGTCTCTCTTGTTTACTAGAGGCCACACCCTTGTTTGGAACTATGTATTAACATGCAGTATATTACTCAGCTAATCTTACTAATCTACTGTATTGTTACAGGGTGCAAAAGTTTACAGACAATCATGCTGGAGTCTCCTGTCCGTAAAATGCACCCATTTGTCCAGTTATCAAACCTGCTGCAGGCTTTATCTTCATTTGCTGTTCCAGACTCTTAGGTAGCATTGCTGTGCAGCTGTTAAAAAGCTGCCACGCGTTCTGCCCCAGAGGCGGCTGCATTTTAGCGACAGCAGGAAACGATCCTTGCCTCTGGTTTGCCAGGCACTGAGAGGGTGAGGGTCAGTACAAGGTTACACACTGCTCCAGTCCCACTTAAACTCTGGGCTTAAATGGGACGTAAGTGGCCCATATGCAGACTTTGTCAACTTCATCCAGAGCTAACGTGGCATTTAGCACTTGTGTCGCCAGCCCCTTCGCACGGGGGTGAACGTCTCCCTTAGGGATGAAATGATCCAGTGGGAAGTCAGATCTTCTTCACCATCCATCTCCAGCGTCTCTGGGAAAATGAAAAGCAAGATGTTGCTGGTATTGGAGAGCCTAGACAGAAACCAAGCTGCAGGGACAGCGGGCGCGTGGCACTGGCATGCTTCAGGGCGGTTATGGCTGCGAGGCCCGTCGCTGATTAAAGGGAGAGCAAAGAGCCAAGATTTTTCACAAACCGCCGCCTTGGGTTTGGGGGGGTTGATTGGTTTGTTTCACTTCAAAGCTGGAGCTTTAAGGACTTGCAGTGAAATGTGGGGTGGGGGGGAAAAGGGTCATTGGAACAGACTCACAGACACCTGCCTCAGAGCCAGAGATTAACCCCTGGCTCCCAGGGCCGGAGGGCGTCCAGCTGGCTCCCTGGGACTCACAGACGCTTGAGGGATTGCCACCGGCATGCGCAGAGTTAAAGGAAGAGCGACTGTGGAGGGATGGGAGAGGTGAAGAAGGGAAGGTGGGTGCGAGGTGGGGTGGCAGGAGCGGGCGATGGGCCTGGGGGGAGCCTTGCCCCTTCTGTCTGTGCAGTGCAGGGGGCAGCGCTAAGGGCTGGGGTAATCTACAGCCCTGGGAAACTCCCCAGCTTAAGGAGGCCAGGAGTAGGAAACCTCCCAGCCACCCTCCCCCCAGCTTCCTACCCCCCCTCCCTGCTGCAGCTGTGCCCAGGAACCCTGGGCATCCACAATGCCGGGCTTGTGCTTTCCGTGCCGGAGCTCGGCGGCAGGCACTCAGAAAGCCCTGCTTGGTTCCATGCCCACAGTGGGCAGCCAGCAGTGCCTAGCTGGGAGAAGGGCAGTCTCATGGCCAGGGCCGGCGGGGGGCTTTGGGAAGGTGTCTGTGCCCAGGTGCGGGGTCCAGCCTGGAATGCACCCTGCGAGCTGGGGAGGCTGCCTCATGAGCTGGGGCATTGGCCCAAAGTTGGGTTTGCAGTCACAGAGCATGCCAGCTTGCCCCTGCCAGGCTCCCCGTTCCACCGCACTGGGGAAAAGCCCCGCATCCAGTCTCCTGTTCCTCATAGGTCATAGGAACAGGAGGAGCCCCAAGAGCATTGAGTCTGGCCCCCTGCGAGGGCAGGGCACAAGCCCACCCCATCCCAGCTCCGGCTCCTGCCAGATCAAGCCATGGGGCTGCCTAGCACCGGGTGTCTGCAGGACGTAGCTCTGGCCGTGTTCGGATTCTGGCCATGCCTGGAGATCGGAGCTAGGGCCCTGCAGATGGGACAAACCTCGGGATTGTTCCCTCCTGTACATGCCCCAGGGCCTCGATGCCTCTGGCTCATGTGGGGTCCCCACCCACCCCTCGGGGAGATGACTGCACAGGCTGACGGGCCGCTCGCTCCTGGGACAGGGTGCCTGATCATCTGCCTCTCTTTTCCCCTGCTCCCTTTCCCTCCACAGCCCCTCTCCCCCGGTGGGGAGTCCCCAGACACACGCTGGGAGCCCACGGGAACCTCAGTGTCTAGACCCCGGGGTAAAGGGCAGCCAAACTGTTTGTTGGAGCAGAGGGGGCTGTGCAGAGCGCCGTGGTGCCCGAGGGGTTAAACAAGGCCTTCGCCCACGCCCAGCCAGAACAGGGCATCCTTTCAGCAGCACTCACCAGACTGGAGAAGCCTCAGGCCTGTTCTCGCCCCCTCTCCCACCCCCACGCCGGGGCCCAGCTGAGTCACATGAAATGAGTTTGGCGGGTCTCAGCCTAGGTGCTCGTGACCATCTTGCACAGAGGTGGAGCACACTTTGGCACAGTTGGTGCTGTTTGCTCAGGAGGGACCAAGGACCGGGACAGCCGGGGGGGCTGCGGGTCAGGACTGAGGGGCATCGGCAGAGCTGGGAGGGGGAGGGGCAGGGGCCAATGTCTGGGATAGCCGGGGGCTGTGGGTCAGGACTGAGGGGCATCGGCAGAGCTGGGAGGGGGAGGGGCAGGGGCAGGGGCTAATGTCTGGGATAGCTGGGGGGCTGCGGGTCAGGACTTAGGGGCATTGGCAGAGCTGGGAGGGGGAGGGGCAGGGGCCAATGTCTGGGATAGCCGGGGGCTGTGGGTAAGGACTGAGGGGCATCGGCAGAGCTGGGGGGGAGGGGCAGGGGCAGGGGCCAATGTCTGGGATAGCCGGGGGGCTGCGGGTCAGGACTGAGGGGCATCGGCAGAGCTGGGAGGGGCAGGGGCCAATGTCTGGGATAGCCGGGGGGGGCTGCGGGTCAGGACTGAGGGGCATTGGCAGAGCTGGGAGGGGGAGGGGCAGGGGCCAATGTCTGGGATAGCCGGGGGGCTGCGGGTCAGGACTGAGGGGCATCGGCAGAGCTGGGAAGGGGAGGGGCAGGGGCCAATGTCTGGGATAGCCGGGGGGCTGCGGGTCAGGACTTAGGGGCATTGGCAGAGCTGGGAGGGGGAGGGGCAGGGGCCAATGTCTGGGATAGCCGGGGGCTGCGGGTCAGGACTGAGGGGCATTGGCAGAGCTGGGAGGGGGAGGGGCAGGGGCCAATGTCTGGGATAGCCGGGGGCTGCGGGTCAGGACTGAGGGGCATTGGCAGAGCTGGGAGGGGGAGGGGCAGGGGCCAATGTCTGGGATAGCCGGGGGCTGCGGGTCAGGACTGAGGGGCATCGCAGACCTGGGGATGGGGAGGGGCTGAGGTCTGGGATAGCAGGGGGGCTCTGGGTGAGGATTGATCTGGGGGAGGGACTCGCCCTTCCCCATGGTGCCTGCTCTGCTTGGGTCCAGCTGGTTCCTCTAAAACCTTCACTCTCCCAAGGGCAGAGTCTCAGGGAGAGATCCGCTCCCAGGCCAGGGGCCTGCTGGATCAGTTCCAGCGAGGGTCCCTGGGGGTGCGGGGCTGGGTCAGCTTGTGGGACATTCAGTGCCTCCAGGGGAAGGTCACACGGCAATGAGGCAAGTGCCAAGGAATAGTGGAGTTCGTTGTCTGTGGATGGACGGGGAACCGGAGAGGCAGCCGGGGTCTGGATTCCCCTTACCGCAGGGCAGAGCCCAGGCAGGGCCCAGCCAGCCGCGGGTGGTCACCAGCCAAAGGCAGAAGAGACATGGCCAGGAGCCCCTGGGGTGGGGATCAGTCAATTTGTCTGCTAAGACCCCCACCTTACATTAGGGGTGTAGCCCATTAGTGGGGTTCAGGCCTTAGCCTAGATGGCCCCAGGCTCCTGGCTCAGGACAGGTTCTGGGAGCTGCCCGGCCCTGCTGCCCATTAGCATTGGAGGTGGGAAGGGCGGGTGCACCTGGGCCTGAGCCAGCCTCTCTGGCGATGCTCTCCACTGGGCCAGCAGGCACAGCCGGTTCCCAGGGTGGGGCAGGCCCAGGGTCATTCCCCTCTCCCTGCCCAGACAGCACCTGCCTCCCCAGGAGCCCTGCTGCCACCCAGAGCACCCTGGGGTGTGGAGCTCGGTGGGTCTGAGCCCAGATGCCCACCTCATCCCCTGGCACCAGCCAGCCCCTTCCCTGGCAGCCTCAGTGAAAGATGAATGGGCCACAGCGACGGGCCTCCCCCGGGGCTGGGCTGGGCTGGGCCTCTGTGCCGCCCGGTGCCATGGAGCTGGGAGCATTAGCAGCCGAAGGTACCAGGTGGAGGGGCAGGGCTTCATGTCATCATTGCGGGGGGAGGGGTCACAGTTATAAACTCCCCCGGATTCCCCGGTGCTGCTCCCCCCCTGCCATCTGTTCTGTGCTCCATGGCTTTAGGGGCGGGAGGGGGATTGACGCATCAGGGGCAGTTTGGGCCACCAGTCCCAGCAAGGGGCAGCTTTCCCTGCCCCAAAGAGCTCCTGGTCCACGGGCCCGATCCTGCAAGGTGCTGGGGGCCCTGGTCTCCTCTTGGCACTGACAGGAGACGAGGGAACTCAGTCTGGTGCAGGATTGGGCCTTGGTGCATGTGTGTAGCGCCCACCCCTCAGGGGCAGGGTAGGGGCGGTGAGCTCCCCCAGTGCCCCTCCGGGGATCTCCGCTTTCTGGGGGTTGTTGCTGCTGTTTTGTGGCATTTAACTGCAGCGAGGATGGGTGTGATGGGGGTGGAGGGGATTCATCTGAAGGTGCAAGGGGCATGCAGCGTGCCCGAATATGGGGAGGGGGCTTGTGGATGCACAAGTGTACAAGGGCATGCAAGCCAGGGGCACCTTGGAGCGCAGAGAAGCCCAACACAGGGCTCTGTATGCCAGGGTTGCTTCTCCCAGCCAGGCAGGGAGCCAAGGATGTCCTGCCTGCCCAAAGAGGGGGGCCGGGACCCCTACTGCAGAGGGGGCTGGTGGGGCAGAGCTGGGCAGGAGCCAGAGGCCTCGGAAGGCAGCGAGGGAGAACTAAGGGAGGGATTTTCGGCTGGTGCCGTCCAGCCATCGTCCCCTTGCCAGGGCGGCTTAGAGCGGCACCTGGAGAGGCAGATTGGCCTCGAAGTCGGGGTTTCCTGGCTAAGCGGCCGGGGAGATGAAACGGAAGCGACCGGCGGGAAGGAAACAGGGACCAGCCCCCTGCTCCCATGGGGGCTGCGGCGTGGGGCCTGCCGCAGGTTTCCATGGAGACGGGTTGCTTTTTATCCTGTCAGTTCCCCTATCTTCCCGAGCAAGCGTTTCCAGGCAGGGGCTGCGGCAGGCCCCCCGCGGCGGCTGAGGAGGGGGCGGCTCTGCCGTGGGCCCAGGGAGGGACGTAGGTAAGAAGCTGGTGGGAGAAGTGAGGGGATGGGGGGTGGGAGAGGACACACAGCTGGGCTGGGGGCGGTGTAGGATGGAGCTGGGACGCTGGCTGCTGGAGCGAGGGGGCAGTTTGACTGGGGGTGGGGCAGGATGTGGTGTTCAGCCGTGTGCCTGGAGGGTGCACGGCCCCAGGTCCGTTCCATCCTCCCAGGGAGGCCTCTGGGCTGACCCTGGTTCGGTGGCACTCGCCGTCCCTTGATGAACGCGGAGCGTTTGCCAGTCAAGCTCCTCTCTGGGCAGTTGCCAGGGAGCCCAGCCCAGCCACCAGGGGAGGAACCCGAGCCCGGGCAGAGGCGAGCGTAGGACAGGCTGGCCAATGGCTGAGAGCGGGGGAAATCGTTCTCTGGCTCTGTGCCAGGCTGACTGACCCGGGGTGTCTCCGTCCAGCTGGCACGTAGAGGGACAAGTGGACAGGAGGACATGGACTCACTGTCCCGCAGGGTCCCTTCCAGCCACCCCCTGCGCTGGGCCCAGATCCAGAGCCCCTGTAGCTCTCCGGGCAGTCGGGGTCTGCAGGGAGCCCCCTTGCTGCACTGCGTTGTTGGAGCTTTCGACCCCGCACGCATGCTGATCTGGGGAGAGGGTCTGGCCAGCCTGTGCTGGTGCCAGATCACTTGGCCAAGCTGCCAGCCCAGCGACCGGCCTTCTGGGAACGGGGACGTCGTGCTGCAGCCTGTGCCAGCCCCTTTTCACAAAGCAGGGTTCCCAGCCGCCACCTGCCACCTCCGTCAGGAACCGCTGGGGAAGCCCGGGAGAGTCTGGCCCAAGTTGCCTGCAGGCCGGCGGCTGCACAGATAGATGGCAAGGGAAGAACATGCCTTCCTGGGAGAGACCCCCGTAGCCCGCTGCAAAGGGCCGACCTAGTGGGGAGCAGAGATGGGATTTCAGCAGGGACCTTCGGGGGGTGCTAGCTGTCCCCCTCAGGGAGCTGCCCCCTCCAGGGCTGGCTTTGATCCCCAGATAATCACCTCCACCGAGTGCCAGCAGCTCTGGCTCATCTGTTCTGATGGAAGCGCCCCCAGCACGAGGCTTTGAAGAGACAGAACAGGTGGGGCTGCAAACAGGGAAAGATGCAAGAGGAAACCCCTGGAGCCTGCTGACTCGGCCGTCTGGCAACTTTCTAGACAAGGGGCCACGTGTCCCTCTTAGCCACGTCTGGAGGAGACTGAGGAACCTGGCTGAGCCAGGGGAACAGGCAGCCTGCTGACGGCAGAGGAGTCTGGCCCTGGCAAGCACAGGGCATTGCCCATTGGCAGAAATCCTCTGAGCCACGCTGACGCCTCGCTGGGTCCTGCACTGACTGCAGCTACTCAGCAAAGCGACCTGCGTGTCGCTGGAGACGGCTCAGTGGAGACCCCAGCTCAGTGCACGAGGAATGGGACAGAGGAGAATGTGATCATACCATTATACAACCTTCCCACCGCATCATTGGGGTTCCCTGACCCGGACTGCTGGTCCCACCATCTCCGAAAGGGCAGAACGGAAGTGTGTGTGTGTGTGTGTGTGTCGGGGGGAGGGTCAGAGACAGGAGACGAGAACAATTATTTGTTATTTGTATTAGTTATTTGTATTGTGGTAGGGCCTAGGAACCCCAGCCAAGGAGCAGGTGCTAGGCGCTGTACAACCCAGAACCAAGAGACAGCCCTGCCCCTGCAGGTTCAGCTGCCTGGAGAGACTCATACAATGGCACTGTTTAGAGAGGAGGCAGCTACGCAGAGACAGGATGAAGGCAAACCACAGGCATCTGGCTTACCTCTCCGTATCAGGGCACAGCCATGCCTCAGTTTCCCATCTCTGGCCTCCAGTTGCCCTCTGAAGACAGTCCCACTCTTGGGCCCAGACTGATCCGGAGCTGGTGATCCGTGTGCGAGAGTCCCCATGTGTCTTTGTGTGCGGACGGTTCTGGTTGGGTTTGGGGTGACCTGGTGCACACGTGTGTGGGGGGAGTGTATCTTGGACACATGTTGTGTAAGGTGTCGAGGGGGTAAGTGTGTGGTTTGTGTGTCTCATGCATGTCATGCCTGCGTCATGATTTGTGTGCATGTTGTGTTGTATCTTGGGGTATTGTGCTTTGGATTATGTGCCAGCCCTCAGCCCTGGCCAGCTGCTGGCAGCTCGTACCCACCTCTTGCGTGGCCCCCTCCATGGCTCAGTCTAAGCGATGCCAGTCACATGCCCTGAGGGTGAGGCCCAGTGTAGAGCCGGCCAGCGCCCTCTTTGCTCTGACAAGCCACACCTCAGCCTGCCCCCACCCCATCGCCCCCACTCCGTCACCCCCTCCTCCTGGGGCCGCCCCTTCCTTCCCCCATCCCCTGGAGAGTCAGAACTCCGGGATCAATGTCCCCTGCATCTACTTCCAGCCCAGCTCCCTCCCTGCCACGCCCTGACCCCCTTGTTCTGGCTCCCTTGGCAGACAAGCTTTTTGGGAAGCGGCTGCTCCAGGCCGGGCGCTACATCATGTCCCACAAATCCTGGATGAAGACGGTGCCCACCGAGAACTGCGACGTGCTGATGACCTTCGCTGGTAAGGGGCTGCTCAGCCGCATGCGCCGGGAGCACTCTGCTTGCTGCTGGAAGGCAGCCACCTCTGGGGTGGGACATGGCAGCTGTTCGGCGCAGCACAACAGCGTCAGGACAGGAAGAGGCACCGATGGTTGCGTCCAGTGGACGCTGCGTGAGGGAGACAGCATGGGCTGATCTCCTCTGGGATAGGGCAGGGTGCCCGGGCTAACACCCTAGCACTTGTGGAGAACGCCTGGGGGGTTAGGGATCCCAAACGCTCAGGCTTTCAGCTCATCGGACAGAGATTGCTCCCTGCAGTACAGCACCCGCTACGCCGTGCTGAGGCATCGGGGTCAGCACTGACTCCTACTACGCCCCTCGCTCCGTTCCCTGCGGCGCAGCGCCCCTTAGTGAGGGCATTGGGCTCACACTGACTCTGAAGGGGGAGCCCCCCTCCTGCTCCCTGCAGCACTGGGGTGCCACCTCGCTTCCTGCAGCAGCCAGAGATTTTGCTGGTAGCCGACCCTGCCAAGCGTTGGCCCATAATAGCCTTTTGGCCCAAGTCCTGGTGTCCAGAAGTGGAATAGCCTGCGGGGGGGGGGCACGAAATCCCCAGAGCCCGCAAAGCAGGATGTTGCGGGTGGGAGGTGCCCGCTCCCTGCCTGAGCTGCTGCCCACCTGCGTCTCCCCACGCCTCTTCCCTCAGACACGACGGACGACCACACGCTGCTCTGGCTCCTGAACCGTATCCGGCTGGGCATCCCCGAGCTCATCGTCCAGATCCGGCACCACCGGCACACCAAGGTGTACGCCTTCTTCGTCACCGCCACCTACGAGAGGTAGGTCATGCCCCCCCATCCGTGCTGGGGTCGCTCTTTGGCTCGCTCCCACCCTGTCTTTGGGGAGGGCTGGAGGAGGGGAGGCATGTGGGTTCGTCCCGCGCCCTGCTCCGCAGCCACCCAACCTTCACGTCTCCCCCCATCTCTCTCCGGGGCAGCTTGCTGCGCGGGGCGGACGAGATCGGGCTGCGGAAGCCAGTGAAGGCCGAGTTCGGGGGGGGCACACGCAGCTTCTCCTGCGAGGAGGATTATATCTACGAGAACATCGAGAACGAGCTCTTCTTCTTTAGCTCCCAGGTGGGCACTGCTGGGCCAGCCCCGGGTCTCTGGCATTCGGGGGGGACCCTGGCACTGCAGTGGGGTCAGGCCTCCGCCCTGGCAGTTCTTCTCGCCTGCAGGGCCGGCATGGGTGCTGTGGAGTAGCAGTGGGATTGGGAATCCATGGGGGAGGGTGACTTTGGAGCTAATGTCCTGGGCCTCTGGCGGGAGTTCTGGTTCCCCTTACACAGCCTCCCCTGTGTGCATCGGGCGATGCTGTTGGAAGAGATGTGGGGGGGTGGTGGTAAAGCAGGGGTCCCTTTGTGCTGGGCACCATCCCTGGGGCTCACCCCGGCTGGCATCACCACTCACTCCCGCCTCTCCCTGTCCGGCCGCAGGAACGGCAGAATATCATCAGGTACTGGCTGGAGAACCTGCGAGCCAAGCACGGGGAATCGCTACACAACATCCAGTTCCTGGAGGGGCAGCCTGTCAGTGAGTGCGGCGCCCGGCTCGCAGGAGGGACCTGATCTGACCCCACTGCCCCCTCGCGGCCCTGCCCATCTCCATCGCCAGCCGGGCTTCAAACGGACTGGCACAGGGAGATGAATAGCCAGCTGCTCTGGCACCAGCTGCAAATAACTGGCTCGGCTCGTCTGACCCATTTCCAAACAGGCTGGGATGGTGGGGTGTGGGCATGTGTGTGCGTGTGTATGAACATGTGTGTGTCACATAGGCCGTGGGCCAAGGCCTGACCACTCTTGGCTGGGCCAAACCTGAGTGGTGCTGTGGCCCCGGGTGCCAGGTCACGATGCCACTCACTCTGATTTTGAGGGTGCGGGGTCAGGCTGCTGGTGGGGGGGGAGAGTGGGCCTGAGAGAGTCAGAGGAGGTTCAGACGGGGGGAATCTGTGCCCCCACCTATAAATGATGCGTGGCAGCCCCCGTGCGTGTGGCAGCAGGAGGCTCAGAGCCGTGGGCAGGCGGGAGTTGCTTATCCTGCAAGGACTGTCCGTGACTTTTGCAAGACCTAAATCATCCCCTGGCACCTGTCCCCAGCTCCCAGCCCTGGCTAGGGTCCGGGGGAGGGGGAAGATCCGTGTGTCTTCCTGGGCAGGGCAGCGTGGGTTGGGGAGGGGCAGGCCGAGCGCTTGGCCCCTCACTGCTCTCCCTCCTCACGCAGTCCCCGAGCTGGTGGCCCGCGGCGTCATCCAGCAGGTGTTCCCTGTCCACGAACAGAGAATCCTCAACCGGCTCATGAAGTCCTGGGTGCAGGCGATCTGCGAGGCCCAGCCCTTGGGTACGTACTCGCCACCCGCTGGGGAGTTGGGTTCCCCCCCCGCGGGAGGGACTGGTGCTGCAGCATAGCCAGGGCCACTGCCAGGACCCTCGGGGGTCCTGATTTCAGGGGTCAGGAGAGGGTCTGAAAAGGGGGATTTCCCCCTGGAGTTGCTAATAGCCAGTCCATACACGTGTCCCTCGCCGGACGTGTCCCAGCCGTGCACGTGTCCCTTGCTGGTGTGCCCCATCCACACGCATGTCCCCAGACAGATGGGAGCACCCAAAAACCCAGACAGACACTAAACGCAGCCAGGAAGGTCGGTGCCCACTTTCCAGTGCCTGGCTTGAGAGTCGGGCTCAAGGCACTGGAGCTTCTCCTGCCCCCTCTCCGTCCGCCCCCGCATCCGTTCATGGGCCCCGACCTGGCTGCTGACTCCTGCTTCCCCGTCGGCAGACGAGATCTGCGATTACTTCGGGGTGAAGATCGCCATGTACTTCGCCTGGCTCGGCTTCTACACCTCGGCCATGGTGTATCCCGCCGTCTTCGGCTCCATCCTCTACACCTTCACTGAGAATGACCAGGTGAGGGTGCTGCGCCCGGGGAAGGGCTGGGGGAGCCCCGAGAGATGGGGGTGGGGGTCAGACAGTCAGGCTAGGAACACTACAGTGGAGCAGGGAACTGCAGTACTCGCTAGTGCCCCCTTGGGCTGATGCTCAGTGCTGCGTCCATCTGTCACTTCATTACAGGAGTCAGGACTCCTGGGGTCTATTCTCAGCACTGGGATTCGGGAGGGCAGTGGAGTCGAGCGGTTAGAGCAGTGGGGACCAGGTGTCAGGACTTCTGGGTTCGATTCCTGGCTCTGCTGCTCATTGCTTGTTATTTGTAACCTGACCCCCATCCCTTGCCCCCGGGTCTGTCCCTCCCCCTCCCAGACCAGCCGTGATATCTGCTGTGTGGTCTTTGCCATCTTCAACGTCATCTGGGCCACGCTCTTCCTGGAGGAGTGGAAGCAGCGGGGGGCCGAGTTCGCCTACAAGTGGGGGACCCTGGACACACCTGCCGAGTCCATTGAGGAGCCTCGCCCACAGTTCAGGGTGAGTGACGGTGGTGGGCAGCCCAGGGGAGCCTGAGGTCGGGGTGAGCTGAAAGCTCCTTTGCCTGAAGTGAAGTCACTCCTGATTGGCACCAGGCTATTGCAGGAGCGGGGCAGCCATCTGCAGAGCTGAGCCAGGCCCTCTGCACCCACAGGGATCCCAGGCTCTGGCGGTGAAGGCTTCCCCATCAGCCAGCGCCCAGAGTGCGGCCATGTCCTCAGCTGGTATGAAGTGGGGCAGTTCCCTGGAAGCCGCCCGAGCAGGACCACTTAGATCATAGAATATCAGGGTAGGAAGGGACCTCAGGAGGTCATCTAGTCCAACTCCCTGCTCAAAGCAGGACCAATCCCCAACTAAATCATCCCAGCCAGGGCTTTGTCAAGCCTGACCTTAAAAACCTCTAAGGATGGAGATTCCACCATCTCCCTAGGTAACCCATTCCAGTGCTTCACCACCCTCCTCGTGAAATAGTGTTTCCTAATATCCAACCTAGACCTCCCCCACTGCAACTTGAGACCATGGCTCCTTGTTCTGTCATCTGCCACCACTGGGAACAGCCTAGATCCATCCTCTTTGGAACCCCCTTTCAGGTAGTTGAAGGCTGCTATCAAATCCCCCCTCATTCTTCTCTTCTGCAGACTAAACAATCCCAGTTCCCTCAGCCTCTCCTCATAAGTCATGTGTTCCAGTCCCCTAATCATTTTTGTTGCCCTCCGCTGGACGTTTTCCAATTTTTCCACATCCTTCTTGTAGCGTGGGGCCCAAAACTGGACACAGTACTCCAGATGAGGCCTCACCAATGTCGAATAGAGGGGAACGATCACGTCCCTCGATCTGCTGGCAATGCCCCTACTTATACAGTCCAAAATGCTGTTAGTCTTCTTGGCAACAAAGGCACACTGTTGACTCATATCCAGCTTCTCGTCCACTGTAACCCCCAGGTCCTTTTCTGCAGAACTGCTGCCGAGCCATTCAGTCCCTAGTCTGTAGCGGTGCATGGGATTCTTCCGTCTTAAGTGCAGGACTCTGCACTTGTCCTTGTTGAACCTCATCAGATTTCTTTTGGCCCAATCCTCTAATTTGTCTAGGTCCCTCTGTATCCTAATCCCTACTCTCCAGCGTACCTACCTCTCCTCCCAGTTTAGTGTCGTCTGCAAACTTGCTGAGGGTGCAATCCACACCATCCTCCAGATCATTAATGAAGATATTGAACAAAAGTGGCCCCAGGACTGACCTTCACACCAGCTGAGGATCTGAGAGCTGGGCTCTGACACTGACGAGAGCCAGTGAGGGGCAGTGCCCCCATCCAGCTGTGCAGGAGAGCTCCAGCACTGACGGCCTCAGCAGGCACAGGGGTCTCCCGGGAACTGTAGGGCAGATCCCTGCCTCGGTTGCTCCAAAATCCTGGAGGGATCTCCCCAGCCTGGGGGGGAGGTGTCTGGCCCATGGGGGGTCACAGGCTGCCGTCTCCCCCACCAGGGCATCAAGAGGATCAGCCCGGTGACCAACGTGGAGGAGTTCTACTACCCGCCGTGGAAACGGCTGCTCTTCCAGTGCCTGGTCAGCCTGCCCATCTGCCTCATCTGCCTCTCCTTCGTCTTCCTCGTCATGCTGGGGTGCTTTGAGCTGCAGGTGGGTGACGCTCCCCCCGGCCCAGCCCCGCCGGCCGCTGCCACGTGCCTCTCCTCCCGCCAGGAGTGGGCACTAAACCCTCCACGTTCCTGGGAGCAGTGCGGGGGCATCATGAACCCCTGGCTCCGTCACGATTCGGCCCAGCCCCAGGGCTGGTGCAGGCGCGTATGGGGTCTGGTCACCTGGGGCTTGAGCCCCCGGAACAGGAAGCTGATCTGTGCGGAATGGGGCAGGGCGTGGTGAGAGGAGACGGGAAGCTGTTTGCACGCCGGCGTGTGTGTGGGGCTGGGAGAGCTTTCCTGGGCGCGTGAGCGTGTCCGTGGATGTGCGTGATGTGTGTACGCAGGAAGATTTGTGCATGTGTAAGTTAAATCTCACCTGGCCTGGGAGGGAGACTCTGGGGCGCTCTGCGGCTGAGCTTCCCCTTCGTCCCTGGCTGGCCGGCATCGTGCCAGCCCCACGCCATGCTGGCTCCATGTCCCCTTCCTAGAGCACGGGTTGGGCAGAGCCAGGTGCAGGTGCCATCCCAGCAGGCTACTTACCACCCACCCTGGGGCTCCATCAGTGTCTCTGCGCCCTTTAGACTCCCCTGCGCCAGGGCTGACGGGGTCCCTGCCCCTCGTGTCCCCGCAGGAGTTCGTGCTAAGCATCAAGGAGCTGCCCCGGCTCATCCGCTTCCTGCCCAAGATCGCCTTGGCCCTCATCGTCACAGCCTGTGACGACGTCTACCGGAAGATCGCGTACTGGCTGAATGACATGGGTGCGTCATCGGGCGCAGGGGGGGCTTGCAGCTGCCACGGCAACAGGGTCGGGATGTGAGCACACTCCCAGCCCGCTCTGTCCCCCACGATCCGGCCGGCCTCAGCCGAGCTGGGGCAGGCCAGCCAGCAGCTCCCAGGAAGGCCGTGGCCACCTCCAAGCTCTGCTGACTCAAGCTTGGGAGAAGCACTGGGGTTCTGGGGACTTCTCCAAACCCGTGTCCTCTGGTGTCAAATCCCTGGGCCCAGCGGCTCCTAGCAGGAGGTCCCATCCCGCTGCAGGAGCCGAGAGCCTGGCTGGGGCCACGCCGGTCATTTGCCATTGTAACACGTCCACACTTGCAATCCGCTGCATGTCCAGGGCTTGGAGATGCTCCAGCTCATCTCAGGGGCTAATCCAGACTCGGGGATCCCAGTTCTCACCGGGGTCAGTGCTTGGGCCCAGTGGAGCGCGGCTGGAGCCGGGCACTGAGGGTGCTGGTTACTCCTCCTTGGGGCCCTGACTCACCCTCCCCAACCCCGGGCCTGAGTCTCTCTGTCCTCATTCCAGAAAACTACCGGCTGCAGAGCGCCTACGAAAAACACCTCATCATTAAAATGGTTCTGGTGAGCTAGGGCGGGGTTGCTGTGGAGGAGGGGAGGGAATGGACCCTGCTCCCCCCGTCCCTGGTGCCCTTGCTGGGAGCAGCCGCAGCGGTGCAGGGTGGCTACCGCAAGGAGTCTGCGGGAGAATCCTTCGACCCAGGTGACCCCAGCTCCGTGCAGCGAGCACGTCGCCCCCTGCTGGTTGGCAGCAGTGACCGTACCAGCCTGTGGCTTCCTGACAGCCAGGGGAGCCTCCCTTTAGCTCAGGCTGCACAGACCCAGTCTGTCACGGGGAAGGGCCCCGGCTCAACCCTGGCTGCCGACCGCTGTCCCCCAGGACCCCCCAGCGCCAGAATCCCAGCCTGCGGGGGAGACCCCTGCTGGTCACAAACACCCCGGAGGGTTAAGAACAAGTGAGGATCCTAGGGCTTGCTTGGGACCTCAAGCTGCCCCCAGGCCCGATGGGCATGAGTCAGCCGGGGGTGTGGGCTGGAGGCCCCAGATCCTGATCCTGAGGGGGCAGGGGTTCACTCGCTGTTTCACACTGACCCTCCCTCTTTCTCCCTGGCAGTTTCAGTTTGTAAATTCATACCTAAGTCTTTTCTACATTGGTTTCTACCTCAAGGACATGGAGCGGCTGAAGGAGGTAAGTGGTGTCTCCGCCCCGGGAGCCCGTGCTGGGCCCGGTGTGCGAGCCGGGGAGGGGACTGTGGGGTCCGTGTGGAAGTAACTCCAGCTGGGCTCTCAGCTCGGTCCCAGGTACCCAGCACCATGAGGGACCATTGCAGCTCTGTGGCCCCCTCTGCTGGCACCCACAGTCCCCTGTCGCCTTCAGACGGAGCTGTAGATGCTGCTCAGACCCACGGCTTCTCACGTCGCCCCCCCCCCCCAAATCACTGGCCCCCTTTAGGAAGAGAGGCTTAACCTTTCCATTTGCTCCCGCTCCCATCCGCATGCTGGGCCGCCCTAAGCCCTGCCTTGATTTGGGGTCTCAGTTGATTTCTCCTTTTCGTTGTCTCTCTCTCTCTCTCTCTTTGTTTGTCTGTCCCTTCCACAGCTCCTGCTCATCTTCTCTCTCTCCCAAAGCCTCGTGCGTCAGCTCAGAGACGCTCTCCTTCCCTTCATCACCCTTCAGCTCCACCTCTTTCTCATCTCCTTTAAGGGCCTCCTGCGCTTTGGCTGGAGCCTGGCAGTATCCAAAGTAGGAAGGGTGGTGGGCGGGGGCAGGCCGTGCATGCCACCCACTGGCCGATTCATCCTGCACCAGAGACCCTTTGGCCGTGTGGGTCCGCCCAGCTGGCTCGATAGTCTGGCGCTCCGCAGGGAACAGCCATGGGACAGTTCTGGTCTCCTGGGGCGCAGGGGAGCCTTTGAAAGCAAAGGAGCAATAACACAGGGCAGGAGGTGGTGGTGAGATCCGGGCCTTTCCCCTCTAGGGGGCACCAGCTCTGGTCTGGCCCCAGGGTGGAGGGACTGGCTGGCTCAAGGGGGCAGAAAATGGGACATGGGGCCTTTCACTCTTAGGGCAATTGGTTGCAGGTAACAGGGAAGGAGGCTCCGTGTCTTTTGTCTCAAGGGTCCCAGTTCTGATTACACTCAACGGCAGCAGACTGAAATTTGCTGTTCTGTGCCGGCTTGTTGTGGGGTCATGTGTGATGAGTTTGGCGTGTCTCAGCCAGGCTGTCAGCTGATCAACACCGTACGATCAACTGCCACCCTGCGGGTCCCTTTCACCCCAATTACGGTGGGGTCCACTCGGACACTTTTGGGGAGTAGCTGAGCCTTGTGTGCACCCCCTGCTTGCCCCCCCCACTCCTTCCCTTGCCCCCGGGGCGGGGTAAGCCTCTGTAAAATAGCGGCTTGAGCCCAGCTTTGAGGCAGCGCCGGCGGGATGGAGACAGGCAGGGGAGCAGGTTCCCCAGATGTGACCCGCCTCCCTGGTGCGTCTGTCCCTTCCCCAGATGCTGGCCACGCTGCTCATCACCCGCCAGTTCCTGCAGAACATCAAGGAGGTCTCCCAGCCCCACCTCTACCGCAAGATCCAGCGGGGTGACCTGAGCCTGCAGAACATCCGCGACGTCTCCCACACCATCTTCCGCCTGCTTGCCCAGAGATACACGGCGCCCAGGTTGGGCCCCGAGCCCCGGCCTGCAGAGCAGGCGGCCAGGCTGGGCCCCGAGCCTGAGGGGGCAGGCGAGGGGCCCCAGGGGGAGAAGTGCCTCAACGGGGGCTGCGGCGTCCCCGAGGAGGAGGAGAAGCGGGAGTCGGACTCGGAAGACGAGAGCATCCTGGACTGCGGGCTCAAACTGAAGAAGGTGAGCTTCATCGAGCGGGCTGAGCGCCGGGGCCGGGAGCTGGGTGGCATGGAGGATGCCAGCTTCCTGGAGGAGGGCAGCCCCACCATGGTGGAGAAGGGCATGGACCCTGCTTCCATCTTTGAGCTGGCCGAGGATGAGGAGGAGACCGAGGGGCCCTCCGGCAGCCCCCTCCCGGAAGCCAAGGAGCTGGCAGTGACCCTGCGGGCTCGGCGGGGCCGGGCGGCTGAGAGCCAGGAGGAAGAGGAGGAGGAGGAGGGCAGAAAGCGGAACCGGGCCTCCTGGATTGACCCACCGGAGGAGAACTACTCCCCCCATCTCACCCAGGCCGAGGTGGAGAGCTGCATGAAGAAGTACGAGGTGAGGGGCTGCTGGGACGGGGGAGCCCCGTGTGCTGGCCTCTGGCCCCGAGGGGCTCCGTTCGAATCCTGCCTCAAGCAACAGGCGAGAGGAGTCTCTGTAATTTCCCATAGTACTCACATCATAAAGGCCCCCCTGGATCTACCCTGCTTGGTGCTCTCAGAGCCAGGGCTGGGATAGAGGGGGGTCAGGGCAGGACTGAGGGGCACTGGTGGAGCTGTGGGGGCAGGGAGCCCAGGGCTGGGATAGAGGGGGGTCGGGGGAGGATTGAGGGGCACCGGTGGAGCTCGTGATTGGGGGGAGCAGCCCAGCGCTGGGATTGCAGGGGGGACTGTGGGTCAGGATCCTGGGGCATCAGGGTCTCGCACCAGCATGACTGGTCTTCCCCCTCCCCCCAGGACACGTTCCAGGATTACCAGGAGATGTTCATCCAGTTCGGCTACGTGGTTCTCTTCTCTTCCGCCTTCCCTCTGGCTGCCCTGTGCGCCCTCATCAACAACATCATCGAGATCCGCAGTGATGCCTTCAAGCTGTGCACCGGCCTGCAGCGCCCCTTCGGCCAGAGGGTGGAGAGCATCGGGCAATGGCAGGTAGGGAACAGTTGGGCTGGCGGCCGGGCCCCCATCCCCACAGGGCAGTAAGAGCCACCGGGAGGGTGGGCACTCGTGTGAAAGTAGGGTGATCAGATAGCAAATGTGAAAAATCGGGACATGGGGTGGAGGGTAATAGGTGCCTATATAAGAAAAAATTCAAAAAAATCAGGATTGTCCCTATAAAATCGGGACATCTGGTCACCCCATGTAAGAGCCATGCATGGTGCTTTCAGTCCCAGGAGAGGCTGTAGAGGGGCGGGATCGTGGCCTGCTTTGTGCTACCAGGGGACTAGCCTGGCTCATGGGATCCCTGCAGGGCACAGAGCTGGCACAGCTAGGCACCCAGTCCTGAGGATCTGTGACCCTTGGAAAGCAGAAGAGGAGCCAAGGGTCTATTTGATGCAGCAGGAGCCAGGAGGCTCGCCCCAGTGTCCTAGGCAGCCTCCGCGTTTACCTCCCTAGTCCCTCTGGTTCTTTCAAATGGATACAGGACTGCGCTTTCCTCAGCGCTGTGCCGTGCTCCACCCCAGAGGTGGCTGCATGTCTCCGGTGGGAGAAACGACCATGTATTCTCTGTCAAGAGCTGTATGGCGGGAAACATGAGTTACCGTTTGTTAAGGACTCGGCACAGGCCTTGCCATCCCGGAGCGTCCTTTGGGGCAAATCCTGGCCTTGCAGCCTCTCTGCTTCGCTCTCTTCCTCAGGCTCCCAGTGTCTGGGGTGGTGACTTGACTCTGTAGCTGGGTCACTCTATGCTCTCGCCCCAAACCAAGACTAAAAGACTCTTCAGCCCTGCTGAGCTCAGCCATCAGCCCCGTTCTTTGCCAGCAGCAACGGCCTGTCCTACTGTCCAGCTGCTGGCTCCTGGGCTCCAATCATCCCCACCATCCAGGCCAGGTCTGCCCTCCTAGCCAGGGCCTCTTGCAGACGGGAACAGTCAGACAGTGCACAGCCCAAGTCAGACTCCCAGCCCCCACCTCACCCATAGGAGCAGCCTGGCCACTTTCCTCCCCGGCCAAATGCTGGGCTGTCTTCCTCTTAAAGCTAACGCCCCCATACGGGTGTAGTGAGGTGAGGCTTGTCGACCAGAGTTGGCTGGCCCCAGCCTGCTGGCCCTTAAGGGGGCAGGCTGCCCTGTTACATGTGATTCTATCCAATGACAGGCAGGTAGGAGGACGGCTCAGCCTATGCCATAGGGCTAGAGCTTGAGTGGAATCAAAAAGGCCCCAATTTGATGGCGACTAAAAATGAGGAAGCACTTGTTCAACCTGTGGAACTCCCTGCCACAGGATATTACTGGGGCAAATACCTCAACAGGAGGAGAGAGAGCTGATTAAGGATTTCATTGGCAGTGGCACGAGCTGTGAGCCCCCTGCACCAGGGGACAAGCTGGGGAGCTCTCTATTGCCACATTCGGTGCAGCTCAGGGATCTCGTGCCTTCCCCTTCAGCATTTGCAAGGACCTCTCAAGACAATCTGCCACCCTCGGCAAAGGTTCAGTGTGTTTCCCACGTTGTCCTAGACCTAGGGTAGCAGATTTGGCTTGGCCATTCCGCCATCATGACAGAGGGGCGGCCAGGCCAAATCTGAGTCAGTGGCGTTGTGACCTGGTACACAGGTTCCCATGGCCACTCAAATTTGACCCAGATGCCCCTCCATGAGGGGGGCTTGGCGAGATGGGCTGGGTTCCCAGCTCAGTGCAAGAGCCGGCCCGCAGGTGGTGGGTGTGAGTGGCACATCTCATCCCATGGTGTTTGTCTTGCAGAAAGTGATGGAGGCCATGGGCGTCCTGGCCATCGTGGTGAACTGCTACCTGATTGGTCAGTGCGGCCAGCTGCAACGGCTCTTCCCATGGCTCAGCCCGGAGGGGGCCATCATCTCCGTGGTGGTGCTGGAGGTACGGAAGTGCTAGCAGGGCTGAGGTTTGTTATTGTAGGGTCTTCTGAGAGTCCTGGGGCTGTGCATGTGGTTTGTTATTGCATGGTCTCTGGTTAGAGCTGGAGCGGTGCATTCGCTTGTTGTTGGAGGGTCTCTCCTTGGAGCTGGAGCGGTGCATTCGCTTGTTGTTGGAGGGTCTCTCGTTGGAGCAGGGCTGCTGCTGTTTTCTTAGCACAGACCGGCACAGCATTTGCTTTGGGGTGGGGCAGCTCAGTAGAACTGCTCCGGACGGGAATCAGAGGGCGAGGAGCCCAGGGGGCCGGTCAGATTTTGGGCTCCTAGCCCCATGCCGTTTCGAAAGCAGCCATGCAGTGCCCTCTGCTGGCACGGCCAAGACTCTCCCCACAGCTCTCTGCCCGTCTCCTCCCCGCAGCACTTTGCCCTGCTCCTGAAGTACCTCATCCAGGTGGCCATCCCTGACATCCCGGCCTGGGTGGCAGAGGAGATGGCGAAGCTGGAGTATCAGCGCAGGGAGGCCTTCAAGGTGAGTCCGGCTCCCAGGGGTCGAGCGTCCGCAGCTCACGCACCCCAGCTGCCCGGCTGGGCGCGAGCGTGGGGGTGCCTCAGCCTAGAGGTCATGTCCCCAACCCCTCCCCGGTCCCCTCGCCGGTCCCCTCAGCAGAGGGGCCGGGACTTGGGTGGATCAGTCGCGGGCCTGCCCTCTGGGTGCCGGCCCGGGCTGACGCACGTCAAGGAGCAGCCTGGGGGTTGCTCTCCCTGCCCCGGCCCCTCTTCTGCAGAGTCCGCGCCCCCCCCACCCCCGCCGCGGTTGCTTCTGCGTGACCGGGGCTGGAGGCAGCAACACCCCAGGGGAGGGGCACCCGGAGCCGCGCCGTGACGAGCGGGAGGCTCCCCGAGTCCCCTGCCGCGCCAGGCCCCTGCCGCTAACCAGCCGCTGTCCCTCCCCTCCCCTCTCCTCAGAAACACGAGCGGCAAGCGCAGAACCACTACCAGCAGCAGCAGCGGCGCCAGCGGGAGGAGGAGGAGCGGCAGCGGCAAGCCGAGTACCACGCCCGCAAGGAGCGCGAGACCAGTCGGGACGAGGGGAAGCCCGAGGCTGCCGGGCAGGACCCCGGCCACGAGAAGAGCCAGGCCAAAACCAAAGGGGCCGGCGGCTCGTCCCATGGCTCCGAGAAGCCCAAGAGGCCCAGCTCCCTGCTGGCCACCAACAATGTCATGAAGCTGAAGCAGATCATCCCGCTGCAGAGCAAGTTCCTGTCGGGGGGCGGCACCGGGGCAGCCAGCGCGGCCGCGGCCCAGTCCCCGACGGGCAGCGAAAACAAACTGCCCGGCTTCCTGAGCTTCAAGTTCCTGAAGTCGCCGGAGACCAAGAGGGACGGGGGCACCGAGAAGGTCCAGTCACCCACCAAACCGTTCAACCCGGGCAAACTGTTCAACTTCGGCAAGTCCGAGGGAGCCGGGGCCAGTGGCAACGGTGCTGCCGCCCCCCCGCCGCAGCGGCCCGGCCCCTCCTCGGAGGGTGGCGAGAAGCAGCTGCCCGGCAAAGCCCACCTCAACGGGCTGGTGGACGAGGGTGGCGTGGAGGAGGGTGAGCTCAGAGCCGAGGAGGAGAGCACAGGCCATAAACTCTAACCGGGGGGATGGGGGGACAGCGGGCAAAGGAGTTACGGATCCCGGGTCTGTTCTTCAAGCAGAATGAGGATGTGCCCAGCCTGGCGTGGGGCTCTTAGGACACCTGCACCCCCCCGCGCCATCAGGAGAGTGGAGGTGGGTGCGTAAGGTGAGCGGTGGCCGTCCCATCCCCCGCGGCACGGGAAAGCAGAGTTCAGGGGCTGGGGGGCTGTGGCACCTTGGGACTTGAGACAGGCAGCTTCTGCTCCCAGCTTTGGTGACGGGATCGGTGGCCTCAACTCAGTGCCAAGAGGCGGTTCGGCATCCTCAGCACAGGAGAGGGGCGGGAATGGAATCAGGGAGCAAAGGTGTGGGCAGCAAGGCAGGGTCGAGGGGTGCCGGCAAAGCCCTGGACTGGAAAACTAGTGGGGGGGCGGGAGGGGCCTGCACATCGGGGGGGTGGCACTGCGTTGCAGAGGGGGCCCATGACACAAAAGTCCGAGTGACTTGACAGAGCAGTGCCCGTTGAAGATCGAGGGGCATTGGTGGAGCTGGGGGATTGGGGCTGGGCTAGCAGGGGGCTGTGGGTTGGGAGTGAGGGGCATTGGTGGAGCTGTGTGTGTGCAGGGGGAGGTCAGGGCTAGAATAGCTGCGGGGCTGTGGGTCGTGACTGAGGGGCAGCAGCAGGACCACAGGTGGATTTCTCCCTGTCTCCTAGCTGAGCCAGGACCCGCTGGGGCCCTGTGCTCTGGGCATGAAGCGCTTGGGGGGGCAGGGGGTGTATGGGTGCTGTACGTGCACGTTCCCCGAGCACTCCCTGTGGTAAATCTACCCTAATGCAGCACCCAGAGCCAGGCACAGAAGCTGGCCGTGCAACCAGGGGCAGCCTGAGCTTAAAGCTGGAGGGGTGGGTCAGGCAGATGGGGCTGGGGAAGCAGAGGTAGGAGCCGCCCGCAGTGGCCTTGAGCTCAGGAGCTCAGCTGGGGTGTGCTCAGAAGTCCTTTCCCCTGCGTCCCAGAGTGAGTCAGAGCCCTGGGGCCCTGCAGGCTCTCAGCAAGGACTCTCCAAAGCTCCCTTGGCTCCTGCTGAGCCCCTGGCATCTAATGCAGGGAAGCTGTGCCCCTGCGCAGGGAGAAGGTTATCTCCTTTCCTGCCAGCTCTGTCCCCCTGACTGCAGGCGTTCGGCCTTGGCCTGGTGTTGTTACTGCAAACACACACCAGAAGGGGGCGCTCCCTGCCTGCATCCTCACAGGGCTCAGCATTTGCTGCCACAGCTGTCCCAGCCCCTGAATCTGGCCCCCTGGGTCCAGGTCTTCCTCAATCCCTGCTACCCTGGCGCCAATTTCGCCATGACGGCCTGCTTGTGCGAAGAGTGCAAAGTGCACCCTTGTGCAAAGTGCCCAGTGCCCCAGGCAACAGCTGGCGATGGGCTGGATGAGCTAATGGGTCTTTCGTGTTCCTAAAGTCCAGGGTGGCATGAATGGGGTTGGCGCCACACCCGCCTGACTCGAGTGGCAGCCATCCATCAGCCGGGGGATGGGGAATTTAGCTCATAGGCCACCCTTGTCAAAGTCTCTAGTCCCTTTGGCCAGCTGGGGATGGACAGCAAGGGAGCTCAGTGCTGCAAGATCAGGCCGGAGCCACCAATACCCCTGGGGCTGGCAAGGTGTCACAAGCATCCCAGCTGGGGGAGCACGGCAGGAGGAACGGAGTGGGCGAGCCCAGGTACAGCTGGAATGAGGGGGCTGGGGGCACAGGCCCACAGGGGCGATGTGGAGGCAGAGATCAGGAGGAAGGAGAGGTGGGTCACCACTGAATCATTCACCCCTGCCTTCTCACCAGGCAGAAGCTGGCAGAATCCCATATGCACTAGATGCAGAAGGGAAACTCGCCACTATTCCATCTCACCGCTTCCAGAGCTCTCCTCCCAACTTTCTAGCCTCAAAATGATTTGATTTTTCCAGTGCAGGGACATCTTTCTGCTTGAAGAACAGACTGAGGGGTGGGGCAGCGAATTTGAGCCACATAATTTCCATGCATGGTCGACATTTGTTGCACTAAAAAACGCCCCCAACCTAACAGACTCTATTCCGTTCTTCTTTAGACAGCTTAAAAGGCGGAGGCAGGATCTGGGAGCTGCTGCCTCCCCAGCTTATGCAAAATGTTGAGCTTTACGGTTTCCAGAACAAAGAGCACCCTGTAGTTATTTCTTCAGAGTTCCACTGGCAGGGAAGAAGGGTATCCAGCCCTCAGTAACTTTGGAAGAACTGGGACGTTCCTTCCCCCCACCAGCCCCGCAATAAGGAGCTTGCACATAAATGTCATGTCAGACTGGGAAAAGAATCCGCTGAAGGTGGGGGGGCTCAGTGGGGTGGGGAAGGATAAATAACCAATGATCTTAGCAACCAAATAATTGCGGGGTCTGTGGAATTCGGGGTGGGTGGGAGGGATTGTCTTCACTTCAGCAGCGGGGAAGTTTTTGCCGTAGCTAGTTTATAGTTTTATCTAGTGCTTTCATGACTGAAATCTCAGAGAGTGGCTGAGAGCTCTGCAGGTCACCCAGCGTTTCAGCCACACTAGGATTAGCAAGCGAGCTTTTGGTCTGCCAGGGCTCGTTACTTACGTTGACAGATCAATGGCTGATACACTTCTCTGCTTGTGGCTGACTTAGCTTTGCGATTTAGTTTTGGATTGGGACGGAGGAATCTTTGACTATTTACCAGAGGGATGCTGTATGAGGAGGAAGGAGCTGGGGACTCGGCAGGGCACGAAAGGAACTGCCAAGGAGGCAAAGTGTCTAGAGGAGCATTATGCCAGGTGGTGGCAAGGGACAGCGTCCACCAGGCTGAGTCTGGGGACTGATAGGTGCGTTTACTGTCGGATGTTTTGGTTTAACTCTTTTTACAGACGTCAGTGGTCCCTCGGTTGCTTTATCATAGGAAGGAGACAAGTCCAGAACCTGTAGAAATTCTCCCCTACCCCATGCGTGCCCCACAGCAAGCTGTGTACTCTCACGCACACTGACAAGTGAATCGCTAGATGCGTAGAGCGTTTAGAACTAACATATCTGGAAGGGGACATACCCACAACAACCCGAACAGAGAGATGGGGGCTTGGCTGGCCCCATCGCTGACATCCAATCTTTAGGGGGTTTGAAAGCAGCCAGTCTCCCCAAGTAGAAGGGACCTGGAGTTCTCAGAGTGGGTCCTCCAATGGCTTGTTTGCAGCTCTGTCTTCTGCAACTGGCCCAGTACTGTGACATTCCAGGCTTGGGGATACCAGGAGATATCTCCCAGGCCCGGAGTCTTAGGAAACAACAAAATTTTGTATTTTATTTTTATTCTTCCTCCACAAAAATGGTGTTTTTGTCTTGTAACCAAGCCATTCTGTAGCAGCAATAAAATAGGCCCAGATGTTTGAGGATCTAACCAGAGCCAGAGAGGTGTAACACAGACTAGGGGTGGTGAAAGTTTCCAGCCCTCTCTCACCTTCCGCTGTCTAATGGACAGTATTGACTAGACACCAAGAAGGGAGAGAATCTGTGTGTAGAAAATAGCTCTGTGCTACCAGGCACGTAGGATAGGCAGGCTGGGGAGGCAACAGCTGGTGAAACTACTATGATTACGTGCCGTTACTCAGTTTGGTTGGTTGCATGGTGAATGGATGTTTAATGCAGCTGCATGGGGGCCTAGTGTTTCCTTAAATGCGGGTAAGCATGGTATCTCCTCTTTGCAAGATCAGACAGGGCTGGGTCATGCTGCTCTGAGCCACAAAAAGCCTTATGGACATAAAGTCTGGGGCAGAGTTATCTGAAGAGCAGGGAGGGGAAACCCCTCCAGTTACGTGCCTGGATTTCCCTTCCTCGGAGATTTGCCAAGAACCTTCTGATCTCTCCCCTGCCCTCTTCGCAGCCTTGATCATGGCTGTTTGCGTCTCACTGAGATGGACTAGAAGGGGCCTCTCTCCTGCAGGGAGGGTATTATTGAGCAACTCGGCATCTCTGCCACTGCCCCCAGCCGTTGAGCGTACTGCTTTGTAGCATGTCAGCCCAGGGACCCAGCCCTGGCATCATGTCAGCAGATGCGTCCTGGGTCCCATGATAGACAGCAGGAGCCGTGACTGTCTCACACCGTGGTGCTTTGGGGTGGGGGGTGGACACAGGGTCACCCCAAGAAAAATTGGGACAATCCCAGAAAGAGCAGGAAGGATGGGAACTTGGGATTCCAGGGGGCCAAGAGGCCGTGGTGACTGGGGATCAGAAATCCAGCAGGCGCTGGGAACAGCTGCTGTAGCAACTCCTCCTGGCTGCCACCTGCGCCGCAGACAGCAAGTTGGCCTCTCCCCGTCCCCTCTTTCAGCTGCCATGGAGCAGCAGCTAGAGAGCAGAGCGGTGGCAGCTGTGGGATGAAAGGTGGGGAGAGAGCACCCCCCAACCTCACATTACCCCAAAGAACCTCCCAGACACCCCAACTCCATCCCAAGGCCAAGGGTGGGATGAAAGAGGTAACCTAAGAGGCCTTTTCCATCTGCCTCTGCTACACTCCTAGGAAATGCTTGTCACTAGCTTATTTCTTGGCTGTCAGCGATGCTGATCCCATGCCAGCAGCTGGGCTTTGTGGCCCTACAGAAAACCTGGGCCCAAATCTTGCCCTGCCTTCCAACCTCTTTGATCCCACCAGGGCAGACTTTGGCCCTAGCTCTACTAAATTAAGGTCTGGATGGCACCAGGGGTGGTGAGGTTCCTCCTAACACTGTTTCTCTGATGACTATCATACACCCCAACATTATCACCTTTCCAGAGGGCAATCTTCTCCCCTCTGGAGGTCCCAAGGATTCTCCACCCCTCCAATTATTTCCCACCACTCATCCCAGGAGCTGAGAGCTAAGCAGGAACCCTTCCACAGCTGGAGGAGCTGCTCTGCAATGGTGCAAAGTCATTCCTCAACTTCTTGGTGCCACGGGCAGTCCGAGGAGGAAACCCCAAGGTGGCTTTGTATTCAAACACCGTTTTAACTTGTTTTTATAAATGATCCACCTTCAGTTTGTTGAAGCCAACTCTTGTGTTTGTCATTGTTTAAATCACGCTGGTCTTAAAAGGAGCGAGCTCTTATTTATTATGTTCACATGAGAGTAACACTCCTGAAACTATATCCTACAAGCGCCACTTACCAGGCCCCCAGCAGTCCAGGGAATTTTTAAAACATGTTTATCTATAAACATATTTATATGAGCATCTGGCTGTCTGGTGTCTTTCTTTTCCTGGGCAATTACTGTACAAAGAGTGAAGAGTTTGGGGTTTTTTTTGCTGTTTTATTTCTTTCAATTGAAATTTTAAAAAATAAAGGGATTATTTATTTCTTTTTGTCATATTTTTGTAAAACCTGCAGAAATGCAATAAAAATATATTTCAACAAACATGACTATTGCCATCTGCTGAATCAACTAGACAGTTTGCAGGCTGCGTCGGCTCCGGGGAATCATTTCTCCCGGTTTCTGTTCCTATGCCCTGGTTAGTAGAGGTCTCCAGTGTCCTATTGGCTGTCACCAATAGCTTCCGCCATGTGAGGATAATAAACACAGGATTAGCAGATGTAAGGGCAGAAGAGACCCTGACGATCATCTCACCTGACCTGCATAATGTAGGCCATAGGTTTCTGAGTACGTGCATGTACGTGAGATGGGGAAAGGTGCGAGTACCATAGGGAGGGGGCGGCCGTGTCTGAGAGGTCACTCAGTCTGCCTCAAGGGTTTTCCTTGAGGAAGCCCTGCGAGTTTGCTTTCGTTTTGAGGGCGATTGGATTAAATGCAGGAGTGGGAGCCAGGACTTGTGGGGTCAGTCCAAGCACTGGGGCAGGCAGCCCAGTGCGGGGCTAGAACAGAGAACTGGGAGTCAGGATTCCTGGGTTCTAGTCCCAGCTCTGCCAGAGATTCATAATGGCCTTGAGTGAGTCACTTCCACTTGGGCGGTCTCAGTTTCCCCAGCTGTAAAACCAGGGATAATAAGGAAACTTAGAAAGCTCAGGGCCTGATTTTCCCCCCAGGAAGAAGCAAGATGTGAGACATGCTGTTCTGTGCCCCCCCTTCCCTACTGATGTCAAACACAGCAGGACCAAAGGGGAATAGGTGCCAGGGCAGCCATGGGTCTTGTTCCTATCCTGCCCCAAGCAGTGAGAACACACAAGACTAGAAGCCAGGACTGCCAACCCCAGTGATTCAAAAATCCTGAATCTATCCCCCACAAAATTGCCTTAAAACCATGAGATTTTAATGTCACACACGCAGGGTTCTGGTTATTTGCCTCCTGGTGACCAAGCCCATTTTTGGAGGGGGGGGGGCAGTCTCCCCAGCCAGGGGCTGGAAACTTTTCTTTGGCATATATGAAATCTGAGATCCTTCCCCCCACAAACCCACTGCCTCCAGGAGCTGGGGCTTAAAGGGAAACACCAAATCACTCAGGAGTTGGCAACGCTGACCTCTTTCCCCCACCCCCATTCTCTCATGGGCTGTCCCCACCCTGGACTGGAGGACACCCCCTGGGGGAGATGGACTGACCAGGCCCAGCCAGCTCCAGCTGGAAGGCTGCCAGCCCCTCAGCAGCATATCCCCAGAGGCCTCTGGCCAGGCCCTCATCATGGCACAGAAACCACACAGCTCCCACCAAGATAGCACTGGAGCCGCTGGCTGCTCACTGGCCTCCAAGCACTACCTCCTGGCTCCCCAAACAGATGCACTCGCAGGGCATTCCCTCACCCAAGGGGCAATGCGCAAAGGCCTCTGGGACCCACAGCTGGCTAAGGGTAGCCCAAAAGACGGAGGGGCAGGCAAAGCTGATACTTCGTGACTTGCAGCAGGTGGCCTAGTGATCCTGGGGGCAAAGTGGGGCAAATGTATCCCTTCACTTTTGCACTTCCCAATCTTTCCTCCCCTGCAGCCAAAGCCACATTAACTCTGATGGTGTTGCAGAAGCTACAGGCTTGCGCATGGAAATGTGCCCTATGGATGAGGTTGCCTCCACCTATACCATGAAACAGTTAAATCCACAGTAGGCCCTGGACCAGTGGTACATAGCAGCCCTGTCAATATGCCTATGTAAGAGCTTTCTGCATCCTCCCTAAGACTAGTAGGGGTCACCACAGCCCCTAGGAATAAGGGACGATATCGACCTTGGAAATGTAAGTTTCTGTTCTACAGCCCACCAGCACTGCTCCAGCAGGCCACTAGCTCCACCAGAGAGCGGGGCAGACTGGAGTGAGTAACCATTGAGAAAGGCATGACTATTCTATACCTTACAAATAAATAAATAAGTGCTTCCTGTCTCTTCCGTCTGAGAAGCAGGTTATAACACCGCTATAAATATGATTGGAGCAGAGGAGAAGAGAATGCAGGAGGACCTTGTTTACTCAACAGACAAAAGGGATAGGAGGAAGTCACAAGATATACTCAGTGCATAACTTGTACTGTGCGATAAAGGGGTTAGCACACTGGTGATCTAGCTTCATTTCCTAGATTGTCACTAATAGAAAATAAAGTATGAGCAGCCACCTTCTACAGCTAACAAGGAAAAACATATCTGGGATGAAGGGCAGTTTCTGCCCTGCTCCAAATGCCATTTCTAACTCGGAAGCAGGACACTTGGAGCACGGCAGAATAGAGAAGCTACAGCGTGACATTTCTAGGGGCCTTCACCCACCCACCCACAAAGAAAAGTAATAATTAAAGCTAGGTGGAGAACAGAATGCTCTTTCCAGAGGATTTGAAATTTGTTCTCATTCTGATTGAAAAATGAAACAAATTTCAAAGTTCTCAGCAAAAAATGTACACAGAATTTTGTTTTAACATAAGGCAGGCCACGGCAGGTCAGACAAATGGTCCAATAGCCTGTCTTCCAACCGTGGTCAATGCCAGGTGCTTCAGAGGGAGTGAACAGAACAGGTAATCATCAAGTGATGCATCCCATCATCCACTCCCAGCTTCTGGCAAAGAGAGGCAAAGACCCAGACCCAGACCTTGCATCTCTGACCATCTAGGTTAACAGCTGTTGATGGACCTCTCCTCCATGAACTTATCTAATTCTTTTTTGAACTGTGTTATAGTTTTGGCCTTCACAACATCCCCTGGCAACGAGCTCCGTCGGTTGACTGTGCGTTGTGTGAAGTACTGCTTCCTTTTGTTTGGTTTTAAACCTGCTACCTATTAGTTTCCTGGGGTGAGCCATGGTTCTTGTGTTAGATGAATAGGAAGTGTTCAGTTACTCCTTCACTTTCTCCACACCAGTCATGATTTTATAGAACTCTGTGAAACCCCCCATTAGTCATCTCTTTTCCAAACTGAAAAGACCCAGTCTTTTAAATCTCCCATGGAAGCAGTTCCATACCCTTAATCATTTGTATCTCTTTTCTGTACCTTTTCCAATTTGAATATATCCTTTTTGAGATGGGGCAACCAGAACTGCATGCAGGATTCAAGTATGGGAGTAACATGGATTTATACAGTGGCATTATTATATCTATCCCTTTCCTAATGATTCCTAACATTGGTAGCTTTTTTTTAACTGCTTTGTATCCACCTAAATGTTTTGTTTAGGCCAAAAAAGTCAAAACTTTTCATTTGACTGTTTTCATTTTTGAATTTGTTGTATTCCAGATTATAAAAGTTCTGTTGCTATAAGAAATGTTTCGTTCAGAACGTTTCACTGCTGTTGCATTCTTTCTGCTTTTTCCCTCCAAATCAAACTTTCTGCAAAACTGGCAATTTCACACAGTGTTTTGATTTTGATTGAACTGGGTTTTCCCATGGAAAATCTTCACTGTTTTTGCAAGCAGCTCTATCAGTAACAGTTCTGTTTTCCATGTGTACCTATTATTCTGTGCACTCACACCCATGGTAAAGTTATGGGACAGAAATATAGCATTTTTTTAAAAAATCAAGCTTGATTTGGGAGTGCAACAGTCACTCATGTACCAGTTTCGGCACTCAGGCAGCAAGCAGTCTCACCCTATTGAAGTAAAAATGGTAGAGGAGAAATGGGAAAGAAAAACATTCTAATCCTCTAATTTCTGCAAATTTATTATACACAGTATCAAACATGAAATAGTTTAAAAATAAATGCAAAATCCAACAGCTGTGACATTCAACTAGAACAGAATATTTACAGTCGCTCCATTACAGCAGCCCCTCTATCGCCACACAACTCCTCAGGAGAACACATTGCCCCCTGCCCCACAGACACAGTGTTCGCAAAGAGAGTAAGGGGGAAGAGGCAGAGTTGGAACTCGGCAGGTATTTCTTGTCCACAAGCAGAAGGACAGGCTGTAAGTAATACAGGCTCCAAGGGATACACTGTGTATTGCCAAAAAATCTCCCTGGGATTTTGTATTCCAGACAGACTGTAACGGACGTAAAAGCAATTTGGGATGGCTAGAAAGATAAGGCCCAATCCCATACATTCATCTGTTACATGCAACTGACCAAGGAGACTAAGATTAGTCTTAATAAAAAACCCAGTAAAGCCTTTTTAACTATACACATTGCACTAAGTCGTAAGAAACACATGTATTTGAAAGTCCAGCCCAGCCGTACTATGCACGGTGACAGTGCTGATAAGCACCATGGATCATTCCTTCAGATTGCATGGCAGTATTTTCTGCAACTTCTTCTTCTAAGTGAAGAATCAATATCCATTTTTGTCAGGACTCTTCTGCAATCCAAGCTAGACAGCCATCATCGCAGAACAAAGCAGGTGGCTAGCGAGTGAAGTAGTTTACTCTGCCCTCCTCCAACAAGTATGCATGTGTATTTAAATAACTAAATGGCCAATCTTTGCTAGTATCTCAGGGATGAAGATATCCATTTTATACACACATTACTTAGCAAAGCAAGGAAGGAGTATTTGATTACACTGTTAGATCTCCCCCCACTTCCGAAAGGAAGAAAAGCACATTTAGATTTGTGTTATAAACAACCAGCCACAAGATTACAGCACTGGGGTGCACTGGACAGCTACAGGGACCAGTTATCAATGTAGTATTCATAATATGGGAAGCAACGAGCTGGCCAGTGAAAAGTCATGACTATATACTCAGCAAGAGGATTTCCATTCACCCTCAAAACTAAATTTTTTCACGGACGTGAGAGCGCCAAAGCAGTAACTCCAGCCAGATATAGCGCAGGCTAACCTCCCCACCATGCACAGCTCATTGTTAAGGCAGATTCATCCTCCCAGCACGATGGCTATTCTAGTCTGGATGTTCATCTCTCACCACAGAATGCCAATTGAGTTGAAGTGTGTGCTTGTCTGGTAGAGGAGACAAAAAGATAGACACACACAAAACTTCGTTTGTACACAGGTGGCCTGAACAGCATTAGAACCCAGGACCACAGAGGTGTGGGTTGACTCATGCCATTTGATTTCCTCAACCACCCCACCTCTGCCATCAGTTAATTTTTAGTTGAAAAAAGCAAAAAAGTTTTGACAACATGGCCCTTTTATCCCTCCAGCTGATTAGCGACTCCCAGGTTTACACTGATAAAAGCTGAACTCAGTCATAAAGGATTAAGTCCACCAGGACTCCTCCAAAAAACATTCAGACCTTCAGTAGTAGTTTGCCCTTCTACAGAACCCAAGAATCATCACTGGAATTGCACCAATTTGAATGAAAAGGCCAATCTGTACATATGATTAATCTTTTCACTCACCACATCCAGGCACAGGCAGGGAGCAGAGAAGCTTTGCTTTAAAAAAAATAAAATAAAATCTTAGTGCAGAACAAATGGGAAGGTTGGCGTTTGTCCATTCCCACTTTTAAAGTCATAATTACAAAGTTGCTGTCTTGTACAGACCAAGCTCAACCCTCTCTACACCTAAAGGAAATATTCATCCCAATCTTGTAACAAGGAAATTAGAATGAATAGAAAAGAAGTGTAAGTTCAACTCTAATGTTGCTAGTGTGATGTTGAACTCCACTGAAGAATCCACATACATCCATGAACACACAGGTCAGCAGTAATGCAGGAGACAGCTACAAAGCTGTTGGCCTCTCAAATGAGAAATGTAGGCTGGTGGATGTAAAATGGGAGTAATCCAGGGAGCCAGTAGTATGGTTCTAATGAGCACATCCACTCTGCATAAGCTTGCAATTGGCAGTAAGGAAGTCAAGCAGCCTACCTGCAAATGCTGCTTTGGTCCCACATTTCTCAGCAGGTTAGTGGTACTAAACAGTGCTCCAAACCATATAAATCTCTAGATGAGATTCCATGACTAAATTCTCCCCTACAAGGAGGACAAGCATACATCTGTGAACCAGCCAAGTGGAGATTGCTGAATGTGCATTCAATATGGTATGAAGGATAGTCTGTGCTTGAGTAAACAAATGATACAGTATCCTTTATTGGGCACGTTGACCAACCTAATCCTCACCCCCCCCCCCCAACCACACATGGCCCACTAAAAACAAAAATCACACATACTTTTTATACATCGGAAGTTATAACACACAAAAGTTACAGAAGACAATCACCAAGAATCCTTCCAGTCAAAGCCATAGTGTAGCATGACTTCCCAGCTGCCAGATGCCAGTCAATAAATCAGGGAAAGAAAAGGCCATTATAATAAGCATAGTTGCAAAAAACAAAAACCACCAAAAAAGAAAAGGACGCATCTCTTTTAAACAGAAAAATAAAGTCACATTAGTGGTATAAACATACTAATGCTAGATGGTAAATGGCAGCTTTGCTTATGACTGAGGCCCATTTGTATGGCCTGTCCATGATGTACATCATCAGCTTCTGCTTAGTCAGATCTATTTTCAAAAGGTATATTCTGAAACGAGCTCCTCTGAAGTAATCCTACCTACTGCAGAAGCAGATTTAGGATTTTTCCAGCAAGCCCCCAAAATTCTGCCTCAACACAGGAAACAGTCCAAGTGTTAACAACTGAATTACTGTATAAGGCACAAGAATCATGATGCCTTGAGAAAGAGACACCAGCCAACAAGAATCCGGGAGCTTCTAAACCCTGTAGCCCCCCAAGAAGAGCAAACAAAAATCAGTACTTTGATTCAGTAGGCTTAAAACCCCAAGTGACTGACTGCATAAGAAATTTCTTTGAACACTGCAAATAGCATTCAGATTGGTACATAGGCCCTCATCTTCTCTGGAGCTCCAGACCATAGTAAACAGTGTTCAAAGAATTACACGCCACTCTGCCAGGTCAGCCAGAACCAAGCTCAGCACCTGGTTCTGAACATGCTTTCAGCTTGTATGGTTTGGTACTTAAGGCCCAATCTACACTACAAGTGCCAGAGGACCAGCGGTTGCCACTGAACCTGGTCACAACACAGTTCCATTTTAGTAGTACTAGTGAATCTTCACCCTGCCCTCTAAAAAGAGTACGTTTACCCTGCAATTAGACCCAAGGCTGGCTCATGCCAGCTGATCGGACTTGTGGGGCTCAGGCTAAGGGGCTGTTTAATTGTGGTGTCGATGTTTGGGCTACAGCCTGAGCTCTATGAACCTCCTACCCCACAGGGTCCTAGAGCCTGGGCTCCAGCACAATTAAACAGCCCCTTAGGCTAAGCCAGCTGTGAGTTTTTAATTGCAGCATAGACATACCCTACCTATGCTAAACCCTCAGGCCCTGTCTAGGCTGGGAAAATAGGTCATAGTCTAGCCAAAGTTTTAAACAGACAGGGGAGCTGGTCGATTCTTCCTCACAAACACACCCTGTCCAGCAGGGTTTTCACAATGTTTCTGATCTCCATTGTAGCTTGGTTTGTAACCGGGTATGGATTCAGTGCTCTTATGGGTACCTGCATTTGAAAACATTTTCAGACTAAGCACCAACAGTAGTGTCCCTTACCAGCCTGCCAGTTTTACTCAAAACAGATCATCCTCCCTCAGCAGTATCTCTTTGTATGCCCCTGTGTTTGCTCAGGGAAATGGCTTGAATGTGTACATTATCTGTGTTCAGTAACGTACACAGATAAAATAAAGCAACCAGCAAGTCTGAAGAACCAACCACCCATACAAATAAATAGGGCCTTTGCAGAGCAGATGTGACCACTTATGATCACTGGAATGGAACATGTTCCAAGGGTTTGTTTATTTAAAAAAGACCAAACAACTTCCCTTTCAAACTTGAATACCTTTTAAAGTTGCTTACGAGTCAAGGGCGGTGAAGAGAATAAAACCCCTTCAAACACTCCTCTGAAGTCAACATTTGATATCTGGAGTTAGTTTAAGACATCTTTGGTTTTGCCTCGTCAGTCACTAAACTTGTGGTAACACCCACTACATCCAGTCTTTGTTAAAAAAAAAGAAAAGAAAAAAAAAGGCAATGGCTACCATTGAAACAACAGATTTACCCATCACATCCAATCGCACTGAGGGGTTACTAAACAGAGACGGCACAAACTTCAATGCTATCCAGTACAGGAGCAATCTGCCTCGCAGGGGAGAGCAGATGCTTGCTAGGCTATTCCTAGGATTCAGCATCCTCTGTACTTCTCATTGAAATAAAGAGTGAAATATGTTCCTGCAGCTCCAATTTCTGCTAAAAGTCACACTAGTCACTCCAAAAATTCTCTCCTGATCTTTTTGACAAGCTTCTAAAGTTTTATAAAAACTTTGTACAATATACATCAATACTAGAAACCATAAAAATACCACTATGCGGACATATACAAAATACCAGTTAAGGGTCACTAAATCCCAGTCACTTTGTAACAGGATAATCAGAAAGTATTAGAGGAGCTACATATTATACAAAGTGAACAATGTTGGAGAAGTTCTGGATCTCTGTTTACTGTACGATTTGCCTAAGACACCAGATAGTCAGTTGGGTTGGAGGGTTTTCACATGCAACACAAACCCGATACACATGTATTAAACAGCAGTGGAAACATTCTGAACGTGTGGCAGCTTGAGGGTGACATTTTTAAGCAGTTAGCAGCATGGAAACTGGATGGCGAGGGAGGAGGCTTTCAGTTCAGATTAGATAACTCTGACCAGTTGAGCAAGACTATCAAAACTTTCAGTAAAATGCAACAAAGATACCTGTTTGTGAGCATCAGAAGTCCATGCTGCTTGTGTATAGCCAACATCAAAAGCAAAATGCTATAGTCTGATTGAAAGGACACTCAAGAACTTTTGAGGACGGACAGGGGGGTTTTCCCCCATTGCCCCAGACTTGCTCTCAGGAAACTAAAGACAACTATTTTTTTTCCTCTTTGCCAAATAAATTTTTCTAAGAGAGTGAGAATTGCAGAGATTTTTGGTAAAATAAACAAAAAAATCCTTATTTGTAAGATTTCAAAGGCTCCGCTACCAGCAAGGTCACATTTACTGTAAAGGGAACAAAGATGGGGGTATCGAACAGGATGGAACTGCCAACTCTTTAATGGTACCTCACTCGCTGTAGCAGAGAGGCCAGCAAAGCTCCAAATTCTTAGTAAGGAATTAAACAGCACTTAAACGAGGCTGGAACTCCTGAAATGTAGCTAAAAACACAGCACTTGTTAAACTTTTGTCATCAGCACTACACCCATTTCCTCCTTTGGTATCTTACAAACCTTTTAACATGCCCTTGAAGCTAACAAAGCATTTTCCGTTTACTTCTTGCATTTCACATGCCAGCATCTTTTTTGGCAGCACAGCTCTGGGAAAAGGAGTTCTGTTAAGCTGTAATTGCCAGTCGACCACATAAAATTGTAAAACCATATTTTTGTCCTTATCAACACAGCTGGTGTTTTAACCAGATAATCTGGAGGGGCACTGCTGCAGCAAAACGTAGCTATGTTAAGGGCAGGTACAATTTTAGGTCTAAGTAACTTAACGATCTTCACTGAAAAAGTGAGATGACTAATATTAGAATCAGAGTTTAGCGCCTTGTACATACTTGTAAAAATGGAGCAATAAGCGAGGCTATGTCCTGCTCCTCTTGAAGTCCTGTCTCATAAGAAACTGTGCTGCTGATGGCTTTCACTCTCATCATGCTTTTATTCTGAGCAAGCTCTGTCCCCTGGTCTAACTGGGACACAGTAGCGAAGGTGACGGCATGAGCCTCACAAGTCTTTCGTCTGAGTTTAACCACCCATGGTCAAACTCCCTACAGAACTAGGCTTACTCAGGGTTTTCTAGAAAGAGGCTCACATGGCTTCTGGACTCAGTTTGTTTACAGTTTGCTGATGAGCAGAGATGCTGGGAAAAGAGCAACGGAAGGCAACAATCTAGATTTCAACCTAAAAATAACACACTCAGCTTTTCACATTAAAAGCACAATGGACAGTCAATAGTGAGATACACACACACCTTCAACCAACTATGCTGGTTTCCTTTGACTCCACTTAGATATCTTGAAGGTTTTTGTATTTGGCTCCTACTGAAGACAGTCAGCAAAGGGTTACAGGTGACAGGCACTGAACTGTCATTGTCCAAATGAAAGAGGGTCTGCCTTTAATATAGACCGTAGAAGCTCATTTTGTTCAGCTACTTTGCATCCAGAAGTCCTGGACTCAGCTCGTCATGCAGTGTACGATTTTTCAGAATCACTGGTTGAGAGAAAGGAAATAGCCAATCTAGAGGCCAAGCTGTACCCAATTTGATTCTCAAATTTAACAAACAAGTTTGCAAGGTAGACCTACCAATTCCATTCCACCTGCTGCCATTAAAGACACTGTTGATCAAATACTCAGTAGGATAAAAGTATCCTTTTTTATTCCAATGGAGAAGTTGCACATACCAGTTCATTCAAGCCAAAAGGCTGTTAAAATGTAAGAGCAACCAAAGCAACACACCTGTCACTTGACTTCTCCATGACCATTGATGTGTGTGATAACATATGCTGCCGAACAAAAAACCCACAACCATTCTATCAAGATGACCACGTTTGATAAGATCAGCACAACCCTAAATAACCCCTGGGATTTCTCAGTACAATGCTGATTTTAGAATTAACATTTCAGAGCGGACGAGACCGCCCCCACTCCCCCCAATTACTGCTAGACTGAGTACAGCCAATACAGAGTTGACGACTGTAATATACCAGTGGGCATATGGATCAGAAAGCCTATACCACTGGAATTTGCATGCCGTAAATTCATGTCTCCTCTCCAGGCTTCCATGGCAAACTGGGTTAATTAAGCAACAGGTTTAACAAAATCTGGAGAAGTGATAATGTATGTTTTTTTTTTTTAAAAAAGGATTAAATTTATACCACATCATTTGCTGACTTGTTCCACCATCGATTGCTCCGTAAGTTTTACAGCATAAATAAAAACTGGAGAAAAAATAAATACACTGGCTCCTAAGAAGTCTGAAGTGGTTTGGGCTGCATAGTGGAGGGGGGGGGGGAAGGGGCGTGGAAATTTACACATTTTGAGACAAAACAGGAAGCGCCTGCAAAATAGTGTAGGAGAGAGCAAGAGTTTAAGTGTCCTCATTCATGTCCTGGCTGTCTGTCCGAGCAATTTTCCGTGGTGGTGCCGAATTCTCACCTTCTATTTCCACTTGCTCTTGATCTCTCTTCTTTGCTGCATTCTGATTGAAGCAAAGAGAAAGGTACATCAGTGAAGTCCTCCACAACATTCCACTCCAGAGACGGCTACATTTCCGTACTGAATGATGCATCTTGCATAAAGAGTTGGTAAAGGTCTTTGGGAGTGAAGATGCTGATGTATATGAACTAGCAGAGGCATCTTCTGAAGAACGCCAGAGTTCTGTCCAAAGCTGAACTATATTATATATTGAATTTTCTTCTAAAATGCTCTCCTGCCCCAGCAGGGCTGCTAAAGGACAATCCTTTGTTCTTAGCTTCTTTTTTATTCCAGGGATCTCAAGTGCTTTATAAACTTTAATAAGACCCTCTTTTTCTCCCATTGCTCTGATTCAGTCTCTGAACTTCTCAAACCTCCCAACTGGCTTCCATCATCACTCTGAAGCACCTCATTATCAGCTTCAGACTCCTGACAACTCTGCTCCCATCTGTGTTTCTCCTTTCAACTCCTCCTCCATCTCTATGCTTTGCCAAAACTTCTCTCAGTTGCTCCCTTTACCCACTCCCAGCCTCCGACCTTCCTTCTTGCTGCTCTGTACCTCTGGAGCAGCCTTCATGTACTCTTCCCAAACGCACACATTCTGAAGTTACATCTGCTCTGGGAAGCTTTGTGGCTATGACCATTCCTCACTGTGTGCGTCTTGTACTGTACCCACTTGTGCCTGTAGAGCACAAACTCAGAGGCAGGGTGCGTGCTAGGAACTTTTTATAACACATGTACACCTGGCATGTACTATTCATGTGACCCTGTGAGGTAAGCAAGATATAGGATTTTACAGATGAGTACCTGGAAATAATACATTCAAAGGCACCCAGTGAGTCAACAGCAGAGCCAGAAAAAGAGCCCAGGAGTCCTGGCTCCCAGTCTTCTGTACTATCAGTCTAATAAAGGACTATGGTCTCAAGTATACCCCCAAAAATTCCTCATTTTACAGACAGGGAATTGATGCACAAAGAGGTTAAGTGACTTGCCCAAGGTCATGTAGAAAGTGTGGCAAAATTGAACAGACCTCCCAATTCTAGGCTACTGCCTTAGTCATTGGACCATCTTTCCTCTTTCTAGAATATGAAGAGTGAGAAAGTCTACCACAGATAGAAAATTCGTCACAAGCACCTTCTGGTAGAATTGAGAAATTCAGGGTTGGCTCAGTCTTCCACTTAATTTAGTATCTATGTATTTTCATGACTAACTATAGGCATTGATGGTCACACAGTAGAAGCAACCAAAAACAAACTGCACTTTAAAACCAGATACAAAGTTTTACATTAAAAAAAAGTCATACCTTTTTGTCCCATTGCTGATGTAGATAACGCAAAAGTATGTTAGTCTTTTCTGTTACTATGACTGTTGAAGAAAGAGAGAACACACTCTGAAGGCATTTCTAAGAGATAACATTTAAAACAAACTACAGTGACCAAGACTTCATACAGGTTGTGAACCTTTTAAAAAGGAGTGATATAATCATTCAGTAAGGATAGAGAAAAAGATGTGCAAAAGCGTACCCAAAAGTTAAGCAACTGTACTCTTTGGAGGTACTTAAATCTGACATAGATAGCACAAAACAGAAACTTTTTTTTAATAATCAAATGAGATTAATATTAAAAATTTGGTACGTACTCAAACACAAAATAAAAGTTCTAGTACACATCACTTGAAGCTTCAAACACAGAAGGAGCATACTTACTTTGTTCAGATGGATATTCCCTTGTGGGAAGATATACTGACGGTCTTCTGTTCTGTAGAAGTATTAGAATCGTTACAGTGCAGAGGAAAACAAAAAAAACCCCAAAATTTCCACATACAACTAAGGCTGCTGAACAATCCCAGTCCTGACAAGTTCATCTCAACTGCAATGCTATAAAATTGTGGCAATGCAGCATACCACAGTCTCACTGTGCCACGCAGCTGCAAATTCTTCCACATGTAAAAAGAGGTTCATTTATCATATATGTGCCCCAGTGCCACTGGTAAATTAAGAATGGAAAACATGGGGAGGGAATGCCACACAGCTTTGGCTCTGCTGATATTGAATTTTTCTGAAGTACATTAACTTCATATCTGGGAAATCTCCCCTCCTGGGATTCCAATCTCAGATAAGCAGTTGTAGCTCATGATGATACTAGCAATAACTTATTTTAAGAGACCCAAGGCCCACTTAGAGGCCATATGAAGCACCAGTATCCTCTGCAACTCTGTAAGACTTCAAGATCATCTCCTGAGAGATTGCATTTAGATAGAATACTCACCGACGCTTTACATACGGAGTCTGCATGAAATCTACTGAAGTTGCTTTTGTTGTAGACTGGTAAGCCTTTCAAAAAATCTGCCTAAAACGACAGAAGACAGCTTTGGTTAAACAATGAAGCAAGTAAAGAATTAGAATAGTAGACCAGCAAAAAGATCAAGGGAGTTGCACATGCCAATAATGTTTTTTTTTTTAATCATTTGGAAGTATGTTGACAGCTACGAGGTCAGATATTAAATATTCAGAACGAACACTGGTTTTCTTAAGACAAATCCTGCAGTCCTATGTGAATGTCTCATCTGTATTTCTCCAACCTAAGTGACTTATGAATCTCCAGTGAAAGGCTCTGCTGTAGCTACATCCATTTTGATATAGAGGGCTTTCTTTAAAAAACAAAAACAAAACTAGTTAATTGTTGGTGCAGTAAGGTCTCATTTTTAAGACTACGATGGTAAACTGGGGAAATCACCTCTTAAGAGGCATAGTGACTGATTTAAAAGGGGGCAATTGTCAAGTTAATCATTTAAAGAAAATTAGTGCTCTTAGATAGGTTAGATTAAAACAAAACTTGAGCTATTTACATTTTTACTATTTATATTGCAAACTCTTTTGTACCTCAGCTTGAACAATGAAAATAGATCAGACATTCTTACTTTTAAATACAAGAAGCTTTGATTTCTTGGCTCATATGAACTAGTACAATGCTGTTACATTTGAGTTGCAAAGTTTCATTAAATTAAAAAAAAAAATCACAGAAACATTTATTTTGCTTTCACTTTGCTAAAGTTCTGGGCCAATTTTGACTTGACCATATCTTTGAGTTTTACTTAGAGACAGACCTGTAACTGCACAATGAAATACTGAATCACTGTGTACTCAGTAAAGCAAAGGGAATAAGTAGGAAAGAATGAATTTGCCCATCCTGTAGCAAGCAGCCATCTATCTAAAATATCTCAACTGCCAAAATGCATCCTTAATGCCAACGCTCTGGTTTTGTTAGGGCCTGAAAAGTGGGGGAACCTGACAGCGGAACTATTAACCCTCCACCTAATACATTATAGTTGTTCTAAAAAGGGTGTTTACTCATTAAAATGAGCTGAGTTCTCAAACAAGGTAGCTACACTGAGGCAACCCCCTAGAATATACGTAGTGTAAACCTGTCAGATGGAACTTACCAATGCAACTCGCTACACAATATGCACACGAGGGGCCTACTCCAATATAGCTACACCAGTAGATAAAATCCTCAGCACAGAGAAGGCCTAGGATGCACAGTCAAACTGACAGCCATTACTAGATCTGCACAAACACAAAGGAGGCAGTCTCAGGAAGGCAAAAGAACTACACAACCTCTATGGCCTAATCCTGTAGCCCTTGCACACATGTAACTCCTGGTGCAGGGTCAATGGTAATTGTGTGCAGGATCAGGCCCACAATCCGTGGTTACTTCCATGCAAAGATCTCCCAAGTTCTTGAGGAGGTCTGGTTCAGCCTTCATAGCAGAGTCAGAGTAACACACTTGACAACAGCAGCACTGCCTCACTGGAAGCATTTCAGTGTAACAGCAGCAGCGGCCCTGAAGAGGCCCTTTACCCACAGTTAACCAAGCTAAACCGATATGGATGGAGGGGTGTTTGTCTTAAAAGCAATAAAGGGGGCAGTATGGTAATCAACTCAGCAGTATGCCAGACCCAGAACCACTCTGAAGCCTCTTCAGTCACAATATACCTAGAGAAAAAGAAAGACTCCTGACAACAGCTGAATTTTTTAAGTAGCAGGAAGCAAGGGGACAGATATCACAAGAAGCCATTAAGTATGCTCCTTGGGGAAGGAACTGTCTTTTTGTGTGTTTGTACAGTGCTTATTACCATGGGGTCCTGATCTATGAATTGTAGGTCCTTAAAATAAGTAAGATAGATGAACGTAGGAAAGGCCATGAAGGAAAATAGCTAGCCTAAACCCCTATCTCAAAAAACAGATTTAATATCTGCACTGGAGTCATGCCTAGAGGCCCCAGTCAAGGATTAGGGCCCCATTATGCTAGGCACAACACATGCATGTAACAAAGAAACAGACCCTGCACCAGAGCTTACAATAGAAGCTTAATATATTATCTTGTGTAGAATCAACTCTAAAGATCAGAAAGAAGCAGATGATTCTAATGAGCAGAGTTATTCAACCCATTTCACACGCAACAAGAAGATAGAGTCCTTCTGCAATGCTACTGTTGTGGAAGGAGTTAAAAATCTCTTTTAATGGGAACAATTACTTTTCTGTTTGTAACTGTCATAGCTTATTCAAAGCAATAGGCTCCAGTCAGGATAGCCTCGAAGCACTATTTATACTTTGATCTTGTTTTAAGAAAAGTTAACAACAGTAAGGTTTCCAAATTTATGCCCTCCCAAGCTTGCTTTTAGGAGAAAAATAGCCCTGTGGTTACAGCACTGGACTTAAGACTCAACCAAACGGGTCTCAGTTTCCAGTTCTGCCACAGAGTCTTTGTGCGACCATGAGCAAATAACTAACCTCTCTTGCCCATCTGTAAAATGGGTACAATATGACTTCCTTTCTCCCACCGTTTATCTGCCTTGTCTATCTAGCACATGCCAGCTCTTCAGGGCAGGTTCTTGTTTCTCTGTAGAATGACTGGCACAATGAAAACAGTATCTAAGCTGGTCTTTATTTCTATTCCAGTCGAGCCTAAACTTGTTTTCAGATTCTGCTGTGTGCTCCAACTGTTATGCTGCCACTGATGGGCTGCTTCTTTCATTTGCCTCCCAAGGTTGGTTCTGATTACAGAATACTCAATCGGAAAGTTCCATGACTGCGAAAAGGATATAGATCCTCTTAGTATTATTCTTACTAACATCGAGGCATATTTCACTGACTTAGCATCCCATTTCACTCTATTTAGAATTGACCTTGAGTTCTTACATACTAGAGCTAGTAAGTATTTGATTGGAATTGATCAAAATTCCCAGGTATGTTTCTTACTCTATTTAGAGAGGAAAATTTTGAACATACCCCACCACAAACCATTTAATTTTGTTCAGCCTTTCACTGCACTTTGATGCAAGAAACTGAATATTTGCACCATTACATTAGGCTAGGCCCGGACAGAAAAGCCTTTGAACTGAACTATTCAGACTATTACTTGGCATATAACCAAAAACAAAAAAAAAAAACAAAAAACCAAACCCCACCACACAACAACCACCCTGAAAGTGTAATTATTTTTAAATAATATTTTACACTACTTCAGGTGTTTAATAAGCTACAGCTCAACCCCCGTTTCAAAAATTGGATACATTCAGGCAGACACATTTCAAGGATTCTGCAAAAGGAAAAGTTGGGTCAAGATGCAAATGTAGAAAACCATTTCTACAAATAACTGTATTGTAAGAGACCTGACCAAGAAGGAATCTATCAATAATTGCAACTAGTCACTGTAAAAAGAAAAAAATTAAAGTTTGTGAGAGGAAAACTGTACTTTCTAATCATGTAGGAGCCCAAGTCATCAACACGTTTCTGTAGCACTCCTTAACTTTACACAAAATATATAGAACAAAACTAGTCATTTTAAGAAACAGTGTCAGAAAACTGAAAAACTTGTCTTTGCTCTGATGAGTCCTAAAGTAAGACTATCTACATAAAGAGTGAGACTACTGGGCCTGAAATGGGATTGTATCACATACAGCATATGTGCATAAACATGGATACTTTCCCCCTCATCCACTAAAAAGCAATCATAGAATATCAGGGTTGGAAGGGACCTCAAGAGGTCATCTAGTCCAACCCCCTACTCAAAGCATGACCAATCCCCAATTTTTACCCCATATCCCTAAATGGCCCCCTCAAGGATTGAACTCACAACTCTGGGTTTAGCAGACCAAAGCTCAAACCACTGAGCTACCCCTCCCCCCTCAATGTTGCTTCCCCCCTGAGAACCATTATAGGTACTTAAAGATGAGGGCTAAATATTTCTCCGAGATGCAAAATAAACTCCTTAGCACTGTTTTGGACAGGTTGCAAGACAGCTTAAAACAACAGTTTTCAATTATTCTGCCATGCCCCCATTCACACATTATACATTTTGACCTACTAATGTACAAATGCCATTTAAACAGTGAATCAATTATTGTAAAGAACACAGTTGGAATCCATTTTGACAGAGGGCAATAAAACCTTATCAAACATCCAAAAGAAACAGTTCTTCCCTCCTAACTCCTCCAGCATAAGTGGGGGTGGCAGGCACCCTAGTTAATTACTTTCATGGCAATGTATTTCTAGGTGCCTACTAGATTATGTACAGCTGTCCCCACATTTAAGCATCTCGTCTTATGAGAGTCCAAATATAGGATAAAGCCTCAGAACGACAGCCCTGAAAATAATGGCATGAAAATCACACAGGATCTTTTGTTAAAGGAATAATGTCTGCAGATTTTGTTTCATTGTTCAGCTTCTCCAATTAAAAACAATAAATGCGAGACAGACACCAGACTTGTGCAGGCCAGAGAATTACACACCTGCAACAAGGAATCTAGCTAAAAGAAAAGGAGGACTTGTGGCACCTTAGAGACTAACCAATTTATTTGAGCATAAGCTTTCAAGCTACAGCTCACTTCAAAGGAATCTAGCTAGTCATTTAACACTACATGCAGCACCATGATATCTTAGCTCTAGGCTAATGGGAGCAAGCAAGAGAGAGCTGGAGTTTCCCTGGTTACTAGCCACCACACTATTTTTTCCCAGGGCAGAAGTTATTTGAATGATTCAGCTCCAACACCATGTGAAGTGTTTACTGGGCAACCACCATTATGGAGATATTAGCACGAAAACAAAAGTGATTCTTAGAAAAGTTTTTTTTTTTTTTTTTTAATCTCAGCTTTCTGCCTCTCTCTTTTCCTTAGGACAAAGAGGGAAAATGCCCCGGCCAAACCAAAATTGCTGAGGAATGTCCTGAGGAGTCGGGAAGTGAAGCAGATCCTCAAATTTGAGGCGTTTCTCCATTTATTTTAAGGGAAGGTGACATAGCAGGAACCCCAGATGCAAAACTGTGACTAAGCTGCTGCCTGGAGAGTCTCTCCCTACTTTCCCCACGGCTATTGCTTTGAGGAGGGAGGCAGAGACAAGGCTGCATCTGCCTCTCCCATGTCAGCAAGACCCCACCCCCCAAAGCAGTTTCCCCGAGACGGTGACCAAAAAAATCCCATTACGGCTGGAGCCCGCAGCTCTAAGCGGAGAGATGGAGAGGACATCCTTGCCCCAGCCCCTCGACCCTAAGGAGGGAACGCAGCAACACCGCTCAGCCCCACCAGGCCCCCGGGGGCGGGGAGAACCGCAGATGCAGGAGCCCCACCCCCGAGCGCAGCCACCTCAGGCCTTCGGGAGAGATCACTGGCCCCCTTCCCTGCTACGCAGGCCCAGGAAGGAAACACCGAAGCCCTTTTCCTAGGCAGGGCCACACGGCTGCACGGGAAGGCGACCAGGGGACTCCAGCCCCTCCCCCAGTCGCGCCCCGCACCCCCAAAGTCACCCCTCTCCCCTGAATAAGCAGGCCCAGGAACTGCCGTTGGGGGAAGGTGGGAGGGGACCGACACCCTTCCTAGGAAAACCCATGGGGGGGGGGGAGAGGCCCCTGGGTGCCGGGGCTGCCCCAGCCCCACCTATCAACAAGGGCCTACGGTGCTGGCACTGGCGGGGGGGGGGTTGCAGGGGGGCGAAGGCTCTGCCCCGAGAGGGGAGGCCCATAGCTGCTGGAGGGGGGGGGTGTTCGCCAGGGCGGCTGCAGCTGTCTCCCCTCCCCCAGAAGGCCCCAGGGCGCCCGCCCCACAGCCCAGCCCGGGGGGAGGGGGGGTCCGTGGCGGCCGCACCCCATGGGAAGGGGGCCCGTGGACCCAGCCTCGCCCCACTCAGGCTGGGGGCGGGGCCCTCTCCCCGGGAGCCCCCATGGCTACTGAGGCTCCAGACCCAGCACCCCGCCTCCCCCACCCGCCATTTTGTATGGGGGGGGGGGCACAAGCCACCTACCATCTTCCCCGCCGCTGCCTCCGCCGCACGGCAACTTCTAAAAGCCCACTCCTCAGCCTAACTTGCCTCCTCGTTCGCACCGCCCCTCCGCCCAGACACGCACGCTCCCATTGGGTGGCTCTGCCCAAGACTGCAGGCCTATTGGCCATCGGACCTGTCCCTCCAATCGGCCTAGTAAATAGCCCTTTAGGTTGCGGCAGGAAATGCCCGCCCCGGCTCCTAAGGCTCGCGGGAGGAAGAGGAAAGGACCCGGATGTGGGGGCCGGCCGCGCTGCTTCATGGGAGCTGTAGTTCCAGTAATGAACACCTGGCTTCCCACTTCCCATGAAGGAGGCCATTGACTGCTGTCGGGATCAATAATAATTTATGGCTCATTATTAATAGAGTGACCAGATGTCCCTTTTTTAAAGGGACCATCCCGTTTTTTCGGGACTTTTTCTTATATAGGCATCTATTACCCCCCACCCCCATCCCATTTTTTCACACTTGTTATCTGGTCACACGAGCAAACAACTTAATAATAATAATAATATATATTCAACAACACTTGATAATTAATCAGTGATTAATAATCAGTATTCAAGTCATAGTCAATTATGAGTTACTAATTATAATGAAATAACCTATCAGTAATGGCTTATAACCACTACCATTTAATCAAACTTAGCCATAGATTCCAAACAGTAAACATTAATAACCAATTTGAGTGATTATGAAATATTAAGTAACTGATTATCAAGCACTCATAATTAAGAATTTATTCATTAATAAAGCTCTGTTCTTGCAAGCTGCTGTCCCTGGGCAAACCCTTGTATCCACAAAGTGTCCTGTTAAGGGGTGCAGAGGTCTGCCTGGGTGAAGCAGCTTGCAACATGGGGGCAAAAGTCAAGAATATTTAATCATTTCTAATGAGTCACAAATTAATTCTCTCTGAATAATCTATATGAGTTATTTGTATAAGACCCAAAATGTGTTAGGCAAATTGCAATACAGACATGTAATAAGACAGGTCCCTGCACCAGTGATCTTGCAGTGTGAACAGAAAAAGGATTAACAAAAGACACAAGGTACACTGGAGGGAGGGATACACAACAGTTCAGTGCTACTTGAGACAATTGTCAGATATGACCCTAAATCAAGACTGTAATGGTCAATAACCAATAATAAAACAGTAATCAAAAATAAGCTATTTCACAGGCGTTCTCCACCTGTTCAGCAATTACAGCTGACAGGATCATCTGGTCAATCTCCAGTGCTACATTCTTTGTGGCCTGGTGTACATTTGTTGCCACTAACAATGCCACTGAGTGAAGTGATCCACCATCATTACCCTCCATGTGGGACAAGAGGACATCTTCATACCCATTCCACAGGAACGGGCGCCATCAGTTGGGGGAATGGTCCACATTCTACAAATAAGGAAGCATTCTGCAAAGGGGCTAACGCTGAAAAACACTTATGCAAACAGCATTTTCAGGTTAATTTTGAAAATAAGGAGCTATGAACTGAGACAAAATCTCCTGAGAACCTGTCCCATATCCTAGGAGTTGTTACAGCAAAGGTCAATTTAAAATATGACAGCTGAACTCCTAAAAAGCAGCTTGACATCAGAGAAAAAATAATATATGAAGAATAGATGCTGACACCCGACTCATACAAAACTTTGGATTACGGCTCAATGGGACATTAGGTTGAACACTGGGGAAAGTTCCTAAGAATTCTATTAGGCTGTGAGAAATTAATCCTGAAAGAGTGGAAGTACCCTAAATGGAGGCATTTAAAACTAGGACTTGCCAAACCCCAGGCAAATAAGCTGTGGGAAACAATTCTGCACTGGCCACTAATCTGATAGTGTTAGTCTCTTCCACTTCTAATTTCTCCAGATTCCAAAAGATCCATTAAAAAAATAAAAAGAAGATATGTTATAAAAACAGAGTTGCCTCTTACTAATGCCTTTTTCCATCCTTTCTCTGGTTGAGTTGGCAGATGTTTTGCTGGGTTTCTTTAAACTGGACTTTGCTTTCCGCATATGGGTTACAAACACGGTTGGAATGATGCTCTGTAGGAGTCCCTTCATTTCAAGAAAGCGCACCAGGGCCTCTTAAGATAGGCACTGTGGTGTCTGCACACTGTTCTGAGATGGAGAAGCTGCTGAGTTCTAATTCTGGTTCCAGCTGTGGCCTTAGACAAGTGACTTTTTCAGCCGTGCTGCAGACCTGAACCTCCCATTAAATGGAAGCCGTGGTTGCTCAGCCCCTTCTTAAATTCAGCCTGTGCCTTAGTTTCCTCATCTGACAAATAGGGAGAATGATACCTCTCTGCCACTGGGGGTTGTGAGGCTTAGATAATTAGCACAGCACTTTGAGATCCTTGCACAAAAAACTTAGTACTGGGCCCTAGCAGGCATTTTTGCACATCACTCTGAAAAATCATGTACAGTTGGCAGTCTTTGTTTCAAAAAGTCCCAAGCCTGCAATGGAAAAACTACTGTAACCCATTCCCAATCATCTGATTCATCCAGCTTCCTTCATCCTCAGTTTCTCTTTCATTATTAAGGTATGACTGAAATGCAATAAACAGAGGCTGTGTTATCAGAGGAAAGCACATAATCCTATTTATAAGCTGTACCCTGCCTACATGCCTTTGGAGAGGTGCACAACCTTTAATAAAAAGATATATTGTGCTCCTTGAACAGGTACCAAAAGAGCAAGATCCCACCCCATAAACAAACTCACTCCCCCCAGCCAGCCATCTCAGTAGCTACAGAATGTATACAGTACCAAAGATTGTACTAGCTAGTAATCCTCTCAGGGATCATGCCAGACTGATTCTGTTTATCATAGGCAGAGGAGTGGTTAGATGTTTGGGGTGTTGAATTATTAGTTCTGCTCTTAAGTTCCCCTACAACTGACTCTAGAGAGCAAACTGACCACCTTCCTCTTACTGGAGCCCATTTTTCAAATTGAGGGCTCTGGCGATGACCACGACTCGTGCTCATGGGGACTTTCTAGCCCCCAGCTACCTTCAGTGTCCGATACTGAGGTGAAAAGGAAGGTGTTCTCAGCCTTCTACATATAATTCCTCCAGCTGCTAGGAAGTCAGGGTAAGGAAGATATATTGTTGAACTTCTGGAAGGAGATGACATGTGTGAGAGCTGTGTCAGACAGGCCCAACTCCTTGCCCCACATGCTGTCCCAAAGAGGTTCAGGCTCCTCTCTACTTCATTTTTAAGTATCAAGGCCAACATTTTTAATGGTCATCTTGAAAGGTTTATAAAATCAGCTCAAGAGATCTCAGGCTCAGTCCCTGAAGAGTAAGGAACCTATAATGGGCACTTTGTGGCTCCAAGCTTTCCTGTATTGATTGTTAATCTGGCTAAATTCACTTTGTGGTAGAATCTCAACCTCTGGAATTTCCTGAATATCATGAACCTGATTCTCACCTTTACTGCTGCATTAGTGGTAGTTTTTGCATCTAATTTCCCCTCAAGTAAGCCATGCATATTTGTCACACTGCATTAAACTTGGAGAGGGAAATTTAAACTTGTCAGCTTTACAGTCTGTCTCATGCTTCCATTTGGAACACCTAGAAGAATGTTTACATTGTTTTTAAAATAAAAAACTGTTTTAATTAAGATACCATGGGGACATTTTTATTCAATGTCAATTTTTAAAAAATTGAACAAAACCTGCATTTTGATCCAAGTATTTAGAGAATCCTGAATATAGACTGTAGATTTTGTTCTTAAAAGCTCTCACAGCCTCACACACTCGGTGTGAAATACACCCCAGTACAGAAGGTCTTTGCAAAGCCTATGCTCCAAGGGGTGTTAAACTGAGAGACTAAATGGAAAACTTAAGCAATGCAGAGAGGCCTTGCATGGGCTCTTGGGCACAGATGTGAATTTCACCCCCACACAGCAGCAAACTAAGCCAAAGTGTGCTAAGTGAGGTGTTTGGGTGCTCTTCAGGTGCCATTAAGAAGCTGGGCATTGGAATCTTTACCCAGTGACAAAAGGAATTCTTGCTAACAGAGCAACAGGAAAGCAAAACCAACATGCACTACTGCTGTAGTTTATAACAGGACTACAGCCCCACCACTAGGTTCAGATCCTGCAATTAAATCTATGCAAGTAGATTCTGTGGCTGCCTGGAGTCCCATTTTCTGCAACAAGACTCTTCATGGGCACATATAAATTTGCAAGATCTGGCCTTAAACTGACAGCAAAAAGAACCCTACCCCACGCCTGCTTTAGGCTCCAGACATGCAAGGTACTCATTTTCTTCAAACAGCTCTGAGGGCACTCAGCACATTGCATGATAGGGTCCTTAGTGAGTAACACAGGGAGAGGGGAGTGGAGTCAATAGCACACTGTTCACTGGGTACGTTGGGGAATAGTCATAGACCTTGTCTTGTGGTTAACGCTAACTGCACATCCACAGATTGAAAACTCATCCCTTTAGGTTTCTAGAGAAAGAAGAAAGTGTGTCCGCTACTCCCACAAGAAAAAAAGAGAAATAAAAGAGTTTTTCTTCCCCTATAGCTTTGCATTAACAAACTTAATGCAGGAAGCTTGATATGATTTTTTATTATTTTGTAATTATGCCTCATGGATGTACAATTTTTACCTTAGAACTACTCCCATCAGTTGTAATAATTTTGCCATTAAAAATAGTTAGCCATCTAGTGACGCCAATGGAAAAGAAAACCAGCAACCTACATCTGTCAAAGTACCACTCAATAATTCTTCACCACATTTTATAACATGATGGGAATAGTCAATCGCTCATGGGTGTTTCATAGAGAAGTCTATGTCACTGCAAACTCTCGAGCTGGTTCACTCTAAAGGTCTGAGCTGCGGAAGATTATTCAGGCTTGACTGAAACATTTCACGCTCAACAGATCCTGCAGCTACAACACTCAGTGGCTCAGTGATTTCCTGCCTTTCAGTATGCGTCGGAGGATCACCTCGATCCCACTGGGAGTTCTAATACGCTTGATCCAGCCATGGGTCCGTTTGCGCTTGAGGTTCTTTGGTTGATATTCATTCCCGCGTGCCTTGGTGCGTATTTGCTGAAGGTTCCATGGTGACAGGTGTCTAGGGATGCTTTGGAAGATTCCTGCAGATCTGAAGGATAGGCTGGTGCTCGGAGGCTGCCCCAAAACATCAGAGAGGATGGAAATTGTCCTGGGCTGTGAGGGGCAGGCTATGACGCGCTGCAGCAGAAAGAATCTTGGTAGAGTGAAAAAACAATAGAAAGAGGTTAACAGGAAGTAAGACAATGACCTACAGAGTTTGGAATCTAAGCACCATGTGTAAAACACAGTATGTGGGATGGGGTGATTGAGACTTTCATTCAAATAATGTAATTTTGGAGGTATAACTGGTTAAATAAGGGACTCTGACAATTCATTTGAGCCAGACATAGTGAAGGGAGATGCTGGCCCTGTTTCGGCAACACACTCCCGCACCCAGCACTGCGGTCATCCATCTCTCTCTTGGCTCTGCCAATGCAGTGACACACACAGCACCCCTCTGATCAGATAGTCATCACTGCTTCTGACCTCCCTTCCTCCCCATCTACAGCCAGGACCCCCACCCCACCCTCCCAGCCACACACACCCCCTCTCTCCTGCCCTCAGCTTCCACTCACCCCATTTCCAGTCCCCCTTCTTCTGCCCTGGCCTCCCCCTCACCTCCTGCCCCAGCCCCCCCACCCCTCCCAGTCACCCTTCTTCTGCCCTGGTCTCCCCTTCACCTCCTGCCCCGCCCCCCCTTCTGAGACCCCCTTCTTCTGCCCTGGCCTCCCCCTCCCCTCCTGCCCCGCCCCCCCTTCTGAGACCCCCTTCTTCTGCCCTGGCCTCCCCCTCCCCTCCTGCCCCGCCCCCCCTTCTGAGACCCCCTTCTTCTGCCCTGGCCTCCCCCTCCCCTCCTGCCCCACCCCCCCTTCTGAGACCCCCTTCTTCTGCCCTGGCCTCCCCCTCCCCTCCTGCCCCGCCCCCCCTTCTGAGACCCCCTTCTTCTGCCCTGGCCTCCCCCTCCCCTCCCGCCCCGCCCCCCCCGAGTCCCCCTTCTTCTGCCCTGGCCTCCCCCTCCCCTCCCGCCCCGCCCCCCCCGAGTCCCCCTTCTTCTGCCCTGGCCTCCCCCTCACCTCCTGCCCCGCCCCCCCCCCGAGTCCCCCTTCTTCTGCCCTGGCCTCCCCCTCCCGCCCCGCCCCCCCCCGAGTCCCCCTTCTTCTGCCCTGGCCTCCCCCTCACCTCCTGCCCCGCCCCCCCGAGTCCCCCTTCTTCTGCCCTACTCCCCCTCACCCCATTTCCAGTCCCCCTTCTTCAGCCTCCCCTCCCCGCGGCCTGCCCCTCACCCACTCAGCCCCCCTGGGGAAGGGGCTCTCCGGCAGCCGCGCGTTACCTGCCCGCGGGAGGCAGAGGCCAAAGGCGGCCCAGGCGGCCGGTAAGGAAAGCCGCCATCATTCCCCTCCCCCCTCAACAACACCCTCGCCTATTGGCTCCCGCCGCCGGGCCTATCACAACCCGCGGCCACGCGGGGCTGGGGGCGCCCCAAGGGCTTCTGGGACATATCGTTCTCCGTGTCACGCCGAGGCCGCAAGGGCTTCTGGGGGCTGTAGTTCTCCCGGACAAGCCGAGGCTCTCCGTGGGGTGTGCTGAGCCCCGGGCCCTGGGCCGGCTGGCCCCGTGTTCCCGCCTTGCCCCGTTTCCTCAGGGCTCCCCTTCCCCCCCCACGGGCCGTGGGTCGCCATGGAAACGGACCCCCCGAAGGAGGGCGGCCTGTGGGCTAAAGCCTGGCAGCCCGGACTCCTGGGTTCTGTCCCAGCTCTGGGAGGGGAGGGGAGGGGAGGGGAGGGGGGTCTAGGGGTTAGAGTGGAGGAGCCGGGAGCCAGGATTCCTGGGTTCTCCCCCTGGCTGTGGGGTCTAGCGGGTTAGAGCAGGGGGAGAACCCAGGAATCCTGGCTCCCGGCTCCTCCACTCTATCCCCTAGACCCCCCCTCCCCTCCCAGAGCTGGGACAGAACCCAGGACTCCTGGGTTCTCGCCCTGTCCCCCCTAAATGGTTAGGGATGCGGGAGGCTCGGAGTTGCCGCACGCTCCGTGCAGGTACAAGAGGCCGTCCACATAGAACGACTTGCACGGTAGCGGCCTTAGTCTGGTTGAGGTGGGAGTTTCCTGGAGAGGGTGGGGACAACCATCCCAAAGCATCTCTCCAGTTCCCATCCTGCATGAAATTTCCTTTGCACCTGGGGCACCCAGTGAGCGAGGAGAGGGCACAACCTTTTGTGGAGCCAAAGGCCCAGTATGAACCAGTGGTGCAAGGTGCAGCTACGGAAATCCCAGTCTGGTTTTTAAATGGTGCACTAAAGGCCAGATTTAACCCTGGTGCAACTCTCATTCGGTTCAGTGGGGTTGATCACTTTACAGAAGTGCTGGACTTGGCCCTGTGTGGTGAAGCAAGTTACTTCGATTTGCTGTTCACCTCTGGAGCCCTGAGTTTAGACCTGCCAGAGGTTCAAGTCATGTGATATCAATGAGCCTGATCCTTCTGCCCTCATTGATCTCAATATGGGGATGCTCAGAATCTCTGAAAAATCAGGCCAGTGGTCTCACATAAACAAGGATGAAGACTATAGTTAGTGAGTCACCTTTGAAAAGCCAGATCTCATTGAAAGTTGTTTATTGCGTAGGGTGAAGGCAGTGAGTGAAAACTAAGTGGTTGACATTTTGTGTCTTATAACACAAGGGTTTGGTGCCTGAAGAGGATCTGAATTAACCATCAGCTAAACAAAGCTTCTGTATGTGATGCCTTAACCACAGCATGAGATGTTCCCCTGTAGCCCTCTGGGTAAGTAGCTCCTCATCTGTCATATTACACACTGTGCAATAATAATGTTTCATAGAATCCCTTATCCATGTATCATGCCTTTCATCTAGTGGCATTGAAGGGTGTCTTTTTTTAAAAAGCCTATGGGAGTTAGGTACTCACCTCCCATTTAATTTCCATAGTGGTGGGGTGCCTGGTGCCCTTACACATCTTACCCAAAGCAGGTTGCAAACAATGAATTGAACTTTCCAATCCCCGTTCCCTCCTGTGAGGTAGGTGTGTTCCCATTTTTCAAACAGGGGGATTGAAGCACAGAGAAGAGATTTACCTAAGGCTGAGCAGAGGCCATGGCAGAGCTGAGAAAAGATGCCATTCCCCTACTTTAACCCCTAGACCACACATGCTCCTACAGCAAGGAATAGTAGAACTTAGGAGTCCTGACTCCCAGGCTTCCCTGTTCTAACTGCTAGATACAACTGACTTTAAATAATAATTTGCATTTATATGATCTCTTCCATTGTTCTTATCACGTCTCTCTCTGTCAGTGTCCCTCATCCCTCAGAAACAGAGATGGAAGCACGGGACTGATGTTCATAAACAAGGAACTGTCCTGCAGTTCCCAGGATGTCTGGCCACCCTAGTGTATCTGGCGTCACCACAACACACAGGGCTATGGGCTCTTTGCCATGATGGATTGTTAAAAAACTTTTAATACATTTTCTGTCAAAATGATTTTGCTGGCAACAGTTCTGGGCTGTTTCTTTGCTTCTGTTAGCTCTAAGATTGAAGCACTGATTTGAGAGGCGCAGGGCTGTGCAGGGGAAGTGACACAAATGTGCACAGGCTTGGTGCTCGTTATGGCTGCGGGAGACGCTTTGCCCCTTTCCTCATTGCTAGGCCTCTTAGGGTTATCACTTAATTATAAGCTTATGCTCTAATAAATTGGTTAGTCTCTAAGGTGCCACAAGTACTCCTTTTCTTTTCACTTAATTATGCACTCACTAGATATATGCCTGAAATGGCCATGTGCCTGTGTACCGGGGCTTTTCATTCCTTGATCCTGTTATTGGAATAATTGGGGCTGTCCAAAGAACAAAGAGAATTGGAGATGAATATTGTCTTACACTTAGAGGAGGAAATGGGAGCCAGGACTCCTGGGATTCTATTCCTGCCTCCATTGCACAGCTGCTCTATGATATTAGCCAAGTCACTTAAAACAAAAAAAACCTCTCTGTGCCTCAGTTTCCCCATCTGTAAAACCGGAATGATACTACTGCTTCCCCAGGGGAGTTATGGGGTTGGATGTTTTGTAAAGCAGTTTTGAGATTTCAGATGACACTTTCTATAGAAGGGTGATTATTCTTAGACCTTCATGAATACATGGTCATGTGATATTTAGCAGGCGACATTATCCATTATTATTCATTTTGGTGCTCCCCTCACAAACATTAAGGTGCTGTACAGTTACCACAGGGATTATTTCACCTTCCAACTGAAATGAAGCTACCTGTGGTGAGGGAGAGAGCAGCTGTTCTTGGGCCAGTTACTCTGTCCCACAGGTTTTCTGATTCATGCTTTCCCCAGATGAAACTATTTGGTGAATTATTGCAGGAATTAAAACTAGAGCAGATTATCCAATGTAGGTACACTGTATGCTGATCTGGAGTATACAGTATACACTATTTTTTACTTTCACTTATTAACTCAAATTTTTAGTAACAAAAAGGGGATTATTTGAAAGACTCCCTGTTTTGATGGCTCTTCCTTCAAGTTAATGGGAACCAGCAGCAGAGTTGTTAGACTCTCTCTCTCTCTCTGGACTATTCAGGTCAGTGGGGAAAGGATCAAGCCCTGTTCTAATTTAGCTCTGGCTGCCCAGGGAAAGGGGTAATTTAATAATAACATGGGGAAGTCAGAAAATTGACAATTTCAGAATTGCATCTACTTGCTTCACAAATCTGTCTCCTGTGTGTATCAGTCATATCTGCTGATATTAGCCCTTCACAGCCAATGCATCTACCGACCAGAGAGTGAGCTGCATTCTCTTTCGTTCACACATTATCAAATGCACTGTTTACTACAGTTCAGCTCCAGAATCCAGCAGAGAGGTCTGCAAGGTGTTACCAACACTTATGATACACTTTATCTGGATCAGAATTACTAGCTTTGCAGCACTGGTAGTTAGAAAAAGCATTGTTTTACTTGTAAACTGAGCACATTTGATCTGAAGTTCTTGAGACAAAATAAATCATTAACATGATTTGGAAAATGTAATTCACAACAAGCCGTGGATCCGTAGGTGGAGCAGGAATTGTTTCCATGCTACTCATTACTGGATGGAAAAATAATCAGTTCCACACTTTCAGTTACTTACTGTCACAGGTAATTAACTATTCATTATTGCTCTTTGATTTTGGATTCTTTAAATGTCAGAGGAACTTTTCTATAGCCATAGTGGACAGCATGATAATATACTAAGTGTAATACAAACTGGTTGGGGGGACCAGCTAGCAGATATAAGTAGGGGCACAGCGAGCAGATCGAGGGACGTGATCGTCCCCCTCTATTCGACATTGGTGAGGCCTCATCTGGAGTACTGTGTCCAGTTTTGGGCCCCACACTACAAGAAGGATGTGGATAAATTGGAGAGAGTCCAGCGAAGGGCAACAAAAATGATTAGGGGACTGGAACACATGAGTTATGAGGAGAGGCTGAGGGAACTGGGATTGTTTAGTCTGCGGAAGAGAAGAATGAGGGGGGATTTGATAGCTGCTTTCAACTACCTGAGAGGTAGTTCCAGAGAGGATGGTTCTAGACTATTCTCAGTGGTGGAAGAGGACAGGACAAGGAGTTGCAGTGGGGGAGGTTAGGTTGGATATTAGGAAAAACTTTTTCACTAGGAGGGTGGTGAAACACTGGAATGTGTTGCCTAGGGAGATGATGGAATCTCCTTCCTTAGAAGTTTTTAAGGTCAGGCTTGACAAAGCCCTGGCTGGGATGATTTAATTGGGGATGGGTCCTGCTTTTGAGCAGGGGGTTGGACTAGATGACCTCCTGAGGTCCCTTCCAACCCTGATATTCTATGATTCTATGATTCTATATAAAGGGGCCAGCATCTTCCCCCACCCATCTAATCCAGACACTCCCTTTGAAATAATAATACTTTACAAACAATGTCCTCAAGGCACCTTATAAACAGAATTAATTCTCCAATCATTCCTGTATAGATGAATATAATTATCCTAATTTTACAGAGCAGAGGAACCGAGGCACAGAAAGGCAAAGTGACTCATCCAAGGTCACACAGTGAGTCGGCAGCAGTCCGGAGTAGAACCCAGGAATCCTGGCTCCCAGTTGCCTGGTCTGGCCATTAAAGAAAAGGCCTTGTTTTCAGAACATTCCTTTCCATTGGTGAAGGCAAAGATAGCTGGCTTGTCAGAAGAGTTTGCATTTTGTATATTGCCAACCTCAAGCTCTCAAAACAAATGAGTCAGCCCCCCCTCCATCCCCCAAACTCATAAGATTAAAAAAAAATTGTAGGGTCTTTTTATTTGTCTTTTAGTGTCATATTCTTCAGGGGGTCATGTTTTCAAACTTTTCTGCACAAAAAATGAGGGCTAGAAACTTACTTTTGTTTTCACATGAAAGCTAAGACTCTCACATATTCATGTGAATCCAAGAGCTACTGCTTTACAAAAAGCACCAGATATTTGCGATGAAATCGTGAGAGTTGGCAACACTCATAAAATCATATGAATTAATTGGAACAATCTTGGCGGTAAAGTATTTTCAGCAGATTAACAGCCGAATTGTCACAAACATAGCCAAATTCCTTCGAGATGTGTCAGGAGACGAGGGACGCCCTCATGCAATTGAAGAAAAAGTCCTGGTTCCCAACCTCAGCACTGGCAACAGGACTAGTGCACTTTACACCCCATGCCAGGGATTAGAGGGGAAGGCATGTCCCCTTACCCCTTTTTCTCTCCCAAGCTCTCCATAGGCTGTAAATTGGGTGACTTTTTGCTTCAATTGGTAAGATTCCCTGTCTGTCATCGTGAAACTCCTCCTCTGTGGGAGGGATTTAAGGGGCTTCTCTATGGCTACAGAATACAAGGGCAAATAGCTCCCCAAAATCCCCCAGAGCCAGGCTATGGTGTTTTCCCCTCCACTGTGGCTCATGGAGAGAAGATGGGAGGAGAGATTCCATTTTAAAGCAGATGATTTTAGCTGAAGGGAAGGCTCAATCGTTCTTACTGCACATGCAAAAAAAAAAAATGTAATCAGAGCAGCTCAAAAGCTGAGCATCCTGCCAGCGCTAGCTCCTTGCACAGGCGGCTGCTGACTTTGGCTTTTCTTCCTCCCCCCTCTTTTGCTTTCTTCAAGATTAATCCTTTTATTTGCAATCTCAACTGCTGACAATTCTTGTCAATCAATGAGGTGAGCATGATGTTCTGTCGCTCTCTGTTGTACAGGGGACTGAATGTACAGCTGGAATTTGGGTCATGCACAGGGGAAAGGAGGAGGGGGGTATTCTGCACAGGGTGCAAAATGGCCAAAAGACCCGCTCCGAAGCTTAAGATCAAAAGGGATTTGAGAGGCGTTAAATGGGATCTCAGGAAAATAGGGGAAGGCAGTAGCTGTCCGAGTGATGCCAGGTTGTTTGCACATAAATAGCTGTATTATCCATGCATGCTTAGGCAAGGGAAAAAGCTACCCACCAGCAAAACTTAGGTGCATGCATCTCCTGTTGTGATGCAATTGCAATAAATTATCGCTGGCTCTGAGGAAGGCACCACTGTTGCTGTGCGTTGCAGATCTTCTTGGATTTTTGGCTTGGGAAAGAGGCAGAGGGGGCATCTTAATGTATTGATTTGGACTTGTTTTGTTTTTTTCCCTTCCTCCTCCAACTGGTTCGCTCCTTTCTGTAGTTCAGGGCTGTGGCGTTTGCTGCTTCAGGAATTGCAGCTGGGTTATTTTGTGGCTGTGCTGTGGTGTGTGTGTGTGTGTGTGTGTAACGTCAGGATATCTCTGGAAGAGAAGATGAGGGGGTGAACTGACCCCTAAATCCTGGAAGGGTCAGATACAGGTTGCTTCATTGTGCAATGCATGATCTTCTGTGTTTCTCAAGGTCTTACTTCCTAGGGAGAGAGACCTATGTGGCAGTAGCTAGCCATGGCTCCCAACCTGCCTGGCATGTTATAGAGGCTTTTATTTTTGTGTGATGCCATTTCTCTTTTGAACATAATTTGTCTATATTGTCATTCTGTGGGGCCCAAAGCAAAGTCCTGCCACTGACTGTGGGACCCACCCCCGCTTCTTGCAAGGATGTTGCATACTTTAATTGCATCCCTGTGCAAGGGGGCTGGAACAATTTGTATGGGGGGGGGGCTGAGAGCCATTGAACCAAACTGTAAACCCTGTATATAATGGAATCCACTTCAAGCCAGGGGGTGGAGCACTGGCAGCCCCCCTAGTTCCAGCACCTATGTCCCTGTGTATGCTGAGAATTTCACCTTTCAGGGCTTGGTGGGAACTGCAAGCTGATCTGAATCTCTTGGGATCCCATTTCTATTGCTTGCAAAATCCTCCCAGATACTTCCCAGGATCCTAATAAACCAACTAGTGACACAATCGGCATACAAGAAGCCAGGCACAATGTAAAAACCACAGGTGATAGCCTCCCCGATACAAAATGTTTGCTCCCTCCCCAGTGGGAACATTGCTTAAAAGGCACTGAGATGGCTCACTAAAAATTAGCGGTGCAAACGATTAGCTCCTGTGTGCTTATTAGAGATCCCTGTTTGTTTGTCATTACGTTTGAATGTTTTCTCTGTACCTCAGTTTTTTCCACCTGTGGTGGGGGGAGGGAAGAGGGTGTGGGGGGAGGGAAGAGGGTGTGAGGGGAGGGAGAATAACAATATTTGCATGTTCCTTGGGATGTTGTTTAGCTCCATTCATATCTGTGATTCTTGGATGGAAGGGACAAGAGATGAACAAATTATTATTGTAATTAGAATCCCAGCTTTGGCACATCTAATGTCACTCTCCATTTCCATGGCACTTTACAAATATTAAGTCCCCCAACTGCCCTGCAAGGCTGTAAATATTATTCCCAGTGTGGGAAACTAAGGCACCAAGAAGGGATGCGAGGTCCCCCCAAGGTCACGCAGCAGGTCAGTGGCAAAGCCAGGAGAAGAACCCAGATCTCTACTGCTCTACCCATTAGACATGCTCCCCAGTGAACAATACTCTTGGTTCATCTGTTGGGGTCAAATGCTCCTCTTGACTTCTGTGAGCAAAGATGAGCCAAAAGCTAAGGATGCAGAGGGGCTGTGAAAGGACATTTCCACCCCCCACCCACCCTTTGGCCTGTGGATTCTGCACTGTGGGCAGGACAGAGGAAAAAACACTTTCCATCAACAGGAAATCCAGCTGGATATGAAAGCTGACCTGTTGGCATTCTCATTTATACTAGTTCCCCCCACTGCTGGGAGGAAGCCTTCCAAAGAGGCAGGAGGGGCAGTCACAGTTGTGGGGAGGCAGCTGTGTGTCCAGAGAAGCCAGGAGGCAGTTCTGGGGATCCCCTCTTCTGGTGTGAGCAGGCAAACCCAGGTCTCTGATGGAATGATCAGTCAGGAACCTTGCAAATCCTGTTCTGGAGCAGCCCACATAGGGGATGGTTTGGCCCTTAGTCTTCAGTTGGTTTTTGTATCCTGTACAGTAGGGTGTTAATGGTGGTTGTGAGCCCAGCACCTCTGGGGGGTGGGTATGGTATAAGTGTTGCTGGGACATACCGACCCCACATACTGTGAGCCTTGCATGCATGGCCGTAGTGTTACTGGATCCATTTTTCTTGCCCTCCAGCCCTCCATTTGCATCTTGACCCTCTTTTTCTCTGACTGTGATGTTTTGCCATCACATTATATAAAATTCAAGGCATTTCAGCTCAAAGTAGGTCAGTAAGTTGTTTTTCCTCGGCCTGCCTGTTCTGCCAGGCACGACCATCCTGGAAGTGGGGGAGGAAGACAGGGAGAAGGGAAGTCAGGGGGGCTCCTCAGTAGCTTTGTGATTCAAATGCAAAAGGCCCAAGAGCTGAGCTCGGAGACCAAGACTGGGCTTGGAGAACAAACAAGACTGCTTCTGTCTCGCAGGACTAGCCATCAGCATTATGGTGCTCCTGGGCATCTCTCTACTGCAGAATCAGGGTGCATTTTCCCTGGGAAGCTGTGGTGCTGGCAGGGAAGATGCATATACTGTAACTTGTTTTGGTCTCATCTACACAAGAGAGATCAAACGCCGTAATAGCACTGTCTGGGGGCTGCCGTGCGGTAACCCCCCATCCCCAAGACTGTTGCTTCTGCAGTCTGGACGAGCCCTTAGTGAACTGTGACTGCTGAACTGATACTGTCTAGACTTCTGGAGGTCGTGTGGTAACATTTCTGTTGAGATTCTTAATGAAAGGGGTTTCAGTGAGAGGAAGCCAGAAGCCCCTGCAGTGGCTTGAAGCAGAAGGTTCCAACTCTGCTCCATCCCCTCTCTGTGATGTTTCAACTGAGCCTATCCCAGACGGGTTATGCAGGGGGCAGAGGTACAGAGAGAAGGGGGTTTATATAATGCTCTTTGCGCCTGACTCACTGTTGTGACTGGCGTTATGTAACTAGTGCTCAATTCTTTGTGCTGGGGATGGCAGATGAATGTACCCAGGGCTTGTCACCATGGTTACCAGAATCTTTACAAAGTTCTGTACAGTCCATATGGTTTCATTTTCAGTCTTTTCATCCTCTGGAGGGAAGAGCCCTGGATTTTTGGCTGCCCTTGGGGGTGGCAGAGTTCTCTGGTGGTTAGAGCAGTGGAGTGGGAAGTAGGAGAGTCGGGGACAGTTCCCAGCTCTTCCACTGACTTGCTGGGTGATTTTCCCCTTCTGAGTGGAGTGCTTTGAGATCTGCGGCTGACCAGCTCAGATAAATGCCGTATTTATCTGCCACACTTGCTGGGTGGCTTTCCTCAGCTTCCATTAATTCCTTTACTGAGCAGGGGCTGTCACCCCTTGAAATGTGAGTGCCAAGCTAATCGTCAGTAAGGGATTTGGAAGGAATCCTGTAGGAGGGCAGGGGAGGGTGTTGGTTTGAGCAGCAGGCCGGCGATGGAGGCAGCTTACTGGGCTCCCAATAACCTTCCCTGCTTAGTATATAAGAACAGAGATGTCCCAGCTGAAGAGGCTTCAAAGGGAACAGCCCTGTATTGTTCAGAGGGGGCCTGCCTCTGTTCTGGAATATCCGTTTCCTTCAGTTCTATGGATGATTGTGCAGTTAACTCTTTCTCCCCCAATGTAGTGTTTAAAAGGGGTGGTGTGCGGTGGGATAATGGCCCCAAGACACTGTCAATGGGTTAGGCCAATAACAGGCTGGGGAGAGGGGAGGGCTTCTTCTATGCTGCAGCACGATTCAAAGTTCACAGTGTGGAAAGAACGTCCCAGCACCGCCACGTGATTGCTTGGGCTCTGTCACCGAGAGGTGCTTCATCAGTCTGTACATCTTTGTTTTGCCTGATGTATATTTTTCTCCTTCAGCCTTTTTCTGCCTGGTCAACAAACACCCCTGATCTGTGCCTAGTGTAGGGAGGTAAGGAGGGGGGCAGGGAGCAGTTAATGGACAGCAGGGGGTTGAGAATCAATCCGTGGCCTAAGCCAAAGAAGCATTTATCAGCCACCCTTATCCTTAAGGACCTAGGTTCTGATCCTTCCCATTTACTTTAGTGGACTCTGGATCAGACTCCTAGTTCTGCTGGCCTCAGGCACTTAAGCAGTGTCATTGCTGCCAGTGGTGATATCTGGCTTCTAATCTGCAGCGCAAGCACCCTTCCTGGATTTAGACTAGCACCATGGAGAACGCCCATGAGCCACATGGGAACAGGTAGCAACTGTGAGAAGGCTGGAGAGCTGCTCTGTGGGTCTGTAATCAGGAGGTGAGAAGCATCTTTGCACAGGGCAGGAGAATTTGCTTCTCTGGTGAATCTCTCTCCAGCTAGCAGAGTCCCTGCCTGAGACATGGTGATGGAAAGGTTCCAAGGAAATCAGGTCTGGAAATGAGCGAGATGGGCTAATTGAGTTTATCCTGGTAAATGAATCAAATTCTAGCAGATCAGCCAGAAATCCTATTACGTTCACTAGCCTATTACCCATACGGAGATCATTAATACCTCTTGTTATTGAGGGCATAGCTTAAATCCAAGCCCTTATTGGAAATCCCGGGGAAATGACCTTTCTGGTGAGGTATGAGGTGAGCTTTGACTTCTAGTAGCCTAGGAGTTCAGAGGACTGGCTGTCCATACTCCTGGAGTCTATTCCTGGCTCTGTCACTGACTCCCTGTGTGACCTTTGACAAGTCACATCTCTCTGAGTCTCAGTTTCCCCATTTGTAAAATGGGGGATGATGCCTTGCTTACAAGGGTGATGTGCAACTTAAAGTACGCAAAGGGCTTGGAGATTCTCAAATGGAAGATTCTGCAAAGGGGAAAGGATGGTGGAGTCATCTTCCAGGGAGATATCTGAGACTGACTCCATCGCTCATGGGCCCTGGCTCTATTAGGGAAATCTAAGCAAAGATTGCACCCCAGGGCTACCGCTGCTTCGGCCCCGCTGGCACCAGCAGCATTGGGAACCCTAGTAGGGACTCTCCTGCTGGCGTTATAAGCACTGTATCATGTAGCCCACCTCTGAGCAGGTGGTTTAAATATACCCCAGCTCTGTCTACACTAATCCTCCCACCATTTCAGTAGGATATGAGCCATGCAAGAGGGAGAGAATCTAAGAAAGAGGCTAGTGCAGAGAAGGCTGAGGGGTCTCCTTCCAGACCACGGTTCCCTGCTCTGCACCCGGCTTCCTTCCATTCTGCCTTTTCATATCACAGTCCGGCCTCATTAGAGGCTGAGTTTAGCTGACTCTTGGCTCTGCAGCTGTGCTAATTTGCTGATTGTCAGGGCTGATGGCTGAGCACTGTCCCACGCTGAGCATTTCCGGGTGGGAGTCAGGCACCAGGCACAATGGGAAGAATTAGGGAGAAAATCTTCCAAGGGCTGTCTCAGCAGGTTGTGAAGTAGACAAGCCCTGCCTTGGTTTCCGTCATCCTGTTTTCACTCTGATGTATGGGGCGGGGTTTGGAAGCCTTTGGATGATTTGGTTCCTTGGGTTTTCAGTAGGGGTCCCTCTCAGTCACGATTAGAGCCTCACTGGCAATATTGAGAGACGGTGAGGACTGAGCGCCCTGCCCCCGAATCTGCTGAGCCGGTCAGCCCCATGTGAGTGAGCAAGTGTCCCTGCACTGAGCTGCTGAACTCCCATTTCTACCACCCCTCATATTTATTTCTTCTCTTCAGCTGATGTAATAGCCATGTCATTCGTTCAGCATGTGTCACCCAGTGGTTAGAGCAGTGGGCTGGCAGGCAGGATTCCTGTGATCTGTTCTCACGTCACGTGTATTCCTGACTCACTGTGTAAATTCTGTCCCTCGGTTTCCCCAGCTCTACTATGGGGTAGTACAGACCTCTTGGGAGATGGCAGGTGTGTAAAGTTGCATTAATGAGTGTCTGCAAAGTGCTCTGAGGTCCATGTATGAAAGGAACTAGAGAAGCAACAGTGTGATTCTTCTGGATAGGCTCAGTGCTGTTAATGATCACAGCTCCCAGGAGAACAGATTCAGCAGGGGTTGGGAGCATTGGGAAGGGAGGATTTCTGTCTGTAACCCAATAACAGCTGCAGGGAATCTGGCATCCTGGGGGCCTGGATCAGGTGAGCCAGGATGGTGCAGAGACCTGTTGAAGGGGGGATGGGTAAGACTGACCGCTGCCCTCTATCCATTAGGAGCAAGTCAGAGACAAGGATCAGCACTCCCTTCCTCCTGAGAAAGTCTGGGTCTTGCTCAGCCTGATGGTCACAGCTTCTCCTTGCTTTGCAGGGGAACTGAAGAGAGTGGGGTTGGCTCATACACATGTGTGCAACCTTGCAAAAACATCTGCTTGCCTGGGAAAGTAATTTTTTTTTGATGGGCAAGGGAGACTGCCCCAGCTTTCCTGATCCGTCTTCATGGGAAAGGGCCAAGTAGGGTTTGTGCCTGGACAGGTGAAATGGTCCAGACGGTTCCTTCCCCCCCACCCCCGGTGGAGGAGCTGTGAACACCATCTCGGCCGTGGGGAAGACAGTGTCAGCACAAGGGCAGCGAATGTGTGTGTGTGTGACTAGGTGGTGGGAGCCATGCAGCCGTGGAAGGAGCCGCCTTGCAAAAGCGTTTAAGAAATCAGCTCTGCCTGTGAAAAGCAGGTTTCTTCAGCCGCAGCAAACGCAGGCAGGAAGGAGACAGTTTATCCGTTTAGCTGCTCCGCTCCCGCTGCAGCATCTCCATTAGTATTTGCTGAGAGCTGCAGTCCTGCGCTGCCAGATCAAAGGCCTTATTAACTTCTTTCTGATGGCATTTGGGCTTGAGAGGAAGGAAAAGAGGATCACTGAGAGATGAATAACGTACACACACTGCACAGAGGGATGGGGGAGAGAGGTGCAGGAAGAGGAGAAATCCACAGCCAGACTGAGGGTGGCAGGAGCAATTGTAGCAGTTAGAGCAGTGGGCTTGGAGTCAGGACTTCTGGGTTGTAGTCCGGGCTCTGCTGCTGAATCACCATGTGACCTCTGGGGCAAGTCACTTCCCCATCCCATGCCTCAGTTTCCCTGTCTGTAATACTGGGACGATAATACCTTACTTACAGGGGTGTTGTGAAAATTCAAGTGTAAATGGCTTCAGGAGCCTCACAGGGAGGGGAGGAAAGGGCAGAATGAGAGGGATTTATTTGGGATCAGGGGGAGGTATGTGTTCTATAGGGACATTCCAGAAATCTGTTTCCCCAGTGACCCCCGGAGCAGCCTAGGCAAACTCTCCTCAAAGTGACCCTGGTACTGATGGGCCTCTTCTGGCTCCCATCCAGGCTACTAAGCCTGCAGCCCGGTGACCCAAAGGGGTGAGTGAGGATTTAGCCAAGTGAGGTCTGGCTGGAAGCCCCACTCGTGCTGGGAGCCAAAGGCAGAACGAGACTGGGGAAGGGAGGCCAGTCTGTGGGATCTGCTGCTCTCATTTACAGGGCTCATTTAATTAAAAGGCAGTTAAGCTAATTATTGTCTGTATTCAAAACAAACAGAACCAGAGGTGCATAAGCAGAGGGCTTGAGCCATTAACCCTTTGGGCTCGGTGCTGCCTGGTGACCACAGCCTGCCTACCCTCGGAGCAGGGTCAGCATGGGCAGGGGCAGAGTCAGCTTCTCTCAGGCAGGGCCCTCTGCCCAGCACTGTCCTGGCAGCCCCCTTCTGGGGTAGGTGGGGAGTTCAGGCCCCATTCAGCCCTTGACTCCTGGCCAAGGGGCTAGTTGCCTTTTCATTGGCAATTGCAATCCCATCTTGCCCTGCAGCAAGCGCTCAGACAATACCTCACCGCTGCCTGCTCTGCTCTGACCGGGCCCCAGGCCTGTTCCGTAGCTTACGTCCAGTGCCAGGTGAGACATTTGGTGCAACGTGTCGGTTTAACTTTTCCAATGGGGCGTTGATCAGGAGCCCAAGTCTGGCACCAACTTGCCCGTCTTCCAAAGTGGGACAATACTGCCTGCAGCGCCGAGAAGCAAAGTGTCTCCAGCTCATCACAAAGGCAGTCAGGGCTTCTCCCAGCTGGGGGTTCAAGTCAGGCTCTGGGTAGCTGAGTGCCATGTCGTGGCCAGCTGAGTCCTGTCCCAACAAGAGAAGGTGTGTATGCATCTCCCTTCGCCTTTGGTCAGGTAAGGAAAGGGGGACCGATTTCTCATTGTCCTGCAGCTGGGGCCTGGTGAGTGCAGCATGGTACCAGCTCTATGTACTAGGCTGTTAAACCTGCTTGGCCCTGGGTGTGACAAGTGCCAAAGGTGCTGGGCAGCGCTGACTGACCCCTGGTGTTGGTTAATGTACTTCTATAGGACTGGGTGTTTCTCAGCTTGTTTTCAGTCAATTTGTGGTCGCTGTTCCCATGTTTGTAAGGATCCTGACTTGCATTTAATCAAAAGAGAAGAAGTTTCCACAACTCCCACCAAAGGTATTTGACGTAGTGGGAGGACAGAACTGACCCCCTGCTGGTCATAGGGGACCTTAAAACAGCTGGACAAAATTCCCTTTAAATGTGATCCTCAATAATACAGCTTAGCTCTTGCATTGACTTTTTTCATCCATAGAACTCAAAGCACTATGCAAGGCTACTACAGATGGGGAAACTGAGGCATAGAAAGCCAACATGATCTGCCCCCATGATCACACATCAGATCAATGGCAGAGCTGAGACTAGAATCCAGGATCCTGGTGCTCCATCCACCAAAGGTTTGAAAATGGGAGTCAGCAGAACCAAGTTTATGCTACTGGTTCCACCCCCGAAATTTACTCAAGTTATTCCCATGTCTAACCCCACTTTTCATATGCTGGGAAGTCTCCTGCTTTGTCTCCCTTTTGCTGTGTCAGCTGGGGAAGGAGCTGTCCCTTTAAGAGCAAAAGAACTGGGGTGGATGAGACCAGCTGGTTTAGTGCAGCTATTAACAGATACAAGGATTAGGAAGCTGCCAGAAAAATCTTGGCATTCTAGGGATTGTGCTGCATCCTGCACGAGTGCCCATGGGACATGTCTGCGCTGGGGAGGAGAGGACACCCGGACGTGAACTTGGCTGGGTCCAGAAATCACAGCACAAGGGCACTGGCTTGACATTGCCTGGCCTGTGTGAGGGTTATGGTAGCTCAGGATCTGCCACTCCACCATGTGATGGGAAGAGAGACCCTCTCATCCTTGCATGCTGGCTGCTTTCAGGGTAAGTTCTCTAGTGCCTCCACTGGTGTCTTCTTCCTCGCTGGGGCAGAGACGTGAACTAACCTGGGCCTGACCCAGGATTCCTTAGGGTCCAGTTATCCACTTCCCTGACTCTGAGGGCCAGGAGCCTTGGAGGTGCTGCTGTATTCAGTGTACAAAGCAGAGCCCTTGGATCCAGCAGCTGAATCTTTATATGATCCGTCACCCTGACAGGAGGCAGGTTTTAATGTGTCCCCTTGCGAAACATGGGTTCTGCTAACACAGACGTGACAGCAAAGGGACATGGCAGGTTTAGATGTGGGACCTGACTCTCCTCTACCTTGCACCGTCAGTGATCCCCTTGCAAAGTGACTGCATTCCGATCTGGTAGCGTCAGGCACCTGCTTTGCAGAGGTGACACAAGTGCCAGTGAATCGGGCTCATTGTACCTCGGATGATTTTAGCTATATATGATAATGATATAATTCAGGAATTAAGTAACATGTACACACTTGTGCAAAGTGTTATGGACAGAGGTAGTTTGGTGTGCACGTGTGTACGTATCAGACACAAGCTAAAATATGGTAAAACTATACCTGTGACTCCATCGTTTTATTATTTGGATTGTGGTGATGCCAGGGGCGGGCGGGTTGGGGGGGTGGTTCAGCCACCGTTTGGACTCTGTTGTGTTGAGCATGGTACCAGTAAATCTGTCCCTGGCCAATGAGGAGTTCCCACTCCAGGCTAATGGCAGGATGTCAGGAATGCAGGAGGAAGCTTTGGTGAGGTGTCTGTCAAGTCCTGTTGGTACATTTCACTGTCCAGATTGTTACATGGCATGTGTGGGGCTTCCACTTTCTGAGCCTTGAGTTCAGAGCTCGGAGAGACTTGAATTGTAGCTACTTATCCCAAAAGGAAGAAGGGAATTGACAGGAAACTCCCCTTGCATAAAGCCTCTGACTTTGCTAAGGGAACTGGTGCTCAGATGAGCTGCATGAAATAAACGGGCTGCCCTTGTGGTGAGAAATCCCCGGGAGCGGCCAATTGTGCTGGGGGCCGACTGGGCAAAACCACGTACTGGGACTAGCTGCTGATATTGAGCTGGCATGTGGCACATCCAGTCTGTTCCGCTTAGATTCTCGTACCATGCCCAGCGTCTTGGTGTCAGAACTTCTGGACTGGCACTGTGAGGGGGAAAGTTATTTCTGATGGATGAAAGTTTTATTCTCCATCAAGTGCATTTGAATGTTCTTTGTCTGAGCCCCTGTGGTGTGGGGGATTGCTGATACAGTCTGGATGGCGTGTGGGGTGCTGGGGTGCTCTGTAATGCAATGCGAAGGCCATTACGGCCAGCGGAGCACAGGATCCAACATGTAAAAAAGTTTTGGATCCCTTCCCCCCAGCTTATAGTCACCCCCTGCTCCTCTCCTCCCTTCTAGGCAAAGGCCTCCCTGTGCCTTACAAAGATGAACCCGGGAGGCAGGGCTGGGTCATTTTCTTCAGCGTGGTAAAACAACTAGCCTTGGGAGACTGCAGATGGATCTAGAACCCAGGAGTCCTGCTTTGCCCTCCAGCACCTGTTCCTCACCCAAAGCTGAGAACAGAACCCAGGAGTCCTGACTTCAACCCCCTGGTCCAACCGCAAGACCACCTGTCCCCCAGGATTTATTTTGACTGCTCTAATTCCCTCTCCTGCCATCTGTGAACAAAGCTCTTGTCATCCTGCGGCGGGTGGGTTTGAAGTGTGTTGGTGGAGTGAAGTGGCCAGCTCCTGACAGCCTAGCTGGAGTTTATACACTTGATTCCCTGCTGGAAGCATGCGCTTCCCTCCCTCCATTCTGCAGGGATTTGCTGTCTGGCTGGCAGTAAGTGCAGGCATTAGCTCCGGTGGGGGCTGGCGGGGGGAGCTCTCCCAACAAGCCAGCCCCCTCTGCACAGTAATGGATCCAGCTGTACTCTCCTGCTCTAACAGTTCATCAGCATCAATAATTCACTGCGCCAGCCTGGGCCTGGTAAATAAGAAATGCTCTTCGACCTGCCCCGCGGGAGGGGGGATCTCCCCTTCCCCCCTGCAGGGACTGCGTCCTACAGGCTGCCTGACCCCGGACAAGTTTGGCTCCTGCGGGGAGCGGGTCAGGACCTGACACAGATATCCGGGTGTGGATCCTTTGGTAGCATCTGCTCTGTTTACCTGGGCCTTGGGGCCTCTCTCTGCGGGGATGGTGGGTCTCTGTGCTGTGCCACAGAGTCACTTCTGACCCAGGTTACGTTCCCAGGATCCCTTCTGTAACTGTTCTTGGCATTCAGATTACAGATGAACTTGGATAATAGACGAGCTCTTCATCTCGCCCCCTGGGCTTCCATCTCCTGTTCCCATCTGCATGAAACAGCCTCCGTCCGCACGCACCAAACACCCACCTGTAAGCCAGGGCATCCAACAGCTGCAGCTCAGGCTCTTCTCTACACTGTTGGGTTTTGCTTCTCCAAATCCAACAGTTTGACATAAATCCAAGAGCTAAACCCAGTCCTGTTCTCCACAGGGGCTGGCCTGGCTCACTCCCAGCTGGCTGATTGTTAGCCTTTTAGCCAAGGACCAGGTGACCTGAATCTTATCACCTGATTCTCAGACTATTCACCTGGGAGGCAGCTAATTAGTCACAGGCGGGGTGCAAGCCAAAGGGCCATTCCACTGTATGACACCATCCCCCTAGTCCTTCTTCCAACGGTGGTGATGATCCTTTGACCTACTGTTTTATCTGGAGGGCTAAGCATTAGAGTGGGAGTCAGGAACTCCCAGCTTCTGTTCCCTGCTTTGCCCCTTGGGCAAGTTCCTACCACCTCTCTGTGCCTCAGTTTCCCCATCAATAACAGGGATAATGACCCTGATCCACCTCCTAGGGTGGCAGGTTACAAGGCTTGAGAGCTTGGCTAGTATGAGCTCACTGCACTGAGGGCGATTACACTAGTGCTATTGCATTGATTTCAGATGTCCAAGCATATGGGGTGAAATTGACCCCACAAGGCCTCTGTTCCTCTTCAGTCCAGGGTGACCTAGATGGGAGCCTAACTTTGCTGTCTCCCTGCCCTGGCGTGAATTTCTCCCCAGTGCACAATCTAGCATCCCAGTGCCGCAGCAGATAGGAGCTACGCTCCCGTGTATCCATCTTACTGGGGCCAAAGTTCCCCCACCTGCACCATAGCAACACACGCTGAGCTGAGTCCCTGACTTGAAGTCACCCCGACTCTCCTCAAGACAGGTGCAGGCAATGTCTCTGGCGGATCAGAGCAGGTTTGAACATAAGAAGGGCCATACTGGGTCAGACCAAAGGTCCATCTAGTCCAGTGTCCTGTCTTCCAACAGTAGCCAACGACAGGTGCCCCAGAGGGAATGAACAGAACAGGGAATCATCAAGTGATCCATCCCCTGTTGCTCATTCCCAGCTTCCGGCAAACAGAGGCTGGGGACACCATCCTTGTCCATCCTGGCTAATAGCCATTGATGGACCTATCCACCATGAATTTATCTAGTTCTTTTTTGAACCCTTTGCTGTGACCTTGGCCACTTTCCCTCCTTCCCTCCCTTCCTACCCCACATTTGTCTGTTGGGTTGAAAGCTTGTTGCACAAGTATTTTGCAGCTTTCCCTGTAACCCTGACTCTGTATTGCTTTGATTCCCCATTCCTCCTGCTCTTCACAGCCACTAGCTTGGCCCATGTGCCCGCTGTGGACGGGCGGGAGGAGGGACGCAGGCTGGCAGAAGAGTTCTCCACATGCAAAGATGCTGCAGGGCACACAGAAACCCCAGTAGTTTCTGATCCAGAAGCCTGATTTGAGACTTACTCTTGCAGCCATAGGAACCTCTGGTGAGGACGCACGTGGGCGTGAGTATTCTTCAGTAAAGAGCCAGCACCTTACAGCTGGCGGACGTGTTACTGCAGCCCTCAGACACATCACTCCAGCGTCCCGTACTTGCATAGAATGGGCTGTTTCTCCTGGACGTCGTAGCATTGCTGGGCCGCTGCGATCAAGGCGGCTCCGTGTCTAAGCGGGACAAGGGAGCGGCCCACCGTTGTCTTGGCAGGCCAGCTGCGGGGGGAAATAGGAGACCCTGCTCCAGAGACGCGTGCTGCCGGGAGCTGGATGGTAGCACTGCTGCTTTCATCCCCCAGCGCATTGTCAACGGGCAGCAGCTGGGACTTTCGCCCGCACTTTGGCTCACAGCGGCTAGATTTTGACGCGGGTGGACGTTGAGTAAACTGGCAGCCCTGGAGCTAGAAGTCACCTGCTTCTGCACAGAGCTGGGACAGGGGTGGGCAAGCGTTCCCTATACTGATCCTGCTGATTTCTCAGCCCTGAGCTGGAAGAGCCACCCCTGGGGTGAGAGAGGAGCCCAGTCTCCAGGACTTATTTCACCCTTGGCCTCCCAACTGAGAACTGCCAGCCAGCAGGGCGGGGGCTTGTAGTGCCGATTACACCGAGACCCACCAACTCATTTCACATAGGGGCCACCCAACGGTTAGATCTGTCAGCCCCTGCCCACCTGGACTGCTTTTGAATCAGTGTGCTGCAGGGGCAAGTTGCCACATCCCATCCCCTGTTGTTATTTAATAGGTCATGCCCAGAGGCCTTGGTCAGGATCAGGGCTCCTCTACGCAGGCAGCGTGCCTCCAGAACACCCCCTCCTGGCCAGGGGGGCTCTATGGTGCCTGTCTCAGGTTTCTCCTCACAAGGGTTTTCCATCGCTCCTGGGGATTCATGCAGCTCAGCCCTCCTGCAGGGTCACTCTCATGGTCTAGTCCCCTTTTTGGGGTAACAAAAGTCCAGCAAGAGTCCACCCAAACAAGAGTCCTTCCACCTCACTTGAGTTCTTCGTCAATCCACTCCCAGCCCCACCTGGCTGCAGCCTCTTCCCTGCAGAAGCCTCTCTGCGGAGCAGTGACTCGGGCCTCCCACCTGGAGTCTTGAGGTTGCAGGGGCCCTCCAACCAGCTCTCGGCTGGGCTTTCCTCCTTTTCAGTCCCGCTGCCCAGGTAGGTGTAGCAGGCTGGGGCTAATTGAACAGGGCTGGCAGACCTGAGGCCTCCTGGCCCTCAAAGAGGCAGGTTACCCTGTTACACACCAGCAATGCTCAGTGTTGCCCAAATGGCCCCTGCTCCAGGGAGTTCACAGGCTAAGACAGGCCCCATCCAGGCTCTCACTGGTTTGAGATGGTGAAGGCAGATGTCATAGCTTGGTCTGGGTCCTCTTACTGGGGGTGGCCCGGACCATGGTGGTCTCTCACTAATCTGTGTCCTTAGCTGGGCCTTCTACGGTCTGGTCCTTGAGAGGTTGGAAGGCCAATAAGAATGCCTCCCGCCCCCTGAGGAAGAGGAGCCGTAATTACACCCCCCACAAACTCCCCTTCCGCACGATTGTCAGACTTGGTTTATGGAATGACTGTAATTAAACCCTCCAACTCCATTCCCTGTAATTTCAAGCTCCCAATATTTGTACTGGTGGTTTTGACTGGAGATGCATTATTCAGACCATTCAAATCTATATATGTTGGTGGTTGTAGCTGCCTTTCTTTAGCGGCTAACTCGGGGCCAGAAGTAAAATGTAGATTTTTTTAAAAATGTGCTCTTCTTTGGGAGTTTTTGTTGGTAAGCGTCGAAGAATCTGATTTAAACGATTCCCTGAGTTTGAGCTGATTCAGAACTGAGAGGGGATAGCAAAGGTGTACGTGTGGCGGGGGCGTGTGTGTGTGTCTGTGGAGGGATGGGAGGGTGATTCGTCGGAAGCAGCAATGGAACTGTGTGTCACAAAAAACATTTACATTCCCCTTGCTGTCTGGCTCCGCGAGTAGGTTCCTTTCCCAGCCTGCATCCCAAACTCGCCCCTTCCTGGGATTTGGCTTTAGCAGTAACCTAAATTCCAGCTCAAGCCTTCCCTTCAGGCTTGGCTACACCTGTTGTTCCTCGCTCAGGCCTGCTCAGCCCACACTCTAGATTCTCCCTCTCTTTCTGCCCAGAACCCACGTAACCCTTTCTCAGCAGAATCGGCCCCTCCTCACAGGGTGGGGATGTTTCAGGTTAGAACTGCCAGCTGGTCACAGACTGGGTCTGTGGTCTCAGGTAAGTCTCTTCTCTCGATGCCAATGACGGTAATAATCTTCCTCTCCTCCCATGTTTGTTGTAAATTCTGATTAACGAGTGTGTCTGTAAAGTGCTTTGAGGTGTGTGGGCGCTAGGCAAGGGCAAAGGAATAGTATTGGCGGGTGTGTGTGGTGACCTAGATACATGCCCTCTAATGTTATCTCTTCTGGGGCCTGTCTCTGCCACTGTGGGTGGCTGTGAGATGCCAGGGATTGTTGCTATCTAGACGCTGGTTTATTGCTACTTGAGTTTATCTCCAGCCAGGCTGGCTGTGCGTCACACCCGACTTGCTTAATCACAGTTGCCATCCATGGAAGGGACTTATCCATGGCACTCAGCAAGTCAGGAATAGAACCCAGGAGTCCTGACGAAAGGGGACTAGATAAATCAGAGTGTATTTCTCAATCGCCTGCAAAGCATGTATCTGGTGACGTGGGTAGCAGGAAGGCTGCAGCAGTGAAGGGGGGACTGTTACTGTGTTTTGTGAGTCAGGACAGTGGGGTTGTTTTTGGCACTGTTCATGGGACTTGAACCTCCTCTGACTTTCACTGAGGTGACTTTGCTGGCGCTCTGGTAGCGCGAGGAGAGACTCGGGCTGCGTCTCGTCGCCAGTGCCCCATCTGGGCATTTGGAGTGTCTCTGCCAGGGCGCATCTGTGCTAATGCTCCGCACTTAACATCTCCAAAGCAGGAGAAATGTGCATTGCTAAGAGCCAATGGGCCCCACTCTGATTTCATTTACCCTGGGGCGACTCCACTGGCTCGACTTACTGCTGATTCACACCAGTGTAAGTAAGAACAGAATCAGGCCCCCCGGGGCCACATTGGGGATTTCTTTCTTCTGATTTTGGGGGAGGGTGACAAAGAGCTCTGGCTGTAGTGGCCTGATTCCCCGCTGCTTGCACTTGGTGGGTGTGAAGTGCTACAGAGCCGAACGGCAGCATGTTCCACTCTCTCTGCACAGCAACGACACACGGTGCAGGGTAGAGAAGAACCAGGCTCAGTCGTGTCCTGCTCACACTGGGCTGCTTGGCTCTCCCTGCCCTGAGACAGGCCAGATCCTCAGCTGCTGTCAATGGAGCAATGCCGATTCATATCCCGCTGCAGATCTGGCCTGGGACAGGAGCGCGGGTGGGTTCAGTGGGAGTCGGTCTCCTCGCTAACAGCTCTCCTCCTTGCTTGCCTTTCACCCCTTTCCAGGAAGCATCATGCTGACCAGTATCGCCGATGGGATCATGTGTTGCTTGATGGGCAAGACAACCAATGCGGTGGGGCCTGTGGACAGCTTTGAGTCCAGCGACGGCTACAGCTTCCTGGAGGTGAAGCCCGGGAGGGTCCTGCGGGTGAAACACTCCCTGCCCACCCGCCAGCCCAAGGAGGGACCCGAGGGGCCCGAGCGGGGCGTGGTGCACTGTAAGCGCAAGATCACCCTCTACCGCAATGGGCAGCTGGTGATTGAGAACCTGGGCGATGCCATCCGCTCCGAGCTCCTGCACTGCCAGAATGGCCCCATGGAGCCCCAGAGCACCATGGAACTGGAACTCTCGGACATTGCTGGCAATGCCTCCACCCAGGGCACCGCCAACCCGGGCTCCAGCGCCCAGCAGGCTCTGGCGCCCGGCAAGCGCCGGAAGCGCAAGCCCAAGAAGGTTGTCAACATCGACTGCAAGAAGCAGATCAGCAGCTGCAAGGGGACGCAGAGTGACGTGGTGCTGTTCTTCATCCACGGCGTGGGCGGCTCCCTGGACATCTGGAAGGAGCAGCTGGACTTCTTCAGCAAGCTGGGCTACGAGGTGGTGGCCCCAGACCTGGCCGGACATGGCTCTAGCTCCGCCCCGCAGATTGCGGCCGCCTACACCTTCTACGCCCTGGCTGAGGACATGAGGGCCGTCTTCAAACGCTATGCAAAGAAGAGGAACATCCTGATAGGCCACTCGTACGGGTAAGGCACCGGCGGGTGGTGGAGAGGCTTGCACAGTGGGTAACTCCTCACCCCAGCATAGTCTTCTCTAGTGAATGGATCTCTCAACACACCGTGCGGGTCAGGACTCCCCGCTGAAAGAAAGATGATAGGACTAGAGGTCTTTCAATTACAGATCGGTACATCCGGTCTCATGTCCCACCCACTCATCAAGCTGGATCACACCACTGGGCCATCCTCCTGGACTGGCCCTTTGGAAGGTGAGGGAAGCCCCCCATGCAGCTGGCCCATTGTCCCGTCAAGGAAACTAGTGGCCCAAGTTGCAGCTGCAAGGCTTGTGCAAGGCCAGAGGAAGCAGTAATGCAAATAGACCTCTCTCGCTCTGGCTCTGCTTGGTAGGGTAGCTGTGTGGCTTGTCCCTTTAATGGTAGCTTCTCCCCAGTGGGCTCCTTGCTGTCAGGGGTGGCTGGGAGTGGTCAGCCTCCTTCCTGATCCCTTGATTATTAGTTTTTATTTGGTTCTTAAATCTGGGAGGAGACTCTGCAAACCCGGCAGCGGCTGCAGCAAAGCCCAGTGCATCTCCTGCTGCCTCTTGTCGACTGGTGCATGATCCCTACCCCCAGGCAGATTCAGTCTTCAGCCCCAGATCACAGGCCCTAAACATGCACTCTGGGGGGCTGTGCTGTGCTGGCTGGCCCTAGTGTCAGCTCCACTCCCCCTGGTCACTGCTGCCCGGGGAGCAGAGGTAGCCTGCGCAGTTCCCAGTGGCCATGCAACGAGCTCTGAGCCACGCTGAGGAAGTCTGGGAACAGCTACTGGGCAGGCCCCCCACAGCATGTGCTTCACCCCCAGGCACTGCGGGTGAAAGGGGAGATCACTTTCCATGGCGCTTCCCATCCTTGGCCTCTCTGCCGAGACCTCTGATGAGAGGGCTGGCTAGAGGCCGGTGGGGCAGAAGTCCTGTGCTGAGACTAGTCACCTCATCGCACAAAGGGCTCGGGCCAGACCTGATCTGGATTTGAACTGGGAAACCGCATCTGAATGTCTCCGTAGCTCGGTCCCACCCCCTTGGCTGTCCAGCTTCGATCATGCCCCAGGGGCTCCCGGCCACTCACTTGCAGTCCTAGTGCTCCTAGCAGTGAGGTAGAGCCAGACAGCTCATCCCAGCTCTTGCTTTCCCGGTAGGGACCAATATGCTTCATCCTTCAGGGTCTAAACTGAGAGCTGGAGACCTCATTTCACTTATGATCAGCACCATCTCCCCTCTGCTCTCTAATGCTGGAAGCCAGGCTGCACAAAGACCTCCATCTGTGGCCTCCGGGGAGGCTGATGAAGGGGGAGTGACTGCTCCCAAGCAGTGCTGATGACCTGTCCTGCAAGGGGGAGGGGGCCTTATAAATAGCAGTAAGTCCAAGAAAGTCAATTAGGCAGCAGTTAAACCGTGCAAAGAGCAGTGCGCGGAGAAGGAATTCGTAAAGGAGCAGGCCCTCGCTGCAGCCTCCCGAGGTATTTAATGGTGTGGCCAGGAATGGAGGAGACAGATACTGGCTCAGAGCCGCTGAGTGAAAGGGGATTAGGTTTGAAAGACAGCTGTGGAACGTGAAGGGATCTTGGCTGTCAACTAGATCAGAGATGAAACATCCCCCCCACCCTCCCGCCACCCAGGTCCTTGTGCGATGGACACTCTCATCCATGCTGTCTAATGATTGATTTGCAGCGCAGTGAGAATCAGACACTCGTTAGAGGCTATCCCTGTCCCAGCTCTGGAGCGTCTGTGTAATTCAGACCCCAGTAATTATGGAGCAAAGATGCCCTAGCAGCTGGTTGAGTTCAGGTGTGTACATAAAGCAGGACTGAACCGATCAGCTCCCTCCTGCTCTGGGGCTCAAAATGTGTCTCAGGCAAAGTAAATGGTACAGGCTGGGTTTCACGTGGAGCAACGATATTGGGGTTCCTCAGCTCTTGGTCAACCCACATGTTTCAAGTAGGACTGGATTAGCAGGGGAGGATTAAGGGTGGTCAGCAGAGCCGTGTGTGTGGGGAGCCCAGGGACGGGATAGCAGAGAGGGGGCGCAGGTCAGGAGTGACTGGCGTTGGCAGAGCGGTGTGTGTAGGGAGCCCATGGCTGGGACAGCTTCCGAGGAAGGCGTATCTCCTCTCTAACACAGCACTATCCCATGTGGGGGGGAAGGGGGAGAAGCCCCCCCCGGCCGCCAGCCTCAATCCTTTTTGTACTCGGACATACGAGTATCAACAGCCTTTGTAACTTCCACACCAGCTGGTGTGACTGTGGGTGCCCCCCGTCAGATAAATGCCCCGTCTCCTCCTTGCAGGGTTTCCTTCTGCACCTTCCTAGCCCATGAGTACCCGGACCTGGTCCACAAGGTGATCATGATCAACGGGGGCGGCCCCACCGCGCTGGAGCCCAGCCTGTGCTCCATCTTCAACATGCCAACCTGCGTCCTTCACTGCCTGTCCCCCTGCCTAGCCTGGAGCTTCCTCAAGTGAGTCGCCAACTCTTCTGACAGCTGTGGCTGGAGAAAATTAACACTGGGGAGGGAGAGGTTTGCAGAAGGGTATGAAAAGCTTCCCCCTCCTCCGCTCGGTACGACGGGCTGTACCAGCAAGGGCAGAGGCAGCGCTGGGGATGTGCCAGGACAAGTGGCAGCCACATCTGGCAGCAGCTCCCCACACCTGCTTCTCACCCCCTCTTGCACAGCTTCACCTATTGTCCCGCTAAGCATGGCATCTGAAGGGGCTAGTATGCACCCACGTCAGGGGCCTGCCCGGCCTCTTGCAGCCCCAAGAGGGGCCCGGCTCTAGCTGAGCAGAGACGCGCAGGGGGAGATCATCTGGGCTCTGCCATTGCCCAGAGACAGTCAGTCCGTCCGCCCAGCAGGCAAACGGCAGCTCTCCCTCCCCAGCCCATCTCCTGGGCTCACTCCCTGTGCCAGGCATCTTCCGCGCCAGCTCTCTGTGCTACTGCAGACCCAGCTGGGCTCCCCCTGACCCGGGCCATGCTGCTAACTCTCCCCCACTCTCTGTCATGTGCCCGGTAGGGCTGGCTTCGCTCGCCAGGGTGCCAAAGAGAAGCAGCTGCTCAAGGAAGGCAACGCCTTCAACGTATCCTCCTTCGTCCTGCGGGCCATGATGAGTGGGCAGTACTGGCCGGAGGGTGACGAGGTCTATCACGCCGAGCTCACCGTGCCGGTGCTGCTGGTCCATGGCATGCATGACAAGTTTGTGCCAGTGGAGGAGGATCAGCGGATGGCCGAGGTACGGTACCGGCAGCCAGACCTGCGTGGGCTGAGGAGCACAGCGTGAGTTAGAAGCAATGGGATTTGCTAAGTGGCATCAGATCGTTGGTCTGTGTAGTCAGCATCCCCCTTCTTGCTGTGCTGGACCAGACCGGTGGGGTCATATTGCCTGGTTTTCTCTGCCTCTCCCCAGCTGCCCCCAGTGAGACCCCTGCCCTGGGATCTCCCCTCCCTGCTGTACTGACTCAGGCCAGGACCCATTAAAACCCTTCAGCCTTGAGTGGCTGGAAGGAACACATCCTTCAGGTGCAATGTGCCCTCTCATTGGACAGAGCCCAATCTAGCTATTGCAGCCATTGGATGAAATGTGGTTCTGATTTGCATATGCAGATATATCATCCTTCCCTTGAACTCCCCCGGCTGCCATGGTGGAGAGGCAGAGTAGGGGTCCAGCTGGATGCAGTCCTGGGGGCAGAGCCACCCTGTGTGGACAGCTGTGTGCAACATGCTGGTCAACTTGGGCAGGGACCCCCACCCACTGCCTGCCCCCCCTTCCCTGCCCCTGATCAGAGAGGCACGCTGGGCTCAGGGCACATCTCCTCTCTGGCTCCTGTGCTGCCAGCCAGCGGCCCTGGAGGTCACCCTGCTCCCCCAGGCTAGCTGGAGCGTGAGCGATGGCTGATGCCTGCCAGTGCATGAACAGACAGGCAGAGCCCTTCAGCTGCCCTTGCCTGGCGTTATCTCCTCTTCCTCTGGGGACGAGCAGCGTGGAACGTGTTGCTGGCATGGGCAGGGTGGCTCTCGCAGCAGCTTGCGTCCCAATGAGATAAGCCCAGAGCTGGGTGCCAGGACTGGAGCTGGGGGGAAATCAGTCCATGCCCATTGAGCCTGACCTCAGCCCCAAGGGCTCTGCCATTGAGTCTGACAGCTCCAGACTTCCTCCTTGCACCATCAGTTCAGCACTAGTATATGCCCTCCCCACCCCCGCTAGTGCCCACCTGTATGGGAGGGGGAACTGCTGGCTGGGATCCTGACTCTTCCAGTTTCCATAAGCCCTGATGGCCATCCTGTGCCATGTCCTCTATTCCCAGATCCTGCTGATGGCGTTCCTGAAGGTGATTGATGAGGGCAGTCACATGGTGATGATGGAGTGTCCGGAGACGGTGAACACCCTGCTCCACGAGTTCCTCCTGTGGGAGCCCGAGATGCCCGCCGGGGAAGGGCGAGAAGTGGAGAAGAAATAAGCCAGTCAGCGAGTGGTGACCCGGCTCCGGTGCTACTTCGACGGGAGGGACTTTTCGACATGGAGAGAGACGGGGTCTGAGTGCAGGAGCGGAGGGGGGTGTGGTGGAAAGGCTCCTCCCTGGCCACGCCTGGAGCTGCTTTCTTCCCTGGATACAGCTGGATTGGAAGCTGGGCTGGCTGGCGGTTAAGCACAATGGCTTCAAGGGGAGCCTCTTTGCAGGGCCTGGTGCGTGCAGGCTGGCGGCAGGAGTAGGGCAAACTGGCCGAGGGCGCGCTCCCTGGGAGGGTACGCAAGCACGCAAGCTGCATCTTCATCCTGTTTCCTTGTAGTATAATTTCTCTCATGCAGTGGCCCCATTTAGGGCAGGGGGTGGAGAAGGGAGACTGTGGGGAGGGGCTCAGACTGGTACAGCATGTAGGGCCTCTCCGCTCCCCATAGCATCCCACCCACCATTAACCAAAGGGGCGCTTTAAGGGAGAAGCCACAAGATGAGGATGGACAAAGCCATAAGGGGCAGGCTCTTCCCACGAACTCTTAGCAGCTAGATCCCCCGCTTCGCTTCGGCTGAACGTGAGCCAGCCCTGGATAGCTGAAGCGCCTTGCCGGAGGGCCAGTGGTGGGCTTGACCCTGCCCGACACAGGGTACCTGCCCCGAGGAGCTCACAACCTAAAGGATGTGTGGCTTTTGCCCCAGGGAGAAGAGGCAGAGAAGTGAGGACTGGTCACCATGCATGTCTGGCTGGCAGCTGAGCAAGGCGGGATAGTGACTGGTGGTGCCAGACTCCGAAGAGCAGCCCTTGAGCCTGGCTCTGGGACACAGGGACGGCTCCTGCTGAACGCTAGCTGCCCTGCCTTGGGACTGGGCCCATAGATCAGCTTGACACCAGCTGTCCGAGAGGAGGGGGCGGATGAGCAAAGGCCGAGCTGTCCAGCAGCAGGGTCTACTGTTCTCAGCACACCCCAAGCATGCCTTCCACCTCCTAACCCACCAGTGCTTTAGGTACCTTTTCCCTGGCTTCATCCACATGGCGACCCTCCGTTTCCCCACACAACCTTCAATGAACCGATAGGGCCAGGGGAGGGTCTTGGGGAACTGATTTTGACGCCGTCCCATGATCAGTCAGACCATAGGTCAATGACATTGCAGCCGGATTCACTACAACCCCAAACTGCTCCCTTCACTGGGGCCAGGTCCTGCCTCAGGGCATTTTCCTCGCCAGCTTCCCGCTGAGCATCTCCCGAGTGTAGTTTGGTAGCCCGGACGGAAGCTGAGTGTGTCCGCATGTGAAGCGGAGAGGGAGCCGTGGCACATCATTATCTAGCCATTAACACACCGTGCATCCATCCATCCCCGTTAGCGTCACCTTTCGCACCCAAACTTGGTGGGCATCGAGTAATCTAGCCCTGGGTTAGTGGGGGGAGGGGAATGCTGCAAAGAATGAGGGAATAACTACAAAAGAAAACCAGTCACGTTACCTATAGATGCCACTACTGTGGAAAAACCACCCTCTGACGCTGTCCATGCGGCTTTTCCTCTGGACCCTGGCAAAACCAGCAGCAGGGCAGGTACCGGCTGAAAGGGGCAGGGAGGGGCTGAGTCCGTTGCAGAACGGGCTGCGAAGAGTTGAAAGTTGAGCTCTGGGGCTCCCCCTCCACTTTGACAGCAGTGACCATTTGATCCAGTCCACAGCAGGGTGGACAGGAGTTGGGGCCAGTTTAACCGTGTCCAGTTGCAGGCCAGACTGACCCAGAGGCAGAGGAAAAAGTCTCCTCCCACCCCTCATTTTCAGTTACTAGGAGTGAGGGGATGGGTGGGGGCTGCTGTGTGACTGAGGCCTGGCTGGGACAGCTGTGCTGCAGCTCTCCCCCATGCAGCCAGGCCTGTCGGCTCCCTCCTGCTCCACGCTGGATTATTGCCAGCTGACGGCCCATAAAAGGAACAGCGCTTCGTGGCCATAGGGCTGCACACCCAACCCTGTGCGGCATCGCCCAGGCTGCCAGAGCCCACGCCGGGTGCAGGGATCTCTCCCTTCCCTGCTCCGTCATCGAAACCAAAGAGATACAAACGAGCCTCTTTGTCCTGTACAGCCTCCGCAGAGCAGCTCCCGCACTCTGCAGAGAACTGAACGGGGGCGGGGTGGGGCAGATCTGGACACTTCACCCCAAGAACAGGCGGAGCCAATCCTCTACTGGAGCTGGACCAAGTTGCTGGAAGGATCTTTGGGGGCCTGCTGAGTGCAGCTGACCCGCTGCTCTTCTGCACAGCCAGGGCTGAGGGGCTTCCAACGTGCCAGGCCATGGGAGGGGCTTCTGCACCCACCTCTGCGTGACAGCACCACTTCTCCAAGGCCAAACCTGCTACAGGCACGCTCAGCCCTGCCACGGACTGCAGCGGCTGTGGGCCAAGCCAAAAGCCACTGCTGAACTTGGCTCGTCCCCGGGAGCACAGCCCTAGGGTCTCTGACACGACAACAGTAACCGCCATAAGCCTAGGGATGGCCGTTCCAGAACAGAACCCATCTCCCGAGCCAGCAGGTTCTAGCGGGGAGGAAGCCTGAGTATGGCAACCCACCATATGCGACAGCAACCTGACTCCCTGCTCCACAGGAACCAGCAGGTATGGATCACTGACTGAAGGGTGTCCCTCCCGGGTGCTCCTGACCCATGCGGCTGTGGTGGACTTGGCTCCTGGCCCTTGCTGTCTGTACCTGTTTGTCTCATAATGAGAATTTTAACGACTTACAAGGAGGTTCAAAACATGTTTCCAGTTAGTCGACTTTGCCTCCAGTGAACTGTGTGACCAAGTAGCTGCTATTAACCAATCGAAGCAGGAATCTCTAGACTAACGCCATCTCTAGACTGACGCCTTGTCATCAGTTACATGGCTGGATGACCCCCGTGTTGTGTCCTTAATTCTTAGTGGAAGCTGCCTAGCACTTCAGCCTTCTGATGTTTTATTTCAGAGCAGCTGCAGAAATGGGCACAGACCTGTTGTAACCTTCCATTTGTTAGGGACCATCCAGTTAACAATCCAAGGGGACCCTCCCTTTGCAAACTGAATCCTCGGGGGTCATTGCTGTGGGGCTCGGAAGCACTTTGCGTTTGAACGAGATGTAGAACTAGTCAGGAAAGATCCCCCCAGCTCGCTGGGAAAGGGCAAGGGGAATGTTAACCGCATTGTTCTGGCCCAGTCCCACTCTGGGTAATTACATTGTGCCTGCTTAAATTAACCCTGCCATTGCCAAGTGAAATGGTTGTGCAGCCTTTTGCTGCACGCTATTAAACAGCTGCTGAATTTCAGCGGGCAGTGGAATTATCCCGCTGTGGTTTGGACAGCCCTGGCTCACTGGAAACTACAGACAACAGATTCTCTTTGCAGGGGATTTGCATGGGCATCTCAGAGAGAAGCAGCAACTCAGCCAGCTCTGGCCCCGAGCAGCAGGAAAACGACACAGCAGCTTCCAAGGAGGAAGAGCTGCACTGATTAGGGACTAAATGGCAGACAGGCTCCTGCCTCTAGTTCATTGTTATGATGGGGTCCGGAAATGCTAACACTGCTCTGAGAAAGCCGAGGGGTCTGTCAGACACGCCACGGAATGAGGAATGTGTAGTAACTTCATTGCCAGAGAATGGATTGGCACTGGACCCTGCGCTGAGTGCAGACAGGGGCTGGCTGCATGGTCAGCCAGCCACCAGAGAACACTGTCACTGTAGCGTAAAGAAATGTCTGCTTATTGCAGTAGACAGACTGTTCTCCCTCCCCACCCCCCAAAATAGTGGCAGTAGTGGGCAGCTATTGCCCATGACAAAGGAAGAGGTACTGGACCCAACTCCTCACCCCACACAGTCCCTTACACCAGTGGGTGTAAAATGCTACCGACTCCAAACAGCACCATCCTAGCACTAAGGGTTAATGGCTGCCCAAGGTGTGGGGTGAAGAGGTGCAGCCCTGGGTGCAGCCCTGTCCCACCCTTCTCCTCACCCTTAGAGCAGGGTGTGTTCAACTGATGGGTGGGAGGGTAGGAGCTATTCTCCAATGAGGAGGGAGAAGAGGCCAATGCTTTGGCTAGGTTCTCTCCCACTAAGTGGCAAGGGTGAGGTTCTTAGAGAACTGTCTGTAACCACCAGCCCCAGGCAGGCTGTGGCCCCACAGACAGAAGCCTGCTGCTGGCACTGGACTGCCATGCTGTCTGATTTGACCATTAACAGTCCCTCCCTACAGCTGGGCCCCAAGAGCTGCTTCCCCCATCCTCCTGATTTGTACTTGGAAACACAGGGTTGACCTTGTCGCTGTGTTGAGGTGACTGTTACTGTGCCCTGTTGTGGTACACGTTCTTTTAAGTGTTTGTTGCCATGAATTCTGGAGTCTGTGCCACTTGTACCTGACCCTGCTTGTGTGGAAGCAAAAGGAAAGTTGTGTGCTGTGATCCACCATTTAAAAATGAAACCCTAACCTGTGAGTGTGCCATTTCATACAGTAAATATCTACGATATTCTCAGCACATGTGACTTTATTGATAGTGACAGGCTCCTGGGGCAGGGTCTGGTCTGGGCTCAAACATAGGCCCTAGTTCCATCACTACTGCTCTGAGCCGTTAGCCTCTCTGCTGGTCACAAGGAGAGTCTCACTGAATTTTAAAGCATGAGCAAGGGAGCAGGGTGTCTCACAGGCCGGGCAGGAGTCTTATGGCTCTCCAAGGAACCTGTTAGAGCTGGTACTGAGAACAGCCCTGATCAGTTCAAAGGGGTGTGAGAAAACCAGCTCTGAGCCTAAAGATTGGTACAGCACAATGTACCAGAGAGATTAAAATGTGTGAGAGAAGGAACAGGGAAGCCCAACACCTCTCCCTACTTCGGGGTAGAGATGGGGAGGAGGAATGATCCTGCACTGTTTGCTTCACAAAGCAGAACAGAGGCTGGGGGATGGACTGAGACGAGACCCAGCTCAGATCCCTGCAGACAGACAGGCTGAAAAGCTTCTACTTCTGAGTTAAGAGCCATCCACAGTGATTTATTTTTTAAAAAAACACACTTAGGGAAGAATAATAAAAAAGTTAAAAAAATACAAACCTTCAAGCAGCACAAAAACTAGCAGTATGTAAAAGGGCGTGCTCCCCAGCGCCTGCTCTCCCGCAGCTCTTTCTCCACGCGCAATTCCACAGACAGAATCAAGAACATGAACAGACATTAACAGGTACGATGTTAAAACTCCCCTGCCCCTCACATGCCGGTCAGCACGTGACACTAGAGAATGATTCCGCTTCCTACAAACGCTGTAAAACCCCCGGGTGTTCTTTATTCCTGACTTCTCGAGGGTCCTGCCAAACCTCAGAGCAGCAGAGATAAAAGACAAATTTAATTCACGTTTCAGTGATTAAAAATCCCCCCCCGGCAGGCAGGAGGCACCTTCCACGGCCAGTTGGCCAAGTGCAATTTAACACTCCCCCTTCTCTAGGGAGAGGTGAGCAGGCGTCAGTTCCACAGCAGCTTGGATTTCCCCTTTTCTCGAGCAGCAAGTTTCAGCCCTGCTGCCGGTGGTGAATGACTCCAAGACCCCATCTGGCTAAGAGCCCCTCTGCGAGCCATACACCTCCCCGGCTCACCATACGCAGTCATCCAATTGGTGCTGCAGCTGCCAGCCGGGAGCATCCTCACTGCCCAATCTGGATGTCTGCGGGACGCAGCTGCCGTTCCCCTTCCGCCAGGAAGATCTGCATGGCCCTGTGCAGCATGTGAATCCCCAGGCACCGGCGACGCTTCATGGGCCAGCTTGCCACCACGCCATAGTAATTCCCCTTCTTCTGATTGGTGAGCATCTTTAACCCTGGAAGGGGAAGGGGAAGCAGGCTCACTCAAGCCTTCTACTGTAAGGAGGTGGGGGAGTCAGACGGTTTCACTAGCAGGGGAGCCCACAGCTTGATTCCCCCCGCTCCTCACCCCCCAGCGGAATCACCCCCGTCCTGTTCCAGCCATGTGAAACTTCTCTCTGGCTGCCTACGGGAAGGCTGCTGAAGGAGGTGCGTTTCCATGGAGCGCAACAGAGTCGCAGCTGCTCGTGTCAGGAGTGAGTTCAGCTCAGTGACAGCCCCCATCCCTCCCATCCGCCCCCGATTCAGGCAGGGCGCATTCAAGCTAGGCCCCCCAACACGGGGAAGTCTTTCCAGCAGAGTGCAGGAGGCGTTGCCTGCCCATAGCTCCCAACTGCAACTGAATCAGAGAGAGACTGAAAACAGGAAACGGCAACCTGGCTGCAGAGAGAGCCAGACAGGCTCTGACGCAGAGACAGTTAAACCTGCTTTACAATAGAGGCAAATCCTTTCTCCCCCCCCGAAAAAACAGTGTACATTTGCCCCAGGCTCCGAGCCCCTTGAACTCAAGAGGATGGGATGGCTAGAAGCTCAGAAGGGCGAGCAGACTGAGGTTCACGTGAAACCAAGAACAAATATTTCATCTTCAAAGTGCTTTATAAACAAGCCAACCCTCCATGCCCCACTAGGAGGCAAGTTGTCATCGCCATTCCACCTTTACAGATGGGGAAACTGAGGCACGGAGCTGGGAAAACTTCCCCAAGGTCACGGGGGGGGGGGGGGGGATTCAATTTCAGAGCTGGGATTGGAACCTCAGAGTTGGGGCTCCCAGTCGTGGGCTCAGAGTCCAGCCCCTCCCCTTCTAAACCACATCACCGTGGGGCTATGGAGGGAATGGCCAGATGGGGGGTGTCTTTAAAGGATTTCAGGGAGGGGGGGAAGCTCGTGTAAACCTAGGACAAAACCATTGTGCTACTTGCTACTGCCTTACCAATCGCATCCACCAAGCAGGCCTCCCGCGTGTAAGCTTCCACTGGGATGACGTTCTGGAAGCAGTGCACGGAGATCACGCCCTGGCCGCCCGCCCAGATGTCCAGGATGTGCTGCACTTTGGGGCATGCCTGCGGGGGACACAGGGGTGACTACAAACCTTCCAACACAGTGGTTTTCAAACTTCATTCATCTGCAGACCCCTAAAACAAATTTTGAATGGAGGTGCAGCCCCCTTTGGAAATCTTAGACAGTCTGCAGACCCCCAGGGATCTGCAGACCACAGGTTGAAAACCACTGGGGGGGCAAGTTATCCCGTGAGACACACTGGGCATGGGCCATTCCCAGAGACATTTAAATCCAAGCAATTTTATTCTTCCAACTGGTTCTCGGCCAGATCTGGAGCAGCCAGCTCATTGTCCCCTAACAGGTTCCTGGTCATTCTCCACGGGACAGCCATCTGTCCAGGCCCTCATTGACAAGTGGTACAAGTGTGAACGGTGCCAGGTAAGAGCCCTTAGGCCCGAAGCCCTTTCCATCCACAAAGCAGGCCGGCTCCCAGCACCCAGCCATCAGCTGGTACCAGCTTCCTGTCACTACCAGGCAGCGCAGGAGTCAAAGTGGCAAACCTTGATGTTAAAGGGCTCTCCTGAGGCATGCACACCCCACACCCCTTTCCACAGGGGACTAAACAGCTTTGGGCCAGATCCTGGCCCTGTGTAAATCAGTGAGCCCCAGCTTTACGCTGATCTCATCTGTACAGCGCTTGTGTTAAATGTGGGTTTTAAACCTCGGGCAGAGCAGAAAAGTCTCGTTTAGGGCCTATCGCCGCCTAGTGGCCATTTGTTTTATGACTCCCCTGCCCAGTTACCTGCTTCTTTCCACCTTTGTAGTGAGTTAAGGACTGGTAGAGGTGGCTGTAGGGTCGGGAGCGTTTTCCTTTGCCCACGTAGAAGATGGCACTGATGAAAATCCTAAAGCAGTCAGCCTGGCTCAGGTGCTGGCAGCGGAAAGGTAAGTTCTGAGTCACCCTGCAAGAGGAGGCAACGCTGAGTGTAGAAGGGTTTGGTCTCATTTGCTGTTCCTTACACACGCCCCAAGTCTCCGGCTGAGCTACTTCTCAGCAGGCTGCTGCCCCGCAGGACTCCTCTGGGGCCCCGGCTAGTTTCTGTGTATTGTTACTAGCTCAGGCTCTTTTAAGGGGTCTCAAAAATCACCAGTCACTTCGGAAAATCTTGGCCAGCGGGCATCAGTTCCCTGCTGGTACAAACACGGCATAAACCATCTCCCCTGGCCCCACGTAGGTCCTGCAGGAATAGGACAGCAGAGGCACTCCTGCCAACGGAGCAGTAGGGTAGAAGAGAAAGTTCTCCTAGTGGACCTTCCCCAGGAGATGGCAGTTTTAAGGCAGGTCAGATGTGGGGACCTGCAAACCTCGTCCCTACGGGAGAAGAGTTCAGAGAGACCCCCTAAGAGAGAGATGGCAAAAGCCGCTCTGCGTGGACATGGTGCAGGGAGAGAGCTGGGAAGAGAGGCCATACCTGGGGTCCAACAGCAGATAGTTAAAGCTGGACTTCAGCACGCCCTCCCTCCACTTCCTGTTCTTGTCGGGCTTGTCGAACTGTCTGGAGAGAGCCATGTCGTCGTCCTTGCAGTCGGGGATCTGAAAAGCCTCTAGCGCAGAGGCCAGCTCAGGGCTGAGTCCTGTGCCCATTTCACACACACACACACACACCCCCCCAGAAAGGCGGGAGGGGGAGAAAGAGAGCGTACAGCTAGATTAGACAAGGCAAGGCGAGCCAGAGATGGCTAGGCAACGTGGAGTAATTTGGACATGCCAGAGAGCACGCAGCTGTCGTCTCTTCCCAAGAGACATCACAACAGCAGAAATCTAGTGACTGCGGCACTCTGGGCTGTAGGTTACCAGGTACGTACGCTCTGGATCTGGGCTATCGGTTTGTGTTTCCTTACACTAATTACCGTCCTCTCGGCCTCCGAATAGCCAGCCTTTCCTAGTCCTTTAAGTGAACGTCACCACATCACAGCGGGGGCAAAGCTACAAAGAAATCCGGCCATTCCAAACTGCCTCAGCAGCAGTCGGACCCAACTGGGATTAATGCCACTTAATTCTCTGGCTCTGAATGTCCAACTAGGTGCTCTGGGCTGTTGGGAGAGGTCATCATAGTGAACTGGTAGCGTTTAGTGCCTCAGAGCCAATACAGAGTGGAGTCCAGGCTTGGTAACTGAGCAACGCAACACGACACCTGGAAGGGGGAGTAGATGCTTTCTGATGCTGTCGAGGAATGATTCCTCTAGCAGCGATGCTTTTAACAGAAAGAGAGCTCGTGGAACAAACCAAGGGGGTTGGCATGGCAGAGGGGAGAAAAGGGGTCATGTAAGTGGTTGCTTTCTTTGGGGTCTGCAGTGATGTGGACTCAAATGCACCTTTAAAGAAACCTCTGTACACAGGAGCTGCACTGGTTTAATTTGAGGTGAGAGTTTAAACCAATTTTGTCAAACTGATGCCAAAGGCCATGTGGGACGTTATTTCATGTTCAAGCAGATTGAGGCCTGGTCTACACTAAAAAGTTTGGCTGACCCAGCTATGTTGCTTGGGGGGGGTGTGAAAAATCGACCTCCCTGAGTGACGTAGTTAAGCTGCCCCGTCCCCCGTGAACAGAGTGCTAGGAACGCTTCCATCGATCTAGCTACTGCCTCGCAGGGAGGGGGATTAGCTACGCCCGCCGTCAGCACAGGTTGCGTCTACACGGAAGCGCTACAGTGGCGCAGCTGCTGTTCCACGGCAGCATTTCAAGCATAAACAAGCCCTAAGTCTATTAGCAACAGATTTAAGCTAAACCAAGATTATAGTGTCCACACTGCGGCCTGAACTGGTTTAACTAACCCAGTGCAAGTTTGTGCGTAGACAAGAGCAGGCCCCAGGACTGAAAAAGCAGCAACAGAAAAATCTGTTAAAATGTTAATGTTGCAGACCTTGTCCACACAGGAAAGCTGCACTTGTTTAAACCGATTTAGGAAAACCAGTGCAAATCCCTGTGTTGACACTGATTTCAGTTGGCGAGGGGCTTATTTCAGGTTCCTAATCCACTTTAGCTAAATCAAATGTACCCGGTTTAAATTGGAGCAGGACTCTGCAGGAGTTTAACTTAATCAATTTAAACAGGTGCAGCTTTCCCATGCTGACTTGGCCTCTGACAGAACAGCTTAGCTAAAAGCTCCACACCCACCTGTTCCCTGAAAGAAACTGCTTACCTGCAGACCTCTTCCTGGCCTGGGTGTTCGGGTCTTTCATCAGTTTGTCGAGCAGCTGCTCGTAGAGCTTCCTCGTTAGACCCGTAACGGGCCCTGGGTTCGCACCCAGCTTTCTCAGCTTCCTAATGAGGGCCTCGTCGGAAAGGAGATGCAGCCTGGAGGTTGCCACTGGTGCCTTGCACTGCGGTGGCTGGTTCTCCTTGCTCTCCTGCTCCGCCAGTTTGCTCTGGTAGGCTCTCCAGTCATAAACGATAGTGTCATCGGAGCTCGTAGTGTCTGCAAGGACAGACGTGTTGTCCGTGCATGGGACGTGACGCTCGATTAGCACGTACCCTTCCTCCTCGTCCATGTAGAGATATTCCACTGGCTCACAGGTGCTGAGGTTCACAGGGCGGCCGCCGGGTGAGAGGGGAAAGTCCTGGCTGCATGAGTCCAGCACGGGGCTCAGCCTCCCTGACAGGTGGTCGGTGGCAGACGTTGCCCGAGAAGGCCTCCTGGAAGATAGCCGACTGAAACTAACCCTGGAGGGACCAGGCTGCCTCTTGGCATCCAGCTGAGGCTGACGGCGCTCCTCTTGCAGGCACGCACTGAGCAACACTCTCCCACATTCCTCACTCACAGCGTCGGACTCAGCCTGGGAGAAGGCTGTTGCACCAAGGGGCTTGGTGAGAGCAACCTGCCATGTTGGGTCTGTGCAATGACCCTCCCCATCCTCCGTCAGCCACATGCTGTCTAATGGAGGGTTGTCTGTATCGGAGCTTGGGAGGTGGGGAGGGATGCCACCGTGGCAGGCAGCACCTGGCTTGGCTTCGCCCTTGTTACCAGACAAGGCCTGCTCATTGGTGCCCCCATCAGAGTCTAGCAGCACCGTGGGGCTGGCATCTGGGTAGCTGCTACGACCAGCAGAGGACCCTGAGCGGCTAGTGGCTTTTGCGATTATTTCAGTATCATCCAGGTCATTCGTTTCTTCTGCTTCCCAACAAGATGCATTTTCACCCCCCGGAGCGACCCAGCTCCCCCCTGCGGTATTACCTTCCAGACAGGGGGCAGGGCCAACTGGCATCCAAGGCATCCCCTGGGGGCTCCTAATTCTTCTGGGCCGCCTTGGCATCTCCAGCGTCTCCTCGAAGAGCGATGAGGAGGAGTTGCTGTCACGCGCTGCGGACGTCAAGCGGCTCTTTGTTCTGGGGGTGACGTGGCAGGGAAGCAGTGGTGAGTGGAAGGACTTTGTGGGAAACATCTTCTCTTTCTCACTCAAGTAAGAGAGCTCCTCTTCTCCAGAGCTGTCAGCGGGACTGGCAAGGCACTGGATCACCAAGGTGTCAGCTTCACTGCTCAGACTGGGAGGCTTTACCGATCTCCCTCTGAATGGGTTGCCGTTCATTTCTTCCTCTCTGCTATTGTCTTCCATGTCCCCGCCTGGCGTCCCCGTGTCCGGCGTCCCTCCTGCGGCCCCACCTGGCGTCCCCATGTCCGGCATCCCACCCGTGGCCCCGCCTAGCAGCACCGTGTCCGCCGTCTCTGGGTCACACCCATTTGCAGAGGGATCCCATTCCTGAATATCGGCTTTTCTTGCTACCCACTGGCTACTGGTCAGTTCTGTCCTTGCAGAGAGACTGCTCTCTGTGGAAAGCACCATCCCCTTCAATTTACCCTGCAGTACCCAGTCTGCAATAATTTGCCTGTAGTTCACAGTGGAGGCAGCTTCCCGAGGACCAGCCTCCTCAACTGCAACAGCAGCCGGTGTCAACTGATGTGGTTGCTGAGTTGACAAGATGTTTGAGCCTCTGTCATTCTGCTTGTAAGGGACACACTCAGCCTGTAACGCTTGGGAAGGGCTCGATATCCCCATGTCTTTGAGAGATTCGTGTGCAGTGCCGCAGGTACACAGCTCTGAAGCTGGCTTCCCAGCGGAGGTCAAACCAGAACCATCCCTGCTAATATGGGATGCTTCAGAACTAGCACATAAATGCCTTCCTCCTGCAATCTCTGTGTTCTGTGACTCGGAGCGGGACACGTGCTGCATAACTGTTTCCATTGCAGATGGCATTTCTACCAGCTTCTCGCAGCTCTGACCTGTGGTGCTGGCCATCAACTGTTTGCCTAAGCACGCTCGTGAACTCCCATCTTTGCTGCCAGTGCAGCTGGAATCAGCACTTCCGTCCCCGGCACACAGAGAAGAGCTGCAGCATTGTGTATCTTTCCCTTCCAAGCATTTCTTCAGCTCACTGTGGTCAGAAGCATCTGTGGCACTAATGTAACAGTCGCTGTCACAGCTGCCATATTGGCTGCCGCTGCTCTCGGGGCCTCCGCTAAGCACCTGTCCAGTGGCGAAGGGAGAGTCTGAATTTTCATGCGTTCTGGCCAAGAACGTTGGATCCATCACTGTCTTTTCCAAGTCATAAATGGCTGTGGAGTTGGCCCGACAGAACAGGTACACGTGGTCTGGGGATGTGACATCCAATCCTTCCTGGCCATTCACCTTTCCTAACATTTCGAGATCGAGGAAGTCACTGAGCTGGGACAGGCCCATAGTCCCGTTGGCATCACTAGTTCTGGGGTTGCAGCATAGCCCGGAAGGGCTTTCCTTCCAGTTCCCATTGTTATGGAGGGGGAAAATTTTAGGGGACTCACAGAAACTGACACTTCTCCGTGCTCGCACTGCACGGCTCATGCTGCAACGCTGTGGTTGAGAGAAGATCATGGGCTCCTTTGAAATGGATTCATCCTGGCAAGGCACTGGCTGGGAAGACAGATCGTGACCACCATCTGTTGTGTCTTCATAGCCACGGCCAGGTGGTGTCAGACCATTGTCTGTCTCTGAGGAAGGAGAAGCAGAAGCTTCGTCCCCAGGAAGGCCCTGTGTTGTAGTCAGACTTGAAGTTAGTTCTTGAGGCTCATTACTGGCTGAAAGCCAAGTGCTGGACAGTACTGGCTGAGGTAGGCCAGGATGGCTGCTAGGATCATTGTCAGACAAAATGGAAGGTCCTTGGGAACGCCCCGGGTGTGAATAGGCACAAAAGGCCAATGTGGACAGGGGCATTGAACCGCACGGATGGTCCTGGAGATTCCCTGGGATACAACTCAGCCGGCCACTTGCATCGGCAGCTGCCGCGTTGTTAAAGGTGACACCCAGCCCTGCGTTACTGGGACTCCTGTCCGGCAGACACTTTTGGGTGCTGCTGAGCAGTCCAGGTTCATCCCACGCTTCAGAAAGACTTGAGATGATACCGGTTTCTGTGCAGTCGTCAGTCAGAATGGAAAGGAAGCTCTCAGTTCTTCTGAAGCCTTCATGGCAGACTGTACAAGATAGAGCGACACACCAGTGTTCATTATATTAAAACAGCAAACATCAACATATGTTTGCGTCTTACAAACCATGCTAACGAAACACACAGAGCAGTTCATCTGCAGTACCACCTTGTTGGCAAAGCAGACAGTCGGGCACCAGACCTCCTAGAATCTATTCCTTGCTCTGCCACTGACTCCATGTGTGACCTTGAGAGAGTCACCTCACCTGTCTGTCTCAGTTCACTCGCGTGTAATGTGGGAAGCACCTCACAGCATGCTGTCAGGCTTCATTTTTAAATCAAATCAAAGCACAGTACAACTCAAAAGGAGGCAGTGTGGCCTAGTGGACAGCGCACAGGACTAGGGCTTAGGAAACCTGGTTTCTATTCCCAGTCACTGGCCTGCTGGGTGACCTTGGTCAAGTCACTTCTCTTCCCTGTGCCTCGGTTTCCCCATCTGTAAGATGGGGATACTACTACTGCTCTGCTTTGTGAAGCACTTTGAGATCGACTGATGAAGAGTGTTACCTATGAGCTGGGTATTATTATTATCACAGCAATACGGAGCATTAATCCAGTCTGCTTCAGTTTTTCTAGACTGCATATAAGTGAAAATGCTTGAGAACAGTTTGTGGGATTGGGTCAGGGGATAGAGGGATCCAGAGCCTTTCATTTCTAGGTCATATCAGGCAATGAACAGCAAGAGTCCTCATCTGTTAGTTGTTCAGTGCCTTGCTAGGTCAGTAGAGAGACCAAAGACTGAGGGGCCAGAGGCTTACAGTACCCTCTCAGCGCCACGGAGATCGTCTCTCCAAGTCAGGGCTGAGACAGATGGTTTGTGGGAGGAAGTTTGCAAACAGACAGCGGCCCAGAATCCAAAGCCTTTCCCCAGCACTTATTGCAGGGAATGTGTTAAGTGTTGGGTTTTTTAAATACAATTTTGCACTTATTTAAGTGTCAATTCCTGCTTCAAACAGGGGCCAGACAGAGCTCGTGAGAAGGTGATTCTCCCGAGGCAGCTGAAGCCCTTACAAATGAGGGCATTCACAGTTCAGAAGCACAAGCCCAGCACTCATTCAGAAATGCTTACTGCACTTACATGTGTGCGTGTTTGCTCCATCAGCCTCCTCTGGGAGACAGGCATGCTGGAAGCCCTGCAGGATTTGCACACACATCTTGTTTCCCTGTTCCAAGGCTAAGTCGATTGCTCTGTTTCCATCCTGAAGAGCAAAGGCACCAAAAAAAAGAGGATTAAACACATACCACCTGATCATGCTCTGCTTCTCAAGGGGAAACACTCTGCTGGGAACTACCCAAGTGTAAAGGTGAGACCATGCTGCGCTACTCAGCTGGAAAGCCACATCTGGAGGCTCGCCAACCTTAGGCTGGAAGAAGACTGCCCATTATGCAGGTGATGTATGTAGTTTCCAGAGACAAAGGGTCTCAAGCTAAACAGTAAAGGGTTCTAGTGGAATAAGAAGAAGCTGTATTTAAATAGTGCTGATCACACCAAAGCACTTTATTAATGGAGGAATCACTTCATTCATTACTGAAATGCAGCCACCTCTGAGGTGGAACGTGGCAGCTGTTTTACTGCGCACAGCAACGCAACAGGAATCAGGGTGTAGAAGAATACTGTACCCAGGTGAAGCAAAAGGCTCACCATGGGGTGAATGAATATAGGTGGATCTTCCTGTTGCAACACAGCCATGAGATGTCAGCTCCTCAGGGCAGGGACCATGCTTTTATTTCTGCCTTGAACAGAACTGGCAGTTAAATAATAAGCTTTAATGACAAGTGCTCAGGGCCACAGACAGTTTAATACATTAATGTTTCCGCTCTTGCTCAAAGTGACAAATGGAACAAATCTGGTGGCCTCTAATCCCTAAAAGACATTCACCCACATCATAAAATCACCAGTCAGTTCGACCCAGGCAGTAATCTCTGCTCAGGACTATAAGGAGACATGGTTTTCCATTCAGGGCCCTCACTGGTTATAGATTCATAGATCTTAAGGCCAGAAGGCACCACTATGATTATCTAGTCTGACCTCTGGCATAACCCAGGCCACAGAACATCACCCAGCAAGTCTTGCATCAAGCCCACAAGTTGAGCTAGAGTGTATCAGTTAGAAAGATCCGATTTAGAAGACTAGATAAAGTGATGAGAGAATCCATCACAGCCCTGAGAAATGTCTGTCCCTAAGTTAGTTAGCAAGAGCCTGGAGAAGATGACAACACTGAAATTATAATTATACGAACCTGGTCTTCGAGATTTGGGTCCCCTCCGTTCCTCAGTAGGAGCTTCAAGCATTTGTAACATCCCCAAGAAGCTGCTACATGCAATGGAGTGAGTTCCTCTATTGACCTGAAATACACAGGGCCCCAGGTTTACATTCCAATACCTTTATGTGCCTTAAGAAAATAATTCTTTAAATGCCAATGTGTGTCTATTAAAACGCAACAAAGGAAACAGGAGATTATGATACAGTATAGTGAGTAACACCCACTGGTTGGTGTATATTTTGGTACATAACATTTTGCAACTACTTCCAACCTTATTTGACAAAGGAAGAAACACATTTCATTTAGTATTGTCTTGTCAAATGTATGATTGAGTCTAGTGGAGGGATGGATGGCAACCACTCTAAATATTGGTATATCAACATGATAAGACACACAAATGTTTTTCTTTTTATACGTAAGGTCTGAATGAGCTCTCCACTGACAGCTAGTGATGAGCTGGGGGAAAAGGCTTCAGGACCAGATGGTATTTACATGAACACACCTACTCAGCCTAGGTATCCAGCAGACAGAGCTATATTGCCAAATGATTTGTAACCCAACACCAACCAAAATTGATTACTGGGTGGGTGCTCAAGCTGGGTCTGTGTTATATTGTTAAGAGGGACCCTGGGATATTGAACCTGGCACTTGTTACTGCTGACTCCATCTTGCAAAACGGTTACATACACTCCTTGTACAACCTGTCATGATATAGACCATAACAAGGTTTGTGGCAGTTTGTATTATTGCAAGCTTTCTAAGAAACACATAATTCAGGGGAAGTTTATTATTGTTTTATAAGAGATCAGAGTTTCATATTTTGTCTGTCTTTGTATATGCAACTTCTAAAAGAGTGACAAACATTTAACATTTCAGAGGGTGGTTTAAACAGCAATTCTGTGGAGGGCAAATCCCTGAGACACGTTATCATACTGAATGCAGTTCTGAACACTGGCTCACAACGCCCTGGTTGAAATGGGACCATCTTGAATAGTAACACTTCTCACAAGTTTACAGTTTACAACTATTCTTCTCTGATCAAACTTCACATGCATCTCATCTTTTTAGCTGTGCAAAAAAGAGAGGCAAAAAGTCATTCCAGCATCTTTCAGTTCAAACGTGATTCAACAGGACCCAGCATACCCGGATCTCACACATTTTCCACACTGGACTGGAGCACAGACTACCTACCTCCCTGATTGCCCTGCCTTTTCAGCAGGTGAGAAATAAAGCCACACAATTCACATTGAACACATCTGTGTCCAGTCTGTCAGTTTCAACGCTCTCAGATAGAACCTTGAGCAAGAATCTCCCGTCCATCAGCACATTGTGATAATCTACCAAACAGAAAGTCTTTCATTTTGTGCTTCAAAGTTATTTTTAGGTGTACATAAGGAAAGACAGATGTTAACTAATCCAGGATCACAAGTTTGGGGTAGATTTCCCAATGACTAGCGCACAAGACTAGGGGGCAGGACTCCCCAGCTATCCCCAGCTTTGCCAATAGCTTAGTGTGTGACCTTGGGTGAGTTACTTCACCTCTCAGTTTTTCTATCTGAACAACAAAGACGTTGCTTTGCAGTGGAAAGGGAGAAGGATTAACTCATTAACGTCTGAAGTGCACAAAGTATTAAATGGGCTTCATTGGCTAACTAAAAACCGCCCCCCTTCTCCCCAAATAAAAAAGCTTCCCCAGATTACCTGGCATTTGGGTTGCCGCCATACTGGAGAATCAGCTTCAGACAACGAACCCCACTTTCCCTTTCTTTGCCAGCAGCCAGATGGATCGCTGCAATTCCTTCTGGCAGAACCAGGTTAGGATCCGCACCCTGCTTCAGCAGTGCTTCCACATCCCTTCAGATGTACAACAGGGCACCAATTACAAGCTGCTCACATGGGATAGTCACACAGCATGACTAGACAGGGACCATTCAACATGAGACTAAGATCTTCGGGGCAGGGACAATGTCTGTTTAAAGTTTCTACAACAGTCATTCCACTATGTGAGTATCAGATAACAGTACTATAGACTTGTCATTTATTAGAAGTCTATCATCTAATGTGAGTGGGTGTGCCAGAAGATACATAATTTCAATGTCTAAAGATGCATCTTTCAACTGAGGTTACACTGCTGGCAAGAATCTCTCCTTGTCCCCCAAAATCTCCAGCCGTGCTGGTTAGGGACTGGTGTTCCCTAGCAGATATAATCCACTGACAAATGACATTTTTTGTAACAATCTTTTCCTTTTTTAAAATCTATTTCAGGGTTTTGTGTTGCTGCCCTTAGCCATGGTATCTGAGCACCTGCCACATAAAATCTATAGCAATTGCAGAGTCCCTACTAGACTTCATTGAATCTCATGCATGTCTCCCATTTCAAGATGAAGTCTGCTTGAGGCTGCATTATGCACACTTTAAATTTTATTAAAATTTACTTGTTTGTTTTTCTTAAATTGATTTGGGTCAGGTTTTTCTCCCCTGGATTGTTTTTTTTCTTGGGGAGAGGGGTAGAAAGTGGTGTCATTCTTACAGTAAAATGCACTTTCTGAAGAGGAAGGTTTTGGCAGCAGTTCATAACAATAATGTGTTTGTCACTAAAACGCCTGCAGACGCACTTTCTCTTCTCACTCTTCATCGGGTGGGGGGAAATATACTTGTAATTCACAAGTGATTCAAGATTGCTACAAGTTTTGCAACAAACTTCTGGCCCTCAAAACAATGCACACAAGGAGCACCTACTACTTTATCAGTAGCCTTCACTCGTCACAAGCTTCCTGTTGCCTCTGGCTGCTGGCTTTCCGGAGGCAGCACCTAGTGGGGTGCTCCCCCCTTCGGATAGCTTTCCCATGCATTGTAGACTTATGCTTCCTGTTTCTCCTGATTACTTGTTTAACGGGAGGCCCTATTTTCAGTGAGAATGCAAAGGCTCCGCCCCTTGTTATAGTCAGACTTAAACCTCAGGCTTCTACTAACAAGTCCAGACATATCCCTTGCGTTCTGAGATTAGATAGCTTGTTATTTTCAGCAAGATATAGGGGCGTTTGAATCCTCTCATTTCTACCATACAATCATCAGAGCAGCCTTTTTCTACCCTCACTTCAGAGAGAGAATCCCCCTAGGCAGGAACAACTTCCCCTCTCTGTGCCTCAGTTTCTTCATCTATAAAATGGGAATAATGATACAGATCTGCTTTGTGATCTACTGATGAAAAGCATTATCACCACCTCTTAAACACACCAAGGTGCAAAATAACCATGAATTACCATTATACAACCAGCAAAGATAAAACCAGTTACTTTCTTGGAAAGCATAATACAAGTATAGTGAATTGCTTGACATTGGAATTGCAATGACTATGAGGTACAATTTGCAAAAAGGCATCAAATGTTATTGCACATGTTCAAGCAAAGTACTGCATAAATGGCATAGGGCTACACACTATTGGATGCTTTGGCTCATACCAGCAGGCAGGCTCAGAGCTGCAATGAGTGCAAGGTTACTATTGCTTATTTATGTACCCTCAGAAGCATCTTAGGTTCTTGGAGACATACAAAGACACAGGCTCTGCCCGAAAAGGTTAGTCTACCCAGATGACACAAGCTCAGGCAATTGAAGAATCCTTAATGCCTGGCTACTGCTCCGCCCTACGTTTGATTAGTGCTGCTTTGTGACAGCAGGGTGGGCAGGGCAGCTGGCAGACACACACCCACACAAGCACCATAGGCCTGTATGCTTTGGCGCTGCCCTCCATGGGGGCTGAGTGGAAACCAGGGACTAACAGCCATAGAATCAGTAGCAAGGGACAAAGTTGCTAGCTAGTTAGTACAGGGAGTCCTCCCCTCCCCAGTGCTGCACATCCCTTCCCCTTCCCCCCCACTGGGGAGAGTCCCCCAGCAATGCAGTGTGCATGGTGAGCATCTGTTTCTCCAGTGTAGCAAGCCCCTTGGTGCACAGCGAGCTACCTCCTGTCACCAGTGCAGTGTGTCCCTGGTAGCCCCATAGCAGCAAGGTGCCTTCCCCCTAAGTGAAGCAATCCCCACTGCACACCGAACCTGCCTGCTGACCCCTTCTCAATGCAGTGTACAGTGATACCCGCACTGCTACCTATAGATTAACCCCCCCAGCGCAGTGCATGCAGCGACACCCCCACTGCTACCTATAGATTAACCCCCCCAGTGCAGTGCATGCAGCGACACCCCCACTGCTACCTATAGATTAACCCCCCCAGTGCAGTGCATGCAGTGACACCCCCACTGCTACTGAAAGATTAACCCCCCCAGTGCAGTGAATGCAGCAACACCCCCACTGCTACTGAAAGATTAACCCCCCCAGTGCAGTGAATGCAGCAACACCCCCACTGCTACTGAAAGATTAACCCCCCCAGCGCAGTGACCGCCCCACTGCTACCAACGGACGAAGCCCTCCCCCCACACAGCAACCTGCCCCCGAGCAGCGCGCCCCTCCCCCGCTTACGGGGCCTCCTCGCCGTGCAGCGCCTCGCACAGCCGGGCGGCCAGGACCGCGGGCCCCGCGCGGCTCATGCCGGCTCCGGGCGGGGAGGGGGGACCGCTCCCCTCAGCGCATGCGCACACCGGGCCGCCCCCCGCCCCCTCCCATCTCGCGGAAGGCGGGGCCGCCGCCGCTCCTCCGCCCGCGGGCAGGGTCCGGAGCCGTCCCCGGGGGGGTCCCGCTCACGGCGGCGCCATCTCGCCTCAGCCCCGGCCAGCGCCCGCCCGGCCACTTCGAACCTCCCTCCAGCCCCGACTGCGCCTGCGCGCCCCGCCCGCTCCTCATTGGCCGCCGCCGCTTCTCCCTCCCAGCCAATGGGCGACGGCGCGGCCTTTGCAGCCCCGCCCCCGGCCGCGTGCGAAGGGCAGGCGGGGATGTCCAGGGAAAGTTGCTGAGTGAAGGGCGAGAGCCGTGATCGCCCCAGGGGCTGCAGCAGGGGAGGGACCTAGGCTTAAAACAAGACAAGGAGCCAGAAACCCTTTCGCTGAAAGTTTCCTTTCAACCTTTTTATTCACTAGCTTGGGCTTCAAGGTACATGGTTGCAAAGCTTTTTCTTTAAACCATCATTTCACTAGACCAGCCGACCCCTTAGGGTGCCCAATAAAACATCCAGCATGGCCCTTAGTCCTGGTGGGGGCGGCCAATCAAAAGCCCAGGCTGCACCGACGCGTGGAAGTTAACATAGGCAGGAGCTTGCCAACCCAGCAAACGCACACCTGTAACGGAAAATCCCATGGGTGTTCCTTGCAACTATTTAAAAAGAAACACGTCTGGCCAGTGAAACCCTTGGACGCGCAAGAGGTGGAAAATCGCCCAGTTAAAGCTGTTGTTACGAGCTTTATCTTGTGATGCAAAGATCCGACCTTTTAACTGGCAACAACGAAATATTACAAGCAATTCATACTGGCAGCTTTATGAAGAGAGTTGGTTTGATGAACACTTTTCCTAGAGATCTGTCTGACAGAGACAGCAATTCTATGGGCAGATAAACTAAAAAAAACTGTTTCCAGACTTTTGGGTCAACAGTACCCTGGACACAGGACACCTTGCGGCGAGAAGTGGCCTCCTGAATTTTGCGACACTGGTAGATAGAACTGGGCACTTGAAGGATCATTTATTACACGGTGGCTTCAATTTCTGCTGGCTCTTCTTCCTCAAGCAGGCTGTAGGAGGCGTGGGTCTGGAAGGGCCTCTGGAGGGGATGGGCTAGGAGCTTAGCCATGCAGTTGTGCAACTCCACGGCGGGGCCTGTCACAGACACTTCATATTTGTAATTGGTGCCTTTGGTGTCCAGATTGCTGAAAAAAGCGTACATCTCCTGGAAAGGGACAGAGCAGCTCAGTTACAATCAGGCATTGAGTATGAGACAAGGGCCGGCTAAAGCACACTGCTGGGGTCAGGAGACCTGGGTTTTATTCCCAGCTCTGCCACTGAGCCACTCTGGGACTCTAAGCAAGTCACTCTGGGCCAGGCCTCAGTTGCCTTATCAGTTAAATGGGTGATAATGCTGTCTGACCTCTGGGATGCCATGGGGTTTAATTCATTAGCATTAACTCATTAGCACCCAGATGTGATCCTCAGGCAGACAGCACTAGAAATGTACACTCTGATCACGAGCCGATGCCTACTGGGATGCCAACACTTGCTCAATAAGAATGGTACTAACCGAGGCTGGGTTTGAACTGACCATTTACCAGTGAAATACCAATCCCACAGGTCAATATCAGAGTCAGCACAAAGGTTTAAACTGGACGTGTAACCCCATTGGGCCTAGATATTACAGTACAAATATGCAACAGTGTACAGGCCTAGACCATTGTAATACCCAGGGCCACGGCAGGAGTTGAGATGTTAATAATAAGCATTGGACTCAAGACACTGTTCAGCTGTTGCAGTCCTAATCCTAGAGATTATTATAATAGAGAGTGGGTCCAGATACACACACGGAGACACCCCCAAATACTGGCTCTGTCCTCAGTTGATGTCCTAAGCTTTTACCTCAAACGTTCCCCAGAAAAGGAAGATGGCAATCTCTGGGCCACAGGCTAAGAATGGAGCCAGCATGTCTGCCATGGCAGGCGTTGCCATTGGACAGCTGGAGGAACATGCAAAAGGTGCCGACTGAAAGAATGTCTCCATCAACCAGCGCTCAGGGAGGGAAAAAAAAAATATCGATGGATCTTAACCACTGTGAGGATGTTCAAGAAACAGCCCAGGACAGACAGGGATGCCAGAGCCTCCTCTGTGCCCGAAGCGATGTGTGATGGATTGGGGAGGATTCAGACAAGAGAGGGTGGATCACACTACAGATCCCACAGGGCTCTCACCTTCCAGCTTGTCTCGTCCTCTTTCTCCTCAGCACCATTGTGGATATAAACCACGTCAAAAAAGAAATAAGGGCACTGAAGCATTTTCTGTAGAGAAGAGGGGGAAAAAAAAAAACACATTCCTTCTTACTGTAGAGTCTGATTAGCAGGCTCCATGGCAAAGCAGAATCCCAGGGTAAACGGCCGGGGGAAAGGTTGAAAGGTGCCAACCTGAGCTATGCGGTGCTTGAGATCCTTGGGTATAGCAAGGAGCAGTGCACCTGGACTTTATCTCACACACACCCCCCGCCACTCCCCGATGGGACCCCTTCATCTCTCAGGACAAGATTGGTGTCTCTGGTCCACTTAAATCTTTGGTTCCGTGGCTGATTCATGCTGGCTGCAGCGGTGGCTTTTGTGCCATGATTGCCAGTCGGCTGGGAACCAAGCCGAGATTAAACTCATTCCAAACAGGTCATCATTATGGCCATCGCTGCTGACCTGGGCTGGATGCAAACTACTCCCCGTTATCTGGCCTGAGCCATCCAGCCCCTCCCATAGCAAGCACGTGAGAAGACTTGGCTTTGGGGTCAGATCCCAGCAGGCACCATTGGATCTTTAAAACTGCAGGAGTTTATGGCTGATTCACAAAGGTTCTTGATTCCAGTGAAAGTGCCCAGCACCTCTGACAGCCACCCACCACTGGACAGTAATCTGGCAGCACTGGAATGCTGCTTTCTGTCTGGGACAACATGGAGTGCAGCATCAAGGACAGCCCAATGAGTAGAAAAACCAGGAAACACCTACCTTCATCTGCTCTGTCATGGAGAACTGAGGCTGACAGGCTGGCCGGCTAAACACCAGGATGGTCCTGACCACATAGGGAGGTGGGATTGTCTGGATGTTTTCTGTCACGGGCAGCTCGATCTTTTGCTGTCTGTGCCATTAAAGAGAAAGAACGCGGTTCAGAAATACCACCACATGCGCTTGTGAAGCCGCAGGGTTGGGCTGCTAAATAAGCACATACACAGCTACAGTTATGCTGGAAGGGGCCAATGGCTACCAGCAGGTGAATCTTGGCTCCAAAGATAATCATAGACTCTGTTAAAGCCAATGGGCCAAGCACCTGCTTTCAGGTTCTACAGAAAGAGCAAACAACATGCAATAAAAACAGCTGCAGATAATGGGGCATAAGATCAGAGCTAAGCTGCGTGGTCTGAGGGGTTTCCCTGGTTGCAGATACAAGGGCTAGGACATCAGTTGCAGCCTGTGTGTTTTGGAGAAGCCCAGCAGGAGGAATTCTGAGCAGGACCCTGACAGGAAGCAGAAAGAGAGTTTCTTGGGCACAGAGCTCGCTGGAGTGACAGAGCCGGGGATCTCTCAGCAAAGAAGCTCCCTGCTGCTGTTTGTTTCTACTGTGTTCAGGGAAACAGGACTTTTTTTTTAAAAAATAAGCAAGTGAAGGGCTAAAATCCAGATGCTGTTTGTTACAACCTGATATATAGACTGCGTCAGCTCTTTTTACAGGCCCAAAATCCAGAGTTTGGTCAAGAAGACAGAGGCCTAGCAAAGAGTGAACAATATTAGCGAAGAAGCAGAACAAACAAAGGACAACCTTGCTTTTTGCTCAGATAAGCTTGGTCAGCAAGAAGCCAGGTGGAAATTATAATTGAGGGCTTTATCTCAAAGTTGCAAACAGACCAAAGGAACGAAAGGGGCCCTGTTTCTTCTGTAGAAGAGGTGCCTTCCTACACACCAGCCTTGAGTTTATGGAAGAGGTTCAAACATATCAGTATGAGATATGATATCCTCCCTCTCACAGATGTGCACCTCTCCTCCAAGCCATTGTCAGTGCCTGCCTTAGAAACACAAATGAACAACTAAAAGACAGTCTTTATTGCTATATACTTTTCATTTGTCCTGTTGCTTGTCCTAAGTGTGTACCTGTCGGACAATCAGGGAAGCGATATCATTCCTATGGATCCCAAATCAGAATTCAACATATATATTTTATACTAACACACTCTATATATTGTTAATTAGTACACAGGTGTTTTCCTTTAAAGTGTCATGTCTTAACCTGAAACCATGGGCGGAGACATTATGTAACCTTTTGACCATTGGCTACTGTGCTTATCTTGTCTTGCTGCTAGACCTATCCAGCGGTTTGGGACTGCCTACCCCATCATTTCCCTCCACCCATGGAAAATCCATAAAATCCATTGTAATCAATTGTTTGGCAGTGTCTCTGAGCCTAATAAGCAAGGTGACACTCCGCCAACACTGTGCGTAATAAACCCACGTGCTTGATTCTACATGGTGTCCATATTTTGTTCCGTCAGCAAGAATACACCAAGAACGAGACCTGATTCGTATAACTGATTTCTCATCCTAATGGAAACAAGGCCCTGGACATTGGCTAAACCGCTCAGATCAAAGGGGCAATGCAGCTATAAAAGCAATATTTGCAATTTCTGCCTTCCACGGAGCAGCAAACTTACATGAGATTGAAGAGGCCTTCGAGATCTAAGGTTCGAGAGATAAGGACTGGTCCTTACACACACACGGCCCTTCCAGATGCTATTAGGTGTTTTTAGCTGGTGAGCTTGTTGGGGGTCACTTGGCATGGCACTTGGTTTGCGTAGCACCTAGCACCATGGGGCCCGAGCTGGGGGGACCTCTGGGAGCTACTGTAAGTGATAAGCAATCATACATTTCTGATCGGTCACACGCTAGAGGGTGTGGGGACAGGTTGGAACATCTACACGTATTTAGGAGGGCATGCAGACTATTTCCAAATAAAATGCTAAGTTTTCCATCCATCCTAGGCGACATGCTACCATAGTAGGTGAGCATCTCATAACCTTTAATGTATTTATCCTCCCAGGGCAGGGCTACTAGTCCCATGGGACAGGTGGGGAATTGAGGCACAGAAAGGAGTGATTTGCCAGTGTGTCTATGGCAGAGCAGAGAACTGAGCCCAGGTCTTCAGAGACCCAGGACAGTGCCCCTAACCACTGCATCATCCTTCCTAGCTGGTGCATCAGCACTGACTCTGCAGTTCCCTGCTCTAGGAAAATGCCAGCCAAACTCAGCTGAGACACCACACCAGGAGAGATGTCTGTGATCTTTCTGCATTTGTTCCCTACAGGCAGCGCTCACTTACACTGGGACCTGCTGCCATCTTCTGGCAAAACAGCAGATAACAGAAATATCAAATATATTTGGGCATAAACTTTCATGGGCTAAAACCCATTTCATATGCCCAAATAAATTTGTTAGTCTCTAAGGTGCCACAAGTACTCCTCGTTCTTTTTGCTGATACAGACTAACATGGCTGCAACTCAGAAATATCAAAGGATCCCCCAGATCAGATACACACTTTATGAAATATATCCGTTACAACACAGTCCTTTGTTCCCAGAATAGGATTCACTCTCTCAGGATCTGGGAAGTTCCTGACGTCAGGCCTGAGTTGGGCTCTAAGGTTTCTAGACAGTCAGGGGGCTGAGAAGGGGAGAATCTGTGTGTGCACATTGTCAAAAGACTCCGCAGCTGCAGGGCTCAGAAGCCCTGTTTTGAAGACCAATGTCACTGTGTTCACGGGTGACCAGTGGCGCTGTGGGATTGGAAGGCAAGAAGGATCTCGGTCCCATCCACCTACAGCACAGACCCCAATCCCCACCCCCCATCAAAGGATACTGAACGACTTGCAGACCACGGTTTCCAGGTCATACAGACAGCTGCACACTTCTCTGGGGTCAGAGGTGAAACCGGAGAGCTAAGAGGCAAGACAGGAGATGTTAAAGGAAACTGACAGAGACTCCCTCTGGAATCACACCAGGATGGTGGTGTGAGAAGAAAAGTATCTCTGCAGTGCTTAGCACACCGGGACCCCCGATGTCACGAGGGGTTCCCTAGGCCCTGTTGTGAGAGAGGCTATTAAAGGTGATCTGAAAAGGTGACACCCAAGGCTTGCCCCCGGGTATTTTCTATGATGGGTAAAGAAGGCCTGCCAGGGGGTTTTGAGATCACTTTTCAATTTTTTCTACTTCTTCTACAAGTTAGGAATTTGGGGCTTGCCTCCTTTTTTTCCCAGAAGACCTCACTGCTAGGACTGGGGTACCACAAACAGCTACGTCAGAAGTAGAAAACCCGACTAGATAGCTGCTTGGACAGCTGCAGCCTGGCTGTTCCTCGGTATCCGAAAGGAAAGTGCCAGGCCTGCGGGGGTCTCACTCACCCAGGTGGCATCATTGTTCACCACCACCAGAGCGAACTCATGGCATTTGTCGATTTTGTGCTTTGTCCTCACAAACATCTCAATCATCTTCTGGGAGATGTTCAGGGCATTGGTTTTGGATCTACAGAACAAGCGAGAGAGCATGCCAAGGTCAGCGGCTGTCTAACACCTTCCCATCCCCTCCTCTCCCAGCATCCATGCATCAAATCCTTAAGGGGAGGTTGAGGGAGTGCCAGCCCCCTGATCCGAACTGAGTCTCAAACCTCTTTGCCTTTCCCCTCTGGCTCGCTGTAACATCACTCCCTCCCTATTTTCCGGGCTGCACTGTCTGATGCTTTGAACATCGGCCTGACACCTGGACCCCACCGTCACACATGCCTTTCCTCACCATCCCCATGAGGCCCTGTCATCCATAGACCTCCAAGTACTTTACAATAGGAGGGTCAGCATCATTAGCCCCATTTCACAAGTGGGGAAACCGAGGCACAGAGAAGGGAAGCAATTTGCCCAGGGAGTCAGTAGCAAAGGTGGGAACAGAACTCAGATCTCCTGGCTCCCAGGCCGATGCCCTGTCTGCTAGACTGCATTAATGGCATTCACAAAACACTGACCGATAGACAGCAGCTGCTCACCCATTAAAGGATTCTAGTTTGGGCAGAGACATTTCCTCAGAGAGGTCTAAGCAGATGATCTGCATTAAAGAAAACAGCAGCGTTAGCATCTCACATCATTCATGAGCCCATCACACTGGGAGCTTCGGCTTTACATTGACCACTAGCCCTCAGTGCCCGGCTGAGTGGCAACGTTTAAACACACACATGGCCAAAAGAAGGGTGCAGGGTTAAATCGGGTCCATTCGGCTCAGCGACCTGGGCACGGACTCTCCCCAACCAGAAGGGCCTTGACAGAGAATGCAGGAGATCCACCCAATGGGTGGCGGGCCAGGAGCGGGACTCTGGCACTCACCACTTTCTCAGGGCAGTTCACCCTGGGTGTCTTGACCTGGAACTCCGTGGGCTGGGCCGGGACCTGCCAGTCTTTGCCGTTGGGCGTGGCAGCGCTCTGTGGACTGTCATCAGCACTGGCCGCCTCTCCTTCCCCCTCGCTGCGGTTCCCCACGCTGGCCTGCGCGCTCAAGGCTCGGTCCTCGGCCCCCTCCGGGTTGGAGCGGGTTCTGGGCCTCTGCTCCGTCGCCTTCTCCTCCTCCTCCTCGGCGGCGCTCCCGGGCTCCGAGGTGTCCATCAGGTTGCTCCGCTCCACAGGCGACTCCAGCTTGGATGCAGCACAGGGCTCCCTGGTTCAGGCAGAGGGAGAGAAGCGGCTCGGTGCAGGGATGCTGCACGGACAACCCCGCGTACAGCCCTCCACTGGCCGGCAGCGGCCGGAGTGGGCTAGACGGGGCCTGGCGGGCCTTTCCCACCTCCCCTCCCTATGGCTTGGTGCTGGGAGGGCATCGGGATCTGGCCTTTGGGTAGGGGTCCCCAGCATCCAAGTCAGTCAGCCTGTGCCCCCCATTGCTCCCCCCAGCCCACCCCATCGCTCCCCCCACAGCCCGGTCCCCCCCAACCCACCCCGGTCCCCCCCTTGCTCCTCCCCATCGCTCCCCCCACAGCCCGGTCCTCCCCATCGCTCCCCCCCCGGCCAGGTCCCCCCCCAACCCACCCCGGTCCCCCCCTTGCTCCTCCCCATCGCTCCCCCCACAGCCCGGTCCCCCCCATCGCTCCCCCCCCGGCCAGGTCCCCCCCCAACCCACCCCGGTCCCCCCCTTGCTCCTCCCCATCGCTCCCCCCCCGGCCAGGTCCCCCCACAGCCCGGTCCCCCCCACCCCGGTCCCCCCCATCGCTCCCCCCCCAGGCCAGGTCCCTCCCATCGTTCCTCCCCCAGCCCACCCCCCCCGACCCGGCCCGTCGCTGCTCACCGCGACCTGCCTCTCCCCCAGCGACCCGCAACCCGGAAGTGGCCTGGGCGCCGCCAGCGCTAGGGCTGCTGGGAGATGTAGTTTCCTGGGCCTCCCTCGCTGCCCCTGGGTTCCATCCGCCAGTGGCGAACCCAGCCCCGCCCCCGAGCCTTGTGCTCTCCAATCACCCCCGCCATGCCCTCGTGGCGCATCAAAATTTGCATGCCTATTTGCATATCTCTGACATGCAAATTTTCTCAAATTTGCAGCTAGCCCCAAATCCTCTCCCCACCGCAACATGGCCGGCTACCAAATTCTTCCCAGCTCCATAGGTACCATTGTATGTACATGATTCCACAGGCTCATTTGCATACAGCCATAAACTTCAGCTTGTGGTCAATACCCGTTGCGGGCAGGGAGCGTTTGTTCGGTGTTTGTACAGCCCCTAGCGCAGTGGGAGCCTGGGCCATGACTGGGGCTCCTGGGTGCCCTGGCAAAACCCAAAGAAAAACATGCCTTCCAGCGTAGCCGGTGCTCGGGGACAGGCGTCTCGTATCAAATCCCAAGCGATGCCTCGGCTAGAAACACTGCAGCTGTCGCACCCACCACAGCGACCGGAGGGGCAGGAGCTGGGTCAACAGGAGGCTTTGCTGGGGTTCGCTCGGCTTAACGATGTCTCTCAGCGCTTGTGGATTTTTCACCCTCCACAGTGATGTCGCTGGGTCGACCTCACTTTTTAGTGCAGACTTGGCCTGAGGCGTGGTCCACACTGAAAAGTCTGTCGGCATGACTATGTCCGTCGGGGTGGGGACAAACCCCGGTGTACACACAGCTATGCTACAGAAGAGGGCCTCAGTCAGTGTAGTTAACCTTGTCCGGGGAGATGGGCTTCCTACGCCAACAGAAAAACTCCTTCAGCCAGCCTAGGCTGCATCCACACTCGGGGGCTCTGCCGACTAGGGCAGACAAACCCTTGGTCTCAGATGTGACAGACCCAGCCCTCTAACTAGACACTTATCTGGCCTCCGTGACTGAGCACCTCACACCCCCTGTGAGACAGTACCACAAGCAATACAGGACACTTTATAACGATCCCCAGCGCCCTTTCAACCTGCCGGATCTTTTGAACACTTTCCTCTGTGTCCAGAGAGAGGTTTACGTCTCATTCGGCTGTAGCGAAGGCAACGGGCAGGACAGACTCAGCTCTACCTTCCTGTCTATGGGACGCGCAAGAGTTAAAGGGCAACAGAGCCTGCAGCCAAGTTTTACAAGGGAGAGGAAATATACACAGGATCGGGAAATGGGAATGGGCCGGGATGCCGGGAAGCAGCACAGACGGCGGGGAGATCCTGGCAGAGCCATGTTCTCCTCGCACTGGGACAGTCTGAGAGGTGGCTGGGCTGCGCTAGGCCAAGGGTCTTGGAGAGCAGCTGCTGAGAAGGGGTGCAATGGCATTGCCTGATTATCTCCCCTGTCTTTTCTCACCAAAGCGATAGGACCCTGCTGCTTCCTGTGACTGTAACCTCCCGCCCCAGGGATCGGATCCTCAGACGTGGCTCCTCTCGTGCGGAAGGAGAAAGGGGCAAAGGAACAGGGATGGAGAAGGCAAGTGGCTTGCTCCTGGGGGGTCTGGGCAAGGGAGCCTCGCCTTGCAGGCAGGGAGGGTTATGGGTCTGGCTTGGCTTTGCAATTGCTCTCGCAGGGTTTAGACTGGCTGTGATTCGCTCTGCAGTGGGGAAGGACGAGGTGCCCTGGGCCCCTGTCTCCCTCTCCCAGCCTGACTCTACCAGGAGCCCCCAGGGAACAGACCACCGTGTCATTGTGGGCGATTCAGCCATGGCCAGAGCTCTTGATCTCAGTGCACCAGCCTGGGCTCCACCCTGCCCTGCCATGGGGACGGGCTGGACAGTCTGATGCATCTTTTCGCTCTCTGCTATGACCCTGTAGGGCCCTTGCCCCTCCACACAGTCACAGCCCAGCTGCCACTGCAGCCCTGGGCCTGCATATTCTCCCCCTCTGCTGCTCAGGGAGGGGGGAATGGCTAGCTGCTCCATGGGTGGGACTGAGAGACCTAGCCCTGCTCCTCACAAGCCAGTTGCACGTGGGGTTGCAGGAGGAGCGTGGCATCTTAAGGGCATGCACCTCCAGAAATCCTACCCTCACTGCAGGGATCCTGTATGGCCCTGGGGAAAGGGCCCTAGAGTGGGCACAGCGTCCTTCCCAAGAGCGCTGGGGTACCCAGCATGCCCAGGGTGTGCGGTGGGGGGCTCTGGCACAGGGCGGTGGAGGGCTCCCTGCTCACGCTAGGCGCCAGTGGGCTAACCCTGGGCTGATGTCGCTCCTGCTGCGGGGAGGACATTGTTCCCACTGAAAACAGGAAGCAGCTCCAGCCTTTCCTGGTTACATGCTGGCTGAGACGCTTACAAACCCGCTGGCTAATGACCCATGGAGGGCTGCACTGCCCCTCTCAGCCCAAAGGGGGCGCAGGCGGGAAGCTGCAGGTGGGCATGGTGTGACCTGTAAAAGCACCAGCCACAGAGGCACTGAGAGTAACCAGGAGCTGCTTATTCCTGGCATTGGGTGTAACGGGGCTGACGTGCTCCAAGGTCGCAGGCTGGCCTCTCTGCCCAGCGGGAATGTCACCCCACAGGAGAGTGGCATCTCCCTAGTACAGCTTCCAAAGCCAGGCTGCTTGCGGGGGCTGTAACTGCATCGCTGCAGAGTCTGGCAGGTCTTGTACATGAAGCAGGGGTGGGCTTGCCCAGTGGTTGGCTGGGAGCCCCCCAAACGAAGCCCATGGCGCTGAATGGTACCGCCGATGATCCAGTGCGGGGGGGGGGGGGTTTGATGGGGGTGCTCAGGTGTGAAACAGGCATCCCGAGCCTGTGTGGTCATTAAAGATCCTATGCCACTCTCGGCAGGACTCAGGGGTTACCCCCCATCCCCTAGTGTCCTGGCCCCATTCCAACACAGGACTTTGCCAGCTTCCGTCATTTTGCTGATTTTTTCTCCTTAAAGCCCCAGCTGCTGGACTCCAGTGATTATGGGAGAATTTCAGCTTCAATTTTTTTAAAAAGTCAAATCCCAGCCCTCCTGGCTGGGGAGAAAAGCTTGAAAATTTGACCCCCAAAGGTTCTAAACCTGAAAGGTGAATAAAACACCCCCAATGTTTCACTTGTAAAATCTCTGGATTTTTAAACCAGTATCTGGATTACTGGGAGACAGGTTCATGACTTTTGCATGCTTGGGGCCTCCTGTCTCCCTGAAACCTTTCATCGGGCCACCATACTCTTTACTTCCTGTTGTCCTAGAAATTGCTGTATCAAGCAGCTAGTTCAGACTGGCTGATGCGTTCCACACCAGAGCTGGCTGCTTTAGCAATGCACTGGTGGGTGGGTGTCCTCTTCGCCCAGTTCTCTGTGGCCTTGCCCCTGGTGCTGTTGTTTACAGTGCAAAGTGACTGAGAAACACAGCTGAATCCAAATGTAGCACTTTGCACAGGTGTCAGCGACAGGGTGCAGGGAATCAGGGCCATGGTCGGTACAGGGCTCTCAGATCTTTCGGCATGAAAGGAGCCTGAGATGTCTGGGGTTCTCTGGGCGGGGTTCTCTGCAGGGCGAGCTGGACTCAATCTCTGAGAGGGAGGAGGAGGCCGACGTAGCAGGGGCGGACGAGCGGGCAATCCTGCGCTACGAGGAGCACATCACCACACTGCTCGTCACCATCACCCAGCTCCACAGCAAGGCTGAGCAGCTGCAGCAGAGGAGAACCAGGTACCTGCCCTGCTTGTCACAGTACCCTAAAGGCCCTGCCAACAGCTCCTGGGGAATCAGGAGCCCCTTCAGGGGGGCACTGAAGGGCATGCAGTTGCCACTGTTGGTGTTGTGGCATAGAGCAGCAATGCCAGGCGGGGATAAACACATCTGCCTCTAGCCCTTTGTAGGACGGGGTGCTCTGGCCTGCTGGGCTTCCTGTAACTCATCCACAAAGTGTGTGTTATGTCCCCCTCGAGCAGCTGCTCCCCACGGAGAATGACAGCCCGCTACTGCTGCCAGCTAATGGAGCCCCTCTCTAGTGCGAGTGGGAAAGGGCTGTGCTGTGTTATGGATGGCTCTGGGTTCAGTTTCCGTTGGTAGTGCAGGACTGGGGTTGGTACAGCCATGCTGGGCCTGGGACTGATTGCCCATGAATCCTCGCCCAGGCCTTGGCCTCCTCTTGCCCTGTCAATGGCATGCCCTGTGGCCTCCTTACGGCCCCACTCCCCAGTGTCCTGCCTCTTCCCATCTCCCTCTTCCACTCCATATTCAAACCCTCCCCCACTCTGTTCATTCCAGGGGTCAGTTCGAAATTACCCTCCAGCCTGTGCCAATACCTGGCCTCTCTCTCAACTCCCCTTCTCCCTCAGACCAATAGCTCCCTTTCTGTCTGTCCGTCCTAGCTCCCCGCCTGGTGCGCGAGAGCCTTCTTCTCTGCCCTTGGGAAAACTCTCATTCTCATCTGAAAGGCCCGCGCCTCTCCGGCTGGTAGCCCTCAGTTTCTCTGTCCCTTTGCTACTCTGGATCAGCTAACTCTGTGAAGCAGTTCTGGACACTGCTTGTAGAAAAGATGCTCTTTAAAATGAAGTTGTCATCTATTCTATTCTATTCTATTCTATTCTGGGTCTTGTACGCTGCCTGTCACCAGGGTATCTTTGTGTCTGATTCTTTAGCTGAAAACATGGCCTCCTTTAAAGGCTATGGACTGGCTGCTGTGGTCTGACCTGCCTGGCTTCATCTAGCAGTGACTTTGCGTTCTTCTTCTTTTCCTGCAGCCCTGGGGAAAAAAGATAGGAACTTTCTAACAACCCTGCTCTTCGACCTGGGCTGTCCAATTGTCACGAACATTTACGGGCTCAGATCCACAATTTTCTTGTCCTCCTGTCCCATGATGATGAAAAAACTCCTGATATTTTACTCGCCCATCACAACAAAAACAAAACAAAAACCCACGATTCTAATTTTGCAAGGCTGTACTAAACGTGCTCTGGGAACAGAGGCTTGCTATTAATCCAGGTGCTCACTAGATGTCACTGTTTCTTAGTGGCATAATATTAATCTGGCAACAAAACATTGGTGTCTTAGAGGGCTGGTTTCAGGTGGCTACACTCGCACCTGGAACTCAGCTGTCTCACATCAGTTGCTCCCTTTGCCGTGTCTCCGGGGGAGTGGAGTCGACCGCTCTCTCCCCAGGCATCCTCTGGCTTTGATTTCCTGCAGAGAGGAAGATGAGTATTCAGACCAGTGCTCCGAATACACAGCGAGCCTTCCCAGGTGTGTGCAGAGGCCCTGGAGCTTAGCCATCCGTCCATTCCCCATGGGCTGCATGGAGGAAGGTAAAGGGGGGTTCATTATATTTTGTCCCAAGCTATCCCACGCCTTTTGGAGGCAATAAGGTCTAGTGGGCAGACCTAGGTCTTCTGGGTTCTATTCCTGCCTCTGCCACTGGCCTGCTGAATGACCCAGGGCAAGTCACTTCCCCCCTCCATGCCTCAGTTTCCCCAGCTGTGAAATGAGGAAAATGGTACCACCCCTGCTATGTCAAGCACTTTGAGATTGCTGTGGGAAGAGCTCTTGACAAGGTTTATTATCACTGAAAGGGTTTCATCTCGTCAGGGGCCCCGTTCTCACCAGATTCCTGACAGATCCTGGGTCCCAGAAGTCGCAGGCTGCCTATTGTGTACGAACCCGGCTAGGGTCGCCGATCCCGGGTTCATCCCGTCGTGATGCTGCTGCGTTGCCTTGGCCCACCTGCATCACTGCAACGCCAGCCCCAGGCAACAGTGCACAGGCCTGTGGAAGTCGGGGGAGGTGGGATGGGACTGGAGGGAGGCAGGAGGGACTGTCATGATCGAATGGGGTGAACACAGGGATGCCATGTCTGGGGCAAAGCCTGCCAGCTGCTTCCTGGTGGTACAGACTCATGGGCGCTTCTCTTCCTGCCGTGGGCTCCGGCGGTGGGCCTGCTGCTAAATCCACGCAGGCAGTCGGTGCCAGGAGCTCCGTCCCCTTGTGCACTGAGGGGAGCCACAGCCTGCTGGTCTGTCCCTCTTTACAGCAGCCCCTCTGGGATGCAGCCCAGATCCCTGAGGGTGTAAGGGGCATGAGCCCCACCAGCCCTCCCCCCGACTCGTCCCTGTCTCTCCCCCGCTAGGAGGCAGCTCCGACGTGTTCCTAGATCTGCAGCAGGCTGTGGCCTCTCTGGAGAATGCCGTGTTCTCCCGGCGGAGCCAGGCTCGGCTGCTTGGCAGTGCTGGTGGGGAGACGGGCGCAGGCGGCCCCAGCGTGGTGGGAGAGGAGTGGGCCCAGATAGCCAAGGTGAGCAGACCTCCCTCCCCCCCTTTCTTAACCGCCACCATCCCCTCTCCCTTCCAAACACCTGGCCTGGGCTCTCAGCCTCCCCCGGCTGGGACAGGCGGGGTTTGCCTTCTCTATGCAGCAACCCTGACGTGCCCTGGCATTGGGGCCCAGCTCTGTCCTGCCCGGACCCCGCTGGGGGACGGGCAGCTGGTTCTCTGGGGCCTGGCCAGTCCCCTCTCCAGAGGGTACTCACGGAGGGCAGCTACAGCCAGTTGTGATGGTGTCTGAGGTGGAAGTGCACCGAGACCCACCTGCATATACCCCACAGAGGCCAGCAAGCGCCCCTTGATTTGGAGCCAGTGCCCCCTAGAGGGAAAAGGCCTGGCACCCCATTCCCTGCCCCCCCCCCCAAGCCAGCCAGTTCCCCTGCCCTGGGGGCAGATTGGAGCAGGCGCCCCATAGAGGAAAAAGGCCCCGTGTCCCATTCCCCACGCTCCTGAGCCAGCCAGTCCCCTGATCTGCGAGGTTTGAGTTTAAATTGCCTGGAACCAGAGGTGGTGGGGATTCAATGAAGCCTAGATACCAAGGTGACAGGTGCCTTACACAGACCTAATTCCTAGGGAGAGTTCTGGACTCCTGGCATGATGCAGAGACTGTAGCTTCAGTGGGTGACTGGGATGAGTGTGTGTGTGTGTGTTGCATTTCCAGACCCTGGAAGAGGTAGAAAGAGGCCTGGGGGATTTTGCGGGACTCCCGGAGGACAACAGGAGCTGTCCCTGGAAGGCAGCTCCCAGGGCGCCGGGGGAGAAGATGAGCGAGGCCAGCCCAGGGCTCTCAGCCGAGGACGTGAGCTGGATCAAGAAGGAAATAGCCACATACGCAGAGAGGAATGCGGCTCTCCGGGTGGCGCTAGGGAGCAAGGAGGAGGAGCTAAGCAGGTCCAAGGTCACCCTGCAAGCATTCCAGGAGGAACGGGAGAAGCTCCAGAGAAAGGTGTGTATGACAGTGGTGATATCCCCTGCCACTGACATGCAGCCACCTCTGGGGGCAGGGCAGCAGTGCTGCTCCCTGCGGGAAAAGGGACTTGGCCAGTGGTGGTAGGTTCAGGTCTTCTGACTAGTGCAGTGGATATTTCACTGTCCATGCAGGGCAGCCAGGACCTCATTTGGGAAGGTCTCAACCCGACTGCCCCAAGCACATGGCCACATGGGTGATCTTTTTATCTGCAAAAAGGAAAGGAGGACTTGTGGCACCTTAGAGACTAACCAATTTATTTGAGCATGAGCTTTCGTGAGCTACAGCTCGCTTCATCGGATGAAGTATTTTATTCAGCCAGTAGATGTCACTGAGTGCGGCGTAGACTAGAGTTCCATGGGAGGTGGGGGTGCTCCCTGGTAAACAAAGCAGACAAAGCTAGAACTCAAGCGGTGGGGAAGCCTGTGTCTTTGTAGCCGTTTTGTTCCACACACACCTGATGCATTGGATCCGTGATTTCTCATCTTGTGGCAAAATGCATGGGAGTCGCATTACCTGCCTCCAGAGGATGAAGGGCTGGGCCACCCCCCTGGCAGTGGAGCTCTTGGCCCCCCAGGAAGCAGGGCTCTGCTCAGCCTGTTGAGCTATTCCACTGGAAGGGGGCTGGGTGACGGGGCACTGAAGGAGGGAGGGATTTCACAGAGTCCGTGTTGGGATGCGAGGACCTCGGTTTCACAAGGTCTGGGATCTGTGTGGACTCGGCTTGTTAATTTCCTGGGTGCAATCCAGACTCACCCCCCGCACTTCCATGGGGCTACTCCGGATTTACTCCGGTCGCTGCTGTCAGTCAGCCCTTGCTATGGCTCGCTGAGTCCATGTGAGGTGAGTGACGGGTGCCGCTCTCTGCTCAGGTCAAGGAGCTGCAGGACTCACTGCTCCGAATCGAGACACTGTCCCAGCCCTGCAGCCCCTCAGCATCTGCCAGTGACACTGTCAGCACCAGGGGGTCCGTCAGCCCCGGCGGGGAAGGGGATCCCTGGCCGTTCCAGGTGAGTGCAACGCCAGGTCTCAGTGCTGCTTCTCCGTCCCATGCCGCTAGGTCCTGCTCACTGCGGGGGGTCAGGATGCCAGCCGGGTCGCAGCTCCCCAGGCTGCTGGGTTATGTGGCTGCCAAGCTCAGAGCCGGGAACGACCCATAGACCGGGATGAGCAGCTGCCAGCCAGCTGCGGGCATGCTCCAAAGCCCACTGCAGCCGATGGAAAGAATCCCCAGCTGACCGCAGGGTGTTTGGATCAGGCCCTGCGTGCATCACCTGCAACAGGCAAGGAGCCAAGGGGGTGTAATACATGGGCTGCAGGCGTGTGACCATGTCTCCCTCCAGGGGCTGGCCAGAGCGACTACAACAGCCGGCTTCTCGCAGCCAGGGGATTTACTCCTTCGGCTCAGCTGAGAGAGGCTGGGCCAGTCTCCACTGATGGTTGTGGGCACTGGTCCCAGGTGGCCGTGGATTGTGACACCAGCTTCTAGCAGGCAGCTCCATCCCTGCTGTGATGTTTAACCGCAGCTTTGTTAATGCCCCACCCTGGGTGTCACCTGCATGCCCCTATCCCAGCCCCCTGGGGACCTAGGCCTGTCGCCGTCCTGCAAGGAGTCCTTACATCCACCCGCAGCCTCCGCCAGGCACAGACTCATTCCTGGGTTTGTCATCCCCGCTAGTGCCCTCTGCAGGACCCAGTTGCCGCGGCCCAGAGCCTGATCCGGTGCTTTCAGAGCTGCTCCAGCACCCAGCACCTCTGCCGCCTGTTCCCCCAGCACCGCCCCCCAGCATCGGAGAGCCACGTCAGGGAGTGGGAAGCTCGGACACAGCAGCTGCGAGGGTGAGGGCAGAGGCTCGCCAAGTACTTTACCCATTGGACAGGGCAGCCTCGCACCTGGCCCCTCTGCACCAATGAGTTTGATCATCCCCCAGGTACAGGCAGGGGAAACTGAGGCACGGAAAGGCGAAGTGACTCACCCAAAGTCACACAGGAAGCCTGGAATAGAAGAGCCAGGAATAGAACCCAGGAGTCCTGACTCCCCTCCCCTGCACTAAACACTGGACCCCATTTCCCTCCCAAAGCTGGGAATAGAACCCAGAAGTCCTGACTCCCAGTCCCCTACATTAAGCACTAGACAATACAGTTTCAGACTCTCACATCCAAAGCTCTAATGGGCAACCCCTTCCCCCCGAGAATGGTGACAATGAAATGCCGCCATGGCCCCAGTATTTGGCACATCCTCCTCTTGGGGTGAAGGGGGAGTCCTGGGCTGAATTTCCGGGCTGGGGAGGGCTGCAGGATGTCCGGTGGCACCCCCTGGGGCTCGTTCCAGAGCTGCATTGACGGGTGGCGAGGGTCCCTTTGGGAGGAGGATGTGTAGATAGCACGGGAGGTGTATTGGTCGGGCATCACTTGGGGATGCGGAAGAGCTGGGTGGGTTATAAACCGGCCCTTCTCCGGGCTCCCCGAGGAGCCAGCCCTGCCCCATCCAGTCCGATCCCCTTGGTGCGGGTCACAGCTGGATTCTCAGCGCCACGCCTCCTGCTCCAGGTGCATCGAGAGGCTCAAAGGCCTGAACCAGCTGCTCTCGGGGACGCTGCAGGAGTGGAAGGGCCACTCGGAGAGGCTCAGCATGCTGCTGGGGCAGCACGAGTCCAACAGCACGGCCCTGCGCCTGGCCGCGCAATACAGGTGAGGGGCCCGGCCCCGGGACCCGCGCCTGGATTCCCCCCATGGGGAGAGAGGAGCCAAGCTGGGCCGGGAGGCGGAATGGACTGTGTGGGAGGGGCAGGGGCACAAAGGGCTCCGGGGGTTGGGGGTGGTGGTGTGAGGGGCTGGGGGTGCTCAGGAAGGGGCACAAGGGACTGGGGGGCTCAGGACGGGGTGCGAGAGGTTGTGGGGGCTCAAGAGGGGGTGCGAGGGGCTGTGGGGGGCTCAGGAGGGGGTGCGAAGGCCTGGGGAGCTCAGGAGGGGGTGCGAGAGCCTGGGGGGTTCAGGAGGGGGCGCAAGGGGCTGGTGGCTCAGAATGGTGCGTAAGGGGCTGTGGGGGGCTCAGGAGGGGGTGCGAGGGGCTGGGAGCTCAGGAGGGGGTGCGAGGGCCTGGGGGGCTCAGGATGGGTTACAAGGGGCTGGGGGCCCCGCCAGCTCTCAGGCTGCTCTCTGTGCTTGGCCCGGCAGCGAGCGCTGCGTGGAGGCCTACGAGGTGCTGCTGTCCCTGGCCGGGGTGAAGCTGGGGCCCTGGCTGGAGCCAGTGGAGGAGGGAGATGCCCTGGACAAAGGTGAGTCCTTGCAGCTGGTCCCCTCTGACCCCGCAGCCACCAAACGCCCCTCGCTGTGGGGCTGGCAGCTCAGGGGTCGGTGGGGGGAGCCCATCGCTCCACGGCGCCCCCAGGGGCGAGGGGGGAACCAGCTGCCTTGTGCCAGGCTCTGCCCTGGACTCCAACCCCGCCAGGAGCGGGGGGCCCTGCCAGCAGAGGACGCACCAGCATGAGTTTGTTCCCTGCTCTAGGAGAGCCCGGGGCGCGCGCTCCCAACAGCCCCGGTGGCAGGATTGGGGCTGTGCTGGACGAGGCCAGGAGGTTCCTGGGGAGAGCGGAGCCTGAGGGCGAGGAAGCCGGGTCGGGGCAGGACCGGGCTGGGACCCATGGATGGGAAAGGTAGCAGAGCTCCTATGGGAGGGTTGTCCAGGGACTGGGGCTGTGGGCTTCTGAGATGGGCCCCAAGACTCTGATCTGAGCCCTGAGGGATGGGACCCCGAGCCCCCAGTCCAGGGGGATGGGACCTTGAGCCCTGGATCCTCCCCCCCACCACATTCAGGGGGATGGGACCCCTTGGCCCCAGTCCCGGGGGATGAGACCAGCAGCCTCCAACCCCAGGAGTCAGAGATGGGACCCTGAACCCCAGAGCTCCCCCATCCAACGGGATGGGACCCTGAGCACTCCCCAGTCCCAGGGAATGGGACCATCAGCCTCCTACCCCAGGGGATGGGACTGTGAGCCCCCGAGCCGCCCCCCCATTCCGGGAATGGGACCCTGAGCCCCCAACCCAGATCCAAGGGCTGTTGGGCCCCTCCCCCTCTTCTCCCAGCCTGCTCTCGACACCTCTCTGTCCCAGCAGCACCCCCAGCCCCGGGGCCCTGGGGCCCGGAGGGGCAGAGGAGGGGATTCTGCACGAGTACATCCGGCGGCTGCGGGCGGAGCAGGCCTCGGTGGAGGTCTCCCTGCTGGAGCTGGGCTGCCAGGCCGCGCCTGGTTCTGCCGGTGCCATGATCCAGAGTAACGACGCCATCAAGGCCAAGCTGGATGAGGCCGTCAGGGTCGCAGGGGGGGTCCTGCCCAGGGAGACACCAAGGCCAAAGATGGAAAAACCACAGCTGCTGCACGACTTAGTGGCCATCAGGGTAGGCACGGGGCAGGACGGGCTGGGCTAGCGGCCACAGTGCAGGGCGGGGAGCCAGGACTCCGGGGTTCTGTCTGTGGCTCTGGGAAGGGAGTGTGGTCTAGTGATTAGAGCCAGGTCAGGGTAGGGGGTTGCTGGACTTCTGGGATTTGTTTTTGGCTTTGTGAGGGGAGAGAGGTCTAGTGGCTAGAATGTGTGTGTGTGTGTGTGTGTGTGTGAGGACTCCGGGGTTCTATTTCTGGCTCTGCCACAGACCTGCTGGGTGATCTTGGGCAATGCATGTCCCCTCACTGTGCCTCAGTTTCCCTCGATGTATATCAGGGACCCAGAGGGTGGCGAGGCTTGGTTAGCATTTGTGAAATATTATTAATGGGGTAACTGCTGAGCAGGCCATAACGGGAGCCCGGAGGGTGGGGTGAGGGGCTGGGGGGAGCACAACACGTGGGGCATGAGGGCCTCTAGTGGCGGGATTGTCCCCCCACAGAGGGACACGAGCCGGGAGATCTGCTTCAGCTATTGGGGACCCTGCGTTTAGCTCGGGCCGGAGGGGCCAGGCCTGGGGAGCCGGAACCCGCCGTGGCCCAGGGCCAGCCGCTCGCTTCTGCCTCCCTGACGGCGCCTCCCTCTGGCCCCAGGAGTCAATGGCGGATCTGAAGACCCAGCTGCACCTGGCGGAGAAGGAGACGCGAGGCCTGGAGCTCTGCACCTACACGCACCGGGCGCAGGAGGCCGCCCACCTGCTGCTCATCGAACACCTGCAGGGGGAGCTGGACGGGCAGCGGGGCCGACGCCCCAGCTCCGGGAGCAGCAGTAGTGGAGACAGCACCAGCTGCAGCAGCTGCCTCGGGGTACGTCAGGGGCTGGGCGCCGCCCGCCCGCCTGCAGACACAGCAGGGCAGGGGGGCCCTGAGGCACGGCCAACTGGACCCCGAGGAAGAGGGGCGTACCTGGAGGTGGCCGGGGTCAGGGGAACGCAGGAACAAAAGGGAAACTCCCTGGGGCCTGGCCCATGAGGCAGCCACGGACCCCAAAGGGAGAGCAGCTCTGCCCCTGACCTGGGCATTTCACACCCATTGTGCACTGGTGTAGATGGCCCCACGGAGTGGGGGATCTGCCCCTCCCGGGGGACAGGGTGGGGGGTCCCGCAAGGGGGATCCAGGCGAGAATCAGTGCCTCTGCCGGGTTCACAAGGAGCCGAGAGGCCGTTGTGACCCCGATGTCCCTCCCGGGAGTGGGGGGCCGGTGGGTTCTGAGCCCAGCTGACGGAGAGGTTGTGAGCTGGGTTTGTCAGGTGCCCCCGGGCCCCGTCCCAGCAGCCGCTGTATGGTGATGGGGGAGCTTAGGGGTTGTTCTTGGGTTTCTCCAGGACGTCGGGAGACGGGAGGCAGAAGCTGCTAGACCCCAGGCTGCCCTGGATCGGGAGACGATGATGCTGGAGCTGGTTGGAGCGCTGGCCCGGTGAGCACCCCCTCTCCCTCCGTGGAGAGCCCCTTCCTCCACCCATCTGCTGGTGCCCCATGTCCCTGCCACCCCCTCCCAGCCCTGGCAGCGTCAGTGACTGCACGGGGGCCACAGGCTGGGTGGAGGAATCGGGGCCCCTGCCCAGCTCGGGGGCCCACAGTGGAAAGCTCTTGGGCGCAGTGCAGTGGAGACTCAGCCAGCGGCTGTGGGGAGGGGAAAGGTCCATGCTTTTGGGGTTGGGGGGATCCCATCTCAGGGGAGGGGGCGGGGGAAATCCAGTCTCAGTGTGCGAGGAAGGGGGCCTCCCCTCTCCATGGGATCTGTGACATCCTCCCTCAAGCCTTCATTTCCGTGGCAGGAGCAGGGAGCTGAGGGGCCAAGCCCAGGGCCTGGCGGCCTCCCTGGAGCACCGCAGCGCGACCAGCCGGGTGCAGCAGGCCCAGTGCGTCGGGATCACCAGAGACTTCTTCCAGGCTCACAGGTGGGGATGGAGAATCCCAAGGCCCTGCTGGGAGCCCCTGCACCCCCTCCTCCACACAGCCCCAGTCCCAGGGCTCCCTCCCGCCACTCTCCTGGGGCTGCAGCCCAGCCTGGGAGCTCTTTGTCCGGTGTCTGCAGGAGCCAGTTGGGGCAACGCGCCCCGAGGGGAAAGGTCTGAGGGCAGCAACCTGGCGACGCCTCATTTGAACGGCTCCGAGTGCTTGGTAAAGACAAGGGCAGAGCCCAGGTCTCTGTGGGAATGGAGCCGAGGTCGCACAGGGCATCTGCAAAAGAGCTGGGGAAAGACCCCAGGAGTCCTGGCTCCCAGCCCCCTGCTCTAACCCACTGGGCCCCACTCCCCTCCTCGGGCCAGGGGTAGAACCCAGGAGTCCTGGCTCCCAGCCCCTTGCTCTAATCCACTCCCCTTCCAGGGCCAGGGATGGAACCCAGGAGTCCTGGCTCCCAGCCCCAGCTCTAACCCACCGGGCCCCAATCCCCTCCCAGGGCTAGGGGTAGACCCCAGGGCCACGAGTTGCTCCCAGCCCCCTGCTAGTCCCTAGGCAGCAGCCTCTGTCTGCAGCAGGCCGTTTGGGTGAGATTATCAATCAACGTGCACCCAGCAGAGGGGTTTAGCTGCACTTTGGTTAAGGCCCAGAAACACCCCAGGGGCTTCCCTGAGCCTGTCCTGAGCTCTGCACCTCCCTGTGCTCCCCGCCCCAGCTGATCCCAGAGCAACTTCCCTTTCCTGCCCCATCTCGCGAGCCAAGTCCCTGCTGCTGAGTCCACCTCTCTCCGCAGCGCCCTGGTGCTGGCCTACAGGAATGCCAGGAGGAAGCAGGAGGCTCAGCTGCAGAGGCTGGAGGCCCAGATGGGCGCGATGGGCGAGCGGCATGCGGAGCAGCTGCGCTCGCTCACACAGGCTCTGCAAAGGCTGGAGGAGCGTCGCATGGCCGGCAGCGAGACCTGCATCTAGGGCAGAGCCACGGTGGGGAGTGGGGGTGGCCGAGTCCCTCCCGCTGGCGTGCAGGGGTGACCAGCTGGCAGGGCCCAGGGTCGCCTCTCCAATCCATGGGGAGCTGGGAGCAGGGGGTCTTCTGTTCATTGAGTTTATTGCTCATAAATCACACCCCGCAGCCCCCTGCTAGCCCAGCCCTGGGCTCCTCACACACAGCTGTGCCGATGCCTCCCAGCCTGTCCTGGTTTCCCACCCAGAGAGCTGCATTGGGGGGAGGTTAGTGCTTGGGAGGTTTATTCTTGGTGCTGAGCAGGAAGGGGTTAATAGCAGAGGGTTGTACAGATGAATTGGGTCTGGTTTTAGTCCATGCTGGGCCCAGGGTCTGTGGCATTTGGGTGGAGACGAAATCACTCAATAAAGAGATCTCCAGTTCGAATGGGACTCTTCCCTATGCCTTCCGGCATCCCCGAGAGCACGGACAAGGCTGAGCTGTCTGGGTCTAGCCGGGCTGCTCTTTGCACATCCTCTGTTACAGGCTTCCATAAATTTTACCTCTCGAGTCTTCCTGCTGCTTCCCCAGCTGCCCAGGGGGACGCCTGGCATGGCAGATTCTCCAGCTTCATCCTTAACGCGGGTCCTGGAGATCACCATCCTCTGTTCTGGACAATGTTAGAGACAAGGGGTTGCGGGACTCCAGGGGTTGCGGGACTCCCTTCTGTAAGAAAATACACAGCTCCTTTCCCCTGGGCCTCTCCTAGGGGTGACAGGGGGTGGGAATGGGAACAGGAAAGCTCCTGCCTTTCCGGATGGTGTGTTTCGCATGGAGGGAGCCAGAATAAGCAAGTTCTCACTCTCTCTGAATGGAGCCGGGCACTTTCTGCATTCACATCTATCCCAGCACAGACCTGCAGTGCCAGCAAAGAGCCAGCGGAGGGCGCCTCTGCACACAAACAGGGAGCTTCTCTGCCCTGGAAAAAAGAAAAGGAGGACTTGTGGCACCTTAGAGACTAACCCATTTATTTGAGCGTGAGCTTTCGTGAGCCACAGCTCACTTCATCCGATGCTGTAGCTCATGAAAGCTCATGCTCAGATAAATTGGTTAGTCTCTAAGGTGCCCCAAGTCCTCCTTTTCTTTTTGCAAAGACAGACTAACACGGCTGCTACCCTGAAACATCTCTGCCCTGGGGAAACCCAGCAATGCAAATCGACTCGGGTAGCCTCAAAGCCAAGTGCAGCCCCAGCACCGGGCCCAGACCTTCCCAAGGGAGCACATTCTTGTAGCCTCAGACAGAGCAGCATAGAGGGGAGGGCCTCACTGAACTCAGCTGCTTTTAGTAACTAATTTAGCTGTTTTACATCATGCACACTTATCCTGTGGAACTCTCTGCCACAAGACCTTGTCGAGGCCGAGAGCTGAGGAGGAGTCTAGGGCCAATCCCCCCAGTGCGGCGCCCGTTCAGTGCTGGGCCAAGAGGTTTCAGCCCGCAGTGGCTTTGATGTCTGCAGTCGCCTTCGGGCATGGCGAGCTCCAACCTGCACAGTGAGCTCCCAGCCAGCACTGAGCAGGTCAGGCAGGGGCTTGTGAGCAGAGCAGCATCTCCCTCAGCCCTGCCCCAGGCACTGTCTCTCTCCCATGGTCCATAGGAAGGGCGGGACGTGCTAGTCGGATTGTGGAAAGAGCCACTAGCATGATCTGGCCAGTGCAGAAAGGGAGGAGGAAAAAACAAGTCCCCCCCAGGCTATGGGCAGCCTCGAAGAATATGTGAAGTGGAGTCATGTGAATAGCAGCTTGGGGAGGGGGTGGAAGCAGGGAACCCTTTTGATCCATCTATCAGAGTGCTCGCTGCCCCAGAGCAGCAGTGATCCCTATTGAGGCCAGGGAGTTGATGTGTGCCTGGCCCGTTTAATACCAGCGCCAAGCCGGGGGCACTCGAGAGTGTGTGCGCTGCCTGGCCTGGGGCAGCCGATCACCTTGGACCCACTGCTGCTCAAAGCAAGCCCCCCTTCGGCCTGACCCCCGCTCTGTGCAGCGGTTTCTAACAGGCCCTTCATTGATGCTGAGCAGTGGGAGCGGCTGCCCTGCCTGCCCCTGCATTGCACCAGCGCCTGAGTGATCCGTCACTCGCTGCCCTGACTGCACCCAGGACGGATAGGTCTGGCGGAGAGAGGAAACCCGCCTCCCCAGCCCAAGCAGCCGGAGCGGAAATGGGGCATTGTCGCTGGCTTGGGATCTGCACGGCGTCCTTCATGCTGACTGTGTCCCCAGCACGCAGCGCAGAGCCCAGGGCCAGGGCGATCAGAGGCAGAGAGCTGGCGAGAAGGGAGCTGCTGCACAGCGGGGCTGCAGAGCAGACGGTTCTCGCCCTCTGCGGCAAGGAGGCAGCGGGTTCGACGGGAGGGTGACGAGATTTGGGCGTTACCAGGGCAGCCCAGGAGAACGACACCCTGTAGGCACAGAGCAATGCCGCCTTCCCCACCCTGCCCTGCCAGTGCATGGGGCCACACCCGACTCCGTCGAGCACGACACAGCTCCCCGGCCGCTCTGCCTGCGGGCTGGGGATGCCCTGCCCACTCGAAACTGGACTGCGATGCACCCATGTCACCCACTCAGCCTGCAGCCACAATCCCTCCCTGCCCCCGCAACCTGGGCTGGCTGGAGAGGGTGACTCCGGTCCCCCACCCGCCGCCAGGCCCCCAGCTGCTCTCGGGGGTCACAGGCGGCTGGGCTGGGAGGCTCCGGCGGAGCAGGTCAGCTCATTCTTGCTGGGAACAAAGACCGCCCTCCCCCCCATATTTCCTGGGCGCCGTTGAAGACATTTGGTAACCCCGACAGTGGGATCAGAGGTGACGGTGGCAGGAGGGCGCGGTGCATATTCATGAGAGGAGCGAGGCCCTGACCTCGGTCGGGTGGGGGCCTCCCTGACAGTGCAGACGGAGGAGGGATGGTCTCCAGGGACAGGATGCAGCCAGGGCCCAGCCATGCAGGCTTAAAGCCATGGCAGTCAGTGGAGTCACGCAGCATCGAGAGGCAGCAGAAGCTGCCCCTGATTCAGTGCCTCGGCCCTGGCTGATGTGGGGGTGTTGCTATATGGGGGCTTCCGTTCTCCAGCAGCCCCGTGTCACCCCACACTCAGGACCCAGCTGGAGCATGAGCCAGCTGACATCTTGCAGGGTCCTGAACCACGAGTGAGGCCCCCAAGCTGCCAGTCACTGAGAGGCCAGCAGCAGAACTGGGGCTGGTCCTGGAGCTTGCATGGGCTGTGGACTCCCCCCTGGCCCTTGCTTCGCTGGACCTGGCACTGGATGGTTGTAAGACCAGGCTAGACAGACGCCTGTCAGGGCCGAGCTGGGGTTCCTCGGTCCTGCCTTGGCGTGGGGCTGGACTCACTCACCCCGGTGGCTGGTCCAGCCCTGCCGGTCTCTGAGTCTATGCTCAGGGGCTGAGGAGCTGCTGTGTTGTGCAGGGTAATTGACTGTCTCGGCGCTATCGATTCACCTAGCGCCGACCAACTGTCGGCCTTTCCCCAAGGAGGCCAAGTGTCAAAGTGCGGGGGGGGGGGACGGGCTGGGGGCAGCTGAGCAAGGTCGTGGGTCTTTGATGTGAAAACAGGGGAGCAGCGAGAGCGGGTCAGAGGCACAAGGCCTGGGGTCAGCGGGGTTCTATGGGGGGGTGACCCCACTTGAGACGGGGTCAGGCTGGCAGCTCCCAGGGCAAGCGGGCAGCGATGGAAACGGGCTCGGTTCCGTGTTCCTCGCTGCAGGGTAAAGGCTGTGTGCTCCAAGGCGGTGCAAACAGGGCACGTGTGCCCCGTTGTGCTTACGCACCCTCTGCTGGGCGGGTGCAGCCGGGCGTGCCGACCGTGTCTGTGTGTACACGGACAGGCGTTGCAACCTCAGCTGGAGGGGAGCAAATGGGCACTGACACCTTGCCCATACGCTGGGAAACGGGCCCTGCTATTCAGCCGCAGGGCATTGCAGACAAACCACCACGGGGCCTGGAGGACAGCACAGGTCTCCACTTCCAGGAGTAGCCGCCGTGGTGCCGCTCCCTGTTTTTCGCTGCTTTGCTGGAGGGACTGCCCTTGTCCTTTTCCTTGTAGCCCATCACCCATCCACCCCCAGGCTCCCCACAATTGTCCTGCAACCGTACGCAGGTGCAGACTCCAGAACGGTGGAGACTTGGGGCCGTTCCCAGCCGTGGCGTCTTCCCGCTGGAAGCAAAAGGCCTGTTTATCAGTGCTGTATACACGGGGAGTCCCAGCAGCCCAGTCCGGACGCCTGCGGAGTTCAACAAGGCACTGGGAGCGAGAGCTGCAGGGCACCGGCCGGGAACTGGGTAGTAGCAATCTGGCAGGAGGAAAGTGCTGTGTGTTTCTTCCCAGGACAGGGTAGGAACTGGAGGTAAGAAAGGCTTCTCTGGAAACGCCCTGAGGGGGTGGACCCAGCAAGGAAATGCTGCAGTTAAAACAGGAGCACTCGACTCACATGGATTTCAAGGACAATTTCAGTTTGTAGGTAATTGCTGCAGAAAAATTATCCCCTCCGCTGCCAGAGCCTGGGCACCGCTGGATCCCGCTGAGCCCACGGAGCTAATTACCCAATACACAGGACACCAGCCCAACGGGCACAGAAATAGGTTCGTGGCAATTAGCATGTCCCAGCCCTGTAACAGGAGTCAGCTCCAGCAGCCCTGCCCTGGAAATGCAAGCTGGGCCGGGAGAAGATAGCCTCACCTCCCCTCCAGGTCTCTCTTGGGAACACCCCAGTGGAAGGTCAAGAAGCTGTGCTGTCTGGTGGCTGGCAACGAAGGGGTTAATGGAAACGGATGATAGGGGCACTTCCGGCTGCAGGATCTCCAGCCTCAAAAGCCATGAGTCGGGCTCCAAAAATCTCCTGATTTTAAAAACGTTGGCTTGGGTTTATTGGCTCTGAGGCCTTGGAGCCGCGCTGGCTGCAGGGTTTCTGAGGCTTTGAAAGCTCTTCTCATGTCACATCGGAACAAACCACATGGCGAGTTTTTGTGAAGTGGGGTTTTGGCGAAGGTCCCTTTTCGGCATGCAAGGCCAGGTTTGCAGGCCGGATCTCGCTCTGGAACCGAGCGGGGAGTCCACCAGGGACACGGGAACCTTTCTGTTGAAAATGTTATCGACAACCAGTAATGGCTCCGCAAAGCATTCTGACTCGGAGGCGAAGGGGTTTTCTGAGGAAAACACATTTTGTTGAAAACATTCCGACCAGCTCTTACTTTTGAGCCCCTAGGTTTCCATTCACCAGCTTTTCCCTCAAACTTCAGGGCCGGGGGCGCTAGCTGAAATGAAAGCCGGAAGTCTCGCATGAATCACAGGACTCCAGGAGCTGGGGCTTTGCAAAAAGCACCAAATCTCACGAGACCCACGATAAGATCACGAGAGATCACAACACTGCGTCTGATTAGCCCCATCCCAGTGGCCTGTTGTTTCAAGCACTGGCCGTGATTTCGGTTCCCAACAGCCTAATCCCATGCAAAGAATGTGACATCCATATAGGTTTCATAAAAGATGAATGTCTATGGGCCTGGCCCATGTGCGCTCAATCCCCCCAGGGCCAAGCAGAGGGAGAGTTTTCCTGAGCAAAGCCAGTAGGATTCGAGCCCAAAGGCGGGGAAACCCCTGTGCTGACTGCACCGGGAGGCGGGCAGAGGGCTGGAGCCACTCCCAAGGGAAGCATGACCGTAGGATGGTGCAGTGGTTAGGATGCTAGCTGGCAACCTAGGTTCAATTCTCTGTCCCTCCACGGACGCCTGGGTTGAGTCACTTACCGGCTCAGTTCCCATCTGTCAAAGGGGGGTGATATGATTCTTCTGAGGTGTGTTATGGTGGCACATCAGAGCCCTGATCCTTGCTGCGCTAGGCGCTGTACAAACACAGAACAAAGAGATGGTCCTTGCCCCACAGAGCTTACAACGGGGTGTTGGGGGATAGCTACCTTAGGAATTGTCAGGGGCCCGGTCCCTACGGTGATGGATTATGTCACGGTAAGGACCACAGATAGTGTAACAGCACTAAAACCAGCCACAGGCCAGGTTTCATCTGTGCCAAGTAAGTTCCCATTGCCCATGTCCCTGGAGAAGGGACTTTCCCCGCACGCTGGACGGGGACGCCTGGAAACGTGTAAATATGGAGCAGGCCTGCAGACGTGGGCTGATTGCTGGTCTCTGCTGCGGCCAGTGCGGGGAAGCCGCCAATGTCATCCCCCGGCCGCCCCCTTCTCTTTCTTGCCTCTCCCCTCTGTGACTGGCCTGGTGTGGAATCCCCCCCTCCCCGAAGCAGAGGTTTCCCAGGGGCTGGCCCTTGGACAGGCTGACCTGCGGGTTGAAGGTCAGTGCTCTTTGCTCAGGCCCCTTTTCACATTCAAATGGGGGCCTCGGAGCTTTGTGAGCCTGAGCCGGGGTCAAGCTTCAGTGAGAGCGAAAAGAAAGGGCCGGGGCTGCTGCCCCGGCTTTCAAGTCCCCTCTCTGTTCTGGTCTGTTTTCAGGGTGAGCGCGGGAGGGAATCGTTCATGCAGAACCCGCGCCTCACCTCCCATCCAAGGCCCTTTGCTGACACGAGCGGGGCAGGCCTCTCCTCCCCCGTGTGAACGAGGCAAAGGCAGCTTGTTATCCTTAGGGGAAGCTCCGTTCCCTGGTCACTGCAATGCAGCCACCTCTGGGTGGGACGCAGGAGCAGTTTAACCCAACAGGATGGAGCAGCACCATGCTGGGTACTGGTTCATGCCCACTAGTGAATTGCCAGCAGCAGCTGGTTCCCGGAGACCCCAAATCCCCAATTCGTTGGACACCCTCGGCTTCTACCCTGGGGTGGCTGAGGGCCTGGTAGGCCCTGGGTGGGGGTTAGGACTAGCATTCTGGCTGCCCTATGGGCCTTGCAGTTGCTGGGGAACAGCCCCGGTCACAGCCCCTCCTGGCCATGGAGTGCTCCTGGCTCCAGGCCCTCTGCACTGGGGGCATCCCTGGGGTGCTGTGCAGCCAGGCAGCAGGCCTCACTCTGGCCCCAAGTGTTCTCCCATCCAGGTACTGACCTGGTTCCCCTTGTGGCTGGGCCCGATGAACAGCGCCAGGTGCTGTAGGAACCATCAGACAGGAGGAGAGCCGAGGTCCCATGAGTCCTGTCTTGGCCTGCTTGACAGGCAGGTTCAGGAAAGTCACCGTGGACAGGAATGGGGTGACAACCGGGGCCACACAGGGCTGGGGAGCACTGGGCACCCCTCCCTGTGTGGCAGAGGCTCCAAGGGTAACCACTGCGGGAAATCCAGCAGCGCCCAGGCTGGCTGAACGCTCCAGAGCCGGCTGCTGAAGCAGGGGGGAGGGTTCTGGGCCCGATGAAGACAAGCCAAAGGGGGATTTGAGCAGCTTTCCTTCCCTGTCTGGGCTCCTTGCATCATCCAGGCAGGTTGCTTTGTTCCAAGATTAACCCTGGAGCCTTGCCAGCAGAGCCGCAGGTGTGCAGTACCTGGGCAGGTGAGGCCGTGCCTGTGGGGGGCTGGGAGAGGTGAGAGCTCAGCGTCCATAGCACGTTGCCCCCATGACGCCCCTGGGCATCCATCCATACAGTGAAAACCACGCTGGTAGATCCCCCCTTGCCCCTGCTGGGTATCTGTCTGTCTCTCCTTGTCCATTTGGTCTAGGGGACTGGTTCTTATGATGCTCAGGCTTCTCTGGCAGCGTAAAAGGGTGGGCACAGCCCCTTGAGGATTCCCCTGGCACCGGGGGCCTCTGCAGTGGGTGTGGAGCTGGGGTGTCCCCCCAGCACTGGGGGGGTGGGGTGAGGGGAGAGCACTGTGCTATGGTGGTTTTCTGCATCCCAGCACCCATAGTGGGCTATGGTGAACACCGCATAAGTTAAAGCAGCCCCAAGGCTGCTCCAGTTTATATCAGAGGCCAGTAGGGCCCTGCACAGCCCCAGAATAGAGGGAGTGCAAAGCCCCATGCACAGGAGCAGGAGAGCTGAGACTCAGGCCCTCGGGCTCTATGGGGACCAATTCAATGTACCAACTGGGCAAGAGAGCCCGTTGCTTCTGGGGTGCAGGGGCCTCGCTCTCCCATGGCAGGGCATTAGTGGTTCACATCCAACCCGGGCAGGGCGTGAGTAGAAATCACGGAATGGAATGGCCTCTGCCAAACAAGCTGGTGGTCCCGGTCAGTGCTAGGTCTGGACGCTGTGCTTGGGACCTTGTGTTTGGGAGGGAGTGGGGTTCCGGCCGAGGCATGCACTGCTCCAGTGGGTGGTTTCACTTTGATTTCCAGCTCCCAACAGGCCGGAAAGCTCCAAGCAGAACTCAGCCCAACCTCTGCCGGCGTTTCAGCTCCACACCACAGAATCCTGCACCTTGTCCACCTCCGAGGTTCCCCTGGCTCCCCGGGGGGCCTGCCTGGCGGGTTGCTCCTCTGGAGAACCTGGCCGGGGGCATTTCTGAATTGGCAACCAAACCCTGAAACCACGCAAGTTCGGCCAGCTTGGGGTGGTGCAGAGGGGGCGTGTGTGCTTGGGGAAGTTTTGTGTGTGTGTGTGGGTGTACACGCACGCACGCACCAGCTCAGGGAGGTGGAGGGGTGTGTGTGTGTGTGTGTTAATGATTTGTAAGCAGCTCCAGTGTCCATGTCACTAAAACACCACATCAAGTTTAGCTGGGTTGTTACTGGGGCCCCTGAGCGTGGCCTTGTGGTTCAGGTGGAGGGTGGGAGTGAAGCTGTCTCGGATCAGGCAGCTGCTGTCCTAGGTGAGTGTTTTCATGCCTCAGTTTCTCCATCTGTACAGTGGGGGGTTGGGAAGCTGAAGTCAGTGACGTCTGCAAAGCGCTTGGATATCTTCAGCTGGAAAGGAACCACGGCCTTGCATCCTTAGCACGGGGGCTCTCCACCCCAGAGAGGACCCACATGGATATTGCTGGGTTGGGATAAGGAGGGTTAATCTCCCCTGCTGTGTCCCCCCTGCCCCGGGCGCCTCTCTGGGCAGTCATTCCTTGTGCACATGGAGCCTTTCAGCCTCATCACGTTCTCTGTTCCTCCTGGGCTGTGTGATAACGAAAGCAGGGTGTTTGCAGCCTTAGCAGAGCTCGAGTCCTTCTACCCGCGGCCACCGTCCCAAATCAAAAGAGGAACGGAACGGCTCTGTGGCCTGGTTCGGATCTCGGGTGTGGGTGGCTAGTGCTGGCTGAGTCAGGCACCACATGCAGGTCTTTCACAAACGGCCCCCCTCAGCTCTGCCAATGCCACTCAGTCCTGAGATGCAGCCCCCCTGCTGCTCCCCCAGGCCTGGGCTCCATGCACAGCTGTGCGGATGCCCCTCACTCCGGGCCCTCAGTCCTGCCTGCTATTCCAGCCCGGACTCCCGCAGCAGATCTGCTAGCGACCCACACTCCTGATCCACCCCTCCACCCCCCAGTTATTCCACTCTTGGGCCTCCCCTCACCCCACAGCTACCCCTCGTCCTCATCACCTCCAGGGCTGCAGTCCTTCCGGGGAGATGTCCACTCGCAAGCAAACAAGGGCAGACACATTCGGCCGGGGGGGGGGCATTTTCCTGTTCGAGATGTTTCCGTGGCCTATGGGGAGCCCCGCCAATGCCCGCCACATCCACGGTTCCCCTCTCCGCAGCCTTTCTCCCTGCAGGAGCCCAGAGTAGCAGCAAAGTTTTAATGCCACTAAAGAGGCCTTAACCCCTTCTGTGCCGCGGGATGTGCGTGGGGAGGGAGACATCCGAGAGCTGGCAGCAGGGACTAATGCAGGATGGGGCATGGGATGAGGGATCATTCAGGACACCTGGGTTCTATTACTGACTCTGCGGTGTGACCATGGGCAAGTCACTTCCCCTCACCGTGCCTCAGTTTCTCCTCTCACTCTTTGTCCTGTCTATTTGGACTGAGGCAAAGGCTGTCGGTCCCTTAGTGTTTGGGCAGCACCCTGCACAGTGGGGCTCTGATCTCATTGGTGATACCGTCACAAGTAAGAACTAGCCACAGGCTGTGAGCAAGAGGATGTGGGAATCAGACCTCACAGGGGAGAGGCAGTCACTGGGTTCTGGCCCCAGCAAAGGGAGCATGGGGCAGGACGAGGGGAAAGGAGGCAAGTCTGTTCCCGGCACTAGCCACAGGGCTAGCAGGCTGGCTTAACCCAGGACTTTCCTGTCACTGGGACAACGCTCTGAGCAGGGTCAGACGAGATATCTGGGTCTGGTGGCTGTGAGTGGAGAGGGAGGGGGACTGTGTGAGACACAGGGTCTGTGTGTCTCTGCCTCTGTGTGAGTGCGTGAGACGGTGTGTGTGCTCTGAGAATGTGTGTCTGTGTGTGACACAGTGGCTGGATGTGTGTGTGTGCACAGGAGAGAGAGACCGATCTGTGCTGTGTGATTGTGTCTGTGCTGTGTGCATGCTCTGTGAGTGTGTGTGAGACAGTGTCTGTGAGTGAGTCTGCATGTGTGTGTGAGAGGCCATGTGTCTGTGTGTGTGTGTATATATACTCTATGTGTGTGTATGCTCTCTATGTGTGAGTGCATATATATACTGTCCTTGTGAGTGTATATATGCTGTATGTGCATATGCTCTGTGTGTGTGAATACATGCTGTGAGTGAGTGCATATATACTTTGTGTGTATAGTGTGTGTGAGTGTATATATGGTGTGTGTGTATGCTCTGTGCGTGTGTACATGCTGTGTGTGTGAATATATATATGCGGCGTGTAGGTGCTCTGTGTGTGTATGCTCTGTGTGTATGTTGCACGTGTGAGTGTATATATGCTGTGTGTGTATATGTGAGTGTGTGTTTGCGTGTATGCTGTGTGTATATGTTCTGTGTGTGTGTGCTGTGAGTGTGCATGCTGTGTGTGTGTATATATATGGTCTGAGCGTGTGTGTGTGCTCTGTGTGTGTGCGTGCTGTGAGTGTGCATGCTGTGTGTGTGAGTGTGTGTGTGCGCATGCATGCTGTGTGTGCTGTGTGCTCTGTGTGTGCTGTGTGTGTGCTCTGTGTGTGTGTGTGTGCTGTGTGTGTGTGCTCTGTGTGTGCCGTGTGTGTGTGTGTGCCGTGTGTGCTCTGTGTGTGTGTGTGCCGTGTGTGTGTGTGTGCCGTGTGTGTGCTGTGTGTGTGTGTGCTCTGTGTGTGTGTGCCATGTGTGTGCCGTGTGTGTGCTCTGTGTGTGCTCTGTGTGTGTGTGTGCTCTGTGTGTGCCGTGTGTGTGTGTGTGCTGTGTGTGTGTGCTCTGTGTGTGCCGTGTGTGTGTGTGCCGTGTGTGTGCTCTGTGTGTGTGCCATGTGTGTGCTCTGTGTGTGTGTGTGCTGTGTGTGTGCTCTGTGTGTGTGTGCCGTGTGTGTGTGTGTGCCGTGTGTGTGCCGTGTGTGTGCTCTGTGTGTGCTCTGTGTGTGTGTGCTCTGTGTGTGTGTGTGATCTGTGTGTGTGCTCTGTGTGTGTGTGTGCTCTGTGTGTGCCGTGTGTGTGTGCCATGTGTGTGCTCTGTGTGTGTGTGTGCTCTGTGTGTGCCGTGTGTGTGCTCTGTGTGTGTGTGTGTGCTCTGTGTGTGTGTGTGTGTGTGCTGTGTGCTCTGTGTGTGCTGTGTGTGCTCTGTGTGTGTGTGTGTGCTGTGTGTGTGCCGTGTGTGTGCGCGTGCTCTGACGGTTGGGGCAGGGAGACAGCCCAAGGCGGAGCCCGGTTGTGCGGGGCGGATGAGAGGTCACTGGCCCTGCCCGCTGCAGGGGAAGCCGATTCCTGTTGGCTCTGGCTCCTGGCAGCGCAGGCCGTGCCCGCGGTTCTCCCAGGCTGCCCTGGCAGCTGTCTCATGGCCACGGGGCCGTGCTCCCTTTGTGGGGCTCCTCCCCCCTTCCTGTGTCTGGGGCGGCCCCGCGGCCCCGCCAAGGTCAAATGTTAACCTTCCCCCGCCTGACAGGAGCGGGGGGCAAAGGTCCCCGCGCACAGTGGGAGGGGGCGGGCGCGGCGCAGCGGGTTAATGGTTCGGCCGGGAGGCCCTAGCCAGGGAGCGCCCATCCCAGGGCGGGAGGCGCCCTCCCCCCCCCGCACCGTTGCCTCGGGGAGCAGGCCTTGGAGGCCGAATTCTCTCCCGACGCCCACACACAGAGACGCAAGGGCCATGCGCACGGAGACCCATGTGCACGCACACACACGCGCACACACACACACTCGCACACACACACACACGCACACCCACCCACCCACACACACACACACGCACACACACAGAGCCATGCGCACACACGCACACACACCCCCACACCCACACACACACACACGCACACATGCACACACGCACACACGCACACACACATACACAGAGCCATGCGCACACACGCACAGAGGTGTATACACACACCCACATGCACCCACCCACCCACCCACCCACACGCACACACACACACACACGCATGACACACCTCCTCCTCCACCTGCATGTACGTACCCACCCACACCCACACCCACACACACGCACACACACACGCAACTGGCTGGCAGCTTCTTGGCTCCTGGAGAAGCAGGCCCCAGGAATGTAACTGATAAGAAACCACCCAGGCAGTTCCTATGCCTGATATTCAGCAGCACCTGCAGCTTCCTGTTGACGTTAGGGAAGGTTGTGCTAACTCAGGACCTGTGGGTCTCAGCTCACAGGAAACATATGAAGGGTCTGCTCCCCCACCCCCACCCCCCCCTGCCGCCATCACTGAACGATCAAAAATCGGGTGGTAAGTCCTGCAAAAAGCAGGAGATCGGCTGAAGAATCATGAGATCTTAAATAATCATAGGCCTGGAAGGGACCTCGAGAGGTCATCTAGTCCAGTCCCCTGCACTCAAGGCAGGACTAAGTAGACCATCCCTGACAGGTGTTTGTCTAACCCGCTCTTAAAAATCTCCAATCGTGGAGATGCCACCACCTCCCTAGGCAAATTATTCCCGTTCTTAACCACCCTGACAGTTAGGAAGTTTTTCCTAATGTCCAACCTAAACCTCCCTTGCTGCAATAATAATCTATGCTGGTTTTTTTCTCTTCACCTTCTAGCTTCTGAACCTCTAGGTCTTGAGCAGGTCCTGTTTTCCAAGCTTTTCGCCACGTCCAGGAGGCCCAGAAACTTACTTTAAGAAATATTACATTAAAAAAAAAAAAGCCAAGATTCTCATGTAATAACATGAGTCCAGGAGCTCGGGCTTTAGGAAACCTCCACAGTTCATGACACTCGTGATAAAATCGTGAAGATCAGCAGCATCGATCCCCTGCCCCTGGCTCCCCTAAAACATGACCTGAGCCATCCCAGTTCTGCAATAGTTAAAAGGTCGAACCCCAGGATATGAAAATTCAGCTCGGTTCTTTTTGCCTGTGACCTGGGTGGGAAAGAGCCGCAATCAGAGCGTGGCTCCGTCCTGATGACAATGCATGAAGCAGAACAGACTCTGGCTTGCTCTTTCGTAGCTGGATCGGCTCTTGTGGAAATTTGTTTATCATCATTATTATTACAAGTGGTGTCTTGAGGCCCCAGCCGAGATCAGGGTCCCGTTGTGCTAGGTGGTGTACAAACAGATAGAGAGAGAGGGACCCTGCAAAGAATAGTTCACTGTCTAAATACACAAGACAGGGATGAGGAGGGAAAAAGAAAAGATTATTGTCCCCAATTTTGATGGTCAGCAGCTGTGACTCTTAGACGCAGGAGGAGCAGGTCTGTGGACAGGGAAGAAGTTGGTGCCATTGCTTTTCAGACTGTTCACTGCATTTTAAAAGCAAAAATACTCAGTCATTCAGAGCTGCTACATGACATTAAAGGTGAGAGGCAAAGACTGGCTTTGCAAATTCAGCTACACCCCCAAGAGCCCTGATCTGATGCTTGCTCTTATTTGTTAAGGGGAAAACGCTTGCCTAAACACCACAGTTATGGATGAGAGGTGATCTGGCACTGTCCTCTCTCACTCCAGATTCCCCTGCTTTTGTTGGTTTAAAGTCAGATGTCTAGATGTGGATTAACTTGCTCTGGGAGGTGTTTGGAGTTGAGGCTGAGCGAGATATTTGCGAGGTAGTTTCAGGGATACTTACTCAGCCGGGGTTCGTTAAAATACATGAACTGAGCTGGGGACTCAGGGCCCAGCTCCCAGTGAACGTAGGTCTGATTTCGGGGTTTAGATCAGAACTGGAAAGTAGGGACGATATTTGTACCACATCAGCCCCTGAGAAGCAAAGCTGCTGGCGTTTCCCACATGCATCTTCATTTGGGAGCGACTGCAGACACACAGAACAGTGGAGAATGGGCGAGAAAATCCAGGGCTCCCAGCAGAAGAATGGATCCACAGTGCTGCTAACAGGGGCAATTTCATCCCCCTGACCCACATCTGCAAGGAGCTGGGCCTCTCCCCAGACTGGAGCCAGTTAGGAAGCAGCTGCAAATTCTCTTGGGGCCACCATAAAACATCTCTGTGTGACAGGTCAACCGCCCCCAGCCTCGTCCCCCTACGCAACAGACAGCAAACGGATTCCAAAAAGAGCAGGGTGACTCAGCCAAACTTTCTCTTTCAGTGAACGAAGGCGCAGTTGTCGGGGGGGGGGGGAAGAGCTGGGCCCAGATTTATTTGGAGTGGAGCAACCAGGAGAATGTCCTAAACTGCCCCCCGAGCCTTCCCGTAAAACTACCGATAAAACTATATGACAGGACAACGTCTTGGACGGGAATGAAATCTGGGGTCCAACTTCACCAGCTGATGACACCTGGCAGGCTAAAAACCGCTCAATCAACCCTTCATTTGCAGTTCAGCAAAACAAATACCCCATAGTACCCGTGAACCATTAGAACAGTGGCTTCTCCATCCCTGGCCATGTTTAAATCAAGCTTGGATGTTCTTCTGTGCTCTAGGAATGATTCTGGGGGCATTCTCTGCCCTGTGCTAAACCGGGAAAAGGGGTGGGGGGGGGATCAGACTGGCTGATCACAGTGCTCCCTTCTGGCCTTGGAATCTGTGAACTTCAGCAACAGTGACTGAAAGCAAGATCTGGCTCAATTTCCCTAGAAAAGACCACTCGGAAAGGGTAGTTATTTACACCAGGGCAAAACGGGTGCGAAACTCAGCCTCACTACAATAGCCCTGGTTTGTACTCCCCTCCCCCTTTGTATCCTTTTGCCCTGGTCTCAATGACAGCCTAAGGTGGAGGGGAATTGAAAAATGGAGTCCTAAAGGTCTGGTGCCTTCTCAGCCAAAGCAGCAAGCAGCTCTCCGGCCACCCACCCAAAGAACTGGAGGCTCACACATAAGAGCCAAATGAAAGTATGATCCCGCTCCAATGTACTGTCATTTCCCGAGACCTCGGCAACTCCGTCTCCAGCCCTGTGAACATCCCAAGACACATCATGGGAGGGTCGGGGGAGAACAAATCTCAAACAACAAGCCAGACCACTGCAGATCCCTGCACAGAGCTGTCATGCCACTAGCAGATACCTCGCTGCAGCTGACTGCGCAAAGCTAGGGCAGACACCCTGCCAAATCCAGAATTGGTGACCTACAGAGGCAGCAAGGGCAGCCTGAGCCCCGAGGACTGGCAGGCCACCCAGTGTGCTAAGAGGAGAGGTTGAGGGTGACCAGACAGCAAGTGTGAAAAATTGGGACAGGGGGTGGGAGGTAATAGGTGCCTATATAAGACAAAGCCCCAAATATTGGGACTGTCCCTATAAAATCAGGACATCTGGTCACCCTACAGAGAGTCACTTTCTGCTCTGGTGTCTGAAATACAAGGGAATGAGAGGAGACTGTCTCAAATGCGCAGGGAAGGTCAAAAATTTGTTATGAAAAAGCACTGAGGAAAACCATGTGCCTGATTTAAGGAGAAAGGAGACGTGACAGTAGAGAGGGCAGGCAGCTATTTAACTGACGGTGTTCTCCAGCCACCCATGGCCATGGTAGCCAAGCATCTTCCACGCAAAATCCATTGTGGCATCATACTATAACCCGCTGGCCTCCAGACCAGGGAATGAAAATCCAAACTCACTGAGCTGCAAATCTGCCTCTCTCTCTTGTTCACTGCGGCAGCATTTGCCATGCCACTAAAGTACGGAGTTGAATTGAATTGTTCTCTGGCGCTACTCCATCCAGGGAGTATTTCCCCGCCCCCAACTTCTGTTCCATGCAGTTTATTTTGTGGCTTTCTATGTCACTTGCTAAAGAGAGAAGCAATTATTTCAGTAGATTCAGGGTCAGACCCAAGATGATGTGTTATCTACCCAGCTCTGCAGCTTTGGAACCATTGGGAAATTCACAAATAACACACAAAGAGTGTTCATGTGGGTGGGGGAATGTTTCTGGACACGGAAGTTTTGGGGGGTTTACGCTACCCAACGATAAGACAAAGCAATGTGCAGGTGACAGGCAGTTTCTTAAATGGAGGAACTCCCGCAGGTAGAAAGCAGGAGACAGTTTGAAAGTTCCATGGTCCCCCCTGCACTCCCCAACCCTCCATGAGGCAGTTCAAAACCCATGGTGCTTTTTGAGTTGTAAATAAGAAGGAGCGAAAGCAGGCCGGAAAGGCCATGGGAAATGGTCTCGCGAAGGAAATGTGATGGTTTCGGCTATACCAACTTATTTGGTGGAAATCAATAGGCACAGAAAACCACATTGGGTTAAAAGACGAGGCTCTTGGGATGATAGTCAGCAGGAGAAATCCTACGGCCTGTGTTATAGAGGGGGTCGGACAAGGGGCCCTAGGTACCTAGCTCACTTTGGTGCTTCGGTAGATCCCTTTAGGTACCTGTCTGCCTAAAGACTTTCATAAAACAGGCCCTGGATGATCAGAATGACTTTAAAAATGGACGAATCTGTGAATTCTGATAGGAAAATGGCCCATTTTATGGGGGGAAAATGACATTTCTGGGTCTGGAGCTGGTGGCCCTGGAGGAAAGGGCGGAGAGACACCGGCAGGAAATTTTGCGTTGCTGAAACGTTCACGTCACTTTCAGGGCAGTGCTAAGGACCCGGTGGACTCCTTCCTGCTCTCCTGTGCACAGCAGCCTCCGGGGGCAGGCATGGAGCTGCCCTTTCGAAGGCCCAAACAAAACAACAATGACCAAAAAAACCCCCCTCCTCCTGCTGAAAACGGAGAGAGGCCCTTTTGTGTTGCTGAGTCAGCGGAGCAGCACGGGGCAGTGGAGGGGAGAAAGGAATTCCTTCGGCGATTGAAGGCCCTCGCCAACTGGACACCGATGTCAAAACAAACACGGCCTCCGGTGGGGGGGAATGCGGGAGGTTGGGCAAAGAAGATCCAATTTCTTCCTTTGTTCCTGGATTATTATTTTGGGGGAGTGTCGGGGGGTGGGGGGATGGGGGGGGAAAGGCCATAAATCAAAGGCTGACAGGGGAGGAAGGAAAAGCAAGCCAGATGCTCCGCTATGGGGAGATGACTGTCACGCTTCTCAGATTGAAGAGCCTGCGACAAATTCATCCCAGGTGCAACATGGCCTAAGCCCTTGGACTTACACCAGGGAGGGGTTTGGCACTCGGTGATGTTCTCCCCTCCCTGCCTCACTCCTGAGATAAGAGACCCGAGAGCAGCGCAAGTGGGGGCTTCTTTCTCTTACAAGCTAGCCAAAAATTCCTCCAGGTTTGGGATGTTTTTAAGTGCTATGCCTGCCTCACACAACTCACTCCCGTCAGCCCCTGCAGGAAGAGCAAACCAAAGTCTGTTCTGTCTCCCACATCATCTACAGAAATCACCACTCCCACCCCATTTCCAGGATGCTCCAGGAAGCAAAATCAGCCTGGCAAGATGCTTAGCTGGCCTGCAGCACTAGAAGTCGGGCGGGGGGGAAACGTCCTTCAGCCTCATAAAACCACTGAGTGTTGGATCTGGGAGCTGCTGAGTGAGACCCTGGAGCGTCACTTTCACACGACAATGACTGTCTGTAATCACACTTTACATAACCAACTGTAGCAGGGTGCAGAGTAGCAGCCGTGTTAGTCTGTATTCGCAAAAAGAAAAGGAGTACTTGTGGCACCTTAGAGACTAACCAATTTATTTGAGCATAAGCTTTCATGAGCTACAGCTCACTTCATCCGATGCATTCAGTGGAAAATACAGTGGGGAGCAGCAAGCCTTGGCTGATTGGGGAAACGGCCACAGCTGTGGCCACGCCCCAGTCAGGGCCCCGCTGGCCTTTTTAAGAGGGCAGTGGGCCAGGAGGACACAGTCTCTCTCTACATGTTGAGAGGGAAGGGCCTCACTGCTGGGAGCTGAGCAGGGTAGCTAATGTGGAGCAGGGCTGGGGAAAGGCCAGAGGAGCTGGGGAGTTCTGGCCTGGGAAACCACCAGGCTGCAGGCCTTGATGAAAGCCTAGGAAAAGGGTGCTGGGGTGGCAGAGAATGGCCCAAGGGTAGGCAGAAGCAGCAGGTCCAGACCCTCCTTGCTGATGATGAGTGACACTTACGCTGCCGTCCGCCCCAGGGAGCGGGGGCTAGATGGTGACTGGCAGTAGCCAAAGACTGAGGTGAGGTGGGGATAGAGGGTGGGGGGACCCAGATCTGTCGGGGTACTGCCAGGGGGCAACACCCTGGTGTGAAAGGGGCACCAGGGTCTGGGAGAGACTTGGGGGCCCAGCGGCAAGTGAGACACCAGCCTGCAGAGGGCGCTCTGGAGGCTGGTGAGCTAATTCCCTGGACAACCAGCAGGAGGCGCCGTGGCGGTGAGTCCTGCCCCGCTACAGCATCGCTCAGCTTTTTGCAGGCTAGAACCAAGCTGCCCACGTGCTACTCCAGAAACTACAATGTAAAGACCCCGGAGGCCGAGTGAAACCACAAAAGCAAGCAGCTGATTGTTCAGGCTCACTTCCCCATTGCTTGGGTGCCAGTAACCTGGTCACCTTAAGACCTAGCACATGGCACGCCCACTGAGTTTGCAGGCCACACAGTGGCTGCCTCCCTTCCTGTTTGTTAGTGGGTATCTCCTGAGCCACCACCCTCAGCCGAGAGGAAATGGAGGTTTTATTTATGTCCTGAGCAGTAGTAGATGTCCCTTAGCTGTGCTCTGTCTGCGGTCTCAGAGCAGGCTTGACTCAAGCCCTGTGCTTTGGGTCACAGCGTTGTTGGTGCATATTTCTGTATTTTGGGATGAGTGGGACGGTGGTGCGAGGTGTGAAAGTGAAGGAGAAACGCACAGAGCGCTGGACAAGCCCCCACATTGCAGCTCTTCTCAAGCCCCTCAAACCTGCCCCCCGGTCTAGCCCCCATAGTGCAGCGACCACACAGTGTGCTCAGTTTAGTCCTGTTTCTATTCCAGGAGAGCCTAGAGGCCAGAGGCGAGAGCAGGGTGCTGTTGTGTCAGGTGCTGTACGCACACAGTAAGAGACTGTCCCTGCCCCAAACAGCTGGCAGTCTAAACCAAGCTGGACAAGACAGAGAGTTGAGGAGACTTGCCCAAGGTCACACGGTAGGTCAGGGAATAGGACGCTGGTCCCCTGAGCCACAAGGCTGGCCCCTTTGCCCTGGGCTTTGCTCACCAAAGCCAGGCTGATAATTCTGCTACAAAACCAGGCTGCTGCACTGCAACCAAGTGCAGAATTTGGCCCCAAGGTGAAAGGCTAAGGCAGTATGATAGCAAGGGCCCAAGCCCCAGTTCACTTGCCTTGTTTGTAATTTAGTTCTTAGTTAATTATTAAGCCAGCATTACACTGACTCTGCAGAATGCATTCCCACCTGCAAGCTGCCTGGCTCCCACAGGGACTATCCCTGCCACCGATTCGTTAACAAGATTTCATTAACCAAAATAAATCTGGAGCTCGTGCGCTAATTAGCAGGCACTGCACACGCAGGCCCGCACATTGCATCTGTGCTCCTTTACCATCGTCCCTCTATGCCCCCTCTAGCTGTGTCCCCCTGGAGAGCACAGTCAGACCTGCTTCCTGGGCTACCCACAGAGAACCCAGGTGGGGAGTGCGCTGCACGAAGGCCCTTCCCCAACGAGCTGCTGGGCTGATGCAGGAGCTGTTTGGGGTGAGAATTCAAATGAAGACCTTGTGCTACTTCAGTGATGAAGAGCCTGTGGGAACTTTTGCAGGGGTGGGGGGATGCTCACATTGCGTCTTGGCCACATGCCAAATGTGGGCAACTATTTTCTATCTTGCTAGATTCCCACCACTGTAGTGCAGCTGGATACAGCACTTTACTTTGGTCCTAAATGACATCGCAGCTGTGTGCTGTTAAACAGCTGCCCTGCTCTCCTCCAGAAGTGGCTGCATTCCAGGGCTGGGAGAAATGATCCAGGTCTTCCTCTCAGTCTTGTAGCTGAGCATAGTTGCTTCTGCCCCAATGGCTGGACTATCAGAAACCGTTCACCTTTGGTTACAGTTCCCTTTGTCCATGCCTCCAGCTGCAGTTCGCTACACAGAACTAATTCCTCCAAACTGGAGGCCTTCTCTTCGGGGTGCCCAGTCCACAAGTGCCGTTAATATCCTTTGTGTAAGCTGATGACCTTTCAGTGACTTAGGATATATATGTCCCATTTCAATTTGGGGTCCTTGTCCCACCCTGTCAATAGAAGACCACACTGAATGCGCAAACATCACATTTCACAGTCCTAGGGTAATAGTGACTGATCAGTACAGTGCAGGAAGTACTTTGGGGAAAGAATTGCTGTATTCAGTAAAGGGGTAAAGTTAAACTATAAGAGAGGAAGGGTGGCCTTGGGCACAGGGTGGGGGGGACTCAGGAGGCTTAGGTTCAACTCTGCCAGATTCCCTGTTTGACCCTGGGCAAGTCACTTTGTCTTTCTGCGCCTCCATTTCCCCATCTATAAAATGGGAAGAATAATCCTCCCTTTCCCATGCCTTGCGTCTGTATCATAGCCTGGTTGGAGCAGGGAGCGTTTCGTACTGGTGCATGTACAGTGCCTAGCTTTGGGTATGGCCTCTAGATGCCACTATAATAGTGTGGGTACGTGTAACAACCATCTTCTACAGGATGCAACCAGAACTGCTCAGCTTTTGGTCTGAATACACGGCAGCAGAGGTGTGATTGCAGTATGTGTAGACCTACCCCCTGATCCAGCTCAGGTACGTTTACACATGCTGCAGTCACACCTCCCAGTTGCAGGGTGGACACGCTCTGTGTGACATTAACCCTATACTGCATTTAGCCAATAGAGATTCTCCCTTAGCTCAAGGGGCCTGTGCATTTGGAACAGGAGAATGAGTTCAAGCCCCGCTGCTGCGGTGAAGGTGACAGGGCCTCGCTGTTACTCCTGAGGGCATTCTGCACCAAAAAACTTTAAAATATTGTGTGCAGAATTTTTAATTCTGCAAATCTTATTTGTCAAATAAATGTGAAGGCTCCTGCTTGGCATTGGGGAGTACAGGCCACTGGCTGCATGGAGGTGGGACTCAGCGGCGAAGCTGTACCCAACCTTGACACAGCGCAAGGACAGGGCCTGCCCCAGAAACACCCCAGGGCCCTGCCCCTCCATGCGAGGTGTGGGCAGCCAGGCTCAGGAAGGCCGGATCCAAGTGTGGAGGGATCCAGGTGTGGGTTGAGAGAGTTCTGTGTGGGGTAATTTGGGTCTGGCTGGCTCAGTGGGGGAATCCAGGTGCAGGAGGGATTTGGTTGTGCAGTGGCATGTTGGGGGTGGGGGCAGTTCTGGTTGCCATGGTAATTGGACTCTGCAGGGGGGCCTAGGTGAAGGTGGTTGGGGCTCAGTGGGGTGGGGATCCAGATGCGGGTGGCTCACCAGGGTGGTCTAGGTGCACGGGGAGTGGGGCTCGATGGGCGGGTCTGGATGCACGGTGGTTGGGAGATGGCAGAGCAGCTCCCTGCACAGTAATCCCTCTCCCTGCAGCTGAGGACTGATGGGTGCAGGAAGTGGGAGGGGGGAAGCAAAGAAATCTGCGGGGGACATAAATTCTGTGCATGCAGGAGTAACACTGTGCTGCGCAGAGATCCCTGTAAAGCCAGGCCCTTGGATAGTATTAGTGCTCCTAAGGTTAATTTGCTGTAGTGGGGCACATGCTGGGGGTTGAGTGTTTCCAACTCCCCTGCCCCCAGGTTGACAATCACGGGGTGCCTGGGTATGAGCCAGTGGAGGGGAGATTTTTGCCATCCCTGGACGTTTTGTAACACCGGACAAACAGCCAGAGCAGGAAGTGCTGCACCCTGAACCTTCCCTGCTCCTGTCATGGCCTCTGCCACCCTCCTTATCTGCAGGCCTTTCAGGAATGCGCAGCTGGTTTAATGTTCTGCAAGGCCCACTGGGAAGCAGACTGGAGATGCTGTAAATGGCTCCTGTTATCTGGCGGGGACGGCTGGGAAAGCAAACAGGGCTGCCAGCAGCCGGGCAAGCAGAGGGGCTGCTGACTGGCAGGGAAACTGAAACGCAGGGGATTGCAAAGCAAGCTCTGGAGAGCAGCCGTGCACGTTCATATCACACACTGCAGGGGAAGGGACCCTGAGTGGGGAGCGCAGGGCCGGGAGGGCAAGGGGCCCCATGGGGAGCAGGGGCCTGAGGGTGAGGAGTGCAGTGGCAGCTGGTGGAGCCTGGGGTGAGCCCAGGGGGCAGGCAGAAGGGCTCCTGGAAGAGAAACCTAGTGCAGAGGGGAAGCTGTGGGGTGGCTGCCCTGGGCCAAGCTGACAAAGGTCCGCAGCGCCTGCCCTGGTCACTGGGCTGGGGCCAGTCCCCAGAGACTCCAGAGGCAGCTGTTAGATCTGGGGCAGGGGCATGTGCCTGGCACTAGGGCAGGGGTGTGCGCCTGGCACCGGGGGATCCACTGCTTCCTCTCAGAGCCTGGGACTCCAATATCTCCTCCTGCCCTCGGGTGCTGGCTCCCCTTGGGGCAGGCCCCAAACCCTAAGAGAGACTTGGTGGAGGTGCTAGGGAAGACAGGAAGGGGAAGAGAAGGATAAAGGGGGGAGGGAGGAAGGAAGGAAGGGAGAGGTGGGTTCCAAGGAAGGTGGAAGAGAAGGACGAAGAGGGAGGGAGGGGGGTGGGTGTTAGGAAAGGATGAAGGGGGAGGGAGACGGGTGTGAGGGAAGGGGGAGGGAGGGAGTCAGGCAGGTGTGAGGGAAGGGGGAAAAGGAGGGAGGGAGAGGGTGGGTGCTAGGGAAGGGGGGGTGGGTGGAAGGAGGGAAGGGGGAAGAGAAGGATGAAGGGGGGAAGGAGGGAGGTGGGCTGGTGCTAGGGAAGGGGGAAGGAGAAGAGGAGGACAAAGGGGGGAAAGAAGAGGGGAGGGAGGGAGATGGGAGGGTGCTGGGGAGGGAAGAGGAGGACAAAGGGGGAAAAGAGGGAGGGAGATGGGGGGTGCTAGGGAAGGAGGGGGGAGGGAGGTGAGGGGTGGAAGGAGGGAAGGGGGAAGAGAAGGATGAGGGGGAAGGAGGGGGGGAGGGAGGTGGGCCGGTGCTAGGGAAGGAGGGAGGTGAGGGGTGGAAGGAGGGAAGGGGGAAGAGAAGGATGAGGGGGAAGGAGGGAGGGAGGTGGGCTGGTGCTAGGGAAGGAGGGAGGGAGGCGGGTGGGTGGAAGATGGGAAAGGGGAAGAGGAGGATGAAGGGGGGAAGGAGGCGGGTGGGTGGAAGGAGGGAAGAGATGGAAGGAGGGAGGTGGATGGGTGGCCTGGTGCTAGGGAAGGAAGGAGAAGAGGACAAGGAAGGGGAGAGGGAGGCGGGTGGGGGGAAGAGAAGGATGAAGGGGGGAGGGAGGCGGCCAGTGCTAGGGAGGGAAGGAGAAGAGTAGGACAAAGGGGGGAGGGGGGAAGGGAGAAGAGAAGGATGAAGGGGGGAAGGAGGGAGGCAGCCGGTGCTAGGGAAGGAGGGAAGGGGAAGAGGAGGACGAAGGGGGGAAGGCGGAAGGATGAAGGGAGAAGAGAAGGATGAAGGGGGGAAGGAGGGAGGCGGCCGGTGCTAGGGAGGGAAGGGGAAGAGGAGGACGAAGGGGGGAGGGAGGCAGGCAAGTGGGGGGAAGAGAAGGAAGGGGGCGGGCGGCCCGGTGCTAGGGAAGGGGAAGAGGAGGACGAAGGGCAGCCGGGGGCGGGAAGGGGCCGGCCGGGGGCGGTCCCGAGGAGGCAGCGGAAGGGGAGGAGGACCGCCGGGGAGGAGGAGCATCGCGGCGGCGGCGGCTGAGCCCTGCTCTTCGGGGAGGCCGGCGGAGGGGCCCGGTGGCTCCAGCCCCGCAGCAGCAGGCGGCGGAGCGGGGGTTGCCGGCCGCGCCACCCGCGATGTGGACGCAGCACCGGCGGCGGGGGGCCGCGTAGGGGCCGATCGCGGGGGGGCGGGCGCGCCCCAGCCCTGCGGGGACCCGGCTCCGCGGGGCGCTCGGCTTCTGGCGAAGACTCCGGCCGGGGCAGCGGCGCGTCGGCTCGCCCGTGCCCCGGGGCCGGCGGGGGGATGCGCCCTTAGCCACCCTCTGCGCGCTGCCCTGCGCGCTGCCCTGCGCGCCGCCCGGACCTGCGCCTGGCGAGCCCCCGCGCACCCGCCCCTGGCTGGCCAAAACTTGTTGGACTTGTTTTTCCGGCGCCGGCTGCTCCCCAGGCGGGGCTGGCTGAGCTCGGCTTGGGGGGCAGAGTAAAGGGGCTCGGGCCCAGCCTGCGTCTCTGGAATTTTCAGCCCTCCTGCCCCAGCGCAGCCCCACGGACTAACGGGGCGGGTTGAGGGTCACAGCCCGGAGCCGGGCGGCTAGACCAGGCCGGAGTTACCCCCCTGCGCCAAATAACCAGTAACTCGCTCGTTTTAGCTCTATTCCCCCCCCCCCCCCGCTGATTTGTTTTTCCCATTGGAAGGCGTCGCTGTTTCCTCGGGCTGCCCCACGGAGATATGGCCATGGTGGCTGGAGGCTGGGGAGACCCGAACGGAGACACCAACGGGGTGGACAAGGGTTACCCCAGGACCTCCGAAGAGGACTCGGTGTCGCCCCAAGGTGGGGTGAGCGACCAGGAGCACGGGGACGAGGACAAGCCGGGCATCCAGGTGGACTGCACCGTGTGCGGGGACAAGTCCAGCGGGAAGCACTACGGGGTCTTCACCTGCGAGGGCTGCAAGAGCTTCTTTAAGCGGAGCATCCGGAGGAACCTGAGTTACACCTGCAGGTAGGGGCTCACCTGGATGCCTGCCTGGGGCCTGCTTGGATTCGACTGCTAGAATCAGAGAATCGTAGGCCTGGAAGGGACCTCGAGAGGTCATCTAGTGCAGTCCCTGCCCTGCTAAGTACTATCTAGACCCTGTCCCTGACAGGTGTTCGGGGGTTTTCAGAGCAGGTTAGGCAATGAGGGAGATTCCAACAACCTCCCTTGCCCCAGGCCTGCCCCTTGTGCAGCCATTTACCCCAGTGCAAAATGGGTCCTGTTCCTGGCCTCTCATGTGGTCCCTTGAACCAGCGCCGGTGATGACACACGGTGCGGGGTGCCGTTGCAGGCTCTTCCTTGTGGTTAGATTTCCCCTCTCCAGCCAGTGTGGCAGCTAATTAATTCATGGCTGTAGGGTTCTCTGCGAACGTGCAGCCGTTGTTGTTATGAATCATTATGTTCCCCAGCGCCTCAGCAGAGAGCAGCCTTTTAAAAAACTTGTTGTGGCGACTAATTGGAACCAAAAGCACAAATCCTAATGTGTTACGGAGCTCAATTCTCCTCTCGCTCTGGTGCAGATCAGGAGTAACTCTTAAAATCAATAGGGGTGCCGTAACTGGTCAGTGGCCTTGACCCCTCTTAGAAGAAAAATATTTTTCAAGGCAGAGAAGTAAACACAAGGAAGATCTAGGTTCACATGCATGTATGGTACTGTAACAAGCCCTAGGCGTTCTTGCAAATCAAATTTTGCATAACGGTACTTGCCAAACCAGTAGATTCCATAAGATTGGCTACGAACCAGCCTGGGTACACAAATGATTTCCTCAGTTTTGTATCTGAGTGCCTATGTTAACAGAAATAATCATTCACAGCCCTGGTCATGGTGGAAGTCATGAGACTCAAACCTGATCAAAGAGCAAGTTTTGCTGCTGTATTTATCTTGCAGTTTCTGACCCACTCTGCTCTCAGGTTTCAGAGTAGCAGCGGTGTTAGTCTGTATTCGCAAAAGAAAAGGAGGACTTGTGGCACCTTAGAGACTAAATTGGTTAGTCTTTAAGGTGCCACAAGTACTCCTTTTCACTCTGCTCTCAGTTCGCCTGGCCCAGATTCAAACTCCCCTATGTCCTGTTCTGTATCTCCTCTTATGTGGGGGTGAGCTTGATTTCCTCTTTATCCTCAGTTCTTAACAGCAGAAATACTGCCATGTGAAACTGACCTTATGAACCTTGTGTGCATGAAATTAATCCTGCAGCTGTTAAACTTTGTGCAATGTTTTTTGTCCCCTGCACTTTGCGTTTTGAAAGGTTGCGATATCCTAAAAACCTTCTGTATGTTGCCACCGCTATGAATTCTGGGCCTGTGGGCACAACACATTCAGTGAACCTTTGCTATATCACCATCCTGTGCCCCTGTTTCCCCAAATCGTGATAATGATGCTTACCTACTTTGTAAAGTGCTTTGAGATCTACTGGTGAAAAGCACTAGATTCAAGAGCTAGGTATTCTTGTTACTTGAAGACTGGATATATGTATCCTACTGAAAGTACCAGCATTCTGAATTACAGAGGGGACAAACGACAAATGCAAAGAATGTTTGTTTTTGCAAAGAAAGAAGATAGATGTCTGTTGTTGCTTAGTAGTTAGGTACAAATGTATTGAGAAAAGTAGCACATCGTTCCGGCTAGACCTTCACGTCTGTAAATGTATTTTTTCACCTCTTTGGTCAGAGCATGTATTCAGGGGTGAGCGTATTCGCTTTGCGCTCAGAGGAATGTAGGATGAAATAAAAACATAGTTTCTTAGTACGCAGTTCCTAAGTGAGGACATAGGCAATGCTTTCCTCAGGCAGTCCTGTAGTGGGCTTCCTTAAAGGATTCACAGCGACATCAAGCCAAAATTGCTCTAATTTGAATTTTAAAAACTGAGCTGAATGCAGTTTAGTTCTTGTACTAAATAATGACCTGTCCTAATTACATAATTTGCACCATACACACCTCCTATGTTCTCACATTTTCCTGTATAGCTACAGTGTGTCTAGGAGAACTTGCTAAGAACTCTTGGCTTTAAATACAACTATTTAAGTTTTAAAATAACATAAAAAGTGATTTCCTTTTTAAAAAATATATTTTTTGGCCCTTACTGTAACTCAAGGCCTGGATTCTCAGCTGGTAGAGGTCAGTTTCGCTCTATGAAGCTCAGGTTTTGGCCTGGGCTGTCTGAATGGAATTGGACCAAAAGCACTAATCATAGCCCGGTTTGTCTGTAGTGAATTTCTGGCCCTCTTTACAGAAGAATTTGTGATACAAACAGTTTCTCATGCTCCAGCCCAAACCACTGTAACGGAGCCCTGGGGTGAAGATGTCATCTGATGTTTAGATTTATCGCTTCTCCACTAGAATAACTTTTGATCAGCAACACATTTTAAATGTGTTAAACACAGTGGTGAGGTTCAGGGTAAATTAATTCCAGTATGAACAGTTGTCGAATCGTACATGGCTCTTCTCTGGAGTCATGTAAAAATTAGGATATTCGTGTCAGGATTCCAAGGTATAACCAAATGCTTTCACTCATGCCTGCAACGGGTGGGATTTCTTTGCAGGTTGACTGGCCACCGTGCATGGTTTACATTCCCCCCCAGCCTTTCACTTGATCATGCATTATTTTACTAGTGGTCCCCTTGCAAATATAAAGTCTGAACCAATCCTCTGCTTCATTTGCATGCTTTTATTCCATCCTCAGGTCTATCCCTCGTCCCTCTTGACAAACGAAGGGGAAAATTCTCAAACATTCAGCGCCCACAGTGGGGGCAGATTTTCCAAAGGGCTCAGCACCCAGCTGCTCCTGTTGTGACACTTCCAGCCATTTTTGTTCAAAAGTCCTCTGCACCCAGTGCGCCGAGCGTCTTAGAAAATTTGGTTGCTTATTTTACTGCCTAAATGGGAGCAGAGCCCTTATGAAAATCATGCCCCAAAGGGGCGACTGCCATGTCCTACTTACGCAGGAACAAAGCTCGAGGTAGCAATGTGCAAAATTATTTGAGAACTGGGGCGGGAACTCATCCTAAATGCACAGGATCAGATTTTGGGAGTACGTTAAAGCCTCCTTCCCACCCCGCCATTTACATCTCTTAAATAAAACAGCACATTGCGTTAAGTAGTGAGCTGGGCAGTAAACATCTCTGGCTGACGAAGGCCCACGATTCCAGACACCGGGGCAATGCAGCTTCTGTTCTAGCTGACTGCCATGTGTGTGCTGGATTTGGATCCTGGAGAGACTCTCCGGATAGCCTTCGCTCTTCGGAGAACAAAACCCTGTTTTTTGACCCCTAACATCCATTGCTTCACATCTCTGACTATGAGAACATGCTTCTCATACCATGAATGTGATGGCAAACGGGGTTTGAGCACACAGAAAAGGGCCGCAGCGCTCAAGAGACACGGGATGCTACATTTTGCTAAATCAAAGCCAGGAAGAGGAGTTCAGCATAACACTTGAGCATGTGCTTAACTTTAAGCATGTGAATCTGCTTATCCCTATACATCAAAACACTTAATGTGTGCAAGTCTCCTTGGAGTCAATAGAATTTCATAGCAGGCTTAGACGCTTTTCAGAATCGGGACTGAAGGCTGTCATGGGGCTTAGGACCCCTGAATTATTAGTATTTACCATTGTTTTTAATCACTTCTGATCAGAGCAGCGGGGGCGGTTAGTTATGGGTCCTGTCTATTTACTTCTGTGCTGGTTTTTCCTATTCACATCTTGTCTGGCATTGATCCAAAATGCAAGGCCCAAAGTGGCGAGGATGGGGATATGTTTTCTCTCTCTCATCCTTGTTTGAACATGTGCTGGGCCAGGAGAAGAGCCTGTGAAGACAGGACCAGGGCTGGTAGCTTGGTTCCCCACCTCTGCTCTGCCTCAACCGCCCTTCACTATCAGAGCGTCCCTGCCGAGTCACTTACCTCTCCGTACAGTCTGTAAAATCGATCACGGCTGCCGGAAAGCATCTGGGTGGGTTTGGAAGCTGTGGGCTGGGTTGGGAGACCCTTACCCCCGCTCGAGAACGGTGACTGTCATGGGCCTACTCCTAGCTGCAGAAAGAGGCTCACGATTGGGCCCATAGTGCTTGAAAGCATTGTTACTCCTGGCTCTGCACGGTTCTCCACTGAGCCTTCTCTCATCCCTCCTCAGATCATAGAATCATAGAATATCAGGGTTGGAAGGGACCTTAGGAGGTCATCTAGTCCAACCCCCTGCTCAAAGCAGGACCAATCCCCAATTTTTGCCCCAGATCCCTAAATGGCCCCCTCAAGGATTGAACTCACAACCCTGGGTTTAGCAGGCCAATGCTCAAAGCACTGAGCTATCCGTTCCCCCCCCCCCCGCCCCTCCCTGCTCCCCATCCTTCACTCTTCCTCTTCCTTGCGTCCCCTCCCTTACCCAGACACTCTTTCCACCATTCATCCCCCGCCACCCCAGGTGACCTTCCCCTCAAAGCTCCCTCAGGCCCAGATCCTCAACTGGTGCAAGACACACAGCTGTCTTGAAGCCAGTGGAGTTAGACGGAGTCACGCCAGCTGAGGATCGCCCTGGGTCTGCACAGTCCATCTGCTAAACGACCCAGAAGCCAGTCCCCTGTTGCTCATGTGTTTCATTTCGTTCTCTGTCTGCTTATGCTGGAAGCTCTTGGGGGCATGGACCAGGCGTTTGCAGAGCCTACCAAATATTGGGTGCCACCCCCTCTACCAGGAACACTAGCAGAGGGGCAGTGTGTTGTCTAATGCCACGCTCGGTCCATTTCAAAGGAGCAGAGGGGGAACGGGCAAGCACTGGTCGTCCCCCAGAGACTAGCTGGTTTGGGGGTACTGATTCTGCAGCAAGCTGGGTAAACGGGGGGGTGGGGGGGCAGCAGCAGGCGGGTGAACTGCTGACTCTTAGCTTTTGTCACCCAGGTCTGGTCTCCGTGGGACGTGCCCGTTTTTCAGTCTAGCAGCGCTGGTGTAGACGTGGTGTTTGCGGTGGTGGGCCCCCGCTGAAGACGGCGTGGGGGGGCCAGATCGTGAACTGGCTCTGCACTGATTTCAGTGGGGCGCCGGCAGTTCAGGATCTGGCCTGGAGACTTTTGCCGCCGACTTCAGAGGGGTTGGCATTGTGCCTTCAGCATTAGCCCCTTCTCCAAAGTGGAGTCACAATTGCACGGGGGCAGATAATGATTTTACCCTGCCTACCCTAGAGGTTTGCCCCCCGTGAAGCCAGGCAAATGGCCCATGTCGACAAGGCCTTAGGCAGAGCTGAACATGAGACCCATGGAAGTAAATCTGTAAGTGCTTAGTACCTGGGAAAGCAATCAACACGCTTTAATGGGGCTGGGATTATTCCCGCCCTGCTGCTGTTTACTTAGCAGGGCAGGTAAATGAGTTGTGTGCACTGGGAAGAGAAGTGACCCCTTCCCCTCGGCTGCCTGGAAAGGGCTGAAATGTTCTCATAGGAAATAGTTGGAATTCTTCAAGCTCCTGGTGAAAGGGGCTGGGAACAAAAGGAAGGCTGGCTCAGCTGTTTTCAGTTTAAACACCGCTGCCCCCTCCTTAGTGCTGGGAAGGCAGAGCAGTGTGGGAGAGCAGCTCTTGCAGGGTGGGGACTAGACCCTTTCCTCAGCAGTGGATCCTGGGCATAGTTCACCCTGTGCAGATGGGCCAGCCCACAGACTAGCCCTCGGGCCCCGATTCTGGGAAAGCACTTGAGTGCTTATGCATAGCCCCGTGCTGGGCAGCGCCATCCTGAATTAAAATACTTTGCTTCAGGGGGGTCTAGGCCGAGTGCTGGGCCTCTGCCTGGGGGTGACGTTCATCCAGGGGTCGCAGCAACTGGGGGCAGCTCTTGTTCCCCAGGAGAGCTGTTTGGCGAAGCAGGGTCACGGACAGCAAGGCAAAGTGTGCAGTGCCTGGTGCAACGGAGTCCCGGGTTCTGTTGAGGCCTCTAGGCCCAGCACTAATACAACGCAACGCTCTGCCCAGTCTGTCTCTCTAAAGTACTCCTCAGGCTCCCATTCCTGGAGTATCTGGGCCTTTCCAAATCTCTAATGTATTTAGCCTCCCAGGCCCCTCCCCGGTGTGGCAGGGCACTCTTCTCTCCATTGGACAGGGAAACTGAGGCACAGAGGGATAATGTGACCAGCCCGAGGTCCCACAAAGGAGTCTGTGAGTTGAACCCTCGTCTCGTGTCCTCTCCTCCTTCTCTCCTCCCCAGTACTTAACTCAGAAAACACACTTCCCCTCTCGGGCCGGCGCTTTCCTGCCCCCGTGCAATGGCGTGGTGTTGTCTGATTTGCACACAGGTCGAGCCGAGACTGTCAGATTGACCAGCATCACCGCAACCAGTGCCAGTTCTGCCGCCTGAAGAAGTGCTTCCGTGTGGGCATGAGGAAAGAAGGTAACGTGGCCCGCCGTTCTGCCAGAAAACCCTTCCGCGAATGGTGGACTCTGGCACTCGCTAGCCAGCCGAGCATTCCCCAGTGCGTGTGAGAGGTGTAGCTGGCTCCTGTGTCGACTGCCTCCCACGCAAACAGGGCCGCAGGGGGCGTGGGATGGAGCGGTGCCACGCTGATGCCCAGTTGGCACGTGTCCCCGGGGGTAGATAGACATGCAGCCTGGACGTTGCCGCATGGGTGGCTGCTAGAGTACGAGCCTGCCTGTGAGCCCTGGGGCCGGAGCTGGGCTGCTCAGCCTGTTGACCTGGCTCGCTCCCAGCTGCAGGGTGGCTGTACCCCTAGAGACCAGAGCAAGGGGATGCAACTTAGAGCAACCTCTGAGCTGCTCTATCTTATGCCGATAAGCTGTGGCCAATGAAAAGGCCCTGTGAGAATCCGGGCAGAGTATATCTAGGTCTGTCCTTCCCAACGTGCATTGGTGCTACAGGATCCACGCACCTTTGGGCTCTTGGGGCCGGCTTTTCAGAAGAGCTCGGCTCCCATTTTGGCATCGTAATGAGGCCCAGATTTGCGAGAGGTCTCAGCCCCCAGCGGCTCCCATTGTGACGCTGCTGGCCAGATTTCCAAGAGACCTCCGCAGCCAGTGAGCATTCTTGAAAACCCAGCCGCTTGGGTTGATGCCTAGTGGAAACCGAGCTCTCTGGAAAGCCAGGCCCTAGGGGCATGAGTGAGAGCGCTGCTCCGGACCAGCTGGAATGCCAGTTCTTGAACTGCTGTTGCTTGGAAACAAGGAGGCAGGCTGGTAGTTAACCAGCATGGAGACGTGACTGTGCCGGAACTATTGGCTGGGATTTTATCGAGGCTTTAGGCTTCCAAAACCCACTGAAGTTCCAGGGGAGACCAGACAGTCAATAGGGCCCTTTGAAAATTCCAGCCATCTTCTGCATGGACCAGCACCATGGGCGGTCAGTTACATGCCTCCCGGATGGGTTGTTTTTCAAAGCACAGAGGGCAGCTAAGTGCCCAACTCCCAGTGGACATCCGTGGGATTTGAGTGCCTAATGCTTGTCTCTGCCTTTGAAAACCTCCCCCAGTATTTTTAAACACTGGCTGCTCCCAGCAACTAAACTAAACTCCTCCAATGTCATGAAGGGGCTAGGAATCAGCCACACCTCCCCGACCGGGGCTACCCCTGCCACAAAGGGGATTGCCTGCTGGGGTAGGACCAGCCCACAGCAGCCCCCAGCCTACGGGCATGTTCCAGGAAGGAGCAGGCACTCTGCAATCCAGCTATTCTGGCCTCTAGGCCGGGACCATTGGAGCCAGGGCAACCGTCAGAGCAGTGCCCGGGGCTGCTCTAGTTTGAGCGAGTTTTCAAAAGGATCCCAGCATCCCCACAACTTAGGAGGTGCAAAGGTGGTATAAATTCCCACCCTTAGCCCCCCCAGGAGCTGAGCCTCCAGAGCTCTGACGGGGTCACAATCCGAGCCAGTGCCTCTTGAGAAGGGGGTGAGGGAACGATCCCCTCAAAATGCACCATGCCCTGCCTCGGACAGAGTGGCTGCAGATTTTCCTTTTGTTTGGCTTTTAGAACTAGTAAACGCTGCTCACCAGCTGCCTAGAAAACCAGGTGAGTAAATGCTACAGCAGAGGAGATTGTTGCTGGATCAGATCCCAAAGCTGAGGCCCAGCCAAATGGCCTGTAAATCCCAAGCGCTTCCCCAAGATATGACTGGACATGTTCTAGGGAGGATTAGAAACTCCAGGCCTGATCTCCTCTCTCTTGCCCCAGCTTCACATGGGTGCAGTGGAATGCCTCCTGCTTTGTGCCGGCGGGAGCAGAACTGGGGCCTCTGGGAAATAGGGTTAGCTTTTTAATCTGCATTAAAACCAGCCCTGGGGGTGGATGGGTTAGGGGAGTCAGGAACTCCCGGTTGCTTCTTTTAGTAAGTTACATTCCACCCTCTACAATTTATACCAGTTGAGGATTTTGCCCCCCATGTATCTTTGGTTACATGCCAGGGACTGCAGTTGGAGAGACTGAGCGAATACCTTTCTGCTGGTTTGATGCCAGCAAGACTCCTTTGAAGTCAGCGGAATCGCACCAAGGAAACACAGTTGAGGATCAGGCCCTTACCACAAGGTCTTGTGGAGCGAACTGGCCAGGAAATCCCTGGGCTGATTGTGGTATCTGGGAGCAGCCATTATTCTCACAGTGAAATCCCCATCTCCGGGCAGAATACAAAGCCATTTCTGCTATTTCAGTCTGCCCTTGGGCGGATCGCGTACCAGTCTGACAGGTGGTGTGTGTTTGGAAAGCCAAAGCCTTGGCTAGATTCGGTGACTCACCTGGAGCCTTGTACCAGACCGCCTGACCTAGCAGCTTTAAAGGTCGCAGATGGAAACCAAGACAAACTTAGAATAATCCTTTGCAGTTCCAATATTGACTCAGTTATGCAAATTTCTGTGGCAGTGTATCAGGGCGGGGGGGTGCGTGTATGGCACAGCAGATGGCGTTGGCGGCTGTTCGCTTTATCTTGGGCATTGTGTTGCATTGAGAGTGGAACCCAGAACATTTTAAAGCATTTCTTGAGTCCGTTTCCCAACTTTCCAGAGCTGGAAAGCAGAGGAATCCTCATGGCTCAGCACCCTCTCTCCTCCCCTTAACACAGGGGCCCCGCTTCGATCAGGAACTCCTCTGCTGTGTCTTCATGCGCAGTCAAGGAGCCAGTCAGTGGCAAGCTTAGCAAACCCTTTCCCACAACACGCCATTGGCTGGTGGCACTCATTGCCATAAGATAGCGCTGATGCTCAGAATGGAGCCGAGTGGTTTTTAACTGAGACAGAACATTCTGTGGAGAATGAGAATATCCAAAGGTGTTATAGGAAGGCTTAAAAATAACCAAGAGCTTTGGAGTGGCTATAAATCCTCATGCTTCAGGGCAGAAACCAACGGAGGTCAGGAAGGAATTTTCCCAGATTATCCCATAACTGTCCACTGCAGGGGTTCTTGTGCCTTCCTTTGAAGCAGCTTGTTTTGGCCATTGTCGGAAGCTACTGGACGAAATGGACCATGGGTCTGATCCAGTCTGGCCATTCCTAGGTTCGCAATCTTCATTTGAACAAAAAAGTTCAGGCCAGAGTTTTCAGAAGTGGCCACTCATTCAGGGTGCTCGACTTGAGACCCAGGTGGCCTGATTTTTCAGAGGGGCTCTGCCATTGTTGCTCCATGAGGTCTGAGAGCAGAGCTGGCCGGGCAGGGTGGCTAGCTGCAAGGTTTCACTAGGGCCTTGGGGGTTGCTTGGGAAGGGACTGACCAGAAACAGTCGTGCTGGGACGAGCTGACACGGGTTTTGAGCATAGGTGCTGGCAGAGTGAGTTGCACAAGGGGAACCTAGGACACTAGAGACCTACTTAGAGTAGCAAGTGCGAACTCCCATCAGGGATCAAAGCTCTATTGTGGGAGGTGCCGTACAAACCAACGAAGACCACAGGCCCTATCCCAGATTCCCCAGCCACCCTGCTCCTTGTGCCATTGACGCCAGCGAAATGCTAGTTAAACACTATGGATGTTCCTCAGTGGCATTTCACACCCAATTTGTCTTGGCGTCAGACCACAAGGTGCAAGGCTGGGGCATGAGGTGTCAGAGAGGATGTGATGAGAGGCAGGGTGGGGGAAGGACAGGTAACAGCATGAACAGAGTTTAGCAGACAAAGGAGACGTGAGTTTTAAATTCACCACTCGCTCTTTGCTTGATGTCAGGCGGTATTTGTATTTAATAGTCTCTACTTCTTCTCTAGCACTTTTCATCTCTGGACATCAAAGTGCTTTACGTGGGAGGTCAGGATCATTCACCCCCTCTGTGAAATGGGGAAACCGAGGCACAGAGCGGGGCAGTGACATCCCCAAGGTCTCCCAGCAGGCCAGGGGCTGCTGGGACTAGAACGAGAGGAACAAGAAATTCTTCGCTCCTCTACTGAAGCTCTTCAATGCTCAGAGCCATGTTTCTGCTGGCATTCAGTAAGGTTGGGTGCCTCTGCTGGCCAGATTCCCAGCTGGCATAAATCCGGAGGGAACCCATTACATCTGATTTTCAGAGGTGCCAGGCCCCCATGAAATTCACACCTCCTGCCTAACGCAACTGCTTGTGCTCGCTTTCCTTTCCCACGGCATCCCTTCCCTCCCCATGTCTGTGGGTTGTCAGCGTAGGCAAAAGGCTTGGAGACAAGGCGCGTGTTGTCTGTCATGACTTAAGGCTCCGTGCTTGCCAGTAAAGTCACATGCGTGATATCTGTTAACATTGCGAGAGCAGCCGTGTGCCGGGCCCCCGTGTGCAGCGACACTCAGTAGATTTCAGGCTGTGCTCAAGGTAACAGATTTAGGCCCCGAGTTAGCAAAACACTTACACGCACGCTTGAGTCATTTACCCTGCTTACGTGAATCGGGGCCACAGGACAGATCCTCTGCCGGTGTAAATGGGTGTGGCCCCTCCGGGGATCTGACCCAACAACTGGACGGGTGAGTGAAGTGCCCATGCTGGCCTGTCTTGCAAGCTTCAAATGCTTGGATCTCCCCGGGCTGGAAGTTGGGGGTGGGGGAGTTTCAGCTACTTTTGTGGGACCGAAGTCCATTCTTGATGCTCATGACAAGACTCCCCAGGCTATTCCCACTAGAAAGGGTCCAGCACTTGCCACTTAGCTGTGTAAAGTTGGATGCTTAGACAAACATCCTGGTTTGTGACGGTGCTCCGCTGAGCCCAGTGGGATTCGCTCAGTGCGCACTGGGCTGGGACTCAGGAGATCTAGGTTCTCTCTTCCTGACTCTGCCACTGGTCTGCTGGGTGACCTTGGGCAAGTCCTTTCCCCTCCCCGTGCCTCAGTTTCTCCATGTGACGCACTTTGAGCTCTACTCATGTAAAGTACTAGGCAGTAGTATTTAAGCTGCCTAAGTATGGATTTAGGCCCCTAACTTTTAAGTACTCAAGCTTGAAAATCACAACCATTGTTCTGGGCGGATTCCACCTTGCTGTGGGCAAAGATTGAGGGCGGTGGGATCCCTCTGTGGTTCGGCTAGCCAGAGCGTATTTGCTGCCCCACAGGCGGTGGTAGAAATGTAAATAGCACAGGAAAGAGATATTAGGAGCAGGACATAATTTCCTCCTTCCAGGCAAGTCGGGACAGCATTGTTGTCACTTACGATGATTTAGAGCTCTAATTTAAGTGCTGCAAGAACAGCCCATAAATTAATTACTGGGGGCCGAGCAAACAGTGGATGCTAACGGGAGCTGAAAAATAGCTTTCTTAGCATGCGGTTAGGAAGAGGAGCACCTCCAGGGTTAACAAGTTCACTGAAGATGTATGTTTCCATTGCAGAGACATGACCTTGGCTAGCCGTCATCTCACTATAGAGCAAAATGGGGAGGGGAAAGAATTAGAAACTTCACGTGACTGCTTGGAGATTAGAAACCTGGGCTTAGTGCAGTTTGGAATCCTGCCTGCTAATGGAGATGAAATCAGCTGTCCCAGAGGCCAAGATTATCTGCAGATTGATCCTGGGTTTCCTTTAACCCTCTTGCAAGCCCCCAGGTGGAGCTGATCTCCTTGTTCGTCTCTGGGGGCTCCTCGCCCTTAACCCTGTCAGCCCTGCATCTGTCAGCCAGAGCCATTCAATGCCCTTGGCTATAGGCCTTAGCTCAGTTGCTTATCTCTGGGGTTAGGCATTAGTTTACAGCTCATTAGGAGTAATTAGGCAGTGTGGGAGGGGTGATATCACCAAGGTGCTAAGGAGGTTTATCTTATTTTCAGATAAATATTTCTAGTGTGTGTAACTGGCCAGGTATGCGTCATGTACCTCTCCAAGGGCTGGATAACAACCTGCTACTGATACCAGTTAATGGAGTGACCCTTTGAGCTCTGAGGCCTGGGCTGTGGAGCTGAAGGTTTTAGGCGCCCACTCTGCTGGCAACCCGGTCCTTACCCAAGGCGTTTACAGTTCTGTCCAAACTGATTCTAATGAGGCCCAGCGGACAGAGCATTGCTCTGGGAGTCCGGCTCTGCCATGGAACTGCTGGGTGACCGCAGGCAAGACACTGCCCTGCTCTATGCCTCAGTTTCCCCTCCCACCCGTTGCCTGCTTGGACTCTGAGGCAGGGCCCATCCTGGATTGGATACAAGTCCATGCCGCTCCAGGCCTGCCAGGCCCTGATCTCTGCTGGGGCCTCTAGATGCTACCGTAATGCTTATAACCGCAACCGTCTCGTTTGGTAGCCACTTGCGGCCTCTGTGACGGGGACGTCGGCCCCAGCGTAGACCCAGCTGCTGCGTCGCGGTGGTAGCCACCGCATGGGACATTGCTGCCTCGTGGGATCTGATCTCTTCTCTCGCTCCCTTTCCAGCTGTCCAGAGAGGCAGGATCCCGCCCACTCACTCCAGCACCAGCCCAAGCGCCATGCCCAGCGGGGAGTATTACAACGGGCAGCCGGTCTCGGAACTCATCTCCCAGCTGCTCCGGGCGGAGCCCTACCCGACCGCCCGCTACGGCTCGCAGTACGCCCAGCAGGGCAGCGTGATGGGCATCGACAACATCTGCGAGCTGGCGGCCAGGCTGCTGTTCAGCACGGTGGAGTGGGCCCGGAACATCCCTTTCTTCCCGGAACTGCCGGTCTCCGACCAGGTGGCCTTGCTGCGGCTGAGCTGGAGCGAGCTGTTCGTCCTCAATGCCGCGCAGTCGGCGCTGCCGCTGCACATGGCCCCCCTGCTGGCCGCGGCCGGCTTCCACGCCTCCCCCATGTCCGCGGAGCGCGTGGTGTCCTTCATGGACCAGATCCGGATATTTCAGGATCAGGTGGAAAAACTGAACCGGCTGCAAGTGGATTCTGCTGAATACAGCTGCCTGAAGGCCATCGCCCTCTTCACACCAGGTGAGTGGCTGCTGCATGCTAATCGTCATGACCATGTCCCGGCCCCGGGCCCCAGCTGAGCTCAGGGCCGGCTGCTGCACAGACACAGGCCCTGTGAGAGCCAGGCCCTGCCCCCAAAAGGCCACAGGCTAAATAGACAAAGGAAGGCTCAGTATCCCCATTTTACAGGTGGGAAACTGAGGCAGGGAAAGATGAAGAGGCAGGTTTTTAAAGGTATTTAGGCACCTAAGGGTGCAAGTGGCTGCTCGTGAAATTTTCAAAAGCAGCTAGGCACCCAAGTCCATGAATACCTTTAAAACACTGGCCCAAAGTGACTTGCCCCAGGCCCCCCAGGAAGCCTTTGCACTGTACGACCTTAGAGCAAAGCCACGGAGTTGTAATTAACAGATATCTAGAGAACAAGGATGATCCAGTGTTTCGGGTGCTCGAGACCTGGCTTCCGTTCCCTCCTCCGCCACTGACCTTCCTGCGTGACCATGGGCAAGTCACTTAGGGCTAGCCAGGCTTTGTCCCTCGGTTCTGTACAATGGGGATAGTAGCACTGCCCAGGGGTGTTGAGGATAAAGATGCTAAAGATGGTGAGGGGACGGGGTGTGCGCCATAGAAATAATGTCCATCGAGCTGAATTAACACATGGGGGGAGGCAAGCGGGCGGGTAGGTTCTTGGAGTTCTGGTAGGTGTTGCAGCTCTCCCCACAGCTTGGTGCAAAGTGACCCTAATTTACTGACCTTCAGGACACGCTGCCCGGCCCATTTCTTGCCCCGGCTGTGCACGTCATGGGAATGCCCTGGTGGCTGGCACAGCTGGCATTCGCCAAAGGATTTAAGGAAGTTCTCAATCCTGCTTCCTCCAACACTCAGTAGGGTTTGGTTGCCTGACTCCTTTGGAGGAATCCCAGCCCAGGCCTTTGGGTGCTCGGCTGTTGGTGGTTGTGGGTGGCCCCAGGAGCAGTCTCGTGTGTGTGTGTGTGTGTGTACGGGTGGTTTCAGAGTGCAGCCTTTGCAGTGAATGCTTACTAGACACAACTAAAGATCGTGTCCGTGCGCCAGTGTGTCACACAATGTGCACCTGGCACTGCTGCCTTTCCTGCTGGTGTCATCTCCTGGTACCGAATAGACAGCGCTGAAGCCTGGGATTTACGAAGCAACCTAAGGGCTTCAAACACCCAGGGTAAAATTTTCCAAAAAGCGACTAAGTCACTTAGGAACCTCAGTCATGTTGGGTTTCAACAGGATTTAGGGGTAAAACGTTCAAAAGGACCTAACTCTTGTGTTTCAGTGGGATTTGGGTGCCTAATTCCCATAGGCTCCAGCCCAAAGGTAGCGACTCCCAGGCACATCCTGTGAGCAAGGTAACTTTCCCGCGGGGGGAGATGCTCCATGGGATGCACGTAGTGTTAAAGCTCCGGATCCATCAATCAGAACTGGTTAACTTTTATAAGATAAATTAAAGAGCCTTTGCCCTAAGAATGGAAAAACTTGTATCTGTTAATACTGCACAACACGAAATGTATGTCCCTTTAAGAGCCATTCCAACCTCCAGCCAAGCTAGCAATCCGGTTGGCCTATGTATGCACTGCAGTAGTAACAAGGCACAATCCCATGGATCCCGAGCTCCCGAGGCGGGCTAGCAGAGAAACCTGGCTATCTAACACTGCCTGGCTTGCGGGCTCTTCCTCCTTCCTAAAGAGAGAGAGAGGAGGAAAAAAAAAGACCGGCTGGGTCCTTTAAAGGATGTGCCAGCGTGGGGTTCTAATTTAATCACCAATTGGAGCTCGTCAGCCAATCGGCTTGCTCTCCTGCCCACTGCCAGCTAACGAGATGAAGCAATTTTCCGTTCTCTCACAAATCAAATGCTCCGGGTTGGGTTTTCTGGCTTGTAGCATTTGTATTAAAAACCCATTCGCGCCATCCCCTTGTGGTTGGATTAAGCACCCGCAGGGTTGGATTTGGTTTTGATAAGAGTCCATTTGCGTAGGGGCCAGACAGCAAAATGTTTGGCTTGCAATAGTGGGACATGCGCGCGCCAGGCGTCTAATGCAGTGTTGCATGGATAGCTACAGAAAGCCAGCAATTTGATTTGATTGGGAAACGTTACAGGAAGGTCAAGGTAGCCAAAGATGCAAGGTGGGGGGTGTGGGGGAGGAGAAAAGGATGTTCTAGGACTTGTCTTGACTGGATGGCCATCGCCATGTGACAGACGGGCACTGGCAGGCCATGGCTTGATGCCTTTCCACCTCCGTTTAACATGGCAGTGCTGCTGTGATTTTAAAATATCTGGGCAGGCAGATACCCCTGCCATGAGCCGCTGGATGGTTAATAAAATAGAAGCCCGGCTGTGTTTCTGCGTCAGCTGGCAGGGTGAATTGCTCCTACTTGGAGACTGGCTGCAGGGAACAAACGAAAGCTGCTGATGCAGGGTTGGCAGGCTCTGCCCGGCTACATGATTGTGTTTGTGGCATCTCAGTGCCCCTGTGCCCATGCAGCCTGCAGTGGGAGCAGCGGGTCTACCCTGGGTTTACACTGAAACCAATCTACACCCTCACGCTAAGGCTTCCCGTGGAGCATTGTTGCAACCGTGTTGCTCACAAGGGCAATATTGTGCCAGAAGTGGGGGAGGTTCAGCCTCTTGTGTTCATTTGAGGAAGCTTTGTCCCTGCTGGCAGATTACAGTGCTAATCCCTTGCTTTATAAAGGGCTTTCCATCGAAACGCAGTATCGTTATCTCCATTGCATAGATAGGGAAACTGAGGCACGTGGGAGGGGGTGTGACTTGCCCAAGGTCACTGAGCGGGTCCAATGGCAGAGCCAGAAATTGACACCCAGGTCCCTTACACCCCAAGACGGGGGCTCTGTCCACTAGGCCATGCTGTCTGCCAGTCCAGGCACATATTCTGGCCCTTCTGTAGCCAAGGGAGGGAACGGAAGAGCCTTAGAGAGTGGTGGCGCTGGGTTGGATACGGGGTACCTGTGAGCCACGTGGTGGCCTGTGTTACACCCACCGTCAGAGGAGAGGATCTAATAGTCCTGCCCGGCCTTCGCATCTCGGAAGTGGAGCGGGCCCGTGTGTCGGCGTTTGCACAGCCCTTAGCACGGTGTGGTGGGGACATCCAGAGCTGCGCAATCTCTGTTCCCTGCTAATGATTCTCCCCCCTGCCTTTTGCAGATGCCTGCGGCCTCTCAGACCCTGCCCACGTGGAGAGCTTGCAAGAGAAGGCGCAGGTGGCCCTGACGGAGTACGTCCGTGCCCAGTACCCATCTCAGCCCCAGCGCTTTGGCAGACTCCTGCTGCGGCTCCCGGCGCTCCGGGCGGTGCCGGCTTCACTCATCTCTCAGCTCTTCTTTATGAGACTGGTGGGGAAGACACCCATCGAAACACTAATTAGGGACATGCTGCTGTCTGGGAGCACGTTCAACTGGCCTTACGGGACGGGGCAATAGGAGACAGCGGGAATTCTCCCCTCGCGGTCCCAGATGCAGCTCGGGAACCCCAGCCCGTTCCACCAGAAACCCTTCCTCGCTGGGCCCTGTACTGAGCGGTTCCTGCGCGGCCAGAGGCTCAGGCCTGCACGGTTCTTTTCCAGGCCGGAGTCCCAGACCGTGCGGCCCCCCACCCACGTGGCAACGTTAGCTGGCGCCTCGCCCGGGTGTTGCACACGGAACCCCCTCCCCACTCATGGAGTGAGTCAGCAAAGGGATGGAGCCGATGACTTTTCAGAGTGCGACAGCAGATGGCTCTGGATAGGTGACGACTGGAATCGAACAATGGGCGGGTCGTGCGGTTGGGATTTGAACTTTTATTTTTTCCTTATTTAGAAAAACCTCTCTGAAGGCAAGACAAGCTCAAACTCCCGTCCCTGGGGAACCGGACAACAGAGGTGGGAAATGACTGTGGGCTATTCTGCTGCTCTGCCTGTTGCCTCTGAGCCAGTCCAGAGCGACCGGGGCTGCAGGCCTCTCTCTCCTGCCCCCACCCCCCGTCTGCCTTTTGCACGCAAGCTATATGACAGATGTCAGGTAAAATAGCCAGCAGCTGTCTCTGGCAAGAGCGTTTTGAGCCCTAGGAACTAGACCCGGCGGAGAGCCCAGCGCCTGGTCCCTAGCCAATGGCAGACCACTCTAGGGAATAACAGAACTGCCCAGTGTCAGACGGGTTAAAATAACCAAGTTCGGGAAGGGAGACAAAGCCGTACCCTCCAGGGATGTGCCAGTGTGTGGTGGGGGACAGGGGGAGGGGAAGGAAGAAGGGGGTCACGTTAGGCCTTCGCATGGGTTCTTGCATCATCTCCGCTTTCAAGGCCCAAGGGATCATTCCGCTCTGAGCAGCAGCCTCCCAGGCCCCATGCTGTCACCCAGTCACGCCTGCATCTAGCGCAACAACTAGGGAGAACCTAGGTGCTGGCCACGGGCTACTGGGCTAGAAGGGCCACAGGTCAGATCCAGTCTGGCCTTCCATGGGGGAAGAGCTCCAGTGCTTGGCCCTGCCTGCTTCCCTCGACCCCCTGCAGGCAACAACGCTTCCCTGCTGTTCAGCCCGAATTCACCTTGGCTCTGGTTACATGATGCCTGGCCTGGCGTGGAGACAGTAGGCGAAGGGGAGGCATTTCCTATATTACAGATGACCTCCCCCCATTCATTTCACCACCCTATATTTGACATCTCCCAGCTCAGCTCAAGCCAGTCCCTCTCTGCCTGTGATCGTGTCAAGGAAAGTTAGCAGCTGCTTTACACCGCAGACCCTTATATATAGGAAACACTGTCTCCCCCCCTTTCCTTTTTTTCAGGCATACAGCTGTTTCCCTCTCCTAATTCTGCTGAGCCTTTGAGGAGCGGTAGTGAGCTCTTAAATTGCTTGAAGGCTGCCAACATCTGAAGTGGAAGGGAGGGGACCAAGAGGCAGAATCTCTGTATGGCAAAATAAAAAGCAGACTGCAATTATTAAATCCAGGACAGGTAGTGGGTAAATCACTCTTTGCAAGGGCAGGGCTGGCCAGATTCAGGGTTATGTGCTAAACTGGTAAGTGGGGCATGGTTTATTTGTCCTATTAAAAGATACTGTTCTTTTGGCAATTGCTGATACACATGGGAATTGCTGTTGCAGAAAAGAACCTAGCACGGGGGGGGTTAATGCAAAGTGAGGCAGATCTGGGGCAGACCTCATTCCTGGAACCGTGTGGCCTCTGCCCCACTAGTGTGGCTGCTCCCCAGTGATGCAAGCCTGAGGATCCTTGCTATAAACAGGCTCGGCACAGACATCCTATCTCTGTGTAAGCAAAAGAAAGCTAGATGGGTGGAGGACTTTTTATTTAGATCAAGTCCTGATTCTAAACCCATTAACTGAAGTCAATGCAGATGTTCCGTTTACGAAGGGGTGCTCTGTTTAGAGGGGAGTGGGGAAGGCGCTGGCCTTCGACCACATGGGCTGGGGTGGGAATGAGCTGCCTGGATTTTGAATACCTGCCTTCCCCCCCTTCAGTATATATTGCAGGAGACTTTTCAGCACAGCAGCCGCACAAATCTTTAATCCAGCTCCCCTAAAAACTTCCGAGGAGCGATCTCATTTTCGTCTCTGAGGGAGGAGGAGCATGACAACGGCTCTCCATTAAACACACTGGCACCCACTGCTTTGCAGCCACCTTGCGGATTCACTTTGCCTGGAGTTAAGCCATGGTTGCAAGGTGCCTGGGAGATACGAAGCGCTAAATCTTATCGTTACACATTCACGTTGCTGCTCCAAAGCGCCCTCCTACTGTGGAGGCAAATAGGACCCTGAATCCGCATTTTCCAAGCGTGACTAGAGATTCTGGGGTGTCCGACGTGAGGCACCACAACGGGGCATGACTTTCAGAAAGCAGGTGCTGGGCAAGCTCTGAAAGCATGGCCCCCTTTGAGGGCATCCAGAACCAGTGGTACCCAAAATCTCTAGTCACTCTTGAAAAAAATGAGGCCCTGGATTCTGCTGTTCTATGCAAAGAGCCTTAACACTAAACCCGCTTGCACTTAATCCCCGAGAGCAGGGGTGTTTTGGTCACCCAGGGGCATTATGGGATATTATCAGGTGTGGCAAAACCAGCGCGGAGCCCCAGTACTTGAAATTTTCAAGTAAGGTTTGGTGCTATGAAGAGATTTTTCTGTTCAGAAATAAGAACCAGACGCGCCGCTGAATCCTGCGTGGGCATCGATGCCCCAGTCTGGGTCCCTAAGGGGCTGGGAAATGAACTTTTCCCCCGTCACCAAAGCAGAGAGTTACTGTTGCTGTCGGACTGAGTGTCTCCAGGTCTAAGCGCCAGGGCAGCACGCCTGCAAAGACCCCCTTAGAAAAGGGCTCAGCCAAAGAATCACAACAATAAAAGTGTGTTTTATGCTTCTGGGTGGTGCCTTCTTCTGGAATAGACTTTCCTGGACACACTAGCACAACCCGGACTTGTGCCCGGACTCCTTATCCCCTGCTAGGGGCTGCTCCTGCTGCCTGAGCTCCTGGCACTGGGCCCAGATACTTCTCTGCCTTCGCTAGTTAGATTCCACTGTCATTTCCCAAGTGCCATGTTAACAATCCTACATCCGCCGCTCTCAGGCAGCGTGGGGCTTGTTCTGCTTACCTGGGAATTGCGATGATCAGTGGCAATATTGTTTTGTTGGGTTGGGTGTGTGCGTGTGCAGGTAAATCGCTGATTCCTGACATTTACCAATGCAAATCTAACATGTCCATGCCTACCCCCGGAGAGGAATTGAGCTGCTAGGGCCAGGGATGGTGTTACAGTAGCATTCTGTATTATAGGGCCCCCAAACCCCTTACTACCCCAGCCAACGCTCTCTGGGCCTCTGTGCTGGGGCTGGGTTTTAACATGATGATCAATCTAGTTCCATCAGGCAGTGCCCCGAATTAGCCTCTCTGTGTAGCCCACCCTGTCTGTAAAGGGGTTTGGGCCTAATTCACCACTACACCTTGCGCAGGCCCTGACAGCAGTGGGATGTAGGTGTAAAACAACTTTTCATTGGGTGTAAAATCCTCCCTTGTGTAAACGTGCACACGAGGTGCAGGGCCATCAAAAAGACAAGTCACGTCCATTTAATGCAACCATTATACGTAGGTGTCTGGGGGAGGGTGACAAGACTCTCCCCCAGACCCACGCTTTCTTGCACTTAATTCAGGGGTGTAATCGTGCTGGAGACTAAACCATAGCATGGACCTGGGGCCTTTGCAGTAAAATTGGTCAAAGATTGAGGATTAAAATGCAGCCAGAGTTCAGGCTCCCAGTTCCTTCAGCGGGATTAGGACTAAAGTGACTTTTCAGAAGCCATCTGGGCAAGAAGGGTCCTAGGGTTTTAAATATTTTTTAGAAAATAGTTCACGCGGCAAGCAGCTCAAAGCCCTTCCCACACCACCATGCCCTGGCAGCCAGGTCTGGGGTGGAACGCAGCAGCAGTTTCACAGTGTAGAACAGCTTTAGGACATGGAGAATTAAGTGCAGCAGCTTGAGGAGGGATCTGGCCGGCAAACCCAGAGCCCTGTTCTTGGGGGTGGGAGTGTGATAGAGGAAAGGCCCTTGGAGTCAGGCGAGCAGAGCACCTAGTGCAACCAAGGGGTTTTCAGCTGGGGTGGGGGATTCAATCCCTGGGCTCAGGCTTTCACCAAGACCTTCAGGGCTGACCCTTAGGGCCATACAGAGCCCCAGGGATTTCAGCTGAGAGCCAGCCCCGTGGCTTGCCATGCCACTGCACACTGCACACCATCACAGCCCCCAAGATACAGTAGCCCCCTCCCCTCCCCCCATTCAACGAGCCCATGGGGCAAACCGCAGCAGGCCCTCGGCCGGCTTAAAGCTCTGACAGCATCTACGGGCCTGAGAGGATGAGCAGCAGCATGTGCCATGCAGCATCCCGCTGCTCCCAGAAATCACAAGATGAGCTAAAGATAATCAGGAGCTTTCACAGAACAATACATATGGCGGGGGGGGGGTATTTATTTATTTTTTAATTTCCTTTCTGTTATTTTGAGCCTTTAGTGGTCATGATTTTCAAGCTATTTCTCTGCAACCACCAGGGCTAGAAGTTTCTCTCTTGAAACCAAACACTGAGCTGCTCATGAATCCCACGCCTCCAGGAGCTGGCGCTTTAAGAAAAACTCCGAGCCAGGGGAGCTCCACAATAAAAATCCCAAGCGTGGGCAACATAAGGGCTGGTCATGTGGTTCTAACGGGTCCTCTCCAGGCCCAGCTGACCTTACCAGACACTAACTGCGCATCAAAACCCTTGTCTTCAGCGTACGCAGGTCATGTGGGACAGCAGGGAGAAGGGCGGGCGGGAAGGGGACTGAATCCACCAGCCTGCATCAAATGGGAAGCAAGGTTCCCACAGACCAACCCCTCTCAAACTGTGACCAAGATATTGGAGCGCCCCAAGAGCACCTGTCCTGGCTCGCTTGGCCCGGAGAACTCAAAGGGCTCTAGGAAAGGGGCCGCCCCTGTTCAGTGCGTGAAAGGGGAAGCACCTGGGGTTAGCAGTACTCACGGGCAGGGAGCAAGAGGCAGCTGGCAGCAGGCAAATGGCCACTTCAGGGTTCCAGCAGCTTCTCTCTGCCAAATGTATAGGTCCTCCCCCCCAGCAAGGCATGTTAGAAGAATGCAGCTATAAGAAGTAGCTATAAGAATGCAGCCCTGGGCTGGGGGTGGGAACTTTGCCAGCCCATTGCTGGCAGAGCATGGCTGGCCTTGTGGTTCAAGCACTGGCCGGAGCTGGGGGACGTTGGGGTTCACTTTTCAGGCTCTGCCCCAAACTCCTCGCGTGACCTCATCCAAGTCACTGCAGCACTCTGGGCCTTGGGTCCTGCCTGGTCTGGCAAACCAGGGATGATGAGTCTCACCTCCCACATGGGCTGTCAGGAGCATAAACTCATGACAGCAATGGGTTGACAGGCTGGAGGCCAGCAGGGACTGCATCAAATGCACTTGCTGTCATCTCTCCCCTTGCCCAATTTCTACCTCCAAATAGTGCTCCGGCCAGCGGCAAAACACTCACTGCCTCTGGCTGCAGCCCATAAAACATACAGAGATTCTTTTTCTCTAAGCCACACACTGCTTCAGGAGCGAAAGGGGGAAGCGTTTCATTTTTCAGCAAGCTGCTGAAATTTAAAACCAATAGATACAGTTTATTAAAAAAAACAACCCCAGACATCACAACCGGTTCCCTACAGAATAGCACACGGGCGTAGGAAGTGCCGGTGGCGTTAAAAGAAATTGCATTCAAACGTTCGCACCGTGCCGTCCAGCGCTATAAAACCATGGCAGCTGTAGGGGCTATTCTAAGATTGGCACCGGGATGCCCATGCGAGCGTGAAATCTCCTCACAGAACGCCTAGCATGGGCTCTGGCGGGAGGGCGGCCAAACCCTGGCTTTTGCTGGCTTGTCAAGTTGTCAGAAGTGTGAGCTGCCTGCGCTGGGTGACTCAGGAGCTCCCTATGTATTATTCATCCCGGTGAAATGCATCCACTGCCGAACTCAGTTGTCAGCTCCACAAGAGACACGTCTGCAGAATGGGGCAGGAGGTGAGGGGCTGGGACAATCTCTGGAACTTGGGTCTGTGTTTACACCCAGCTTGACTGCACGCATCTCAGCTGCTGTGGTGGGAGACAGGCCGTCACCCTCAGCTGGCTAGAACGGGCTCCTTACGGCAGGCTGGTGTGGAGTGTGAAACATGCCTGGGTTCCAGAGCTCCAGCTGCGGATCTCCCATGCTCCTGGCTTTGAATCACATTGGGACTCGGGGGATGGCGGGGAACGAGGACAGTAATCTAAGAGGGAGCGGGAGTCCTTGCTAATTGCCTTTCCAGAGAGCACGGGCCCAATCCTGCAAGCCTTTCTTGGGCAGGGATCCAGCATCAGGCTTATGCAGCACAAAGTCCCCAGAAAGGAGTGAAATCCGGGCTCTATTGAAGTAACAGCTCACTCCCCAGAGAGGTCAATGGGGCCAGCATTCCACCTACTGTGCTCGGGGGGGGGGGGGCGGGGTCAGTGGTGCATAGGCCTTGTACAAATCCCTCTGCCCAGAGGTGAATTTCACCCACCGAGGGTCCTCGCTCAGGAGGGATGTCCCACTGAGCTCACTGGGACTACCTGGGCGAGTAAGGGCTTGCAGGATCGGGACCAGCATGTGAGCATGCTACAGAGAGGCTCACCCTTTGATCATATAAAACAGAAGGCTAATTTATATACACACCCACGTATTTACAAATTTACATCTGCACACATGTACAAACCGAAGGGCCGATGCTGCAGCAACCGCAGGTGCATGCTTAATGCTCAGTTCTATTAAATTCATGACTTACATGCGTAAACTTAAGCACCAAGGATGATCTCCTAGCCCCACTGAAGTCACTGATTTCAATGGGGCCAGGATTTCTGCTTAGGTCATTGCAAGATAAGGGCCCACCGGAATCAAACCAGAGCGCAAACTTCCTTGGAGTTTCATTTCTGTTCTAAAAATCGCCCTCTCGCCCCGCTCACTTAGACCTGTCGGGTTTCGGTTTGGAAACAGCACAAAGAGAGAGAGATTCTGCTTTTGAAACGAGTGTACAAAGCAAAAAGAAATCTGCTTTTAGTCCAGGTATTTGGCATTCTTGCAGCGCTTCGTGGAGGGAAGTCGGCTGACCACACACAGAATTTCTTCCCCCTCCAAAGGATTCCGCTTTCTGCGCTAGCCTCTCATCTTATCGTAATCGCTCACCATGCGTTTGATGTGGAACAGCTTGTTCCGCAGAGCTTTGCTCTCCATTTTCTTTGTCTGATAGTCAGGAGTCTGAAGCGAGAGCAAGAAACGAGGAGGCGTTAATCACGTCGCAGGGAACACGGGGGCCCATTCTCTCTGGCTCCTTAATGCAGTTGTGCTCTGGAAGCACGAAGCATTGTGGGAGCTGGTTCAGTGTTCTGCATCGCCATCTAGTGGCTGGTCCGCATAAGAAGATAAGAGCCTCCCATTGCTACCGGCTAATGGAGTTCTGTTTTTAGCTCAAGTGGCACAGGCTGATGCTTCTGGAGAGCAAATGTTAAGAATTCATGGCCAGATTTTCAAGGGCTCAGTGCCCACAACTGAGGCCAGATTTAAGAAAATGCTCAGCACCCAATGGGACTGCTCCCTTCAGTGCTTAAATGAGCGCTCGTCCCCTTTGAAAATCTGGTACTTAATATTTAAGGTTCTGAGTTCAAGCCCCACGTGTTGACTGTGATCCCAGCTTAGACCCCCTCCCTTTGCAAGTGAACAGAGATATTTTTTATCCTTTGCGGCCTGTGCTGCAAAAGCAACCTGGGATCCCAGAGGCGCGCTGGGTTTCTTCTTGCCTCGTGCACGCTCCCCGCTAATAAAGATTTTGCAACTGGAACTAAGCAGTCCTTTGGGATGTATGAACCCCAGTGGAACCCCCTCATGCCACTGGGCTGGCTCTGCGGGGCTCAAGGGAATAATCCAAAGCCAGGTTTCAGAGTAGCAGCCGTGTTAGTCTGTGAGCTGTAGCTCACGAAAGCTCATGCTCCAATAAATTGGTTAGTCTCTAAGGTGCCACAAGTCCTCCTGTTCTTAATCCAAAGCCAGTGAGCTCCGCAGGCCTGCCAGGTCCCCACAGCGGAGAGCAGATCGGCTGAGTGAAGAAGACCCCCTGGCCATGCCGCAGGCTGTAGGAGGCCAAGGCTGGCACTGGACGGTGCCGTCTAGACAACTCTGAAAGCAGGAGGTGTTTTTCCTCCGTCTCAGCTCACTGAAGCATGTTGGATTTCAAGCTGTGCCACAGAGCGTAATCCAACACCAAACCAGCCAGCTCAGGGGCACTGCGAAGGGTGGCAGGGCATTGCACTCCAGGTCATGTGTTTGACTCTGACCCAGGTACGGAAGGGTTGGCAGTTTTTAACCAGCTGATGGCTCCTGGGCCACGTCAAGCACATTCATCGCCTGGGTCCTAGATGACCAGTCTCCACATTACAGAGTGTAACCCACTGGTGGGCGTGTGTTACAGACCCCCTTGGAGTGAGGACAGGAGTTGTTACAATGCCCGCCCGCCTCCCCTCCACCCAGGGAGCTTTCACTCAAGCTGTAGCAGCTCCTACGTTTAGCTCCGGAGGTCCCCAGTTCAATCCCCCTTATGACAGCCAAGAGGGTGGCTGTCACAAAAGCACACACTGCATGGGACTTTCCCCCCACCCAGCCCAGACTAGGGAATGGGGGCCTGATTCTGGGGGGTGCGGCTCCCACTGACTTCAGTGAGAACGGCGTGTACACAGCAATGCTCAGGATTGGGCACACAGAGCGGAGCTAGCCTCCCACCCCAGCCGGGGCCTTCCAGCTCTGGGATCGGTTACATCACTGGCTACACACGCACTAAAGCCATGCTGCCCTAGGGTGACCAGATGTCCTGATTTTATAGGGACAGTCCCGATTTTTGGGTCTTTTTTTTAATATAGGCTCCTATTAGCCCCCACCTCCTGTCCCAATTTTTCACATTTGCTGTCCGGTCACCCTATGCTGCCCCTGCCCTGGGATGAAGCACAGAACTCCAGCTCTGGGCTCTCAGTCCAGCCCCCTTCATGGGAGCAACAAATTCACTGAAAAGGGGAAAAAAGACAATCACCCCCAGGCCTGGTCTACACGCACAGAGCTGCCCCGCTCTAACTCAACATGAGATTTTAAACCGATTCAGATAAAACTGGTGCAACATTGTGTGTGGACACCCTGAAATCAGTTTAAGCCTCACTCTGATGATTTCGTTCACCTAGGGAAATTGACAGGCATTCAGCTAAACCGACAGAACTATATTCAAACTGATATCCATACCTGCACATAGGGGCTTTCAGTGGTTTAACCATGTCTGGGTTGGAAAGCGATTTAAGTTAAGCCGGTGCCGCTTGCGTGTGTAGACAAGTTCTAAGGCTGCTGAAGTGGGAAATGCTGAACGGCTAAGCCCTTGGCTGAGGACACTCACTATGGGATGCTATTTGAATAGCTAGGGGAATGGACAGACACACAAATCCTTAAGGGAGATCAGACAGACAGAATAAACACAGAGGCAAGTGGCTAAAGACAAGCTGGGTTTTGGAGACTCACCCGTTTTAAATCTTTCAGCCGGTTGTATTCCTCGGCGACTCCCTGAAAAAGAAAAACCAGGAGGAGAGGGCCATGTTATGTGCACAGCAGATAATTATTCCAGAGCCATCACTCGGCAGTGTACCTAACGAGGGAGCACAGGTGATGGTGCCAGGCGGGGGCTGACAAAGAAACCCTTTCAGGCTACTGTATGGAAAGCCAGCCACGTTGCCGAAAGGCAGTCTTCCCAAGGCAGCCCATCACTGCATGCTGGTGGAATCAGGATGGGCTGGGCAGGGGCTGGAGCTAGGGAAGGAGAAGAAGAATGTCTTCCAGCTCCCACTGACTGGGCAAAATTTCCTGTCAGCTTCCACACGGGCAGGGTGGGTCCCTGAACAAAATAGATGAGCATGAGCTATCAGATGAGACCTACATGCCCCTTGAGTGGGGCTCCAGCTTGGTGCTGGCCCCTCTGCAGGGGGGTGAAGTAGCAGGAAGGATGCCCTGTAGATAAGGCACTGGGCTGGGAATCAGGAGACCTAAGCTCAGTTCCTGCCTCTGCCACTGAATCTCTCTGGTTCTTAGTACCCTGGCTGCAAAATGGGGCGACAATGCCCCCTTTGTCTGTTGAGCCTGTGAGCGCTTCGGAGTCGGGCCGGGCTCTTGGGGTCTGTGCAGCGCCAGGCACAACGGGACCCTGAGTTCTGCTGAGCCCTAGAGGGGCTACTGTGATACAACCCCTACAGACTCCGTGTCAGTCGGTAAAGCACAGCCCCAGCCTGGCCCCACCCTGACCTGGTACTGTGGGCTGTCCTCCGACAAGCCGTCCAGCTGCTTGCTGAGCTGGTTCAACTGGTCGTTGATGTCGTCCATCTCGGCGCACAGCTGCTTGTAGTGCTTGAGGTCAGCATCAAACTCCTGCTTGTATTCCTGGCGAATGCTGTCCGAGGTGATTGGGGGGTACACGCTGCCCGGCAGGAGGAGAAGGAGAGAGAGAGAGATTAGATTGGGGACTCAGCGGGGGGTGGGGTGCTCTGGAGCTGAAGGGCCGAGTCTCTGGGAACCAGGTTCAAGGTGCCTCGAGTTTGGAGCCCCGCTCCCCTGCACCCCCAAATCATTGCAATTTATTTCCATGCAGCGTTGTTCTTGCACCCACATCCAGGGAGCTGGCAGGTGCTTACTGGAATTACAGGAGGGCTGTGTCACCGGCCTGTCTGACGGGGGAGGAATGCAGGCGTCCCCCAGATGGGGCTGCCACAGCACATGGTGACATCACTGCCGTGACAATGACATCACATCGGGATGCCAGCACACCTTGTCAAAATGTCAGTGAAGCTGGCGTGACCAGATCCCCCTCCCGCCTCCCATGGAGTAGCCCTCCCCCACAGGCCAAATGGGGCAGCCTGGATCCCCATCCTGGTCCAGCTGCATGGCATAACATAAGACCATAAGAACGGCCATACTGGGTCAGACCAAAGGTCCATCTGGCCCAGTATCTTGTCTTCTGGGGCACCTGGCATTGGCTGCTGTCAGAGCAAATGAACAGAACAGGGAATTATCAAGTGATCCATCCAGTCACCCACTCCCAGCTTCTGGCAAACAGAGGCTAGAGACACCATCCCTGCCCAGACTGGCTAATAGCCATTGATGGACCTATCCTCCATGAGTTTATCTGTTCTTTTTTGAACCCTGTTATGGACTTGGCCTTCACAACATCCTCTGGCAAGGAGTTCCACAGGTTGGCTGTGCGTTGGGTGATAAAATACTTCTGTTTGTTTGTTTTAACCCTGCTGCCTGTTAATTTCATTCAGTGACCCCTAGTTCTTGTGTTATAAGAAGCAGTCAGTAACACTTCCTTATTTACTTTCTCCACACCAGCCATGATTTTATAGACCTCTATCATACCCCCCTTGGTCGTCGCTTTTCCAAGCTGAAAAGTTCCAGTCTTATTCATCTCTTCTCATATGGCAGCTGTTCCATGCCCCTCATCATTCTTGTTGCCCTTTTCTGAACCTTTCCCAATCCCAATACATCTTTTTTGAGATGTGGCGACCACATCTGCACGCAGTATTCAAGCTGTGGGCTTACCAGGGATTTATATAGAGGCAACATGATATTTTCTGTCTTATTATCTCTCCCTTTCCTAATGATGCCCAACACTCTGTTGGCTTTTTTGACGGCCACTGCACATTGAGTTGATGTTTTCAGAGAACTATCCACAATGACTCCAAGATCTCTCTCTTCAGCTAATTTAGACCCCAGCATTTTATATGCATAGTTGGGATTGTGTTTTCCAATGTGCATGACTGTGCCTGGCCATGGGTCAGCCCCTCCCCCTGTGGCCCAGCCTCTGATGTTAACAGCAGCGATCTCTGGTGCTAGACACCCTTCTGGGGGATGGCCCCAGTAGATGCGGCCCTGCAGAGGCAGCCAGGGGTCACTGATGGACGCGCCGGGGAGAGCGAGCCCCTCACCTGCCCCACTCGTCCTTGTCCCGCTCGTCGCTGGACTCCATGGCTGTGGTGTAGTCCGTCTCGTACTGGGACTCGTCCAGCTCGGGGTTGCGCCTCCTTCTCCTCCCACGCCGGGCGGCGGGCTTGCTGGAGCTCTCCCTCCCCCTCTCCTCCAGGGTGCTGGTGCTGAAGGTCCTGGCAGGCTGATCACTGACCACACGGGCAGGAGAGCTGGGAGGGGTGTGTGTGGACACGGGGCTCAGCCTAGAGCCGGGATTCTCAGCCTGAGACCTCCCCAAACTGCTCATCCATCCAGGCGGGACACAGGGAAACCCCTGGGCTAGAGCGCCCCAGCTGCTGCGGGTGACCGGGGGCTGGCAGCATGGGAAGGCGGCAGGTCTGAGTGAAACCGGGAGCGCGCTCCCCACATGGGCACCGTTATCGGTTTGGACACCTTTTCCTACCAGCAGCAGTGAAGCAGTGTGAGCTCAGGACCCCGCCGGGCCGGCTGCTGCCCAGACACGCAGTGAGAGAGAGCCCCTGCCCCAGAGCTCACAGCCTCAGACCGTTATCCTCCAGTCTGCAGATGTCTGGGAAATGAGGCCCAGGGAGATGCAGGGCCTTGCCCAAGGTCCCACAGAGCTGTGCCCTGAACCCAATGAGTCCGAGCCCTGGGCTCTAACCACTAGACCCACCGGGTACGTTACTTCGTCAAACCAGTGGCTCCCGAGCACCGTGAGCCCAGCTGAGCTGGGGGAAGAGTCTGCCGGAGGCCCGGGTGGGAGATCTGGATACAAAGGGACCCTGGGTTCCCAGCCCTTGGGACGGACTCACCTTCCGGGGTTGTAGGCCTCGGGGGCATAGTAGCCGTTCTCCTTGCGCGGGTAGCCGTAGGCGCTGGCTGGGGCGTTGACAGGGCTCATTGGCTTCTCAGAGTAGGCCAGCGTGGCCATCTCATCGGGCATGCTAGCCCCCTCTGCAACGTTCTTCACCTGAAAAGCAGCCAGAGGCGTTCGGCTCCCTCTGTGCCCGCGTGCGGCCTTGGGGGGGGCTGGGCGTGATGCTGGGGTCACGCTCTGCCCTTAGCTCCACCTTAGCGAGAGTCAGGGCCAGGCGTGACCTTGGTCTCAACTTCAGGCCTGGTGATGGCCTCGGGGCAGTCCGCAGGGTGCACACAGTGGGGCCCAAACGGCAGCCCACCGCTGAGGGAGGCTGGGGGGGCAGGAGAGCAGGGGGTTGAGATTTAGGGACACTGGCAGAGCTGTGTGGGAGGGGGGAGCTCAGGGTGGGGATAACAGGGGGATGGGAGGTCGGGATTGAGCAGCATCAGCAGGCGGGGAGGCGGGGAGCCCAGGGCTGTATAACAAGGGGCTGTGGGTCGGGATTCAGGGACGTTGGCAGAGCGGGGTGGTGGTGGAGCTCAGGGCTGGGGTAACAGGGGCTGGGGGTCTGCACTGTGCGAGGAGCTCTGGCAGAGCCGTGAGGGGGACGCTGGCCCAGCCAGTTCTATTCGTTCCTGGTCACCGTCACACAAAGGCACACAGAAAACCAAACCAGGGGCCGCTAATGCAGCCCAACCCTCCTCCGGTCTGCAGGGCCCCGGAGCTGGGATTGGGATCGAGAGCATAGGGAACCACCGCCCAGATCCCGGCTCTCTGCCTCCCGTGTGCGCAGCCCCACCCCCTTATCACAGTGCGAGGGGCTGATAAGCTAAATCAGCACTTGGCAAACACCTCCCCTGCCATTTAACCAGCCCCACCCTGCAGGCTGGGTGAGAGGCAGCTGGCACCACCGGGCCCCACGATCCCGCAACCTGCCGGCCCAGCAGCAGAGACCAGAGGGATGGGTGGGTGCCAGTGGATAAGTCCCAGGCACAGAGGAATGGGGCTAAATTGTGTGACCTACCCCCCCATTCCAGGGCCTAGCTGACCTGGCTTGCTATGCCCCACCCCCAGGAGCCAGCCCCCACAACCTGCAGTGGAGAACAAAGCCGTGGGGCTGTTGGGTGACACCTTCCCCCAGCCCCCAGCTCCTGGCTGTTTGAGGTCTGGGAGCTGCAGGAGCAGAGCGAAGGAGATACAAGGCTCTCCAGGAAGGGAAGTGGCTGCGCTCAGTGCCAGGGAACAGGCGGTTTGGGTGGGAATTTCCCCTCCCGAACTCCCCTGTGCCAGCACGCCACGGGGCCAGTTCCCTTTCCCAGGGGTGTTTGCTCGCCTCGCTTACAATAAATCACAGGGACTCAGCCACCTGGAGAGCACTAACCCTTCCCTCCCCAGACATCCCTGGGACTGACAAAGGGAGGATATGTCGTTCTGGGCAGCGCCGCCCTGACCTGGGTCCCTACAGAGCCCATGCAGGAGACGCTTCCACCAGAACTCAGGAAATGCCTCCCAGGGGTGACCTGCTCAGTAAATAAACCGAGCTGGGAGGAACGTGGAAACGCCCAGAGCTGGGAAACTGGTCACGTCCAGGGTGCTTCGGTTCTTTCAGGCTTTGCTCTTGTACAGACGGCAGGCTACAGGGTCAAATTCTGCCCATCTGTTTTATGTACATCTAGGACCCCCAGTGCTGTAGGATCTGAGCACCTCCCAATCCTTAACATATTGATTTATCTTCACCCCCACCCTCCGTGAGTTAGGGAAATGCAATTATGTCCATTGTACAGATACCACCTACTGCTTACATAGCACTTTTCATCAGCTGATCTCCAAGGGCTTTACAGAGGAGGGCAGGACCACTATCCCCATTTTGCAGATGGTGAAACTGAGGCACAGAGATGGGAAGTGACATGCCCCAGGTTACACAGCAACCCAGTGGCAGGGCCAAGAAGAGGACCCAACACTGCTGGGTCCCAGTCTGGGGCTGCACCCACTAGGCAATGCTGTCTCCTCTCTAGATAGGCCCCTGAGGCCCCAGAGATTAAGTGACTCACCCAAGGTCACACAAGAAGTCTGTGGCAGAGAAATGACCCCTCACCTTCCCAAGCCAGTGCCCTAACCACTAGGCAATCCTTCCACTGTATTCACACAATCTTCCTCATGCTGGACACAATGCCTCACGCAGCCAGTGGGCCCATTGACCTCAGTTGTGCAGTAGGACACTACTTAGCAGAAAGTTACAAAAACAAAGTATTAAAATCTGGCTCTAAACAGGGGAACCATAGCTTTAGAAGTTGTGACCTTGATATAGCCTTCCGGCCCAGCCCCCCACGTACATCCTCCTCCACTTCCACCAGGCATCTGCTAAAGAGGGCATCCCAACAGAACAGATTTTTAAATAATCAGTAAATAGTTAATGTATGAATGGGAATAACATTCACCGGGGGCCGGGAAGGAGATGGTAAAACAGTGTTAGACTGAGTTCATCAGGGTCTCTGAAAGAAAGCGAGCAAGCAAGCAATCTCTACTTGCATCATGTGGAGAAGATGATATAGAGAGATAGATACAGTGTTGCCAACTCTCTCAACACCTCATGTTTCTCCTAAAGCTCCAGCGCCTGGAATCAGGGGATTAGGGGAGAATCTCCTTTTTTTAAAAGTCATTTTTTAACCTTCATGCTTTTGGAGGAAAGCTTGAGCACACACCCTGCGTGCCCCCCAGCAGCTCACTAACCAGAAGGCAAACCAAAAGCAACCAAAATTCATTTTTAAACAAAATCTCTTAGTTTTTAAGCCAATTGTGTGATTTTTCTGGGAGACCGGATATGGGACGATTGAGCTCTTGAGGCCGGTGATCAGCGAGATCGATAGAAATGAGAGCGAAAGGGCGGGGGGTTAAGAGATATCTTTTATGGGACCAACTCCTGCTTGTGGAAGAGACAAGCTTTCAAGAGCTCTTCTTCAGGGCAGGAAAAGGTACTTGGAGTGTCACTGTGAACTACAAGGTGGGACAGACTGTTAAGCCCAAGGGATTGGCACATGTAGGCAGAACGATCAAACAGAACAGGTTTCATAAACGGCATGCCTGATTCTCCCCTGTCCTTGGCTAGTTGCCCCTCTGCTCCAGTCAGATCTTTTCTAAACGCCTTAAGTTTGCCCCTGCTTGCAATTCACTCCCTGGATAGCAGATGCACTCGTTAACTCCTTCCTTCCTCTCCTCACGTCCACCCAGCCACCCGTGGAAGCTGTCTTTGCTCCATGCTGCCGGCTGCTGAATAATGCAGGCCGCTCCCTCCCCTGCCCATCGGAGCATGAACGTCTGCCTCTGCTCTATGCAGCCTCGCAGCTGCAGGGCCCCGGCCCCTTAACGTTCCCCGCATCCTAGTCCCTGACCTCAGGCCAAAGGCATTTCCTAGCACTGGGCCTCCAGGCCGAGAGGTGCTGGGTTGGTGACGCAAGAGAGGTGCAGGCAAAGAGGGAATGCGGCCACATCTGCTCCTGGAGGTTAAGGAAATGGGGAGGGGCGGGGGCATTTGTTTAGACTGAATCCTAGACAGCCAGATGTTTTCCCCTTTCACCCTTCCTTTCTTCCTGGCCCTTTGTGGCTTGTTAGCTGGAGCCTCTTGCTGGGGGGCAGAAATTGTCGCTTGTCTGGGATCTGATGGATCTTTGGAGAAAAAAGCTTCATTCCCTGGCTAAGTCAGTCTCTCTCCCACCTTCCTTCCCACATGAGCAAAGATACAGAGAAACCTGGGAGCTGATCCTGGGGGGGAATCTCAGGGGGGCCTGGGAGCTGATCTAGAGTCAGTGGGGGAATCTCAGGGGAACCTGGGAGCTGATCCTGGGGGGGGGGAACCCCAGGGGGACCTGGGAGCTGATCCTGAGTGGGATGAGGGGAAATCCCAGCTCCCACCTGCAGAGCCCAGTCTGGGAAGAACTTGTCTTGTTCAGTTCCACACATTATTGAGCCCTTGACCCCTGCCCGGACTCAATGCTGCCAGCCCTGCTTGCGCTGTTAGACACTCCCTGCCAGAGCTGTGACTACAACCCAGGCATCCTGGCTCCCGAGCCCCATCCAGCTCTAACCCCTAGGCCGCGCTGCCTACGACTCTGACAGTCGCGCTCTCTCCTTGCCCTTGTGAGAAGCGCTGATTTGGTGGTTAACTCTCCTTTCGAAGGTCACAGCCCAGCCCTTAAACACGGTACACGTCACTTAGGACATGCCTGGGCGACGCTCAGACCCTAGTTACGAGAGCAGGACAAGACCCCAAACAGAACAAAGGAGGCTCCTGCTGCGGACAAGTCTTCCTCCAGCGACTGCTCTGACTGTTAATTTCCCCACAGCTAGGTTTGTCAGCGCTGTTCAGCTCCCTGATGCGGAGATGGCTGCTTTTCTGGGTCATGCCATGCAGTGGAGGGGATGCCAACTGCCATATGCCCTGGCCCAGCAGCGCCCTGGAGGGCTTGTCACTCTGCGTTAGGCTTTTAGGCATCAGACGCGCACGCTGAGCGGCAGGGATGCACTGGGGAGGCGGAGGGGAGAGGGGTGATTGCTCTGATGGCCCTTGGGGGATTTCACCCTGGGCAGAAGCCCAGCGCAACCCCACGGTACCACTACACCCATGGCTGGGAATCCCAGAATCCTTTGCTTCCTTGGCATTGGTGTAAATGGGATGCAAGTGGTGCTAAGACCGCCCGCCAGCCCCCCGCCTAGAGATGAATTTCCCAGGCTTAAGCGGAGCCCAGCACTTACCCTGGTGTGAAATTTCACCCCAACAACCAACCCTGCTCCCCCACCCCATCCCCAAGTGCCTGTGACCCCACTCGCCCAACCCCACTGCCAACCAGATGTGACCTGGCGCCAAGCGACGGACCAGAACACTGTGGCCGTTTGAGATGTGCCAGGCGAAACCCTGTGTGGCAAGAGCTGCCCGGTTAATCATTGACGAGGGTGAAACTAAATCATATCATAAGCAAACATCTTTCAAGCACTCAGTAGACAAAGGGGAAGAGAACAAAAACCCTTCGTGTTGCTGGTTCCAGGCTCACAGCCTATCTGATCCAATCCTGTTTTATTTATCTTTTGGTACATTCGAGATAGCTTGGACCAGCCCTGCTCTCTACACCCTGTTACTCATATCTGAGCAACAAAGAGACCCAAAAGCAAATGGAAAAAACAAGGCATTTAAAACAGATGCAAGGAACTACATCCCCCCTCCACTAATATATAAAATTAACCCATGGAACTCATTGCTACATGATATTATTGTTATTGTTATTTATTTTAATTTCTGAAGTAGGCCGGAGCCACAGCCACGGACCAGGATCCTGTTGTGCTAGGTTCTGTACAAACACTGAACAAAAGTAATAATTCCTAGTTCTTATATAGCACATTTCATAACATGCGTCAGGGAGCGCACAGCACTCTGCCACGGTCCCTGCCAGGCCACTGCACTTGCCCTAGTCCATCTTTTGCTCCAGAACCTAACCTGACCCTGACATTTATGGTTGCCTAGATCACCTTAAAATGTGAAGCAGACGAATCCAGCCACATCTGCCCACAGCCTGAAAGAGCAGATCAGAGAGATAATGCCCCATTGACCACAATGGAGTGTTAACTCTGAAGCCTACAGACGGTGACCTACAGTCAACATTGTTAACCATTTATAGATTCGTACCTCCTAAAGCCAGAAGGGAATTATTGTGATCATCTAGTCTGACCTCCTGCATAACACATGCCAGAGAACTTCCCAAAGTAACTCCTACAGCATCTCTCTTAGAACAAATCTAAATCTTGATTTTAAAATGGTCAGTGATGGAGAATCCTCCATGACTCTTAGTAAATTGTTCCAACAGTTAATTACTCTCACCATTAAAACGTTATGCCTTATTTCCAATCTGAATTTGTCTAGCTTCAATGTCCAGCCATTGGATCGTGTTAGCCCTGTCTCTGCTAGATTGAAGAGCCCGTTATTAAATATTTGTTCCCCGTGTAGATTCTTTATAGACTGTTTTCAAGTCACTCCTGACCCTTCTCTTTGTTGAGCTAAATAAATGGAGCTCTTTGAGTCTCTTGCTATAAGGCAGGTTTTCTAAGCCTTTAATCATTCTTGTGGCTCTTCTCTGACCCCTCTCCGATTTACCAACATCAACATTTCCCTGCTGCTAAAAGGAAGATGAGGATGGATCATGCTACAAAGATCTGCACAACCTACTGTGAGCGACGGCTGACTTTGAGGGCTCTCAATTTTGGCGCTATGAGTGGATGGGGCTTAGGAGAGTCCCTCCCCTTGTTTGTTTCCCAATCTGGCTCCTGAGGGTAGCTCTTGCAGCTAGACACCTTGGTGATGGGCTGGTTAGTAATGCCCTGAGTTAGCCAGAGCAGGTTGGAGCCTCAAAGTCCCTATCACTCATCTGCTCCACCCGCAGCCTGCACCATCCTAGACTCACCCACTCCTCCACGTTGGGGCCTTCCTGGAAGGCGAGTGGCTTGTCCCAGTAGATATTGGGCTTCCCAAACTTCCAGATCTTGTGACGCGTCTTGTGAGCAAAGAAGCAAATCACGCAGAGAAGAATGACGATGAAGAACCCACAGACAATGGCGATGGCCTAGAAGAGAGGAAAAAACCCACGTTGGCCAGGGAGTCAGGGAAATTACCCTTATGTCATCCATCAGCTTGGTTCAACCCCACCACTCTCTGCACTGCAGCACTGACCTCTAGCACTCAAGCTAAAGGAAGAACTCCATCAGCTGATAGCAGCAGTAGGTTGTTGTCGTCTATGTGGATTGGCCACTAGCAGGAAATGAGACACCCGTTCCTGCTAGCACAGCTGGAGAAGTCATTCCAGTCCATGTGAAGGTGCCAAAGGGTGGGGGGAAATCAAATAGAGGGAAAATAATTGTTACATCAGAGAAAAGAGTCCCCCCAAGGAAGAGAGAGTGAGACAGATGAGGAATTTCCTGGAATTAGGATTTAGGGGGAGGAAGAGAAGAAAAGGCAGCTTCTTGGGTTGGCAAGGGCTTTTGGAACCGGCTCCTTCACAAGAACTGCCAAGCGACGGAGAACAAACCCAGCAGCACTCAAAGGGGGAATGGTAGGGATTGGCTGTGCTGGCAACAAACCGAATCAGCTTCCCCAGCTGTCCCTGGCACAAAGCAGGAATCACATGGGAGGCTGCCACTGCTTTGCTCATTGCTATGATCTTATCCTGTGTGGAAGTCAGCAAAACAATCGAGCTGGCAAAGCTTTCTGGGGTTTCATTCTCCGGGACTGGGCCCAGCTCAAGAACCAAAAAGGAACCAGGTGATGCCAAAGCACTTTGCAAGCTACAGGGATCCAATGCCCTCATATTTTACAGACTGGGAGACTGAGGCACATGGCAAGAGAGGAAATGACTTTTGCAAGGCCCCACAGAGCCAGGAAAAGAGCCCAGGAGTCCTCACTCCCTGCTGCATGCTGAAACAACCAACAATCTTCTCCTAAGGACACATGGCCGAAAGCAGCAGAAATAGGGGCTACTTATTCTCTGTATGATTTTTGCTCCAGGAGAAGGGGTTCAAATCCTTGCATTTTGGTGTGTGTGAGAGAGGGAGACTCCTCAGAATTTCCCATAGGGCCCTAGTAAGAATGTTGAAGTTTGATAGATATTAGACATGGGGGGAATGACATATTAGGTCACATCTGGTCCATGCATCAGGCAAGTGCAGCACGGCTTGTTTTTGGTAGGAAATATGCAGCAAAGTGCGTAGCTCTACGTGCCTCTGGATTTCAGGTGGCCGGAATGCAGACGGCATGGTATCGGCAGCCCCGCCCAGCTTGCTGCTTAAATCGCTGCAATTGTTTCTCTCCAGACCAAAACTGACTTCACAGACACCTTGTTTGTTACTATTCTGCTGCCTTCTATCCAACAGACAGCCTAGAGCTCTGACTCCGGAGCCAGGGCCAGCAAGCAGAGATCCCAGTTAGCTGCACAGTGGCAATAAGAAAACCGACCAAGCCCAGCAGAGTAATTGAGCAGCAAATGAAGGAGATTTTTATAAAGCTGTTTTGCACCGTGTTACATCCTGGGGGCTAGACCTGGACAAAGCACGTGGCTGGTGGGCTTGTGGTTAAGGGGGGGAGGGATAGCTCAATGGTTTGAGCATTAGCCTGCTAAATCCAGAGTTGTGAGTTCAATCCCTGGGGGGGCCATTGAGGGATCTGGGGCAAAAATTGGGGATTGGTCCTGCTTTGAGCAGGGTGTTGGACTAGATGACCTCCTGAGGTCCCTTCCAACCCTGATATTCTATGATTCTAAAGCAGTGGACTGGGAGTCAGGAGACCCAAGTTTATTCTGAGCTGAAAGAGGCGCTTCTTAGCTTAGAAGAAGGAAGGTTCAGTGATCAGGGCACTAGCCTCGGACTTGGAAGACCTGGATTCAGCTTCCAGCTCTGCCACAGGGTCCCTGTGTGACCCTTAGCCAAGTCATTCAGCCACTCTGTGCCTCAGTTTCCCCTCCATTCAATGGCAATGACAGCCAGGCCTTGCCTCCTAGGAGTGTGTGAGGATAAATCCATTAAATACTGGGAGGTGCTCAGCTCAGAGACTACAGTAATGTGGGCTATACAAACATTTATGATAAATAACTGGGCTGCAGATTCTGCTGTGTGTCTGTCTGGGCCTCAGTTTCCCCCTTTGTAAAATGGGGTGAATGAGCCTTCCTTCATTTATTCAGACTGAGTTCTTTGGTGCAGGGCCTGTCTCTCACTGTGCATCTGTGCAGCGCCTGGCACATAGGGTCCCTGACCTCAGCTGGGGTGTCTAGGTGCTAGTGGGCTACAACGCACCCCAGCACTGGTCTAAGGGGAGCCTGCAGTGGACTCATCTGTCTTGGCAATCGAAGACTGCTAGATGCTGCTATCGGTGATCCCCGTGTAGCTCTGCAGAACCGTTGCTGTAGCCAATGGGGATTCAATGGTATCAATCCATAGTAACTATCACAAAGACATTACAGCAAATCTTTTCCATCAGCTTTCTCCCAGGACTTAGAGACTTTGAGGCCGTGACCACCTGACCCACTGGGATCAAGGGAAACCGACTAAGGCAAAACCCAACTTTCAGCGACTGTCCGTGGCACTTGGTTCATAGCTGTAGAGTTTTAAACTGTACAAATCACTGTACAAATTGCACCAGGACGGCTCAAGGAGGGGAGAGGGGAGCAGAGCTCTGAGCTGATCAGAACAGAGGGTTTGGAAAATCCCAGAAAATGGGTAGAGATGGAAAAGAGCCAGGAGATGGTCTAGTCCAGGGTTTACCGAACTTTCCCATAGTGGGGACCACAGCTTAATAGAGGGATTGCCCTCCCATCCCTTTCATGATCCTATTTCACTCCTGTCAACTAAAGCCATTGGTTGAATGGAAAAATAACCACATGCTTTTCCTTCAGCTCCCTCTCCCATCAGCTCTGACCCTCCTTCAGCTGCAAAACCCAGGACGAATGAGTCAGCACCATGACAGCGGCCAGCTCCCGCTTGGGCCAGGGGCCAGTTTGCAACCCTCTGGGCTAGCCCATCCACCCGCCAAAGCAGGATTTTTCTCATACTTTGCCCAACCTGGATTTAGAAGGCCCAACTACTTGGGTCTCCACCGTTCCCCTGTGAGATTGCTCCACAGCTTCGCCCACGAGAAAGCACCTCCGGTATTGAGCCTTGAATTTCCCTGTCCTCAGCTCCGTCCTCCTAGCCTTGGTGACACCCTGTGTCGAGCCAAGGGCAGCTGACACTAGTCACCAGGAACTGCTCTTAGCTGAGGCAAGTTGGAGAAGCGCACCTATGGCTAGTGGAAAAGGGAAAGTAGCAGTTACAGCCGATGGCTATGGAGGTACTGACTGGCTGGGAAATGCCAACACTTCCAAGCAAAATTTTAAAATGTTAACAAAAAACCCAAAACAAATGGGGGGTTTCCACGAATATTCTGTCCAAAATTTCATCCTGTTCGTCTGTGAAAGCGAGCGAGCGAGCGAAACGGTAGGAAATTTTCAAACCCCTCTGTAGATCATTTCACATTTTAAACAAACCAGGACTAAACGGACGTTAACATTTCCCCAAAACAGTCACCCCGTTTTCCGAGCAGCTCCAAGAGAAAGTCGACGAAGGATGAAGACAAAATGGAAGGAGAGAGAAAAGAAGGAGAAAGAGAGAAAAGGCAGAAAGGAAGTGCAAGGAAGGAGAAAGAGAGAAAAGAAGGAAAGCTGAAGGGAAAACGCAAGCAGTGCCCATCTTACCTCCTGCGGGTCCACGGTGCAGTAATGGTAGAGGTACTGGTTCATGTAGGCTCCACCGGAGGAGTACATCTGGTTGCACATGGTCAGCATGGGGCTGTAGTAGTAATTGCCGGTCATTTGTGCCCGGGGGTTGACGCCCATGATGTAGACGATGGAGGCGATGAGCATGACAAAGGCCAGGATGGCGCACACCACGATGACCGCCAGGTAAAACCTGCGGGAGCGGGCGCTGCTGGACTTGGTGACGCTGGCCACGAAGAACCCCAGCAGTGCGATGAAGCACAATACCGACATGGCGATCATGAAGCCGCTGGCTGCCCGCGGGTTGGTCATCCCGCCATAGTAGCCTCCGTAGCCGCCGTAGCCGCCGTAGCCCATCCCTCCGCCATAATAGCCAGACCCGTAGTAGCTCCCTAGCCCGCTCCCGTACATGCCCCCGTAGCCGTAGCTGTATTCCCAGGCCAGCGTAGAGGCCACGCAGGCGAAGATGGTGATGCAGAGCAGGACGACCAGGGCCTCCAGGATCCTCACCACGCCGGGCGGAGAGTTCCACTTGTAAAAATACTGCGGCACGTCCTCAATGTAGAAGGAGCCCGGGGCGGGGGAGTGGATGTCGTAGCCGTAGCCGTCGCCGGGGGGGCCGTAGCCGGTGGGCGGGCTGTCGTAGGGCTTCTGGCTATACATGGCGGAGGAAGGATCCAATGCAGGGCAGGCGGCCGGAGACCGCAGTGACGGGCAGCCTTAGAAACGCCTCGGTAGGGCGGCAGATAAACAAGCTGGTCAAGCAGGGTGGCCTGGAGGTGGGACAAGCACAAGGGCAGGGGGTTCGAATGCTTGCTCTGCCACTGAGGCCTTGAGCTAGTCACTTACAAACTCCCCGAGCAAAGGGTGTGAGGGCCACGCGTTTCCCTCAGCTGCCGTCCGGCCTTGGGAGACGACTGAAGTGGAATCGGCTGCCTAGGGCAGCCGGAGCAGGGAGCTGTGAATATCCAGAGAACTTGCCACAGTTCTGACTGGACTTTCACTGCTCTGCATTGTTTGCTCCAGCTCTGAGCTTCTCTCCACACCTGCGCAGCCCCCTTTGCTTTCCAAGTAGCTGATCTCCAAACTAACCCACTGCCACCCTCCAGAAAACATGGCATCAATATGCTGCTTGCTGCCACCTCTGCGTGTGGGTTGTAGCCCTTCGCCGGGGGTCACAGACCTTGGGCCTGTCTCGTTTTAGTTAGACTGTGAGCGCCGACCACCCCCTGCTTCATATTGGTGCAGTTCCTAGCACAGTGGGGCTCTATTCCCAGCTGGCCTTCAGGCACTACCGTAATAACCCCGGTTGATAACAAATCAGTGGCAATTAGGGGTCTAGGCCCCTTTGAAAATCCCAGCATCTCCATCTATAGAATTGGGGTGGTTTTATATGTATAGGTATGTATATTACATAGATAGATAGATAGATGGGGGGGGTGTGGGGATAGATAGATAGAGGGGGTGTATTGGAATGGATAGATAGATAGCTAGAAGGGGGTGTATGGATATAGATAGATAGATAGATAGATAGATAGATAGATAGATAGATGGGGTGTATGGGAATGGATAAATAGCTTGATGGAGGGGGGGTGTATGGAGATAGATAGATAGATAGATATATTGTAATTGCGTCTACATAGATGGTCAAGTCAAGCATGTTAGTCACTGGCTACGCCTACACTGCAAACCCCCCCGCAGCAGCGAGTCTCAGAGCCTGGGTCTACAGACTCCGGTTTGCATTATGGGTAGGGCAACCAGACAGCAAGTGTGAAAAATCGGGACGGGGGTGGGGGCTAATAGGAGCCTATATAAGAAAAAGACCCAAAAATCAGGACTGTCCCTATAAAATTGGGACATCTGGTCACCCTAGTTACGGGGCTGAAAGCAGCAGTGTAGATGTTCCCTCTTGGGTGCCACGACCTAGCAATACGGTGTCTTAATCATTCACGAGCTGGGGGGAACGGCTTCGGGCGAGGCCAGGCAGCCCTTGGGGACGGGTGCAGCCTACAAGGATGTGGCCATCTTCTAACTGGCCCCAGCGGCAAAAGGAGGCATCACGCAGACCCCAGTTTAAGTCCTGAGCAGCACAACTGATCTCTCCAGCTCAGAAATGATCCACGATGGGGTGGAAGGTCAAAACCAGGGGACTGGGCTTGTTCATGCCACCTAGAGGTTCTGTAGGGGGACTGTTCAAACGGGACTTGCTTGTCTAATATCCCAGAATCTAATCCTCCTTCTGGTCCCAGCCAGCCTCCTCCCTGAGCCCTCGGCACCATCTCCCCACGCTGGGGCGAGACCCTTCTCCCCTGCAGAGAACAGAAACCCCATTCACCTCGATGGACTCATTGACGCACACCTAGCAAAGGCTGCAGGGGTCAAACAGCCCCCATGCCCCAGGCTGTGCTCAGCCCTGACACTAGGGGGTGCAATTCCCATTGACTTTGGCCCTCCGCCTTGCAAAGGATTCTCCTAGCTGAACTTTAGGGACCCTTGGTAAAGTTTTTTTTTAAAGCACATAAATGACTTAGGAGCCGAAGTCCCATTTTCAGAAGTCACCAAAGTGCTGGGAATTGAGGGGGCCTGTTGATTTTCCAGGAGGCTTGGACTCTTAAGTCACATGGGGTCTGAGTTAAGTGGGGTAAACAACCCCAAGGTTAGCCTAGCCCTGGTGTGGGCAGCCACACAGTGACTGTGCCTCCCGGGTGCCGACTCATCCAGGCGTGCAGCTAGGACGCCGGGGGACCCATCCTTGGGTCTTTGCCCTGCAGTAAACTGAGCCACAGGGTTTTTCTCCAGTGGATTGTGGGAGATCTTGTCTGTCCCTCTAGGCACGTGGAGGGAATAGTGGGAAGGCCCTGGAGGACTGGCCGCATGATGTCCTTGCCACAAGTGGGCGGGTTACCAGCTCCTGCGTGAGCACTCCGCCCTAGAGGAGCCAGCTAGCCCAGTGCGAAAGCACCACTAAACTCAGGTTTCGAGGGTTTTGGGTGTGGACGGGAGCTGGGTTAGGGGCAACCCCCGAGCAAGAACCTGAGTAAACTTTGCACTGAAGACAGATCCTTAGACACTTTGATGATTTTTGCCCCCCTTGCACTAGCGCCGGGCTCTGGTCTCAGTTACACCAGCATAAACCTGGAATAACTCTGCCAAATGCGGGTCTGATATACTGGTGCAAATCCTGAGAAACAGGCCGTCACACCCTCAATATCAACCAAGTCCACCACATTTTTAGTTCAACACCCCACAAAATTTACTCACTTGAATTTACTCGAATTGCTTCAACCAAATAATGCAAAAGATTTAAAAAGAACCCACCAACAACTGAACTAAAGTAATTTTGTTCAGACACTTTGGTAACAAAATGCAAACCCCCAAGCCCCACAGATTATATGTTTCTAAAAGAGATTACTTCCGCATGTTCCCACGCTATGGTGACGGTACTAGGACCTCAGCAGACAGACGGGCCTAGAGTCTGCCTTACATTCGTGTATTTCAGTCAATCGGTTTTTCCCTAGGTCTCCCCTACCCCCGCGCCCTGCTCTGTGCAATAGCAACACCGCTGAGGGCTTCAAAGCACTTCCCGAGCATTGATTAATAACGGTACAAACAACAGAGGCTCAGACACAGAAATGCTTTTGTAACACAAACCTTATTAGTAAGATAAAGAGGCCCGACCTTGCTGCTTCTGCACGAGTCATTATGACCCAGGGAGAAGAACTCCTGTGTACTCGTAGGTTACAGTTATCCGGTAAAGGGGGAATTTCACGTATTTACATTTACAACTTCTCTGTGACGCAGGGAAAGGCCATTAATGCCATGGAGAACAAAGGCAGTCCAGAGAAACTGAGTCACTTACTCAAAGGGAGTCGCGGCCAGGGCAGGGGATTGAACCCTGGCCTCCCAGGTATGTCTACACGGTGACAAAAAACCCATGGCTGGTCCGGGGAGCTGACTCAAGCTCACCGGGCTTGAATTGCAGGGCTATAAAACTGCTGTGTAGCCGTCAGGCTGGCACCCCGGTTCTGAGCCCCTCACAAGCGAGGGTCACTAATACACGGAAGACCTGGCTGCTGAGAATAATTACCCCAGGGATGAATTTGCTGTGCTATATTTAAAGGGATACATAAAAGGAAGATGCAGATTTGTTTATTTGATCCCTTACACTTCTGGGGTAGCCACGTTTTAAACGCTCTTTTCTGCCCCTGCATTCCGGAGGTGTACCCCTCCTCCCTCCCCCCCCGAGTGTCCTTTGGGTCGGTTCGGCAGGCTCTGACCCGCTGGGCACAGGCCCAGGCGTTCCCACAGGAACTGCCTGTTCTCCCCCTCACCCAACTTTTAATAAAAGGCCTTTTTATTTTGCTACAGGCTCAGCTCACGAGAGCCTTGCCCCTGCGCTCCATTATAATCCCCCCAGTGCTGGAGGGGCAGAGAACACAGGGAAGGGCAAACAATCCTCCGTAGAATCCTTCTAAGCCTCACCTTGGATTTTGGGATCACTAGGAACATGCAGGGTCAATGATCCCTGCTGAATCCAGCCGTCCTGAACCACTGGAGATAGGATGGGAATGTTCGGCTGGGGCCTCCACGCCGGCTGCAACAGTTTCTGCCAACACCACCTCCTCTCTTATTTCACCTGATTAATAAGGCTCTGTTTTCCCAGGCCTGCAGCTGGGAAGCCCACAGCAGCTCAGGGCAGGGTTTGCTCACTACACGCCCCTCGTGGGTCTCCACCCGTCTGTCCCAGCACTAGCAAATAATACGCTCCCCTCACACGCGCGTGTGCTCTAGTCAGTCCTTTTTAAAAAAAATCCCCAATGTTTTTCTTTCCCCAAGAGAGCCCGCGATAAGGTTGGTGCTGTGTTCTCGCTGCCAAACCTCCTTTCTTTGGCCAGGATTCAAGTTTCAAAGACAACAAAAGCTCCCAGTGCTTCTAAAAGCTGCAGTTCCAGTTTGATCCCAGACCCCAGAGAGAATTTCCAGACCCAGTGAAGTTGACTCCGACACCTAAGCCCTTTCTGCAAAGATTTTGCAATTCCACCTCTTTCCTTAACCGGGTTCTTTAAATTGCCCAAGATTTTTGTTTAGCAACCACCTTGCTTTATTCAATTGAGCCAGTTAAGCTTGTTTTCATTTCTGTCCTAGCTTTGTTACTCTAGAAATAAACAAGATAATAAACAAAATAAACAACGGCCCCTCTAAAAGCCCCTTAACAACAAACAAGGATTTAAGCTTTGAAGGAAGCAGCTGGTGAACATTCACGGTGTTGTGCATCGAAGGCGAACTCTCGGAGGCAGATCTGTATGAATTCAGCCTTCTGACCTCATGAGAAGAATTTTTCTAGGCCAGGGTCTCAGCTAGCATCCATTGCCATTGCTCCACTGAGGTCAACGGGGCCAGACCCCTACCTGGCTGCAGGTTGACTGATACCCGCTGGGAATCTGGCCCCCTTAAGTTCGACAGAGCTTTAAGAAAAGGAGTACTTTTCTTAAAAGCATCCGATGAAGTGAGCTGTAGCTCACGAAAGCTTCTGCTCAAATAAATTGGTTTGTCTCTAAGGTGCCACAAGTCCTCCTTTTCTTTTTGCGGATACAGACTAACACAGCGGCTACTCTGAAACCTGACAGAGCTTGAGACGATCCTGAAACATATGATGCAAAAATAAGGGAGCAGCTCTCCCCTGTGAAGCGATCAATACATCTTACCTTAGATTGCAGAAGCTGTCTCCAGGGCCAGCTGCGCCCGTCTCTGGCCTTAGTATTGTTGGTAAACGTGCTGCTTTCCAGCCTGGTGCTGCCTGCAGACGGGCCCCTGGCTCAGGGCGCCATTCCTGGAGCCGCTGCCTTGCGAAGGGGGTTGGCTGGGTTTCCTTTAAAAGCAGCTACCTGGGTCCCCTCTGTTTTCCTCCCCTCTTTGTTCATCTTAAAATGGCAGCCCAGGGATTAATCATTACTAGGTGCACAATCATTAAAAACAACCCACCAGCCTCCTCCCGCTGCAGCCAGGCCGAAGAGAAGGCTTGTAACTGCAGGAACCTGGCACAGCTGGAGTCAAAAACTTGGCAGCAGCAGATGGAGTGCTTAAATCTCAGCTCCCTGTTCCAGCGTGGACATAAATCGCCTTGTGTGCAAGACTCTGATCAAAGCGCCCGGCTGCGTGGCTGGTTTGACTTTAACCCCTTCTATTGGTCATGCACATGGACCGACGGGGGAGCAGCCCCCTAGGCATGGTTGAGCTGCCTCTCCCTGTCTCAGTCGGGCCCGAGAGGTCCTGCCAAGCCACAAGGATCCCAGCCCGGCACTTGGATTTTACTCCTCTTTAAGTCTTGCTCCCAGTGCGCCCCCCGCTCTTCATGGGTGCAGTGAGTTTGTGGGGTCCCAGGCTTTGCAGTCAGAGGGTGTCTCAGCTGAACGGCCCACAGGGCTTGAAGTTAAATATGGGGCATGTTGGCAGGATTGGGGCCTTAACTAGCTCTGGACGCCTTGTTGTTTCCAATTTTTAAATAAAAAGCAGCTTTGTAAGTGGAGAAAGAACCTAAAGCCAGGTGTGTTGCAGTGAACGTGCGAATAGCAGGGCTGCTCCGACCAGCTGCCCGCACCGGGATGGCTGTCAGTCAGGGTGTTCTGAAATTCTCCCTCTGCAGCTAGCTTTCAGCGCTGGTCACTAGTGCTAACAATCCACAGATGCACCAGGGTAGCTCATCATGGGTCTGTCTACACTGCATTGTAAACCCAGGCTTTTCCAAGCCCATTCTTGAGTGTCCACGCCGCACTGTAAACCTGGCTTTACAACTGCTGGACCCGAGTTGCACAGCTGGGCTAATGGCTTGAGCTGCATCCACACTGCAACATGACAGGGCTCGGACCCCAGTCACAGCGGGACTCAGGCTCCAATCCATCCCCCAGCAGGCTCCAAGGACCTGGGCCTTGAGTGTTTGCTGACCTTAGTCAGGCTGATGTGTGTAGCCAGGAGGCTCAAACCTGAATCAGAGCCTGGGCTTAGTGTGCAGGGGAGACACACCCCACGTCGTCTCACTCTGCTCCCTAATGACCACATGGGGACGGCCCAGGAACTGAACCTGGGACCTTCCCAGGAAGAGCACGAGACTTTCATGAGCTTGAACTAAAGAAGTAAATCCCCCTGGGGGGAAGCTGCAACAGAGTCACATCCTCTGGGGGGAGGGGGGTGTCTCAGGGCACGGTGAGCAGAGAGCTCTGCTAATTTCCCACGTGATGCTGCTATGACCCACAGTGCTTTAAGCGGAGAGCACGTGTGTTAGCATCCCTTCCCTCACATCTTCCCCTTCGGGGACCCTCTCCAGGGGAATTCTGGCGCAGGGCAGGGCAGATCCTGCTGGCTACAGGGACTTCACACACGGGCCGCCAGGTGTATTTTATTCACTGGAGAAGCCATTGCTCCTTAGGGACAGTTACGGGCACGCCCCAAAGCTCAGTTTTTGCTGCACAGATGAATGCTGCCCCCCTCCTCCGCTGGCTGCTTTGCAGACAGAGTAAGGGAGAGTGGCAATGAAGTCATGCCCGTAAGAGGCAATCTCCAGCCTGGCTCCCAGGGCTCTAGCCAGGGACCACATTACAGGAGTCAGGGTCCCAATCCTGCTCCCGCTGAAGTCAATGACCTGATTCAGACCAGTGCAAGTCCACTGTCCTCAGTGCCATGACTCCCGAGTTTACACTAGCATGAAGTGACCACAGATCCAGGCCCGGGGGCGTTTTATCCTCCCATCACAACAGCTCTCTTCAGCCAGAAGCTTTGTCCAGTTTCACAGCTTCTCCCCAGGGTCCGCCTATAGGATGGGTCTGGCTGCTGCTGGCTGGAGCAGATGCACCGTGCACCTGGTTACCTATTCCCGTGAGCAGGAGCGATGCACCTCTCCCCACCCCGCCTGAGGCCCCACTCCTCCCACCCCCAGCTTCGGTCCCACCTGGAGAGTGCACACCAGCACTGCTGGTTCCCAGCCCCAGCTGGTGAGGGGGCAGCACAGGGCAGGGATGGTGCCTGACCCACATGTGACCCAGCTGAGGTGTGTGTGTGATGCACAGGAGGCCACAAGGCACAAGCACCCCCATAGGTGCTGGAACTAGGGGTGCGGCCGCACCCCTTGGCTGGGAATGGTTTCCATTATAGACAGGGTTTACAGTTTGGTTCAATAGCTCTCAGCACCCCCACTATACAAATTGTTCAAGCCCCCCTGAGCGCCCCCCCGTGTCCTGTATCCTGCTCTCTTTCAGGCCGAGATCTCCCAGACATCAGCAAGCCCCAGAGTAAATCAGGGCTGGCGGCCAGGGTGTTGGGGCTCAGAAGTACATTGAGCCCTCCTTGGCCGTCCGGTCGTACTCCTGGATCCGCGCTTTGATGTGCGTGAGCTTCTTCTTCAGGTAGTCACAGCGCTCCTGTTTCTCCAGGAAGGTGGGGTCCTGCAGGGATGGGGAACGGGTCCTTTGTCAGCATCACCACTGCTGGATCTGGGCTTCACCCCCCTATCCGCTGCCCGCAGGCATTCACAAAACAATGACCAGAGACTGAACTGGGGAACAGGGTTTCCAAAAGGATCCGGGATTTGCTCCACGCTCCCGACCCTGCGGAGAGCTGCATCCCTGCTGGCACCGACCAGGCCCCGAACAGCTCTTGAGCCAAGCGGAGAAGCAGGGAGCGTTTTCACCTGGGGATGTTCCTTTGTACGGAGTCTGAGCCCTCAGCTGGGAAGGCCAGAGCCGTTGTGGCTGCCCTGTTGTGAGCAGCCCCAGGCAGGCCAGGATTGAGAGACGGCACAAAATCCCGTCAGCCAGTCTGGGGACCCCAAGAGAATCACAGGTTCTATCTGCATCCAGCAGCCACCATAGAGAATCCCCATTCGAGTCATTTGAACCCAGTCTGGCTCTTCCGTACCACAGGGGCTCCGCAGCCACACATGTGGGAATGCCCAAGACCCCCCAGTTGGCCAGAGGGGCCCTGCTCGTTTGGGAGAATTCTTTAGCCAGAAGTGCCCCAAGCACCGTTCAAATGGGGACACGGGCAGGAGAGCCTCAGGGCAGGTCTGTTCAGCTATTGGGATGTGACTAGCTCATGCGGACACACCCAAGCTGGCTTGAATCCGGCTAGCTCGGCCATCGGGGCAGGGAGGTTGTGCTGCCGCGGCGTCACTGGGACCCGAGCTAGCTCAGATACGTCTGCACACTGCAATCACACCGTGATGGGGCGAGCTCCAGGGTGTGCAGCGTCCCCCCGAGTCGGTCTGCCTACTAGCCTCCGCCCCTTGGCTTGTCCCGTGCGAGTCCAGCACCATGCCCCTAACTCACCCTCTTTTTCTTCTTGTACTCCTTCCAGATGTTGGAGACCCGGCTCTGTTCCTGCGGAGCACAAAGCAGTGGGTGAGGGGGCCTGGCCGAGCTGTGCCGGACAGGAGCAGGGAGCAGCCCCAGCAAGCCTGGGTCATCAGCAGAGCTGGCGGGAGCGGAAATTTGGCCAGAAGATTTGGAAACATTTTTCTGTTTGGAATTGGCACCTTTCAATTCTGGTGAATCAGCATTTTCCGACAGGAGACTGCGCCCTTGGAATACTGTGGCCAGCTCCAGGAATTAGCGGCTAACCAGCCAGCCAGGGACCCCACCAACACCCTGGGAATAGAGTGGGGGTTAATTTCCCCCCTTCAGCTGGGCGTCTGGCAGGGTAACTGTGACAAGGGCCCGGCTGGGAAATGCTGCTGCTCTTTTGATCTGCCAGCTGGGCTCTCAGATCCCGGAAAACCAGGAACTGCCCCTGAACAATCCTCTGTGTCTTAGGGTAGCTCTGAAGACAGCGGGTGGTAAATAACCAGAACTGCAAAGCCTGGAGTTGGCTTGGATCCCAGCAGATGACCAGCTTCCCCTTTCCTCAATCAGCCCTGGGCGTCTGCTCCGAGTATTAATGAAACCAGCAGGAGCCGTGTCGGTTCATGGGCCACAAGGGTTTGACTTGAACTGGCTTCCTCAAGGAAGCCCCAGCGGAACCCAAAGCACAAAGCTCAGTCCCGCCGGTCCAAGGAAAATTTCCGGACAGCTTTGTCACAAGAGCGACAGCGGCTCCTTTCTTGTTCCTGGGGGCTCAGTCGACCCTCTGATGCGTCTAGCCTCACGCCGGAACCAGTCTATGGCTTAGGCCACATTGTACTACGTGCTTCTGCTGCGGGTGGGTTCCCTACCTGTCTCCAGCCCTGGGCTTCTTTGCCAACACTGCGAGAAAGGGGCCGACCAATTCCAGTGGGTTTTTTGTGGCTTGTTCCTGTCCCAGTAGGAAATCAACTGAGACCCGTCAATTCATTCCACCAAACATTCCTCACTGCTGAGCCAGGCAGGATAGGAAGTGGACCCCTAGCGGTGGAGAGGCCCCACATCCCAGCCCCGGCTCCGACCTGCCCGTGCCGTGCCCCCTCTGGTTAGCAACTGACCTTCCTGCTGGGTGTGAGACGCGGCAGCCGCCTCATCACGGCGTCCAACTCCTTGAACTTCTGCAGCGCCGCATGGACCTCCTGGTAGAGCTCCTTGTACTCCCCGTACTGGTCGTTGAAGACGGCCTTGTACTTCTCTCTCTCCTCAGGACAGCAGATCCCCGGGTATTTCCTACCCAGCCCCAAGAGACTCTGTGATAGGTGGGGGGTGGAGCTGGCAAGGGATGGATCCGCGAATGGTGGGAAAATGTTAACACGTGGGGCAGGAGGAAATCAGGGACTTCTTAGGAAGGAAAGTATCTGCAGACCTAGGTGGGTGCTCAGACATCATGTGTATTATCATCGTACCTAGATGCAGTGACTTGCTCAAGGTCATCCGGCGAGCCCGTCACAGAGGCAGGCATTGAACCCAGGTCACCTGGGTGCCAGGCCAGAGCCTCAGTTCCCGGGATGGAGAGTGACGCAGAAACCCAGTGCTGCCGTCTTAGCACCCCGCCCCGCCCCTGCTAATGACCGTGCTAAACTCACCAGTGCATAGCCCTGAGCCAGCCTTCGCCTGCTCCCACGGCCGGGGACATGGATGGGGCGGGCGGGTCGTTACTTACACAACATAGTCGGGGACGATGTGTGGCTGCGGGGTGTGCCCTGTTGGGATGGAGCAACTCAAGGCCCCCAACTCCTCTCCCTTCTCGGAGAACGCCAGCTGTTTGGTGACCTTCCTGGGGAGGCTCCCGGACGGCATCACCTCATCCTGGAAGACGATCCGCTTGGGTCTGGCTTGCAGGAGGACGGGGTTGTGCTTAAAGAGACAGAGGGGAGTGAGGCTCAGCAGCAAAGCGGCAACCCACATGGGCCTCAAATAGTGAGCTCCTAGAGCCTAGGTTAACACCCCAGGCCCCATAGCCCACCTCCTCAAGAGCAGCCTCCCATCTCTAGGCATGGCCTAGCCACTGGAGGGAGACCTTGCCTAGGAAGGGTTAGGCAAGCCCCAACCCCTCAGCCCCATGCAAAGGGCGAGGGCACAAAGCGGGTGTCTGCGCTGTAGGCAGGGGGTGTGATTGCAGCTCCTGTAGATACGGAGATCAGCACTAGCTGGGTAACAATAGCAGGGAAGCTGCGGCGGCATGCCCAGGACCCTGGGTAGGGACCTGAGCCGGCTTTGATGTACTCCAGTGCGCTACGTCTGCAGGAGTGGCAGTCACGCACGTCCCGACGGCTGGGCAGAAATACCCGGAGAGAGGGAGGCTCCTGCCGCACAGAGCCAGCGAGCTGCCAGCCGCCAGTCTGAGTGACGGCCGTCTCTGACGCAGCGGGGGCTGGAGATGGATGGCTGCTCCAGAAGGAGGATTCATGCATCTTTGGAAGGCTCCGGTTCGTGGGTCCCCCACATGGAACCATTTCCTGTTCCTAAGGAGTTAATCCCCCAGCCCTCAGTATAACCACCACTGTCTCCAGCTCAGGGTTTGCCCTGACCCTTGTAGGACTCTCTGCCACAGCCTCACCCCACACAATGCAACTGTGCATGGGGCTGGGGGCATAGGGCCAGGTTACTCACAGCCCTGGCGCCCTTTTATACCAGCTAGCCAGGCACGAGCCCCCCGGGGGAGCTCCCCAGCACAAGGAACCCCCTGGGGGGCCTGGGGGAAGCTGTGGGCAGGCTGGAGGAGGGAGGGGGCATCTCAAAAGTAGAAGGGGGTGTGGCTTACGGGGCACTGCAGGGAGGCAGAATGCAGGCCCACCTAAGGGCCTTTGAAGCATGGGTGGTGAAACAGGGCACCCGCGGCTTAAGCTAGGGGCCACACCGGCCCCTGTAGCCCTGAAACAGAGGTACCAAGTGCCTCCCCTCCGCCCCTGCCTGGGGCGAATCCTTCCCGGAGCCAAGCGAAGGCGCTGGGCCCTGGGGGCAGGGAAGGGGGCAGAAGCGCTAGGAAGCGGCCGCCTCCTGCTCCGGGGCAGGCGTCCCTGGGGAGGACTCACTAGCGCTTCAAAGGCCTCCCGCTGCTTCCTCGCCATCTCATGCCTCCACATCTTCAGACACACCAGCGCCCCGGCCAGGTAGAGCAGGGTGGTGATGAAGAGGAAGGCGATCGCTGCCACCTGGCCCCCTTCCACCCGGCAGAAGGCAGCTAGGAGCGGGTTGCTGGCGAACAAGGAGTAGCACAGGCCGCCACGGTTCACGTCGTTGACGTAGGCGATGGCCGCCCCCATGTAGAGGAGGAACAGGATGATGTTGAGGGCGAACTCCGTCAGGGGCCACCAGTGGGAGTCTAGGAGGATGGTCCTATAGTACATGGTGACCCCCAGCCCCAAGAGGATCACTGTGACCAGCCATGCCAGGCTGGCCACCACCAGCACAAAGGGGGTCATGGGGCCGTAATAATTGTACCCGTAGCCCCCCCCAAAGAGGCCGTCCGACAGCAGGTTCCCGCCGTACAGGTTGTACCACTGGTAGTCCTTCTGGATGTAGGCGCAGACGCAGGCAAAGACCATGCCGCCAAAGAGCAGCTCCAGCCCGGCCATCAGCCTGAGCAGGCCTGGCCATGACTTCATGTAGGAGTACTTGAGGTGGTAGGCCTCCAGCTTCTCCTCATAGCTCGGCAAGGCGGGTTGGCCCTGCTGGCTCTTGGGGGGAGACATCTCTGTCTCCTGGTGACACTCAGAGGGGCTGGACCAGGAGGGTTCCTGGAAACCGCTGCTGGAGCTGCCATCACGGGCTGGCCTGCGGCGATCTAACAACGGACTTACGGGTGGAGAGCTCTGGGCAGTGGCGTAGGCCAGCGGCAGGAACGGCTCGGGCTCTCGCCTCCATCTTTGGAAAAAGTTCTTCCACGACGGCGGGATAAAACGCCTGACAGGCTTCAAGTGAGAGGCCTCTTGGTTCTCTGAGCTGCGGGGGACGTCCCTGACGGGTGGCTGGGCGGGCAGGGGAGGCTCACGGGTGGAGGAATCAAAAGAGTCAGACAAGTCGCTCTTGCCAGGGTAGGACCTGCCGGATGCCCTGATCCAGGCTGGTGAGGGCCACATTTGCCAGGAGGAGTTTAGCGGGTCTCCGTCTGACTCCACGATAGGCTGCCTCTTCTCCCTGGAGGAGGTGGAGTTCGCCATGTCCAAGGAGTCATAGCATTTCAGTCCCTAGTCTCATCAGCACCGCTGGGACCGGGGGGAGCTCCCCTCTCTCCGATATGGCCAGGCCCTGTTGGAGCAGGAAGGAAGAAACAGGGCCAGGTTAACGCTGAGGGTCATAGGCTCTTTGCTACAAGCCCATTCGTTTATTCATTACATCAGCAAATAAAATTCCCTTGGTGAGAGTTGGCACCCTGCTCTCTCATCCCACTCTCCATTCCCGAGCACCTGCAGCTCCCATTGACTTCAGCTGCAGTGGCCTCCTAGCCCTATGATGGGCAGTGTGGTCTAGTGGCCAGTGGCCAGGAGACCTGTGTTCTTGTCCCAGGCCTGCCCATGGACCTTGGGTAAGTCACTGCCCATCTGTGTGTTTCGCTAGCCTCCTCTTGTCTGGTTAGACTGAGCCCTTCAAGGCAGGGGCTGTCTCATACTGGGTACGTACAGCGCAGCGGGGCCATGGTCTTGGGGTGGTGCTGCAGGTGTTCCAGAGCAGGGCTTAGAACCCAGCAATGCCCGCGCTCGGACCGCAAACCCCTCTCCTAGAGCGTTGCCTTGGGCCTGCAGCTCGTTCCCCGTCGGCCGCTGCTGATTGATAAATGTTCAGCACCAAGGGAACAATCTGAACATAAAGAACGTAAGAACGGCCAGCCTGGGTCAGAGCAAAGGTCCATCTAGCCCAGTACCCTGTCTTCCAACAGTGGCCAATGCCAGGTGCCCCAGAGGGAATGAACAGACCAGGGAATCATCAAGTGACCCATCCCCTGTGGCCCATTCCCAGCTTCTGGCACACAGAGGCTAGGGACACCATCCCTGCCCAGCCTGGCCGATAGCCATTGATGGACCTCCAGGAACTTATCTAGTTCTTTTTTGATTGGCTTATGGTGACGTCACCACCACGCTTACACTCCAATTCTTCCCCATCTGTAGGAATCGGCACGGTTACGAGCCCCTTCAGCTCTGGTGCATTCCAGGCCCCTGGGCACCCACCCCATTAATACCACTCAAGGCTGGGCTATAATGGGGCAGCCTGTCAGGCCTTAGTGTTGAATATAGAGAGAATTTCTTGGCTGTTTGGGATTGTTCTCAGCTCGTCGCCCAAACCTCAGGGGCCGCACAATCTCTGTCGGACGTGAAAAGCAATTAGAGTGGCTCCGGGCTGGCACAGGCAGCTTCCTCCGGGGCCGTCTTCCCCTGCAAACAGGCACGAGGACAGGCGGCTTTCATTGGCCATTTTGCTGCTCACTTGACACCGCCGAGCGCATTGGGCTCAGAAATAACAGTAGCAGCTAACAAAAGAAAGGCCTCCACGTCTAAGGAGAGTCCCCTCCCCTCCTCCAGGCTGCTTGGTCTTTTTCATTTCTCACTCACCGTGGGCACCTGGCTCAGTAGCACCGCCTTATAACCTGGCTTCTACTCAGGGACGTCCCCTGCTGCTTCTGGGGTGGGGATGTGGCTTTTCCCTTTGTACCAGAACAGCCACCCAGGCAAGGTGGGCTCCACAGAACCACGTTTACTAACGACACACAACATGCAAGGGCTAATTACATCACACTGCCAGCCTGGCTGCCTTCTAAAACACGGTGAGCACCACCAGCCGGCTCACGAACGAGTTAAAGGGATACGACCCTCTGCACTCACCTGACTAACGCCACTTGCAGTGCAGGGCTAACATCACGGGGGTGCCGATCAGCACCCCACGGAGAAAGACACTAAAGTCACTTTCAATTGAAGTTAATGCGTGTGTGTGAAATCCAGAGGGAACACGCCTTTGACCGGGCTTGGGGATTGACTTGGGGGATCTAACAGCGTAAGCATCTGCTTCTTGAGCCAAAGGAGTGGTCCATCTGCCCAGGGAGACTTTGTTCATCCAGAGGGCCACAGCGAGACTGAGTCCAGAAGAAGTTTGGAGCTCCTGTTTTCTATCTCTAGAGGGCCTGGGGGCATTCACACAGGGACTGGCTGGAAAACAGGGATTCTTGGGTTTTGTTCCAGATCCGAAAAAAACCACAAGAGCTTTGGAAATTTCATCCACCCCCACATCCACCTCCACATATATGAGAATGAGTGAGACACGCTCCCTCCACCTCCAGAATAGCCCAGTGGCCCAGGCACTCACATGGGTGAGCCAGGTTCAAGTCCCCACGCTGCCTGATTTGGAGCAAGGACTTGAGTGTCCTACTCTGTCATCCCAGGCGAGCTCCAGCCCCTTGGCTGTCCCAGACCTGAGACGCCTTCCTGATGAACGGGCTGTCCGAACCAACACCTTCCCACCTGACGTCTCTGGTTTGATGAATTGGCATTTTCAAGCAGAAAAAAACATTTCATTGAAAAATTCCCACTCGGCCTTAACTAGCGGGGATCTCATCAGTTTGTCTAGGCAAAGCCAGCTACAGCTGAGCTGCCACCCTGCCTTACCCTGGAGCACACGAAGTCCAGCAGAGAGCCGCACCCCCCCTCCGACCGGGGGCTCGGCTGCCCTGGGGATTCTTGCACGGATGTGGTTGTGCTCTACCAGCAGAGAGCATGGCTTGTGCCCGTGGGACCTACCCTGGCCACACCACTGCAGACCCCACATTACACGCCCGGGGCCCACTTCTGCTTCCACGCAAATCAGCAGCCGTGGCGCTGCAGTCAGCAGAGTTGGACCGGGTGATGCCGTTGGGAGCCAGGGCAGGCCCGGTTTGTAGGATCTGCACCAGCGGCGGGTATCTTGGGCTGCTCCAGCCTTCCCAGCGTGGCCGCTAACTGCGCCTACGCTCGAGAAGGGAGGGCCCCCGGGATTTCAAACAGAACACGGCGTGAGCCATTACCTGTCCTTCCCTTCTGGGGCCACAGGCTGCGGGGTACATAGGTTCATGGCTGATCCTCACCCTCCTGCTGTCATCCCGGCAAAGTCGGGGTATTGTGAAGGCGTCCGGCCCAGCTGCTCCCCTTGGTGCGTTATTAGCCTCCAATGAAAACAGTGAGTTAAACATTAACTGTGCCCAGCCGCCAGGCAGCCCCGTGTGCAGAGCCGGGGGCCCTTGTGTGGCCGGATGATAAGCTCCACCCCTGGGGGGGGGAGAGTTCTCATAGAGCGCCCCCACCACTCCACTTCCCTGAAGGCGGGTGGCACTCCGCCCCATGCTTTCCTGCCCATCAGCCAAGCCTTCCTGGTGGCGGGGACGGGGTTACTGCCAGCAAAAATAAAATCTGTGAGAGCTCTGTGCCTGCCAACAGAGATTGTGGGTTCCTATTGACCCCCCGGCGGCTGGGATGCCAACAGGATTCGAACCCGCCAGCTTCAGCAGCCCAGTACAGACCTCTCTGCCACTGGAGCTAAAAGAGTAACTCCATGAACCGGCAGCAGTAGCAGGCTAGGACTGGGGAGGCCAATAGTACGGTTATGAACAGCATGAGGGTGATCACTGCCCCCTACTGGCTGGACTCAGCCGTTTACCATGGGCACTATATTGCTAGCAGATAATGAAGATTTTCCTTTAAATCAAACGGTTGAGACCTGGGCCACAAGGATCAGCGTCCACACGGCCTCAGGCCCAGCTCCGTCCCAGCACACCCAGCTGCACTATGGCTAAAGTGTTTCTCCAATCAATTAGGAGGGGCAGGATCATTCACCTTCCTGGGGCTGGGGTACGACCAGCCCCTCCCTCCTCCCCTGCAGCTAATCAGATTTGGGCTGGGACAACATAGAAAACCATCTGCCGTTTGCTGGGTTGTTTTAAGCATTCCACGTGGCAGCGGCACCTTTCTTGATCTTTATCCCCCCCCCCCCCCCAACGAATCAGGCATGCTTAACCCCTTCGTTGCCACTGCTCTAGCCCCCTGCCCCCTCGTTGCACTGTTAGTATCACTGAGTCTATAAACTTCTCTCTGGCCTGGTCGGGGGGGTCCCAGCCTGGGGCTCATGGACAGATTTCAGGAGGCCTTGACCACGCCCTGTTTCTTTAGATGAGGCGGAGGGGTGTGGGTACAGGACCCACTTTTTGTCCTGTTGTAATAGGAGGTCACAGCCCGCAGGATGGGCTGTGCTGGCAGCAACTTAACTAACAACACTTCATGTACCCTAGGCTATCACTGTGTGGGTCTTTGTCCCCCTCTGTTGGCTGCTCCACATACAGTCGGGCTAGGGGGAGACCCATGAGCCCCTCCGGCTGAACTGGGCCGACGAGATTCTTCATGCCAAGCCCAGAAGCCACGGAAAAGCCACTCCATGCCAGGGAGAGGGATGCGTTAGCAAGCGAGACAGAGCAGCTTTCATCTGAGACACTTCAGGCACCTTGTGGGCATGAACCATTCACCCCCAGCCCCTTCTCTCAGGTCGGGTTGATATTCCTCATTCCACAGATAGGGAAACTGAGGCACAGAGCAGGGCCGTGATTTGATTGAGGCCACAATGGGAGGCAGTGGCAGAGCTGGGCCTGGAACGCAGGGGTCCTGACTGCCAGTCCTCGGGTTCTAACCACTAGACCCTCCCAGCCCCGCATTAGGACACCACAAAGGGCTGCGGCAGAGGGCTTGCCGCACCCTGAAGCGGCCAACGTGACAGCGAGAGACCAAATTAAGAGGCCTGGCTGGGGAGGAGGGTGGGAAATTGAATGTTAAGAAGTCCGAGTCCAGTTAAACACGCCCAGGACAAGTAGCGCTGAGGAGCCACAGGAGCTGATGGCTCTGGTCAACGGGCATCCCTTTGCAGCAGCAGGGGGCGCCCTCCCCCTACAGTTCACACTGGGCCCAAGTTATTTGTGAAGCAGAATAAAGGAGCATCTTTGTCCAATAGACTACAGCACCCCCTGCCAGCCTCAGCCGGTGCCCGCAGACCAATCCCAGGTAGGGCTGGGTCCCCCTTCCTCTCACAGGGCAGCCACCCCGTGACACCGTCCACCCCGTCTCCACGGTGCTCCCAGCCATGCTGGCTCGGTGAGCTTTGGACGCGTGGCGTTTTGCTTCCCGGTGCGTTTAGAGGTCAGGGGCTAAACGAGAAGACCAGGCATGCCACAGCCACCCAGCTGCCGTCCTTTGTTCCTAGCCCTGGCGCTTTAGGTCTGGATGGTCCGGAAATCTCAGCTCCCAGGTAGGGCCGGTTTTCAGGCTTATCATTATTACTGAGTCACTGTATTGCAATAGCCCCGGGGTGTCCCAGTCACGGACCAGCCTCCTCGGTGCCCTAGGGGCTGAACAGACATGCAACAAAGAGACCGTCTCTGCCCCAAAGCGCTTCCAGTCTAAACCAGATTAGCTCAACAGTGCGCAGCCCCATAGCTCCCATTCTGACACCCACGGGCAGGTTCTTCAGACCCACCCAGCCGAGCAGTTTGGGGCAATCTGGCCCGGATGGATGGTGGGGGCAGGAAGAGGAGGGGCATCGCCTGAAAGTGCGGGCCTGTTACACAGGTCTGTTGGTAAAACCTGGTTGGATCGTGCTGGGATCCTCTAGGTTTCCTTACTCAGAAACAAGGCCCAGGCAGTGTGAGAGGAAGATGGGGGGTCTTTCAAGAGCTGCAGGGAGCTTCTTGTAGACACCCCGATAAATCCCTAGTGGGGTGCAGGGCCCTGTACATTTTTGTAGGACTGCCCTTAGCCAGGCCAGCAATAAGAGCCCAGGAAACCCAGTTGCAGGTGGGGGGGGCGTTTGTGGGGTCCCCGAGTTGGGTTTGCACTAATTTCACAGCCCCCCATGGTTTGGCTCCTACAAACCCCAAATCTCAAAGCAGAAACCATCGTTGTGGCCATGAGCCACCTGCTCTTGGGCAACAGAAAACCAAGCGAGAGACAAGCCGTTTCCATCCAGGAATCCCACACAGCCTCCCAGAGCAGGTGTTCTTCTCCCTACTTTACCAATGGGGAAGCTGAGGCACAGAGGGGGGGAGGGAGATGTTCAAGGTCACAAAGCAAGTCAGAATCTTGACTCCCCATCCCTGCTCCTGGCTTTCCTGCTCTAACCACTAGGCGTCCCCGACCCCACCCTCTGAAAGCCCACACTAGAACCCCAGAGTCCTGATTCTCATCTGTCCCTGCTCTAGCCACTAGACTAGACAGCCTCCCTGTTTCATTACAAAGGTTCCAGTTCCCCATCAGTGGGGCCCCACCCACAGCATTCCTGGGTCACCATCTTCCCCATTCCCTCCGGCTGGCCTGCGGCTGGCTCTGGGATCTCGCTGGCCTCCTCCCAGCAGGGGCCTAGGTACTCTGGCTGGCAAGCAATGACCTGCCCGGCTGTCTTCTCATGCAGAGGCCTCTCCTCTCTGGCTGGGGAAGAGCCATGCTGATGGAAGCACTAAGCACTCGATCTGCTCCAAAGTTGCCCTGGCTGGCTTAGGGGGACACTGGGAGCTAGAGAGCCCCAAAGGACCACAGCGTCTGTCTGCGCCCAGCAGCCTCCCCAGAGAATCCCCCTACCATCACTGCAGTCCAGCCCTACACTTCACCCGCCCAGCTGCCCCCAGCTCAGCCAGAGGGGTCGGTTCACAGCATCTCCAGCTAAACCAGCTGTGCCCTGCCTCAGACAGCGCCCCCCGGGATAGGCTCAGCTTGGTGAGGCCGGGGAGCCCTGTGGGTCAGAGTCGAAGAGACTGAGCTAACTCCCTGCCCCCACTTGGCGTCTGGACTGATCTGGCCCAGTGTTAAATGCCGGGCCCACCAGGGAACGCACCAGCAGCCGACACTGACCCAAACCCAGCTGAGGGCGGGAGTCCTGTTCTGGGCTTGGCTCACTCAGATCATAAACACAGCCATGGCCTTGGCTTCCCCCCTCCCTCCCACTGGTGCCCCCCCATCCTGATCCACAGCCCCTGTCGCTATTCCAGCCCTGGTGCCCCTCAGTCCCGACTTGCAGCCCCCCCCATCTCTGTAGTTGGTTCACGCTGGACTGTCTTTAGTCAGGGGGAGGTGGGGAACCAGCTTGGCACGTACAGACGGGGCCTGCAGAGTGCATCGGAGACGACTCCTTCCCCGGCTCCGGCTCTCAGCAAAGCCAAGGTGGCAGGTTGATGGATGAGGCCGGGACAGCTCGCAGGCTGGATCCATAATGGGAAGGGGAAGCGCCGTGGTTCCCGCACGTGGTTATTGATGTGTTCTTGGCCAAGCAGCAGAGAGAGATGGAGGGGCCGGGCTGGGCGGACGTGGGCGAGGGGGATAGTCACAGAACAGCTGCCATTCCAGCCCTCAATTAGCAGCTGAAGTTCATTTCACGCCTCACAAGGTGCTTGGCAGGAGGATTTTTCAAAAACCAAATAAAAGCAGCCACAATGAACCGCTCCTCCCCTCACCCAGCATGGGCTCAGGCCCTCGCAGGCATGGCCCTGGTTTAAAGAGGAAGGGTCAGAGCTTGAACTTCCTCTTGGCCTCCAGCCTCAGTCACCTGCTCTAGCATTAACTCCCCCCACCCCCCGAGCCCTGTGCATGGTGCAGCAGCTGGCTCTGTGGGGAGGGGGTTATTCCAGGGGGTTCGGTAGCTGAGCTGCCACTGGGATTTTAGGGTATTTTGCCTTATTGTCTCTATGAAAAGGACAAGATCAGGGAGAGGGACACAAGTCTCATACAAGTCAGAGGGCTGGTTCAGAGGGGAGTAGCCAATAGCTCAGGGGCAGAGTCAGGGAGAGAACCCAGGAGTCCTGACTCCCTGCCCTCTCTACTCCAACCATGAGACCCCATCAGCTTCACAGAGCTGAGGACAGAACCCAGGAGTCCTGGCTTTCAGCCACCCACAGCACTCAGCACTCCCCTCAAGCACCTGGCTTGCTGGGTGTGAATCTAATACCCCGTATAGAGTCCATACTGATCCCCCTTGAACCAGACACTGCCAAGGGCAGATATCTGGGACACGGCTCAGGCTTGTTCCCCCCCCCCCCCCCGGACTCTATGCCTGATGCTAATGGCCCAGATGCACCGGTCTGGGTCTCTGCTCACCTGCAGAGGTGCCAAGTCCCCTCCATACTCATTGGTTTCCAGGCTCCGCAGAGGGCACGGCCACTTGCTCTGTGCTCTGATGTGATCCTGCCTTGGATGTCTGTGCTCCTTCCCTGCACTGCATGGCGGGGCTCGGAGTGCAGGAAGAGTCAGGCTGAGAGATGCTCCCCTTCCCGCCCCATTAGAGTCACACTCTCCCCATCAAAGCCCTTTGCTGTTTGTGATACCACAGCCCTAAGGAATGCCAGTGAGAGGGGGTGAGCGAGCACCTGCCTTTGCCAGCTGGAGCCGAGGGCCCAATCTGCATCGCCATCCTCTGCACAGTTGCAAAGTAAATTAGTTAATTAATCCATAAAGCCCCCTCAGGGAGGCAGGTGAGGATTATCCCTGTGTTAGGGAGGGGAAAACTGGCACAGACAGGTGAAGTGACTTGCTCAGATTACAACAAGCAGAATGGAACCCAGGAGTCCTGATCCCGCCTCTACCTACTAGAGAACACTCCCTTCTAGAGCTGGGACCAGGTGTATGGATTCCCAGCCCCCCCCCCGCTCTAACCACTAGACCCCACTCCTCTCCCAGAGCCAGGGATAGAACCCAGGAGTCCTGGCTCCCCATTCCCCAGGGAGTTATGAACCAATCCTTCATTTCAAACCCAGGATCAAGCCCAACTGCTGCAGAATGCAATTGGACCACTTGGAATTTGGCCGGGAGGACAGAGGTCATGCCCTGACTCATTGTTAAAGTGCCAGGTGGTCTCTGCTGACCACAGTGGCCGGCCACTCAGCACACTAAAGGAGAGCGACAGGCAGCAAGTCACCCCCACGGGACCTCAGCAGCTCCTGTGCTCCACACAGCAGGTTCCATGGTGTTCATGGAACCAGCCCAGGGACACTGCAAATGCCCTTAAGGCTGCTTGACTCCTCCGTGACCCAGGTCTGGGCTCTTGGGTCAACTCCAACCCTGCTTCAGTCAGTCCCCAGAGATGTCTGCAGCTAAAGCACTTTGCACCAGGCCACATTTTCAGCCCTGAGGTCTTCCTGTGCCCCATCCCTCCAGGTCACAGGATGATCAGTTTCCAAACCAAGGCAAGGACTCATGTGGGCAGATGCCCTGTGCTGGGGCAGAGCCTCACCTGCCCCCCATTGGGCCCACAGGTCTAAATCCTGCTCCCACCAAAATCAACGGTAAAGCTCCTATTGGCTTCCACAGGATGCGTGATCTGGCCCAGCCACTAATATCAAGCCTGCAGAGTGAACTGTAGGACCATGACAGCTGCCATCCCAGGGGATTGAACTCATAGATTCATAGACTCATAGATATTAAGGTCAGAAGGGACCATTATGATCATCTAGTCTGACCTCCTGCACAACGCAGGCCACAGAATCTCACCCACCCACTCCTGCAATAAACCTCACCTATGTCTCACCTATGTCTGAGCTATTGAAATCCTCAAATCATGGTTTAAAGACTTCAAGGTGCAGAGAATCCTCCAGGAAGTGACTCGTGTCCCATGTTACAGAGGAAGGTGAAAAACCCCTAGGGCTTCTTCCAATCTACCCTGGAGGAAAATTTCTTCCCGACCCCAAATATGGCGATCAGCTGAACCCTGAGCATGTGGGCAAGATTCACCAGCCAGATACCCAGGAAAGAATTCTCTGCAGTAACTCAGATCCCACCCCCTCTAACATCCCAGCACAGGCCATTGGGCCTATTTACCATGAATAGTTAAAGATCAATTAATTGCCAAAATCATGTTATCCCATCATACCATCTCCTCCATAAACTTATCGAGTTTAATCTTGAAGCCAGATAGGTCTTTTGCCCCCACTGCTTCCCTTGGAAGGCTATTCCACAACTTCACTCCTCTGAAGGTTAGAAACCTTCGTCTAATTTCAAGTCTAAACTTCCCGATGGCCAGTTTATATCCGTTTGTTCTTGTGTCCACATTGGTACTGAGCTTAAATAATTCCTCTCCCTCCCTGGTATTTATCCCTCTGGTTTATTTATAGAGAGCAATCATATCTTCCCTCAGCCTTCTTTGGGTTAGGCTAAACAAGCCAAGCTCCTTGAGTCTCCTTTCATAAGACAGGTTTTCCATTCCTCGGATCATCCTAGTAGCCCTTCTCTGTACCTGTTCCAGTTTGAATTCATCCTTCTTAAACATGGGCTCAAAGCACAAGGCAGTTCACCAAGAGCCAAGGTGCCCCAGACTCACCGCTGTAGCTCAGGCCCAGAGGGGTGCCCAGAACTACAGCTGGGTGACATTGTTCCCCCGAAACTTTTTGTAGCCAAAAATGCAGGTTCGGCAACACCAAAATCGCCTGTGAATTCGTGTGGCTTTCGCCGAACTGGCTCAGTCGGAAAAAAACCCTCGACAAAAAACAAATCAAAACATTTTGTTGGACAGTTTCGATTTTTTAGCTCACTGTGTTTTCAAAAAAATGACCAACTGTTCAGAAATGCTCAAACTGGAAACGAACCGGTTCACATTTTGGGCTGAACAAAGCGTTTCCTTTGACCTGAAACAATTTTTCCCCCCCAACTTTGATTTGCCCCACGTTTCAACAATGTTTGTTTTCAGTTCGACCTGGAACAATTCCTTCCCCCTTCTTCCCCCTCGGAATTGACAGTGAACTGAAAAATCCTTTATTTCCCCAGGTCTCCCTGCTATACACACTCACCGGTGAGTTACACAATAGCCAACCTTTGGCTTTCCTGCTGCTCTGTAGCTGGCTCCCTTTCAGGTGTCGGTAGCAAGGGGTTTTCTTTTAATCCAGGATCCCTGAATGAAGGCTTCTCCAAGAGATAACATGAGTATCTCAGGCCAAGCTGACATAGCAGGAGGAGAAAGAAGTAAACCGTTCATCCGGTAAATATTACAGATCTCGCCAAGCCGCATCCTGCGGCAGTGCATAGAAAACACTGGCCATACGCTGGTCTCTTTATTTATTTATTTTTCCCTTTAAAAAAAAATTCAGTATTCCTAAGGAAAAGTCATAAAGGACCAGACCCGTCGCACCTCCCTCATTCTCCCCTGCCCCCCTTCCGCCACCGCTCCTGCCAGGATCTGAAGTTTGGCTTCAAAGGAAAAGGGTTTATTTGAAAGTTCCCTGGATTCTGCCATCAGAACCCACATACTGGAGTGAAGCTGGAGGCCAGGGGACCGAGGCCCTGCACTGCTGCGCCGGCATTTGCACCAGTGCGAAGTGGGCGTGAAACGCTGCTACTCTGACTCGATAGCATTTGACTTTGCACTGGTGTAAATGACGGTGCAAGGTGCAGAAGTCTCTCCTTGCAAGACATTTAAAATTGCATTTACAATAAGGACCAAAATGCCCCTCCCTTGGTAAATCACAATGGAACGGTTTGTTGCGCCAGGCACCCGCCTCAAACACAGGAGGCCTTTGATTGGCTGAGCATCCTCTGCGTGCCTTAGGGTGTTCCGTCAGCGCTGGGTTGAGACCATTCACAAAACCCGGGGAGGGGGGTGAGCAGCACGATGAGGAAAACGGGGCTGTCGGGGTCACCCCGTGACACTACCTTGTATCAATGACCCCTCCTACATTAGGATTCGGATTACAAACCCCACACAGTGCACCTGATCTCTGGGAAGTTTGGCATAGAGGGTGAACTTGTCCACTGAGACAGAACCAGAACCCTGGATCCCAACCCCACCCCTGGGTTATGGCTTGGGCTCCCAGGCGGGTTCCTCCACCTGGGCCTTGAGCCCCGTGATGGCTTTGTGTCCCCAGACCATGTCTCCCCTAGGGGACCAGGACAGCGGCACAGCTGGGAGCCTCATTGCACAGCACCGAGAATGCCCCTGGTCCAGTCCCTCCTGGGCCCCAGCCTCCCTGGGCTTTGTGAATAGCACTGAGTACGCTTGAGACTCAGGCGTTAACCAGCAACCGGCAGCCTTTCCCCACAAGGGCAGGGACCTCCGACATTTCATGGTGGGGACCACAATTCCACCGGGGGATCCTAGAATCATAGAAGATTAGGGTTGCAAGAAACCTCAGGAGATCACCTAGTCCAGCCCCCTGCTCAAAGCAGGACCAACCCCAACTAAATCATCCCAACCAGGGCTTTGACAAGCCCTGGGATGTTTCACAGATACCTCCCCTTCCAGCACCCACCTCCGGTCCCCTTCCCCATCACCACCTCCATCCCCCTTCCCCATCGCCTGGAACTCACCTCCTTCCCCCTTCGCTGTCACCCGGCACCCACCTTCCCTCCCATTTCCCAATGTCTGGTCCCAAGTTGCAACCCATCTCTCATTCCCCCTTGTCCAGCACCCACCTCCCCTCCCCCCCATACCCCGTCACCCGGCACCCACTCCCTTGCTATTTGTGATGACAGAAAACCTCAGTGGCTCACCCAGAAGATTGATGCCAGGGGTGTAGTTCATATAATGTTTAGCTTTTAACATCATTCAAGCGGAGGGACCAGCCCCCTGTGCCCAGCCATCCCTCCCCAGGGCAGCGCTCTGAGGGCAGGCTCATGGGGCAGGTAACTCTGAGTTAAATCCCCACTCTGTTCACTTCCCCCCTCCCTGGAATGTGGGGCATTGCTCTGCCCCCACCTGCCACCCAGCGTTTGCTACACAGAGTTCCTTCCGCAATCCGCAGCCGGATTCAGACCCATCCCAGGTCCCGGCTGCCGTGTGGTGCTGTGGTCAGGAGCCATCATCATCAGAAGCTCTTCGGGCTGGGCGGGATCGGCTGCGCCTGCCCTGTTCACAGTCTGTATTGGCTTAATATTGCAGCCAGGAATCTCACAGCGCTTTACAATGGTCAGTATTATTATCCCCCATTTTACAGATGGGGAAACTGAGGCACAGAGTGGTGAAGTGACTAAGCTGAGGTCACCTAGTGGGAGAGCCAGGCATAGAACCCCAAAGTCCTGATTCCTAGTCCCTGCCCTGCTCTAACCGTGAGACAGCACCCCCCTTCCTAGACCCGGGGAGAGAAGCTGGGAGTCCTGGCTCCCTGCCCCTCCAGCTCTAAGCATTAGATCTCCCCTGCTTTCCCAGAGCCAGAACTAGACCCCCGATTCCTGGCTCCCAACAGAACCCAGGTGTTCTGGTTCCCAGATCCCCTTCTTGCCACCACTCAAACCCTCTCCCACTTCCCAAAGCCCCCTAAAGAACCCAGGAGTCCGGCCTCCCAGCCCTGTGCCCTAACCACTAAACCACGCCCCTTCTGTACGGCTCCTTGTCAGGACGACCTAGAGCAGTGCCCTGCCTCCACCCAACCTGTGCCAGTTCCGTGTGCGGCCGGGTCCCCTTGCCATGAGCACTGGGGCACCGGGTGCCGCTTTGGATTCCCTGCCCCCTCCTCCCCAGGATAAAGGCAGCCCTAACTCCAGTCTAGGCCCATACGGCAGCTCTAGCTTCACTCCAGCACGATGAACTCCAGGAGTTTAACTGTACAGGGCTTTACAGAACAAAGCAAACAAGATCAGCCACACAATGGCCAGACATAAACAGGCCCGAGCGCCGGGCCCGTCCCCTGGTGTCACCCGCTGTCCGACGAGGTGTGGGGAGCGGTGGAAGGAGACGTCCGCCGGCGCGTCGGCGTCCACGAGGACCTCTCCGAGCTGTTGGAGATGGGGCAGAACCTGGGGGCGCAGCGCTTGGCCAGCTCTCGCTGCTGCTGGCTTATGGCTTGGCTGATGAGTCCCGGCAGGGCGTGCAGGCTGAGGCCCAGTGCGTCGATCTTGCTCTCCAGCGTGTTGATGCGTTTCTCCAGGTCCTCGTTGCGCTCTTGGAGCTCGGAGATCATGTCGTACATGACGTTCTGGGTCTGCCGGAGAGACGGGGCGAGGCCAGGTGCTGAGCAAAGGTGCTCAGACCCGACAGCATCTCAGCAGGCAGCCCCAGGGCTCCTGGCCTTGAATCTCCCAAGGCGCTAGTAGCCATTGAGGGCTCCTGATACCCATCCTCAGGGGTTAGGGCTCACACCCAGGGGGCAGTGACGTACCGAAGTGATTATTCTGCCAAGGCTACACTGCGAGAGCCAGGGGAGAACTGGGAATAGAACCCAGGAGTTCTGGCACCCAGTGCCTCGCTCCAACCACTAGACTCCACTTCCCTCCCATAGCCAGGGATAGAACCCAGGAGTCCTGACTCCCAGCCGACCCCATCTGCTCTAATACACCAGCGCCACTTCCCTCCCATAGCCGGGATAGAACTCAGCAATCCCGTCCCCTGCTCTAACCAGTAGACCCTTTCCCCCTCCCATAGCCCAAGGTAGAACCCAGACCTCACTCCACTCCCGGAGCTGGGAATAGAACCCAAGATTCCTGGCTCCCAGCCCCCGGCTTGAACCACTAGCACAGGGGTGCGCAATCTATGGCCCGGGGGCCT